>NC_082677.1:0-2400000 GCF_025265405.1 Mesoplodon densirostris
GGGCCGAAAGGGTCAGGAAGAACCATATAACCATTATAATAAAAGATTCTAGAGATTTAAAGAAGTGTGTAAGGATCAGGAAGGATAAGATAGGCTTTAAATAAGGGTGGGTCCCACCAGCTGGTGTTGGTGAAGGGTCTTCCTAGAGGAGAACAGATGGCGGTGAGAGTGCTCAGGCTTGACTCGTGAGCTGAGACCCATCCTCAAGGCCCGAAGGCTCCCTGGAGGTCACCCAGCCGTCCCATTTCAAGGCGTGGAAACTGAGATCTGGAACTGACGGGCCCAAGAGGACCCTGAAGAGTACATCCTGTACTGACCAGGGCCACAGCAGGAAGCAGCTGGCTTATTCTAGATGGAAAGTTTGAGAAAAGTGTAATAAGAGAGTCATGTGAAGGCTGTGCAGGTGCAGGCAGCACAGTCCCCTCCCAGGCCTGGAAGGTGACGGCAGAGAGCAGTCACTGGACCACAGGAAGAGAGCACGCAGCTTCGGGCAGAGCACAGCCAGCTGACGTACGGAAGGAAAAGACCCTTTTCCTCTACCCTTCTTAGGCTCTCCACGTGGGCAACAAGAGAAAAGCAAGCAGAAGCTCATTCACATGTGCATGGCCCAAGGGTAGGAGCCCTCAATGCTGAGTAACTGGAAGGGGTGGTTAGAACTGGGGCCTATATAGCGTCTTAACCAAAGAACAGTACATTTTTAGAGAAGTGACAAGACGAAAGAAAAGCACTTTGAGTTTCTAGGATGGCAAATTGTGGGATGGTAAATATATGGGAAAGTCATGGTGGATAGGGCTGGGTTTTATGTAAATTCCTCTGGTGGCATCTCTGGGCTGGTAAGTGATTAACTTGTGAGCTTCCTGGTAGAGAGGGGAGGGGCCCCTTCAAAAGGTAAGTCCTGTTTTTAGGCAAATATGGGAGGCAGAGAGCTTTGCTTATATCTCAGTTGCCTTCAGCTCAAAATAATCAATATGCCGAGCTGGCTTACGTCGGGGTGAATTCTGCTCCCGGCACTAAGTCACCCACCTGCTGGACAGGGAAGGCTGCGTGGGCCCAGTCGTCCCTGTTCAGGGGATCTAGGGGTTTGTCAGTTTCTCCATCATGTAAAATCTCATCTTTAAGCTCAGACGCCCCAGGGAGACGTTAAAAGCAGCCAGTGTCTTTTTTTTTTTTTTTTTTTTTTTTTTTTTTTTTTTTTTTTTTTTTTTTTTTGCGGTATGCGGGCCTCTCACTGTTGTGGCCTCCCCCGTTGCGGAGCACAGGCTCCGGACGCGCAGGCTCCGGACGCGCAGGCTCAGCGGCCATGGCTCACGGGCCCAGCCGCTCCGCGGCATATGGGATCCTCCCAGACCGGGGCACGAACCCGTATCCCCTGCATCGGCAGGCGGACTCTCAACCACTTGCGCCACCAGGGAGGCCCCAGTGTCTTTTTTATTCTGGTTGAGGGGGTGTCTCACCGGGCAGCAGATGCCTGAAAGGGTGCCTCTCGTCCCTCTTATTCCAGCCCCGAGCAGCATCCAGGACCCAGAAGCCTCCCCTGCGGTGACACCAAAGGAGGAGCCGCCGCGAGCCCAGGCCCCGCACGCAGGCACGGAGCCTTTCCTGAGCTGCAGGTAGGAGCCGGGCAGCCTCGGGCACGGGCACAGCCAGCTGATGTGGGGAAGCTGCCTCACCCCAAGCCTGCTCGTTAGCTGCACCCTCCTGCGACTCTGGGAAACATAAACCACACACAGTGTTGAAGGAAAAGTGCCCGGGAGGGATATTTTGTGCAGAAAGAAATTACGATGGGAGAATACTGGTCAAGAAAATCATTCTTTCAGTCAACAAGTGTGCATTGATTTCTACAATATTCACCCGGGCAAGAGGTGAGAGCCTGTGAAGGTTTAAAAGAATTTTCAAAATAATGGGGGAAAGAATCCCAAAGGGAAGCAACAATAGGTATGATCACAAAATAATACAAAACTTCTAGGTCAAAATTTTCCCATTAGTAGATACTTTTACTCTTTTGAGAAAACATATGCACATGGCCCTAAGAGAAAGGAATTACAAACAAGTAAATTATCAAAACGTTCAAAGAATCAGAAAAAATTAAACTACATGCCCTTTTTTATCTACCTAAAACATTTAACTAAAGTACTAAGTAATTGTGAGGAATAAGGAAATAAACACTCCCATATTCCACTGGTTGAACGGTACAAAAATTAAACCCTTCTGGAAAGCAGTCTGTCAATCTCTACCAAAAGCTTCTAAAATATTCATTCCATTTGACCCAGTATCTCCAATTCTAAGAATCTCTCTGAAGAAATCATTTTTACATATAAGTAAACATGAAGAAACATGTTCATTGCAATTTTTAATGATATAAAAATAAATGGAGATGACCTAAATTTCCAATAATATGATTTATCTGAATTATGGTAGATACCTACCATGAAATACTAAAGTGTCTACTAAAAATGATGTTATAGAGAATCTTTTGTGTCTTTAAAGTGAAAGATGAGGATAGGGAATTGCACGTATGGCAGGATTTCATATGTGAGGATTCGCCTGTTCTTCAAAAGAGAAAAGGGAACAGCAGAGAAAGAGAGGGAGTGAGACCAGCTTGGGGGAGAGACACTGAGATGAGAAACCCCCAGGTGGAAGAACGATGCTGGGTTGCCAGCTTTTGCCGCAGGGAAACCTCAGCAGAAAAGAATGGGAGCCCTGGCTGCTCGCACGTCTGGGGGCTCAGCTGATCTGCCCCCAGAGGCCAGGGTCTCGGGCAGCTCGCAGCTCTAGGCGGGGCCTGCCTAGGGCACTGCAGCAGGGCAGCTGTCGCCTGGAGTCTTGCCTCCTCCAGGACCAGCGGGCCAGCCTGGCCGCGGCCTTGTCATGGCTGTGGCAGAACCACAAAAGGGCTCTGGGGCGCAGCCTCAGGAACAGCACAGGGTGACGTCTGCCCGTCCTAGGGGCCAAAGCAAGCCAGGTGGCAGGGCCCAACGTCCAGGGGTGAGAAAAAAGCCCACTCCCAGAGGGAGGGCACCACCAAAGAACATGGCAAAGGGCACTGGCTCAGAGAGCGGGCAAAGGACTGGGGCCGTGAGTGGGTTAGGATGACTTTAATGTGCTTGTTTATATGCTTAAATGGTATATTTACTAATATTCTACACCAAACAGGGTACTGCTTACAATTAGAAAAACAGAAGTCGGGAGATTTTTTGTGCTGGCATATTTTTATTTTTCGTTATCTTTTTCATTAAAAGATACTAGGGCAAATCTGATGTGAAAGGAATAGGAATGTGAGGTAAACATATGAAATATAATTTTCTGTCAATAAGGTAGCCTCAGAAATCGTTTGTTCCCACTCACAACAAGTGACACTGCTCCTCGGGGTGTAGCAAATCCTGCAGATTCCAGGAGCACTGTTCCCTCCCGTCCCAGGGTGGGGACAGACTGGGAGACTTTTTCTATGGAACAAACACTTTTTCCTTTTCCCTCTTCGTGAGGGTGAAAGAGCAGAGAGTGTGACAGCTCGTGACCCATGGAGCCACCTGGTATTCAAAATGCACGGTAACTACTTTACCCATCATTCCCACGAACAAAGCCGTGGTTAGTTTTCTTTCTGCCAGACGCACAGGGAGTCTCATCAGTGCCCAAGGGGAGCAGAAAAGGGGGTTATTTATTGAGCACCTCCTGTGAGCCAGGCCCTGGGCTGGTCACCGTCCCAGAGCACACACCCCCAATGGCATCTTGACACAGACCTTCTCCTCATCCAGCCTTTGGACGTGGAAGGTGAGCCTCAGAGACGGGCAGTAACTTTGTCCAGGAGAGTTTCCTGTGCTTTTCCTTCTGTGTCACCCACCCAACCTCACTCAGAAGCGGAAGAGGTGCAGGAAGGAACGCTCACCCTCCTGAGCTCCCTGTCCTGCTCAGGCAGCGTTTACAGGACTAGGGTTCCCAGCACAGGCCTAGGTCCCTCCTCCAGGGCCCAGCAGGCAGGGCCGCAGGGCTGAGAAGGCAAAACACACACACAATACAGACGCTCTTGGAAACGTTCACGCGACAAAGCGCCGTCTATTGATGGGCACAGCCTGACAATACTTGAAACTTCTACCTCCCTGTTTCTCCCCTTCCCCTTCGTGTTTCCCATCTATTGGCCCCTCAGTGCTACATTCCAGGTGATTTCCTACCAAGTTTCACAAGCTCACTCCAGCCAGGTCAGTAGGTAATCCACCAACCCCATGGTTGTTGCCTTGGCATTTCTCATTTCTAGATTTCTCTTCTCCACAAGATTCCTGTCCTTGCCTCATGGCTTCTCTTCCTTCTCTGTCCCTCTTCACACGTTGAACATGCTTCCGGGACAGGCACACTCAGCTCACATATTGTCTGTGGTCTCTTGGGTGCACTGTTGTCTGAGCCGTCTTCCAAGGGATGGTCCTCCGTGCAGGCCTCCGCGAGGGGCAGCTGTGTGTTTCCGCTCACACACTGTGGCGTCACTGCTCCAAGTCCTGCCCGTAGGTCGCTGCCATGTCTCAGCTCTGGGCTTCTTGCGGTGCGAGGTGCCCCACCGGTTCCAGTTTCTCACATCAGCTCTGTTCCAGCCTCAGCCCCGAGCAAGAAACCTGCGCAGCTACGGGGCTGTGTGCTCAGGCTGGACGCAGGTGCTTCATTCACGTTCAGAGAAGGGTCAGCCACTTACGGTCCAGACTTCACTCAGTTTCCACCAGAATGGCCTCGTTCCTCTAAGGAGACGCACCCTCACCCATGCCTTCAGCTCCCACCTACCTCAGCTTGCATCTTCATCTCTGGGGTCGAGAGAGGTCCCATTTAAACGTGGCTCTGCATTTGTATTGTATTTGCGTTTTATCTGGCATCTCAGGTGTGGAGCAAGAGGTGGCCTTTCCTTGACAGCCGAGTTCACTGAGCATCAGATGTTCTGTTAACTCATGGGAAGCCCCACAGGTAGCTTACATTTACTATGTTCAAAGCAAACCCATCAACATCCACAATGGCCTACAAACTCGAGGACTCTGTGACCCTTAACTCATGACTTCATCTTCATGGTCGCGTCAGTCACACGACGGCTGCTGGAAAGGCAGGAATGTGAAAGGGTAACGGAGTCAGCTCTCTCTTTAAACAGTTTTACAGAATCTATCCCCCTTTTGTATCTCATTGGCCAAATCTTAGCCACACAATTGTTTCTGTCTATAAGAATGTCTGAGATAAGCAGTTTTTTGTCTGAAAACACTCACTCTCCCAAAAAATTCATAAGAAAGTCTCTGCCGTAGTAGCCAAGATCACCACACAAGGCCCGTCACAGCCTGCTGTCCCCAGCTCACCACCCCTATATCTCCAGCAGCATCTCCTTCCACTTTTCCAAACAAATTCCATGCTACCACCAAACTGAACCTTGACTACTTCCCACAGCAATCTGAACATCCCCTCGGGTAACATTTGTCACTGATAATTCCTTGTTCTATGTCTGCCTTTCCTTATAGACTCTAAACCCCATGGAAGTTCACTAATGGAATCAACCATTGGCTTGACAAGTAGTGGGTGCTCAGTAAAGCTTTCTTCACCTCAGAGTGGATGGACACATGGATGGATGGATGCTTGGATGGAGGGATGGGTGGAGGGATGGATGGATGCATGGAGGGATGGATGCACGGATGGATGGAGGGATGGATGGATGGATGGATGGGTGGATGGATGGATGGACGCATGGAGGGATGGATGGATGGATGCATGGAGGGATGGAGGCACGGATGGAGGCACAAATGGATGGGTGGATGGATGGACGCATGGATGGATGGATGGATGCTTGGATGGATGGATGAACTGAGAGATGGATGAACTTCCCTGCATACTCTTGTGTCTCTGTGTTTCCCACACATGCTCTTCCCTTGCCCAGCATGCCATTCTCCCATTGTCCACCCAGGTAATTCCTATTTGTTGTTAACATTCAGCTGAGATGTCTCCCCTCTTCCAGAGAGTTCTCCCTGATTGCACCTGCATGGGTTAGGTTTCCTGCCTTTGCTCCTGTAGCCCCTGCACATCCCTCCCCAGCAGCCTTCACTTTACCGGATTGTAGGCCTGGGTTTACTTTTCTTTAGGCGCTGAGCTCCTCGAGAGCAGACCTGACTTCCACTCTGTACATCCAGCACTGACGCCCCTGCCTGTCATGGGGCAGGAGCTCAATGGATTTTTAATAAAATCAGAATAAAAAGGAAAGTAATGAAGACCATGTGTCCCTTGTTTCTAGAGGAAGATATGGCAGGTGGAAGACAATGTGGATGAGCTGAATGAGGAGTTCTTCCAGCTCACTGCTCAAGCGTTAGCACTCCAGAAAGAAGAGGACAGGCCAGGCCACCTGCCCCCAAGCAAAGGCAGTACGTTTGTGGTAAGCCTGTGAGACCGCCATCTCAGCTCCTGAGGCGTCCACGGGCCGCTGGATCTCATGAGGTGGGGCCCACAGAGTCACAGCGCCCTCTGCAGAAAGGGGTTCAGAACAAAACGAAACAACCAGCTCTGACCCGAAGGCCCGCCGGTTTTGCCTCTTGCCTTTGGCAAATGGAAGGCTGACCCTGGAAGACAGGGCTGCATCAGGGGTCAGGAAAGCGTGTCGGCCACCTTGGGTTTGCAGGTCTCTAAGTAAACTGATGGCCTGGAAAGACCAGGGAAGGGCATGAAAGGGGGGCAATGGAAATAGCTATTCTAGCTGCAGCCTGACTGATAGCCATGGTTCTGGAACAAGCTTTCCGTGAGATGAACTCTGATCTCAACTCGGGTCTCTGGAGGTGTAGACATGGGGAAGGTTGGAGGGGACACAGGCGTGAGATACAGTGATAACTCAGTTGTCTCTGCCCTGAGCTCAATAAAACTTTCTTTCCTAAAGCAGGCAGCAGCTTGTGGGCCTCAGTTTGCCAATTTGGCTTTTAAAGCTGCGTTAAAATACTATTTCTCCTGAGCTGAGTTTTCGGTGCCCCTTTGACTTTCACATCCAAGCCCAGGGCCTCCCTCGTGTCCCCCTAGTTCCCGCCTTGCTGAGTTGCTGAAGATGGGCAAAGCCCTGGTTGTGGGGGGCAAGGTTAGGCACCCCTGTCACCGGGCTTCTGGATCCAGCATCAGCGCCAGGATATCCTGTTCACCAAGGCCGCCCTCTTCACCACCAGGGAGGGCCCACCTGCCGGTGACCCCGAGAGCAGGAGCCCCGGGGCCGAGATGCTCCCCGAGTACAGAGAGTTCCACACGGACAGAGCGCGCGCCTGAGCCTGGATGTTAGGGGGTCTGGAAAGTCAGTCCTTCTTCTCAAGACAAGAGCACAGGAAAGTGCCCTATATGCTCACGGACAAGTGAGGGAAGGTTTCTCTGTGCGCACGAGGCACTGTAGGCGTGTGACATCCACAACGTGCACAGATCCCTTCCCAGCAGGAGCTGTGTCTTCCACTGGTCCCAAAGGGTCCCTGAACACCCCCCCCACGAGTCCTCCCTGTGAAACCCAAACGGAGACGCTGGCCCCGCGTGTCCCCCGCCCAGTGTGTCTGTCACTCCTCCCCACATCTCACCCAGACCCCTTCCAAGAGGCCACGCTAAGCTGAGGGGCTGGTTGGTCAGGGCGGCCACGGCACCAGCTCCAGTGTGGAGGGCGAGGTGCAGGCACCCAGCGTCAGCTGCATTGAGGGGCTCAGAGGAGGGCAATTTAGTGAGAATAAAGTAACGGGAAAGTTTCATGCTTGAAGAGACATTATATAAATATCCCTGGTATTAAGGAACGAACAAACGGGATGAGCTGAGGGGCTATAAAAAGGCTTAGTTACTCCACTGTTGTCCGAATTATTAAAGGCGATGATGGTGCAGTGACGTAATTAGGTGCTGCTGTGCACGGATGTGGCAACGTAAACCCGGGACGCTGTGTCCTTCGTGAACGTGAGGCCAGACCCTGGACGTAAGCCGCTGGCGTCTTCCCAAGCACGCGGCTGGGTGTTGCCTGGAGACTGGCAGGGTGCCCACAGTCACGCGGGGTCTCAGGGTGGGCTCAGCGCTCGCAGGGCCCCGTCGCCTCTTCCACTGGTGTCTTTTCAGGTGGTTCCCAGGATCTGCCCTCCTGCACAGCAGGAAGACACACCTGGCCCGGCAGAGGCGGGCGGCCCCGGCGGAGAGAACCTGGACTGCTGGGCCCTGCAGGGTGACCAGGCCCTGGCGCTGGAGGTGAGGAGAGCCCGGCTGGCCTGGAGGGCAGAAGAGCTGGAGTGGGAGCTGTGGCTTCTCCTCCAGATGGCAGACAGCAGCCGGCCCCGCCTGGGGGGATGCTGAGCCACACAGGATGCCGGGGCGCAGCCAGGGACCTCTGCCGGCAGGAGGGGTGGGTGCCCGGGGACCACCGGCCGCGACAGTGCTCGGTGTTAGGACATGCTCCCTGAAGCACCCAGACTCCTTTCAGAGCCTGCACCTCAGCCTGTGCCAACTTCTGCCTGGGGCCCTCGGGGTGAGGGAAAATAAAGTCACTCAGGTGAGAAAACCCACAGGCGTTCCCATCACTGAGTCTGTCCCTCAAGCCTCTGTGGTCTGGGCCAAATGCCCCCACGTGCCTTCAAGGGGAGAGCTTAGGTGCAGCCACAGCATAGAGCTCCATGACGGCTGAGTCCCCACTGGGAGCAGAGGGACCGCATCCCCTCCCTGCGCTGTGACCTCCTGGAAGACAGAGGAGCCGCCATGCCTGCCCTGAGGGCCTCCAACCCCAGAGGACACTCAGCCGGCCGCAGGGCCAACACAAACCCTTGGGCGTGTCTCACAGAGCAGCAGGTAAGGGGACAGCTTGTTAGAAGCCCCTCTGCCCAGGACCTGCCTTTAGTGGTTAAGGCTGTTTTCCCTGTTGTTTATTCCCCTTTCTCTAACTGCATCATACAATCCAAGCCTCGCAAAGCCGAGGTAATGTATCACCAGGGTGCTTAACCACCCCTGTAGAGAAGGCTTCTGACATAGGGGTCACTATAGTAATGGGGGCTTAAGTTGTTTCCAGAAACTTGGAGTCGGCTCTGGGCAGTTCAGATGGGCAAAGACTGGCTGGGGCCACCAAGCCTAAAATGGCCTGTGCGGAACACAGATGAGCTCACCTGTGCTCCACCTCCGGTCCCCTTGCCCCACCTCCGGTCCCCTTGCCCCACACCTACGACCTCCCCGCTCCGTCACCCCATAAATATCTCACGCCCCTGGCCTTCAGGGAGGCAGACCTGAGATGTGTGCTTCCTTCTCCTCACTTGGCCGTCTAGTGAAACTTCTCTGCTGCAAACAAACCTGGTCTGGTTATGAAACTCTCGTCGCCCCTCAAGACCTACCCCAGAGGCTACTTGCTCCACCAGGCTCTTCCACACCCCTTTCTCGACCTCTCCCTCCTTTAACCCTCGTGTTGCCTGCCCGCCGTCTGATTCCTACTTTAGTCGGCATACCATATTCTAGCCTCCTTCCTAGACTGTGAGTTCCTTAAAGGCAGAGCGTGTAACACACACACACACACACACACACACACACACACACACAGCACCCAGCACACTGCTTCCCACGTACTGGGCATCAGGTGACCCAGACACGCTTCATGAATATAACTGGCCTTATGGATACAGACTAAACCTGAGATCACACGGTCACGTCGGGACCACACCAGCACACAGAAACCACAGAGAACGGTGACTGCCAACCTCCGGGATAAATGGGGAGGCACTCGGAAGCGAAGGAGATGGAGCTCCAGGGCTGGAAGCCTCGGGACAGCTTCCAGGAGAGCTGGGACTCCGCCCAAGCCTTCGAGGGTGTGAAACGTGGATGGCTGGAGAGGGGCAAGGAGAAGGGAGAGCGCTGCAGACTACTTAGGTGGCTGGAAAGAGGGAGGTGAGGGAGAAGAGCGTGCAGGGTGTGGTCCAGAAGGAACCAGAGCAGAGTCACTTTAGGAAGAGGAAACCACAGAGGCAGATGTGGTGGACAGTGTCCTGGGCTCCTGGGGCCCCTTCCCCGCCCCCAGCTGCTGCTCCTCAGCCCACAGGCAGGCCAGGCCACAGAACTGTGTCCAGCCTCTTCGGGCAGCCAGTGTTGAGTCGAGGCTCTCAGCCCTCGCAGCCAGATCAAGCCACGCCTGGACTCCAGTATCTCAGAGCTGTGCTCCAGGCCGGGGACCCAGGGGGCCCCAAGCAGATGTTCACCCAGGGCCTAGAGGAACGGCCGCCCCCTGTCATGCCCCAAACACTTCAGGAGGGCACTGCCTCTGCCATAGGACGTGAGGGTCTGCAAGGTCTCTCACCCATGAGACCCTACAACTCAGGGCTCCAGGTCACTGGGGGAGGGACAAACTGCCTCAGGGTGGAAGTCCCCTATCGAGTCCTCACTGGTGGGCATGGGCTAAGAGGGGTGCTCTACGGACTGCCAGCTGGTCTGCTTTTCTGGCTGGTACAACCTTCTCAGAAATGCTTTTCTCCACAGGTGAGTGACTCCTGCCCCTTTTAGCAGCTTGAGTCCCCACCTCAGGCAATTAACAAACCACCGGGATGCCTTTCCCCCGGTGCCCCCGGGGCCTCCACGCAGCTCTGTACATCCACACTGCTTCCCACCAGCTTCAGGGACTGACACAGCCGACCCCAAGTGTGTGCGTGTGCCTGCACTCACGTCAGACACGTGGTTCGGGGCGGACCCAGGCCCAGAGGTGAGCTGTGAGCAAGACAGAAGTGACCCCCATGGGGGGGTCCCACTGTGGGTCTGAAAGATCAGCCTGGAGTGAGAGGCATGTCCACCCAGACCTGAGCCCAGGGCCACCTCTTGTGGGTCCTAAATCAACCACCCGAGCAGCCAGACATTTAGCAACCTGGACAGCAGCCTTCATTCACAGAAGGGAGCCCAGAAAGGGGAGCAGCTGGTCCAGTGTTTCATGGTGCTGGGCCTGGACTGGACCCGGGCCAGTGACAGCGAGGGGCCCAGGTACAAATGTCCCCATGGTCCCCATGAGGTGGGGTGGGGAGTTTGGGGCCTCCAGGGCTGGGGCTCAGGTGCCCGGAGGACAGTGACCCTTGAGGGGTCAGAGCAGGAGGCGGTCAGCATATCACAAGGAGAATTGCCAGGGATCTTGTTAAAAGGCAGCTTCTGATTCCAGGGGGCCAGAGCGCCTACATTTCTAACGAGCTCCAGCAGAGACGCCCAGGCTGCTGGTCTGTGGCCCCCCAGGAGTCAAGGTCATGGGAGAATACGGTCTGCGGTTTACAGGGTTGGGAGTGCCCAGGGGTCATGGATTTCATCTGTTCCTCAGTTTGAACAGCTATTCGATGCCCAAGTCCAGTACAAGCCGTGCCTGTGAACCGGGAGCTCAGGTGGCACAGGAGCCAGACTCGGGAGCCCCCAGAGCCCCTCGTCCCTGAGCCCGTGCAGCCCTTGGAGCGCCCCAAAGGCTGTCCCCGCCCCTACGTAAGTGCTCTCTGGAGGCGGAAGGCTGGGCTGAGAGCCCTAAGGGCACAGTCGCGCTGCCCTCGGGACCGCACAGTGGGGTGGCGCCGTTTCCGGTCCACACACGAGAAACAGCGGTCGTGGGCACTGCTAAGCAGCAGGTGGTGTCCGGATCCGGGTCTGTCTGACAGCAGAGCCCAGGCTCTTCACCACCACGCTACAGCAGTGCTACCGATGGGTTCACAGCTGCTGGAACGTACACACAGTCAGTAACGGGTGGCCGGCTCTCATCCAGAGGCCCCGCCGAAGGGCCCCCGACTGGCCTGGGCCGCTGGGTCGCAGCGCACGTGCCTCAGAAGCCTCGTGAGCGCCCTGGGCCGGCGTCCAAGGTTCTACAGGGATTCACCTTCACTTTCCAAGTATGATTTCTGAACTGTTTCTAAAATGAAAATTAAGAAAATGCATTCAAAGGTATAACAGTCAACATACAGATCATTGGAAATCACCAAAGTTTTAACTTCAGCTACTAGGTGAGTGTGTTTTCATGTAGATTCCAAGATACATCTCCTGCCGTCTCTAATTTTAAAATATCCTGAAATTGCAGAGCAAGACTTTTTCAGACTTTTGGAACTCGTAATAGTGGATCTGCATGAATCTGGACTTTTCTCAGTACAGTGCCACCAGCTGACAAGCGGGGTGCCGGCGGGTGCCTGTGTCCACCCTCCCGTTCAAAACATTCGTGTCCATTAGCAGAGCCTCACTGACCTCACTGAATGCCGTGTAACAAGTCAAATAAATTTGAACCCATAAAATAACGCATACCCCAGAAGGTGGCCTTTTCCCCACTTCCTGCACTGCATCCTCACAGGATTTTGTCGGCAGGAAGGCTCCCCTTCTCTGCCTGCCTGCGTCCTGTCTGAGCCTGAGGCTCTTGGGCCACCCTCCTGCCTCTCATGGTGAAGCCCTGGGCCTCGGGCACTTTTGTCAAGTCGTCTCCCCAGCGTGGGCAGCGTCTCTGGGGAACACGCCACAGTGGTTCCGTGTTGGGGCTGCTCCCAGACTTGGTCTTTCTGTCCCTACACGGAGGAGGGTCAGCCCCCAGAGCTCAGGGGCCTCAGGCCACAGCCCTGCCCCATCCTGCCCTGCATTCCTTCCTTCTGTGCTGTTGGCAGGCCAGCCTCTCCGTCTGCCCCCAGTGGCCCCAGCTCTGCTCTGGCACCAGGAAGCTGAAGGACTGATACAAAGGCATCCTCCTGCACGGCCAAGCGTTCTCACCTGCAGCTCAGCTTTACCCTGAGGGCGACGACCTGCCCCTGGGAGAGGCGTAAAGGGCCCTGCTGTGAGAGCCTCCTCTGCTCGCACCTGGGCAGGTGAGGAGGGGACCACGGCCCCCTGCTCCACAAGGAGAGCTGCTCACTGCTGGCTCTGCCTGGGGCACGTGAGGACTGAGATGCTGCACCTTACTTCCTTGGCGCCATGACCTGAGCCTCCGTCGTCCCCTTCCTTGTTCTGTCACGTAATAGCACCTGACTCGGTATTGTGTTGAGGGCTAAGTGAGTCAACATACGTAACATCTTTAGAAGAGCTTTGACACATAGCAAGCACTTTGTGAGAGTTCCTATGAAAATACGATGTTATTATTGCTGCTGTGTATTTCAGGCCAAGATGGCATTAGCAGCCCAGAGGCAAGCTTCCTGTCCCTCTTTTGGGGACAGCTTAAAACACTTTATCCACAGCCAGTGAAGACAGAAGAGCCCCTTCACACCCACAGGAACAACATAAGAAGGGGTACCTGATCTTCATTAACTGTGTCGAGTATGTAACTGATTCTAGGAAGCGCTTCCCGAAGTTAGGCCTCCAGATTCCCGAGGCCAGGGGCCTAGGGGGAGGGGCGGCGATGGTTTGGGGCAGGACCTGCTCTTCAGGCCCGAGCTCTGAGCTGCCCTCCGGCCCCCACAGGGGTCTTCCCTTGGGCCGTTTAGTGTCAGAGCCTCGGTTTCCCAGAAGCAGACCCTGAGGCAGAGTTTGAGGCACAAGATGTTACCTGGGGACCCACACCCGTGGGGGGCAGGGACAGGAGCCAGGATGGGGGCGCAGGCCTGACACCCGGGAGCTCTGAGCAGACGCCCCGCGGTGCGCCCCGCGCCCCACTCCGCGCCGCCCCCCGGACCCCACAGGGGCGCTTCCAAACAAGCTCATGTCGTGTTAATCAAATATGTCCCACGATAGTTCTAATACACGTAAATCCAGAAGAAAAATTTTAGCACTTAGAATCGTACAGTCACAGGAAAAAAATACTTTCAATTTGTATATATACAGACTGTATACATATATTTATGTGTATATATGTCTCTTCCTCAAAGAAATATGATAGGATGATTGATATACTACAACTATTTACACCTAAAAATGAAAAAGTTTACACGTCATCTGAAATGTGAAAGCCGGTACATAGTTGTTGTTGTTTTTTTGTGCCCTCTCCCATTGCGGAGCACAGGCTCCAGACACACAGGCTCAGCGGCCATGGCTCACGGGCTCAGCCGCTCCGCGGCACGTGGAATCCTCCCGGACTGGGGCATGAACCCGTGTCCCCTGCGTCAGCAGGCGGACCCCAACCACTGTGCCACCAGGGAAGCCCCAAAAGCCGGTACATAGTTTTACAGAATTCTGTCAGGGGGTACGTGAGCTCAAAAGTCTAGAAAACCTTCCCCCTGGGGGAAGGGTCCAGGCATGCATGTCCTTTCCCTGGTCCTGCCTGTCATTCGCTGTGGGACCCTTGGACCGGGAGCTGAACCAACCCAGACAGGCAGCACCAGGAGCAGAAGCCCAGATCGAGACAAAGGGAACAGGGACCCCATTCTTCCAAAGGAAGCCGTACAAGTGCTCACACCAAAAGCGTTCTACGCACGATGCATCTACAATGGAAACATCCAGTATTCTCCACATCAAACTTGGGATTTGTCAGTATTTCAGTCGTCCTGAGTCTATCTTCCATCAACAAACTGAGCAAAAGCCCTCTTGCCTTCTGATTTGTATTGTAGACAGATTTTCACCAGCCTGGAAACAGCCCCTTCTCCAATTATGAAGGGGCATAATAAGACTGATGTTTCTGTTTGCTGAGCTCTGATCCTCCCTGCAAACGGGCAGTTGGTTAAGGACATGTATAGTTCACGTGCAAAAGCCCAGGAGCAGCTATAAACTCCACAAGAGGGAGACAGTCTTTTCCCTGAACGGAGCAAGGGCGATCTCAGCACCATGACCGGGCCTTACTTGGCAGACACCTTAGAGCCCAGGGACCAGGCACAAGTCTGGAGAACCAAGAAAAGGCCAGGCCCTGACGGTGGCGTCGGCTCGGGCTCCTCCTGGACCGCCCTTCCCTGTGCTGTTCGTTCTCATTCACACCGGCCCACCTTTGCTTCCGTGCAGGTCAGTTGAGCGTGAGTCCTGCTAGAGAAGAAGCCCCGCACAGAGCCAACTCCATTCTCCTGGGGGCTGCAAAGGAAGACAAACTTGGGCAAAAGCATTTGTTTAGTTGGTAGCGATTCAATAGCACGATTTAGAATAAACACACGCAGACCTGCTGACAGCCAAAAATATGCACAAACGCTGTCAATGCCTCATTACCTACATGTGGCTTGCCTGCTTTATTAATTTTTACCTAACGTTTTTAACTTTAAAATTGTGTTGAAATTTTATTGTATAATACAGTCTACCTAAAGTTCTTTACACAGAATTAAATTTCATAATTTCAAAGAGCTCACGGGACTTCCCTAGTGGTCCGCTGGTTAAGAATCCTCACTTCCAATGCAGGGGACGCAGGTTCAATCCCTGGTCAAGGAACTAAGATCCCGCATGCTGCATGGTGCGGCCAAAGAAACAAAGAGATCACTGTTCACATCTTGTGTTGTCTCCTCCGGGGCTATGCATAGGTACTAAAAATTGTGATCAGCATTTGCATATCGTGAGTTCTGCTTTTTTATACTTATTTTATCTGTAATACTCTTTTCCTATATCTGAACAGGACAATGTCAGGATTCACTTTGATTTTTTACCTATGTGGTATTGGAGCAATGTACCATAATTTGTTGAGTCATTCTCCTATTACTCTCTGCTTACTTCTCTAGTTTTCTACTTTTGAATAGTGCTATGATGAATACCTTTACAAAGATTAGATTTTTTTTCTTCTCGGTTATTGTTATTGTATTGTAATATGTTTTTTTAAGGTGACTTTATTCAGTCAAAGGGCTTGAGTGGTTTTTTAGTTTTAGCTATATTATCAGGTTGTCTTATTATGTCTGATCCCTGAACCTAGACAGGCCCCCAACCCCCAACCCTGAGACAGAACACAGCTGAGATGATGCTCCGAAGAGACCACGGTGCCTGAGCACCTCGCCAGCCAGGCCCTCTCTCCTCTGTGAATAACCTCCGCACTGGTCGTCAGACACTCAGCATGAGCTTGTTCTAGCCTGTGTGTATCTTCTCAACCTAGCTCTTTGATGAAAGAAGGAAAATACAATTGATTAAGTGTCTATAATGCTCAAGGCGGTGTTTCACACTCACAAAACCCTACAAGGAAGTCATTCTTGGCCCCATTTCTGAAGATGAAAACACTGGGGAATTCCGTGGCGGTCCAGTGGTTAGGACTCCGCGCTGTCACTGCCGAGGACCCGGGTTCATTCCCTGGTCAGGAAACTAAGATCCTGCAAGCCACAGGGCGTGGCCAAAAAGAAAAGAAAAATGAAGATGAAAACAGTGAGCTTCATGGAGATTTAATAAGTTGCCCCAGCCCCAGAGGCAGCAGAGGACTGTGTGGACACCGGCCTTCCACACCCAGGCCAACACGCTGTCACCCCACAAAGCTCTGGAAAGAACAGTGCTGGTGCTGGAGACAATGACAGGAAGGACGCGCAGTGGCGGCGGTGGTCAGGCATCCTTAGCTGCAGGGGCAGCAGGAGACGCGCCTCCCAGTTGTGAATCGCTGGCGGTAGCACTGGCCAGGAAGAAGAAGGTGGAGGTCTGGCTTGTCTGGCCTCGTGGCTCCCTGGATGTGGGGACGGCGACACTTGACCGCATTCCCAGCACAGACTCTTCCCTTTCTTCCACACTGATCGCTCCAGAGAGATCGTCCTCCCTTTACAGACTCCTCTGGGCTGAGGACGGGGTGACTGTCACCCTTCCACAGAGTTGCTGCCCGTCTCTGGCCAAAGCAGGACCAGCAGAGGTTTTGCCTCAATTCAGCTGATTCTGGAGCCAAGGCTTCTTTCTTGTGGAAGGAAATAAATATCCAGCTCTTAGGGCTCAGGGACCGTCCCCGCCTTACAGGCAGTGGGGAAAGAGGCTCCAACCCGGCTCCAGCCCTAACTAGCTGTGTGACCCAGGACAAGACGCTGGCCCTCCTCGCCTCCAAGACGTGGGCAGCGATGGGACCTACCTCTAGGGCTGGGTTAAGGACTCCTTGAGACATGCAAAGCCTTCAGAACCGTGCGTGGCTCGCAGAAAGTGCCGACAGATGTTAAGTGTTACTATTTTACTTGGTCCATAGTAAGAATTCAATTGGGTAAGCATTTTTATTGAGAACCTGCTGTATATAAGGCATTCTTCTAGGCAGTGGTCCTGCCCTCTGTAGACCACGAGGCTGACACAAATGTAGTAATTAGAACATTCAGAAGGTTTTAGCTTTTATATCTATATAATTTACAGGAAAGGGCCGTGGAAACACAGGGAGGGGGAGTCCAGGAAGGATCTGGAAAACCTCTGTGGACAAGTTGACACTTCAGCTGGCTTTGAAGCTGGGATTCTGCCATCAGAGGTGGTGGAAGGAGATGGAATTTTCTAGGCAGAGGGAGGGCAAGAGCCAAGGCCTGGAAGCTGGGAAGGGAGTACGACCTGGAATCGTGGCTGGTGTAGGTACAACACAATCCCTGGACAGACTCGGCGGGACACACAAAGGTGCGCTGACAGAGCCGGACCCGTGTCTGAGGAGCTGGTTTGAGAGTGTGGGTTTTGCTATTTCCTGGGAGACCTTTGGTGGGTTAGTTAACATTGACCTTCTGACTCCTCAGGTGTAAGGGGGTGAGGTAACACCCTCACCTCACCGGGTTGTTGCAAAGGCTGGCCGCTCACTGTGTCTGAGAAGAGCTGTGCACACTGCAGAGCATTATGCGAACACCAGCAGCCTCCCTGTTGTGGGTCCTCCCTGGAGCGCGAGAAGACGGGCCGGGGGGGCCTTCCGGGCGTCCCTGGAACATGGGGGAGAGGTGTGAGTCCGCCTCCGTGGACGTTTCCTGCTGCTGGGTCGCCCTGCTTCACTGTTCTCCGAGCCGCGGAAGCACATTCATCGAGTTTAGAGGTTTAGAGTTCTCCAGGCTGGTTTAGAGTTCTCCAGCTCCAAACCAGCGCACATTCATGTAGAACAGTGCAAACTCCTGCAAGACACTTGGGTCAAGTGCTTTGCAGACAAATGGATTTTGTTTCTCCTCATCCTTGGAACCTATTTATTTTTTTTCATAATCGTTTGTAGCAAAAGACATTACTCTAGAGAAGCAAAAACCTTTCTCCTACAACTGCTCTGTGTGTCTGATTTGATTTGCACAGGTGGGTTGGCAAAGGCAAGACTGAGGCTCCAAAATAGACTCAGAATTGAAACCTGGCTCTATCAAATAACTTTCTTTCCCAACCCCTTGGCCCCCACTTGCCAGGGTTCCAGTATTAGGGGTTTTTAATAGAAAATCAATAAAATACATAAAATAATAGAAAAAAAAGCATAGGATTTGAAGTCAGAAGACTTGCATTCAGAGCCTGTTCCTTCCACTCCCTGACCTGTAATTATAACCCTCTAATCTGTAGGAAGCCCCAGTTTGGCACCGAGCATCTGAAAATATGTTTGAGGTAACATAAGTGAATGCACAATAAATAAAACGTTTGGTCAATGATGGATACTAAACAAACTTTAGCAGCAGCCGTCATATTTTAAATAAGTAACCAGCAAGTCTATCTGTCGTTAGGTGCTCTGGAGATACAGAGGGGAAACCACTTTCCCCAGCTCTGGCTGAAGTGGAGTGCTGGCATTCCGTCAGAAAGACGCCAACACGGGAAAAGAATGAGCCCTCCGATTCTTCCCTGGGTCAGGACCTTCTGCCTTCAGCCTGCAGTTACTCGCCTCCACCGCCAGATGGAGGTCGAGGGTGGATAGGACGCCGCGTTCACCCCGGCTCTTCTCAGAAGGGGAAGGGGAGTACCCTTGGGGCAGAGGGGTCCCCTCGGGTTCCGAGGCAAGGCAGCGACTGATGAAAGTGCATCTGGGGACAACAGTCGAGGCCTGAACCAGTATCCTTTAGGCTCCAGCCTGGCTGGGGGTTGGGATGGGGGAGGGGGATGATGACGATATTGATTCCCCTTCAGCCTGAACCTTCAGACCAGCTCCTATAGGAACGGCCCCTGTAGTGCAGACGTTCGCGCCAGAGCAGAAGAGGAAACGTGGGGACGTGTGCGGGGAGGGGCAGAGGGATGGCGGGGCCGCGGGAGTCCTCACCGCCGCCCACGCCCCGCGGGTCCGCGTCCCCTGCAGAATGAAGCTGCTGGGAAGCGTCCGCCCAGCCAGGGGCTTCGTTCCCCGGGCCCCTTGCACAGGGTGAAGCGTGTGCCTCTGGGCTACCAAGAGTGGGCCGGGTGGCTGGCCCGTGGCCGCCCCCCGAGGGATCCTGTCGCTCTCTCCCTCCTTCCCCTGCTGGGTGTGGACACGCGGGCAAGGCAGAGCTTCCCACCGCTGGGCTCCGGACTGTGAGGAAATCCCCCGGCCACCCTGCCACTTGCCTCCCCTCCAGACCTCATGCGAGAAATAAACTTCACTTGTGCTAAGCCACTGAAACTTGGGGGTTTATGGCATACAGTAGCAAGGGTTTGAGAAATCTGTTGAATTGATGGGAATTTAACTGAATTTTTTATGCCCAGCAGTTGTACATGTCCCAGGTCTAGCTGGAAGGAGGGGCTGAAGCATCACCCCCGAGAGCATCTCGATGAAATGAGCACTTGGAAGGGTCCCAGCCACCACCAGGGGATCACCCCGCACGGGAGGGTTTGGCCCCTTCAAGGAATTTCTTGTAATTGTATTAAAGTCTGGTCTCTAAGACTTTTTACAAAACTTCAGGCAGATAAATCATGTGGGACGAGATTTTGAATCGCCAATTGCCTGCAAAGCGTTTACAGGCTGAGGGCAAAGTCTTCTCAGATCCTTCTCTACCCAGTTTTCTTCTGGAGGGAACAGGTCACCCACAAATCCTAACCCTGAATTCAGCATTAAAAGTAACCATTGAGCAAGACATTCCCACACAGCACAAAGGTTCCCGGGAAGTCATAGAAAGAAGCAGAAAAGATCTTTTTTTATCCCTTTTCACAAAAAGAATCAAGGTTTCATGACCTTGGTCCCCAAGTGGTCCAGACTAATAAGTCAGAGAACCATCTCCAGCCCTTTACAGGAGAATCATCCCTGCTCATTCTTTTTAAGCCAGTCTTTCTACCTGGACTTCTTTCTGCAGCTCTTTACCAAAACATCAACATAGCAGGGTATTCTTGCGGGGTGCCACCCAAAGTAAATTATTCTAGCTTGAGTGGCGGGGAGCGGGTGAGAGGAATGCATTCTAGATGCGGAGGAGTAGAAAGACCACGAATCATAGAAATGATGAAGAGCTTGTAAATACCAGGGCTCCCCCTAAAGGACAGTACTGTCACACCTGATGAAAACCAGGAACTTCAGCTGACAGCAGCCAGCACAACTCTGGGGCAAACTCAGCTCTTCATAAGTGTTAGTCCCTTTCCTCACCTTTCTGTCTTCTGTTTCATGGGGCTTTCAGGTGAGGGTTTATGGGGTGAAGAGACACGGGAGGTGGCCTGGCAGAAATCTGAGTTCTCCTAAAATTTGGGTCAGGAGAATCATAGAAGCTGGAGCTGGAAGGTGCCCTAGAGTTCATCCAACCCTTCGTTTTACAGATGAAGAAGCCAAGCTCCCAGGTGGAAGTGACTTCCCTGACTTTACACAGCTTGTGAGTCAAGAGGAAGAGGAGGCCCTGGGCCACAGGTCCCCACTGGACTCTCCAGGATGACAAAGAGCAGGACACAGCGAACCGGGAGCCGTGTGAGACAAGGGACAAAGCCACCTCTGGAGCCGAGGACTCCCACATGTTGGTGTCTCCTCCTCCTGGGCAAACCCCTTGGATCCTCTGACCCTCAGCTTCCCATCTGTAAACACATGTACGCTAATATGTATGGGGCGGAGGATTTGGGAGGATGAGAGGGGCCGTGGGCTGCCACAGCTCGGTGCACAGAGGCTGTCACGAGGGAGAGGATAGGACAGTGGCCAGTAGACGGAGGCAGACTTTGCGAAGCTGGGGATCTGAGCAACCAACTGATGTGGCTCCAAATCCACATCCAAGTGAGTCTGTCCTGACGTAACGTGACTGCTTCCTCTACTGCCCAAGGGAAACTCTTGAGCCCTGGAGAAGGAAGAATTGCTTTAATCTGTAATAATTCTCCAGTACCTTCCCTCCTATTGAAGTGGAAATGTCAAGTTCAAGATTCTTATGTAAAGTAGAAAGAGAATCAATTCAGTCTTTCAAGGTCTCCACACCCTTTGCCAGCTCCTCAGAACTTTTCCATCTTCAGCCCAGTGACTCAGCTTCCTTCTGGGCCTCTCCACCCACCACGGGGCGGGCCTGAGCCAGGGCTTCAGCGTGGCTGACATGTCCCTGGTGCTGGCTTCTCCTGGGACAGGGGAAAGGTAAAGAAGATGGAAACAATGTCCCCATTCCTGTGGCCACACACAGAATCAGTCCCTGCAGACTTGGCCACACTTGGCCACTGTCTCCTGCTGCCCTGTGTCTCATTTCTCCTTCCTGGTTTCATCCGTGGTTCCATCCATTCAGCCCGGTGTTCACCAAGCTGGGGTGACACCGGAAGGTGTGAAGGGTCCCGGGCTCTGTTGCCGAGGGCGTGCGGTCCTGTGCTTGGCCCAGACTTGGCAGAGAGCCATGCGGGCCCCTCCACACGCGTCCTGCAGGGTCACCCCGAAAGCAAGAGGCTCACGTCCCCGGGGTGCAGCGAAGGAAAGCGAGGCCTGGGGAAGCTGTCCGGTACCACAGCCGACACGCAGGCGAGCAAGGCTCTGAACCTAAAGCCTGTGACCTCCTTATCTCCCACACTTACCTTGGATGACTCGGAAGACAGATAAAGCAGAGGAGAGTCAGAAAGTTGGACTATAAAACTGAGGCATTATTGAGCTTAGGGATGGTTTTATCACCGGCCTTAGTCTCAAGGGAGGAGAGGAAATACTGGCTAGAATACTTACTGTTTATTGGTGGCAGTTACTATATCCAGGCACCATATACTCTCTTCTTTTTTTTAATTGAAGTACAGTTGATTTACAATGTTGTGTTAATTACTGCTGTACAGCAAAGTGATTCAGTTATACATATAGATACACTCTTTTTCTTATATTCTTTTCCACTTTTGTTTATAGCATATGGAATATAGTTCCCTGTGCTGTACAGTAGGACCTTGTTGTTTATCCATTCTCTATATAAAAGCTCACATCTGCTCACCCCAACCTCCCGTTCCATCCCTCCCCCAACCCCTCCCCCTCGGCAACCACCAGTCTGTTCTCTATGTCCACGATTCTGTTTCTGTTTCATAGACAGGTTCGTGTGTGTCACATTTTAGATTCCACATGTAAGAAATATCCTATTGTAACAGGGCAGAGCTAAATCGGACTCCATGTTCGATCTGTTTCTTTGAATTTAACCTTTGCTTTCCGTTGCTTTTGTTATTATAATCATACAAAATGGCCTGCCTCTGGGAACCCTGGCCACCTGTGAAGGGCTGCAAGAAAAAAGAAACTGACACATCCCCTCACAGAGGCTGGTCATTCCAGGAGATGTTTTGCAAGACTGGTGGCCCTTTTACTTTACCTCCTCATCACCTCTCCCTCTCTGAGTCTAGAAAAGAAACTGGCTTCGAGACCCCAATAAGGTGGTTTCTCAGCGACACTAGTCTGCCATCTCCGCGGTCAGCCGGCTTTTCGAACAAAGTCATCTTCCTGGCCTCAGCACCTCGTCTCCGATTCATTGGCCTGTCGTGCGGCGAGCAGAGCGAGCTTGGACTCAGTAACGATATGGTATTTGTCTTTCTCTTTCTGACTTCACTTAGTATGATAATCTCTAGTTCCATCCATGTTGCTGCAGATGGCATTATTTTGTTCTCTTCTATGGCTGAGCAGTATTTCATTGACCACATCTTCTTTATCCATTCATCTGTCGATGGATATCTAGGTTATTTCCATGTCTTGGCTATTGTGAATAGTGCTGCTATGAACATAGGGGGTGCAGGTATCTTTCTGAATTATAGTTTTGTCCAGTTAAATGCCCAGGAGTGGGATTGCTGGATCATATAGTAATTCTATTTTGAGTTTTCTGAGGAACCTTCATACTGTTTTTCACAGTGGCTGCACCAGCTTGCATTCCCACCCACAGTGCAGGAGGGTCCTTTTTCTCCACACCCTCTCCAGCGTTTGTTATTTGTAGACTTTTTGATGATGGCCATGCTGACCCGTGTGAAGGCATCATGTATTCTAAGCACTTTATATGCAGTATTGCATTTCATCCTCACCATGACCAGGTAAGACAGGTATTATTGTCCCAATTTCGTATCTGGGAAGACCAAAGCTCAGAAAACAGTCAGCCCACAATCTCAAGCAAGATTAGTGACAGACCTGGGGCTGAGACCCAGAGGTGAGGAACACCAGTGCCTCTGCTCTGAGCTGCTGAGGCATCCTGGCCGCCTCCCCAGGGCACAGCAGGAGCACAGGGGAGGGCATCCTCACACTTCCTGAAAGTTGGCTGTGTGTGTCAGCATCTCTACCTGAATAGATACAGACGTGCAGCATTTATAGCATAGGATGATGCAAAACATGATTTTAAAACACCAGCAGCTCAATCCAATCACCACTGATACGCAGAAACAGCCATAATACATACACTTTATCCAACTTTATTCGTGAGGTTTCTATATCTGGCAATACAGCTGACTTAAATTGCCTAAACTCCTTAGGACTGCTAAAAATGGAGCAACCTTTAAGCAAGCTGATCTGGAAACAAAGAAGTGTGGGCAGGGTGGGGCAGGGAAATTCTCAGGTGCCATAAACTAGGAAGGAACTGAGAACTGGAGCAGTCAGTGTGTGAGCTGAGCTGTGGCTGCCCCCAGGGCAGGGTGGTCCCAATCCCCTCAGAGCTTGAACAGAAAACAAGATTTAAATTCTCACAAGGAGGGCTCCCCGGTGCGCAGTGGTTAGGAATCCACCTGCCAATGCAGGAGACACAGGTTCGAGCCCTGGTCCGGGAAGATCCCACATGCCTCAGAGCAACTAAGCCCGTGCGCCAGAACTACTGAGCCTGTGCTCTAGAACCCATGAGCCACAACTACTGAAGCCCGTGCGCCTAGAGCCCATGCTCCGCAACAAGAGAAGCCACCACAATGAGAAGCCCGCGCACCGCAACAAAAAGTAGCCCCCTCTCGCCACGACTAGAGAAAGCCCTCACGCAGCAACCCAGGCCCAACGCAGCCAAAAATAAATTTTAAAAAAATTCTCACAAGGAGGGTAACTGGAGCTGAGAACACAGCCTATACAATACTTAGTTCCAAAACCCCTCCTCACAGGGGTGGACTAGGAAAAACTCACACGCTTAGGAACAGGTTGCTGGAAAGAAGTGTATCTGCTCTAGGCACTGGGTGAAAGAAATGTTTCCCTGAGAATTCAGGACCCCAGGCCTTCTCCTCAGAGGTGGAACTTGAATGTAGGTTACCCTTGGGATTCCCAAGCCATGATATTATCATAAAACTGGTTGCAGAACTGGTCTGGGAGGACTTTCACAACAAAGGTTCAAGAGATTTTCATGGTGGAGACAAGCCCCACTAAAACAAACTCCATGACCAAAAATGAAAAGACACATGAGGAAACAGCCAGTGTGAGTGATAGCACACAAAATGAACAGCAAGGTTAGAGCAGTAAGTATTGGAGGTAATAGAACGGCAGCGTGGAAGAGAATGTAAAAATGTGTTGAACCATTAAAGATCAAGTTTCTCAAAAAGAGTAAGGTCCTATTTAAAAATAAGGGGGGAGGGGGACTTGAAAAAATACCAAACAGAACTTTCAGAAATGAAAAACCTAGGGTCAAATAACAGAATATACACAGCTAAAGAGATTTGGTAGAACTGAAAGGTGCATTTAGGGAAACTGCAGCAGAGGAAAGCAAAGAGATCAAAAATCTGCCAGTGACGCGACAGACGTGGGAACCAGAGTGAGAAAGCCCATCACACTCACAGGTGCCTCCCTGGAGAACAGGGGAGGGGCCGCGTACAAAGAGACGGTGGCAGACAAGTTTCTTAAATCTTCAGATTCAAGAACTTCAAGTCCAAAACAGTACAAATAAGTAGAAATCCTAACTGAAGAAGTGAAGAAAAAAGGAAGCACACTTCAAAACTGCAGTCCCGCTGTTGACCAGGTGTATCTCTGTTCTCTGAGAATGAATTTGCATTTTGTCACCAGCAGGACAGACCTTGAGAGCAGAACTAGGAGGGAGAAGGGAACTGGAGCAAAAGGAGCTTCAGGAAGGCAACCAGATGGAGGAAGGGAGGAAGCAAAGGCAGGTGGGAAAGGGGTCAGGAAGGGAAAGGAGCGCAGGAGGGGCTTTCTCTGCAGGAGTCGCTGAGTCTGGGTGTCAGGAAAGAATAAAGCCGTGTGCACGGGACAAGAGGCTGGGAAAAGCAGCATGGCTTAATGAAAATGACATTTTCGTTAGCATTTACCAAATCTTTATTACTGGGAAGGTGGCTCTCCTCTTTGCCATACTCGCTGGGCTCTTACTGTGATTATTAATGGTCTTTATTCCTGCAAGTCTGGACACATTGCTGCTGACAGGTTTTTAGGATTTTTTTGTTTGTTTTTGTTTTTGTTTTTGTCTGTGTCCGGTCTTCTTCATTGCGGCACGTGGACTTCTCTCTAGTTGTGACGTGCAGAGAAGCCACAATTTCTCCGAACAGGAGAAATTATGTAACAATGACAAATAATTGTGCCTACAAGCCCTTTCTGTGGGAAAAAGCGCTGGTTACTTTTATTAATACAAAAGCTTGAGTGAAAACGGCTACACCTCTCTACTATGAAGTGGGGGTCAGACACAGATTCAAGCCCTGGTCTGGGAAGATCCCACATGCCACAGAGCAACTAGGCCCATGCACCACAACTACTGAGCCCACGCGCCACAACTACTGAAGCCCGTGTGCCTAGAGCCCACGCTCTGCAACAAGAGAAGCCACCACAAGGAGAAGCCCACGCACCGCAACGAAGCCTAGCCCCCGCTTGCCGCAACGAAGACCCAACGCAGCCAAAAATAAATAAATAAAATAAATAATTTTTTTAAAAACTAGACTATAAATATGTAATTGTCCCCAAAATGGCCTCTAAAGAGTGCTTTAGTCATGTTTAAATGACTGCACATAAATGTGTTTCCACTTATATCACTAGGATTTCAGTAAGAGAAAGCATTTCTTTCTGAAGTCCATTAACAAACTGATAAGATCACTATCATATATAAAGTGACTGCTGCCATTTATCACCCAAATCTTCTGAGGTGGACATATTCCCAGTGATACCTCTTTTGCATCAGATATTGGAATATGTTTAACAGAGGTTACTATTCTAGAAAGGACACAATACTAGCTACACTGACGAGCGCTCACTACCTCCCAGACCACGTGCTGACACATTCCAGGGAGGTGAGTACGTTGGCCCCTGTGCAGGTGAGGACGTTAGGTTGTGAAAGAGGCCTCTCCACTGGGCACGGCACACGACCATCTGGGGCTGGAAAGAATGTATACACGGCAAGACGCAAAGACTCCAGAAAATACTTGATTCCCATCTCCCTCGGACTAGATGAGCATCACCATCTCTGCCTAGTGAGCCATCTCAGCCCACAGCCCCAGGGACTGTGGGCTTCTCCCTCATCCGCCTGAGTCTTCAAGGGTCAGAGGATTGAGGGGATGGGGTGATGTGCAACCTCGCAGAACTGTCTGCATCAGGAAGAACGGCCCGCAGGAAAGCAATACTGAAAATAGGAGATGGCTGTTGCTTAAATGAAGCCTGAAACAGGTGGGCCAGGAAGCACTGCCATTCCTGGGCGATCGTCCACTGGTTCTACTCTGTTCAGTCAACAGAGGGTCATGACACAGTCACGAAGCCGACCTAGAGGGTGGGCCAGGCTGAACCATAAATCAGCCTCTATTCACTGGCCATTCTTTGGGTTTTAAGCTATTTTTATAAAAATTGAGGGTAGAGCAGTTAAATCTGCCATGGATTTAACTGGGTGAGAACTGAAGAGGAAAAACACTGTCGGTAAATAGTTATTTGTGAACATTACGTAAATGTTTAATCTCTTGAGCCCTGAAGTGGGTGGACAGGGAAGCAAAGGGAGGTGAGGTGACTGGAGGCTTGTCCGTGGGACGAGGGAGGGCCCCCCGGACCAGTTTGCACTGACCTGTGTCCCTGGGTGGGTATGGGTGTTTGTTCGTGTGGACTCTCCCCATGCCTGAGCCAGCCAGTTCTCAGAGAGCGGCTTTTTTCACTTTGGGGGTCACCACTTAGCAGTTACAGCACGCACCCTCAGTCTCTCTGCAAACCCACGACTTTGGCTGCCAGAGAGCTGGGGAGGGGAGAGTGGAGGCTGGGTCCCAGGGCTGGCGTGGCGCACCGGTGCGCCCCAGGGGGGTTGGTTGCCACCTCTGCTGTTCTGCTCCCTATCTTACTATCAACCCTGAAGCAGGCGACCCCATCGTCCCACACCAGCACCATCCGCCAAGTGACAGAGGCTCGCCACCCCCTGGGGTGCAGGGGCCCTGCCCCTGCCCGCTTGGCCCTGTTTCTCTCCGCCTCTGCACAGAGCACGTGTGGCCGCCCTGCCTGGCCGCTGCTCAGCCCTCATGTCCTCACGCCCCTTCCTGAGAACTGCCCGCACCTGCCCGCGCCGCAGGCTCCCCCTCAGCCTGGTCCTGGTGCCCTCAGGCTCCTTTGGGGACAAGCAGTGCAGACGTCCTTCGAGCACCATGACAGCCGCAGGTTCAAATCCACCGAGGCTGTCACTGTGCCGGCTTGCCGTCCTCCTCCTGGCGTACAACGGGGCCTGTTCCAGATTCTCCAACTCAACCAAGGAGAGACCCGGGCTTATTCTGATGCCACTTTCCACTTGCTCTTTGGGCCCACTAGCCTGGTTTCCACATTCTCAAGAAAAAACAAGACACAATTTACAGATAACTTTAATAATGTGGTCTAGCACATTCCCTTCTAATGTTTGACATTGGAAGTTTTAAAATTTGTATAGGGCCTCCCTGGTGGCGCAAGTGGTTGAGAGTCCGCCTGCCGATGCAGGGGATACGGGTTCGTGCCCCGGTCTGGGAGGATCCCATGTGCCGCGGAGCGGCTGGGCCCGTGAGCCATGGCCGCTGAGCCTGCGCGTCCGGAGCCTGCGCGTCCAGAGCCTGTGCTCCGCAACGGGGGAGGCCACAACAGTGAGAGGCCCGCATACCGCGAAAAAAAAAAAAAAAAAAAAAAAAAAATTTGTATAGACAAATCCATTGATGTTTTCTTTTGTGGTTTCTTCCATTGCTTATCCCATCCTTCCCTATCCCAAAGTTAGCCCTATTGTCTATTTTTTTGTTCCTTTGTTCGTGTATGGTATGAGGTAGGAATCTAATTTCATTTTTTTACATGTAATGTTATTCCTCTACTTTTAATACCTTCCCTATCTTACATCAAGTTCTTATATAAACACATATGTTTTCTATTCCATTGATCTATTTTTGATCTCTTGTCTTTCATTTGCCTACTTTGATTCAATACCACTGTGTTTTAAATACTATAGCTTAATGATAATTTCTTACATCCAATAATTCAAGTTCTTCCTCTTCTTTTTTTTTTAGAAACATTTTAGCTATTCTTAGATATTTTACTCTTTCATTGGCGACATTCCACCAAAAAATTTGTTGGAATTTTTGTTGGAATTGCGTTGGATCTACAGATCAATTTCTGTAGAATCTACATTTCTTGGATACTGATCTCTACATTCATGATACCTGGCCTATTTCTCTATTTGGATCTTCCATGTCTTTCAATAATATTTAATAATTGATTCCATAAAGTTCTTGTACATTTTTGCTTGTTTTAATTTGAAGTAACTCGTAGTTTGTTGCTATTGTCTTTTTTTTTTTTACTATATTTTCTATTTGGTTATTGCATTAAGGTGTTATTAATTTTTTAAAACCAACTTCATTAAAGTATAATTTACACAAAATAAGATGCACACATTTTAAGTGTACAGTTAGATGAGTTTTGACAAACATATACACTCACGTAACTGATACCTCAATCACGATACAGAATGTTTCCATCACCTCATAATGGTTCCCAATCTTTACCCATAACCTGGAGCACCACAGATTCATTCATCTGCTTTGTAGCACTACAGATCAGCTTTGTCTTTCCTAGAATTCTACACAAATGAAATAATAAAGCATATACCTTTTGTCTCTGGCTTCCTTTGCTCAGCATAATGGGGTTTTTTTGTTTGTTTGGGGGGGTTTTCTTGGCTGCATTGGATCTTCATTGCTGCACGTGGGCTTTCTCTACCTGCGGTGAGCGGGGGCTACTCTTTGTTGCAGGGCTCAGGCTTCTCATTGCGGTGGCTTTTCTTGTTGCGGAGCACAGGCTCTAGGCACGCGGGCTTCAGTAGTTGTGGCACGTGATGAGGTTGCACCCAAAACCCTGGTGAGGGTCCTCTGAAACAAGTCAAATCCAGCACATGAGCAGGTACGGCCCAGGTGTGTGTGCTCCAGACTGCTGGTCCATAGCTGCACCGGTGGGCGGCGTCATGCTGCCCACCGACCGAGGGTCTTCCCTCTGGGTGAGGCTGTCGTGCACCAGGAAGCCTGTGTCACAGCCCGCAGGCTGCAGCGGCCGGGCCAGCGCCCCCAGCCCCCGGCCCGAGGAGCCAGGAGTCCCGGCTGGCCGCCAGCCCCACTGAGCAAAATATAGTTTATCCTATAGCTAATTTTTCCTGTATCATCTATTGAATAATTCGTGTGTTTTTCATTGGTGTGTGATCTAAATATTTTTTGTCTTTCTTTTAAAATAATTTAATTATCCTGTGGTTTTAATTAATGTGTTTTAATGTTATTGTCCACTTCAGATTTTTCTTGAAAATAG
The DNA here is from genome assembly GCF_025265405.1 of Mesoplodon densirostris. Taxonomy (NCBI): domain Eukaryota; kingdom Metazoa; phylum Chordata; class Mammalia; order Artiodactyla; family Ziphiidae; genus Mesoplodon; species Mesoplodon densirostris. The sequence goes on from NC_082677.1 coordinate 29,690, forward strand.
GTTATAAACAGGATATCAAAGATTTTCTCATACAGGAAAACAAAAATATCACTCTCATAAGAGTGTTTCTTGACCAGAAATACTTTTCCTCAGTGAAAGGTAATTTTAGGTACAAGGGAGCTCTGCGTATCTCTGCAAGAATATTTACTGCCTCCCATTACCATAAATGCATTTTCATTGACGGGAAGGAAAGCAAGGCCAGTCTGGTCCACCTAAGTGATAACACCGGTTGAAATCCAGCTTGAGCTGGGTCTGGGTAAGTGATCTTGTTAGGAAAAACTCTCCAAAGACAAGGCTCTGACCCTCCAGAGCAGGCAGGACTGTGGCCAGTCCCAGGCCGTTGCCAGGACGTGACCACTGTTCTCAGTTTGTGTGTATCCTTCTAGAACCAGGATGCATTCGCTTACATCTGTGTGTGTTGATCACACATACCTTCAAGAGTACAGAGGAGTGCTGCGGGGACGGGCATGGCCCGCTTTACACAGTGGCGTTACTTATTCTTTTTTTGTTTTTAAAGCATTCCCTTTATTTTATTTATTTATTTATTTATTTATTTATTTTTAAATTTGGTTGTGCCGGGTCTTAATTGCAGCATGTGGGATCTTCGTTGCTGCATGCAGGATCTTTAGTTGTGGCATGTGAACTCTTAGTTGAGGCACGCGTGCGGGATCTAGTTCCCCAGCCAGGGATCAAACCCAGGCCCCCTGCATTGTGAACGCGGAGTCTTACCCACTGGACCACCAGGGAAGTCCCCGGCGTTACTTACTCTTGATGGTTTTACTCAACAATGCCTTGGAGATCTTTGCATGTGAGTTCACCTAGGTCCAAGTCAATCTGCACAGCTGATGCATGGTGTGCCGTCAATGGGCAGCATCCTAACTTATTTAACCACCCCTGACTGACCGCCATCTGGGTTGTCGCCAGTTCTTCACTGTGACATTGAAAGAGCAGCCTTTCAAGATAAAGTTGAAAGGTATCCCATTCAAGATAAAGTTGAAAGGTATCCCATGGCCTATGAGGCTCTCTTCCATGTGTCCTCCGTCTGTCTCCGAAGCCTCACCTCCCAGTCATGCAGCATTCCCGGAATAGTACGCTCCAAACTAGTCTAACATGATTTTCTGGCCTCAGAAGTTTTGTGCACATCACTCCTTCCCCCAGAAGGCCCTCTCTCTTCTCGCCTTCTTTCTAAATCCGGCCTATGTCATGGAGCCATCTCACACCCCACTCTTTGTGAAGTGTTTCCTCTTCCTGGTCTCCCAGCCCACAATAATGTCTCTTTCTACAAATATCTGCTACATTCTATACCACTCAGTCAATATTTGTACAGTCGCTTGAATTGTATTTCCTGAGGTGAATAATCCTGGTTAATCCTGATGTCTCCAACTAGAGGTATTCGAAGTCAGAGAAATTCTCTCCCCTTTAACTGACCTGCCTGGCTCTATTTCCTTTCCTCTCCAGGCATCCTTTGCTCTAAATCCAAACAAATCTGTCCCCGTTCTTCCTCTGCTCAAACTGACAATGTTGCTGTCATTCTCCTAAGGAACATTCCCAGCCTTGCTCAGATTCAGTGTCACAACGAGGTGACCTGACTTGGGCCCACAAAAGCCCTTGCCGTTTCCACTTCTCCACCCCCAGTAGATGCCACGCCCCATCGTCTGTGCACCTGAATCATCAATCTGGACAAGCTATACCACGTGCAAACAAGGAGTTCCCAGCTAGCACCACAAAGGGTTTTCTGCGTCATGCCAGGCCAGGCATGGGTCCGGCGGCCTCTTTGGAGGCTCCTCCAGCGCCTCTGCTGCCCAGGTCCTCACGTGCAGCCACTCGGATGAAAGAAGGAGCGAGCTGAAGGCTCACACTCGGTCCTAACTGCTCTCCCCAGTGGCCCCCGGCCTCCACTCAGCCCAGCAGCACTGCTTGTCACATGGGCAACGTGACTGGAAAGAGACTGGGGGGACGGGGCCCAGGTAGGATGTGGGAAGGGGACCGGCCGCCTCTGCACGGCGCCCTCAAAGGCAAAAGAGCCTCAAGAAGTTGCTCGGGAGACAGTCTGCCGTGTAAGCCTGGGGTGGCGCCCCTGACCCAAAATATCTCGCCCGCCCGATGGGAGAACCTTGACCACGTCAGTCAGTCTGCCCAAAATTCTACCAATGACACAGGCGTTTGGCTTAACTAATTTTCTTCTTGTAATCTGCAGCAACTTTGAGGAATCTAAGTGGTTGCTTTCTCTCTCTCTCGGAGTTAATTCAAATAAGGTTTTCCCCACAAGTGCTTAGTGGGGTCGGTGAGAGAAGAGGCAATTCGTTGGGAAACGTGAAGAGGTCATTTTGGAGAGGGATTATGGGAAAGCAGGCACCGCTGGGCATGGCGCCAGCGGCCCGGAGGCCTGTGGGGAAACGGGAGGGAAGAGCCCACGGTGGGAAACAGCGGGACCCAGATTTCTGCGTTTCCACTCCCGCTGCTTCTCCTTCAGTCAGTCACTTCCCACTTCTACCTCGTCCTCCTTCTCCTGGAGCAGATTTCAGGCCACTCCATAGGGAGACGGAAATCCCTTTGAGAAACATGGCAGAGCTAATAACTAGATTAGCCTTATATTTTCGATTACTTTGTAGATTATATAGAATTTTATATTCTTTTGTTTTTTTGTTTTGTTTTTTTTGCGGTACGCGGGCCTCTCACTGCTGTGGCCTCTCCCGCTGCGGAGCACAGGCTCCGGACGCGCAGGCTCAGCGGCCATGGCTCACGGGCCCAGCCGCACCGCGGCACGTGGGATCTTCCCGGACCGGGGCACAAACCCGCGTCCCCTGCATCGGCAGGCGGACTCTCAACCACTGCGCCACCAGGGAAGCCCACAAATCTCTTATGAATGAAATCAAAGACGAACTAAATAAATGGAGGAAAAGAAAAAGTGTGTCACAATATTAATACCAGAAAAATAGAATATAAGGCAAAAATTATCAATAAAGATAGAAGGTGTCTACCTAATGATGAGAGGGAAAATTCGTCGGGAAGATATAATAGCGCTATTGAGACTCTAAGCCATATAGCAAAAACTGGCATAAATTACTAGAGGGCACGAACAAATCCACAGTCCTAATGGGAGATTTTAAGACGCCTCTAAATCAGAAACTAAAAGATCAAACATGTAAAAAAAATAATAAAATTACAGAATGACTGAGCAACACAATTAATGAGCCTAATCCCAAGGTTCCCAAACTCTACACCAAGGCACCCCAGGGTGCTTGGTGCAGAAGAGGAGTTATGAGGACACCCTGGGACAGTTCAAGTTCAAGGAAAACAGCCACACTCAACATCTGGTCAGACGCTCAAGGCCTGAGCTTGAGAAAGTCACCGTTTCAACGTTAGATCGTATGACATTCTTTCCACAACCTCGTATCTTTGCGAAGCCGGGGTTTCAGCACTTGTCCTGATAAAAACCAATTACCATGGGAACGTAAAGCTGGCTGGGAAATGAGAGTGGCAACAGCGTTCAATCTGCTTCCAGGGTTTGAGAACTCATGCAGGCCCAACAGGCAGCTGCGTCCCATTCCTAAGCTACATGGTGATTGAAGAAGTGAAAAAAAAATTTTTTTTTCTTTCAATATAAGTATTATCTTTTCAAACAGCTACATGTTGTTAGAACACAAATACTTATTAAGTCATTTGGATCTAACTACTTAAACAGACCTAGTAGGCATTTCTTTTGGTCTAGGGGTGCTGCAAAGAAATTACCAAGACACTAGGTGCTGAGAAGTTTCGGAAGTCTCTGGCCTAATCTAGCGATATATGTAGAAACCTATACCCCCACGTCAGGAATACAGGAATATACATTCTTTTCAAGCATACAAGAAATGCTTTAGAAAATCTGATTCTGTGTTAGGTCACAAGGGAAGTCGGCAGCTAGTTAAGGATAATGTTGCTGCTCCACAAACCGTGTGTCAGATCATAACATCTTTAAATTAGAAATCAATAATAAAGATGGTTTTAAAAAGCACCTATATCTAGAAATTGTAAAGCACACTTCTAAGTATCATTGGCTCAACAGAAAAACACAATGAAAGTTTGGAAATATTTCTAACTTAAAAAAAAAGCCTGCATTTTAAGAACCTGTGGATAATACCTAAGGCAAGTTATAGAGAGAATTTAAACTTTATATGCATTTATGTGAAAACATGAAAAATTGAAAACAAACACAGTGAACTGGGGAAAGGACAACAATGTAAAGAAAGTAGTAGAAAGAAAATAAATAATACAGATAAGAGTAAAAAGTAATGAAATTAAAAAATACAAAAATAATAGAGGCAATCAACAAAACCAAAGCTGGTTCTTCACAATGAGTATTAAAATATATAAACCCGGGCTTCCCTGGTGGCGCAGTGGTTGAGAGTCCGCCTGCCGATGCAGGGGATGTGGGTTCGTGCCCCGGTCCGGGAAGATCCCACATGCCGCGGAGCGGCTGGGCCCGTGAGCCACGGCCGCTGAGCCTGCGCCTCCGGAGCCTGTGCTCCGCCACGGGAGAGGCCACAACAGTGAGAGGCCCGTGTACCGCAAAAAAAAAAAAAAAAAAAGTAATGCATTTAGGGCAGCGGTCCCCAACCTTTTTGGCACCAGAGACAGATTTCGTGGCAGACAATTTTTCCACGATGGCGGGGTGAGGGGTGAGTGGTTCCCGCGGTAACGGGAGCGATGGGGGGCCGCAGTTGAAGCTTCCCTCTCTCACCCGCTGCTCACCTCCCGCTGTGCAGCCCGGTTCCTAACAGTCCAAGGACCGGTACCGGTCCGGTCCGTGGCCTGGGGGTTGGGGCCCCTGATTTAGGGAATTCCCTGGCGGTCCAGTGGTTAGGACTCAGCGCTTTCACTGCCTGGGCCTGGGTTCAGTCCATGGTCAGGGAACTAAGATCCCGCGAGTCACATGGCGCAGCCAAAAAAAAAAAAAAAAAGAAAGAAAGAGAAGCAAAAGCTATTAGGATCAGAGGTTTACATCTCCTTCCACCATGAGACCATCAGGGTCACGACTCCAGGACCAGCCCGGCCAGGAGAGCAGTTGTGTGGGCAGCAGCCTCATGTCCCCAGGTGCCTCCCCACCAAGCCCATAACCCTAACGATGCAAACTCAGGGCTTCCCGTCTCCCGTCTCAAGCAACAGCAGGTGTCCCCCTAGGAGGACAGAAAACTCCAGGAGCAGAACCTGGAGCTACACAGACCCAACACCAGGGAGAGCTGGGCTGACCCCATCATAGCAAAACTGACTTTCCACCTCCTGGCAAATGGATCTTGAAATAGAAATTATAACTTAGTTATAGAAAATAAAGTGCTTTTCCTCACATACCCAAGCTTGTGATCTGAGTCTCATTCCCACCACCTGAACACTATTGGTGCTCAGTGAATATTCAGGGGTCACGAGCCTTAACCTCAGTCACAGACGCTGCAGCTTGGGTGACCTCCATGAGTGGCAGAAACCTGTGGCCTCTTGAAACTGTCTTTCCCAGCGATGTCAAGGTGATGATTTCTGAGAACAAGGATGGAGGGGGGTGGCACTTTATACAGTGCTATGTTACTTTTGTAATCTAAAATTTTTGACTAAAAAAGAGCTTTATGTCAATTATATCTCAATTCAAAAACCTTTAATAAAGTTATGTTTATAGTATACCCATCGCATAAGAGCACTCACTAAATGATAGCTACCAGTGGAAAGGTCAATGTGAAGCGATGATTCTTACAAGACAGGAAATCATGTCCTTTCCAATGAAGATTCGCTTTTATTATTGTTGTTGTTTATTCTGCCCAATCTTTAGAGTATTTTGACTCACCAATCATGTATTTCATCAATTAATTAATGTAAATATTAACAACTTCTAAACAACAGAACATAATACATAAATTCAAATAAAATCTGATACTTAAGTGGGTACTTCCAAAGATTACAAGTGTATCTCTTTTTTTATTTTGAGAACATTTTTTAAAATATTTTATTTATTTAGTTGCACAAGTCTTATTTGAGGCAGGTGGGCTCCTTAGTTGAGGCAGGCAGGCTCCTTGGTTGCGGCATGCATGTGGGATCTAGCTCCCTGACCAGAGATCGAACCCGGGCCCCCTGCATTGGGAGCGCGGAGTCTAAACCACTGCGCAATCAGGGAAATCCCTATGTATCTTACTTTATGGAAGAATGAATTTTTTTTTAAGTGAAGTGGGAGTCGATGGGTTTCTATTTCATGATTAGCAAAATAAGCTGGCCATTTAATCTCTTCATACTTTAGATTCACACATAAAATATTTTTTATTTTATTTTATTTTATTTTCTGCTTTATAACAAATTTAATCAGTTATACATATACATATGTTCCCATATCCCCTCCCTTTTGCGTCTCCCTCCCACCCTCCCTATCCCACCCCTCCAGGCGGTCACAAAGCACGGAGCTGATCTCCCTGTGCTATGCGGCTGCTTCCCACTAGCTATCCACCTTACATTTGGTAGTGTATATACGTCCATGCCGCTCTTTCGCTTTGTCACAGCTTACCCTTCCCCCTCCCCATATCCTCAAGTCCATTCTCTAGTAGGTCTGTGTCTTTATTCCTGTCTTACCCTATGTTCTTCATGACATTTTTTTTCTTAAATTTTTTTAATAAAGTGATTCCTAAAATTATTCTTACTAATTTCCCATAGTTTTCTATCATAAGTGACAAGGAGTAGGAGAAATAATATGCTAGTCTGAAAATTTTTTGTCTAAGGCTATTAAAATGCTTGTCATGGAAATCAAACAACTGAACACTAACCAATGATTCCAGTCGCCTCTTCACAGTTGGAGTTTCCCACAAACATCTTTGTCCCGAGCATCTTTGTTCGCTGTCAGCTACCTACCTGTTTTCCTTCTTGAACCTCCCCAGCTTTACACCCACTGCTTCCATCTTTGTGGCTTTGCCCTCCTTCATTACCTAACAAGGCTGCGTAGTCCTCTCACACCTTACAGTCTAACACATGGCATTTTAATTTTGAGGGTGGAGAATACATAAATTATTTCCCTGCTTTATTAAGCATAGAGTATTGTATGTTGTGTTTACTTAAAAAGAGAATTACTCATGTTACATATAGCATGCAAAAATGTTGTACAAAGGCCCTTATCAAATTCATAAAGCTTTCCTTATACAGTCAGGGCCATCATAAAATTCATTTCTATCTTTCCATCCTTGCTGGTTCTTTGCTCCCCAAATGAGGGGATTACTAGAAGAAACTGAATCTTCCTTGCAAATCATACATCTGGTCTCGAAGATATAATTTTCCAACCTATGTTAGAATCCGTATTTACACAGACTTTAAGAGAACACAGATGGAAATTCTATTTTAAGGATATGATGAACTCATAAGGAAACTACAGAGTTTAATCTTAAGTATGTACACTTGGGGCGTCCTCTCCCTTCTTACGCCCAGGGTTTTTACCTGGTTGGTGTGGAACTATCCCTCTGACGTGGAAGGATAAATTTAGTGCCTCATTATGTACAAACTCATTTTTTCTGGAGGGAATTTTCCAAGACTTTCCAATCTGTCTCCCTGCCTCTAGAGTTAATGAGCTTTCCGGGTTTCTGAGAACAGAATGCTGCGTGTTGCCTGTGAGAACACGGCTTACACCTCTCTCTGCCTTGTTCTTTCGCCACCTGCAATCCAGTCAAGTCTGGGGACTGTGGGCGCTGACTTTCCTGTGTGGCTACAAGGCGGGAAGTGAGCTTACGTAGCTGTAACCGCCAGTTCCCCTTGGAATTCCTTTTTGCCCCCTTTCCCTGGAATGCTGCCTGTTGGGTCCCGGGACCCTGCAGTGTGGCTGCCTGGCTTCAGCAAGGAGATCAGCAGTGAAACGGGTCCCTCAGGAGCCCATGCTCTTTTCCAAGCTTGGAGCAGGGAGGGGGCTGGACACGTAGTTTCTAGCATTTCAAAGGCAGTTCCATCGGCTCTCATAAAACTTTCTGTGGAACTTTACAAAGAAGGCCACCCTTCTTTGGGTGGTTCGACAACGCCACCCTTCCCTTTTGCCCCAAGTCAGAAAAATGAAGCAGAGTCTGCGTAGCAGAGATACCTCCAGGTTGCAGGTCTGGATCGTCCTCACCGTCACACACTTGCTCTGGGCTCCCCACCGAGTTTCCATCTGCCATCTCTAAAGTGCTTCTAGCAACTTGGTCCAAATTCAACCGTAGGAGCAAAACCGGTAAGAGACAGGTAAGTGAGAGACCTGGCTCACGGCATCATGCGGGCCGGAAGGGCAAGTCCGAAGGCCGTCAGGGAGCGGGCTGGGGGCCACGAGAGTTGCCCTCAAGTCCTTCAGTCTGCCTGCACGGGGCCCACCCAGATAATCCAGGACCATCTGCCTAAGGTCAACTGACTCTCAACGTCACTCCCCGCTTCCAGTTGTCTCACAACAGCACTGACAAGGGCATTAAATTGAATTACCTGAGACTGCAGCTTCGCCAAGTGGACACATCAAGCTGACCCCGGCCTGAACGCCTGTCCTTGCCCAGCCCCAGGTACGTGAAATGACGGCCCCCACTTCACATACTTGGGAGGTTTTCCACCTGCTCTCTTTTAGAAACTTGAGTAGTTGGGTAAAAAAATGCCCAATGAATATTGCATTCTAAACCAGCAACCTCATTCAAATTCTCTCATGTTTGCTAACGTACATACATATAATTCCACATCATGGTAATCATTGTGCACATAACCTATTTTCTGCTATTTTCACCTAACTTTATTTCACTTAAGCATGCCCTCATACTGATATTTTCTACATGATAGCCATATTTTCCAATTAATTCATGACATTCATTCATGTTACTATGCTATAATTTTAAGTCATAGCCCCTTTTTTGACATTTGAATAGTTCCAAATGTTTGCCACTTAAAAATCACTACTGTGGGGCTTCCCTGGTGTCACAGTGGTTAAGAATCCACCTGCCAATGCAGGGGACACGGGTTCGAGCCCTGGTCCAGGAAGATCCCACATGCCGTGGAGCAACTAAGCCCGTGTGCCACAACTACTGAGCCCACGTGCCACAACTACTGAAGCCTGCATGCCTAGAGCCCGTGCTCCACAGCAAGAGAAGCCACCGCAATGAGAAGCCCACGCACAGCAAACAAAGAGCAGCCTCCACTCTCCACAACTAGAGAAAGCCCGCACGCATCAACGAAGACCCAATGCAGCCAAATAAATAAATAAATAAAATTAATTTTTAAAAAAATTTTAATAAATTAAAATAAAATAAAATAAAAATCACTACTGTGGACATATTTATGCAAATAATTTTTTTAACTTTTGAATAAAATCATTCTTATTACTTCTTCATATCCTCCAAATCATTAAGCCCATTGTAGATGCTGCACTAACACCTGCCCTGCTCGGCACCTGGCAGAGGAGAAATGAAGGATCTTACCTCAGTGTCCACGCTCCTGGAGCAGGCTGGGTCTATGAAGAAGTCTGCAGGCTTCGAAAGGCAGAAAACTTTCTCAGTGCAGGGTTAGATGCTGCATGTGAACTGTGTTTGGACAAATTAACCTCTTCCTTCTGATTTAACATGGCCTTGTAAAATCAGATTTTCTGTTCCAGTAAACGTCCCTCTGAGGGAGGTTAGTGGGGTCCTAGCACCTTTTAAATGCTAATAGCTTAGCAACTCTCCAAGGATGAAAAGTGCACAGTATAAAACATTGTTGAATGTATCAATATTTGTCCTTATGACGATGTTGCAGGACTAAGATTCCATGGCACACATTTGGGGAACCACAGATAAGATAAACAGAATCCTCGAGAAATCACCCTTCTGTGTTTCCCCTTCTCATGCATTAATAATTATAGCTGAATAATCTGAGTCTATGTGGCTGAGACCAAAGTGGCCAAGAAAACAAGGGTGTTTAGGAGATTGTTTGGATCTTTCTGGTTCCCAAACCTCCAAGTCTAGGGGACCCTGTGAGCTGCAGACGTGATGTCTATGTTGATCAAATCCACCAGAAAGTTGCTGAATGCCCTTTTTCCTTTTATTTTGTAGAAACAGTTTACATGCTGCATTTGAAAACAGAGCTTATAACCAGCATAAAATTTAGCAGAAGCAGTTTGGCCTCTCTGAGTTCCTAGGAAAACTAAGAACTCAAATCACTTTCCTGCAGCCCCTCAAATATTTCACAACCAGAGCCTCGACTGCTCACTTCTCTCTCCTGGAGCTGACTGTTCATCGTCTGCCCCCCACTGCTACCCAGACACCCCAAGGTTAGAAAAATGGCTTCAGAACAAACCACAAGGAATCTGGCTCTAAAACAGTGTTTATAAAAATGGGACAGCTGGACTTCCCTGGTGGTCCAGTGCTTAAAAATCCACCTGCCCAAGCAGGGGACACGGGTTCGATCCCTGGTCTGTGAAGATCCCACATGCCGCGGAGCAACTAAGCCCACGAGCCACAACTACTAAGCCTGCGAGCCACAGCTACTGAATGAAGCCTGTGCGCCTAGAGCCCATGCTCCGCAACAAGAGAAGCCACCACAGTGAGTAGCCCGCGCACCACAACAAAGAGTAGCCCTCACTCAACGTAATTAGAGAAAGCCTGTGTGCAGCAACAGAGACCCAATGCAGCCAAAAATAAACAACAAATAAATTTTAAAATTTTTTAAATAAATAAATAGAATGACATTTTAAAACGTTTTTCATTTCTCCAAGAGAATTGAGCCGTGGAGGCACCTACTACATGCCAGTGGCCATGGCCGTGTCTTGAGAGACCAAGAAAGTCTGTGATGTGGCATAGAAGGGCATATCTCCTTGATGGGGAGACAAACAAATGAACTGAAGCATCAGGGCTCTGTAGGGCCAAGACTCCTGTTGGGGAGGAAGAAATTCTCCTCTCTCTTCTAGGTTCGTCTGGCTGGTCTAGAATTGAATTGACATGAGACAGATGAACAGGGGGAAGATCAAACAGAAGTTTAATAACGCGTACACATGGAAGAGACCCAGGAAAACGGAGTAACTCGCCAAAACGGACGAAGCCCTCACCTCATGTACCGTCCTCAGCCAAAGACCAAAGAGGATGTTGAGGATGGGGAAGCAGTTAGGGGCAGCGACCAGGCAAAGCACAGTAGACAAGGGCGGGGCCGTCACACAGATGGAAGTCCTTGCTGCTCCACTGATGTCTCTGGAGGTTTGGGAGACACCCTTACAAATGGAGATTTCCCTTACAGATGCAAATGTTTCTCACCAGAGGGCAGCTCCTACTTGGTTTTCAGAGTTTTCCCCACGCCTGCTGTTTCTTCGAAAATAACCAGCTTAAAAGAAGTAATCCGCCCGAGAGACAGATCTGGGGAGGGAAATCCTGCGCCCCTTCACTATGAAAGCATTAGCTCCTTGGAGAAGGTAGCGGGTGAGGCGGGCTGCGCCTCAGAGGATGCCTCAGGGAAGAAGCAAGTCTTGGAAGGTTGAATGTGATGTTTCTAAATCCCATCCAGCCGTAGGAGTAGGGAAACCGTGACAGTTTGCTTTTTCTGGTAACGTTGTAGTTCACTGTTTCTTTGTGGTAATTATCACTGGGGTTTTATTGTTGCTTCTTTTCTTTTACTGGCGTTCTTTTTTTAGTGGTTTGTTTGCTTGGGATTGCCTTTTACCAAGTTGTCCTTTGCTCCATCAGAAATGAAGTATTTGGCACGAAGTGGCCAAGCCTGCGGGTGTTCTGTAAATTCTTGGTGCCTGAGCGACTGCAGGTGGCCTGGTGGTAGGTGATGAGCTCACCAGGGATGCTGAGTCCAGGTGTGGTGGTGGGATGTGCGCCCTCTGCTGGTCGCTTCTAGAAATGACAGTTGGTCTAGAGGCAGCACCGAATTCCCTCATTTCCAAGAATGTGACCCCTGCACAGTGGTAAGAATTTTCTGGCTAAAGAGATAGGTGATTAAAAACAAAAAACAAAAACTTACTTCCACACTCATTCAAGTTGACCGTCTTAAGACAAATCCGGGACTGGCGCGGCAAAAAGAGAAAGTCTGAATATTTTTATTTTTTATTTTCCTATCGGGTGGAGAAACGGAAGACAGGAGAGCTTGGGCCAGGGTCCCTGTTGTGCCTGTTGATGACCAGTAAGGGGCCCCACGGCATCCAGAGGGAGCCAGTTGCCAACGTTAGCAAACAACATCTGGTTAAATTTGCACTTTAGCTCAACAATGCATAGTTTTAGTATAAGTATGTCGTATGTGATATTTGAGACATGCTAAAAAAGTAGTCACTGTTTTTCTGAAAGGCAACACGAACAGGTGCCTGCGTTGTTTTGTTTGTTTGTTTTGTTTGTTTGTTTTTACCTCCTTACTGGAGTCTAATTGCTTTCCAATGGTGTGTTAGTTTCTGCTTTATAACAAAGTGAATCAGTTATACACATACATATGTTCCCATATCTCGTGCCTGTGCTTTATCTGGCAACCCTAAGAGGGAGGAAAGAGAGACTCAGATGAGGAGGATGGTCAGTGCAGAGTCTAAGAAGGCCGGAAGCTGGTGACCCGAGGCTCCCCCGCTGTCATGCTGGTCGCAGCCGGTGGCCTCCTTTCTTCAGGGGACACTTTGGCAGCCGCAGTAGGACCTCCTTAAACGTGCTCGTGTTCCTCCTGGCTTTCCACCTCTCCCCGGGGCCCAGCGGCTCGTTACCCAGCAGGTCTGACCCCTTCCCGCGTGACGGCAGACACCACTTCAGAACCTCAGTTGCTCACTCACCTCTTCGGGGAACTTCCCAGTAGAACATGCAGCCAAGCAGCTGCCCGTTTCCTCCCGCTTGTCCCTGGAAAGCAGTTTCTCAGCTCCTTCACTTGCTTTCCTTTCCTCAGGCCTGTGTACGAAACGGCCAGCCTAGCCACGCTGTGGAGTCTGCGCCACATGGTGGACGGCCCATTCCTGTGCACCTTTCTGGATCAGCAAGGACTAAGTCGGGCCCTGGTGTGAATGAAGCCAGGCCTTTGAGCTGTCTTCCTTCTCTTTTATTCCCGTTTGCTTCTAGAGTAAATTTTGGAATTTTGAAGCGCTGATCCCAGGAGAGATGCGTTCATAGAGCTAGGCCAGCTTACTTCATGCTGACTTAAGATGTTGGGTTATCACAGTCAGTTATTTAAAGTATATCAGAGAGGACGAGAGCTAACTAAGATGGTGAAGCGACCGTTCTCTGTGCCTGGCTTACATGGAACACTGAGCCCATAAGGATCAGGTCGTGCTTCTCACCCCACATCCGAACGTGGCATCTCACAGGGACAGATCAGGCGTGAAAACTGGGGGAGATGAACACAGTTCTACTAACATCGCTGGGACAAGGTCACACTCGTTTTTAATTAACTTAGATCTTTGTGAAGGATGACAGCCCCTCATCACTATTATGAGATCGAAGCCGATCTTTGTGGGTGAGATGGAGCACGTCTCTTGTGATGTTCTTTAATCCCATAGCTCCCCTCCCCCACAGACCTTAGCTCAGTTCACCCTGGAAACATAGGATAAATGTACATTTATGGGGGGTACCCGGGGGGAGAGCCTGGAAACTCCTCTAACTTAGATTGGGCGACCATCGTTTGCCCTTTCTTCCCTTGTTTCATTTCAAAGACTCTTGACAGAACAAACAAATTTTATCTGAAATAACGGTTGCTTAGGGCCTAGACATGTTCAGGGCGTCAGGGTGCCAACATTCAAACCTCACTGACGCTCTGCTGGCTGGCGGGAGCCTGTGATGTGGGCAGCTGGGCTCAGGTCTCATGTCGTCGGGGCAGCTGCAAGCCCGGCCCTGCGCCTTTGCTGCAGAACCTCTCATCTTCCCCAAACATCGCTTCCTTTATGCCATCTCATCGTCAAGCGCTCCCCAAGGCATACGGATGGAGCCCACCCTGAGAGCCGGGCCTCCTGCTACTCCCAGAAACGCTCTTGGTCATGTCTGTGCAGGAGCCAGTGCCCTCCCCTGCCCCCCTTGAGTCAGGTGACCCAGCCTTCAAAATGACTGGCACTCAACCCACTTCAGGAAGTACCCATCATTCCACTGCACGGTTCACTCCTTCCTCGGCTGTTCTGGAGTCTGGCTTCTGCCCACCGACTCAGCGCTGGACCTCGTCAGGCCTTTGACTGTCATGTGTGAATATTCAACCTGGGGTGATACAGCTTGCCCCGTCAACCAGGTGGAAAGCTCCTTCCCAGGAAGGACCTGGTATGATGCGACATACGCATCACAAACCTCCAATAAATATTCCAGGAATAAATAAATATCGAGTGTCTGCGTCTGGCTCCCTAACTCTGAAGAATGTGGGAGCTGGTGGCCAAGAGAGCATCACCTCACTCATCAGAAGAGGCAAATTCCTGCAAACTTAGCCCAACATATTTGTATGAATGATATGCTTCATATCATACATAGTATGCGTCTTGTATGTTACATATGTATATATGTTATAACTTCCATGACAAAGATGAAGATGATTCAAGTGGGGAAAATCTGCGTTCCCCCTAAGATTAAAAAACATAAATCAAAGACTTCAGAATGCAATCAGTATTTTTCAACCACTTATTAAAAGGAAAATGGTAAATTTCTGAAAAAGGCTCTTATTCCCCAAAATTAGTCACAGAGAACGAATGCCGTAGTGCCTAACACTTGGGGGAGCATATCCATGAGGAGAAAGGTGAGTGTGGCTGCCCCCAGCCCGCCCTGAGCCCCCGCAGGCTCCACCCCATCCTGGAGCATCTTGCCCACCTGGTCCTGGGCTTCGCAGGCAGGGCTATAACCACAGCACAGGTGCTGATTTCTGGAAGCCAGTTTCCTTTCTGCAGGGTGTTCATACGCCCATATAAATGAAGAAATGAGGAAACAGTGCAGAAGCCTGCTTGATGGAAGGTTTGTTTTTGTTTTTTCATTCTGACTGCAACTCCAGGAGGCCCTCACGGGTGGAGAAATGCTGTCCAGTCATAACCTGGCAGGACGGGTGGACACAGGTGTGTGTGGCCGCCGTGTGCCTGGGAGACGAGGGTGGTGGGTGTGAGGCCAGAAGGGAATCTTCCTGGTCCCATTGTCGCCTGGATCCACTTCCTCCACCTAGGGAGCCAGAGGGCGACGTCTGTCCCCCAGGACTGCAGCAGGAGGGGCCTCTCAGGGACCAGGAGTAACTGACACACACTGGCCCACCTGCCTCTCTCCCACCTCTCGTGGAGGCTGCTAAGGGAGAGAAAAAATCTGGATAACTAATTTTAAGTAATGAGATCATCCCATCTTTAAACTCCTAAAGCACTTAGAACCTATACCATTTAGTGCTAAATTCTGTTCTTTCTGGGATCACTTACAATCGTTTATTTGTTGAGTTTGGGTCTTCAACTCAAGTGTAACTTCCTCCAGGGCAGAGAATAACACAATTTTAGGACCATTTCTCCCAACCACCCCCTATGTCTAGTGCAATTTCAAATACATTAAGCACATTAATTGATTAAAATGAGCTGGGAATAGTTACATATATTATGACAGCCTGCCCCAATATGTAATGTCTGTCACTCAGAAAAGTCCTAGAAGAGACCCAGCGTGGATATGCTTCTTTTCAAAGACAGGAGAACCCAGCTTCAGTAGAAGCTGCTACTGCAGGCTTGGGCTGAGAAGGTGTCCTAGTTTGTACCTTGGCCTTTCCGGCCAGCCCAGGAGAGGTCACCAGAACTGGGTGGAGGTCAGGGTCGATAGGCCCTGGGGCCTGAGAGAGGTGAGTCTGTGTCTCTCTCAGGTGAGGACTACTCCAGGTGCCTGCATCACACACACCCGGAGGCCATTTCCTCGCGGGACTATGGGGCAAGGTGACTGGCAACGGCGAAGCAGTACCTGTGGAGTTAGGCTGGGTGTGGGGCAGTGGCAAAGGTCACACCCAGGACACCTGACGGCATCAGAGGCTGCTACAGGGGCCACAGCAGCAGTGGCTGAGACAGACACCTGGCGGAAGCCGGCATCTCTGCAGGGCCATACAGTGCAGGACAGTGTTCTCTGCCGTGCAGTTGGTAGGAACTGAGACCTTTTCCAAACTTGACACCAACAAGATTAACAGCAATCTTCTCCGAGGGGGTTGCTTCCACTGGGAGTGCGGAGTCTTAACCACTGGACCACCGGGGAAGTTCCCAACTTACTCATTTTTAAACCTGTGCCACCTCCTCTCCCCACCTCCCTCTCTCCTGGCCCCCTAACCAAGTCAGTGTGAATCGGGTTTGCTCTGGAAGCCTGAACTCCACTCGAGTCCAGGGGCCTCTCTCTAGGCGTCCTCTACTCCACGTGTCCAAAAACATGGCGCAGGGGCAGCCACTCTGTGCCCGCAAGACCCCTTCTCCCGGATTCCCAGCAAAGTGGGAACACATTTCATACCAGGTTTGTATCTCCTTACACAGACCTCCCCAGGAGTCCACTGCTGCTTGAGCTGCGACGCTGGAGAACCTGTGATGTGTATCTGTAACCAGATGTCGCCGGAGTCTTCCCGTCCCTTAGGACTCAGTGACTCACTGCTGTTGCCCTGCTGCACGGGGGCGGGGGGAGTGAGGGGCTGGGAGTGGGATTTGAGTTCAAACGCTGCCCTTTCGGAAAGAAGGGAAGGGGGGTGATGGCGACTGTGGGGCAGCCCTTGCGGAGGAGGGGAGGCTCCATCCCCACGGGGCGCCTCGTCCGGAGCCCTCGGGCCTCACAGCGCCTCCATCCCCGTCTGGACCCTGCAGAGGAACGGGGCTGCCCCTCGGAGGGTCTCCAGGTTATCCCCCGGGTCGCTCTGACCCCATCACCGCCCCCTGAAGCCGATTCTCTGATCATCCGGGGCTTCCTACTGCCGGGACACCGGGAGCTGCAATCCCCACCGACGAGCAATTAGGTCTCGAAGAGAAGGGCGGGCGGGGGCTCTCCCCGGGGCGGGGCGCACAGCAGGTCGGGGCGTTGGACCGCACTGCCCACCGGGCCCACGCTCGCCGGGCGCGCAGCCGGCAGGAGGGGCGGGGCGGGGCGGGGCGGCGCGGGCAGCACATTTAAGGCCGCACCGCCGCCCGAGCCCGACGGGCATGCGCTAGGCTGCCGCAGGAGCGAGGAGCGCGCCGCCGGCCTCGGACCCCGCCCACCCCCGGGGCCCCCGCACGCGCCATGAGGCTGGTGCGTGCAGCCGGGGCGCGAATGCGCGGGGCGGGCGGGCTTCGCGCGGCTCCCACCGCTGCGCGGAGACCCAGGGCTGCCAGCGTGAAGACGCGAAGCCAGACGCGGGGCGGGGGCCGCGGTTGTCCTGATTCGCAGGCGGCTCGGGGCTGGCGACTCCACCGGTGCGCTGTGGTCCTGAAG
Organism: Mesoplodon densirostris; assembly: GCF_025265405.1. Taxonomy (NCBI): domain Eukaryota; kingdom Metazoa; phylum Chordata; class Mammalia; order Artiodactyla; family Ziphiidae; genus Mesoplodon; species Mesoplodon densirostris. The sequence continues at coordinate 46,981 of NC_082677.1, forward strand.
CCGCCCCGGCCTCTGAGGCCCAGGAGTTCAGTGGGCGCCCCCGCCGAGGAACGGCGCGCTGGCGTGTCCCGTGGGGACCAGTTACGAGGGAGACCCTGCCCTCCTGGGGCACCTTGTCTCGAGCCGGGGAAATAACTTGCCCAGCCCTGCGCGCGCCCAGCCAGCCCTTCACCCCGGAGCAGAGGAGGGAGAGGGCGCGGGGGGCGCTGTTCGAGGGGCGGGGAGGGAGCAGCTCCTGGGAGGAGGGGCCGGAGGGAGGGCGGCGCGTCTTCCCTGCAGGTCCCGCCGGGGAGGCCTCGGCTCCGCTTCGGAAAGCCCACCTCGGGCCAGCACCGCACCTGTGCTTCTCTTTCAGAAAACAGAAATTTACTCTGTGGAGCTCAGTGGAACCGGAGACATTGGGAAGACGGACAAGGGGCATGGCAAGAAGTTCGGGGGCCTGAAAATGAACTGCTTGGAACGCAAAACGCATCAGCCGAAAGAGGAGCTTAAGAAAGAACTCGATCTGGTCAGTTGAGCCAACAGGGTGCCCCTGAGCACTGCCCTCCCCGCTGAGACCTCGCCCCTATAACCCACCTCCCACAGAAGAAAATTCAGTCTCAAGAATTTGAAAAGCCCTGAGACTTGTTTCCTTGGTTTTTTTTTTTTTTTTTAATGGTGTGATAATATCTGCCCAGGGGTCAGGCCTCTGAAAGCTCCCTGCATTCAGGCTGTAGGCGCGCCCAGGTGGGACTCATTCAGAGGGGAGTCTCTGATTCCAGTCCCCACAGGCATGGATGGCCCAGACCGCTCTCCTTCCTGGCGGCTTCGCTGAGATGATACAAGCAGCCAGCTGCCACATTTTAGCTGATAAGATTGAACTATTTGAGGCAGAACCACCCCGGAGGAAAACCAAAAGCACTACACTTGCTAGGTTTCTGGGTATATTTGCCCCATGAGAAAGAATTTCAGCGGTAAGAGAGTTGGGCTTGGCTTCAGACAACCTTAGGCTCAGCTGAGGTCCAGTTCTCCGTGGCTGATCTGTGACTGGGAGCAAACTACTTAGCTTCGCTGAAGCTCCGTTTTCTTTAGGTAAAATGGGAAATAAACAATTTTTGTGGGTCTGTCGGGAAAAGTGAGATAAGAATGAGAGTGTTCTTAATGGAAGTGTTTTGTGGACGTGCAACCCTGTTTCTAGTAAAGCTGGCTGCCCCGGAAAAGAGCTGCCCTAGAACTGAAAGGTGACACTGCATCTCGGGAATGCCAAAGGGGAAACTTCTACCCTGAGTCTGAGATTATGCTAGATTGACTGCACTTCACTGCAGACCTTAAAGCTGTGATTCTCTGAGCAGCTGGTAGTAGTGTGTGCTCATGTGTGCCGTAGAGCCGATTGTTAAACACTCAGGAAGTCCGCAAGCTGACTGATACTGTATTAGTAGCGTGAAGTGCGACTGGGGTGAGAAATCAGTAAATGCTACAAATCGGAGCTCTTTATTTATTTTTCCTGGAGAGCTCATTAAACAGCACGCACCACTAGGCATTTGTCCATGTATCTTCTGATGACACTTAAGACCACAGCCCTGGAACGGGACTGACCTGAATTGAAATCCCAGTTTGACTGAAATTCAGTTCCCTGTTTTGAAAAATTGGAATTAAAAACGGCACCTACCTCTTAGCGTTGTTAAGAGGGTTACAGGGAAAGCAGGAGAAAGACTGAGAGAGTCACTCTTATTTCCTACGTATCTCTAGCAGTTAGGGGTGAAGACATAACTCGCCTTACTTGAAATTGCTAATTATAACATGAATATATATCCATTGTATCATATGCCTGTAAATTACAATGAGAACCTCCCTTGAGATTGGAGCATTCTGTGAAGATGTATAATACACAAAAATAATTTCCATAGTATTGGCCAAAGTGTTCCCTTGCTTCCTTGCTCAGATACATCTTTCTTTCCCTCTTTTTTCACAGCCTTCTCACCAGAATCCTATAATTTGTGACTGCGTACTTGGATGCCCTTGCATCCCGACCCCTCCAGCAAGTTAGAACCTTGATGAGAACTATAGCATCCCTGGCTTCTGAAGACAGAGGCGGGTAGTGACTCAAGCCTGAGCCACCTGGTGCTGCCCTGTCCCAGCAGAGTTCACTCCCGCACCCTGCCCTGCTCTCATCCCCAGAGCTGGGCTAGCAGGAGACGATAGTGTAGTAGAGCCCCTTAAAGTCTGAGGTCCATCCATGAAACCAACAGCTCTAATCATCCTTTAACTTTTCTCTGCCCAGGACTTGGTGTCCTGTGCACAGAACTGTGTCTTGGTCCTTTGACTCGCCAGCAATGTCATATTCAGTTGATACTGGTACAGTGAAGGAATGAGCAAAGGCAGATCTGGCTGAGGAGAGAACAAAAAGTCTCTTTTGTTACATGAATCTTTTTTTGCATATACTTGAGAAAAGAGATACGTTCTGGTACCAGTCACGGTATAAATTTTTGTTTCAGACAATCAGAGTTTTAGAATCCTGAATGCTGGATTTTCTAGGTGGGGTGAGGAACACTTAGCTCCTGGGTTTTCTGCCACAAGAAGAGGCTTCTAGTCCTTTAGCCCAGAGATTCTCAAAGGGAGAGGAGAGGGGGACTTTGCTCCCCAGGGAACATTCAGCAATGTCTGGAGACATTTATGGTTATCACTTCTTAAGGGAGGGCGCCGGTGGCTAGAAGCCTCCACAACGGAGTTACTGGCCCAAAATGTCAATAATGCCAAGGTTGAGAAACTCTGCTTTAGCCTAATGATTCTGTGGCAAAATTAGCAAGTGTGGGCCCCTCCGTCCTCGGCCAGTATTTATTTGGCAGGTTTTTAATCTGAGGGCTTCCCTGACGGTGAACTGAGTCTCAAGTACTGGAATAAGGAAAGGCATGCTTCTCTCTACCAGACCGCCTGCCCAGTGAGGGCTGCATGGGTAACAGCTGTCAGGACATGAAATGGCTTGGCACTGCTCATAGCCCTCCGTGGATCCCACAGTTCAGGTCTGAGTTAAGTATCCAGATCACTGGTGCCTGGACAACAGGTGTGCTAGGATTTGCATGTGCCGGAGACCAGACTGAGGTGAAATGCATTGCTTTGCTCAGAAAAGCTAAGGACAGCTACTTTGTGGTAAACGGCAAGTTAAGTCTGAACTATTCAGGGATGGCCAGAAAATCCCCTGGCCAGTGACCTCTCCTGCAGCGAGGTTCTCTTCTCTCACTGCAGTAGCCCCTGGGACAAAGGTTCCTTCTTTTCCTCCCACACTCCCTGGCCCCTCTGCCTTCCTCAGTGCTACTCCCAGCTTTCATGGGCTTGTCAAGGCTTAGGGTTTGAGTCTTGTAATTATCTAATTCACTCTGTTCTTCTTTTCATGGGCTTCAGGATGACCACAAACTCAGCAATGAGGAACTGGAAACAAAATATGGTACAAACATCATTACGGTAAGTCATCAGAGAACAAGGGGAGAGAATCCCGGGACTGTGCTCAGCGTTTGTAGAAAAGAATGAGTGACCTAAAGCTGCAGCTTTGGGAATGCCAGCCACCCACATGCCCACCATGTGAGACGGCTGGTTCCCCTCAGGCTGTCTGAACCACAGCCCTGGCCAAGCCCTCTGTTGAGCTGTGTGCTTGGTCACAGACAGTTCTTTGACTGTGACCGCAGCGAAGCTGTGGTGACCCCAGGAAGGTTTGGATGCTTCCTCGTTGTCATGGTCAGGGGTTGCTTTTAAACCCTGTGCCCAGGACGTATTAGGGTCTTATCAAGGCCTCCTCCGGAAAGGGACAAGGCTGCAGGGCACACCATGTGCCTCATAAAATCTCCCACTGCAGAAGTAGGGCTTTCTTCTGTGAATTAGAATCTCAAATCTCAAAAGTTTTGGTGTCTTAACATCAGGAGATTTGGGTGCACCTGTTCAAGTCAACAAGAATACCTGCGGTGTGAGGAGCAGGCGATGCCTGGGTTTCAGGAGTTCGCAGTGGGCGGGAGAGGCAGATGTGTAGGAAAGCGCTCAGCAGCCACGCTGCTCCCCGAGGCGGCATGTGAGAGGCCAAAGGGCAGGCTGAGGGAATGGCGGAGTCTGACAGGCGAGGCTCCCTGGGTGGTGCAGTGATTGAGTTGGGACATAGTAACCCCTACGCACCCTCTGCAGAAATGTGACATCCAACCCAAGGGGGGAGAAACGTCTGATTTCTGTTTCTTTTGGCTCTGCTTTCTCAGGGTCTCTCCAGCACCCGGGCTGCTGAGCTCCTGGCTCGGGATGGACCCAACACCCTCACCCCGCCCAAGGAAACCCCGGAGATTATCAAGTTCCTCAAGCAGATGGTGGGGGGCTTCTCCATCCTCCTGTGGATAGGAGCCATCCTGTGCTGGATTGCGTACGGGATTCAGTACTCCAACGATAAGTCCTCTTCCCTGGACAATGTAAGGCCCTGGGGCTCCTCCTGGGTTTGCTGGTAACGGGGCGGGGGGCGGGAGGGGTCAGCACCATGACGCAAGGGTAGAGCATTGGGCTGGGGTCAGGGGTCCAGCACTGATCAGTCACCACATGAGTTTGAGAAAATCAGTCATTTTCCCAAGTGTAAAACAGAAATTATGTCTGACTTTCTGGTGTCTCAGAGGCAGTATGAGCATGAATTTTTAAGAGAGAGAGAGAAACACAAAAGTTCCTACGTGGAAAAAAAAATTCGATATCCACGTGAAGTGTTTTGGGGCTTTCTCTCCTCAAAGCTAATTCTCTCCCTTTACTGTGGAGAGCTTCTGTGCCTGCTGATAACGGAGGGCTGAAACACAAAACTGTTTCTGCCGCCATGATGCCCGAGAGAAGGAAGCCAGATGCGAAAGGCCGCATACTGCACGATTCCATTGTTGTGAAATGTTCAGAGCAGACCCGCCCTGGATTCAGAAAGCAGATCAGTCAGTGGCTGCCAGGGCTGGGCTGGAGTGGGGAATGATGGCCAGTGGGCTCAAGGGGACTTACTGGGATGATGGATTGTGGTGATTGTTGCACAACTGTGTACCTTATTAACGATCACTTAATTATATACTTCAAGTGTGTAAATTGTGTGGCGTGAAATTACACCAGGACACTACTGCCATCTCTCTCACTGGCCATGGAGCACCCTGGCCCTAGGATCTGGCTCATTCCTGATGCTTGTTTTTCTGATTGATGCCTGTCCTCCTCACCCAGGTGTACCTGGGCTCCGTGCTTGCCGTGGTGGTTGTTTTAACCGGGGTCTTTGCCTATTACCAAGAGGCGAAAAGCACCAACATCATGGCCAGCTTCCGCCAGATGATTCCACAGGTGGGTGTGGCACCCACTGTGGTGTCTGCGAGACTTGAGATAAGCGAGCATCAGGCTGGGGGGGTGGAGGAGCTTGGAGGCCTGGGCCCCCTCCCTGCTGCCTGCAAAGTGACCTAATCTCTGTGGAGCCCCTGTTTCTTCCCAGGGTTTTGAGATGATCAGCGAGATAAGATGGAGAAAAGTGCTTAGTCGAGAGCAAAGTGCGACAGGAACAGGAGTCGTTGCACAGCATCTCCTGTGGCTGCTCCTCAGCGCTGGTGAACTGTTTAGACAAAAGCAGTTCAGGTGGTTCTGAGCAGGAACCAAGGAGGCCGACCTGGGATTCTTTTTTTTTTTTTTTTTTTTTGCGGTACGCGGGCCTCTCACTGCTGTGGCCTCTCCCGTTGCGGAGCACGGGTTCCGGACGCACAGGCTCAGCGGCCATGGCTCACGGGCCCAGCCGCTCCGCGGCATGTGGGATCCTCCCGGACTGGGGCACGAACCCGCGTCCCCTGCATCGGCAGGCGGACTCTCAACCACTGCGCCACCAGGGAAGCCCGACCTGGGATTCTTTCAGCCTCACCCTCTTTGCTCCCATTTCTGAGCCTCCCCGCATGTTGCCCCAAAGTGCTCTCGGTATGGGAGGCCCCCCCATCCCTCCGCCCACAGGAACCCAGGAGGGGTCCTCTAGGGAGACCGTGCACTGCTGTCAGCACGGTAGGAAAACCGCACCCTCGCTGGTCTGCAGACCTGCTGGACAGAGGGGACTCTGGCTGGGATCTTCTGTGCTAGGAAGTGGAGACCCTTCTCTTGCGCCATTAAAGTCTTCCCGACCTGAGCAAGATTGTTAAACCCTTTGGCTCAACCTTCAGCAGTCTTCCTGGACCTCCCAACAGGATCGTTCATCCTTAATGGACTCCCTTCCCGCCAGGCTCAGGGCTGTCGCTTTGCTGTACCCTCCCATGGTGGAATTGTCGGTGTCGAAGAATATCTCCCTGAGCTCCTACTCAAGAAAAAATAGTTCTTAGGGTCTTCAGGCCCCAAGTAAAAGTCTTTGTCTCATTTTCTGCTGTTCTGACAGCTGCGGGCCCTTGCGCCTCCCTTCCTGAGGTTTGGGGAGGGTGCAGGAGGGCCAGCATCGTTCCAGGAGGGAATCTGAGGCCTGGGTCATGGTTTTCTTTCGCAGCAAGCTCTTGTCATTCGAGATTCAGAGAAGAAGACAGTTCCTGCAGACCAGCTGGTGGTGGGGGATATAGTGGAGATTAAAGGAGGAGACCAGATCCCCGCGGACGTCAGGTTGCTGTCTGCTCAGGGCTGTAAGGTGAGCGGCACAGGCACCCCAAGGGTCGTGCTCGTGACCAGCTGGCTTGCTGTGGCCTTTCCAGGTCTCGGCGTAACTGGGGAAGGGACAAGGTGCCTGACCCTGAGCGTGTTTCAAAACTTCTAGGTAGACAACTCATCTCTCACTGGGGAGTCTGAGCCCCAGCCCCGCTCCTGTGAGTTTACCCATGACAACCCCCTGGAGACAAAGAATATCAGCTTCTTCTCCACAACCTGTCTGGAAGGTAAGTCCAGCTGCTTGCAGGACCGCATGTTCAGCTCATAGCACTTCTCCGTCTGCAGGCTTTGTTTTCCTCTCTTTACCATCACTTGCTGCAAAGCTTCTCCAAGAGAAAACGTGGAATTGAAGAACCTAGAGAGCTGGTGTTTGGCCTTAGTAATGTCATGTGCTGACTGGCCACGCAAGCCACCAAAGAGAGGTCTGTGAGGCCGTGGTCGCTCCTAGCTGAGGACCCCTGGAATAAAATGTCTGCTCCACCTGTAGGCACAGCGACCGGCATGGTCATCAACACGGGTGACCGCACCGTCATTGGGCAGATCGCCTCACTGGCCTCGGGAGTCCAGAACTCGAAGACGCCCATTGGCATCGAGATCGAGCACTTTGTTCACATCGTGGCAGGCGTGGCGGTCTCCATCGGCGTCCTTTTCTTCATCATTGCGGTGTCCATGAAGTATCATGTCCTGGACTCCATCATCTTCCTCATTGGCATCATTGTGGCCAATGTGCCTGAGGGTCTCCTGGCCACTGTCACTGTGAGTCCGCTCTACTAGTGGTCGCACCCTGACCCTGCTAACATGCCATTCTGCTGTGCTGGGTGAGCACCCGCCACGGCTGAGTCTGCTCCATCAGGGGCAGCCTGGTACATTCTGAACAGACTGTTTCTTAGAGGGATAAACAGAATTGCAATTTGTTAATATCTGAATGCATTGTCCTTGGAAACTTATATTTTCATCTTCAGGAGATCTGTCTGCAGATCCCTTAAGATCTAGATAAGACAGTCTTGAACCACCATTTGCAGATTTTCTAGAAGCCGGATACCTTCCCCCACATTTCCACTGTCCTTAAAAGGAAAACAAACCAACCAACTAACAAACAAACTCCTTTGGCAGTTTCTACAGCTGAGGGACTTGAGCACACTTTTTACCTCACTTCTCTTCCCTCTCAGACTCCCACAGACACACACAAATGCCTTCTGTGTGTTTCTGCAGAATTGTTCAGCCCTTTCCTGTGCTTACGTCCAGGTTCAGCTTTGGTTCTCCCTGCTTAGCTCACCCTTGAACAAGGCCCTTCTCTGCGGTGCGGGCCCCACAGGCGGGGAAGAGGGCTTTGTATCTTCAGTTCTGTGTGAAGGTGGCCTGGCGCCATCCTGAGCAAAGACAGAAGTTTTTGATTCCAGGTCTCCTCTGACTCCAGCAGAGAGTAATTTGACAGAATTGGAGGCAAACAGAACCCTTTGAGATCTGCAGGGTTCAGAGAGAGGGAAGAATGTTTAAATATGGAGCTCTTAAAGTGACACAAATGCTTCTTGATTCCCCAAAGCAACAAGGTAGCCCTTTGGGACAAGCCCTTTGGCAAATAGCTGTGGAAGTCTGTCTTACGCGTTCTTGCTTGTGAATGACGGCCAAGGTCCCCTTTGTAATTACACGTGACTTGCCTGGCTCTGCGACCTGTGGGTGCCTTAGGATCATTTTCCTCAAGGAGCAAAGGGACAAAAGAGTGTTCCACATTTAATAGAAGAAAGGACTGTGGCATATCCATGTGTAGGGCTTTATATGCTTTCTCAGTCACTGGGGCTGATGCCACTTTACTGCATCTGTAACCATACCTGACACTAGTCCAGCTCTACCTGTTTCTACATTATCGAACCCGAGTTCAAAAGGGTGGTTTTTCTCCAAGCTTCTCCCTCTCTCCTCCGTCTAGGTGGCTCTGTCACTGACAGCAAAACGAATGGCCAAGAAGAACTGCCTGGTGAAGAGCCTAGAGGCCGTGGAGACCCTTGGTTCCACCTCCATCATCTGCTCAGACAAGACGGGGACCCTGACCCAGAACAGGATGACCGTGGCCCATCTGTGGTTCGACAACCAGGTCTTCGTGGCGGACACTAGCGAAGACCATTCGAGTGAGTCTTCGGGCGCCTCCAGCCTGGCCGTGCGCTGCAGGCCCAGCAGAGAGGCTGGTCTGCGGCCTTGGGGTGAACAGTGCTGTTCGTGGGTGCGAGCCCAGCTCCCTTGGCATCCACTCTTCTTCCTTCCAGATCAAGTCTTTGATCAAAGCTCTGCAACCTGGGCCTCCCTGTCAAAGATCATAACGCTGTGTAACCGCGCTGAGTTCAGACCAGGACAGGAGAGCATCCCCATCATGAAGGTGAAGGCCCTGCTCACGGTCTCAGTTGCAGCCAGAGCCAAGTCACTTTCTCTGTTCTGATCTGGTGTTTGACTTAATCTCTCCAGCTGGGTAGGGTTTATACTGTAAGAGCAAGTCTAATCACAACACCTGTAGAAAAGTTTTTTCGCTGTAACTAGCTTCGAGAAATCTGAAAGTTCTCAGAATATTCAGTTGGGCCTTTAGAAAATTCTGTCTCTTTCCAGAAAATGAATGTGCCTTTAAGTTACTTTCCTAACTTCTTTATCAGCTAAGAAGATACAATCAAAGGTTACTTATTACATAAATGCCATTCACTGATGTTTAAAATGTAATCGGCTAGAAATAGCAGGAGGGGTCTTAGAGCGGTTTTCCTCTGGGCTGCCTGGAGTGCTTCTCTAATTGCAACATACGAAACCTCTCTCTCTCCTCCCCTGCTTTCCTCCCTCTCCCTCTCCGGAGTCACTGAATCTGTGTCTTCCTGGCTTTTCTGTTTGCCATCTGTTTCCTTCATTGACTCTTATAGTTTTTGTTTGCTTTTCTTTATCAGCCAGCTCATTAATTCTCCTTTTGGCCAATCACTTCTCTGTATCTTTCAAGTCCTTATCTCCAGTTCTAATTTCTCACCCAAATTCCATGCATCTCCAGCTAGCTGTGTGTGTTTCCACTTGGAGGTTTTGCATGGTAGACACTCAACATATTATACTTGTCACCTTCCACCTGTACCCAAACTTGCTCCAAATTAATATCTTATCCCCAATTTTCTATTTTTCTATGCTGTAACCATTTTACTTGTCATCCTTTTGAAAGTCATCTTTAACTGACTCCTTCCCAAATATCTAGTGAGTCAACAAGGCCTGTTACTCTTGTTTCAGAACATCCAACTTTACGTTTCTGTTATCACTAATACCTTGCATTGGAACAAGTGTACCAACCTCTTAATTGGCCTCCGTGATTCTGGTTTATCCCTCCCCCGTCTTTCTTGCATGCCACTAATTTTCCTTAAATACTTCATTAGTTACATGGACTACTTCATCTGACTTTGCTCAAAAACTTTCCATGCTTCTCTATTTTCTGCTTCTCGAGTGTGGGTCTCAGTGCTTTTGCCTTTTGGGGTTCTTTACATCTGCCACATCCGCCGTGTCCACCTGTGCTTCAGCACTCATGATAGAGTTTCCCCACCACGTGCCTTCCTTCAAGGCTTTCTGGTTTCCAGAAGGCTTTCTTCTGCTCCTCTCTCTGTAGGTAACCCACCTGTCTTTCTTTCTCTCTTTTTTTTTTTCTTTTGCGGCTTGCGGGATCTTAGTTCCCTGACCAGGGATTGAACCCGGGCCCTGGCAGTGAAAGCGCCAAGTCCTAACCACTGGACCGCCAGGGAACTCCCCCCACCTGTCTTTCAAGATCTAGTTCCTCACTGCTTTTTTCATGAAAACTTTCTGCTCTCAGGGCTCTCACTTTTCTGAACTCCCCTAATGCCAGCAGGTGGCGCCCTGCAGTTAACAGTCCTAAGACGGTCACCAGTTGTGCGGTAGTTGTTTCTCTCTCCAGTAGATAGTAAGCTTAGGTAACGTGTTGGTTCGTTGCAAATGATCAGAGAAGAACCAGATTATGTGCTGCAACTATTTATCTCTTGATTTGCAGAAAATTGTGGTTGGAGATGCCTCAGAAACTGCTCTTTTGAAATTCTCAGAGGTCATTTTGGGTAATGTGATGGAAATTAGAAAAAGAAACCGCAAAGTAGCCGAAATACCTTTTAACTCGACCAACAAATTTCAGGTTAGTTTTTCGTCACAACTGAATCTTTATCATCACTAGAACAGCATTTCCACCTGTGTAAGTATCCTTTGGTTAATATGTATTGTGAGTGACACTTGACTTCAAAAATAGTCCTCAGAGATGCAGGGCCTGGACGTCTGGTAAACCCAGAACAGGTTTCCCTGCAGTAAGTATAGAAAAAGAACGGTGAAGGTCCTGCCCTCCCCACGCATGATCTGTCTGTGTGACATGCACACTCACATGCACACAGACGCACCAGCACCCGCACTGGGTAACTTTGGCCAAGGAGGGGCCACGGCCACACCCCAAAGGACGAGAGAAGGGTGGGGCGTGGGGAGAAGCAGCGCTGCCCCGCGTCTGTGTCGCGCACTTTACGTGCTTTGTCTCATTTAATCCTCATGATAAGCCTGTGAGGTAGGACCAAGTGACCCCAACTGAAGGGTGAGGAAACAAGCCTTAGAAAGCGCTGAGGTGACAGAGTCACACAAGCATCTAAGTGGCACAAGCAGTTTTCACACCTCTGACTCCTGAGTCTATGCTTTTTCTACCACAACACAGAGTCTGGGCAGTTCAGTTCAGGCCATGTTGGTAAGCCTTGCCCTTTGTGAAGACCAGTGAGCACCAGCCATACTGCTTTCCCGTTCTGCCCCGCAGGCAGTGCATAGGGATCTCCCCTCCCCTGTGGCTCAGGAAGAGAACGGCGATCCTTGCCTAGTTGTCACCCCTCATGCCAGGGTTGCCCAGCAGTCATGTTAGGACAACGAACAGTTTCTAGCCCAAGGTGCTGGCAGAGGTGGGAGTCCCTGTAGACTCCAGAGCTGAGAGTGGGGCATCGTGACGTGGTCTTTGCATAACAGTAATTTATATAAATAGGATAACCATGTTTGTGTGCAAGTTTCTGGTGATAACCCACACATTTTCTTTTTTTTTTTCTTAATTAATTATTTATATTTGGCTGTGTTGGGTCTTCGTTGCTGTGCGCGGGCTTTCTCTAGTTGCGGCGAGCGGGGGCTACTCTTCGTTGTGGTGCTTGGGCTTCTCATTGCAGTGGCTTCTCTTGTTGTGGAGCTCGGGCTCTAGGCACGCGGGCTCAGTAGTTGTGGCTCGCGGGCTCTGGAGCGCAGGCTCAGTAGTTGTGGCGCACGGGCTTAGTTGCTCTACAGCGTGTGGGATCTTCCCGGATCAGGGCTCGAACCCGTGTCCCCTGCATTGGCAGGTGGATTGTTAACCACTGCGCCACCAGGAAATCCCACCCACCCACACATTTTCTTTGGAAGGAATTAAGGACTGGAAAATAACTGTGGAGCAAAGATCTTTGTGGATGATTGAACAGTAAAAAATCATGGTTACCAAAACAGACAACTAATAAAATGTATGATGTAAAATGTAGAGGAAATCAGATTTCTGTTCAAAAACATAGTGAAAATAGAATGAGTAGCAATTCTAAAATAATAATTGTAACCATAGCTATCGTGCTAATTTCCACACTTCTCACAACAGTTTTTTTAGGCAGTAGAGAAGGAGGAAACAGGACATAGCCAGCAGGGGCCAGAGCCAGGGCTCAGGCAGACCCAGGGGACCATGCTCCTAGGACTAGGCAGGATGGCCTTCCAACCATGAACGAGACTCAGAGTCCCCCCGGGGCTCCGTCTCCTCCAGGGAAGGCTTCCTCGTCATGTGAGATGTGAGGAAAAGTGGGTCCTGTGAGGCCTCGTGTACAGAATGTTGAGGGAGAAGTGGGCTCCCCAGCATTGGTCTAGAAAGGAGAGGGTCCTTCAGAAGAGGCCACGGAGCCTCTGGGAAGCTATTAGTGTCATTTTATATCCACACACGAGCAACACTCGGCACTAAGCAAGGTGGTTGGGTGTCATGACCTTGGAGGGTCTCTGGGGCATCGTTCAACCCAAGGAAACAAAGTGGACAGTCTTAGAATAGCAGTTCCCCAAACGGAGACTGGTCCATTCAAATATTTTCCATAGTTTATGGCAAATTGGAAAATTAGGACAATATTTTATAAAATTTTATATAGAGATGAAGGTATTGAATTTAGAAGATTATCCTTTATGTCCTGCATGGTTAGAGCAGGGACTCTGGGGCCTGCTGGCCAGAATTCAGGTCCCACCTCTGCCTCCTGCTAGCGGTCACTGAAGTCTCTGCACCTCAGATTCCTCCCTTGTAAAAGACAGTAATAATGGTACCCATGGCCATAGTTTTGAGGGTAGTTTTGAGAATTAAATGAGTCCATTTAATTTCGGGGCACTCAGAACAGTGTACACAATAAAAGTATTTATTATTCCTACTTTAAATGTTAAAATGCCCCACCTTTCAGAAAATGATAATGACAGTAGATGGAGGTTTTGGGTTTGGTTGGTTAGTTGGTTTTTTTAATGTCGGTACTTGGCCATGTGAAAAAAGCTGCAACCTTACGTTTGCCCTCTATGGTTTTGGTTTTTTTTTTGTACTCATCTCTGATATCCACAAGTCTATAAACGACTGGTTTAGAATCAACTGGTAGACCCCAAATGATAGAATTTTTCTTTGTAACCTACTCATTCTCTCCCAAACACTCCAGCTTCCTAAAATTCTTTCCAGGGCTTAGAAGGGTACGTGGTATAAAATAGGGTCTAGACTTAGCCACTTTATTATTGTCTATAAATTTTTTCACAGTTTTCCCGATTATCTTATTAGGGTGCATCTAGAAGTAGAATTGTGAGGTCAAAGGGTAATGATGATGAAGTTGTGATTCTTGTTACTTAGCTGTCCCCCCGGAGGCCTGTGCATGAGAGCCCGTCCTCACAGCCCTCGCGTCCTCTGTCACATCCAGGCAGTGACGCTGCCCACGTGCCTGACTGAGTGCAGGACGGCTCGGGTCTGCGGGGAGGGCAGTCGAGGCAGGAGGTGAGACAAGGCGGCGCCCAGCCCTCTGACCCCACGGTCGCCCCAGGAGATGGTGTTCAACGCAGAAGGTTTCACAGGATGACAGCGCACCTGGCCTCCCTAAAGCATCCAGTTTCTGTTTGAGAGACAGGCTGAGTTTCCCTCTGCGAGACACCCTGATTCAAATTCAGGGTGTCCCCCTGGGCTGGGATGGAGTCTAGCTCTCTGCATATTGCTTGGGCACAAAGTAGAAAGGACAGAATGCGCCTGCAGAGAGCACTGCTTCTTTATATATCAAGGACCAGTAGCCAACAGAGAAAGGGGTGTTTTTAATCTTGTCGTGGTGCTCATTTACAGATCTGTCCAGTTCAGGCCCTTAGTAGTAAAGACGGTGTCATTGCCCGATGCCACACTGAACATGCTCGACCCCTTTCCCCCGCAGCTCTCCATACACGAGACAGACGACCCCAGTGACAAGCGTTTCCTCGTGGTGATGAAAGGGGCCCCCGAGCGGGTCCTGGAGAAGTGCAGCACCATCATGGTCAACGGCCAGGAGCAGCCTCTGGACGGGAGCACGGCCAAGGCCTTCCACACGGCGTACATGGAGCTGGGCGGCCTGGGGGAGCGCGTGCTGGGTGAGCAGAACCCTGATCCCGCTCGTGAGGCCCGCGGCTCTCTGCCGGCCTCCGGCACACGAGGACACAGGCCTGTGATGTAGTGGAGTAGCTCTGGCGTCCACTTGAGTCATAAAGGAGAAATGGTCAATGTACAAGAGACACCGTGTGACGGATAGTGTGCGGGGCGGTCCCGTCCAGATCGGGGAAATCTGGGAAGTTACTGTGGGACGGGTTGCATTTCATTCTGGACCTTGAGTGAGGGAGCTTGAAGGGAGGTGGGGAGCGCGCTCACACAGAGGGAGCCTCGTGGGCCAGAGCACAGTGGTGGGAACGGACGGAGTGGCACACGCCTTGTCGCGGCTGCAGGTGGACGAGGTACCACGGTCCTGGGAAACAGGGCTAGAAGGCTCGTGTGGAGGTCGGCTTGCAGCGCCCTTCTTGGCGGGGACAGGAGCAGAGTGGGTCTCAGCAGGAGGTGCTGCCCTCACTCAGGCGAAAAGGGATTTGATCCCAGACAATGGGAACGTGAAGGTCACATACAGAGACTTTGTGGAGGCAGAATTGGTAAGACTTAGCAGCTAATTAGAGGGGAAAAGTAAGTTTAAAAAAATGTTGAGGGGCTGCCCTGCTGGCGCAGTGGTTGAGAGTCTGCCTGCCAATGCTGGGGACACGGGTTCGTGCCCCGGTCCGGGAAGATCCCACATGCCACGGAGCGGCTGGGCCTGTGAGCCATGGCCGCTGAGCCTGCGCGTCCGGAGCCTGTGCTCCGCAACAGGAGAGGCCACAACAGTGAGAGGCCCATGTACTGCAAAAAAAAAAAAAAAAATGTTGAAGTTTCCCATTGAGCAGTTAGGGAAAACGTACAGCCAGTAACTGAGAGAAGGGGGCGTTAGAGGTGGAAGGAACCTTAGAAGCACAGCCACCGTGGCAGAAGCCTGTCAGTGGCAACGTAAGGGGTATCACAGGACATGTTCTGCTGGGAGAATCGGGGGCCGATGAAACAGCAGCTCTGAACTACAGGGTGATGGATGGGTTCAAGGTAGCAGAAGTTCATACTGACGATAAGGCTCATTAAACATGGTGAAAGCTCTTGCCAGTAGAGATGGAATCTGTGGAATGTGTGTTTCTAAAGGACATTTGAGTCTGTAAAGCAAATAAAATACATAAATGAGTTGATAATGCTTGAAGCGTGCCCCACAGCACCAAGTAGTCTTTCAAGGCAGGATTGCTGCCCGTCTGAGTTGCTCTAGGACCCTCACGTATGACCTTTCCCTCACACGTGATTAAAGGCTGAGCATCATGCCCTTCCCCTGATGCCCCAGTTCCTTCCCTGGTTTGTGCAGGAGCACGTGCTGTTTTCTCTGCCGAAAAGGGCCTTCCCACCGCCCGTCCTCCCTTCTTTCCCCGGAAGACCTCCGGCTCCTTGCTCAAGAGTGAGCTCACATGACCTCCTTGGCGAAGTCTTTCGTGTTCTCAGGGGGCAGAGCGTAGCCCTGCTCTGTGATGCTCACCACGCTCCAGGCTCTTCATCTCTTTGTGTCTGTCCCCCACTAAACGGCAACCTCTTGAGAAGTAAAGGCTCTCCACTTCTGGGCTTTCTGTTTCCAGAACATAACAGAGAACCGAATGGGCACAGAGTAAATTATTTTGGGATGAAACATGTCTTTCCTAAAAACAACATGTGTTATGGAACTGAAGGAATTAAACAGTTCTGGTTAAACTCTAGGGCTTCCCTGGTAGCACAGTGGTTGAGAGTCCGCCTGCCAATGCAGGGGACACGGGTTCGTGCCCCAGTCTGGGAAGATCCCACATGCCGCGGAGCGGCTGGGCCCGTGAGCCATGGCCACTGAGCCTGCACGTCCAGAGCCTGTGCTCCGCAACGGGAGAGGCCACAACAGTGAGAGGCCCACATACCGAAAAAAAAAAAAAAAAAAACCTCTAAAGTATTGGTAAAATACAAAGGACTGAGAGTGTATGAAAATGTTCCTTCTTTCTTTCATTCATTTTTCTTTTTTGTTCCTTCTTTCTTGTGTCATTTCTTATCCTAGTTTCATTGACTCCCAAATTTATACCCATTTCAGGTTTCTGTCATCTCTACCTGCCAGCAGACGAGTTTCCAGCCTCCTATTCATTTGATGTAGACACAATGAACTTTCCTACTTCCAACTTCTGTTTTGTGGGCCTCTTATCGATGATCGACCCGCCTCGGTCCACCGTCCCTGATGCAGTCACCAAGTGCCGGAGTGCAGGGATCAAGGTGGGACTTACACATTCCTGAATTAACAAGTCCTCCATCGATGTTGGATCCCTTTCTAGGAACATTTGTCATGGGAGAGTCAGTATTTAGGTCTCTTCAACTAAATGTCATTAATTCCCCTTTTTTTAGTCTCCACTTACACTGTACTAAGATTTCAGTAACTGTCCCATAAAAGCAAAGTGATTGTGTCTGTGTGGAATAAACCACAAGAGTAACTGCAGCGAGCAGAAAGCTGTGTCCCTGTGCCATGAGGTGGTCACATCTTGCCCTATACTGTGATAGACAGTAAGGTTTTATTACTTAATCTCGAGGTCTAGCTTCCATACTCCATTTCCCTCATGATATAAAAGCCAAAATATTAATTCCATTACCGTGTAAATTCCAAGGCTGTGGAGCATCATGAAGCTGCCCAAGGAGACATCCTGTCAGCCCTTTCACAGATAAAGTTATGTCCAAAGGAAAGGCTGGATGTCAGAGGATGAAATGTAAGAAGCTTAGGAGCAAGGGTAGATCTAGTGGGATCAGTGTGCCCTTCAAAGACAGCTGTTTCTTTGACCTAAAGATCAAGGACGGCTCATTAGGGCAAACCATAGTCATCCCTAGCCGTGCTGTACGGGGCCATGGTGGAGCAGACGATACTGAGTTTTCCCTGCTTGGGTACCTGAGTCCCTCACCGTCCACGTGCCCTTCTCATTGTTTATGTTCTAGATCATCATGGTTACAGGCGATCATCCAATCACAGCCAAAGCTATTGCCAAGAGTGTAGGTATCATTTCCGCCAACAATGAGACAGTGGAAGACATTGCAAAACGCCTCAATGTTGCTGTGGAGCAGGTTAACAAGCGGTGAGCTCGGAACCCACCCAGCAGAACTCACGTTCTTAGCCACGGGGCCCTGTTGCCTCTAAAGAGCCCCTTCCTGGCAGACGTCCTCTCGGGGTTATGCGAGGCTGCTTTACTCTATAGTGTATGTATCCATTCCTTCCTCAGAATTTCATTGAGCACCGGACATGTGCCAGGCATGGTACTGATACCATGAGGGTTACCTGTATGCATGTCTTGTGTGAAATTTCAACCCAATGAAGTAGATCTGAAAGCTTCAGTGCCTAACTTAGCATGAAGAAACTGAAGCAAAGACTTTACAGGAAATTACCAGCCACTGATGCAGTTGTAGAATCAAGAATATTGAAAACACTTTGCGTTCCACGTGCCCTCCTAGTCTGCATCTTGCGTATTTATTCCATTGGCTTCATAATGTGTAGCTATGGAAACATACTTCTCTTTACTTTTTACTTGGTAGTAAATAGAATGGAAGCTTTGTAAGGAAAGACTTTTTCTTGTGTCTCCTGATTCTTTAAATCATGTTCATCCTTTAGTCCAGTCATCTGTCCATTTATTCTGTATTCTTTCAACACATAATTGTTGAGTGCCTAGTGTGTACCAGGCTCTGTGCCAGACACTAGAGCTATAGCACAAACAGACCAGACACTCTCCCCACACTTGGGGAGCTTTCCATTGAGCCAGAGGGGAAGAAAAATAAATTAATTGTGATGTGGTAAGTTCAGTGAAGGGCACACAGGGACAAAGGAGCTGGCAGTGGGAGCCTGGACTGTTGATCATTTAAGTGAGTCAAAGGCTCCAAAGTCTTAGTTTGAAAATTAGTGTCATTGGCTTTATTATACTTTCACGCATGTGGGGAAAAAAGGGAAAAACCAAAGAACCTCTTCTAGTTTACCCAAGCATTTATGCCTTTCAGGAACACAGAGCTGTCAGGTAGTGACTTACTACCAGGGCAACAAATTACCAGTTAAAACAACCAAACAGTTGAACAGCCTATGGGCACAGCAGCAATATCTGAAATCTAAGGGTCTTCCACTGCTCCTTTGTGTCAATAGCATTCATCTATGAAGACAGGTTTGGAGCTTTTGTTTATCTGTTTCGATTTTTTTTTTTTTTTTTTGCGTTACGCAGGCCTCTCACTGTTATGGCCTCTCCCATTGCGGAGCACAGGCTCCAGACGCGCAGGCCCAGCGGCCATGGCTCACGGGCCCAGCCGCTCCGCGGCATGTGGGATCTTCCCGGACCGGGGCACGAACCCATGTCCCCCTGCATCAGCAGGCGGACTCTCAACCACTGCGCCACCAGGGAAACCCCTGTTTACTTTTTTATTTATTTATTTTTGGCTGCATTCGGTCTTCGTTGCTGTGCATGGGCTTTCTCTAGTTGTGGCAAGCAGGGGCTACTCTGTTGCGGTGCGTGGGCTTCTCATTGCGGTGGCTTCTCGTTGCGGGTCACGGGCTCTAGGGGTGCGGGCTTCAGTAGTTGTGGCTCGCGGGCTCTAGAGCGCAGGCGCAGTAGTTGTGGCGCACGGGCTTAGTTGCTCCGCGGCATGTGGGATCTTCCCAGACCAGGGCTCGAACCCATGTCCCCTGCACTGGCAGGCAGATTCTTAACCACTGTGCCACCAGGGAAGCCCCATATATATACATTTTCTTACCAGAATATAGGAAGACCTGTAGTTTGAGTCAAGTGCTAGAATTCCAATATTTAGCACTGATAGGAAAGAACAGACCTAAAAAAAAAGAAAAAAAGCTCAGAACTTTAAGAATGAAAAAGGCATGCAGTGTTTTGTACTTAAGGACGTTTAAGCTGAGATTAGAAGGCTGAAATGTGGAGTGTTCGCCAGGGGAAGGGAAGTCGACGTAGCAGGACGTGTGAGGCCTTTGCATGGAGAGTCCGGGGGCTCAGAACTGAGAAGCACAGTGGGCTGCGGGCAAGAGTCAGAGGGGACAGACAGCACGGGCTGCACCCAGCCCTGCAGACCGAGCAGGGATTCCGGGGTCTGCTCAAAGCACAGTGGAAGCCTCGGGAGAGTGTTCACAGGGGACAGCACAGTCAGATCTGCACACTCAGTAGTTTCTAGAACCTCACTTTTATAGTCAGCAGATAAAAGCTTTCCTCAAAGAAGACCTCAATAAACTTTTCTCCCTGCATAGCTCGTGGCATAGCAGACACTATAAATAGGAAATAAACAACACTAAAGAATTGTTACCCATGTGTTCAGGCGTACGCTGGATTCTAGGACCCAAAACGTACAAACAGGCAGGTTTTTTTACCCTCCTTTTACTTGTTGAGTAAAGCATTGCCCCAGGAAGTACCACCTCTCACACATTCCTGGAAGGAAATGGCTAACTGGCTTTTTCCTACTGTTGAGTGACGCAAGGAAATGCCTTATTTGTCAGCCTTAGTTCACTGTCTTGAAATGAGACCAAAGTATCCCCAGTACTCACACGCCTGGTTATCCCACCAGAGGACTAGGTGTCAGGACTTTGGGTTCCAGGTAAGATCAAAGAGGTTCAGCCCACCTCCCGCCCAGAACAGTGTTTCAACCTTGGGCCTCAGCCCGTTCCTGCTGCCCTTCTAGGGACGCTAAGGCCGCTGTGGTGACCGGCACGGAGCTGAAGGACATGAGCCCGGCGCAGCTGGACGAGCTCTTGGCCAACCACTCGGAGATCGTCTTTGCCCGGACGTCCCCCCAGCAGAAGCTGATCATTGTGGAGGGCTGTCAGAGGCAGGTGGGTGGATGCAGCGCCAGGGGAACCTTCCAGGTCTGTCACCATCCTGCGGGGACATGCAGCGCTGAGCGCTGGGCCCCCATCCTCACCACCCCACATCTCCACCCATCGGGGCTGGCCCTCTGCTCACTTTGGGGCCTTGCTGCAGGCTCCCCAAGGGCCTTGCAAGGGGGAAGTTTGGAGCTATGGGGGATGTGAGTGGACGCAGAACAGAAAGGGCAAAGCCATAAGACAGGGTACCCACTGTCGCCTGCACACACACTGGGTTTTTTCCTTCCAGTTGTGTCGAGATATAATTGACACACAGCACTGTATACGTTTAAGGTCTGCAGCATAGTGATCTGACTTGCATATGTCATGAAATGATTATCACAGTAAGTTTAATGAACAGCTGTCTCATATAGATACAAAATTAAAGAAAAGGAAAATCAATTTTTTTCCTGTGATGGGGACTCAGGATGAATTCTCAACAGCTTTTCTGTAATGTTGTAATGTTACATCCCCAGCACTCCTTGTAACTGGGAGTTGGTACCTTTGACCCCCTTCCTCCAATTCCACCTCCCCTCACCCCCCACCTCTGGTAACCACAAATCTGATCTCTTTTTTTATGTGTTTGTTTGTTTGTTGGTTTTTACGTATAATTGAGCTACAACACTGTTAGTTCCTGGTGTGCAACATAATGATTTGATATTTCTTTAAAATTCAAAATGATCACAACAATTAATTCAATTACCACCTGTCACCTTACAAAGATATTACATATTGACTGTGTCTCCATGCTGTACATTTCACCCCTGCGACTCATTTATTTTGTAACTGAAAGTGTGTCTTCATCCCCCATGCTTGTTTCACTCAACACCCCCACCGTCCCCTCTGGCAACCACCTGTTCTCTGTATCTATGACTGTTTCTGTTTTGTCATGTTTGTTCATTTGTTTTGTAGATTCCACATATAAGTAAAATCATACGCTACCTGTCTTTCTCTGACTTATGTCACTGAGCATAACACCCTCTAGGTCCATCCACGTTGTTGCAACTGACAAGATTTCATTCCTTTTTTTAATGGCTGAGTAACATATTTACACACTACATCCTCTTTATCCATTCACCTATTCATGGGCATTTGGGTTCCTTCCATATCTTGACTATTGTAAATAATACTGCAGTGAACATCGGGGTGCATGTATCTTATCTAATTGGTGCTTTTGTTTTCTTCAGAAAAATACCCAGAAGTGGAATTGCTGGATCCACTGGTAGTTCTATCTTTAAATTTCTGAGGAACTTCCATACTGATTTCCACAGTGTCTGCACCAATTTACAGTCCCATCAACAGTGCACAAGGGTTCCCTTTCTTCCATATCCTCGCCAGCACTTGCTATTGGTTGTCTTTTTTTTTTTAAGTCTTTATTGAATTTGTTACAATATTGCTTCTGTTTTATGTTTTGGTTTTTTGGCCACGAGACACGTGGGATCTTGCTTCCCAAACCAGGGATCGAACCTGCACCCCGTGCATTGGAAGGCGAAGCCTTAACCACTGGACTGCCAGGGAAGTCCTTGGTTGTCATTTTGATAATAGCCATTCTCACAGGTGTGAGATGGTACATCATTGTGGCTTTGATTTGCATTTTCCTTATGGTTAGTGGTATGGAGCATCTTTTCATGTGCCTGTTGACCACCTGTATATCTTCTTTGCAGAAACGTCTATTCAGGTTCTCTGCCCATTTTTTAATTGGATTTTTTACTTTTTTAATGTCAGGTTGTATGAGCTCTTTGTATAGTTTGGATATTAACCCCTTGTTGGATATATCATTTGCAAATATCTTCTCCCATTCAGTAGGTTGCCTTTTTGTTTTGCCGATAATTGCCTTTGCTGTGCAAAAGCTTTCTGGTTTGATATAGTCCCACTTGTTCACTTTTGCTCTTGTTTCCCCTACCTGAGAAGAGAGATCCAAAAAAATATTGCTAAGACTGATGTCAAAGGTGTACTGCCTATGTATCCTTCTAGGAGTTGTACAGTTTCATATCTTATATTTACATTTAAGTCTTTAATCCATTTTGAGTTTATTTTTGTATATGGTGTGAGAAAGTGGTCCAGTTTCACTCTGCATGTAGCTGTCCAGTGTTCCCAACATCATATAGTAAAGAGGCTGTCTTTCCTCCATTGTATATTCTTGCCTCATTTGTTGTAGATTAATTGCCCACATTAGTGTGGGTTTGTTTCTGGGCTTTCTGTTCTGTTCCAATGAACCATGTGTCTGTTTTTTGTGCCAGTACCATACTGTTTTGATTACTGTAGCTTTGTGGTATAGTTTGAAATCAGGCAGTGTGAAACCTCCAGCTTTGGTGTTTTTTCTCAAGATTGTTTTGCCTATTTGGGGTCTTTTGTGGTTCCATACACATTTTATAATTACTTATTCTACTTCTGTGAAAAATGCCATTGATATTTTGATAGAGATGGCATTGAGTCTGTAGATTGCCTTGGGTAGTATGGTCATTTTAACAATATTATTCCAATCCAGGAACACAGTTCATCTTTTTATCTGTTTGTGTCATCTTCAGTATCTTTCATCAGTGTCTTATAGTTTTCTGAGTACAGGTCTTTTACCTCCTCAGTTAAATGTATTCCTAGGTATTTCATTCTTTTTGATGCGATTGTGAGTGGGATTGTTTTCTTCATTTCTCCCGGGAGCTCGTTTTTAGTGTATAGAAATGCAACAGATTTCTATTTACTAATTTTGTATCTATTAGTTCTAATAGTTTTCTGGTGGAGTCTAGGATTTTCTTTGCTTAGTCTCAGGTCATCTGCAAACAGTGACAGTTTCACTTCTTCCTTTCCAATTTGGATTCACATTGGTTTTATTTATTCACACACATCTTGTTTGGAGCTTGTTGCTCTTGCTTCTGGGATTTCCTGTCTTAATCTTTCCCCCCAAACCCAAAGCGGGCCTTCATTTTGGCTCTGGCTGACCTTGCAGCCTCAAGACAAAGGGAGTGGGTGGGCCCTGCCCAGGCTGCTCACTCACCTCCTCTTGGTGTCCCCACAGGATGCTATTGTCGCTGTGACAGGGGACGGAGTTAACGACTCCCCGGCTCTAAAGAAGGCAGACATCGGGATCGCCATGGGGATAACGGGTTCTGATGCAGCCAAAAGTGCAGCCGACATGGTCTTGCTGGATGACAACTTCGCGTCCATCGTCACAGGGGTGGAGGAAGGTGAGTGGGGTCTCAAGGGGTCTTAGCGAGGGCTGGGGCCACCTGCGAAATCAGAAGCGAGTCCTATAAGGAGAAACGTAACGTCTTTGCCTAGGTCGCCTGATCTTTGACAACCTAAAGAAGACTATCGCATACACCCTGACCAAGAACATCGCTGAGCTCTGCCCCTTTCTGATCTACATCATTGCTGGGCTTCCCCTGCCCATTGGCACCATTACTATCTTGTTCATCGACCTGGGCACAGACATAGTAAGTAGCCCTAAAGGGAACAACAGCGTCTGATAACTTCCCCAGGTGATGGAAACTTCAGAGTCATTACCTTCAAGAGCAAGAGATGCACTAAATCAATGCTTCTCAGACCTCGATGTGATGGGGCCTGAAGTTCTGCATTTCTGACAAGCTCTTAAGTGCTGCCGAGTCTGCTGGTCTGCCAACCACACTTCAAAGCAAAGGACTAGAGAGATCTGTCAAATGTTTGAAAATTAAAACCACTGCACTCCATATAAGAACTTTTCAAGACATAAGTTCTTCACCATTCCGAAAAAGCATGCCATTGGTCAGTTTCAGCTCACATGCCTCCCTTTTCTTTTGAGAAGATGCAGATGTCACCACAGTGGTCCCTGTCCTGCTGGGGGCCCCGTGGCTGAAGTGATAACCCACAGCCGCCCCTTGTTAAGGAAAAGAATCTGTGACCTGGAAGCCCCTCACCAAACACAGTAAGAAGTAGCCATGATTACCACTCTGTAAAGCTGCACACTGACCTACAGTAACGTCACCTAAACCCTCCCCCCTTCTCGGACGAATCCCTTTAAGAAAGCTTCGTGGCAGTTATTCCCGTGGCTCTGGCTTACACAGGTGACAGACAGCGAGCAGAACTCATAGCCCTGCAAGTTGCCGCCTCCCCCCTGGTCTCATGGGACAACTGCAGGGCACCCTCCACGCTGCAGGGGGCTGGGGGTATCTTTACCTTAGTGGGGAGCTGGGGCCCCAGAGCCTGCAGTCAGATCACTTTCCAGGCCGTTGAAGTTGGCTCATTTTCTCCATTCTAGTGGTTCTTCCAGGCATCACCGGGGAACTGGTTAGAAATGCAGATTCTCTGGGGCTTCCCTGGTGGCACAGTGGTTGAGAGTCCGTCTGCCAATGCAGGAGACACGGGTTCGTGCCCCGGTCTGGGAAGATCCCACATGCCGCAGAGCGGCTGGGCTTGTGAGTCATGGCCGCTGAGCCTACAGGTCCAGAGCCTGTGCTCCGCAACAGGAGAGGCCACAACAGTGAGAGGCCTGCATACCGCAAAAAAAAAAAAAAAAAAAAAAAATGCAGATTCTCTGCCCTCCAGCGGGGAGGACCTGTGCGAGAACCACTGGTCAGCGGCGGGGCGAAGCGGGAGAGGACACAAGGAGAGGCAAGTGCTTCATCACCAGTGTTGTTTAGAGCTGGAGGCACAAGGCGATGATCAGAGGCCGACTGTTTCTTAAATTCTCTACAGACGACAACGCACCCCGTGGCCTGCACCCTGGAGAGACCAGTTCCCTAACCCCACTGCCACGCCCCGGGCCCTGGCTGTGCTGCCACTGTCCCCTTCTGTTATGGTGTTTCAGGGCCGGGCCTCACGGGGTCTCTCTCCCTCTAGATTCCCTCCATCGCCCTGGCTTATGAGAAAGCTGAAAGTGACATTATGAACAGGAAGCCTCGCCACAAGAAGAAGGACAGACTGGTGAACAAGCCACTTGCTGTGTACTCCTACCTGCACATTGGTGCGAGCAGGGGCCTCCCAGAGAATTCTTTTCGCCTTGTGGGGCGGGGTTGGGACGTGAGGAGGAGCCCAGAGGAGAATGAGGGCGGGGCACTTCTGAAGTCATTACAGAACCTCTTCTGTTCTTTCAGGCCTCATGCAGGCCCTGGGAGCTTTTCTTGTGTATTTCACTGTGTATGCACAGGAAGGTTTTCGACCCAGCACTCTCCTTAACCTCCGGGTGGAATGGGAAAAGGGCTACGTGAACGACTTGGAAGACAGCTACGGACAGCAATGGGTAAGGGACTTCCCTGGTGGTGCAGTGGTTGAGAGTCCGCCTGCCGATGCAGGGTTCACGGGTTTGTGCCCCTGTCCGGGAAGATCCCACATGCCGCAGAGCCGCTGGGCCTGTGAGCCATGGCCGCTGGGCCTGCAGGTCCGGAGCCTGTGCTCCGCAACAGGAGAGGCCACAGCAGTGAGAGGGCGGCGTACCGCAAAAAAAAAAAAAAAAAAAAAAGAATGGGCAAGGGCGTGGCCTCCAGCAGTGTCCTCCCGGGAGGGCCGTAAGGGGACAGAGCACGTGACAGCTTTCTCGGTTAACAGGGCTTGTGGGCCCCTTGGTCACAGCGGTTTGCCTCTGTCAGGGCTCAGCTCATCTCTCGAGTTAGGTGCCTAGAGCTCACCTTTTCACATTAGCTTTGCGATAGGTGTGTAAGAGTAACCAGCCAACATTGCCACGGTTGGGCCAAATCCATTAAGTTAGCATCTTTTCCTACTCACCAGGTTAAAGGGAAGAAAGGTTTCTTTCCAAACACAAGGAGCTGATCCTCCCTCAGTCTGGGTGAGGGGGAGAGAGAGCAGAGGCTTACAGAAGTGCACTGATGCCTCCCTGAAGTTTCCATCTGGGCCCTCATGGTCTTCTCTTTCTCTGGCCATTGACAGACGAGCTACCAGAGGAAATACCTAGAATGGACAGGCTACACAGCATTCTTTGTTGGCATCATGATCCAGCAAATAGCAGATCTGATCATCAGGAAAACCCGGAGGAATTCCATCTTCCAGCAGGGTCTCTTCAGGTACTGCCGACATCCACCCTCATGGTTCAGCCTGGGCCTTTGCTGCTGGGATGATGAGGCGTTGAATGTGCTGGGTGTGCGGGGCTGGGCCTGGGAGTTCAGAATCTCTTCGCTTTTGTGTCTTACAGAAATAAAGTCATCTGGGTGGGGATTGCCTCGCAGGTTATCATCGCGCTAATCCTCTCCTATGGCCTCGGGAGTATCGTGGCCCTGAACTTCACGATGCTCCGGTGAGGTTCCCTTCAACAGTGGGGAGAGGGCTTCCCTGGTGGCGCAGTGGTTGAGAGTCCACCTGCCGATGCAGGGGACACGGGTTCGTGCCCCGGGCCGGGAAGATCCCACATGCCGCAGAGCGACTGGGCCCGTGAGCCATGGCCGCTGAGCCTGCGCGTCCGGAGCCTGTGCTCCGCAACGGGAGAGGCCGCAGCGGTGAGAGGCCCGTGTCCGGGAGGGAGGAGTGAGCCCCGATCTGCTGTCACGGCCTAAATAATCACTAGGGTTCCAGAGACTCTTTCCCCTCAAGTCTTTCAAAAGAGGTAAAATGGAACCGGTTGTATATCAGTCTGAGTCTTTGACCTGCTAGTTTTTTTCAGAAGAGGAGGTGGGTTTTCCATTCCTCACCATCCCGTCTCTACCCTCGTCCGGCAGACCACTTCCCAGGCGGGCGCTGTTTCTAGTGGTCACAGTCCAGTGTGGTTTTACGCTGTGTGACACAGTGGAGTCGTTCTCTCCAGTGAGGCAGGGAAGTGAACGAGAAGCTCGGCCGCCTGTGGGGCGGGCCCCCCTCTGGGTGCGTGGGTCTCACCTCCCTCCCTCTGCCCCCTGCCAGGCCTCAGTACTGGTTCGTGGCTGTACCACACGCTGTTCTGATCTGGGTGTATGATGAGGTGCGGAAACTTGCCATCAGACTCTACCCTGGAAGTAAGTAGTAGTGTGATTTGGGGGACTCTTGTCTAGTGCAGCAGACTCCCCTCCGTTTCTAGCTCACTGTTTTCTACCTCTATAGGCTGGTGGGATAAGAACATGTACTATTAAGACCACCTTACTTCCCGAGCCCCCAGCTGCACGTCAGAATGTTCTTCATCTTCCGGCCGCCAGCTGGGCGATTGCAGCCGTGGGGACATCGTCAGAACGCGTTTAAGAAATGACAGAACTGTAGGAAAGATACTCAGTAATGTTTTGTAATTTAAAGCGGAGATTTAACTGTTTATACATGATTTTAATTTATATATCTATCTCGTTATTTTAAAATATGTGAATTTCAAGGTAACGGTGTAGGGACGCATGGCATGTTTATATGTATATAAAGGTCACTCGTGTTAAATAATCTCGGGTAATCCAGACATCTGCTGGGGTCTCGCTGTCCCTTAATTCTAGACAGGACTGCTCAAACCTCCATTCCACACTCTGTTAAAAGTCCAGTGACCTCCCTAAGATTCCTTGTGAATTCCCAGGGAATTTATTACTTCACAGTCACCTTGCTCAGAAAAGGCTAATTCAGCTAGAGGTTTGCGAGGGATGAAGCGATGGCACATTTACATCACAGCAACTGGGACGACCTCAGTTTGACTCTGAGGCATGGTCCTGTGATGCCCTCCCTCCTCCCAAGCTGACCACCCTGACCACCAGCTCCAAAAGGGAGCCCCCAGGGCGCTGGCATAGGCTAGCTCCAGGTGCTCCCCTGGCCCAAAGGGGTTTTCATTTACCAGGATTCATCCTTGGTGGAGGACCATTGTGACTTAACACGTAATATTTATTTCTTGTAAGACAGTCGCAAAGCACCCTGCAGCACTAATTTTATGTTTCATGCTTTAACTTAGGTTTATTCATGTGTAACATGTGTGCTCACACCCATATTGACACCCCAGAGAGGCTTTGTTTTTAAGTAAAAGATATTTTATGAAACTAGACCTGAGAGTGGTGTTCTAATTAATTTGAGTTTGTCTAAAATGCACAGCATAGGACAGAAAAAAATGAGATGTGATTTCAATTTTTTTTTTTTTTTACTTCTTCTGGTCATTTTACTTTTCCATGGAAGGTCTGCACTCTTCCCTCACCAACATCGCTGCTTTGTCCCCTCTCTGATGTGCGTGCACTTTTAAGGCAGAATTTCTGTAGAAGGGTCTATCAGCAGCAGCGCGAGAGAAAGCTGTTTTCACAGCCTTTCCGTCATCAGCTGCACGCCCAGCACAAACTGATTTGACAGGATGATGACATTGGTGAGCTTCTCCCATTCAGTGGCCGCTCCTCCACCTCTTCTCCATCATTCGCGCAGGCAAGGACATTCCGCTGCTGACGGCGCTAGGTTGTGTCTCTGCAGCAGGACAAGGGAGTCTTGGAGCCATGGTTCTCTGCCGTGTTCTCAGAGCCATCATTGTAACTTCATGTAAATAGATTATAATGTACTGTGTCACTGTGTATATTGAAGTTAAAATAATGTATTTAATCTCGGGGGTTTTCATCTCTGTCTTAAGCCACAATTATCACTGGACTAATCTGACGTTAGTAATTCAGTGAACCAGAACCCTTTCCAGGCAGTGTCATGACGGGCTCCTCATTCCAGTCCTGGCAGGGCAATAATGCTTCCTAAACTTCAACTAGGAATAATCTGTCCTCACTCTTTTCCCTGCCAGACTGTCCAAGTGCCCCTAGCTGTGATGGCCGGCAGCTCATGGTCCTGCCAGAGCCAGTGGGAGAAGGCTATAAATAGAGCACAAAGCTGTAAGGGGTTTCTGGTGTGTTGGATTACACTTGAAAGGAGTTAAGTTTGAAGTAGAAGTCTCTTCACAGCAGGAACCCTGTCTGGAATAACTTTCATATTGTACGTACCTACCCTGGCAAAAAGCCGACACTCAAATGTTTGTAAAATGAATAAATAACAAATTTAAGGAATCACAGAAATTATATCAAGCTATATCAAGTAGCTTGATTAAGTTTTAGACAGAAAAGAGGCAGTAAAATCTCATATCAGAGGTTTTTGTTTTGTGTTGTTTTAGAGAGACTGCTTCATTGACCCACCAAGGCCTAGACACTTTTTAGAAAAAAATAACAGTTAATTTAAATCTAATTGGTGTGGCAGAGTAACTCAGAGATATATAGAGATGAGGGTGGATTTATAGAGCATTTTTTAAAACAATCTGTTTTATTCTGATTATAAAATTGTAACTCATTTTAGACAATTTGGAATATCCAAGAGTAAAAAGAAAATTAAAACCACCGAGAATCTCACTACCTAGTTATATACCCAAACAAGAGTGGTTACTTCTTTAGGGTTTTTCTATACGTATATTTATTTTTAGGCAGAACTGAAATATACAGTTTTCCATCTGCCTTTTTATTTAACATGGAGGATATGGTTCTAATCACTGCACATTATTCTATTTTGAGAGTGCTTTTACCATCTCCCCACCGTAGGACGGCTCATCTGTTTCCTACTGGTCATCCTTTTTTTTTTTTTTAAGATTGCATCTTGTCACTAAATCTTATACCACATATCTCTTTTTTTTCCATAAATTTATTTATTTTTGTTTATGATTTTTGGCTGTGTTGTGTCTTCGTTGCTGTGCACAGGCTTCTCTAGTTGTGGCGAGCAGGGGCTGCTCTTCATTTGCTGCGTGTGGGCTTCTCATTGTGGTGGCTTCTCTCGTCGCAAAGCATGGGCTCTAGAGCACACGGGCTTCAGTAGATGCGGCACGTGGGCTCAGTAGTTGTGGCTCTAGAGTGCAGGCTCAGTAGTTGTGGCGCACGGGCTTAGTTGCTCTGCCGCATGTGGGATCTTCCCGGACCAGGACTCGAACCTGTGTCCCCTGCATTGGCAGGCGGAATCTTAACCACTGTGCCACCAGGGAAGACCTATACCACATCTCTTATTATTTTATAATAGATTCCTCAAAATGGAATTAAGGGGTTAAGAGTATTTTTTTTTAATTAATTAATTTATTTATTTATCTTTGCTGTGTTGGGTCTTTGCTTCTGTGTGAGGGCTTTCTGTAGTTGCGGTGAGCAGGGGCCACTCTTCATCGCAGTGCGCTGGCCTCTCACTATCGCGGCCTCTCCCGTTGCGGAGCACAGGCTCCAGACGCACAGGCTCAGTAGTTGTGGCTCACGGGCCCAGTTGCTCCGCGGCATGTGGGATCCTCCCAGACCAGGGCTCGAACCCGTGTCCCCCGCATTGGCAGGCAGATTCTCAACCACTGCACCACCAGGGAAGCCCCTCAAGAGTATTTTTAAGGCTCTTGATAAATAGTGCCAAATTTATTTTCAGATAAGCTGTAGCAATTTATATTCCTGCCAGCAATAATAAAGTGAATATCTTGCCTGTCAATAGGATATGAAAGATCTGTCAACTATAAGAGATTTTTATTCATTCAGTTGTCTGCCGTGTCTGAGAAAACAGCAGGGACAAGACAGACTCATGGAACTGGTGCTCCAGGGGAGGGGCAGAAAAAGTATCATAAATTGCGATCAGGGTTTTAATAGGTGGAAAGAGGCTTAGACAGCTGTCAGATGGGGCAGTGGGTGAGCCCCCTTTAAAGGGGTGGTCAAGAAAGTCCTTTCCAAGGTGAATGAGCACAGAGGAGAATTCTAGGAGGTGTGGCAGAACAGGGATGCAACAGGAAGACTGGTTCACCAGGCAGCTGGAGAAGCAGGCAGGAAGCTTAGAGCGCAGGGTCTCGCAGGGTTTCATTGCAAACGCAACAGCAGGCTGTTGAAGATTATTAACAAAGACAGGGACTTGCTCCAGTTCACATGTTCAGGTCACTTTGGCTTCTGTGAGAAGGGTGGGAGCACGTCCAGGCAAGAATGGATACGAGCAGGTGAGTTCGGAGCAAGGGGAACGATGATTAAACTGCTCAGGTGGTGACAGGTGTGAGGCCCACACGGGAGGCCCTGGGCCCGTGTGTGTGTGTGTGTGTGTGATGTCTCCTCACAGGACAGTGTCAGCAGCTGGTAGTTATTAGATACACGACTGTCCAGCACTGTCAATTTCCCTCCACTAAAGCGGCTCAACTTTAGAATCTGTGAGGTCATGTCAGGAGAATCTGTGCTTGGACAGAAAACTGCACACTGCACAAAGCACACCCTTCAGGCACGCTTTGCAGGTCCGAGGTTATGGAGAACTGATAGCAGCTCAGAACAGTCCGTGTCTGTGACATGCAAACACAGGGACAGCCCTCCTTCCTCTGGAAAAGCCAGTTTCGCTGCACTTGCACAATCCTCTGGCATCTTCGAGTCCAGATGAACGCGTGCCTCTCCCTTGAACCAGTTCTAGCAACTGCCTAGTTCCCACATGCAACTATGAGCGGAATAAATTTAACACTTGTTCATTTTATATCTGAATGGGAGCCATGATTTTACCTTTTCTTTGAAAATTATCCTTTCACACTGAAAAGGGAGGCAGAAAACCAGTATTTACTCCTTTCAGGGGCGCTGGGCCTTGACACAGACACCTGCCCGCTCCAGCTGCTGTGCAGGATCGGGGCTCCCCCAGCCGGGCTCCAGGGCTGGCTCTGTCCTGCGCTTTCACTTCACTGATGCTGCTTGTTCCGCTTCAGACCAGATCTCTGGGCAGGCTCCCTCTCCTCTGTCCCCATTCCTGGGTCCCGGCCCTCCCCGCGACATACCAGAACCCAACTCGGGGGATTTTATCTTTTTGGTCCAGAGGTTCTAAGATAAAGTGTAATGGAAATTTAAGGCAAAAGCCTGATTCATTTTAAAGGGATAGAAACTCCCTTCTACGGACTTGTGAAGATAAACTGAGATACTGTGGAGAAAAGTATTTTGTAAGCCTGAAAGTACTAGAATTTATTAGTTGGTGTTTTTGCCTACATTTTATATTTGCAACATGGGATTTCTTCCTCTTGCTTTCATTTCTTGACAAATGAATCACCTGCTGGACAGGGCACGAGGCTACAGGGTGTGAGCAGAGCTGAGGATGAGCAACGTGGTGGCGCCTCGGAGGAGGAACGGTGAGACGGGAAAGACAGACTAAATAAGCTGTCGTCCAGGGCATGACTGGAGGCCACAGCAGAGGCACGGAGGGTTGTGGAGTTCAGGGGCCACCCTCAGGGGCCCAGCTCAAGTTTTACGAGGTGAGATTTCAGCGGCAGAGATGAGGGAGAGCCTCACAGGCACCGGGGAAGGAAGCGGCAGGGACCAGAGATGCACACACGGGGGGCTGTGGTCACGATGTGGCCCTGGAAGCGGTCGCCCTCGGAGCAGCTTCAAGCTTCCAGGGGAAGTGACGGTAGGGTGGAGACAGCTCCGCCCTCAGAGCCCCCGTGAGCCTGGGCCAATTACTGCCCCCTGTCGTCCCTGGGGGGCTGCGGTATCTGTGACCCAAACCCCTGAGAGGCAGAAATGAGCTTCCCTGTGGGGTTAACACCCTAACCCATGCACCCAGAGCCGGAGCAGGGATGGTAGAGCGTCCCCATAAATCGGGTGGCTGATGGCAAAGCCTGTCGGTCAGAAAGTGGCTGTCCTCAGTGGCCTCCAGCCCTGTGGTGAGCCTCTGACCCCTCCTGACCTGTCCACACAGGCCCTGTTCGCCCAGCTAGGGGGCCTTGAGCTGGCTGCTTGTTCCACTGAGACGCCTTCTCCCAGACGCCCCCCGGACCCCAGGCTCCTTCCCCTCCCACCCCTCCCAGGTCTCCTGACCAGCACCCCTTCTCCCCGACACTCCCCTCCCCTTCCTGTCTTCCCTTTTCTCCATAGCAGATCCCAGCATCTGTCCTCACGTTTTACTGCTGATCTGCTTTTAGCCTGGAGTGTAAGCTCCATGAGGGCACGGACTGCTCAGAAGAGGGCCTGCCTGGCACACAGTACAAGCTTAGTAAATGTTTGGTGAGTGAATGGCTGGGAGAGCAAGGAACAGACCGTCAACAAGAGAAAGAGGCAAGGGACTTCCCTGGTGGGCCAGTGGGTAAGGCTCTGCGCTTCCACCCAGGGGGGCCCGGGGTTCGATCCCTGGCCAGGGAACTGGATCCTGCATGCCGCACGGTGCAGCCAGAAAAGAAAAAGAGAGAATGAGGCATGAAAAGAGGCTGAGAAACAGAAACATGGAAAGACCTACACTCAGAAGGCAAAGGAAAGAGGGGGCGGACTGATCCCAGAATTTGCGAGAAATGTTTCAGAGTAAAGTGTCCTGGGCACTGGCGCCAGATAGAGCTGGTTTGAACACTCTTTGTCACGTAGTTTTGTCAGCTCCAGGAGAGGGATCATAATACCTGCCTCATGGGGCAGTTGAGGGAATTAACCGTGAACACAATACCTCATGGGGCAGTTGAGGGAATTAACCGTGAACACAATACCTCATGGGGCAGTTGAGGGAATTAACCGTGAACACAATACCTCATGGGGCAGTTGAGGGAATTAACCGTGAACACAATACGTGGTCTAGTGGTTAGGATTTGGCACTGTCACTGCTGAAGACCCGGGTTCAATTCCTGGTGGGGGAACTGAGATCCCCCGAGAGGTGCAACCAAAAGAAAAAAAAAAGGAATAGTGAGTTTAGTTCTTTTACCATCCTCGTGGAGCTCAGCCTACTTTTAGACAAATAATAGCCTCTCAATAGTCATCAAAAAAAAGTGAACAAATCAGAAAGTACACTGAGCCCAGACTGGGGGTGACAACAGGAAGGGTGTCAGCATTGCATTGCAGGGGATAACGTATATGCTGGCTATCTTTAGGAAAATGCAGTTGGCCTCAAAAAGCAAGGCTAATCATGAAAGAAAGACCAAAAAAAAAAAAAAGAGAGTAATTGAACCCTACAATGGATGGTGCAGAAAAAGAGATTTGAAAAGAGTGTTTGGTGCTGCTGGGAATCCACCACCCGGGGTTCAGCCCTGGTGGGGAAGGTTTGTGTACAAAAGGAAGCGTCTTTATGTATAAAAACCATGGTGAAATATGACATTTAATATACTGTTTTCACTCAAATGAGATGGGCCGGTGAATATAGGAATGAGTGTATTAGTTTCCAGAAAATTCCTGTCAATTCAGATGTGAGTTTTATTTGCCATTCAGATAAAAGGTGAGGAGGTGGGAGAAGGTAAGAGGAGAGTGTCTGAGACAGGCTGAGCATTAAATTTCCCTGGTGAGCCTCCATTCTTCGTGGCTCTGAAATTCCCCTTCGCCACAGCGAGCTTAATTAAACACGCCTCCAGCGTTTGTTCATCTTCTCCCAGAAGCCATCATCCAAATGGAGGCCATCCTGTTAGAATCATAACCAGAGTTTGTGACCCGCATTTAATGGCATATCTGACTAGAGTGTGGGGAGTAAGGGTGCATTTACAACCAAAAGTGGCAGCTAGAAAATACCATGGCGGGACAACATCCGCCCAAAGAGGTGACTGTGCTTCTCGAGCTTTGCGTGAAGTGTTTTTATTCTTTTATGACATCAGAGAGGAGGGATGGAGAGCCTCTGCCCGTGAGAAAAAGGCAGGTCAGAGTTCGGAAAGGTCAAGGGCACCCCTCTGGCCAGGTGCCTTACAGCTAACAGCACAGCAGCGCCCTCAGGGACTGTTAGAGTCTGAAACAAGGGGCTGCCGACCCCAGCGCGCTCCCCTTGGCCTGCCTCACCACTGAGGGATCACAGAGCCTGGGCTTGTCGCTGACTCTGCCCCCTGGGGATTTCCTAATCATAATTCCTTGCCTCAACGCAAGCGAAATAAATCTCTGAAAATATGAGTGTTGTTTCTTCCTTGGTGTCTACAGCTTTACGTTTCCAAAAGAAGAAAATCTGATAGCAGTGAATGTATGTCTTGGAATGAGAGTCACTAGAGAAATGCACATGGGCCACAGAGGAGTCAGGAGAGACCTCAAGAGTGTAAGGCGATGCGAGTGAGAAAATGTCGTTGCCACGTCAGGAAACCAAGCGTGCTGCAGCCATCAGGCCGTCACAGTACAGCGGCCCAGCGGTGAGCCCTGAGGGAACCGGGATGGACCACTGCAGCCCTCCCACACAGCAAACCATGAGGAGTCTCCAGATGGGAAAACACAGGGTACTGGCCCCAGGTAGCTGAGGAATGATTTCAGGGAGCCCAGACTTCTGCATCTTCCCATACATAGAAGAGCACCAAATTCATTCCCTTGAGGTGTGGTGTCTGGTTTTCTTTAACTCATAGTAATCGTTTGATGTTCCAACTACCTAGTCTTTGTGGCAGAAACTCCCTGACCCTTTCAGGGCCGCCTGACACCTGCCTCCGCCCAGGCTGAAGCCCTCAGGTTTGTTTTTTGTATTTTTGAATTAATAATCTAATCTATTATACATTTTAGAAGAACTCATAAGGCTTGTATTGTACTTGATAGTTTACAAGTCGTTCATCTATTATCTTCTTTAATCCTCACAGTATCGATATCAGCCCCATTTAGCAGCGAAGGAAGCTGACGCTCAAAGATGTAGAAATCTTCCTCCAGGTTGCACTGAGAAGTGGGGATTTGAATACAGTCCCCGGCCCTCAGGTGCCAGGGTTGTGACCAGCTGATGAGGTCTCTTGATAAGGTTTTTGCATATCTGGGAGCTTTGTTTTTAAAAAAAAAAAAATGAAAAAAATACCTTCTTATCTTTAGCAAGTGCCCTGCATTGGTCTGAATGGTTTTTGCACTCCAGTCTCATTAGAGTTGGGTGATTTAGTTTCTTTTACTGACCCTTGATATAGTTCTTTAGGGAATTAATTTCTCTGGCATTGTGAACTGTGAAGCTCTCAGTTTTGTCCACCAAATAGAACATGACTCTCAACTTTTAGGTTGTGCATTTTTTTCCCATCGACAGCAATCTGTCTCTCAGTGTGGGACTTGGTCCCGTTACAGCCAGCCGCAGGACGGCTATTAGATAGCACAGGCCTGGGCTTCACCCTGACCTTCTGAGTGAGAACCTCTAGGTCCTAGGCCTCTGCAGTCTCATAACCTCTCAAGGAATTCCTAAGCGCACCAAAGTCTGGGAACCACAAGTCAACCTCTGCTGGTTAAGTTCAGGCCAGAAGTGTCTTGAGCTCTGCAGCTGAGGGCCCACACCCAACTCACCCAGGAAGGCCCCAGAGCTCTCCTTGGGACTACTTTTCAAGAAAGGACACTGCAGACCCCATCCTGTCCCCTAACTCTTCATAGCAGCAAGGTTGAAGCTTGCTCATCCCTACAAAGGCCCCCAAATCTGGCCTGGAGCAGCACTGGTCATCTGTCCATTAATCTAAAATTTCATGTCTATGCAGTGCATCTCTGTTACAATTCCCAAAATTGAGTTTTCTGAAAGTGGACATGGGAATTGGTGTAGTAAAGTCCAGGAGCATGGTCCAGAAATCAAAACACTGAGACTCTAGCCCTACCCAGGAAGGTCAGAGCCTTAGCTTCCCCATCCTGAATGAGGATGTGGGATTCAGTGATTGCTAAAGGTCCTTCCTGCCCCATTGCCCTGAAATTTCTAGGGACAAAGCCAGAGTCACTTCCTGAAAGAGGGGTATTCTGCCCCCTCCAGAATATTCATGGAAGACAGCTTATACCTTCTCAATGCACACCTCTGCTAACAGTGACTCAGAACAGAAAGGTCAGAGGTAAAGTAGCAGAGGACCTGAAAACCACCTCCAAAGCTAAGAAAGGCACCAAACTGCAAATGCTGTTTGTCATGGGCCTGGCGCCATCTGGTGCCCTTGGAGACCGTGTCACGCTGGCTGGCGTGTCCTCCCTACTGCTGGGTTCTGACACCAAGTGAGCGTTC
Organism: Mesoplodon densirostris; assembly: GCF_025265405.1. NCBI lineage: Eukaryota > Metazoa > Chordata > Mammalia > Artiodactyla > Ziphiidae > Mesoplodon > Mesoplodon densirostris. Next base: position 83,790 of record NC_082677.1, read on the forward strand.
ACAGCTTCATTTCTACTGGGCACATACCGTGTACCAGCCTCTGTGAATGTTGTATAATCAGTTATTTTCATGACAACCTGATACTTTTAGTGAGTCTAGAAGGAAAATGGTAAACCCAAGGTTTTATCGAAACAAAAGCAGAATTGAAGTTCAAATATACTTGATCCTTTTTTAAAAAATCATAATAAAATGCCACCGTGGAATATCTGTCTCTATGTTCTGAGGTGGCACTACACCAACAGTGTACAGGAAAAGGGTAAATCAAGGTTCATGACCCTGTCTATCCAAATTACTGGGTTCCATCGCACCCCACTTCCTCCCACTCCTATGCATATACCACCAACAACAAAACTGAATTTTAAAGTAGAAGGGAAGGTAATACAGCTCATGGAAGATAATGAATCACATGAATGTTTAGCTTGGGGAAAGACTTCTTAAACAATATGCAAATATTGCAAGTCTTAATGAAAATACCATAGTGAAATAAAACACCTTGGGACAACAAGAGATATCAAAGTGAAAAAACAAGTCACAGCCTGAAAAGGATATTTGCAATGGAATCCAGAATAAATAAGGAATTGATACAAATCAATAAGAAATAGACAAACATGTCCCCCCACCAAACAAATATGAAAGCCTGAATGACCAATAAATATGACATGATGCCAGCCTTATCAGTCTTTAGAGAAATGCAAATTAAAGCCACAAGGAGATATGAAAGGACAGCCATGAATTAGCAAAAAATAAAACCGATGCTAATCCAAGCATTTGCTAGAAGGTTCATACACTGCTGGTGGGAATGAACAAGTTGGCTAAAAGGCAAAGAAGTTTGTCTATCTTGTATACTTTTGGGTGGGGAAAATACCTCCCCAGGCAATCTAGAATACACACCTGCCTTCAGGGGGGCTTGGGATTCAAAATATGCTATTGGAGTAGTCTAGGAAAACACAAGCCAAGAAATTAAAGTGGTCCTAGATTCATAGTTCTTTGGGAACTATGTTCTACAAGAAGCAAAAACATAATCTGGAGAAATATATCCTTAATGCTGGCTTCAAAGGATTCCCTGGGAATTCCCTGGAAGTCCAGTGGTTAGGGCTCTGCACTCTCACTGCCAAGGGCCTGGGTACAATTCCTGGTCAGGGACCTAAAATCCCACAAGCTGCATGGTGTGGCCAAAAAAAAAGGATTCCCACAGATAAACACTCCCAAACGTGAGTTTAAAATCCAAAATTACCAAACACATGAGGAAACAAATCACCATGAATGAAAATCAGTAGACATAATAAATTGTAGAATTGGACCCCTCAAGAATGTCAGAGAAAGAAATTTGGAGGTACATAATGAAATAAGTGTTTAAAATATTAAATTAATAAAAGATAGGGCTTCCCTGGTGACGCAGTGGTTGAGAGTCCGCCTGCCGATGCAGGGGACACAGGTTCGTGCCCCGGTTTGGGAAGATCCCACATGCCGCGGAGCGGCTGGGTCCGTGCGCCATGGCCGCTGAGCCTGCGCATCCGGAGCCTGTGCTCCGCAACGGGAGAGGCCACAGCAGTGAGAAGCCCGCGTACCACAAAAAAATAAAAAAATAAAAAATAAAATAAAAAATAAAATAAAATAAAAGATAGAATCAAAAACATGAGAAAGGTACACGATACTATCCAAAAAGATCAGGCAAATTTGGAAATTTTTTAAAAAAGAAAAAAACTTCTAGAATTAGATTAGTCACTGAAAATTTAACTCAGTGGTCAGGTTAGATGCAAATCAAATCCAGGTGAAGAGAGCACTGATTAACTAGGGGATGCATCTGAAAAACATTATGCAGAATGCAGCACAGAGATAAAGAGTGGAAAATATGAAAGAGAGGTTAAGAGAAATAAAGGATAGAAAGAGAAGGTCCTGTTACTGTCTAAAAGGAGTTCCGGAAGAAAACAACAAGGAAGAGGTAGTATTCAAAAAGACAAATGGGGCTTCCCTGGTGGCGCAGTGGTTAAGAATCCACCTGCCAATGCAGGGGACACGGGTTCGAGCCCTGGTCCGGGAAGATCCCACATGCCGCGGAGCAACTAAGCCCGTGCGCCACAGCTACGGAGGATGCGCTCTAGAGACCACGAGCCGCAACGACTGAAGCCTGTGTGCCTAGAGCCCGTGCTCCACAACGAGAGAAGCCGCCGCAATGAGAAGCCCGCGCACTGCAACAAAAAGCAGCCCCTGCTCGCCGCAAGTAGAGGAAACCCACGCGCAGCAAAAAAGACCCAATGCAGCCAAAAATAAACAAATTAATTAATTAAAAACAACAACAGCTGTCGCTTGAAAAACCTTCTAAAAAAGAAAGACAAATGACTGAGAAATTAAATATTAAGATAATTCTGGCTGCTCCATTTGAAAGGTCCGGTTACCTATTATATGAGGTCTAAACATGTCATTGTATTTCTCACTGACCCCGATTTACCCAGAATTTATTCAGCTGGGATTACCAAGGCATAATTCCCTCCATTTGGCCTGGTGATAATCAGAGTTAATTCCTTTGTACTGCACCACATTCAATTCACCTTACGGCGCAAGAAAAACCCCTATGCAATGAGATTGTCATTATTCAAATTACAGTGGAAAAGGAGATGTGGCTAATTGCTACAATGTTGAGTGCAGGGAGAAATCTGAAGGTTTGGAGGAGGGGTAGGTGGCTCTAAAGCTGACCCATGAAGGATGAGGAGAATATGAATTGATGAAGAGGAAAGAGTGGGCATTCCAGATGAGGGGAACAGGTAATACCACTCACAAAACTGTAGAAAAATTAGCAGGCTACGTGGGAATACTGGCTTGATTGGTACTCTAAATTCCGTTTTGGATTAGTAATAGAAACTATTGGTTGGGTAGCGTGGAGATGGGTTAAGAAATCAGGACTTTTTCCTGAGAGCAGCAAAGTACAAGGATTTTTGAGTACGGGTGAGCTTTTTTAAAACTTGGAATATAGTTGATATACAATGTTGTGGTAGTCTCAGGTGTACAGCACGGTGATTCAGCTTTTGTTCTTTGTGGGGGTTTTTGCAAATTATATTCCATTGTAGGTTATTACAAGATATGGGGTGTAATTCCCTGTGCTATGCAGTATATCTTTGTTGATTATCTACTTTATGTATAGTAATGTGTGTCTGTTAATCTCATAGTCCTAATTTGTCCCTCCCACCCCGTCCCATTTGATAACTGTAAGTTTGTTTTCTATGTCTGTGAGTCTGTTTCTGTTTTATATATAGATTCATTTGTATTAATTTTTAGATTCCACATATAAATGATATCATGATATTTGTCTTTCTTTGACTTATTTCACTAAGCATAATATTCTCTAGGTCCATCCACGTTGCTGGAAATGACAATATTTCATTCTTTTTTATGGCTGAGTAATAGTCCATTGTATATATAGACCACATCATCTTAAGCCAATCGTCTGTTGATGAGCACGGGGGTTGCTGCCATGTCTTGGCTATTGTAAATAGTGCTGCTATGAACATTGGGGTGCATGTAACTTCTTGAACTAGAGTTTTTATTTTTTCCAGATATATACCCAGCAGTGGAATAGCTGGACCATATGGTAGTTCTTTTTTTAGTTTTTTAAGGAATCTCCATGCTGCTTTCCATAGTGGCTGCACCAATTTACATTCCCACCCACAGTGCAGGAGGGTTCCCTTTTCTCCACACCCTCTCCAGCGTTTATTATTTGTAGACTTCGATGGTGGCCATTCTGACTGGTGCGAGACAATTCCTCATTGTGGTTTTTATTTGCATTTCTCTAATAATTAGCAATGTTGGGCATCTTCTCATGTGTTTGTGAGCCATCTGTATGTCTGCTTTGGAAATGTCTATTTAGGTCTTCTGCCCATTTTTTTAAATTCAGTTGTTTTTTGATATTGAGATGTATGAGCTGTTTGCATATTTTGGAATATTAACCAGGAGTGAGCTTTTGAACAGAATACTTCTGTTTCTATTTCCAAAAAAACATAGAGGGAAAAAGAGAAAATGAAACTTATGTGCTGGTTTTTATTCTTAACAGCTGAAGGCACCCTGCCATCCCCAGGTGCTTCATCCACAATATACTTGCCAAATTGCTACCAGATTACTTCATCCCTTGCTCACTCGATTTCCCCAGGACGCTACTGCTTAAAGGGTAAGTCCAAACTCCTTAGCCCAACATTCAAGACTCTTTAAAATTCGACCCCAATATACTTCTCCAAAAAAGCTCACTTTAAGGAAATTAAAACTCTGGCCAAATGGTCTATAAATTCCGAATAGGCCACAGCATCTCCCACCTACTTTCGCTTGCTTACGCGGTTCTTTCTCCCTGGAATGCCTCATTTCTTCTGTTTACCTCTGTAAGTTCTACCCAGGTTTTAAGGTCTAGTGCAAACCCCATATTCGCTAGGAAGGCTTTTCATACAACGCAGACAATTCTTATTTTCTCTAACTTTCCTCTGGCATTTAATACAAGCTGCCTTAGTAGAAGTTACCCTTTTAGGTAGAGGGCTACATACCTCTCAAGCAGGAACCTGTTAGTTTACAAATTCTTAGCAGCCCCAAACTTTCTCAGCACAAGGCCTTGTATATATACCATTAGTGTCGACAACTGTTAGTAATAATGACCACCCCTTTGGTTTGAAATTGTTAACCAAATCTCCCCACCGATGGGTAGCTAGATTGGCTTCTCCACTAAGGCCGCTACGATCCACTAGCGAAGGAAGACAACTTCAACATAAAGGATCGTTCGCTACTTGCGACATCTAAAGCAATATAGTGAGTAATGCGTGCTGGTGATGCTTTCGACACAGGTTGGGCCATGAAACGCTTCCTGAGGACCACTCGGCCTTGTCTCTAAGGGTCCAGGGGGTAAAACAAAAAACAGCTTCGGGCAGCCGGCCGCCCCAGGCTGACTGGGGGGAGGGCTGGAGCTTCCTCGCCACCGATTGGCTCCCTGGAGCCGCCGCCTCCGGTGATTGGCCACTGCCGCGAGGGACGACGGGACGGCACGCGGCGCTGGCTTCACATCTGAGGCGGCGGCGATGCAGGCGGCGGCGGCGTCCTCTTGCGGGCAGGTGGAGAGCGAGAGCCAGGCCTGGGGAGCCGCCGAGGCCCTGTGCAGCCGGTGTGGAAGAAGGTCGTCCGGAGCTCCGGGTGAGGGGCTGGGGGTCAGCCGCGGCCCGCCGGCCGGCGGGGGAGCCGAGGGACGGGCGGGTGGGCAGTGGCCGCGGCGGCGAGAGAGAGCGGGAGAGCTCAGGCCCCGAGCCCGAGTCCGCAGGCCGCTTGCGAGGTCGGGACGCAGAGGCCTGGAGGGCGCCCCCACCCCTCCCTCACACCCCCTCAACCCCCCTTCACCCTCCCCTTCCATCCCCTACGCCCCGCCCCCTCCCCCTCACCCCTGCCCCACCCCCCGTACCCCTACACCCCCTTCGGCCCCTCCACCCGCTCACCCCTGCCCTCCCCCTCCCCCCACCCCCTCACCCCCTGCCCCTCCACCCCCTCCCCTTCACCCCCTGCCCCCTCCACTCAACCCCCTCACGCCCCCGCCCCACCCTACCCTCCACCCCCTGCCCCTCACCCCACCCCCTTCACCCGCCCCCTCCACTCAACCCTCACCCCCCACTCCCCGCCCCACCCCTGACCCCTCACCCCCTCACCCCCCGCCCCCTCCACTCCACCCCCCTTCTCCCCCAGCCGCCACACCTTGCGCCGCCCCCTCCCTCACCGACCAGTTCGCAGGTTCGGAAAAGGGGAGATGCGGGAATTTGGCCGTCGTCCTGTGGTAGAGCAGCAACGACAGGTGATTTTCTTTTTTTTTTTTTTTTTTTTGCGGTACGCGGGCCTCTCACTGTTGTGGCCTCTCCCATTGCGGAGCACAGGCTCCGGACGCGCAGGCTCAGCGGCCATGGCTCACGGGCCCAGCCGCTCCGCGGCATGTGGGATCTTCCTGGACCGGGGCACGAACCCGTGTCCCCTCCATCGGCAGGCGGACTCTCAACCACTGCGCCACCAGGGAAGCCCGACAGGTGATTTTCTTGTGTGGCTCTTGTTGTGGTAACGAAATGTTCCTAAATTAACGGGCGGGGGCGGGGGGCGTGTTGCTCCGTTTGGGTTCAGGCGTTGTTTGGAAAGCAGCCCGTCGCTTTTGTGCGTCTTGTGTTCTTCGGTCCTGGGCCGTCAGGGGCACCGTGCGCTCTCCTCCGCTGAAAACGGGTTCAGGTTACTTGAACGGCACCTAACAGGCCTTAGAGTGCTGTGCCTCTGCCGGGTCCGCGGTGAGTTGTTGACTGTCAGCGCCTGGAGCTGCCCGAAAGCCTTACCGTCACCCTGTGTGACTGTCACATCTTTGTACTTGCAGAGCGAAAGTCAGTTTTCTCAGTCTCTCCGGGACGGACTCCGCTTGGGAGACCTGAGCGTGTAGAGAAAGTTGCTGTGTTTTCCGGGGGAAGAGGCAAGTTTCTCCTGCCCGGATTTCGATCGCTGCTGTTACGTAGAACATCTCCATTATTTGAATGATGTAGTACTGCAGAATAGAGTTTTATTTTTATTTATTTATTTATTTATTTTTTTGCGGTACGCGGGCCTCTCACTGTTGTGGCCTCTCCCGTTGCGGAGCACAGGCTCCGGACGCGCAGGCTCAGCGGCCATGGCTCATGGGCCCAGCCGCTCCGCGGCGTGTGGGATCCTCCCAGACCGGGGCACGAACCCGTGTCCCCTGCATTGGCAGGCGGACTCTCAACCGCTGCGCCACCAGGGAAGCCCCAGAATAGAGTTTTAGAACGTGACACTTTTAAAATCACTGGTTCTTTCATACATTTGTATTGTCGTGCTGAGAAGTACTCAGTTGGAAAGATGGTGCCTCTGCATGTAGAATTGTCAGAGTGCTTTGTAAGCTGTAATGCAGCACACCTTATCTCGACTTGTACAGTATCAGAATCTTATAAACATAAAAGCGTTTTGATTTCTTTAGTAACATTATCTCTGGAATTTAAATAGAGCTTTAAAATTTAGCTTGGTTGTAAGAAAGTTTAAGATGTTTCCTTGGCTTAAAAACTAAAGCTCTTTTTTAACAAAAGAATGCAATTATTATAGTATAAATCAGCAGGAACACTACAATTTTATAGTAAATGATGACTAATTTTATTTAGCTACTTTTCCCTTTTTCTTGTGAAGTCTTTTAAAATGACAACCTTTTGAAGTGACATAGCTATAATGTTGATTATGATAAAGTTCTGCTTAGAGTATTAAAATCTTGGTATTAGATTTTCAGTCAAGCTTATGGTATTTCCCTTCATACATGCTGAGTTTGTGAAAATGATCTTTACATGGGTCGTGTGTGTGACAGAGGTGGCATCTGACTTCTGCCCTGGCTTCTGTCTTTGCCGACGTCTTAGATCATTAAGGGGGGGTGTCTTTGTTTTGGGAATACATTTGATTTACAATGTTGTGTTTCAGTTGTACAGCAAAGTGAAGCAGTTAACCATATACACATATCCGCTCTTTTGTTTAGATTCTTTTCCCATATAGGCCATTACAGAGTATTGAGTAGAGTTCCCTGTGCTATACAGCAGGTCCTTATTAGTCATCTATTTTATATATAGTAGTGTGCATATGTCAATCCCAATCTCCCAATTTATCCCTCCCCCCTCCATCCCCTGGTAACCATAAGTTTGTTTTCTACATCCATGACTCTACTTCTGTTTGGCAAATAAGTTCGTATGTACCCTTTTTTAAAGTTTATTTTTATTATTTATTTATTTTTATAAATCTGTTTATTGATTTATTTTTGGCTGCGTTGGGCCTTCGTTGCTGCGCGTGGGCTTTCTCTAGTTGCAGTGAGCAGGGGCTACTCTTTGTTGCGGTGCGCGGGTTTCTCGTTGTGGTGGCTTCTCGTTGCGGAGCACGGGCTCTAGGCGCGCGGGTTTCAGTAGTTGTGGCTCGCGGGCTCTAGAGCACAGGCTCAGTAGTTGTGGCTCACGGGCTTAGTTGCTCTGCGGCATGTGGGATCTTCCCGGACCAGGGCTCGAACCCGTGTCTCCTGCATTGACAGGTGGATTCTTAACCAGTATGCTACCAGGGAAGTCTCTATACCCTTTTTCTTAGATTCCACGTGTAAGCAATATCATATGATATTTGTCTTTCTGTGTCTGACTTAGCTTCACTCCGTATGACAATCTCTAGGTCCATCCATGTTGCTGCAAATGGCATTATTTTGTTCAGGAGAGAGGTTTTGCCAGTTTCTCATGTCGGCCCTCACTGTCCCCTTCACAGGATAGGAAATATAAATTAGCAGAGGGAAGTATGATCAAGTAGAAAGAACATTAGACTTGGAAACAGAACTAGGTTGGAGTCTGGATTATACCATTTACCCCAGATCACCAAAATGTTTGTTTTTTTTTTTTCTTTTTTGCGGTATGCGGGCCTCTCACTGTTGTGGCCTCTCCCGTTGCGGAGCACAGGCTCCGGATGCGCAGGCCCAGCGGCCATGGCTCACGGGCCCAGCCGCTCCGCGGCATATGGGATCCTCCCAGACCGGGGCACGAACCCGTATCCCCTGCATCGGCAGGCGGACTCTCAACCACTGCGCCACCAGGGAGGCCCACCAAAATGTTTATCCATCTCTAGGTCGAATAAATATTCCCAGCCTACTTAGCTGTGATATTTACAATGACCAAATGAAGTACATCAGAGCACTTTATATGATTATAATAGATGGCAGATTCAAAGTATTATAGGTACCAAATAACTATATAAACAAAGGCAAACAATACTACATAGCTCTGCCTGTTTTTTCTTCTGATTTTTCTCCCTCCTTCTGAGTTGTATTGTTTCTCCTGAATTTTGTTTAATCATCCATTTCTAACTAAACTAGATATCTTTTCCTATACAGGAGAATTCCCTTTAATTTTCTCCTCTGATTATACTGAATATTCAATGTTGACAAACTGAAAAGTTTAATTCACAATAGAATTTCATCAATAGGTCACCACCATGAACTTCAATGTGGACATGCTTTTTGTGATCTGTGCTTGTTAATAACTGAAGAATACAGCACAATTACATGCCCTGATTGTGAGGTAAGTTTTATTGTCTTTCATACTGAATGCATTACAGCCTAATGTTAAAGGTTAAAATGTTAGAGAAATAAAACATACTTCTAGTTAGGAACTAGAAACTTGCATTTTTGCTGCTGAGTCTTTTAAGTAAAGAAACCTAGCAAAAGGTAAAGCTTTTCACATCCATTTTATAATTGTTCAAAGAGATCAAGAAGAATGCAAGGTTAAGGTCATACACTTATTAGCCTACATATTTTGACTCTGGAGATTTCTGTGGAATATTTCCTTTTTTTATTTATTTTTATTTTAATGAAGTATATTCCTTTCAAATCTCTACACCCCCCACCCTTTTTTTGGGCCGCACAGTGAGCGAGATCTTAGTTCCCTGACCAGGGATCAAACCTGCGACCCCTGCAGTGGAAGTGCAGAGTCTAACCACTGGATGGCCAGGGAAGTCCCCAAATCTCTGCTCCCCTTTTCCACACCAGTACCATGCAAGCAAATTTTGAATTTCCCCCTGACCCTCAACCTTTGCGTGTCATCAGATTTACATTTGTGGAGATGTGTAACAAAACAAAACAAAACAGAATGCAAACAACGGCCTAAAGTTAATGTTAACTTCAGAAGTGCTAAAAATAGTACAGTTACACTAAAATCTGTGCGCCCAAAATAATGAGAACAAATTAAGGATTTAAAATGAAATTTACTGAACATTCTTTGCATTTTCTACAAATATAAATGTTGCTCAGTTTATATAGTATGTTCCTGGAAAGTTGTCTTAATCTCTAAATTCATAATGTTCCACTTGAGAGATCAGAGTTTGGGGATTTGTATCCATTGTTTTCTGTGGCAAACAATTAACATAGAGGCAGAAGACCTGGAATGCAGTCCTAGTTCTGTCACCCTAAGGCTGAGTTTCCTCATTTGTGAGATGGAAATAATACCTGCGCTTTTTTTTTTATCTCATAGGATTGTAAGAGTCAATTCTGAATTATGTGAAAGTTCTTTACAAGCTTTAAAATAAGTGTTATAGTCGACCCTTGGTTATTTAGGTGTGGATTAACTGGTTTGCAGGTTAAACGTGATAAAAATATATATAATAATGTGTATATGCACATATAAATGTATAATTTGTGAAAGTTTCAATTATAGCATAAACATTCACATATAAGAAAACATCTGTTTTGGAATTACATACTTTACAAATCATGGCCTTTATTGTGGGAAATTCCTGTCCCCTTTCCCTTTTTTTTTTTTTGACAGTCGGTTCCTCAGATGTGGCTAGCTGCATAGTTAAGACAAAGGGGAACCTAGCTCCTGTGGTTGAAATGGAATGTCCCCGACACATTGAGTCTTGTGGTGGGTAAAGAGTGAGTGAAGGGAAAAGGAAGAGACAGAACTGTCCCTGCTCATATCCATCCTGTTCTGATATTCAAAAACAGCAGGTTTATTAGAACGGTAACCTCTTGCCTTTTGTGGCAAATGACTTTGTGTTTAATGGTCTCTTAAGTCACTATGCTTGTATTATTTTTAGTGTTTTGGGTAACATCTAATGAAGTGTTTATAGTGTATTTACAAATACTGGTTTTTGATTTTAGGGTTGTAACGAATCTATTTTGTATCATTTGACTAGTTCCGACCCTAACTTTGGGGGATATGTGATCTGTCCCATCCTTCCCTCCTTTTCCCCTGTGCTGAGTCCTTCAAGAAACCATCCTGAAATTGTTACCACTCTTATTAGTTTTTAAAGTTTAGATTTTTCTGATATCTTATATTTGGAATAAGAGATAATGGAAGAATCAAGTCTAAATTAGTGAAAAGTCTGAATTTATAGACTATTTCAGGATTGAAGTTTATTACTTTTAAATAATGTACATTGCTCTAAAAAGTAAGATTTAGGTACCTATATTCACATTAGACATATTTATAATTTATCTTTAATGTTGAAGGCCTAGGTAGTGCTGATTATTTCAAGCTTAAGCCTAAAATGATTCCTTTCAGGGTTAATGGGTACACTTGTGTTCTTATTTTTGAGTTTGGGTGAGTATGAATTTATCTACCAGTTTTTATCTTTTATACTTGTATGGTTTTTTTTAATAGCATCCCTTCTCTGCTTTTGATTGATATTAATGGTTAATAATAACCATTCTATAATTATATGCAGCAATATGGCAGGTTTTGTTCAAGGATAGGATCATACTTAGGTACCATTCCAAAAATACTGGCATTTTATTGATAATTTAGACCTGAGTCCAAAAATACATTGGGCCATGAGGAAATGATAATTTATCCAATCAATAGGTAATTAATATATATTAGAATCCCATGTGGATTGGAAATGTTAATAACATGCAAATTGAAAATGTAAAATAGAAGAGACTATAGATAATTGTGTAATCTTGGATGGCGAAGCCTTGTTAAATGTATCACTGAAGTCAGAAACCATAGAAGAAATGCCATTTAAATTTGACCGCATTTTTTCATTTACAAGTAGAAAAAAATAACCAATCAAAAACACCACCATAAATAAAACTTAAGTGACAAGCTGTGCTGGGGGAACGGGGAGAAAATCTTTATTATATATATTAGAAGTTAAGACTCTTTACACAATTTTAACTGAAATCTTTTAAATCAGTTGTATTTAATATTTTCTTAAATTTCCTGGGAGAAATGTCCTGTATCAAATCTACTGGTAGTAACATTAACTTCTTACTATGAAATGACCAGCCAAAGGGGCATAAATGAGAAGGTGGATAGAAATTATTAAGGTTTTAGCCCCCAATTTTGGGGGGTGCTCTTAAAAATAACATTTGATCCAATGTTATGTTTTTAAAGTAACGCTTTTCTCCTAATTATCTAATAATAGATAACTGTCTTTGGTACGTTATACTTGAAACCTTGCTAGGACATCCTCTTCCCACCAAAGACACTTAATGTATTCACATGGGAGACTATAACACTTAGTAGTCTGCTTTATTTCTCTCAGCATTAACCTATCCTCATGAGAGTCTCCTACGTTACTTTTAATGGCTGCATAATAAACCCTGGTACATAAGTGCTGTAATCGCTTTATCAAAAACACTTAGGTGGTTTTCAAATTCTTTCACTATATTTTTGCATAATTCCTCAAACCCACTCCCACCAAAAAAAAAATCCCATCAGCAGGTTCTGTTAATTTCTGTGCCTTAAAAAAAAAAATCGGTGTTTGTATTTGTCACATTTAAAAAAAAATGTTTGGCAATTTAATGGGCAAAAAAATGGGTATCTGCTTGTTTTAAATTGCAAATCCCTGATTACTAGTGAAATTGAGCAATTTTTCATATGTTGACTTCTCAGCTCTTCTGGGAGGATCTTTAACAGATCCTTCAAGGTCCTTTCCATATTTTCCTTTTGAATTGTCTTTTTCCTAACTTGTAAGAATACTTCATGTGATAGAAATGTTAACACTTCGTTCTGTGTATTTTAACTATTGATATTTTCTCCCAATTTTTCACTTTAAATTTTATTACTTTTTTTTTTTTTTTTTTGTGGTATGTGGGCCTCTCACTGTTGTGACCTCTCCCGTTGCGGAGCACAGGCTCCAGATGCACAGGCCCAGCGGCTATGGCTCACGGGCCCAGCCGCTCCGTGGCATGTGGGATCCTCCTGAGCCGGGGCACAAACCCGCGTCCCCTGCATCGGCAGGCGGACTCTCAACCACTGCACCACCAGGGAAGCCCTAATTTTATTACATTTAACCATTCAGAAATGTTTCCTTTTTCAGTTGTTTTTTTCCCCCTCCTTCATGGCTTCTAAGTTTTCTTTGATTAGGCAGACTTTTCATCTCAGAATTATACATATTTTTTTTTCAATACTTATATAAGTATTGAAGTATAAGTATTATATAAGTATTTTTAAAAGGCGCATATTAAATCTCTTTCTGTTTTATATGATGTAAGGTGGGTATGTAACTTTCTTCTTCAGAATGATTAGCTGGCTTTCCCACATGATTTATTGAATAATCCTTCGTCTATTTAATGGAAATGCCATTTATAGTCTGTATGAAGTTCCCGTGTATATGAGGATCTGTTTCAGGGCTTTGTTCTGTTCATTTGCAGTTGACCCTTAGACAACTCAGGTTTGAACTGTGTAGGTCCATTTGTACGTGGTATGTTAAAATTTTTGTAATTCTTGCACATTATATTTTCCATATGAACTTTAGGATTATATTAATTTTATATTAGACGTGTTTTAGGGTATTAAATCTTTGTCTTCAGGAACCTAACATAATTTTCCATTTATTCAGTTTTTGTTTTATGATACCCAGTAAGTTTTTTTGGTTTTCTTATTTTAGAGCTTATATTTTTCTTATTAAAGTTATCCCCAAGTATTTTAGAGTTTTGAACATACCTTAAGATAGCATTGTAAAATTTTTACAGTAAATTTTTAAAGTAATGTTCCAAGTATTTCCTTTATAAGTGTGGTATTTTAGTTAATGTTCTGTTTAATTAATAGCTGCCAAATTACTGATTTCCTCAAAAATTAAAATAGGATAAAAATATCACATAAGTACAATTTTTCTTTGATTTAAAGAGGATTTAAGGATCTTTTCATTTATCTATGAATGGCTCACTAGTTTTTTGAATTCTGGATAAACAGAATTTATTGAATGACTTTCTGTTTTTTTGTTTGTAATCTTTTGTCCTAAGGTTGTTTCAACTATAAATACAAAACAAGAATACTGCCCAATAGATAGATGTATTAAAGAAGATTCTTTTATGGAAAAACTTCAGCCTAAAAAGTATGTTCCATGTGCACTTATTTTAGTATTTAAAGTTCAGTATGTTTCTGAAAGAGTTATTTTAGAATTATTGATTAAAGGTCATTCTTAGATTAGTGTTTCTAACCCATTGTTTACAGAGAGCTCTTTAAGTTTATAATTTGAGCTGTTAATGAAATGGAGAATCCAGCTCCTAAAGAAGCAGCATTAATTTGTCCTTATTTAAAGTGAGACCAAAAAAAAAGAATTCAAGATTACCATTTTTACACCCTATTTAATTGTTTTAGTCTCTTTTGCCTACCTTTAGCTCTTCCAGACTCTTTCCTGTTCTGTGGTTCTTCATTGCCTGTCCAAATAAAATCCAAAATCCTTTAGGCTAACAGTCATGACTTTTCACATTACTACTGCAGTTTCTCTGTCCAGATTTAAATGGGTGCTTAGAAACCAACAGAAGAGTTATTTCTTTGGGTACTAAAACCACTTAGCTAAAGTCTGGCAACTGGTTATTGATAGAACCAGCGATAGCACTCAGGCTCATTGAATGCAGGTACTGCTCCCAGCTCCTCTGTATTCCATCAGTCACTTCCTCCATAAGCTCTGAGTGGAGTGATGAGAATAAATCTTCAGGAATCTTTGTGGCTCTGTGTGAGTCATACATATAGGAGCACCTACGTATCTAGCAGATGACTTACTGTGTGAGGGAGACCGACTTTAAAAGGGCAGTAAAGGTTGTGCACCCGCTCCAGAGGAGGGAGCCCCTGCTCAGCTCCAGCCAGTCCCTGGAGCTGTGTGTTGAGACCATCCCAGTGGTCCCAGATTATCCTTTTCTTTTCCAAGACAAAAGAGAAATCTGGACTTCTATGTGAAACTTCCTTACTTTTTAAACATCATGCAAGTCAAGTCTGATTGTACCTTTGTCTAGATATGTGTAATGTCAAATACAGTTGCAAAGTAAAATTTTACTTTCAGAAGTAGATGAATCTGTTTTAGGTACCCCATTTTTTTTCCAAATTGCCATTTTTTAATTAGTTCTCCATGTCGAGTGTACTTAATGTTAGAAACTCCTGTTTCCTAATTTCAGTAGAGTTTGGTTTAAATAGTCATATATTTTAAAATAGAAGTATTCCTTGATACATATAGTATTTCCTTCCTGATTTGTCTTTAATATTTTGAAACAGGAATTGAATGATGGACTCCTTATGGCTAATGCATTCACATATGTTTTCAAAAACATGAATATCCACTTTTTAAAGTAATTGAATGTTTAAAAATTACCTAGTGTATTATTCTATGAGAGTAACATTTAATCATAGTAAACTATTACAGGCTATGATTAACTTATTCAGCAAACACTGAGTGCTTACTGTGTGCCAGCCAACACAGGGATATAAAGATAAAAATAGGCCGAAACTCTAGCATCTGTAGACAAGAAATGCAGCTTACTCTTCTGTTGAAATTAACTTGCCTAGTAAATTCATTACCTTTATGTACATTAGGCAGGCCTATAAGTACATTTTTTAATAGCTGGCATTTGTGTGTATAAATACTTTAATTGAGCTTAGGACAGTTAAATGATTATCAACATCTCTACCAAAAAATACCAGGGAAGGAGAGATGATTAGGAAATTAAAGCACAATTTATACTGTAAGCTGTTATTTTTAGGAATTTGTTAAGTTGAATTCTTGATTAAAATTGTTTTATGTGAAAGCGTATTTAGTCATGGTTTTCCTCTCTTTGCATATCATAGATAATTGAGAACCCACTGTAAGTGTTCTTATAAATCATCGTAAGAATTATTTTTGATAGAGGGTAAAAATCAGAATAGAAGATTTAAATCATTATATAAATGTTGATACTTAAAATAATGTACTTGACATTTTTCCAGGATGGAGAATTGTTCTCAGGACTTTAAAAAGACTGCTGATCTACTAACTGTTGGTTTAGAACATTCAGCCTCCACACATGGGACTGTTTTGAACCCATCAACTGTAGTAGAGGTATGAAAAATGTAATTCATGAAGTGAGATGAGGCCAAACATTTTTACTTTTCTCTGGTAGCTTAACTTGCCTCTCCTCTCAAGGGTCCTATAATTATAGATTGTTTTGGAAGCTTAAAGGTAACAGAGGTAAACCTACACTCCTTGCATGAATCTCTTGTTTTATTCTAAACTATGTCTCAACAATTCTCTTTTCTTCCCAGGGCAGCCCATTCTACCTTTGACCAACTCTGTTAGGGCTCTTGATATTTACGTGTATGTAGCAGCTTCCCTTTGAACCTAGTTACTGAATTCAGATTCTGTGAAACTTGTTTAAAGTACAAGCTTCTAAATTCTTTTCTTTAAAAAAATTTTTTTTGATGTGGACCATTTTAAAGTCTTTATTGAATTTGTTAAAATATTGCTTCTGCTTTATGTTTTGGTTTTTTGGCCGTGAGGCATGTGAGATGTTGGCTCCCTGACCAGGGATCAAACCCACACCCCCTGCAGTGGAAGGCGAAGTCTTAACCACTGGACCGCCAGGGAAGTCCCACAAGTTTCTAAATTCTAAGTGTGATTTTCCAGTTGTTTTAATGACAAATAAAAGGCCTAATGGCACTCGTTGATGATGATGTAATTGTTGGAAGATTTGAATTGTACCAGTAACTACTTTTGATGACTTTAAATAATGTATTCTTTTAATTGAAGGTTAGAAACCGAATAAACTCCAAAATGCAGTTGAATGGAGTATTAAGTTTTTTTGTTAAGGAGATCATTAGTGGGCTGCGAGAGGAGAGAGCACTATCTTCAGTGTTTAAATCTTAATGTAGCCTAATCATAATCTTGTTTTCTTAAAAACTATTACTTTTTACATGTATATATTTATGGCCGCGATAAAATTTTCAGGTAGTTTTAAGTTGCAAAATGTTTATAGGACATAATCCCATTTATTCAAAAAGATAGCTAAAAAAAAGAAATCCGGAATGCTATCACCAAAACTCTAAAATGTTCATTGTTGCTTGTTTTCAGATTTCTGTAATGGGTCTATGTTGCTTTTGTAGCCAAAACGTTAGCTTGATGTTTCTACAACTAATACAGTATATCTTAAGCATCTATTTTTGTATTTTGTATTTGTATGTGGTCCCCCTACCCCTTTTTAGGAGACTGAAACTGTGGAAGAAATTGATGAAGCATTGAAGGTGGCAGGCCAAAATTTTGAACAATTAAGTATTGCTGTAAAAGTAAGCATTCTGAATGATCAAAGTCTATCATTAATTAAGGCATGTTCTCTTTAAATGTGTATATTTAGATGTAACATCACTGAAGGTAGAGCTTAGCGCTGAGTTATTAAGTATGATAATCTAATGAGAGAGAAACGTACAAAAGAATGGAAAACTCTCATGGCCTGCTAGGATTAGTCTCCTAGCATTGTTGTGCTAGCAGCCTACTGCAGTTGGAGCTCTATTAAAGAACTCTCATTTCTGCTTGCTGTGAGCTGAATTTTGTCTTGGAAGCATTGCAGATCACCCTTCAAACATTGCTCATTATTTGGCTGTATACTGTTACACTGAGTCTTATGCTCTTTTCTTTCTTACCTCATCACCCAAGAGAGAGACTCCCTCATTTATTGACAAACAGCAAGCTCCTTGAACCTAGCAATGGCAAATTTACAACCAGAGCATTCAAAAGGTTATAGTTGATATGAAATTTAAGACTTCGACAGATGAATTTAGGAGGGGGGTAAAAATTCAACCCATAACAGGTTCATGTCCTTCTCACATGCAAAATACATTCAGCACATCTCACACCCCCAAAATTCTTAACCTATTTCAGCATCAACTCTAAGTCCAAAATCTCATCTAAGTATCTTCTAAATCAGGTATGGGTGAGACTCAGGGTATGACTCATGCTGGGGCAAAATTCCTCTCCAATCTGAAAATGTGAAACTAATAAATTATCTCCTTCTAAAATACGTTGGTTGGGCAAGCATAGGATAGACATTCCCATTCCAAAAAAGGAAAAATTGAAAGAAAAAAAAAAGATCTCAAGCAATGATTCTTTGTTTAAATTTATAAAGAAGTATGTAGAATAGTCAACATTTTAATTCAAGTATTTTTAAAATATTTTATATAGGTATAAAGTTTTTTTTTTTGGCCGCAGCATGCAGGATCTTAGTTCCCTGGCCAGGGATTGAACACATGCCCCGGTACTGGGATCGCAGAGTCTTAACCAGTGGACTGCCAAGGAATTCCCTAATATTATATTTTAAGTTTTTATGAATTTAAGGAATCCTGCCAGAGAGAAACTCAGCTATCCAAAATGATTCATTTCCTGTACTGATTAAAAGTGATAAGAAGTTTAGAAAACTTAGTCAATTTTCTAGGCCTTTTTGCTAATTTATCAGTACAGAGTGCTAACAAAGATGTGATCTTGTTGACAAGTACCAGGATTTAAAGTTTAACCTTTTGACTTATTTTTATTATCTGATCTCTTGTGTTGTTATTTTGAAAAGTCCAAAAAGTACCTTTTACTTTCAAAAGTATGTTGAATAGTACAGTTCCTACAAAATAAAAATACCAAATTAGGTCTTTGTATTATGCTCTTCCCAGATGCTCGAACATATATACAATCAAAGAAAAGAGGAGACAGTCAGTCTTATAGAGGTTCTGGAGAAGCAATTTGATCAGCTTTTCACTTCTCTTGATTCCAGGTAATAAGTTAAAAATATAGACTCAGTGCAACTGAAGCTTTTAACATTAACTTGTCATTTTATTCCTTTGTACAGACTGAAGAAATGAGTAAATTTTAAACGAGTTTGGAAGGTAATGGGTGGTCCCTACAGGCTGATGTTTACAGCTTCAAAATGAAGAACTATTTATTTATTCATTTAGCCTATTTGTCATCTGGTCCCTGTTAAAATAAACAATTTCTTTCTTAAAGCAGTCAGCACAGAAAAATACTTTCTCATTCTGAATCCTGTTGTAGAATTCAGCATACTTGGGAAAATGCAAACATACATTTTCATGTGGATAATTCCATCTTTTTTTTTCAGGTATTTGCATCAGAGCATATAATACTCTAGTGATTTTTCTAAACAAATACCATACTGTTACATATCCATTCTTTTTAAAAACGTTGATATATATGATCTCAAATAACCTTTAATCACACTTTGCATTTCAAGAGACAGGCTCATGAAAGTTGTGATAAATATATTTAGAACTGGTACTTGCCTGTTTGGCTCTTAGTTCATTTTTTCAGTCTGATTAGGATGACTAGAGCATATGCTCAACACCATGAATGAATCAGTTGATATTCTTTATTCCTCAATGCTGATGGTATCTCACATTTGGTATTTAATTATAACACTTAAGTGATAGGTCATGTGCATGCATTTAAAAAATATTTCTTAAAAGTAGTGAATATGGGGCTTCCCTAGTGGCGCAGTTATTGAGAGTCCGCCTGCCGATGCAGGGGATGCAGGTTCGTGCCCCAGTCCGGGAAGATCCCACATGCCGCGGGGTGGCTGGACCCGTGAGCCATGGCAGCTGAGCCTGTGCGTCCGGAGCCTGTGCTCCACAATGGGAGAGGCCACAACAGTGAGAGGCCCGCATACCGCAAAAAAAAAAAAAAAAAAAAAAAAAAAGTAGTGAATATACATAATGAAATTTACCTTTTTAACCATTTAAAAATACAGTTTAGTGGTGGGAGGAGGGGTAAATCAGCAGCTTGAGATGAACATACACACACTATATATAAGATAGATAACCAACAAGAACCTACTGTATAGCACAGGGAACTGTACTAAATATTCTATGATAACCTTTTTGAGAAAAGAATCTAAAAAAGAATGAATATACGTATATGTATAACTGAATCACTTTGCTGTATACCTGAAACTAACACAACACTGAGTATCAACTATACGCCAATAAAATTAAAATTAAAAAAGTACAGTTTAGTGGCATATGGTAATTTTATGTTTAACTCTTTGAAGACTGCCACACTGCATTCTATGGTGGCTACACATGTTACATTCCCACCAGCAGTGCACAAAGGTTCCAATTTCTCCACATCCTCACCAACATTTGTTGTTTTTTTTTAAAGATGAGCCATTTTCAGAATGTGAAGTGATGTCTCATTTTTGGATTTGACTTACATTTCCGTAATGGCTGGTATTGTGAAGCACATCTTTTCATGTGCTTATTAATTGACCATTTGTTTATTTTCTCTGGAGAGGTATGTATTCCAGTCCTTTGCCCAATTTTGATTTGGATTATTTATTTTGTTGTGGTTGGAGTAGGAGTTCTTTATACACTGTGGATGTTAGTCCTTTATCAGATACATCATTTTCAGATACTCTCTCTCTTTCTGTGGCTTACCTTTTGTTTGTGTTTTTTAAAAAAGTTTTTTATTGGAGTATAGTTGATTTACAATGTTGAGTTAGTTTCAGGTGTACAGCAGAGTGATTCAGTTACACATACATGTATTCTTTTTCAGATTCTTTTCCATTATAGGTTATTAACAAGATACTGAATAGGGTTCCCTGTGCTGTACAGTACGTCCTTGTTGTTTATCTACTTTATATAGGGTAGTGTGTATCTGATAATCCCAACCTCCTAATTTATCCCTCCCTTCCTTTCCCCTTTGGTACCATAAGATTGTTTTCTATGTCTATGAGTCTGTTTCTGTTTTGTAAGTAAGTTCATTTATATTATTTTTTAGATTCCACATAAAAGTGATATATGATATTTGTCTTTCTCTGACTTCACTAAGTATAATATTCTCTAGGTCCATCCATGTTGCTGCAAATGGCATTATTTCATGCTTCTTTATGGCTGAGTCGTATTCCATCATATACATATATCACATCTTCTTTATCCATTCATCTGTTGATGGACACTTAGGTTGCTTCTGTGTCTTGACTATTGTAAATAGTGCTTCTATGAACATTGAGGTGCATGTGTCTTTTTGAATTAGAGTTTTCGTCTTTTCCAGATATGTTCCCAGGAGTGGGATTGCTGGATCATATGATAACTCTATTTTTAGTTGTTTTTTTTTTTGCGGTACGCAGGCCTCTCACTGTTGTGACCTCTCCTGTTGCGGAACACAGACTCTGGACGCGCAGGCTCAGCGGCCATGGCTCACGGGCCCAGCCGCTCCGCGGCATGTGGGATCTTCCCGGACCGGGGCACGAACCCATGTCCCCTACATTGGCAGGCAGACTCTCAACCACTGAGCCACCAGGGAAGCCCCTATTTTTAGTTTTTTAAGGAACCTCCATACTGTTCTTCATAGTGGCTGTATCAATTTCCATCCAATCTGGAATCAATTTCCATCCAATTTCAATCTACACCAACGGTGTAGGAGGGTTCCCTTTTCTCCACAGCCTCTCCAGCATTTATTATTTGTAGACTTTTTGATAATGGCCATGCTGAGTCATGTGAAATGATACCTCATTGTAGTTTTGATTTGCATTTTTCTAATAATCAGTGATGTTGAGTATCTTTTCATATGCCTGTTGACCATCTGTATGACCGTCCTCTTTGGAGAAATGTACGTTTAGGTCTTTTGTCCATTTTTTTTTTTTTTTTTTTATATTGAGCTGTATGAGCTGCTTGTATATTTTGGACATTAAGCCTCTGTTGATCACATCGTTTGCAAATATTTTCTCCCAGTCCATAGGTTGTCTTTTGTTGTCTTGTTTATGGCTTCTTTTGCTGTGCAAACGCTTGTAAGTTTGATTACGTCCTATTTGTTTATTTTTGCTTTTATTTCTTTTGCCTTGAGAGACTGACCTAAGAAAACACTGCTTCTGTGGCTTGTCTTTTCACTCTCTTGATAGCATTCTTTGATCCACAAAAGTTTTTAATTGATAAAGTCCAGTTTATCTGTTTTTTCTTTTGTTGCCTGTGTTTTGATGTCATATCCAAGAAATCATTGCCAAATCTAACATCATGAAGCTTTTCCCCCCTGTGTTTTCTTCTAAGAGTTTTATAGTTTTAGCTCTTACATTTAGGTCTTTGAGTCATTTTAAGCTAATTTTTGTATATAGTGTAAGGGAAGGGTCCAACTTATTCTTTCCCATATGGATATCCAGTTTTCCCAGCACCGTTTGTTGAAAAGATGGTCTTTTCTCCATTGAATGGTCTTGGCACTCTTGTCAAACCTCAGCTGAACCGTACCTGTGAAGACTTATTTCTGGGCTCTCTATTCTGTTCCGTGGGTCCATCTGCCTGTCCTTGTGGCAGCAGCACACTGTTTTAATTACTGCGGCTTTGTAGCAAGTTTTGACGTCAGGATGTGTGAGCTCTCCAACTTTGTTCTTTTCCAAGGTTGTTTTGGAAGTTTAGGGTCCCTTGAGGTCTCATGTGACTTTTAGGATGGGCTTTTCTATTCTACATGAAACATCATTGGGATTTTGATAGGGATGGCTTTGAATTGTAGATTGCTTTGCATATTGACATCTTAACAATATTAAATCTTCTGGTTCATGAACGTGGGAGATCTTCCCATTTATTTTGTCTTCATTAATTTCAGCAGTGTTGTGTAGTGTACAACAAGTGTACAAGTCTGTGGCATCCTCAGTTATGTTTATTCCTGAGTATATTCTTCTTTTTATTCTGTTGTAAAATGAATTGTTAATTTCCTTTTCGGACTGTTCATTGTTAGTGTGTAGAAATGCATCTGATATTTTGTGTGTTCATTTTGCATCCTACATCTCTGCTGAATTCGTTTATTAGACCTACTAGTATTTTTGTGGCATCTTTACCTATAAGATCATGTCATCTGCAAAAAGAGATCATTTTCCAACTTCTTGTAAATTTGGATGGCTTTTATATCTTTCATTTTTTTGCCTATTTACTCTGGCTAGAACTGACACGATATATTAAATAGCAGTGGCAAAATCTCACGTCCTTTTCTTACTACTGTTCTTAGAAGAAAAGCTGTCAGTCTATCATCTAATGTAATGTTAGCTGTGGGTTTTTCTTATATAGCCTTTATTATGTTGATGTAGTTTCCCTCAATTCCTAATTTGAGTGTTTTTATCCTGAAAGGTGTTGAGAACGTCACATCCTTTTTCTCTATCGTTTGAAAGGACCCTGTGGGGGGTTTTACTTGTTTCTGTTAATGTGGTGTATAACATTAATTGATATTCATATGTTGAAGCTTCCTTCATTCCAGGGAATAAATCCCATTTGGCATGATGTGGTATTCTTTCACTATACTGCTGATTCAATTTACTAGTATTTTATTGAGGATTTTGCATTAATACTTGTGAGAGATGTTGATCTATAGTTTTCTTGTAGTGTTTTCATATGGCTTTGGTATGAGGGCAATGCTGGTCTCATAGAATAAGTTAGGAAATGTTTTCTCTGGCTCTTCAGTTTTTTGGAAGAGTTTGAGGAGGATTCGTGTTAATTCTTCATAAAATTTTTGGTGAAGCCATCTAGTCCAGGACTTTTCTTTTTGGGGAAGCTTTTGATTACTGATTCAATCTTCTTACTTTTTTTTGGTCTGCTCAGATTTTCTATTTCTTCATGATTCAGTGTTGGTAGGTGGTGTGTTTCTAGGAATTCATCCATTTTGTCTAGGTTATCCAATTTCTTGGCATACAGTTATATACAACACTGTTTCCAAATATTTTTTGTTTCTGTAAAATTGATCATCCTATGCCTACTTTATTTTTGATTTTAGTAAGTTGGCTCTTCTCTTGTTTTCCTAGATAGTGTAGCTGAAAGTGGTCAATTTTGATCGTCTCAAAGAACCACCTTTTGGTTTCTTTGATTTTTCTCTGTTTTATCCTATTTATTTACTTACTTCCACTCTAATCTTACTACTCCTTCCTTCTGCTAGCTTTGGGTTTAGTTTGTTCTTTTCTGGTTCCTAAGGTGTAAAGTTAGGTTGTTGGTTTGCCATGCCTTTTTTAATGTGTTTACAGCTGTATATTTCTCTTTTAGCTCTGCTTTCACTGCATCCCATAAATTTTGATACTTTGTTTTTCCATTTTCATTTGTCTCAAGATATTCTCCTTGTGTTTTTTTTTCTTTCATCCATTTGTGTTTAGTAGTATGTTATTTAATTTCCACATATTTGTGAATTTTCCAGTTTCCTTCTATTTTTTTTTTTTTTTTTTTTGCGGTATGCGGGCCTCTCACTGTTGTGGCCTCCCCCGTTGCGGAGCACAGGCTCCGGACGCGCAGGCTCAGCGGCCATGGCTCACGGGCCCAGCCGCTCCGCGGCATATGGGATCCTCCCAGACCGGGGCACGAACCCGTATCCCCTGCATCGGCAGGCGGACTCTCAACCACTTGCGCCACCAGGGAGGCCCTCCTTCTATTATTGATTTCTAGTTTCATTCCATTGTTATCAGAAAAGATACTTTGTATATTTTCAGTCTTTTAAAATGTATTAAGAGTTCTTTTTTGCCCTAATATGTGGTCTAACGTGGAGAGGGCTCCATGTATGCTTGAGCAAGATGTGTATTGTCTGGGTGGAGTTTTTGGTTTTTTTGTTTGTTTGTTTTTTGTTTTTTTTGTGGTACGTGGGCCTCTCACTGTTGTGGCCTCTCCCGTTGCGGAGCACAGGCTCCGGACGCGCAGGCTCAGTGGCCATGGCTCACGGGCCTAGCTGCTCCGAGGCATGTGGGATCTTCCCGGACCGGGGCACGAACCCGTGTGCCCTGCATCGGCAGGCAGACTCTCAACCACTGCGCCACCAGGGAAGCCCTGGGTGGAGTGTTTGTATGTTAGGTCCAGTTGGTCTACAATGTTGTTTAAGTAGTCTGTTTCCTTACTGATATTCTGTATGGTTTTTCTGTCCACAATTGGAAGTGTAGGATATTGAAGTCTCCACCTATACTTACAGAGCTCTCTCTTTCTCCTTTATTACATCAATGTTTGCATCATATATTTTGGGCCTCTGATGTTTGGTACATATGTATTTATAATTGTTTTATCTTATTGGTGAATTGACCCTTTTATCAGTCTATAATGTCCTTCTTTGTCTTGTAATAGTTTTTGACTTAGTGTCTATTTTGCCTGAAATTAGCATAGCCACCCTAGCTCTCTTTCGGTTACTATTTGCATAGAATATCTCTTTCCATCCATTCACTTTCAACCTATGTTTCTCTTTAGATCTAAAATGAGTTTCTTATAGACCTAACTATATGCTGTCATTAAAAAATAACCCAGGCTTCTCTGGGGTCATTAAAAAATAACCCAGGCTTCTCTGGTGATGCAGTGGTTAAGAATCCGCCTGCCAATGCAGGAGACACTGGTTCGAGCCCTGGTCCAGGCAGATCCCACATGGCGTGGAGCGGCTAAGCCCATATACCACAACTACTGAGCCTGTGCTCTAGAGCCCACAAGCCACAACTGCTGAGCCTGCGTGCTGCAACTACTGAAGCCCGGGCCCCTAGAGCCCGTGCTCCGCAGCAAGAGAAGCCACCACAATGAGAAGCCTGTGCGCTGCAACGAAGAGTAGCCCCCGCTCACCACAACTAGAGAAGGCCCGCGCACAGCAACGAAGACCCAATGCAGCCAAAAATTAATTAATTAATTAAAAAAAACTGTAATAGATTTCAGTTCAGTTGAATGCCTCATTAACCATGTTATATTATTTAAGTTCATAAAATAGTGAATTTACCTTTTCAATACTGTTGAGTTACTTTAAATTTACTTTCATAAAAATGTTTATGAAATACTGAAAAATAACTTTATCTTACATGAAGGAAAAAGAACCTGTGTGAAGAGGTAGTAAGAAATATGGATGATTACTTATCAGATATAATAACGGCTAAAAGATACATTGAAGTGAAAAAAAATGATTTGGATGCAGCTATGAAGATAGCAAGAGAATTAAAATCCACACCTTCTCTAAGAATATACTGTGACCTGAATCAGGTAGTTTTACCAGTTCATAACGTGAATTATTTCTGTGGTGGCTTATATTACCTACTTTGGAATACAGTATTTAAGACTTAAGAAGAATTTGTTTTCCAGATTATCCTAATTTGTATTGGCATCAATTTAGAATTCTTAGGTGTTTGAATTCTAAGATAAACATTAATAAACTTGTTTGGCCTTTTATTATTATTTACCACTTAGGGAAATGGTGCAGTAAAGTCTTTATAACACACAGTCTGAGAACAAGTAGGATGACATTGAGTCAAAGGTTGTTTCTAGGAGTTGAGTTAAAAATGAGGACAAGTAAGAGTAGTGAAGTAAACAGGACTATTTTCTTTTTATAAACAGTTAGGTATGACTGTCAACTCTTGACTTAGAAACTTATCAAGATGCCATTTAGGTTTTTCTCCCAGCCCCCAGCTGTGCACCTCAGGAGACAAGGTGATTCAACTCTGCCCTGTCATCTAATCATGTGCCTAGAATTAGGCAGCAATAGAACCATGTTTCTTATGAGATCGTTTGGCAGGATGGGGTTAACCATCGATCCTCTTTGCTAATTTCTGTCTTGCTCCCTTGGGGTGTAGATCCTACTCTGTTGACTTTGAATCTTCAGGGCCTCATTACCCATAGATGATCAGATATTTGGATTGAACTGAAGTATAAAATAGAAGCCATTGGTTTACCTGCCTCCAGAGTCTTGAACTTTGAAGGAGAAGAGTTTGCCACTATCTTACCTTGACCAGGCCTCCTTCCAGCTGTAGTTCTAAGAATAGTAATAGTTCCTGTGTATTACATGTGAGGCATTAGGAGGTGAAAAAAAGTAAAATTTGGTCTTTACCCTAGTTAGCTGCATTAGGAAGATGGGGGGGAAAGAAAACAAAAACGTTTAAGGACAGCGGTGCAGGTGCAGAATGAATCTGATCAGAATTCTCCCTGATCATGTAGCTGTATCCCATTTATTAACTAGTGTCTTTTGTTATCTGTTAATACATATCTTCAAAAGATTTTAAATATTTTGGGGGGAAAAATTCATAAACTCTTATTTGCATCTCTCCCTTTGCTTGCCTAAAATCAAACCCTGAGCACATTAATTAGTGAAAATACCTAAAGGGTCTAGTTTTTTTTTCTAAAATCTTACTCTGTTTCAACGGTATTTATAACAAAGCAAAATGCACATATGAGTGATACTTCTCTTTTGATTTTAGATTATCTGGACTTTGAAATTAACATTTGAGAGCGAATTGTCACAAGTCAGCTCTCTAAAACTAAGGAATTCTCCCAAGTAAGTAAGTTATAATTCAGGAGAGCGTGGTAATTAAATATAAAAATATATTAGGCTAGATTTATTCAAGTAACAAGCAGTTATAAACTGAGAATTTGGGTCAAAAAATGTTTCCCAAATTAGCAACCAAATTAAAATAAGTGTAATTTGTGGTAAATTAGAAAGTTATTTAAATGTTCTGTGTTTCAGAGTTTTTAATGTTAGCAACTAATTTTTTATTAGGGAAAGTAATAAACTTGTATTAGAACATTTTTTATGCTAAGTATTTAATTTTAGGTTGAAAATGAATTGCAGTGAGATCATCTGTATGTTCAACAATATGGGAAAGATTGAATTTGAGGATTCAACAAAGTAAGTATGAGAATGGCAATATGCTATTAGTGTCTGACATGGTGTAAGGGACAGAAGTATTATTTGAGACAGAAAAATTGATGTTCAGTGTAATATTTATGATTCAAAAGCTGAAAAATAATATAAAGGGCAAAATGGTTTCTATCAGTTAAATTCCACAGAAAATATTTAAGAATTAAAAGACCTAGAAGGGGTCAGTATTCAATGATATATATATGTCAGAGTCATCTTTTTATTTAATAAATTTATTTATTTATTTATTTATTTTTGGCTGCGTTGGGTCGTCGTCGCTGTGTGCGGGCTTTCTCTAGTTGCGACGAGCGGGGGCTACTCTTTGTTGCGGTGCGCGGGCCTCTCACTGCAGTCACTTCTGTTGTCACGGAGCACAGGCTCTAGGCGCATGGGTTCAGTAGTTGCAGCATGTGGGCTCAGTAGTTGTGGCTCGCAGTCTCTAGAGTGCAGGCTCAGTAGTTGTGGTGCACAGGCTTAGTTGCTCTGCGGCATGTGGGATCTTCCCGGACCAGGGGTCGAACCTGTGTCCCCTGCATTGGCAGGCGGATTCTTAACCACTGTGCCACCAAGGAAGTCCTCCAAGTCATCTTTGAGATTCATTCATTCACCTAGCATTGAACACTGATGTTGTGCTAGGCTCTAACACCCTAGATACTGAGATTTATGCAGAGAAGTTTAAGTAGACAGTGATACACATAAATAATAAAGTACATAATTGCTATGATAGTAGTTTGTGCAGAATTTAATGGAGATGCAGAGGAAGGGAATGATCAGTTCTTTGAGATGTAACGGGTCTTGGAAAGAGGAGACTATTTTCCCTCATCCATGAAAAATGAGTAGCAGTTGGAAAGGAGGACACAAGGGAGGCTGGCGGGCATCTTTGCAGAAAGAACTGTGTGGGCAGTGAGACCACATACTACATTCAGGGACCTGCGTGTATAATTCCATACGGCAGAGGATACAGAGAGGCTGAATCCTAAAGACTTTGTCTGTTGTGTGGTGGTATTTGGACTTTATTTCTTAGACCTGTGCTATCCAGTATGGTAGCTGCTAACCACGTATGGTCATTTAAATTTAAGCGTAAATTAAGTAAAACTAAATAAAATGAAAAATTCAGTTCTTTGGTTGCAGTAGCCACATTTCAGGTGCTCAGTAGCCATGTTTGGTTAGTGGCTGTCAGGTAGTGCAGCACAATTTCATTATTGCAGAAGGTTCTGTTGGACAGCACAGCTGTAAATAATAGAAAGCTGCTAAAAGATTTTTAGCATGAAAGTAAAAATAATTAGGTTACATTTGTAGAAGATAATTCTAGTGAGCATAGAGGGTTCTTTGGAAGAATAGGAGGCCGGAGGCTGAAGGATGGGTTAGGCTGTTATATAAATAGTCTCAGCAAATGATGAGAAACTAAATGTAGGTAGTAGCACTGGAGAGGAACAGATAATGACAAATGCTGAATAGGGAAAAGTGGTGTAACTTAGTAACTGTTTGGGTGTGGGGAATGAGGAAAAGGGAAGCACCCTCAGTGGTTTATGGGTCTGTATTTGGTGATGAATTGTGGTGTTATTCACCAAGTTTGGAAATACAGGAAGAAGAGTTGGGAGGGGGAAGATAGTGGGATATGTTGAGTTACTGTTGTTTACTAGGTATCTCGGGAGAAATGTCCAGAGGGAAGTGAGCTGTATGTGCTGAAACTTAACAGGAGGTTCTGGATTTCATTCTTGGTTTAGGAGTAGTCAGAATGTAAATGGTTTAGAAACCCCCAAAAGAAAATAAGTTTATTCAGTTGTAGGTGGTATGACTCCTAAGGAAATCGTCCCCCAACAAGCATCACGTTCATTACTCTGAGGAAATAATGAGGGTCCAGCTCACAGCCTTACAAGCTCAGAAACAGACATGAGCAGATCTCTAAGCCAGGTAAACTCATGTAAGCCAAGTTCACAAAACTGACATATAGTCAGAATGCTAGTTTATTAACTTAAGGGGCAAATATAATTGCCACAGGGACTAGAATACTTATGTTGGCATTCTTTTCCAATATCCAGACAGACACAAGAAGCCAAATCATCAGAAGTTGCTTTGTTTGAGGTGTTTTCCGAATAAAGGGAATAAGGTTTATCGAATAGCTGAACAGTGTTGGTCCTGGACAGCCCGCTACATTCCTTTCCCCCCAGGGAAGACCTTGCCAGAGGCCTCAAGTACAGTCCTTTGGCTCAGCTCATCTTCCCCACGTGTGGAGCCCTGGCCTCTATTTGCCTCTGTGACTTGACTTTTTGCACTTCCGTGGGTGATCATCCTTTCCAGTCAGTACGTTCTTCTAGATATTTTCATAACTTGAATATGGTTACTATCAAATATTTTTAATACCAAAGGGTATATTGTCTCTTTAAGAGTCTGTATTGATCTTTCCTTGGTTTTAAATTTAACTCAGAAGTCTTTTAAATTTCTTCCTAGTTTTTAGGGAAAGTATCACTGTAGCCTGCCTCTACTGATGATGGGTGGTAATTAAAGAATGGGTTTGCCCAGTGAGAGCAAGTATTGAAGTGGGTCAAGGACAGTGCCCTGGAAAAAATATTAAATTTTAAGACAGGGAAAGGGTAATCTGCAAACAAAACAAAACAAAACCAAGAAGGGGTAGGAGAGAGTGGTGTTCTACAAGTAAGAGGAGAAGTCTGTGAGACAGGTTGGTTGGTGGCATTGTCTCAGTAAAGCCAGACAAGAGTTACTGTAAAAAGAAATGTTTTAGATTACAGAGTTGTCAACCTATATGAATCCTCAGAAGGTATTTGGACCTTTAGTCAGTGTGTATTAAGAGATGGGTAAGATAGGTCTGCTGAATCCAGTTGGCTTTTTAGGTTCTTATTTCTGATTTCATTTGTCTTTTTTTTTTTCTCTAAATTTATTATTTATGTTTGGCTGTGTTGGGTCTTCATTGCTGCACGTGGGCTTTCTAGTTGCGGCGAGCGGGGGCTACTCTTCGTTGCAGTGCATGGGCTTCTCATTGCAGTGGCTTCTCTTGTTGTGGAGCACGGGCTCTAGGCGTGCAGACTTCAGTAGTTGTGGCTCGTGGGCTTAGTTGCTCCTTGGCTGTGGGATCTTCCTGGACCAGGGCTCGAACCTGTCTCCCCTGCATTGGCAGGCAGATTCTTAACCACTGCGCCACCAGGGACGTCCTCACTTGGCTTCTTAAATGGTGATCTGTGAAGAAGCTAAATGTGTCATGGGTTAACGAAAATTAAAGCTTTTGAGAATCTCATTTTTGATAGAATATCGATACTTTTAGATTTGATAGCACGTATCTGTGGGGATTTATGAAGAAGATAGAAAAATTTGTAGATTAGTGGCTATTGAATATTCATACCCAAAGGATTCAGACTGATGGTGATTTTTAGCCTAGATGGAGGTTTCTAGTAATTTTCTCAGGATTGTATCTCTCACTGCTTCCTATACTTTATTTTTAAGCCAGTGAGTTAAAAGAAGAAATAATCTTAGCATAGTTTAAAATCAAACACCTAAGCCAAATCAAAATTTGGATAATTGAAACTGAAAACCTATATCCACTGTCCTTTTAGGATCAGATCATTGTGACATGACTGTATATCAAGTTCTTTCTTCAGCTTCTCATTGATTTTACCTCTTGTTGACCTTTTAAAACCCTTGGGCTTGCTTGGGAATGGGCAGAAGTTTCGGGATAGTGGAAATGTTCTACAATTAGATTGTGGTGATGGTTACCCAACTTTAAATTTAGTAAAAATTAATTGCATTTTATAGTGTGTAAATTATATCAATACAGCTGTTTAAAAAAATACCTGTGGGGCACCTATACAACTTTAACTCTTTGTATGTGTCACAATACTGTCATGTGGAAAGGGAATGGTTTTAAGGTGGTTATAAAAAAATTATGAAATGATTTAAAGTAGCCTCTGTATTTTTAAACAGATTTGATCCTCAAGAAAGTGAAATGGGACAGAATGTTCAAAAGAAATATGATCATAAAAAGGAATTTTCTTGTAGTGGTACATACCCATCACTAGAAAAGAAGGTTGACATTTCTATCCTAATGCGTGAAGCCCCCCCCCCAACTCCTTTGCAACTGGACAGCAGTGCTTCGCATTCAGAAGCAGAACACTTCCCGCCACAGAGGGAGGTGGTTGCAATAACCCCCCGTGAAACCGGTGCTGCTCTGCCTCAGGTGGGACCGAGCCCTGATGTGATCATCGAAGAAGTCATCGACGAAGACCTGGAAAGTGAGTGAAACTAGAAAAGCAAGGAAACAATATATTGTGTCTGGAACTAGAAACGAAGTTAGTACCTCTTTGTCCCTGTACTTAAACATTGCTGTTATCTTACACCTCATTCTGGGTTAATCTGTTGATTCCACGCCCCTACTTTCACATTTTCCAAAGTTAGGGTAATTTTTAATGCAATAATATAGCTAAACTATAATATTTGGTTTAATTAGGGTGTTTGACTTTTTAGTGTTCCACATACAAACCTCTATAAAAGATGAAAATACTATAAATAAATGACAACCATATTAGTAGAAGCAGTCTGATGACTTTGTTCTTAAATTTAAGAACAGCATATCTTAAATCTTTGTTCTGAGATACAGTCCTTTGTAAAATGAACTAGCGTGAATGTAGTAGCATCTGTTAATAATGTTTAACATTTAAATGTATCATAATTGTTTGATTAGATTTCCAGTGTTGGTGTTCTCCCCATCAACATCAGGGTGAGATACTACTGTGTGTAGTTACATTGTCAGTCTTCTTTAGGACCATTTTCAAGATTTGGTTTTCTCCTCCCCCCTGCTCCCAGTCTGTTTCATTGACTGAGTTTCCAGAATGATATTTTGAATACAAAAAAAAGGACGTGCTGTTTTCTTTCATTTCTACAATATTATTATTATCACTCATTATCTCAGTGAGTTAAGAGAACTATCAGGACT
Organism: Mesoplodon densirostris; assembly: GCF_025265405.1. Taxonomy (NCBI): domain Eukaryota; kingdom Metazoa; phylum Chordata; class Mammalia; order Artiodactyla; family Ziphiidae; genus Mesoplodon; species Mesoplodon densirostris. Next base: position 116,086 of record NC_082677.1, read on the forward strand.
TTGCCTGCTGATACAAGGGGGTCTTGCCCTTCCAGTATTTTGCCCATTCAAGTACAGCTTTTTAAACAGTATGTTAAGTATGCCATTGTCAACGTAATAAAACTAAAAACAATTGCCTTTATTTTCTCTTTTGACGAAGCGTGCTTCACAGATAATCTTGTGGAGACACCTAGATATCCAAAAGAGCCTCTTCAGGAAAAACCATCTGTTCCTTTTGGATCAAAAGCAGGTACGTTAACAACTCTGAACTTGATGCAGCAGAGTTGATACATAGTAACTCTTATGGAGAAGGAGGCAGTGAGTTAAATGAATTTTACTAATAACTAAAACTTATTTATTTATTTATTGTTGCCACGCCACACGGCTTGTGGGATCTTAGTTCCCCGACCAGGGATCAAACCCCCAGGCCCACAGCAGTGGAAGCGCCGAGTCCTAACCACTGGCCCTCCAGGGAATTCCTAAAATTTCTTCCTTTTTAATGTTAAAAGTTCTGGCTGTTACGGGCAAAAATATTTCTGAAATTTATAACACTTCTCTCAGCTGTCTCCCCAGCTACACATACTTATCTCTTTACCTCACTCTCAGTATGGGTATTATTCTGTGTGATCTGTATTGGATAGGTAAAATGATCTATTTGTTCAATTTTTATCATCTATCTATACTTCAGTTCCTCCTAGTCTTTTTTAAATATTTTTACTAGATATACTAGGATACCTACATTGTTCAAAAATTAAATATATATATATTAAAATACCCTGTGAACCTTTTCCCCTAACCTATTCCCATTCCATTTGTCTCTTCTTCCCTTCCAGTTTCTTTATTCATATTTGAACAAATACACATATATTATTTTTCTAATTCTCATTTTTGGTTGTTTTTGTACACAAAACATAGCATGCCATGTTTTTTTAATTCCTTTTTTCCTTGGTTTTTTTTTTTTTTTTTTTTTTTGGTCTTTTTTTTTGGCCACATCACATGGCATGCAGGATCTTAATTCCCCAATCAGGGATCGAACCTGTGCCCCCTGCAATGGAAGTGTGGAGTCTTAACCACTGGACGGCCAGGGAAGCCCCTTAATTCCTTCCTTAACATGTTATTCTGGAGATCTTTTCATATCAGTAGAAACACTTGGCTTAATTACTGCTGTATACAAAAAGTTTCTCACTGTCTTTTATTCTGCCCCACCCTTACTTCCACCAAAACACACATATCTCCCCCTAAATGCTGCTCAGTATGTTGGCTTTCCCAGACTTTTTTTCATACTTCTCCAGCCTGATAAGATTTAAGATTCAAAGTGGCTGTGAGCTAATTATTAGTTCTTTCAGTTTAGTATAGTTTAAACAGGGTTTTGTTTCTGTATTAGAAGCATCGTTATCAGTGGGGTTCTGAGTTCCAATTATGTTTATAAATAAATTCTGAAGTTTTGTTGTAATACAGTAGAGTTACAGCATATACTCTGACTTTAGAACCTAACTAACCACTTGAACTTAAATTCCACTTATTTAACATATTTTGCAAATAAAATAAAAGGTTTGCAGTTCAGGTTGCTAAAGAAATCATTGTGGAAGTGGAATGTGTTTGTTTTATCAGTCTAGCTACTGTTTGGGGTTTGGGTTACCTTTTGTGGGCCTAGGTATTCTAGAGTTTGCAGTGCTACAAGACACATTCTTTCAAAGGATACTGCATTCAGTTTCTATGACTTCTTTCCTGACTTTTGGCTTATTAATATGGTTTAAATATTCTCATCCAGGTTCTCCAGAGCTAGTTTTTGTAAGCCATGTAATACATCCTTGCCACTTCTACATTCGGAAGTATTCACAAATAAAAGATGCAACGGTATTGGAAAAGAAGGTGAATCAGTTTTGCAGTAAGAGTGTATACCTTGATCCTTCAGACATTTTGGAGCTAGGTAATGAAATATTACTCTAAGTTAAAATATGAAGCTTATTTAAATACTGTAGTATTGGCCAACCCATATAGACTTTTTGTAATACAGATTTGTGCAAGCATAAAGGTTTTGGAATTATTTAACATAAGTTAAACTTTATTTAGGTAACTTAGCTAAGTATTAAAATTGACTGGTTTTTTTTTCTGCTCAGAGATACCTAGTAGTAATATTATTACAGTATACAATATACATAATTGCAGTATTTTTAATGTCATTTAAAAATGATTTTAAAATATTTTTAGTATCATTTGCCAAGTTTAACTGGAGTCATACTAATTTGGAACTTGCTTTCTTTTTTTTATGTTCTTTTCCATTATGGTTTATCACTGTATATTGAATATAGTTCCCTGTGCTATCCAGTAAGACCTTGTTGTTTATCCATTCTATTTATAATAGTTTGCATCTACCAACCACAAACTCCCACTTCATCAAATACCACATATGGTATTTTTCTTTTTCTGACTTCACTTAGTATGATAATCTCTAGTTCCATCCATGTTGTTGCAGATGGCATTGTTTTGATCTTTTTTATGGCTGAGTAGTATATTCCATTATATATATGTACCACATCTTCTTTATCCATTCATCTGTCAGTGGACATAAAATTGACTGTTGAGTGAGATATACACAAAGAGTCCATTATGGAGTAAGGTGAGATATTTTTTAAATTACAAAGCCCGTGATGGGTTATACAATTTGTCCCCTCACCTCCAGAGAAAAGTATTCCTCTAAGTGTTCCTTGTAGTATGACTACAATCCCTTGCTGTCTACATGTGAATGTTGAAGATGTTGTTGAACACCTGAGTGAGATAGATGCAGGACAGTGGCATCCATTTCCTAGGGTCACACAGAGGGTAGTTGGTAAATTTAATCAGTCCATTTTAATTCTAAGGCTGTGTGTAATTTGCTGTAATTTAGGCTTTCATTACAAACGTTTTCCTTGTAACACTTGATTAAATTTGATTATACTCTGTAATAAGATGAAGCTGTGATTTGTTTGATTTATTAATACAGCATTTTTTTCATTCTGTTAATATCAATGCCTATATATAACTAATAACAAAAAGTACTATATTGTCTGTTCAGCTTTATATAGTAGGTATTTTTTCTTTTTTTTTTTTTTTTTTTTTGCGGTACGCGGGCCTCTCACTGTTGTGGCCTCTCCCATTGCGGAGCACAGGCTCCAGACGCGCAGGCTCAGTGGCCATGGCTCACGGGCCTAGCCGCTGCGCAGCATGTGGGATCTTCCCGGACCAGGCACAAACCCGTGTCCCCTGCATCGGCAGGCGGACTCTCAACCACTGTGCCACCAGGGAAGCCCAGTAGGGTTTTTTTTTTAATTTTTAAATTTTTTGGCTGCATCAGGTCTTGGCTGCGGCACGTGGGACCTTTCATTGCAGTGCGTGGGCTTCTCTAGTTGCAGTGCATGGGCTTCTCTCTAGTTGTGGCATATGGGTTTTCTCTCTCTAGTTGTGACGCATGGGCTCCAGGGCACGTGGGCTCTGTTGTTTGTGGCACTCGGGCTCTCTAGTTGAGGCATGTGGGCTTAGTTGCCCTGCGGCATGTATTATCTTAGTTCCCCGACCAGGGATTGAACCCACATCCCTTGCATTGGAAGGGGGATTCTTTACCACCAGACCACTGGGGAAGTCCCTATAGTAGTTCTTTAAAAGTGTTACTAACTCTCAGCTCATCTTTGTAGCTTATCAGAATATCAGAAGGCTAGAATCATCATATACTTCTGATAAAAATGAAAAATAATTTTTAAAGTTAAAAATAGTGTTTAGGGACTTCCCTGGTGGCACAGTAAAGAATCCTCCTGCCATTGCAGGGGACACAAGTTTGAGCCTTGGTCCAGGAAGATCCCACATGTCACAGAGCAACTAAGCCTGTGTGTCACAAATACTGAGCCTGTGCTCTAGAGCCTGCAAGCCACAACTGCTGAAGCCCATGTGCCTTGAGCCCGTGCTCTGCAACAAGAGAAGCCACCACGGAACTTCCCTGGTCGCGCAGTGGTTAAGAATCCACCTGCCAATGCAGGGGACATGGGTTCGATCCCTGGGAAGATCCCACATGCCGTGGAGCAAGAGCCTGTGTGCCACAACTACTACTGAGCCCGCATGCCACAACTACTGAAGCCTGCGTGCCTAGAGCTCTGCTCTGCAACCAGAGAAGCCACCACAATGAGAAGCCCGTGCACTGCCATGAAGAGCAGCCCCCACTTGCCACAACTAGAGAAAGGCGTCGTGCAGCAATGAAGACCCAAAACAGCTAAAAATAAATTTGAAAAAGAAAGAGAAGCCACCACAATGAGAAGCATGTGCACCTCAACGAAGAGTAGCCCCCACTCACAGCAACTAGAGAAAAGCCCATGTGCAGCAACGAAGACCCAGCACAGCCAAAAATAAATAAATAGAATAAATTAATTTAAAAAATCGTGTTTAAATTCTGAATATCTACGGAGGGAAAAGTGTAACGTTAAACTTAATTTTTACGGCTTCAAATAATTCTCTAAATTTAATATATGCACAAAAGAGCTCAGTTTAGATTTAGAAAATGTTCTGAGAAAGCCAAAACGTCATCCTTTAAGTCGTCAAGGATAATTATTATTTCAAGGTAGATATACATGATTTAAATACTCATTTATCATTTTTCTTTCAATTTTTTTAATTTTTAGCTGCGTTGGGTCTTTGTTGCTGCATGTGGGCTTTCTCTAGTTGTGGCGAGCAAGAGCTACTCTTCATTGTGGTGCACAGGCTTCTCATTGCAGTGGCTTCTCTTGTTGCGGAGCACGGGCTCTAGGCGCACGGGCCTCATAGTTGTGGCTCACAGGCTCAGCAGTTGTGACTCACAGGCTCAGTAGTTGTGGCACACGGGCTTAGTTGCTCCAGGGCATGTGAGATCTTCCCAGACCAGGGTTTGAACCCGTGTCCCCTGCATTACCCTGGATTCTTAACCACTGTGCCACCAGGGAAGCCCTCATTTATCTTTCAAGAAATTAATGGTAAGGGAAGAAATGTAATATAATGCTTTAACAGAGTATCCTCTTGTTCCCTTTTCCTACCTGTGTTCTTCATTATAAAGAACATCAGGGGCTTCCCTGGTGGCACAGTGGTTGAGGGTCTGCCTGCCGATGTGGGGGGCGCGGGTTCGTGCCCCGGTCCGGGAGGATCCCACGTGCTGCGGAGCGGCTGGGCCCGTGAGCCATGGCCGCTGGGCCTGCGCGTCCGGAGCCTGTGCTCTGCAACGGGAGAGGCCACAGCAGTGAGAGGCCCGCGTACCACCAAAAGAAAAAAAAAAAACAAGAACAACAGATGACTTCAATAGACTTTTATCTCATCTATTGCAAGAAAGAATAGTTTAATAGCATATAGTTTAAAACTAAGAATATTGGTTATATGGTATATCAGCATAAGAGAAGGGTTGATGACAATCTCAAGGCCAAAACAGATGTTTTGGTAGAACTTAAAAGGTTGCCCTGATGTGCCTTTCAACTATCCTGTTTTTATTAGCATGTATAGAGGGGATTATACAGCATCTCTCTGTATGTAATCAGTGATCAAGTCTTACCAAGTATATCTCTGATGCTAGCTGAGTTTTTAAGAGGATGGGCTCTAAGACTACCTGGGTTCTCTTCCTACCTCTTCTAAGTAGCCATGTGGCTTGGGCTGGGTTTTCAGCCTCTTTTTGCCTAGTTTCCTCACCTATGGGATGGAAGCACCATCTCCATAGGGTTGTTGTGGGGAGGAGGTGAATTCAAACACAAAATACTGAGAACATTGCTGAGCCTATAGTAAAAATAAAACTTCTTTCTAACTTGATCTTTTTTGTGGTTATTAATTTGTAATTCATCTGATCCCTCCATAAGGGAAGACCATAAGGTCTTCCTCTGCTGCTTGGTCCTTGGTTCATCTTCCCCTTCTCTGAACTCCACTGTGTATTAATTTCTTAATTTTGGCCTTTCACACTCCCTTTCTTGGTTTCTTTACTTTCACTCCCCTTTTACCAAGAGAAGGTCATTGCTGCTTCCTTTATGCTACTAAAGTATTTTATAGATTTCAGTATATATATATATCTGTACTTGCATGTGTGTACATGCACAACGATAGGTCTTTATTGTTATAAGTACAGTGTATTATAGTCACTTACTTGCCTGTCTCCTTTCCTTTCTTGAGCTTCTTGATAGCAGGACGGTCTTACTCATCTTTGTTATAGTTTATAAAACACAGGTCCTCAGTAAAGGACTGCTGGCTTTGTTTTCTTTGTTTTTACCTCCCCGTCTAGGACATAAGTTTCTGTATAACAGAAACTGCCAAAATACACTACCTTTTAATCCCTCTCATAGCACTTGACACAGTACTGTATCATCAGTTAATAAATGAATTAAGACTTCTTAGTGGTGGAACTAATGTACATGTTTGTAAATTAGAGCTAATTAGATATTTTTCTTCATAAACATTGATAATGATTTGTCTCCATTATTTAGGTGCAAGAATATTTGTCAACAGTATTGAAAATGGAATGTGGTGTCGAGGAACTATTACTGAATTAATTCCAATAGGAAGTGAAAGTATTAGAAAACCTTGTATTCCAACCAAATTCTCAGTCCACAAAGTTGCACTAATACAAATATTCATGGTAGATTTTGGAAATTCTGAAGTCCTAATTGTTGCAGGGTATGTTATTTTATAATTACTATGTGTTCCTGGTCTGCTTAGAAACACTTGTGATGGGGGAGGAGGGGAGATACTAAAGAAGAAAGAAAAGTAGGAAGAGGTAGAGAGGAATAAGTTATCCTTCTTCATTTCCAAGGCATATACCTTTTATTTTGCTCTGTAATTTGTCTTACTAATTACTAAATTAGTAAAGTATTAGCTATCAGTGTTACTAGATGGAGAGCTTGGAAAAAGAACTTTCTGATGTTTCAAACTTAAATGCTCTACTATATAGCCTCAAAGCAGGAAAGGAAGCACAAAAATGGTTCTTTTAAATAAAATTTACAGTTAGTTGCCAGACGATTGAGTAAAATTTTTAATCATATTTCTATAATTTCATTATTGTATGTTAAAGTGACATAGTGTCTAACTCTACGTGTTCAAAACTGTTTCCCTCAGTCTTCTAGGAAAATGAAACAAACTGAAAATGTTCTTCAAACTGAAAATGTTCTTCTAGTAAGGACCAGTATTAACTCTTGCATGGACCAGTATTAACTCTTGTACTTTATTAAATGGTCATAGCTTTATAAATAGATTTCTGTTTGGGGGTGTCGTTATGTCTTTAAATTTAAACCAAATAGGTATATGAAAGACAATCCAGATGAAGGCAGTTGAGATTTATTTCTATGGGTAGAAACAGTGTCTGTGTTTATAAAAGCTAGATTAAATCTATATAGTGAGATAGTATGAATCAGAATATAACTTTCTAAGAGAAAAATACTGTATATTAACACATTTATATGGAATCTAGAAAAATGGTACTGATGAACCTAGTGGCAGGTCAGGAATAGAGATGCAGATGTAGAGAATGGACTTGAGGACACAGTGGGGGAAGAGTAAGCTGGGATGATGTGAGAGAGTGGCATGGACATATATACACTACCATGTGTAAAATAGATAGCTAGTGGGAAGCAGCTGCATAGCACGGGGAGTTCAGCTAGGTGCTTTGTGACCATCTAGAGGGGAGGGATAGGAAGGGTGGGAGGGAGACGCAAGAGGGAGGAGATATGGGGATGTATGTATATGTATAGCTGATTTACTTTGTTATACAGCAGCAACTAACACATCATTGTAAAGCAATTATCCAATAAAGATATAAAAATAAATAAATAAAATTTTAAAAGAGTATAACTTCCTAGGAGATTTAACTTAAAGAGAGTATCCTTAGAAATGCATACCTTTTGTGGGGTAAGGCAAGTTTGGGCTTGAAGCATTATTTTCAGTAAATATTGCTTGAATTTTTCCCAGAGTTGGTGATACTCATGTGAGATCAGAACACATTGCTAAGCAGCATGTAACACTAAATGACTTGTGTCTGGCTCTGAGGAAGTCTGAGCCATATATTGAAGGGCTGCTGAAAGACATCCAGCCATTAGCACAGCCATGCTCATTGAAAGACATTGTTCCACAGAATTCAGTAAGTGAGACTTAAATTATTTCTTATTCAGGGGCCAAATAGTCCAGTTTTAGCTATGCATTGCTGATCAGATTACTGAATGTAGGTTCAGTTCTCTTGTTAAATACATTTTGTATAATAAACTATTGGTGCCAATAAAAAAGGAAATGAACTTCAGTTTCTACAATTAGAATCGTTCTTAATGGGAAATTGAGTTGAATATGCATATATGAACATAATGATGGGTGAAATATCCAAGTAAACCACAAAATTTTGGAGTCAAATAAATATGGAGAGAAATTTTAAATATGTGGTATGTGTTTCCATTCATTTCTTCACTATTTCCATGGCCCTTTGCTCACTACTTATAGCCTATATTGCATTCTGCTTTGTATTATTAATGAATATTTATTCCCCAGAAAGATTTAAAACTCCTATGAGACAAATTGTATGTAAAGATACTTGTTAAGCAGTTATATTATTATAAAGTCTGAAAGCAGGAGTCTGCACCTTTGCTCATCTTTGTATCCAGCACTTAGCAAATCACTGAGCACATAGTAGGTATTCAGCAAATATTTTAAAGAATGAACAAATGAATAAAAAAGTAAAAGGAAACACATAAACATGTTAGCCCTGGTATTTTCCTCAAAATGGGAAAATTATTTTGGCTTTAATTTTATCTCTTTTTTTTTTTGCCTTTTCTCTTCTGATTGGGCTTTACTTTTATACTCACAAAATCTTTAGAAGACGTTTTATTTTTAAGGAATGTGTAGTTTTGGCCCATGAAGTTTACTTTAGGTATGAGTACTTAAAGTTTCAAAGTTCAGTGAGAAATTTTTTTTTCAATGGGTAAGTATTTTTCCTTATTGTTTAAGTAGCATTTACCTCATATATTGCTAGTAATGGAAAAACTAAGTTACCTGGTAATGATTGTAAATATCTTTAATGTATTACATGGCTTCCATCATGCTTTCAAAATTACCTTTTGGATTTCATCGTTTAAGTGGAAAATTCATATATAATACTTGTTTTATTTTTAAATTTTTATTTATTATCTTGATATTAATATTCAGAAATAAAACCAAGTCCTGAAGTGCAATAGCTTATGGTCACCTTGAGACCATGTTTATAAAATCTAAGTGTGATCCGTACATTGTGCATACGTAAAGACTGTCCTTGGGTTTGTGGGCCCAGCTGCTTCTAAATATCTATGGTTGGTTCAGTGCCTTTGTTCAAATTTGCAGACTTTGGCTGTTACAAAGCTAAATCTACAACATTGTACCATTAGAGCTAATTATAATTACTGAATACATTGGAATTTTACTTTTTCCACAGACTAAAGGCTGGGGAGAAGAAGCTAAAATAGAATTTTTGAAAATGGTAAATAAGAAGGCTGTTTTAATGAAAGTTTTTAAAGAAGAAGATGGTATGCTAATTGTAGATCTGCAGAAGCCACCAACAAATAAAATAAGCAGTGATATGCCTGTGTCTCTTAGAGATGCATTAATTTTTATGGAACTAGCAAGGTAGGTAACTTATTAAAATGTAAATAATTTCAAGGTTATAGCTATAAATTGGAACAGCAGATTTTACCTTTAAAAAATATGGGCTCTAAAGTGAACTGTAACATACACTTAAGAGGGAGCACCAAATCCTAACCACTAGACCACCAGGGACATCCTAACATACTTGAAGAGGTTAAAAATATTGCTGTCAGAGTTTTCTAAGTACAGTTGTCTGTGAAAATTGCATTCAGATCATTTGATTTAAGGAAATAGAAAAATTAAGGTAGCTCAAAATAGAAACGATTGGTAGATATGGAACATTTTTTAATACTCTTGCTGACTTTTACAAGTAGCTTCAGTAGGGTTTCAAGAATTACAGTTTAACAGTTCTTACATTTTCTAACCTTTGGAATAAGATCATGATCACCACTCTATATTTAACGTATGAATCTAGAGTAGATACTTAAATTTCTTTCCTTTCTCATCTCTGATGAACAAAGTAAGATGACTAAGTAACCACAGAGATGATGGAAGATACTACTTTCTGTCCTGAGCAATTACACGACTCTGGAAGTGACCCAAGTAGATTCCATTCTGGAAAAATAAAACTTAAGTCGAGTATTGGAGCTGAAAGCGGTCACAGAAACCCTCAGCTGGCCTTTCTGATTGCTACCATAGATGCTGGGTATTGTCAACCAAAAGAGTAGAAACTTGGAGTAGAACATACAGGCCCAACTCAAAAATGTTCCAGCACAAACTTGAAGGTTAATTATTGAGTTTTGAGACTTGACCTTTTATTTATCCTGGTTTGATAATTGGAGACAATACTAAGAAATGTTGTAAGTTAGAAGAGAGAAATTGGAAAAATACTCTTGGTAGATAAATCAGTATGTGTGTAAGTCCTTTCTTCAGATCAATTCACTGAGAGAAGAGAGACTTAATGGCTCTTGCTTATGCTTTTAATTAGGTTCAGGTCTCAATTAGCAAGAAGTCACTCTGAAAAAAATGCGACTCTACACTATCATCCACCTGTTTTGCCTAAGGAAATGACAGATGTTTCAGTTATGGTTTGTCATATAAATAGTCCTACTGATTTCTATCTTCAGTTGGTAAGTATATAGTGGTCCTTTGAGAAAAGGATTTTTTTCAAATTTTAAGTAGAAATTTGTAATGGAAATGAGTGCCCAGTATGAGTTTAGAGCAAACCACTATCAACCTTCTGTAAATACAAGTTTCTTAGTAGCTTAGTAGTTTCTTGTTTTTAAACAAGAAATTCATGTGATTCATAGTAAATTGAAGGAAATCTTTATCATGCAAGTTAGTGAAGTATGGAGGGGAAGGAAAATGAAGGATCCCTAATGTGTAAATGTTTCTTGCTACCTTCTGAAATCTAGAAACCAGGAGAGCACATAGAGCTGGCAAATCAAAATAAAATGATAACACCTGCTTCTGATAATGTATGAGAATTTACTTTTTATTCCTAGGTAATTTTCTGAATTAGAATACCAAAATAGATTCAGATTAAAGGCATTCATAGAAAATTTTGGATATATGACTGATGGGTTTGTTTTAGATAGCTACTAGCATTAAGGTTCATCTTTATTGATCTCTCTGTGTCCATGCTTTATGTGTCACACAAAGCATTATGGCCCTTAGAATGAGTTAATTCCAGTCCATTGCCCATTTTTGAATTGGATTATTTATTTTGCTGTTGTTGGGTTATAGGAGATCTTTATACATGATGGATATTAGTATTTTATCAGATATATCATTTTCAGATGTTTTCTCTTATTCTGTGGCTTACCTTATCACTCTCTTGATAGCATTCTTTCAAAAAGTTTTTAATTGATAAAGTCCAGTTTATCTACTTTTTCTTTTGTTGCCTGTATTTTGATGTCATATCCAAGAAATCATTGCCAATCTTAACATTGTGAAGCTTTTCCCCCCTGTGTTTTCTTCTATGAGTTTTATAGTTTTAGCTCTTACATTTAGGTCTTTGAGTTATTTTGAGCTGATTTTTATATATGGTGTAAGAGAAAGGTTCATTCTTTCCCATTTGGATATCCAGTTTACCCAGCACCATTTGTTGAAAAGATGGTCTTTTCTCCATTGTATGGTCTTGGCACCCTTGTCAAAACTCAGTTGACCATATACGTGAATGTTTATTTCTGGGCTCTCTATTCTATTCCATTGGTCCATCTGTCCGTTCTTATGGCAGTAGCACACTGGGTTTTTTTGTTTTTTGTTTTTAATTGAAGTGTGGTTGATTTACAGTGTGCCAATCTCTGCTGCACTGCAGAGGGACTCAGTTATATACATATATACATTCTTTTTTTTTTTTTTGCGGTACGCGGGCCTCTCACTGTTGTGGCCTCTCCCGTTGCGGAGCACAGGCTCCAGACGCGCAGGCTCAGCGGCCATGGCTCACGGGCCCAGCCTCTCCGCGGCATGCGGGATCCTCCCGGACCGGGGCACGAACCCGTGTCCCCTGCATTGGCAGGCGGACTCCCAACCACTGCACCACCAGGGAAGCCCTACATTCTTCTTTAATATTCTTTTCCATTATGGTTTATCCCAGGATATTGAATATTATTCCCTGTGCTGTACAGTAGGACCTTGTTGTTTATCCATTGTAAATGTAATAGTTTGCATCTACCAACCCCAGACAGTCCATCCCTCTGCCTCTCACCCTCCCCCTTGGCAACCACAAGTCTGTTTTCTATGTCTGTGAGTCTATTTCTGTTTTGTAGATAGGTTCATTTTTGCCATATTTTAGATTCTACATGTAAGTGATATCGTATGGTATTTGTGTTTCTCTTTCTGAATTACTTCACTTAGTATGATAATCTCTTGTTGCATCCATGTTGCTGCAAATGGCATTATTTTGTTCTTTTTATGGCTGAATAGTATTCCACTGTATATATATACCACATCTTCTTTATCCTTTCATCTTTCAATGGACATTTAGGTTGCTTCCATGTCATGGCTATTGTGAATGGTGTTGCTATGAACATAGGGGTGCATGTATCTTTTTGAATTATAGTTTTCTCTGGATAGATGCCCATGAGTGGAATTGCTGGATCATATGGTATATCTCTATTTTTAGTTTTCTGAGGAACCTCCGTACTGTTCTCCATAGTGGCTGCACCAATTTACATTCCCACTAACAGTGTAGGAGGGTTCCCTTTTCTCCACAGCCTCTCCAGCGTTTGTTATTTGTAGACTTTTAATATTTTTATTTTTAATTTTTTTGTTTTTATTTACTTTTTTGGCCACGCCACATGAAATGCAGGATCTTAGTTCCCCAGCCAGGGTTTGAACCCGTGCACCCTGCAGTGGAAGCACGGAGTCTTAATCACTGGACCATCAGGGAAGTCCCTATAGACTTTTTTTTTTTTTAATGGCTGTGTTGGGTCTTCGTTGCTGCACGCAGGCATTCTCTAGTTGTGTCGAGTGGGGGCTACTCTTCGTTGTGGTGTGCAGCCTTCTTATTGCAGTGGCTTCTCTTGTTTCAGAGCACGAGCTCTAGGCACACGAGCTTCAGTAGTTGTAGCACACAGGCTCAGTAGTTGTGGCGTGTGGGCTTAGTTGCTCCGTGGCATGTGGGATCTTCCTGGACCAGGGCTCAAACCCGTGTCCCCTGCATTGGCAGGTGGATTCTTAACCACTGCACCACCAGGGAAATCCCCCTATAGACTTTTTTTTTTTTTTTTTTGCGGTATGCGGGCCTCTCACTGTTGTGGCCTCTCCCGCCGCGGAGCACAGGCTCCAGACCCACAGGCCCAGCCGCTCCACGGCACGTGGGACCCTCCCAGACCGGGGCACGAACCTGCGTCCCCTGCATCAGCAGGCAGACTCCCAACGACTGCGCCACCAGGGAAGCCCCCGCTATAGACTTTTTAATGGTGGCCATTCTGACCGGTGTGAGGTGGTACCTCATTGTAGTTTTGATTTGCATTTCTCTAATAATTAGTCATGTGGAGCATCTTTTCATGTGCCTACTGACCATCTGTATGTCTTCTTTGGAGAAATCTATTAAGGTCTCCTGCCCATTTTTCAGTTGGGTTTTTTTTGTTGTTGTTTTTTTTTTTTTTTTTTTTTTTGCGGTATGCGGGCCTCTCACTGTTGTGGCCTCTCCCGTTGCGGAGCACAGGCTCCGGATGCGCAGGCCCAGCGGCCGTGGCTCACGGGCCCAGCCGCTCCGCGGCATATGGGATCCTCCCAGACCGGGGCACGAACCCGTATCCCCTGCATCGGCAGGCGGACTCTCAACCACTGCGCCACCAGGGAGGCCCTGTTGTTGTTGTTGAGTTGTATGAGCTGTTTATATATTTTGGAGATTAAGCCCTTGTCAGTTGCATCATTTAGAAATATTTTCTCCCATACTGTAGGTTGTCTTTTCATTTTGTTTATGGTTTTCTTTGCTGTGCAAAAGCTTGTGAGTTTCATTAGGTCTTGTTTGTTTATTTTTGTTTTTATTTCTATTGCCTTGGAAGACTGACTTAAGAAAACATTGGTACAGTTTATGTCAGAGAATGTTTTGCCTATGCTCTCTTCTAGGAGTTTCATGGTGTTATGTCTTGTAAAAGTCTTCAAGCCATTTTGAGTTTATTTTTGTGCATGGCATGAGGGTGTGTTCTAACTTCATTGATTTACATGCAGCTGTCCAACTTTCCCAGCACCACTGCTAAAGAGACTGTCTTTTTCCCATTTTATGTTCTTGCCTCCTTTTTGAAGATTAATTGATCGTAGGTGTGTGGCTTTATTTCTGGGTTCTCTGTTCTGTTCCATTGATCCATATATCTGTTTTTGTACCAATACCACACTGGTTTGATTACTGTAGCTTTGTAGTGTTGTCTGAAATCTGGGAGAATTATGCCTCCTGCTTTGTTTTTTTCCCTCAGGATTGCTTTGGCAGTTCTGGGTCTTTTATGTTTCCATGTAAGTTTTTAGATTATTGTTCTAGTTCTCTGAAAACTGTCATGGGTAATTTGATAGGGATCACATTAAATCTGTAGATTGCTTTGGGTAGTATTGCCATTTTAACAGTATTAATTATTCCAATCAAAGAGCATGGGATATCTTTCCATTTCTTTGATTCCTCTATAATTTCCTTTATTAATGTTTTATAGTTCTCAGCATATAAGTCTTTCAGCTCCTTGGTCAGGTTTATTCCTAGGTGGGTTTTTTGGTGCAATTTTAAAAGGTATTTTTTTTACATTCCCTTTCTGATATTATTTCATTGTTAGTGTAAAGAAATGCAACTGATTTCTGAATGTTAATCTTGTATCCTGCTACTTGGCTGAATTCATTTATTAGATCTAGTAGAGCTTTTTTTTTTAATATTATTTATTTAGGCTGCACCAGGTCTCAGTTGCAGCATGCAGATTCTTAGTTGTGGCATGCAGACTCTTAGTTGCAGCATGCAGACTCTTAGTTGCAGCACGCATGTGGGATCTAGTTTCCCGACCAGGGATTGAACCAAGGCCCCCTGTGTTGGGAGTGTGGAGTCTTACCCACTGGGCCATCAGGGAAGTCCCAGATCTAGTAGTTTTTGTGTGGCATTCTTAGGGTTTTCTATGTATAGTATCATGTCATCTGCATATAGTGACAATTTTACCTCTTCCCTTCCAATTTGGATACCTTTTATTCCTTGTCTGAATGCTGAGTAGCACACTGTTTTAATTACTGTGGCTTTGTAGCAAGTTTTGAAATCAGGATGTGTGAGCTCTCCAACTTTGTTCTTTTTCAAGTTTGTTTTGGAAGTTTAGGGTCCCTTGAGATCCCATGTGACTTTTCAGATGGGTTTTTCTATTCTACATGAAACATTGTTGGGATTTTAATAGGGATGGCTTTGAATTATAGATTGCTTTGGGTACTGACATCTTAACAATATTAAATCAGTTCATGAACGTGGGAGATCTTTGCATGTTTAGTTTGTCTTCATTAATTTCAGCAGTGTTGTGTAGTGTACAACAAGTGTACAAGTCTGTGGCATCCTCGATTATGTTTATTCCTGAGTATATTCTTTTTATTCTATTGTAAAATGAATTGTTTTCTTGATTTCCTTTTCAGACTGTTCATTGTTAGTGTGTAGAAATGCATCTGATTTTTTTTTTTTTTTTTTTTTTTTTTGCGGTACGCGGGCCTCTCACTGCTGTGGCCTCTCCCGTTGTGGAGCACAGGCTCTGGATGCACAGGCTCAGTGGCCGTGGCTCACGGGCCCAGCCGCTCCGTGGCATGTGGGATCTTCCCAGACCGGGGCACGAACCTGTGTCCCCTGCATCGGCAGGTGGACTCTCAACCACTGTGCCACCAGGGTAGCCCCATCTGATTTTTTTGTGTGTTCATTTTGTATCCTACATCTTTGCCAAATTCATTTATTAGACCTACTAGTATTTTTGTGGCATCTTAGGGTTTTCTACCTGTAAGATCATGTCATCTGCAAAAAGAGATCATTTTCCTACTCTTCGTCAATTTGGTTGGCTTTTCTATCTTTTTTTTGCCTAATTACTCTGGCTAGAACTTAAAATAGTATATTAAATAGCATTGGCAAAAGCATGCATCCTATCCTGTTACTGTTCTTAGAAGAAAAGCTGTCAGTCCTTCACATACAAAATTTGCCCTCTTAACCACTTTAAGATGTACATTCAGTAGTGTTCACTATATTCACGTTCTTGTACAACAGATCTCTAGAATCTGTTCATCTTGCAAAACTGAAACTTAGTACCCCTTGAACAATAACTCTGTATTTCATTCTACCCTCAACCACTGACAACTACAATTCTACTCTCTTTTTCTATGAATTTGGCTATTTAGATACTTTATGTAAGTGGAATCATACAGTACAGCTTTCCCCTGCTTTTCGAAAGTTCGCTTTACATCAGCTTCACTTTTCTGAAAGACCTGTATTAGTATCTGTTTTTACTAACTGAAAGAAATCTGAAGAGAATTTTTGGTCTTAGCAAAAATAGTGAGCTTATTTGCTTTACTACATTTTGGCTTACAAAAGATTTCATAGGAACACTCTACTTTCAGATAGCAGGGATACCTGTATTTGTCCTTTTGGCACTGGCTTTTTTCACTTAGCATAATGCCCTCATGGCTCATCCATGTTGTAGCATGTGACAGGACTTAACTTCTTTAAGGCTGATTAATATTCCATTGTATGTATATACCACATTTTATTAATTCATTCATCCATTGATGGACATTTGGTTTGCTTCTACCTCTTGACTATTGTGAATGATGCCGCAATGAACATGGGCGTGGAAATACTGTAGTGTCATGTTTTGGTTTCCTTCTTATTTCCTTTTGTGTATCTATATATTTATCTATTGTTACCATGGGGATTACATATAACATTCTAAAGTTACAGAAATCTAATACGAATTGATACCAACTTGAATTGAACAAAACCCTACTCCTGTATAACTCCATTCTCCTTTTATATTATTGATCTCAGAAATGAACCTTTGTACCTTGTGTGCTCAGTAATGTAGATTTATAATTATTTTTATGCATTTGTCTTTTAAATCCTGTAGAAAGTAAAAGTGGAATTACAAACTAAAGTTAATAATGTTGGCTTTGGTATTTGTCCATGTATTTATGTTAACCACAGATCTTTACATTTTAATGTGGCTCTCAGTTACACTCTAGCACCTTTCATTTCCTCCTGAATGACTCCCTTTAGCATTGTTTATAAGATAGGTCTAGTGTTAGTGAACTTCCTCACCTCTTGTTTATCTGTGAATAGCTTATTTCTCCCTGTCTTTTGAAGGATAGTTTTGCTGGATCTATGATTCTCAGTTGATGCTTTTTTCTTTCAGTTTAAATATTATCTGACCTCCAGGATTTCTGATGAGAAGTCAGCTGATAATCTTATTGATGATCCCTTATATATGACAAGTCACTTCTCTCTTGCTGCTTTCACAACTCACTTAGTCTTTGGCTGTTGACAGTTGTTTATCATGCATCTAGTGTGTCTCTCTTTGAATTTATCCTACTTTGCGTTTTTTGAGTATAGTAACTTTCTAGGGCAGCTATAACGAAGTGCCACAGGGAATTGCCTGGCGGTACAGTGGTTAGGACTCTGCGCTTTCACTGCCGGGGCCAGGTTCAATATGTGGTCAGGGAACTAAGATCCCACAAGCTGTGTGGCATGCCCACTCCCAGCCCCCGACGCAAAAAGTGCCATATACTAGGTAGTTTGAAAAAGCAGAAATTTATTTTCTCACAGATCTGGAGTCTGCAAGTTTAAGATCAAGGTGTTGGCAGAGTTGGTTCCTTCTGCGGTCTGGGAGGGAAGACCTGTTCCATGTCTCTCCCCTAGATTTGGTGGTTTGCTGGCAGTCTTTAGCACTCATTGGCTTCTGCTGCATCATCCCAGTCTCTGCTTCCTTTACATGGCACTCTCTCTGTGTACTTGTCTGTCTCAATTTTTTTTGTTTTTACATCTTTATTGGAGTATAATTGCTTAACAATGGTGTGTTAGTTTCTGCTTTATAACAAAGTGAATCAGTTATACATATGTTCCCATATCCCCTCCCTCTTGCGTCTCCCTCCCACCCTCCCTATCCCACCCCTCCAGGCGGTCACAAAGCACCGAGCTGATGTCCCTGTGCTATGCGGCTGCTCCCCACTAGCTATCTACCTTATGTTTGGTAGTGTATATATGTCCACGTCTCTCTTTCGCTTTGTCACACCTTACCCTTCCCCCTCCCCATATCCTCAAGTCCATTCTCTAGTAGGTCTGTGTCTTTATTCCTGTCTTACCCCTAGATTCTTCATGACATTTTTTTCTTCTTAAATTCCATATATATGTGTTAGCATACGGTATTTGTCTTTCTCTTTCTGACTTACTTCACTCTGTATGACAGACTCTAGGTCCATCCACCTCATTACAAATAGCTCAATTTCATTTCTTTCTATGGCTGAGTAATATTCCATTGTATATATGTGCCACATCTTCTTTATCCATTCATCCGATGATGGACACTTAGGTTGTTTCTATCTCCGGGCTATTGTAAATAGGGCTGCTATGAACATTTTGGTACATGACTCTTTTTGAATTATGGTTTTCTCAGGGTATATGCCCAGTAGTGGGATTGCTGGGTCATATGGTAGTTCTATTTGTAGTTTTTTAAGGAACCTCCATACCGTTCTCCATAGTGGCTGTACCAACTCACATTCCCACCAGCAGTGCAAGAGTGTTCCCTTTTTTCCACACCCTCTCCAGCATTTATTGTTTCTAGATTTTTTGATGATGGCCATTCTGACTGGTGTGAGATGATATCTCATTGTAGTTTTGATTTGCATTTCTCTAATGATTAAAGATGTTGAGCATCCTTTCATGTGTTTGTTGGCAGTCTGTATATCTTCTGTGGAGAAATGTCTATTTAGGTCTTCTGCCCATTTTTGGATTGGGTTGTTTGTTTTTTTGTTATTGAGCTGCATGAGCTGCTTATAAATTTTGGAGATTAATCCTTTGTCAGTTGCTTCATTTGCAAATATTTTCTCCCATTCTAAGGGTTGTCTTTTGGTCTTGTTTATGGTTTCCTTTGCTGTGCAAAAGCTTTTAAGTTTCATTAGGTCCCATGTGTTTATTTTTGTCTTTATTTCCATTTCTCTAAGAGGTGGGTCAAAAAGGATCTTGCTGTGATTTATGTCATAGAGTGTTCTGCCTATGTTTTCCTCTAAGAGTTTGATAGTGTCTGGCCTTACATTTAGGTCTTTAATCCATTTTGAGCTTATTTTTGTGTATGGTGTTAGGGAGTGATCTAATCTCATACTTTTACATGTCCCTGTCCAGTTATCCCAGCACCACTTATTGAAAAGGCTGTCCTTTCTCCACTGTACATTCCTTCCTCCTTTATCAAAGATAAGGTGACCATATGTGCGTGGGTTTACCTCTGGGCTTTCTATCCTGTTCTGTTGATCTATCTTTGTGTTTTTGTGCCAGTACCATACTGTCTTGATTACTGTAGCTTTGTAGTATATTCTGAAGTCAGGGAGCCTGATTCCTCCAGCTCCATTTTTCGTTCTCAAGATTGCTTTGGCTATTAAGGGTCTTTTGTGTTTCCATACAAATTGTGAAATTTTTTGTTCTAACTCTGTGAAAAATGCCAGTGGTAGTTTAATAGGCATTGCATTGAATCTGTAGATTGCTTTGGGTAGTAGAGTCATTTTCACAATGTTGATTCTTCCAATCCAAGAACATGGTATATCTCTCCCTCTATTTGTATCATCTTTAATTTCTTTCATCAGTGTCTTATAATTTTCTGCATACAGGTCTTTTGTCTCCTTAGGTAGGTTTATTCCTAGATATTTTATTCTTTTTGTTGCAATGGTAAATGGGAGTGTTTTCTTGATTTCTCTTTCAGATTTTTCATCATTAGTATATAGGAATGCCAGAGATTTCTGTGCATTAATTTTGTGTCCTGCTACTTTACCAAATTCATTGATTAGCTCTAGTAGTTTTCTGGTAGCATCTTTAGGATTCTCTATGTGTAGTATCATGTCATCTGCAAACAGTGACAGCTTTATTTCTTCTTTTCTGATTTGGATTCCTTTTATTTCCTCTTCTTCTCTGATTGCTGTGGCTAAAACTTCCAAAACTATGTTGAATAAGAGTGGTGAGAGTGGGCAACCTTGTCTTGTTCCTGATCTTAGTGGAAATGCTTTCAGTTTTTCACCATTGAGGACGATGTTGGCTGTGGGTTTGTCATATATGGCCTTTATTATGTTGAGGAAAGTTCCCTCTATGCCTACTTTCTGCAGGGTTTTTATCATAAATGGGTGTTGAATTTTGTCGAAAGCTTTCTCTGCATCGATTGAGATTATCATGTGGTTTTTCTCCTTCAGTATGTTAATATGGTGTATCACGTTGATTGATTTGCGTATATTGAAGAATCCTTGCATTCCTGGAATAAACCCCACTTGATCATGGTGTATGATCCTTTTAATGTGCTGTTGGATTCTGTTTGCTAGTGTTTTGTTGAGGAATTTTGCATCTATGTTCATCAGTGATATTGGCCTGTAGTTTTCTTTCTTTGTGACATCCTTGTCTGGTTTTGGTATCAGGGTGATGGTGGCCTCATAGAATGAGTTTGGGAGTGTTCCTCCCTCTGCTGTATTTTGGAAGAGTTTGAGAAGGATAGGTGTTAGCTCTTCTCTAAGTGTTTGATAGAATTCGCCTGTGAAGCCATCTGGTCCTGGGCTTTTGTTTGCTGGAAGATTTTTTATCACACTTTCAATTTCAGTGCTTGTGATTGGTCTGTTCATATTTTCTATTTCTTCCTGATTCAGTCTTGGCAGGTTGTGCATTTCTAAGAATTTGTCCATTTCTTCCAGGTTGTCCATTTTATTGGCATAGAGTTGCTTGTAGTAATCTCTCATGATCTTTTGTATTTCTGCAGTGTCAGTTGTTACTTCTCCTTTTTCATTTCTAATTGTATTGATTTGAGTCTTCTCCCTTTTTTCCTTGATGAGTCTGGCTAATGGTTTATCAATTATGTTTATCTTCTCAAAGAACCAGCTTTTAGTTTTATTGATCTTTGCTATCGTTTCCTTCATTTCTTTTTCATTTATTTCTGATCTGATGTTTATTATTTCTTTCCTTCTGCTAACTTTGGGGTGTTTTTGTTCTTTCTCTGATTGCTTTAGGTGCAAGGTTAGGTTGTTTATTCGAGATGTTTCCTGTTTCTTAAGGTGGGATTGTATTGCTATAAACTTCCCTCTTAGAACTGCTTTTGCTGCCTCCCATAGGTTTTGGGTTGTCGTGTCTCCATTGTCATTTGTTTCTAGGTATTTTTTTATTTCCTCTTTGATTTCTTCAGTGATCACTTCGTTATTAAGTAGTGTATTGTTTAGCCTCCATGTGTTTGTATTTTTTACAGCTCTTTTCCTGTAATTGATATCTAGTCTCATAGCATTGTGGTCGGAAAAGATACTTGATACAATTTCAATTTTCTTAAATTTACCAAGGCTTGATTTGTGACCCAAGATATGATCTATCTTGGAGAATGTTCCATGAGCACTTGAGAAAAATGTGTATTCTGTTGTTTTTGGATGGAATGTCCTATAAATATCAATTAAGTCCATCTTGTTTAATGTATCATTTAAAGCTTGTGTTTCCTTATTTATTTTCATTTTGGATGATCTGTCCATTGGTGAAAGTGGGGTGTTAAAGTCCCTTACTATGAATGTGTTACTGTCGATTTCCCCTTTTATGGCTGTTAGTACTTGCCTTATGTATTGAGGTGCTCCTATGTTGGGTGCATAAATATTTACAATTGTTACATCTTCTTCTTGGATCGATCTCTTGATCATTATGTAGTGTCCTTCTTTGTCTCTTCTAGTAGTCTTTATTTTAAAGTCTATTTTGTCTGATATGAGAATTGCTACTCCACCTTTCTTTTGGTTTCCATTTGCATGGAATATCTTTTTCCATCCCCTTACTTTCAGTCTGTATGTGTCTCTAGGTCTGAAGTGGGTCTCTTGTAGACAGCATATATATGAGTCTTGTTTTTGTATCCATTCAGCCAATCTGTGTCTTTTGGTGGGAGCATTTAGTCCATTTACATTTAAGGTAATTATTGATATGTATGTTCCTATTCCCATTTTCTTAATTGTTTTGGGTTCATTATTGTAGGTCTTTTCCTTCTGTTGTGTTTCTTGCCTAGAGAAGTTCCTTTAGCATTTGTTGTAAAGCTGGTTTGGTGGTGCTGAACTCTCTCAGCTTTTGCTTGTCTGTAAACGTTTTAATTTCTCCATCCAATCTGAATGAGATCCTTGCTGTGTAGAGTAATCTTGGTTGCAGGTTTTTCTCCTTCATCACTTTAAATATGTCCTGCCAGTCCCTTCTGGCTTGCAGAGTTTCTGCTGAAAGATCAGCTGTTAACCTTATGGGGATTCCCTTGTGTGTTATTTGTTGTTTTTCCCTTGCTGCTTTTAATGTGTTTTCTTTGTATTTAATTTTTGACAGTGTGATTAATATGTGTCTTGGCGTATTTCTCCTTGGATTTATCCTGTATGGGACTCTCTGTGCCTCCTGGACTTGATTAACTATTTCCTTTCCCATATTAGGGAAGTTTTCAACTATAATCTCTTCAAATATTTTCTCAGTCCCTTTCTTTTTCTCTTCTTCTTCTGGAACCCCTACAGTTCGAATGTTGGTGCATTTAATGTTGTCCCAGAGGTCTCTGAGACTGTCCTCAGTTCTTTTCATTCTTTTTTCTTTCTTCTGCTCTGCAGCAGTCATTTCCACTATTTTATCTTCCAGGTCACTTATCCGTTCTTCTGCCTCAGTTATTCTGCTATTGATCCCATCTAGAGTATTTTTCATTTCATTTATTGTGTTTCTAATCGTTGCTTGATTCCTCTTCAGTTCTTCTAGGTCCTTGTTAACTCTTTCTTGCATTTTGTCTATTCTGTGTCCAAGATTTTGGATCATCTTTACTATCATTATTCTGAATTCTTTTTCCGGTAGACTGCCTATTTCCCCTTCATTTGTTAGGTCTGGTGGGTTTTTATCTTGCTCCTTCTCCTGCTGTGTGTTTTTCTGTCTTCTCATTTTGCTTATCTTACTGTGCTTGGCGTCTCCTTTTTGCAGGCTGCAGGTTCATAGTTCCCGTTGTTTTTGGTGTCTGTCCCCAGTGGCTAAGGTTGGTTCAGTGGGTTGTGTAGGCTTCCTGGTGGAGGGGACTAGTGCCTGTGTTCTGGTGGATGAGGCTGGATCTTGTCTTTCAGGTGGGCAGGTCCACATCTGGTGGTGTGTTTTGGGGTGTCTGTGGACTTTTTATGATTTTAGGCAGCCTCTCTGCTAATGGGTGGTGTTGTGTTCCTGTCTTGCTAGTTGTTTGGCATAGGGTGTCCAGCACTGTAGCTTGCTGGTCGTTGAGTGAAGCTGGGTGCTGGTGTTGAGATGGAGATCTCTGGAAGATTTTCACCATTTGATATTATGTGGAGCTGAGAGGTCTCTTGTGGACCAGTGTCCTGAAGTTGGCTCTCCCACCTCAGAGGCACAGCACTGACTGACTCCTGGCTCCTCAATTTGGGATGATTCGTTGTCTATTCATGTATTCCACAGATGCAGGGTACATCAAGTTGATTGTGGAGCTTTAATCCACTGCTTCTGAGGCTGCTGGGAGAGATTCCCCTTTCTCTTCTTTGTTCTCACAGCTCCCAGGTCTCAGCTTTGGATTTGGCCCCGCCTCTCCGTGTAGGTCACTGGAGGGTGTCTGTTCTTCACTCAGACAGGACAGGGTTAAAGGAGCAGCTGCTTCGGGGACTCTGGCTCACTGAGGCCGGGGTGAGGGAGGGGCACGGAGTGTGGGGCAAGCCTGAGGCGGCAGAGGCCAGCGTGACGTAGCAGCAGCCCAAGGCGCGCCGTGCGTTCTCCCGGGGAAGCCGTCCCTCGATCCCGGGACCCCGGCAGTGACGGGCTGCACAGGCTCCCCGGAAGGGGGGCGTGGACAGTGACCTGCACTCGCACACAGGCCTCTTGGTGGTGGCAGCAGCAGCCCCAGCGTCCCACGCCCGTCTCTGGGGTTCGCGCTTTCAGCCGCGCCTCGCACCTGTCTCTGGAGCTCCTCCTTTAAGCAGCGCTCTGAATCCCCTCTCCTTGCGCACCAGGAAACATAGAGGGAAGAAAAAGTCTCTTGCCTCTTCGGCAGGTCCAGACTTTTTCCCGGACTCCCTCCTGGCTAGCTGTGGCGCATTAGCCCCTTCAGACTGTGTTCACGCCGCCAGCCCCAGTCCTCTCCCTGTGCTCTGACTGAAGCCCGAGCCTCAGCTCCCAGCCCCGCCTGCCCCGTTGGCCGAGCAGACAAGCCTCTCAGGCTGGTGAGTGCTGGTCGGCACCGATCCTCTGTGTGGGCATCTCTCCTCTTTGCCCTACCCAGGTACGTGGGGAGTTTCTTGGCTTTTGGGAGGTCTGAGGTCTTCTGCCAGCGTTCAGTAGGTGTTCTGTAGGAGTTGTTCCACGTGTAGCTGTATTTCTGGTGTATCTGTGGGGAGGAAGGTGATCTCCGCGTCTTACTCTTCCACCATCTTCCCCGGAAGTCTCCTCAATTTTTTAATACAGACAACAGTCATGTTGAATTAGGTCCAGCCTAAGACTTTAACTTGATAATACCTATCAAGATAAAACCCTATCTCCAAATAAGGACACATGTTGACGTACTAGGGGGTTAGAAGTTCAACATATTTTGGGGAGAAAACACAATTCAACCCATAAGCAGTCCACTTTCTGCTGTATCAAAAATTTCCTCCCGGGCTTCCCTGGTGGCGCAATGGTTGAGAGTCCACCTGCTGATGCAGGGGACACGGGTTCGTGCCCCGGTCTGGGAAGAACCCACATGCCGCGGAGCGGCTGGGCCCGTGAACCATGGCCGCTGAGCCTGCGTGTCCGGAGCCTGTGCTCTGCAACAGGAGAGGCCGCAACGGTGAGAGGCCCACGTACTGCCAAAAAAAAAAAAAAAAAAATTTCCTCCCCACATGCAGTAACCCCATCCCAACATTCCAAAAAATCTTAATCATTCTAGCATCAAATCTGAATCCAAAATCTCATATAAAATCACTAAATCCCTGATTATCTGAATCAGGTATAGGTAAGAATTGTTTAACTCAAGCTGAGGCAGAACTCCTCTCTGTCTCTGAATCTGTGAGACCAGACAGTAAGTCTAAAACCTAGCAGGGAAAATTCCATTAGATTCTTATGGCTTGAGAATAATCCTCATTGGCTGGATGCTCTGTCCTCCAGTCCCACTAGGGTGGTGGCCCTACCCCTTAGTCATGGCAGCAACCTTACCCATTGGAATTGAGGATTTATCCTAACCCTCTGGAACCCAGGAGGAGGCCCCATCCCTGGAACAGAGGAGGAACCAGCCCTGCCTCTCAGGTCTGTGCCCTCTGGGCCTGAGTAGCAGTTGCAGACACACTAGCCTCTGAATCTCCTTCAGGATCAGTCTTCCCTTTTCTTGAAACATACGTTCATAACTGAATAGCTCTGTCAGCTCACTTCCTGCCTATAGAATCCCACAAGCCCACCGGCCCCCCTTCATCTCCTCTCACCTCTGTCCCCTTCAGTTCACGCTGGCATTTTTTCTGCTGCGATGAATGATTAGATCCACAAGTCATACACCCATAATCTCTTGAGCAGACACTGTCCAGCCATGCCCTTGGTGTTCTCTCCAGAGCTTGCTTTCTCATTTTTTGAAATACAGATAGGCTGAGAATTTTGTAAATCTTCAGATTCTGCTTCCTTTTTGTTTAACAATTTATTCTTCAATTTATGTCTGTCCTCTCACATTTTATTATAAGCAACAAGGAGAAACCTGGCTGGCACTTTGACACTTTGCTTAGCAATCTCCTCAGCTAAATATCCAAGTTCAACTTTTCACCCAACAGAACATAATTCAGCCAAGTTCTCTACCACTGTGTAACAAGGATTGCCTTTCCTCCAGTTTTCAGTATCATATTCCTCATTTCTGTCTGAAATCTCACCAGAAGCACCTTTAACATCCATATTTCTGCCAGTAATCTTTCCAAAGCAATCTGGTTATTTTCATTCAAGTACCACATAATTCTTCCTTTTCTTTCTATTCATTACCCAATTTCAAAGTTTCTCCCATATGTTAGGTATTTATTACAACAGCACCCTACTTTCCCATTCCAAAATCTGTATTCATTTCCTAGGGGTGCCATGAGAAAGTTCCACAAGTTAAGTGGCTTAAACAACATACATTTATTGTCTCACAATTCTGGAGTCTAGAAGTGTGAGATCAAGTTGTTAGTAGTGTTGGTTCCTTCTGAAGGTTGTGAGTGAGAATCTATTTCATGCCTTTTTCCCTAGCTTCTGGTGGTTAGCTGGAAAATTTGGTGTTCAGTGGCTTCTGCCTCACTCCAGTTTCTGCCTTCATCTTTACATGCATTCTCCTGTGTATGTGTCTTTGTGCCCAAATTTACCCCTTTTAATAAGGACACAAATCACATTGGATTAAGGCCCACTTTAACGACCTCATTTTAACTTGATAAATACCCTATCTCCAAATAAGGTCATGTTTTGAGGTTCTGGGGATTACAAATCCAACATATCTTTCTGGAGGAGACATAAATCAACCCATAACATTGAACTGCTTGGATTTGTAGATTTGTGTATTTCATCAAATTTGGTAAGTTTTCGGTCATTATTTCTTCAAATACTCTTTCTGCTCCTTTCTCTCTTCTCTTTCTGGGACTCCCGTAATACATATATTGGTGTGATTAACGGTATCTCACAAATACTTTGGTCTCTGTTCACTTAATTCTTTTTTCTTTCTGCTCCTCACTATTTCAGTTGTCCTATATTGAAGTTCACTGACTCTTATGCCTGCTCAAATCTGCTATTGAACCCCTCCATAGTATTTTTTGTTTCAGTTATTGTACTTTCAGCTCCAGAATTTGATTCCTTTTTATAATTACTGTCTCTTTGTTGATACTTTCATTTTGATCCTTTATTGTTTTCCTGGTTTTCTTTGGTTCTTTTTCCATGTTTTCCTTTAGCTCTTTGAGCATATTTAAGACAGTTGTTCTAAAGTCTTTGTCTGGTAAACCCACTATCTGGGCTTCTTAAGGGCTGATTTCTGTCTGTTTATTTTGTTCCTTGGAATGAGCCATGTTTTCCTGTTTCTTAGTATGCCTTCTGATTTCTTGTTGAAAATTGGGCATTGACTGTTATATAACTCTGAAAATCAGATCACCCCACACATACATCCTGGATTTTTAAAAATTGTTGAAGACTAGTAGTTGGTTTATTTTAAGACTTTTTCAAACTATTCTTATAAGTGCTATTCCTAGTATGTGATCACTGAAGTCTCTCTGTTCTTTTAGCTTGCGTTCAGCAAATGTTTATGTTGATTTCCTTGAATGTTGAAAGCTTGCTTGGGTGTTTGCTTGGGTGCTGTAAGCCTTTAAGTATTTCCCAGAGCTCTAACAAAGTTGGTTCGATGGTTTCTCATTTTTTCAGTGTTTCTATGGGGAAACAAGAGCTTGGAGCTTCAGAGTCTGTTGTTTTGCTGATGTCATTTCTCTGTTGAATTTTCCAATGTTCCATTTGGGTGATCTGTTAATGGAAGAATATGAGTAATACCTACTTAGAAATAAAGGTTTACAGTCTGTGCATCCAGACCTCCATCCATTTCCTCCATCACATATAGTAGTCCCCCCTTGTCTGCAGGGGATACAAGACTCCCAGTGGACGCCTGAAACTGTGGACAGTACTGAACCCTGTATATATGATGTTTTTTCCTGTACATGTATACCTAAGATACAGTTTAATTTATAAATTAGGCACAGCGAGAATTAACAATAATAACCAACAATAAAATAGAACAATTACAACAATGTACTGGGGGAAAAAAAGAAAGGTTTAAAAGGTTTAAAGTGTTGTGAAAATAATTTATATGAAATAACGAAAGATTCAGAAATTTTCCACTTGCATTATTATACCCACAAAACAGAAAAACTTCATTTTTTGACCATTTGAGATGGATTTTTTTTGTTGTTGTTGTTGTTGTATGTGGGCCTCTCACTGTTGTGGCCTCTCCCATTGTGGAGCACAGGCTCCAGACGCACAGGCTCAGTGGCCATGGCTCGCGGGCCTAGCTGCTCTGCGGCATGTGGGATCTTCCTGGACCGGGGCACGCACCTGTGTCCCCTGCATCGGCAGGCAGACTCTGAACCACTGCGCCACCAGGGAAGCCCTGAGATGGATTTTAAAATATTTTTCATCTTAAGAATTGGTATTTGGAAAAATAAACATTTATCCTTGGTTTTGTTTTAGGAGCTGTGTTTTAAGTAGTATAAGAACATCAGGAACTATGTTTTAAAGTAATCAAATAGTCCCATTTAATAAGATAAAGCTCTATTCAATTATGCAGTCATTTCACAAACTCACTGAAATGATTGATTTAAAGAAGATTTATCAATTCACATTAAAACCATTAGATGGATGGCTGATGGGAAATTGGACATTCATACAATGCCAAAGTAGTACTACATGAATTACCTGGTGACCACAAGGGAAAGACGTAACTGTATAATGAAGGGATGAGAATCACAAGCCCTTTCCTTAGGTGAATCTTAGCATATCATTAGTGAGTCAGTAATATTGTGTCTTGATGTGTTGCAACTTGATGTATTCTAGCCAAAAGGCTTGGCTTGAATCCATCAAACTTGTAGATATAACTCTCAGTTTGGGAGAAATTCCAGGGATAGGCCCTACTCAATGGAGGAACAAGATAAATAACAGGATGAAAACATAACCACATAAATCCAGAAGATGGGGCATTCTGCAGAAAAATAGCACACTGTCTTTAGCAAGACAGGGTCATTTTAAAAAGAACACTACACTAAATTATAAGACTTACTGAGATAACCAAATATAGCATGCAGTCTTAGATTGGGTACTGGGTTTGGTCAGTTAGGGAAATCTAATATGGTCTGGAAGTACTAGTAGGAACACTTACTGAAGCAGAAAAAGTGAGAATGGCTAGAAAAATGCGGATTATTGAATTATATGTATGGTATGGTCTCATTTTTGGTACATACAGAAGTATGGAAAGTGTGCTTAGAAAAAGATCCAGGAGCAGGAGTTCCCTGGTGGTCCAGTGATTAGGACTCAGCTCTTTCACTGCTGTGGGCCTGGGTTCAGTCTCTGATCGGGCAACTAAGATCCTGCAAGCTGCACAGTGCAGCCAAAAAAAAAAAAACGAAATACCTAGAAGCATATACGTTTTAGATATCTGGAAAAAATGTGATTTTAAAAAAATTTTGTTATGTTTATATATGCTAATTTTGTATACTACTTCTGTAACAAAATACTTCAGATATAAATTACATGACAGTTTATATCTAACTCAATTCTAATATTTCATAATTTTATGAGCAGTGCCTGTAAACATGCAACTTAAATTTTAAGTTTCTATGAAACTACAGTGCTTTGATCCCTGCTTTAACTCTGTTTCTTAGACAGAGAGCCTGGATTTTTTATTTCTATTAAAGGCAATTAAGGAATTCTATAAAAATGAAGATGCAGAAAATCTGGAAATCCTCTGTCCAGTTCAAGATCAAGCCTGTATAGCTAAATTTGAAGATGGAGTTTGGTACCGAGCAAAAGTTATTGGTAGGAAATTGCACACTATTTCCTCAGGGAAGTGTTATGCTTAAAAATGGATACCATTTGAGTCAGTACAAATTAAATCATGGAAGTGATATTATTTGATGTTACAGTTTTGCTCTTTAGAAAGCTAGCAATAGTGTTGATAGATGAACCTCTGGCTCCTTAGATTTCATTCGATTTGACTAGGACTTCACCATTTTTTTTTGTTTTCTAACATTTGCCTTATTTAAAAAGTTATATAGTGGTAAATGACACATACTCCACTCTCCTCCAAAAAGGCAAATACTTTTTGTCATTTATCTGTGTTGTTTCTTCTAAATAATATGTAATACTTTGTAGGTACTTCGGTCTTAGGTATTAATTGTTAGATGAATTTTAGATCTCTTGTAGCTCTTTTGTCCCCTCTCTCCCCCCACATAGTTATCGATATATCACAATTTTTAGTTATATTCTTATTCTATGCAAGTATTTTCAGTGCTACTCCATAAAGTATACTTTAATTCTGAGTTAATAGTTGCATCAATTTTTCACTTTATTTTCTTTTATTGGGTTGGCCAAAAGGTTTGTTTTTCCCGTAAGATGGCTCTCATAGCACTTAGTTGTCTTTAAGTTCATTCGAAACAATTTTGTTAGATTGTATTGTGACAGCTGTCATATCAGCATGCATTTAAAAAAAACTTATCAAAATTGGTGAAATTTGTGTAGCTATTTTAATTTTGAAGATGGAAGAGAAAAAAGCAACATTTTCGGCGTATTATGCTTTATTATTTCAAGAAAGGTAAAAACGCAACTGAAACGCAAAAAAAGATTTGTGCAGTGTATGGAGAAGGTGCAGTGACTGATAGAACGTGTCAAAAGTGGTTTGCGAAGTTTCATGCTGGAGATTTCTCGCTGGACAATGCTTCACTGTCAGGTAGACCAGTTGAAGTTGATAACGATCAAATAGAGACATTAATTGAGAACAGTCAACGTTATACCATGCTGGAGATGCTTTTGAGTAGCTGACATACTCAAAACATCCAAATCAAGGGTTGAAAATCATTTGCACCAGCTTGGTTATGTTCATCACTTTGATGTTTGGGTTCCACATAAGTTAAGCGAAAAAAACCTTCTTGACTATATTTCTGCATGCAATTCTCCACTGAAACGTAACAAAAACATTCCATTTTTAAAACAAATTGTGACAGAGGATGAAAAGTGGATACTGTACAGTAATGTGGAACAGAACAGTACGTGGGGCAAGCGAAATGAACCACCACCAACCACACCAAAGGCCAGTCTTCATCCAAAGAAGGTGATGTTGCGTATATAGTGGGATTGGAAGGGAGTTCTCTATCATGAGCTCCTTCCGGAAAACCAAACCATTAATTCCAACAAGTACTGCTCCCAATTAGACCAACTGAAAGCAGCACTCGACGAAAAGCGTCCAGAATTAGTCAACAGAAAACACATAATCTTCCATCAAGATAATACAAGACTGCATGTTTCTTTGATGACCAGGCAAAAACAGTTACAGCTTGGCTGGGAAGTTCTGATTCATCCGCTGTATTCACCAGACATTGCGCCTTCGGATTTCCATTTATTTCGGTCTTCACAAAATTCTCTTAATGGAAAAAATTTCCATCTCCTGGAAGACTGTAAAAGGCACCTGGAACAGTTCTTTGCTCAAAAAGATAAAAAGTTTTGGGAAGATCAAATTACGAAGTTGCCTGAAAAATGGCAGAAGGTAGTGGAACAACAAGGGTGAATATGTTATGTTGTTCAATGAAGTGCTTGGTGAAAATGAAAAATGTGTCTCTTATTTTTACTTTAAAAACCGAAAGAACTTTTTGGCCAACCCAGTAATCTATGGCTACATTTTCCTAATAGTTTAAAACAATTTTCCACATGAGTAGACTTTTCAGATAATGCTGGTTTGATTTTTTTTTTTTTCGTAACAGTGAAAACATCCTATTATCTGCTCCAATTAGACTGCTTGTCCCCTAGGCTTGTTATTCTGGGAGTTTATTTCACTTGTTTTCCTAAATTGGATTGCTTGTTTTCTGGATCCCATTTACCTTTTTGGTTTACTCCCATATTTTGGTAGAGCATTTTCATCAGAGAGAATAAATGGAAGGGAAATTTTGAGACCTTCCTTGTCTCCTGATTCTACTCACACATGATTGATAATTTGGGGAAAACTGTTCTATAAGTCCCATCCCATATCCATTTGTTTGTTTTTGTTTAAAACCGCATCTGCATTCAGAGACTTGAGGAATGGTAAGAATCTAATGGTGTCGTTACACTTGAGATTATCTTTCTTGCATGAGGATTCCAGTGGAAACAGGGCAAGGTCCCCTCACCTCTTTACCTTACTCTTAGAGTACACACGTCTTCTCAGGTACCTGAGCTGCTTGAGTGCCATCTTGAGCGGTGCCAGTGTTCCATCTGCTTTCACTTCTCACAAGGGGCAGAGAATGCCCAAACTTTTTCCATTTTGAAATTATATGTACTGTATTAGTTTTTTTTTTTTTTTTTTTTTTTTGCGGTACTCGGGCCTCTCACTGTTGTGGCCTCTCCCGTTGCGGAGCACAGGCTCTGGACGCGCAGGCTCAGCGGCCATGGCTCATGGGCCCAGCCGCTCCATGGCATGTGGGATCTTCCCGGACTGGGGCATGAACCCGTGTCCCCTGCATCGGCAGGCGGACTCTCAACCACTGCGCCACCAAGGAAGCCCTGTATTAGTTTTTAAATCTGAAAGTAATGGAAACAAGTTTTGTAGCATTGTACATACGTGTGCTTAGGGGACTAAAGTCAGTCATATTTCATATTCTGAGTATTTACAAAAAGGTCACTTTATGATAGATCTTTATTCAAACTTCGATGTGTTCAAACCTTCCAGAGGTTTCTTTGGTATCCTTTAAAATACGAAAACTAGTTTCACATAGAGGTCTCTTTCTGCTCATTTTTCACGATATCCCCAGATAATTTTTTTAAATTTCACAATTAGATATTATACGAATGAACCTGTGTCTTGATCATTAAGTCTTTTGCCTTGTTTGATTACCTATGTTGACTAACAAACATTAAGTGCTTATTTTGTGCTTGGTTCTTTGCAGAGTATTTTAAATAGGTGAGTCCTCAAAAAGAGTCTTAATAAGATTTGATTCTATTGGTACACCCACTTTACAGGTGAAATAATGAGGCCTACAGAGAAAAAGTAACTTGCTCAGGGTAGTATCTTAGAGATATTAATTAGCTTTCTCAGAGTCACGTCATTTAAATGTGTAACTCCAAACCTAATTCTTAACTTTTAGGCCATAACACCTAGCATATGATGGCTATTTTATAATCCTGATTTTGTTTGTCCTTTAGATATCTTTAAATTGTTGGTTTCTCATTCACCGAGTCTGAACAGTTATGCATTATGGTTGATTTTGTGAAGTTCACATATTAGAAATATTTTTTACATTTAAAAAATATTAAGTTTGTATGTTGAACATAAAAGTGTTCAAATCTAGTTGATCGTAGATCAGTCTAAATTTTGCTAGATAATTCTTTTTTTTCCAAGTTTGTGATTTCCAATTTCATAATTTTTGAAGGATTGCCTGGACATCGTGAAGTTGAAGTTAAATATGTGGATTTTGGCAATACAGCAAAAATAACACTTAAAGAAATGCGTAAAATAAAGGATGAGTTTCTGAATCCTGCAGAGAAGGTAATCTACTTATTATAAATCATAGGGTTAGAATATTAGCACAAATATAAAAGTATTTTTAGAAGTTATTTTCACCTTAGAAATGTTCTTTTAACTTCACTTTTTCTGTAAATAATTTCTGATTCATGGGCTATAGAAAAGAGTCGCTATAGTTACTGTTTAAAAAATAATATGTATCTTAGCAAATAAGCATTAATTATAAACGTGTATATATTTGTGTTTTTATAAGTACGTACTGGTCTGCAGCTTTTAGTGTTTTTTTGAAATATCTGTATAAGGTAGTAAGAATATGATATATTATGTGAAAAAAACTGATTACAGAAATGATTTTACTGTGATCCCATTTATGTTTAAGTATATATAATGTGTGCCAGAGAAAGAGAGAAGTCTGGAAGAATAAGTATCAATAAAAAACTTATCCTTCTCTTGGAATCCTGCTCCCCAGAGATAAGTTTAAGGAGGTTTATTTCCTAATTCATATACTCCTAGTATTTGAATTGTTATTAAGCAGTATTTTTCATTTAAAAATGGGTAAAATGATACAGGAAAAATTTGAAAATACAGATGAGTAAAATGAGGGGGGAATCACTCAGAATTATTCAATATTTTTGATATATATACTTCTAAGATACATCTTCTGTGTTTTTAAGAATTATGGGATTAGACTATATATAGTCCTATAACCTGATTTTTCATTTAACAATGTATCATAATTCTTTCAGTGGATGCTTATTATTCCAGTGTCTGAGTATACAATAATTCACTCAACAAAATACTCTGTTTTTTTGTTGTTTTTTTCATTTTTGGTTTGGATTTTTTTTAATAGGTTATTGCAGATTTTATTTTTTTAATTGATGTACAGTATATAAGTTGCAAGTGTACAATATAGTGATTCATGATTTTTTAAAGTTATACTCCATTTATAGTTATTGTAAAATATTGACCGTATTCCCTGTGCTGTATAATATATCCTTGTAGCTTATTTTATACATAATAGCTTGTACCTCTTGATCCCATACTCTGTTGATTCCAACTGTTTGCATTTATAAAAGTACTGTTAGAGACATCTTTGGGCATTTTATTTGTTTTCTAAATATGTATTAAATTC
The DNA here is from genome assembly GCF_025265405.1 of Mesoplodon densirostris. NCBI lineage: Eukaryota > Metazoa > Chordata > Mammalia > Artiodactyla > Ziphiidae > Mesoplodon > Mesoplodon densirostris. Next base: position 150,616 of record NC_082677.1, read on the forward strand.
AAATGCAAAGTTTAGTTTTGTACACATTTAACACTTTATTTTAATTCTAAAATAACTGTAAATTAAGTTTACTTTCTTAATGGTGCAATTTTGTTTGACACAGGCAATTAAATGTAAGCTGGCCTATATTGAACCATGTAAAGGGACACTGCAGTGGTCAAAAAAAGCTAAAGAAAAATTTCAAGAAAAGACTCAAGATAAGTTTATGACATGTTCAGTCATTAGTAAGCTATTTCCATTTTTATTTGTTGCTATATGATCATAATTTTAAATAAGACTAACATTATGATATAACATTTGTCAGATCTTATAATAAATTCAATGTGTCATCAGTATGAGTAGTGAGAGAGAACATTTATTGAGAACTGGGGACAATGGAATAATATCTTCTGCAGGCTCTAGAGCCTAAAATTATTAGTACATGAGGCAAAAATTTCCATTGAAGATCAAGTCACCCTCAGCACGGCCCTTTGAAAGCCCTAAAGCCAGGAGTTAGCTTCTCTTGTTTCTCTTTGCTTTTGTCCTGGCTCTCCGTCCCGCATCTTGGAGTGATGGATGCTAAGGTATAATTTGCAGGAAAGCGAGGGGAGATGGGACATAACTGGTAAATAGTTTTTTTTTTGTTTTTGTTTCATTCTACTTGAGGGAATTTAAGTATAGGCTCTCGGCATATTTTGAAAAAAAGTTGCTTCTCTTTTGGAACAGTTTGGGTCTGAGATACACAGGCTGAGCGCTAGCCCACAGTTTGGTAACCCAGCAAGTTTAATGGCAAAGTCTGGTCTGAATTTACATGACGATACAATACTCTGTGTTGTATTGCTCTCCTTTACAGTGAGATAGATTCCACTTCAGGGCCGTCACGTTCGCTTCTGAGCTGCTGCCTCAGACGTGCTGTGGGCGTCACAAAATAAGCAAGAGATGTTCTGTATGGCTTTTCTCAAGTTGAAGAATTCGGACACATCTGGCCCCAAGGGATTTGGGTGGGGGATTTGAAAGCTGTTATTATCTGGGATTTTGATCTTTTCCAAAGCTGTGACCAATGTGCCTGTGTTGGTCTTAACAAGTACTAGTGCAGGATACACACGAGCATGTTTACTTAGGGTTGACTTAAGGGACTTCAAAAGGTACTTTTTACGGTATCCATTTTTTTCATTTTCATCATACTCCCATCTAGTAAACCCAAAATATCATGAGATTATTAGCCTGTTTTACGAGGGAATTGAAGCTTAAAGATCAATTGCTCTAGGCCACATAACCTAGAAATGATTGCATATTTATGTTAATTTATTCACTTTAACATAAGACATTGTTCTGACGTAGTAGTTCTGTTGAAGAGGGATACGATGATAGAAATTGTACCCTTAGTCTATAGAATTTTTATGTCTGGATTCTCTGATATAAACACTAAATTAAGGGCCTCTTAATCTTGAGTAATCTCCACTGATGTTGAGCTGACTTTATTTAATGTGCTTTAATTCTGCTTCTCAGCTTTCCTTTTGGCATTTTACTCTGTTGGTTTTTAGCTCTCCCTTTAACGTCTCCTCCCGAGGTTAACCCATGAAGACGAGACTCCTGGGTTTCTCTCTTGACTCCCCCTTTTTCATTCTCAATTACTTGATATACCAATAATATCTAAACACAAGTTGTAGTGTATCTTAACCTAGATACTTTGATTTAAGGAATGCCAAAAGGCCCCACCAACCTAAAACATCTTTCCCCATTAACCTGCACAGTGATGAGATTAGTATACATTGTTACCTTACAAAGCAAGAGACATTTAAATTTTAACTGGGAGCAGAGCAGGGAAGGTGGTGAAGGTACAGCACCGTGGGCAGCTGGCCCTGTGGAATGAAGAACCTGTGCATGGGCAGTGTGAACTCAAAGCTCTAAAGGGAACACAAAAGGTGGAAGTGAGGAGATGAGAGTTTACCGAGGCTCAGAGTTGCTTAGCTTTTTGTGTCTAGATAATTTATCTGGTCCGTTAAAAAAGTAGTGAGGAATGATTTTTAAGCTCTTGAAAAAAAGCTTTCTAACATGTATTCTTATAACTAGGTAACATAGGATGTTACTGCTGGTAATGATTTATCTTTTTATTTGGAATCATCGTTCTCTTAGCACCTGCCAGCTACTATTGTATAGAAGTATAGGCATAAACCGATCTCAGTGCATAGAACTGTGTGTTTCCTAAAGAAATTTCTCTGTCGTTTATTCAAATGCATATTGAGCAGGTTCTCTATACTATGTACTATAAATAAGTAAACAGGCACACGAGGTGTAACTTTACCCTCAGCTAACTCCCAGTTTAGATTAAGAAATAGACCTAATGGTTTGTCCTAAAAACAGAAGGACGGGGAAAAATTCCACTTAATGCTCTGGGTTGAGTTTTTGTTGTTTTAAACTTTGTGCTGTTTTTTTGTTGTTGTTTTTTGGTGCCATTCTGATAAAAGCTGTAAAACTTCGCAAATAAGCACTGGCCTGAATTAACTTTCATTCATTTCTTTTGTCCTCTGGAATTTGGCAGAATCCAATAAAACAGTTTAAAAACACAACAGAATGCTGCTCCAATAAGTATATGTCACTATGTTTTTTCTGAATCTAAAAGCTTTAAGCTGCTTTTGGTTCATTATGGAACAGTACACAATAACCTAAAATGAAAATTTTATTAACATAGGCAGTTCTTTTATGTGTGAAAAATGCTACTTTTACCCCTAGAGAGAGACTGACATTATTGAGCAGGAAACCTCATGGATGCAAAATGAAGGAAATTAAGTTCTCAGGTTTTTAAAAATTGCTCTTTAGTATATTTTGGGACATATTTCTTTCTTTCTCCAAACTAGTCTTAATGGTTTTACAGAAATTCTGGAAGACAGTGTGCTCTTAGTTGAGCTTTTCGATTTTCTTGGTGCTCCTGGAATGACTCCTACCAGTATTAATGACCAGCTAGTCAAAGAGGGCCTAGCATCTTATGAAGTAGGGTAAGTGGACCTGTAAACTTTGATTTTTACTTCATAGGTAACACTTCACAAGAAGGGAAACTGGCATATCATTCCCCATTGATTATCTGCTTAGGCTATAGACTTGGGAGCTTTTCCCTGTTAATGGGTCAGTAAAAAGAGAAGGAAAAATAATTGGAGTCCTTAGTCTATTAGGAATAGAGTGGCTTTTTCCTTCATCTATAAGGGATTCTACAACAACAAGAATGGCTCCTGGAGATGGAGGGTGCTTCTAAGAAAAGGAGACTGGCATCTTATTCTAGGTGGGATGTCTGCTTAGGTGCCTCCTGAACCTTTGTGAAGAGGATCAGGAAGAGAAACGGCAGGCTCGAGCGTGAGCATCGTAGCAGAGAAGCCCATGTTCTCACTTGGAGACATGTGGATTTTTTCTGGGTTCAGGTAGATACTTTCAAAGAGACCCAGGCTTGAGCCATTGTGCTAATACCCAGGCCAGGCCAGTGGTTGAGGCGACCCCAGAATCAGAAGAGCAGAGTGGTGCTAGGGAGGGTGGGAGGGTGTGAAGTCAAGACACGGCAGTTCTTCCACAATAGTGACTTGTGCAGTGGGGTTGGCCCCTGAGGGGTCTTCTGAAGAACTCCCTCGCACAGCCATTAAGAAAGCCAATATTTGATAACACCCACACATGATGCCTGCCAGGGTAAGCCAGAGAAGCAGTGACACGACACTCAGCAGAGGCCTGCAGTGACGTGCTCAGCATGTGGTCTGGCTCTCCCCCCACCTCCACCCTAACAAGGGAGGAATGGAACTAGTAGCAGAAGAGAGGGCCTGCCCTTTTTCCACTGTAGGTCCTAAGCGAGGGAGGGAAAGAAAGGAGAGGAAACATTTAAATGTATTGGACTGAGTTTTCTTTTTTTTTTTTAAAGTAGGGTTATTGAGATATATAACATATACAATAAGAAATTCACCCTTTTTAGGTACAGTTATGAGTTTTGATAAATACATACAGTCATGCAACCATCATCACAGTCAAGATGCAGACTATTTCCATCACCCCTCAGAGTTCCCTCTTGTGCCTTTATGTAGTCAGTCTCCTTCCGCCACACCCGGTCCTTGGCAGCTACTGATCTAATTTCTGTCTCCATAATTCTGACTATTCCACAACTTCATATAAATGGAGTCATATAATATTTTGCCTTTTTGTGTCTGGCTTTTCCATTTAGCACAATGCTTTTGAGATTCAATCATGTTGTTGCTTATATCAGTAGTTTTTATTGCTCTGCTCATTTCATTGTATGGATACACCACAATGTTATATGTTCACCAATTGATGGACATTTGGGCTATTTCCAGTTTGAGGAGATTTTATGAATAGAATTTGCATACAGATGTTTGTGTAGACATATGTATGTTTTCTTTTCTCTTGAGTAAATACCTAGGAGTGAAATTGCTGCTTGTAAGGTAAGTTTATTTCTAATTTTATGAGAACCTGTCAGATGTTTGTGTATGAGAGTTCTAGTCTCCATTCTTGCCAGCACTTGAATTTATCATTTTGTGTTTATATTAGCCCTTCTGATAGGAGTATTGTGGTATTTCATAGTGGTTTTCATTTTAATTTCCTTAATGACATTAAGGATCTTAACATGTGCTTATTTGCTGTCTGTATCTGTTCTTCGGTTAAGTATCTTTTCAGATGTTTTGCCCTTTTAAAACATTGTTGCTTATTGTTATTGAAATATGAAAGTTGTTTATACATTCTAGATACAAGCCTTTCATTAGGCATGTGCTTTGCAAATATTTTCTTCCAATCTGACTTCCTAAAGTGTCTTTCAAAGAGCAGAAGGGGGACTTCCCCTGGTGGCGCAGTGAGTGGTTAAGAATCCGCCTGCCAATGCAGGGGACACGGGTTCGATCCCTAGTCTGGGAAGATCCCCCATGCCACGGAGCAATGAATGCCGTGCACCACAACTACTGAGCCTGTGCTCTAGAGCCCTTGCGCCACAACTGCTGAGCCCGCGTGCCTAGAGCCTGCGCACCGCAACAAAGAGTAGCCCCCGCTTGCCGCAACTAGAAGGCCCACATGCAGCAATGGAGACTCAACGCAGCCAAAAATAAATAAACAAATAAATTTATTTTTTTTTAAAAAGCAGAAGGTTCTGGTTTTGAAGTTCAGTTTGACAATTTTTTTCTTCTATAATTCAGGCACTTGTGTTTAGGTGAGAAATCTTTGCCTAACCCCAGGTCATAAAGGTTTTCTCATGTGTATTCTTCTAGAGTTTTATAGTTTTATGTTTCATATTCAGGTCTGTCACCCTTTTTATTTTGTTAGATAGGCTTTTTTTCTGTAGCAGTGTTGGGTTCAGAACGTGGAGCGGAAGGCACAGAGTTCCCGCACACTTTCTGCCCCACGCGGGCACAGCCTCCCCACCGTCCTCACCCCTAAGGTGCTGTGTTCGCTGGTATCGGTGAGACTGTATTGACGTGTCATAATCATCAAAGTCCATGGTTTATATTAGTGTGTATTCTGTGGGTTTTAACCTATATGATGACTTGCATCCACCATTATAGTATTATACAGAGTACTTTCACTGTCCTAAAGCTCCGTGAGCGCCTATTCATCCTTCCCTCCCCTCTAGCTTCTGGCAAGCACTGATGTTTTTACTGTCTCCGTAGTTTTGTCTTTTCCACATTGGAATCATACAGTCTGTAGCCTTCTCAGATTGGTTTCTTTCACTTAGTAATATGCACTTAAGGTTCCTCTGTGTCTTTTTCTGGCTTGACAGCTCATTGCTTTTTAGTACTGAATAATATTCCATTGTCTAGTTGCACCACAGTTTATTTATCCATTCACCTACTGAAGGACATCTTGGTTGCTTCTAAGTTTTGGCAGTTATGAATAAAGCTGCTGTAGAGATTGGGTGCAGGTTTTTGTGTGGACATAAGTTTTCAACTCCTTTGGGTAAATACCAAGTAGCACAATTGCTGGATCCTATGATAAGAGTATGTTTAGTTTCATAAGAAACCGCCAAACTGTTTTCCACAGTGGCTGTTCCAGTTTGCGTTCCCACCAGCAGTGAATGAGGGTTCCTGTTGCTCCACATCCTTGCCAGCATTTGGTGCTGTCGGTGTTCCAGATTCTGGTGGCTCTAGTAGATGTGTAGTGGAGTCTCATATTTGTTTTAATTTGCATTTGCATAATTCTTACCTCACACTATACATAAAGGCTAGCTCAAATGGATTATACTCTTAAAATTAAGAGCTAAAAGTAAACTTCCAGAAGAAAAAAAGGAGGAAATCTTCAGTACAATGGATTGAGCAAAGATATCTAAGATAAGACACCAAAAGCGCAGTCCATAAAAGAAAAGAAATGATAAGTTTGTCCTCATTGTATTTAAAATGTACATTTCAAAAGACACTATTAAGTAAGTGAAAGACAACAGACTGGGAGAAAATACTTGCAGAACGTATCCTATAAAGGACTTGTTTTTGGAATTCCTAGAACTCTTTTTTTTTTTTTTTTTTTTTTTGCGATACGTGGGCCTCTCACTGTTGTGGCCCCTTCTGTTGCGGAGCACAGGCTCTGGACGCGCAGGCCCAGCGGCCACGGCTCACGGGCCCAGCCGCTCCGTGGCATGTGGGATCTTCCCAGACCGGGGCACGAACCCGCGTCCCCTGCATCGGCAGGCGGACTCTCAACCACTGCGCCACCAGGGAAGCCCTGGAATTCCTAGAACTCTTAAAACTCAATAAGAAGACAGTCCAACCAAAGAAAATGGATAAAATATATGAACAGACATTTACCAGAGAAGATACACAATTGGCTAATCGGTACATGAAAGATGCTCAATGTCATTAATCATCAGGGAAATGCAGATTAAAGCCATAATGAGGTACCATTTCTCCCCCACTAGAACAGCTGTTATACATAAGACAAACAACTACAGATGCTGGTGAGGACGTGGAGTAGCTGTCATTACTAGGGGACGTAGAATGGTGTGTAGCTCTTTGGAAAATGGCTTGTGGATGTCTCAAAATTTAAACAAAGGTACCATAAAACTTAGCAATTCCTCTCCTAGGTATCTACCCAGGAGAAATGAAAACATATGTCCATACACAAACTTGCAAGCAGTTGTTCATAGCAGCACTATTCATATTCTAGCCAAAAATTGGAAACAATTTAAATATCCAGTGACTGGTGAATAGACAAAACACAGTATATTCCTACAGTGGGATATTGTTCGGCCATAAAAAGAAACAAACTGACACATCTACTTCATGGATAAACCTCAGAAATTTTTTTTTAATATTTCTTTATTTATTTGGCTGTGCCGGGTCTTAGTTGCAGCACGGGTCTTCGTTGCGGCATGTGGCATCTAGTTCCCTGACTAGGGATCAAACCCAGCCCCCCGGAATTGGGAGCACAGAATCTTAACCACTGGACCACCAGGGAAGTCCCTAAACCTCAGAAATTTTAATCTAGGTAAAAGAAGCCAGAAACACGAGATTACTAATTGTATGATATGTCCAGAAAAGGCAAACCAGTAGATACAGAAAGTAGATTAGGGGTTGCCTGGGGCTAGAAGTGGGCACAAGGATTAAGGGTAAATGGACGTGGGGGGTCTTATGGGGGTGTATGTGTGAAAATGTTCTAAAACTGATCGATGCTGGTGGTTATACCATTTGGTGAAGTTACTGTCATACACTTGAAATGGGTGAACTTTTTGACATCTAAGATACACCTCAATAAACTTGTTTTTTTTTTTTTAAATAGCCCATTAGCTAATAGTCCTTCTTATTGTTCAGTTATATAAGCGAGAAATATTTACAGGCTGACTTGTTATGCTGTACTCAGTGGTGAGTAAGGTTGGTTTGTAGTAGGAAAGGAGATGGTCAGTCTGACCTTTCAGTGCGATAAGGGCTGTGCAAAGGGTAATTACAGTGCTGTGGGAATCCTGGAGGGCTCACCAGTGGAGCTCTCACTTAAGCTGAATTCTTTGATACAACCAGGAGTGAAGACCTGCGTTCAGGAAAAATATGTGTGTTTATGTATTGTTAGTACAGTCATACAGCTAACGGACAGAAAAAAAGGTAGTAGTGGCTGGTATGGCAGGAGAAACGCAGAGACTAGATGATTGAGGAATCTCAGTCACTGAGAAGTAAATTACAGTACTTTTCAAACACTTGAATGTGTTAGCAGTTTATCCCTTGAAGAAAGGGGAGCTATTGAAGGATTTTAAACAAAGGACTGAGAGATTTGCATTTTAGAAAGCTGTCTCTGATGGCAAGTTTTCGAAAAACACCTGGAGACGGAAAATGGCTAGATCGTGAAACATAAAGGAGGTGAGCATCACAAGACCCTGCTGCTCATTGTAGGTGAGGAAGAGGAGGGAGTTGAGGTTGACTCAGGATCACTGACCTGACCACCATTGACTGGTGACACTGTTCCCTGAGAACAGAGCACAGGTTTGTGGGGAGAGTGAAGGCAGCACCCGCTCTGGGTGTATTGCTTGAGGTCCTGTGGCTGTTAAAGCAGAGGGAGAATCTCCAGGCAGCAAAAGCATTGTGCAGTGGTCGGGAGCTGTGGGCCACGCCCTCGGCCGTGGGACCGCAGGGGTCGCATGGTGAGAGTGAGGAGCAGACGCTGCAGCGGCTAAGGAAGGTGAGTGAGGGGAGAGGGGGGCATGTTTGCTCACCCTTGGTGCTCAGGCTTGTGCCCGGCAAGGGCAACTCCAGGTCTCCTGGGTCAGCCTGAAGTTTGTACCATTTGGGAGACCCCATTTTGAGAAAAAGAATACAAAGTTATAACTATAGAATTTTTTTAAAAAAAGTAATATTTATGTAGGCTGGCAAAAGAAATCAACGAATTACAGATTTTCAAAAGTTGACAAATACCACAAATGTTAGAAAATTCACACTCATCTGTAAAATACTTTCTTTTTTAGCTGTATACTGATTACCACATGAAATGTCAGATTTTGTGATATCCCTATGGAGAGAATAGAAAAGTAATCCAGTCTTTTCTCTAGCGTGGCTGATCGAAATTTGTTTATTGGTAATTTTTTTAAAGTTTTTTTAGAGCCATAGCTCAGTTACTGGTAATGTCATGTAAATTTCTAAAAATCAGTTAATTTTAGGAGAATCTATTATTTCTTTCATGTATTATACATGTATTATGTATATACATAATATTCAAGACACTTCAAGTTTTATTATAATGAATCTTTAATACAATTTGATTTGACATTTATTAATGTATTGATTTATGATTTAATTTGTTTATTAACAGGGTAACCCTATTTCTCATCCAAACTGGGACATGTTTAAGAATGAAAGAGAAGCACTGTTACGCCAGAAAAACAGGTGTACAGTGGCTCAGTTACTCATTACACATAGTGGTGCATTAGCTTTGTATTGAACCTTATGTTTTCATGTGTGACACTAAGGTTGTGGGAGCATTTCTGGAACCCACTGCTGCACCGAGATGGCTAGCAATAGCGCAACTCCACAGGACGTGTCGTGAGCCACAAAACTGTATCCCACTAAATCCAAACTAAATGTGTCTCCAACTCAGCTTCCCCTTAGCCAACCCAGAATGCTTGGCCAACACCCAAGATGAGAAAAAATAGGACAGGAAAAGTGAGAGTGGAAAGAGCCCATGATCTTAACTAATTGCAGTTACAATATTTACTTTTGAAAATTTTATCAAAGCACATTGCTTTGCCCCTCCCAAGGTACCAGTTTTCATAAACCACCTCTGCTGCTCTGGCAGCCCAGCCAGTCTCCTTGCCCTTCTACACCTGGCTTGCCAATTCCTGAGGACTGCAACCAGTCCCACTGTTTTCATAGTATCTATTGCCTGTCCTCAAAGTAGAACACGAGCTTCCCTTGATCAGTGTGTGCCCTGAGCACCTGAGGCATAAGAAGAAAAGAAATGTGAAGTCCCACAGTCTAGTCTGTTGGGCTCAACTATATCATATACGCACATCATCCTTTATAAAATAAAACGTAATGTTTCCCAAATATTCTCGCCCCTGTCTACCTTAACGTTCATGCCATGTCCTACTGCTTTACTGTGTCAAAGCTACATGTTTTCTTTTGGTTTCTGGAATGCCTCACTAACTTCTGCTTGTCCTTTTAAAATCTCAATTGAAATGTCATTTAATCAAGAGAAACCTTCTCCAACTCACAGACTGGGTTAGATTTCGTTGGCCTATGCCCTTGTTCTGTATAATTTATTTTTTGTGTAATTATGTGATCTCTCAGTATCACAATAGCATAAGCTCCAGGAGGACAGGAAGCCTGCTTATTTTGTCCACTGCCATATCTCTGGGATCTAGCATTCTTGGCTCACAGTAGGTACCCAGGAAATATTAGTTGAATGAAAGAAATGAGTACCTGGGTCTGGAGCATGGAAGAGAGACCTGGTTAGGTGATTCAGGTGGCGAGTTAACGTACACATAATAAATGAGTCCATCACTTTCATCAATCTTCCCAGTCTTCCTAGGTGAAGATGCAAGTCTGAGCATTATCACTTACAGGAGAGAGAAGTTAAAAAAAAAAAAAAAAAAAGAAATAGATCGGGAACCTGAAACTGAAGAAAAACCAGGAACCAAAGAAAGAGAACATTTCAAGAAGGAAAGAGTAGCTAGTTTAGGCTCAGAGTTGATGTTGAGTAAGGACTGAAAACTGTCCATTCGATTTAGAAGGAAAAATTGCTGGTCTCCTTGGTTAGTGAAATCTCAAGCTTATTGTGAGAGAACTTAAGTTTTTTCCTTTAAAGAAATTTTGACATTAATTATTTGTGATTAGAATCTGAGCTAATCTGATTCATTAAACATTCTAAACACTTTGATAATTTTGCTTATTAAGATATTTTAAAATAGCAGTTGTTTTCCACTTATATTCTCTAACGGACTGATACTTTTTAGTCAAGGAGAAATATTCAAGTTACCAAAAAAAAAAACCCACTGAATAATTCTATTCCTTAGTGAGTACAAAATATCAGTGGGAAATTGTGTAATTATGAGCACACTTGGTATTTTAAACTGTTTTAAAAATAGGAAGTTTGGCTTTTACATTTTTCTTTTTCCTCTTTGTCCTTTGTTAATCATCAAGAACTCTTTTTTAAAAAAGACTAGGGCTTCCCTGGTGGCGCAGTGGTTGAGAGTCCGCCTGCCGATGCAGGGGACACGGGTTCATGCCCCGGTCCGGGAAGATCCCATATGCTGCGGAGCCATGAGCCCATGAGCCATGGCCGCTGAGCCTGTGCGTCTGGAGCCTGTGCTCCGCAAAAGACTAAAATTTCTGTTAGTATCAAAACTGCAAAGCAGTGAGTCGTATCTAAAAATTATTCATCTCTAGATCTAAGCAAATACAAATATAAATATTTTGCAAACTACTCTTTTTGCTAATGGGTTTTGTTATTTTCCAGATATACCCTCAAAGATAATTCCAAAAAGCATACTGAAATATGGGATCCTTCTCCAGAAGAAATTATTTCAAATGAAGTAAACTACTTAAATCCTGTATTTGCAAAATGTCTACCTAATGAGGATCTGCAGTCACTTTATTACAAGGAACTGCCTGTGTACATCTGCAGTGTAGTGTCTCCTGAGAAGATTTATGTTCAGTGGTTATTAGCAGGAGACTTACTTCATAGGTATAACATTCAAAGAAAACATTGTGCATGTAGCTTTATTCTTTTTTCTGTATTTTGTTTCAAAGATCTAGAAGTCATAAATGCAGAATTTTAAAAGTACAAAATTATTTCAGCTAAATATTCACTAAAAAACCAGTTAAAAGTATACAAATAGTATTTTTACTGGTTATTTTCACCGTGTTGGGGTTTATAAATTCCACAAATGCTTACTGAGTGCCTATTATTTGACAGCCAGTATTATAGGTGTTGGGGATACAGTGGTAAAAACATGGACAAGCTTGTGCTGTCATGGAGCTTAAATTCTAGTAGAGGGAGTGACAGTGAACAAAGTATTCAGTGCAGCAGATGATGATGAAGACGAGAAAGTTCAAGCGGTGGGGGAGGAAGACCCCACGGAATCAGTGACACTTGAAATGGACCCTGAAGGCAGGGAGGGAGGGAGCCATGAAGATGCCTGGGAGAAGCTCACGTCAGGCAGAGGGAAGAAGTAGTTGCAGACCCTGCAGTGGAAATGTGCTTGGGTGTCCACGGAAGAGCAAGGTAGCCAGTTTGTTTGGAATAGAATGAGGGAGGGAGGACAGGAGAAGACAGGGAGTCAGGGAGTTGTACGTTACAAGAAAAGGTTTTGAGAGTTAAAATTTTTTTTCTTTACATAGTTTAGGAGAAAAGATGGTCACTGCTTATGAAAACTCAAAATGGGAACCTGTTAAATGGAAGAACGGTATGCACTGTGCTGTTAAGATCCAAGATGAAAATCAGTGGCAAAGGGGCCAGATCATCAGAATGGTTACAGACACATTGGTGGAGGTAAATGCAGCATTAAAAATATAATCATGAAAGTGAATGCATTTTGTGTTTTCATCCAATTTTTATTATGCTTTTCAGTTTGCAAAAAAAAATTTTTTAAGCACTGTCTTTCCATAGACTTAAAGTTATTGTTTTCATAGGTCTTGCTGTATGATGTGGGTGTTGCACTAATAGTGAATATTGACTGTTTAAGAGAACTTCAAGAAAACCTAAAGACCATGGGAAGATTATCTTTGGAATGCTCTCTTGTTGATATAAGGTAGTTTTTAGCTGAGTAAATTTTCTCATTGTTGAATATGACTTTAAATATGTTTCTTTTTGGATGGATTCTTACCAGTTTTGATTTTTCTGACATATTCTGAAATTTTCATAAGATCTAGTTGATCTATCTAGTTAATTTTAAGGTTTTAAGCAGGAAAGAGGAACTTCCCTGGCGGTCCAGTGGTTTAGACTCTGCACCTCCACTGCAGGGGGTGTGGGTTCAATACCTGGTCAAGGAACTAAGATCCCACATGCCGCATGGTGTGGCCAAAAAATTAAAAAACAAAGACAGGAAGGATAAAAATATGAAGTACAGGGGCTTCCCTGGTGGCGCAGTGGTTGAGAGTCCACCTGCCGATGCAGGGGACACGGGTTCGTGCCCCGGGCCGGGAAGATCCCATATGCCGCGGAGCGGCTGGGCCTGTGAGCCATGGCCGCTGAGCCTGCACGCCCAGAGCCTGTGCTCCGCAACGCGAGAGGCCACAACAGTGAGAGGCCCGAGTACCGCAAAAAAAAAAAAATATGAAGTACATAAACTTTGGTGGTATCTAGAAAGAATTCAAACTGTTAAAAAAAAAAAAACCTTGAGGCACACAAGCAGGTAGAAATAAAATGTATTTCATAAGCTTAGAATTGCATGGAAAGCTAAAAATGTGTAAATTACCAGAAAGAGTGAATTAGGATTCTGGGAAATGGCAAGGCATGGTTGTAGAGTCTGCTAGAATCCTACCATAAACACATAAACATGGATGCAAATCTGCAGACTGCATGGTCAACATCTACAACGAAAGTAGGCAACACAAGCAGTTGGGGTGCTCCACAAACCAGACCCTGTGGTGTCACACTTGTGGGGGAGGATGGAGAGGGAAAGCTGCCTGGGGTCCTCACAGGTCTGAAAATAGGAATTGGCAACAGCATTTCCCTGGAGCACGTGGGCCAACCTGAGAACAGCAAGCAAAACTGAGATGCAGGGTGCTCTTTGTAGTTGAATGTGAGAGCTCTGTCACAGGCCAGTGTTTCATGGTACTGAAGCCTTCTTAGCCATACAAGCTCTCTTCTAGGACCCCCTGACAGTGGAGAATCTGCTGGGAAGAGAGCCTGATTTGATCAAGGCAGACAGTGGGGCAAAGGAAAGAAAAGATGCAGATAAAAGTAGAGAGCAAGGTATGAAGCCATGTTGTCTGTCACTTTGGGAGAATGACACAAGTCAGAGTTCCAGAGCCATGAAGCTTGGAAAGCAGTTGTGATCCCCCCTTCTCCTGAAGTACAGGAAATTTTACTTCACTTAAAACATTAGTGAAAGAAAGGATTACAGTCGAACTCCTTACAAATAATGAGAAAAGAAAATTAGGAGCCAAATAATATCCCTAGAGGCAATGGAATCCACGAAAAAGACAGGCTTACAAAACAGTAATATTTCAAATTAAACTAAGGAATTTAGAGAATGATAGACACTATGAAGAACAACATAAAATAGAATTAGAAAAACTCAGAAATAAGATTGATTACAGAAAAAGGAAGGTTTGAAAAGAGATGATAGCACTCAGGAAGGAAAAGAAAATCATATCAGAATGTAGACTAAACTAGAAAAAACACAAAGCAAATAAGTAATAGAAAATGTCTTAAAGAGAAATACAAGGGACTTCCCTGGTGGCACAGTGGTTAAGAATCCAGCTGCCAGTGCAGGGGACACGGGTTCGATACCTGGTCCGGGAAGATCCCACATGCTGCAGAGCAACTAAGCCTGTGCGCCACAACTACTGAGCCTGCATTCTAGAGCCCGCAAGCCACAACTACTGAGTCCGCGTGCCTAGAGCCCATGCTCTGCAACAAGAGAAGCCTGCACACTGCAACAGAGTAGCCCCCGCTCGCCACAACTAGAGAAAGCCTGCGTGCAGCAACGAAGAGCCAACGCAGCCAAAAATAAATAAATAAGTAAATACATTTAAATAAATAAATAAATGTTTTTAAAAAGAGATACAAGATCAAAAGAGGGCAGATGTTTTTAATTAAAAATCCAAAGGATTTAAAAGAAAACAAAAGATACCTAAAGTAGACAGAGACCTAATATACATGTAATAGGAATGTCAAAGAACAAGACTAAAAGAAATAGATCAAAACCAATACTAAAAACCCAATTCAAAAAAGTGTCCCTAAAATAAAAGACTACTTTAAAAAATACATTGAAAAGGCGCACTGCCTATCTTGGAAAATCGGTTCAGGAATGCCAACACTGAGAGATTATCTAGTAAAATCATTGATTCACGAGAGATATAAAATAACATTGTCATCACCAACACTTTATGCCAGAAGGTAAGAAAGTAGCATTCTAAAAATACTCAAAAGAAAATGCAAGCTGTGGGTTTTATATCCAGCCAGCTGACTTTCAGGTATTGATGAAAAGACCACAGAATACTGATTTCATCACTCAGGGAATATTGTTTCCAGGAACGGTCCCTGTAAGAGAACAAGTTTTAGGTAACCAACAAGAGAGATTTTGACATAAGGACTGTGGTGAGCATTACATTTATTTTACCAAAAGAACCAAGATTAAATGATCGTTATTAGGGAAACAGTACAGAATGCAAAGTAGATCAGCCACAATTTCAAAGAACGGAGGGAGAAAGGAGAGTATATGTGGGAAGTTGAATCAACTTCCTGTTGTCACATTGGTATTAACTAGGAGTAAGTACTTCAAATAAGAAGTTGGAAAAGAGAAGAGGTTACTAACAATATCAATTTAACATTAGAACAACATTAATATTTTATGCAGACAAATAAGTAAAAATAGTAAGTAAAATGAAATTAACTGTATGTAGTGGTGATATAGCCTCTCAGAGAGGAACTTTTTCAAGTGACTTTAAAACACAATAAGTTGACTGTACATGCTTACCAAAATATATCCTAAGGACAAGAAATAACTGCCCCCCCAAGTCAGCTGTTTTTATTAATCCCAAAGTTGGTTGTAGTGTTACTGAAACTGTTGTGTGTGTATTGTGGGATAATTCAAAATAGTAATTATGTACATATCGTTAAGAACAAGTGTGGTTGTTTGATGGTAAACGTAAGATTAAGGTTGACCTACCTTGTACTCCTGATTTTGAATTCAAAGTATCAGTAGAAACTGATAAGGTATTTTAATTATAAAAAATACATGTTATTTAGCCTTGTAACACGAAGGACCTAACATGAAGTAGCAATGAGCCATGCTGGTGCACAAATTGTGGTCTCCAAATACCATTTCCCACTAAAAGAATTTAGTGCTCTTTGGGAAAATGTCTGATTCTAGGTCTTGGGCAGGAAATACATAGTGTGAGCCTAGAATATCTTGACCTAGCAAAAAGCAAGAAAGCTATAAATAAATAGATGGATGGATAGATAGATTATGACAACCTGAATAAACTTCCACTGACCAAAGATGGGGCAGTTTCAACAGCAGTAGGATGATTATTATGTTGTATCAAAGCATTTGATATGTTTGAGTCTCTAAATTCATAAAGCGATTTAAAAAAAACTTATTGATCACTTTTAGAGGATTCTAGGGAACTAATTCATTATTCTGAAAATTGGTAAATAAGGGAAATGAGCACTTGTTTTTCCTGTACAATCTATATCTCGAGATAATCAATTAGGTGGTAAGGGAAAGTTCTTTATAAGCATTCCTTCTAACAAAGGAGGAATGATATCATTGGAATACCACCATTTTACAACCCTTAACATACTAAGGGATCTAGGCATGATTGTTGGTGGCTGCTAACATCACAAAAAGAGAATCGGGCATTCTGTACCTCCGGAGGGAAGTACACAGCACCATCTCTGAATAGTATTGCTGAAAAAAGAAATATGTGAACCTGAATCTGATCAAGACTCTAGACCTAACTATGAATTTAAAGGAAATACAAGAGACAGATGAACATGTTAAACACCATGAGAATGCAATCAGCTAAATTCAGACCATTGAAACTGCAAACCAACTCTGTTTATTCAACAGAAAATTACAAGGGAAAGAGATGGAAGGGGCACTAAAGATGCATACTGCCCATTCATGATGTATGGATTTTGTTTACTTTACCAATTCAGACTGTTTTGAAACATCAGGAAAAAAATGAACACCATCTGAATAGTTGATCATAAGAATAGTTGATCTTAAGAAATTATTAATTTTTAATGTGACAACAGTACTGTGGTTGTGTTTGTTTAAAAAGATTTAGTTTTGGAAATGCAAACTAAAATCTTTTCAAATGAAATAATGTTAAATCTGGGACTTAAAAATAATCAGGGGCTTCCCTGGTGGCACAGTGGTTAAGAATCTGCCTGCCAGTGCAAGGGACACGGATTCGATTCCTGGTCCGGGAAGATCCCACATGCTGCGGAGCACCTAAGCCCGTGTACCACAACTACTGAGCCTGTGCTCTAGAGCCCGTGAGCCACAACTACTGAGCCCACGTGCAATAACTACCCGTGCTCTGCAACAAGAGAAACCATCGCGATGAGAAGCCCGTGCACTGCAACAAAGAGTAGCCCCCACTCGCTGCAACTAGAGAAAGCCGCGTGCAGCAACAAAGACCCAACTCAGACATACGTACATACATAATACATACATACATACATACATATTTAAAAAAATAAATAATCAGGGTTGGGAGTGAATACATGGGAATATGATGAAATAGAATTGGTCATGTATTGACAATTGTCAAAGCTGAATGATAGATGAGATTTATTATATTCGCTCTGCTTTTGAATATGTTTGAAAACTATAATTGAAAAACAAATTGAAAATATTTAAAGGTGAATTCACCAGATATTTTTTTATTATATAAGTTTCAAGTGTACAGCATTATAATTTGACATTTGTATTCACTGCAAAGTGATCACACCACAAGCCTAGTTACCATCCATCACCGTTATAATTGACACCCTTCACCCTTTGCACCCATCTCCCAACTCCCTTCCCCTCTGGTAACCACTAATATGATTTCTGTATGTATGAGTTTGTTTTTCTTTTGTTTGTTGGTTGGTTTTTTAGATTCCACATATGAATGAAATCATGTGGTATTTGTCTTTCTCAGTCTGGCTTATTTCATTTAGCATAATATCTTCAGGGTTCATCCATGTCAGAAATGTCGAGATTGCATTTTTTTTTATGGCTGAGTAGTATTCAGTTGTGCATATATCACATCTCCTTTATCCATTATTCCATTTTATGGACCCTTAGGTTGCTTCCATATCTTGGCTGTTGTAAATAGTGCTGCAGTCCACATAGGGGTGCAGATATCTTTTTGAATTCGTGTTTTCAGGTTCTTCTGGTGAATACCCAAAAGTGGAATAGCTGGGTTATATAGTAGTTATTTTTTTGAGGAACCTCCATACTGTTTTCCAATAGTGCTGTACCAGTTTACATTCCCACCAACAGTGCAGGAAGGTTCCCTTTTCTCCACATCTTTGCCCACACTTTTTATTGGTTGTCTTTTTGATAATAGGCATTCTAACAGGTGTGAGGTGATACCTTCTTGTGGTTTTGATTTGCATTTTCTTAATAATTACTGATGTTGAACATCTTTTCATATATTTGTTGGCCATCTGTATGTCTTCTTTGGAAAAATGTCTATTCAAATCCTCTGCCCATTTTTTAATCAGGCTGTTTGGGGATTTTTGTTGTTGAGTTGTATAAGTTCTTTATAATTTTGGATATTAACACCTTATTGGATACCTGATTTGCAGAATATCTTCTCTCATTCAGTAGGTTGCCTTTTCATTTTGATGGTGGTTTCCTTCGCTGTGCAGAAGCTTTTTAGTTTGATGCAGGCCCATTTGTTGATTTAGTTTCCCTTGCCTTTGGAGTCAGATCCACAGAAATATTGCTAAGCCTGAGGTTAGTGAGGATACTGCCTATGTTTTCTTCTAGGAATTTTATGGTTCAGTTCTTACATTCAAGTCTTTAATTCTTTTGGGGTTAATTTTTGTGCTTAAGATAGTGGTCTAGTGGTCTTTTTCATGTGACTGTTCAGTTTTCCCAGCACCATTTATTGAAGAGACTGTCCTTTCTCCATTGTATGTTCTTTGCTCCCTTGTTATAAAATAATTTTCCATATATGTGTGGGTTTATTACTGAACTCTCTATTATGTTCATTGATTTATGTGTCTGCTCATGTGCCAGTACCATACTGTTTTGATTACTGTAGCTTTGTAGTATAGTTTGAAATCAGAGCGCATGATACCTCCAGCTTTGTTCTTCTTTCTCTAGATTGTTTTTTGGACATTTGGGATCTTTTGTGGTTCCATACAAATTTTAGAATTACTTGTTCTAGGACTTCCAATACTATGTTGAATGAAAGTGATGAGAGTGGGCATCCTTGTCTTGTTCCTAATCTTAGAGGAAAAGCTTTCAACTTCTCACCATTGAGTATGATGTTAGTTATGGGTTTGTCATATATGGCCTTTATTATGTTGAAATACACTCTATACCCACTTTGTTGAGAGTTTTTATCATAAATGGGTGTTAAATTTTGTCAAATGCTTTTTCTGCATCTATTGAGATGGATTATATGGTTTTATCCTTCATTCTGTTAATGTATGTACCATGTTGATTAATTTGTGGGTGCTGGGCCATCCTTACACTGCTGGAATAAATCCACTTGATCGTGATGTGTGACCCTTTTAATGTATTGTTTGCTAATATTTTGTTGACGATCTTTACATATATGTTCATCAGAAATACTGACCTGCACTTTTCTTTTCTTGTGGTGTCCTTGTATGGTTTTGGTGTCAGGGAAATACTGGCTTCATAAAATGTGGTCGGAAGGTTTCTCTCCTTCAGTTTTTTGGAAGAGTTTGAGAATTCTTCAAAACATTTTTCTTTGAATGTTTGGTAGAATCCACCAGTGAAGTTGTCTACTCCTGGGCTTTTGTTAGTTGGGAGTTTTTTTATTACTGTTTCAATTCCCTTGCTAGTAATGAGTCTACTCACATTTTCTATTTCTTCATGATTCAGTTGCTAAGATTGTATGGTTCTAGAAATTTATCCATTTCTCCTAGGTTGTCCATTTTGTTGGCATATAATTGTTAATAGTTTCTTATGATCCTTTGTATTTCTGTGGTATCAGTTGTTAACGTCCCCTCTTTCATTTCTGATTTTATTTATTTGAGTCTTCTCTCTTTTTTTTCCTTGGTGAGTCTAGCTAAAGTTTTGTTGATTTTGCTTATCTTTTCAAAGAGGCAGTTCTTAGTTTTGTTGGCCATTTCTATTGGGGTTTTTTTGTGGGGGGGGTCTCTATTTTATTTATTTCTGCTCTGATCTTTATTATTTCCTCCCTGCTACTAATTTTGGGTTTTGTTTATTCTTCTTTTTCTAGTTCTTTTAGGTGTAAAGTTGGTTTATTTGAGATTTTTCTTGTTTCTTGAGGTAGGCCTAATTGCTATGAACTTCCCTCTTGGAGCTGCTTTTGCTGTGTCTTGTAGATTGTTGGTATGTTGTATTTCTGTTTTCATTTGTCACTAGGTATTTGATTTCTCCAGTGACCTATTGGGTGTGCAGTAACATGTTTAATCTCCACGTTTTTGTGGTTTTTCCCATTTTTTTCCCTTGTGATTGATTTATAGTTTCATATCATTGTGGTTGGAGAAGATGCTTGATACGATTTCATTTTTTTGAATGTATTCAGACTTGTTTTGTAGACTAACATGTCATCTACTCTGGACTATGTTGCATGTGCACTTGAGAAGAATGTGTATCCTGCTGCTTTTGGATGGAATGTTCTGCATGTATCTGTTAAGTCCATGTGGTCTAACATGTTATTTAAATCTGCTGTTTCCTTACTGTTTTTGGTCTGGATGATGTATCCATTGATGCAAGTGGGGTGTTAATGTCCCTTACCTTTATAGTATTGCTTTCAATTTCTCCTTTAAGTCCGTCAATATTTGCTTTATATATTTTGGTGCTCCTCTGTTAGGTGCATATACATTTATAAATGTTACATCTTCTTGCTGGATTGACTCCTTTATCATTATGTAATGCTCTTCTTTGTCTTTTATTACAATCTTTGTTTTAAAGTCTCTTGTCTGATATGAGTATAGCTACTCCAGCTTTCTTTTTATTTCCATTTGCATGGAATTCTTTTTTTATAACTTCACAGTCTGTGTGTGTCCTTTCTTCTGATTAATTTTACTACTTTTATCTTTTAACCTTCATGCTAGCTTTATAAGTGATTGATCCACTACTTTTGTTATACCATCTTCAGTGAGATTTTTACTTTTGTATGTTTTCTTATTATTAATTAGTGCCATTTGTTTACAGCTTAAATAAATCCCTTTAACATTTCTTGTAGGGCTGGTTTAGTGACAATGAACTCCTTCAACTTTTGCTTATCTGGGAAACTCTTAATCTCTCCTTCAGTTCTGAATGAAAACATTGCTGGGTAGAGAATTCTTAGTTGGAAGTATTTTTCTTTCAGCACTTTGAATAGTCATGCCACTCCCTTCTGGCCTTTAAAGTTGCTGTTGAAAAATCTGCTCATTGCCTCATGGGGATTCCCGTGTACATAACAAGTTGTTTTTCTCTTGCTGCTTTTAGGATTTTCTCTTTATCCTTAACTTTTACCATTTTAATTATAGTGTGTCTTGATGTGATCCTTTGGGTTCATCTTATTAGAACTCTCTTGGGCTTCCTGGACCTGGGTGTCTGTTTCCTTCCTCAGATTAGGGAAGTTTTAGCCACTATGTCTTCAAATAATTTTTCTGGTCCTTTCTTTCTCTCTTTGTTGTCTTCATTTCTAGGACTCCTATAATGCAAATGTTTATTCCACTTGTTGTCTCCAAAGTTTCTTAAGTTATCTTCCCCCCCCTTTTTTTTTTTTTTCCATATTGCTGCTCTGTCTGGGTGAGTTCCACTGCTTGCTGATTTGCTCTTTGTCCTCATCCTGTCTGTTGTTGAACCCCTCTAGTGCATTTTTCATTCAGTTACAACTTCTGTTTGGTTCTTTCTTATATTTTCTGTCTCTGTTGAAATTCTCATGGTGTTCATCCATTCTTCTCCTGCGTTTAGTGAGCATCTTTATGATGATTACTTTTCAGTCTTTACCAGGTCCATTGCTTCTCTCTGTTTTGTTTAGTTCTTTTGCTGAGGTTTCAATCTGTTTTTTCGGTTGGAACATATTCCCCTGTCTCCTCTTTTTGCCTAACTCTCTGTTTCTTCATAAGTATTAGATAAATCAGCTGTCTCTTCTAGTCTTGAAAGAGTGGCCTTACTTAGGAGATGCTCAGTGGGACTCAGGGGTACAATCCTGCCTGGCCACCACAGCCTGGCACTCAAGGGGTGTCCCCTCTGTGTGCCCTCCTGTTGTGGCAGGGCAGCGGCTGCTTTGGGGTGCTGGTGGGCAGGGCTGTTGCTCGCATGGCTGTGAGGCCCAGCTAAGGCTCGGGTGGGCAGGGCTCTCAGCAGGGCAGACCCGTTAGTGCTCACAGGTTACAGGGCGAATTTCAGTGCTAGTGATAGCAAGGTAGCCTGAGGTCACAAAAAAGGCTCCAGCTAGTGTCTCAGTCCCTAGGGGGCATCCCAGCTGGCTTCTCCCTCTCCAGCAGACGCTGTAAGATTTAGTAAGTGGGTCCTCTTCATGTGTGGCCCATGCCCTTTTCAATCTGGTGTTTTTGCACTTGTTTTTAGGTTGAGTGAGTTTGGGCACAGGCCCTTTAAGGGCAGGTTTTTCTGTTTAATACCCAGCAGGGCCCTATGGGGCTCCTGGGCACAAAGACTTTCTGTGTCCCCCATTTCTTTGATTACAGGAAATAGCTTTCATTCAGCCTCCATGACCTGAGTTCCAATGGGTGGATTCAAGCAGTTGTTAATTAGGGAAGGGAGGGGTTGCAAGACCAGGGAAAAACAGTCAAGAGAAACAGTAGTGCAGCCTTGGGGAGGGTCCTGGTTCCCCATCAGTGGATAAACAACAATATCTTTGAGCTGTTTTGGAGATACTGAAACCCCATGCAGGTGGGAGAAGTTAACGATTAATGATAGTATGCTGCCCACAAGCCTGTAGACCCCAGACCATTTGGAACCTGTGAAGGTTGATGATGCTGATGCTGACTTATGTCACCACCAACCCATCAGAAGAATGTCCATGAGCTGATCACGCCCTCTTTGAACGATTTTTTTTTTTTTTTTTTTGGCTGCGTCAGGTCTTCGTTGCTTCATGTCGGCTTTTCTCTAGTTGCGGCGGGCAGGGGCTACTCTTCGTTGCAGTGCACAGACTTCTCATTGTGGCTTCTCTTGTTGCGGAACACGGGCTCTAGGTGTGTGGGCTTCAGTAGTTGTGGCACACGGGCTCAGTAGTTGTGGCTTGCAGGCTCTAGAGCACAGGCTTAGTAGTTGTGGCGCACGGCCTTAGTTGCTCCACTGCATGTGGGATCTTCCTGGACCAGGGCTCGAACCTGTGTCCCCTGCATTGGCAGCTGGATTCTTAACCACTGCACCATCAGGAAAGCCCAGAACCGTTACTATAAAACTTCTCACTCTCCTCTCCAGTTGGAACACATAGTTTTTCAAGGCAGTAGCCCTCTGTTTCCCCCTTTGCTTGGCAAAGTAATAAAGCTATCCTTTTCTACTTCATCCAAAACTCTGTCTCCAAGATTCAGTTCAGCACCAGTGTACAGAGAAGCTGAGCTTTCAGCATCATGTTCTCTGCAGTTCTGTAGTTTTCCTGGTCATATTCCCTATTGGTTTTCAAAGCCAGGTGTTCTGGGGACTCTGTCCTGTACAGGATCTAGAGGTCGTGATGCCAAGTGAAGGGTATTTCCTGTAATCAAAAAAATGGGAGACACAAAGTTTTTGTGCCCAGGAGCCCTACAGGGACCTGCTCAGTATCAGTTGGCATGCCTCACGTAGAGCTTAGATCCCTCCCTCCTTTGTGGTCCCTCCTGATTCTGGATCGCTGCAGCTGGGGCGTGGGTCTTTCCTTGGCGAGAATGTGTCTCTGTCTCTCCTCCCTATCTTGATGCTGTCCTTTTACCCTTTGTTGTGGAGGCTCTGTTGATTGATAGAACAGAATTCTATCAGTCCCTTAATTGTACCCAATATTGTAGAGCAGCGGTCCCCAACCTTTTTGGCACCAGGGACCAGTTTCATGGAAGACAGTTTTTCTACGGATGGGGTTGGGGGGTATATTTCAGGTGGTAGTGCGAGCGATGGTTCAGGTGGTAACACGAGTGCTGGGCAGCGGCAGATGACACTTCGCTTGCTCTCCCGCCACTCAGCTCCTGCTGTGCGGCCCGGTTCCTAACAGACCACAGACCAGTCCGCATCCTGGGGGCAGGGGACCCCTCTTGTAGAGAATGCATTCCTATTGACACCTTGAATTATGTCTTATGGACTATAATGGAATACCACCGTTTCCGGAGTCTAATAATAGCTAACCTTAAGCATGTCTAGACCCTGTATTAATTGCCTTAACAGGCATTATTTTACTTAATCGTCACAGCAGACCTTTAAGCTATAGATAAAAAGTATTATTTAAAGATAAGGAAATTGAGTCTTCAAGAGGTTAAATATTTTATAATCCAGAGTAATACATCAAACTGTTGAGCTAGGATTATAAAAGTTCTGATGCTGGAACCGGAGTTCTAACCACTACGCTTTACTACCCTTGTGAGAACTACTACCCTTTTTTTATAGATTTCTTTTTATTGTGGTAAAATAGACATTAACATAAAATTTATCATTTTTAAGTGTACAGTTCCATGGCTTTAAGTAATGGAACCTTTACCACTGTCCATCTCCAGAACTTTATTATCTTTCTCAACTGAAACACACAGTTTTATGGATACATGCCATAGATTTTTTGAAATGTTGTAAATACTTTCAGTTGTTCAAAAGTTAATATTTTAAAACGTGTATTTTTTTTTTTTTTTTTTTTTTTGCGGTATGCGGGCCTCTCACTGTTGTGGCCTCCCCCGTTGCGGAGCACAGGCTCCGGACGCGCAGGCTCCGGACGCGCAGGCTCAGCGGCCATGGCTCACGGGCCCAGCCGCTCCGCGGCATATGGGATCCTCCCAGACCGGGGCACGAACCCGTATCCCCTGCATCGGCAGGCGGACTCTCAACCACTTGCGCCACCAGGGAGGCCCAAAACGTGTATTCTTAATAAATCATAGGAAAACCTTAATGATGTATGTATGCTGATATTATCTGTAGACCATCATAAATAAAAAACGGTAACTAATTCAAGGCGTCACTGATAATATAAGCTTCTTAGCTCATAGGAACACTGTTTGGGCTTCTTAATAAATAGTTTTACTAAATCCTATTTGGTCAAACTACATACACAGTTGATTTCTTTAGTTCACTCGCATAAACCATTCAGGGTGAAAAGATTGGCCACATTGGTTATTTACTCAGAGGATGGGGCAGCCCTAATGAAACTCCACATCTAGAAGCCATTCCTAGAGAGCCTTCAGAGCCTGCAGTGTTTACTTGTAATCTCTTTAGTGCTACTAGTTCTTTATTCTTTGGGGGTGGATTTGATGGTTAGAAACATCTAAAGTCACTCAGTTTCAACTTTGCAAACTAAAATAGATGATGAAGTTGATACTCTGCTCTTCATTGATCTGTCAAAGATTTATTGAACACTTTTTACCATGATTATTAAAAATAAATTTTCTAAAAATAATTGAGGCTAATATTCATGGGTAGTAATTCATATTAGTTTTAAATTCCAGAAAAAATCTTCCAAAAATATTTGGGCAGAGAAATCATCATTACAAAGGGACTGTTGTTCTATTTGTATTTCCATTAAATATTTTTGGCATGACTTCTGTGAGCTGGGCGCTATCCTAGGCATTGCAGATGTGATGGACATAACACATACAACACATAATATACAGATGACCCTTAACTCAGCTTTGAACTGCACGGGTCCTCTTTTACGTAAATGGTAAATACATACTATGGCACTACATGTCCGTGGTTGGTTGTATCTGGATGCAGAACTACAGATAGGCAGGGCCAATTGTGAAGTTGCAGACAGGTTTCTGACTGCTCGGGGGGTCAGCACCCCTGACCCCCACATTGTTCAAGAATCAAATGTGTGTACACATAACACACAATACATTATACCTGCTCTCTGAGTTTATAGTGTAGTTAGCGTATATGAAATGTATATAATAGCTTTAAAAAACTTAAAACACATCGACTTTTTTAAGAGTTCTCAGTGTAGCTTCAGAACAGATGTACACAAATTACTTAGCATGTAATTTGGGCCGTAGCTAAAATAGAGGGATGAATAAAAGGCTATGAAAATGGGGAAGAAAATTTTGAGAATAATACAAAGCCATGTTTAAATTGACTTCTCACTACATATGTAGTTGGTTGAAATATATTTTTATATGATGGTTCTTTTATGTTTCTATATCCTATGCTATTTGTTATAAAACAAGTTGTCATTTTTTGTTTTAGACCAGCTGGTGGGAGTGACAAGTGGACAGCGACAGCCTGTGACTGTCTCTCATTGTACCTCACTGGAGCTGTAGCAACCATCGTCATACAAGTGTGTGAACAGGTACAGTAGATGTGTACTGGTTATTTCATTGACATTTTCTACAAGACCATTTGTTTTGTTGAGAAAATAATAGTAAGCTGTTTGGATTTTTTTTTTTTTGGCTGCGTGGCATGTGGGATCTTAGTTCCCCAACCAGGGATCAAACCTGTGCCCCCTGCAGTGGAAGCGTGGAGTCCTAACCACTGAACCGTCAGGGAATTCCCTATTTGGATATTTTTTTGCAACCTTTTTTTGGTCTTCAAGTTATCACACCTGTTTGGGAATTCACTAGCAGTCCAGTGGTTAGGACTCCATGCTTTTACTGCCAAGGGCCCAGGTTCTATCCTTGGTCGGGGAACTAAGATCGTGCAAGCCGCAAAACCTGGCCAATAAAAAACACTGTAATGCCTGTTTCATAATAGATACGTACTGTGAATATATGAGTGAATCAAAACATTTCTAAACTAATATTCTTGAGTTGATAATTTGCATATTAAAAACCAGAAGGTATGTATGCTAGAGTGCAGTTCTGAAGCCTTTGATATTCTTTACAAATTGGTAGTTAGGCTTCTAGTGAAATCATATTAACTGTACATCATAAAAGGTGTTTGTATGAGTGCCGATTTGAGAAGAGGATACACATATAGGACATGTCCTTTCAGAACACTAAGAAATATTCCTTGTCTCCTTAACTTTTTTCTAATTTGATACATTTTATTGCATTAATGATTAGAATTTTCTTGTAAGTAATTCTTTCCATGTTAATTTTTTCTTTGTGTACTTTCCCCATTTTTATAATTCCATATAAAACAATATATGTTTTGTAGTTCTTTCTTTGGCTTTTCACAGGAGAAAAAAGGCACACCTGTGAAAATATATTTTAGTTCTATAATTACAAAGAATTCAGGAGAATAGAGAACTTGTAATGGAGGATGTTTTCCTCCCTCCCCAATCTGGGTGGAAAACAAAGTTTTCAGTCGTCCTTCTTTCTCCTCCACTTGGTATTTTTCACCTGGACAGTGAAGTCTTCCTGATAGACTTCACAAAACAACTGTCTTTCTCTGTTGACTGTCTTCCATGCTGTTTTCTCTCTGATATGTTCCGATATCAAAATTACTTGGTTGGGAATTTTTCTTTCTGGCATGGAGAAAGGTGGAGGGAATACCTGTGAAAAGTGTAATGTTTATACGAAGTTGCGTTTTTGTGTCTCATGTTTACTCTGCTCTTAAATCACTGCAGGAAAACAACACAACATGGCCATTACCTGTGAAAATTTTCTGCACAGATGAAGAAGGAGAGTGTGTTGATGTTTCCAAATATTTGATTAAAAGGGGTTTGGCTTTGAGAGAAACGAGGTATAGACTTCTTTTAAAACATCATTTTGTGATGGAGGCTTCTTATTTGCCTGTGTAAATCTTCGTATCTATGTGTGCTCAGACCTGAATTGCCTCTTGTTTGCGCTTAAAAATGATTTATAACCTAATCCTGAGGAGCCAGCTTAGAAGTAAATTCATTCAGAATTGCTAAATGTTTAAATCCCTGGACATTTTTGCTTTTATACTTTCCCCTTTGCTCTGGCATTTATCAATACATTTTAAACTAAAGGAAAGGAGAATTACACAGTGGGTACCAGATCTGAACCCTTTGGCCTCATTTGCTTAAGCAGAAATGTTTAAGCTTTATGCTGGAAATTGTGGTAGGTATATACCAAAATATATTTGTGTGATATAGGTAGCAAATGAGTAGAAATGGGTAGCCAAAAAAAGTAATTGAACAATATTTACATGTAAAGATCCTTTCAGATACTAAATTTGGGGTTTAAATACCTTTGGTCCAAGGGGAGAAGGATCAGGATATCACTGTAACCCTAGTTTCCTCTTTTTATCTTTTTCCTTCTAGAGGTAGAGGTATATTAGAATTGCAGATACATGTTCCAAGTGGTCACCTTCTGCCATACATGGCCAGATCTCTTTTTTTATCTTAGATTATTATACCTTACCTTATTTGGATCAGGACCCCAATCTTGATGAAATGGAAGGAGAATGAGAGATCAGAAATAATACGGAACCCGAGGTAGTTGGCCAGGTGTGGTAGATGCTGACTTCACTGCCTGGGCCTTGTCAGGCAGCCAGGCTCTGCATCTAGTCCTGCATTCACTGACTTCAGGCTAACACAGTTCCTCGCTGAAAGAACTGTTAAAGTGAAAAATGCTGGGCAAGTTTATATTAACTAACAATATCTGCCACTAATTTAATGTTCTTTTCTACTTTTCTGGCACTAAAACTACTACCTCAAGGCTGGGAGTGATGAGGGAGCAGTGTTCGTTGAGGAATTATGCAGCTATTATCTAATCAGTGCTCATTTCCGTTTGAAAGAAAATATAGGAAAGTGGAAGAAACAAAAATCTGCCATAATTTTTCTAACATAAACAATGTTAATATTTCCTTCTAGGGTTTTTTATAGGCATGTTTTTTTAATTGGAAGGGAATAAGAGGAAGTAAAGCAATTATGAATGAATATAGCATGTTACCACTAACACTTAATATTTGAATAGTATGGAAAAACTATTTTTTAAGGGACTCATTATCTTTGTATTATTTTATGAATGTTGATAACTTGCCACATGTATGATCTGTCTTTGGGTTAAATTAGAATCAGCTTGAAGCTGTTGTATTTCCCAATAACATCTAGTTAATTGTATGATACTTGGGATATACTTAATAGACTTTAAGAGAGAATAGCATGTAAATATGGGATAGTAATTTAATGCATTTAAGTGAAATTATATTACTTTATCATCAAGCTCATGCATAATTTAAAATAATTTTCATTATAACTTAAAGTATACTCATTTTTATGTAACAAATTAGACTAGGGTATCCTAGACTAATTAGACTAGACTAATCCTTCAAGTATATTTGAAGGATTCTTTTTATATTGTTTTCCCAGAATTTTTTTATTTGCTCATGGTTAGATATGTTCTTTTTTGCATGTTACAGAACTAATAAATTAGATAACAGCCATTCATTATCCCAGAAGTCTCTGGAAATCCCACTGGTACAAGGAGAGTCAGTGGTTACTAAGTGTATTAAAATTAACTCTGACCCTGACAAAAAAGCTGCTGATATTCTCAGTGAACACGAGGTGTCTGAATTTAAGGAGAAACTTCTAGAACCAAGAACCACTGGATGCTATAAGCCACCAGCTATCCCTACCCAGGCAGTGTTTGAGGCAGCAGTCAGCTGCATTGGTGATGATGGAACTATATTCGTGGCACCTAAAGTATCAGGTAAGACCCGTCACATCATGCAGTGTTCTGTAAAAGTGGTCGCTTTTACTACTAGAGAAGTTTAATTGGAAGGGAATATCTCTAGGAAAATACACATGGATTGAAATTCTTTGGGCAGATATTTAACCTTTCTGAGCCGCTTTTTCACTAAGTTGTTGTGAGGTTTGAAAGAAATAATGCATGAAAGTGTTTTGCACAATGCCTAACACATGAAAATCATTTATTGAGACATTGGGAATGGATAAACATTGGGCCTAAGATGAGCATGGGGGGACAGGTTCCAGTTATACAAGTTTGGGGGCTCTCTAAGAAAAAAGAATACAAACGTTTATATTCATTTAAAAGTGAGAAAAGAAGTCACAACAAATGACTGGAGAGTCAGGGCCATTTGAGATTCAGGTCCTTCCTGAGACCTCTTTAGCTTATGTACCAACGCTTCCTTTCTACAACCTGAGTGTGTCCAGGACACTTGATGACTCACAGCAGCTCTAGCTTTCACGGGACTTAAGCTCCGTTAGCTTCATAGTAAGTCCACCTATGGTTAGGGGCATGGGGGCTACGAATTTGTTGAAATTTTTGTCTCATGTGTTGATCTGCTAAATACTGTTTCTTAATTTGAAAACCAGACTAAATCTGTGTAATTGGCTATTCTAGAAATGAGTAGTGTTTCAGACCTCTAGCAACAGTACTTAATCCAGAAACTTTGCTTGACGTGTGTAAATAATCTTAGCTAGAACTGGTTGCCAGAGGCCTTACTTCCAATCTCCTGCAATACGGATAATGTGGGCTAGCACTATTACACCCAGTTTACAGAAGAACATACTGAGGCTTTTGCCCAGGAGCTCGCAACTAAAGTAGTAGAACTGTTATATGAACTGACACCAGAGCTTGCCCTCTCTGGCATCAGTTATGGGCATATAAATTTACTGTGGAAATAATGAGCCAGTTAGCAGGAAGTAGCAATATTAGAATTTTAATATTATACCCGCAGCACTGTGCTGTATCTAAGCATCAAATAACAAAGAGCTTTTTTTTTTTTTTTCGGTACGCGGGCCTCTCACTGTTGTGGCCTCTCCCGTTGCGGAGCACAGGCTCCGGATGCGCAGGCTCAGCGGCCATGGCTCACAAGCACAGCCGCTCCGCGACATGTGGGATCTTCCTGGACCGGGGCACGAACCCGTGTCCCCTGCATCGGCAGGCGGACTCTCAACCACTGCGCCACCAGGGAAGCCCAAAAAGAGCTTTTAATGATTCTTGCACTTCCAAAATAATGCTTGCGTTTGTAACCATAGATCAGAATAATAATTTACATGTTGTTAGTCAGTAGTATGTTTCAAAACATATTGAAGCTATTGACTAAATTAGATTTATATTAAAGCTCTATTATGTGGGGACTGATTTTTAATTCCTTTTAATGTTATCTAAGTGATGAAGTTACTAAAGTTTGATGATGACTTCATTTGAAAATGGTAGGGAATTTTTCCTAAATGCTTTCTATTTTTAATAATTTCAGAATTTGAACTAATAAAAATGATGAACGAAATTCAGAGTAATTTAAAATGCCTTGGTCTTTTGGAGCCTTATTTCTGGAGAAAGGGAGAAGCTTGTGCAGTAAGGGGATCAGATACTTTGTGGTATCGAGGCAAAGTAATGGAAGTCATTGGAGGCACTATCAGGGTGAGTCTGAAATTCTTTTGTGACTATTTTAAGGCTAAGTGCTATAACATTAAGAGGTCTTTCAAGTTCAGATACATGAAATTTTGATTAAAACATCTTTTAATGAGTTCATTCATGTAGGAGAATCACTTGGATGCATTATATATTTATTTGTAATAAGAATTCCTCTTTTTATTTTTAAGTATATTTATTAACCTGAATAACAAAAAAATATTTCCAGATAGGGATTTTTACCACTGGAACTTTAATGGTGCCACTTATTTGTAATTGGCAGCCTTATTTGTGTGCATGGTGCTAAGTAAAACAACTTATTTTCCAGTATATTTCTATATCTCCTTAGTAAATTTGTTTACGGGACCCCCTAATTTACCCTTTCACATTAGTGTTAATTTACCCTTTCCAGAATACTAAGAACAGTACTTGAGTTTCATCTAAAATCTTCAGAAAGAGCTGCATACAGTTGACCCTTGAACAGCACTAGGGCTGGGGAGCCAACACTCTGTGTAGCCGACCTGAGTATAATTAATGTCATTCTTCCATGTCCACGGTTGTGTGTCACAGATTCAATCAGCTGTCGATCGTGTAGTGCTGTAGTAGGTTTTTACTGAAATAAATCCATGTGTAAGTAAGTGGACCCTCATAGTTTAAACCCGTGTTGTTCAAGGGTCAACTGTACTTTGAAAATATGTGTATATAAAAATATAGATGGAAAATGCCTCCATTTACATTGTACTTGAAGTATAGCAATGAAATCAAGAGACATTCAGCCTGTGAAGATTTTGGTTTTAGGAGGGGAGGAAAAATTAAGAAGAAAAGTCTTTTGTTAATACTTGCACAGGAGATTATTATCTATTTGATGATGATACCTGACAATAATGTAGCACTTCAGGTTTCTAAGCTTTTTTCACATATGCGCATTCGTATTTTCTTATTTGTTTCCAACTATCATAGATGTAGATTACTATTCCCATTTTACCAGTAAGAAAATTGAAATTTATGTTCAGTGATGTGCCCGAGGTCAACATGTCAGTGGGTGGTGGTACTGGAATTCATATCTAAGCATCTGATTCCAAAATTTCTGATCTAAGCCTTGTGCTTTTTGTGCTGGAATACAGACTTTACAGGGTTTTTTTTTTTTCCTGGAAGGTATCTTTTGTTTTTATTTTTTAAAAATTTTATTGCAGTATAGTTGATTTACAATGTTGTGTTAGCTTCAGGTGTACAGCAAAGTGATTTAGTTATACATATACATTTATTTATTTTCATAGGTTTTTTAAAAAAATTATTTATTTAATTTATTTATTTTTGGCTGTGTTGAGTCTTTGTTGCTGCACACGGGGTTCCTCTAGTTGCCACGAGTGGGGACTACTCTTTGTTGAGGTGTGCGGGCTTCTTACTGTGGTGGCTTCTCTTGTTGCAGAACACAGGCTCTAGGCGCGTGGGCTTCAGTAATTGCAGCACATGGGCTCAGTAGTTGTGGCTCGTGGGCTCTAGAGCACAGGCTCAGTAGTTGTAGCGCACGGGGCTTAGTTGCTCTGCAGCATGTGGGATCTTCCCAGACCAGGGATTGAACCCATGGTCCCCTGCATTGGCAGGCAGATTCTCAACCACTGCACCACCAGGGAAACCCTTAAGAGGTTTTTTGGGTTGTTTTTTTTTTGCTGTACGCGGGCCTCTCACTGTTGTGGCCTCTCCCATTGCAGAGCACAGGCTCCGGACGCGCAGGCTCAGCAGCCATGGCTCACGGGCCCAGCCGCTCAGCGGCTTGTGGGATCTTCCCGGACCGGGGCACGAACCCGTGTCCCCTGCATCGGCAGGCGGACTCTCAACCACTGCGCCACCAGGGAAGCCCCCCTTCATAGGTTTTTAATAGAAGTAAGATGGTTTCAAATTTTGGGTTAGTATTTAGGTATATGGATACTCAACAGATTCATGTGTTTATATGCAAATGAGTCTATTTTCACATACACTTGAATTGTTCAGAGAACTCTTTTTTAACATAAAAGTAAATTGAAATTCAATTTTCATTAAGTTATAATTCATAATCTTTACATATATAGGATCCAAATAAGATAGTGGTGAACTATATTTTTTTCATACTTTCTAAGATCTCTGTTTTTTAAATTTGAGAGTATTTTGATATTTTAATCATCATTTTTAATTTTTTTCCTATGCATTTCAAGTATACACAATAAATTTTTCATTCCTTAACCTGATATCTTTCAAGGTTATCCTATGATCCACATTAAGAAATAGACATAAAAAAAAGACATTAAAAAAAAACTCATGTATATATTTAGGGCTTCCCTGGTGGTGCAATGGTTGAGAGTCTGCCTGCCGATGCAGGGGACATGGGTTCAATCCCTGGTTCGTGCCCCGGTCCGGGAAGATCCCACATGCCGCGGAGCGGCTAGGCCTGTGAGCCATGGCCGCTGAGCTGTGTGTCCAGAGCCTGTGCTCTGCAACGGGAGAGGCCACACACAACAGTGAGAGGCCCGCGTGCCACAAAAAAAAAAAAAGAAAAGAGACATTACATGTAATTGTACTTACCCTAACTACCTGTAATGTACTCAGATATTTTTTATTCAATTCTATTTCATTTTTTTAATGCTGACTGCCAAGACAGCCCAATTAACAGTGATATGTTAATTTCATTAAATTGGGGTAACAGAAGTAACTTACTGACATTCCTTATTCTTGAAACAATTTAGAAACTGAATTATCAAAATTAAATAAAGCATTTTTAAAAATGGACTGTTGAGGACTTATAGTTTCTGGTTCCACATTTAATCTCTGAAGTTGCCACACCATCCTAACAGCAAGTAAAAAGCTGAACAAACTGAAAAATCTATAACTCTTCTTGTGTCTGTAAGAGAGGGAGTACAAAGGGCAAACCACTGCCCCAACAGAGAGTCAGGTGAATATAGGGAGTCACTTATGGGAGCTTATGGGAGCAGAGACTGACGACCAGAACTCTAACGGAAGAATTGCTGGAATTTTTTTTTTTTTTTTTTTTTCCGCACCACATGGCTTGTGGGATCTTAGTTCCCCAACCGGGGTTGAACCCAGGCCCTCGGCAGTGAGAGCCTAGAGTCTTAACCATTGGACTGCCAGGGAATTCCCAAGAATTGCTGGAATTTAGTGTGGACAACTCTGAGGGGCAAAAACTCCAGGGAACCCAGTCATCAGAAGGTTCCACACAATTCTATGAGACTTATCTCCAAGAGCTTGACCAGGTTCTCACATAAATATCAGAGATGCTTCTGGCACGGGAAGGAGCAAAGGAACCATTTTGACATATGCTAGAGCATTCTGTTTTTCTTAATAAGGCCTGCACTCAGGAGACAGTAGTTAAGCAGGGCCTAAGCGTCTGGGGTATTATCAGAGCCTAATCAACCTGGGGGAAAGGAAATTACCCAATTCCAGTTAACTCTAGCTTTCCACATTGGAAAAAGACCCACCTCCAGCTCACTCTATCATCCTTTCCCACTTCAGGGAGTAGAGCAGAAAGCTGAGAAACACTTGTGAAGTTCACGTTCTGAAAGCATAGTCTCAACGAAAGACAGAGACGTGATCATAAGACTGTAGAACATTTCTCCTCCTGCCACACCGTCCTCCCACATTACTGAAGGCCCATTTATAGCAGTTCCTTTTACACAGTACATGTCTGGCTATGAAGAAAAAATTACAAAACAGTAGGATACTGGCATAAAAAAAGATGCATAGATCAGTGGAATAGAATAGACAGCCTAGAAATAAACCTATGCACATGTGAACAAGTAATGTATGACAAAGCCAAGAATATACAGTGGGGATAGGACAGTCCCTTCAATAAATGGTGTTGGGAAAACTGGACAGCCACATGCAAAAGAATGAAACTAGACCACTATCTTAAACAGTACACAGAAATTAACTCAAAATAGATTATAGGGCTTCCCTGGTGGTGCAGTGGTTGAGAGTCCGCCTGCCGATTCAGGGGACATGGGTTCGTGCCCTGGTCTGGGAAGATCCCACATGCCGTGGAGCGGCTGGGCCCGTGAGCCATGGCCCCTGAGCCTGCGCATCCGGAGCCTGTGCTCCACAACGGGAGAGGCCACAACAGTGAGAGGCCTGCGTACTGCAAAAAAAAAAAAAAAAAGAGTAGCTGTAATGGTTTCAGAACAGACTCAAAGCAAGGAAGGTTATCAAGGAAAAAGGGCATTACATAATGGAAAAGGGTCAGTTTTCCAAGAAGACATAAAATTCTGAATGTCTTAATAAATTCTTAATATGCCCCTAAGAACAGAGAGTCAAACTACATGAGGCAAAAACTAGCACAACTGCAAGGAGAAATAGCTATATCCACTATCATAGTTGGAGACTTCAGCATCCCGCCCCCAATCAGAAATGGACAGATCCAACTGGCAGAAAATCAGTAAGGACATAACTGAATTCAACAACAACATCATCAACTGGATATAATTAGCATCTGTAGACTTATTCCTCCAACAACAGCAAGATACACATTGTTCAGATCACATGGAATATTCACCAAGATAGACCACATTCTGGGCCATAAAACACACCTTACATTTAAAAGAATAGGAATCAGTGTTTGCTCTCAGACCACAATAGAGTTAAACTAGAAATCAGTAAGAGAAAGACAACTGGAAAATCCCAAAATGCATGGAGATTTAACAGCAAACTTCTAAATAACACATGGGTCAAAGAAGAAATCTTAAGAGAGATATTAAAATATTTTGAACTAAAATGAAAACAACTTACAAAATTTATGAGATGCAGCTAAAGCAGTTCTGAGAGGGAAATTCATTGCATTGAATGCATATATATATATATATATATATATATATATATATATATATACACACATATACATATATATATTATAAAAGAAGGAAAGTCTAAAATCAGTTATCTGTGTTTCTACCTTAGAAAATTAGAAAAAGAAAAAAAAAGCCAAAGTAAGCGGAAGAAAAGAAATAATAAGAATTAGAGCTGAAATCTGTGAATCCCTGAAAACAGGAATTCAAGGAAAAAAATTAATGAGATTTAAACCTGGTTCGTTGAAAAGTTTGATAAAGTCGATAACCCTCTAGCCTGGCTAGCCAAGAAAAAAAAAAAAGGACACAAATTACTAATATCAGAAATAAAAGCAGGGATATCAATACAGATTTAATGAACATTGAAAGATAAAGGAATACTGTGAACAACTATGCCCACACATTGGATAACCTAGATGGACTAGACCAGTTTCTTAAATGACACAAAATGCCAAAACTCACACAAGAAGAAATAAACAATCTCGGCCTCTATCTATTAAAGAAATTGAGTCAATAATTGACAGCCTTCCAAAACAAAAACCACCAGGCCCAGATAGGTTCACTGGTGAATTCTGCCAGACATTTAAGGAAGATATTTTACCATTTCTCTACAATATCTTTCAGAGGAAAGAAGCAGAGGGCATACTTCATAACTCATTTTATGAAGCAAGCATTACCCTAATTCAAAAACGAAGACATTACAAGAAAACTACAAACCAGTATCTCTCAGGAACATAGATGCAAAAATCCTCAGCAAAATATTAGCAAGTTAGAGCCAACACAGTATGTAATGTTTAAAAAAAATTACATACTATGATCAAATAGTGTTTATCCCAGGTATACAAGGCTGATGAACCATTTGAAAATCAATTATAGTAATCCATCACATCAACAGTGTAAAAATGAAAAATCACATGATTATGTCCGTAGATGCAGAAAAAGCATTTGAGAAGATCCAGCACTCATTTCATGATAAAAACTCAGTAAACTAGAAGTATAAGGGAACTTCTACAGGTATCATAATACTTAATGGTGAGAAACTTAAGGCTTTTACACCAAGATCAGGTACGAGGCAAGGATACCCACTCACCAATCCTTTTCAGTATTGTACTGGAAGTGTTAGCTAATGCAACAAGATAAGAAAAGGAAATAAAGGGTAATCAGATTGAGCAGGAAGAAATAAAACTGTGTATGTTTGCAGATGACATGTTCATCTACCTTAAAAAAAATGCAAGAGACTCATCAAAAAACTCCTGGAACTAGTAAGCAATTACAGGAAGATTGCAGAATATAAGGTTAATATACATAACTCAATTTCTTTCTCATATACTAGCAGTGAACAGATGGAATTTGAAATAAAAAACACAATACCATTTTACGTTAGCACCCCCAAAACAAAATACTTAGGTATAAATCTAACAAAATATATACAAAGATATATATGAGGAAAACTGCAAAACTCTGATGAACAAAATCAAAGAACAAAATTAATGGAGCAACACTGTTCTTGGATAGGAAGACTCGATGTCAAGATGTCAGGTCTTTTCAACTGTATTTGTGGATTCAGTGCAATCCTAGTCAAAATTCCAGCAAGTTATTTTGTGGACATCAGCAAACTTTATTCTTAAGTTTATATGGAGAGACAAAAGACTCAGGATAGACAACACAATATTGAAGGAGAAGAACAAAGTTAAAGGACTGACACGCTAGGCTTCAAGAGTTAGTATAAAATTAATCGAGACAGTGTGGTATTGGCAAAGCAAAATACAAATAGATCAATGGAATAGACTAGAGAACACAGAAATAGACCCACATAAATATAGTCAATGATCTTTGACAAAGGAGCAATGGCAATACAACTGAGCAGAGATAGTCTTCTCAGCAAATGGTGCTGGAACAATGGAACATCCACATGCAAAAAAATCCAGACACAGATTTTATACCTTCCATAAAAATTATCTCTAAATGGACTACAGACCTAAATGTGAAACATAAAACTGTAAGACTCCTAGAAAGACAACATAGAAACATAGATGACCTTTAATATGGCAATGACTTTTTAGATACAGCACCAAAGACATGGCCATGAAAGAAATAAGGTACAAGCTGGACTTCATTAAAATTAAAAACTTCTTCTCTGCAAAAGACAATGTCAGGATAATGAGAAAACAAGCTAAACACTGGGAGAAAATACTTGCAAAATATACATCTGATAATGGACTGTTATCCAAAATATACAAAGAACTCTTAAAATCTAACAGTAAGAAAACAAGCCAATTTAAAAAATGGACCACAGATCTTAACAGATACCTCACCAAAGGAGACATACAGATGGCAAATAAGGATATGAAAAGAAGTTCCACATCATATGTCACCAGGGAAATGCAAGTTAATACAAGATAGCACTACACATATATTAGAATGGCCAAAATCTGGAACACTGACAACACCAAATGCTGGTGAGGATATGGAGCAACTGATATGGAGCAACTCCACTGCTGGTGGGAATTCAGAGTGGTACATCCTCTTTGGCAGACAGTTCAGCAGCTTCTCAACAACTAAATCTACTCTTAACATATGATCCAGCAGTCGCACTCCTTGGTATTGTTGACCTGAAATAAACAGACTGCCAGATACTTCTCCAGCAAAGTTGGGTTTATTCAGGATCAGCAGAGAATTACAATTCAGGGTCTGCAACCATGGTAAGTCACGTGCAAGTTCCTGCAAAGCAAGGACAGGAGAACACTTTTACAGAGAAGAAAAGGAAGTGGGTATGGCTCTAGTAAACAAAGAGTCTGTGGCTTTTCATTGGCTGAGTCCTTCCCGGGAAAGAAAAAGAGTCTGTATTCCTCCTGTTGGGCTCTGCTATCATCAAAGGACATGGAGCTCCCCTTTCTGATCTCCCAACTCTGTTTAATTGAGGTTTCTGTTTATTAAATCTTTACAGTATTTACCCAAAGGAGTTGAAAACATGCCCACACAAAAACCTGTTTATAGGAGCTTTATTCATAATTGCCAAACTTGGAGGCACCCAAGATGTCCTTCAGTAGGTGATGGATAAATAAACTGTAGTGCATTCATACAATGGAATATTATTCAGTGCTAAAAAGAAATGAGCTATCAAGCCATGAAAAGCCATGGACGAACCTTAAATGCATATCACTAAGTGAAAGCAAGTCTGAAAAGGCTACATATACTGTATGACTCCAACTATATGACCTTCTGGAAAATGCAAAATATGGAGATAGTAAAAAGATGAGTGTTTGCCAGGGGTTGCGGGGAGGGAGGACAGAGGATTTTTAGGACAATGAAAACGCCCTTTGTTTTCACAGAACGTCTTTATACATTTGTCAGTCCCATAGGGGTACATCACTAAGTGAACCCTAACGTAATCTATATGGACCTTGATTTTGACGTATCCATGTAGGTTCATGATTATAACAAATTACCACTATGGTGCAGGATGTTACAGTGAGGGAGGCTGGGGTGTGAGGGAAATCTCTGTACCTTCCTCTAAATTTTGCTGTGAACCCAAAATTCTTTAAAAAATGGAGTCTTTAGAAAGTTATTTTACAAAATTTGAGGAACACTGGATGACTTAAAAACAAGTTTCTTTCTCATAGGACTTCTCAGAACCTTTATTATGCAATGTGATTCTCCAGGAAGGAAACATTACATGCAGAGTTTCCCAAACTGCGAAACTGAGGAATACTGAGAATTTGAGAAATGTTCTTTTATTAAATGGAAATCAGGACTTCTAAAATACTTGGAAAAACAAAAGAAAAACTTTAAACATCCTCCAAAAAATTGATTATTCTCAAGAAAAGAAAAAGCTTTTGTTCATTTGTAAGAAAACCTTTTGACAGTGAGGTTTGATACACTATGGGATGAGGAAATATAGTGTTACTTTTTTTCTAGAGATTTTTTTTTGAATCCAGATTTATATCTCCTTCTAGGATGTCTTTTTTTTTTTTTCTCTTTAATACTAGGGAGTCCTTTCGGTCCCCTAGTTTTTAGTAGTAAGTTTTAATTATGAACTTTGTCCTGTTTCAGGTACAATATTTAGATCACGGATTCACTGAGAAGATTCCACAGTGTCATCTTTACCCTATTTTGCTATATCCTGATACACCCCAACTTTGTATTCCTTGTCAGCTCTATAATACCATACCTGTGAGTAAACAGGGATTTATAGTATGATCAATTTTAAAATACTGTCCTTTTATTAACAATAGTTTTCTAGAAATTAGAATGTAAGATGAAACCCCTTTCAGTGCAACAAAAATAATATTTAGAAATAAGCTTACAAAGATAGCTAAAGGGCCTTTATGAAGAAAATGACAGAATTATACTGAAGGATATAAAAATATCTGAATAAATTAAGAGAGATAATGTCTTCACAGATGGGAATTTTGTTTGGAATTGTTAATTTTTAGTTACGGTTCAAATAAAATTTCAAGAAACTTGAAGCTGGATCAGAGAAAGGAATGGTATATTAATTATCTCTTGCTATATAACAAATAAAGCTTAAAATTTAGTGGTCTAAATCGACAATAAGCTTTTTAAAAATTTCATACAGTTTCTGTGGCTCAGGCATTGGGAACAGCTTAGCTGGGTGTTTTGGCTCAGGGTCCCTGATGACTCTGCAGCCAAGATGTGCACCAGAAAGGCAATAACCCAAAGGACTGACTGGGCTGAAGAACCCGCTTCCAGATGCTCACTCACAGGGCGCTGGCAGGAAGCTGGGGCGCCTCATGGGCTTTTGGCAGGAGGCCCCAATTTCCTGGCCAAGTGAACCTCTTAACACATACGACAGAATAGTCACTGCTCCTTAATAAATATACATTGTAGTCAGTGTACAAGAACTGCTTTGGTATATTGGCCTTTTTAAAAAGTTTTATCATGCTTTGTTTTTAGTGTGGGTTTATATTTTTAAAGCATAAAATGCTTTAAGAGAGTAATGGGGGGAAGCTGAGACAAATTATTAGTTTCTTAAGATCATTTTTATCATATACCCATGATATTCTTTGAAAACTGCCTATATATTTTGTCCTTCTCTCTAGTGTTATCTGTTTATGGCTACTTTTGTGTATCTTCATTTACTTCTTGCTCTTATTTTGTGAAAGAATCTGAGTTTATTAATCCCAAATAGGTCGGGAATGCCTGGCAACCAGATGCAGTAGAACTCCTTCAGGAGCTGCTTTCAAAGAGAGAGGTGGAAGTTCACATTATGGTAATTTGTATTTAAAGCATATATCATTGGGACTTCCCTGGGAGTCCAGTTGTTAAGACTTCGCCTTCCGATGCAGGAGCTGTGGGTTTGTTCCCTGGTCGGGGAGCTAGGATCCCACATGCCTCTCAGCCAAGGGACCAAAAAACAGAAGCAGTATTGTAACAAATTCAATAAAGACTTTAAAAATGGTTCACATCAAAAAATCTTAAAAGAAAAAACCTCAAAAAAAATTTAAAAATAAAGCATATATCACTGATTTAGTTTATTTGCCATAAAGTGTTACAGGTAATACAATTTGAGGGATTTTTTTTTTTTTTTCTTTTTGCGGTATGCGGGCCTCTCACTGTTGTGGCCTCTCCCGTTGCGGAGCACAGGCTCCGGATGCGCAGGCCCAGCGGCCATGGCTCACGGGCCCAGCCGCTCCGCGGCATATGGGATCCTCCCAGACTGGGGCACGAACCCGTATCCCCTGCATCGGCAGGCGGACTCTTAACCACTGTGCCACCAGGGAGGCCCCTTGAGGGATTTTTTTTGTGAAGAACTATGTTCCTATGTGATTATCAATTACTCGTTAACATAAAAGAAGTTACCACTTTGGTTCCTAGGCTCATTTTAAATAAACCTAATTTTGAGCAAGTTCCTGAGAACTTCCATAAGCAAATAATTTGGAAGATTCCTTATTAACAACTTATTTTGACATGAGGAGAGTACTGAGGAAATAGAGATGTTTATAAACACACATGGTAGTTTTCAGGATGGTGCTGTGTGTATAGCACTGTGTTAGGTGCAGGTAATTCCCGTCCTCAAGGGCCCTGTCTAGTTACTGAAACAGTGAGACACAAGACAAAACCCTAAAGACTTTACACCACAACTTGCTGAGAGCCAGGCGGCTGGTAAAAAGAGTGAGTGTAATAGGAATGTAGAAATGGGAGTTGATGAAGCGCTCCTGACCAGGTAGGTGCGGAGACAGAAAGGGGAAATGCATTTGCTAGAACAGTAGAAGTTTTGGGAGGAGCAGCAGTGTGAATAGGGTTTAAGAGAAGTAGACATCAGGCAGGAGGCCCCACTGGGGGTTCTTGAGCAGTGAGGCAGCGAGAAGATTCTCCTGGAGCTGTGCTGGAGGGTTCGGGCAGAAGGATAGAAGAACTTTAAGGAAGTGTTTCTGTATGAAAGGTGTGATGGCAGGCTAATAAAGACCTAAAAAGAGCCACAGACGCACTTAAATAAGAAAGTGGAGAAGCCTCTCTGGTTATTCACAGCCTCTGTGGACAGTCATAGAAGTCCTGCAGAGGTGGGAACTGTTCAGGTTATCCAGGTGGCTTTCTTTGCTGCTTAGCTTAGCCTAGGAAAACTGTGGCATATACCAAGGTACTGGATTTCTCAGAAACCATGCCTGTGCCTGCCCTTGCAGCCATGCTGCTGTAGCGGACCTTCCCCAGAAGTGCTCCTCCTACCTTACGTGCTCATGGCACAGACCCGGTGCCTCTTACCTGCTGGGCTCTGTCCTGGGAGTGCAGGCGCAGCAAGAGCCGAATAGAAGCTCCCGCCTCCGTTGAGCTTCCATTTTAGTGATGGGAAATAAAATGAAAAAATATATATATATGTAAGGTATGTTAAATAGTAGTGCTGGCCAGAAAAATGAATTAGGAAAGGCTGAT
Organism: Mesoplodon densirostris; assembly: GCF_025265405.1. NCBI lineage: Eukaryota > Metazoa > Chordata > Mammalia > Artiodactyla > Ziphiidae > Mesoplodon > Mesoplodon densirostris. Next base: position 193,497 of record NC_082677.1, read on the forward strand.
AGGGAGAGGTGGGCGGGGGAGGAGATAACATTTTAAATACAGTGGTCAGAGAAGACATCCCTAAAAAGATAAAATTTGATTGAGACTTCCGAGTGGTGAGAGGACACGCCTTGCAGTTACCAGATCAGTGCAGAGAGCCGCAGGGCAGGAGACGCCTGGAGTGTACAAGGAGCAGACGGACGCACGGAGGTGGGAGGCCACCTGTGAGAGGTGCAGTTGTCACTGCGTGGAGGTGGGTGGGATCTGACCTCACAATCTACTGTTTTCACTTTGCACTGGTGAAAACTGGACGGTAGAAAAAGGTAGAAGCAGGAGATCAGCTGGAAGGCGATTACACTAAGCAGAGACATGAGTTTGGACTAAGGTGGTACCGAGTGGAAACAGCGAGGAACAATCAGCTTATCAGTCATGTGCATTTTGGTACCTAATGTTTGTAAACAGACCCACGGGTTTTAAAGCCACTATATGACTCCTAGACTGTTGTTAACTTCTTCTGATTCCTGCCATTTTTGGATTTTTAACTAAACTTCATTTCTTTACCCCTGAGCATACTTTTTCTTTCTCCTTCTACTAAGTATAAATTATTAGTATTATCTAAAGGTGATGTATAGCAAATTGTTTTCTTTACATAACTAGAAAACTCTCTACCTTATGGACATGTAAATATATTTTATAAAAACCAGAGTAGTAGCATTATTGCCTCGTTATCTGTCAAAATACCAGGAAGAAAATTTTACAAAACGAGTCACTAGTCAAACTAGTAATACTGTGGTTGTCAGAAATCTAATTTCATTTTTGCCAACTGTAAAATTTTAATCTTCAAGCAGACTTTATTTTTATAGTAATAATCTCCTTTGTTGAACTTAAATAGGAGTTACCGGAAAATCCATGGGAGAAATTATCTATTCATCTGTATTTTGATGGAATGTCACTTTCTTATTTTATGGCACACCATAAGTATTGTACTTTTGAACATTCTGAGGAAATACTGAAGGAAGTAAGTGAACTATTTTTCTATAAAAATCTAAACTATAGAAAAAGAAATTGTGGTTAAAATGTCATATTTTGTCTTACGCCTCAAGCCTTCCATATAGTTCTACATGCCTGATACGTTAAGAGGGTCTAGAGGATTTGTAAATTCTTTATTGAGAAAGCAATACCCTATATCATGCTTTATAAAGTCTTAAAAAAGACTTCAATTGCGTTAAGAGTCACTTAGTGTTTCTGTATCTTCAAACCTAATGAGAAGCTCATATGTTCTCTAACGTTGTTTGAATATAGATGTAAATTATAAAATCATAATGGAATTCACTGCCAGAAAACGACTCTCTCCCAAGATAAAATGGTTTTGCCTTATATTCAGTATTATAACATTTCCCCCATTTTGCTTTCTTACAGGGAACTCAGAGCCAGATTTTAAGCTTAGCTTCAGTAAATAGCCCATTCCAGTTGCCTGGTGCTTCTGTTTTTAATATTTTAAAAAACATAATTAGTTTGTTACAGATATGATTTCACATTGCAAGCTGCCACAAATACTTTATAGAAATGGGTACTCATCATAAATAAGAATGTGAACATTTTATATCGCAAGATATTTTTAGACTTGCAGTTCACTTGTTAGGTTTTTGAATATTCATTTTAGTGATAGTACACGACCAAACAGTGGGTGTTCAGTTCAATATAGGAAACTACTTTCTTCTCTCAAATAGGGAAACTATGATATAACTTTGTACATGTAATCCTCACAGCCAGTTGTTTCTTTTGAGCATAGAGGTGTGTGTGTGTGTGTGTGTGTGTGCGCGCGTGCGTGCGTGCGTGCCTGCCCCCGTGTGTTTGTGTAAAGGGTGTTTCATCTGTTAAACAGGTTTTATAGAGATTACTTAGTCTCTCTGCCAGGTGTACTCTTCAGTGTGAACATTTAAAAGGAGAGGTAAGAGCTCCCACTCTTATTATAAACTAATGACAATTGACATGCTTTTAGCATAATTTTGCAGATTCTTCCTGTTGCAATATTAAGATCACTCAGACACTAAATTTTCCCATAGTTAAGCTGAAATGAATGCCAACAAGGTCATGCACACAGTTTTTGTGGGATGAAATATGAAAGTGCCTTAAAACAATATTACATAGTTAAAGATAGTTTTATTCATTAATAGTACTATATTATTTCAGAAGCCAACAGATTACAATAAAAAGTATGAGGAAGAGAGATGGGAAATAAGGTTTGAGGTAAGTTTCAATCCAAATATTTTGAAAATTTGGACACTTCACCAATACAAAGAATCTGATACAAGATCAGGAAGGTAAGCATAACAGCTTTATTGAGATAATTTATATACTATAAAATTCAACTTTTTAAAGTGTACAAATCAGTGGTTTTTAATATATTCATAGAGTTGTACAATCATCACAACTATCTAATTCTACAACATTTCATCTCAGAAAGAAGCTCCATACCAGCAGCAGTCACTTTCCATTTCCCCTTCCCCAGTTTCCTGGAAACTGTTTCTGTGGGTTTGTCTGTTCTGGACGTTTCATATAAAGGGAATCATAGCCCTTTGCCACTGGCTTCTTTCGTTCAGCATAATGTTTGCAGGGTTGAATCATGCTGTAGTATGTGTCCTTTTTATTGCTGAATAATATTCCATTATACAGATACACCACATTTTGTTTATCCATTCATCTGTTGATGGATACTGGGGTTGTTTTTACCTTTACAGATAGTGAATTAAAGCTACTATAAACGTTTGTATACAAATTTTTAAGTGGATGTCTGTTTTCAGGTCTCTTGAGTATGGACCTAGGTGTGGAATTACTAAGTCATATGGTGACTGTGTTTACCATTTTAAGGAACTGTGAAACTGTTTTCCAAACCAGCGGCATCATTTTACTTTGGTACTAGGATTGTACAAGGGTTCCATTTTATCCATATCCTCACCAACATTTATCTGACTTTTTTCCTGGCCATCTTAGGATAGGTGTGAAGATACAAGTCCCTTATCAGATATGATTTGCAAGTATTTTCTCCCATTCTGTGGGTTGTCTTCACTTTCTTGGTGGTATCCTTTGAAACACCAGAGTTTTAAATTTTTTATTTTTTATTTTTTTTGCGGTACGCGGGCCTCTCACCATTGTGGCCTCTCCCGTTGTGGAGCACAGGCTCCGGACGCGCAGGCTCAGCGGCCATGGCTCACAGACCCAGCCATTCCACGGCATGTGGGATCCTCCCGGATCAGGGCACGAACCCGTGTCCCCTGCATCAGCAGGCGGACTCTCAACCACTGCGCCACCAGGGAAGCCCCAGAGTTTTAAATTTTGATGGAGTCTAGTTTATCCTTTTTATCTTTTTTTTTCTTTTGTCACTTTTGCTTTTTGGTGCAAGAAGTGTTTTCATAAGTAAAATTTTATTTAAAATTTTAAGTAGAACTTAATTCCTATAATTATAAAAATGACATGCTTGATGTAAAGTGTTTTGTAACAAATCAGTAAAATTCAACAGTAGGTCGTCACTTCTTGATGAAATCTAAGTGGTTCAAATATGTTTTGTTTTGCCACCAGTTTAGAAATGTTAAATAGTAATAAGTGAGTCTACAAATTTGAATATGATTGTTTTACTATTTATGTTAATCACCATATTCAAGATTTTTTTTAACTTACTAAAAGAAAAATCCCCTATATTTTTATATGTATATTTCTTTTAACAACTGCTAACTGCCTTGATCCTCTTTGGAATCGTATAACTTTTAATTACTCCTTATGCTTTTATAGAGCTTAAGAGCACACTTTTTTCATGATTTTTAACTTAAATCTTCGTCATTTCATATATTAGTTTTTATTATAAAATACTCTAAAAATAAATGAAATACCACAGAAATGTGAAAAGAAAGAAGTTGCCCCAATTCTACATCTTGAACACCCCAGTCCGTCCCACTAAGCAGCCGCAATTTGTTAATCATTCTTCTAGAATTTCATGTGTTATATGTAAATATTATATATAAGTAAACAAAATATTCCTATGGGGGGTTTTTTTACACAAAAATCTTTTTTTTTTTGGCAGGGGACAAAAGATTGCTAAAAATCTTTTGATTATTTATCACATTTTGGTCCCACTACAACAAAATTATTTTGTGATTTTCAGTATCTCAGCTAGGTTTTTGCTAAATGAAAGTAAATTGGCCCTGTAATACGCTTTAATGATGTGGTGGGTTTCTGTAACAGCCACTCTGAGATTGGAATTTACTTTTGGTGTTTTAGGAATTGCTCTTGCCTGAGACAGAGACCCCTGTGTTACCGCCATATTTGTCTACACCTCTTCCTCCCCCCGGAGAGCTCTACGCTGTTCAAGTTAAGCACGTTGTCTCACCCAGCGAAGTACGTGATTCCAGTAATGCTGCTGGTTAAAAACATGACAGGCAGTCTCGGTCGTTAACTCTAGGGTTGATCCTCCACATTTCCATCTTCCTGATTTTCATAGCTGACAGTTGGTGGGCGCTAGGCTGCCTGCCCTATAATGTCCTCTTCAGACACTTGTTTGTACTTAATGAGGCAAGTGTTCCTTAATCACTGTTGGGTTTTCCAAGTATTGTATCGCTTTTTCAATCAAATATTTAGATTGTTAAGTTGGAACTTACTTCCACCTGTGAAATCTTATTAAACATCTCATTCCCCTGTCCTCTTCCTACATTGAACTTAGGTGCTCTTTATTCGCTGTTTTTCCATCCCACTGATCACCTTGTAACAACACACTGTGCCACTTCCTTATTTTCTTTGCTTCTTCCCACTAGAATGTAATTCCATGAAGACAGGGATTTTTGTCTGTTTTGGTCCGAGGTGTACCCCTAGAACCTAGAATACTGCCTGATACATAGTAGGCACTCAGTAAATATTGACTGAATGAGTAAGTACACTGAAGAAAATTCAATTATATATGCTTGGCTAACAAGAGAGAAAGAAATGACAAATTAAGTGGCCGGGCAGTCCCTCAGCCATTTTCACACAGTATACTATTCTTTTCACAGACAAGAAGAATTTGCTCCGTAATTTCATCAGAGAACATAGTAGCGCAAACTATTGTTGGTTTTTATGATTTTTAATTAGTTATTAGTCGCCACATAAATTACCCCAAATTGAGCAGCATAAAACAATACACGTGAAAGTCAGGAATCCAGGATCTTGGGTTGCAGTCGGGGTGTGGGGGGGGGGTGTACAGGATCCACTTTCAGAGCCCGAGTGCTGGGCCCCGGCCCCGCGGGCCTCTCCTGGGCCTGCCGGCGCGCCTCTGCAGGCTTCCCTGGTGGGCGCCACCAAGGCAGAGGCCACGCTTTGGACCACCTGGACTCAGCGGGCACATAACCGCCGCCACGGTCGTGCTTTCCAGCCGCAAGGAGCAAGTCTGCTTTGCCGTGGGGACTTCTGACTCTGTGAGGACTGTGAGGCCGTTGCTGGGGACTGGCTTGCAGTCGTTCTGTCCACATCCTGAATACTAAACATTACAGACTTTGAACTTCTTCCCCTCCCTTCCCCCCACGTAGGTGTATATGTGCCTTGACTCCGTGGAAAAGTGTAATCTGGTTAAGCAGCAGGATGACACAGTTTGCAGTGGAGTCCGCTGGGAACCTGAGCCCGAGAGCCTTGAGGAAGCGCTGGGGAGGTTCAGTAAGGCTGTGGAGACACTCCCTCCTCTGCGGGACCTGAGGACAGGTACTGCGCCTGCAGAGTGAAACGGGGTTCCCAAGGAAGCCGCTGTCCTCAGGGCCGAGACGGGTTGTTTCCCAGGTTAACTGGCATTTTTATCAGCCTCAGTTGATACGCATGGTCTCTTGCCTTGGGGCGCTGTCGTCTTTCCAAGCTCAGGTCGCACTGTAACGCTGACTGCATGAAGACGGCCTTTCAGAGCTTGCAGTTTTGCCAGTAGCGCAGGTTGTGAGTTGTTACTTGGACCTGAACGGCACTTACTTTAAATTACAAGCCACCTAAGCTGCTCATTGTGGTGTGGGGCAGCAGAACTCAGATTGTGTTGAGTCCTGCCAGCATGGGTGAAATCCTGCTTTTTTCCCTTTCTATTTCCCTATCTTTATTAAATATAGGGCATTCTCCTATGAGGAAAATGCATCTAGTTACTGGTGATGACGGTTCTTGAATACGAGGAGTGGTGTCTACACATTTTATCAGTATGTGATGTATAGGGATGTATTCATCCTTGGTATTTTGTTCATGTCAGAGGATACTTTAGCAAAGGAAAACATCAGCCTGACGTCCTATCTGATTTTACTTAATGAGATTTTAATCAACTTATGACCCATGTTTGGCTGATAAACACCACTTGCTGTTCCCTCTGCCTGGCAAGTTCTGGGATGTGTAGCAGGGTCTCTGCTCAGCTATCCCCAATGGCAGCTCTTCCCTGGTGCATCCCACCCCACCCTCTCCTCCCCTCCCCTCCTCCCGGCCTTTAAGGCAGCACCACAGCAGGGACTCTGCTGCAGCGTCATCAGCACTTAAGGAGGGCACCTGGCACAAGTAGGAGCTCATACGTATTTGCTGAATGAGTGAAAAAATAAACTGTCACTTTTTTTTGTAAATTAATTATAATCTGGAAGAAACAATTCCTCACTGCTCTTCTCTCAAGGGAGGTTGCACAAACAGTCCATGAGTAATGTGATAATTCATGGAGCTGTACATACATGTGCGTTTTTTTCTATGGTTATTCTTCAATTAAGTATGCATATGTACAAGTTGATTCATAGACAAGTGCTTATTAAATATGTACAGAATCTATATTGAAGGAGTTGAATAAGGGATCTAGGTAACACGTTGAGGATATGTGGTTGAAGTGGGTTGGGAGTATATTGTGAAGAACCCTGTAAATTGCAGTCTAAGGACTTGGTACTGCAGACAGTTAAGATACCATTGAAATTTTTCAAACTACAGAGCAATGGAATTGGATTGGAGGAGAAGGAAATTAAAAGTAGGAATAACAGAAACCATTTTACTATCATTTGCAGAAGACAGCTGCCCAAAGGGAAAAAAATCAGGGGCGTATAAGAAGTGGGAACAATGGAGGGATGGTTTAAGCCTTGGGTGGTGGAAGAAGTAGGACTCTGAGGATGGAGAGGGGTCTTTCTTCCAGCCTTTTCCTAACTTAGGAATTAGGGAAAACAAGGTTTATAGAGTACAAACAGAAGAAAGAGCACAAGCCAACATGTGGCTAACTGCTGAATGTTTAATTCTGAATAATGGGTAATTGGTGATTATATTTTCTTTGTACTTCAGTGTATTTTTTTTTAAAAAAACGTTTTTAAGAAAATAAAAGGCAATGTGATTTTCCCCTTTTTGTCTTTTCAGAAATGCCTTGCCTTGCAGAATATGATGATGGCGTATGGTATAGAGCAAAGATTGTTTCCATTGAAGAATTTAATCCTCTGGCTGTCCTGGTACAATTTGTTGATTATGGATCAACTGAAAAGCTGACAGCAAACAGGTTAAAAAAACAAAAAAGTAAACTTAGTTGACTTAGGATTCTTAGTTTTCTATTCTTTTTTTTTTAATAATTGAAAAGATTTTGCCTCTTTTTTAAAAGAAAAAAATCTATTTCAAAGCTACTTATATATTGGGAGTATTTTTTATCTAAAAGTTATTTTTTATTGTGGTAAAATATATATAACATAAAATTTACCATGTTAAAAAATAAATTTTAAAAAATTCTTAAAGAGAAAAAATTTACCACATTAGCCATTTTTAATACTTAAATACAGTTAATTGGCATTAAGTATTCAGTGTTGTGCGACCACTGCTACTGTCCATTTTCAGGACCTTTTCATAACCCCAAATAGAAACTCTACCCCTCAGTAACATTCCATTCCCTTTCCCTCAGCTCCCGGTAACCCCTTTTCTACTCTCTGTATGAATTTGCTTATTTTAGGTTCTTCATCAAGTGTAATCATAAGTATTTGTCTTTTTATGTGGCTTATTTTACTTAGAATGATGTTTTCAGAGTTCATCCAATTGAAGCATGTCAGAATTTCATTACTTTTATGACTAAATAATATTTCGTTGTATGTATATACCACATTTTGTTTCTCTCTTCATCTGTTGATGGACACTTGGTCTGTGAATAATGCTGCTATGAACACTGACATACAAAGAGCCGTTTTGAATGTCTGCTTTCAGCTGTTTGGGGGCATTATATACCTCAAAATGGAATTGCGGGACCATATTGTAATTCTGTGTTTAACTTTTTCAGGAAATGCCAAAATTTTCCATAGTAGCTATACTATTCATATTTCCACCAGCAACGCACAGGAGTTCCATTTTCTCCACATCCTTGCCGACACTGTTATTTTCCAAGTTTTGTTATTGTTGTTTGTGATACTTTTTAGTAGTGGTAAAATACACATATCATAAAATCTACCATCTTAACCATTTTTGGAAGTATAGTTAAGTAGTGTTAACTTTCCTTACATTGTTAGTGCAACCAATCTCCAGAACTCTCTTCATTTTGGAAAACTGAAAACTAACCCTGTGCCCATTAAACGATCCCTCATTCCCTCTTCATCCAGCCCGTCAACCACTGTTCGGCTTTCCATCTCTATGAATTTGATTATTGTAGGTGTCTCATGTCTTTTTGTAACTGGCTTATTTCACTTAGCATGATGTCAAGGTTCAACCATGTCATAGCATATGTTAGAATTTTCTTCTTTTTTAAGTCTGAATAATATTCCATCATACGTATATAACACCTTTTATTTATCCATGCACCCATCAGTGGATACTTGGCTATTGTGAATGATGCTGTGAACATGGGTGTACAAATATCTCTCTTCATGACCCTGCTTTCAATATACTCAGCAGTGGAGTTGCTGGATAATATGCTTATTCTTAGTATCTGGAGGAACCACCACACTCCCCACAGTAGCATTCTACATTCCCACCCAATGTCCAAGTGTTCCAGTTCTTCTCTGTATCCTCACCAACACTTGTTATCTTCTGTTTTTGTTTTAATAGTAGCCATCCTAATGGGTATGAGGTGAAATCACACTGTGGCTTTGATTTGCATTTCCCTGATGATTACTGATGTTGAGCACCTTTTCATGTGCTTGTTGGCCATTTATATCTCTTCCTTGGAGAAATGTCTTTTTTAATGTGTGTTTTCTCTCATTCTGTACATTGCCTTTTCACTCTGTTGATTGTGCCCTTTGCAGTTTTAAATTTTGATATAATCAAAATTTTTTCTTCTGTTGCTTGTGCTTTTGGTGTCATATCCAAGAATCACTGCCAAATCCAACACCATTAACTTTTCCTCTAATTGTGACATTCCTAACATTTTAATTTAAGGATTTTCTTTTGTGACAGACTTCGTCAAATTCCTCTTCATCTTATGCAGTATCCAGCCCGAGCCATAAAGGTTCTCTTGGCAGGGTTTAAACCTCCTTTAAGAGATGTAGGAAAGGCAAGAATACCATACTGTCCCAAGTGGAGCATGGAAGCATTGTGGGCTATGATAGACTGTCTTCAAGGAAAACAACTTTATGCTTCTTCCATGGTAAATATCTGTCTTCTTAATTAGCCAAAATACTTTCAAAGCTATTTCAAGGATCCCTGTTAACTTTCTAAAGTGCTTTTTATCTCTGCAGCTCTAGATGCAAAAATGCTTTAAAGCATTTGATGTTGTAAATACTATAGGATTAATTTTAAGGCTTGTTCAAGTGTCTTAGTTTATATTTTACAAACTTTTGATTAGTCCTGCAACGATATAAAATATCAGTGATGTAGTGACTAAGATGAAAAATGATCAAGATGAGTATCCTATAATCAAAGAACTGATAATGAGGAAAACATGTAAACTACTAATACAAGGTAGAATGAAATAAATGCTATAAAAAAGGTATAGGTATCTTTGGGGTGTGGGTGTGGGGAGAGAAGCAGGAGCGATGAGTTCCGTGTGGAGAGATCAGGGTAGGGTGTTTGAGCCCCTGCTTAGTAGGCACTCGAGTGCTTATTCAGTAAGGACGACTGGGAGAAAGTGACATTTAAGCTGCATCCTAAAAGTAGAAAAGACCAGCACGGGGATTCTGGTCAGAGTCAGAGAAAGGTTCAAGTGGTGCTCATATCATAACTGTACTGACTTTGAATTGTTTAATGCAGTAGAAGCTGCATCAAAAGGTCTAGAAAAGAAAATCCACATCATGCTTGGTATAAATATGCTTTTTACTTGAGGCTTAGTCACAAAGGGGTGGCTCAAAGGCTGTATCTAGCTTGTAACCATGTTTAATTTACTGCACAGCTGTTTTAAAATTGGAAAATTATACAAAAAGTCTTATTTGTAAGTATTACAAAATCTTCTGCAATGACAGCACCAGGGGTGCAACAGCAGTCTCTCTAGGTGGGAGCATGCTCTCCGGTTCACCCCAGTCCTCACCACGGTTCTTTCAGTCCGGTTCACCCTCGTCCTCACCACGGTTCTTTCAGTCCGGTTCACCCTCGTCCTCACCACGGTTGTTTCAGTCCGGTTCACCCTCCTCCTCACCACGGTTGTTTCAGTCTGGTTCACCCTCCTCCTCACCACGGTTGTTTCAGTCCGGTTCACCCTCCTCCTCACCACGGTTGTTTCAGTCCGGTTCACCCTCCTCCTCACCACCGTTGTTTCAGTCCGGTTCACCCTCGTCCTTACCACCGTTGTTTCAGTCCGGTTCACCCTCCTCCTCACCACCGTTGTTTCAGTCCGGTTCACCCTCCTCCTCACCACGGTTGTTTCAGTCCAGCTTGCCCTGATTTGGGGGATTTCTGATATACTGGCTGTGACAAGAATGAGCTCTTAATGAAGCAGTGCTATTACTAGAAAGTGCTTTTTGGAAACCTTTGTACATACCATGTTCCTGTGTGTGCAGTGGTGTAAATAGCTTATGCAGGGTTTCTCTCAAGAAGCCAGTGAAAATAACAAATGTTCTTATAAATACCTGTGTATTCACCTCTATGAGTAACACTGAAAATTTGGTGACTGTATGCATAAAGGTATGCTTTATGTGTAGAATGTAAATGAATTTAACAGGGATGGTAGTATTTAAGCCCACTGGCTCAATCTAGGAAAACTTTGGGGAGAGTTACATTTTAAATAAAGTAAAAGATGGCAAGAATGGGACTTAGCAAGAAACCATCAAGATACCTTTTGAAAGTAACAACGTATAAATTATAAATAAACTTAGAGAATGCCTTGTCCCTCCTGCCAGTTGTAGGAGGAACAGGCAGCAAAGACATGATGGTGTTTTCTTGACACGTATCTTTCTAATTTTAGGCTCAGGTACCAGAACAAATAGTGACATTATATGAAGATGAACGGTATCCAGTTCATATGTCATTAGTAGAAATGGGGCTTGCAGACCAAGATGAGTGATGTAAGTACCACGACTCCTTGTTCACCCTTACAGTCAGCATACGGCATGTGACTGATGTAGCAGAGATTCATACTAAGTTGCCCTGAAAAGCACCTTTGGCCTTTCCTTGATTTGTCAAAGGAATGACAACAAAGCTCAACCGGAATCTCTCCTGTAGATCTCTCCTTCATGGGCCCTTCTTACCTGTTCAGTACCAGTAACAAAGAGGTTCCATAGCTATAAAAACGCTTGCTTGGAACGGCTGTCCTGACCATTCATGGTGCCAGATGGTTATGGGGGCAGGAGGAGAGCAGCAGAAAGTGGGCACTATAAATAAGCACAGAACGCTGTGCTACACATGCAGCACTAAAGCTAATGCTTTAATTTTAGTACTAATTGAGCACAGTGCCCTGATAACAAGGTTATTAAAGTTCTTTGGTAAACAGCTCACTCTTTATCACATAAATGTAACGTGATTCAGTAACTGTATTTGAACCTTAAGCAAAGGTTTAAAAGAACACACCTTTTGTTTTTCAGGTTTACAGTACAGAGCATCTGTAGCAGCCCAGAAGAAAGTTTTCTGTTATATGTAGACCGTTTCAGGCTTATTTTTCTTGACTTGTTCTGCAATAGTGCGGGCCTTTTTTTTCTTTTCTTTACATATTGAACTGTTAGGAATTGTTCCAAAAAAGTTAATAAATATTTGCTTTCAAGTATTTACTTATTTCATTTTACTGTAATTTTTAAATGAAATATTTCAGGCACGTTAGAAAAAACATATTTAGTTCATTTTATAACTAATGTACATTCCACTAAAGAAATAAGACATCATCAGCACAGTTGTAGGCCTCTGTTCTACCCTTCCCCAGTCACTGTTTTACAGAGGAGGTGAATACTGTGAATTTGGTGTTTATCATTCTTATGTAGCTCTTTATAACTTTATTGTATATGCATGCATCCATAAATAAGACATAGTGTTGCTCTGTATATTTTTGTGTGTGCAGTCTCACACAATTACCTTTTTCCCCTAATTTCCACTATATAATGCATATTGGTATGCATAGCTCTATTTTATTCACTTTCACTGTTACATCCATCTGTGCATATAATTTATTCTGTTGTTAGATATTTAGGTCGTTACCAGTTTTTTCTCAATTACAGATACTCTGCTGTACAACCCCTTATGCACCTGTGAGGGGTTTCCTAGTAAATATACTTTAGTGGAATTTAGTACTAGGTCATGAAGCAATTGCTTTCCAAAAAAGTGATTTTACCAGCTAATTCTACCATCAGTAGTCCAAGTTCCTTGCCAACATGTGGTGTGGCCAGACCATTGTTTGCCAGTTTATGACACTAATGTAAAAAGGTACCTCATTGTTGAAATATGCATTTACTGGTTTTAGTCAGTTTATTGCTTATTAATATCCTTTGTTTGTAATTACCTATTTTAACTAATAGGGATTCTTCATATATTCTGGTTACTAATCCTTTGTCAGATACGTGTTTCTTTTCCTAGGCTGTGACTTTACTCTCTTTTGTGGTATCTTTGGACAAACAGAAACTTCTGACTCATCAACCTTCTAAGGTTTGTGCTGTGTCTCATTTAAAAATCTTTCTCTGGGGAGCTCCCTGATGGTCTAGGGGTTAGGATTTGGCACTTACACTGCTGTGGCCTGGGTTCAGTCCCTGGTCTGGGAACTGAGATCCCCCAAGAGGTGCAGCACAGCCAAAAAATAATAATAATTAAAAAAATAAAATTTTAAAATCTTTCTCTATTCCTGAGGTAATATATATATATATATAATTACTTATTTTCTTTGAAAAGTTTTAAACTTTTTTGTTATTCAGTTTTAAATCACTGGAATTTTTAATACATGTGGCTTTTTAAAAAAACGGAGTTACTGCCCAGCACTACTGTCAGACTGCACTAAGTGACTAGACCAAACTTACTATGTAACTCTACTTGTAGGTGACTTGGCCCCCCTCTTCAAGGACATCTTGCTTCTGTCAGCCCGGTCTTACAGGTAATAAGGTCAAGGCACCTGTGGTCTATCAATCAGTTAACACTGGCTGGTTAGTTTTCACGCCCCGCCTTTCTCAGCCGTCACCCTCGTTACAACTGCTTTCTCCTCCTATGAGATTTATCTGCACTCATAGAATGAACTCTTCTGCCTGTTTTACTGTTTATTTGTACTCAGTCACTGTTTTAACTTCCAATTCTGTGAACTCTGTGGTAGCTAATGCTTTAATTTTAGTACTAATTGAGCACAGTAATATTTTGACTGGAGAAATCCTCTTACTCCTTCAGTAAACTTTCTGAGCAAGACCTTCATAGGACAGGTAGGCGGTGGGAAAATCTGTGATACTGTGTTTCTTGTACTTTTTGGCTCTCATAACCATCTCCAACCAATGAAAGCATCCACTTGTTAGAAGTCTATACTGGTTAGAACCGTAGAAAGACAAGGTAGGTGAACTAAAAATGAAAGCTGTCCCTGTGCACTTCAAACATTATGAAAAAAGGCATCAAGTTTTATATTCCAAACAATCTTTTCCATTTATATATATACACACACACAGTATATATAAATTAAACCACAGAATCCACAAGAAATGGACATTTTTTTAAAGAAGATCAAGTTAGTGTTATTTCATGATTAGCCATACACAAGGATCATGACAATTTTGTGTCCATTAGAACATTACCATCCTTGTCTTTAACTCTTACTCGACCAGATGAATATTTGGTTTCTTGAAGACCGTTTGTATACACAGTTTTAACAGTGCCATCTGGATACTCCCGTCTCTTGAACTGGGCCGTATGTAGTTCTCTTTGGCCATTATTAAACTCTATGATTTTGTTGCCATCTCTGTAAATTTAAAGTAGAATTTAATTTCTTTATTAAAAAATGAAGTATACAGCAGGAGAACTCTGGCAGTTATTCCTTCTCCTAGATCATCCCTGGTCCTTATATAAGGTATAATTGGGACTCAACTTCTCAGCACAGAATGGCTTTTTCTGTTTTGGTTATTTCTCAAATTTTATATGAACACAATGGCTCTGTGCCACATACAAGTGTTAGAGAGCCAGTGCCCTATCAAGTGTGGCCCTAGGGTGTCAGCATCACCCGAGGGCTCATTAGAAACGCAAATTATTTGGCTGGGGCCCAGCAACCTGCTCTTGAACAGTCCCTCCAGGTGATTCTGGTACACCCTGAAGTTTGAGAACCACTGCTGTAAGTGAAAAACGGCAAAGTAATCCTGAATGAATTGCATATTTGAAAGCTGCTAAGAGAATAAAAGTGTTCATCACAAGAAAAATGTGTAAGTATGTGTAAAGATGGATGTTAACTAGAATTCTGTGATCATCTTGCGATATATACAAATATCAGATCTTTGTTGTACACCTGAAACTAATGTTATCTGTCAGTTATACCTCCATTAAAACATGATAATCCTGAATGAATTAATAACATGGGATGTGCTTGAGTGTAGATGAAAAAAGACTTGCCATGAGTTAATACTTGAAGATGGATAGACGGATATGGGGACCTTTTCATATTATTTTCTTTCTACTACAGAAAATTTCAATCATACGAGTCAATTTTTTGAAAAGTTTCTAAAATCAAAGTATACTGTACACAGAAGAAATAAAGTTTGAGGAAAATCTTTAGTTGAGCACCAGATAAAGTTTCAGACCACATTAAGGGAAAAACACAGTCATGACGATGAGACGTTCCTACATTACTGCCAAGTTTATATCATAGAATTCAAGTTAATGGGTACTTAAACTGTTACACTCCAGGAGAGGAGGGTGAAACTAAAAATAGGACTCTCGATTTGACAAAACTCCACCAAGGTTTCAATTAAAATGGTGCTTATAAGATGCTCTTCACTGTGGATTGAAGAAGTTGACTCTAACTTCAAGAAATTTAACACTCAGAAGGATAAAGAAAGAAATTGTTGATTTTAAGGAATTGGCTTAGGGTGGCCAGAGGAGTAAAGTGCTTATGCTGGGACAGGGAGACCAATCAAAACACAGAGTCTGGCTGGGACAGGGAGACCAATCAAAACACAGAGTCTGGTTATTGTTAA
Source organism: Mesoplodon densirostris (assembly GCF_025265405.1). Classification (NCBI taxonomy): domain Eukaryota; kingdom Metazoa; phylum Chordata; class Mammalia; order Artiodactyla; family Ziphiidae; genus Mesoplodon; species Mesoplodon densirostris. The sequence continues at coordinate 208,955 of NC_082677.1, forward strand.
AAATTGACAGGGCAGCTTTCCTTCTTTGTGTCTCGCTCACTGTTTTCAAATTTCACCAGACTGATTTCTAAACAAATACTTGCCATTCTCCTTTCGTGAAGTGCTGTTCAGACACCCTTTAGGTCTGTACGCTAAAGACTAACTAGACGTTACAATGCATTTATCTCAAACTCATCCTAAACTCCAGAATGCTGAAAACATGTCTTACCTGCTCTCAAATTCTGAACGCAGTGAAATGCTGAATGACTTAAACAAATGTTTTTAAGATTTTAAAAATTCAACTGCTAATAAAAGTTGAAAACTAGAAAATCTAGAAACAAAACAGGTAACATACCGTTGCCCTCTGACAATTGTACCATCTGGGAAAATGCTTTCTTCTTGTCCATCAGCAAACAAGTTTTTGATAGTCTGATCAGGAAACGTGATTTCTTTTCTTCCATCTGGGAAATGTTTTTCTGTAGAAAAAGGAGTTACCATAAATATTTTATTTTTAAAGGAAAGGAAGAATGTAATAACTGAGAGGGCACAGGTTTTCACCTATCTGTCCGCTTGAGAAATGTAAGACTTCCAGTCCTTCTGGGTACGTGGTGTGGGTGGTGTGTGTGGCTGCGTAGTAGTAGATCTGCAAAGACACAGAGTCAGCACCGCCTCCTCTTCGGAGGTGTTTACGCTACGGACAAAACACGCCCCTGGAAACCTACCACTCTCCCATCCGGCATGACCTGCTTGACATCACCGTTGAAGAAAGTGACAGTGACCGTCTTTCCATCTGCACTCGCTTCTTTTCGGGTTCCATTTGGAAACAATATAACATGGCACCCATTCTTGTAAACCTTTTCTATCTACAAAAAAAAAAAAAAAAACCAGGAGTATCAATATGTAAAACTTCCTGAGACCACACGACAAAAATATCCCTAATTCTTTTAAATTGCCTACTTTGAAATTTTTCATAATAAAAATTAAAACATTTCTCAGAGCGAGACAAATGTTAATAAGCTCATAATAATCAACTTCACTTATCTACACATCACTGTTCTTAGGTCACTCTTCCCCCAAAACAAACTTTTTAGTAGTTTTTTTTTCAAGCAAAGTGCAGACATCACTTCTCCTGTAAACATTTCAACAGATATCTCTAATGGAAGGATTTTTAACAAAACCAAACCGTTATCATCCCTAATAAACTAATTCATTCCTTCATCATATCATAGCCATATTTTCCATAAATTCACACAAAGAAGGCCTTTTACAGTTTACTTGAATCAAGATCAAAACAAGATCCACACACACTTGATGTGTCTCTACCCTCAACTTCTAATGGTCCCTTTACCCCTTTTTTAATGCCAACTGTTGAAGGAACTGGGTCACTGAATATGTAACGTTTCCCACACTCTGGATTTGGCTGATTGCTTTTCCATTATGGTGTCATTAAACATGTTCCAATATCACTGTTTTTCCTTAAAAAAACCCAGTAGTTAGCTCTCGAGGCTTGATTAAATTCCAGCTGAATTACTCTGACGAGTACTTTCAGGTGCAGCAGTGGGCTTCGTATGGCAGCACATCCAGAAATCTAGTAAGTATGTGCTGCCTCCTGACCTCAGCACTGACTGGGTGGCATCACGAGATCCGTCAACCTTTCGTCTAAGGTTTTAGGAGCCACTGATGACTACCTGTAGACCCTTCGTGTCATCGGAAATTGTAAACTGGTGATTCTCTTAATTTTCTCATTCCTCTTCCATTCATTAGCTGCGATTCTTCTTCTAAAAAAGAAAACCTTCCCTCGTCAAACAATTTGTTATCCTAAAGTAGAGTTTGTACAGGAAGAGTCTTAACAACTTACTTCTGACTGTTGGTCTTTGTTCTTCACTCATTCCTCAAGATTTGCAGTGAACTTTGGCCTTCTGATTTCTATTAAAGTGGATCAGAGTACTTGGAAAAGTACATGTTCTATAAACCTGAGGAAAAATTCCCTCATCACCTCCTCAGTAACCCTGTTTATGTTCCTCCTCTTGTCATTCACTTTTTAGCTGGAACACCCAGCCAGGCCGTTTTCCCACTCAAAACCTTTCCTAAGCACAAGAATAAAATTGTCAGGCTGCGGGTGGAGAGCAGCTGATCCAGGAAATATTTAAGGAAGCCTGCAGGAAGGGTAGGGCCGAGAACTGAGGTTTTCAAAAGTACCAAGGATTAATTACCAAGGCTTCTTAGCTATGTCTGGAGAAAGAACAAGAAGTTTAAGCAACTAGATTGTATTCCTCCTTTTGTTGCATCATCTCTAAATCAGAAATGGCAACTAAATGTATGCTGTCTATTGAGTATTTTCATAGGGTCCCAAGGTTCAAACCGAGTCATGTGCCAAGGTACTAAGGTCTTCAGCCCCATCAAGTCTTGAAGATCATTTCAGAACCTAAGTGTTTCAACTCTATTTTAACCCATGTTCATTTTTTATAGTATTCATTGGTTTGAAAAAAAAAAAAAGTTTAACCTTTCCATCAGGATGGCTGATTTCTCCCTGAATTTCTTCTTTTCCTTCTTTTTCATCCTCTTCTTTACATTCAGGATCTGGAGAGTTCACTGGTTCAGGTGCCCTGGGTAAGGCTATCTGTAAGGACAAGAGGCTCTCAGTCTGTCCTACATTACATGTAATAAAAATCTCAAGCAGCTAAAACTTACACTTAGTCCAAAAGCCAGATTCCACTATTATAGGATTCTAGTATGACTAGTATTTGGTGTTGTATAGAAAACATTTACAATGTTAAGTAAAAAGCTTCCTTTATAAATGGTTTAGAAACTTAAGCCAGTTAACCAGTCAACTTTAAGCCTGAATAATATGTTTTAATATATAAAAACAAAGAGATTTACTTGTCCCTTATCCGAATCGCCTAAATCACGAGACACAGACTTGGATCTTCGAGATGGATTGCCTGTTAGAATATAATTACCAGAGTTAGTTTTATTATTTAATTGAAAGTTTTAAGTTTATTCAATACTATGGTCAAACATCTCCTTAGTTCACTCTTTGTGAACTGTTGTCCTTTACCCATTATTTAAGGAAGTCTTAGTACTTTTCTTTACTAATTCCTAGGAGTTCTTCACTGTATAAATTCAAATACTTATTCAAATACTTAAGTCCTGATGATCAAGAAAGGCAAAGTATCTGTTCTCTGAAAGTGTACAATCTGGAGAAAGGTGCTCAACTAATCTAATAGATGGACCCAAAGGTAGTTTGGAGACAATCACCAGGACTTTAGTTAGAGGGTAGGAATGGGGTACAGATAATAGAAGCTTCCAGGAATACACAGAGAATTTGGCTTGAAAAAAAATAACTGGGTAATTATAATCTAGACCTAATGGCTGTGGTCTAAACTTTTTAGATCATGACCAACACACAAATCATGTACATGTTCATACATTATAAAATAAGCATGTGTGTGCATACACACAGACACCACCACCAACAAGAAAGTGACATTAAAAATACACTGAAGTTCTAATATTTTCTTCTTATATGCCAATGGATATTATAAACACTCCCAAATTTGAAGGGTTTCAAGCTCAAGTGCCAAGATCTGACTTAAATGTTAAACACTAGAATGGATGCTGGATGCTCCAGGGAAAATAGACTAGAGGAGAAGAACAGAGGCAGAGTCCAGTCAGGAGGCTGGTGGGCGACTATGGAGATGGCAGTGTTTGTACTGTGTCAAATCACTGACCCGTGGGTCCCAAACAGCTGAGTGCTAGCAATATCATATGGTTCAACCTACTTAATTCAGAAAATATCAACATCAGGATTAGTTTAGGGATTGATGGGAGTGGAGGGTAAGGATATAAGAAAAAACGGATCAAGGAGTGCACACAGATTTTGGCTAAATGAACATTTTCCTCCACCTCACAGGCGCACAGAACCATAGTGCAGTGTGAGCTCTGTCTTACATCGTCTCTAAATCTTACAACCAGCCTCCATAGAAAAGACTAACGGCCTCATTTTATAGGTGAGGAAATCAAAGCTGAGAGGCTAAATAACTTGCCAAGGTTGTCAACTAATAAAAGTCAAGTCAGAACCAGTATTCAAGCTCATCAAGCTTAATTCTCTCAGCTGTTTGTGAACGTCATGAACAAGCCCCTGAGCACATTCTTATTGGGAGGAACAGAGGGGAATGGGTGTCCACCACTGTGAGCACCTTATAAAATTACATGTAACAATTATTTAATAAACAATGCTGGAACAGCTAGATACTTTAGGAGTATATGTTTATGACCTCAGGACAGGTGAAGACTTAAGGCAAGAAGCACTACCCATAAAGGAATAAGGTGAAATTCAACTACATTAAAGAAATTTGGGAACTTTTGAAGGTGAAGCCAGCATCATGGTGGCTAAATCATTCCTCTTTCTTCTCCCTTAGTCAGACTCAAGTCAAAAAGGGAGAGGATGCAAATCAATAAAATTAGAAATGAAAAAGAAATCACAACTGACACCACAGAAATACAAAGGATTATAAGAGACTACCACAAACAGCTATATGCCAATAAAATGGACAACCACGAAGAAATGGACAAATTCTTGGAAAGATACAATTTTCCAAGACTGAACCAGGAAGAATTAAAAAATATAAACAGACCTATCACAACAAATAAAATTGAAACTAATTAAAAATCTTCCAACCACAGCCGCATAGCACAGGGAGATCAGCTCGGTGCTTTGTGACCACCTAGAGGGGTGGGATAGGGAGGGTGGGAGGGAGGGAGACGCAAGAGGGAAGAGATATGGGAACATATGTATATGTATAACTGATTCACTTTGTTATAAAGCAGAAACTAACACACCATTGTAAAGCAATTATACTCCAATAAAGATGTAAAAAAAAAAAAAAAAAAAATCCAACCAACAAAAGCCCAGGACCAGATGGCTTCACAGGCGAATTCCATCAATCATTTACAGAAGACCTAACACCCATCCTTCTCAAACTCTTCCAAAAAATTGCAGAGGGAGGGACACTCCCAAATTCGTTCTGCAAAGCCACCATCACCCTGACACCAAAACCAGAAAAAGATATCACAAAAAAAATTACAGACCAATATCACTGATGAATATAGACGCAAAAATCCTGAAAAAAAACTGGCAAATAGAATGCAACAACACATTAAAAGGATCATACACCATGATCAAGTGGGATTTATCCCAGGGATGCAAGGATTCTTCAGTATATGCAAATCAATCAATGTGCTACACCATATAAACAAATTAAGAAAAAAACCCCATATGATCATCTCAATAGATGCAGAAAAAGCACTTGACAAAATTCAACACCCATTTATGATAAAAACTCTCCAGAAAATGAGCATACAGGGAACCTACCTCAACATAATAAAGGCCATATATGACAAAGCCACAGCCAACATCATACTCAAAGGTGAAACACTGAAAGCATTTCCACTAAGATCAGGAGCAAGACAAGGATGTCCACTCTCACCACTCTTATTCAACATAGTTTTGGAAGTCCTAGCCACGGCAAACAGAGAAGAAAAAGAAAAGGAATACAAATTGGAAAAGAAGAAGTAAAACTGTCACTGTTTGCTGATGACATGATACTATACATAGAAAATCCTAAAGATGCCACCAGAAAACCACTAGAACTAATCAATGAATTTGGTAAGGTTGCAGGATACAAAATTAATGCATAGAAATCTCTGGCATTCCTATAAACTAACAATGAAAAATCAGAGAAATTAAGGGAACAATCCTGTTTACCATCGCAACAAAAAGAATAAAATACCTAGGAATAAATCTACCTAAGGAGAAAAAGACCTGTACTCAGAAAACTATAAAATACTGATGAAAGAAATCAAAGATGACATAAACAGATGGAGAAATATACCATGTTCTTGGACTGGAAGAATCAATATTGTGAAAATGACTATACTACCCAAAGCAATCTACAGATTCAATGCAATCCTTATCAAACTACCAATAGCATTCTTCACAGAATTAGAACAAAAAAATTTACAATTTGTATGGACACAGAAGACCCCGAATAGACAAAGTGATCTTGAGAAAGAAAAACGGAGATGGAGGAATCAGGCTCCCAGACTTCAGACTATACCACAAAGCTACAGTAATCAAGACAGTATGGTACTGGCACAAAAACAGAAATATAGATCAATGGAACAGGATAGAAAGCCCAGAGATAAACCCACGTACATATGGTCACCTTATCTTTGATAAAGGAGGCAAGACTACACAATGGAGAAAAGACAGCCTCTTCAATAAGTGGTGCTGGGAAAACTGGACAGCTACATGTAAAAGAATGAAATTAGAACACTCCCTAACAGCATACACAAAAATAAACTCAAAATGGATTAAAGACCTAAATGTAAGGCCAGACACTATCAAACTCTTAGAGGAAAACATAGGCAGAACACTCTATGACATACATCACAGCAAGATCCTTTTTGACCCACCTCCTAGAGAAATGGAAATAAAAATATACAAATGGGACCTAATGAAACTCAAATGCTTTTGCACAGCAAAGGAAACCATAAACAAGACGAAAAGACAACCCTCAGAATGGGAGAAAATATTTGCAAATGAAGCAACTGACAAAGGATTAAATCTCCAAAATTTATAAGCAGCTCATGCAGCTCAATATTAAAACAAACAACCCAATCCAAAAACAGGCAGAAAACCTAAACAGACATTTCTCCAAAGAAGATATACAGATTGCCAACAAACACATGAAAGAATGCTCAACATCATTAATCATTAGAGAAATGCAAATCAAAACTACCATGAGGAGCTTCCCTGGTGGCGCAGTGGTTGAGAGTCCACCTGCCAATGCAGGGGACACGGGTTCGTGCCCCGGTCTGGGAGGATCCCACATGCCACGAAGCGGCTGGGCCCGTGAGCCATGGCTGCTGAGCCTGAGCGTCCGGAGCCTGTGCTCCGCAACGAGAGAGGCCACAGCAGTGAGAGGCCCGCGTACCGCAAAAAAAAAACAAAAAAAACCTACAAACCAAAAAGCTACATACAGATTGGCAGAAGATATTGGCAGTGCTTACAAATGACAAAGGATTAGTAGGCAGAATAACTAACTTCAATACGGAAAAACATACACATATATATACATACACAAACAGACACACAGAGTTTTAAATGGGCAAAAGAAATGAACAGGCAATTCACAAAAGAGGAGACCCAAATGTCCACTAAATATGAAAAGATGCTCACATTACCTCATCAGTAATCTGGGAAATGCATATTACACTGACCCACCATTTCACACCCAGCTGACTAGCCAAAATTATGAAGTCTGAGCAGATCAAGTGTTGGCAAGCACAGAGAGCATGTTCTGCTAACAGTTAAACAAGAAACTGGCAACCGCTTTGCAAAGGGAAGCCTCCGAAAGTGGCACAAACCTGATGTGACCCAATATTCTACTCCTGACATGTGTCCGAGAGAAACTCACATGACCGAGACTTGTTCTGCAGCCCTTTTCATTCTGTGACAAACTGGCAGAAAACCTGAATGCCCGCCAACAAGAAAATATACTGTGGCAAATACACATGGAATCTGTACAGCTAGAGTTTATATGTATTAATGAGGGTAGGTCTTAAAATACTGAGAAAGCAGCAAACTGCAGAGGGATGGACTATGAAACAATACTATATTGATTTACAGACACAATGTAGTAAAAGAATGAAAAAAAAGGGAATGCTGTCAGGGTGCACATTAACTGGGAGTAGGATACATAGGGGCTTCAATTATATTTACAATGTTTTATTTCTTAAGTTGGGTGTAAATTCTCCACTCTTTAAATTCCTGAAATATTTTATAAAAAGATCATGCAACTATCTTACCTTGTGTTGGCAAACAGTTTTTTTTGTACTTTTCTACCTGGGTTCCTGAAGAAACTTGATTCTTTGGAAATCGAACTGATGACTTCTATAGTATGAGAAATTTTTGAATATAAAATTAGTTTACACATTAGTACAAGGAATGAAACTAACAGAACTCAGCTTGCAATGGGAATGTTTTAAGTGTGTTATTTATGCTGTTTTTGTTTATTGCTACAGGCCAGAGTGAACAAGCTGCTACTAGGAACGAACTACACACACACGCACGCGCTGCCTCTGGAAATACATGCATTCCTCAAGTGAAGGCATAACAGACAATGTAAAACAAAACAGTTTTTTGTGACTGTTACCAGAGCGGCCAGAGGAGAGGAACTCATGGTCAGACAGCAGAAGACTGCTCACCACCGTCCCTACCGCAGCCCCCAGATTTAGAGGTCAAGGCAGATGTCCTCCTTGCTCCCCACCACCGCCTCCAACCAGATCTCCTTCTCTCCTCCCTAACCACCCCTGCCCCAGCAAGTCTCATGCCCATGTACCCCACGTGCCAGGAGAAGCCACCCCAATACCTTAGCTGCCATCTCTAGACCTGTTCTCTCCCACCCTGGCCAGGCGCTCCAATGGACAAAGTCTAGAACTAGTCATTATCAATATCTGCAATTATTAAGAACTGCAAAAATATCAATTTCAAAGCATTCGAATCCAGAATGTGGGACATTCTACAAAATAATTAAAAATTATCCAAGAAGCCGTGCCATTTAATAAAGTGCCAAAGTATTTAGGGGTGAGTTGCCACAATTTCTGCAATTACCTTCAAATGGTTCAGGAAAATACCTATACAGCAATATGGCAAAATGTGAACAATGGTTGGATCTAGGTGAGTATTCAGGTGTTCATCATACTCTTCTTCCAACTTTCTCTATTTGGGGCAGCTTTCATAATAAAATGTTTGGGGGGCAGAATTCCATCTTCTGACTACCATGTCCTGTCCTTCCAGCTCATCCCTCTGAGACCCTCACTCCAACAATGCTTACAGCCCACAGGGTCCCACAATTCACTGATCCACGTTTTCTGTGTTCCCCAAAACCTATGCCCTCCTTGAGCAGCCTAAATTCATGGTTCACTGCAGGCACTCCTGTTGTATTTACATACTGTCAACTTCCAGCCCCTCTCACTCTGTGGGATTCACCTGGATGACCACACCTCTGCTGAAATATCAATATTACTCTCCACCACCCTACACCCAAAAAGCTGAATAAAGAAAAATAACGCAAACAATTCCCACTTGAAACATAGAATCTCTAACCTACGTGGGCCCCTAGTGCAGCCCAGGAGTCAGACCACACTTCGCCCTTTGCTTTCCACTCTCGTGGACCCCGATCCGCCCGTCCAGCCTCCCAGAGTGTCCTCCATCCTCAGTCTCAGCAGATGCCCGAGCCTCCATTCCCCGAGGGAAGCTAGAGGGTTAGGGGGGAACGTCCCACCAACGGACCACACGTCCAGCCCCAGGTCCACGGCTGAGGCCCCGTCACCAGGCACGGACGTCGAGCTCCCGGCCGGGCGGGCGCCTCCACTCCCCCTCAACCCGGTCTCCTCTCCTTCGTGCTCGCAGCTTCGGCAACCCGCCCACTCTCTCCTGCATCCCACTCTCTCCTGCATCCGTATTTTCCTATTGAATCAATCCCACCAATACATAAGCACATGTTGATTTTCCCATCTTAAAAAAAAAACCAAAACAAAAACTACTTCCCCTACAGCTCCTGCCCCATTTCCTTACTGTTACTGCAAAACTTCTCCACAAAGCTTTGTACTCTGCTGAAACCTCTCACTCTCCTACCCGGTCAGGCTTTTACCCGGCATATCCGAGGACCCATCTTCAGTCCCCCGCTTACTCGGCAGCAGCCTCTGGGGCACCAGCCTCTCTGCTGCTTTACTCAGCCCTCAGGACACCACACTGGCCTCCTTTATTTCAGACTCGGGTTCATTCTCCTCCCCGCCATCTCCTCACCACCTGGCCAGGACCCGGGACCCTGCCCCGTCCACGCCTTCAGCCCAAGCGGTCTCTCCCACACGTTCCCAGGGCCCCAAACATCTCGCTCCGACCTGAGCTTCCTGGATACACACACAGCCCTGCCTGATGTCCACCTGATGTCTAGTAGGCATTTCGAGCTCACCTGATCTAACCTGAGCTCCTAACCAACACCCACATCCCCAGGAAAAGCGTGCTCTCTTCTTGTGGGGACTCACGGTAAAGGGCCAGAAAAACCACACTCAACTTGGAAGCCATTCCCACCCCCTCTCTTGCTGTCACAGCCCATCACCAGTTCTTCAATAAACCCCGTCCACCTGCAGCAATCCCCCATCTGGTGTCCTGATGGCGCCCAAATGCCCACTTCAGGCCACTCGCACGTCTACAGCAGGGAGGGTGGGCTCACCAAAACAGAGGAGGCCACCCCTTCCATCCAAGCCCTGCCAGGGCTCCCCGTCTGACTCAGAGGGAAAAGGCGATGCCCACAGGTAGTTACTAAGGCCTAACGAAAGCGGCACCACCACCCTCGAGCCCGTCTCTGGGCCCATCCCCTGTTCTGCTCCTCACGGACCCTGGTCCTCCCAGCCTCGGGCTCCGGGCCCACATCTCAGCCTGGCTCGCTGCGCCCTCTTCGGGCCATTATTCCAACGTCGCTTTCTCAGGAGGGCCTCCCCAGCCATCCTGTATAAACTGCAACACCCTCCCCCCAGCAGTGATCCCGCCTCCTTGCTTTCCCTCCCGAGTTCTCGACACTACGTCCCACACCATATGCTTCACTCATCTTTCCCCCATGGCTGGAATCCAAGCTCCAAGGGAACAAGGAAGTTTGTCTGTTTTATTCATTGCTTGATCTCCAGTGCCTCAAAGCCGTGACTGACACATCACAGTTGTGAATATAGATGAATAAAAAAGCAAATACTTGATTTAAAAGGATCATATGCAAAAAAAAAAAAAAAAATCTCTGCAAAAATTTTACTTACCCTGTTTTAACTGAGATTACCTGCCTATTGTGTTATAATTCCTTTATAAGAATTATAAAAATGAATTTGAAAACTATGTGTATAGCGACGCACAAAAGAAGTATTTAATTGTGGTAAAATACACATAACACAAAATCACCATCTTAACCATGTTAAGATGTACACGTTAGTGGCGTTAAGTACAGTCACACCACCGTGCAGCCCTCACCACCGTCACCTCCAGGACCCTTCACCTTGCAAACCTGAAACTGCCCTCACTGAACGACAGCTTCTCTTTCTCCCCTCCCCCAGCCCTGGCACCCACCCTTCTACTTTGCTTCTACAAATCTGACTGCTGAAATATTTAGCATCTCCCCAACGTGACAAAACCTACCGTGGACCCGTCTCTTCTCGAGGCCGTCACACACTGCCCCATCCTGGTGCTGCTCTCGGTGGCTCCGGCTTTCTTCCAGGCATCTAGTCGGAACCTTTCCATCACTTTTATTTCCTCCCGGAGGTCTGTGTTCTCTTTGACCAACATTTCTATCTGGCTTCTAAGACGGCCATGTGTACTGGACCATTTTGCTTCCTTTCTTTTCAAATCTTCCTGTAAATCTGCTATCTGCTGCTTCAAAGCCTCTCGGGGGGGGGGGGGGAGGGAAAAGCATTACTAGAACTGAAACAATGCAAGAGAAGAGACAAGACACATCAACAAAACAGAATTGCCAGCCTATCACAGCAGAAAAGGGAATGTCAATGACATTGGGTTTCCCAGGAAAAGGAGGGGGTTCAGGCTAGAGTCTCCCCTCATGCCATCCAGAAGTCAGGAGACAGAGGAGGCAGACGCCACTTAGCAGCCAGCGCGTTACACTGCGTGAGGCGATAAAGGTCTAAGCTAAGACAGCAAGTGAAACAGAGAGAGACGGATGGGGTTATCTGGTGAAGAAAACAGAAACCGGAATCCATGACTAACTGAAGCAGCAGAAGAAGCAAAAGGAATAAAAGATTCCAGGTCAGAACTCCCAGCCCTGAAACTGGGTCTCTCTGGAATTCATGAGAAGAACCGGGTCTAAGAAAATGAGTTGTTTCAGACGGACCAAATGACATAAGTGCAGAAACTCCTGGAAACGCGTGGAAGCTATTTGCAACTTATGAACAGAAGTCACTACCTGCACCCACCTGGGTACAAGTTATGGCGAGTGACTCAGAGCGGAGGAAAGTTTAGACAGAAGCAAGAAAGCGTCTCCAGCAGCTGGGAGCCCCCTCGGGCCGAGCCTGCCTCACGAACACGCATGTGCCTGGATACCACCCACCCTCTCGGAAGACGCACGACAGTCAGCAGAGCAGTGTGGGCAGCAGAGGGAGAAACTAGGGCTCAAAGGGCTCCTGCTCAGGGTGTAACACCACAGAGGTGGCTCTGCACCCGGCTGAGGCCAAGGCTCGAATCCCAGCTCTGTGCCTTGGAAGCGCTTGGAGCAAGGTCATTACCTTCCTGAGCGCCTGCCTGCCTATTTATACATTGTGGGTGCAACCGAGAGACGAGCAATGTCTAACTGGCCACCACTGCCATCGTGCGGGAAAATAAACTCTAAATGAGTTAAGAGTTCAAAGCCAAATAAGCCACAGGTAGACAAATGCTATATGGCATCACTTATATGTAGAATCTTAGGGGGAAAAAAGCTGACTTCAAAGAACAGAATGGTGGTTTCCAGGGGCTGGGGGGAGAGGGAAATGGGGAGATACAGGTCAAAGGATACAAACTCTGAGTTATAGGAAGAATAAGTTCTGAGGAGCTAATGGAGAGCATGGTGACTGTAGTTAATAACACTGTGTTGTATATCTGAAAACTGCTGGGAGCAGATCTTAAGCGTTCTCACCATACCCACACACATGCACACACAGTTAACTTGATTGTGCTAATTATTCCATAGCGCATGCGTATATCAAATCATCACATTGTAAACTTAAATACATACAGTTATATATTTCAATTATTCCTCAATAAAGTTAAAAATGCAAAAGCAGTATTTATAACATATCTACTATCTATCAGGTACTGTTAAAGTCCTTGAATACAAAGAACGAAACACGGATCGCAGGGGACTTGTGTTAGGAGGTGACAGGGGCCTGGGAGAGAAGCAGAGCGGGCGGGATGGGTCAAGGCTGCTGGGCAGGAGGCGCGAGCAGAAGGCCAGCCGTGGCCCCAACTACGGGAGCCTCAGCGAACAGAGTGCTGAGAGCGGCAGAGGACACACTGCGTGGTGGCTGCCCAGAGATGCACGTTCCCAGAAGCACCAGCAGACACAGCACGAAGAAAGGTGCCAGCCCAGTCATACAACACCAAGAGGCCAGCCAGCCAGCTGGGGAGGGTTGTAGATGATGTGAAAAAGGCAGAAAGACACCAGATCTTATAGGAACTCGAGGCCATCGTAAGGGCTGGGGCTCTTATTACAAGAAAAAAGTAGAGTCGTGGAAGGGCTGCAAGCAGAGGGGACGTGGCCTGACTTCCTTCAGGAAGGATCGCTGGCCACTGTGTGGGGAGAAACCACGGGGACAAGGGCAAGAACAGAGGCCGGGCAGCCGGTGAGTCCAGTAACTCGGACATGGAAACTCAGATCTGGGCAGGTGTTCTGACAGAACAGCATGGGGTGTAGGAGAAAGAGAAGAGAAGGACTCTAATTTCTGGCCCGAGCTGGAGATGGCTGGGGAGGGTGATGGGACAGGGCACGTGAGGTGTCCAGCCGCCGGTCAGACACACTGGCCACGCAGAGAGCAGTCCAGGCCGGGGCTGACGTCTGGAAGCCTTCAGCACATTAAGCATTATTTTAAGCCAAGAAACTAGACAAGACCATCGAGGAAGGACAGGTCAGCCTCCCTGCTGGATGAACTCCACCATTAAGTTAAAGAGGAGGAAAAGCAAGAGGAGACGAGACGGTCACCCGAGCATCCGGTGCCCCGGGACCCATGAGCTGCTAAACTGCCGCCGGAGCTCTCCTGGCAGGGGGGCTGGCAGTGCCACAGGAGCGGGTTCAGAGCAGCAGTGTGGACGAAAGCACAGAGAAAACAAGAGGCAAGATTTGGAGGCAGAGATACAGACAACGCTTTCAAGGCATCTGCTGCGAAGAACAAAGAGGGGTGTGGCCGACAGGGGCTGTGGAGTTGCAGTCCAGCGGCGTGGACACTGAGGGGAAGGTCCAGAGGCGTGAGGATGGACGGCGGGGGGCGGGGGGCAGCGCCGCGTGGGACCTCGTGTGCACGAGGTGGCCCAAGGGGAGGACCAGGGTCAAGTTCTCAGCCAGGCCGAAGCAGGGCCTTCGGGGGACAGCGAGGCCACAGGGTGGGAGGGCCGAGCAGGGGGACTACGGCACCGTCCTCCAGGGCGCGGGGTGGAAGGGGACGGAGCACGACAGGCCCGCCTCGGGTTGTGCTAACGACTTAAAGTGAGCCTGCTCCCTGTGACGTTTCTCTTTCAGCTAAATTAAGTGTTACGGGCACAGAGATGGCGTAGGCAGGAAATGCCAGGGATTTAGTTTTGCCACACAAAGTATGACCACTTGAGAAAAGGGAGCACAGAATACATTTAAAGTAATGATTACAGTGACAGACTCTGGGTTTTTTGTTTTTTGGGGGGGGTTTTGGGTTTTTTTTCTTTTTGCGGTAGGCGGGCCTGTCACTGCTGTGGCCTCTCCCGTTGCGGAGCTCAGGCTCCGGACGCGCAGGCTCAGCGGCCATGGCTCACGGGCCCAGCCGCTCTGCGGCACGTGGGATCCTCCCGGACCGGGGCGCGAACCCGTGTCCCCTGCATCGACAGGCGGACTCTCAACCACTGCGCCACCAGGGAAGCCCAATTCTGGGGTTTAAGGACACAAGAAGGTAAGTAAGACCAGCTGGTTTGAAAGTCCTAATAGGAATAAAAGGTTACAGAGTAATAAAAGGAGTGACAAATATTATGGACTTGCTTACAAAAGGCTAGGAAATAGGGTTTAAATAACAGCTGGAGTTTGCAAGCATTAGTAACCGGGGGAAAGAGGCTCTCCGGTCTTAAAGCTGTGGGAAACAACATCAAAATAAGCTCACTGGGGGCTTCCCTAGTGGCGAAGTGGTTGAGAGTCCGCCTGCCGACGCCGGTCCGGGAGGATCCCATGTACCGCGGAGCAGCTGGGCCCGTCAGCCATGGCCGCTGAGCCTGCACGTCCGGAGCCTGAGCTCCGCAACGGGAGAGGCCACAGCAGTGAGAGGCCCGCGTACCGCAAAAAAAAAAAAAAAGCTCACTGAAGCACGTTTTCACTAAAAGACCAATAAGCAGAAAGAGAAAGGTTACTACTAGAGAAAATATACAAATGTGGAGATGGATAAAGGGCTGGTAGAGGGTCTATGCAGTGTCTAGCATGGCAGGCTGAGGAGCCTGCGTTCTACCAAGAGGAAGCCGGCGGATGCTGGAGGAAAGGGAACAAGACAGACAATGAAGCTAAGAGATCAGGACAAACACAGGTCAGACAAGAAAAGAGGCGGGAGGGAGACAAAGGGTCAGGATAAAAAAGTTATAGAGGAGATGAAGTCAAAGGAACTTACTGTCTGACTTGAATTGGATTTGAAAGTGAAGGTGTCCAGATTTCCAGCCTGAGTGAATGTGCAAAAAGTCCGAAGGAAAGGCAGATTCAGTAGGGACGGGGTGAGTTAAGTTTGAAACACCCAAAGCAAGCTGACCAGCTCACCACAGCACCTCATAAGTCAAGGGCCCTTAAATATCTGCTGGATGAGGAAACCGACGCGCAGGTCTGTGGTGAGCGGAGATCTGACTGAACACCAGTGTGCAAGTAGTCAATGAAACCTCACGGTATGAAAATCAGAATAATATGTGACTAAGACACAAAAATCAGTGGGAACTCATGACCTCATAAAGGCCCGTGCCCCCAGCCCTGTCGCTAGCACAGGCTCCAACAGAAAGGGGGGCACTGTGAGCCTGCGCCCACCCTCAGGCAGACCCAAATGCTAAGATGAAAGGAAGAGGCCTCCTCACAGACAGCGGATTTCAGATCTGCCGCGGGTTGGAGGGGGGGAGAAACGCAAACACCAGGTGGTCTGAAGTCACCGATCATCACAGAAAGCAGGGATAACGTTTGAAAATTCAAAGCAACAGCAGTGCTAAAGGACAAGGGAGCTAATGTACTTAGAGGGTTCCCACTGGTCAAGCTGGGACCAACTGATTATCAACAGGAACTGTCATCGTTAGTTAGAGCCACCTGAGTCTGCGGCAGGCTACACATGTAAATTCCAGGAGGACAGAAACGTGTCATCGACAATTCTCCACTCCCACCCCCGTCTCCAGGAGGTGAGGCCTCTAGACCAGCACTGCCCAGGGCTTTCTGCAAAGGTGGGTGTGTCCTAGACCTGCACTGTCCAGCGTGACAGCTACCAGCCACCCGTGACTATCAAGCACTTGAAATGTGGCTAATGTGACTGAGAAACTGAATGTTTAGTTTCACTTAATTTCAACTAACTTAAATTTAAGTAGCCACATGCGGCTAATGGCTATAGCAGACTGGACAGAACAGGTTCACAGAGGAGAGGATGCACTTCCTGAGGGAGAGGCACCAGGTTACGAGAGAGTAAAATGTATGTGTCCTTCACATATAATAAAGTCAAACTAGAGCAAGACAGCTTCTCTGCTCTGGTTTGAATCAGTTTGGAAGAAGTAATCATGTCCTGAGCTATTAGAAAGAGGGAAAGGTGGGGGGAATCGATCTTACGGGGGAGTCAAATATATTGGGTGGTCTGAGAAGGTTGTTTTTTTTTTAATCTCATAAGATTTTGATAACATAGCAATGTATCAAGTCAGTACTGCTTTACTCCTAGGAGATTCAGAAACAAGAAAAATGAATGACAAACCCATTGTGCAGATATTTTAGGCTATGGTTTTAAATTCAGTAAAAAAGTTTTCTGATAGCTAAATTTGGTTTTGGCTACTGCTTAAAATATCTGAAGTGTTAACACACACAAAAAAAAACATGCCAAATTTGTATTATTATAGATTATAATACTAATCTATATTATAGACTATTTAAAAGAAATTCAGGGACGTCTTGGTGGTCCAGAGGTTAAGAATCTGCCTTCCGGGTGCAGAAGGGGAGGCAGTGCTTCCAAAGGAGGGCCTCTGGAGCGTGGAGATAAGGCCCTGGGAGCATCGTGAGTAACTCACCAAGACCGAAGGTTTGCACGAGCCTGACTTTTCTGATTGCTGCTTTGGCTCTACTGTTCGTTATGGCGCTCAATGACTGGATGATGCCCACCTGCACTGAAAGACTGGAGACCAAGGTGGTGGAGTAGAAGGACGTGCTCTCACTCCCTCTTGCAAGAACACCAGAATCACAACTAGGTGCTGGACAATCATCGACAGGAAGACACTGGAACTCACCAAAAAAGATACCTCACATCCAAAGACAAAGGAGAAGCCACAATGAGATCGTAGGAGGGGCGCAATCACACTAAAATCAAATCCCATAACTGCTGGGTGGGTGACTCATAGACCGGAGAACACTTATACCACAGAAGTCTACCGACTGGAGTGAAGGTTCTGAGCCCCAAGTCAGGCTTCCCAACCTGGGGGTCCGGCAACGGGAGAGGAATTCCTAGAGAATCAGACTTTGAAGCCTAGTGAGATTTGATTGTGGGACTTCGACAAGACTGGGGGAAACAGAGACTCCACTCTTGGAGGGCACACACAAAGTAGTGTGCACATCGGGACCCAGGGGAAGGAGCAGTGACCCCAGAGGATACTGAACCAGACCTACCTGCTAGTGTTGGAGGGTCTCCTGCAGAGGCGGGGAGGTGGCTGTGTCTCACTATGAGGACTAGGACACTGGTAGCAGAAGTTCTGGGAAGTACTCCTTGGCGTGAACCCTCCCAGAGTCCGCCATTAGCCCCACCAAAGAGCCCCAGTAGGATCCAGTGCTGGGTTCCCTCAGATCAAACAAGCAACAGGGAGGGAACCTAGCCCCACCCATCAGCAGACAAGCGGATTAAAGTTTTACTGAGCTCTGCCCACCAGAGCAACAGCCAGCTCTACCCACCACCAGTCCCTCCCATCAGGAAACCTGCACAAGCCTCTTAGATAGCCTCCTCCACCAGAGGGCAGACAGCAGAAGCAAGAAGAACTACAATCCTGCAGCCTGTGGAACAAAAACCACATTCACAGAAAGACAGACAAGATGAAAAGGCAGAGGGCTATGTACCAGATGAAGGAACAAGATAAAACCCCAGAAAAACAACTAAATGAAGTGGAGATAGACAACCTTCCAGAAAAAGATTTCAGAATGATAGTGAGGATGACCCAGGACCTCGGAAAAAGAATGGAGGCAAAGATCGAGAAGATGCAAGAAATGTTTAACAAAGACCTAGAATTAAAGAAAAAACAAACAGAGATGAACAATACAATAACTGAAATGAAAAATACACCAGAAGGAATCAATAGCAGAATAACTGAGGCAGAAGAACGCATAAGTGACCTGGAAGACAGAATGGTGGAATTCACTGCTGCGGAACAGAATACAGAAAAAAGAATGGGAGAAGCCACAACAGTGAGAAGCCCACGTACCGCAAAAAAAAAAAAAAAAAAAAAAGCTGGTTCTTTGAGAAGACAAAGAAAAATGATAAACCATTAGCCAGACTCATCAAGAAAAAGAGGGAGAGGACTCAAATCAGTAAAATTAGAAATGAAAGAGAAGTTACGACGCCGCAGAAATACAAAGCATCCTAAGAGACTACTACAAGCAACTCTATGTCAACAAAATGGACAACCTGGAAGAAATGGGACAAATTCTTAGAAGGGTATAACCTTCCATGACTGAACCAGGAAGAAACAGAAAATATGAACAGACCAATCCCAAGTAATGAAATTGAAACTGTGATTAAAATTCTTACAACAAACAAAAGTCCAGGACCAGATGGCTTCACAGGCGAATTCTATCCAGCATTTAGAGAAGAGCTAACACCCATCCTTCTCAAACTCTTCCAAAAAATTGCAGAGGAAGGAACACTCCCAAACTCATTCTATGAGGCCACCATCACCCTGACACCAAAACCAGACAAAGATACTACAAAAAAAGAAAATTACAGACCAGTATCACTGATGAATATAGATGCAAAAATCCTCAACAAAATACTAGAAAACAGAATCCAACAATACATTAAAAGGATCATACACCATGATCAAGTGGGATTTATCCCAGGGATGCAAGGATTCCTCAATATATGCAAATCAATCAATGTGATACAACATATTAACAAACTGAAGAATAAAAACCATATGATCATCTCAATAGATGAAGAAAAAGCTTTTGACAAATTTAACACCCATTTATGATAAAAACTCTCCAGAAAGTTGGCACAGAGGGAACCTACCTCAACATAATAAAGGCCATATATGACAAATCGACACCAAACATCATTCTCAATGGTGAAAAACTGAAAACATTTCCTCTAAGATCAGGAACAAGACAAGGATGTCCACTCTCATGGCTATTATTCAACATAGTTTTGGAAGTCCTAGCCTCACCAATCAGAGAAGAAAAAGGAATACAAATTGGAAAAGAAGAAGTAAAACTGTCACTGTTTGCCGATGACATGATACTATACATAGAGAATCCTGAAGATGCCACCAGAAAACTACTAGAGCTAATCAATTAATTTGGTAAAGTCGCAGGTTACAAAATTAATGCACAGAAATCTCCGGCATTTCTATACACTAATGATGAAAAACCTGAAAGAGAAATTAAAGGAAATTCTCCCATTTACCACTGCAACAAAAAGAATAAAATACCTAGGAATAAACCTACCTAGGGAGACAAAAGACCTGTATGCAGAAAACTATAAGACAATGATGAAAGAAATTAAAGATGATACCAACAGATGGAGAGATATACCATGTTCTTGGATTGGAAGAATCAATACTGTGAAAATGACTATGGTACCCAAAGCAATCTACAGATTCAACGCAATCCCTATCAAATTACCAATGGCATTTTTTACGGAACTAGAACAAAAAATCTTAAAATTTGTATGGAGACACAAAAGACCCCAAAGAGCCAAAGCAGTCTTGAGGGGAAAAAATGGAGCGGAAGGAATCAGACTCCCTGTCTTCAGACTATACTACAAAGCTACAGTAATCAAGACAATATGGTACCGGCACAAAAATAGAAACACAGATCAATGGAACAAGATAGAAAGCCCAGAGATAAACCCACGCACCTATGGTCAACTAATCTATGACAAAGGAGGCAAGGATATACAATGGAGAAAAGACAGTCTCTTCAATAAGTGGTGCTGGGAAAACTGGACAGCTACATGTAAAAGAATGAAATTAGAACACTCCTTAACACCATACACAAAAATAAACTCAAAATGGATTCGAGACCTAAATGTAAGACCAGACACTATAAAACTCTTAGAGGAAAACATAGGAAGAACACTCTTTGACATAAATCACAGCAACATCTTTTTTGATCCACCTCCTAGAGTAATGGAAATAAAAACAAAAGTAAACAAATGGGTCCTAATGAAACTTCAAAGCTTTTGCACAGCAAAGGAAACCACAGACAAGACGAAAAGACAACCCTCAGAATGGGAGAAAATATTTGCAGATGAATCAATGGACAAAGGATTAATCTCCAAAATATATAAACAGCTCATGCAGCTCAATATTAAAGAAACAAACAACCCAATCCAAAAATGGGCAGAAGACCTAAATAGACATTTCTCCAAAGAAGACATACAGATGGCCAAGAGGCACATGAAAAGCTACTCAACATCACTAATTATTAGAAAAATGCAAATCAAAACTACAATGAATTATCACCTCTCACCCATTAGAATGGGCATCATCAGAAAATCTACAAACAAATGCTGGAGAGGGTGTGGAGAAAAGGGAACCCTCTTGCACTGTTGGTGGGAATGTAAACTGATACAGCCACTATGGAGAACAGTATGGAGGTTCCTTAAAAAACTAAAAATAGAATTACCATATGATCCAGCAATCCCACTACTGGGCATATACCCAGAGAAAACCACAGTTCAAAAAGACACATGCACCCCAATGTTCACTGCAGCACTATTTATAATAGCCAGGTCATGGAAGCAACCTAAATGCTCATTGACAGAGGAATGGATAAAGAAGTTGTGGTACATATATACAATGGAATATTACTCAGCCATAAAAAGGAACGAAATTGAGTCATTTGTTGAGACATGGATGGATCTAGAGACTGTCATACAGAGTGAAATAAGTCAGAAAGAGAAAAACAAATATCGTATATTAACGCATGTATGTGGAACCTGGAAAAATGGTACAGATCAACCGGTTTGCAGAGCAGAAGTTGAGACACAGATGTAGAGAACAAACGTATGGACACCAAGGGGGGGAAACCACGGGGTGGGTGGGGATGGTGGTGTGCTGAATTGAGCGATTGGGATTGACATGTATACACTGATGTGTATAAAACTGATGACTAACAAGAACCTGTTGTATAAAAAAATAAATAAAATAAAATTCAAAAATTAAAATTAAAAAAAAAATCTGCCTTCCAGGGCTTCCCTGGTGGCACAGTGGTTAAGAATCTGCCTGCCAATGCAGGGGACACAGGTTCAAGCCTTGGTCCAGGGAGATCCCACATGCCGCGGAGCAACTAAGCCCATGCTCCACAACTACTGAGCCCACATGCCACAACTACTGAAGCCCGCACGCCTAGAGCCCGTGCTCTGCAACAAGAGAAGCCACCGCAATGAGAAGCCTGCACACCGCAATGAAGAGTAGCCCCCGCTCGCCACAACTAGAGAAAGCCCACATGCAGCAAAGAAGACCCAATGCAGCCAAAAATAAATAAATAAAATAAATAATTTTTTTTATTTTTAAAATTAAAAAAAAAAAGAATCTGCCTTCCAGTGCAGGGGATGTGGGTTCGATCCCTGGTCGGGGAACTAAGATCCCACATGTTGTGGGGCAACTAAGACCACACGCTCTAGAGCCCACACGCCACAACTAGAGAGAAGCCCACGCACCACAATGTAGACGCTGTGAGCTGCAACAAAGATGTTGCATGTCACAACTAAGACCCAAAGGAAAGGGTTAGGGAGAGAGGGAGAGAGGGAAAGAGAAAAGAAATTCAATTAAATTTAACACGAATTTTAATCTTTTATGTTTCAGGCAAAGAGCAAAAAACACTCTTAAAATTGCTAGTAGAATTTTAAATTGGCATGACAGGGACTTCCCTGGTGGCGCAGTGGTTAAGAAGCCATCTCCCAGTGCAGGGGACACAGGTCGAGCCCTGGTCCGGGGAGATCCCACATGCCACGGAGCAACTAAGCCCGTGAGCCACAACTACTGAGCCCACGTGCTGCAACTACTGAAGCCCGCATGCCTAGAGCCCGTGCTCCACAGCAAGAGAAGCTACCACAATGAGAAGCCCGCTCACTGCAATGAAGAGTAGCCCCCACTTGCCACAACTAGAGAAAGCCCACGTGCAGCAACGAAGACTCAATGCAGCCAAAAAAAAAAAAAATTGTCGTGATATTTATGGAGGGATAATCTGGCCATATCTACTAAGTACACACCCTTTAACCTAGAAATTTCATTTGCAGGACTTTATCCCACAGATATGCTTGCGTACGTAAGCTACAAACAGGTAAGGATGAATTTATTTTGTTCACTACTTCATTCCCAGTACATGCCTGCTATACAGGCTGTACTCAATAACCACATGTTAAATGACTAGCAGAACGATTGAGAGAGGGGAGGTATGTACAGGGCTATTCAGGAGAGCACTTCTTATATACAGAAAAAGAGCAGAAATAACATAAAGGCTTGGTTAGGTAAATTATGGCACTTCCATATAACGCAGCTTTTTTAATGCATTTATTTTCAATGGTAAAATAAAGGAGAATGCTCTTTACGTTAAGACGTAAAATGATTTTAGTATACTACCATTAATTCGTTTTTTGTTTTTTTTAATTGGGAATATACATATGTATTTGCTTAGAATTTCTCTGAAAAGATACAAAAGATTGGTAACACCGGACGCCTCAAAAGAGAGGTAAATCAGGTGCCAGGGCAAGGGTGAGAGGGAGAGGTTTCACAGCACATCTTTTTGTACCTTTTGAATAGGAATATATTACCTTTTGAAATAAAAACTTTGATAGATTGTTAAAGTCTAACGTATTAGATATAATAAACCAAGCATGAACCAAAATATAATGGCACGTTTCCGCCTACAGAAATAAATAGAATTAAAGACCTTAACAGACACGGCATGTGGTAACTTAAGCTACAGGTGTGTACTAAGACTAACCAAGGGTGGTGCACTATGTATGAAAGGAAGGAAGCAAAGGACGGGCCTCAAAAAGACTCGTGTTGAAAATATGAAAGTGGATGAGTTTGTATTTTATGCTATAAATAACAGAAAGCCATTTAAAATTTTTCTTTTGGTAAACTGAAGTTTTACTTTTGATGAAATTCAATATATCCACTTTTTCTTTTATACTTAGTTCTTTGTGTCTTCTTTTGGAAACCTCTGCAGATGCCACTGTCGCAAATATATTCACCTAGTTTTTCCTAGGTTTATAGTTTTAGCTAGAAATGCACTAGTCCTTTTTAACTACTACTTTCCTCTGATCATGTCCATTTCTAACTTTGAAATGACTAGGACTGACGATTTGGCTTATCAGTTTACAAGTTTTAGAGTTAAACATCTAGTTAGTATACAAGCCTTAAATTATTATAAATGAACAGAACTAACAATGTGTGGTGGGTCAAACAAATTAACACATTCCACTGGTGAATCTCCAACTCCTGGCTTGTTAATACATCCATGTCATTATCAGAGTATTTTCTGGGGAAGCCTTCAGTAAGAAAAGAACTGATGTATTTTACTCTTTAAAAGTGAAGACTACAGGACTTCCCTGGCGGTCCAGTGGTTAAGACTCCGTGCTTCCAATGCAGGGGGCACGGGTCCAATCCCTGGTCGGGGAACTAAGATCCTACATGCCGCGTGGCATGGCCAAAAAAAATTGAAAAAAAAAAAAAAGAAAGTCAAGACTACAAAAGATGTTCCTGATGTCTCAGATTATTTGTTGAGTCAATGGATGATTAATAAACTGATACCCAATTTCTCTTTGACACATCAAATAATTCTAAGATTCTTACCAGACTGTCATCTTTACTAACTGATATGAGTATAATGTAAAGAACTGACATACTTGTATTTCTTCACGTTCTTTTTTATCCGGAAAAGTTCTCGCAACTGTAGAATACTTTTCAAAAACTTTGCGTTCCTTTTGTAATTTCCTCATTTCCTCCTTTTTAAACTCCTCTATTCGAGCCAATTCTTTTGCTTTCTGTTGTTCAAAGTCAGCAATTTCTTTCCTAAAACAACCAAACCATGTTATAATCTAAGGAGACCACCTCAATACAGTAATCCACACGCGGTACCAAAATGGAAGACCAGTGACAACCTGGAATTGAGGAGCTGCTAGTTTTGGTGAATCCATCTTCAACCCACAGTAGTGAAATAACAGTCAACTAACCCAGTAAAGCACTACTCAACAAGCATTCACTGCATACCTACTATGATTCAAGTACTACACTACGTACTGGAGAAACCACAGTGAAAAAAATAAACATCCTTACTCCTATAAAGCCTCTTACATTCTAGTGGGAGCGACAGATGACAATAAATAAAATTAACAAGTAAAATATATGGAACACTGGAAATATTAAGAAAAATAAACCAAGGAATGAGGTTAGGAAATATGGAGGTTAGGAGCCTGAAATTATGGACGAAGTCATCTTGCTGAGGCAGTATTTGAGGTAAAACCTGAGGGACATGAGAGAACAGCCATTGAGGTATCTGGACAAAACAGTTCAGGCAGAGGGAACACCACATGCAAAAGCCCTAAGATAGGAACATGCCTGATGTGTTCAAAGAACAGGCAGGAGGCCAGTGTAGCTAAAGAGACAGAACAGTAGGAGAAAACGTCAGAAAAAGCGGGGGGCCGGGCAGGAGGCGGGGTGATTAATTAGGGTCTGTGGACCACTGTGAAGACCCTGGTATTTAGCTTAGGAGCACGCGGGTCAGAGAACGGTCAGGACCCAGCCTCCTTCTGGTTGCTGTGTGAAGAGCACAGGGAGAGTGACGACACCAAGACTGTGGAACAAGAGGTCCCTGGCTCACATCCTTCCACACGAATGCCATCCACAGACAGAAGTGCTTTTGTGGGAGCTCTGGGATTCAGGCAGGAAATGAGAAACGCTGGTGAAGCCTAAGATCAAGGACAGCCACTCAGAGAAGGCAGGCCCATGCCCCAGTGCCAGGCTTACCAAATGTGGTCCTGATGCACTAAAAACAGCCCCACTGCCAAGGGACCCAGGAGGAGCCGTGCCCGTTCATGCCCCTGGAGAGAGACCCGCAGACCTTGGCCCTGCCTACAGATCCTGGTACAGCCCTGTGACCCAGCTCCAGCCCTGCTCTATGTGGTACGGATCAGTCCTGCCCACCCAGGAGCCTGGTAGGAAGCTGCTCAGAAACCTGGCAGGAGCCCCACCCATCCTCACTCCTGGAAACACACCTCCTGTCTACAGACTCAACAGTGGACCAGGAGGCAGCCCCATGACCTAGCTCCAGCCCTGCCTGACTGTGGTCCAGGAAGTAGTCCTGTCCTACTGGGGATGCAGCAGGAACCACAGCTGGCTGCAACCCTGGTAACAGGCCTACCAACTGTGGACCCAGCTACAACCCCACTTGACTGTGATCCTGGAAGTAGACCCACCAGTCCAGGGATCCAGCAGAAGAAGGTCTTTACCTGCCAAAAACAGTCTGTAAAGACAGGAACAGGTGTTTGTTCTTTCAAATGCAAAGACATCAACACAAGTCCACATAGATCACCAAGAATCATGCAAACGTGACACCACCAAAGGAAACTAATAAAGCTCCAGTAACTAATCCCAAAGAAATCGAGATCTACAAATTACCTGACAAAGAATACAAAATAATTGTTTTAAGGAAGCTCAGCAAGCTACAAGAAAACACAGATAAACAACTCAATGAAACTAGGGAAACAATACGTGAAACAAGACAAGAAGTTCAACAAAGAGCTAGAAATCATAAAAAAAGAACCAAAAAGAAATTCTAGAGCTGAAGAATACAAGGAATGAAGTGATAAATGCAACAGAGAACTTCAACAGCAGACTCAAGCAGAAGAGAGAATCTGTGACTGCGAAGACTGGTGATTCAAAGTTATTCAGTCAGAGGGGGAAAAAAGGGAAAAGAATGAAAAGGAGTGAAGAAAGCCTGCAGGATTTATGGGACACTACTGTATGAACCATATACGCATTATGGAAGGAAAAAAAATCAACAAACCTTTAGCTAGACTAAGAAAAAAAGAGAGAAGACTCAAATAAATAAAGTCATAAATGAAAGGCAAGGCATTATAACAGATGCCTCAGAAATAAAAAGGACAATATATGAATAATTATATTCGAAACCACTGGATAACTTAGAATGGTTAAATTCCTAGAAACATACAACCTACCAAAATTGAATCCAGAAGAAACAGAAAGCCTGAACTGACCAATAACAAATAAGGAGACTGAATCAGTAATCAAAAACCTCCCAAAAAACAGAAGTCCAGGACCAGATGGCTTCACAGGTAAATTCCACCAAACAGTCAAAGAAAAAATTAATACAATTCTTTTTTAAACTCTTCCAAGAAAAGGAATACTTCCAAACTCATTCTGTGAGGCTAGTTATCACTCTGATACCACAGGCAGACAAAGATACAAGAAAGGAAAACTACAGGCTAATGTCCGTGATGAATACAGTCTATAAATCCTCAAAAAAATACTAGCAAACCAAATTCAACGGCACAGTAAAAGCATTAAATACCATGACCAAGTGGGATTCATCCCCAGGATGCAAAGTTGGTTCAACACATGCAAATCAACTAACATGATGTAAACTGGTGCAGCCACTGTGCGGAACAGTATGGTGGTTTCCTCAGCATTATTCACAATAACCCAAACATAGAAACAACCCACATGTCCAGCTGTGAGCCAAGGAAGGCTAAGGATCGCCAGAAACCAACAGAAGATACGAGAGAAAGCATGCCTCTGCTGACACCTTGACTTCAGGCTTCTAGCCCCCAGAACCATGAGAAAATAAATTTCTGTTGTTTCAAGCCATCCAGTTTGTGTGTATTTTGTTACAGCAGCCCTAGGAAACGAATACACTGGTCAAGGTGGCCCTTGAATTCAGAGCTCCACACTGCTTTTCAAGTTTCAATTTATGACCTCATTACGACGACAATTCTCCTTTTAAGACATCTTTGACCACAGTGGGTCATTTTATTTAAAAATTCTTATGTGGTATTTATTTCACTTCCTTCTCTCACTTATATTGTTGGATTAATAAGCATTGTTTCAAATAGTTCAGATATAATCTTAAAAATAAAGCTGAATCACTATACATTTTCTCCCACTTACAGATGCAAACTTACCTGAGTTTTTCCAAGGCACTTTCTCGTTCAATGCGAAGTTTAGCTAAAGATGTGTTCTCAGCTTTAAATTTTTCTATTTCTGTTTCCAATTCAATAACTTTCTCTCTCAAAACTTGAGACCGAGCATTGTCACCTATAAGATAAGCCACAAATATTGAACTTCACAAAAAGCTTTCAACAGCAAAACACTAGCTAGCTATTACACTAGGAGCCAAAAATATGGTAAACACCTGTACTATTAAAATGCATTAGAAACAATGCTTCTAAAAACAAAGAAAAAAATTATTATAGTCTAACTTTCCAGATGGAACAGCCTAAATTTAATAAAGAATCAAATCATTCTACCTCAAGAGTATCAATCTGATGACAAATGAACATTATGTATTAAAAAAATCAAATAAATTTTAAACCAATATACATAAATAGCTTAAAAACATGAATAAGTATTTGGAAGAGACTTAAAGCTCTAATGAACACCAAAATCAAAGTTTAACCCCCACTAATCAAAGAAATACAAATTAAGATCTTTTTCTGTATCAAATTTGCTACTTAAGAAAATGGCCAATGCTTTCGTCCTTCAACTACCCTTCTGGAAAATAACCCTGATTTGTAACACAAGGCTAAAATACACATTACCTACCCTTAGACCCACTTCTAAAAATCTAGTTAAAGAACGAACTTATAAAATCATACAAATCGTTTTGCACAAAAATATGCATTGAAGTGTTATTTCTAATAGTGAAAAATAATTTGTATACAACATTAAAGAAATTACTAAAAAAAATTATGCTACATTCATATAATGCTCTGCAACCATTTTTAAAGTATACAAAGAGCTTTAATGATGTGGCCAAAGCATATTATACGCCTGGTCAAAAAGCATGAGGCGAGTTATAATATATGTCTCTACCATATGAAAAATACACAGGAAAAATGAATGGAAATAAATATCCCAAAATGATATCACAGTTACCTTAGGATAGGTTAGCTATAAACATTTTTGCTTCTACACTTTTTAACTACCAAACTTCCTGCAAAAAATACTATTTTTAAAATCGGAGTATTTTTTAAAATTAGCTTAAGTTATAATTTCTATTTTAAAGCACCTATGCTTTGCTAGACACTCAGAGTTTATAATATAACATGACATAAAGGAAAACTGTTTTCAATATAAGTTAAAAAAATCCATCACATAAACTAAATACTATATAGCCACTAAATGGAATGAGACAGATGTGTATTAGAACAATCTTCAAAATGTATTATAAGCAAGGTGCAGAACAGTATATAAAAAACATGTTTTCATTGGTGCAGAAAGGAGGATTATATCCACATTCACACATATGCTTTCATATGCATGGAATCTTTGCAGAATACACAAATGAAATGGGAAAGCTGATGTCTCTAAGAGCCCATGTCTGGGGAAGAATAGAAACTTGAATTTTACTGTATTTTTCCTCATCATATTTGGCAAGAGAATGCACGAGGTAGTAAAAAAAAAAAAAAAAAACTAATTAAAAAAAATACACAGTAGCACAAACCACAAATTGGGTATTCCCTGGTTATAAAAGAAACTTAAATGTTATCTCACCTTATAATAATTAATTTTAAAGCCTTGGCAATAAGACACAGGCTAAAATTTGAAAAATCTGAAATCACAATTCTTCCAAATCTCATACTAGTGACTATTACATTATTTAGACTCACAAAACAAATCAAATTTTAACAAATTACCTACTTAACTTTAACAAATCACCTACTAGATTTCCACTGAGCAACTAGAAAGGTTGGGATTTTAATAAGCATTCTGACAACATACTGATAAAATAAATATTAAACGTGTAACATTCCATTACATATTTTACAATGCTCTGACTTACCAGGTGGTTGGTCTTGATTTATGTTTAACTTGGGTTCATTTCCCAAGCGTGAATCTGATTTTGATTTTGGTTTCAAAGAAGGGAAGAATTTCATCATCAGATCCGAGGTAGGAGGACTTGTGCTCCTACTGGATTTATTCAAGTCTTCTCCCTTCTTGACTGGTGCAACCTTCCTTTTTATTGTTTTGTCCAGTACACATATTTCACTCTTATTAGGGTAGGTTGTCTGGGGAGTCCCATAAATGGCTTCATTCCCAAGAATAACATCATGTTTAAATGAATCATCTTCAAAGTCAGTCCAAGTTCTTTCATCATCAAAGTCAATTTTACTCACAGATGGGTGTCTGCTTGAGGAATCAGAAGCTTTATTTTTCAAGCTTGCTATTATGATAGACTCGTCACTACTGTAATCTTTATCAGACAAATCTAAATCAACATCTCTCCTCTTATCTTCTTCTTGAGTCCTGGTGTCCCTTAAAGGTCCCCTCCCATCACAGACTTGTGGACTATCTTCTCTGCTGCTGAAGCCCCTTTCCTTATCCTCAGATGATGGTTTTATGGTGACATCAAGTTGTTCCTCAGAATCAGTGCTATCATCACTGTCTGTACCACCTTCGTCATCGCTTGCATTCCACCTAGTTGGACTTTCCCAAGTGCTCATCTGGAACACTTTCCGACTGACTTTACAGGACTGTTCCTGCGATGCATCAGGTGAGGACACTGTATCAGGTTGTTTGGGTGCAACCTCACACTCACGCTTACTTTCACATGTGGTACGGTCTGGATCCTCATTTTGGTTACACTCACTAACGGGATCCGGTGTTGCTGTCTTCTCTGGCTGCACAGCTTTGACGGGGGTAGAAGACAGCCGGTGACCTCTGCAGACCTGTTGGTCCCTCTCTAAGATCTTCAGTACAAATGAGGAATTACTAGAAAATGATATTTCATCAGCAGCTTGTTCTAAAAACAAAAATTCATCTAATTCCAAATTTTCCTTTTCCTTTTCTCGTTCCCAATTCTCTAACTTTTTCTGAAGAGAAATGTCAAGAGAAGATTCTGACTCTTTCGAAGTCTCACTTACTGGGCTCTTAGAAGCCACACAGCTGGCCAGCCCTGTCAAAAGGGAAAGTCTGTCTTTACCTTGTGTCTTATTCCTGATTTTGCAACCAACGTCACAAGGTTTTGTACACTCGGGTACATTTTCTTTATTATTAGATTCTACCTTTTTTTCTAAATTGATCTGACCTCTAAATTGCCCGTCACATTTCTTCCCTGCCAGTATCTTCAATCCTGCTGGAGAAAGACTTTTCCTACTGTTACCCTTAAGCACTTTCGGCTTCTGACTGAGTGTGACACAACCACTCTTTGTTCTGGCTTTACTGTTCTTTTTGACAGGAAGGTTCTCTGTACACAGTTCTTTATTTGTAAGAGCAGTTTTCCGCTGGAATTGTTGTTTATCTAATTTAAACACAGGTTTGTCCTCTGAACTGCTGTGAGTAGTGACTAGTTTATTTTCTCTCCCCTTCTGAAACTTAGATTTAGCATTAGTAAACCTAGCTAAACCTTCCCCTCGTTTTAAGAATGGTTGTTTTGGTTTTGCTTTGATTAGCAAGGATCCTTCTGCTTCCTAAAATAAAAGAACAATATTTGAATTAATTCTGGTATATCCAAGTAATCTCAAAGTTATTTTTAAAGCAAATTATAAACAAATCTCTAAAGCCTTAGATAATTTAATCAAAATAGTGGAAATGCTAACCCTTAGCTGTTTTTGTTTCAGTTCTTGTTCTTCCAACCGAATTTGTTCTTCTAAGTAGTCTTCAAAGGTTTGTTTCCTTTCTCTAATAGCAGCTTTAATAGGCCTAATCATAAAAGTAAAGTTATTTAACATTCAAATCATGTGGTGAATACTTTACACTTAGTGTGCCTGATACAGACACCTCTGACTGAGAACTAACCTTTTTCAAAGTCACAGATCCCCTCTGAGAATCTATTAAAAGCTACAATCCCACTCCATCTCCCAAAATATAGAAATACACATCACTCTACACGTGATTTGAAAAACCCCTCTGAAGTCCACCTACTGACCTTAGATTAACTTTTGAAGTAACATATTCACTACATAAATAAAATATATTTCAAAAATAATTCATTAAATACATACTCTAAGATCCTTAATAATATAAACAAAACAATCAAAAGTCATTTGCCATTCCATAATCTATATTAAAATACTTAAGAAAATAATAAACAACCTCACAGTTGGTATTATCTCTGACATAAAATTTTTAAATTCTGTAACCATACTCACTCAATTATTATTTATAAGTGATACCATGTGTGAGACTCCAATATATGATTTTTTTCTCTTCTCCAAAACAGGATTTATTTATGTGAGAGAAGATTAGTTTTATCCAGATATTTCCCTTAGGTGAAAAAACTTTGCTCAATTTTTCCAGTACGATGTCAAACTGATGTATCTCCCCAACCTGCTTCTGTTGCTGACAACATGGAATAAGTTGGATCTTCAACTCTTTATTTAAAAGCATACCCAGGCAAACACAAGAAAACTATAGATCTTTCAAACAAAGAAAGTACCAATAATAATGACTATTATATTAAATTCCTTCCAACATGGATGATACCTTTCTTCAATATTAACCACTTCCGAGGAATCACCAATTTTTTTTAAGTTCGTATTGTTCTCTTCCTGAATCTGTTCCGTCATTTCCTCCGAACATGGTAAAATACCTTCTCCTAGGATAAAAATTAGGAACAATTTAGTTCAAAAAAAAGCAGATTAAAGTCTTAAAACTTGAGAAGTTTACAAGTTACTGTACTAAAAAAATATTTAGTTAAACTTAATGTATACCAAAGATTTTAGAACTCTCAAGGATTTCTTTAATATGATAAAGAAAAACTACAAAACGCTAATGAAAACACAACATTCTGCTCTCCCTTCCAGTTGACCTCTCAAAAACCCGTGCCATAGTACTGGCTTCTGTGGCCTGACAGTGAGCCCTTTGTTTGGTCACACTGTTACCTAACTGATTAAATTTTGAAGCGAGTCCTTTGCTAGGACTGGACTTTATTCAAAGTATCTGGTGTTGAGTTCTCAATTCAGATGAACTTCGCTGGCGAGCTACTGAGGACTGAGACCCCCAAAATAATCCGGAAGCCATTCTGTTAAGTTGACAAGTGAAAGTCTGCAGACAGGAAAACCTCTCCTTTTATACACTGAGAATTCCCACTGCAGTGAATGGAAGGTCTGTGTGTGTAAAGAGCACGTGAGCAGCGGGGATTCAGCCCCAGAGAAAGGAGGTGTCGAGTTGCCTTGGTAAAGAATTTATACACCACACGGTCACAGTTCCTTGACAGGGCAGCAACAGGACACTAACAGCTGCAATGACGAAGTACTTTGAAGCACAGGGCACTGTTTTAGAGGTAATTCTACAAAATAAAACTTTACTTGGGGACCTTCAAGATGGCGGAGAAGACGTGGAGATCACCTCCCCACAAATACATCAGAAATACATCTACATGTGGAACACCTCCTACAGAACACCTACTGAGATCTGGTAGAAGACCTCAGACTTCCCAAAAGGCAAGAAACTTCCCACGTACCTGGGTAGGGCAAAAGAAAACAGGATAAACAAAGACAAAAGGATAGGGCCGGGACCTGCACCAGTGGGAGGGAGCCGTGAAGGAGAAACGGTTTCCACACACTAGGAGCCCCTTCGCGGGCGGAGACTGCGGGTGGCGGAGGGGGAAAGCTTCGGAGCCGCGGAGGAGACCGCAGCCACAGGGGTACGGAGGGCAAAGCAGAGAGATTCCCGCACAGAGGACCGGTGCCGACCGCCACCCACCAGCCCGAGAGGCTTGTCTCCTCACCGACCGGGGCGGGCGGGCTGGGAGCTGAGGCTCGGGCTTCAGTCAGAGCGCACTGGCGGCGTGAACACAGCCTGAAGGGAGTTAGTGCGCCACGGCCGGCCGGGAGGGAGTCCGGGGAAAAGTCTGGAGCTGCCGAAGAGGCAAGAGACTTTTCCTTCCCTCTTTGTTTCCTGGTGCGTGAGGAGAGGGGATTCAGAGCGCTGCTGAAAGGAGCTCCAGAGACGGGCGCGAGGCGCGCCTGAAAGGGCGGACCCCAGAGACGGGCGTGGGACGCTGGGGCTGCTGCTGCCGCCACCAAGAAGCCCCTGTGCGAGCGCAGGTCACTCTCCACACCTCCCCTCCCGGGAGCCTGGGCTGCCCGCCACCGCCACGGTCCCGGGCTCCACAGACAACATCCCCGGGAGAACGCACGGGCGCCCCTCGTGCTCCGCCGACGCACGCTCGCCCCGCCTCCGTGCCCCTCCCTCCCCCGCGGCCTGAGGGAGCCAGAGCGCCCGAATCAGCGGCTCCTTTAACCCCGTCCTGTCCGAGTGAAGAACAGACGTCCTCCGGCGACCTACACGCAGAGGCGGGGCCGAGTCCAAAGCTGAGCCCCGGGAGCTGTGCGAACAAAGAAGACAAAGGGGAATCTCTCCCAGCAGCCTCAGAAGCAGCGGATTAAAGCTCCGCAATCAACTTGATGTACCCTGCATCTGTGGAATACCTGAATAGACAACGAATCATCCCAAATTGAGGAGGTGGACTTTGGGAGCAACTTGGGATTTGCTTTCTGCATCTGTTTCTAGTTTTATGCTTATTTTAGTTTAATATTTAGAGCTTATTAGCATTGGTAGATTTGTTTATTGATTTGGTTGCTCTCTTCCATGTTTTTTTTCCTTTTTCTCTTTTTGTGAGTGCATATGTGTATGCTTCTTTGTGTGATTTTGTCTGTATAGCTTTGCTTTTACCATTTGTCCTAGGGTTCTGTCTGTTTTTTGTTGGTTTTTTTTTTTTTAGTATAGTTTTTAGCGCTTGTTATCATTGCTGGATTTGCTTTTTGGTTTGGTTGCTCTCGTCTTTCTTTTTCTATTACTTTTTAAAATTTTTTTTAAATAATATTTTTTATTTTAATAACTTTCTTTTTTTTTTTTTTTTTTTTTTCTTTTTTTTGCGGTATGCGGGCCTCTCACTGTTGTGGCCTCTCCCGTTGCGGAGCACAGGCTCCGGATGCGCAGGCCCAGCGGCCATGGCTCACGGGCCCAGCCGCTCCGCGGCATATGGGATCCTCCCAGACCGGGGCACGAACCCGTATCCCCTGCATCGGCAGGCGGACTCTTAACCACTGCACCACCAGGGAGGCCCAACTTTCTTTTATTTTTTTCTTTTTTTTTTTGATCCACCAGAGACCTCCTGGCCCCACATAATATCAAACAGCGAAAGCTCTCCCAGAGATCTCCATCTCAATGATAAGACCCAGCTCCACTCAACAAGCAGCAATCTACAGTGCTGGACACCCTATGCCAAACAACTAGCAAGACAGGAACACAACCCCACCGGTTAGCAGAGAGGCTGCCTAAAATCATAATAAGTTCAGAGGCACCCCAAAACACACCACCAGACACGGTCCTGCCCACCAAAAGGACAAGATCCAGCCTCATCCACCAGAACACAGGCACCAGTCCCCTCCACCAGGAAGTCTACACAACCCACTGAACCAACCTTACCCACTGGGGGGAGATATCAAAAATGACAGGAACTACGAACCTGCAACCTGCAAAAAGGAGACGCCAAACAAAGTAAGTTAAGCAAAATGAGAAGACAGAGACATACACAGCAAATAAAGGAACAAAGTAAAAACCCACCAGACCAAAAAAAATGAAGAGGAAATAGGCAGGCAACCTAAAAAAGAATTCACAGTAATGATAGTAAAGATGATTCAAAATCTTGGAAATAGAATGGAGACAATACAAGAAACATTTAACAAGGACCTAGAAGAACTAAAGAGCAAAAGAACAATGATGAACAACACAATAAATGAAATTATAAATTCTGTAGACGGAATCAATAGCAGAATAACTGAGGCAGAAGAACGGATAAGTGACCAGGAAGAAAAAATAGTGGAAATAACTACCACAGAGCAGAACAAAGAAAAGAGTGAAAAGAATTGAGGACAGTCTCAGAGACCTCTGGGACAAAACTAAATGCATCAACATTTGAAATAGAGGCCTCCCAGAAGAAGAAGAGAAAAAAAAGGGACTGAGAAAATATCTGAAGAGACTATAGCTGAAAACTGCCCTAATATGGGAAGGAAATAGTCAATCAAGTCCAGGAAGCACAGAGAGTCCCATACAGGAGAAACACACGAAGACACGTATTAATCAACCTATCAAAAATTAAATACAAAGAAAAAATATTAAAAGCAACAAGGGAAAAGCAACAAATAACATACAAGGGAATCCCCATAAGGTTAACAGCTGATCTCTCAGTAGAAACTCTGCAAGCCAGAAGAGAGTGGCAGGACATATTTAAAGTGATGAAAGGGAAAAACCTACAACCAACATTACTCTACCCAGCAATTATCTCATTCAGATTTGATGGAGAAATTAAAACCTTTACAGACAAACAAAAGCTAAGAGAACTCAGCACCACCAAACCAGCTTTACAACAAATGCTAAAGGAACTTCTCTAGGCAGGAAACACAACAGAAGGAAAAAACCTACAATAACAAACCCAAAACAATTAAGAAAATGGTAATAGGAACATACATATCGATAAGCACCTTAAATGTAAATGGTTTAATGCTCCAACCAAAAGACATAGACCGGCTGAATGGATACAAAAACAAGACCCATATATATACTGTCTACAAGAGACCCACTTCAGACCTAGGGACACATACAGACTGAGAGTGAGGGGATGGAAACAAATATTCCATGCAAACGGAAATCGAAAGAAAGCTGGAGTAGCAATACTCATATCAGACAAAATAGACTTTAAAATAAAGACTATTACAAGAAACAAAGAAGGACACTACATAATGATCAAGGGATCAATCCAAGAAGAAGATATAACAATTGTAAATATTTATGCACCCAACATAGCACCTCAATACATAAGGCAAATACTACCAGCCATAAAAGGGGAAATCGACAGTAACACAATCATCGTAGGGGACTTTAACACCCCATTTTGACCAATGGAGAGATCATCCAAAATGCAAATAAATAAAGAAACACAAGCTTTAAATGATACAGTAAACAAGATGGACTTAACTGATATTTATAGGACATTCCATCCAAAAACAACAGAATACACTTTCTTATCAAGTGCTCATGGAACACTCTCCAGGATAGATCATATCTTGGGTCACAAATTAAGCCTTGGTAAATTTAAGAAAATTGAAATTGTACCAAGTATCTTTTCCGACCACAATGCTATGAGACTAGATATCAATTACAGAAAAAATCTGCAAAAATCACAAACACATGGAGGCTAAGCAATACACTACTAAATAACCAAGAGATCACTGAAGAAATTAAAGAGGAAAACAAAAAATACCTAAAAACAAATGACAATGAAAACACAACGACCCAAAACCTATGGGATACAGCAAAAGCAGTTCTAAGAGGGAAGTTTATAGCAACACAATCCTACCTCAAGAAACAAGAAACACCTCAAAAAAACAACCTAAACTTACACCTAAAGCAATTAGAGAAAGAAGAACAAAAAACCCCCAAAGTGGGCCTCCCTGGTGGCGCAAGTGGTTGAGAGTCCGCCTGCCGATGCAGGGGATACGGGTTCGTGCCCCAGTCTGGGAGGATCCCATATGCCGCGGAGCGGCTGGGCCCGTGAGCCATGGCCGCTGAGCCTGCGCGTCCGGAGCCTGCGCGTCCGGAGCCTGTGCTCCGCAACGGGGGAGGCCACAACAGTGAGAGGCCCGCATACCGCAAAAAAAAAAAAAAAAAAAAAAAAAAAACCCAAAGTTAGCAGAAGAAAAGAAATAAAGATCAGATCAGAAATCAATGAAAAAGAAATGAAGGAAACAAGAGCAAAAATCAATAAAACTAAAAGCTAGTTCTTTGAGAAGATAAACAAAATTGATAAACCACTAGCCAGACTCATCACGAAAAAAAGGAAAAAGACTCAAATCAATAGAATTAGAAATGAAAAAGGAGAAGTAACAACTGACACTGCAGAAATACAAAGGATCATGAGAGATTACTACGAGCCACTCCATGCCAATAAAATGGACAACCTGGAAGAAATGGACAAATTCTTAGAAAAGCACATCCTTACAAGACTGAACCAGGAAGAAATCGAAAATATAAACAGGCCAATCACAAGCACTGAAATTGAAACTGAGATTAAAAATCTTCCAGCAAACACAAGTGCAGGACCAGATGGCTTCACAGGTGAATTCTATCAAACATTTAGAGAAGAACTAGCACCTATCCTTCTCAAACTCTTCCAAAATATAGCACAGGGAGGAATGCTCCCAAACTCACTCTACAAAGCCACCATCACCCTGATACCAAAACGAGACAAAGATGTCACAAAAAAACAAAACTACAGGCGCATATCATGGATGAACATGGATGCAAAACTCCTCAATAAAATATTAGCAAACAGAATCCAACAGCACATTAAAGGGATCATCCACCATGATCA
This sequence comes from Mesoplodon densirostris, assembly GCF_025265405.1. Classification (NCBI taxonomy): domain Eukaryota; kingdom Metazoa; phylum Chordata; class Mammalia; order Artiodactyla; family Ziphiidae; genus Mesoplodon; species Mesoplodon densirostris. The sequence goes on from NC_082677.1 coordinate 246,742, forward strand.
AGTGGGGTTTATCCCAGAAATGCAAGGATTCTTCAATATACACAAATCAATCAATGTGATACAACATATTAACAAACTGAAGGATAAAAACCATATGATATTCTCAATAGATGAAGAAAAATCTTTCAACAAAATTCAACACCGATTTTTTATAAAAACCCTCCAGAAAGTAGGCAAAGAGGGAACTTTCCTCAACATAATACAGGCCATATATGACACACCCACAGCCAGCATCGTTCTCAATGGTGAAAAACTGAAACCATTTCCACTAAGATCAGGAAGAAGACAAGGTTGCCCACTCTCACCACTATTATTCAGCATAGTTTTGGAAGTTTTAGCCACAGCAATCAGCAAAGAAAAAGAAATAAAAGGAATCCAAATAGGAAAAAAAAGAAATAAAACTGTCACTGTTTTATTTACTGTCACTGTTTGCAGATGACATGATACTATACATAGAGAATCCTGAAGATGCTACCAGAAAACTACTAGAGCTAATCAATGAATTTGGTAAAGTGGAAGGATACAAAATTAATGCACAGAAATCTCTTGCATCCCTATACACTAATGACGAAAAATCTGAAAGAGAAATTAAGGAAACACTCCCATTTACCACTGCAACAAAAAGTATAAAATACCTACGAATAAACCTACCTAAGCACACAAAAGACCTGTACTAAAAAAACTATAAGACACTGATGAAAGAAAATAAAGATGATACCAACAGATGGAGATAAACCATGTTCTTGGATTGGAAGAATCAACATCATGAAAATGACTATACTACCCAAAGCAGTCTACAGATTCAAGGCAATCCCCATCAAATTACCAATGGCATTTTTCACAGAACTGGAACAAAAACTTTCACAATTGGTATGGAAACACAGAAGACGCCGAATAGCCAAAGCAATCTTGAGAAAGAAAAACAGAGGTGGAGGAATCAGGCTCCCAGACTTCAGACTATACTACAGGGCTACAGTAATCAAGAGAGTATGGTACTGGCACAAAATCAGAAAGATAGATCAATGGAACAGGATAGAAAGCCCAGAGATAAACCCACGTACATATGGTCACCTTATCTTTGATAAAGGAGGCAAAAACACACAAGGGAGAAAAAACAGCCTCTTCAGTAAGTGGTGCTGGGAAAACTGGACAGCTACATGTAAAAGAATGAAATTAGAACACTCCCTAACACCATACACAAAAATAAACTCAAAATGGATTAAAGACCTAAATGTAAGGCCAGACACTATCAAACTCTTAGAGGAAAACATAGGCAGAACACCCTATGACATAAATCACAGCAAGATCCATCTGACCCACCTCCTAGACAAATGGAAATAAAAACAAAAATAAACACATGGGACCTAATGAAACTTAAAAGCTTTGCACAGCAGAGGAAACCATAAACAAGACGAAAAGACAACCCTCAGAATGGGAGAAAATATTTGCAAACGAAGTAACTGACAAAGAATTCAATGTCCAAAATATACAAGCAGCTCATGCAGCTCAGTATCAAAAAAACAAACAACCCAATCCAAAAATGGGCAGAAGACCTAAATAGACATTTCTCCAAAGATATACAGATTGCCAACAAACACATGAAAGAATGCTCAACATCATTAATCATTAGAGAAATGCAAATCAAAACTACAATGAGGTATAGTACAATGACCTCACACCAGTCAGAATGGCCATCATCAAAAAATCTACAAACAAGGGCTTCCCTGGTGGCCCAGTGGTTGAAGGGTCCGCCTGCCGATGCAGGGGACACAGGTTCGTGCCCCGGTCCAGGAGGATCCCACATGCCGTGGAGCGGCTGGGCCCGTGAGCCATGGCTGCTGAGCCTGCGCGTCCGTAGCCTGTGCTCCGCAATGGGAGAGGCCACAACAGTGAGAGGCCCGCGTACTGCAAAAAAAAAAAAAAAAAAATCTATAAACAGTAAATGCTGAGAGGGTGTGGAGAAAAGGGAACCCTCTTGCACTGTTGGTGGGAATGTAAATTGATACAGCCACTATGGAGAACAGTATGGAGGTTCCTTAAAAAACTAAAAATAGAACTGGCATACAACCCAGCAATCCCATTACTGGGCATATACCCTGAGAAAAGCACAATTCAAAGAGTCATGTACAATGTTTATTGCAGCTGTATTTACAATAGCCAGGACATGAAAGCAACCTAAGTGTCCATCGACAGATGAATGGATAAAGAAGATGTAGCACATATATACAATGGAATATTACTCAGCCATAAAAAGAAATGTAATTGAGTTATTTGCATTGAGATGGATGGACCTAGAGACTGTCATACAGAGTGACGTAAGTCAGAAAGAGAAAAACAAACACCGTATGCTAACACATATATATGGAATCTAAAAAAAAAAAAAAAAAAAAAAAAAGGTTCTGAGGAACCTAGGGCCAGGACAGGAATAAAGACGCAGATGTAGAGAATGGACTTGAGGACACAGGGAGGGGGAAGGGTAAGCTGGGACAAAGTGAGAGAGTGGCATGGACACATGTACACTACCAAATGTAAAATAGATAGCTAGTGGGAAGCAGCTGCATAGCACAAGGAGATCAGCTCGGTGATTTGTGACCACCTAGAGGGGTGGGATAGGGAGGGTGGGAGGGAGGTTCAAGAGGGAGGGGATATGGGGATATAGGTAAATGTATAGCTGATTCACTTTGTTATACAGCAGAATCTAACACTCCATTGTAAAGTAATTATACTCCAATAAAGATGTTTTAAAAAAAAGAAAAAAACACAACAGTCTTCAAAAGGTTAATGTTATGGAGAAAAAGGTGTGGGCTTTCCTAAGTTAAAAAAGACTAAAGAAGACTTCCCTGGTGGTCCAGTGGTTAAGACTCCACGCTCCCAAGGCAGGGGGCACGGGTTCTATCTCTGGTTGGAAAACTGAGATCCTGCACACCTCGTTGTGCGGCCGGAAAAACAAAACAAAACAAAACAAAAAGACTAAAGAGTTGTAACAACTGAATGTAATATATAAACCTTGACTGGATCCTATTTTTAAAAAAATACCTTTAAAAGGCAATTTTGGGATCACAGGGAGAATTCTAAATTGCATTTGCATAGATAAGGTCCCTAGGTATAATAACAGTATTGTGGTTATATAGAAGAATGTCCTAATTTTTACTTGATATTTTAAATGATATAATGTCTGCATATTATTTGCAGTGAAATGACTCAGCAAACTATATACAGATGTAAATACAGATATAAATTTAAGTATAGATACAGATATATAGACACACATACCAATATAGACAGACAAAGTAAATATGGAAAAATATCAACAGTTGCATCTAGGTGGTGGGTATACTGGTAATTACGGCAGTGGTCTTTCAACGTTTCTGGATGTTTGAAATTTTCCAAAATAAAAGGTTAAGGGGCTTCCCTGGTGGTCCAATAGTTAAGACTTTGCACTTCCACTGCAAGGGGTTTGATCCCTGGTAAGGGAAGTTCTGCATGCTGCACAGTGCGGCCAAAAAACAAAAAAAAACAAAAAAAAAAAATTGGGGCCTCCCTGGTGGCGCAGTGGTTAAGAGTCCGCCTGCCGATGCAGGGGATACGGGTTCGTGCCCCGGTCTGGGAGGATCCCATATGCCGCGGAGCGGCTGGGCCCGTGAGCCATGGCCGCTGAGCCTGCGCATCCGGAGCCTGTGCTCCGCAACGGGAGAGGCCACAACAGTGAGAGGCCCGCATACCGCAAAAAAGAAAAAAAAAAAAAAAAAATTGAAAAGGTTAAGGGAGAGTACTGTTTAAAAAATAAGGAAAAGACATTTGACTCTTTACACCAAGGAATTACTCGAAATTAGGAATAAGTTTTTATCCCAAAACTGCCCAATCCTCAACAGTAAGTATAGACACCTTTTGCCACATCATTTGTGTTTTTCTATAACTTACTCTAAGGAACATATACATAAAAACACCATTAAAATTGAAAACTAAATTAAAAATAATGGAAATGACTCAGTCCTACCACAAAGAACATTAAATACTGATATATTATTTGATGATCTGCATAAAGATGAGAACCATTAAAATTACGGTTATGAAGGCTACAGAACGTACCATAAGCATTTCCATGTTGAGTGGGAAAAGAACACAATTTTATTATACAGTATTTTATGATTACAAAATGTGGAGGGGGAAAAAAAGGGCAGGGAGTGAGCACAGCAACAGGACTTAAAAAATTTTTTCAAAAAAGGACAAGAAGAAAATATACTAGAAATGCCTCGAGAGCTCCATGAGTTTGGACCATCAGACACTGAGTGCCAGTTCTCTGGCAGGAACGTGCCGGGTGCTGGGAACTCGGACAGCGACGAGTGTCTGGGTTGGGGGGGATGCCTTTTGTGAGTAATAACACCCATCACCAACCTACTGCTCACACTTCACATCTTCTATCCTGTGCCCCACCACCAGCACACACATTTTAACTCAATTTTAAACTTTTCTAAGCTCTCAAGAAAAATGGTGCATGCAGAACTCGCTGCCTCCCTTTTTGAAGACCCACGCTGCCACATGAGGTTTGAAATTGGCATGAGTTGTCCTGCAATTTGTTCCTGGAAAGTCACAAATTCTATGTCTGGTTCTGTGTCCTATCCAGGCTCAGTGGCTGTGCAGCAGGTAGGATCTCACAATTAAAGACGCAGGGGACAAGGAAAAAATGCAGAAAGGACTTTTCTTGTCTTAGAACAACCAGGTGACACTGTCAGTTAACTACAGAAGAGAGAAAAATAAGTAACTCACCTTTAGGATGGTTATGGTTTTCTTCCTTCAAATCATTTTTTTTCACAAGCGCTTCTTGATATTGAGCCTCATAAAACAAATTAGGAGAAGCACCACTTTTTGAAGTTAAGACAAAATCTTGATGAGTAGTTCTACGGAAGTTGTTTTGTTCATCAGATAAAATGTTGGAAGTGTGGTTTTTTTCTTGGGTTTGATTCTGGTAGATATATGATGGTAAGAAGGGCGTGGGTTTCTCTGCAGTGGCTGAATTTCCTGGAGATCTGTACTTCTGGCTCTGGTCGTCAGGCACTAGAATTAAACCTTACGATTAAGAAAATCAACAAGACTGATGACTTTCTGTAACATTTTCTGTACTACCTGTTACCCCTACTATTGAGTACAAAGTTTTCTCCCAAGTGATAAAAGTATCTTTTCCTCGTTAATAGGAAACTATGTTTAACAAAATCATGAAACTGTAAGACTCCACAGTGACCTCTGATTTTTGAATTTATTTCTACCACGAGTCCCGTGCAGTGTGTACGTGGCAGAGCTGCAGCACCGCCTACCTCTGGAGGCACCAATCATGCTCCGTCCATGAGCTCTGCTGGGAGCTGTCAACTCCACAGCCCTGTGATGAACACAGTTAAATGGAGAGCACCAACGCAGATAGGTACAAAGAATCTGAATTGCTCCTTGATGATCAATAACTGCTGTGTCACAACACATAAACGCATTGTCCCTTTATATTACCATTAACATGTTGGTAACTTCAGGTGGTGGAATTATGGGTGACTTCTGTTTTGTACTTTTCTGTAGTTCCTAAATTTCCTGTATTACTTTTGACCTGTTTTGTTTCTTAAGTCTCTACTTTTGAAATCACCCAATAAACAGAGAGAGGATTCCCATTCTACAGACCTCTAAGGTACAGTCCTTAGAGGACAGACGGCAATACTAGCCATCCTGCCTGCCGTACCAGTCCCTTGGAATCCTGCTACGTTCCTCTGTTCTCCCAGATTGTTTCAATTAAACAGAATTAAAAGACACAATGGGAAGTGTTTCATAAAAGAGGCGTATGCCACTTACGTCCTGTACCATCTGCCTCATCCCCAGCCCACAGATAAGACTGGAAAGCAGGCAGGTCCTCACTGAGTATCAGATTCAACCTCCCTGAATAACAACATTCTCCCACTAAATATTTTTAACGAATGGTCAACCCACTTCAGCCTAACGACATCTTTGACAGAAGAGCAACAACCCAAAGCAGCAGTTCTCATAGCATGATCTGTAAACCCCTGGAGGTCTCCAAAACTCTTTCAGGGCATCCACCAAGCTCTAAGCTACTTTCAGAAATATTAAGACAGTACTTGCCTTTTTCACTGTGTTGACATATGTACTGACGCTGCAAAGGCAAAATGGAAACTTCCTGGAGACTTCATTCAAAAGCAGTACAGCAGCACCCACTGCGCTAGCAGTCACTGTGTTCATCACCACCATGTACTCTCAGTTTAAAACCAAAAAACAACAGTTTTGGGCTTCCCTGGTGACGCAGTGTTTAAGAATCCACCTGCCAATGCAGGGGACACGGGTTCGAGCCCTGGTCCGGGAAGATCCCACATGCCGCGGAGCAACTAAGCCCATGTGCCACAACTACTGAGCCTGCGCTCTAGAGCCCGTGAGCCACAACTACCGAAGCCCGCACGCCTGGAGCCCATGCTCTGCAACAAGAGAAGTCACCACAATGAGAAGCCCGCGCACCACAAAGAAGAGTAGCCCCCACTCACCGCAAATAGAGAAAGCCCATGCACAGCAACAAAGACCCAACGCAGCCAAAAATAAATTTAAAAAAATGATTTTAAACCTTAAAATAAAGTTTTACTTAAGAATGTCCTAAATAAAGCAGCAAAAATTATTAAATTTTTAAATTAAATTTTAAGCCTTGAGTACATGAACATTCTATAGGACAAAATGAGAAGTACGCATAAATCACTTCTGCCGTAAACCAAGACACAAGCTGTGAAATTTTTGAGCTATAAGCTCAACTAGAGGAACTTCCCTGGCAGTCCAGTGGTTAAGACTCCAAGCTTCCAATGCAGGGGGGTAGAGTGCCCTGGTCGGGGAACTAACATCCCACATGCCGCATGGCGCAGACCAAAAAGAAAAAAAATTTGCTAAGCTCAACTAGACACTTCTTTCAGGGAACATCATTTTTACTTGAAAGAATGAATGACAAACCGTGATGATTTAAACCTCAGTACTTGGCAGGCATTTTTTCAAAGATGAAACAAGTGAGCCAGTTACTTCAAGGAAGCTGACAATATTTGTTGCCAATGATAAAATCTGAACTTCCAATTAAAAATGAGAATGTTGGAAGACATGTCCATCACCATGAGCTTGACAACTTTATAATACTGTTATGATGAGATCTGTGGTAGTATTAATGGATATAAATTTTTATAATGAAATATGTCAATATTTTAAAAACCTACATAACTCAGGGAACTATTATTTTCCAAATACCCAATGCATGGTTTGGTTTTACCAAACGAAAGGTGATGAAAAATCCATTCAAAATGCCAAGATAATTAATGAAAGAATAAATAATCATAATAATTGACTACCAGGTTTATATAAAACATTTTGAAAGGCACAGTAAATTTTCAAAATGTATGTGTTAAGTTCAGGTTTGGTTTTGTTTTGTTTTGTTTTGCAGTACGTGGGCCTCTCACCGCTGTGGCCTCTCCCATTGCGGAGCACAGGCTCCGGACACGCAGGCTCAGCAGCCGTGGCTCATGGCCCAGCCACTCCACGGCATGTGGGATCCTCCCAGACCGGGGCACGAACCCATGTCCCCTGCATCAGCAGGCGGACTCTCAACCACTGCACCACCAGGGAAGCTCTAGGTATTTTTTATATTAAAAAAAATTATTGATCACTAGCAGTTAACTTAAATGTTGTTCCCAGAAAACATCACTTAAAAGTTTTACTTGTATAGAGAATGGGCTTGAGGACACGGGGAGTGGGAAAGAGAAGCTGGGACGAAGTGAGAGAGTGGCATGGACATATATACACTACCAAACGTAAAATAGATAGCTAGTGGGAAGCAGCCGTGTAGCACAGGGAGATCAGCTGGGTGCTTTGTGACCACCTAGAGGGGTGGGATAGGGAGGGTGGGAGGGAGACGCAAGAGGGAGGAGATATGAGGATACATGTGTGTGTATAGCTGATTCACTTTGTTATAAAACAGAAACTGACACACCATTGTAAAGCAATTATACTCCAATAAAGATGTTTAAAAAAAAAAGGAAGAAAGAAACTAACACAACATTGTAAAGCAATTATACTCCAATAAAGATGTTTAAAAAAAAAAGTTTTGGGCCTCCCTGGTGGCGCAGTGGTTGGGAGTCCGCCTGCCGATGCGGGGGATACGGGTTCGTGCCCCGGTCTGGGAGGATCCCATATGCCGCGGAGCGGCTGGGCCCGTGAGCCATGGCCGCTGGGCCTGCGCGTCCGGAGCCTGTGCTCCGCAACGGGAGAGGCCACAACAGTGAGAGGCCCGCATACCGCAAAAAGAAAAAAAAAAAAAAAAAAAAAAAAAAAAAAAAAAAAAAAAAAAGTTTTACTTGTTTATTTTTGTCTTAAGGAAAGATAAATGCACAGTGCTTGCCAAGGAGAGTTTGATGATTAACTCCTGAGTTTCTGTGACTTCCTTCTGGAATCCCTGCTCTTGGGGTTATCTGAGAAATTAGATGATCTGCCTATGACTTTATCTTTTAATGTGACCTTTCTCTTATGCCATGTGCACCTGAGAGAGTAGATGCCAGTAGAAACCCAGACTCTGAAGCTCAACAAACCTCACTCCAGGTGTGGAAATTAAATACAGGTTGGGTACAGCAAATAAAAGAGAGATTATTGTCATTCCACTTAGAACTGTATGATCCCAGAGTTTGAAGGAAATGTACACTTAGTTTATTCCAATAACTCATAGAATGCATAAAGGCATAATATAACATCCCATTGAGTGGTATGGTTTGTAATTACTGTTACTTATTTATTCATTTCACTTAATTTGATGTTTTAAATTGTGGAAGTAATTCTTGCTTATTTTGGCAACTCAAATAATTCGAAGTATAAAGTTAATCTGCATAAGTACACATCTTCTTATAAAATCAATCCCTGGGCTTCCCTGGTGGCGCAGTGGTTGAGAGTCTACCTGCCGATGCAGGGGACACAAGTTTGTGCCCTGGTCCGGGAAGATCCCACGTGCCGCAGAGCGGCTGGGCCCGTGAGCCATGGCCGCTGAGCCTGTGCGTCCGGAGCCTGTGCTCCGCAACAAGAGAGGCCACAACAGTGAGAGGCCCACGTACAGCAAAAAAAAAAAAAAAAATCAATCCCTTGGAGTAACTATTATTAATAGTCATGTTCGATTTCACATCCTTTTTTATGCTTATACAAAAGTCTACAGGCATACTCAAAATTACTTTCAAGAATAAATCATTCTGACCTTGAATGATTCTGACTTTCAGAAACTTCCTAAAATTTTATGATACTTTAGAAACTGAGATCTAGGGACTTCCCTGGTGGTCCAGTGGTAAAGAAACCACCTACCAATACAGGGGACGCGGGTTCGATCCCTAGTCGGGAAACTAACATCCTGCATGCCACAGGGCAACTAAGCCCACATACCACAACTACTGAGCTCGCACACCTCAATGAGAGCCCTCACGCCACAACTAGAGAGAGAAAAAAACCTGCACACCACAACTAGAGAGAAGCCTGAGTGCTGCAACGAAGAAAAAATTATCTCGCATGCCTCAGCGAAGATCCCGTGTGCCGCAACTAAGACCCGACACAGCCAAATAAAGAAAGAAAAAAAGAAACTGAGATCTATTTTAATTAATGCAATAATTATTTTTAATAATCTTTATTTTTAAAGAAAAAAATGCCAAGACATTCTAATATATTTTAATGTAACAGAGCATGAAAATTCACTAATATGATTTCAGATTCCATATTGTGAATAACTGTTAAGAAACGACCACTTGTTGAGTTTGGTGCAGTATCAAAGAAATAACCAAAATTTTTTGAAAAGCCTATTAAAATACTCCTCTCTCCTTTTTCCAATTACATATCTGTGTGAGGCTGGGTTTTCTTCCACATACATCAACCAAAACAACATAACTGAAGAGATGGGAGGCAAAAGTAGATGCGAGAATCAGCTGAGTTCTTTAAGCCAGAAGTTAAAGAGATTTTCAGAAACATTAAATAATGCAATTCTTCTCACTAAGATTTTAGAAAAACTTTTTTCATTAAAAAATGTTATTCTCTGGTTGTGCAGTGGTTAAGAATCTGCCTGCCAATGCAGGGGACACAGGTTCGAGCCCTGGTCCAGGAAGATCCCACGTGCCGTGGAGCAACTAAGTCTGTGCACCACAACTAGTGAAGCCCGCTCAGCCTAGAGCCCATGCTCTGCAACAAGAGAAGCCACTGCAATGAGAAGCCTGCGCACCACAACAAAGAGTAGCCCCTGCTCACCACAACTAAAGAAAGCCCGCATGCAGCAACAAAGACCCAAGGCAGCCAAAAAAAAAAAAAAAAAAAAAAACTTATTTATAGCATGTAATTGGTTATTATTTTAAATGAATTAGTTTTTAAATTTCTAAGTTTTAATTTCTAACACAGTAAATATCAATAGCTATAGCCCATATAACACAAGCTCTTTGGGGTCCTCAATAATTTAAGAGTGTTACAGGGTCCAGAAACCAAAAAATGTGAAAATGGCCCTAAAGCAATTGTTCCATAACTCCATGGAGGTAGTTCTTATATTAATAAGTTTGAAATCTGCTTCCCTATTGCTCTACCATAGTGCTATTTCTACCTTAAGAACTATCACAGGCTATTGTAAGTGATTTTGATTACTATTTTTATGTATTCCATAAAGGCACTCAATTATTTCAAGATACACACCACGTTCCCTATATTCTCTAAGATAAACATCCAAATTCCCTAAACCACTCTTCCTTTGCTGCCGTTCTCATCACCAGCACCACCACCACTCCCTGAGCACCATCCAGCCACACTCTGCACATCCATTTGCCATTATCTTTTCTTCTTTGTATTCTCAATGTCCAGAGCAACCTCTGAAGAGAACAAGCATTTTACTGAATCAGTAAAGCTTGTCTCTTAAAAGGTAGCACCAAGAAGCAAACACACTGCTCCAGGTCGCTATTTTTCAAACTGTAGGACATAAACCATCTTATCAGCAGACACAACAGATCATGAATGGCATTTTTTTTAATGACAGAATATAATAAACAAAATAGAAAATATCCTTGTTACCTGCCAGGCACACCAATAAGAACTGATTCATGAAATTTCTTTGAAATTATGAGTCTTCATTTAAAATGTTTTTGTTACTATGCGGCATGGTCAAAAAACTTTCAAAACTACTGCTCCAGATCACATTTCCACTGCTTTCCCCCCACTGATAAGCACATCATGCTTTCTATTAATTGATCTGGCATACAACAGAAAAACTGTCCTCTACTACCACAGAAAATATTTCTGGTATGGTTCTTTAGCTGAGCAGAATGGCTTCTACACATACGCATCTTTATAACCCTGAGCAGTTTTTCATTCATCAGGCAGGGGTTGTAAACCTAAACCAGTAGCCCTAGGCCAAATTCAGCTCTGGATCTTTTATTCTGCTGGGTCTTTTTAAATTTTTATTTTATAAATAAATAGGAATGCCTTTAAGCAGGGCACACATGCTCCAGAATGGCACAGATCCCTCATCCCAATTATATTACACCACCACCATTCCATAGTTGTCTGCTTGGCTTCTTAAGAAATTGGAGCTTGCAACATATGATAGAGAAATGGTAGAAATAACCTGTCAAACAATGAAAGATAGGAAGTGTACGTAACTGTCCATCTCTGTACTAACCAAAGGTCTTACGTAAGCACATAATACCTGGGAGTGTATGCTGCGCAGACACCATGGTGAGCAGCTTCTCCTGTTCCTCCATGAGCCTTTGCAGTTGCTCTAACTGTTGCCTCTTCAGTTGTTCCTGCTTCTTCTGTTGTACTTCTTTCAGCTTTTTAAACATAAAATTAACTTAATTAAACTAACTTAATATTTCTTTATGGGCCTTTGCCCCTTACATTTATCTTAATCCCTCCCATCTCCCTTCTCATATCTTCTCTAATAAAGAGTTTCAAAGAGGGCTCTCTAGGGACTTCCCTGGTGGTCCAGTGGTTAAGACTCCACGCTCCCCATGCAGGGGGCCCGGGTTCAATCCCTGGTCAGGGAACTAGATCCCACGTGCTGCAAGTAAAGACCCTGCATGCCGCAACTAAGACCTGGCAGAGCCAAAGAAACACATAAAAATTTTAAATTCTAAAAATTAAAAAAAAAAGAGGGATCTCTAAGTAACTAAATCTGCCACCAAAACTAAACTCTCAACTAAGAAACAGAAAAAGTCACATGAATCCTTTGACTCTTAAAACAGGGTAGGTATCAGTACATTTATAATCAACTTTTCCTCCCTAATATTTGGTCAACCATTTCCAATTTAGTTTTTACAAAATGAGGGAGAAACCTAAAAATGTTATCATAAGTGCTATATGTATATCTTATGTATTAAACATGCTTTAATGTTTCATATCAAACAAATAGCAAAATATGGTATTATGAGGCTTTCACAGTAAAGGGGAAGAAACAAAAAGACCCGGAACAGGTGACCTTTCATCGTACCTGCAATAACTGTGCGATAACACAGATACATATTAAGTCAAATCCCGTTTTACCTGTTCAAGCTTTTTAAAAAGTGGGTCTTTATAAGCCATTTCTTTGAATTCACTCACAGGATCTGAAATAAGGTCATTTTTGTTATCTTCCCAGTGTCCAGGAGCATGCTGACATGCCACTATTTGTGTTCCCTCTTTAGTTGAAGGAAAGACTCTCTGTGCTTCAGATTTATCTGATTGTAACTTGTAAGGGCTGTTGGGCTCCAACTTCTGTTCTTCATGAAGTGAATCTTCTTCACTTATAAAGCTGAAGCTATTTGAAAAATCTGTGGGTTTAATAGGAAAGCTGGTAGAAATGTTCACATTTGCTCGCTTCTCTTCCTCTGCTTCCAAAATAGGAAATCCACGATTTAATATGACCCCAGCCCGAGAAGGATTGGTCATCCACTGGGTTAAGAAGTTCTGCCCACTGTTTAACTCCGAAGAGGTTGACATCAGGAACATTTTAGTCCAACGACACTACTGTATTTAAATAATGTAAAAGCTAGAAGAGCTGTTAATTTCCGACACCTGTAGAAACAAGACAGCCAACAAAAATTATTAGTTAAAGCTATTCAACCCAAACCTCAACCCAGCACAAAAACCTACTGAATATTTCTTATAAGAAAGACTTTAACTAGCAAAGCAATCAGGCAATAAGTTACATATTTTTAAAACGTCTTTAAAATATCCAAATTGAGGGGATCAAAACTCAAAGTTCCCTTCTGATTTAATCAGTTACTGATGAATTTACACAAGTGCTCAATCAGTTGACCAAAAACTAAGGGTGCTAAAGCATCTTCTAAGTGACTTGATTACCAAAGGAAAAATAGGCCACTGTCAATATCCACTTTGACCACTTGCATGCGTCTGGCCCTAGTCCAGTACTGCTTCTTTGCCCAATACGGGGAACCCGTGTTCTCCCTGGTCCCAGAACAGAAGTCACCACCACCCCATGGCTTCCCCTGGCACTGTCTACTGCTGTCCGTTACTCCCCTTCTCCCTTATAATCCCTTGCCCACCAGGCAGTCTCTCATCTGCATTCCTAGAGGTCTCTGACATCACTACTTTGGCAGTCATCTCATTATTAGTGGTATTTCGCTTCTGTGTTCATAACCTACCAAGCTGTGAGTTCCTTGAAGGTATCTGTATATTCCCCACTGTCTAGCACCATCCATCCCTGGGAGATAGAAGAAACTTGATAAATGTTTGCTAAAAGTAAGTTAAAAATAAATCAGAACTAAGGTTATATTGTTGAAAATACTTCAGTTTTATAAAGTATTGTTTGTGTTCATTCAATGTGCAACAATAAAAATTTCATTGGTTCACAGCACGGGACAGCTATGCTGTATGAATCATACTCTAAAACAACCAAATTCCTAGTGTAACTCTGTGACTGTGCAACAGATAAGCAACTAACATTTACTGTGTTCTTACTCTGTGCCCAGTACTGTTGTAGGCACTGGGTAGACAGCAGTTAATAACTCAGAGGCTAGTGGGGAAAATACACACAAAAGCCATGTGGGGGTAGCAGACTGAAAGTTTAGACGGGGTGGACAGAAAGGCCTCACTTAGAGGAAAAGCTAAGGACCCGGTGGAAGAGGTGCATGTGGTGCAGCTATGAGGGGCAGAATAAGACCCAGTCATCCACACTTCATGACTCCCGTCTGCAGGAAGCCCCCACCAATGCCCCATTCCTCCCGAAAACCACCAGTTCGCACAGCCCATCACCACTATCCACCTTGACTCCTCCAGGGTTCACGTCTTTATGTTTGGGAATCTATGTATGTCAGCGCCCTTCATCCCTGCCACACTAACCTCCACACACGTGCTTATCCTGTCTCCGTGTCCCAAGCATCCCAATGCCAAACACTCACCGTGCGTCACGAGCAAAATCTATTATTCTTAACCTCTTCTCTCACCTTCCTGAGAAAACTTCCTCCTATGGAGCCCATACCCTTGGAATACGTATCTTCTTTATTGTTCTTTTTTAGACCTGGACTATTCTCCCTTCCTCTACCATCAAAGTCCCCAATTTTGAACCTCGTATGATCAGACTATATAACCTACTACTCCTTTATTGTCTACCACAACCTACAGAGTGTCCTGGGATCCTCGCCTTCATTCCTGAAAATTCTCTGGCTAAACAACTGGAAGAACAGAGTTGCCATTAACTGAAATGGAGAAAACTGGGGATAAAACAAAACAAAAATGGCAGTGTGATTTGTTTTCTCACTGGTATCACACTTTGAGAACCACAGCTATTACGGCATTAAAAAAAAAAACCCTACTGCTATAGGCAACGACATGGATGAGAAAAGTTGAATCAAAGTCTGACACGAATACTGTGTGATTCCATTTAGTATGGAGTTTGAGAATAGGCAAAATAAATTCACAGGTCCAGAAGTCAGAATCATGGTTGTCTAGGAAGCTGGTACTGCCTGGGAAGGGGTTTCTGCCTTCAGGGATGATAGGGATGTTCTTAATCTGGGTGGTGACTACACTGGTATGTATGTTTAGGCTGTACACTTAAGATTAAGGCACTCTGAGAACTCCCTGGCAGTCCAGTGGTTAGGACTCTGCACTCTCACTGCCAAGGGCCCAGGGTTCGATCCCTGGTTGGGGAACTAAGATCTGGCAAGCCACATGGTGTGGCCAAAAAAAAAAAAAAGATTAAGGCACTTTACTGGATATCTCTTACTCCATGTCCTCATGATGCAGCACTCAGACGTCTGCATCTAAAACTCAGCAGGACCCTATGGTCCGTGCCCCCCATGTCCTCAGCCTGCCTTTTTGTCTGTGGAAAAATTTTAGCCAAAGAATAAGTTTAACCAGAGAAGTGAGAAAATGCAGAAGCAAAGAAAAGCAGTCAAACAGGACAAAACAATAATAGTTTAGTCATTAAGCAAAGGCAAGGCACTTTAGCTCCTTCTCAAGGGTTGTAGCTAATATCCTGAGCCGTCTCCGGTGGGATGTCTTGTAGATAATGAAACCCCCATCAGGTGGGAGAAGTGAACGACATTAACTGTAGCCATGACATAAGCTGCCGCAATTCTAAGAACTGGGCTCAAGAAAACGGGAACAAACCGACTTTGGAACCTAAGATTAACTACTTAAAACAGTCAAGATGACGCTGGCCAGAGCACCGCATGACCAGCTTCAAGATGCCTGTCCGAGCTGCCTGCGCTGCTTCCACGTGGGCCTCTCCCGCCGCCTATAACAGCTCTTGACCCACGACTGTCGACTGTCGCCGGGGAGGGCGGGGGAGGGGAGTCGGCCTTTGGACAGGAGTCGCCCTCCCCGCTCCCAGCACCCAAAAGAAAGCAAACTCTCCTTTCCACCAGCCTTGCCTCTTCACTGGCTTTTGAGCAGGAGCATCCGGAACTCACTTTCGGTAACACATCTCTCGCCCACGTAAAAAAGAAACCTCCCCTGCTTCTTTTCAGCTTCATCACTATGACCCTAGAGGTATATTTACTGTCGGCATGACGCACAGAAATACAATTCCACCTTAACCTGTTACTTAGTATTGATGCTAAGGCCTTAGTAAAGGGAGCATACACAGCAAAATGCCTAGAAAGGATTATTAGCAGGTGAACTCAGATCTTCCTGATATCAAAATCTGTTTGAAACGAACGGACAGCCTTGAAACCTCCAAAGACTGCCACGTAAACATTCTTTAAAGCAGCGGGGCGGGGGGGATAAATTCTCTACCTCGCGAGGCGGAAAACGTAGACGCAAACAATTCAAAGCCTCCCTCAGGCCTTGAGAAGTAACTGGTCGCTTAGGAACGTGACTTACCGGTCTCCCAAAGTACACGTCCTTGAAAGCCACCAACCCACAGCAAAGCTTTCAAACCCGAAGCTTTGCAAGACCGCACCTGCCGGCAGGGAGACCGGCCCAGACCAGCAGGAAGGTGACGCACAGACGCGCTCCTCGCGCAGCAGCTCAGAGTGCAGCCGAAACCACAAGCGGAGGGAGCCCGCGAGAAGCCGCCGCGGAACAGCGCTAGCAGGCCCGACACTGACCCAGAGCTCCCCCCGCCGCCCGGCGCCGCTCCCCGCGCGCCCCGCCGTCCCTCGTGGACGCAGGGCGACGAACACACCAGCTGCTCCGGTCCTCCCCACCCCACCCCCGCCATGAAGCCCCGCTCCGCGGCCCCGGCCTCTCAGTCCACTCACACCAGCGCCCGAGCCGTCTTCGTCTCCGCCGCTACCTTTACAAACCACCCGCCACAGCCTCCGCGGCCAGCTTGGCTCCGCCCGGGCCCGAGGGCTCGTGGGAAATGTAGTTCCAACCTGCCCCTCTGCGCTTGCGAGAGCGCGCAGCCGGACTCACGCAAACTACCACTCCCGGCGACCCAGCGTTCCACGTTACTAGGCGCTCACGGCCCGGAGTCTTCCGCCCGGGCTCGGGCAAGGGGTGGTGGCGGCGGGCGGAGAGTCGGGGGGAAACAGCTCCCGGAGAGAACTTCCGGGACAGACCGAGTCCCTCCCCTGCCTTTCAAAACTTCGGCTGGCGCTCTCGCGGTTGGGGCGGGGGCGTCTGTCTAGTTCCGTGTGTCTTTTGTTTTTGTCTTCTTTGCCACCAGTGACCAAGTAAAAGAAAAAAGGACAGTCGGCCACACTCTCTGATGAGTCAAAGGTAACCTTGTGATGGAGTCACTCCTAAAGTAGCTATCGCTCGTCTTTTCTGCCTAATGCGTAGTTGGCTCTTTGCCCATTAGGTAATAAAGCCTAATTTTATTTTTTATTAAAATAAACCTAGTTCTGTTTTGAACACTAAAGTGCAAAACTCGAAAACCGATTTCTTAATTGCCACTGCAGATGCAGACACCGCAAGTTACCGTTGTGTACACACCCAGGCTTTGTGTCTGTTTAAATAAATATGTAAAGAAATCAAATTAAGTGCTATTTTTAACAACCAGTACAGTGTAAGAAACGAACCACTGTTACCAAGTCCAAGCTTGTATTGCTTGCGCCGCAGGAGAGCCCAATAATCGAGAGAGCAGTACGTGGGGCAAGGACTAACGACTGTATTCGGAAAGCCAGCAGACCGAGAAGATGGTGGGCTTGTGCCCCTAAAGAACCATCTTGCCTGAGTTAGAATTCAGTTAGAATTCAGGCTCCTCTTATACTCAAAGGGCAGTAAAGTCAAACATCTCCTGGTTCCCATCAGCCTCTGGAGGGGATGGGTTAATTTCTTCCTCCTTGCAGTCAGTCATTCACAGGTGAGCCTGGTCAGGAGGTTTGTGAGCTAAACAAAGGTATTTTAGCTTAATGCTCATTACCTGGCAGGCAGGGTTCCCAGAGATGGGCCATTGTGTATAACTTAAGCTTACAGGCAACATCCCTTTAGTGATTCACTTGTAATAGAATACAGAAGGTTCTTTCCTATTACAGCCCCCCACTGTCAATGCCCTGAGGGTTTTGCCAACCTGAAGAAAAAGCCATCTCAGCCAGAATGAGGCTGGGGAGAGGCCAGGCCTTGAACCATGATAGGAAATTTGAATTTCATTTGAAACATAATTTTCAAAATAAGAAAAAGGTTGCTCGTGCTTCAGTGTGGAGAAGAAATGAGGGTCAGAGATGGGAGACAGGACTCCGCTGCTGGGCAGAGGGCCGGGGCCAAAGGGATGGGGACAGGGCCTGGCTCCCCGGGGTGGAGGGGCAGTCGAGGGCCGAAGCCCAGGACGGAGCCCCGGCGGTGGCTGTCCAGGAGGGGGCTCTGCATGTCGGGGACGTGCTGGGACACAGCGGACCTTCTGCCCTACCCTGGGGGTTGTCTGCACTCAGATGACATTTAGGGCCTCACGTGGGCACTACTGCCCAGCAAGGGCCTAGGGTGGGACTACAGCCAGGGGAACCCGGCGGTCAAGGGTTAAGAGGCCGTTTGGAGAGGGACACCTGCTCGCTGACCCAGTGGGACCCACTGCCCTTCAGGAAACACCAGCTTACTGTGGACAAGCTGCTAGAACAGACTCCACGTTCAAAGACTGACAAAGAGCTACTGTGAATTAAACCCAGTATCTCACCATTCATTATTGTTTCTTTTTTTATATATATACATTTATTTATTTATTTATTTATTTTTGGCTGTGTTGGGTCTTCATTGCTCTGCATGGGCTTTCTCTAGTTGTGGCAAGCAGGGGCTACTCTTCGTTGCAGTGTGCAGGCTTCTCATTGCGGTGGCTTCTCTTGTTGTGGAGCACAGGCTCTAGGCGCATGGGCTTCAGTAGTTGTGGCACACGGGCTCAGTAGTTGTGGCTCATGGGCTCTAGAGTGCAGGCTCAGTAGTCATGGTGCACGGGCTTAGTTGCTCCGCGGCACGTGGGATCTGCCCAGACCAGGATCTGCCCAGACCAGTTCTGGAGCTGCTCTCTGCGCAGACAACACACATAAGCACACAGCTCTGTTTCAGCCACAGATGCAGCACAGCAGACAAACGGTCTGCACTTGCTTTTCCACTTCACGATTTATCTGAGAGATCATTCCTCACCGTCACATATCGAACTGCTTCCTTTGTTATAGTAGCTGGTGTGCACATTTCAGATGTTTATGTACATTGGAAAATAATGTCCAAAAAGATTGCACTCACGGTATGTGAGAGTTTCTAAAAATGAGAGACCATGTTGTCATTCTCTACCCAGAAAATGAACTGAGAACAGGCATGAATTATTCATCCATCCACAGAAATGGTCAGGTGAGTGAGCAAAGCCGTGTAAGGGAAGAATATACAATTCTGCCTAAAATGTAGGTAAACTGGGACATTCTGTTTCTGATATTCATAGGCAAACTATTAAATACCAGAGAAGCAGCCAGCACACAGCTGGAGTTGAATGTGCTTCACAGAGCAAATCAGGCTCCCTGTAGGCAAACCCCAGGGCTATGGTCCAGGATGGGGCAGGCTGGGCCAGCCCCACCAATGACCCACAGAGGGGAGAGCAGCCTACAGGGCAGGCCCTGCACTTGCAGGCCTGGGTCTAATGACTTTGGACTTCAATTTTTACTTCTTACGGCGAGGTGGTTAGATGGTAAATCAATTATGGTGTATCCATATCCATACTCTGTTGATCTTTTTAAACTTTTTTTTTTTTTTTTTTCTTTTTGCAGTATGCGGGCCTCTCACTGTTGTGGCCTCTCCCGTTGCGGAGCACAGGCTCCGGACGCGCAGGCCCAGCGGCCATGGCTCACGGGCCCAGCCGCTCCGCGGCATGTGGGATCCTCCCAGACCGGGGCACGAACCCGTATCCCCTGCATCGGCAGGCGGACTCTTAACCACTGCACCACCAGGGAGGCCCTTTTTAAACTTTTATGTAACTAGAAATTGTCATTCATAAGAGTTTTAGAAATCTGAAAAAAATTATTAGAAATGGGGTGAGAAACAGGTACAAATAATTTATTTAAATTTTGGTTTTAACTAATGCATAATGAATTGATTTTTTCTTAGTGTACACATGTAATCTTAGACAATGCTGATGTTCTGAGCCATTATCAACTGAAGTCTATCCAAAAGAACCATTTTTATATTGCAAACCCAGATTTTATGAGGGAATCTATCAAAGAAAGGAGACTGGTGGACGTAAAGAATTACGATCCCTGTAAGTCACTGGACACCGCACCAACTCCTGATCAAAAGGCAGGCAGCTCTGGTAAGTACTTCATATCAAGTGCTTAATGTATTAGAGGTTTTATAGTAAATATTTTGGTTTGTCAATGATATTATAGACAAAGGATTGTCCAGAGATACTATGAAAATAAGTAGTCTTATTATTATTTCAGAAAATGGACAGCAAACTAGTGAGGGACAAAAGACTACTTTAGCAATAGAAATAGATTTCTCAATATTCAGTCTGGTGTGGTGAGATTCAAAATGACTACAAAAACATTCATAATCTCAGAAAACCTGAAGTGTAATTTTTTTTTACTCTATGCAAAATTTATTGCAGTCATATAAAGGTTACATTAGGTCAAATACAACAAATACTATGATGCAGTTTTGCATTTATTAAAGTACAGTTCAAAGCTTAAATTTACGCATTCTATATACACTAAACATATCTACTGAAGTCACACTGTTCTTCCACTGACATTTGATATATCGGAGTGAAAGACATTAACTTTACAGACTTTTTAACATGAACCCTTAATATAAAACTGTGTACTACTTGTATGTAAATGGTTTAATGGGGAACCCAGTTAATGGGCTTCCGTTGCCCCTCAGTCATCCATTTTGTTGCATATTTTATTTTAAATGCTTAAGGGGTGGGGCAAACTGGTAAGTTTAAATCTGGATACATTACCTAAATCTGCCAATTACCCCCGGTGAATTATAGACGAAAGCTGATTTCATCTGGTTCCAAATACCTATTACTAATAGTTTTTGTTTCCAAGAGAATTAACAGAATAATATTGTTCACATTTTTTCCACAGTGGAACGTAGACCAGAGAAGCTTCCCCTGCAACTTCAGATCTAAAGAAGTGTTAACACCTGTTTAAGCTTCAGTGGAGAAGCTGTCTTGTAGCCTCAGCCGAGTGAGCGAAGGCACAAAAAGAAGCTTTCGTCGTTGTGTTTGACGTGATTCCAGCATCCTGCGTCTCATGCCAGTCACTGAACAACATGATGTAATAAATGGCTGGCCTGTGAAAAATCATTAAAAGCAGATGGTTCACGGAAAGAATTTGCTCCCATGTTATCAGAGAAAAGCCAGTCTCCCACGTACAAGAAGAAGAGAGTTTTCCACGATTTGATCAACCTCATCACAGGATGGACCACAAGGGCTGCTTGTAAACATCTTCCTTGTATTTCTTGTGAATGGGGTGGTATTTAAATCCTTAGACAGTTTACTTGCAACATAACCATAAACAACATCATTCATATAATACATGAAGGCTGGTTCATCACTTCTGGTTTTTCTATTCCAGAGAAAAATGTATCATTTTCAACAACTTTCCTTGCAATTATGTTAACAGCAAATGTAAATGCAGAAGACACACAGTATCTTCCAGGTCCTGAAGTTATCTTAACGCCAGATCCTTCAGAAAAGTGGACATCAAGCGAAGAGCTGGCAACATGATTAACCTCTTCCAGCTGAAGTTTGCTCCTGTGACGTCCCCTCCAACGTCTAACATGTTCATCGTGGAGCCAAGTTCTCCAGCCATGTCACACACACTGGGCATCTGATAGAGAATGGGCGTATACTTGAGATTCTTTGCAGACCCTTGAAATGTGAAATTTAACCCCAATTTTTTAAAATAATATATTATGTCATTTACTTTTATTTATTTTAATTTAATTTAATTTTTTGGCTGTGCGGGATCTTCAGTTGCAGCGTGCAAACTCTTAGTTGTGGCATGTGGGATCTAGTTCCCCGACCAGGGATTGAACCCAGGCCCCCTTCATTGGGAGCGCAGAGTCTTAGCCACTGGACCACCAGGGAAGTCCCCTTAACCCCAGTGATTTAGACATCCAGTTCCTTAGCATATTCCAAAAACATGCCTGCTGATCTTCAGGGTAGTGGCACACTTCCCATTACCGCGTTCACCTCCAGTACTACCTTCTGCTGCCACAGGTAGTCAGGCCCTGAGGGAAGCGGAAGGAGATGGCCCGGCTGCTCTGCATCAGCAGCAGCAGCACATGGAGCCTGCGGAGTGCAGAGGTGTGTGGGTGTTGCCGGCACCCCCAGAGCCAGGACAGATGAACCAAGTGAACCTAATGAAATACGGTCTTGGCATTTGGGTGATGGTGTGCAGTTTTCTTCAATTTGACTGCATCATCACATGTCTTGATATTCACTCCGGCTTTTGCTGCATACTTTATCTGAGATGCCTGCTTGCAAGTACTTGTGTAAATTATGTTTTCTGGGGATACACCCAATTCTTGCACTGCAGCCATGTCAGTTTTACTGGAACAAAGCAAGTCCAGATCCAAGAGCTGCCAAGATCTCGAGTACAGCTGGAGTGGAGTGGCAGTTAACCACGTAGGATGGCTTTATCGGAGCCACTTTGTTCTGCCACTGACTGCGTCTCTTCGCAGTCTTTCCAACATCTCCCACAAAAAATGCATTTTCTCCTGTCAGGGTATGTTCATAAACACAGTCATCAATAACATTTGCAAGGGGTGTTCCTTCATCCGACAGGCCAGCTGAGCAGTTCGCATCGCACATCTCAGCCATGTTGCAGAAAGCTGAGAGTCATAACCCAGGCAAAACAAGAGACAGGCCACTAAGCCTTCTGTCTGGGTCCTTAGAATATGCAACCCAACAGACAAGCTAGGAGATGACCCCACTCTCAGCTGGGTTCCCAACGTGGCTCACCCTTGATGTCGGACTGCTCTCTGCACAGCACTTCTCCTTGGCCTCCAGGTGGTTGTGTGCTTGGTCAGAAAGCTCACCTTGAGATAATAGCCCAAAGCATCTTCTCTTTTTTTGGTGGAATTTTTAAAGAGGGATGTGGTTGCCTTGAGCAGAAACACCCAAGGTGGCTGGGGGGCACCCAGGCCTGTGGAGAGAGACAGCGTGGGTCACGCATGCACCACACCAGCTGTCCTCTCAGTAGAAACCTGCCTCCTTTATAAACCCAAATTTTAGTGTGGAATCTGGCCCAAATGAAAGCCTCTGGACATAGAGAAATGCACTCCTCATCAAAAGTCAAGCAGTTTTTGCAAATCAAAACCACAACAAGGTATCACCTCACACCAATCAGAATGGCCATCATTGAAAAGTCTACAAATAACATGCTGGAGAGGGTGTGGAGAAAAGGGAACCCTCCTACACTGTTGGTGGGAATGGAAATTGATACGGCCACTATGGAGAACAGTATGGAGGTTCCTTAAAAAACTAAAAATAGAGTTGACATATGATCCAGCAGTGGATTTCACTGCTTGATCTTTATCAGAAGAAAATATAAACGTTACTTGGAAAACATACATGCACCTCGGTGTTCATAGCAGCACTATTTACAATAGCCAAAACATGGAAGCAACCAAAGTGTCCATCAACAGACAAATGGTTAAAGAAGGTGTGGTGCATGTATACAATGGAATACTACTGGGCCATAAAAAATAATAAAATTCTGCCAATTCCAACAACGCGGATGGGCCTGGAGGGTATTATACTCAGTGAAATAATTCAGACAGAAAGGCAAATACTGTATGTTTCCACGTATATGTGGAATGTAAAAAATAAAACGAATGAAGATAACAAAACAAATAGACTCAGATATAGAGAATCAACTAGTGGTTACCAATATGGAAAGGGAAGGGGGGAGGGGCAGGATAAGGGTAGGGGATTAAGAGGAGCAAACTACTGTGTATAAAATAAATAAGGGGCTTCCCTGGTGGCACAGTGGTTGAGAGTCCGCCTGCCGATGCAGGGGACGTGGGTTCGTGCCCCGGTTCCGGGAAGATCCCACATGCCATGGAGTGGCTGGGCCCGTGAGCCATGGCCGCTGAACCTGCGTGTCTGGAGCCTGTGCTCTGCAACGGGAGAGGCCATAACAGTGAGAGGCCCGTGTACCGCAAAAAAATAATAAATTAAATAAATAAGCAACAAAGATATACAGCACAGGGAATATAACCATTATTTTGTAATAACTTTAAATGGAGTATAATGTATAATAATATTGAATCACTATGTCATACACCTGAAATGAATATAATATTATAGATCAACTATACTTCAATTTAAAAAATCAGGCAGGGGACTTCCCTGTTGGTCCAGTGGTTAAGACTCCACAGTCTCAATGCAGGGGGACGGGGTTCGATCCCCGGTCAGGGAACTAGATCCCACGTGCATGCTGCAACTAAGAGCCCGCATGCCATAACTAAAAGATTCCACATGCCATAACTAAAGACCCCACACACAGCAATGAAGATCGCACGTGCCGCAACTAAGACCCAGTGCAGCTAAATAAATTAATTAATTAATTAAAAGGCAGGCAGTTCTATTTTTTTAAAATTAAGGTATTGTTGATTTACAATGTTGTGTTGGTTTCTGGTGTACAGCAAAGTGGTTCCGTTATACATAAATGTTTTCAGATTCTTTTCCATTATAGGTTATTACAAGATACTGAATATAGTTCCCTGTGCTGTACAGTAGGTCCTTGCAGGCAGTTCTGATAAATATTAATTTATAAGAACATGATGTCTGTTAGATATCATATTGTATGATATCACGTGAATTATTTACAACAGCTTTAGAAATCTAAATGTTGTGGTGTGACGCAGCCTCTAGACAAATGATTACCCAGAACTGCTGTTATATCAGTCTTTCTTACTGTCTCAGACATTGGTAGCTAAAACAAAATAGGCAGGATAGTAAAGTCCTTTTATATTGAAAATATTTTTCAACATCCAGTAATAAAGTCAGATCCAGAATTACTGTAAATACACTGATGACTTTTGAAATCTCTATAGAACTGGAAAGACATTCTTGCATCGGAAGTTATTCCTATATCATAATAGATAGTGTTACGATTCCTCTATAAGAAAAATATGAAGCAAAAATTGTCTGGCCTCACATAGAAGCCTTGGTTCCCTCTAAACTAGAGCCTCCGCAGTTCCTTCGCTGGTGACACGATGGTGCTCAGAGCTCATTCTGACCCACAGTAACACTTTTCATGACTATGCTTACCGTAATCTCCAGAATAGAAAAATGCCATTTGAAACTGTACCTATCAATCAGTTCTCCTCACATGCCTAATAAATAGAATTACAATGATTTGTTTTCACTATCTTTTAATCTACCTTCCTCTTTTCCCACTTGTCCTTGGATTACTAATAACCAGAGCTAATTTAAGGACACCTGAAAGACTAGCATGGCAGATATGACCACATTCAAGAAGCTTAATAGTTTCAACATTTATTGTTAACTAATTTTAATAAATCTTTGAGTAGTAAATGTGTTTTGTTTGTTTTAATTCTGGAAGTGAAAACTGATGATCCA
This sequence comes from Mesoplodon densirostris, assembly GCF_025265405.1. Classification (NCBI taxonomy): domain Eukaryota; kingdom Metazoa; phylum Chordata; class Mammalia; order Artiodactyla; family Ziphiidae; genus Mesoplodon; species Mesoplodon densirostris. The sequence continues at coordinate 272,216 of NC_082677.1, forward strand.
TCCCTGAGCAATTCCACAGAGAAGGAAAATACTGGTGAACTCACTAAGTAATCTACTTCTGATCCTTAAGACTCGACATAGTTGGCAAAATGTTTTGTAAATCTCAGCACAGTATTAAAAGGCTGTTAGTACTTCAGTATTTTTTGTAGTATTTTAATTTATCTTGCTTATCTCTCTTTTTTTTAAGCAGAGTCACAGATTTATTTATTTGTTTATTTATTTATTTTTGGCTGTGTTGGGTCTTCGTTTCTGTGCACGGGCTTTCTCTAGTTGCGGCAAGCAGGGGCCTCTCACTATCGCGGCCTCTTGTTGTGGAGCACAGGCTCCAGACGCGCAGGCTCAGTAGTTGTGGCTCACGGGCGTAGTTGCTCCGCGGCATGTGGGATCTTCCCAGACCAGGGCTCGAACCCATGTCCCCTGCATCGGCAGGCAGATTCTCAACCACTGCGCCACCAAGGAAGCCCTGACATACAGTTTTGGCTGTCCTCCCACCCGTCCTGCCCATCACCCCTCACGCACACAGGTGCAGGGTTTCCTTCCTGCTGCGGGGCCTGCCCGCCTCTCCAGTGGCTCCCAACACCCTGATGAGGGACCCTGTGAGCCTGCTGGTGCCTGAGGGAATGGGAGGCTTGTGAGGAGCTGCCTAAAAGCCTCCTCCCACCTTCCTCCCCGATGAGGCAAGAAGCTCAGGACCTGTCCCACTACTCACACTGCAGACGTTCGGCTCTGTTCAGGGCGGTGAGCCCAGGGCCAAGGGGAGCTGGCATCTTTGACTACTCTGCCTTTTGCTGTTTATATATGTATAAACCATCTAAATCTGAAACGGGCTTGTTATAGCTTTACTGGCCAAATCAGTCAGGTCTTGGCCCTGGCCTGCCCTGCTTGTTTGCTTGACGTAATTACAGAAGACAAACCGGGTATCTCCTTACATTGTTACCGGAAACGTATACTAGTAAAATAAAATTTTAAAATGTTTATCAAATTTTTTTTTTTTTTTTTTTTTTTTTTTTTTTTTGCTGTACGCGGGCCTCTCACTGCTGTGGCCTCTCCCGTTGCGGAGCACAGGCTCCGGACACACAGGCTCCGCGGCCATGGCTCGCGGGCCCAGCCGCTCCGCGGCATGTGGGATCTTCCGGGATCGGGGCACGAACCCTAGTCCCCTGCATCGGCAGGCGGACTCTCAACCACTGCGCCACCAGGGAAGCCCATATCAAAATTTAAATCACTATGCGGTGGTCATTTCATAATGTATAGAAATATCGAATTACTATGTTGTGCACCAGGAACTAATATAGTGTTGTAGGTCAATTATGCTTCAAAAAGAAACAAGCAAACTCATGGAAAAAGAGATCAGATCTGTGGTTACCAGAGATGGGGGTGGTGGAAGGGGAGAGTGCGCGAAGGTGGTCCAAAGGTGCAAACTTCCAGTCACACGACAAGTAAATACTAGGGCTGTGATGTGCAGCATGACGAATAGAATAAGTGCTGCTGTGTTACATATGAGAGTTGTTCGGAGACTAAATCCGAAGAGTTCTCGTCACAGGAAAAATATTTTTCTTTTATTTTGTGTCTATATGAGATGATGGATGTTCACTAGACTTACCGTGGTCATCATTTCATTGTGTATGCAAGTCAGATCATTATGCTGTACATCTAAAACTTACACAGTGCTGTGTGTCAATTATATCTCAATAAAACTGGAAGAAAAAATTAAATCACTACCCTCTTTGACCTATAAATTCCGCTAGTAGGAATTCTACTTCTAGAAATTCATCTTACAGAAATATGGACACACCAACACAGGGATGTATTATATGTGCATACGTGCACAGTGCAGTGGCAGAGCATGTGCAATAGAGCTCATTTCAAAAGTTGTATAAACGGGGGCTTCCCTGGTGGCGCAGTGGTTGAGAGTCCGCCTGCCGATGCAGGGGACACGGGTTCGTGCCCCAGTCCGGGAAGATCCCACATGCCGCCGAGCGGCTAGGCCCGTGAGCCATGGCCGCTGAGCCTGCGCGTCCAGAGCCTGTGCTCCGCGACGGGAGAGGCCACAACAGTGAGAGGCCTGCGTACCACCAAAAAAAAAAAAAAAAAAAAAAAGTTGTATAAATGGGTGTTTATATATGTATGACATAAAAATCTGTCATGTCATTCCAAACTAGTTACCTTTGAGGAACAGGAACTTTATTTCTATCTTATACAGTTTTTAATTAATTGAAAAAGTTTTACAATGAACATATATACTTAATTTCAAAAATACATAAAAGCAGAGTAAATAGTGTAATGAACTTCCTCAAGACTTAAAATGCTTTGTCAAGTTTTTGGACACTTAGAACAGCCTTCTCTTCCCTCTTCTTTTGTTGCTGAGGAAACGGCTTGGCTCTCCTACAGGATGTCCCACATTCTGGACATGTCTGTTTCCATTTCTCTTTCCCCATATTTCTTGTAAACTGGAAATTAGATCTAAAGTCCTGAGTAGATTAAGGATCAGCATTTCTGTCAACATGAGCCGTGAAGGCTGGTTGTTCTACTTTAATAATGCTAACATTGATCAGCAGGTTTCCACTGTGGAGTTGTTTGCCTACAGCCAGCACTCACCTGTGGACAGATACTTTGGCATCCAGTTCCTCGTCAGTCTTTCAGCTAACGATTCTGTTGTCTGAATCATTTTATGAAATATTGTGGTTCTCTATTTTTTCTTCTGTACTTGTTAGCTGGAATTCTTGTGAAACAATCAGCTGTCCCCCATCAACTAACGTTGCTTTACAATATTTTTTAAACTTACTTAGAAAAATATATGGAAGCATTAGAATTGCTGTGTGTCTTCCCTTAGAGATGAGAGTGCCTGGAGGGCAGGCTATGGTGTAGCGATCTCTGTGTTCCTAATGCCTAGGATGCCTTCTGTGAGCCAACTCCAACAGCTGGCGCTGCTCTCAAGAGGCGCCGGCCAGATCATAGTCTTAAATGAACTCAGGGAGCCAGCCCATTTAAAAGAGTTAATTTTGTAAATTAAGTTGCCAGGTGAAAATTGACACTCGAGGATGAGGTCATAGCCACCACAGCTGCGGACCTTCAAGGCCCCCTGAGAGGAGCTCAGGGTGGAGATCAGGTGTGAGGCGCTCTGTGCTCTGGGAAAAGCTGGAGAAGGTTTTAGGAGCCCGGTTCTCGCCTCCCCTCACATCTAGAAAGGCACAAAATCATGAACGGGGCGTCCGCTCCTCGTGGCCAGCAGCAGCGCGTGCTTGACCGCTCGTCTCCTGGCCGGTCACCCAGGCCCTGAGCTGCTGAGGCCCTGTCCCCTGGACATAGCTCTCATTTTGCCCCCAAATAAAACCCAACTCGCAACTCTCACCTTGTGCATTTATTTTCGGTCGACAAAGTTCACTGTTAAATAAAAAGCTCGCTGCTACTAAGACTTTATTTGCTTATTTGCAATTCAAAGTGAGAAATATTTCACTTAGCAACTCTGGGCGACAATTCATTTTGAGGGGTGACTATTTTTGTCAATCATTCATAGCGTGTACAAATTACTTTTATCACCTCCTCTGATTTTTCTCAGTGGGAATTAAAAAAACAAAACAAAACCCTACTAGAAATTGGAAAATAACTGTTTTCCTTATCTTTAAACAGCACTCCCTAAAATATAACAGCACTATGAGCTGTGTTTGACTGGATCCTTCACAGGCGTTAATCGAATCAAAATCACCCAGATAAGGGTCACCTGCTCTGGGCAGCGGGCGGCACGGAGAAGAGAACGCGCCACGAACCTGACCCGCGCACTGACCCTCTCGCCCCACCCACTTCCCGCCCACGTCCCACAATCCCCGCCCAGCAGCGCTACAGTGCAGCCTCCACTCCGCGGCTCCCTCACCCTCAGCCCACACCCCGCCGACGCTCCTCAAGCCCCGCTCACCGGCGCTACCCCGCGGCCTCTCCTCGCGCCTGCCATCGCCCTGCTCTTCCTTCCGCCCGGGGTACCCCCCTCGGCCAGCCCACCCACTTCCTGTGGGTGGTGCGCGCTCCGGCGCGCCCGCCCTGACGTGATTGTTGTGCGCGCGCGTCGCTCCGTGGTCTCGAGCCCGCCATTGGCGATTTCTGGTCGGCGGCGTCCTGCTGGCGGGGGCTCGGGGCCGAGTGCGGGGCGCGCGTCGCAACCGCTCTCCCCGCGGCTGGCAGAGCTCCGTTATGGCTGCGGCGGAGGCGGAGGCGGGGAGTGCGGCTGCAGTTCCTGGTTCGGGTGCCGACGGCAGTGGCCAGTCGCCCGGAGTCGAAGGAGAGGGAGGAGGAGCGGTGGGCGAAGAGAAGGACGCGGCCGCGAAAGGAGTGGAGGCCGTCGGGGACAGCGAGGATGACGGCGAGGATGTGTTCGAGGTGGAGAAAATCCTGGACATGAAGATCGATGGGGTACGTGCGGGACCCGGGCCGGGGGGAGGCTCACGCGCGGCGGTCGGCGCGGCCGGGGTGGTGCTGCCCGCCCAGGAGGCGCTGGAGGCGGTGTAGACGGATGTCCACGCCGCGAGGACATTGAGAGGAGGCTTCCTTCTTAGGCCCCGTCCGCGCCATCCCCATCCCCGGGGAGGCGGCGTCTCGGGTCTGAGAGCCTGAGCATCCTCGCCCGCTCTCCCTGTGCGGCGTGTGCCAGCAGCCTCGCAGGAGCCTTGAATTCTTCGCCGCGCCCTGCCCGGCGCTTCCCGCTCAGTGTCTCTGTGAAAGCCTTGTTTCACCCTGGTCCCCGCAGAGTGAGGTGCTTCCCCATTTATGCCCTTCAAGCTTATCTTTCTTTACATGTTTGTCTCCTGCTAGATTGTAGGCTCCTTTGGTGGACTATGCTTTTTATTAATTTGTTATCGCTGGCACTTTAATCCAGTGCCTAGCATGCCGTGATTGCTTTGTGTATATCAGATTGTTAAGTGAGTGAATGAATTGTGGGCTGGAGGCTGGGGGAAGGTGAGAGGGTGGGAGGATGGGCAATGGGAAAATAATCTGTTTTAGTAAATAGGTGTAAGATGACCAAAGGCCCTACACGGTGGTCGTTCTGAGAGAGGCCTGCGTACCGCAAAAAAAAAAAAAAAAAAAAAAAAAAAGATTTTCCTGTACAGTGGGGGATAAATAACTGAAATCCAGCGTCATCAATCTTACTGTTAGTTGCAGTAAAGATAGGGACTTTTCTATGTATAATTTTCCCAAATACCTTGTAAGCACCTTGAGGTGATAGGTGTATCACCTGCGTTTAACACAGTGCTTGGCAGGTGAAAGCTATTCAGAAAATATTTGGTTAGGAGGGTAATATCTTCAGAATTAAGATGATTCACTTCTTCATACAATATTTAATTTTGCCAGTTCCAAAGAATTGTAGGCACTGTACCTAAAGCCCCACATTTATTTTTATTTATTTATTTTATTTTATTTTTTTGCGGTACGCGGGCCTCTCACTGCTGTGGCCTCTCCCGTTGCGGAGCGCAGGCTCCGGACGCGCAGGCTCAGCGGCCATGGCTCACGGGCCCAGCTGCTCCGCGGCATGTGGGATCCTCCCGGACCGGGGCACGAACCCGTGCCCCCCGCATCGGCAGGCGGACTCTCAACGACTGCGCCACCAGGGAAGCCCAAGCCCCACATTTAAAAAATTTTTTTCTTTCATTTAAATGGAATCTCACTATATTTGTTTGGTGTGTATCTGCAGTTTTTGCTCAACAATATCTTTGTGAGATTTATTCCATGTTGTTGGAGCTATATTTTCTTTCCTTTTCATTGCTGCATAGTTGTTGGCCCTCAGACAACTTGGGGCCTAGGGGTGCCTGACCCCCGCACAGCTGAAAAGCCACTTATAAACTCCCCCAAAACCTAATAGCCTTCTACCAGAAGGGGAAGCCTTACCCATAGCAGAAACAGTCAGTTAACACATATTTTGTATATTATGTGTATTGTATACTGTATCCTTAATTAAAAAGTAAACTAAAGAAAATAAAATATTTAAAAAAATCATAAGGAAGAGAAAATATATTTACAGTAATTTATACCCTAAGTTTACATCTTCTGTTTATGAGATGAATTGCTTGTCAGAACCTATATCAATATTGTCTTATATGATACAAAACACTGTAGATGTTATATGTATTACCAGCACTGGACATCAAAAATGAAAAGATAATGTGAAAAAGTTTATTGATTCATACTTTATGGTAGCTTAGTGTAATCGATAAAATTGCTTCGCAGTAGCCTAGCCTAGACACTAATGAATGAATTGTTAGAAAATTTTTGTGGCGTATGTTATTACAGTCATATTCATAGTACAGTATCAGAAACATTATTACATTTTTAAAGAAGTCACTTACCTGTAATAATCTAATACTCACTTTTTCCAATTAGAAAAGAATATGGTAATATAATTCTTTGAAAGCAAAGTTATAAAACATTAAGAAAACTAACACATTAATTTTACATTAAATATCATTCACCTTATGTCTTTGTAATGACCGACCAGTATTTACATATACTTTATGCATTAATTGCATACCTTTTTCTTAATCATTTCAGTATTTCTGGGTATGTGTTTCATCTGTGACTTTTTTCAAATTGTCGGAAATCTCCAAAAAATTTTCATATATATATATATATATATATATATTTATTTTTTTTTTTTTGGCTGTGTTGGGTCTTCGTTGCTGCACGCAGGCTTTCTCTAGTTGTGGTGAGCAGGGGCTACTCTTCATTTGCGGTGCGCGGGCTCTAGGCGTGTGGGCTTCAGTAGTTGTGGCACATGGGCTCAGTAGTTGTGGCTCACTGGCTCTAGAGTGCAGGCTCAGTAGTTGTGGTGCACGGGCTTAGTTGCTCTGCAGCATCAAAAATGAAACATCAAATGAACATCAAAAGAGATGTGGGATCTTCCCGGACCAGGGCTCGAACCCGTGTCCCCTGCATTGGCAGGCAGACTCTTAACCACTGTGCCACCAGGGAAGTCCAAATTTTCCAGTATATTTATTGAAAAATATCTGCATATAGGTGGACCCCACAGTTCAAACCCATGTTTTTAAAGGGTCAACTGTATTCAGTTGTATGAACATATTACAGTCTCTCTTTTCTACTACCGTTGATGAGCATTTGGGTTGTTTCCAGTTTTTGGCTATTGTGAATAATGCTTCTGTGAATTTTATTGAACATGTCTCCTGGTGTATTGTGCACAAATGTTTCTCTTGGTTGTATACACCTAGGAGTGGAATTGTTCAGACGGGATGCATGTGTCTTCAGCTTTCAGTGGAAACTGTTTTTGAAATTGGTTGTACCAATTTACACTACTGCTAATGGTTTATGAGAATTCCTTTTGTTAAGCCTCCTGTTGGCTCTTGATATTGTCAGTCTTTATACTTTTAGCCAGTACTGGTGGGGTATCTGATGGTATTTCCTACTTGTAATTTATATTTCTCTGGATTCTGCACTAGTAATCAATGTTGAAATCATTGAGCCTCTTTTCATATATTGGGTTGGCCAAAAAACAGACTTTTTGGCCAACCCAATACTTATTTTTTGGTCATTTGTTTATCTTTTATGAAGTGTCTGTTCAGCTGTCTTTCTACTTTGTCTTTCTTTATTAATTTATTGTATTCTAGATTCAAACCCTTTGTGGGTGATGTCATGTATATCTCTTTTCCTGCTATGTCTTTTTTGGTCAATAGAAGTTCATATGATTAATGTAGAAAAACTTAATCTTTGTCTTGATGTTGAGTGCTTTTTATGTCTGGTTTGAGAAATCTTTCCCTACCCTAAATATTCTTTTTTTTTTTCTGAAAGCTCTGTTGTTTTGCCTTTCAGATTTTATATATACATTTCACTTGGAATTGATTTTGTGTATAGTGTAATGTAGGGATCAGGTTTCATTGAGCAAATCTGTCTTTTTATTCTTTAACAATGCCTTGTAAATTTTAGAATCAACTTGTCAATTTCCTTGCACACATTAAAAAATTTGAATTTTTATTGAGATTTGCATTGAATCTGTGGGTAAATTTAGGATCAATTTAATTTCTTTCAATAATGTTTATAGCTTTCTATGTTGAGGTCTTAGTAAGTTGATTTTTAGGTATAATTGATATTTTTGATGCAGTGGTAAATGGTCTTTTGAAAAGTTTCATTGTCTTTGTTGCTCATACAATTAATTTTTGTGTACTTACCCTTTGTTAAAGAAATTCCGTATATTTCTAGTTGCTAAATACTTTTATTGGGAAAGGATGTTGAATTTTATTAAATTTTTTCCTGCATCTGTTAAGATGATTGCATAATTTTTCTCCCTTATATCACTAATGTGATAAACTACATTGATTTCCTAATGTTAAATCAACTTTGTGTTCATAGAATAAACCAAAGTTGGTTGTGATATTACCCTTTTTTAATGTTAGATTATATATTTCTTTATTATTTAGTTTATTTCTGCTTTTTCTTTTTTTATAAATTTATTTTATTTATTTTTTATCTTTGGCTGCCTTGGGTCTTCGTTGCAGTGCACCAGCTTCTCATTGCGGTGACTTCTCTTGTTGCAGAGCATGAGCTCTAGGCACGTGGGCTTCAGTAGTTGTGGCACATGGGCTCGGTAGTTGTGGCTCGTGGGTCTACAGCACAGGCTCAGTAGTTGTGGCACATGGGCTTAGTTGCTCCGTGGCATGTGGGATCTTCCCGGACCAGGGCTCGAACCCGTGTCCCCTTCATTGGCAGGCGGATTCTTAACCACTGTGCCACCAGGGAAGCCCAACAAAAATTTTTAGCTAATTATCTAGTATATAAAACCTAAGAGGATAGGAGGACGGACCATCTACTGCCATTTAGTTTGTCCCACTGATGAAGCTAAAAGAAAACGTGGCTACCAAGAAAATAGACATTTGGGAAATTTTGAAGATAAGTTTATAGATCCCAGGGCTATCATGAAATTTCTTAATATACAGCAAAGTCTTGGGCAATATTTGGGTTGACATTATCCATATTAAAAAAACATGTAATTCAGGTTTTCATTTGTTTTGTATACTGCTATACACATAGTGACCCTCAGTAAATATTTGTTGAATGAATGAATGAAGCAAAACTGCTGAAATGAAGGCTGTTAACAATTATCAGTCAGTTAAATCTGGAGCTAAAATTGAGATGTACTCCTTGTACTTGAGAATGATTGTTAATACTCCCTCATTCTCATTGACTAGATCAAACCTAATTGATAACAACTATTAAATTTATGTGTTCATTACTGCCTTTTTTTTTTAAATCATCAGAAAATTTGCAAGAATTGTGTAGAATCTCCCATACGCCTTTACCCAGATCCCCCAGTTGTTGATATTGGCTTTATTTTTTTTCTCTCTTTATTTATATACATTTTTTTCTGGCCCATTTGAAAGTAAATAGTGGTTTTTTTCTTTTTTTTTTTTTTTTTTTTTTTTTTGTGGTACGCGGGCCTCTCACCGCTGTGGCCTCTCCTGCTGCGGAGCACAGGCTCCGGACGCGCAGGCTCAGTGGCCATGGCTCAAGGGCCCAGCCGCTCCGCGGCACGTGGGATCCTCCCGGACCGGGGCACGAACCCATGTCCCCTGCATCGGCAGGCGGACTCTGACCTGAGAGCAAGCCGCTCTCTCACCTTGGTTTATCTCCAGTTTTAACTGCGCCTTCATAGAAGCTCTTACAAGGTTGTGTATTAATAGTTTTCTCTTTCCACACTCTTTTGCTAAAAAGCACACGCATGCATTTTCAGTTGTTATAATCACTGCCCTGCACCCAGTTATATAGCTGAACCGTTAAACTGACATGCTCTCTCTTTTTTTGGGGTGGGGCACCATGCGGGATCTTAGTTCCCTGACCACAGATCAAACCCATGCCCTGTGCAGTGGAAGCTCGGAGTCTTAACCACTAGACTGCCAGGGAATTCCCAACATAGACTCTTAATTATTATTTTAAAATTATAAAGATTTTCAGGATTATTTCTGAAAGTTAAGAGGCTACTCTTTTCCCACTACTTCTTAGTTTCTAATCCTGTTAGATGCTAATGCTTGGTCTTTCTACAGATGGCAGAATGATTGAAAGGTAGTGTGGGCATGATGGAAGGATGCAATGGGAGGGAACAGTGGTTGGCATTCACCTTCGAAAGTTTATTGCCTTGGTGGTGGTATGAATAAAATCAGACAAGTGTTAAGAGTATAGCTAGAATGGTACTCTGCAGTTCATGCAGAAAACTGTTGCATGAGTATGTTCTTGCTTCTCGGTGAGATTGGGTATTCAGTAGAAAAGAAAAATCAGAAATCTGGAAAAGCAAGAATTTGGAATATATATGACAAAGATTTAATAGCCATCAAGTATTAAAAAGAAAGGGAATTCCCTGGCAGTCCAGTGGTTAGGACTTGGCACTTTCGCTGCCATAGCCTGGGTTCAGTCCTTGGTCGGGGAACTGATCCCGCAAGCCGCCTGGCAAGGCCAAAAAAAGAAGTATTAAAGAGAAAAATTCTCATAAATGAGCAAGAAAATGGGCAAAAGATACAACAGGTAACTTTAAAATGTTTTTGATGTAGTTTATATATATGCATTTTATATGTGTATCTTTTATATGTGTATCTTTTTCATTTCAACCATTTTTCAGTGTGTGGTTCAGTGGCATTAAGTACATCCACACTGATGTGCAGTCATCTCCACCATCCAGCTCCGGAACTCTTCCATCTTCCCAAGCTGAGACTCTGTACCCATTAAATACTAATTCTCTATTCTCCCTCCCCTCAGTCCCTGGCAGCCACTATTCTCCTTTCTGTCTTCATGAGTTTCCCTATTCTAGGTACTTCATATAAATGAAATTATAAATACTGGATTGGCCAAAAAATTCGTTTGGGTTTTTACAGAATGAACTTTTTGGCCAGTTCAGTATTTTCCTTCTGTGTCTGGCTTATTTCACCTAGCATAATGTTTTTAAGGTTCATCCATATTGTAGCATGTATCAGAATTTCCTTCCCTTTTAAGGCTGAGTAATCCATTATATGTGTACACCACATTTTGTTTATATATTCATCTGTTGATTGTTTGTTTGGGTTGTTTCCCACTTTTTAGCTATTGTGAATAATGCTGCCCTGAAATGTGTGTTCAGATATCTGTTTGAGTCTCTGTTTTCAGTTCTTTTGGGTATATACCTTGGAGAAGAATTACTGGATTATGAGGTAATTCTGTTTAACTTTTTGAGGAATTGCCAAACTGTTTTCCACAGCAGTTGTACCATTTTAGATTCCCACTATCAATGTGAGAACATTCTCGTTTCTCCACATCCTCACCAACACTTGTTACTTTCTATGTTTTTGTTTGACCTAGTGGGTGTGAGGTAGTATCTTGTGGTTTTAAAATTTGCGTTTCCCAAAGGACTAATGATGTTGAGCATCTTTCCATGTGCTATTGGTCATTGGTATATCTTCTTGGAGAAATGTCTATTCATGTCCTTCCTTTGTCCTTTTTTTTTTTTTTTTTTTTTTTTTTTTTTTTTTTTTTTGCGGTACGCGGGCCTCTCACTGTTGTGGCCTCCCCCGTCGCGGAGCACAGGCTCCGGACGCGCAGGCTCCGGACGCGCAGGCTCAGCGGCCATGGCTCACGGGCCCAGCCGCTCCGCGGCATATGGGATCCTCCCAGTCCGGGGCACGAACCCGTATCCCCTGCATCGGCAGGCGGACTCTCAACCACTTGCGCCACCAGGGAGGCCCAACCATACTGTTTTGATTATTGTGGCTCTGTAGTAAAATTTGAAATCAAGAAGTGTGAGTCCTCCAAATTTGTTCTTTTTCAAGATTGTTTTGCCTATTTAGGACCTCTTCCAATTCCATATGAATTTGCAGTTTGTCTTTACTACCTTTGCAAATGAGGCTATTGGAATTTTGATAGGGACCTGAGGTCACTTTGGTAGTGTTGACATCTTAACAGTATTAAGTCTTCCCACCAAAGAACACAGATGTCTTTCCATTTATTTGTATCTTCTCTAATTTCTTTCAGCAGTGTTTTGTAGTTTTTATTTTTATTTATTTATTTATTTATTTTTTGCGGTACGCGGGCCTCTCACTGCTGTGGCCTCTCCCGTTGCGGAGCACAGGCTCTGGACGCGCAGGCTCAGCGGCCATGGCTCACGGGCCCAGCCGCTCCGCGGCATGTGGGATTTTCCCTGACCGGGGCACGAACCCGTGTCCCCTGCATCGGCAGGCGGACTCTCAACCACTGCGCCACCAGGGAAGCCCGTTTTGTAGTTTTTAGTATGCAAGTCTTTTATGTCCTTAGCTAAGTTTATTCTTGAGTATTTTATACTTTAGATGCTATTGTAAATGGAATTGCTTTCTTAATTTTATTTTTGGTTTGGGCATTTCAGATGTATAGAAACAATTAATTTTTGTGTGTATTGTACCCTGCAACTTTGCTGAGCTCATTTATTAGATCTGGTTACTTTCTTGTGTATTCTTTGGGATTTTTTTATAAATAGAATCATATCATCCATGAATATAGTTTCATTTCTTCCTTTCCAACCTGGATGCGTTTTATAGCTTTTTCTTACCTAATTGCTCTGGCTAGAACTTCCAGTACAATGTTGAATAGCAGTGGTGAAAGTAGGCACATAGCAGGTAATTTTTCAAAGAAAAAATGTAAATGGCTTAATGATAATTTTGTAAGTGGATGTGGAATATGGCAGAACTTTTTTTGTCAATTGCCATATAGTAAACATTTTAGACTTTGTAGGCTGAGAGACAATTTGGGGGTTTAGAGTTGGTGTTCCTTATCATGGTAGAAATGTGACCTCATTCTCCTAAAAAACTTTCCTTCTCTCAAAGATAGTGATCTTCCTTCTTGGGAACTCACTAGAACGTGTTACCCGCATCTGCCTTTGGCACTTACACATATTGCCTTCACAGTGCGGGATGACTTTCTGCATGCAGCCCAGGTCCTGGGTTTGGATTTCAGCTGAACTACTCTTTAGCTGTGTAATCATTAGTAGTTAGTTTGTCTAGAAGCTTCAGTTTCCTCATCTGTAAAATGAATATTAATACTTCACAGAGTTATTCTAAAGATTAAGTGAACCACTAAATGCAGAGATTTTGACAGTGCACAACACATTTTGAGGCACTTGATGTAAATATGATTCTTTTGATTTGTTTTTGTGTGTGTTAATTTTTTTTAATTGAAGTGAAGTTCACTTAGAATATTACATTAGTTTCAGGTGTATAACATAATGATCAGATGATTTGTTTTCAACCATTTAAAGATGTAAAACCATTCTTAGCTTACAGGATGAGCAAAAACAGAGGCAGGCCCTGCTACAGTTTGCTGATCCCTGCTCTTGTATCTGGTGAGGTGAAAGTTGGAGCATCTTTTCTGGAAGACATTTGACAGTGCATTTTTACAACCTTTAAATGGCTTTATTATTTGATCCCGTTGGTCTCTCTTTTGGGAATTTATTCTAACAACCTAATCAGAGTCACAGTGTTACTTATAAAAAACACAAATTGGAAACAATCAAAACAACCTTTGGTTTCCAAAGGGAGAGTTTTCATTGTATTTTTTGTTGTATTTATATGATGGAATAATGTTCAGTCACTAAAAATTATGTTTCTGGAAGATATTAAAGCAAGAAATGTTTGACATACCAATGAGAGAGCAAGATAAAACTGATAGTATTATCCCAGTGTTTTAAGTATATATACATTAAATATTTACTTATAAATGCAAAAGGTAAAGGAAATAGATCAAATTGTTATCAGTATTTTGAGGTGACTTTTGTTTTCTCCTGTTTTTCATTGATTTTCAAAGACTGCACATTGCTTATATAATCAGAAAAAGACCTCAGTCTTTGGTTTATGAAAAAATGGATTGATGGTATTGTGGTTTTATTTGTTTGTTTATTTTAATTTTTTAAAAATTGAGGTATTGGGCTTCCCTGTGGCGCAGTGGTTGAGAGTCTGCCTGCCGATGCAGGGGACACGGGTTCGTGCCCCGGTCCGGGAGGATCCCACATGCCGCGGAGCGGCTAGGCCCGTGAACCATGGCCGCTGAGCCTGCGCGTCCGGAGCCTGTGCTCCGCAATGAGAGAGGCCATAACAGTGAAAGGCCCATGCACCACAAAAAAAAAAAAAAAAAAAAATTGAGGTATTATTGACATTATATATAACATTATAATAGCTTTAGGTGTACAACATAATGATTTGATATTTGTATACATCGTGAAATGATCACCACAGTAAGTCTAGTTAACATCTAAAAATTTTTTTCTTGTGATGAGAATTTTTAAGATCCGCATTCTTAGCAACTTTCAAATATGCAGTACAGGGCCTCCCTGGTGGTGCAGTGGTTGGGAGTCCGCCTGCCGATGCAGGGGACACGGGTTCGTACCCTGGTCCGGGAAGATCCCACATGCTGCGGAGCGGCTGGGCCCGTGAGCCATGGCCGCTGAGCCTGCGCGTCCGGAGCCTGTGCTCCACAACGGGAGAGGCCACAACAGTGAGAGGCCCGCGTAACGCAAAAAAAAAAAAAAAAAAAAAAAAAAAAAAATATGCAGTACAGTATTATTAACTATGATCACATGCTGTACATTTATTACATCCCTGTGACATATTTATTTTGTAACTGGAAGTTTGTGCCTCTTGACCCCCGTCACCCATTTCCCACCCCCACCCCTGCCTCTGGCAACCACCGATCTGCTTTCTGTATCTGTGAGCTTGGGTTTTTTTTTTTTTTTTTTTTTTTTTTTCCTTTTTGCGGTATGCGGGCCTCTCACTGTTGTGGCCTCTCCCGTTGCGGAGCACAGGCTCCGGATGCGCAGGCCCAGCGGCCATGGCTCACGGGCCCAGCCGCTCCGCGGCATATGGGATCCTCCCAGACCGGGGCACGAACCCGTATCCCCTGCATCGGCAGGCGGACTCTTAACCACTGCGCCACCAGGGAGGCCCCAGAGCTTGGGTTTTTTTGTTTGTTTTTCTTTTCTTTTTTAAAATTTATTTATTTATTTATTTTTGGCTGCCTTGAGTCGTAGTTGCTGCGTGGGGGCTTTCTCTAGTTGCAGCAAGCTGGGACTACTCTTCCTTGCAGTGCGGTGGCTTCTCTTGTTGCGGAGCACAGGCTCTAAGCACGTGGGCTCAGTAGTTGTGGCTCGCGGGCTCTAGAGCGCAGGCTCAGTAGTTGTGGCTCACGGGCTTAGTTGCTCCGCGGCATGTGGGATCTTCCTGGACCGGGGCTCGAACCCACGTCCCCTGTATTGGCAGGCGGATTTCTTAACCACTGCGCCACCAGGGAAGCCCTGTTTTTCTTTTTATATTCCATGCGTAAGTGAGATCATATAGTATTTATCTTTCTCTAACTTATTTCACTTATTGTTAGGCCCTTGAGGTCCATCCATGTTGTTGCATACGGCAAGACTTCATTCTTTTTTTTAATGGTTGAATAATACTCTGTGTGTGTGTACATACATATATGTGTGATGTATATGATTATATATGTATGTGATATATATGTGTGTGTCTGTATACACACACTACGTTTTCTGTATTCATTCATTTATTGATGGTCACTTGGATTGTTTCCGCTTTTTGGCTATTGTAACTAATGCTGCGGTGAACATGGGGGTACATATATCTTTTCCAGTTAGTATTTTCATTTTCTTTTGATAAATACCCAGAAGTGGGATTGCTGAATCATATGGTAGTTCTGTTTTTAATTTTTCGAGGGTTTTCCATACTGTTTTTCATAGTGGCTACACCAATTTACAGTCTCACCCAAAAGTGCAAAAAAGAGTTCTTTTCTCCACATCCTCATCAGCACTTGATATTTCTTCTGTTTTTGAGAATAGGCATTCTAACAGGTATGAGGTGACAACTCATTGTGGGTTTTTTTTTTCACATTTTTTTTATTGCAGTATAATTGCTTAACAATGGTGTGTTAGTTTCTGCTTTATAACAAAATTAATCAGTTATACATATGTTCCCATATCCCCTCCCTCTTGCGTCTCCCTCCCACCCTCCCTATCCCACCCCTCCAGGCGGTCACAAAGCACCGGGCTGATCTCCCTGTGCTATGCGGCTGCTTCCCACTAGCTATCTACCTTACGTTTGGTAGTGTATATATGTCCATGCCTCTCTTTCGCTTTGTCACAGCTTACCCTTCCCCCTCCCCCTATCCTCAAGTCCATTCTCTAGTAGGTCTGTGTCTTTATTCCTGTCTTACCCCTAGGTCCTTCATGACATTTTTTTTTTCTTAAATTCCGTATATATGTGTCAGCATACAGTATTTGTCTTTCTCTTTCTGACTTACTTCACTCTGTATGACAGACTCTAGGTCCATCCACCTCATTACAAATAGCTCAATTTCATTTCTTTCTATGGCTGAGTAATATTCCATTGTATATATGTGCCACATCTTCTTTATCCATTCATCCGATGATGGACACTTAGGTTGTTTCCATCTTGGGGCTATTGTAAATAGGGCTGCTATGAACATTTTGGTACATGACTCTTTTTGAATTATGGTTTTCTCAGGGTATATGCCCAGTAGTGGGATTGCTGGGTCATATGGTAGTTCTATTTGTAGTTTTTTAAGGAACCTCCATACTGTTCTCCATAGTGGCTGTACCAACTCACATTCCCACCAGCAGTGCAAGAGTGTTCCCTTTTTTCCACACCCTCTCCAGCATTTATTGTTTCTAGATTTTTTGATGATGGCCATTCTGACTGGTGTGAGATGATATCTCATTGTAGTTTTGATTTGCATTTCTCTAATGATTAAAGATGTTGAGCATCCTTTCATGTGTTTGTTGGCAGTCTGTATATCTTCTGTGGAGAAATGTCTATTTAGGTCTTCTGCCCATTTTTGGATTGGGTTGTTTGTTTTTTTGTTATTGAGCTGCATGAGCTGCTCATAAATTTTGGAGATTAATCCTTTGTCAGTTGCTTCATTTGCAAATATTTTCTCCCATTCTAAGGGTTGTCTTTTGGTCTTGTTTATGGTTTCCTTTGCTGTGCAAAAGCTTTTAAGTTGGGCTTCCCTGGTGGCGCAGTGGTTGAGAGTCCGCCTGCCGATGCAGGGGACACGGGTTCGTGCCCCGGTCTGGGAAGATCCCACATGCCGCGGAGCGGCTGGGCCCGTGAGCCATGGCCGCTGAGCCTGCGCGTCCGGAGCCTGTGCTCCGCAATGGGAGAGGCCACAACAGTGAGAGGCCCGCGTACAGAAAAAAAACAAACAAACAAACAAACAAAAATCTTTTAAGTTTCATTAGGTCCCATGTGTTTATTTTTGTCTTTATTTCCATTTCTCTAGGAGGTGGGTCCAAAAGGATCTTGCTGTGATTTATGTCATAGAGCGTTCTGCCTATGTTTTCCTCTAAGAGTTTGATAGTGTCTGGCCTTACATTTAGGTCTTTAATCCATTTTGAGCTTATTTTTGTGTATGGTGTTAGGGAGTGATCTAATTTCATACTTTTACATGTCCCTGTCCAGTTTCCCCAGCACCACTTATTGAAGAAACTGTCCTTTCTCCACTGTACATTCCTGCCTCCTTTATCAAAGATAAGGTGACCATATGTGCGTGGGTTTACCTCTGGGCTTTCTATCCTGTTCTGTTGATCTATCTTTGTGTTTTTGTGCCAGTACCATACTGTCTTGATTACTATAGCTTTGTAGTATTGTCTGAAGTCAGGGAGCCTGATTCCTCCAGCTCCATTTTTCGTTCTCAAGATTGCTTTGGCTATTCGGGGTCTTTTGTGTTTCCATACAAATTGTAAAATTTTTTGTTCTAGTTCTGTGAAAAATGTCAGTGGTAGTTTGATAGGGATTGCATTGAATCTGTAGATTGCTTTGGGTAGTAGAGTCATTTTCACAATGTTGATTCTTCCAATCCAAGAACATGGTACATCTCTCCATCTATTTGTATCATCTTTAATTTCTTTCATCAGTGACTTATAATTTTCTGCATACAAGTCTTTTGTCTCCTTAGGTAGGTTTATTCCTAGATATTTTATTCTTTTTGTTGTAAATGGGAGTGTTTTCTTGATTTCACTTTCAGATTTTTCATCATTAGTATATAGGAATGCCAGAGATTTCTGTGCATTAATTTTGTATCCTACTTTACCAAATTCATTGATTAGCTCTAGTAGTTTTCTGGTAGCATCTTTAGGATTCTCTATGTATAGTATCATGTCATCTGCAAACAGTGACAGCTTTACTTCTTCTTTTCCAATTTGGATTCCTTTTATTTCCTTTTCTTCTCTGATTGCTGTGGCTAAAACTTCCAAAACTATGTTGAATAAGAGTGGTGAGAGTGGGCAACCTTGTCTTGTTCCTGATCTTAGTGGAAATGGTTTCAGTTTTAAACCATTGAGGACGATGCTGGCTGTGGGTTTGTCATATATGGCCTTTATTATGTTGAGGAAAGTTTCCTCTATGCCTACTTTCTGCAGGGTTTTTATCATAAATGGGTGTTGAATTTTGTCGAAAGCTTTCTCTGCATCGATTGAGATCATCATATGATTTTTCTCCTTCAATTTGTTAATATGGTGTATCACGTTGATTGATTTGCGTATATTGAAGAATCCTTGCATTCCTGGAATAAACCCCACTTGATCATGGTGTATGATCCTTTTAATGTGCTGTTGGATTCTGTTTGCTAGTGTTTTGTTGAGGAATTTTGCATCTATGTTCATCAGTGATATTGGCCTGTAGTTTTCTTTCTTTGTGACATCCTTGTCTGGTTTTGGTATCAGGGTGATGGTGGCCTCATAGAATGAGTTTGGGAGTGTTCCTCCCTCTGCTGTATTTTGGAAGAGTTTGAGAAAGATAGGTGTTAGCTCTTCTCTAAATATTTGATAGAATTCGCCTGTGAAGCCATCTGGTCCTGGGCTTTTGTTTGGAAAATTTTTTATCACACTTTCAACTTCAGTGCTTGTGATTGGTCTGTTCATATTTTCTATTTCTTCCAGTCTTGGCAGGTTGTGCATTTCTAAGAATTTGTCCATTTCTTCCAGGTTGTCCATTTTATTGGCATAGAGTTGCTTGTAGTAATCTCTCATGATCTTTTGTATTTCTGCAGTGTCAGTTGTTACTTCTCCTTTTTCATTTCTAATTCTATTGATTTGAGTCTTCTCCCTTTTTTTCTGGATGAGTCTGGCTAATGGTTTATCAATTATGTTTATCTTCTCAAAGAACCAGCTTTTAGTTTTATTGATCTTCGCTATCGTTTCCTTCATTTCTTTTTCATTTATTTCTGATCTGGTGTTTATTATTTCTTTCCTTCTGCTAACTTTGGGGTGTTTTTCTTCTTCTTTCTCTAATTGCTTTAAGTGCAAGGTTAGGTTGTTTATTCGAGATGTTTCCTGTTTCTTAAGGTGGGATTGTATTGCTATAAACTTCCCTCTTAGAACTGCTTTTGCTGCATCCCATAGGTTTTGGGTCGTCGTGTCTCCATTGTCATTTGTTTCTAGGTATTTTTTGCTTTCCTCTTTGATTTCTTCAGTGATCACTTCGTTATTAAGTAGTGTATTGCTTAGCGTCCATGTGTTTGTATTTTTTACAGATCTTTTCCTGTAATTGATATCTAGTCTCATAGCATTGTGGTCGGAAAAGATACTTGATACAATTTCAGTTTTCTTAAATTTACCAAGGCTTGCTTTGTGACCCAAGATATGATCTATCCTGGAGAATGTTCCATGAGCACTTGAGAAAAATGTGTATTCTGTTGTTTTTGGATGGAATGTCCTATAAATATCAATTAAGTCCATCTTGTTTAATGTATCATTTAAAGCTTGTGTTTCCTTATTTATTTTCATTTTGGATGATCTGTCCATTGGTGAAAGCGGGGTGTTAAAGTCCCTTACTATGAATGTGTTACTGTCGATTTCCCCTTTTATGGCTGTTAGTATTTGCCTTATGTATTGAGGTGCTCCTATGTTGGGTGCATAAATATTTACAATTGTTATATCTTCTTCTTGGATCGATCCCTTGATCATTATGTAGTGTCCTTCTTTGTCTCTTCTAGTAGTCTTTATTTTAAAGTCTATTTTGTCTGATATGAGAATTGCTACTCCAGCTTTCTTTTGGTTTCCATTTGCATGGAATATCTTTTTCCATACCCTTACTTTCAGTCTGTATGTGTCCCTAGGTCTGAAGTGGGTCTCTTGTAGACAGCATATATATGGGTCTTGTTTTTGTATCCATTCAGCCAATCTGTGTCTTTTGGTGGGAGCATTTAGTCCATTTACATTTAAGGTAATTATCGATATGTATGTTCCTATTCCCATTTTCTTAATTGTTTTGGGTTCATTATTGTAGGTCTTTCCCTTCTGTTGTGTTTCTTGCCTGGAGAAGTTCCTTTAGCATTTGTTGTAAAGCTGGTTTGGTGGTGCTGAACTCTCAGCTTTTGCTTGTCTGTAAACGTTTTAATTTCTCCATCAAATCTGAATGAGATCCTTGCTGGGTAGAGTAATCTTGGTTGCAGGTTTTTCTCCTTCATCACTTTAAATATGCCCTGCCAGTCCCTTCTGGCTTGCAGAGTTTCTGCTGAAAGATCAGCTGTTAACCTATGGGGATTCCCTTGTGTGTTATTTGTTGTTTTTCCCTTGCTGCTTTTAATGTGTTTTCTTTGTATTTAATTTTTGACAGTGTGATTAATATGTGTCTTGGCGTATTTCTCCTTGAATTTATCCTGTATGGGACTCTCTGTGCCTCCTGGACTTGACTATTTCCTTTCCCATATTAAGGAAGTTTTCAACTATAATCTTTTCAAATATTTTCTCAGTCCCTTTCTTTTTCTCTTCTTCTTCTGGAACCCCTATAATTCGAATGCTGGTGCGTTTAATGTTGTCTCAGAGGTCTCTGAGACTGTCCTCAGTTCTTTTCATTCTTTTTTCTCTATTCTGCTCTGCAGCAGTCATTTCCACTATTTTATCTTCCACGTCACTTATCCGTTCTTCTGCCTCAGTTATTCTGCTATTGATCCCATCTAGAGTATTTTTCATTTCATTTATTGTGTTTTTAATCGTTGCTTGATTCATCTTTAGTTCTTCTAGGTCCTTGTTAACTGTTTCTTGCATTTTGTCTATTCTATTTCTAAGATTTTGGATCATCTTTACTATCATTCTGAATTCTTTTTCAGGTAGACTGCCTATTTCCTCTTCATTTGTTAGGTCTGGTGGGTTTTTATCTTGCTCCTTCTCCTGCTGTGTGTTTTTCTGTCTTCTCATTTTGCTTATCTTACTGTGTTTGGCGTCTCCTTTTTGCAGGCTGCAGGTTCGTAGTTCCCGTTGTTTTAGGTGTCTGTCCCCAGTGGCTAAGGTTGATTCAGTGGGTTGTGTAGGCTTCCTGGTGGAGGGGACTAGTGCCTGTGTTCTGGTGGATGAGGCTGGATTTTGTCTTTCTGGTGGGCGGGTCCACGTCTGGTGGTGTGTTTTGGGGTGTCTGTGGACTTTTTATGATTTTAGGCAGCCTCTCTGCTAATGGGTGGCATTGTGTTCCTGTCTTGCTAGTTGTTTGGCATAGGGTGTCCAGCACTGTAGCTTGCTGGTCGTTGAGTGAAGCTGGGTGCTGGTGTTGAGATGGAGATCTCTGGAAGATTTTTGCCGTTTGATATTATGTAGAGCTGGGAGGTCTCTTTTGGACCAGTGTCCTGAAGTTGGCTCTCCCACCTCAGAGGCACAGCACTGACTCCTGGCTCCTCAATTTGGGATGATTTGTTGTCTATTCATGTATTCCACAGATGCAGGGTACATCAAGTTGATTGTGGAGCTTTAATCCGCTGCTTCTGAGGCTGCTGGGAGAGATTTCCCTTTCTCTTCTTTGTTCTCACAGCTCCCGGGTCTCAGCTTTGGATTTGGCCCCGCCTCTCCGTGTAGGTCGCTGGAGGGCGTCTGTTCTTCCCTCAGACAGGACGGGGTTAAAGGAGCAGCCGCTTGGCGGACTCTGGCTCACTCAGGCCGGGGCGGGGGGAGGGGCACGGAGGCGGGGCGAGCATGTGGCGGCAGAGGCCAGCGTGATGTTCCACCAGCCCGAGGCACGCTGTGCACGTTCTCCCAGGGAAGCCGTCCCTGGATCCCGGGACCCCGGCAGTGACGGGCTGCACAGGCTCCCCGGAAGGGGGGCGTGGACAGTGACCTGCGCTCGCACACAGGCCTCGTGGCGGCGGCAGCAGCCCCAGCGTCCCACGCCCGTCTCTGGGGTCCGCGCTTTCAGCCGCGCCTCGCGCCCATCTCTGGAGCTCCTCCTTTAAGCATCGCTCTGAATCCCCTCTCCTCGCACACCAGGAAACAAAGAGGGAAGAAAAAGTCTCTTGCCTCTTCGGCAGGTCCAGACTTTTTCCCGGACTCCCTCCCGGCTAGCTGTGGCGCATTAGCCCCTTCAGGCTGTGTTCACGCCGCCAGCCCTAGTCCTCTCCCTGCGCTCCGACCGAAGCCCGCGCCTCAGCTCCCAGCGCCGCCCGCCCAGGCGGGCGAGCAGACAAGCCTCTCAGGCTGGTGAGTGCTGGTCGGCACCGATCCTCTGTGCGAGCATCTCTCCTCTTTGCCCTACCCAGGTACGTGGGGAGTTTCTTGCCTTTTGGGAGGTCTGAGGTCTTCTGCCAGCGTTCAGTAGGTGTTCTGTAGGAGTTGTTCCACGTGTAGCTGTATTTCTGGTGTATCCGTGGGGAGGAAGGTGATCTCCGCGTCTTACTCTTCCGCCATCTTCCCCGGAAGTCCCTCATTGTGGTTTTGATTTGCATTCCTCTGATAATTAGTGATGCTGAACATCTTTTTAGCTGTTTCTTGGCCACCTGTATGTCTTCTTTGGAAAACTGTTCAGTTCTTCTGCCCATTTTTTAATCAGATTGTTTTTTGCTTTTTACTTGTATCAGTTTTTTATGTATTCTGGATATTGACTATCAGATATATGATTTGCAAATATCTTCCCATTCAGTAGGTTGCCTTTTCATTTTATTAATGGTTTCCTTTGCTCTGTAGAAGCTTTTTAGTATGATGTAGTATGAGTTGTTTGCTTTTGCTTTTGTTGCTTTTGCTTTTGGTGTGATACTGTTCTTTGTTTTTGTTTTTGCTACTTGCTTCAGGAAATGAACTTTTTTTTTACATTTGTTTTATTGTGGTTATTTAATTTAAAAATTAGTTATTAAGTGAAATGTAATACATGCAAAATAGATTGAAGATTGACTCTCCTTCCTTCCTTCTCCCCAGAAACTGTTACAATTACCAGCTTCTCATGTCTTGCAGAGAACATTTTAAGAGAGGCTTTTAGGCTGATTCACAGTAGGAGGGGACATTAAAATATGACTGATGTTTTATTATTCCACTATAGTAAGCAGTTGCCCTCAGAGGGAGAAACTACAGCTGTACTTAGATCGGATGGACTTTCTTTATGTATTTTAAGGAATTCACAAATGATCTCAGGAGATGAACAGTCTTTATCATGATTTTAATCTCCATTTCAAGTTGGTTCATGTATTCTCAGCAACTGTATGGCTTTGGAACTATAATCAAGTCTAATATCCTTTATTTGCCTGTTTTTAATTTATATAACAGGGCAAGATCGTTTATAAAGTTCGATGGAAAGGATACACATCAGATGATGATACCTGGGAGCCTGAGGTTCACCTTGAGGACTGTAAAGAAGTTCTTCTTGAATTTAGGAAGAAAGTTGCGGATAACAAAGCTAAACCAGTGAAGAAAGATGTCCAGGTATTATATTTTATCTCATAGTGTTTTTTTTTAGTATAATAAGTTTATTATAAATTTTAATAATATACAGAATGTATAGTAAGGAATTTACAAATAATAATAAAATATACAACATTCGTATTGTAAGTTCTATATAGCCAATTGATTCTCATAGAATGCTTTCATTGATTTTTTTTTTTTTTTTTTTTTTGCGGTATGTGGGCCTCTCACTGTTGTGGCCTCTCCCGTTGCGGAGCACAGGCTCCGGACGCGCATGCCCAGCGGCCATGGCTCACAGGCCCAGCCGCCCCGCGGCATATGGGATCCTCCCAGACCGGGGCATGAACCCGTATCCCCTGCATCGGCAGGCGGACTCTCAACCACTGCGCCACCAGGGAGGCCCCTTTCATTGATTTTTGCCAGGCTCTTTTTTCTGTAGCCAAGCTGTGATTGCAGGTGAGAAACAGGTATAGTTTGGACATGTTGTTATTTTCCTTTAAGTTAAGAGTAAGATGATAGTGGGGAGAAAAGAGATGTGTTGAAACTTTACTTGTTCGTGCATGATGTGAGCATCCTGTTTTTGTATACCTGAGGAATATTTTTTATGCTATTCATCATGTTTTTGTATACCTGAGGAAAATTTATGTTACTATTACAGGTGCAGCACACAACTCTTATATTTAATCAGCATTATTAACATATTTCTAAGTCTGACTTTTCTGCTAATTCAAACAATTCTTAGATCACTTTATAAAGCTATAAATTTTAATCCATTTCAGATTATTCACAGGTCTGATTATCTCCGGGTCTTTTGTTTTTTCTTTTCTATTTCCACTTCAATTTTTAACCACTTTATGGTTTTTTAGTAGCTCTTGTTGGTGGTAAGGAAGGATGAAGAATTCAGAGGAGCTCAGATGAGTTAAACTTCTATCATCAGCAGTTTGAAAAAAGACTTGATCGTGGTCTAAAGTGGGATAACATTAAAACTAATGCACAAACTTGGTTTAAGAGTTTCCTTCTCTGGATTTGTCCATTGTTTTATCCTTGATTCTCATATTCCACACATTATTGAATTGGCTTTATTTATGAATCTTCTAAGAATTTCCCGTTTTACTTTTCTTTGTAAGTTTCATTTATAGCTTCTATTTATAAATTGAACTGACTCTAATTCAACTTACTGCTTTTGCTTTTAGTTTTCTTTTTCATTAGAAAGAATTATCATTTTTTTAGAATACTGACAGAGGTTCTTGAACTTAGAACTATATAGTGAAAATTGCTCACGGTAAAGAGTCTTCGTTGTTGAAGTTATTTTTTAAGGGCTGAATATTGATCCCTTCTTTCCCTACAGTTTGAGTTTCAACTACATATTTACTATTTTTTAAATGACAAAAACAGTATTGGGACTTGACTGTTTGTAGCAGTTGTTAACAATAATAGCGGTGATAGAGGCAGCTTCTGCTCACCCAGCATGTGTCCTCTGTCTGTGCCAAATGCTGGGCCAGCACTTTCATGGATTAAGATGAGAAAACGGAGGCTTAGGTAAGTTCAGTGCCAGCCCAGATTCACCCGTTAGTAGTGACAGAGACAGGCAGCCACACTCTTAACCACTATGGTAGGTTTTCTTTTGGTTTGGGCTGTAGTTTGAAATCCATTTAGAGGAGTGGAATTACCAGTTTTTTAATTGTATGCTGTAGTGGCAGGGTCTTTAATAAATACAGTTTTTAAATTACTAAGCAAAACCTTCAGTACTTTTAAAATTTTTGTAAAGGAAATCCTTTACAAGATGAGTTCAGATTAGAGAATGTTTTCTTTAGTTTTTTGCTACAGTTATACTTCACTTTTCTAGAATGGGTGCCTACTCCCTCCTTCCCTGTTTCTTTCACTAAAAACACTATACAAACAGAAATGCACCTGTCTTACTAAGTGATTGGTTCATATTACTCTCAAAATTTAGACATTTTGATTGAAATCTTCTTAAATTTATTTCTAACTTTCCTGCTTTTATTAGTGAGATAAGTTTGCTGAAACTTCTCCCAAGAAGTCTTGACTTATAGAATACTGGCTTTATTGGCCCTTTCACTTTACCAAGGCTCAGGTTAAACCCAACTTGCAACTCTCTTGATTTAAAATTATTGATGACAGTCTGAATGAGAATGATTCCTGATCGACTGGTCTGTTTGAGGCTTATTCTTTTTTTTTTTAATTTTTTTATTTATTTGGCTGTGTCTGGTCTTAGTTGCAGCTCACTGGATCTTCATTGTGGCATGCAGGACCTTTCGTTGTGGCGCAGGGGCTTCTCTCTAGTTGTGGCGCACAGGCTCAATAGTTGCGGCGAGTGGGCTTAGTTGTCCTGTGGCCTGTGGGATCTTAGTTCACCGATCAGGGATCGAACCCACTTCCCCTGCATTGGAAGGCGGATTCTCAACCACTAGACCACCAGGGAAGTCCCTGAGACTTATTCTTAATCCTTGTCCTAGTTTTAGGAAGACACTTTTCCACTTGGAAGTGTCTTTTTCTAAGCTATCCTTACTATTTTGTAAGTAACTTAAAATTCTAGGCACTAATAACATTTTGACTTTTTTATAAGACTGAAACCTCTATATCTTACGTCAGGTGAACTTTCTCCTGAATTCTGTCTTTTATAAAGTATTCCAGTATTTATATTGCTATGACTTTTTGACCTAATCATTGAGTAGTGTCAGTGGACAGGCATATGGCAAAAATGCACTGGTCGCTGACCTTTTCCCACTTTAGCAGAATAGTTTTGCTGTTCATAAGTTCTTGCGATTCTTTCACTGTAGGTATAGAAGTAGAGAGCCAGTAGGAGAAAATGCTTCATTCATCTCGTCATCATTCTGTTCATGCAAGAAACAAACACTTGCTACCTATGAAAACTGTGATATTTCCCAGTCACCAAAATCTTTGTCTTGTGGAGAGGTTTTACTACAGCAGTATTTAAGACTATTTGATTCATCAGTTTATCTCCTTAAATCTGGGAGCACTGCTTCCTTAGGACTTAGTAAGCATCACAGAAGTTAGAAATGGTTTCTAAAATACCCCAAAAAGTGATTGTTGATACTCTTCACCAGAAAATATACATGATGCAGAAATGGTATTTGTTCACTAAAATACTTTTTGTCATTTAGCATTCGGATACCTTTTTACCTTTTTGCTGACCATCCGGTATTTGAAGCTAAAAAGAAAAAATGAGGTGCTGTTTAACATTCATTTGTGTGAGACACTCCAGACCTTCATTTTTAGTGGACTGAAAATCTACAGACAAGGCAGCTGCTGGTCTGCTTGAGCTTTGATGATTGATGTTACATGACACAGAAGAACCTCTACTGGCCTGTCATGGCAACATTTTACTGTTTTTACATTTTTGGTTCTTTTATTAGGGATAGCTCTTTTTTTTTCTTCCCCAAGTAAATACAGAGCGTCTTAAATGGGCCAGACCCTTAAATGGTCACAGTTTTATGAAGATAGATCATATCTATCTTTTGCTCTTGAGGGGCCTTACAAGTTGTCCATGTATGATCTTACTTTTAAGAGTAGTACCATATAAAAGGATTTTGCCTTCTGCCTTTCTTTTTTTTTAAATTTATTTATTTTACTTTATTTTTGGCTGTGTTGGGTCTTTGTTGCTGCTTGCAGACTTTCTGTAGTTGTGGTGAGCGGAGGCTACTCTTCGTTGTGGTGCATGGGCTTCTCATTGTGGTGTCTTCTCTTATTGCAGAACATGGGCTCTAGAGTGCAGGCTCAGTAGTTGTGGCTTAGTTGCTCTGTGGCATATGGGTTCTTCCCAGACCAGGGCTCAAACCCGTGTCCCCTGCACTGGAAGGTGGATTCTTAACCACTGCGCCACCAGGGAAGCCCCTGCCTTTCTTTTAAAATAATTTTTTATCAATACATATTCTAACCAGCAAACAACTGTGTTTTTTTTTGTTTTTTGTTTTGCGGTATGCGGGCCTCTCACTGCTGTGGCCTCTCCCGTTGCGGAGCACAGGCTCCAGACGCGCAGGCTCAGCAGCATGGCTCACGGGCCTAGCCGCTCCACAGCATGTGGGATCTTCCCGGACCGGGGCACGAACCCATGTCCCCTGCATCGGCAGGCGGACTCTCAACCACTGCGCCACCAGGGAAGCCCACAACTGTGTTTTTTTTTTTTTTTTTTTTTTTTTTGTGGTATGCGGGCCTCCCACTGCCGTGGCCTCTCCCGCTGCGGAGCACAGGCTCCGGATGCGCAGGCCCAGCGGCCATGACTCACGGGCCCAGCCACTCCGCGGCACATGGGATCCTCCCAGACCGGGGCACGAACCCGTATCCCCCGCATCGGCAGGCGGACTCCCGACCACTGCGCCACCAGGGAGGCCCAACAACTGTGTTTTTTAATAATCATTTGTGTCCCTGCTACTCAGCTAGGAGATAGTTTTGCCTTTATTTTAAAATTTGAGGATAGCTTTTTTTTTTGCTTTTTGAAATACTGCCTATAAAATAATAAATATATGTACTCTTTTAATGTAAAATGAATTAGAATTTGTGCACCCAAATAAGCTTTATTTTTGAGTGTACGTTTTATGAAGTAAACATTTATTCCAATAGTTCCATGGCCCAAAATGGTTTTAAATTATTTATTTTGGAATTGTCCTCATAAGGACCTATATGTCATGCAGGAAAATTTCTAGTAACGCCTCCTCTTCGTACCCAAGAAAAGTGTGGTGATGGTTCTAAAAGTGCAGGGGTGAACTTCCAAAAGTTATTTGAGCAGTGGTTGCACTATTGAAAAGCTCATGGTTTCCAGAGGTGGTTGGGTAGAGGGAGTGATGCTGGGGTGTGTGTGCCTTGTTCAGTTGTTTTGTCATCACACCTCATGTACAGCATTGATTACCATTCCTGTAGACTGGGCGTTGACCAGGTGGAGTAGGGTGACTGCCCTGACCTGCTCGGGTCAGCCCAGCTTAGAAGCCTGTTGACTTGGTGTGGTTGTGATCAGAGTCCTGTTCATTTTCAGAGTTGTCCTAATTTGGATAATAAATAATATGTTTATTTTATGTGTGAAACTATTAAAATGAGTAAGAAGACAGATTACTAGTATACTGAAAGTGCTCTGACTTGTGATATGTGTGGTTTTAATTTTGTTTGACTATTTTTTAGTTATTTTAAAAGTTAACACTAATTCCTTTGTATCATCTAATACCTGTTGTTTGATGGCAAACAACTGTTCATCACATGGTAGCTATTTTTTATGTCCTGACTTCACTGAATCTGGCCAGTTACTCCAGGGCTGGATTACCCTGGTGCAACTAACCTACTGATTCATTTGATACATGCTAAATAATACTTTCACACAGAGTATTTTGAAGCCTAAAGCCAAAGTGCTATATTATTTATTTGCATCAACCCATTTATTTAAAACATACAGGTTGTAACTATCTTGGGAGTAGTCTAATGACCAGAGGAAAAGTCTTGTTTCAAAGTTATGTGCTAAGGAGCCAGCGTTGGAGCTCTTCCCAGCTGACTGAGGAATTAGGGTAGGTAGCAGCTCTATTCACAATAGCCAAGACATGAAGCAACCTAAGTGTCCATGGACAGGTGAATGGACACAGAAGATGTGGTACCCATATACCGTGGAATATTACTTAGTCATCAAAAAAGAATGAAATAATGCCGTTTGCAGCAGCATGGATGGACCTAGAGATTATCATACTAAGCAAAGTAAGTCAGACAGACAAATACCATAAGACATCACTTATATGTGGAACCTAAAATATGACACAAATGAACTTATTTGCGAAACAGAAACAGACTCACAGACATAGAAAACAAACTGATGGTTACCAAAGGGGAAAGGGGGTGGGGGAGGGATAAATTAGGAGTTTGGGGTTAGCAGATACAAACTATTATCTATAGAGTGGATAAACAACAAGGTCCTACTGTAGAGCCCAGGAAACTGTCTGCATACCCGTAATAAACCATCATGGAAAAGGACATAAGTGTGGAGGTGTAACTGAGTCGCTTCGCTGTGCACCAGAAGCTGATGCGGCCTTGTAGATCAGCTGTGCTGGGCAGCAGCCGACAGGTGACCCAGCAGCCACCACATGGGGCCAGCAGCCTGGCTGGTGGCCAGGACCAGGTGAGACGACAGGGAGGCACCGAGTAGCTGCGCCGAGATGAGGCTGCCCTTGCGCTGTGGGGTCCCAGCTGTGGAGTTCGGGGGTGGGGGGACCCCGGGGGTCTTTCTGTTTGTACAGGCGAGAGTCTTTGGAATTGTAGACTTTTTTAAGTTGTTTTACCTGATGAAAGGGATAACTCCAGCCTCTTGTTTGCTAATTATTTCATGTTCATCCATTCCAAAAATCCAGTTCTCATATATCAGTCATTAGGAGGAAGAAGAATAAGATGCGCCTCTGCCTTCAAGGCGCTCACAGTACGTGAAGGGGAGGGCCAGGTGGACGGAACCTGAAACACGGAGTGAGACACGATCTCGGGCAGCTGTGAGGCCGCTGTGGAAAGTCAGAGGATAAGCATCCAAGGTGCATTACAGAAGATTCGTCATTTGGCCGAAGCCCTAAGAGATGAGAAATTCAAGGGTCCTAGGAGGGGAGGCAGGTACAAAGATGCAGAGTTTTGCAAAAGCACAGATTTTGGGGTAATGGTGAGAAGGGCCAGAGCTTTCACTTGGAAAGGAGCAGGAGTGACACTGGGGCAGAAATTGGGAAGAAATGTATATGCACCTGGATTTAGATTTAAACTCAACCATTGGGGCAGTAGAAGGGCCTGCAGACGTTTCGAGGGAAGTCGTGTGATGAGATTTATGTTTTAGGAACTTACTTTTTTGAAAAATTTTATTAGGA
This sequence comes from Mesoplodon densirostris, assembly GCF_025265405.1. Taxonomy (NCBI): domain Eukaryota; kingdom Metazoa; phylum Chordata; class Mammalia; order Artiodactyla; family Ziphiidae; genus Mesoplodon; species Mesoplodon densirostris. The sequence goes on from NC_082677.1 coordinate 302,720, forward strand.
AAATTTGGACATATAAAAATGCAGAAGGCGGGCTTCCCTGGTGGCACAGTGGTTGAGAGTCCACCTGCCGATGCGGGGGACACGGGTTCGTGCCCCGGTCCGGGAAGATCCCACATGCCGTGGAGCGGCTAGGCCTGTGGGCCATGGACGCTGAGCCTGCGCGTCCGGAGCCCGTGCTCCGCAGCGGGAGAGGCCATAACAGTGAGAGGCCCGCGTACCGCAAAAAAAAAAAAAAAAAAAAAAAAATGCAGAAGGCTATATCGTGAGACTTGAGAATTCATCACCCAGTTCCAGTCACTATCAGGACTTCGCCATTCTTCCTGTCTGCAGCTCCCACTCTCCCCTTTTACTTGCTGGAGTATTTTAAGGCAAATACTTTAGTACTCCAGATGTCATATCACTCTACCCTGCAAAACTTTATTAAATGACAGACATTGTGAAAACATAACCACTATGCCATTATCGTACCAAAACAGTTGACACTTGTTTCTTAATATCTTCTATTATCTAATAACGTGTTCCCCCCAGCTGTCTCAAAGAAACAAAACAAAACATGTCTTTGTTGATTTGATTGAACTGGGATTTGAAAAAGGTCTGCATATTGTATATCATCGATAATCTCTAAATCGCTTCTAATCTATAACAGCTTCTTCCTCTAACCTTCCCCCATTTTTCCCCATCATGTTTACTTGATGAAGAGACCACATTGTTTTTCTGTAGAATTTCCCATACTCTGGGTTTGGATGAGCACATGAGAGCTTATAACATGTTGCTCTGTCCTGTGTTCTTGTGAACTGGTAGCTAGATATAGAAGCAGGATTGCTCTCAAGTTTATTGGTTTATTTATTTATTTTGCAGGGATGGTCATGAGTGGTGCTATAACACATCAGAAGGCCCATCTTGTCTAGCTGACTCCGTTCCAGTGAGGTTAACAGGACCGTCGAGATTAGGTGTTTTCAGTCTGATCCACCGTTAGAAAACTCACATTTCGTATGTAGGTTTTAGGAGCCATTGATGATTGTTGCATAGAACTATTACTTCATTGCAGGTTGGAAAATAGTGATTTTCTGATTCTGACATTCCTTCTGCCTTTATTACTAACATCACTGAGAAGGTGATTCTGAGACCCTGTGGTCCTGACCTGACTCTGGAGTGGGGAGAGACTGCTGGCGGGGAGAGGTGAGGGCCTGAATTGAGGTGGGGAGGTTGGAGAATTGATGCACATAGGATCGGTGACTGAGCTGAAGGAAGAAGCGGTGTCAAAGACGTCTCAGGTTACTGGCTTGGGAACCTAGGTAAGTCATGGTGTTATTCGGGGAACAGTTCCAGTTTTGAACACATGAGATTTTAGTTAGTTACTTGTCATCCAAGTGAAGATGGCCAGTCTCGCATTGGCAACGTGGGTCTGAGTTGAAGGAGGGAGATCAGGGCTGAAAATGTAGAGTGGGGAGTTCGTGTAGTGTGCAGGATAGTGTTTCTTATTACTGTGTTCCAACCAAGAATCTGATTGATTGTAAGTATTTTGAAAAAATAATTCAGTTTTAGAATTCTTGTTTAAAATTTTTTTTTTTTTTTTTTTTGCGGTACGCGGGCCTCTCACTGTTGTGGCCTCTCCCATTGCGGAGCACAGGCTCCAGACGCGCAGGCTCAGCGGCCATGGCTCACGGGCCCAGCCGCTCCGCGGCATGTGGGATCTTCCCGGACCGGGGCACGAACCCATGTCCCCTGCATCGGCAGGCGGATTCTCAACCACTGCGCCACCAGGGAAGCCCTGTTTAAAATTTTTTGAAGTAATATTAGTCATGCACCTAGCAAGCTTCGTTTATTCTTCCTCTTTTCGCCCCCTTTTCCCTTTTACCAATGCAGAAAATTTAAGTAAAATCAGGCTATTCTGCTTGGAAACAAGGAGGTCAACACTAGTCTTTAGGAAAATGGTTTTCAAGAAGGTGGAAGTCAGTTGTAAACTCTTCAGGATTGAGGGAAATTTGAGAAGGTAGAGAAGTCTCTCTTACAGAACTTGCTTAAACCAAAGGGGTAGCTTTCCGGTGAGCCTTGAGCGAGCTGCAGACTTTGCCCGTGTTCCTTCCTGACCACGTGTATCATGGCAGCACAGACCCTCTGCTGCATCAGGACTGGTGACACCTCAGCAGCGTGACCGCAGTAGTGCTGTTGTCCCCTACACAGCTGGTGCCTGGTGACACCGTGCGGGTCTCCTGGAGGTCCTGGGGTGTCCTTCACCGCTCTCCGTCCTGCATGCATTTAGTCTCCCGTCTTCGGTTTCCTCTCGTCTCGAGCACTCCAGAGCCCTTTGCCCCCCTTTTAAGACTCCAGGCCAGTTGTTTTATAGAAGGTTCTTCTTCACATTGGAATTAGATGAATGCTAATTAAGGTTAAATCACAAATAGTATTTTTAAAATTGGAATTAGATGATTTGTAGATTTAGTGTAAATATTCTGGCCGGTGTATTCTGTAGGTAAGGTACGTGACATCGAGAGATGAGCCGTGTGTCAGTTATCTCATTGCTGATGTTAAATTATAATTATGTGATAAAGTGAGGTGCATCATTTTTCTCCCCTTTTAAAGGTACCTTTTTCCCTTGTAAAATAGTAAGTAATCTGATAATAAGTAACCTGATAGTAAGCAACCTGATTATAAGTAATCTTTGAGATGGTGAGAATCACTTGTCCCCCAACAACCTCTCATCCATGATTTTAAAATACTTTGAAGAATCTTTTTTTCTTTTTTTAAAATTTGTATTGGCGTATAGCTGCTTTACAATGTTGTGTTAGTTTCTGCTGTGCAAAAAAGTGAATCAGCTATACGTATACATATATCCCCTCTTTTTTAGATTTCCTTCCCATTTAGGTCACCACAGAGCACCGAGTAGAGTTCCCTCTGCTCTACAGTAGGTTCTCTTCAGTTATTTATTTTGTACATAGTATCAACAGTGTGTATATTGTCAATCCCAATCTCCCAATTCATCCCACCCCCCCACTTCCCCCCTTGGTAACCATAAGTTTGTTCTCTACATCTGTAACTCTATTTCTGCTTTGCAAATAAGTTCATCTGTTCCATAAAATATTTTGAAGAATCTTGCCTTAATTAGTTATTACTGTGGTGGCTTCAAATAATGACTTTTCTAATCCTGTTATTCCATATTTTTCATTTTGTAGCCTATAAAGAGCAGCTCCTCCCACCCCCTTAAATTTTTTAAATACCGGTACACACTCATGGAATCTTTTTATTTAATTACTGTTGTTGTTTACATTAATGCTAAAACGGTCCCACATTGGCTTGTGAGAGCCCTTTAGGCCAGCTCGTGTGTCCTCTTGCTGTATCCCTGTCTGTTTTGGGCACGTCTTTGCTCTGGCACAAGGTGTCCCAGTAGCATGTACTTTCCTGCTCTGGCCCTGATATCACCTATTTTCAGGGAATCCTGATTCTTTTTAGAGGAGAATAGAATTTAGAAACCAAGATGCACTTATTGCTACTGGGATATCATTATTTCCAGGCCCCTTAGACAGAGATAAAGGGAAAAAATGCACGTGTACTTGTTCTAAGTCAAGGTCACAGCGACAGTAATTCCGGTCCATCACCTCATCCTCCTGTCGTTCTCACCGTCTGCGGTCCTGTCTTCCTTTCTTCTATGAGAACTCTGGTTCTCATCAACTTATGTGCGCTCATTTACTGAGTTCTACACTAATTAGAAAGCAGATTTGCTCGGCCCATTCTACTGTAAAATTCCAAATTTGTTGGCAGTTCTTTTTGTCCTTACAGTATATTCACTTCGGGTGTTGATTGTTCAGAAGTTACTTGGATTAATTCTTTTTTTCTTCTGTGTGGTTATCAGTTTGATAAGGAGGTTTATTTGTTTGTTGTTAATCAGGACCTGTTGTCCCTGCCCTCTGAGCCCTCCATACCCACTTTGAAGTACTGCCCTCTAATGACAAATCTGAGTTTCTTTCTCTTATAAATGACTTAGTCTTTTTACCTGATGCCTCAGAGTTTTTATTTTCACTGTTTTGTAGAAACCAAAATTCAACTGAGGCAATTTGAAGATCTAATTGGCTTTATCCAATTCATGGATAAATTCATGCCAATTCATGGCAGCATCCTGTCTAACAAAGAGAAGTTTGCTCCCAGGAGCTGTATAAAAGGGAAGGTTGTTTTTGGCAGAGGAGGTGGGATAAGGAGGTTAAAATAGTGGATGATTTCAGGCCGGGTCACCTTCCCTTAGGGGGAGACTGGGGGTCTTACTAGGGAAGTTACCTCACTAGTCCTGACCAGGAAATTCCAGACTGAAGCGTTGAAAATTCCGGTCGAAAATTCCAGTCACGGGAGAGGTTAGGCATTAGGTCTTGGTGGGCTTACAGTGAGCGACTATGTCTGGGGCCTCTTGGTTCTTTGTAAAGTGGGCGTGTCTTTCGGACACGTTGTTGTCCTTTTTAGGTTAGTTACTCTATTCCTTCGTCTGTTTTTGTTTTTTTTTTTGCCTTAGTCTGTTTTTTCTTATAACAGTTTAGTAAAATATTCTATCCTAATCAATTTCTGTTGCTTATATTTATGTGAAATTTCTTTTTCTGAAATTTTAGAAGGCAGAGGAGGAGAACAAGATGATCTGTTGAGCTTCATGGCTGCTGGGCAGCCTTCTTTACTGGTTTTCGGAGGGTTGGAGAGCCGAGCCTTAGACTCCGTGAGGGCTTTTCTGGCTGTGGTTTCAGTGTGCCGCCGCCACCACCACTTACGTCTGAATCTTCTGTTTTCTTTCTTTCTATTTCCCTGTCCTGCTTTATTTGGAATCTGGTCTCCGCAGCTTCTCACTGTGGGCCTTGTCCCGGCCATCCTGGCAGGGAGCATCCCCAGGGCCTGGACCAGCCCTGCACCGGCAGGGGCTCCTCCCCTTTCAGCTGCTCCCGCCATGGTCACCTGCCAGACTTCTCAGTGGTTTCTCCCATTTTCATTGCTGCCTTTGCTCGCTCTTGTGGAGATATTCATGCTGCGGAGGTCTTAGGGCTGGTAGTAGTTTGTCCCTACCAGCTTATATTTTGGGGTTCCTTGGGATACTTGGCCACCTAATTGGGTTATGGATGTCGTCTGGGGGGGGTTGTTTTGCTCTCCAGTTGCTCTGTCTTTATGAAGTGCTGTAGGAGGAGTCAGAAAGCTTTGCCGATGCCACATTCTGCTACCTTAGTAACCTTGGTGGTGGTCTTTTAACTTCTAAAAATACGCCTATCTTTTCTCTCCCTTTCCTTCCCCAAGTCATTTAGAAGAGAATCTGGGGAAATGGGAACTGAAAATGCTTTGCATAGTGTTTTTGTATCTATACAGAGACTTTATTCTTAAGGGGTTTTGTTCGTTTGTTTAGAATAGGAAAAGATATTTTCCAGAGGAGATATTTCAGATTACTGTATTACACAAACCAAGTCGAGTGTGGAAGTCAGATTTCTTTGCAGTCTTGCTCATTTCTTATGTAAACTGTGAAATGTAACAGCAAGTTTAAAGATATTCTGGGATCCAAAGTCTTAAAAAAATCTTTGCGTTTGGGTTTGTAACACTATTTCGGCATCCAGGAAAGTCTGTACAAATTACTTCCTTGGTGTTTCTGGAAATTCTGAAGTTGGAATCATGTGCAACCCACCGTACATATGACTGTTGGGACCTACAGCAGCGTTGACATTTTCTGTCCCTCTGTGTTTATCTGTTTCCTTAAACCGACCCTTTTCGTCACCACCAAGACCTATTTGTTAAATCAGAAATATAAGTAATATTGTACAACGTTAATTCACGTAAGTAATTTTAAGGAGTTGAGAAACTGCTTGGAGAAAAAAATTCCTACCAGATTTCATTAGTACTACTGTTCAAAACCTTTTAAATTACTATGTTAATGAGTATTTAAATCTTTTTTTATACTTTATAGAGACTGCCCTTAAATAATGACATATTTGAGGCAAACTCTGATAGTGATCAACAAAGTGAGACCAAAGAAGACACTTCTTCAAAGAAGAAAAAGAAAAAACCCAGGCAAAAAGAAGAGAAAAGCCCAGATGATCTGAAAAAGAAAAAAGCAAAGACTGGGAAACTAAAAGATAAACCCAAACCTGACCTGGAGAGCTCCTCTGAAAGTTTGGTTTTTGATTTAAGGACAAAGAAAAGAATTTTGGAAGCCAAAGAAGAATTAAAGGAATCCAAAAAGCCCAAAAAAGATGATATAAAAGAAACAAAGGAGTTAAAGAAAGTTAAAAAGGGTGAAGTAAGAGATTTAAAGAGTAAAAAAAGAGAAGATTCCAAAGAAAACAGAAAAACAAAAAAAGAGAAATGCGTTGAATCTCAGGTGGAGTCCGAATTGAGTGTCCTTAGTGATTCCCCTTTTCAGGAAGAAGACAGTGAAGATTTACATTCTGACAACAGAAACGAGAAGCAGCCAATTAAAGGTGCAAAAGATAAAGCAGAGCCGGAGGCAATTCAAGATACTGTTTCAGATAAACAGCAGGATGGCACTATAAGCGCTGATGAGGATGATGTCAGAGCAAAGAGGAAAAAAAAGAAACTGAGAAGGACAGAGGAACTTAAAGAGAGCAAAAAGCTGGAAAACAAGAGCCTCTTAGAGAAGAAAAATACACAGAAAAAGCAGAGGAATCCAGACAAAGGCCGAAGTAGCGCTGAGTTAGATAAGCCAATGGCTGCCTCCACCCCAGTACAGAAGAGCTCCAGACCGAGTGTGGAGGAGAGAGGCTCCAGGCCCGTAGACTCCCCCGGGGAGGTGAGTGCGGAGGTGAGTGCTGGGGCAGGGTGGAGGGGATGGCTCGATCTGATTGAAGGGCTGTAGCTTGCATCTCACACAACACACGGATGTTCAGATCAAGCTAGCACTCTTGAGTGGTCGAGAAGCTTCATGAATAACGAAGAGGAGACGGTAGAGCCTCAGCAGACCAACCTCGTTGTCTTGCACTTCACAGATAGCGCCTTTTTTACAGGTTGGAGGTCTGCGGGGACTCTGCGTCGAGCAAGTTTATCGGCGAGCAAGTTTATCGGCGCCGTTTTCCCAACATCTGCTCACCTCGTGTCTCTGTGCCACATTTTGGTCATTTTTGCAGTGTTTTAAACTTTTGTTTTGTTTTTTGGCCACCCTGCGCGGCATACGGGGAACTTCCCCAACTAGGGGTCGAACCCGGGTCCCCTGCAGTGGAAGTGCGGAGTCTTGACCACTGGACCACTGGGGAGGTTATTACTGTAGGTGTTACAGTGTTTGTGATTGGTGATCTTTGATGTTGCTATCGCAAAAAAGGCTGAAAGCTCAGATGATGGCTAGCGTTTTTTAGCAGTAGAGTATTTTTTTTAATTAAGGTATGTACGGTTTTTTAGACATAATGCTGTTGCACACTTAATACTATAGTAAAAACATAACTTTTATATGCCCTGGAAGGCAAAAAAAATTGTGACTCACTTTAGTGCAATATTCGCCTTATTTACAGGGGTCTGGAATCGAACCCGTAGTATCTCTGAGGAGTGTTTGTGTACGAAGCTTTTCTACCATTAGGGAAGTAATAATGTATCAGGAGGAAGAAATTCTCCTCTCCCTTCTTAGGTTTGTCTGGCTGGTCTAGAATTGAATAGACATGAGACAGATGAACAGGGGGAAGATCAAACAGAAGTTTAATAACACGTACACATGGAAGAGACCCAGGAAAACGGAGTAACTCGCCAAAACGGACGAAGCCCTCACCTCATGTACCGTCCTCAGCCAAAGACCAAAGAGGATGTTGAGGATGGGGAAGCAGTTAGAGGGGCAGCGACCAGGCAAAGCACAGTAGACAAGGGCGGGGCCGTCACACAGATGGAAGTCCTTGCTCCTCCACTGATGTCTCTGGAGGCTTGGGAGACACCCTTACAAATGGAGATTTCCCTTACAGATGCAAATGTTTCTCACCAGAGGGCAGCTCCTACTTGGTTTTCAGAGTTTTCCCCATGCCTGCTGTTTCTTTGAAAATAACCAGCTTAAAAGAAGTAATCCGCCCAAGAGACAGATTTGGGGAGGGAAATCCTGCTCCCCTGCAAGCCTGACTAGTGAGAGGCAGTTATAAATGCTGATCGTCCAGCTTTTGAACCGCCTCAGCAGTCTCTAGACTTGCTTTCTTTTGGACTGACCACAACTAGAAAACTGGGGTCTAATTTGTGAACAAAAGTCAGGGGTTTTTAGAGGTACTCAGCTACTATGTAGCATTGTGAAGTAAAGCTTGTAGCTTCCTCAGCTTATTTTATTAGCTTTTCACATCCTACTTGTATGTTCCCCCTGTTCTCTCAAGACTATACCACTTGTGGGACTTCCCTGGCGGTCCAGTGATTAAGACTCCGCTCTTCCAGTGCAGGGGGCGTGGGTTCGATTCCTGGTTGAAGAACTAAGATCCCACATGCCACGCGGCGCAGCCAAAAAAAAGAATATACCACTTTTTCCTTAAATAATAGCACAGAGTGCGCTAACCTTCTGAGTCTTTAAATTCTTGCAAAGATATATTTAATAGAGCTTATCTCACTATTATAAAAATAATTTTACATGTTTTAGTTTTAATAATAAAAAATTCTTCAAAGAGAGTGAGGAAACTTGGTGTTGGGTGTTGAATATGATATTTTGTAAATTGTCAGGGTTGAGGGGTAAACGTGACTGAGGAAGCATGTGATGTGAGCGCAGATGTAGTCATCCGGGGTCACGTGCACAGTGCGCAGAAGGGGGCCTGATGCCAGGAACCTGCTTTCCAGGTTCCAGAACCGGTGTCGGCACTGTCTGATCTTGTTCTGGGTCTTACATGTGTCTTTTTCAGGAGAAAGAGACCAAAAAAAATGAAACCAAAGAAAAATACCCGAAAAAGCATGATTTGGACAAGGAAGAAAAAGGCCGAAAAGAGCCCAAGGCATTAAAGAGTGAGTGTGAATACTGACATGTGTCATTTACATGGGTCTTTCAGACAAGGAGTCTAGTTCATTGTGAAGACAGACTCTCCTTTCTAAGCTGCAAGGTCATAGAGCTAGAAAATACGTTCACCGGGGAATTTAGAACCTTATGCTACTTTTTGTTTACCAGTTATCTTAATTGCATAATAATTTATATTATTAATATAATTAGCTCCCCCCTTCTGTTCACCTTGTTCTTTTTCCTTTGGGGTATGAGATAGAATATATTATTTTTATTTATTTATTTTTTTAATTGAAGTATAGTCAATTTACAATGTTGTTTTAGTTTCAGGTTGGGAATACATTATCTTTAGAGAGATATGAGATTCGTTATGACAGAAAAGTAAATAAGTATCTCTTATAGTAGATGCTGAGGTAAACTACTGTTTAATATATTTATTTATATATTTAGCTCTGTGTCATTTGTATAAATATAATGAATGTACATTTGATCACATCAACATATAGCTCAATTAAGAATCCATAGTGAATAAATAAATAAATAAATATTTTTTAAAAAAGGATCCATAGTGCATATTAGTACTGGAACAAGTACTTTATAAGACATTCACCATGACAGTGTTTGAATAAAACTGGATATTTTAGTTCACACACCAGAAAGTACTTGGAACACATGTTCTCGTGGAGGCAGTGATTTCTAAGAGATGGATGATTTCCTGTGGGTTTTCTCCCAAAAGCTGTGTGTAACTGAGGTAATATTAAAAGTGGGTTTGGGTTCTAGGCCTCAGTTTAGACTTGGCAGTAAGCCTCCAGCTGAGGGACTCTGGGAAGGAGCAGTGGGGCTTTGATGGGTCGTGTGCAGGTGAGTGTAGTGTAAAGACTGTACCTGTTCACAGAGATGTAACAGCTTTAAGCATCTAGTCTTCAGAGAGTGATTGGAGATTCAAAATATTGTAAGATTAGAACTGGTTAATAACTTTTTCTTCGTCCAGTATCTTATCTGTCAGTTTCAGGTACATTTTTACTGTGAATGTTCAGTCTTAAATGATTATTCATTCGTTAAGTTCATGAGGGCACTCCAGGGAGTCTGATTTTCAGTATCCCTGAACCTGAAACCTGTCTGCTTCCGACCCAGGCCTGGTAGGGTGATGTGGCCTCACAGGCCTCACTGTGTCTTCCATTTTCAAGTTTCAGAGTCTGTTGACCATAATCTTGCTGCTTATGTGTACCTGTGCTTATATCTGATGCTTGGCACCCAGCCTCCTGGACAGAAATAAAGCTGGGTTGTTGGGTATACTCTGGAAGTGTGCCAGAATTGGTGAACGTGGGAGTCCTTACGCTGCAGTATGCTGTGGTGTGATGGCCTTCAGCATCCTCTTCATACAGTAGCTTGGAAAAGTGCCAGAATTCAGTTGCCATCAGATTTAAATATGAGAAAAAAGGACTTATCTGCAGAAAATAATGGAAAGAATGGTTAACCCTTTTATCTCTGAACATTGAATGAGATAAATTTCTAGCGGCTGTTCTGTATTTTTGTTATTGGACCAATGTTCTATATAAATAATTAGGATGTCACCAGTTAATACTGCGAGTTTAAATATGTCTAACAATCAACCTCAGTACTGTCACTATACAGTATTACCTTCTGCATATGTCATTCTCTGGTGTCAGATACCTTTGTTTTTTTTAAGTATGTCTTTTTTTTTTTTTTTTTTTTTTTGATGCACTGGGTCTTAGTTGCAGCACGCAGGATCTTTAGTTGTGGCATGCAGGCTCTTAGTTGCAGCATGCGAGATCTAGTTCGCTGACCAGGGATCAGACCTGGGCCCCTTGCGTTGGTAGCGTGAAATCTTAACCGCTGGACCACCAGGGAAGTTCCCAGGTACTAGTTTTTAGTGAGGTATCTTTAAGGCACATAGGAGAAAACAAAATTGGTAAATTACTTAAGTTCCTTTCACTGTGATTTGGAAACAGTAAATCTTTATCGAGTGAGAGCCTTTTTTGGACTAGCTTTTTTATTGAAAAAAAAAAAGGTTCAATTTGTGTTGGTAAGGACTGCACTCATATTTAATAATGCTTTTCCGCTGGCCACAGCATTTTGGTCATTAACCAGAGAACCTGTACTCTTAGCAAACTGTAGTTTATCACAGGTGTTTAAACTATTGGAAACAAGGCTGTGCAGTTCTTGAGGAAGATAAATGAGAAGTGACTTAAGAGTGCTACTGAGAAGGTGTCCCTATTTAACATGAAAGAATTGAGTAAACAAACCTATCCACTGTGTACCCAGAGTTTATAATAGAGTTTTTCTCATATCTTTAGTTAAAAGCGAGTGGATTTCCACAGGCGTCAGGTGCAGTGTTGCCAGGCCACAGTCAGCGTGCTGACACCCCTCCACCCCTCCACCCCTCCCACTCTCCACCAGAAGTCCTTTTTATCCAAGGTTACCTTCGGGATACAACTGGAGGCAGTTGTCTCAGCAGAAGGACAGTTGGTGGTGTGACTAGGGTTATTCTGAGGCTCGCTGTCTGCAGTGGCCTTTGTCAGAACTGGGAGTGGTTCAGAGCCCCAGAAGAATAACCATTCACTTTGGACGTCCTTTCTGAATATGGAGCAGCCAGTAGAAAGATGAAGGGAAAGAACTTCATGGCTGCGATAGTCAACCTGACCAGACTTTCTAACCAAGGCAGATATTAGTAAGAATTAGGAAAATATCTGTTTTTTTTTAACACTAACCCAGATTTTCTTTTGATTACAACAGAAATTTGTGACTCATTTATCAATTTATTTTTTCCACTAGCATTTAAGGAAATCAGAAGTGCATTTGATTTATTTAAGTTAACTCCAGAAGAAAAAAATGATTTTCCTGAGAGTAATCGGAAAAGAGAAGAGGTACCACCAGACTGTAAAGTCACAGAAGAGCACAAGACCAAGGACAACAAGCCGTTACTTACAGAAAGGAGAAACACGAGAGACGAGACCGATACATGGGCATATATAGCTGCAGATGGTGGTCAAGAGGTTGTGGACAGTACATCCCAAGCGGACGAGAATTCTGGTAGGTGTGTCCATAGTCGTTCTGCGGAGCGTCCTCTGTTCTGTGCGCTGAGCCGTCTCCCTCACCTTCCTCTCCTCTCCCACGGTCATTCTGATCTCAGGATGGAGCAGAAAACCATTTGAGTCTCCTGAGTAAATAACATTTTATATTGAAGACTTAGATTATTCTGTGATTTCTGAATTGATCAAAAATTGATCTAGTGTGCTCAGCACATTTAGAAATGATACAGATTTCTGGTTTGCTGCCTTACCTACTCTTGCCAAGCAGTCTGATGGTATATCTTACTAGATTTCTTTCAGAAAACTATCAAATACAAACTTATTTGTATTCTTCCCTTCTAACTTTGCAGTAAATAACACTTACTAAATGAGGTTAGATTGTAAGTGCTATCCTGAGGATGCCGGAATCAGCTGAGGAGGAGAAGGCCGTGTATAGAGTACATAGGACAGTAGCTGTGGAAAAGAGTAATAAAGGGATAGCACAGAATAAACAAAAGAGGTTAATCTGATAAATTTCTGTATAACTCGTGAAACAGTTGAAGAGAAGTTCTGAAATATTTGGGAAATATGGCAGAGCGGGTAGCTTGGGGGCCCTGTTACTACAGAGCAACGAGGCTCTGGGATACAGACAAGACAGGCCTCTGGCACGTTGCTGTTGCCGAGCTTGCAGGACACCGGGACAGTGCCTTGGGGCGCGGGGGTGGGGGCAGTGGGTTGCCCAGAGGGCAAATACCAAATAGCAGCACAGCTGTTGAGATACCAAGCAATAAAGACTGGGTCCTGTAGGTGTTGGTCCAGCCACCTGGGGAGCTCCTGGGTGAAACCTGAAACTAGCCCCGTTCACAGAGGGCAGGGAGAGACCCAGGAAAGAGGCAGCCACCCTAGATGGCGAGGTGGCAGGCTGCACTGGCAGGGGACTTCCGGGAGGCCCGTCTTGGGGGCCGCAGGATGAGTAGACCTCACGCCTGCCCAGCAGAATCTTAACAGTTTACCAAGAGGCCTTAGTTCAGCCCAGGTGGTCTTAGCAGCTTTTATGCTCTCCAGGCTGTGTCCTTGACACTGTTTTCACTGTGGGAACAGTGGGCACAACATACAGCCCAAGGACCGGGGAGGATGTGAGGGGCCCCCTCCTGGCCGGGGTGTGGGCGGTGAGCACCTCGGACCTTCTCCCACAGTGGAGCGTTGGTAAAGCCTAGAAGCTGGTTCATTGAAAGACTAATAGAATAGAGCAGCCCGGGGCACTGTTAGTTTAAGGGAAAAAAGAATGAAGACTTAAACAGTATTTCCAGGGAAAAAAGAGACGTGATTATAGATGGCGTCCAGATTAAAAAGATAAAAATTCTGTGAGCATTTTCTTACCATAGATTTGAAAACTGATTGAAATGGGAAATTCCTGGAAAGATACAGTTTAACAAAACTGACCCAAAAAGAAATACAAAAATTGGATAGTCTTATTACTGTTAAAGAATGTGAAATAGTAATTTAAAATAGTCTTACAAATTTAACACCAGGCACAGATGGTTTCATATGCAAGAGTTCATCACACTTACAAAGAAGTCTTCCCGGAACCATGTGGTTCTGGGAGCCCATCGTCACTTCAGCCCCCAAACCAGACACACCTGTTCAAGGAGGGGAAAGGACAGGGCAGGCTCCACTTACTGACGAGCTCAGATGTAGAAACTCAAGTGAAACAGGAGCAGACTGAATCCAGCCACTTGTAAACACATAACCTCTTATGATCAAGGTGGGTGTTCCCTAGGAATTCAGTTGGTACAGGTAAATTGATTTAATAATCTTCTTGATTTTTAGAAAATAAAGCCTAGCAAGGGAGCTTTGTCTATCAGTAAAGAACATAAAGCCTTTGGCAAACATCTTTTGTAATGATGGAAAATTGGGAACATTTCTTTTAAATCAGGAACAAGGGACTTATCTGGTGGTCCAGTGGTTTGGTCTCCCAAGCCTCCACTGCAAGGGGCACGGGTTCAATTCCTCCTCGGGGTTCTAAGGTCCTGCATGCTGCATGGTGCAGCCAAAAAAAAATACAAGGGTGCCTTCTATCCCAGCTTTCATTCAAATTATATTAAGGTCCACCCAGCACAGTAAGACGATGAAAATGAAAAACGTGAGCATTGGAAAGGAAGCCCCGTGTCCCCCACCCCACAAAAAAGCTGTTATCAGATGGTATAATGTATGTAGAAATCAGACTTACTCTATAAAACTGTAGTAGGAGGTACATGCTGACTTGGCACAGGGAAGGTAGATTAGCAAGTCGCCAGAGCAGCAGCCTGAGAATCGGATGCTTGCAGATCTAAGAACCAGACAGGTTGACTGGTGGTGACACATCGTGGGGAGGTCTCAGAGCAGGAGAAGGTGGGCGGATGGCCCAGCTCAAAAAAGAGAGGCGTCTCCCTCCATCCACCATGCGATGAGGGCAGCTCTTCCTTAACTTAGTCTATTGATTCAAATGCTAATCTCTTCCAAAAACACCCACACAGCCACAAATAATGTTTTACCACCTCTCTGGGCATTCCTTAGCCCTGTCAAGTTGACACATAAAATTAGCTATCACAGATACCAGTTTTTATAAACCTGAGAAAAAGCAAAACTAACGGGACATTTTTTTATGATACACATATTTTGGCGAGGCTTTTTTTTTTTTTTTTGGCTACGTTGGGTCTTTGTTGCTACGTGTGGGCTTTCTCTAGTTGCAGTGAGCGGGGGTCACTCTTCGTTGTGGTGCACGGGCTTCTCATTGAGGTGGATTCTCTTGTTGCGGAGCATGGGCTCTAGGTGCACAGGCTTCAGTAGTTGTGGCGCGCAGGCTCAGTAGTTGTGGCGCGCAGGCTCAGTAGTTGTGGCACATGGGCTTAGCTGCTCCGCGGCATGTGGGATCTTCCCGGACCAGGGCTCGAACCCGTGTCCCCTGCATTGGCAGGCGGATTCTCAACTACTGCGTCACTAGGGAAGGCCCTTGGCAAGACTTTTTAAAAAGAAAGAATGACAGACTGAGTGCTGTGTTTGGGGTGGGGAGGGGCAGACGGGAACAGACCATGTCCTGCACTGGTGCTGTGTTCAGGTAAGTGCTGCGTTCACAGACGCTCACCTTGTAACATACATTATTTAGTATATGTCTAATTTTTTATTTAAAATATAGGAAAAGTTAAAACTGCCAGATGTTGAGTCAAGGTCCAGTACTTGGTAGGAATAAACAGAGTGAACATAGGATTTAAACTGGTTGGCTGAGCTGCCACGTAACCCTTCCGGCTGCTGTAGCTGTGTAAGCTGGAGGTGGTGTCTCAGTTCAGGGAGCCCTGGTCTGTGCTGCTTCCCCATCTCCCTGTGTCGTTGCCCTGGAGTGGGGGACCCAGCTGAGGACTCGATACATGTCAGTGCAGACACGGCTTTCCTTATCCAGGACGCATCTCCCTCACAGATTATTGGGTATGGATTGAATGTATTGATTCATGAGTTTGACACTCCTTTCTGAACGTTAGCTGCTTTTACTGTGTCCACTACGGTTGTTATTCAGGAAGTGAGGTACAGCAAGCGTATATGTGACTTACTCAGAGCCATGCATGTAACGCGGAGCAAAGAAACAAAGCCTGTGCTGTTTCTGTGATGGGACGCTTTTAAATCCTTTAACTTTTTTTTTTTTGAAGTATAGTTGATTTACAGTGTTGAGTTAGTTTCAGGTATACAGCAAAGTGGTTCAGTTATACATATATATATTCTTTTTCAGATTCTTCTCCATTATAGGTTGTTACAAGATACTGAATATGGTTCCCTGTGCTGTACAGTAGTAGGTCCTTGTTGTTTATCTGTTTTACACATAGTGGCTTGTATCTTTTAATCCCAAACTCCTAGTTTATCCCTCCCCTCCTTTCCCCTTTGACAACCATCAGTTTGTTTTCTGTGTCTGTGAGTCTGTTTCTCTTTTGTCAGTAAGTTCATTTGTATCTTTTTTTTTTTTTTTTTTTTTTTTTTTTTTGCGGTACGTGGGCCTCTCACTGTTGTGGCCTCTCCCGTTGCGGAGCACAGGCTCCAGACGCGCAGGCTCAGCGACCATGGTTCACGGGCCCAGCCGCTTGACGGCATGTGGGATCTTCCCGGACCAGAGCACAAAACCCGCGTCCCCTGCATCGGCAGGAGGACTCACAGCCACTGTGCCACCAGGGAAGCCCTGTATCATTTTTTTTAGATTCCACATATAAGTGATATCATATGATATATGTCTTTCTCTGATTTACTTCACTTAGTATTATAATCTCTAGGCCCATCCATGTTGCCGCAAATGGCATTATTTCATTCTTTTTTATGGCTGAGTAATATTCCATTGTACATATGTACCACATTTTCTTTTTTTTAACCCCACATTTGTTTATTTATTTATTTTTGGCTGTGTTGGGTCTTCGTTTCTGTGCGAGGGCTTTCTCTAGTTGTGGCAAGTGGGGGCCACTCTTCATTGCGGTGCGCAGGCCTCTCACTATCGCGGCCTCTTTTGTTGCGGAGCACAGGCTCCAGACGCGCAAGCTCAGTAGTTGTGGTTCACGGGCCTAGTTGCTCCACGGCATGTGGGATCTTCCCGGACCAGGGCTCGAACCCGTGTCCCCTGCATTAGCAGGCAGATTCTCAACCACTGCGCCACCAGGGAAGCCCCCACATTTTCTTTATCCATTCATCTGTCGATGTTTAGGTTGCTTCCATGTTTTGGCTATTTAACTAGGGCTCCTATGAACATAGGGGTACGTGTATTCTTTCAAATTAGAGTTTTCGTCTTTTCTGAATATATGTGCAGGAGTGGGATTGCTGGATTATACGGTAGCTCTATTTTTAGTGGTTTTTTTTTTTTTCTATTTTTTGGCTGGTCCTGGTCTTAGTTACAGCACACGGGATCTCTGTTGCCACGTGTGGGATCTCGTTGCCGCTTGAGGGATCTTTTAGTTGCGGCACGTGGGTTCTAGTTCCCTGACCAGGGATCAAACCCAGGCCTCCTGCATTGGGAGTTCGGAGTTTTACCCACTGGATCACCAGGGAAGTCCCTATTTTTGGTTGTCTGAGGAACCTCCGTACTCTTCTCCATTGTGGCTGCACCAGCTTACATTCCCACCAGCCGTGTAGGCGGGTCCTCTTCCCTTCACACCCTCTCCAGCGTTTATTGTTTGTAGACTTTTTGAGGATGACCATTCTGACCATTCTGTGGTGACACCTCATTGTAGTTTTGATTTGCATTTCTCTGAAAATTAGCAGTGTTGAGCATCTTTTCATGTGCCTGCTGGCCATCTGTGTTTAAATCCTTTATCTCTTACCATCAAATATTTGATGTGCTTTTCACTTTTTAAACCAGTGCGGTCATGTTGAATTATCTCCAGATCCCCTCCAGTGCACTGCCCGTAGAGAATGAATGTTTTCAGCCCTGGTGTTGACGAGTCGGTGGACCAGACACATGAGGGTGGGAATGAGCGCTGGCTTCGTGCGTGCAGGGGTTGGCTCGGAGCGCAGGGCGCTGGGGGCGTCATGGCGGCGCTTCCAGGGGGAGAAGCCCAGCGAGTGCGACATGGCCGCAGGCAGACTCACGGGTCTGGTCTCTGCGTTCAGAACGCCTGTACGTACGTGGAGGTGGGGAGCAGTGTAGAGCTGCCCCTCCTGTAAGGTGGCGCAGTGCAGCTGACACTCTGCATCTGGATCTTCCGGATGAGGAGGGCTGACCGTCTGTCCAAGAAGAATGGCCGAAGAAAGAAATGTTAGAGCTTCCTCTACTGAATCCTTCATTTCTTGCTTCCTTTCAGCTTCCAAAATTCATATGTTATTATTTTACAGTTAATAGTATACCTATTTGTCTTGATGCCTTTTCGTGTGTGACCTCTAAAACTGGGTAATTCATGTTACTTCTCCCAAAGAAAATCAGAAATTTAACTAGAGACTCGGTTACATAGTGATGTATGTTCAAAGTGTGTGTAACATTCTGATTAGGGCACCATATATTTAATAAAACAGCATTGTATTTTTTTTATAGTCTAGCAAAATGTATCTTAATAAGGCTCTTCTGTGTTCCAGATGGCAGACAACAGATTTTGAGTTTCGGCATGGATTTGCAGTTGGAATGGATGAAATTAGAGGATTTTCAAAAACATCTTGATGGGGAAGATGAGAATTTTACAACAGCAGAAGCAATTCCAAGCAGTGAGTAGTTCTGGAATTACGGGGATCCCCCTCATGAATCTAGGTATTTAAACCTAACTTATCTTTCCTTTCATTTTAGGTTTATTGAGGGATGCTGTGAAAAACGGGGATTATATTACTGTGAAGGTTGCACTTAATTCAAGTGAAGAATATAACCTGGACCAAGAGGTAAAGTGTCTTTGTAAAAATCTCATGAAAGGAAGATGGAAAGGAACTCTTTTAAAATAATTCAGTTTTATTCTTTCTTTTCCTAACTATAAAAGTGATACATGTTCACTTCATAGGACTCAAACATTCTAGAAATGTATAACGTAGAAAATTACAGGGCTTCCCTGGTGGCGCAGTGGTTAAGAATCCACCTGCCAATGCAGGGGACACGGTTTCAAGCCCTGGTCCACATGCAGTGGAGCAACTAAGCCCGTGCGCCACAACTACTGAGCCTGCACTCTAGAGCCCGCAAGCCACAACTACTGAGCCCACATGCCACAACTACTGAAGCCTGTGCGCCTAGAGCCCATGCTCTGCAACAAGAGAAGCCACCGCAATGAAAAGCCCACTCACTGCAACGAAGAGTAGCCCCAGCTTGCCGCAACTAGAGAAAGCCCGCACACAGCAACGAAGACCACGAAGACCCAATGCAGCCAAAAAAATTAATTAAATAAATAAATTTTTTAAAAAAAAGGTGGAAGACCTAAATAGACATTTCACCAAGGAAGACATACAGATGGCCAAGAGGCATGTGAAAAGATGCTCAATATTACTAATTATTAGAGAAGTGCAAATCAAAACTACAATGAGGGGCTTCCCTGGTGGCGCAGTGGTTGAGAGTCCGCCTGCCGATGCAGGGGACATGGGTTCGTGCCCCGGTCCGGGAAGATCCCACATGCCGTGGAGCGGCTGGGCCCGTGAGCCATGGCCACTGAGCCTGCGTTTCTGGAGCCTGTGCTCCGCAACGGGAGAGGCCGCAACAGTGAGAGGCCCGTGTACCCCCACCCCCCGGCCACACACACACACACTACAATGAGGTATCACCTCATGCCGGTCAGAATGGCCATTATCAAAAAATCTAGAAACAGTAAATGCTGGAGAGGGTGTGGAGAAAAGGGAACCCTCCTGCACTGTTGGTGGGAATGTAAATTGATACAGCCACTATGGAGAACAGTATGGAGGTTCCTTAAAAAACTAACAATAGGGGCTTCCCTGGTGGCGCAGTGGTTGGGAGTCCGCCTGCCGATGCAGGGGACACGGGTTTGTGCCCCGGTCCGGGAAGATCCCACATGCCGCGGAGCGGCTGGGCCCGTGAGCCATGGCCGCTGAGCCTGTGCGTCCGGAGCCTGTGCTCCGCAATGGGAGAGGCCCCAGCAGCTAGAGGCCCCCATACCGCAAAAAAAAAAAAATGGAGAGCTGATGAAAACTGCGCTGGACTGTTAGGTCCGAACATTTGGGACAGTGTTCTCCTTAAAAAAAAAAAAAAAAAAAACAACTAACAATAGAAGTACCATACGACCCAGCAATCCAAGTACTGGGCATTTACCTTGAGAAAACCGTAATTCAAAAAGAGTTATGTACAAAAATGTTCATTGCAGCTCTATTTGCAATAGCCAGAACATGGAAACAACCTAAGTGTCCATCGACAGATGAATGGATAAAGGAGATGTGGCACATATATACAATGGAATATTACTCAGCCGTAAAAAGAAACGAAATTGAGTTATTTGTAGTGAGGTGGATGGACCTAGAGTCTGTCATACAGAGTGAAGTAAGTCAGAAAGAGAAAAACCAATACTGTATGCTAACACATATGTATGGAATCTTAAAAAAAAAAAAAATGGAACTGGTGAACTTAGTTCCAGGTCAGGAATAAAGATGTAGACATAGATAATGAACTTGAGGACATGGGGTGGGAGAGGGAAGCTGGGGCGAAGTGAGAGAGTGGCATGGACATATATACACTACGGAATGTAAAACAGCTAGTGGGAAGCAGCCGCACAGCACAGGGAGATCAGCTCGGTGCTTTCTGTCCACCTAGAGGGGTGGGATAGGGAGGGTGGGAGGGAGACGCAAGAGGGAGGGGATATAGGGATATATGTATACGTGTAGCTGATTTCACTTTGTTGTACAACAGAAACTAACACAGCATTGTGAAGCAATTATACTCTAATAAAGACCTATTAAAATATATGTACTCCAATAAGAATTCATTTAAAAAAATATAATAACCAAAAAGTAGAAATAAACCAAATGCCCATCAACTGATGCATGAATAAATAAAATGTGTTATATCCCATATGGTGGAATACTATTAGTCAAAAAAAATAAATGAAATATCGATGTGTGCTTCAATACAGATGATCTTTGAAAACATTATGCTAAATGAAAGAAACCAGTCACATATTATATGGTTCCCTTTATATGCAAAGTTCAGAATATGAGAGAAAGTCGATTAGTAGTTGCCCAGGTTGGGGAAATGGAGGGTGGGGTGGGAAGTGACAGCTAAGGGCCATGAAGTTTCTTTTGGGGACAATGAAAATGTTCTAGAACTGATTGTGGTGATCAATGCATGTATCTGTGAATATACTAAAAGCCATCAAACAAGTCAACTGTATGATATCTGAATTATATCTGAATAAGGTTTTAATAAAAACTTTACAAAGGAAGAAAAATCATCTCACTGTGGTCAGTAGGGTCTTTTCTCCCCCCACACTCTTGTCACGTGTGTGGTGAAACTGTCATTTCTCTGTGTTGTCTTCCAGTCACTGGGAAGTTCTCTTCCTCTAATCATAGTTAAGTTACTTGCCTTAGATTTTCTGGGTAGAGAATTTGATCATCTGCTACAAAATAACTATTTTGCTTCCTTTTTCCAGTATTTTTCTGGTCTTGTGAAGTTGGTGACATTTTAAATAATAGTGATGACAGAAGCCATCCTATCCTGTTCCTGATCGGGATGGATTTTCCCTTTAGGGTCTGAGTGTGAAGATTTTATTTGTCCTGCTGTTAGTTTCTTGTGGAGCCTTTATAACTTCCTTTCTTTTTTTTTTTAGCTGCTTAAGTTTTTATCAGGGATGGACATTGGATTTTATCACATGGGGTTTTTTTTTCTACTTTTTTTGGGGGGGTGGGTACGCGGGCCTCTCACCGTTGTGGCCTCTCCCATTGCGGAGCACAGGCTCCGGACACGCAGGCTCAGTGGCCATGGCTCACGGGCCCAGCCGCTCCGCGGCATGTGGGATCCTCCCAGAGCGGGGCACAAACCCGTGTCCCCTGCATAGGCAGGCGGACTCTCAACCACTGCGCCACCAGGGAGGCCCTTTTTTTTCTATTTTAATAATTATGTAGCTTGGTCTTTATTAGTAAAGCATAGTAGCTACAGGGCACTTTCTAAAATTAGAAAAAGTGTTTTTTTTTTTCATGTAACATGTTTTGTAATAGGAAGATACTTTACACATAAGATGGTGTAACCATCTTATTTTTAATTTACTAATTTATTTATTTTTCGCTGCATTGGGTCTTCGTTGCTGCACGCGGGCTTTTCTCTAGTTTCGGCGAGCGGGGGCTACTCTTGCACTGAGCGGGCTTCTCATTGCGGTGGCTTGTCTCGTTGCAGAGCATGGTCTCTAGGCGTGCAGGCTTCAATAGTTGTGGCACGTGGGCTCGGTAGTTGTGGCTAGCGGGCTCTAGAGCGCAGGCTCAGCAGTTGTGGCGCACGGACTTAGTTGCTCCTTGGCTGTGGGATCTTCCCGGACCAGGGCTCAAACCCGTGTTCCCTGCATTGGTAGGCAGATTCTTAACCACTGCACCACCAGGGAGGTCCCCTTATTTCAATTTAAGTGGATCCTGTTGAGTCTGTCTCAAGTACTACTGCCAAGAATCATTTTTCTTATATTTGTGTTCCCTCCAATTACTCAGACAGGCAAATTTTGCAGACTTTCAGATTACAGCTAAATTAATTTGTACTACTGGAATTTGGTTTTATCAAATGTTATTTAACAAATTGTTCGGTTTTCTCATATGTTGATTGCTTGAACTAGTGATTGGAAATATTTTAGCTAACAGTTACCTTTTTATCTTTTGTCAGCCTTTTGTAGTTTTATCTCTATTAAAAGAACTTTTCTTTAATTTCTGTATTTTTTTATGGACTCTCAGAAACTAACCATATCAGTGTCCTGTTGGCCACTTCTGGATTTCCTTCTGTATCCTTAGAGAACTCAGACTCTCACTTCCCAGCGGTTATATTTACATAGGCCAACATTTGTCTCATCCAGAAAGCATTCGTTTTAGTTTGTAACCAACAGAATGGACTTGTGTGACTTCTCATGGTCATTTCTAGCCTTCTGTCTTTGGGCCAACCAAATGAATATAATGAATATGTGCGTTTCACCTGTTTTACCTAAAACACAGGAGACCTTTGAGATAAGTACCTTTGCCATTTATGTGGCGTCAGGGTTCACTGTTCATTTTGTATCATGCAGAGTGTTGATATGCCTTTAGAACTTAATACGTGGAAGCTGTAAAATTTTATGGTGACACATACGGAAAAATTCTAAAGGTTATTGGTTTCTGATTGTTAGGGTATTTTAATGAAAAACCTAAGTACATAGATGCATAAATCAATGTATTTCAGTGATTTCACATTGAAACATAGTAAATGAAACTTAGTTCTAAAATTTTTCTGATTAAACATTGACATGTTTTTTCATAAACAAAACCAATACAGGATTCAAGCGGGATGACGCTGGTGATGCTCGCAGCAGCTGGGGGGCAGGACGACCTGCTGAGGCTGCTCCTCAGGAAGGGGGCAAAAGTGAACGGTCGGCAGAAGAACGGGACCACCGCGCTCATCCATGCTGCCGAGAAGGTCGGCCACTCAGAAGGCTTTGGTTCGATAGTCTTGGGACCGAGACAGTCTGTCTCTGTGGGGAAATGTACCGGTCCTGCAGTCACGTAACTTTAAATTTTCATAGTTCAGTTCATCTGTAACTTGTCATAAATGGATATGTTTTTATTGACAGTCATACTTTGTAATTGAATTTGCAAAATCATTTATCTAGTTGGAAGTGATTTATATTGAAAAAGAACAACTGATTAAGGTATTAATATTGATTTAATTCTTAGGTCTTTAAAAAATCTTTTTCAATCTAAATTAAGTGTTCCTTTTGGTTAATAATTAAAATGTTCCCATATATTATCTTATTAAAAGATCGATATGCAGAGTTTCTTATGCTGAAACCAGTGGTTAAACTTAAGGTTGGAGTTTCCGGCAGACGGTGTGCGGCTGTACGGGTACCTGTGCTGGGCCCACTCCCCGCAGCCTCCAGCTTTCCCACGACCCTGCACGGGGGAGCTCTTTATATCGTGTTCACCATCCTGCTTGGGATAGAACCTGAGTACTTTTCCTGGTGGATAAAAATCTTAAAACGTCTAGAAATATCTTAGTTGTAAAGAATTTGGGGAATTAAATTTACTTTTTTTTTTTTCTTTAACAGAACTTTTTAACGACAGTGGCTATTCTTTTGGAAGCAGGAGCTTTTGTAAACGTCCAGCAGAGCAATGGTGAGACGGCTCTAATGAAGGTAAATGCCTCCCGTGGAGCAGTCCTCCCCGCAGATGCAACATGGTCCTGCTGGGGTCTCCAGCTGCTGCTCTGCTGGGGCTGGTGTATGATGGGGACGAGACTGTCTGTGGACCTACAGGTCGCAGCTGAGTGGGAGAAACAGACCCGCAAAGAGGCAGTTACTCGGTGTGCTGAGCAACGTGGTGGGAATAGCACAGGGAGCTATGAGCTTGTGTACAGTGGACACCAGGCTCAGTCGTGTGGATTTGAGCTCAGCCTTGGGATGGACCTGGCAGGTGGCTAAGCCACGTCCTCAAGATCCAGGTCAGCAGGGATGAAACATGTGAGTGGAAGGGAAGCAGGCTGTGCCCTGCGCAGACCTGGGCGCGGAGAAGAGGGATGTGCACGCATTACTATTTCACACTGGTGACTTCATCTTCCGTGCCTGGAATTGTGGTTTTCAGACAGTGGGGGTTTTTTGTTCGTTTGTTTTAATTTATTTATTTTTGGCTGCGTTGGGTCTTTGTTGCTGCGCGCGGGGTTTCTCTAGTTGTGGCAAGCGGGGGCTGCTCTTCATTGCGGTGCGCAGGCTTCTCACTGCCGTGGCTTCTCTTGTTGCAGAGCACGGGCTCTAGGCACGCGGGCTCAGTTGTGGCTCACGGGCTCTAGAGCGCAGGCTCAGCAGTTGTGGCGCATGGGCTTAGTTGCTCCGCGGCATGTGGGATCTTCCTAGACCAGGGCTCGAAAGTGTGTCCACTTGTTGGCAGGCAGGTTCTTAACCACTGCACCACCAGGGAAGCCCCCTGCAGACAGTTTTTTGAGTGGAAGGTTGTTGAAGCGCCCCCTCCCTGTTTAGCAGTCTTGCATTTGCTTCTAGGGGACCCCGCCCAGTCCAGCATGTTCCTGTGGCAGCTCCAGGTTTCTGGCCTGAGATGCTGTCCACACAGCAGGTTACGACCCTGTACCGTGCGTGGAGGCTGAGGCTCACTTGCCTGCTCCCTCCGTGCAGCTGTGTGAGCTGCTCACCAAGAAGGTGTGTGTCTGTGGTACCTCTTCCCGACCTTCTTTCCCGAGTCAGGAAGGCAGACTGGTCAGAGCCCCCAGTTGGCGGGGGCCCTGGTCCTGAGTCTGTGCTTGACTGTGCAGTTCTAAAGGCCTGCGTCACCTGCTCCCTTGGCCTTCTTCCACACTTGGGGGTTAAACCTTGCTCACTGCTGGTGTTTGTTTCATTTTTGATTCATGGAAATGTTTCTTTTGTCCAGGAGCCCTCCTTTTGAATTTCAGTTCTCCTTGTGCGTTTCTACTGAAGTATGTTTAGAGCACAGGTTGCATGTGAAAGCATGAATCTAAAACTTCATCTTACTGAGAAATCACCAGGCACATTCTAAACAGCAGATGCTCGCACAGTTTGAAGCATGGGGGGGGCGGTGTGAGATGGGGGTTGGGGGCAGGCTCTCTGCATCTGTGCCAGGGAGCTAGGGGCTAACCCTCACGGCAGCGGGGAGCCATCTGAAGGGCCAGCCTGGAGAAAGTCAGAAGCAGAGTAAAGGTTGGGTTTCGCTGCATTGCTTATTTTTAATGTCCCCCGTTACAGTGGGGGGAATGGATTGGTTTGCAGACTTGGAGGGAGGTTCTTGAAATTAAGTGGATAATAGTAGTCTACACCCAAGTAGTGACAGTGGAGACAGAAGTGGGCAGACTGACCAGTCTTCAAGAGGTCAGATTCACAGGACTTAGTAATTGCAGGTGATGGCTGGTCCCGTATTTCCTAAGTTAGAGAACACGGGCGGCACAAATGGAAGGTTTTACATGCACTGGACCTGGAAACGCTTCGGTGTTTTACACGTGGATCTTAAGCTCAGGAGAGAGGTAGGTGGGGAAACTCGGATTTGGCTTTGAAAGGGGTCACCCATTAAGGGTCGGAAAAGGCCAGAGATGGAGGAGGCCCAGGAGGGAGAGGCGTTTGACTACGGTCTGAATTAGGCGGCCCTGTCTGTCCTGCTCACTGAGGAAAAGGACCACAGCACTTGCGCTTCCCAGTTTCCGACCCCAATGGTTCTTTTCCCTCCCTTCACGGAGAACTAACTCCCAGCTCAGCATGGAGAGGGACACTGACCACAGTCAAGTAATTATTATTCCTTTATTCCTGACGCAGGCCTGTAAAAGGGGAAATTCAGACATCGTCCGCCTTGTCATTGAATGCGGGGCTGATTGCAACATTCTGTCAAAGCACCAGAACAGTGCGCTGCATTTTGCAAAGCAGTGTAACAATGTGCTGGTGTACGACCTGCTGAAGAATCACTTAGAGACGTAAGTGTTGAGTGAATGTGTCCGGTGCCTATTCGGACACATAGTTGGAGTGGCCTGTGTGTAACTGCTCAGAAAAAGATTGTCAAGTACAAGTCCTGACGGGTCTGTGGTCTCAGAAGATGATGAATTTTAAAAGTGGTGTATGAATTATTTTTCTGCAAGTTATTGGGGACTTAGAAACTGTCAGACTTAGTATCTAAGAGTTATCATCTTAAAATCTTAATTATGCTCTTAACTTGGCTGCCAAACATTTCTTAAAACCATTTAAATATTTTAACAGGTAATTTTTTAGAGCAGGTTTTAGGTTCCAAACGAAGTTGGGTAGAAAGTAGAGATTCCCGTATACCTCCTGCCGCCACAGGTGCGTACCCTCTCCAGGTGGCATGTCCATTACAGCTGATGGACCTACAGTGACATGTGCTCATGACCCATAGCCCCTGGTTCCCCTGAGGTTCCCCTTGGGTGTTGTCCATCCTGTGGGTTTGGACAAACGTAACGACGTGTTTCCACATCGTAGTCTCACTGCCCTCAACATCCTCTGCTCTCCGCCTGTTCCTCTCTCCCAAACCCTGGAAACCACTGATACTTTTCCTGTCTTCTCCAGAATGTCATTTGGTTGGAATCATACAGTATTCGCCCTTTTCAGATTGGCTGCTTTATGACAGGCATTTAAGTTTTCTCCGTATCTTGACATGGCCTGATGAGCTCGTTTCCTTTTAGGACTGAATAATAATTACATTGTCTGGAAATTATCACAGTTTACCCATTCAAGTTCATGCTTTTTCAGATGAATTCTAAATCATTTTATTTTATTGGAAGTTCATATAAGTAATTTAGTAGCTTTTTATTGCTTATTTTGGCAACACGTAACAGGAGCTTCAGGAACAGAAGCTAATGCAGGTAGGGTGTTCATTGTTCACGTAACAGAGTCCTGGGTCGGCCCATTGGGCAGGAACAGCCACTCTTCCCCTCTCCTCCTCACCCACCAAACATAGGACATGACTTGGATCTTCACACCTGAAAGATGGTTATTCCCCTTCCAGATGTAGGATCCATGTTCTAAGCAGAAAATAAGGTAAATTTCAGACAGGAGACAAAAAAGGCAAAGGCCAAAAAGGGAGTGTGTGCCTGGGGACTCTGACGACGCAGTATTCACCCACCCGGGTGACGGTGACCGGCGACCAGCAAGCAGGGCGACCAACCTGCCTGTTTTGCCCAAGGCTGAGGGCTTCCTGGGACGCTAGGCTTGGTTTTACATCTGTGACGAAAGGGTTCTTGGGACTGTACACTCCTTGAACCACAGCATCCTGGGATGGGGTGGGTTGGTTACCTTCCCAGCAGGGTCGTCGTCTGAAAAGACTTTTGGAATTAGCAGTAATCATCTTATTTGACTGCTTTCTAAACTAAGTACTGTAACAAGACTTTTCTGTGTGTGGCCGTTCTTGGATTTATTTTCCAACAGAATTCTTATTTCTGATTAATTGACTCATCCAGGGAGTGTGTATGGAGCTCTGTCTGCATGCCGGGCACTACGGAGAGGGCAGGGGCGGCAGCGGGGCACAGACTTGCCCACTCGGAGCCTCCAGACAGACAGGCATGTGATGTGTCAGGTGTGAGAGCTAAGAAAAAAGAGCAGGGAGGCAGGAGAGAGGCTGCTGCTCCCCACCCCACCCCACCCCCCACTTAAGGTTGATCTGGGAAAGCCTCACTGTATTCAATAGTCTGATAATGTTGTAGCTCGTGGTGCTTCCCTACACAAACATTAACAGCGTTTACTGTACTTGTTTATTAGGCTTTCAAGAGTAGCGGAAGAAACAATAAAGGATTACTTCGAAGCGCGTCTTGCTCTCCTAGAACCGGTTTTCCCAATAGCATGTCATCGTCTCTGTGAGGGCCCAGACTTTTCAATGGATTTCAATTACAGAATCCCACAGAACATACCAGAAGGTAAGCCTGTGTTTTCTCTCATTTTGAAATGTGACATTATAAACTGATTTTCAGGCAGAACTCTTATTCTTTTAATAAAAAACCTCAACAAATTCCATTATGTGTAATAATTATGTACAATAGTTAATAGCACTGCTGCTCTGGCAGAAAAAAAGAAACGCAGCTGATACTCATCATCCCAGGTGACCCCAAGGGGTCCACACAGCAGCGTGTTAGCACTTGTTTTAAAAGTATGCAAGTTGAGTCTTAATAATTATACTAGTTTTTATTAAAATTGACTTTTATTAAAATTTAGCTTTCAAGATGATAAGCCCCAAATCAATATTTTCCCTGAATTTTATTATCACTAATAGTCTTGCCCTTTTAAAAAGACAAAGAAAAATGAAAATGTCTTGTCCCATAGTACAGTTTAGTAGCAAGAGATGAACTTCAGTTCTGCTTCCTAGTTTCTGCTTAACAGCTATTTGGCAGGTAGAGACCATGGCCACGGCCCCTCCTCCAGGACACGGGTGCTCCGTATACAGAGTGGAGGTGACAGTGTCTCTGCCTGAAAGGTAGGAAACTGGGTTCTGGCTTGTTTTATTTTTAAAAAAAAACAAAAAGCAACCCACCTGTTTAAAAAATACGTATTAATGGAAATTTACTTGAAGAAAATACAGCTCTACCCATCAAAGGCGGCCATTCACAACATCTTAGTGAACTGTGGTCTGGACAGTCCAGGTGGACTGTCTGCACTGCCAGGCATGAGCTGGTGAGCTGAGTCCGTGCACTGGCCGGTCACCCAGCTGGACAGTCCTGGGTTATGTACGGCTGTTTTTGCACTTGCACGTCTGCATCTACTAGTGGTTTTTTCCAAAGATGCCCTGTCGTCCTCAGATGCGAGATCCTGGTAGATTTTCCTGACCCTCGAGACTCAAGAGTGTGGTCTCCTCTCAGAGCCCCACCCAGACCAGGACTCTCAGCCAACACCTTGGTGAGATCTTGGGTGACTCGCAAACACTCAAGTTTAACAAACACTGACCTTGGTCTCTTGAGGGGTGTGTGGCTCTTAAGAACTGAAGAGAAACAATTCATACTGATACCATGAAACATGCACCAGGAACTTGATTAGGGTCCGTTGTGTCATATTCTGTGCAGACAGCCAACCCCACAGGCTGTCTGACGAGGTTCCACTGCCTTTTCTGCTCTACAGTCACAGGGACACAGCTGCATTTTCACAGTGGAGCTGAGGGGAAAACAAGAAGAGCCTCTGTGTCCTCCGCGGGCCTTTTCTTCTCCTCTCATCCTCGGTGCTCTAAGCAGGGAAGCTGCGTCATAAAACGGAGAGCAAAACCCTATGTCAAACCTCACGTAGCTTGGAAGGAGATAAAAGAGCCAGGGACCTGGTGTGCCTTTTTTTCCTGGAACCAGAACAAATTTTAAAGCCAGTTGTTCTTAGGGGTCTTTTTATGAAGTCTCTTCATTCACAAGTTTTTAACATCATGTTAAAAAAACAACTCATGTATCTGTTTTATGTTATCAAAAGTACAGTTTCTGTTCAGAGAATGAATTTTGCAGAATATTTTGCATATTCAAAAGCTTCAAATCTTACCCCAATTTTTTTTTCCACAAGAAAATTCAGAAAAGGCAAAATAGTATGTGGAAGACAGTGGAAAATTCCTCAAACCCACATTCAAAAACCACAGTCTACAGGTTTCGCTTCCATTGACATGTATACATTCAGCAGGAACTTTTAAATACCACTTAAAAAAAATAACTTTACTGTAGACAAAGCATATTTAAAAAGCCTGTCGATGAGCTGTCAGTAGCTACTCAGACTAGAAGTAAAAGCACTAGATAAACACCAGCAGGTTTTGCACCTGGAGGACTGCTCAAATCTTGCAGACGAGGGTGGGGTACTGGCCTCCTCCCTCAGGCTCTGCAAAGTGGCCCTGTTGGGTTGGGAATTAAAATCTCTATTTATATCTCCCCAATTCAGGCTCTGGCATCCTGCTGTTTATTTTCCACGCAAACTTTTTGGGTAAAGAGGTCATTGCTCGCCTCTGTGGACCGTGTAGTGTACAAGCCGTTGTTTTAAATGATAAATTTCAACTCCCTGTTTTCCTGGTAAGAGTTTCCATAGTTCATTACTGAGTACAGTCTTCTAATCAAAAGCACAGATGACATAAATTCTTCTGTGAATTGTAGTTGTTGGAAATGGCAATAATCCATAATCGTAAATTGTTTTAATTGGTTATCGGTGCTTTAAATTATGTCTACCAAGTCTTGGAACTAACATTTTGAAGATAAATTCTTATGGTACAAGAAACATCCTATCTAAATATTATGCCTTTTAATGCCATTATAATTACAAATGTTCACTTAAAGGAAATTTAGGGAATTCAAAAAGGAAGAAAAGCATGCATGTGCATGGTTCAAAAACCGAAATATGAACACTGAACAACACTGGTTGTATTTATGCTTAGTTTAATTTTAGGTAATCACAGTATAATTTTGATATTTATTCACTGTGAACTTTGTCTTATAAATTTTATTTTTGGCTGCGTTGGGTCTTCGTTGCTGCACGTGGGCTTTTCTCTAGTTGCTGCAAGCGGGAACTCCTTTTTGTTGCGGTGCAGTGGCTTCTCTTGTGGCGGAGCACGGGCTCTAGGTGCGCGGGCTTCAGTAGTCGTGGCTCACAGGCTTCAGTAGTTGTGGCACACGGGCTTAGCTGCTTTGCAGCATGTGGGATCTTCCCAGACCAGGGCTCGAAGCCATGTCCCCTGCATTGGCAGGCGGATTCTTAACCACTGCGCCACCAGGGAAGCCCCACTGTGAACGTTTTAAAATATGAATATATGATAACTACTAGTGGCTATGTAAATTCTTTAGCATTAAAAATGCCCTTGAAGAATCGTTGCATATGTTTCCTTTGCCACATATAAAATTCTCTCCTTAGGATGAATTTAATTAACTGGTTATGAAGATTTTTAATGTGCATGCTGTATATGGCTGGATATATTCTAATGCCGAACATTTTTTATCTATATATTGTTTTTCCAGGTAAATGTATCTCTTTAACGCAAGGGAAAAGTAAAGAAATCACAGCATGTTGTCTTACAAAGAAATTCAAACAAATTTGCGTTTTCTTCTCCGTCGTTAGAGTCTTAAGGTTTCTGGAGTCTGTCTGTAGAAACGCTCACCTCTCTCTCATCTCCTCCCCAGGACAGTCATTTCGTTTACTCCTTCAGCCCCGCCGCAGGCCTCAATAAACTCTTTATAAGGTTGACGGAAGCGCCGTCTGCTAAGGTAAGACTCTCCTTGCATCTGCTCAGGTCGTTCCTTCAGGTCACGTTGTTAGAGAAGATTTTCAGGAATTCCTGGTGTGCCTGCCTGGGTCTGAAATGGGCTCAACCCTCTTTGATATCCGTGGTGTGCAGCAGCCTGATGATGTTCTGTGCTTTTGATATTTAATTGCCACATGTATGATCACTAGCTGGACCGGAACAGGCTGTGTAACTGTTGTACGATTAACGTAGTAACCTAAAAACCCAATTGGACTTTTTAATTAAAATAATGGTAGTCTAACAACCCACATTGATAACCAATTTGACAATATTGCCAAAGAAGGGAAACAAGTCTTGCCCACGTGTGCTTTCTTCCCCTCTTCTAACAAAGGGGAACTCTTGAAATATATGCTTTTTTTCTTTCAACAGGTTAAGTTGCTAATAGGTGCATACAGAGTACAGCTGCAATGACCAAAGAATTGGGAGAGTTATTCTCAGACCTATTTCTAAACACTCTTCAAAGCAGTTTGGAATTCTGGCACAGCTCACACTTCCAAATTAAGTTTCTTCTGTAAGCCTCTTGCACTTAAGGCCTGTCACCTGTTACAGTCTGAGAGATGGTGCATCTCACATATAAAACACAGATGTAAGTATCTGTGCCAGTGTTCTGAAAGCTAGATATTGTGTCCAGACTGTATGTTTTTCCACAGTGTGGAATGGTTCATATGAGGATTATTTAAGAAAATTAAAACTTTTTTTAACTTGAAATTTTTTACTAGCCCTAGTGAATTTTTGTGTTTAAAACAATTTTTTTAATCCAGTGGGAATGTCAGCACTAAGTTAAGGAAGGTGTGAGTTTGCATCCCCTTTGTGTATTTGCAGCTACCCCTCATTGTTTGAAAATAAATCAACCTGAGATATAGCAAAAAAAAAACAGAAAAGGGGATATGTGAACTTACATGTGAACTTTATCTTTGTTATTGGAATCCATCAAGTCATTTTGAACGGCCAGATCTTGTTACTTACTTTGAACACTGGGAAGGCCAGCCAGGCTTTGCCACACTCTGCCTCCTGAGAAGAGTGACTGCCCACAGGTCTAATGCTTATATTCCTTCAAGAAATATTTGGCAAACTAATTAATGAATCAAGCTATCTGGGTTATGGAAATGTATAAAATTGTTAATTTCCAGATTAGTGTTAAAATTGCGTGACTTACAATTTTAATGAAAAAATT
Organism: Mesoplodon densirostris; assembly: GCF_025265405.1. NCBI lineage: Eukaryota > Metazoa > Chordata > Mammalia > Artiodactyla > Ziphiidae > Mesoplodon > Mesoplodon densirostris. The sequence continues at coordinate 335,169 of NC_082677.1, forward strand.
TCAGAATGTCACATACATCATCCCTCATCATCCATGGGGAATTCGTTCCAGGACCCCTTGCTGGAAAATTTTTTCTTCCTGTCGTTTGTTGAGCCTGGATGCAGAAACTGTGGATACTAAGAGCTAACACACACACACTATATAGATATTTAGAGCTAACACACACATACTATATAGATATTTCAGAGTACACTGCCTTTTCCTAGTTTCCTCAATAAAATACCACAATGCTGGTCTTTCTAGTTTCTTTCTGAAGTCTCAGGACTTCGAACTGTATAGTTTAGCTAAACAATGGCTGGAATTAAACTTTTCAACTATACTGAATGCTGTACTCCTGGTGCATCTAACCTCACAGCCACGAGATCTATTTCAGCAGTGGTGCACCCTGTCCAATACATGCAAGAGAAATGGGTTTTTAAACAACATTCCCATCACCTAAAAAGCATGCCTAGGTAACATCTTTACAGGAGCACTAGGAATGTAACCATTGTAGAGCTGTGCAGTTTAATACAGTTCTTTTCATCTGAACTCACTTCTCTCTATAGCCCTGGGGTGGGGAGTGTCTTTGCATAAAAACGGGGAAAAACATAAAAGTGCAAGGAGGGGCTTCCTTGGTGGCGCAGTGGTTGGGGGTCTGCCTGCTGATGCAGGGGACACAGGTTCGTGCCCTGGTCTGGGAAGATCCCACATGCCACGGAGCGGCTGGGCCCGTGAGCCATGGCCGCTGAGCCTGCGCATCCGGAGCCTGTGCTCCACAACGGGAGAGGCCACAACGGTGAGAGGCCCACGTACCACACACACACAAAAAAAGTACAAGGAGGATGATCAGCAAAGACCAGGCAAAGGTGATTTAAAAAATGAAATAAGAATTCAGAAAAATTTGGGACTTCCCTGGTGGTCCAGTGGTTGACACTCCACGCTTGCACTGCAGGCAGCGTGGGTCTGATCCCTGGTTGGGGAACTAAGATCCTACGTGCTGCGCAGCCAAAAAAAATTGTATATAAATTTATACGTAGAAGAGCATATATGTAAGAATTTAGAAAAATTTAATATTTCATGCAGTTTCATAGCATAATACTGTACAAACCCCTAAAGTTATTTTGACGTTCTAAAGCTTTACTAAGTAGGATCAGAAAAAAACTGATGGAATCCATACCACTTCCCTCCATCCTCTGCTCACCTGCAGATGATGTTCCTTTCCAACAAAATCTGGGATTTCCAGGCCTGACCGCTCCCTCCTGGTACAGAAGAGCCTTGCTACTGGGCTGGAAAATGGTAGAAATAATGAGGTTCACATTCAATCAGGACCAAATTAAAACAAAATTGGGAAACAGTCATCTGAGCTCCCCGAGAACCAGCCCCAGGTGGACTCTAACTCGGTCAGCTCCACTGCTCCACCACCCAGTCTGTGCCTTGACTCATGTCCCCGTCATTTGCTTCCCTTGGGCCAAGCTATATGTCTTAGCGAAAACACGATTTTTCTCACTTGAACAAAGCCAAATTTCTTCTGAGTAGTTCCTTTCTTGAGGACTGACCCAAACTTCTAGGTTACATGAGGTGATTAAAAAAAAAAAAAAACCCTCCAATGATTTCCATTTATGGGGGGGGGGGTTGGTTGCTCTGTGACCGTAGCATCTGCCAGCATTACCCAGCAGATGTGCCAGGGGGACGGTATAAACTTAGGAAAACAAACTGGATCAAAGTGTTGTAACTGCTCATGTATCCACAGACTGTTTATACAGAGTAATAAATTAAAAAATAAAACAAGATTCTTCTGGCTTGTTTCTCCTGTGTCATTAAAATCATTTCTCCCGGACTTCCCTGGTGGTGCAGTGGTTAAGAATCCGCCTGCCAGTGCAGGGGACATGGGTTTGAGCCCTGGTCCGAGAAGATCCCACATGCCGCGGAGCAACTAAATCCGTGCGCCACAACTACGGAGCCTGTGCACCACAACTACTGAAGTCCACGTGCCTAGAGCCTGTGCTCTGCAACGAGACGCCACCACAATGAGAAGCCCTCACACTGCAACGAAGAGTAGCCCCCGCTCGCCGCAACTAGAGAAAGCCCGCATGCAACAACGAAGACCCGACACAGCCAAAAATAAATAAATTTAAAAAATTTTTTTCTCCCACAAAATGACCTGAAAAAAAAGACAAACTAATTGTTAGAAAACAGGAAGTAATAGTGCATATTTTTGTAAAGGAAAAACAAAGGTTTCAGTTACAAAGAAAATAATTTACTGAGCTAGAATCACTGATCAGGAAACCTAAAAAATATTCAAGACCTGAATTTGTATATTCGGCCTATAAAACTTTCTACAACTAGTATTTCATTGTGCCTCAGCCCAGAGCAGCACCACATTGTTAAGAAATGAAAATTCCTGGGCCTTTAGACCACAGATTGGGGGCCCAGCAGTCTTTGTTCTGATCCAAGAGATTCTGCTGCACCTTCAAAGTATGAGAACCAACATTTTAAATAAGACTTCTAAAAGGGGAAACTGTCAAGTTACTTCCTTCTACTAGAATTAAATATATATTTGGCGTTTTATTTAACTTTCAAAAAGTTAATCTCTTCCTGGAATGAACAGTTCCTTTTCACTGACCAGAAAATAAGATCTGGAATGAAAAGCAGTTATTTAACTAGAAAACAAAAAACCCAGTATACTGTTAACCAACAGATGGCCACATGAAACCACAGCTTCACTATCAGCACAATTCACCTATGTACATTAAGGGTTTTTTTTCCTTATTCGTATATTTTGAGATTATTTCTTCAAATTTTATTTAAGTAAGGAACCTACTTAACAAAACACTTGGAAAATTTAATACCAACAAAATGTCCAAAGAATATAAAGTGATTCTCTGTAAACCTATTTCAAAGGGCAATTATAATTTCATCTGTAAAAACCATAATTACCTGGAGAGCTTTTAAAAATAAAGCATGATAAAGTAAAAGGGCGGGGGGCGGAGTTCCTTGGCGGCCCAGTGGTGAGGACTCAGCGCTTTCACTGCCAGGGCCTGGGTTCAAGCCCTGGTCGGGAAACAGATCCCATAAGCTGTGCAGCATGGCCAAAATTTTAAAAATAAACTGTTGGATCCCACGCCCCACCCCACACACACGCCCCAGCCCCTGAAGATTTTATTGTTCAGTAGACTACAAGTATGTACCTGGGAATCTGCATTTTCAACAAGTTTCCAGGTGACAGTGATGCGGATCCAGGGACCAGCTTTGAGAACCACGACCCAACGTTAATTTTCTAGAGCTGGATAATAGCATGAGAAACAGCTGTCACATTTTTGTGCCTATGAGACGTCAGATACTTTGAAAAGGTGACATTTCCCAAAAGTATGGTACCTATCAGTGCTTCTCAGTGTGGACGCAAATCCCCTGGAAACATGTTAAACTGCGCGGTGTGATTCCATCAGCCTGTGTGTACTGAGAGTCTCATCTTGCGAGCAGCTCTCAGGAAAGGCTGATGCTCCTGGTTCCCAGGACCACAGCTGTAACAAGAATAGATTAGAATCACCATGTAAGGGGCTGGGGGGTTAGGGAAGAAATATACTTAAAATAATACTTTTTGCATCTGTTAGGATGACAACATACCATCATCATAGTTCTATCATACAGATCACATAGCGTAAATGATTCTAAAGAATTTTATGTGTTTAAAAAATAATGGAAAAAACTTAATGAAAAACTGTTACCCTCGAAAAAGGTGGAAAGCAGCAAGGGAGAGAAATGGAGCTAGTGTCCCTAGCTTGAATCTGAATTTATGATATTAAACCATTTTAAGATTACACACTTTCCAAAGGACCATAAGACTAAAATTTTAGGCTTGGAATCACTAAAAAACGAGGAATTTTTTTCTCCTTCGTACGTAAGACCTGTGTAACACGTCATTTCTATTCCCAGTCCAGTTTTGCCTGAAGACAAATCAGTATACACATTACTACCAGTGGGGAAAGACAAGGGCAATTTGGAGCTAAAAATACCCTCCAATCTTCCTCAAAGAAAAGGGCAGTGACGCTGGGAGTCGCATAAGAAGACAGGCAGAGAAGCAGAGGTTTCAGCTTTGCCATGAACCATGCAGTGTTACTCCACGGACTCTGACACGGGGACCAGGAGGAAGGACGGGGGGAGCTGTCACAACAGGTGCTGCTGACCTGAAGGGAGACTCCAGCGCTTCCTGTCTCTCGACTTCGGTTCACCCCGGAAACCAAATTTCAGGTAGCTTCATCCATGTTTTCTTTTCTCCTAGGATTACAATAAAATCATACTTAGCCTCTTAAAAACAAGTTTCAACGATCAATTAAAAAACACAAGCGATAACTCACTTCCTACAGTCCGTGACAGGAATCAAGTTCCCTTAAGATGCCGTTTAGTCTTTACCTCATCTGATTATGTCCATTCAGTAAGGATTTTCCTTTCAATTCATGTCCTCGAAGAACATCAACTGACTTAAAATTCAGCTCAATTTTGTTTCAGCATCAGAGTAAACACTTAAATCCACGACGCTGAAAAGTCTCCCTTTTTTATTTTCCATAGGTCCTCTCGTCTGGACTGCTGGTCCCTCAGCACACCACAGCCCAAGACCCTTATAATCCAAAATCCTACATAGGATCCTGATTCCTACACTATTCCTACACTACAAAATTTTATTCTGCTTGTACCAAGGCAGGGCACACAAACGTGTCTGCTGTGCTCCATCAGAAGATGACCTGCTTACCTACCCAGAGAGCAGGCACTCCAGATTTTCTGCTGAGGTCCAGGTTTATGTTTGTTTAGTTACCTCATGCCTATGAAATGTGTTTTGTAATATACCTGAAATATCAGCGCAGTAGTACACAATTACAACTGAGAAATAAATACCCAGCTTTGGGCTCAATTTTTTTTTTTTTTTTTTTTGCGGTACGCGGGCCTCTCACTGTTGTGGCCTCTCCCATTGCAGAGCACAGGCTCCAGACGCGCAGGCTCAGCCGCCATGGCTCCCGGGCCCAGCCGCTCCACGGCACGCGGGATCCTCCCGAACTGGGGCACAAACCTGCATCCCCTGCATCGGCAGGCGGACCCCCAACCACTGCGCCACCAGGGAAGCCAAGGCTCAATATTTTTAAAGTGAGGGTACATGACCCAAAGATACTGGAAATAATTATCCTAAATTGGTAGTTTTCAAAACTCATTTGGGTCTCAAATTCACCTGAGAATTGGATGAAGTATGACCCACCCCACGCCAAAAAGTGTGTGCAAAAATTATGTACACAAAATTCTGCATGTGAATTAATCAGACTCATAGATTCCACTAATACGCCACAATGATCCAATGGGATCCATGGTCCCACTTTAAAAACCTTAAATATTTTTTCAAGCAAAGCATGCCATAAATCAACAAAAATTATCTCGCATATTATTTCCATCTGCAACTAGCATTCTTACGCAATTTTTGTAACTATCACATATATACTTTGCCTTTGGTAAAGTTAAGGATGACAAGAAGAATGGAAACAAAAATCAAACTGGACAACTGGATTACTTAATTCTTAAAGACACAATGACACCAGGACTACTAAAAATTTTAATTGTCTTCTCAACTTTTCAAAAATGTGAATCTGAAAGTTTTACAAAGCACTAACTACACTGAAACCTAGAAAGGTAATCTCCAGAATTGAGGAACTTCTAGTTGCCAACAGTCTTTAAAAGGGTAGCTTATCTTAATCCTTTAATTTAATAGTAAAAAACAATCACCAGAGTTCTGTTTAAAGAGGTGGTATTATAACTAAGTAGCCAGGTTTATTGTGCACTGGGTTGTAACCAGCTCTAATAGACGGTTACGGATGCGCTGATACACACCCATTCAGCGACGCTCGCAATATGGAGTTAAGAATCTGGGAAGGCCTAGAAAGTTGATGCACTTTCATATTTCCTGATCCTGAAGAACACCCAAATATGAAATTCAACCAACAATTGCATTTAAAGAAAAGGGTTCCTTTTTTCAGCTGTGCCACACAGCTTGCAGGACCTTAGTTCCCCGATCAGGGATCGAACCCAGGCCCGACAGTGAAAGTGCCAAGTCCTAACCACTGGACTGCCAGGGAATTCCTTAAGAAAAGGACTTCAACTGAAATCTTAAGCCATAACTGTAACAAAACTATATGGCAAAAGTAGTCTGTTTTAAATTAATTTTAGGATAAAACCGGGTAAGAACTGTGTGAGTTAATGTTTGATTTTACCCTCTCATGCCAACACATCTGAAATAGTTGGTAAAAATGAAAAAAGTAAAGGCTCCTCCAACCACACCCTAAGCTTTTTTTCATATAGTCACAAATGTGAAAGGCCAATACCACAGGCACTTTTCTGATGACTTTTCTGAAAGAATAAAACATCAAAAGAACAGAAGGCACATTCTTAATGGTCAACTACGTACCAATGCACCTAATATCTCATTTTCCACTGAGTACACAAGTCAATCATTAACGAACTACACAGTCTGTATTATGTAATATAAATTATATATAAATAATAGAAGTACACTCTAAGAAATAACTATGAAAGATAAATAAATACTACATAATTCAACAAATATGGAGGCTGAGGAATACTCTACAAAAGCTCTTCCAATTACAACAAATGAATTGTAAAAACCCAAGAAACAGGATTTTAATAATGACTCAAACTGAAAACTACCTTGCCAGAAATCGGCCTAAAAGGTAATGATCTCCTCTGGAGCAGACTCTCGTGATATCAAACCATAAAGGAACCACACTCTTTATTAGCCTGCTCTGCGGCAGGGCCTCCTTCTGAGAAACAAGTTCTGAAATTTGTAGGTGTGGAGGAGGGGACGTCCACACGATCAAAGTCACCATCCGAGATCTTTCAACACACAACAGTGTTCACAACTGAATGTGACCCTCTGCCTTGATGGCAAAGACACAGACCACAATACCGGCTGCTGAAATAATAAATAAACCAAATGCTATTATTACTACAAGCAATTCACAACAGCCAAAATATGCAGTATACTCTTCACTGAAATAATTTTATTCTTCTGTTACCTAACAGATTCTCTTTAAGCAACAAAGAATGTATCTTCAAAGAATATAGAGAAATAGTTTGTGACTAAGAGAACAATATATCAAAAAGATTAAGGCCAAAAATTCAAGTCATCATTTCCTAAGGAAACTTGAAAAAATACCCATGAAAGCTGTAAACCTGTAAAACCCATGCTAATATAACTACAAGTTCTTCCTGCTTTTTGATGTAATACAATGTAATACAACTTCAACTGATGAACAAATAAAATATTGGGGCTTCCCTGGTGGCACAGTGGTTGAGAGTCCGCCTGCCGATGCAGGGGACACGGGTTCGTGCCCTGGTCTGGGAAGATCCCACATGCCGCAGAGCGGCTGGGCCCGTGAGCCATGGCCGTTGAGCCTGCGCGTCCGGAGCCTGTGCTCCGCAACGGGAGAGGCCACAACAGTGAGAGGCCCGCGTACCGCAAAAAAAAAAAAAAATATATATATATATATATATATATATATATATACTTCCAATTGACTTAATTAATTAGAAGGCAGACAAATTTTCTCAACATGTTTCATTTTCACATGACTCTTTTGGGTTGAAAATTTGCAATAAAAATAACAAACTAAGGGCTTTGATTTTCTGTCAAATCCATGGATCTTCTACCCAAGTTATCACAAGTTGCCAGATATCACAAGTTTAATTATGTAATAAATAACTTCCGTCTTTCAGCAGGTATTATACAAAAATCCATAATATGAACATTCAATTTTGGATTCCCAATATCATCTGGCTTTTCAGAATTCTAAAAAAGCTACCTAATCTTTTTTAAAAAATATCATAGGTTATATACATCGATCGGTGAGTCTTGCATCAGCCGGTAATGAAACCACACAACCTAGTTATAAACGGCAATTAAGAGCACGGTGAGTAAGAGAAGGGCAAATGTACTTCACAAGAAAAGGTCTCTGAATGGCCAGAAGTATATGAAAAGGTATTCAACATCCGAAGGTACAGAGAAATGTAAATTAAACCACAGTGATGTGCCTCCACACACAATAATGGCGAAGACGGACATGACTGACAACACTGATGCTGGCAACGAGCCACCACTGCTCAAGGGGTACGAGGCTGAGCTGACTATGGGAAAGTGCTTGGCTGTTTCGAAGAAACACACACGTACCCTACACTCAGCAACTCCACTCCTAGATATTTTCCCCCTGAAAAATGAAAAGTGTGATTTGTAGAAGAATGTTCATAGCAGATTGATTCTTAATAACCCCAAACTGGAAACTGCTCCAAGAATATATCAACAGGAGACTCAACAAAGTGTGGCATGTTCACTCAGTGGTAATAAGACACATGCAACAACATACGTGAATCTCAAACACACTATGTCCAGTGAAAAAGACCAGAGGCAAAAGTGTATACATTGTAAGATTCTATTAATATGAAGTTCAGAAACGAAAACTAACATATGATCAAAACAGACCAATTGTTGCCCCGACACAGGATAGATGGATTGGAAAAGAGCACACAAGTTCTGAAGTTTATGAAAACTGAGTCTGTCGGTTTGTTTTGCCAAACAAAACTCACAAATTTTGCATAACAGGCAAGTCCAAATTTTTAAAAAGCAAAATTTTAAGTATTTTTAAATTAAAGAATCAGAAAAGAATTTAAAGTTCACGTAGCAACTCAAAATTAAGAAATAAGTACTTAGGGCTTCCCTGGTGGAGCAGTGGTTAAGAACCCGCCTGCCAATGCAGGGGACATGGGTTTGAGCCCTGGTCCGGGAAGATCCCACATGCTGCAGAGCAACTAAGCCCATGCGCCACAACTACTGAGCCTGCGCTCTAGAGCCTGCAAGCCACAACTACTGAAGCCCATGAGCCTAGAGCCCGTGCTCCGCAACAAGAGAAGCCACCGCAATGAGAAGCCCACGCACCACAACAAAGAGTAGCCACCGCTCACCGCAACTAGAGAAAGCCCGTGGGCAGCAATGAAGACCCAAGGCAACCAAAAATAAATTAATTAAAAAAAAATAAGTATGTAAAATAAGGTCATGTTCAAGTAAATAGGTAAGAATCATCTATCACTGATAAATATTACATAACACTGAAATCTGGAAAATACTGAAGAAACAAAGACTGAAACCTTTTCTTTTTAGGCACAAGGCACATTTATTTTTTAAAAGTTTCTTCAGCTTTGGGACTTTACTGTTGGTCCAGTGGTTAAGACTCTGTGCTTCCACTGCATGGGGGCACGGGTTCAATCCCTGGTCAGGGAAATAAGATCCCACATGCTGCACGGTGAAGCCAAAAAAAAAAAATTCAGCTTTATTGAGGGCAACTAAAATTTTCAGGAGAATAATTTACTGATACTGCATGCCATCTTTTTCCTCAAAGGTCATAGATAACATTTACTGTAGTTATCAACATAAAGTTCGGCAAAGACTCATATAAAATCTAATAAAGTACAAATTGATAATTTTATGAAACATAATTAGTGCCTCTAAGAAAAGTTAACATTAACTCAGTTTCAAAGGCCCAGACCTGTATCTATTTGCCATATCTGCAAGGCAACTGTGATGAGAGAAAAAAGGCCTTGGAAGTGAAAGATACCACTGAAACTTTTCAAACTGAATTTTGTCCCCAAATTCCTACAAAGGCATTTCACATTAAACAAACAAGCAGAAAGTAAAACTGTTCAAAAGGACAACACCCAGCAGCGTTACCGTCTTGCGGGTCACCTGAGATTTCTCACGTGCTCTGCCCAGAAGAGCCAAAGAAAACCTGCCTCTGTGGTCGCACAACGAGGTTAAGTTTTAAAAACCAGTTCAACTACATCAACAAAAAACTGCATTTTTTTTTTTTTTTTTTTTGGTACGCGGGCCTCTCACTGCTGTGGCCTCTCCCGTTGCGGAGCACAGGCTCCGGACACGCAGGCTCAGCGGCCATGGTTCACGGGCCCAGCTGCTCTGCGGCATGTGGGATCTTCTTGGACCGGGGCACGAACCCGTGTCCCCTGCATCGGCAGGCGGACCCTCAACCACTGCGCCACCAGGGAAGCCCCAAAAAACTGCATTTTTAGTTCAAGATGACATGATAATTATGAACTTACATGTTCAGCGTCCACGGTTTTCTGTAAAAGTTCAATATTCCAAGTAAGTTACTGCCACATCAAAGAATCCCACAGTAGTTATTTCACAAATTAACCATGTTCATATATAATGAAAAGGAACTAGAATGAATTACCAAATGATAATTTGACAATTATCAGATTTATTTTGGATAATAAGTTTATTTTTCAACATATACTTAAAACCACTTAAAAACAGCATCTACTGTTACTTACTTTGAAGATACCATGTAAATCAACAAACTAGGAAAAACATTTCTGGCAGAATCCATTATGCATTCATATGTAGTAAATAACATCACAATGTTGTACTGGCGATAAACTACTCAAACACCAAACAAGTTTAATATGAATTGTTGTGAGTTGATCACCTATTTAAATGTACTTAAATACAGTGTAAACAACAGGTGCTGCGCTATGTCAGTGGTGAGGCCAGGATGCTCTTTTACACCCTGGGCACCTTCTGCGAAGCCCTCCTTGCTGGGAACTGCTTCTGAGTTAGTGTGTCCTAAATGGTATTTACATGAAAATACACTGACGTGGTTAAACATTTTAATGCTGTGTTCTGAACACAAGATGCCAACATTTCATCTAAAAAAAGGGACTGAGGGCTTCCCTGGTGGCGCAGTGGTTGAGAGTCCGCCTGCAGATGCAGGGGACACGGGTTCGTGCCCCGGTCCGGGAAGATCCCACATGCCGCGGAGCGGCTGGGCTCGTGAGCCATGGCCGCTGAGCCTGCGCCTCCGGAACCTGTGCTCCACAACGGGAGAGGCCACAGCAGTGAGAGGCCCGCGTACCACAAATAAATAAATAAATAAATAAATAAATAAATAAATATTTTAAAAGGGACTGAAAAGTCTAAAAACAGAAGGGAGAGTTTAAAAAAAAATCTTGTGTCATATTTTTTAAATGCACAGAATTTCCTGGTTACTGATTTACCAGAGTTTGAGAAATTAAGACTGTGCAAACCAGATTAACAGAAAACACAAAAACAAGGCATAAAAACCCCATAAAATACAGTCATAAGTCTCACTTCTTAACTTTTTGTGTCTCTACATCATTTGAACATGCAATACACCCGCCTCAGCAAAGCTTGGAGGCTGCCCCCTGTCCCACTGCTTGGCCGGGGACCCTGAGCCCCCTCCTCAAAGCCAGACAGGACCTCCCAAGTGGTGTGGGTGCCTCAGAGCCCCCTCGACTCCTTTTTAGACCATATATGCTACCTCCCGCTTTCAGTCACCACGAAGGCTTACGAGAACACTCATCTTTGACAAAAAACTGTGTGATATTAAAGAATCTCACTGTGACTTAACTCCAGTGTGAGCCTGGAAAAGCTGCCTGTTCAGGATTCAACCAAATGCAGTGAGCACGTGCAATGAGAGCCCCTACGCCTTAGGGTATTCACAGCAGCATCCCTCAATACGGTGGTTCAGTATCACTGAATTCTAACAGAAACAAATGAAATTCAACTGAAACTGTTCACATACTAATGCATGAGTACTCCTACTGCAGTAAAGCAAAAAAGAGTAGGCAGGCGTTTAAACAGACTCCCCAGAAATAAGTCTGGAATCAAAGGCACAAAATATAAAAGAGCCTGCGCGCAGCAACGAAGACCCAACACAGCCAAATATAGGAAGGAAGGAAGGAAGGAGGAAAGGAGGGAGGGAGGGAGGGAGGGAGGAAGGAAGCTGAAATAACTCTGCAGCTCTGACCACTGTAAATCAGTGTGTGTGTGTGTGTGTGTGTGTGTGTGTGTGTGTGTGTGATCATCTAGCTATATCCAAATGACTGAAAAATAGGAAACTTAAATGGTATCTAAGTTGAAAATCAGACTCAAGTTTCTCCTTCCGTTTCCTGGCTACAGTTCAGTGGGGCCCATAGGTAACCTCCCTGTGTGTCTCAGGGGGCACCTGCCCCGCGCTGCCCTGAGCATTAGACAGACACCTTTTATTTATGATCATCAATGCGGTGCCCATCTCCTCTCCCTCCTCTTCCGTATCCCGGTCATTAATAGCCTTGGTGGACCAAGCCCAGCTACCGTCCACCTCTCTGGACTGGTCTGAATGGTCTGCCTGCCCCCTGGGGTCTCCTTCAGTCAAGTCCCCAGGAGCAGCCAGAAGTCTTTTCTGAACCATAAACCAGGTCGCATCACTGCCCAGCCCAAGCCTTTCCTACGGCTTCGCATTTCATCAAGTGAGCCTTGTGGCCTTGGCACATGCTGCTCTAGTCTTGTGTTCTCAATGGGCCAGAACGGCCCCTAGAGGGAGAAAATGAGTTAGATGGCAGAAATCTTAACTCTTTTTATGTGTAAAGCACAAGCACAGTATATAAGCAGCTATTTGTGGTGCTGAAGTTTCACTGAATGGGAGGGTTGGGGGTCTCAATCAGACAAAAATGGGGAAAAAAAGAGGGCTTGAGAACACCCTTGGGCTGGTTCACTCCATTCCAGCCACAATCCCTTCCTTGCTAAATGGTACGCCCTCAGCTTGAACTGGGCTCGCCTTCAAGTCCAACTTTCCAAGTCTCCTCCTCCTGTCACTCACATCAGCTCAGAAGCCGCCTCCTGCCCGGGGAGGCCTCCCCAACCGTCTGAGCTAAAATGGACAAATCTGTCTCCCCAGCCCAGTGATGTGCACTCCTGGCTGTGTGCATGGCCCTGGCCTGGCCACACCACGTGCTGGAGAACACTGCTCACCCTGCTCTAATACCCACGACGCACGAGGAAACAAAACCACCTTTCCTCTCTGGTCACACCTTGGAGAGAGAACACTTCACAATGACAATGGATACTGGAAAAAGTGACCTGTGACCAAGGGGATTCCAATTTTTCAAACAGCAAACTGTACTCATTCAGTCCTTGGGTGTACAAAGTACACATAATTACTATCTTAAGAGACAGAAACTTTTTAATTAAAAAAAATCATTGCATTTTGCTATGAAGTGTTCAAATTTATATAATAATTCACTGAATAACAAACCATAATTCTTTGGGAATGAACACAAGTGTTTTTTAAGATTTTATTAATTCTAGGTAAAGCTAACTTAAAATACAGCTTAGAGACTCCACCTTTTTGGTGTGTAAATGAAGTATCTCCCCCTCCAGTATTTCCAAGTAATACAAGATTTAAAATTCAAAGTGAAATTTTAATATGAACAGCAAAGGGGAGGGGAAGGATTCTTCTAAAAGACAGACTTTTCAATTCTTCCTATTCTTGATATTTAAGAAAGGAACTTCAAGTCAGGCACACCAGTGTTAATAGTATTCATTCCCATGCTGAAGAACCGTAGAATTTTTTTTAAATGAAGATTTCTGAATTTGAGTCAAATGCCCTCCTCTATCACAAAGAATACACTGAGCCATTATTAAACTCACGCGGTACCTCTAGTAAGGGAAACTGTTAATATTCACCACGTCATTTAAAACTTTTACAGATAACTCTCCCCAGGACATTAACACAGTTTATTTAATGAAATAGGCATCTACTTATGTAACCTAATATTTGAAACACAAGAATTCTTGCAATTCTCATTAGCCAACTTCAGACTTCCTCAAGGCTCTCCCCAGTTCACTCATGTAATTTCTCTTCCTAAACTTTTACTACGACCTGCAATGATGCCATCAGTTCTTATCCACATCTGACCTTTACTGCCTTTATGCCCTTGGCTGGGGACCGGTGGGAATAACGTTAAGTTCTCACTGTCCACAGTAAGGACAGGCAGCACAGCATCTAAAAAACATTAAATGGACTTCCCTGGTGGCGCAGTAGTTAAGAATCGCCTGCCAATGCAGGGGACACGGGTTCGAGCCCTGGTCTGGGAAGATCCCACATGCCGTGGAGCAACTAAGCGTGTGCGCCACAACTACTGAGCCTGCGCTCTAGAGCCCACGAGCCACAACTACTGAGGCCACATGCCACAACCACTGAAGCCCGCGCGCCTAGAGCCAGTGCTCCGCAACGAGAGGCCACCGCAGTGAGAAGCCCGCGCATAACGAAGAGTAGCCCCCGCTCGCCGCAACTAGAGAAAAGCCTGACAACGAAGGCCCAGCGCAGCCAAAAATAAATAAATTTTAAAAATAAAAAACATTAAAACACACATACCCAATGACCAAGTGATTCAACTAGTAGAAATTTTATGCTATAGACATATTCACACACATGCTCTATCCCATGTATCCAACAACATGCTATAAAGCATATAACGGGGAAAAACGAAGTATCAATGAAACACTGTCCCCAGAAGATCTGGTAAACATACCTAACAATGGCCTACCAGCAAGTATAAGGAGAGAGAGGGATCTCTCTTATACTCACTGACTTAGAACAATATCCAAAACAGAATATTGTGAGGCAAATGGTAAAGTGTATACAGTGTGCTTACATATGTATTAAGAATGTATACAAATATGCCTGGGAATGCACAGAAACTTCCGGAAGGATACATAAGAAATTAGTAACCACAGCTGACCCTGGATAGAGAAGCTGGGTGATGCGCAGACAGCACAAAGAAATTTTCACTGTGCACCATCTTTCATTTCCACGTTTGTGTACCAGATGCATATTATTCAAAAAATTCAAAAATATATTGAATTAGTTTATGCTATCAATAGTATCTGAAGGCTAACTGATTTTTATTAGATGTTCATGATTTCTAAACTACAATGGTGTGCAAAGGATTATTTCTAGATCTCCAAGAAGGGCTTGAATGAAGCTACGGTACAGGGCCTATTTAGGCTAACTTTTAAGCTTGAGGAATAAGAAAATAGGGGTTAATCCACCCCTGGTTTCCACATTGCTTCATGCTGGCCATTAACGAAGTATGAATAAAATGAGTAATTTGTATTAAATGCCCATTTCTATAAAGTGCTTTTGTCTGTAATTAATGAATGCATTGGCGGTATTCTATGAAGCCTTAAAGGCTTCCAATATGGGACTCAGTCCACCAAAAGCTTCAAGGTTGACCTAAACAGCCACCTACAGATGTGCGAAGGGTGTATCAGCCCCCAACCTCTATACTTTTTTCACTGGTGAACTATTTGTTTCATACTTTCATTCATCAACTGGTGCTTACTTTGTTGATGACAATCAGAATTCTTAAGCCAAGACCATTTCCTAAGCAGAATGATTTTACATACGCAGCACCCTTTCCAGACGTCACAAGGACCTGAAGACCTTCAATCCTGACCTTGCTGCTCTATTCCTACGGGTTGGTAGCACCACAATTACCTGCCTTGGGGCTCAAAACCAGTCATTCTTGCCTGCTTTCTTCCATGTAACCTCCTCAACATTCAATCAACCACCATATTCCGACCACTTTAAAATTCACCGACACATCTTGACTCCTACTCTTCTTCTCCAATCCTTTTCCAGATCTCAACTGGCTGTCCTGCCTGCAGTCTGAGTACAAAGCCATCCTTCCACGATTAATCTAGTTAACCTTTATGAAATACAAGTCTCAGGACTCTCACTCTCTTGCCAAAAACCTCCTAGTGGTTCTATATCATGGAGTAAGAGCTGACTAGTTTTCCAGTCTCATTTTCGCTAACTCGTTGCTTCACACACCTTCACTAGCCCCCGGCCTTTGTGCGTCATGGGCCCTCTCTGCCACCTGCTTCTAAAACAAGATGTAACTCACCCTTGGAGATGCCGCTCGGACATCTCTACCTCCCCAAACCCTTGGACACGCTCATTCAGTAATTCTCCCCTTGTGTTCTGAAGGGTCCTCTAACCCCCACCCTAAGCAACAACATTCCCTCTCATTCGTCCTTTGCAAATCCTTCCCAGTTTATCTCATTTCCATTTCTCTTCTCCAAACTCCCTGTAACAATCGTGGACAACAGGTTCCATGTGTAATACATTAAGTCTCCAAGTAAACCCAGCTCCGCCACTGAACTGTGCACACAGCAGGTGATGTTTCAAAACGGGGAATGGGATACAGGTAACCTACTCCAATGAGCCCATCACAACAAAAGACATTCTTTTCTGATAACAAGATTCCAAGACATTCTATATTCACACGTGCTTTCTTGAATTTTTCCTCTCTTCTATCTGCTTCCCAATTCATGCAGATGTAACACAAGTCTCAAGCTGATTATTAAAAGGTGCTACCCTGCTGGTGTTCAACCCGCTTTCCTGCACTGTCCTTTAGTTACTGTGCTGGATTCTAACCGAAAGTCAAAGCTGCTCAAGAACAGAAGCACCTCGTGTCTACCCCCCACTGGCTGCCTTGGTCTTAAAAGAAGCCAATACTTTCTGAATGTAGCTGACAGACCTTCTTCAGAATCAGTGATTCAGAATCACCAGCCACTTTCAGCGTATACTAACCTAGGCTCTTTCCAAATATAACAATAACATATTCCCTTACAATTCATTCGTGAGCCCTATACATTTTAAAAAAATCACTTTATTTTATTGAAAAATACAGTATTAACATATATCCAAGTTATATGACAGCAACAAAATGTGTACATTAAATTAGCATTTTAATACCTATGTTATTTTTAATGATGTGATAAAATTCCTTTTAAAAAAAGCAACACTCATTGTAGCACTAGCCCCATGCTGTCTGAGTGTACGTGTGCTCACAGGCCATCCAAAAAGAAAAGAACTATTAAGGGACAAACGGGAGAAGAACTGTAGTTAACTGTCACAAGGAGTTCTCCAGTGTTCACCCAATGGTAATCTCACCTACGACCCAGAAAAGCACTGGAGCCGAAGGGGCCGCTGTCAGGGTCGCCACTGCTGTTCTACCAGCCACAGCTCAGGTGGAAGCAGAAAAGGGAGGCCTCCAGAGGGGGGTCTGGGGTGAGGAGGGAGCCACATAAAGACGGTGATGAAGAATAATGGAAACTGAGGAAACGGTAAAGATAAAGGATGCTGGGGAAAAATTTATGAAAAACTTCAATAGTTCAAACACCTAATTAATTGGTCTTAAAAACCAATTATTTCTACACTATTAAGTATATAGAAAATTTAACCATGGTTCAAATAAATGTATTAAAATATACTTGTATTTCAAATACTACATATTAGCTTATAGAAAAAAAATAATTAAAAGTGTCTAACTCGGCCTGGTTACATTTATTTGACCTCCGAAAGAAGTCAGACAATATATACAACTGTAACATGCTGATTATTAACCAAAATGGCACCATAATGTAAACTGGAAAAACTTTTCAAACCTTTCCAAATATTGCATTATACATTTATCCCCCAACTTTTCAGCAGCTCTGAGGTCAAGGAGAGAAAAAAATCTCAAAACAGAAAACAGCTTCCTGCAGGTCCCCAGACGATGGCAACCCCATGCTTCCTAACTTGCACACATTAAGTTGTATCACTGTAAAATATCTAGTAAGGAGACTTACAAGAATATACTATGTTTAGCAAACAAAAGGCAAAAACCAAAATGCAGGAACTAACTACTATCTATGATGTAATTAAGAAAAGGGTTAATCTATGTTCTAGAAACATTTTAAAGGCAACCCAGAAAAGCAAACAATGCCTATTTCATAAGTAAATTTTAAAATTCTTCAAATCCACCCAATTGAACAGTAATAAATGTTAAGCAAAAGACTACAATAATGGAAGCAAACAAGTAAAAACAGGATGGAGTGGAAGGGAGCCGGGAGCCTTAAGGACCCCTCAGAGTATGGAATAATTACACACACTTGAACAGAAATTATCAACACAAAAGACCAAAAAAGAGAAAAGTTTCTTCCAACTATGTTTTGCCTTCGGTTCACACTCAATTAGAAAAAACCTGACTCTCCTGGAGAGAACACTTTATATAAACTGCTTCCATTTCCCCCCAATGCCTGGGGGTCCTCCAACACCAAGCTCCAGTGTGCAGCTCAGCTAATGCACAAAATGTGCCCTGAGAGCTCTTAAGTTGAAAGATTTAGGAGCCCCTTGAGCACTGTTCCAGTTGTGAGACACCTGTCCTTCTCCATACCACCAACTACCTCCCCGCCCCTCCATCCAACCCAAATCACTCCCTTTACTTTTGCTCTCCTTCCCTCTTTCTCCTCATACTTTCTTCTTAGACACATTTCTGTGGAGACACACTTAAGGGTAAGTACGGACCCTCCCAAATTCTATTAAACACTGGGCCTCCCTCACATTCTCTGCTGGCTCTTCTTGCTCTGAGTCTCCACTCTGATGACAGTTGTCTAAGAACTTGCATTTCTCCCCCTGGTTTCTCTCACCACCCACTTGACTTCAAGCACACAGTATGCAGGGACCAATTCCACTTTCTTCATTATTTATGCACAGGCTGAGACAAAAATTGCTCAATAACCGTCTACTGAATGAATAAGCAACCTGGGATTCTTGTCCACACACATCAGCTGGTACTGAAAGCTCAAATCTATGCCATTACTCCCTATTTTCCTCCTGGATTTTTCCTCAGACCAGCTCAAGACATGCAAGTGCCAACTGTGCTATGATACTGGGAACACTGATAAAAGATGAATAGAAGGCACACACAAGTGAGCGTCATGCACTGAGACAGCGACACGAATGAGGGGGGTGGCATCCAGCTCTGTGGGGAAAGGCTCTTCCTTAAGGGACCTCTGGAGACAGAGGAGACATCTCAGTGCTCACTGAGCAACAGACAGCAGGTCGGTGGGGTTGGAGACACACAGAGAGCAGATCTAGTAAAGCCCTGTGGCCTGTGAGACCAGCTGGGGTCTAATTCAGACGGGAAATAGGGCATTTGAAACAGCAGAGGGACTTTTCAGAAGGAAGCACAAGATACTATGTGCAGAATAAGTCCAAGAGCGACAGTAAAAGCAGGACCAGATAGGAGGGTACTGTAGTCACCTTCAGTGATAGATGACAGGGCCTCGAGAGGTCACTGCTTACCAGGTACAGAAGCTTTATACCGTTTTTAAAACCCCAACAAACCACTGCAGGAACTCAAAACCAAAATATTACAAAACCCAGTGGACATGCGTTCCCTCTCCTTAGAGCAGCCACACCCGCCCCCAGTCCTGAACACTTACCTTCCGTGTCTCAGCAAAGGGCATCACTACCAGCCCAGCCCCCACACCACACGCTACAAGGCAACCCTGCATCTCCCTCTCCCACCAAATCACTACAGTCGCCCTCAGTATTTGCAGGGCACTGGTTCCAGGACCCCTCAGATACCAAACTCCACGGATGTCCAAGTCTCCTCTATAAAACGGCGCAGGATCTGAATATAAACTGCGCGCACCCTCCTGTGCACTACGCCTCTTCGGATCACTTACAGTACCAAACACAAAGGAAATGTTATAGAAACAGCTGCCTGTGGCAAATTCAGGGCTGCTTTTTGGAACTTTCTGGAATTCCCCTCCTCCCTTCCAAATTTTCAATCAACTGTTGAACCCGTGGATACAGAACCCAGGGACACAAGGGCGACTGTGGTCTGTTAAACATGCTCTACATGTGACATGGTTCTGTCTGGAATCTGAACAACCCTCACAGATACCAGAGATCCTTCCCAGCAGCGTGTGCAGCTGGGAGCGGGGCCGGGGAGTGCACCGGTGCTCTGTGCAGTCCACCGCCTCTCTATTTACGACCCAGCCACTCTTGCGCTCAGAACTGTCCCGACTCCCACTCCCTCACCTTCTCGGTGAAGTCCAGACTCCACAGCTTGGAGCCGCCTTCACTCCTCGTCTCTTACCTGCTCCCTGACGCCCCAGCCTCATCCTCACCACCCCACAGCCCTCCCTCCCGCTCCCGCCTAGAAACCTACGATGGGCAAGTACTTACTCACCTTCAAGACTCGCTCACAAGTGATCATCTTAGTGAAATCTTCCCAGCATGAGTGGATATTCGCTTCTGAGTTTTCAGAGCATTTCCCAGTTGCTTCATTACTACCACCGGGTCTAAAGGTTTGCTTACAACTCTACATATATCCATAAACTCCAAATCCCAAGAGGGCAGATGCCATATTTTGTTCATTTTTGTATTCCAGTTAGTAAATACAGAGTCTGTCCTACAGTTGGTGTCATTCATTCACTGAACAAGCATTTAATAAGGACTTGCTAGGAAGTGAGGATAAATCATTAAATGATGGATAAGGTCCTACTTTCTCAGAGCTGACATCCTGCATTAAAGTAAGTAAATAAATGAAGACGAAAATTTCACACAAAGTTTTAGGAGAAATCCTGTACAACAATAAATTTTCTTCAGGACTTGTAATATTAAATATTTTATGAAGAGAGTATCACAGAAAATAAACAAAAGAAAAGCAACAAGAGTGAAGGGAGTAAAATGCAGACAATGTGTACAACTACTTCCTGAGAACTGGGAGCTCTGCCCCGTCTGCCGCTCCCATACAAAACACCAGCTAATCACCCTACAGGAAAGCAATCTCACCCTGACACCTCATGGTGAGCATATACTTAGCAAACCCTGAAGTTCAACCTCAAGTTATTCATTTTAAAAGATAAAAATAAACAGATTCGTAATTACAGACCATGTAACAAGATTAGGGGATTAAAATCATGTAAGGAAAAGAATAAAATCTGGCAGTTACTATCCTAGACCAGCATTTCCCAGAAGAAAAATAATGTAAACAAAAGAAAATTTAAATTTCTTAGAAGCTTACTATCCTAGACCAGCATTTCCCAGAAGAAAAATAATGTAAACAAAAGAAAATTTAAATTTCTTAGAAGCTACATTGAAGGGGGGAAAAAAGCAACAGATGAAATTAGCTTAACAGTATACTTTATTTAACCAAATATACCCAAAATATTATCATTTTAACAAGCAGCCATATGAAAAACTGAGATATTTTACATTCTTTTCTTCATACTAAGTCTTTGCAATTCTGTGTATATTTTACACATCTAATTCAAATGGTAAATTTTCAATACTTATTTGTATTTAGATTTCATTAAAGATGCAAAAGTAAATTCACACACCCAAGTTGTTCCGAACATGCTTTACACTGTATTGATAACGGAATTTAAGGTAATTATAATACAATTAAAACCCAGCCCCAGCCTCACCCATCCCATGGCGAAGGCCCAACAGTGACCCGTGGCCGCCACACGAGACTGGGGCTCCTACAGTCGACTGACTGCACCACCCAGCCCACGACAACTCTCTTCCATCAACACAGACTACATCAAAGAGGATGCTGTCCCTTATCTCCTGAGATAGTCATTTTCCAGTCTCCTTATCTAAAGCAGCTGTCAGTTTCTCTACCCAGATGACCAGGTGATAAGTTACCTCAATTATGTCACTTTGTTTCTCCAGATCTAGAATGTAAGTGCCAGGGAGCTGAGGGCTGGTGTGCTTTGTGCACAGCTGCATCTGCAGTGCCCAGACCGCAAGATACCACTGCCAACATGGCAACTGTTGAAACCAGTACTGTTTTACATGTTGCTAAATTATTTAATATGTGTATTATACTCTTATGACCTGTAAAAAAAAAAAAAGAATGACTAGGAACTGGTTGTGACAGGCAGTCTTCCGTATTGTTCAAATAATTGCAAGATAATTCAAATTATCAGATCTGTATTTTTAACCCAGAGAATTCATCCAGTCATTAGACTAAAAGATCGTAATGTGAATACCTTAGCTTACCTTACCTCTAACACTAGAGGCACAAATACTAGGATATGGATTTACTATTCTTCAAATATAAGCACATTACACTGCAAGGCAGAAATTAAGAATGTGAATATGTATTTTCTATACTGTACTTCCCACCCCCCAAATCGGAGCAAGAACTTCTGATCACCCTCTTACAAATATTTTACAAGATTTAATGGCTCCAGACAAAGGTCCATTAAGCATAATACACAGTTAAGAAGCAAAAAAAACAAGGTCTTTTAAATTTTCCTAATAAATCATCATGCATAAGTCTAAATAGCAGCAACAGATCCTAACCCTTTTATGACTCCCTAGAAGGATAATGGCGGGGTGCTGAACACAGGAGGGTGGAGGCAGCAAGTAGTACAGGGAAATCACAGTCTGAGTCAGAAAAATTCACTAATGTACAGACTGGAAGCAGAAATGCAAGACAGTTTCCTTCTTCAAAATTTATCATTTTTCTGCATTCATGTGCCCAAACATAGTTAAGCACCGACTTCTGCAGAGATATAATTCACTGGAGTGTCCAAGTACTGCCACAGGACTTCAAGTCATATTTTGGTTGAAGAAAACTAGTAATCAACAGTTAAACAAGAAAAACAAATGCATCTAGAAATCTATCCACATAAATTTGCTTTAGAGGATGGATGAAACAAAGCTTTACTCTCATTATCCTGCATGAGAATTCCTGCTGGAAAATAGGTTAATGAGTCACCTTGGGGTAGAAGCTGAGCCTCCTAAGTCCTGGACTCCCAAGGAGCAAGGAATCTGAATCCTTAATAAAAATGAGGGCAGGGTCTATGGACGAGAGGACTTCCTTGATCACAGATAACATGCCTTCCCAGAGCCACACCCATTTCTGTCTCACAAAAACAGAAAAATGCTTGGTCAAAGTGGATTTCCTGGTGTTAGGGTTAGTCTGTGGGAAGCAGGACAGAGAGGCACCCAGGAGACAGCTGGGTTACAATAAGAAACAAGTCTCCACACTTGTTTTCTATGCACAGATATTCTTAGCTAACACACACCATAATGTTTTAGAAACTATCTTCCAAGATATTTAGAAGGCTGCAAACCAAGCGATTATTTCTTTGCACTACCACAGTCACAATTTTTTTTTGAAGAAACTATTGTCAATATATTAACTATGTGCTCTCATTATGGACCAATTTCATTGTTTCAACGTACTATATGATTTTGAATAGACTTCCAATCACATACATACGTTAGCATAAATCTTTGTAAAGTCTCACAAGGCAGGTTATAGCTCTTTACAGCTTAAAATTACTTAACAATTCCCATTTATTGAACTCCTCAGTGGGCATTACTTTCTAAAGTGAGTAACGAAAATCGAAGCTGCAAAGGAAATTACATTTAGTAAATATACTCATGGTCTTAGAAAATACATTTATCAAATCTTTATCCTCAATCTAGAAAAGCAAAAGATGAGCTCACACAAAGGCCGTCATTTTAATCCATCAAAATAGTGTCATATTTACCAGGATGGTAAGCCAAGATCAGGAGTTTTCTAGCACCTTCACCTGTCATCTGGCCCACGCATGTTCAAATACACTAACACAAAAACAAATTATTACAGTTTCATTCTCATACTGGTAAGGAGAGTTGAAAATCAGTTAAGTGAAAAACTTTACAAAATTTTCAAAATGTATTTATATTTCTCTGTATTCCCTCTTCACTTGAATTAACTAGATTTGTGAACACAACAATAAAATCCCAGTTCAAAAAGAGCATTATATAATAAACACACGTTATGTCTAAGACTCAGCACTCAATAGCCATGGCATAGCCTGGTCAAGAATAATGGACTTCTTGCAGTTCTTGCCAGTTGGCAGGAGCTGGGAAAGCTTGAGTGTTTTAGTTTGTCTCAACAATTGGCCAGGGGTCCTACAGAATACACAACGTACCAGGACAATCATGTATGCCACCACCAACAAAAATCAACCAACCAAAAATGTTACTGTGCCTCTTTAGAGTAACACTGTAAAAGCAGAGGTTCTCAAAAGTGAG
The DNA here is from genome assembly GCF_025265405.1 of Mesoplodon densirostris. Classification (NCBI taxonomy): domain Eukaryota; kingdom Metazoa; phylum Chordata; class Mammalia; order Artiodactyla; family Ziphiidae; genus Mesoplodon; species Mesoplodon densirostris. Next base: position 358,934 of record NC_082677.1, read on the forward strand.
GTCCCCAGACCCAACATATCGGTATCACCTGGGAACTTGTCAGAAATGCCCATTATTGAGCCCCACCTGAGACGGGCTGAATCAGAAACTCTTGAGGTGCAGCCCAGAAATCTGTGTTTTAATGAGCCCTCCAGGTGATTCTAATGCACACTTATGTGGGAGAGCCATCAATTTAGAGGGAGAGCCATGGCTCCTGTATTTTAATTTAAAGCAGGGATTTTTTCCCCCCACTGTTGTACCTCAGCCGTGGAAGGGTCCAGAATGCACTAGGACCTCTCAATACAAAGTACGTACAACAAATACATGAATACAGTGACATTCTGAATGACGTGGCTCCCCATACATTCTTTCTGACTGAGGAAGCACCATTTGGTAGACAATCGCTCCCACTATTCTGCTCAGTTTGCTACACTGCTGGCTCCACAGTTATTCTGAGATATTCTGACCACATCCATGAAGATGTAACTGTTCTAACCAACTCAGAGTGAACGTTACAGAATAAACAGCCACTGAGCAAGTGACTGCCCCCAGCACCAAAAAGATCAGAAATTATTAAAAGAAAATCACCATGTCAAGTTGTTTGCTTTTTCTTAATATATAAAAACACAAGGCCACACTTGTATCACATTTGATATGAATTTACATTATCTAATAATTTAAATATACCCTGAGGAGAAATTAACTAAAATTATTCTGGCAAAATGTACAATAAGATGGTTTCTCTATTTTCATGTTACATAATATGGATGATTTGCAGAAAATAAATTTTTTAAACAAACATACAAAAATAAAAATGTATGTAACTTGGGCCAAACATGGCAAAGATAAACATATGCAAAATCTCATTCACAGAAGTCTGGTTGGCTGACATTTTGCATAAAAGAAGTCAGAACTCCAGGAAGAAAGTGTCTTACAGATCCAGTCACAAAAATACGACATGAAACTTTACAGATTTCTGCGGCTACTCATTTAAGTTTTTTATACTACTACATATATATAAATTTTCTACCTTAAACCGAGATGTATAACACATAATAAAAATGAATTTGATTTTGTAATGACAATTTCAGAGCTGGAAACAAATTCCAGGTATAAACATCAATTCCAAAACCTTCAACAACACCACCACACTTACATGGACCATCATTTAAGACACATGAGATCCACTTACATTATTACTGAAGCAATCAATGAAGGGCTCTTGTATTTAATGAGTAACTAAAAACTATTTAGTTTTTATACTTTTAAAAAAATAAGGAATATTAAAAAGAAAAAATCATGTATTCAAACTAAATACACATCTTAATTCTACCTAATCTTAATAATTCGAGTCTTAATTTTTAGACAGAAGTGCCTTGCATGAAATTTGGGTGATTATATTCTATGAAACAGAACTGACATTTTACTTATAAGCAGAATACCACTTCTTTTGAAATTCATTACTTTAACTCAGAATGACAAATTTAAACAGTAATTCTAACTAAAGATTTTAAAATAAACATAGTCAATAAAATAGAGTATCTGTTGCAGAGGGAGGAGTCGGTAACTATAACAAGTGATTTGAGCCATAATACAATATACTTGAAAAAGAATTTTTTAAAATGTGTATTATGAACTCTGGCTATATTATTCTAAGAAATGCAGTATCCTTCATCAAAAAAATAAAAGCTTCTCTTACTGAAAATATCATTTAAAAAAAAGTACACACTGCTAATTCCACCAGGTAAATAAAAATATAACAATAAGTTTCAACCAAAAGGAATACTTAAAGATATTTATAATCTAAACATGGTTTTATACAAAAAGATAAAAAGTCAAATAATATTCCCAAGGGAACATAGCACTCTGGACCTTTAAATATTCAGTCATGTAAGATTCAAACTTCAACCAGTAATAATGTTATTCAGTAATCAAGGAAACAAAAGAAACTTTCAAAACATTTTTCCTACATTCAGAAGATGGTGTTATTGATTAAAAAAAGAACTAATACAATATATAATGCATAAATCCTGATTTTAAAGATCAACAAACTATTTTAACAAGTTATGATCAGATACTATTAAAAATAGTGAAATTCTTCACCGTTTTCCCAGAGTGACATTCCATAAGTTACTTAACCACGTCCAACTGGGAAACTGCGCATACTTCATTTTACACAGCTGGGAAACCGTACTTTACTCACATTACAACTGCTTCTCATTTTTCAAAATTTAGTAGTGAAGGGCGCTGGAAAGGAAATAACACTTTTGGAAAATAGGAAACTACTGTCAATTCATTTAATCCTGATTTATTTATGATGAAATAACCCACGCTGGGCTACACACACCACTTAAGAGATGGCCTGGCTGCTTACTTTGAAGTAGCACCCCTGCCCCAACTCCACGAGCCCCTGTCTAGGAGTATCTAACCAACTAGGAAGTAAAGACAGGAAAACATTTACAACTGTGGAATCTATGAGTCAGGTATGTGGGTGTTCACTCCCTTATTCTTGAAAATAAGTCTGACTTTAAAATCACTGCTACCCTCTCATATTTCAGGAATATATTTTAACATGTTATTAGATATTGTAACAGAACTCTTATCAAAAAAAAAAAAAACCCCACCACATTTAAATATCACACTACTCCCCAGGAAATTTCCTCTGTTTTCCCAAGTAAAGCGTCCCTTTCATTTCTGACTAGTGCCATTTGACACCAAATTATCAAATTATTTAAAGGTTAAACATACATTTAATCACATTCTTTCACAAAACATTTCCCTTCAATCACATATTTATGTTCTTTCTCTCATCCAGAATCTAAGTTGTAATTATAAACCCAACCCCAAATTATTAAGTGACTATTAACCATTCATCGTGACATTCAGCAATTACTATATAGAGTTTACATATAACACCAAGTTTCTGAAATATTCAACAAGTACGTTTCTGAATAAAATGTGATGGTATGATTTCAATTAGTATTTGGGAAACAAGATCCAATTCAGTTACTATCATTGCTGATAATCTCTATTTCTATTAAATGGCAATTCCAAGTAAAACAGATATTTTTCTCCATTACTGATATTGTAGGATTAAAAACAAATATTTAATCTCTTCCAATGAACTCTCAGCGCTGATTTTAAGCAGAAAAATCCCAAAACTCAATGAATAATAACAAATTAGGCTTTATGAAATACAAGTGAACCAATAGTTCTTTAAAAACTGGATCTGTCAAGAAAATGAATACATTTGTTCCCAAAATAAACAAAAATGGGGAAATTAACAAAATACATTGCTAAAATAAAACAACTGGAAAATGGGTATTCCTTTATTTGTGCATGTTAATAATAGCATATGAAACCTAAATCCTGCAGACTTTAAATTCAGTGTTTCAAATCATTACACAAAAAGAAACATAATATTGTGATGTTATAATACTAAAACTGTTTCATATTATCTTTTTATGGAAAGAATTATGGGAGCATATATGACAAATTCACACTTATTTAGAAAAGCTAGTACTAGTCTTTATTTTTATATTTACTGGTTTTAAGCAAATGACATTCAAATGTCTTCCTTGGTATATACTTTTTCACAAGAAAAAACAATGACTGAGCGAGCCACAGAGTTGTTTAACTGGACAAAAACACTAAAAACTGAATAACTAGCAATTCACAGATGCTCCACTTGACTGTCACTCAGAAGCTGACTGTTTCCAGGGTAAACTTGGTAAGAACTGGAACAAGGACTTTCTCGACGCAGGGACAAAGCTGTGTAGAGCTCTGTTCTTGGAGCCAGAGTGAGCCGGACACTAGAAAGTTCAGGAGATTAGGGCATCTCTTTGTGCAATGCTTTCAAATGTTCTTGAATGAATCGTATAGAATTTCACAGCCTTGGCCAAAGATAGCTTGGAATTAACATCAAGGATAAAGTTTCTCCCAATCTTACTTCAGCTTTGAAGCAAAATACAATGCTAAACATTACCTAAGGATTATATGAATAAAAATAACAGATGATGGGAAAGGTATGTATTTAGGTGCAAGAGACATCACTTAAAAATCATAACTGATGTTAGAACTCCCCACACTGCAATTAATGTCACAAATCAGAACAAATCCCACTCCCTGCCAACTCACACTCACGGAAAACGTGATGAGAATAGTCTTTGATTATTATTTTACAATCTCCATATCATGTTTTCAAAGATTTGCCAAAAACAAAAGAATACTGCAAATTTTAGAAAACAATTCCCTCCATACTGTTGTGTCTAAAAAACAGAACATAAAATAGGACATAAGAAAAGTTTGATACAAAAGCATGCATCTCAATCACGCTTTACACTCAACTGCTTTCACGCAAGAATTTACATAAGTAACCAAAGTTCTTTCTTTCCGAAGTATGCCTTCCAGCAAAAACAGAAACCATGCAAAGATGAGTAATATTTACATACTGTTCACTTTAAAAAAGCACATTATTCTTCAGAAAAATGCTAAAAGTATGATATACTAACACACTGAAATGTTATGTGAGAAATAACTATGCTATGACCGATGCCTCAGATTTGTGGTTTACATTAAATACATAATTCCTCAAACGTAATTCTAAATTAAACATGTCTAACATACAGAATTTTAAATATAACGAGGACTCTGTTTTGGAATAAAAATCCCAACCAATGTGGTAAGATGTTTCTCCATACTATTGGAAATCAATCTTCAAAACACGTATTTGACAGTAGAGAGATCTGATTCCAATAACACTAGCCATACTCAAGTTAATTCTGTTTTTTAAAATAACCACTTGAACTGTATTCCTGGGAGACAAGCACACCTAACCTGTCAGACAAGTTTTGCTGGAGAGACTCCTGAGCGACAGAAGAACATTCACAACCCTGCAGAGTCAGGCCACCTTGAACACTTCTAGAAACCAACATGCTCAAGAAATGCCCAATTTCTTCTAAATCACAGAGCAAATCCTCACCTAATATCCAACCTAACAGTATTGTTTGATTTTAAAGAAAATTTAAAGGGTAAGATCTAGATATTGATACCAAATAAATAATAGCAGATAAGATTAAAAATAAGACATTATTTTATAAGCAAAAGAGATTTGCCTTCAAACAGGTTTTTTTTTTCCAAGATTCAAAAGATTTATTTGGAAAAATCAGCACAGGACAAAGATATCCTTAATATTCCTCCTCAGAATATTTGAATATTCAGAATCTATATGAAATGTAGACAGCAACTCTGATTTCACAGGACATCAATAGTGCATACAGATGTAATCCCCATACCCGCCGCCCTCCCCAATGTACTACTCTGTCTGCCCCTTAGTGACATCAGTTTTCACTAAGCTTCTATCTTCAGGGCAACTTGCACAAACTAAAAAACAGAAAATCATTTGCATTTTTAAATGGCTGGGATTAGTTAAAGCAACCAAAGTATTACTGTTACAGCAAAGTTTAGTAAAACTATAAGAGAATACCACTAATAACATTTTAAAATTATCCAAGATGGTTTCTTTATTGAGATTAACTACATAGAATTCACAGTACTATGGCATACTTATATTTAGCTAAAGTCACAAACACATTTGAACATTCACAATGATGAGTATCATCATTACCATTCTAATCTACAAAGCTTATGAATAAAGAAAAATACAAAAACCTCAAGTTTTACCAAAAAAAAAAAATTTAACGTCTACATACAATAACAATAAAACCACTTCTAGGTAACAGGTAAAAGTGTATTGTTTTCCTCTAAGTAGTCAGGAATGAAAGAATGTTTAATACCTACGACGCTTATTAGGGCCTTCAAAATTGCCCCCTTGGCTTCCTCTACCAAAACCACCAGGACCACCACTACCAGGACCTACACCACTCATCGGTGCTTGGGGGGTCTCAGAACCTGTTCTACTACCCATAGGTGAGCCCATCTGAGACGGTGGTCCTTGTGGAAATCTATCATTGTGCTATATAATACCACATAATACATGTGAAGTCCATTTGGAACACGCCAAATGTAAGTGACAAGAAAAATTGGCAAAATCCCAAGTGGTGGTGTCATGAAGTTCAGCAGAAAGTCCAGCAGAATCAGGATCACACATAGAAGGAAGAAAGGAGCAATTTAATTAGTTACTATGTTTAAAAAATAAAAGAAGCATCTGAATGAAGAGTTACATTTTGCTAATGCTATGCCCCAATTTCATGAAAAAAGAACTGATTTTATGAAGTGAATGCCATCTTAAACCTAATTAGTTATTATTATACTGTTCTGATCTCTCTTTTTTTAATTATTTTTTTTTTTTGGCAGCGCCGCACAGCTTGTGGGATCTTAGTTCCCCAACCAGGGATTGAACCCAGGCCCTCAGCAGTGAAAGGGCCAAGTTCTAACCACTGGACGGCCAGATAATTCCCTCTCTCTTTTTCATTAAAGTTTATACTGCATGTAACAGTGCCGGTAATAAAAATACTGTTTGCATCACACTGTTTGAAAAAGTAAACATAAAAATTTCAGTAGCAGTGCTTTTAACATAGAAAGCATGAGTATAAACACACAGTTATAATTTCAGTATGAAAACTTCTGAGGTGTTTTTCTGGAAAGACTATTACTGGGAAAATAGATTTAGTTTTTAAAAGCTGACAATTAGCATGTACTATTAATAGCAGAATAAAAACACCTGAATTATGTATTTTGTAAAACTTCACAGTAATAACCACATATATTAATCTCAAAGGTTGAACAGAACTCCCTACATGCAGCAGTAAAATATCACTGTGAAAAAGACTAACGGGGATATTTAAATAAACTTTACCATTTCTGCGGGAGGTATGGAAAAGCAGGCCAGTTACTTTTACTTTTAACTCTCTGCTGATGATTATATGCTACACAAAATTTAACCGAAGTATTTACAAATTTTTACTAGCTCTCAGACATTTTACTACAAAATAAGCCTCCAATGGAGGAAACAGGTACACTAATTAGTATGCAACATCTGACCCGATCACAGTCGATATTACGGCACTGCTTCATTATCTCCCTATGTTAACACTCATTTAAAAAACCTGTTAGCATGTCCAATTTGTCCAAATTCTTAAAGGACTGTATTTAAAGTAAATAAATTTTAAAATAATAAAACACCGCATCCATCAGTTCTAAGACGCACATTCACTGCTCATGTCTCTGAGACCAGGAGGGTTTAGAGCTGATGGCAGTCTGCGTTTAACAGCAGCACCTTTTCTTTCTCAGCAGCAAAGGCGCCTTCAGTTCCAAAACTGAACTGCCTTTTCCAAATATACGATCAACTAATTTCCCTTTTCTAAATGTTACTTAGGACAACCATTAAAAAGAACTAAATGAGAAAATGTCTTAGGAATATAACATCTCAAACAGTGACAGACTTTAAGGGAAATGAAAAACAGTAGCAGTCTTGCCACTGATTCTCAAATATAATATGAATTACAACTGAAAAACGTTTTTATAATATTTAACCCACACAAAGATATCTTCACACTCTCAAACCAAGAAATGAAATTGTCTACTTTAAATTTAGTATCAAATTTAATTAAAATTAGTAAGTCTATAGTAAGAATACAATGTAAGCTTAAAATATATTTTAAAACTTTAATGTAAATTTTTTAGTTAAATTCTCTGAAATTACTCATAAATGATTTTTTATGAAAAATGACAGAAAACTGTGTTTTCATACATATTGAGGTTTTGTACCCCACCAAAGGTAAGGAGTTCACACAGGAATAAGAACACAATCACAAAATACTTGACCATTACATTGAATGCTGGTAAGAGGTGTATACAAATTAAATTTAAATCACTGTAAAATGACTAGAATTAACATATATATCTGCTATATACTTAAGTACAAAAGCATGCCATGGATCATAATCCTAACTCTTGGGAAACTAAAAAACTGCCTCTCATAAATCACCATCTAACTTCACAAAATTACCTTTTCTTCATTGGATATTGATCTTTACTGACAAAACAAATGATGCCAAATTATGTTAAGTGTGAAGTTACCTTTGGGGCAGAAGTATATATTACTGAATATAATCACAATAATGTTTATGATACATTACCACTGCTCCATTATCTGGCATCATTGGAGTTCCCATATTTGCAGCTCCTTCTGGCCCCATGGCAGGACCAGGACCCATTGGTGGGCCAGGTATAGTTCCTCTGTTGTTCATATTCATACCCATCATTGGAGGAGGACCTTGGTTACCAGCAGGTGCTGGGCTAAACGCATCTACGTAAAACAATCTATACTTAGAGCTGTCCTATCTTAGTTGATAAACATTTAAAATTTAACAATACTTAGGCAATCTATATAACAAGACTATTATCAAAATTATTTTACTTCCTTGAGAATGGGACACTCAATTATCTACCCTGATAGAGCATTATATTTGCTAAACAAATGTACATAAAACAAATGAGAAAACTATCAATTATTTTTAGCACATTTGAGACTATAAAAGCTTGAAAGTTTTCTTTAAAAAATCAGTATTATTTGCTGTAGTCTGCTTTTTAACCAAATACTCCCTTACGAGTGGTGACAACTTTCTACCAGTTTAAATTAACGGTAAAAGGATTAGCACTTAGGAAACCACTTGATTTTCTTACAGTCATGACTAAAAATACTAGCATGTAAATTATATTAAATTGTGAAGGGAGAAACCATATCCTCATACATACACACATACATACACATACATACACACACACACACACACACACACAGAGTTCACTGTAAATAAATTCTTGGCTTTTATATAATTACTGAACATCTCCCAAAATTATAGGAGGTAATCTTTTTTAACTTTATATAGAACTATGCAATAGAAACAAACAAAAAAATTGAAATGATTCATCATGACAAAACTTATTTCTAAAAGCAATTGCAACCAAATACAGATAAAATATTAATACAGATGTTTGAATTTTTTCAACATGCTGGAATTCTGGAAATGAGAACAATCGGATACTTCAAATTTTTTCATCAAAAGACATCCATCCACCTGCTTCATGTTAACTGCAATAATGTTTAAGCTGTAATACATTTATAATGGCCTCAAATACAACATTTTTGGGTATCCTCTTTGAACTTAAAAAAATTTTAAACTACTCATACTTGTTTATCATTAAAAATTCATGACAAAGACTGATTCTGAGTTTTCTTCTAGTATTTCATTATCTAGTTAATTTCATGACATTCAGAACTCAATTTCTCAACAACACATTATAATAGGAGTGGCAGTTTTCATTCAAACTCACAACTCTACACAGCACCCAAAGCAGCTCAACCTGCACAGGACTGAGTCCAGGGAGCTGAGAGGAAGAAATATGACTCCCTGTCGGGCCCTAGCAACAGACCCTTGCTCTTTCCGAGCCCAATCCCCATGATCCCAGTCACTTCCTAGGGAAGGAAGCAGTTCGTTAATGCCCAAAAGTTCTTGTTAGTAAATCTACACTTTAACTACACAAGAATACTTCTATTCCCTTAAGATAGCTATAAATAAAAATTTTTACTAGACTCCCACAACATCTCCCATAAGTGAAATGAGGAAGGGTAGAGACAGTATCCAGGAGGAATGTTACCTCAACTTTCCCCAAAAAGAACAGATAACGGATTAGGTTTTTTTTTTACTCTTTTAATAGAACATAATTATCACACCTAACTTATGAGATACGAATATGACTATACAAGTATGGGTATAATAAAATAAATGAAAAATATTTAAAACTATCATTAGTTGAGGTAGACTTATTTTTAGTAACTATGTCTTCTACCAGATGGCTGTAATTAGACTAAATTTAAAGATCTAAGGAATGTTAGAATTATCTGGTCCCCTGAAAAGCAGTTATATAAACTATGTTCCACTTCGTACACACTGGTAACAGACCAGAAAATCTGTCATGTTTAATCCATGCAACTTGACAGGATATGACAATTTACCAACTTAACAGTGACATTCAACTGCATGATAAGGACTTGTAGCTCCATGGATCCGTAACTATCATGAGGATAAAGTCTCACTTTGAATAAAATGTAAAGAGGAGAAAATTAAATGGAGTGGATGTTAGGGGAGCTAATTAAGTGCTCAAATGTAAACATGGTTCTCTGGTGAATAAAATGCCATTAAAATTTTTAATTCTCTTAAATTCCTCACTAAATAAGGAATCTAAAAGTATGTTCTCCCATTTCTTCTAATGAAGTTGCTAATCAAGTAAGAAAGTCAGAATGTTTTCATGGTCTCTGAAACATCACACGTTTCAAGTTTGGTTCTGATGTTAATGACACACTTAAAATCCTTAAATCCAACTGGATTATATTATACACCAGCCCACAATTTACTTTGAAAAAGACATAAATACTGAACCACCTGTACATTACTAGACCCTCCACTGTGCTTTCTAATTTAGAACTTCTCATGTACTCTTGGTTCACTAACTTTTTTCATGTATCCATTGTACTAACTTCACAATTAAGCTCTTTTGGCTAAGGGCTATGTCTCGTGCTTCCTTTGCATATCAGAGATGCTCAATAACTACTTTTTGGTAGATAAGAAAAGTGACGAAGTAAACAGCAATTGTGTTAAATGATTTAGATTATCTAACTGGCAATGGCAAAGGAACTGGCATGGGGGAGGGGTGCTTGGTCATGGAAAATGCTCGATCCACATATTAGAGGCTTTAAGATGTCTTATTCCACATACTACATGTACATTCCAAGTACAATCTAGATTTCCTCAGTGGGAGTGCATGTGATGCACACTGGAACGTTACGGTAATGTAATCTTTGCAACAATATGTACATTTGACTTTATATAAAGTTTGTAACCTCAGCTTCTGTGGGACAATGTGAAATTAATATATAAAATTTTATTATTTACCTAATTTTCAAACGTTATGACAGTTCAAACTTAATAAGACATATGAAAACATCCCATACTTATTTTTCCCTTAGCTTATTTACTTGATATTGCTGCCCTAACAACCTGGTTATACAAGCAATCAATATTAAAGATGCTAATATAGGCACTTTCTTAAAAACTTCACATCAACTCTAAAGATATACATTAGCCTAAATATGCAAGACACATCTCATTTACTTGACAAGTCACAGATGTCTCCGAACAGTGCAGTTCTGTGCACAATACTGTGGGTTAGGGCAAAATAAGTTAAACATTCAGTAAAAGGAATAAAAATAGCCTCAAAGTTACACAAAAAAATTATCTTAAAATAGAAATAAAATACTCTCAAGAAGTTTATAGACATTACAACTCAGAAACTATCAAAATTCCAAGACAGGGCTTCCCTGGTGGCGCAGTGGTTGAGAGTCCGCCTGCTGATGCAGGGGACACGGGTTCGTGCCCCGGTCCGGGAAGATCCCACATGCCACGGAGTGGCTGGGCCCGTGAGCCATGGCCGCTGAGCCTGCGCGTCCGGAGCCCGTGCTCCGCAACAGGAGAGGCCGCAGCAGTGAGAGGCCCGCGTACCGCAAAAAAAAAAAAAAAAAGATAAAAAAGCCAATTTCAAGGCATGAAATCTGATTTTTAAAAATGCAACAACATAGCTTTATTCCACCATGTGAAGACTCAACAAGTTTCAGGTCATTTACCAAAACCTGTTTACAGGTTTCTTTTTGTTATATCTATTAAAACATAATACATCTTTTAGCCTAAGAATAAACAAAATAAAAATGTTCTTCCTAGGCATGTATTTTTAATATATACTGGTATTTTTTTCTCATTAAATAAATATAAGAAATTTCACCACTTACAAATGCTGGTTGCAAATTTTTGTTTGTTACTGATATGTAGATACCACAAATAGCATGTACAGTTCCCTGAAAAATGACAAGCGACAGAAGGCTTTGCTTAAAATCCCTACCTCCCATGTTTATTGCTCCACGGGGACCCATATCACCCATTCTCATTTCCTGTTCTCTCTGTAAGTAAACATAGTTGTCACAGTCAACCTATCGATCTTAGGACTTTACATTTCCCATCTAAAATCAAAAAGAAAAGAATAAATTGCGACATCATGTTCCATTAAATTTTTTTTAATTTCCAACATCATTTACTTAATAAGAACACTGAAAAGAAACTTCAGTCTCCCAGGCTTAATTAATATACTGCAAGTGCTTAGAGCATCCAATTTATATTGCTATATTATCAGTGAGTCATACAAAAAACCTACTACAGGATATTTTTAATGTTATTCTTCCAAGAGATCATACACACATGCCTAGATTCTAAGAGAAGAAAAATCTAACAATAATAACCACCAGGACCAACTATTTTTCCCTCCCAGGTCTCTAAAGTCTTAAAACAGAAATGACCGTTACCACTTTCGTATTCAAATGTATTCAAACACACAACACAAGCAGCTGTGGGGTACTAAACCAAAAATAAGGTTATAGACAATTTTCATTTTTGAAATATTATAATTCACCTTTGCATTTTTATTCCAGTACTCAAGCATTATTTCACCCAGGACCTACAGATATACCATGAAAGCCTCCACTACACACAAGCAATTATTGAAAGATCAACATAATATTGCTTCCTTTATGAACAAGAATTTTTCTTGGAAACAAAAATAAAAGTGTTATTACAGTTGGAAAGTTCTGAAACAAAATGCTCTTGAGGTTATCTGTGACATAAAAAGCCATACAAATGTACAAAACGTTTTAAGTTTCAGTATAGAAACTATTTCCTAAAAACCCATTTACCAACAATAGTTATATAGAATTAACTTCAATGAAATCTCTAGGTGAAATTACCCAACATACCATAATTGAAATTTACATTACTATTTAATGATCTTGTGCAATACCAGACAAGTGTGTTAAATGTAGCAATCATAAAAAACATTGAGGCAAAAGTAGCAATGTCTAAATCTAAAGAAAGCATCATTTTTCTACTTTTAAAAGCAGTCTTATTAATAAAATGCGTTGGTTTTAAAATACTAGTGAAAAACACCTATAAAGCTAGAAATAAAGGAAATAAAAGCCTATGATAGATAAATGCCATGAAGCAGCAAATCAACTGCCCATCTAACCTAACAGAGATGCCTCAAAAGTTAACCTTTAATGAAGCTATGAGAAAAAAACACTCACATAATAGCTTCATGAAGAAACGTTGCTCACTGCCTAGAAAACGTAAATACCAAAGCTTTCCCAAAGCTAACTTTTAACTTTCCAAAAAACAAATTTCTTTCATCATAAAACATTTGACTATTAATGGATACTATTACTGACCAGCAAAAAAGCTATTTTATAAAACTGACTACTGATGAAGTTATATAATTTTGCAATTATAGGGAAAATACTATTCTCTAATCACACTTAGCACTATTATCAATAAATTAAACCAAGCTGTCATTTCCTCATCAGCAAAGCCTATTGACAAAGTGTGGACTGTCTGGGCATATCCAAAATCTTCCAGGCACTATTTATATGAGATACTCTTCAAGAAGAGCTGCTTGCCCTCCAGCACCAGAGAGTAAAATACATGGATTTTATGGCCCCAACATTTTTGGGGACAAAGGTGTAACATATTTTTTGACTTGTCTTAACTATGAAAGACTAGAAAGGCAATATCCAATCACTAACAGAGGGTAATTATTAGCCTCACTCTTTGAGACTTCAATTTTCAAATCCCCCTTAAATACCCCAACACCCTAGCTTCCTAGTCATATTTTAAGGTTATTCTTTCTATAAACCTGCTACTACATACTTCTAGTAAAATGCAAGAGGCAGAAGTAATATTTAAGGATAGTGTTATCAACAGACATTAAGACAGTACTTCTCATTATAACTTGATATACCAAATATCAATAAGGAGAATCACTTGAATAAGTGCATTTTAACTATGTACCCACCCCAATAGCAATACATCAATAAGGCCCTCACCTCTCCTACGAATTCTTCTAATATATTTTAAATTAGAACTGATACATGTGATATTTTTATAATACAAATTTTAATGTTTTATTACTTTACCAAAAATTATTGTGCTTTAACAGGCAACAACTTATATGTAAAAATCTCAAAAGACTGCAGTGTAAAATGATAAAAGCTATGATGAACACTCCATTTTAATTAATTCAATAAATCCTCATAGCAACCCTATGAAGGTCGACTGTTATCCTTAGAGATCATAAAACTGAGTCATAGACCTGTTCAATAACTTACTCAGGGTCATACATGTAGCAAGTGGTTGAGCTGACCTACAAACTTCTGCCAAAACAGAGTTCACAGAATTTTCTTCTTCACAGGGCACCTTCATTCTTCAAGAATTCCAAGACTAACAAAAGGCAAGATTTTTAATGTATTCTTACCATGTTTGTAAAGCAATTATACTCCAATAAAGATGTTAAAAAACAAAAACAAACAACCAAAAAAACCCATGTCTACTAGTTAGACACATTTTGCTTCTCTTGTTCAAGTTCATTTCCCAGGAAGCTGAAACCTCTCTCATATTTCACTGCCTTTAAATTGAATAATAAAATGTTAATTTGTATTTTATGGAAAAAAAGAATTCTGCATATGTATTCTTGAAAGCTGGTCAGTGAAATATGCCTAAATTTACCAAAAAAGAAAGTAAACTACAATTGATTCCAAAGCCGCATATCAAAGCAGCATTCCATCAACAAAACAAAAAGGTTGTTCTCAAGGTGTGGTTCCTGGAGTGAAGAGTCCCCAAGACACATCCAAGACGTGCACAAACTCAAAACTACTTTATTAGAACACAGGTCTAACACTGGTCTAGTTGGGCTTTTCACAGAGACACTCGCAGGGATGGTGCAAGAGCAATGATGGGCAAAAATCCTGGTGTTTCAGCACAAACCAAGGCACTGGCATTCAATTGTTACCAGTAACCATTGTACTCTAGACATTACAATACAACTACATTTAAATGATTTCAATTATGGCTGTCCCAGCCAGAGAATCCAGAAAAGACTGAAGATTAGATTGTAAGAAAATAAAACAGGACTTCCCTGCTGGCACAGTGGGTTAAGAATCCCCCTGTCCATGAGGGGGACACGGGTTCCAGTCCTGGTCCGGGAAGATCCCACATGCAGCGGAACTAAGCCCATGCGCCCCAACTACTGAGCCTGCGCTCAAGAGCCCGCGAGCTGCAATTACTGAGTCCACGTGCTGCAACTACTGAAGCCCATGTGCCTAGAGCCCGTGCTCCACAACAAGAGAAGCCACAGCAAATGAGAAGCCCATGCACCCCAAAGAAAAGTAGCCCCTGCCCGCCACAACTAAAGAAAGCCCGTGCGCAGCAACGAAGACCCAACACAGCCAAAAAATAAAATTTTTAAACAAATAAATAAGTAATTTTTTAAAAGAAAAGAAAACAGAAGCTGTATTTCAAAGAGCTGGATTTTATTTTATTTTTTTTTCTTTTTGGCCGAGCCACAGCATGCAGGATCTTAGTTTTCTGACCAGGGATCGAACCCAGGTGCCCCTGCAGTACGAGCGCACGGTCTTAACCACTAGACCACCAGGGAAGTCCTCAAAGAACTGTAGTACAGGTAGTTCATCAGTTTCTAAGACATGGGTCTGAAACAGCTACCAGTTTGGTTCTCGAAAGATCTCTGACTCGTGTTCAGTTACTTCGTCGAGTAGGTCAGGACCCTGTCATGAGACAGGTGGAAGAAATAACCCTATCACAGTATTTTCTCTGGCAGCAAATGAGATGTGGTGATCAGGGGAAAATGAAGCACACCAAATGGGTGAGGTCAGTCAAAAACACGGCACAGACTTTCAGTATTCTGACCAGGTCTCAGAGATGTGGCATATCAGTATGTGAAAAAGGGGTCTCGAATTTATGTGGACGGAAAGGTAGACTATGGTGAGTATATGGATAAAAATAATGTGAGATGACAAGTAACAACAATTACAGATGATAACATTATATTTCCGAGTGACCAGACAAAAGAGTTGGCATAGAATGGACAATTCTTCTTTGGCCATTGTTTGGTACAGTCTCATTTCCAAATCATGATTGTCTTTATAGTTTATAAGGACAAGAATTAAAACACTCTTTTATATTAAAAAAATAATAATTTCAACTATGAATACCTGGATGAAGCAGTAAAAATGATTAATTTTATTAAATCTCTAACTTTAGGTACATGTCTTTTTATTATTCTATGCAACAAAACAGATATATACATTAAGCATTTCTGCTGCATTCTGAAATATGGTGGTTATTTTTAAAAAAAACCATTCTTATGATTGGGTTGAAAGCTGAATAAGACACATTTTCTTGGAGCAAGATTTTTACTTGAGACAGCATTTGACAGACAAACCAAATAGTGACTTGTGTACCTGGCAGTAATTTCTGATGAGTGGCTGATATTAAGAAATGTATTTGTTTTTAACTTTGTATAACAAAATACATTAACATTTTTATGATTTGTGTAACTCAATTGGTCAGTATTTTTCAGCTTGGTACATGACATTACAAACTCATGCATAGGTAAAAGATCCACTCAAAGGTAGACCAATGGATTCTAATGCAAAAGAGTACTTTTAAGAAAATACTGCTTGTCAAATTTCACTGCAGTATCAAACAACAATATTCACAATTATCTGAAAAGGTTAAAATATATATACCTCTCTCCACTTACTTATCCATGTGAAACCAGATTCTCTTCGTATTTTTTAACCAAAAGAGCATTTTGCAATAGGTGGAATGCAAAAGCAAATATGGGAAGCCAGCCATTTTCTTATAAAGCCAAACACTGAAAAACAGTAAAATACCACTCTTCCCACTACACAAAGTTGAGCATTAAAGAAATTTCACAAAAAATGTAAAAATAAGGCCACTCTTCCCACTATAACACATTTTCTTTTAAATTTCTCTTTTAATTTCTTACATGGTAAACATTGATATAACCTAAACATAAAGCTCTTTGGGGTCTTCAATAATTTTTAATAGCTTTAAAAAAGGATTTGAAACCAAAAAGTTTGATAACCACTGTTTTTGAACTCCAGTCAATATTTACTCATGAAAATGTAAAGTGGCAGAAATTTTGCACTAATGTAAATTAACTAAACCAGTATACCCCAATGTGCAGAACCTGACATTATTTTATGTATAATATTGATTTTTTCCCTTTAATACTTAATACTTAGGATATCAATCTGTGATTTTTGAAGATATTTTTTAGGTAATCTAATTTAAACAAATATTGACTCTATGTAATTATCAACTGGAACAACATTCTGCAGTCAATGACAAAATGTGCTCAGCTCACACACTGATCAGTCTAAGCCCTGACAGCCACCATCATTCTTCTTTAATTCATAAAGTCCTCTCTCATGTATGTCTCTAAAGAAACTTCTAAGGATTATCTAAGGATCACAATGTGCCACTTAGGTTCAATGTCTTAATAAAGAAAATGCTAAAAATCCTGATATAAAAATGCTGAAATAAAACTTTTAAATCTAAAAGAAATATAATTCTAGAGAAACGTGTAAGTTCTGGCAAGTAACAATATTCAACCTTTTTCTCATTAAATATTCCTAGAATTTTTCCTAAAAATAAATTACTCTTAGCACTTGGAAATATAGCTTTCCCTTCACTAGAGAAGTTTACATACAAGAATAATAAGACTGTTAGATAGCTAGTCAAACTTTCACTGGAGAAAACAAACAAACTGTCAGCATCTGGAAATATGAGGTAACAAACATATTTACAAGTAAAGAATGGAACAGAAATCAATTATGTGAAATATTTTTTAAAAATAGGTATAAAGAAAAATAAAATCACAAAAAAGTAGGCCACTTTGCCAAGAAATTATCCATTCATTTAAAAAGTGTTAAGTTATGGGAAGGTGTGCATCAAGAAAGTAATCTTCTAATAAACTAAAAAGGGAAACAAGAAATGTTCCTATTAATAGAGCTCAAATAATAGCATGCAAACTTTCCAACATAACCAACGGAGAAAGTGTGGAAGACTTAACATTTTTAATTCAAGTAATAAAAAACAACACTTTCCAAGATATTATATCACTTACTGCTATATGGGGGGGGGGGTATTTTAAGTAACATAAGACAATCTTTAAAATATACAATGTATAGTGGGTTTTCCCCTTCAATCTGCATTCCAAAATATCTGCCCCCATGAGTATTGAGGAAACATTCCTCAGGTTTATGATTGCTTAAGTGAAACTTTACATCCCATTTCATTAGGGAACTGTTAAATAAGACAAAAGAGTTACCACAACACATCTATTAGAGTGTCCAAAATCCTAAATGGTGACAACAGGAAATGCTGGTGAGGATGTGAAACAGCAGGAATTCTCATACACTGCTGGTGGGAATGCAGAATGGTATGCCCCCTTTTGGAAGACAATTTAACAGTTTCTTACAAAACTACACATACTCTTACCATACGATCCAGCAATCACGCCCCTCGTTATTTACCCAAAGGCACTGAAAACTTATGTCCACACAAAAACCTACACACGGATATCTGTAACAACTTTATTCATAACTGACAATCAAGATGTCCTTCATTTGGTGAATGGATAAACAAACTGTGGTACATCAGATAATGGATTATTCAATGTTAAAAAGAAATGAGCTATCAAGTCATGAAAAAAACTAGAGGAGGGACCTTACTTAAATGCATATTACTAAAAAGCCAATATGAAAAGACTTCATATCGTATGATTCCAACTATACGACTTTCTGAAAAAGGCAAAAATATGGAGACAGGAGAAGAATCAGTGGTTGCCAGGGATTATGGGGAGGGAGGGATAATAGGCGGAGCACAGAGAATTTTTAGGGCAGTGAAACTACTCTGTGTGAGACTGAATGGTGGGTACGTGTCATTTTCCATTTGTCAAAACCCAGAGAACATGCAACACCGAATGTAAACTATGAACTTTTGGTGATGAGGCTACGTCAGACACAAGTGCACCCTGTACGCTGTGGGAAGCTGATGCTGGTGGGAATCTGACGTGAGGGCATCTGTACGTATGTGGGGTGAATGGGGTGCGTGGGAAATGTTCCTTCTGCTCAATTTTGCTGTGAACCTAAAACTACTCTAAAAAATAAAATTTACTTCTGAAAAACTTTAAAAATGTTTCTTTTTGAATAAATTATATCTTAATTTATATCACAAGTTTCAGTCATGAAATAATAAACATTTCTTACTTGTTAAATATTGAATCAGAAATAGAAGGAACCACAAATACAAGTAGGGGGCTTTATCCTTCGCTTACTGTACTGATTAACCTAAACACATGTGCCTCTTAAACTACATTCACTCAACAGTGTATTTTTGAAGCCTGGTTCAGGTAACTTTATAAACAGATTGTTCTGAGGTCACTGTCAAATTCAACTGGTCAGCAAAATTAACTGCTACTTTTTAAAACATAAGATGGCTTTCTAATTGAAGATGAATTAAATATAACTACACATAATCTAGCATGCATCAAGAGACAGAAGGGAATAAATATTTTAAACAAATCAATTTTTAAAATGAATTTATATTGAGCTTAGAATTGTATTTCTCATCTATATGCCCGAGGGACATTTTCAAGTTTATCCTTTTCAACTGTCATGGAAAACTCCCTCTGAAAAGCTGCTTTTAAAAACTGAAATTAATTAGAAATATATATAATTATTCTACAAATTTAGTTATTTTATCCCAAACTCTTAAAGAAATCAGCAATCTGAATACCAACTACAACACAGACATAATACTTTTAATTACATCTTACCAAGGCACATATAATACTGGTTTGCATTTCTTTACCTGTAACCTCTTACCCAGTACATTTCCATATCAAAATCAAAACAACTATCATGACTGGCCAGATCAAGGGATGAAAGATTAAATTAAAGAGCAAATATAAGCTGCACAGGAAGCAATTCCAAATTGGTCCCACCAACAGAAGAAAGCAAACAAAGCATATGTGTTCCAATGTATGAAGAATTAAGTACGTATTTAAAAGAGAGTATCTTTTTCTATTCATGATACTAGACATAAAACAAGTTATCTTAGCAGTCTACCAGAAGCTTTGAAAGCCTGGCAAATTATACAGTTTCTAAGTAGACAACTCAAAGCAACAGATTCAAAATATACTAATATTTAAAATATTTAAATGATAACTAAATACAATTCAAAAAGTTATTTAAAATTTACAATTATAAGATAAACTACTATATAAGCATTTCTAGTGCTTAAAAGCAGGATTTAGAAAAAGCAGTAATACGTCAGATTAAGACATTATATATATCATGAGAATCGTGGCAAATATATAACCAGAAAAGACAGGATTTGAAACGTGGTGCACAGTGTAGTGGAGGATATCATAAGACAGAGGCAAACTCACCCATTTACTTTAAATTACTTGAAATTTCAAACAGAAGTAAATGCATTTCATCGGCAGAGCACGCTTACAAACCCAAGTTTTCTGCTCCCTGCCACTAGCAGTTAGTTAATAATTACACATGGATATCGATATTCACATTTATCTAGTTCGCTTTGGTAGAAAAATTCTGACATTTCAGGTGATACTACAGAGCTTCATGCCCTCAATATGAAGTACAGAAGATACGGGATACTGATTGGCCTAAAAAAATTTTTTTTTTTACATAATCACCGTGTAGGATAACTCCTGTAGGGTGCTCTAAGTATTACAACAAGAAATCACAAAGCAGAACTAACAAGTTTTTATGTCTTCCTAGAACCTTCTGTCATTACTTCAAGCTATTTAATAACTGAACAAAATTCCTATTGTTTGCATTGCATGTAGTGGACATTTCGAAAAACATGTTCACTTTAGTTCACTTGTATTAGCCAATCTTGACTCTCCTCTTCTCCAACCCCTCTAAAAAGGTAAATATTACCTAAAAGATCTGACCATTCTGAACCAAGTAAGATTAGAAGAACTTACCATTTCAAATGAAAAGACAGAGGTATACCTACAACACAGTGGAATAATAAACCAATCACATCAGTTTTTTAAATGCACCCAAAAGAGCCCCAGAAGAGTGCAGAGACTACACACTCACTCACTCTCCAGCATACAATTTTCTCTAAACTCTCAGAACTTTTTTTCTTTTTTTTTTTTTGCGGTACGCGGGCCTCTCACCGCTGTGGCCTCTCCCGTTGCAGAGCACGGGCTCCAGATGCGCAGGCTCAGCGGCCATGGCTCACGGGCCCAGCCGCTCTGCGGCATGTGGGATCTTCCCGGACTGGGACACTAACCCGCGTCCCCTGCATCGGCAGGCGAACGGACTCTCAACCACTGCGCCACCACGGAAGCCCTAAACTCTCAGAACTTTTTAGCTGCGTCTCTTAACCTACCCCACATAGGTCCCCGGTCCCTAAAATACTCTAAAATCCTCAAAGATGTAACCCTGGGCTTCCCTGGTGGCGCAGTGATTGACAGTTTGCCTGCCGATGCAGGGGACACAGGTTCGTGCCCCGGTGTGGGAAGATCCCACATGCCGCGGAGAGGTTGGGCCCGTGAGCCATGGCCGTTGAGCCTGTGTGTCCAGAGCCTGTGCTCTGCAACGGGAGAGGCCACAATGGTGAGAGGCCCACATACCAGGAGGAAAAAAAAAAAAAAAAAAGATGTGACCCTGGGCTTGATTCCCCTCTGTATCCTCTATGAAGCTCAGGACTGTTTTGAACACAGGAAAAACAGGGAACAAATTTTTCCTACTAAAGGGAACCTCCAGTCTTTGTTTAAGACTATCTTGAAGGGATAGTCAAGTGGAATCTGCATACTAAAAAGTTACGTGCTGAAAACCAAGCACAAAAAAATGGTTATTTTACTGTTTAAAATTTACTCTTGGGCTTCCCTGGTGGCGCAGTGGTTAAGAATCCGCCTGCCAATGCAGGGGTCCCAGGTTCAAGCCCTGGTTCGGGAAGATCCCACATGCCACAGAGCAACGAATCCCATGCGCCACAACTACTAAGCCTGTGCTCTAGAGCCCATGAGCCACAACTACTGAAGCCCGTGTGCCTAGAGCCCGTACTCCGCAACAAGAGAAGCCCACGCACCGCAACGAAGAGTAGCCCCCATTCGCCGCAACTAGAGAAAGACTGCGCGCAGCAACGAAGACCCAATGCAGCCAAAAATAAATAAGTAAATAAATTTAAAATTTACTCTTTACTATGTGACTCCATTATGAACTCTACAAAAATAAATCAAAAGGTGCGTTTCAATGCCACCTATGTTTCAAAACCACTGATGCTGAACATCTGAAATGTTAGTATTAAATAAAAATACTGAGCTTTGGTGGCTCATAAAGAACCCTCAAAACTGTATGATGGGCTTCCCTGGTGGCGCAGTGGTTGAGAGTCCGCCTGCCGATGCAGGGGACACGGGTTCGTGCCCCGGTCCAGGAAGATCCCACATGCCGCAGAGCGGCTGGGCCCGTGAGCCATGGCCGCTGAGCCTGTGCGTCTGGAGCCTGTGCTCTGCAACAGGAGAGGCCACAACAGTGAGAGGCCCGCGTACCGCAAAAAAAAAAAAAAAAAACTGTATGATTGAGCTGCACGCTGTCATTTGAAAAAGAAGACATCAAACAACTATTTAACTCTCCCAATTTACATCTCAGTAACTACAATATAACAAATACAAGATTCCTGACCTCAAAAAACTCAAAGAGGGCTCAAATACTGGACAACTGTGAGAAAATAATTAGATGGCAATATAAGTACTAAAAAAGAATCATATTAAAAATGATATAGGATCACAGCTGGGGTGAGTAGTCAGGGAAAGTTATGTATGTGCTGAGTATACACACTCCCCAGGAGGGAAAAAGAGATATGGGAATTTTTGTGGAATATGAGCCCCTCTGTAACTCTAATGGGAGGTAAGGCCGAAGAAGACACTAGAGTCATCTAATATGACATAGAAATAATTAAGTCCAACAAAGTGTCCTCTGATGAAGTGGTTAAAGAATATAAAGGACATGGTAACCATTTCAATCTGGATGCATTCAAAAGACTTCTAAACATGAATGATAAAACAGAGGGGAAATACGCTACTTATAATCATAACATATGATTAGGGTGACCACACACACATCCTGGTTTGCCTGAGACAGCTTATTTTATGCCTGCTGTTAAAAAAAAAAGTAATTTTATATAGTACTCATATTCACTTGTCCGAGTTTGGATGAAAATTTTATGCTACCAGAAAACTACTAGAGCTAATCAATGAATATGGTAAAGTAGCAGGATACAAAATTAATGCACAGAAATCTCTTGCATTCCTATACACTAATGATGAAAAATCTGAACAAGAAATTAAGGAAACACTCCCATTTACCACTGCAACAAAAAGAATAAAATACCTAGGAATAAACCTACCTAAGGAGACAAAAGACCTGTATGCAGAAAACTATAAGACACTGATGAAAGAAATAAAAGATGACATAAACAGATGGAGAAATATACCATGTTCTTGGATTGGAAGAATCAACACTGTGAAAATGACTATATTACCCAAAGCAACCTACGGATTCAATGCAATCCCTATCAAACTACCACTGGCAATCTTCACAGAATTAGAACAAAAAAATCTTACAATTCATATGGAAACACAAAAGACCCCGAAGAGCCAAAGCAATCTTGTGAAAGAAAAACGGAGCTGGAGGAATGGGGCTCCCAAACTTCAGACAATACTACAAAGCTACAGTAATCAAGACAGTATGGTACTGGCACAAAAACAGAAATATAGGTCAAATGAACAGAATAGAAAGACCAGAGAGAAACCCACGCACATATGGTCACCTTATCTTTGATAAAGGAGGCAAGGATATACAATGGAGAAAAGACAGCCTCTTCAATAAGTGGTGCTGGGAAAACTGGACAGCTACATATACAAGAATGAAACTAGAACACTCCCTAACACCATACACAAAAATAAACTCAAAATGCATTAAAGACCTAAATGTAAGGCCAGACACTATAAAACTCTTAGAGGAAAACAAAGGCAGAACATTCTATGACATAAATCACAGGAAGATCTTTTTGGACCCACCTCCTAGAGAAATGGAAATAAAAACATAAATAAACAAATGGGACCTAATGAAACTTAAAAGCTTTGCACAGCAAAGGAAAACATAAACAACACAAAAAGACAACCCCCAGAATGGGAGAAAATATTTGCAAACGAAGCAGCTGACAAAGGATTCATCTCCAAAATTTACAAGCAGCTCATCATGCAGCTCAATATCAAAAAAACAGGGCTTCCCTGGTGGCACAGTGGTTGAGAGTCCACCTGCCAATGCAGGGGACACAGGTTCGTGCCCCGGTCTGCGAAGATCCCACATGCCGCGGAGCAGCTGGGCTCGTGAGCCATGGCCGCTGAGCCTGCACGTCCGGAGCCTGTGCTCGCAATGGGAGAAGCCACAACAGTGAGAGGCCCGCGTACCGCAAAAAAAAAAAAAAAATCCAAAAATGGGCAGAAGACCTAAATAGACATCCCTCCAAAGAAGATACACAGATTGCCAACAAACACATGAAAGGATGCTCAACATCACTAATCATTAGAGAAATGCAAATCAAAACTACAATGAGGTATCACCTCACATGGGTCAGAATGGCCATCATCAAAAAATCTACAGATGATAAATGCTGGAGAGGGTGTGGAGAAAAGCGAACCCTCTTGCACTGTTGGTGGGAATGTAAATTGATACAACCACTATGGAAAACAGTATGGAGGTTCCTTAAAAAACTAAAAATAGAACTACCATACGACCCAGCCATCCCACTACTGGGCATATACCCTGAGAAAAAACATAATTCAAAAAGAGTCACATACCACAATGTTCACTGCAGCTCTATTTACAATAGCCAGGACATGGAAGCAACCTAAGTGTCCATCGACAGATGAATGGATAAAGGAGATGTGGCACATATATACAATGGAATATTACTCAGCCGTAAAAAGAAACAAAATTGAGTTATTTGTAGTGAGGTGGATGGACCTAGAGTCTGTCATACAGAGTGAAGTAAGTCAGAAAGAGAAGAATAAATACCATATGCTGACACATATATATGGAATCTAAAAAAGAAAAAAGAAAATGGTTCTGAAGAACCTACAGGCAGGACAGGAATAAAGATGCAGATGCACAGAATGGACTTGAGGACACGGGGAGGGGGAAGGGTAAGGACGAAGTGAGAGAATGGCATGGACATATATGCACTACCAAATGTGAAACAGCTAGTGGGAAACAGCCGCATAGCACAGGGAGATCAGCTCGGTGCTTTGTGACCACCTAGAGGGGTGGGATAGGGAGGGTGGGAGGAAGACGCAAGAGGGAGGAGATATGGGGATATATGTACAGCTGATTAATTTTGTTATAAAGCAGAAACTAACACACCATTGCAAAGCAATTATACTCCAATAAAGATGTTAAAAAAGAAAATTTTAAAGTTTTCCTTACAAATAATTAGATATTATTAAAATTATTAAATAATCCTTTTGAGAAGTGATCAAAGATTTCAACAGCTGGTTAAAATTGATATTATATCTTCAACACAAATGCCCCAAATCATCAAAATCCTAAGGATCACTTCCTAGAGTATATGTTAACCTTATAAATATGTATCTTTGTTTTCATTTGACAATAAAAGTCTAAGTTCCAATTATGTACCATCCTTAAATATTCAGAAAAGTTCTTCGCTCATTGTAGGAAACCAAATTATTTTAGTAAATAAATAAAACATATTAATAACAAAAATTGGGCACAACTAGAGCATTCTATGCAAGGCCACTGCAATATAACTGTTATTATCCATTCTGATTTTTACCATCATGTCCAAACCATCAGAAGCAGGCTGTCATTATACCAGCAATAGGTAATAACCTTCCCACACCTAAATCTGACTCCAAACACTACAGCAAATAATTCTTCAGTTATTTCCATAGGATGATGAAGAGGCTATAAAAACCCCTTGTGAAATATGTCCTTTGTTCAAATGTGTCAGATATTTAGCCTTCCAAAATAACGCCATCTTCTACTTCAATACAACCAAATTACTTGTTAAAGCTAAGTAATTTACTGAAAAAGAGAAGTGATGGCCATGTGAAAACCACAAAATGGCAGCTTCTCTCAAAAATTCACGAACTAATTCAGAAAACGTATTTGTACCTCCTCATTAGTGACAACTGGGGTCGGTTGGCTCTGCCAGCACCTATTAATGAAAGTTCATTACTGACTAGAGTTTCTGTCCTGAGTTTTGTACAGCGAACATGGGGGGAGGGGTTAGGTTATAAATAAATCAAGGAATGATAATAAGAGAAACCAGACTCACTCAAGAAGCAGGAAGGGACTGGCATAAAATTAAACAACAGGCCAAATGTGGCAGCTCTTCCCATAACTTCTGCTCTGATTTATAACCATGACTACTAATGAACCTTCTGAATACTAATTTGGATTCTTCAGAACCAAGAACCAAGGTTCTAGGATATGAGGCACTCTGCTCAATAAACCTTCTAAAAACACTGGAAAAGAACATGTAAGTTAATATAATTACATTTTAAGTCACAAACTCTTTATGAGTTTGGTTAACATGAGCCACTTTTTATAGATTCCCCCCCAACTCTCAGACTGGCCTGAGATCAGAGGTTGGCAAACTTTTTGGGGAAAGGGCCAGATAGTATTCCAGGCTCTGCTGGCCATACAGTCCTGACATAGCCTTAGAGTTAAGTCACCACTAGTCAACGCTGCCATTTTGGGGCAAAGCAGCCATAAACAAAACATAAATACAGCTGTGTTCCAATAAAGCTGTTCAGAAAAAAATAGGCAGTGTTCAGATTTGGCCTGGCTTACCCTAGTCTGTAGACCTCCAGTCCAGATGAAATATTTTAAAAACTAAAAATTAATGTATCATTTGAGATAATACTCCCTTCCATATATAGGATGAAAGCCCAACTAAAAGTTGCCACACGAAAATCCCACAGAGCACGATTCACAGACAATACTGTGCCATTTATACTGTTAAATGTGTGAATTCTGTCTGCCATGTCCAATGACCCTGAGCTCTCCCTTAAAACTCCCCAGATCCCATAAAAAATTCAACGGCTACTACTATTCTCATCTCAACATATGTCTCACTGCAACATATGGCCAGTGGTTTTCGATCTCCGCCAACGAAAATAAGCAAGCTGAAGAGCTTTTTAAAATGCAGATCCCATGGCTCCAACCTAGACCCACTGGAGTAGATCTCAGCCATTTTTCTTTTTTTTTTTTTGCAGTACATGGGCCTCTCACTGCTGTGGCCTCTCCCGCTGCGGAGCACAGGCTCTGGACGCGCAGGCTCAGCGGCCATGGCTCACGGGCCCAGTCGCTCTGCGGCATGTGGGATCTTCCCAGACCGGGGCACGAACCCGTGTCCCCTGCATCGGCAGGCGGACTCTCAACCACTGCGCCACCATGGAAGCCCCATTTTTCTTTTTTACGTTCCATAGATGTGCTGCAAAGATTGAAAACTACAGTATTTAGTCGAAACTGTCAATGGACAACCCATCAGAATCTACTGGGATCACAAATGAATCAATTAAGTAGGACGGAGACCTGAGAACCCACATTTTTTGAAAGCTCCCTGAGTGCTTATGATGCACAACATGAAACACTACCATGGAAGAGGTGTTACCCTCTTAGACAGGCTACATCTGCTGTGGCCTCTCTGCTCAATAATCCCAGGAGCTACAAAGGAATACCTCTTAAGGAACATGGGTCAAATTACTGCCTTGGTATATAATACACATTCGGGTCTTTATGCACGTGTTCATTTCTCGAGGGCCAGTCTCACCTACTCAAACAGGAATAAAAGTTATTCCATATCAATTCATGTATATATCTTAAAACAGATATGAAGGGCTATTCTCTTCTTCACTAAAAATCAAACATTAATATTTACCAGGCCAGATAAAGAAACTTCTTAAGTTTTAAAACAAAGTAGCATCCAATCTAAGCACTGCCCCAATTTTCCCAATGAAAGTATTTTTATAACTACATGATACAACTACTAAAGCCAGAATGACATTTAGATATTTTATGACTTACTCATTTTTCCAAGAAAACAAAGTTTACTCCCAGAAACTGCATTTTAAAAATATTCTAATTAAAATCTCCCCTTTACTCCAAACCAAATTGTATCCACAAATAAAGACTAGTACACAGCAGTACTTAAATGTTTAAACTATTGAATCTACAGTAAGTGAAACAACCTAATATTAAAAAGTCACAAAACAATCATAAACAGTCTCACAAATTCTTACTGTAACAGAATAACCTCTGTGATGTGTTCAAAAGCTGTAAAACTGCCTTAAGTAGAAAATTTCAACCTAGTAAAATACTATCTAGAAAATGGTTCAAATACACTATGGTAAAGATAAACCTAAATGTAATTAAGGCACAGAATAAAAATATATACATTGTTATGGGAGTCAAAAATGTGTTATGCTGGGCTTCCATGGTGGCACAGTGGTTGAGAGTCCGCCTGCCGATGCAGGGGACACGGGTTCGTGCCCCGGTCTGGGAGGATCCCACATGCTGCGGAGCGGCTGGGCCCTTGAGCCATGGCCGCTGAGCCTGCGCGTCCGGAGCCTGTGCTCCGCAACGGGAGAGGCCACAACAGTGAGAGGCCCGCGTACCGCAAAAAAAAAAAAAAAAAAGGTGTTATGCTACAGGAGTGAAAACTAACATGTTTAATCTATAATTACCAGATCTATTACCAAAGAGCATGACTTCTTCTTAGGAGGAATAAGGTATGAAATTAAAATGACAGCTTCTAACTGATGAAGAGCTGGTATATCCTTGAAACTCTTAAAAATATATGCACATGGGGCTTCCCTGGTGGCGCAGTGGTTGAGAGTCCGCCTGCCAATGCAGGGGACACGGGTTCGTGCCCCGGTCCGCGATGATCCCACATGCCGCGGAGCGGCTGGGCCCGTGAGCCATGGCTGCTGAGCCTGCACATCCAGAGCCTGTGCTCCGCAACGGGAGAGGCCACAACAGTGAGAGGCCCGCGTACAACACACACACACACACAAAAATATATATATATATTTTTTTTTCACATGTATGTCATAATATTATGATAAATTTGAAAGCTAACAACAACAACAACAAAACCCCCATAAACCATGACCAGACATGACGCATCTTTTCTTTTGGGAAGGGCAGGGGCTGCGCTATGCAGCATGTGGGGTCTTAGTTCCCCGACCACGGTTCAAACCTGTGCCCCTTGCATTGGGAGTGAGGAGTCTTAACCACTGGACCACCAGGGAAGTCCAGATGTGTCTTTTGCTACGTTAAAAAATATATATATTATTCAAGACAAAGTATTTATTTTATACTTCAAAGCCCATACTATTAGTTGTGCTGGAATATTCCTAACAGGAATATTAGAAAGAAATGTGAAGTGGCATCTTAAAATGAACCAAGTAAACCTACATGACTTTTACTACCCAGGCAAGCTGAACACTTACCATTTGATTCCTCCCTTTATACTGAACAGTGAGAAAAGAGAAGCACATAAGAGGGCCTAATTTCAAAGCTTTTAAAAACAAAAACAAACATTAAAATTGTTTAACAATTTTTCCCAAAGACAGTTTTCAAAGTAAATGAAGAATAACTAGTGCAACAATGGCCTCAATGTTTCTTCTATTAACACAAACCAGTCAAGACTAGTATAGAGCTTTTGTTAGTATTTCTTTAGTGCTTGATTAGTTTATATTAACAAGCATTATGGAGCTAGGAACCAAATAAAACTGATACCAAAATGATGAAAAACTTGTGCCTATTCATAATTTCTAATCTCAAAAAAATCTAAAAATAGAACAAAGACTATATTTTCCCCTAGATATTTAATTCCATTACTACATACTATGATTCCTTTCCAGAAAATTAAGAACCTAGTAACTTTGTGGTCTAACATGAGTATTACTTTTTTTAAAAAGTCACCAACACTCCAGCCCAGGATTCATCAAACTTTTTCTATAAAGGGCCAAAGAGTATTTTAGGTTTTGTGGGTCAAAAATACTCTGTTTAGTAGTCTTTTTTTTTTTTTCCTTGTCCATCAACCCTTTAAAAATGTAAACACCATCCTCGGCTCCGTGGTACGGTGGTATAAAAATGGGTGGAGGTTCCAGGCTAGAGTTTGCAGACCTCTGCTCCAGCCAAATTAATCTTATGATGCTTCAAATATGCAACACATACTTTAAGTAACTACTTAAAATTATCTTAATATTAAAATATTTATTTGATCATCTAAGTTTTCTAAGAGCATAAACTTGTGAAACAATAAATAATCTATTTTTGAAATGCCAATAAATCTGTCATATTTTTAAGTATCTAATTTGTTTATTCTCAAAGTTCCTTGGCGATCTATAAAATTTTACCCACCACTAAAATGATTTTGAAACATTCGACTGTTTTTAAGAATTTGCAGTATTTCAATTTTAAACTGTAGCAACATTTCTAATAGTTTTTCAATAGAAAAGTAAAGTCGAAACTATCTGTTGTCCTTTATTAATTATACCTATATTAAATACCACTGAACATATTAAAAAACACTGGTATAAGTTTTTTTTAAACTGTGAAATTTCAAAGAATGAAGAGTTTGCAATCAAGCTTATAATGTAGCCAACTTAAATTTAACAGAATATATTTTATTTAATCATTTCCTTCTAGTCCCTAAATGATTTACATCATTACACATAGCTACACATTTGCTCCAAGAATATAAAGTTTATGCCAGAAAAATATTAAGAAAGCTAATTCCACCAACTTTACTATAAGCAGGCACTTTAAAAAAAGATACGTTGAGGTACATAAAAGAACTGGGAAGAATTTCCTAATCCTCAATGGAATGAAATAAAATTTCTCTAAGAAATATATCACATGTGGTTTACATCTTGACTGTATTTTAAAATAAAAACGTTAGTTACTAGTTTTCAAAATATATGCGCCTGAAAATTTTTTTTAATTCCACGTTCTTTTATAACATCATAAAATATCCTCACATTGATAAATCCAACAGATTTATGTTCAAATGTAACTATGAAAAAGGAGAAGACCACCGTTTAAATATGTCACTATGCAAGTGCTATGTATCCAAGAGGAAAAGAGAATTGCAATAATGCTAGAAATTATTCAAAAAGAAAATTCACAATGCTTAAAAAATGTATTCAGCTAATTTTCTAATGGGATTTTAAAATCTATTAATTTAAACTTTTAGTGTGACTTATAAATAATAAAAAAATTTTCTAACTGAATTTAAATGCCATATAATTTTCATTCAAAGGATATTTACTTGATGGAAGGCAAGATAAAAAGTTCTTGTTGTGGGCTTCCCTGGTGGCGCAGTGGTTGAGAGTACGCCTGCCGATTCAGGGGACACGGGTTCGTGCCCCGGTCCAGGAACATCCCACATGCCGCGGAGCGGCTGGGCCCGTGAGCCATGGCTGCTGAGCCTGCACGTCCGGAGCCTGTGCTCCGCAACGGGAGAGGCTACAACAGTGAGAGGCCCGCGTACCTCAAAAAAAAAAAAAAAAAAAAAGTTCTTGTTGCTCTTCTACTTAGAATTTATTTTGCTGTCTGTATTCATTTTAATTTAAGTATCTTTTTAATTTTCCAGGGACAAAAGAACAGGGACAGAGACAGTCAGAAAAAAAGACACCAATGATTGGAATTAATACATTTAGCCTCAGAAACTTACTTACTAAAGAATCATGGCTTTTGAACAGCTAGAGGAAAAAAATACTGGTAAGTATTTTTTAGAATGAGTTTTTAAGCTGGCATTCATCTAAGGTGAACAATGAGACTCTGTTAATTATTATTAAGACCCTGTGGGTTATAAGCTACTTGAAGTATCCTTTTTTGCCCTACCATTTTGCCTCCCCAAAACAAAACCCTGAATCAGATAACGTCTTTGGAACTAACTCCAGTTTACAAGAAATTCGGGCATAAACAAACTTGTTGAACATCACTGCAAGGATACAGTCAACAAAATCCAGGACGTGAGATACTCTATACAAGGAGCTGTTTCTTTAAAAAAAAAAAATAAGGAAAAAACGAAAATGAGGGAGAGAAAACCTATAGACTAAAATGATTGGATTTATCAACCGATCTGAAGAAACCAATTACTTTAAAAAAAAAAAAGTAAGACTTGGGCAAACTGGGGCTTTTACTAGTTAATATTAAATAACTGGCAATTTTTAAGATATGATGAAGACATTTTTTGAGAGTCCTTATCTTTTAGAGATACATACTGAAATACAAATGAAATCATATGAAGTCAGGGATTTCATATAAAAAAATTAGGGAAAGTGGGTATACTTAAAGATGAAAAAGATCTGCTAAGTATTGATAACTGTTATGGCTGAGTGATGAGCACATACTACTTCTACTTTTCTATATGTCTACCAAACTAAAGAATTTTTAGTATCAATTAACAGTGAAAATCAGTCAAGTGGAGATGATGAATTTGTCAAGATTCCTAACTTAGTAGGAATTAAAAACAGATAAAGTAAAATGGAGAAAAATTTAATATTCATTTCATAAAGCATGATTATCTTCAGAAACTAATTTTAATTTACTACCTGTAAGAGGTTAAGAAATTCGTTAGTTTAACATAAACACGACAAATTCAGAAAGATTAGAAAATATATTACTATATAAAGCAGAATCTAAAGAATTCTAAACATGTATCATCCACCTGACAATGTAAAATCACTTTAGTTAACCAGCATTTTACTTACATTTTCCATATAGTTTGGCTTAAAGCCCTCCTGCTGTCGCCTCAGCTCCTCCTGTTCTCTGTGTCGGATCATTTCCTCTTCACGACGACGGTGCTCTTCTTCATGCCTGAGAGATTTGTAAATAAAAATTCAGGGTGGTTGACATATAAACCATAATACGGTATTTTATTTCAGGTAAAACAAAATCATTTATGTATATCATTTATTTATACATTATGCCAAATCTGTGATAACGAGTGGCTTACCAGATTTACCTTCCTTTTATTTTGCTCTAAACCATTAATAAATCAAACAAACCAATAAAATAATTTATCTAGGGTCAATCAAAAAAGTAAAGTAGGGCTTCCCTGGTGGCGCAGTGGTTGAGAGTCCGCCTGCCGATGCAGGGGACACGGGTTCGTGCCCCGGTCCGGGATGATCCCACATGCCGCGGAGCGGCTGGGCCCGTGAGCCATGGCCGTTGAGCCTGCGCGTCCGGAGCCTGTGCTTCGCAATGGGAGAGGCCACAACAGTGAGAGGCCCACGTACCGCAAAAAAAAAAAAAAAAAAAAGAAAGTAAAGTAACAGCATAAAACTAGGATAATTATGTGCTTACAGTCAAAAACTCCAGAAACCAAAAGCTCAAACCAGTACTCTATTACTGTACAAAGAGAAAGCCTGGGATTCACCACTGGCACAGCAGAGTTAGTTCTTAAAGACACTCAGAATCTATTCCAATACAAGCCACTGCAAAGGACCACACTGCCTAGACAAAAATCCTACTATGTGCAAAAGGAAGCCTTAACGTTCTCTCCCCCATTTCATTAATGCACTGAGGAAAGTATGCACCTGGAGCAGGTGTCTGCATACCACCTGTTTTTGCAAATTAAGTTTTACGGGACAATCATTCCCTCACTGTCTGTGGCTACCTTTGGGCTAGAGCAGTGCTGAACAGTTGAGACACAGACCATATGACATGAAAAGCCTAAAATATTTACCATGTAGCCCTTTCCCAGAAAAAGTATGCCAACCTCTGCCTCAGAGATATCAAGCATGGAACAACAACTACAAAACAAACAAAAAAGGTATGTATGTGCAGGATTACTATTAAATCATAATTAGTTACAATATGATTAAGAGGGAAAACCTACAAAATAATATTAAAGTAATAGTCTGACATTATACTGACATTTAAATCAATGCAAACTCAAATATATATGCTCTCCACTCAAAAGCAAAAAAGTAATTTAAATAGCGAAGACTATATAATGCTGATGCCCCCTCAGCAGGTCTCATTTTCCAGGCTACTCTTATAAGCACCCTTTTACACCAAGTATAGATACTTGGTTGTTGTTGTTTTGTACACCAAACACAATACCTGAACTAAAAGAAATGGCATTTTCACCCACAGCCAGCAAGAAAACAGGCTGTTAGGACTTCATATCAGACCATGTGCAAGTAACAAGACAATGTTCCTAAGGTATTTCAAGTAAAATCTAGACTATTTTGAGATATCTAAGTCCCCAGTATACAACTCTATTCAAGGAAACAGAATATTCCAATAAACCGGTTAATCCATTTCTAGTACATTAACACACTCATAAATTTTATGGCTAAGAAAATACTTTCATGTTCATACACTGCTGAAAATGTACATAGTGACAGCAAAAATTCCCTTATTCAAAAACTCTAAGGCCACATGTGTTTTTCCGACTTTAAAAAGGGTTAATATACTATTATGATATCCCCAGTAGGATCTATTATGATATCCCAGCAGTACCCAATAATCAACACCATTAATACTTCTGTAATAAGATGAACATTCACATTCTACGAATATAACAAAGGTTTGGCATGACCACAACGTAAAACGGGTCAGGTTTTGCATCAAACAGGCTCATGTCAGATCTTGCCACTAAATGATACTCAAAGCTTTTTGGTCTTCAAGGTTGCAAAAATGACTTTGTTGAGGACCAACGTGTAGCAAACAATTTTATGTGTGCAAATCCATTTCCAGTAAACTAAACAGAAATATCTATACATGTGTGCAAGAATGTATACACACAGATACAAGACTGTACATTAATTAAAGGCAAAAGGTTGAAGACATTCAATTACAAATGACGGACAAGGAACACAATACAACCATTACGAAGAGGCAGATTTGCATTTACTGACATGAAACAATGTCTAAGGTACAGTGTCAGAAAAAAGGCAAGCAAAAACCATCTAAAAACCATTTGTACGAGCAGAGAAGAGAGTATGAGAGCTTCTATCACACTGGGGATAATCTGGGGAGACAAGAGCATTTGCCCTTTTCTTTTGTACACATACGTATCATGTGAGTTTTTTTAAACATGTATTGCCATAACATTTTTAATTTAAAAGATATTTTAAATAAAATTTATAATGTACTTCTCCCCACTGTTAGAGCAATTTTTTTCTGATAAAATGTGAGACTACATTTATATCTGAAGAAAAAATATGGTAAAAAGGTATAAAATCACTTTAAACATTTGCTATTTTTTTCTTCCACTCCATTGTCTATAAATTCCTGAGTTTCTACTTTATTTTGTGATTACACCACACTGACAATTCCATAATATAAATTTACAGACAACATATAGGAACATTCCCTACTGTACATGTTTGCTTTTAATTTTTTTCCTTCCACAAGATGCTTTAACAATTATATTTATATTTAATGTCTCTTTGGATCAAGGATAATTTCCCAGGTTATATTCACAAATGAAACTAATAAGTAAAGAAGCATGACGAATTTTAACACCCTTCATGTTATACTTAATTGGAAACTGATAAAACCTCCATTTTACAATTTATTTTAATTGGAAGCCCACTAATTGTCTATTTTAATAGGACTTTGAAACCTGAGAGGCTCTAGGCACTAAGCTATGATACGACTGATATAAAAATGTCCTGCTCTTTGTTCCAGTCCAGCACTATGGCCTCCACACCCACCAAAGGCCTCAGTCCATCTGATGATCTTTATACTTTGTCAAACGACATAAAAAGGGAAAGAATGGATGGATGGGTAGATGAGTGAGTAGGAGGGAGGAAGGAAAGAAGAGAACAAATGAACAAGCACCAAGTGGGCCAGTCACAGCCTGAACCAGCCCACCTAAGCCCTGTCCGCCTGCACGGTCACAGCCCCTGAAGAAGTGACCCACGAAAACTTATTTGTAGCACTGAAATGAAAACCAGAAAATTTTGTATACTCCAAATTATTTGATTTCTTTCAAATATATTTTCTTAAGCAGTTTTTTCAGTCTTCCAACTAAGGTAAACAAAAAGGCCGTGTCCAGACTCCCTGGCTGACTCACGTGGTAGCCTCTTGAGTCAGACCAACCTCTGCAAACTGCTACATTTTTATTTGCTTTGTGCTGCAAGGGCAGGATATATATATATATATAGATAGATAGATATAGTGTGTGTGTGTGTGTGGTATGAGGACCTCTCACTGTTGTGGCCTCTCCCATTGCGGAGCACAGGCTACGGACGCGCAGGCTCAGCAGCCATGGTTCACGGGCCCAGCCGCTCCGCGGCATGTGGGATCTTCCCGGACCAGGGCATGAACCCGCGTCCCCTGCATCAGCAGGCGGACTCTCAACCACTGCACCACCAGGGAAGCACCAAGCAACCAATATTTCAATTATGAAACAAGTAACCTATTAAAAATTCCAGTAAGTACTGCGTTCTATTTTGTGCGCTTCACTTTCTTTTTAATAATCTGATCATGTTTCCAACTAATGTCTGCCTCCCTCCCAGATTACCTAAGTGCCACACCAGCAGAGCTTGTGTCTTTTGTTTTCCACTGTATCCCCAGTCCTAGAGTCCTCTTTTTCATTTTTTTATTTCCAACTAATTTTAAACTTACAGAAAAGTTGCAAAAATAGTACAGAGTTCCTATATCTCCCTCATGCGGCATCCCCTAATATTAACATCTTCCATAACCGTAGTACAATTATGAAAACCAGGAATTCACAATGGTACACTGCTACAGTTCAACTCTAGGTCTTACTCAAATTTCACCAGTTTCCCCACTATGTCCTTCTTCTGTTCCAGGACCCTATCCAGAATCTCACATTGCATTTAGTTATTATTTCTCTTTAGTCTCCTCGAGTCTGTAACACTTCAGTGTTTCTTGGTCTTTCATGACCTTGATACTTTTAAAGAGAACTGATTATTTTGTACAGTGTCCTTCAATTTAGGTTTGTCTTAAGTTTTCTCACGACTAGCATAAGGTTATGAAGCTTTGGCAAGAAAACCACAGAAATGACAATGTATGCTTCTGGGTGCATCATATCAAGGGGTTCCTGGTGTCCGTGTCTTATTAAGGGTGATACGAACCTAAACACTTGGTAATGGTGGTATCTGCTGGGCTTCTCCACTTCAAATTTACTATGTTTCCATTTGTACCTCATACAAATTTGAGACTCCACAAATCCTGTATCCCAAGTTTTGTGCAACAACCTTAGCACCTACTGGGAAATCTTGAATGAAACAACTATAGTGCCTCATTTTATTGCCCTTCCCAAAAACTGCATATTGCTTTTGCACACTGAAGTTTTGTGCCAACCCTATATTGTCAGATGGTTAGCATTTTTTAGCAAGAAAGTATTTTTAATTAAGGTACACACATTGTTTTTTAAGACATCATGCTATTGAACACTTAAAACACTACAGTACAGTATAAAGGTAGCTTTTATATGCACTGTGAAACAAAAAAACTCACTTTATTGCAATATATTGTGCTGGTCTGGAACCAAACCCACAGTATCTCCAAGATGTGCCTGTATTACTGCAGTATTCACCCACTGGTAATTTTTCTCTCAGACTCATTTCACATTTATTATTTGGAATTCTACTTCTAACAACTAAGGAAGAGTTGTCAATTCTCCCATTTACTTACTCATTAAATAACTTCTATCAGCACAAACTCATGGATATTTACTTTATTCAACAGTGTAAAATCTAATACTACCATTTTTTATTTTGTTGTTGAAACTGTTCCAACTTTGGCCCTTAGGAGCGCCTTCAGTTTGGCTCCTGTGTTCTCTCAACGTGCCTTAGCCTTGTTCAAGTACTTTGCTTCTCTCTGACACAAGATTTGTCAGGCTCATCTTGGACTTTTCAATCCTGGAATCAACCACTTCTCCAAAAAGCCCTGGTTCCCTTTATTGGAGAATGGTGCTCAGAAACAACAATCTGGGCATCAGATGAGCTCATTGTTCCTGAGGCATCACTGCTTCTGGATGGACAGGGCTAGGAAATATGTATATGTATATGAACCGATGTATATATACACATCTATATTTCTGTATCTGTCTAGATTAAATGCCACTCAGTTCATACTGATACTTAGATTCCCCATTGAACATCACAGGAGTCATTTTAATTTTAGCCTTTCTCCCTTCTTTCTTTCTCCAACAATGAGAAACCTGGTTCATATTAATCTGTACTAATACATTCACTTAAAAAAGTATATACATTATTTTCAATAAAGTCTTGATCAAAGAGAGAAAAAAAGTATATAGTTTCAGAACTGCAAATCTATATCCCTATGAGAAATACACTTACTAACTAGATTACAGAATTTACATATTGTTCTTGCCACTAGCCTATAGTATGCAATCAAGATATGGTTTTCCAAAGTTATTTAGGTCCCTTACTTTCTTCCCCATCTCCTTCCAGTGTGACAGCGCTGTCCATCTATATATAATATAGTTAAGTTCATCTGTTATATTTTTATACCCTACTTTGGGTTCTCCCACATTGATTGTTTTTTTCTTGGTTTGTTTTTGTTTTTCTTTTTGTTGACTGAAGTACAGTTGATTTACAATGTTAGTTTCAGGTGTACAGCGAAATGATTCAGTTATACATATATATTCTTTTTCATATTCTTTTCCATTATGGCTTATTACAGGATATTGAATATAGCTCCCTGTGCTATACAGTAGGACCTTGTTGTTTATCCATTCCATACATAGTAGTTTGCACCCCACATTGTTTAGTTTTAATTACTTATTATTTTAGCACACTAGTATAGGGCACTAATCTTAAAAGCCTACTTGTCAAGGATAAATGTAAGAGAAGAAAGCTGGATTCAGGTAGGTTTATGTTAGGGGAGAGGAGGTTTCCTTTTCTTTGTACAAGTAGAAGAGACTTTAACACATTTACATGAAGTGGAAAGAAGCAACAAGAAAGAAACTGAAAAAGGTCCCTCGTGTAAGAAGTTCATGGCGGGAGTTATTTACACCAGTGTTTCTCAAACTTTAGGATGCACCAGAGTCACCTGGAGGATTTACCAAAGCACAGGTGAATCAGCTTATGATTCAGTAGTTCAGAGGGAAGGCTTGAGACTTCCTAACAATCTCCTAGGTTAGAATGCTGATGCTGCCCGCCAAGTACCATAAATTGAGAATAAGTAGGTTAGAGTAAAATTAGAGTAGTACCAAGACAGAAATACACAAACGTTGGTATAATCGGGTATAAAGTTGGAAAAAACACACTAAAATATACAGTCTAGTACCTATCTCCTGACCGTGAAGACACTTCAAACTCATTAACAGTTTTTTACTTTCTTTATTTCCCATGAGCACCTAACTTCCTGTCACAAGCACTTACTACTTTTTTTTTTTTTTTTTGCGGTATGCAGGCCTCTCACTGTTGTGGCCTCTCCCATTGCGGAGCACAGGCTCCGGACGCGCAGGCTCAGCGGCCATGGCTCACGGGCCTCGCCGCTCCGCGGCATGTGGGATCTTCCCAGACCGGGGCATGAACCCGCATCCCCTGCATCGGCAGGCGGACTCTCAACCACTGCACCACCAGGGAAGCCCAAGCACTTACTACTTTTACAGCACTTCCAAAACAAAAGTTTAAGTTTGCTTTAATCTATCATAGCTTTGTTTATAACAATTCCTAATTATGACTTTTTTTTTTTTTTTTTTTTTTTTTTTTGCGGTACGCGGGCCTCTCACTGTTGTGGCCTCTCCCGTTGCGGAGCACAGGCTCCAGACGTACAGGCTCAGTGGCCATGGCTCATGGGCCCAGCCTCTCCGCAGCATGTGGGATCTTCCCGGACCGGGGCACGAACCCGTGTCCCCTGCATCGGCGGGCGGACTCTCAACCACTGCGCCACCAGGGAAGCCCCTAATTATGACTTTTGAAACTTGTAAGAGTAATACTTATCTCATATTTTACAACTGAATATTGCAGTTACAAGAAAAGCTGTTAATTTTTGTTTCTATATCTTGGATCAACTACTCCCTTAAACTTCCTTACTTAACCTAAAAGATTTTAAGTTGCCCATCACAGTTCTCTATTATGTACTGAGATCTTTAATGCCCATACCCTTTTTACCATGGATTCCAGATATCATTTTTAAACAAATTATCACAAGTACAAAAATGCTTAATGGCATTCAGAGTAGTAGTATACACATGAAAAAAAACTCAGATCAATGCAAATGTATCCATCTCTGGAAAAATGGCCCCGTAAATAAATCCTGATGCAGTCTTACAATAAATTATACGAAATAATGCCTAAGCCCTTTATGTAAGCTCACACTGTCTGTAAAGTGTCCATAATCAGCTATATAAAACATAGAATAGGGGCTTCCCTGGTGGCGCAGTTGTTGAGAGTCCGCCTGCCGATGCAGGGGACACGGGTTCGAGACCCAGTCCGGGAAGATCCCACATGCCGCTCCGCGGGCCCGTGAACCATGGGCCCGTGAGCCATGACCGCTGAGCCTGCGCGTCCGGAGCCTGTGCTCCTCAATGGGAGAGGCCACAACAGTGAGAGGCCCATGTAACGCAAAAAAAAAAAAAAAAAAAAAAAACACAACATAGAATAACAAAGATTTATGTTATCTCAAAGATTTATGTTATCTTCTGGAGTAATTCCCTAAATCTGGTCAGAAATGGACAATTTTGGTTTTCTTCCCTGTATTTTCCAAGTTATATAACTTGTTGATAACAGGCATTGGGAGTTTTATTCATAACATACATAATGAAACTTACATATATTCACGTATATGTTATAATGATGTTCTTTACCTCAGTTGTATTTGCTTCCGTTTTTGCAGCTCTTGGTTTCTGAGTTCTTCTAAGCGTCTGAGTTCCTCTTGACGCCTCATTAAATCTACAAGATATTGATTACAGATTAATATTTTTAGCTTCCCCTTCTGTATTTTTATATTCATAAGCAAATAGATCCTCTATGACTGGCAATATATGTAGTAACTTATTCATACTCATGCACCTAGCTTCTCTTTTTGTCTATCACATCATTTTACAGTGAAAGATTATAAGCTGTGTAATAAATTAATATCACTTCTGGGCCCATTTCTTTATGTGTATGAAGAAAATAATAAATCCATCCTTATATTAAGAAATTAAAATGGGTAGTAACTGTTTTAACACAGGGCCTGGAACATATTAAAAACAGAATAGTAGTTACATTTTCATTTACATAGTTTTGTTTTTTTTTTTTTTTTTTTTTTCTTTTTGCGGTATGTGGGCCTCTCACTGTTGTGGCCTCTCCCGTTGCGGAGCACAGGCTCCGGATGCGCAGGCCCAGCGGCCATGGCTCACGGGCCCAGCCGCTCCGCGGCATATGGGATCCTCCCAGACCGGGGCACGAACCCGTATCCCCTGCATCGGCAGGCGGACTCTTAACCACTTGCGCCACCAGGGAGGCCCTCATTTACATAGTTTTAAACAAATTAGAATTTTTTTCAGCAGCAAGCTCAAAGCCCAAAAAGATGCCTTGAGAACCATCAGCAGAGGGCACGTAAGAACCAGACCAAACAGTACAGATAATGAGATAGGACATGGCATAAAACTCAAAAACATCCCTCCCAACACAATCAGCAGGTTTCCTCCTGCATCAAGTCTGTATCGTATGAAGGAGGGCAATGAGGAGATAGTTCCTGAAAGGGGAAAAGGGCTGAACACTGATGTGAACAAGACCACTTTAAACAGGACGAGCATTCCCACTGTCACCAACCCGTGTCACATCATCAAGAACAGGGGTTCCACTGCAGAATAAGATAATGAAAGATACATTTGTTTTGCACATCTGAGAAGCAGTGGATAAACTTCCCAAGTATTAAAACTCTTTGTACTATCTTACCAAATTACATGTGCACGCATGCATAAAATATATACATACACATATACAGATATATGAATACCCTGAATAACACAAGTATTGGTTGTTTTTATTTTCTTTTTCTATAATCATGTTACCTGAAATTTCTAAAATGAACATATATTATCTTAATTGAATGTTTAATAAATTGCTATATTCAGAATTCATTTAACATAATACTTAACAGTTAAAGTTAATATTTCATGTGCCAATAACTCTAAACATTTTAACCATAACAACACAGGCATCATAATTATAACAAGGTATTATCCTCCCTACAGATTGAATTATGTATTAATTATGTCAAAGAAAAAAGATCCAGACAGATTATAAATGTGCTCTAGCCATCCAGCCACTACATGGTTCAACTGGGATGTATAGCCAAATCTATCCTTATTGCAAAGCTCTTTCCAAAATGCCAGCATTGCAAACCTGGCTGTTCAGCCTCAACTGAGAAACTTAAAAAAAAAAAATTTTTTTTAAGATTTTCGGACTCTGCTCAGGAAAGTCTGCTTGGTATATGGGATAGGAACCAGGTGATTCTGATAACATGCCAGTTGAGAAAACATTTAGCTATCTTTTTTTTTTTTTGGTACGCGGGCCTCTCACTGTTGTGGCCTTTCCCGTTGTGGAGCACAGGCTCTGGACGCGCAGGCTCAGCGGCCATGGCTCATGGGCCTCGCCGCTCTGCGGCATGTGGGATCTTCCCAAACCGGGGCACGAACCCGTGTCCCCTGCATCAGCAGGCGGACTCTCAACCACTGAGCCATTTAGCTATCTTAAAACCCAAACATGACTACAATTAAGTTCAAACATTTTTACCATTAGCTGTCAACACTGACTGCTCATTAGAATTACTTAAGTACCTTTTAACCACAGACCAATTAAATCAAAATCTCTTGGGATGTGGACCAGATATGAGTATTTTTTTTTGAAGCTCCCTAGATGACTCCATTCTGCAACCAACATTGAGACCGCATAACTACCGTATAATTTCTATAGTTGGCGAGAGTTGTAAAGACCAAAAATATACTATCTATTTATATTCCTAAGGGGAAATGCTTCAATAAGCCAAAGCATGGGAAGTATCTTACTATCATTAATTACCCAAGAAAGTCAATACAGTGCATCCTGTAACAGTTTTATTATTGATTTTGGAGGTTAGCTGTTCTTAAATCAGGGGCACATATAGTAATAAATGTAAAATTATATTTTCCTCCATGAAAAGGAATAGGAAAAGAACATGAATGTTTTCTGACACCTGGATCTTCTCCTTTTAAGCTGGGCCAGTTAAGACAGGTGCTTTAACGTCTCAGATCGTGCTTTCTCACCAGTAACATGGGTATGATAATTAGCTCAGAGGATCTGACAATCAAATCATCAGATAAGCACATTATCTA
Organism: Mesoplodon densirostris; assembly: GCF_025265405.1. Classification (NCBI taxonomy): domain Eukaryota; kingdom Metazoa; phylum Chordata; class Mammalia; order Artiodactyla; family Ziphiidae; genus Mesoplodon; species Mesoplodon densirostris. The sequence continues at coordinate 402,259 of NC_082677.1, forward strand.
ACAGTCATGAGGAACACTATCAACTTAAAACAAAACTACCATTTTACATCTTCCAAATTATTTCCTTTAAGTTGCTAATATCCAGAGTTCCTGAAATTTCACTAAAGCTTATATATTTGTATACTGCCATGATAATATTCTTCTGGAGGAAAATATTACCCAAAAAACATGTAACCTGAGGTGCTTTTTATACTTTAACCCAGTAAATCACACTCATAGGAATTTTTCTTATAAAAATAATCCAGGAATTCCCTGGCAGTCCAGTGGTTAGGACTTGGTGCTTTCACTGAAGGGGCCCAGGTTCAACCCTGCCGGGGAACTAAGATCGTGCAAGTCGCACGTGGCCAAAAAAAAAAAAGAAAAATCCAAAGACAGCCACAGACATAAAATATCAGCTGCAGCACTACTCACTACTAGACCAAGTAACATTTAAAACTGCGTACCTAACAGACATAAAACTGTATCTATAATTTCAATCGATCATAAATACGGGTACAGCGAAAAGGGAATAGAGGGGAATATGGACAAATTTTAAGTCTGATTTGCTAGACCGTAGGAAAGTGTTCTCTCAATGTGATATCCTTCAAGTCATGAAGACTAAACATATGCTCTCTGATCTAACACAGCTCCTTCCTCGAAATATAAGAACTGAATTGAAAGGGCACATCTGGTCCCAAGAAAAGTATGATGGTGTACAGTAAGATACATCTGGGATATAAGACTGGACAGATGGAAAGATGTAATAAAACAAGTATAGTAAAATGTTAGTAACAAAATCTAAGTATTAAATACCTTAAAATTCTTTGAACTTTTTTTTTTTTTTTTTTTTTTTGGCCACACCATGCAGCTTGTGGGATCTTAGTTCCCCAACCAGGGATCGAACACACCCCCTCTGCAATGGAAGCGCAGAGTCCTAAAAACTGGACCACCAGGGATTTCCCCTCTTTCAACATTTTTATGTTTAAAATTTCTCATAACAAAATATTTGGGCGGAAAACATATCCTGGATAAGTTACTGAACCTTAAAAGAATTCATATGGAAGCCTGTTAAAAGGATCAAGTCACAAGAAGGGAAAAAAAATCCAGGTTTATCTCAGACTTTCCCACAGAAACATACTATCAAGTACTTAAGAAAGGGGAGAAAGAAGCATGAATTTTACACCATTCAAGAGAGGGTTTAAAGTAGAAGATCATGAGGACTTCTCTGGTGGCTCAATGGTTAAGAATCTGCCTGCCAATGCAGGGGACACAGGCTTGAGCCCTGGTCCGGGAAGATCCCACATGCCGCGGAGCAACTAAGCCTGTACGCCACAACTACTGAGCCTGCGCTCTAGAGCCCACAAGCCACAACTACTGAAACCTGCATGCCTAGAGCCCATGCTCGGCAACAAGGGAAGCGACTGCAGTGAGAAGCTCGTGCACCGCAACCAAGAGTAGCCCCCGCTAGCAGCAACTAGAGAAAGCCCACGCGCAGCAACGAAGACCCAACACGGCCAAAAATAATAAATTAATAAATTAAATTAATTTTTTAAAAAGATATTTAAAGAAACTATACTTCTATTATTTATCAGTACAGAAAGATACATAAAATATAAAATCCACCGATAGAGGACAGAGTAATAGCAAAATGAATGGCAGTTCTATTGAGTTATATCATTACAGTAACAAAGGTAATACAAAAACAACCATAATGAAAATTCAGGAACTGCCTCCTATACTGATGATCAAAAACAGATAGTGAAGCAAAAAAATAACCTGTATTAAGTATAATGGGATTTGGATCTAGAAAGGACTACATAAACAGCAGTAAGATAGAAATGAAGCAATTGTTAAAAGGAACTGGTGTGTCCAGTAAGAATCAACATTTACAAAAATTTGCTAAGATATATACATATTCACTGCAGCACCGTTTTTACTAACAAGCTGGAAAGAGACATAGACATCAATTAAAAGAGGATGAGCAGGGGCTTCCCTGGTGGCGCAGTGGTTGAGAGTCCGCCTGCCAATGCAGGGGACACGGGTTCGTGCCCTGGTCCGGGAGGATCCCACATGCCGCGGAGCGGCTGGGCCCATGAGCCATAGCCGCTGAGCCTGCGCGTCCGGAGCCTGTGCTCCGCAACGGGAGAGGCCACAACAGTGAGAGGCCCGCGTACCACAAAAAAAAAAAAAAAAAAGAGGATGAGCAAAACTAATTATAGCCATTTAACAGAGTATCATTCAGTCATTTAAAATATGAAGCAGATCTATATGTACACACTTATACAGAAAGCAAAATAGCAAGGAGCAAAAAAGATAAAAAGGATCTTCTTGGTTATAAATAAATACACACACACACACATCTACTGACATATGCATGATTTTTTTTTATTAAAGGATACAGAAGCAACTTAAAATACAGAAGAAACAAAGACTCCTATAAGAAAGCAGAAGGCGGGGCCAGGGAAAAGGAGAGTTTTCTGTGCTGTCTGAGCTTTCCATTTCCAAGATAGGTCAACTGGAGAGCCCTGTGTCTCTGCAGAGCCAAAGAACTAAGATTACTTCACGTCGCTCCCCAACCTGAACACACCCTTAGAAACGCTGGATAAAATACAAAATCGTAGAACAAAAGAGAAGATTGTAAATTTTTTAAAAATTTTTAAACAAATTAACACTGAAACGAATTTATCACCTGCAGACTTTTGCTGAAATATAGGATGTACATCAGGAGAAGTAAACCCAGAAGCAAGGACTAAGATACACTAAGCAATGTGCTTTTCTAACATTATAAACCAAAAACTGTTAACAGGGGTTATAAATAAACACACAAAAAGCAATAAAATGAAAGCTCATAGGAAATAACTACAAAGTTACTCTGCTTCGAAAGTCAAAACTCCCTTAGGGGTGAGGCCAAGTTTTCTAAGCGCTCTCGAGAGCTCTAAAGAAATGTTGTGCTTTGTCATCACCACATCCTCAGTACCTCACATGGTGTCTTCTACAACCAACATTCAATATGGGTTCAAGTAATGACTGCTATACTACTGCCTGTTGGTAGCAGCAACAAATACCTTTCAGCGCCCATGTTTACACATCTAATCACGTTACGTCCTAACTGAGGCATGACCGTAGATAGCGGGAAAGCCAAGTGGCAAAGCGCACGGCAGGCTGAGAGCTGAGAACAAGTCATACTGGACAGAAGTGCTAGAGCAACCATGAGGCCGGGGAAATCAACATGTGTTTACTTTCCCGGTTGATTTTGGTGTGTAGCCGATTTTTTTTTTTTTTTTTCGGTCATGAGGGGCGACGTGAGGTGTCTTAGTTCCCCGACCGGGTACTGAACCAGGTCCCCTGCAGTGGAAGAGCAGAGTCTTAACCACTGGACCACCAGGGAAGTCCCTGGCCAAATTTCTGAATCATAAACTCTTAAGGCTGGATCAACTTGAAGCTCTCTCTTCCAGGTCTAAGCAGCCTATGATTCTAAAAGTTTATCTTAAATAACAATTTTCAAATTTCTGCAAGAGACCTAGTATAAACATAACTAGTTTAAACATATTAGTATATGATATGAATGACTTCAATTTTATTAGAAAAAGAGTGTTTTACAGTTTATAGAAACGCTAGGTTTACGGTCCAAATGAAACCAGAAATGTCTGACTAGTTTCTAGCGTTTGCTGAGTTTGTTTTAACTTATTTGGCATCAGCGCAATTATTCAGTGACTTGACCTTAATTGCTCAATTGCTCAATAAACATTTATTGAACAGTTAAAAAAACAAAACAAAACACAACAAAAAAAACGAACCTGGATTTTACCCAAAAGGAAATGAGAATCTACCAAAAAGATTTAGAGATGAATGATGATCAAATTTTCACTTTTTAAAGAAATACTGGCTCTAGTATAAAGAATACTTTAGGGACTTCCCTGGTGGCACAGTGGTTAAGAATCCGCCTGCCAATGCAACAACTACTGAGCCTGCGCTGTAGAGCCCGCGAGCCACAACTACTGAGCCCATGTGCCACAACTACCGAAGCCCACGTGCCTAGAGCCCGTGCTCCGCAACAAGAGAAGCCACCGCAATGAGAAGCCCACGCACCACAACGAAGAACGGCCCCCACTCATCACAACTAGGGAAAGCCCACGTGCAGCAACGAAGACCCAACGCAGCCATAAATAAATAAATTTACTTAAAAAAAAAAAAAAAGAAGTCTGCTGCAGAAATCGGGCAGCTGTCTGCGGCGCCGTGACCTCTGGGGGCAGCCAAGAGAAGGTACATAGAACTTTACTGAAGTGCTAAGTTAAAAAAACAAGTGCAAAAAATTTAAGAGCAAAATAGAAAGCAATCAGATGCTTTAAGAAATACAAAATGTGGGGAATTCCCTGGGGGTCCAGTGGTTAGGACTGCATGCTTCCACGGCAGGGGGCACCGGCTGGATCCCTGGTCAGGGAACGAAGATCCCACAAGCTGCGCAGCATGGCCAAAATAAATAAATTAATTTAAAAAAAAAAAGAAATCCAAAATTTTATGGATAATGGAAGAGATGAGTAATAGGAAGAACCAGAAAAAGTTACTTGGAGAATTAACAGGAAAGAAGAAAGGGTAGAGATAAACAACATAGACAGGGATAAAAAGAAACCTAGAAACAGGACTGGGAAGAAGTCAGCTTCTGAGCTATACTGAAGCAGCCTGTCGTGTTAGGTATCTGACCACTGAACGCGAGTGCATGTTATGTCATGTGTAACACCTGCTATGAGTGCTCTTAAAAAGTCAGTTAGCTCGGCCTCAAGTGTTCAAAATGTTCTTGCCAAATACTCAGAAGTTAGTGTTCCTGAATTCCCATACCCAACAGCACACATGAATCTTTTTCACCTCTGCCAAGGAATATCCATCTGTAATCTTTTGACATGTAGTAAGAATCTTAAATAGCCAGCATTTGCCATAATTCTTCTTTCCACCAAACAAAATCTTGATATGTGACTTTATGCCACAACTACATACCAAGAATCATCCCACTGGGCTTCTCTTTGCCAGCAGAAGCGTGTACTCACTTCTGGCAAAAGTTAACAACCTTATTAATCACCTCCAACAATACTACTTATGAAGGTAACTTATTTTTAATAAGTTTTTTTTCCTAAGGAAGTTCTCTCACAAAAGTGAAATGTTTCTTTCTAGCATTTTCATTTTCAACTGTCTCTAAACCCCTAACTAGCGACTTAGTAATTGGTGTCAACGGGGACACCTACACGGAAACGCGCCTTACCTTGCCGCATGAGCATCAGCTGGTGCTCGTGCCGGGCCGCTTCCATTTCCGCCTCCAGTTTCTCTTTGGCTTCTCGGATGTTTCTATCAACCTGCTCACGCTGCTGCTTCTCCATTTCATCCAGAGCCTTCCAGCGAGATGCATACTCAAATTCAAACGTCCCAGGCTGAGCAAAACGCGGCGGTTGTTCTCTTTCCCTAAGTTTACAAGGAAAGACACACAGAAATGTTATGTTTCAAAGGTAAAATGACATGTAAGAACAACAAACACTACCATTCACTGAGCTATTACAATGTTCATGGCGCTGTTGACAAGTACCCTCCATGAAATATATCACGGCAACATTGTCAAGCACGTTTTAACAAGCCTAAGTTTCAGAAACTGCCCAAAGATGCCCAACTAATTAGTAAGGGCACCAGGATTCAAACCTAGGCAATCTGATGCTACAATCTGCATTCCCCTAATTAACACTTCCAATAAGGCCTTCCTGGTTTTCACTCAATAATTTTATATAAGGCAGTCTGCAACATATGACCCAAATGTCCCTTAAGTTAATTAGATGAAGTCAGATTTTTCTCTCTAAAAGTATAACTTTTAGGGGTAGTAATACAAGCAGATACAGTTAACTGTTATGTACCAGGTTCACTGGCTAGGCCAAACACTATAGGCTTAATTTATTACAATCGGCTTAATACCTATTTGCCTTGCTAGACTATAAACTCATTGAGTACATGAAATTTGTTAACCACTGTAAGTACCTAGCACATATCTAGCACATTGTACACATTTAGTATTTATTTCTTTGAATGAATGAATAAATGACCGAAAAAATTTAAGACCTGTGAATGTACCTGACAGTCAAAGAAATTCTTCAGTTATTCAAAAGTACTGATAAAAACATAATTCTCACTCATCAATAAAAGTACAGATGGCTTGCAATCACAAATTTTAACTTTTATTTTGGGGTGGGGAGGGGAAGATGGTGGATGGGACAAAGTTGGGAGATAAAGGGAGAGGTTGTCACAGAGGGAAAACGTAGTGACAAGAAACAGCTGTGGGACTTCCCTGGTGGCGCAGTGGTGAAGAATCCTCCTGCCAACGCAGGGAACATGGGATCGAGCCCTGGTCCAGGAAGACCCCATGTGCCGTGGAGCAACTGGGTCCATGCGCCACAGCTACTGAGCCTGCGCTCTAGAGCCTGCAAGCCACAACTAGTGAAGCCCACGCGCCTAGAGCCCATGCTCTGCAACAAAAGAAGCCACCGCCATGGAAGCCTGCACACTGCAACGAAGAGCAGCCCCCACAGAGCAGCCCCCACTCGCTACAACTAGAGAAAGCCCACGTGCAGCAACAAAGAACCAACGCAGCCAAAGATAAGTAACTAAATTTATTAAAAAATAATAATAAGGCACCCATATTTGTCATTTAAATCAACTACAAGGAAAAACATCCATCTGCACTAAAATCAAAGAATGCTAATTAAAACATGCATAAAATGTCATTTTGAGCCTACACTCTCAAATCTTAAAATCATAACATCCATCTTCTGTCAGGACAAACAAAACTACTTTTATACATACACCCGTAAGTATAAATTGGTATAGTATTTGGGGAGAACCATCTGGCAGTATTAATCACAGTTAAATATGCATACCCTTTGATCTAAGCCATCATACCTCACTTTCTTGGTTTTAAATGGTATTTCTCACTACTTAATACGTCTTATAATCTTTGGCTCATTAATTACTGTATAGCCCCGCCACTAGAAACGTAAGCAGTGTGAGGGCAGAAACAGTTCTAAGATGCACTGGCAGCATCAAGAACAGTGCCTGGCACAAAGGCATTCCAATATTTGTTGAACTCACACACGCATATACTACAGGTTTGTTTTTTTTTTTCTTTTTGGCCACTCCATGCAGCATGTGGGATCTTAGTTCCCCAACCAGAGATGATCAAACCCACACCTCCTGCCTTGGAAGCACGGAGTCTTAACCACTGGACCGCCAGGGAAGTCCATTACAGTTTTATTTACTATAATAAATGAGTGACTGGTTAAGAACAATACAACATATTCATACAGGCAACTTACGCAAAAATATCTGAATCACACTGAGTGAAAAGTAATTGGAAAAGAATAATATATAACATTTTGAAAACAGGCTACTTTTCTTTTTCATCTTTAAGAAAAATTCTTAACTCTTTGCCAAGTTATTTAACTAGAACCTTCTCCACTCCACCCCTGCCAAAACGTCTCCTAACTCATGGCATTTCCCTGGTGGTCCAGTGGTTAAGACTCCACCTTGCAGTGCAGGGGACGCTGGTTCGATCCCTGGTCGGGGAACTAGGATACTACATGCCGCGGGGCAAGAAGCCCACGTGCCACAACTAGAGAGCCTGCGTGCCGCAACTACAGAGCCCACACACTCTGGAGCCCATGCACAACTATAAGGAAGCCCGCACACCGCAACGAGACCCCATGTGCAGCTACTAAGACCCAAGCAGCCAAAAATAAATAAATTAATTAATATTTCAAAAAGTCTCCTAACTCTTAATTCATAATACACCTGAAGCATACTAAATACAGAAATTTTCATATCTAAAATTCTCTGTTGGGGCTTCCCCGATGGTGCAGTGGATAAGACTCCGTGCTCCCAACGCAGGGGGCCCGGGTTTGATCCCTGGTCAGGGAACTAGATCCCACATGCATGCCACAACTAAGAGTTCACATGCCACAACTAAGGAGCCCACGTGACATAACTAAGGAGCTGGCGAACCGCAACTAAGGAGCCCACCTGAAACAACTAAGGATCCCACATGCTGGAACTAAGGAGCTGCCGAGCCGCAACTAAAAGAGCCTATGAGCTGCAACTAAGGAGCCCACCTGCCACAACTAAGAGCCGGTGCAACCAAATAAATAATAAATATTTTTTAAAAAATTCACTGTTTCTCTGGCATAAATACTACTGACAGTATCCTCTTACCTACCCTATCCATGCCCCAGTTGTAAAAGTTGAGACTTCGAAGTCAAGTTAACATTTTACCAATATATACAAGAAAACTAGCATTCCACGTAGACCAGCCCACTCTAGTAACCAGACTATGACTAAACAGCACACCTTATAAACCAACAATACTCGATTACAAATGTGAAGTAACAAATACCCTTGAGAGCACATATCTAAATTATCTTTATTAGTAAAATCTTACTTATGATACTGCTGAGTTTTCTGCATTAGCTTCTCTGGCAAGCCATCTTCATCATCAAACTGCTCCATGGGCTCCACAATGACTGGACGAGGGGTCCTGGACAGATAAAAAGCATTAATAAGAATTAATACAGTATCAAGAATTAACGTCCTCCTAGAAATCTTTTATTGTAACTCCAAGATACATACTTGGAAAATTTCTTTCCTGAGAAAAATGTCTCAAATCAGTCAAAAACATTGGTTGCACAGACACAGGTGAATGTCCAAGTCAGAAATGAGTGCTTATTTTTAGAGCATGGAGTCTATTCAAGGTGACAGAAAAATACACCAACCACAAACCTGCGTGAGCACGATGCAGAAGAGCGAGTCCCCGACTCTCATCCTGTGTGTGTCGTCCTCATCCCCCCATCCCATCGCCTCAAATTCCCACCACTGCCAACCTGCCAGCCTCCCTCTCTGTCCAACTGGTCTTGTAAAGAAGTCTTTCTAAAACCCAAAGTGAGACCTAAAAGATTATCAGCCAAGAAAAAGGGAAGGGGGCGGGGCCAGAAGCAACACATTCAAGGAGGAAATGGGGTGGGGGGACAAGAGTGGATGATGACAAATCTGACCTGGAAACCCTCCTTTACTGTTTTCCAAAGGAAGGGAAAGCTCACTGAGGAAAGACAAGAAAGAGGAGTCACTGGACTAGATGATATACTGATATTTTAATATACTGATATTAAAACTTTCCTTGCTATCAGCCTCTCACCATGCAAACAGACTAAAATCTATTTATACTGTCTTCTGAACAGAGATGCTTCAGAGAGAAAAAAGTCACGGTTAATTTTTGCGGTGTTAACAGAGGAGCTAGAGAGGTGAGGGGGCTTTCGGGGTTCAGAATGCTTCCCTTTACAAATAAATAAAGGTCCAGAGATTAAGAGACTAAATCCTCCACTGTAGGGAAAGGAAAGATATAAAACGGTTATTTATAAAGCTATTCCTGGGCTAATGAAGACATTTTAGAGTGAAAATGAATTAGAAGCAGATGTGGAATACCTTGGGCTGATGAAGACAGCAAGATTAGAAACCTCAGATAAAATGCGTGGGAACCCGAAAGAAAAGGGACTCACAGGCCTCATTCTCCAGGGTGAGACCTCGTGTCCAACATGTAAAAACAGAAACATAAGAAAGAATACGTAAACACAGCCTCCAAGAGTACACATAACCCAGTGAGGTGTGAGAAAGCAGCCAAGAATTCCTGAACCCACCCAGCCCATAGGAGGATTTAGTATTCTAAGAGGACCCAAAGGGTCCCAGGGACAAAGTGAAGAAGATGCACTATATGGACCAGTTAACCACTGGAAGCCGTGGCAGGGCCACAATCATTCGAAGAGTAACAGAGGGGCTTCCCTGGTGGCGCAGTGGTTGAGAGTCCGCGTGCTGATGCAGGCGACATGGGTTCGTGCCCCGGTCTGGGAAGATCCCACATGCTGCAGAGCGGCTGGGCCCGTAAGCCATGGCCGCTGAGCCTGCGCGTCCGGAGCCTGTGCTCCGCAACGGGAGAGGCCACAACAGTGAGAGGCCCGCGTACCGCCAAAAAAAAAAAAAAAAAGTAACAGAGCCAGGTAAGAACTACACCTGAACCGAGGCCAGCAACGACTGAAACCTGCACCCTCCACTTCAACACCACAAGGCCACCACCACCCTAGAGAAAAATCAGAAGAGACCTCAAGAGGAAAATGTACTGGGGCTTCCCCAGTGGCACAGTGGTTAAGAATCCACCTACCAATGCAGGGGACACGGGTTCCAGCTCTGGTCTGGGAAGATCCCACGTGCCACAGAGCAACTAGGCCCTTGCATCCCAACTACTGAGCCTGTGAGCCACAATTACTGAGCCCGCACGCCACAACTACTGAGTCCACGCACCACAACTACTGAAGTCCACATGCCTAGAACCTGTGCTCCACAACAAAAGAAGCCACCACAATGAGAAGCCTGCGTACCACAACGAACAGTAGTCCCCACTCGCCGCAACTAGAGAAAGCCCACGGGCAGCAACGAAGACCCAACGCAGCCAAAAATAAATAAACAAAATTAAAAAAAATAATGCCAATGTCGTAACACAAAATGACATAAAAAATGACATTTTTGTCATTTGGGGAGCTCAAACAGATAAAAGGAAATAATAGACGTAAATACATTCAATGTGTGATCTTTGATTGCAAAAAATAAGTTATAAAACACATTATACTGTGACAATTATATTGTGGCTTTATTCATAGAAGATACATGCCAAGTACTGTTCAGGGGTCAAGTATGTTATCCATTGCTGACTCTTAAATGAATTAGCAAAGAAAAAACAAATTTGTACATATAGTGAAAAAACTATGACAAAATGCTAACAATCAGTGAGTGTAGATAACATTTATATTAACATTAAAGGATTGTTTTAAAAGGAAAACATCTTTCTCTAAACTGAAATTAAAACAGACACTTTTTCCTCCTTCTAAGGAAGCAACTCCAACATCATCTTTAGGGTATCAGTTGGAAAATAGTAAGAACAGACCACTATATCTTCATTGAAGTTAACCTGCAATGATCTTTAAAAAAACAAACAAAAAAAAAAAGGGAAAGGGAAAAAAATTGAAAAGTGAGCACCTATCATTATGCCTTCTCAATTCCTGTGAGCTCCAGGCATGAGCACTTCTGCTGCTCTAGGTGCGATTCTAATGTTTAAAGATGTGGACATACCTTTATTATCATAGGAGAAGCTTTCTAATTTCCCCTTTTTACTATTTTTCTGCCTCTTTTGTAATTTCAAAACAGCACAGATATATAATTTACACATACTTTTGCATACTGTGTAGTAATCATTATATATACTGTGTACAAGGTCATTTACCTAAACGCATGTGTAGTATACAACATTTTATGACAACTTAAAGGTATTTTCAAGAGAAATTTTGGTAACACAAGATGTCTACATTTAGAAACTAAATCCCTGTGATACCACTCCTATAAATCACTTGTATTACCTCAGATATCTGAGATACAGACAGTCCATCAGTAAATATTTGATTACCTAACAGGTACCAAGACTGCAGTTGGGGCTAGGGATACAATGATAAACAATCCCTGAAAGTCTTCTAGGAGACCCACCCCTTCCAAAAAAAGGAGTAAACAAAAGAACCATTTTAAGACCAAAGAAGAAAAAACGATGCTGTCAGAAAGAATAAGAGAGGCGCCACTGTAGATAACGCAGTCCAGAAAATCCTCTCCATAAAGCGACACTTCAGCTGAGACCAACTATTCAAACAGCAGAAAGAAGAGCATCCTGAGCTCCATGAGAATGTTTAACAACAAAGGACCTGAGCAAGGAGAGTCTACAGAAAGAAGAAACCACTCTACCTGCAGCACAGTATAAGAAGCAAGGGAGAGACTTCCCTGGTGGCACAGTGGTTACGAACCCGCCTGCTGACGCAGGGAACGTGGGGTTTGATCCATGGTCCAGAAGATAAGATCCCACATGCCGCAGAGCAACTAGGCCTGTGCGCCACAACTACCGAGCCTGCACTCTAGAGCCTGCGAGCCACAACTACTGAGCCCACGAGCCACAACTACTCAGCCCGCGCGCCTAGAGTCTCTGCTCCACAAGAAGAGAAGCCACAGCAAAGAGAAGCCCACGCACCACAATGAAGAGTAGCCCCCGCTCACCGCAACTAAAGAAAGCCCGTGCGCCGCAACGAAGACCCAATGCAGCCATAAATAAATTAATTTACTTAAAAAAAAAAAAAGAAGCAAGGGATTTGGCATCAGACTAAACTCCACCATTTATTTGTTGTGCCATCTTAAGCAAATTACTGAACATCTCTGGGCCAATTTTCTCACCTGAAAAATGGAACAAATAATAACCAGTGTTGTTCTGGAAATCCATGAAATAAGACACATAAAAAGTTCAACACCTTGCCCAGTCCCTCAAAATTGTTATAAATTATTCTAAAAGCTACCCGTAAGAATTAGTTAAATATTTACCAATGCCTGGCTATGACTTTAAAAAACAGCAATTAATCAAAGCCTGCAGTGGAAAAAACATACTAACCACACACCTTGCCTACTGCTTTAGTCCTTGCCTTCCTTCACGCTTTAAATAACTATTACAAGCTTACTATGTGGCCAAGAAATATTAGAATACAAATGTTAGAATTATAGTGTTAAGCCAAACAAAGTCCCTGCCCTAGTGGAGCTTATATTCTACCGCAGAGAAAGACATGCAAGTTAACACTAAGTGCTATGAAGAAAAATAAATTGGAGAGTAAAGCATCAGGCTATTTTAAGATAAAACAGTCAGCTTCCCTGAGGAGATAACATCTTAGCAAAATGTGAATAAAATGCAAGAGCAAGGCCCCTGGTGATCTGGAGAGAGAGCATCTCTAAGCAAAGGGAACAAGACCCAAGTCTCTGAGAGAACAAGTTGGCAGAGCTGTAATTCATGCTACATCTGCTATAAAACAGCTTTAGCACAAATGCTTAACTGTCAAAAACAAACTGAAAAATGCTTTACAAATCACCAAACGAAGCTCCTTGGGGCCAGGAAACAATTTTTACATTGTCTTTGTATCCAATTCCCCAAACCCTAAAATATTTGAATGATCCCAATCCACAGTACAAGTGCCAGAGGTGAGCACAGTATCAGATAAAAGAAATCAATTCAGTAATCAACTAAGGAATTTGTACATCTGAAGACTAAGTAAGAATGCATATCCAGAGCTTTCTTGTTGGGCAAACTGAAATGAAAGACATGTTAATATGGCAACAGGTTTAATGACCATCATAATTACTTTAAAATATTTTAAGTAAATGGAGAGATACATCACATTCGTGGATTGGAAAAGGTTGATAGAAGATGTTAATGTTCCCCAGAATGATCTGTAAACTCAAAGCAATTCCAATCAAAAGCCCAGCAGATTATAAACAGAAACTAACACACCACTGTAAAGCAATTATACTCCAATAAAGATGTTTAAAAAAAAAAAGGCCCAGCAGAATTCCTTTTAATTGACAAGCTGATTTTAAAACCAGTAAGGACATACAAAGAAATGATAATAACCAGAACAATTTCGCAAAAAGAATCAAGTTGGATGATACTATCTGACTTCAAAGCTTAGGGTAAGGCAATTAAGAAAGTACAGTACTGGTGTAATAGACATACTGATCAATTAAACAGAAAAAAAGAGTACAGATTTTTTCCCCAGTTTTTTGATAAAGGTAAAAATTAACAAAGGGGAAATCATAATCTTTTCAATTAATGGTGCCAGAACACCCAAATACCTATGTTATATAAATAAACCGTTACCTCCCATCATACTCAATACGAATCACAGGTTTAAATAAAAAGCTATAAAACTTCTCAAGAAAACATGAGAAAGCTTTGCTACCTGAGGAAAGGCAAAGTATCATACAAGGATTCAAAAAGAACAAAGCATGAAAGAAAATAAATTGATAAACCGGACTTCACAAAATATAAAAACTTCTGCCTTTGAAAAACACTATTTAAAAAATTAAAAAGGGGCCTCCCTGGTGGCGCAAGTGGTTGAGAGTCCGCCTGCCGATGCAGGGGATACGGGTTCGTGCCCCGGTCTGGGAGGATCCCATATGCCGCGGAGCGGCTGGGCCCGTGAGCCATGGCCGCTGAGCCTGCACGTCCGGAGCCTGTGCTCCGCAACGGGAGAGGCCACAACAGTGAGAGGCCCGCATACCGCAAAAAAAAAAAAAAAAATTAAAAAGCAAACCACAGACTGGGAGAAATAGTCTTAATACAGACCTGTACCCAGATTTGTTAATAATGTAAGACAAACAAGTCAATTAAAAAACAGGCAAAAAATGTCAACAGACGTTTCAAAAAACACATAAAAATAGCCAAAAAGCACATGAGAAGATGCTCATCACTGGTGATTAGGAAAATAGAATTTAAACCACAAGGAGACACCACTACACTCACTCGAGTATCTAAAAGGCGGAAAATACGAAGTGCTGGTAAGGACATGATCAACGAGGACTCTCATTCATTGCTGGTGGGAATGTAAGATGGTCCAAACAGTTTGGAAAACAGTCTGGCAGTTTCCTCTAAAGCTGAACATAGGGTCATTTCCTCCTAAGTATTACCCAAGCCACATGAAAGCATAATGTTCACAAGAAGGTTTATACACAAATGTTCATAACAGCTTTATTCACAATGGCCAGTAGTTGGAAGCAACTTGAACATCCACCCACAGGTCACCGGACAAAGTTGTAACTCGGTCATAAGAAGGAACAAAATACTGATACAATGATATGGATGAAATCTCATAAACATGCTAAGCAAAAGAAATCAGACATGAAAGAATACACACTATATAATTTCATTTCTATGAAATACAAGAAAAGACAAAACTAATTTATAATAACAGAAAGATCAAGAGTGGTCTAGGCAGGGATAAGATGGTCTAGGCAGGGATAAGAGGTGGGGAGTAACTGCAAAAGGACACAAAGGAACTTTTGTTGAATGCTGGAAATGTTCTATATCTTGACTGTGGTAGTAGGTTACATGACTACATACATACATTTTTAAAAACTCATTGAGCTCTACATGCAAAATTGGGTGCATTTTAACATATGTAAATTATACTTCAAAGTTGATTAAAATGTCATTCATTCACTAAATGTGCTTTGCACACAACAGACGTTCAGTAAGTTGAACAAAAATTGTAATACAAAACATTCCTGAGATTCATGTAGAATGGATCAGTACACTGAAGTCTGAATAAAGTATGACTCCTGATGGTACATAAATATACCCTATTTGTATTCACTGAGTATTTACTCAACACCTACTTACCACATGCCAAGACAACATACAGAATGCACTACAAAGAAAGAAATGAGAACAGAGAGAAGCCCACGTGTAACTGTACAGAAGAATGACAAGACATTTAAACTCACGTTGTTAGCAAGAATGCCCCATCACCACATCTCTCCAGAGCCTTTCGTGCAGGAGGTTTTGCTGCGAATTCCACAAAGCCTTTTCCCGTAGCTCTACCACGGTCATCCACAACAACCACAGCTTTCTCTACTGGACCAAACTGGGAAAATGCTTGCTCTAGAAGCTCATTGGAGACAACCGGAGAGAGGTTCTTGACAGTTAAGGCTGCTCCATGTGTAGCAAAACGAATTCGGAGAGGTCTGCTCTTCAAAATGGTGCCATCCAGCTCTGCTTTTGCAATTTCAGCCAGTGTTCTGGACTCCTTTATAGGAAGAAAAAAATCACCTTTTAAAAATTACAGTAACAAAAAATTTTAAATAGTGGTTTGTTTCTAGGGAAGAGAGCTGGGCAGCTTTAGAAAATGACTGATGAGGTCATTTTGTTTTTGCGTCGTTCAATGATGGTATCACATGCATTTTATTAATATTTTAAAGATAATTAATTTTAAACAATTTAAGTAGAAAGCTCCAACCTCAATGTCGTGTAAAAAGTCATCACTTAAAGATGATCTACTCATAAACAAATTGCCAACTATTAAATATTCAAAATAATATCTTTTATCAATCTCTTACATGTATTAAAAGAAACACATAATTACTTTTTGAGACCGATTACCAGTTACTAGAAACTACTACTGAAAATATATTAATTCTCTATACACTCCATGTTTCTGATATTTGCATCTTAATAAAGCGTACCACCTCTCCAATGCCAGACAAATCCCTTTCCATTTTTATTTCCATTTCTCTTTTATACTATCTGTAAGAAAACTACTATCAGGTGTTATTAATCACCTCTTCTGAAATACTTTCATGGGCCACACATTTCTCACCATTACAGTGAGAGAAGCAAACACACATTCATGGGCTGTAAGAGTTCTCTCCCAAAAAAAGAGTTCTCTCCATTATACAGAAAAGTGCACATACACTTATTATAAACTAGAAAATACATTCATTGCTGAAACTACAAGTTAAGAGAACTTCCTTCTTCAAGAATTCCAAGTTGGTATAAAACATAGGCATCTAAAACAACAAACTGGTAAACTTACTACAAGTATGTTCTTTCCGTGCTGTGAAAACTTCCCAGCAAAAACTGAAAGAGGCTTTATACGCATTTGTGAGAAAAGTACAAATGTACTTTCTTATGAATAAGGTCGCAATAGCTTTTTATTCAATCCCTAAACTGTCCACAACAGCTTTAAATTACAGCACTTAAGCAAAAATCTACCTACAGACCTGATTTTACAAAGACAAATGAACCTAACCTTTTTATAGATATTCAAAATGAACATTTTGTTTATTACTCTTAACTTAATAACAGTAGTAGTAGTACCAGCAAACATTTCACGAATATCTAACAAGGGATATGTCCTTTGCAGCTAAGATGTCATGTAATCCAGCAACTCTGAGAGGCAGATTTTAGGAATAGAGTCTTGAATTAAAATGCTGTCACACATATAACTGGGAATGGGAAGAAACGTGAGGAAATTTCATGGGGTGATGATAACATCTTGATCTAAAATCATGAAACCATACACTTAAAATTTGTGCATTTCATTATATGTAGATTTCAAATACCTTAAAAAACAATATTGCACTCTAGTTAATGATAAGCATTCTGAAGTGTTTAAGAGTCATCGACTGATGGACGGATGGAAATAAGAGATACAGATATGTGAAAAAAATACAGCAAAATTTAATTGTAGAATCTAGATGTTGAGTGTATGAATGCTCATTTCTATACTCTGAAATTATTCATAATAGCATGTTTGCGGGCAGGGGAATAGACAGAGCCTGGTGAGGACTTTGTAAAACTGTCAAGTGTTTCCGAGGGCATCTCCTGTTCAGATTCAGTCAGACATAGTGACAATGTCACATATCTTCTTTTTTTCAGGATGAGCAAGAAATCTCCATTTTTATGTTAAATCAAGTACTTTTTTACTGTTGGCAACAAATTCAATTTTTAATACTTTCTGGCCAAATAAAATGTTTATGCTGTCAGGAATTTTCAGTGCCACAGTCCATCTTCGAAGTTTATACTTCTTATGGTTTTCAATGGTTCTACATCAGGGTTCCCCAACCTCAGCACTAGTGACAACGTGGAGGGCTGTCCCATGCATTGTAGGATGTTTATGCTAGTAGAACCACCTCCCAGTCTGACCACCAAATATGTCTCCAGACATTGCCAAATGTCCCCTGGGAAGCAAAACCACTCCATTTGAGAACCACTGCTCTAAATGTGTACCAAAGTAACTGTAAAGTCAATTAAAATTATGTATTTGAAATGAACCAAGATTTCTTTACTTCATAGCTCCCGATAATGACATAACTTTTATTAAGTGGTTATTACATGCCAGCCATTCATTCCTCCCCCCATATATATACATATACACACACGTGTGTGCACTATCTTTCATTATCCTTACCAACAATCTAATGAAGTGGGTTTTGTTACTATCCTCACTTCGCATATAGGGAAACAGGTTTATAAAGGTTCAAGTAACTTGTCCAAGATCACACACAAATGCTGATTTCAATCTATACAAAGTTCACAACCTCCATCAATACACCATAAATACAGCCTTCCAGCTGGTATCTCTGCATCACTCTTCACAAAACGTAAACTACAGGTTCTTAACTGAAAGGAATACAAAAAACAAGCAAAAAGAAACTGAAGTGACTACCCCAAGACAGAGACTGCTTCAACTAGGGTCTAATGATTTCCACTGGCTCCACTTTCACTTTCCAACAGCTCTTTCCAAAGCACATGATCTTTTCTCCCATTGTTTACTAATGGTGAAAATTCCCCACCGCAAGAGTACTAATAAGTTAATAAGTATAAGGAAATACACTGACGCAAAATGAAAAAATCCTTATAGTCATTCAGTAAAGTTGCTTAAGTAGCCTGCAGTACATTCATACTGTGAAATACAATGTTGTCATTAAAAAGAATCTAGTGCCATGAAAAGATGTTGAAGACGTTTATATTAAATGAAAAACTCAAAGCACAATACAATGTGTATGGTACAATTTGATTTTTATGGAAAAATTACACAATGTTTAACAGTGATCATCTTTAGTAAATGTACTAAGGTAGGGAAGATCTGCTAATGTTAGAATTGTAATTAAGAGAATGTCCCTGAAATAAAAGATGACTTCAAACTATATGCTGGGCAGGCCCATCACATTCTCTGCTACGTCTCGTCTAATATTTGAACGATCTATAAGAAGAACGTATCATTTCATAATCAAACATAAAAAAGCACTAGAGGAGGGGGTTTAGTCCCCAGTGACTGACTAAAAGTAAATTCAGTTGATTTTAATTCTTTAATTAGAACAATGGTTCTCAAACTTTAACAAGTATCAGAATCACATGGAAGGGTGGTTAAATCCCAAAATTGCTGGGCCCCAACCCCAAATTTTCTGATTCAGTAGATCAAGGGTGGGGCCGTAGAATTTTCTTTTCTAACAAATTCCCAGTTAACAATTTTTGAGATTGTTTAGGGTCAGCATTGCTAGCATGAATGGCAGGGAAAATAATTTAAGTGGACTTCTGCTTACACTAGGAAGAGATCTGAAATTACTGGACGGGGACCAACCACACTTTTGTGAATCACTGCTCCAGAAATCTGGTTTACTAAAGCTAAAAGTAGGGGAAAATAAAAGCAGAAACCAAGTTCCAGTCAAACTAATGACAGTTTTAACTACAGTAAGCTTGCTTTAAAACGCACTACAACTTTCCAGTTAATTTATCCAATCTAAATTGTCAGTAACCATCCAAAACCTAAAAAGCAGCGTCTGGGTCTAAAATTCCACAAAATGTGTCCAAAATACACACAGTGTTTCCCATCGCTCATGTACCATGGACTCACAATATGGGTTAGAACCTCACGAGTAGCTGCCACTTAAATTCTTTTCCCCACCATTACATACAAGGAATGCTGACCCTACACCACCTCAAAAATGTTGCCTCACCTCATTAATTAACTGGAAAACTACAATTAACTAGAAATAAATTAAATATTAACTACTGAACAAGTAAAAAGAATTCCTAAAAACACAAATCAGATCAAATTATACCACTATTTTAGAGCCACTACACCACCAGTACACACTACGGCCACCATACGATTACTTACTTATATTCAGATCAGGTATGCACTATGATTTTTCTAAGTAGAAAAAAATACATAATAACTCAGAAATATTTAAAGCTCTTAAATCTACCTGTTAAACACAGAGTTCAGATTAAACAGTAAAATTATCCATGAAGTAAATCTCATAAACTAAATTCTAATTTCCAACTGACAAATTTTTAACATTCCTACACAAAAATTTAGGGTGATGGAGTCTAGGAGCATATCTCAAAGGGGCAGACAACAGCAGCCCTTCTCACCTCCGCATTTCATAATCCCATAGATAATTATTTTAAAGAAAAGGAAAGCGAGGACCTGTATTTTCCAATATAGTAGCCACAAACCACATGTGGCTATTTAAATTAAGAATAAAAATACAGGGCTTCCCTGGTGGCGCAGTGGTTGAGAGTCCGCCTGCCGATGCAGGGGACGCGGGTTTGTGCCCCGGTCCGGGAAGATCCCACATGCCACGGAGCGGCTGGGCCCGTGAGCCATGGCCGCTGAGCCTGCGCGTCCGGAGCCTGTGCTCCGCAACAGGAGAGGCCACAACAGTGGGAGGCCCGCGTACCGCAAAAAAAAAAAAAAAAAAATACAGTGTGTGTGGAAAAAAAATGAACATGGGGAAACAGAAAAAAATAAATAAATTACAAAAATAAAGAAAGAAAGAAAGAATAAATAAAATTTAAAAGTCAACTCCTCAGCCGCAATAGCCACACTGCAAGTGCTGAACACTCACATTCGGCCAGTGGCTATTCTATTGGACAGTGCAGACACATTGAGGGAGGAAGAATTTTTAGTAGCTTTAAAATTAGGAAGGAAAAAGATTTTTCCACATCAAAAAAGAAATGTTTATTGGCTTAAGTCTAAGGCTTCCAAAAGAGGGAAATTCAGCCTTACCATTCTTGCTCCAGAATGTCAGCTTCAAAATAGAACAAGATGGTGCCAGAGGCCAAAGATTGTTAAAATGTTAAATAACACCCTTCTGGAAAGTTTACTAAAAGTTGCCTATAATACGTTATTGTAGAAGCCTAAAAGCCTAACTTCCTTTAAGATAAGTTTTGGATTTACGTTAAAAATAATTTTAGCAAGTGAAAGGCTGTTTCTCTAATGTCCAAAGGATAATTAAACATACTTATAATTTCATGTTCAAAATGCCATTTATTAAACTTGAATTTTAAGAAACTGTCTAGGGCCTCCCTGGTGGCGCAAGTGGTTGAGAGTCCGCCTGCCGATGCAGGGGATACGGGTTCGTGCCCCAGTCTGGGAGGATCCCATATGCCGCGGAGCGGCTGGGCCCGTGAGCCATGGCCGCTGAGCCTGCGCGTCCGGAGCCTGCGCGTCCGGAGCCTGTGCTCCGCAACGGGGGAGGCCACAACAGTGAGAGGCCCGCATACCGCAAAAAAAAAAAAAAGAAAAAAAAAGAAACTGTCTAACCCTCCTCTTGAAGCCATTCAGATCTTCAAATGTTCTCCCTAATACTAGTGTCACTGCATTATAATCAGTTTTCTCTACGTATTAAAATTTTGCCTTTGTCTACTCACGGAGAGAACTCGATTTTGAAAGTTTAAGTTCCAAAAAGAAAGCTTTGGGAAACTGCAATGAACATAAAATTCGAGGATCAAACTAGAAAGACAAAAGACACAAAACCCACTTATTTATATAAAACGGCCTCCCTCTAAGAAAGATATTCTGTTGGGGGAAAAAAATCCATCTAAACACGAATTACATTAATGCTGTGTAAGTGACACTGTGAGCACAAAGCACACAGAAAAACCTAATAAAGTAGCTCTTTTGTCCTGTAAGTGTAAACTCTCACTGCTCAACTTTCTTTTAAAGATAACTAGAGAGGCACAGTTTATGCATGATGTCGGAAAACCTATTAAGGTTTAGACTGAAAAAAGGTAAAATATGTGCTATTCTAGTATCACAATGTATAAGCGAGACATAAAATAGCAGTAAGTCCTCGTGGGAAGCACCCTCACACGAGGCACGCGCTGAGAAGAGGAAGGGAGGGGAGACGAGGGGAGACGAGGGGAGACTTGGGGAAAGGAGGGGAGAGGAGACGAGGGGAGGGGAGGGGAGACGAGGGGAAGGGAGGGGAGACGAGGGGAAGGGAGGGGAGGGGAGACATGGGGAAGGGAGGGGAGACGAGGGGAGACGAGGGGAAGGGAGGGGAGACATGGGGAAGGGAGGGGAGGGGGGAGGGGGAGGGGGAGGGGAGGGGGGAGACGACCTCTCGGCCCCCGCGGCCCCGCGCCCCGCCCCCGGCTGCCCCTCACCAGGCGGATGAAGCCGAAGCCGCGGTCGCGGTTAATGAAAACCTCGCTGGGCTCGCCGTAGCGCTCGAACAGCCGCTTGAAGTCGTCCTCGGTGATGTCCGTGGGCAGGTTCCCCACGAAGAGGCGGCAGCGCTGCGTGTATGTCTTCTCGCCCGGCTTGAGGAAGCTCTTGATGTCGATGGTGAAGCCGCCCTCCTCGGCCGGCCGGTCCTCGGCGGGCACGGCGGGCGCGGGCGGCTCGCCAGGAAGGGCGAGCGCCATGGCCGCCGGCTCGCCCTCGCCGGCCGCCGACTCTAGAGCGCGAAGGCGCGCCGGGTTCTTCTCGATGCGCACTTGCTTCAGGTTTCCTCTCAGCATCATCTCAGCGCGTGCCCCCCCGGACCTGGCCTACAGCTCGACCTGCGTGTCGATGTCCGCGCACGGAACCGGGGTCAGGAAGGACGCCCTCGGGGACGCCGCCAGCCCAGGGCCCGCACTCACGCCCCGGCCGCTCGCCCAAGATGGCGCCGCCACAACCGCGGTGGGAGGGAGAGACGCCGCACAAGCCCCGCCCCTCCGCCGAAGCCGCGCCGGGGCCAACGCGCCTGCGTACTGCTGCGCCCACGCCTGGTGGCGTGCGCATGCGCACCGCTGTGCGCGCGTCCCTGTTCGCAGCCTTCCCAGGGCTGAGAGGAAGGACGATCCCTATCCCCGTAGGTAACAGTGATGTTGGAAGTTGCAGCAGTGTGTGAAAACGCAGTGATTCGGGAAATGTCCACATTCTCTTAGATGCCCAGCTCAATTTTCAATGACAACAGAAAGTGAAAACTTGCAGATTTTATACATAGCATTAAATAACGAGGTATTTCCCAGTAATTGAAACAAAAACACATTTCTGCCCTTTTCAAGAGCAAGCTTTTATTATACTTCCTAATGAAAAATCCAATTCTATAAAATAATTGTGATGTTGATTATTCACCTCAGAGAAGGACTCCGTGAACACCTATGGACCACACCCTAGGACAGGGTCATCAAACGTTTTCTGCAAAGCGCCAGATGGCAAATATTTTAAGATCTTCAAGCCATAACCTGAGTCGGCCAAACTACTCAGTTCTGCCCAGTACCGCTCCTGGCACGTGGTAGGTCTTCATTGGGTATTAAAAAGAAATGAATTCACAGTCACTTTACAAAACCGTTCAGTTTCTCGTGAACTTAAACAAATGCTTACTTTAGAACAGCAATCCCTCTCCTATTCGTCCAACTGAAATGAAAACTTGTGTTCACACAAAAACCTGTATGAAAATGTTCATAGGGCTTTATCTGTAATCACCGAAAACTGGAAACAACCCAAATGTCCAACTGGTGGATAGACTAATGTAGAAGGGCAACTGAGGACATGGGAAGAGACATAACCCAAGAATCGGCTCACCTAACAAGCTGGGTGCGTGCGAATGTTTCAGGACTGCAAGCAGTACTGATTGTTCTGGGCACTGACCCACGCATGTCCTCGGTATAATCGGGACCATAAGGAAATAAGGAGGTGCATTGATTAGATGTTCAAGGAAGGCACAGCCCGCGCTAAATAGAACTCTTTGTATTAGATAAAGTTATAAGTAAAGTACATCTAGCTCTTAAAGTATGCTTTTAATTACAAAAAGTATAATAGTTGTAAGATAAAGCTTAAATAAATACGCCATAGTGGACTGAGGGCTTTGCTGTTTTGCCTGAGCGAGCAACAGCCCTCTACCACTGTGCTTTAACGCATTCATCTCATGTGTTGGACTCATTTTCGTCTCTGACTGAACAACTGCAACAACTAACAGTGGTACATTCATATAATAGAATATATTAGCAGTAAAAAGGACTAAACTCCTGATAGACGCAATAATGTGACTCAAAGGCTACATACCGAATATATGACATTCTGGAAAACTAGCTACAGAACACAGATCGGTGGTTGCCAGGAGCTGGGAGGTAGGGAGGGTTGACTAAGTAGAGATACAGAGAAATTTTTGGAAAGATAAAAGTACATCTTGGGACTTCCCTGGCCGACCAGTGCTTAGGACTCAACGCTTTCATTGCCGTGGCCCCGGGTTCAATCCCTGGTTGGGGAACTGAGATCCTCCCCACCTCACTCACAGCTGATATTGTCGAATTTATTAATCTCACCGAAAAAAAAGGCACAGCAAATAAAATTGGTTCTTTCCATCAGCACCAAATCAACCAACCTAATTCCATATGTAGCCATATGCGCTGCCTTCCCTCCTGTTACAATGAATGAATGTTCAAAAATCCCCTCTTAGGCCAAACCACTGGACGGCAGGTTTCAAGTGCTTTGCTTCTACAGTTACCTAATCCCCATCCAAGTGATTAGTTACTTGATCTGTACTGAACTATTTCCATCAGCAAAAGAAAGTGTTGATAAAACTTGCATCTTGGAAAACAAGAAAAAAGGAAAGAAAAGGGAAAAACCTTCTCTACGCCGTATGTTGCCCTTTAGCTACTATTTCTTTAGTCAAGAAAGAAAGAAAGGAAACAAGAGTTGTCTGTTTTTTGTCTCGATTTGCTCATCCTTGATTTCTTCAGCCACACTGATCAGATGTCTATCCCACATTCCATCGCTCTGAAACCTCTCTTGTCACCATGGGCGACAGCTTCCACTTTGACCAGATGCAGCAGTCATATCACAGATCTTCCAGCAGCATTTGATGTTGTAGATCTGGGCCTGAGTTTTTTCATGTGTAACGTGGGAAGAATACCTTCTTTACAGAGTTATTGTGCCTATTAAATGAATTAAAGTATAGTCTTTGGAAAATAATCTGGCATCATAAATACAAGTACTATTATTGATCGCTTCCCTCCTACCTTTTTGAAACACTATTCTACCTTCTGCACTACGATATTCCCTGATATTCTCACAGCCACTGGCCACTCCTTACTCTCTCTGTCTTTCCTGGGAATCTTCACTTGAGAACCACAGGTCCAGGTCCTCCTCTCCTCTTCTGCTACACTCATTCCCTAGGTCAGACCGTCCACACCAGGGTGCCTCAGAAGCATTGGAGCAGGTTTTTTAAACCTCAACACGATATTTTGGACTGAATAATCATGTATCGTGAGGAGATGTTTAGCAGCATCACTGGCTTCTACCCGGTAGATGCCAGTAACACCTCACTCGCAGTGGTTACAAACCAAAATGTACTGGGAATTATTCTAATTGCTTTACACTCACTCATTAATCATCACAACAACCTTTTAAGGTATATGCTATTAATATCATCTTTTTTTTAAAGACTTTAGTTTTTGGAGCTGTTTTCAGTTCGCTGCAAAATTAAGAGGAAGGTATAGAGATTTCCCATGCGCTCCCTGCCCTACACCTGCAGTCTCCCCACTATCAACACCCCCACCACGTGGGACATTTGTTACACTTATTGACCCTACACTGACATGTCATCATCGCTCAGTCAAGAGTTTACATTAGGGTCACTCTTGGTGGTGTACAGACTCTGTCGCCCACAGTCAAGAGTTTACATTAGGGTCACTCTTGGTGGTGTAGAGCCTGCGCGTCCAGAGCCTGTGCTCTGCAGCGGGAGAGGCCAAAACAGTGAGAGGTACCACAAAAAGAAAAAAAGAAAAACAAAAAAAGAAATGGGCCAACGACCTTAATAGACACTTCAGCAAAGATTTAGATGGCAAATGAGCATATGAAAAGATGCTCCATGTTGTATGTTATCAGGGAAATGCAAACTCAAATAAAAATGATATACCACTGTACCCCTGCTAGAATGGCCAAAATCTGGAACACTGACAACACCAAAGGCTGGAGGATATGGAGCAAAAGGAACTCTCACTCATTGCTGGTGGGAACACAAAATGGTGCAGCCACTTAGGAAGACACTTTGGCTGTTTCTCGAAAACAAAACCCTTACCATATCATCCAGCAATCTCACTGCTAGTATTTACCCAGAGGATGGAAAAATTAAATCCACACAGATTTTTTTTTTTACTTTATTTATTTATTTATTTTTGGCTGCATTGGGTCTTTGTTGCTGTGTGTGGGCTTTCTCTAGTTGCAGCGAGCAGGGGCTACTCTTTGTTGCGGTGCACGGGCTTCTTGTTGCAGAGCACGGGCTCTAGGTGCGTGGGCTTCAGTAGTTGTAGCACGCAGGCTCAGCAGTTGTGGCGCACGGGCTTAGTTGCTCCGCGGCATGTGGGATCTTCCCAGACCAGGGCTCGAACCTGTGTCCCCTGCATCGGCAGGCAGACTCTCAACCACTGCGCCACCAGGGAATCCCTGGCCCATTTCTTAACCAGGTGTTTTTCTTATTGTTGAATTGTAAGAGTTCTTTGTGTATTTTAGATAACAGTCCTTTATCAGATGTGTCTTTGGCAAATATTTTCCCCCAACCTATGGCTTGTCTTTTTATTCTTGTGACATTGTCTTTCACAGAGCAGAAGCTTTTAATTTTAACGAAGTTCAGCTTATCAATTCTTTCTTTCACGGATTGTGCCTTTGGAGTATCTAAGAAGTCATCAGCAAAGCAAAAGCCATCTAAACTTTCTCCAGTTTTTCTTCTACGAATTTTATAGTTCTACATTTTACATTTAGGTCTGTGGTCCATTTTGAGTTAACTTTCTGAAGGATGTAAGGTTTGTATCTAGATACAGTGTTTTACATACGGATGTCCAGTCATTCCAGCACCATTTGTTGAAAAGACAATCTTTGCTCCATTGTATTACCTTTGCTCCGTTGTCAAAGATCAGTTGATCTATACCCATGAGGGTCTATTTCTGGACTCTATGCTATTCCATGGATCTCTTTTTCTTTTGCCAGTGCCACACTGTCTTGATTACTGTAACTTTATGGTAAGTCTGGTAGTCAGGTAGCATCAGTCCTCCAACTTTCTTCTTCAGTATTGTGTTGACTATTCTGAATCTTTTCCCTCTCCACGTAAACTTAAGAATCGGTTTGTCCATATTGACAAAATAACTTGCTAGGATTTTGATTGGGATGCCATTGAATCTATGGATCAAGTTAGGGAGAACTGACATCTTGACAGTATTGAGTCTTCCTATTCACGAACATGGACTGTCTCTCTATTTAGTTCATCTTTGATTTCATTCATAAGAGATTTGTGGGCTTCCCTGGTGGCGCAGTGGCTGAGAGTCCGCCTGCTGATGTGGGGGACACGGGTTCGTGCCCCGGTCCGGGAAGATCCCACATGCCGCGGAGCGGCTGGGCCCATGAGCCATGGCCGCTGAGCCTGCGCGTCCGGAGCCTGTGCTCCGCAACGGGAGAGGCCAGCGTACCGCAAAAAATAAATAAATAAATAAATAAATAAAATAAGAAGTTTATAGTTTTCCTCATATAGATCTTGTAGATAATTTGTTACATTTATATCTAAGTATTCATTTGTTTTGGGTGGCAATGTAAGTGGTATTGTGTTTGTAATTTCAAATTCCACATGTTCATTGCTGGTGTGTAAAAACATTAATGACTTTTGTGTATTAACCTTGTATCCTGACTTTTGTTTATTAACCTTGTATCCTGAAATCATCCATTTACTTTTTTTTTTTTTGCCATACCACGCGGCTTGTGGGGCCTTAGTTCCCTGACCAGGGATAGAACCCGAGCCCCCTGCATTGACAGCATGGAGTCTTAACCACTGGACCGCCAGGGAAATCTCCCCCCTCCATTTACTTTTTATCTATATATGCCTTTATACATTTTTTTAAAGATTTATTTTTTTACATTTATTTATTTTATTTTATTTTTGGCTGCATCTGGTCTTAGTTGCGGCACACGGGATCTTCACTGAGGCATATGGGATCTTCCCTTGCGGTGCACGGGCTCTTTGTTGTGGCACACAGGCTTCTCTCTACTTATGGTGTTCAGGCTCCAGAGCACGTGAGCTCTGTAGTTTGCGGCACGCAGACTCTCTAGTTGAGGCACACGAGCTCAGTAGTTGTGGTGCACAGGCTTAGTTGCCCCAAGGCATGTGGGATCTTAGTTCCCCGACCAGGAATCAAACCCGCGTCCCCTGCAGTGTAAGGCAGATTCTCTACCACTGGACCACCAGGGAAGTCCCTATGCCTTTACATTTAAAGTGAGTTTCTTATACGCAACATAGAATTGGGTCTTGTTTTTTGATCAACTCTATCTTTTAATTGGTAATCTCTGTCTTTTAATTGGTGCACTTAGATCAATGATGTTCAAAGTGATTACTGCTATAGTTTGATTTATATCATATTTGTTATCATTTTCCATTTGTTGCCCTAGTTCTTTGTTCCTATATTTATATTTTTTAATTGAAATATAGTTGGTTTACAATGTTAGGTTAATTACTGCTGTACAGCAATGTGACTTAATTATACATATAATAATTTATTTTCATTTTTTTCCATTATGGTTTATCATGTTCCTATTTTTGTAGACCACACTTTCTGCCTTCTGTGGTTTTTTTTGTTTTTTGTTTTTTGTTTTTTTTCTGTACGCGGGCCTCTCACTGCTGTGGCCTCTCCCGTTGCGGAGCACAGGCTCTGGACACACAGGCTCCGCGGCCATGGCTCGCGGGCCCAGCCGCTCCGCGGCATGTGGGATCTTCCGGGATCGGGGCACGAACCCGTGTCCCCTGCATCGGCAGGCGGACTCTCAACCACTGCGCCACCAGGGAAGCCCCCCTTCTGTGGTTTTAACTAAGCATTTTATAATTTCATTTTCTCTCCTTCTTAGCATATCAGTTGTACTTATTTTTCTACTTTTTTAAGTGGTTGCCCTAGAGTTTGCAATATACATTTACTTACAACTAATCCAAGACCACTTTCAAATAACACCGATAACTTCACAGGTAGTGTAATTTGTAATAGTAAAATAATCCTGATTCCTCCCTCTCATCCCTTGTATCATTTCAGTCATTCATTTCATCCATATACAGGCATATATATGTATAATTTAATATATTGTTTCTATTATTATCTTGAACAAAGTTATCTGTTAGATCAATTAAGAATAAGAAAAATAGGGCTTCCCTGGTGGTGCAGTGGTTGGGAGTTCGCCTGCCGATGCAGGGGCCGCGGGTTTGTGCCCTGGTCCGGGAAGATCCCACATGCCGCGGAGCGGCCGGGACCGTGAGCCATGGCTGCTGAGCCTGTGCGTCTGGAGCCTGTGCTCCGCAGCAGAAGAGGCCACAACGGTGAGAGGCCTGCGTACCGCAAAAAAAAAAAAAAAGAATAAGAAAAATAAAAGTTTTTATTTTATATTCACATTCCTTCTCCAGTGCTCTTACTTTCTTTATATAAATCTGAGTATCTGACATATATTATTTTCTTTCTCTGTAAAGCACATCTTTCAACATTTCTTACGAAGCAGATCCACTAGCAACAAATTCCCTCAATTTATCTTTGTCTGAAAAAGTCTTTATTTTTCCTTTGCTTTTGAAGGATAAGATTGCAGGGAACAGAATTCTACAATGGTATTTTTTTTCCTCAACACTTTAAATATTTCACTCCACTCTCTTGTTTGCCTTGTTTCTGAGGAGAAGTCAAATGTAATTACAATCTTTGTTCCTCTATTGGTAAGGTGTTTTCTTTCTCTGGCTTCTTTCAGGATTTTTTCCTTTAATTTTCTGTCATTTGAACACGACATGCCCACGTGTAGCTTGTTTTTGTGTTTATCCTGCTTGGAGCTTTCTGAGCTTCATGGATCTGTGGTTTGGTATCTGACATTAATTTGGGAAATTCTCAGTCATTATTGTTTCAAATATTTCTCTTGTTCTTTTCTTTCTTCTTCCTCTGGTGTTCCCATGACTTGCATTTACACTTCCACAGTTCTTGGATATTCTCTTCTGTTCCCCCTGACCTCCCTCCTTGTTTCATTGCTTTTCAGTTTTGGAAGATCTTTTGGTTTTGCTTTTGTTGTTGTTTGCTTTTATTTTTATTTTTTATAAATTTATTTATTTATTTATTTTTGGCTGCGTTGGGTCTTCGTTGCGGTGTGCAGGCTTCTCACTGCAGTGGCTTCTCTTGTTGCAGAGCACAGGCTCTAGGCGCGTGGGCTTCAGTAGTTGTGGCACGCGGGCTCAGTAGTTGTGGCACGTGGGCTCAGTAGTTGTGGCTCACGGGCTTAGCTGCTCTGCGGCACGTGGGATCTTCCCAGACCAGGGCTCGAACCCGCGCCCCCTGCACTGGCAGGCAGATTGTTAACCTCTGTGCCGCCAGGGAAGCCCCAGAGTTGTTTTAAGGTCACAGTTCCATAAGGCCGCAGGCACGGGCCCCGTGTTCTCTCCCTGCTCCCGGAGGCCCCCCACCAGCGTCCCCACCTCCTCTGCCCCCACCACCCGCAGGCGGGGCTCGGCCCGTGGTCTGTGCGCTGGCGTCCGCGCTCTGCGGGCCCCGGAGGAGAGGTGCCAGGAGGAGGGGCGATGCACCTGGGTCCGGCTCCTGGAGCCCCATCTGCGCGATGGGTGGCGGCGCAGAGGCTGGATCAGGGCTGGGTCTTCCAGGGTGGGGTGCGCACTCGCCCCGAGAACCCCGTGGAAGCCTGGCCCCTCGGACCCTCCCCTGTGAAAGTCTCCACGTGTCCACAGCAGGTGTGGCACTGCCTTACGGAGGCACTCGGAGGCCCTGACCAGACAACGTACTTCTCTGCAAAGGGAGTGACAATCTGGGTTACCAGTGAAGCCTGCGATTTACGGATAAGCAGAGTTTCACCCACAGAAGGAGGAGGGTGCAGGACCATAGAGTTTTTAAACTTTGATCAGAGCTATTTAGCGGAAGAACACAAAGAGATGCAGTCATTCTTCAGTTAAAGGATGTAATACGAATCTGCGGAGAGTGAAAACGCAGGCCACACCAGCACTGATACGGGAAGAAGCTCTTGGCCTGCAAGCCTGCGGTTCTTGGTCATGCCTTCCGCCTGTCGACGGTGCCTAGATGATCTCACCTGATGTAACCAAGATTGAGAGCTACGGGCCTCCCCAAAGCCCGACAGCACTGCCAGTTACCTTCTTTCTTGAGGGGAATTTGTGGATTTCAGATAAGGATACCTAAATCATTTCCTGAAACTTATCAATTATGAACACATAGCAGGGTTCTGCTCGCAAATAAACATGCAAACAAAAATAAGGGAGGCGAGGAAGGTCAAACCAGGTAGAGAGACGACTTACACAAAACCTGGAGTCGTGACAGGGTCTGCCTCTCGGGGAAACAGGAAGTTTAGAAAGCCAAGTCCCTGGAGGGATGGGTAGGAAGGAATTACAGGTGAAGCTGGTTGAGGCTGCTGGGGCCCAATAGTAAGCGTCCGTGTGCCAAGGCGAAAGCTGGTGTGTCCTCTCGAAACCCCCTGCATGTTAAAATCCTGACCCCAAAGACCTCAGAATGCAACTGCACTTGGAGATGATATTTTAAAGAGGTAGTTAAGTTTAAATGCCTTCATTAGGCGGGCCCCAATCTGATATGACTCGTATCCTTATGCGAATAGAAGTTTGGGGACTTCCCTGGTGGTCCAGTGGTTAGGACTCAGTGCTCTCACTGCCGTGCGCCAGGGTTCAATCCCTGGCGGGCGAACTAAGATTCCGCAAGCCACGTGGCATGCCCCCCCACCCAAAAAAGTAAATGGATGAAAGAAGATGGCCTGTAACTTTTCTTTCTTGTATTATTCTTGTCAGGTTTTGTTATTTCTTTGATATTCATTCAGTATCTTTGTCAGGATATTTTTGGCCTTGTAAAACAAGTTGTGAAGTGCCCTTTTCTTTCTATTTTCTGGGAGTTTATGTTCAAGATGGGTATTATCTCTTCCCTACAGAAGATTTCACCAGAGAAGGAATCTGAGCCTGCAGTTTTCTTTGTGATGAGGCTTGTAATTTCAGAGTCAATTTCTTAAACAGAGACAAGCCATTCAGATTTTCTATTTTTTCCTGGGACAGATTTGGTAAGTTGTTTCTCAAGTGATTAGTCTATCACATTAAATTTGTCAAACTCTTTGACCTAAGTTGATCATAATACTTTCTTACATTTTTAGTGTCCACAGGATCTCCAGTGGTTCTTCATATTGGTTATTTTTCTCTTTTTTGCTCCCTTGATCAGTTTCAATAGTGAAACTGAGTAGGACCCTGTGCAGCTTTCCTGGGTATAAGCTTCTCCATGTTCCCCACCTTTCATTTGTAGGAAAAGCTTTGATCTCCTAGGCCTTCCCCGAGTTCCAAAGAGCAGACTCAAGCAGCTAATAATTAGAGAAGTGAGAAAATGCAGAAACAAGTAATAGTAGCTTGAACAACAGTTGAGCCATAAATCAGTTGCAGAACCTCTAGTCCCTCCTCAAGGGATGTAGGTAACAATCTGAGCAGAGCCTTGAGTCATTTCACAGAAACCAGGGCTCCACCACATGCAAACTGCTTAACAAAGTCAGAGACCAGGCAAACTGGAGCCAGACTGACAGAAATCTGTGTGTTAAGACCCAACCAATCAGAAGAACCATGAGCTGATCACACACTTAAGACCCTTACCCTAATTTTAGTCTTTAAAAACCCTTACCCTGAAGCCACCAGGGCATTCGGGGCCTTCGAGGGTTGGCTGCCAGGTTGCCTTGCTGGCGCCTTGCAAATAAATGCTACTTTCCTTCCCCACAAACCGGGTCAGTGGATTGACTGCTGTGCCTCGGGCAGGCGACCCGAGTTCGGTTTGGTAAACTGGAGGTTTACAATTCTATTAATTTGTAAGCACGTGACTTATGAAAGTCTTTTTTAACACGCGTAAGTGAGCTGTTAGTCGCATTTCCCGGGCTTTAGGTTTCGCTTGCTCTATCTGTAGGCGTGAACCGGAATAACTGCTCTTAACTCCAAATGTGACTTCCAGGGCAGTGATTCATAACCGTCTACTCTCCAAGCTTGAAAGCTCAGCTGCTGGGACTTCCCTGGCTGTCCAGTGGTTAAGACTCCACGCTTCCACTGCAGGGGGCACGGGTTCGATCCCTGGTTGGGGAACTAAGATCCGGCATGCTGTGCGACGTGGCCAGAAAAAAAAAATAAAACAACCACAACTCAGCTGCTTAAAAAAAAACCAGTCATAAGCGTTTGAAAACCTTCTCTAGTCCAGAATATCACACCACTATTTTCCCAAACTAACTTCTCACTTTCTCAAAGACTTGGGCATGTGGCTCAGATTATTCTTTCAACTCTAGTTAACTTCTCAAATTCTTAATTTCATCCTAACATGGTCACACTTTATAGTTCATTATAAGAGATATGCTCCACTTCTCAAATTTTGTACTTCACGTTGTCTTTATCCACCACCTCTTTCCCTTCGGTCTACCGCTGATGCCAAGGAGCTGGAGTTTCAAACTGAAAGCAACGGGGAACTTCAGAGCTTTAAAACAGAAGTGATACGACCTAAAATGATACAGCATCACTCCCTCCACCGAACTTGACTGAGTTCTTTGCTCCAATTACTCATTCACTTCTCTATCCTGTACAGCAAACTGTAACTTATACATACACAGTGGCTATTAGCGACTCTTACTTCACTACAGTACTGAGTAAGGGAGGGACAGGGGATCACAGGAAGAAAATGGCTCAAGGTACGAGTCTTTTTTTTGATTCTTTATTTTTTAATGATTTATTTATTTATTTTTGGCTGCATTGGGTCTTCATTGCTGCATGCAGGCTTTCTCTAGTTGCGGGGAGCTGGGGCTACTCTTTGTTGCTGTGTGCCAGCTTCTCATTGCGGTGTCTTCTCTTGTTGTGGAGCACAGGCTATAAGCATGCAGGCTCAGTAGTTGTGGCGCACATGGGCTTAGTTGCTCCGCAGCATGTGGGATCTTCCTGGACCAGGGGTTGAACCCGTGTCCCCTGCACTGGCAGGCAGATTCTTAACCACTGCGCCACCAGGGAAGCCCCAATGTAAGTCTTAAAGACAGCAATTTTCTTTTTCTTTTTTTTTTTTTTTTTTTTGCGGTACGCGGGCCTCTCACTGTTGTGGCCTCTGGTGTGGCCTCTCCCATTGCGGAGCACAGGCTCCGGACGCGCAGGCTCAGCGGCCATGGCTCATAGGCCCAGCCACTCCGCGGCATGTGGGATCTTCCCGGACTGGGGCACGAACCCGTGTCCCCTGCATCGGCAGGCGGACTCTCAACCACTGCGCCACCAGGGAAGCCCAAGACAGCAATTTTGAAAATCTGAGGTTTATGAAAAAAATCCAGTTGTGCTCTGTGAGATGACAAAACCAATAAATTGCCATTTCTTGAGGACTGTTGTTCTGAATTGCCCTTCCTAATTTTTGATATTAAATTTGTAGTAGGAAATAATTTTTTTCTAATGCCTTTTCTCAGTGAAATTAAAATGATGGAAACAGACCCTGGGTGTGTCCAGATCAGGGGTGACAAATCCTGCAGCAGGGGAGTGGGGGACGGTAAGCAGGACTTTCACTTACTGTTTTCTTCCTTCCTTCTTTAAGGTGAGTCCATACTAATTTTACAATGTGAAAAAAAAAGCTAGATAAGGAAAAAGAAACGAAATGATTCACCAGGCTAGAGAGATTTACTTTTATCATCTTCTGAATTTACAGTTGACTTTTTCTTCAACATCTCATTATGAAAAATTTCATACACATCAAAAAGTTTAAAGAAATTTACAGTGAACACAGATAAACCCAGCACCTACATCTTTTGAATTTTTCATATTTAACTCATTACCACGTGCCTCATAGGTGTGCCTGCACACCTATGAAATGAAACAAGTTAAAAGTTGAGGATCTAATTTTGTTTTCTCAATGGATAAAGTGGCCGCTGGTTGATTTCATTAGTTTGCTCAGATACCCAAGCGTC
Source organism: Mesoplodon densirostris (assembly GCF_025265405.1). Lineage (NCBI taxonomy): Eukaryota > Metazoa > Chordata > Mammalia > Artiodactyla > Ziphiidae > Mesoplodon > Mesoplodon densirostris. The sequence continues at coordinate 436,905 of NC_082677.1, forward strand.
TATCTAAGACAATCACATGACAAATCTGTCATTTGATTAACAGGTAAGTGTTCATGAAATAATGGGCACATGAACCATTTGCAGAGGGACTTCAGAACTGGATATGCTCAGAGTATCCCCACAGGCCTCTGGAGGTGGCTGGATTTTGGAAACACCCCAGAGCCCCATTCAGGCCCAAATATGAAAGACTGAAACGGTCCAGCTGTCAGAAAACAAAATGATTATAAACTAATGAGAATGATCTTCCTGGTTATTCCCCAAATACTTTTCTGTGCTAGCCTCCCCTACAGAGTCTGCAAGTGCTCCCGTGTTGGGCCTACCAAGGACGCATCTCGATCTGCTCAGGCACTGCTCACAGGAAAAGCCTTGAAACAAGCGTATGTAAGGATGGGATGCACAACAGAACTGCTGTCAGAAACCAGAAACAAAGGGAGAATTAGTAAATACATGGTGAAGGGAACACTGATTAACCAACTGAAAAAACTTACACCCTTAATTTTCATAAGTGTATTTTTCCTTTAGATGAAAAGAAAAAAAGGCCACAACACAAAAAGGTTAACTTACTATATTTTTAATATTTCTTATATTTGTACCAACATAAAAATAGGTATACACTCTTTATGCTTATAGTTTTGACAATAAAAGCTAAAACGTTTACAAATTAAGTTAAAACAAAACCAATAAAACACAAATTCACTTTAATCTATTTAACATAACAAATGATGCTGCTTTGCTCAAATAATAAAATAACATTTTGCCCAAATGAAATAAACCATAAGTATTTGGTTTAATAGCAAAAAGCTGCAGTTTCAGATCCCCGTTCTGTTTCTGAATAACAATGCTTGTTCACCTAAGTACCTTGTTCGACTGGTACTGATAAATTCAAGTCTTTTCCTCCCTCTTTCAGAGTATTAGCCACACCAGTCAAATGTCAGTCCTGAAGTGCCCATTTTAAAAGGTGTGAATTGAAAAACTGAAAAGATCAACAATTGCCTTCACTGAAATCGGCATTAATCACTACAAATCCAATTAGCTTTAGAATTTGGAGCAGAAACCATCTTTACTAGTTACTTGCTATGATACTTATTGCTAATGAGCTGATGAATCACTCCGTCTGGGAGCCTCAGCACAGAGGCACCGACTGTTGGGTACAGGTCTGAGTAAGTGTGCGACCTCATCGTGTCAGATCAGGTCTAAGGTGTACAACAGCTTCACACCCTCCTTTCCCATGTTCTCCTGTAATCTGTGTTCCACAGTTTTACCTTTTTTCAAATCAGATTTTAATTTTGAATATTTAACGCTATTGTTGATGTGCATTTCACTCTCCTCATGTTTGCTAAGAATATGTGATAAATGCTGCCAATCTTTGCACCCATTCTCATTCTTTAGTTGATTTTTTCCTTCCCCAAAGAGTTTGCAATATAGACAAAACACGGAATCTTTTGAGGTCGAATAAAGTAACCAGGATCTAGTGGTTTTTTCACCATTTGGAAGAATTCTTGTATAGTAAGTTTCTGAAAACTTCCTCCCTGTACTGTCCTTTGGAAAGTTAAAATTTCTCACTTGAGGTGGATCATTTTCAACTAGAGTGTCCCTTTCTTTAATACTCAAAATTCGGGGCCACGTACCTGGATCTGCAGAAAGCACAGCTGGTATAATGGAGTCTTCTGATCGTTTCTCTTCCAGTTGCTCTTGAAATTTATCAGCTATGGTTGACACAGAAGGAGGTAAATTCACATCCTGTTGGACCAATGATTTATCTTGGCTACATTCTGCTGAAACTTGTAGTTCTGAAGTCTTTTCCTTTTTCACTGGTATTCTTTCTATTTTTTCCAAAAGTATATTCAATGACCCATACAATTCTCTTTCATTTTCTTCTCTAACAGCATTCCTTTTTCTGTTTTCTGATGCTAGCACTTTTTTTGAGTTTGTTTCCATCATCTGAGGAAAAATAGATTACAATTTTATTTTAAATTATTAACACTGAAAAAAATTAATGTATATACAAATGCCCAATAAGCACACGAAAAAGATGCTTATCATTAATCATCAAAGAAATACAAATCAATACCACCACATACCCATTCACACACACTAGGATGGCTATAATGAAAAAAGAGATGATGACAAGCATTAACAGAGGTGTGGAAACACTGGAACCTCCTCAGGCGCTGGTGGCAACGTAAAATGGTGCTGCTGCCTGGGAACACAGGGGCAACTCTTCAAAGTTAACAACAATGCAAAAATGAAGACATATGTCCACACAAACACTTGCACAAAGTGTTCACAGCAACACTAGTCACAGTAACCAAAAAGGAGAAATAACAATGTGGTATTATCCATACAATGGAATATTATTTGGCAATAAAAGTTAAGTGCAGTAAAGATATATGCTGTGACTTGGATGCACCTTGAAAACAGTATGATATGTGAAAGTCTGTCACAAGGTGCCACACAGTGTATGACTTCATCCCATGAAAAGACACATTAGCTCTTCTGGAGTCAATAAAATAAAAATGCAAAAACAGTCAAAATAACACAGGTGCATGGGCTTCCCTGGTGGCGCAGTGGTTGAGAGTCCGCCTGCCGATGCAGGGGACACGGGTTCGTGCCCCGGTCCGGGAGGATCCCACATGCCGCGGAGCGGCTGGGCCCGTGAGCCATGGCCGCTGAGCCTGCGCGTCCGGAGCCTGTGCTCCGCAACGGGAGAGGCCGCAGCGGTGAGAGGCCCGCATACCGCAAAAAGAAAAAAAAAAAAAAAAAAAAAAAAAAGATAAGGTGACCATATGTGCGTGGATTTATCTCTGGGCATTCTATCCTGTTCCACTGATCTATATTTCTGTTTTTGTGCCAGTACCATACTGTCTTGATTACTGTAGCTTTGTAGTATAGTCTGAAGTCAGGGAGCCTGTTTCCTCCAGCTCCGTTTTTTTTTCCCTCAAGACTGCTTTCGCTATTCGGGGTCTTCTGTGTCTCCATACAAATTTTAAGATTTTTTGTTCCAGGTTTGTAAAAAATGCCACTGGTAATTTGATAGGGGTTGCACTGAATCTGTAGATTGCTTTGGGGAGTATAGTCATTTTCACAATATTGATTCTTCCAATCCAAGAACATGGTATGTCTCTCCATCTGTTTGTACCATCTTTAATTTCTTTCATCAGAGTCTTATACTTTTCTGCATACATATCTTTTGTCTCCTTAGGTAGGTTTATTTCTAGGTATTTTATTATTTTTGTTGCAATGGTGAATGAGATTGTTTCCTTAATTTCTCTTTCTGATCTTTTGTTGTTAGTGTATAGAAATGCAAGAGATTTCTGTGCATTAAATTTGTATCCTGCAACTTTACCAAGTTCACTGATTAGCTCTAGTAGTTTCCTGGTGGCATCTTTAGGATTCTCTATGTGTAGTGTCATGTCACCTGCAAACAGTGACAGTTTTACTTCTTCTTTTCCAATTTGTATTCCCTTTATTTCTTTTTCTTCTCTGACTGCTATGGCTAGGACTTCCAAAACTATGTTGAATAATACTGGCAAGAGCGGGCATCCTTGCCTTTTTCCTAATCTTAGAGGAAATGCTTCCAGTTTTTCACCATTGAGAATGATGTTTGGTGTCAGTTTGTCATATATGGCCTTTATTATGTTGAGGTAGGTTCCCTCTATGCCCACTTCCTGGACAGTTTTTATCATAAATGGATGTTGACTTTTGTCAAAAGCTTTTCTGCATCTTTTGAGATGATCATATGGTTTTTATTCTTCGATTTGCTAATATGCTGTATCACACTGATTGATTTGCGTATATTGAAGAATCCTTGCATCCCTGGGATAAATCCCACTTGATCATGGTGTATGATCCTTTTAATGTATTGTTGGATTCTGTTTGCTAGTATTTTGTTGAGGATTTTTGCATCTATATTCATCAGTGATATGGGTATATAATTTTCTTTTTTTGTAGTATCTTTGTCTGGTTTTGGTATCAGGGTGATGGTGGCTTTGTAGAATGAGTTTGGGAGTTTTCCTTCCTCTGCAATTTTTTGGAAGAGTTTGAGAAGGATGGGTGTTAGCTCTTCTCTAAATGTTTGATAGAATTCACCTGTGAAGCCATCTGGTCCTGGACTTTTGTTTGTTGGAAGATTTTTAATCACAGTTTCAATTTCATTACTTGTGATTGGTCTGTTCATATTTTCTACTTCTTCCTGGTTCAGTCTTGGAAGGTTATACCTTTCTAAGAATTTGTCCATTTCTTCCAGGTTGTCCATTTTATTGGCATAGAGTTGCTTGTAGTAGTCTCTTAGGATGCTTTGTATTTCTGCGGTGTCTGTTGTAACTTCTCCTTTTTTGTTTCTAATTTTATTGCTTTGAGTCCTCTCCCTCTTTTTCTTGATGAGTCTGGCTAAAGGTTTATTAATTTTGTTTATCTTCTCAAAGAACCAGCTTTTAGTTTTATTCATCTTTGCTATTGTTTTGTTTCTATTTCATTTATTCTGCTCTATGATTTATTTCCTTCTACTAATTTTGGGTTTTGTTTGTTGTTCTTTCTCTAGTTCCTTTAGGTGTAAGTTTAGATTGTTTTGAGATTTTTCTTGTTTCTTGAGGTAGGCTTGTATTGCTATATACTTTCCTCTTAGAACTACCTTTGCTGCATCCCATAGGCTTTGGATTGTCGTGTTTTCATTGTAATTTGTCTCCAGGTATTTTTTTATTTCCTCCTTGATTTCTTTAGTGATCTCTTGGCTATTTAGTAACATATCATTTAGCCTCCAATGTGTTTGTGTTTTTTACATTTTTATCCCTGTAATTGATTTCTAATCTCATAGTGCTGTGGTCGGAATAGATGCTTGATATGATTTCAATTTTCTTAGATTTAGCAAGGCTTGATTTGTGACCCAAGATGTGATCTATCCTGGAGAACATTCCATGTGCACTTGAGAAGAAAGTGTAATCTGCTGTTTTTGGATGGAATGTCCTATAAATATCAATTAAATCTATCTGGTCTATTGTGTCATTTAAAGCTTGTGTTTCCTTATTACTTTTCTGTCTGGATGATCTGTCCATTGGTGTAAGTGAGGTGTTAAAGCCCCCCACTATTATTGTGTTACTGTTGATTTCTTCTTTTGTAGCTGCTAGCAGTTGCCTTATGTATTGAGGTGCTCCTATGTTGGGTGCATATATAATTCTTATAAATTCTTCTTGGATTGATCCCTTGATCATTATGTAGTGTCCTTCCTTGTCTCTTGTAACATTCTTTATTTTAAAGTTTATTTTATCTGATATGAGTATTGCTCCTCCCGCTTTCTTTTGATTTGCATTTGCATGGAATATCTTTTTCCATCCCCTCACTTTCAGTCTGTATGTGTCCCTAGGTCTGAAGTGAGTCTCTTGTAGACAGCATATATATGGGTCTTGTTTCTGTAACCATTCAGTGAGCCTGTGTCTTTTAGTTGGAGCATTTAATCCATTCACGTTTAAGGTAATTATCTATATGGATGTTCCTATGACCATTTTCTTAATTGTTGTGGGTTTGTTTTTGTAGGTCCTTTTCTTCTTTTGTATTTCCCACTTAGAGAAGTTCCTTTGGCATTTGATGTAGAGCTGGTTTGGTGGTGCTGAATTCTCTTAGCTTTTGCTTGTCTGTAAAGCTTTTGATTTCTCCATTGAATCTGAATGAGATCCTTGCTGGGTAGAGTAATCTTGGTTGTAGGTTCTTACCTTTAATCACTTTAAATGTATCATGCCACTCCCTTCTGGCTTGTAGAATTTCTGCTGAGAAATCAGCTGTTAACCTTATGGGAGTTCCCTTGTATGTTATTTGTCATTTTCCCCTCGTTCCTTTCAAGAATTTTTCTTTGTCTTTAATTTTTGTCAGTTTGATTACTATGTGTCTTGGCGTGTTTCTCCTTGGGTTTATCCTGCCTGGGACTCTCTGCACTTCCTGGACTTTGGTGCCTATTTCCTTTCCCATATTAGGGAAGTTTTCAACTATAATCTCTTCAAATATTTTCTCAGGTCCTTCCTCTCTTTCTTCTCCTTCTGGGACCCCCCGCTATAATGCAAATGTTGTTGCATTTAATGTTGTCCCAGAGGTCTCTTAGGCTGCCTTCATTTCTTTTCATTCTTTTTTCTTTATTCTGTTCTGCAGCAGTGCATTCCACCATTCTGTCTTCCAGGTCACTTACCCATTCTTCTGCCTCAGTTATTCTGCTACTGATTCCTCCTAGTGTATTTTTCATTTCAGTTATTGTATTGTTCATCTCTGTTTGTTGTTCTTTAATTCTTCTAGGTGTTTGTTCTTTAATGCTTCTAGGTCTTTGTTAAATATTTCTTGCATCTTCTTGATCTTTGCCTCCATTCTTTTTCCGAGGTCCTAGATCATCTTCACTATCATTATTCTGAATTCTTTTTCTGGAAGGTTGCCTATCTCCACTTCATTTAGTTGTTTTTCTGGGATTTTATCTTGTTCCTTCATCTGGTACAAAGTCCTCTGCCTTTTCATTTTGTTTATCTTTCTGTGAATGTGGCTTTCCTTCCACAGGCTGCAGAATTGTAGTTCTTCTTGCTTCTGCTGTCTGCCCTCAAGCAGAAGGTATTTTTGACATGTACTCTTTTGAAAACATAACGTTACTACAATCTTCTATAAGCTGCACCCAAAGGCTTTGTTAAATATGAGGCATAATATATACAAAGAAGATAATAAAGATAACATAAATAAGCCTTCCTTGCAAAAACTAAAAAATCAACTATGGGTATCCACTGTTTCCCCTACTGTGCAATAAGCCTCACAATTCAGAGTTACTTTTCCCTAAAAGCTAACCATTTAAACCCTCGTCCAGTGAAATGGGGTTAAGAACATTCCTGGTTTTACATTGAGGATCCATGTTAAATTAATTTTTTTAAATTAATTTTTGTGTGGGATAATCTAAGGTCTGGCTTATTTATGTCCATACCAACCAAAAAATTGTTCCAGCACCATCTGCTGAAAAAATCTTGCTTTGCCCATCCAAATGATTTTGTACTTTCTTCTAAAATCAACTGACTGTATTTGTGTGGTTCTATTTCTGGCCTGCCTATTCTATTGATCTATTTGTTTATCTTTATATGCCAATACCATACCACCTTGATTACTATGGTTTTTTAATGTCTTTTTTCCCAAGTTTACTGAAGTATAATTGATAAAGAAAAACTGTACAAATTTATGGTGTATGATGCAATGTTTTGAGTTTTTTAATGTCTTGAAATCAGGAAGATGACACTTCCCTAATCCCTACCTCACACCATACACAAAATTAATTTGAGATGGATCACAGATGTAAACATAAAATCTGAAACTAAAAAGCTTATAGAAGACAACACAGGTAAATATCTTCATAACCTTGGTAGGCAGAGTCCCTAAACAAGACACAAAAAGTACTAATCAGAAAAGCAAATAGTAAATTGGACTTTATCAAAATTTAAAACTTGGGCTTTTCAAAAACAACATTAGGAAAACGAAAAGATAAAACACTGTGCAGGAGAAAAATCTTCCAAATACATTTATTTTACAAAAGATATGTACCCAGAATATATATAAAGAATTCCTACAACTCAATAGTAGAAAGACGATCCAATAAAAAAAGTGAGCTAAAACTTGGATACTTTACAAAAGAAGATATATGAGTGATGAGAAAGGAACAGTAGTTATCAGGAAATTAAAACCACAATGAGATAATCATTTCATACCCACCAGAATAGATTAAATCAAAACAGACAACACCAAATTTTGTTGAGACTACAGAAAAATTGGAACTATCAAGTTGTCAGTGGGAGTGCAAAATGGTAGAGAAAAGAATTACTCATTGTAACGTCTGCAAAACATAAAGACTTAAAACAAGCTTACTTACAACAATTAATTAATTTTAATACTCATTTGAGAGTAATAATCAATGAGAGATCGACAGAAATGGAACCATATGAGATTCTAACATAAATCTGCTTTATGTAAGCTAACAAGGGAGAAGTTACTGCAAACTTGATCATTTAAAACTCATTAAAAAAGAATTACCTGTTTATATTCGTTAACACAACTTTGGCAGCAAAATCTCATCTGCTGACCTTCAATGACTAGGAGATTGTTTCCAGCACCTTTGCTGGGCAGGTACTCCCCACACTGCTCACAGAAATTCATCACTAGACCATTGGCCAACCTGTACTTGTTAAAGCACTGGTTACTGCACAGCTTATGTGTTACATTGTTAACGCTGACTTCATGCCGAATCTAAAAACAAAAACCAATTTATTAAGTAAATGAACTGGATTAGCACCATACATGAGATACCTAGTTTTTTCAACAGAAATAAAGAACCTTTGGTAATTTCTCAGTGGAAGAAACATTCAGGTAAAATATTTTTAAAAAGCACATTTCACTATTCTTTCATTTTTATCTTTGATTTCTCTGTAAAATTGTGCTTTGATTTTATAAAAGGAAAAATAAGATTCACAGAACAAAAAGCAACAAAATCAGACACTTAAGAATTACAGGGGCTTCCCTGGTGGTGCAGTGGTTAAGAATCCGCCTGCCCATGCAGGGGACATGAGTTCGAGCCCTGGTCCGGGAAGATCTCACATGCTGCGGAGCAACTGAGACCTTGCACCACAACTATTGAGCTTGCGCTCCAGAGCCTGCGAGCCACAACTACTGAGCCCATGTGCTGCAATTACTGAAGCCGTTGCGCCTAGAGCCCCTGCTCTGCAACAAGAGAAGCCACCAAAATGAGAAGCCTGCGCACCACAATAAAGAGTAGCCACTACTTGCCACAACTAGAGAAAGCCCACATGCAGCAATGAAGACCCAACACAGCCAAAAACAAATTAAAAATATAAATTTATTTAAAAAAATTACAGGAAATGGTTAGCAGGTTTTGATATGACCTGCTTAAAAATAAGTGGATTGGGAATTTGTAGGTATTATAAACTTCACTGCCCTAGAAAACTGGGGTGGGGGGGTGGGCGAAGGGAACCAGTATCACCCACATTCAGGATGGAGTCTGTATATACCTAAGTTCTTGCTTTGCTCAGCTCTATGGTAGCTGAGATAAAATTGTGTCTGGGATGTACACAGCTTCAGGGTAATCCAGACCAAATTCAGTCACCAAGGACCATGTTAAGTGGGGACTCCCTGGATGCCTGAGAAGATGGCAATACCACCTAAGAAATGTGAAGTGACCTACATACTTTCACTCCACCTGTTCTACGTGTTCTTGTAGGACTGGTTGTTTCCTTCATGTCCTGAACCTATATTTTCATTTAGTGTGGTTAATAAGAACAAAATCCACCATAAAACTATTGCTCTCTTTATGAGTACATTCAGTTCCACAGAAATGGATGATCACCCCATTCTATGGGATGGGACATTTGTTATGAGACAATTCTAACATATGCTTATTCTTCCCTTCAACTTCACTGGGTAGATTCAAGACTCATCCATTAGGTAGATGGCAGAACATATAATAGCACCTGAAGTTAAAATTATCGCTGTTAACCTAGATAATAACTTAAGATATAAAATCACAGACCTCTGTTAGTTTACTGCAGATTGTACATCTTGATTTATTCAGAACTCTTTTTCGAAGATTCTGGTTATCTTCATAGGGAGATGAAGATGTACCACAAAATTTTTGGAAGGATTCACTTGACTCCCCTTGAGGAACAAGAGTAGCCTTTTTTGCAGGTGCACCTCTGAAACACAAGGGAGAGACACAATTTAAGAACACTGCATTCTCTTTCTTTGGCCATGCTGAGTGGCTCATTTCCCCCACCAGGGACTGAATCCAGGCCACGGCAGTGAAAGCCCAGAATCTTAATCACTAGGCTACCAGGGAACTCCCTAAGAACATTGCATTTTAATAAAAGTCAAATATATATGAACAATAATTAACATTTTTCATTTTCTCATGATTTAATCCTAAGAATCAACTATAATTTTTGGATCTAGAAAAATCCACATTTTGGTGTAATTGCTGAGAGTTCCTAAATAATATGGAAAGATATTCAGAGATAAAAATATTTTGTTGTCACAGGTTATAACTTGCCACAGGTTATAACTTCTAGAAGCATTCAAAAAGGGTGTTAGCAACCGGGGAGAACCAAGGTAGAGGATGGGGAAGGGGGTGAGGCACAGGCAGTGGTGGGATAGGGTTGATTTCTTTCTATACCTAAACTCTATGTTCCTGCTAACAGTAAGCACAATACAAATGACCCACAGCTCTGACATATGCTAGGATAACTGAAGCTCCATAAACTTGAAAAAACCTGTGCATCAATTCTATCCATGAATCTTCTGCAACTCTCTAAGTACATTCTGGACACAAATTCATACTGCCAGTATCCAATCATATGGAACCATGTTGAAAGGTACAGCTTACTTTTTACATGTCACCTTGCGTTTTTTTGGAGCAGGCTTGTGAGAGAAGGAGGAGAGGCAGGTGGTGGAACAGAAGAGGTGAGCTGAGCCTTTGCGCTGATAAGCTGTCTGTCCCTTCTGCAAAGGCTTTTTGCAGTTTGCACAAGTGATTTTAGCTGGTTTAGAGGGTTGCTGTTGGGCAGAAGGCTGGAAGATTTGTTTAGGAAGTGAGTCCACTGGTGATAAAGAATCCACCCCTGGCTGTTTCTGATTACTGGGAAAGGATGCTGACTGGGAGATCCAAGAATCTTAAAAATAAAACACATAAGAAAAGTCACGGAACAGTTAAAAACTCCCATCAGAAAAATATTTAAAATTTTCATTTTGCACAAGTCTAAGAGAAGAGTGAGGAAGCCTTGCTGTACAACCCCAGGGGGACTCTCCCCTTTGTACTCTAAGTGAATGATGCTCTATTGTGCCAACACTGGAAATGGCGGCCCCGGAATTGTGCAATGCGGTAGCCAGCATCTCCAAGTCAGACCCTCTGTGCTAGAGATTGTGCAAGTAATTTAAACTAGGTCTTGGTATTCTCAGCTACAAATCACAATGATACCCAACCTATCAGTGTTATGAAGACTAAATGAGAGGGACTTCCCTGGAGGTCCAGTGGTTAGGACTCTGCGCTTTCACTGCCATGGCCCAGGTTCAATCCCTGGTCGGGGAACTAAGACACCACAAGCCGTGCAGCAGGGGAAAAAAAACCAAAAAAAAAAAAAAACCCACATGAGATAATGCATATAGTAAAGCATTATATTCTGTACACAGGGTACTTCCTAAGGCACTTTTTCTTTTCTAAGAGAAAAGTATTAACACACTGTAAAATAAAGCAAATATACAAATATAAAGATTATAGTCTGGTATATGATACCCATTTTCATAACAGCTTCCCCCCTAACATTTTATTATGAAAAATTTAAAGCATATAAAGCTGAAAGAATTTTACTGTGAAAAATGTCCATCATATAGATTCTATACTATTTTACTTTTTGCTTTATCACGTTTTCTATTTATTCACCCCGCTAAATAATCTATCTTCTCTATGTATTTCAAGTAATTTGTAGATATTAGTGCACTTCCCTCCAAGATACTTCCAAGTACATGTAATTTAGACATAGCATTTTAAGGCAACTCTGTCTACAATTACCTGCCAGCCTTCTAGACTATTTCCCAGGCATTAGTGTAGGTGGTGGATTACACAGGAGACCCAGCTTTCCTACCTTCACATAGGGACTCCATCGTATATTACTGTTAGCTTCAAAATGGTACAATATTATGTACAGGTAATGGTGCCTCTCAAACCTTAACATGCATACGATCACTTGGGAATCTTGTTTAAACAGAGATTCTAAATCAGTAAGTCTAGGGAGGGGCCTGAGATTCTGCATTTCTAACTACCTCTTGAGTAATGGTGAAGCTTTGAGAAACAAGGCCCAAGAGCACTGAATTATTCTGTCATCTCTCTTCAAAAATAGCTTTTGTCGTTAGGTAAAGGTCTATGGCCCCTCCACCTATTATAGCTCTGAACGCCTCTCATGATACTACCAACACTAACAACTCTGTTTTCACTTCTAAATTCCTACCCACTGCTGCTTCTAATTTTGTCCTTTTCCAGATATTTTATCTTAACAGGCTAAAACAAAACAGAACAAGTAACCAAAGGAATTCTTTCACCCCGCAGGAAGATACGCTGGCAAATATGAAGTATATTCCATAAAGTTTTGTTTTTGTTTTTGTTTTTATTTTGGCTGCATCACACAGCTTGTGGGATCTTAGTTCCCTGACCAGGGATTGACCCTGGCCCCGCAGCAGGGAAAGTGTGAAGTCCTAACCACTGGACCACGAGGGAATTCTCTGGGCTTTATAATTTTTTTTTTTTTTTGCAGTACGCGGGCCTCTCACTGTTGTGGTCTCTCCCGTTGCGGAGCACAGGCTCCAGATGCACAGGCTCAGCGGCCATGGCTCACGGGCCCAGCCGCTCCGCGGCATGTGGGATCTTCCCAGACCGGGGCACGAACCCGTGTCCCCTGCATTGGCAGGCAGACTCTCAACCACTGCACCACCAGGGAAGCCCTGGGCTTTTTAATTTTGTACACTTACCCATGCTTAAAGGGGATAGAGTTATATATAATTATGTAAAGTGAGGCATCAACTATACTGCTCAATAGATTCTGCAGGTTTTTTTCTCTTTAGCATTGGTGCATACATAAATAAAGCAAATGTTTTGTTTATACTTCAACTATTTAATTTCTCCTAATTTCAAAGTTTCTTATTTCATCAAATTCTTATTTTATCGTGTTAGTGTCTATAGGCTAAATAAAACAGGGTCCCCAACCCCTGGGCCTGGGACCAGTAGCAGTCTGAATGAGCACAGCTTCACCTGCCAACCCCATCCCCCCATCACTCACATCACCTCCTGGACCATCCTCCACCCCCCACCGCCCGTGGAAAAACTGTCTTCCACAAAACCAGTCCGTGGCGCCAAAAAGGCTGGGGACCACTAAAATAAAAGGTCTCAACCAAATTCTTCCATGCTCTATCCCCAGAATAAATTTTAAGAGAAGGGGCCCAGAAGGATTTAATCCAAATCCCTCTTTATATGCAAGGAAAATTAAGGCCTAGAAGCTAGAGGTGATTTGCCCAGAATTCCAGTAAGTACCAGATCCACTATTTGAGTTTTAGATCTTCTTTTTTATTTAATTAATTTATTTATATTTTGGCTGCATCAGGTCCTAGTTGTGGCATGCAGGCTCATTAGTTGCGGTGTGCGGGCTCTCTAGTTGCAGCGCGCAGGCTCCAGAGCTCGCGGGCTCAGTTGCCCCGCGGCATGTGGGATCTTAGTTCCCCGACCAGGGATCAGAGGCGCCTCTTGCAATGCGAGACGGATTCTCAACCACTGGACCACAAGGGAAGTCCCAAGTTTCAGAGATTCTTGATTTCTTCCTGCATCTAAACTCTTCTGCCTAAAGAACAACCTTTTAGCATTTCTTTAGTGTTGGTCTGCTAGTGAAGTTACTTCAGTGTCTCAGTGGGGTTTTTAGTTGTTAAAGAGTAACACATACACATGAAGTTTATAATCTTAAGTGCACAGCTCAATGACCGTCTTCATAATGAATATGTACTTCTATGGCCACCACCCAGATAAACACACAGAAACCTTCCAGGATCCTCATGTCTTTTCCACTCAGTCACTCCCCTCCTTTCCCACAAGGCATCCCTATCCTCACTTCAAAGACAAGTTTTGCCTTATTTTGAACTTCGCATATGAAATCATGTAGTATGTACCCTCGTCTCAACATCTCATCTGTTTCATTCACACTGAAGGTAGCTGTTCATCTGTTTCCATTGTTGAGTATTCCATTGTGTGGCTGATACTATTTATCACTCTAAGGCTGATGGACATTTGGATTGCTTCCAATTTTTTTTTGGTGGGGGGACATCAAAGGTTTATTATTGGGTTTATTGCCCACAGCAAAAGTTCCTGGAACAACAACCCACTGTGTACGACAGACAGGAGGCAGGACATGGGAGCAGTCTTTGCTACTCAGGGGAGAAGGAGGCTACCATCTACAGGCGGATGATTGCTTCCAAGTTTTGACTATGATTTCTCTACATGTCTCTTTTCTTCTTTTTTTTTTTTTTTTTTTTTTTTTTTTGCGGTATGCGGGCCTCTCACTGTTGTGGCCTCCCCCGCTGCGGAGCACAGGCTCCGGACGCGCAGGCTCAGCGGCCATGGCTCACGGGCCCAGCCGCCCCGCGGCATATGGGATCCTCCCAGACCGGGGCACGAACCCGTATCCCCTGCATCGGCAGGCTGACTCTCAACCACTTGCGCCACCAGGGAGGCCCTACATGTCTCTTAATGGTCTCTTGGGTATTTATCCTGCTCAGAATTTGTAAAGGTTCTCGAATTCAAGGGTTGATGTTTTTCTCCATTTTAGAAAATCCTCAGTTACACCTCTTCTGCCTCATTTCTTTTTTCCTCTTTCTGGGACATTAATTACATGTCCTTTTCATCAAATGTCCTAAGTCTCTTACATTCTTTTCTGTATTTCCCCCCTTTTGGTTCTGACTCAGTCTAGATAATACTCTGATACATATTCCAGTTCATTCACACTCTTCAGCTGTGCCAAACCTACAGTTAAAATGAAGACAGTCTGATACTCCTAGTACCCGCACCCCTTATGGGTTCACTTCTATTGTCCGCTTTTTCTCTTATTTCATTATATGGCCTGCCTCCTCATATCCCTAATAGTTTTACATGAAAAACTGAAAAAAAAATTGAGACTCTGGATTATGTTAGCATCCCCAATCCAAAGGTCGATATATATATCTTTTATTTTATTTTATTTTTATTTTTATTTTATTTTATTTATTTACTTTTTTTGCGGTACACGGGCCTCTCACTGTTGTGGCCTCTCCCGTTGCGGAGCACAGGCTCCAGACGCGCAGGCTCAGCGGCCATGGCTTACGGGCCTAGCCGCTCCGCCGCATGTGGGATCTTCCCGGACCGGGGCACAAACCCGTGTCCCCTGCATCGGCAGGCGGACTCTCAACCACTGCGCCACCAGGGAAGCCCTTTATTTTTTTAATATATATATTTTAAATCAGTGTCCTTCTTTGTGGGCCCCTGTGAGTCTGTTGAAAGTTCCCCTTAGATTCTTAGCAGCCTTTTCTGGAACTGAACACATACCCATTAGAGAAAAACAACCCCAAATAAGAGATGACTCCTCTGAGGCTCCTTCTCAGATATGAGAAACCTCATTTTTCAGTGTATTTGTAGCTCTGTGATGCTTTAGATATTTTGTATGTTTTGTCTCCCTCCCCCCCATTATTCTCTGCAGGAGGGACAGGAGTTACTTATTGATTATTAGTCTCAAGTCTATTATTATCAGAAGAACTTCCTAGAATCAGTATCATGGCCAGAAATGTTTATAATCCAACAAAAATACAACACAGATGCAAGAACAATTTCTAAGTCTGAGTATTTTCTTTGATGAAATTTTGCTGTTTACATAAAGATACGATGGCTGAAGAACTTTCACTGAAATACAGTCTACCTTAAAGGTTAGTGAAAAGATTAAATGACTCAAAGGTCCATTCTAATGGACATGATCTTATTTTCATAAGATATTACACAGTTTTTTTTGCGTTACGCGGGCCTCTCACTGTTGTGGCCTCTCCCGTTGTGGAGCACAGGCTCCGGACGCACAGGCTCAGTGGCCATGGCTCACGGGCCCAGCCGCTCCACGGCATGTGGGACCTTCCCAGACTGGGGCACGAACCCGTGTCCCCTGCATCGGCAGGTGGACTCTCAACCACTGTGCCACCAGGGAAGCCCTATTACACAGTTTTATTTGTACTTTATGCAGAGCCATAATTTTGTAGGATAAAATTTGAACCCTTAAGCCCTAGATTCAAATATAACAACTCCAGAGATCCTCATCTTGTTCTTATTTTTTTTCTTTTTTCTGTGCTGGAAAACCTTCATTCTATAGAAGTGGGAAGCACACAGCAACTAAAGTAAGACACTCTGGGGGAGCTCTGACCCTAAATAATAACAACAGTTACCATAGTAATACAATGGTCACCATCTTATTCTGTAAGTCTTCTAGTAAAATTGGTTAATTTTACAAAAGCTGACAGCAAGCAAAAACAAAATTTAGGGTTAATACTAAAATTGGACAGTTTTCACTATGCTACATCCAACTTAAAGAGTGAAAAGAGCAATGACAAGACAGCCCTTTTTGACAAGTGACTCCACCTTTCAGAAAGCTTCAGACACATCTTCACCATCACTATTTACCTGACAACTCTGTAGACCCTCTTTTTAGAATTCTGGACCAAATGGTATCATTTGAAGGATAGGGCTTCCCTGGTTGCACAGTGGTTAAGAATCCGCCTGCCAATGCAGGGGACATGGGTTTGAGCCCTGGTCCGGGAAGATCTCACATGCCATGGAGCAACTAAGCCCGTGTGCCACAACTACTGAGCCTGAGCTCTAGAGCCTGCGAGCCACAACTACTGAATCCCACGTGCCTAGAGCCCATGCTCCACAACAAGAGAAGTCACTGCAATGAGAAGCCCACGCACAGCAACGAAGACCCAACTCAGCCATAAATAAATAGATACATTTATTTTTAAAAATAATAATAAAATAAATAAAGGATATAGTTCTGTAACTTTTTCCCCCCGAAACAAAACTTTAGAGAACCCAGGAACACTGTAAATTCATCCATACTTCATAGATAACAGAAATTCATTGCCACAGCACAAACAAAATAGTTTAAATGTAGTTAAGAACGTCTTCATATATATGAATGAATGTCAGGGGAGTCCTTTAATGCTTCTTGTCTGTTACTTTTTAAAATCACTGATACTTCATGGCATGAGAAAATTATCACTGTAATATAAAATACAGTTTTGAATTAATGAGATAAAGGGATGACAAGAATAAAAATACATCCAAGAGTAGTCAAAACTACTTTCAAACAACTTTTGCTAGTCTCAATTATGTCCACAATTTGAGTGGAGTAACAGTATAGCATCTAACTACAGTATGCTTTTTTACAGTTAAGTATCAAGTCTATGTGCTATGCTTTTAAATTGAAAAGCATGTTATCGATCCACTTCACCATTCAATACACAACTTCAATTTACTCCAGAAGGTGAAAAACGGTCAAGGCTGAAACATAAAGGAAATACATGGCAAGCCTTCTGGTTTTAACTTCACTTAAGAGCTTATACGTACATAAGATGTAATTCATGTTTGCAAAAATATACATGTAAAATTTAGGAAATAATTACACAACAAAAAATAAGAGTGAAAGAAACAAATCAATTACACTGCAATAAAATTTTTAAAAAGAAGAGTGAAAGAAACAGAGATCCAAAAGAATGATTTTCAATGGACATTATTTCAAGTCTTCAACATCATCTTCAACCGCTTTTAAGCTTAACACATCATTCAATATAGAAGTCACAAGTTTTTTATATTATTTTTCAGGTTTCACTCAATCAATAAACAAAAGATGTACAAAGTAATAAGTAGATGACAAACATGAATGAACAAATTCATAAAAAGTCTACAAAAGTATTTTTAAAAGTTCAATGATCATTAAGAGGATATCACCTCTAAATGATCAGTTTAGCAAACATTAATAATACTCCTATCCCTGAGGAGAGCTTACAATATTATAACAACAAAAAAACCCCATAATTTTTTGGTGAGGACCATTCTGTATTAACCATGAAAAGTTTTAAAAAGATGTTGACATTTGACTTGGCAATTTCACCTACAGGAACTTTTCACTAGAAAATATGTGTGACAAACTTACGAGATATTCATGAGAAACCTGTTTATAACTGCAAAGACTAGACACAAGCTATTAAATTATGAACATAAAAAGCTTATATTTGACATAAGCAAATACGCTAAATGATGAAATGTCAAATGCTTCCCCTCCACCCCAGGTCAAGAACAAGACAACAGAAGGCACTTTCACTGCTGAGTGCCTGGGATTCAACCCCTGGTTAGGGAACTAAGATCTTGCAAGCCACGAGGCATGGCCAACAAAAAAAATAACAAGACAAGACTTTATACTCTGATCACTTCTATTCAACATTACATAAAAAATAAAAGGGGATCTGCCAGGCCAAACTATGTCCATAATAAAACTAAGATTATTTGCCTTTTTCATCGTGTTGGCATCTGCACTAATGGTGCAGAAGCAATGATGGGTAAAACTGCTGGCAGTGGAACCAAACTGTACTAGTAAAATTTTCTTCACTATCAGGCGCTTGCACAAAAGAAAGAAAAAGTAGCACCTGTACTTCCTATTGTTCTTCCAACAACAACTGGTCAACACAATCCTGATGCTAACTACCTGGAGTCAGCACCAGCCCCCATTTTGAAGGCACAGTCCACAACAAGACTGCCCTCACTTTACATGCCACCTGGACTTCTGGCCAACTGGCTGTAAATCTGGGAGGTTCCTAAGGCCCCTTCAGATTTGATAATTTGCTAGAATGATTCAGAGAACTAAAGAAAGCTCTATACTTACGATCAGTTTTATTTAAAGGATACAAATCAGGACCAGCCAAATGAAGAGACATACGGGATGAGGAAGGGTCCCAATGCCAGAGCTTCTGTGCCCTCTCTCTGAGGAAGCGTGTAGCGTCACCCACCTGGCACAGATGAGTTTTTACTGGGTTTCATCATGTGGGTGTGACTGGTGGGATTATTCACTGCGTGTGACTGGACTCAATCTCCAGCCTCTCTCTCCTCCATGGAGGCTGAGCTGGCTCAAAGGCCCAACACTCAAATCACAGGGTTGGTCTTTCTGGTGACCCTCAGCCTTAATCATTAGTTATTAGGAATCTGGTAAATTTCAAGGATTTATTCTCTCTCCCAAGAACCAGGGACAAAGGCCAGTGAAATTATTTATTATGCAACAGAAGTGCTTAGTGAAAAGGTAAAAATTAGTATTAATTTTACTAAATTTCAGTCTCTGACTACATCTTAATACTCTGTATGATGAACAAGGAAGCATCCAGAAGCCATTTCTGTTTCATACCAAAGAACAATGAGAGTGGAAAAGCACCTGTAAAATTGTTGCATTGCAAGCTGAACTAGCCTTAAAGGAATGACAAAACAAACTGGTTACTGACATTTTCTTAAAATAAGCCTTTCACTTCAAAAAAATAACAGTATTTGTTGCCAATGAGAAAATTTGAGCTTTCGAATGAAAATCAGAATCTTTGAAAACCTGCATCCACCACTGCTAGCGTGACAGCTTTCTAAGGTGTCAACATTTAGAAGACCTAGGTAACTCAGTGAATCAACACTTTCCAAATAACCAAAGCACAATGTTACCAAATCATACAAAGGTAAAATTCATTCAAAGATAAATGAATTTTAATGTAATAAAGTATGAAAAGTTCATTATATAGTTTCAGATTCCACACTGTAAGAACTTTTAAGAAACTACCACTTATCAAGTTTTGGTGCTGTGTCAAAAGGAAAAGGAAAAAACTATCCATAATTAACTAAAAAGGCTACTAAAATATTGCTCCATTCTACAGCCACATGTGTACGTGAGGCCAGATTTTCTTCTTATACTTCAAACTAAAGAAGATATTGCAACACATTCAATGTAGAAATAGATTTGAGGAGCTAGATATACCTTGCTGTCTTCTATTAAGCCAGACTTCAAAAAGATTTGTGGGGCTTCCCTGGTGGTGCAGTGGTTGATAATCTGCCTGCTAATGCAGGGGACACGGATTCGAGCCCTGGTCTGGGAAGATCTCACATGCTGCGGAGCAACTAGGCCAGTGAGCCACAACCTCTGAGCCTACGCGTCTGGAGCCTGTGCTCCACAACAAAAGAGGCCACAATAGTAAGAGGCCACGATAGTGAGAGGCCCGTGCACCGCGATGAAGAGTGGCCCCCGCTCAATGCAACTAGAGAAAGCCCTCGCACAGAAACAAAGACCCAACACAGCCAAAAATAAATAAAATTAATAAAATAAAATAAAATGCTTTAAAAAAAAAGATTTGTGTAACTGTAATACGTCACTTTTCACTAAATTTCTTTAGTGAAAGTAGTTATCTTTCATTAAAAATATGTCACATAATTATTGTTAAATGAATAAATACCTTTTAAATTTAAGTTTTAATTTCTAATATGACAGATTAAAAAAACAAAAAACTTTGGGATCCTCAATCACTTCCAAGAGTAAAACTGAGACCAAAAAGTTTGAGAACTGTCCTATAGAAATAATAAACAATATAAACAAAGACATTTAGTGTGTACAGTTTCAATAGTAAAAAATGAAAAGCCATATAAATGCTTAAAAAGTAGAGGAATAAATATCTCAGACAAAGGAATATTTTATAGCCACTGAAACTTCTACTTTTAAAATGACATAACAGGGGCTTCCCTGGTGGCGCAGTGGTTGAGAGTCCACCTGCTGATGCAGGGGACACAGGTTCGTGCCCTGGTCCAGGAAGATCCCACATGCCGCGGAGCGGCTGGGCCCGTAAGCCATGGCTGCTGAGCCTGCGTGTCTGGAGCCTGTGCTCCGCAACGAGAGAGGCCACAACAGTGAGAGGCCTGCATACCACAAAAAAAAAAAAAAAAAAAAGACATAACATACTAAAATTTAGATTAAATAACTCAAGAGAACACAAAACTAAATACAATATGCTCTAAATTCTATTTTTAGAACCACAGAGGCAAAAGACTGAAAGCAAACAAACCAAAATTTTAAGTTGTCAGTCACTTCTACTTAGTGAGGTAGGTGACAGATACTATTTTCTTGTTTCTAACTATGATTTCCTTCAAATGTTCTGTAATATTCTCATAACCAGAGAAAAAGATTATTTTTAAAAAATTTTTAAGAAAAAATAATACTAGCATTCCATTAAAACAACAAGTGATTCGGTTCTTAGCTCTAATTACTTTCCAGTCCTTTCCTGAAATTCTAAGTTGGTCAATAGCTAAAAGCACTAAAATGACCCAAAACAAACACAAACAAAAACAACAACAACAAAAAAGAGAAAACAAACAGCACACTAAGTCATGAAAAATCTGCAAAAAAGATTTGCTGAATTTTAAATAACTTTCATTATATTTTACCAGAACACAACTGGCCTCATAAGAGTCTTTAAAATACAGGTATCTGATTTGGGACTTTCCTGGCAGTCCAGTGGTTAAGACTCAGTGCTTCCACTGCAGGGGTTCAATCCCTGGTCAGGGAACTAAGATCCTGCATGCCACATGGTGTGGCCAAAAAATAGGGGAAAAAAACAAGTCTCTGATTTAAAGGTAAGAAAGTTTTCCAAATTTAAAATGAACCAACTAATAAAATGCTGATTTAAAACCAAAAATCAGAGACAAGCAGTCTAAAAGTAAACACTTGAAAAGCAAAAATTGAAAGGTCAGGTTAAAATTAAATAAATTTTAATTAAATAAAAATTTAATTTAATTTAATTTGTTATGTAATATTACTTTAATCCTTTAGTTCACTCTCCATCTTTTTATTCTATGACTTTTACATTAAAATAAAGATGCTAGTAAACAAAGATGGAGGTAGTAGTTATGGGAGTTTTCAATTAAAACACTTCATATATAAATCACATTGGGTAAAACAGAGTAGACTGCAGTTTTATTTAGCAAAAAATTCTATTTTAATACGAAGGTTAACAAAAAATATTTCACATATAGAATAAAATAGATATAGGCACCAAAAGTAACAGCCAAAAGTTTATTTACTTAGGGTG
The DNA here is from genome assembly GCF_025265405.1 of Mesoplodon densirostris. Taxonomy (NCBI): domain Eukaryota; kingdom Metazoa; phylum Chordata; class Mammalia; order Artiodactyla; family Ziphiidae; genus Mesoplodon; species Mesoplodon densirostris. The sequence continues at coordinate 458,616 of NC_082677.1, forward strand.
GAAAGAAAATATTTAGTATCACTTACTGCTTACCAGGACTATGATGAACTGTAAATCCTCTGTTCTGAAATACGCCTCCTGCCACATTCATTCTACCAGGATTAAAAGGTCCTACTGCAGTCTTGGTCTGTGAAGTTAAAGACGGGGTGTATGTTTGCATATTAACACCAAAGTTACTGGACTGCAGTCCGTTAGCGACATCTCCCAAGCTGGTATTCTATAGTGATGTTATATTTGTAATCATTAAGTTCATATCTCTCCCATCATTCAGAGCTTAATACCTGTTTCTAAGGTTGTAACATTAGTAATATGAATTTCAGAGTCGATTCTGTAGTGATAACACCATTACCCATTCCAGCATTTACCTTACTTCTTGAAAGACTGGAAGTGGAGAAATCCAAATCTTTGGTTCTGTTTTTACTTCCAGGAAGTGCCCATTCAATAAAACTAGAAGAAATTGTCTTTTCCTTTCCATTTGTTTCCATGTCCTCTTCATCATCAATGACAATTGTCTCACTTATACTTCCCTTCTGAGAAGCCAAACTTCTTGAGGAAGGAAGAATTATAGAATAATTTCCTTGTAGCTTTTCATTTCTTGATGCAGCAAATATAAAATTTCTTTGATCAGCTATTACTGGAGCAGAACTTGAAGGAGGTTGTATAGATTCAATAAATACAACATCATCATCATCATCCTCCGCTGACGAGTTTCTAGATCTATTAACTAAAGGACTAGCTGGGTCACCAAATGCTACGTCCATGAAACTAGCTGCCATGGCTTTACTCCCTAATAAAACAGGAGTCTGTTCAGTCAAGTCTAATCCTCCCGCTGAACATTTATCTATGCCAAAGAACCTATAATAGAGAGAGAAAAGAAAAAAAAGTTCTAGTATACTATGATCATTGCATTTTATTGCAATTCAATAGCACAAGTGAAATTTTATATTATTTTATGTGATTTTATCTAAGTCCTTCCTTGAAACAGAAAATTGTTCAAAATAATTCCATCAATTACCAATAACTCACGGTCCAAATACAATCACTATACTAAATATACTTTTATCTACTAAAATGACTATGATATTGTCCAAACTCTATTTCCCTAGGGTCTTCTGTCATTGTTTTTCCAACATTAAACCTTTCTGAACCTTTTTGTTTTTTGTCCTTGTTGAGGAATCACCAGACACTATGCTATAGGTTTTTAATACAAAATTCTGAAAAAACCATGATGTACATATAATTTAATTCATTTTACAGATCAGGAAACGAATTTGGGTAAGGCCAAATAGGACTCAAACTCAGGGCTCTAACTCTAGGCTCCAAATTCTTAGCCACTTTGTTTTATTCAGCAAACACCTCTGTGTACCTACTATGCACTAGAGAATGACAAACGAAAGGATCCAGCAGAGACATAGTTGGAAGAATCTGGAGAAGTGACCAACCAATGAGGCACAGCTCTGAAAGCAGATAAGAGGAAGAGGAGGATGAGTGCACAGCCGGTAGTGAAACTGATCATGAACAAAAGTCACCTTTATCTCAAAAGTGAGAGGGGAAAAGGTAAGTGTATGGCTGTCCCTTGGTATCCACGGGGGGACTGGTCCCAGGATATCCATGGATGCTCAAGTTCCACAGTTAGCCCTCCGAATCCAAGGTTCCATATCCGCAGATTCAACCAACCCTGGATCGTGCAGTACTATAGTATTTACTGAAAAAAATCTATGTATAAGTGGATCCGTGCAGTCCAAACCCATGCTGTTCAAGGTTTTGTCCAGTTGTAATTAGAACGTATATAAGTATGCAGAAATAATAGATGGAAACCTGAGGTAAGTTTATACATGCTGGCTTCAATTTTCTTAGAAGCTCAAGACAGTGAAGGAGGTAGGATCTGTATGGGTGTTGAATAATAAAGAAAAGTCACTCATACAGCAGTCATCATTCAATTTTAAACATCTCATATTGAAATATGCTAAGTAACATTCTATTCTAAAATTTTCCCAACTAATTTTAAGTGATAGTACTTACAGTCATACAATTGGTAATGTTTATTCTTAATAGGTGCTATGCCATTAAACATAGCAATTCAGTAAACGCTTATAAAGGTGAGGCAGGAACTATTCTTTTTCCAATTTTACCCATCAGGAAACTAAGACTCAGAAGATAAGAAGATAAGTAATCCGCCTGGCCCGCCCAAGTCTCCACTGCTGGAAAGGGTAGAGTCAGGACTCAAATCCAAGAAATCTGACTCTATAATCTATTTCATAGCCACTACATTATATGCAATTACTGTATACAATTTTTTTAAAAATTACTTGTTTTATTAAGATGAGTGAATTCATTAAAACAAAATCAACATTCAAATAACTCTAGTTCAAAGATAAAGAAATAACAAATCTAAGGAACCAGTTTAGAAGGGTTATAAAGGAAATACAAAATTTAGGATCATGGTTAATACTCATCCAGTAAGCTTATTATGTGGTTGATTTTCAGAGAAAAGAGGCAATAATTCAGCCTAAACTGAATTATGAAATGTAAGAGCTGTTATATACGAATTCTCTCAGTCCTTTCTGTATTTGAATAAACCTAGAACAGAAAAGAACAATTTCTGGAAAAGAGCTATAGCTGACTCTACAGTACCCTCTGGTGGCTGTTAGGTCCTATTTTAATCTTCCCAAAGAAAATAACAGAAAGAGCATTCTTTATGCTCAGCTCATTGTAGTCATCTATTTCTGATAAAAGATTAAGTATTCACCTATTTTCAAATTCCAGATTGTAAAAAAATTAAAACCCAAACCACTATTAAAAGTCATTGTGTATATAATTTAACCATCACTTTCTTAATTCCATAAACATAAGACTACAAAAAAGTTTTAACCATTTCTATATTATTATCTAAAAAGAGAAAAAGTTATAGTTTAGCTAAGACACTGAGGCAATTACCTCACTTCATTGAGTTTTACTTTCCTAAACTATAAACTGCAAATGGGGATAAAAAGGACTCTGAGGTTTTCATTGTGATTAAGTGAACTTGCAAGTCCCTAGTCTCTCTGCCTGGACATATTACAGAGTGCAAAAATGTTAAATCCCTCTCCATTGAGAGGGTATTCAGGCAAATACTTTGCCTACACCTTAGGATTTCAACAAGTGTCTAGTTAATCTTAAATATTTACCTAGTCTTCCTGTGGTATCTTATTCATCTGAAACTATTTAATGTTTAATTGATCTTCATTTTGATGCAATGAAACTTAATATAAAATCAAAGGAAAATCCACACAGAGAAGTGCAGAATCTAATGGGCGTTCCCTGGTGGCCTAGTGGTTAGGATTCCAGGCTTTCATTGCTGTGGCCCACGGTTCAATCCCTGGCCGGGAAACTGAGATCCCACAAGCCTCGCAGCGCAGCCAAAAAAAAAAAAATTGTCCTAAGAACAGAAAGTTAGGCTGAAACCCGAGCAAGACTCTTAAACACAAACTATCTCTAGGTTGTGGGTAACAACCCTGCAAAGTTAAGAAGGTATTTAATTAGGGGTAAAGACAAGAGTTAACACTAAAATAAAGACACAAATAAGGGTAGTTTGCCCTATTGTGTTTACTTTTAGTAACATCTCATAGCAGTTTTTATTTCCTAAAGGTTGCTACAATTATCTTTTTTTCAAAAATTATGGTAAAATATATACAACATAAAATGCCATTTTAATCATTTTTAAGTGTGCAGTTCAGTGTTAGTTTTTTAAATATGGTTTTTTAATGTTGCAAAAATTTCTGCTGAATTCTTAAGTTATAACTGAGTATCATGAATTTTCCTGAGATCACCTTCTATTAAAAAAAACCAATTGAATAATTTAGTAGCCATTCAATATTCAATTACGTTTGTGTATAATTAAGTAAAACTTACATATTAAAACAAATCAGTTAAAAAAACAGCTGCTAAAATAGAAATGGTGAGATATTAATATGACAAGATTAGTATGTGATGAGAACGGTAAACTAACCTGCTCATGAGTCTTCAAATGTTAAAATCACCAAGAAAGTATTTTCAATTATTTAATTATTGCTTCAAAGGTTCATTTTTTGGCCACCTATAAGCACACCTATATTACTGTGGCTCTATAAAAGATAAAGGATGTATGCTACAAAAACTTGTTGAACACTAATGAGTTTTAGGACACGTTCTACAGCACCTCTGGACTTAACACTGTCACAGATCTTTCTTAATATTAAAATATTTATATATTTACATAAAAATAACATCAATTCCAAAGCCAGCTTCATGATAGTGAGTATATACTACAAGCATTCCCATTTAAAATCAGAAACAAAATAAAGATGTATGATGATTCTGGAGGTTTTACTCACAAATGTAATGAAACAGGAAAAAAGAAAAATCAAATGAACAGTTATGACAAACAGCAAGAAAATTACTTAAGTGTCTAAATACAAAACTACTATCTAGAAATCAACAGCCTGGTAGTAGGGATTAAGATTGTAGACTGATCACACACAACTAACTTTAATCCCTTCTAAAACCCCCATAACAACAGTAAAGTTCCTACTGACAAGGAAAGGAAAAACAAAGAGAAGAAACAAAAGGAACAAAATTTGATAAGCTAAAGAGCAGGTGGATAAGCAGTTAACCAACTCTGCCTGAGATAGCCAAACTCTAAAATAGTGATGGAAAAGGCTGAGAAATATCCTGACTTACACTGCAGAATCTTCACGAGGCTCAAAGCCTATAGCTCCAGATATCACGGGACTAGGGAGCAGGTGGCTAAAACAGGAGGATGTGAAATCCCCAATCCCTTCCCTCCCTCCCTCCATTTTGGTGATGACAGGTCTTTCCCCACCCTGGCCCAAGTTCTAGACTTTTATTCTTTGGAGAGGATAGAACATAAGGTCTTTGACTCAGGTTCACCAGGCACTGGTGAATGCTTCAATAGCATGCATATGAAATGCCCCCTCTCTCACTTGATTTCCAGAAAGCTGGCATCCAGACTTCTATCTTCCAAGCAGCAGACTATTCCCTGGAAAACTTCTTTATCAGAAACACTCCTTTCTGTGGAATTAGGAACATGAAAAAAGGAAAGACCTAAAAATAATGACTTTAGAGATTCTCCATCAACTGGCCAAAAAAGAACCATCCTACAGTGAAGCTCCAAGCTGAAAGTTCCATTCACTCTTCCAATCTATTCTCCATTTCCCAATTCTTAATCATAAGTAGACCTGTCAAGAATTATGAACTATCTGGAAAACGCTTCTAATAAGAAAAATAGTTGTTAAAAGAGAAAAAAAAAAAGAGGAAAGAAAAAGAGGCAGGAAAAAGAAAACATAAAATGAAAAGCCACAAACTATCAGTACTCTAGACGGATACATGACAAGCAAAAGACCATATAAAACTAATATTTCGAGTATAAAAAAGAGCTTTTGGAAATGAAAAGCTTAGCAGAAATGGAAAACTCAGTGAAAGTGTTGAAAGATAAAGCGGAAGAAATATCAGGAAACAAAACAAAGATAAGAATTGCAGCCACCATTAACAATATGTGTGTGTGTCCCACATAACTTATGGGCTAGGCGATTTACAATCTTCATAGCAATCGGGCAGACAGACACAATTTACTCACTTATAAAATGTGCATAATAAAAATGTATTTAATTGAATAAGATGTGCATTTATAAAGTTGCATTTATTGACTCCTATTTAGTTTGCACTTGCCAAAGTAATAAGAGAGCAGAGATGCGAACCCCAATTTGGCTGGCACTAAACCTAGTCCTTTGCACACTGTGCTCAACTACGCTAGGAACACGCTGCTGAGAAAAGTGGCTTTTCTAAGTGGTAATACCTGAGTCAGTGACTTGATTTCCTGCCAGTCTTTTAGTCCCCGCTAGTTCCCTTTCCCTATGAAGGTCCCTCATAGCTCTAGCATCCTACCCACATCCCTTCATCTCACAGAACTAACAAGTAACGTGAAATATCAGCACTTCAGATATCCTATGAACATTACCCAGTTGAAACAATATCCATTCCTAAAAGCTGTCTAACTAATGAAGTGTGCTGTGACGCCTAACAGCCTATGTGCAAAGCCAAGTTTGTCAAGGATTTACAAGGGCAGAGGGAAGGCAGGAACACTACTATGAGAGATGCACTAATCACAGGTTTCTTTTTGATGACCAGTGGAAAACTGATCCGAAAGGACAAAATAGGCAGGACCTAAGACTATACAGAATCCCAGATAAAAATGGAGAATCAGATTTAGAAAAAAAAAAAATCATCATTTTCAGACTCAATAAAATTATTGATTCAGGCAAGGATTGGTGTTAAAGCCATTAACTGAACAGCTGACAGAACGCTGGGCATTTTACTGTACCAAAGTGAACAACACATAGGTTACTTCTTAGTAACAAAGAAACAACACATTAACTTCATAATGGAGACTGTCACTACCAATTCAGTGGTCAGTCTCAGAATCACGGCTAGGGTGAGAACTAGATTATCTCCTCTTTTTTTTTTTTTTTAAGACGATCTCCTGACTTGACCCTGGCTAGAGAGCTGCCAGGGTGCGTAAACACAAATAAATCTTCCTCCAAGAGACGACAAACTCACACAGAAGTATCGCCTCCGTCGACCTGACAACAGTACATTCAGTAATTTTTCTTAATCCAGCGATGAAGAAAAAAATTATTTCTATCCATAAGAAAGTAAAAAAAAAAAAAAAAAAACCAAAAGCTAACGAGAAAGCATTAAAAACGGAGCTACCTTTAACTTTTGTTTTAGAACCCTAGAGAATACAAGCGGTGTAAAATGTCAGCGCCCGCTCCCAGTGCGTTCCCAGGGATCACCCTGGCCTGGCTCTGGCGACAGGGCCCGCCCCAGAAACCCGCTCTTCGCCTGCAAATTAAGAGAAAGGCAAGCGCCACAGAGGCGCACCCTGGCGCAGCGCTCACGGTACTCGACAGAAACGCGGGGACAACTACTCACAGTGGCGACGCGGTCCTCCTCAGCTTCAGACAGACGTCCACCAGACTGGCCTGAAGGCGATTCCTAGTCCTAGAACGAAGAACGACAAATGATTTAGTGTTAGCCAAGCTGGACGCAGCACCGGCTCGTAACCACCAAAGAGACGGAGCAAAGGGACAAGAGGTCAAGGCGGCTCCGCGCTCTCCCCCCTCCCCCACCGCAATGCCGCCGAGACGCCAGGTACAAACAAGGCCCTGCCACGACCACACGAGACTACACGGTCCCTATGAACAACAGGAGGGAAGCGGAGGGCGAGGGCAGCCTGGACGCCAGCGGGGAATCCCAGCCCCCGATTCTGCCCACCCTCCGCCGTCCCCGTCGCGGCCGGACCCACTCGCGGGCAACTCGCGTCGCCGCGGGGCGGAAACCCCCACACTGGCCCGGAGCCCGAGACCTGCCCGCTCCGCGTCCGCCATTAGAAACTCGCCCAGATAAACTGTGACGAGAAGACGCGGCGCGCCGTGGCCCCGGCGGCAGAGAAGGGGACCGGCGCGGAGGGCCCGCGCCCTCGCCGCCAAACTTAGGGAACTCTCGCCGTCGCCGCCGCAGGGACGGTGCGAGCGCGGCCCCGAGCGCCCACGGAAGCGCCCCTCCCCCTGCCGCCGGCCCCCGCCCCGGGCGGCTCCGAGCGACCCCCGCCGCCGGCGGCCGCCTCACCCGGCCCTCGCGGCCGCGCCCGCACTCCCGCAGCCCACGGGCCGCCCGCCAAGGCGCCTGGGACATCAGCGGAGCCGCCGGCAGCCCGAGACACGACGCGCTAGCGGTGACGGCGGCCGCGCCGCGGGGCGCCTGTCCCGCGTCAGTGGGAAGCTCCGGGGGCCGCCCTCACCCATCTCCGCCTCCCGGAGCCTCCGCCTCCGCCTCCGCCTCCGCCTCCGCCTCCGCCTCCGGAGGCTGCGCCGCTCCGGCCACCCCCACTGTCGGCGGTCCTGGGCTGGAGACTCGGCGGAGACAAGCCTCACCCGGTTCTGGCTGCGGCTCCGCGGAACGAACTTCCCCGCCCGCAGCCTCCCCGCCTTGGTCAACAAGCGCAACTCCGCTCGGTCCACTCCCGGCTTTAGCGCGCGCGAGGAGGCGGACGCTGCTGCCGCGGCATCGCGGCGCGGCCCCGCCCCCCACGCCCTCACTGGGGGCAGGGGAGGGCGGGCCGGGAGGCTCGGGCCCGCCCATTGGCTGCGCCCACCTGCCTCCAGGACCCGCTCGAGGGGGTGGTCCGACGCCCTGTCCATCAGGCGCAGGCCACACCCCCGCACCTCTATTCCACCCCCACCTCCTCCTTCCCCGGCCCCGCCCCGGCCCGACCCGAGAGAGTCGGGTCGCGAACTCGCGTGCCCGCTGTGCCCGCTGCACCCGCCTCGGCTTGGCCCCGGGCGGCCCGAGGGCCTGAGCCAGGCCGCCTGCCCCCGCAGCGGCTGCGAGGGACGCCGCCTGAGGATCGCCGCGGCCTCGATGTCCCCCACGCCCTCCCTGTCCAGTGTCTGGGAGCCCCATGAGGGCCGAGCGGGCAGGGGCTGCGGCGACGCAGGCGGGAGCCGGGGGCCGAGAGGCCGGCGGCGGGGGTGCCCGCGCGCTCCGAAGGCTGGCAGCGCTCTCCCTCGCCTCAGCCCGGGGGGAGGCGTCCCTCGCTCCCGTCATGGCTGCGGGAGGAGACGACGTCCTCCATCTTGTCGGGGCCGCGGGGGGAACTGGGGGCAACTCCGACTCGTCCCAGCCCGGGCTGGGCCCCGCCACCCGGCCGCGGGGACGGCGCCCTCTGCCGGCTCCGCACCTGGCCCCGGCCGGCGCGACGGAGCCCGGCCCGGATGCCGCTCCCGCCTCCGCCGGCCAAGATGGAGGCGGCTGCGGGTCCCCGAGCGGGGCGCCCGCCTGTCGGAAGGGCTGGGCCGGCCCCCGGGCCTCTGCCCTCGTCGGCCCCCAGGCGGACGAGGCCCCGGGCCGGCCCCGCGGCGGGAGGGAGCGCAGGTGCGGGCCGGGCTGGGCCGGGTTGGACAAGCTCCGACTAAGGAGCCATCTGGGCGGCGGAGCTCGGCTTTTATTCGCCGTCTACACCTATGTCCCGGGCGCACATCACAGGCTGTGGGGGTCCCGAGGTGTCACGTAGGAGGTGAGCGGGGAGGCCGCCCTGGCGGCCGTCGGTGGGACTGCAGCCGACTCTGTTGGTTTTAATAGAAGTTGGTGAAACACCGTATGACCATGATTTCTGGAAATACGGCTAACATGATTTTCCTTCTTTTTAAAAAACAGATTGAGCCCCCTTTGATTATTCTGGAGAATGGTAAAGGCACAGGTTTACTGAGTGACAGACACAGATCAACAAAGACAAAAGCACTGTTAATGGATTGATGAGAGTCCCGTGTAATCTAAGTCCTGTGGTACTTACTGTACCATCAAGACCATCTTGATTCAGAAAATTCAGAAATACCCTTCATGATAAAACCACTCAACTAACTAGGAAGAGAAGGAAACTACCACCACAGAATAAAAGTCATGTATGAAAAACCTCAGCTAACATCCTTCTCAATGGTAAAAGGCTGAAAGCTTTTCCTCTAGGAACGGGAACAAGGCAAGCATGCCACTTTCACCACTACTATTAAACATAGTACTGGAAGTTCTAACCAGAGCAATTAGGCAAGAAAAAGAAAGGAAAGATATCCAAATTGAAAAGGAAGAAGTAAAATGATCTCTCTTTGCAGATCATGTAATCTTACATACACAAAACCCTAAAGACTCCACAAAAAAGCTTTTAGAACTAACAAATGGGGACTTGCCTGGTGGTCCAGTGGTAAAGGATCCACCTTACAATGCACGGATTGCGGGTTCCATCCCTGGTCAGGGAACTAAGATCCCACATGCCGAGGGGCAACTAAGCCTGCATGCCACAACTACTGAGCTGGTGCGCCTCAACTAGAGAACCTGTGTGCCGCAAACTACAGAGCCCATGTGCCTTGGAGCCTGCAGGCCACAACTAGAGAGAAGCCCGCACCCTGCAATGAAGAGCCTGCATGTGGCAACAAAAGATCCCGCATGACTCAACAAAGATCCCATATGCCGCAACTAAGACCCAATGCAGCCAAAAATAAATAAATAATTTTTAAAAACAACTAATAAATGAATTCAGCAGAGTAACAGAATACGAACTCAAAACCCAAAATCAGTTGCATCTCTGCACACTAACAGTGAACAACCTGAAAAGGATATTAAGAAAACAATTCCAGGGAATTCCCTGGCGGTCCAGTGGTTAGAACTTGATGCTTTCACTGTGGTCGCCCGAGTTCAATCCTGGGTCAGGGAACTAAGATCCCGCAAGTGGCACGGTGCAGCCAAAGCAACAACAACAACAAAATAATTCCATTTACAGTAGCATCAAAAAGAATAAAATACCTAACTAACATAACCAAGTAGATGAAAGACTTATACAATGAAAACTACAAAACATTGCTGAAGTAAATTTAAAAAGACATAAATAAATAGACATCCTATGGTCACGGATTGGAAGACAATATTGTTAAGATGTCAGTATTACCCAAAGCAATCTGTAGATTTAATGCAATCCTTATCAAAATCTCAGTGACATTTTTACAGAAATAGAAAAATCCCTTCTGAAATTCATATGGAGTCTCAAGGGACTCCAAAGTGTCAAAACAATCTTGGAAAAGAAGAAAGCTGGATGACTGGCACTTCCTGACTTCAAAACTTACTATAAAAGTTCAGTAATCAGACTTCCCTGGTGGCGCAGTGGTTAAGAACCCGCCTGCCAATGCAGGGGACACAGGTGTGAGCCCTGGTCTGGGAAGATCCCACATGCTTCAGAGCAACTAAGCCCGTGTGCCACAACTACTGAGCCTGTGCTCTAGAGCCCGAGAGCCACAACTACTGAGGCCCGCATGCCTAGAGCCCGTGCTCTGCAGCAAGAGAAACCACTGCAATGAGAAGCCCGTGCACCACAATGAAGAGTAACTCCCGCTCTCTGCAACTAGAGAAAGCCTGCGTGCAGCAATGAAAGAACTCGCATGCCTCAACGAAGATCCCACGTGCTTCAACTAAGACCCGACGCAGCCAAAAATAAATAAAATAAAAAATGTTTTAGAAATGACACAAGTGAACCCATCTATGAAACATAAATAGAATCACAGACATAGAGAACAGACTGGTGGCTGCCAAGGGGGAGGGGGTTGAGGGAGGGATAGAGTGGGAGGTTGGTGTTAACAGATGTGAGCTTTTATATATAGAACGGATAAACAACAAGGTCCCACTGTAGAGCACAGAGAACTATATTTAATATCCTGTGATAAACCATAATGGAAAAGAATATTTAAGAAAAACATATATATATGTATACCTGAATCACCTTACTCTACAGAGTAATTAACAAAACATTGTAAATCAACATACTTCAATTAAAAAAACAAACAAAAAACAGTATGACACTGGCACAAAGTTAGACATATAGAACAATGCAACAGAATCCAGAATCCAGAAATAAACTCAGGCATACATTGTCAATGATATTTGACAAGGGTGCCAAGACGATTCAATGACAAAAGAAGAGTGTTTACAATAACCGGTGCTGGGAAAACCAGATATTCACATGCAGAAAAATGAAGCTAGACCCTTACCCAACAACACATAGAAAATTAGCTCAAAATGGATCAAAGACCTAAATGTAAGAGCTAAAACTCTTAGGAAAAAACATTGTGTAAAAGCTTCACAATATTGATTTGGCAATCATTTCTTGGATATGACACCAAAAGCACAGGTAACAAAAGATAAAGCAAACTGGACTTCATGAAAATTAAATTTGGGGGGCATCACAAGACACTCTCAACAGAGTAAAAAGGCAACCCACAGAAAGAGAGAAAATATTTGCAAATCATGTATGTGAGGGATTAATATCCAGAATAGATAGAGAACTCCTGAAACTCAGTAGCAAAAAACAGCCCAATTATAAACTGGCAAAGGACATAAATAGACATTTCTCCAAAGAAGATATACAAGTTGCCAATAACACATGATAGGATGCTCAGTATCACTAATCACTAGAGCACTGTAAATCGAACTACAAGGAAGAATGTCAGGGTTCAATTTCTGATTCCACATCTAAGGCACTTGGAAGTTGCCACTTTGTCCTAAAAACAAATGAAAAGCTAAATAGACCGAAAAATCGACAACTTTTCCAGGATCCATAAGTGAGTTGAGAACACAAGGCAAACCACATCCCTCAGGACTGGAGGAACAGACTGTCCAACACAGGGAGTCCTGGTTGGCCAGAGCAAGACCGGGGGTGGGACTGCCCATGGGAACCAGTGCTATGGTCGGAAAACCTGAAGAGTGGCTGCAGGCTCAGTGTGGACAATTTTTTTTTAATATTTATTTTTATTTTTGGCTGCGTGGACTCTCTAGTTGTGGCGCGCGGGCTTAGTTGCCCGGCGGCATGTGGGATCTTAGTTCCCCAAAAGAACCTGTGTCCCCTGTGTTGGAAGGCAGCTTCTTAACCACTGGACCACCAGGGAAGTCCCTCAGTGTGGATAATTTTGAGAGTTAAAAAGCTGAAGAGGACCCAGTCGTGGAGGGGGGGCGGGCACAGTTCTGTGAGTTTTACATCCAGGAGCTTGACCAAGTTCTTACAGTAAATATCAGGAAAAATCCCTTCTTGCTTACTGCAGTGGGCAGGGAAAGGGAACAGTTTTGAAGCCAGAGCACACCGTTCGTTTTAACAACCTGCCCTCAGGAGAAACTGTGTAACCAGAGCCTAACCTGACCTGGGGGAAGGGAAACACCCAGCTTCAGCCCCCTCTGGCCTCTCACCGGAGAGAAGGCAAATATCCAACTCCAGCCCACCCTGGCCGTCCTCTCCCGGGAAATGGTGAAAAAATAAAACAACAGGAAATGCTTGTGAAATTCACAGTTCCCAGTTCACAGGTTCCCTAAGACCAAGACTCAGTCATAGGGCTTTTGATGGCTTCCCCTCTCTCCCCACCTCATTACGAAGGGCCTAATCACAGCAGTTCCTTTCACCCAGCATATTATGTCTGGCAATCAAGACATATAAGGCATACCAAAAGGCAAAAGACAGGGGTAGGGACTTCCCTGATGGTCCAGTGGTTAAGACTCCGTGCTCCCAGACGTAGAGAATGGACTTGAGGACAAGGGGAGTGGGAAGGGTAAGCTAGGACGAAGCAAGAGAGTGGCATGGACATATACACACTACCAAATGTAAAATAGATAGCTAGTGGGAAGCAGCCGCATGGCACAGGGAGATCAGCTCGGTGCTTTGTGACCACCTAGAGGGGTGGGATAGGGAGGGTGGGAGAGAGACGCAAGAGGGAGGAGATATGAGAACATATGTGTGTGTATAGCTGATTCACTTTGTTATAAAGCAGAAACTAACACACCATTGTAAAGCAATTATACTCCAATAAAGATGTGAAAAAAAAAAAAAAAGACTCCGTGCTCCCAGTGGGGGCCCGGGTTCAATCCCTAGTCAGGGGACTAGAACACACATACCACAACTAAGATCCCGAGGGCCGCAACTAAGACCAGGCGCAGCCAAATAAATAAATATTGGGAAAAAAGGATGGGTAAAGAAGGGCATTAATTAATAAAAGAGTTGATTTTCCAAGAAGACTTACGGCTCTTAATGTGTACATTCTTCTCAAGCTCATATGGGTAGATCACTTTCTGGGTCATTGAACACACCTTAAATTTAAAAGAATAGAAATTCTACAGTGTCTGATCTTAGACCACAGTGTAATTAACCTAGAATTAAATAACAGAAAAATAACTGGAAAATCCCAAATCAAACGGGGACTAAACAACACACTTTTAGATAACACGAGTCAAAGAAGAAATCCCAAAAGAAACTAAAGTATTTTGAACTAAATGAAAATGGAAATACAACTTACCAAAATTTGTGGGATACAGTGAACGTAGTACTTAGAGTGAAATTTATAGCACTGAATGCATATACTGGAAAAGAAGAAAGATCTAAAATTAGTCAACTAAGTTTCCATCTAAGGAAACTAGAAAAAGGAAAGCACATTAAATAAAAAGTAAGCAGAAAACAAGAAATAATAAGATTTAGAGCAGAAACCAATTAAATTTGGGCATAATCTACTTGAAATAGACCAATTCCTTGAAAGATACAACCTGCCAAAACTCACACATGGAGAGACAGACAACCTGAATACTGTGTAATTTAAAAAAAAAACTTGAATAAAAAGTTTTTAAAAAGTACACATGAGCCAACTTTAAATGGGTCTCACTAACTGTAGTAGACTGAATAATGTCTCCCAAAGATATCAGTTTCTAATCCCTGCAATCTGTAAATGTTTCTTTATATGGCAAAGGTTTGCAAATGTAATTGAATTAAGGGTCTTGAATTAGGCAGATTATCGGAGAATCAAAGTGGGCCCTAAGTGCAGTCACATATATCCTTATACAAGGGATCCTTGTAAGATCTGACACACAGAGAGAAGAAAGCAACGTGACCATGGAGGTAAACGTTGGAATGCTGTGGCTCCAAGTTAAGGTGCGCGGTAGCCACCAGAAGCTGGAAATGGTAAGGAATGGATTTGGGCTAGAACCTGCAGAGGGAATGCAGCCCCGCCAACACCTCGCTTTTGGCCCGGTTAAACTGATTTTGGACTTCTGTTATCCAAAACTATGAAATTATATATTTTTTAATTTTAAACAAATGCAATGATTATTCCCCCGTGTCTTTGGGTTGGAAACCCAGGTAGGGCTTCGCTGAGTCCTCTGCTTCGGGGTCTCCCGAGGCTGCAGTTAAAGGATCGGGGGGCGGGGGGGCTGCATTCTCACCTGTAGGCGTGACTGGGGAAGACCCCACTTCCAAGGTCATTCAGGCATTTACAGCATTCATTTTCCGAAGGCTGTCTGACTGAGGGCCCCAGCTTTTGGCTGGCTGTCAGCTAGAAGCTGTCTGGAAATCCTGGAGGTGGCCCACGAGTCCTGGGCATGTAGGTTCCCCCCAAGTAAGTGCTCATTTCACTGAGCCAGCAAAGAGAATATCTCTGCAGTCTGCTAAGAGGGGTCCTTATATAATGCAGCCTAATTAAGAGGGTAATATCCATCACCTCTGCCATGTGCCGCTGGTGAGGCTCGAGTCACACTAAAATCGTTTTCCACTAAAAACCCCAGGCTCCCTGGAGAAATGACTGCATCAGGTGTGGGGCAGGAAATGTGTCAGATGATCCTGGAACATCTTGTCATAACAGAGAGCAAGGAAACATAAAGGATGACTCAGATCATAGCGAAAGGGCTTAGGAGCAAAGCTGAAATGACCAGGGTGACACATTATGACCATCAATAAATGATAACTACAGAGGATTAAAACCATCATGTATGTTTTAGTCCCTGAGTTAATCATGTGCTCATCCTAATAAAACAATCCCTTAGAAGGACAATTGTAAAATAATTCATCATCTTGAAAACTGGTAACTAAAGAGAAATAATTGATTTTTATTTTTTGCTGTAGAAACTATCTCAGAATTAGGAAATTACTAATACAAAGATTCTCTCTATAAATATTCCAACTAATAAAGTATTATAAAAATTTATAAACTGTAACAGGTGTGTAGTGAATGGAGGTCTGGCCTTTGCTCTCAGCTCTTGGGAGGTGATCTCTTGGTCTACGAAATAAGGGGAGTCTTTGTCTGCCTGGAGATTTGGCCACCAGACAGTCTGAGAGTGTGACTTAGGATGGGGGCTTTGGCTGTGCCACATCCGTTCCAAGCTCAGGAGGAAGTAGAGACAGAGGATCAGCCCAGCCACCAGAAAGGGCTGGAGACTAGAGGCTAATTCTGCCCACAGGGGCAGAGTGTGATTGATGGCTAATAAAAACGTGGACACCAGGAGTGTGGTGAGATGCCTGGTTGGCTGTACTGTGTGCACACATCACACCGGGGGCAGGGAGGCAATGCTCCCCATGTTCCCACATGGGGAGAACAGCCAGAGATCTGTCTTTGGACCCCCGCACTTCGCCCTGGGTGGATTTCACCTGTATCCTTTCTCTGTAACACACCGTGACTATAATAACTTCCTGTGAGTCCATCACGAGCCACCACGTCTGAGGGGGTCTGGGAAGCGCGGGAAGTGAGGACGGTCTGCAGAGCTCCTGGCCCTCGAGGTGTGACACACTCCTAGAACGGGAGGCTGGGTGACAGGAACTGGCTGGCGAGGAGGGACGAGACCCGAGTGACAGCGTGAGGAGCGGCTGCCACCTTCAAGGCTAAGCAGAGCCCCCAGGAAGACCCCTCACCCGCAGGGTCTGTAGAGTGTGGTGTGACCATAACTCTCACAGTGTCGGAGAATGCTCGTTAGGACGGCACCAGCAGAACTTTCTGGAAATCTACTCACTGGCACTTAACTAGAATTCCTGGTGCTGTGTCCAGGTAACTGACTGAGGTCTCCTTCCTGGAGGTCGCTGGCAGTCACTCGGGTCCAGCGGGTCACTCCTCCTTTGGAGTTTGCCCCAGGGAACATGCTGCCTCCGTCCCCGGCAGCCTCGGCCCCGCACAAGCTGGAGCCTGTGGGGATGGACCCGGGGAGGCCCCGGGCTGCGGGCGGCCTCGCATAGAGCGCGGGGCCTGGAGGTCAAACGTCCGGCCGGTGCGAGTCCTTTCCTTCCTGCAGTGCGCTCTCCCGCGCCCCCTGCCGACCGCCTCGGCGTCGTGCCGGCTGGAGGAGAAAAAACACCAAAGGACCCCAATCCATTTCACCCGGGAGGCAAAAGGGTGAATTTGGAGCTGAGAGGCCATCAGTCCTAACCAACCCGGGTGACATCATCCTGGTCCGCCCGCTGTCACCGCTGCCTGGTGGCCTTCTCAGCCACGGAGGCTGACCGCCAGGCCACGGCCTACACCTCTTGCCACAGGGGTTGCCTTAATTTAACTCTCCTCCAATTATGATTCTCCTCCATATGATTATGACTCTCCTCCATGATTCTTATCACACTTTTAATTCATGCAGTGCATGATTATTTATATTTTCCAGCATATATACACATATGCTTTCTTTCTTTTTTCTTCTCCTTTTTTTTTTCTTTTTTTCTTTTATGCACATGTTCTTTATCTACCATGCTTCCTGAATGCCACTTTTTGGTTCTCGTTTAAAATTCCTGCTTGTTGAAATATCGCATGTATTCGTTCTTTCAGTGAGGGGCAATGGGCAAACCGCACAGCCTCTGTCATGGGAAGTGTGTGTTTGCTCTCACTCTTTTTAAAAAAAAATTATTTATTTATTTATTTATTTTTGGCTGTGTTGGGTCTTCATTTCTGTGTGAGGTCTTTCTCTAGTTGCGGCGAGTGGGGGCCATTCTTCATCACAGTGCATGGGTCCCTCACTGTCGTGGCCTTTCCTGTTGTGGAGCACAAGCTCCAGATGCACAGGCTCAGTAGTTGTGGCGCACGGGCTCAGTAGTTGTGGCTCGCGGGCCTAGTTGCTCCACGGCATGTGGGATCTTCCCGGACCAGGGCTCAAACCCGTGTACCCTGCATTGGCAGGTGGATTCTTAACCACTGCACCACCAGGGAAGCCCCTGCTCTCACTCTTGAAGCGTCGTTTAAGTAGATATATGCTGGAGTCCAGCTCCAGCGAGTCCAGGGATACCCAAGGGATGGATAGCATCGGCGAAGGAAATAAATCTATTACACTTCTTCAAGTGTCAGCATTGCATGTTTCTCTTTCTCTCTATTGTTTACAATCACAGCTTTATATATTGTAGTTGATTACATTACCAGGTATGTGACCAAACAATCTTAGCACAATCAAACCTCAAAATATTCTATAAAGATTTTTTTAAAAAAAATATCCCCTAGTTTCTAGATGTCCCAGTAAAATATTTCCCCAAGTTCCCATTAATCACAGGTTATTTCTTAGTAATCAAGCCAAGCAGTTATATAATTATTTTAATTGTAGAAGTTGGAGCTACTTGTTCCTATTTCTCTTCTTGTATGGGCAACCTATTACAATGGTTCCACGAAAATATTTACAATATACCCTGCATGCCCTTTCTTGTTGTTTCCTCCAACTGAGACAGTGTTTTCTCCCTATCCTAGCAACCAATTCTGCTCTAGTCATTTGCTTTTCTATAATTAATCTTCCTTTATAATAGAACCATAAATTTCCTATGTCATCAGGAACTCCGGCCCATGGCCATAACTCCATACTAGAGGGTGTTTTTCATAAAAACATCCCCTTAGTTCCAGACTCTTAATTCTTTACCTATTTCCCTGGGGCTTCAGTGGGTACTTCCCATTCTGTGGTAGTTTCAGGAGGGGGAGTCCTTAGAGGAATTTTTCTTTCACGTGGAGCAACATCCCCCCAAAATTGCCCCATATGTAAATTTATTATCATAAAACATAACAACAGAGCTGTAGTCCACCCTCCTGGCACAGCGCTCCCTTGCAGTTTCGCCTTCCGTTGCTTCATGACTTTGTCATGGTGCAATGGCTCCAAGATGGCTTCCGACAGATATAGAGGTCTAAGTCGACCATTATCTTTCCTCAGCACATTAAAAATACTATTGCATCATATTCAGATAGTATTGTACCTAATAAGAAGTTTATAATTATTATAATTTGACTTTTTTGTATAAACACTTTAACTTCTCTTTTGGAAATTTTTTTGTGTCTTAGATATTCTGTCACTTTACTATGATTTTTGCTATGAGGACTTCTTTTAATTACCTTGTGCAGAACTAAGTATGCTTTTTCATTCTGGAAATTCATATCTTTCTTTAATACTGGAAAATTCTCAACTATTTTAAAAAATATTGCCTCACCCTACTTATCCCTAATTTTTCCTTTTGGGTCTCTTAATAGACACATAAAAACTTCCTTAAAACATTTTTTTATTGTGGTAAAATACACATGACATAAAATTTACCTTTTAATTTTTTTGGCCTCGCCCTCAGCAGTGAAAGTGTGGCGTCCTAACCACTTGACAGCCAAGGAATTCCCATAATTTACCATTTTTAAGTGTACAGTTCAATGGTATTAAGTACATTCATATTGTTATGAAACCATAACCACCATCCAGCCCCGTACTTCACCTGGTCAGACGGAAACTCTGCCCCCATCAAATACCATCTGTCCATTCTCCCCTCCCCCAGCTCCTGGTAACCACCATTTACTTTCTGTCTTTACGATTTTTGACATATAAGTGGAAATATACAGTATTTGACTTTTTGTAACTGGTTTACTTCACCTAGCATAATGTCCTCAAGGTACATCCATGCCTTGTTTTTTGCTTTTTCTTGCTAATTTCTCTGGCAATTTTGGAAAAAAATAGTCTCTTCAACAAGTGATTCTTGGACTACTGGATGTCTATATGGAAAACAATGAAATGTGTACATTTTTACAAGTGGTTTATATATAAAAATTAACTCGAAAAACACATTAACTCAAAATGGATTAATGACCTAAATAAAAGAGCTAAAACTATAAAACTTTCAGTAGAAAACATAGGGTAAATCTTCATGACCTTTGTAGATCTTCATGACCAAAACCTGAGCAATGAAAGATTAAATAACTTGAACCTCATCAAAATTTAAAAAAACTTGTGTATCAAAGGCAATTGTCAAGAAAGTAAAAAGACAACCTATAGAATGCAAGAAAATATTTGCAAATCATATATCTAATAAGGTCTAGTATCCAGAATATATGACAAACTCTTATAATTCAACAACCAATAGGCCCTCATATCTATCAAAGGTGACCAATTTTTTTTACAAGAAATATCATAAAGGGCTCATGGTTTTAAACATATCTGATGTGTTTCAGTCTATGGAAATTATTTTATTTACTGCTCAGATTGCCTTATCTTTGTGAAGTGGGAGCCTCTTCAATTTAGCTTTCAAGTACTTTAAACATAACACGACTAGGGCCCTCACTACCTCGGGTGACAAGATGCTCCAGGCTCACGGTGTACATTTCCCACCCAAGACCTGGAATCAGTCGTCCAGTCCTTGCACTTCAATAGACAAAGCTGGGAAATCTGTCTCCATCTATACTCCCTCCCCTGCAAAGAGGAAACACTTCCTGAGTTCATACCAATGCTGTCAATTCAAATTTATGACTCAAGGTGTTCACTTAACCTATTCTATTGTAGATCTGTGCCTTCTGTTTTCACACTGAAAATATTCATTCTCAAGGACATTAGAAGTGATATAATTAGAAACTCCTTTTATGCTGTAGCCCATGATATGCATAAAACAGACTTAGAATAACAATAACAACACTAACACCAACATAATTACTGACAGTAGTTTTCAAAAACATGTTTGGGGTTTCCCTGGTGCGCAGTGGTTAAGAATCCGCCTGCCAATGCAGGGAACACGGGTTCAAGCCCTGGTCCAGGAAGATCCCACATGCCGTTGAGCAACTAAGTCCGTGCACCACAACTACTGAGCCTGAGCTCTAGAGCCTGTGAGCCACAACTACTGAGCCCACATGCTACAACTACTGAAGCTCGTGTGCCTAGAGCCCGTGCTCCACAAGAGAAGCCACCGCAATGAGAAATCCACCCACTGCAACGAAGAGTAGCCCCCACTCGCCACAACTAGAGAAAGCCCACGCACAGCAACAAAGACCCAATGCAGCCAAAAATAAATAAATGAATAAATACATTTTTAAAAAAAAGAATCTCTGGTGACAACCAGTTTTCTTTCATTACTTGTACTTTGGACTCCAAAGAATATTTTCTTTTTCATTTCTTTTTTTAAAAGTCTAACAATTTAAAAAATATGTTTCCATGTATGTCATTCAGGGTCAGTTTTCCCAGATGCAGAGTGTTGTCCTTTCGATTTTTAAATTTTGGTACAAAATTTTCTTGAATTATATATATATATAGCTGCTCTGCAGCATGTGGGATCTTCCCAGACCAGGGCTCAAACCTGTGTCCCCTGCATTGGCAGGCAGATTCTTAACCACTGCCTGTGGCATGTGGGATCTTCCCGGACCAGGGCTCAAACCTGTGTCCCCTGCATTGGCAGGCAGATTCTTAACCACTGCACCACAAGAGAAGGTCCTGAAGTGTTTCTTTTCTGAATTATGTTACCTCATCCCTGATTTTCTCTGGTTCTTATTTACATTGTTTTTTCAATCCTTTATAATTTTTAATGTCTTTTAACTAGTTTTGAAACACTAGGCCATTGTTTCCATCTGTTTTGTAAGCATGTCTTCCTTTTATTTTCTTTAGGGAACTTATCTGGTTTCTTACTCTCTATTTTTAAAAAATATTAATCTTATGTAAGATTCAGCATGGATCTGTTTCAGTTATTTATTTTTACATTATAGTAGTCTCCCAAACTTTAAGATGGGAGGTGTAATTTGTTTTCCTGACTTTACAGCTCTATGGCGCCATCTTCTGTTGCCTTTATGAAAAGTTAAATAATAAAAGGCCGCTGACCTGAGACTAAATAAAAGGACTGCCTCCCAATCCGCCCTGTTTTATCTGGACTCTCTTTTTCATCTTCCTCCTTAGTCCCTGAGCTGCTTAAATCTTTAACACTCCTAGGAAGAGAGACTAGGCTGGTTAGTTTTGAGAGTTTTGGGGGGCAGTCTCTTTCAGCACCTTTGTGTCTTACTGACAACACGTTGTACAAAACGCTGGTGTTTCAGATTCTGCTCTCAAGTTGGCTCACAGGCCTTCCTGGGAATACCGCTTGGTCATTTGGGGATTTTACTTTTCTCTGGTGCTGTTTCTTCTCTTTGCTTCCCCTGGCACAGATGCTGATACCATTTACCTCTTGCAGCATCAGGTGGTTTGTTGCTGTCGGCTCATGTTTTGGAGATCTGGGGATCGCTGTACCATTTAACTTTGTAGATATCATCCGGGGAGTTTTGTTTTTTTCATCCTAGTTGTTCTGTGTGAGCTTTAAAAAAAAAAAAAAAACAGAAAAATACTAACATTTTCTCTAAACCAAAAGAGATATGGTTATATTTTCGGAGCTTGAGAAGTCTTTGTCATTAAGTTCATGGCATGAAATATACTTGTCATCTTTTCATGGGATGTCAACAGCTGTCAACAGGATATCAGTATTTTTAATCTTGTTAGGGTTTTGTTTGTTTTAGGTCGAGCCATTTGGCATGTGGAATCTTAGTTCCCCAGCAAGGGATTAAATCTGTGCCCCCGGCAGTGGAAGCGCAGAGTCTTAACCACTGGACTGCCAGGGAAGTCCCTTGTTAGGGTTGTTTTGACGTAACGAGGTTAGAAATATGCACAGGACTACACCTAAAACTGTCAAACTTCATGAAGAGATGTGGCCATAGCATTTAAATGAGAATATCTATTTCCCTTGATTTAGATATTCCTCCTTGGGACCTACCTTATAGGAATTGGAGCTTCAATATCAAGAAATATATACACAAAGATATAAAAGCACATCACTTGCAGTGCTAAAAAGTTGGAAAAAAAACCTGTCAGTCCATAATTGGGGAATAGATTATTTGTAGAACATTTGCACTGTGGATTAGTCGTTCAGCTATCAAAATGAATTAGAGTTTTATCAATTAACCTGGAGAGATGTCCATAATCTATTTTGTTTAGGAAAATCTTCCAAAATTTGGAAACAAAAAAAGGTGATTACATAACTTAATATCTGGCTCTAGCACTTTCCAACGAGCTAGCCTGAGTGTCTTCTACTTCTGGAAGTATAACAAATTGCTGTTTACAAATGATGAGGGGCCACGTGCCAAAACTACTGAAGCCCACGCGCCTAGAGCCCATGCTCCGCAACAAGAGAAGCCACCGCAATGAGAAGCCCGTGCACCATAAGGAAGAGCAGCCCCTGCTCGCCGCAACTAGAGAAAGCCAGCGCGCATCAATGAAGACCCAAAGCAGCCAAAAAAAAAAAAAAAAAAAAAAAAATTAACCTGGGAATTCCCTGGTGGTCCAGGGATTAGGACTCCGGGCTTTCGCTGCCGAGGGCCTGGGTTCAATCCCCGGTCAGGGAATTGAGATCCCGCAAGCCACGTGGCACGTTGCCCCCCGCCAAAAAAAAAGGTTAACTTGTAAAAAACTAATAAGATGTGTGCCATGGACTGAATTGTGTCCCCCACCAAGTTCTGTTGAAGCCCTGACCCCCCGTGTGACTGTGTTTGGAGGTGGGGCCTCTAAGGAGGGAATGAAGGTGAGGTGAGGTCACTGGGCGGGGCCTCGGTCCCGTAGACCTGGTGGCCTCACAAGAGCAGGAGGGGGCAGGAGAGCAAGGAGGCCTGGTGTGGACACGGTGAGAAGGCGGCCACTGCAAGCCGGGAGGCCAGACTTCACCATGCACCCATCCTGATGGCACCTTGGTCTTTGGCTTCCAGCTTCCCAAACTATGAACAAATAAATTTCTGTTGTGTTAGCCACCCAGACTGTGGTCTTTGGTTTCAGCAGCCTGAGCTGGATAACACAATGTGATAAATTTTTCCTGACTAGTAAAGACTATAACCCTGAAGGTTCTGGTTTTATTTTGCTATAGCATATTAACGCTGATTTTACATATAATCTAGCAGTCACATGACAGCATCCCTTTTATCACTGTTCATGTAAATCCACATTAATGATTCAAGTAAAATTTTGACAGATGCTCAGTATTATTTGTGTGGGAATTTTATCTTCCCTAATTTGAGAAATAGGTGGTGTTTTTGCCCTTTTAAAAAATTTGTGGTAAAATATATTTAACTTAAGATTTGCCACTTCCATCATGTGAAGTATACATTGCAGTGGTATAAATTACATTCTCAATGTTGTGCAGTCATCACCACCATCCATTTCCAAATTCTTCATCATCCCAAACAGAAACCCAACACCCACTTAGCAATAACTCTCAGTTTTGTTCTTCCCCCATTCCTGGTAACCATGATTTTCCTTTCTGTCTCGACGAATGTGACTATTCTAGGTGGTCCATGTGACTGGGCTCGTGAAATACTTGTTCTTTTGTGTCTGGCTTGTTTCACTGAGCACATTTTCAAGGTTCATGTTGTAACATATACAGAACTGCCTTCCCTTTTGTGGCTGAAAAATATTCCATCATGTGGATGGACCACATTTTGTTTATCCATCGACTACTCATGGACCTTATGGTTGTTTCTGCCTTCTGTGAATAATATTGTAACTTAGTGTCCAACTATCTCTTTAAATCCCTGTTTTCAATTCTTCGGATACATACCTGGGAGGCCAATGACTGGGCCACAGGGTAATTCTATGTTTAGCTTTTGAGGAACCACTGTGTGTGTGTTTGTTGATAGACTTTATTTCTCAGAGCAGTGTTAGGTTCACAGCACATCTGAGCAGAAAATACAGACACTTCCCGTGTGCTCCCTGAGCCCACGAGCCTTCTGCACTATGGACGCCGTGAAACAAAGTGGGACATTTGTTACAACCAGTAAACCTACACTGACACGTCCTCATCCCCAGAGTCTACAGTGTACACGCAGGGTCATTCCTGGTGTTGCACGTTCTGTGGGTTTTGGTGCCTGTATAATGACACGTATCCACCATTAGAGTAAAGCAGAAGAGTTTCACTGCCCTAAAAGTCCTCTGTGCTCCACCTGGCAGCCACTGATCTTTTCACTGTCTCCATAGTTTTGTCTTTTCCAGGAGGTCACATGGTTGGAATCACACTGCGTGTGGTTTTTCAGATCAGCTTCTCTCACTTAGCAATATGCACTTAGGTTTTCTCCATGTCTTTTCATGGTTTCATAGCTCATTTCTTTTCAGCACTGAGAACATTCCACAGTATGGATGTACCACAGTCTGTCCACTCATCTACTGAAGGACAAGTTTTCAGCTTTAGCAGCTATGAATAAGCTGCTATAAATGTTTTTGTTCAGGTTTCTCTGTGGACATAAGTTTTCAACTCATTTGGGTAAATGCCAAGCAGAGCATTTGTTGGGTCCTATGATAAAAGTGTAGTTAGCTCTGTAGAAACTGCAGTCAGAAACGGAATATGTTGAAGTTGTAAACCCCAAAGTGAGGGTGTTAGAAGGTGGGGCTTTGGAAGGTGATTAGGTCATGAGGATGGGGCCCTCGTGAAGGGGGTCACGGTCCCCACAGAAGAGACTCCTTCTGCCTTGTGAGGACACAGTGAGAAGACCTCTGGCTTTGAATCAGGAAGGGCCGTCCCCAAACACCATATCTGCTGGTGCCTTGATCTTGGATCTTTCAGCCTCAAGAACCGGGAGAAAAAAAATTTGTGTTGTTTATAAGTCTACTTTATTCTGTTGCAGCCGCAGGAAAAGACAAAGACAACTGCCAGGCTGTCTTCCACAGCAGGTGTGCCGTTAGCATCCCAACAGGCCGCAGGTGAAGGTTCCTGTAGCTCCACATCCTCACCAGCGTTTGGTGGCATTTGGGGTCATCAGTGTTCTGGATTTTGGCCATTCTCACAGGTGTATAGTGGTATCTCATTGCTGTTTTCCTTCCTTTTTTATTTTTGTTTTACCAAGGGGATCCATGTTTCTGTTTGTTTGTTTCTCTTTTGGCTGTGCCATGTGGCTTGCGGGATCTTAGTTCCCCGACCAGGGATTGAACCCAGGCCCTCAGCAGTGAAAGCGCGAAGTCCTAACCACTGGACTGCCAGGGAAGTCCCCTATTTTAATCATTTTTAACTACACAGTTCAGGGGTACTAGGTACCTCCATATTCTTGTGTGACCATCATCACAGTCCACCTCCAGAACTTTTTCTTCATTCCAAACACAAGCTCTGTCCCTACTGAGCGATGACAGACCGTTCCCTCCACCCCAGCCCGGGTCACCTCTATTCTACTTTGTGTCTCTACAAAGCAGGATGGCAGGCATTTTTATTTCTGTATGTGTCAACAAACATTTATAAACTCTACTGGGAATTACTGCTCATTACAGGACACCCTCAAACACAGTAACCACGGGAGGGCTCCAGGAGCGCTAGCTGTCACTGCTGCAATGTTTGTTCAGAATTCTCTACTTTCCAAACCAAAGTAAAAAGCACTGAAAAGCAGCACTAGATTTTCTGTAAAGCTCTCCTTCCTGAAAGACAGTTAGTATCTCCAGCTTTTGACAGGTGGTCCCCACATCTCGGTGTAAAGGGGGGACTCCATGTGATCAGAAGTCTGCCGCCTCTGGAGCAAAAGGACATGAAACACATGGAAGCTACTTGGCATTTCCCTGTTCTACTTGTTGGTCACAAGTGACACTGTGATTGTCACATTATTTTCTGTTGCAGACACTACTGGACACTCATAAAGGTTTTCTTTCTTACTCTGTAAATGAGGTACCAGGTCACCAGAATGGCCAGCAGGAGCCATGTAGCCTGCCAGGGTCTGGTCATGGTCCCTCAGCTGGGAAGAAACAGGAAGGGCTCCCTCCTTGCCCTTCAAAGGGCCAAGGAGGTGGGAATTTTTATATTTTGTTGATTAGTGTATCCCGAGCTCCTAGAAAAGTGCTTAACACAGTCAATAAATTGAATCAATTTAAGAAGAAAAACCATACAATCATTTTGACAGATTAAAAAGAAATATTTTGGGGAATTCCCTGGCAGTCCAGTGGTTAAGACTCCACACTTCCACTGCATGGGGCACGGGTTTGATTGATCCTTGGTCAGGGAACTAAGATCCCACATGCCATGTGGCCAAAAAAAAGAAAGGAAAAAAAAAGCCATTATAGCAAAGTTGCAGGATACAAGGTCATTTGCTATCCTATATGTCAGCAGTGAACAGATGGAATTTTAAATTAAAAACAAAATACCACTTACATTAGCACCCTCCAAAATTAAATACTTAGGGGGTGGAGTCAAGATGGCAGTGTGGGAAGACGCGGAGTTAGGTCTCCCCACAACTAGGGAGTCTGTGGGCCGCTGGTGGGGGACTCTGACCCCCAAGGAGATGGGAGGAACCCCCAAGTGAACTGGTAGGACGTAGGGGGACCGAGGGTGGAGGAGAAATGGAAGCCAGACAAGGTCAGCGTCCCTGAGGCCACAGAGATCAGGAGAGGCAGGCAGGAGGGATCCTCCCAGACCCCAGACCGGAGGAGCAGTAGAGGAGAGGAGGGCATCTGCGCTGAGCACTTGAGCCCAGGAAGCCTGTTGGGCTCCCAGGTGAGGTACCTGTCCTCTGAGACCAGGGTGGGGGGCACGCCTGGGCCCCTTCTGTTCCTTGAGCCTAAGGCCCAGCCCCCATAGCTCCCAGGGCCTTTTCCAGCCCTGTGGGTCCTGAGCATTGGCCCCACCCACTGCCCAAACCTTGCCCTTCTTTAGGCCCAGCCCTCCACAGCCAAGGCCTTCCCCTCCACCATTTTTTTTTCTTTTTTTCCTTTCCCTCCTCCTCTTTTTTACTATTGTGGTACTGATGTACCTTCCGGTTTTTGACTCATCTGTATTTTTATTTTTACATTCTTTCTAACATATCTGTTAGTTTCCTAGTCTAATTTTGTTTTATTACTTTGCTATTTTTCTCTCTCTCTTTTTTTTTTTTTGCCACCCCACATGCCTTGCGGGATCTTGATTTGCGAGCCCGAGGTTGGGGGGAAGCTCCTGTGGTGGGAGCTCCGAGTCCAAACCACTGGACTAACAGAGAACCTCAGACTCCAGGGAATATTTATCAGAGTGAGGTCTCACAGAGTTCCTCATCTCAGCACCAAGACCCAGCTCTACCCAATAGCCTACAAGCTCCAGTGTTGGAAGCCTCAGGCCAAACAAACAGTAAAACAGGAACACAATCCCACTCATTTAAAAAAAAAAAAGAGGGGGGCTTCCCTAGTGGCGCAGTGGTTGAGAGTCCGCCTGCCAGTGCAGGGGACACAGGTTCGTGCCCCACTCTGGGAAGATCCCACATGCAGCAGAGTGGCTGGGCCCGTGAGCCATGGCCACTGAGCCTGTGCGTCCAGAGCCTGTGCTCCGCAATGGGAGAGGCCACCACAGTGAGAGGCCCACGTACCGCAAAAAAAAAAAAAAAAAAAAAAGCAACAAGGGAAAAACAAAAAATAACATACAAAGTAATCTCCATAAGGTTAGCAGCTGATTTCTCAGTGCAAACTCTGCAGGCCAGAAGGGAGTGGCAGGATATACTTAAAGTGATGAAAGAGAAAAATCTACAACCAAGATTGCTCTACCCAGCAAGGATCTCATTCAGATTCGATGGAGAAGTCAAAAGCTTTTCAGACAAACAAGAGCTAAGAGAATTCAGCACCACCAAACCAGCTTTACAACAAATGCTAAAGAAACTTCTCTATGTGGGAAACACAAGAGAAGAAAAAGACCCACAAAAACAAACCCACAACAATTAAGAAAATGGTAATAGGAACATACATATAGATAATAACCTCGAATGTAAATGAATTAAATGCCCCAACCAAAAGACACAGACTGGCTGAATTGATACAAAAACAAGACCCATATATATGCTGTCTACAAGAGACCCACTTCAGACCTAGGAACACATACAGACTGAAGGTGAAGGGATGGAAAAAGATATTCCATGCAAATGGAAATCAAAAGAAAGCTGCAGTAGCAATACTCATATCAGATAAAATAGACTTTAAAATAAACACTGTTACAAGAGATAAGGAGGGACACTACATAATGATCAAAGGATCAATCCAAGAAAACGATATAACGATTATAAATGTTTATGCACCTAACATAGGAGCACCCTAAAATATGAGGCAAATGCTAACAAACATGAAAGGAGAAATCGACAGTAATACAGTAAGAGTAGGGGACTTTAACACCCCACTTACACCAATGGACATATCACCCAAACAGAAAATAAATAAGGAAACACAAGCTTTAAGTGACACAATAGACCAGATAGATCTAATAGATATTTATAAAACATTCCACCCAAAAGTGGCAGAATACACTTTCTTCTCAAGTGCACATGGAACATTCTCCAGGATAGATCACATATTGGGTCACAAATCAAGCCTCGGAAACTTTAAGAAAATTGAAATTGTATCAAGCATCTCTTCTGACCACAATGCTATGAGATTGGACATCAATTACAGGAACAAAACTGCAAAAAACACCAATATATGGAGGCTAAATAGTGCACTGCTAAATAACCAAGAGATCACTGAAGAAATCAAAGGAGAAATTTAAAAATACATAGAAACAAATGACAATGAAAACAGGAGGACCCAAAACCTATGGGACGCAGCAAAAGCAGTTCTAAGAGGGAAGTTTATAGCAATTCAATCTCACGTCAAGAAACAAGAAAAATCTCAAATAAACAATCTAACACTACACTTAAAACAACTAGAGGAAGAAGAACAAATAAAGCCCAAAGTCAGTAGAAGGAAAGAAATCATAAAGATCAGAGCAGAAATAAATGAAATAGAAATGAAGAAAACAATAGCAAAGATCAAACTAAAAGCTGTTTCTTTGAGAAGATAAACAAAATTGATAAACCCTTAGTGAGACTCATCAAGAAAAAAAGGGAGGGCTTCCCTGGTGGCGCAGTGGTTGAGAGTCCGCCTGCCAATGCAGGGGACATGGGTTCGTGCCCCAGTCCAGGAAGATCCCACATGCCGTGGAGCGACTGGGCCCGTGAGCCATGACCAAAAAAAAAGAAAAAAAAAGAAAAAAAGGGAGAGGATGCAAATCAATAAAATTAGAAATGAAAAAGGGGAAATCACAACTGATACTGCAGAAAAACAAAGAATTATAGGAGACTACTACAAACAACTATATCAATAAAATGGACAATCACAAAGAAATGGACAAATTCTTGGAAAGGTACAATTTTCCAAGACTGAACCAGGAAGAATTAGAAAATATAAACAAACCTATCACAAGTAATGAAATTGAAACCGTAATTAAAAATCTTCCAATGAACAAAAGTCCAGGACCGGATGGCTTCACGGGAGAATTCTATCAAACATTTAGGGAAGAGCTAACACCCATCCTTCTCAAACTCTTCCAAAAAATTGCAGAGGGAGGAAGGAACACTCCCAGATTCATTCTACAAAGCCACCACTACCCTGATACCAAAACCAGAAAAAGATATCACAAAAAAAGAAAATTATAGACCAATATCACTGATGAACATAGATGCAAAAATCCTGAACAAAATAATAGCAAACAGAATCCAACAGCACATTAAAAGGATCATACACCATGATTTAGTGGGATTTATCCCAGGGAGGCAAGGATTCTTCAATATATGCAAATCAATCAATGTGATACACCACATTAACAAATTAAGGAATAAAAACCATATGACCATCTCAAAAGTTGTGGAAAAAGCTTTTGACAAAATTCAACACCGATTTATGATAAAAACTCTCCAGAAAATGGGCATAGAGGGAACCTACATCAACATAATAAAGGACATATTATGACAAACCCACAGCAAGCATCATACTCAGTGGTGAAAAACTGAAAGCATTTCCAGTAGGATCAGGAACAAGACAAGGATGTCCACTCTTGCCACTCTTATTCAACATAGTTTTGGAATTCCTAGCCACGGCAATCAGAGAAGAAAAAGAAATAAAAGGAATACAAATTGGAAAAGAAGAAGTAAAACTGTTACTTTTTGAGGATGACATGATACTACACATAGAAAATCCTAGAGATGCCACCAGAAAACTACTAGAATTAATCAATGAATTTGGTAAGGTTGCAGGATACAAAATTAATGCACAGAAATCTCTTGCATTCCTATACACCAACAGCAAAAAATCAGAAAGAGAAATTAAGGAAACACTCCCATTTACCATTGCAACAAAAAGAATAAAATACCTAGGAATAAACCTGCCTGAGGAGGCAAAAGACTTGTACTCAGAAAACTACAAAACACTGATGAAAGAAATCAAAGATGACATAAAGAGATGGAGAGATATACCATGCTCTTGGATTGGAAGAATCAATATTGTGAAAATGACTATACTACCCAAAGCAATCTACAGATTCAATGGAATCCCTATCAAACTACCAAGGACATTCTTCACAGAATTAGAACAAAAAAATCTTACAATTCATATGGAAACACAAAAGACCCCAAATAGCTAAAGCAATCTTGAGAAAGAAAAACGGAGTAGGAGGAATCAGGGTCCCCGACTTCAAACTATACCACAAAGCTACAGTAATCAAGACAGTATGGTACTGGCACAAAAACAGAAATATAGATAAATGGTACAGGATAGAATGCCCAGAGATAAACCCATGCACATATGGGCACCTAATTTATGACAAAGGAGGCAAGAACATACAATGGAGAAAAGACAGCCTCTTCAATAAGTGGTGTTGGGGGGCTTCTCTGGTGGCACAGTGGTTGAGAGTCCACCTGACGATGCAGGGGACACGGGTTCGTGCCCCGGTCCAGGAAGATCCCACATGCCGCGGAGCGGCTGGGCCCGTGAGCCATGGCCACTGAGCCTGTGTGTCCGGAGACTGTGCTCCGCAACGGGAGAGGCCACAACAGTAAGAGGCCCACGTACCACACACACACAAAAAAAAAGTGGTGTTGGGAAAACTGGACAGCTACATGTAAAAGAATGAAATTAGAACACTCCCTAACACCATACACAAAAATAAACTCCAAATGGATTAAAGACCCAAATGTAAGACCAGACACTATAATACTCTTAGATGAAAACATAGGAAAAACACTCTTTGACATAAACCACAGCAAGGTCTTTTTTGACCCACCGCCTAGAATAATGGAAATAAAAACAAAACTAAACAAATGGGACTTAATTAAACTTAAAAGCTTTTTCACAGCAAAGGAAACCATAAACAAGACAAAAAGACAACCCTCAGAATAGGAGAAAATATTTGCAAATGAAGCAACAGACCAAGGATTAATCTCCAAAATATATAAACAGCTCATGGAGCTCACTATCAAAAAAACAAACAATCCAGTTAAAAAATGGGCAGAAGACCTAAATAGACAGTTCATCAAGGAAGACATACAGATGGCCAAGAGGCACATGAAAAGATGCTCAACATCACTAATTATTAGAGAAATGCAAATCAGAACTACAGTGATGTATCCCCTCACGCTGATCAGAATGGCCATTATCAAAAAAGCTAGAAACAATAAATGATGGAAAGGGTGTGGTGAAAAGGGAACCCTCCTGCACTGTTGGTAGGAATGTAAACTGATACAATCACTATGGGAAACAGTATGGAGGTTCCTTAAAAAAACTAAAAACAGAACTACCATATGACCCAGCAATCCCACTGCTGGGTATATACCCTGAGAAAACCACAATTCAAAACGAGACATGCACCACAGTGTTCACTGCAGTACTATTTACAATAGCCAGGACATGGAACCAACCTAGATGTCTATCAACAGATGAATAGATGAAGAAGATGTGGCACATATATACAATGGAATATTACTCAGCCATAAAAAGAAATGAAATTGAGTTATTTGTAGTGAGGTGGATGGACCTAGAGTCTGTCATACAGAGTGAAGTAAGTCAGAAAGAGAAAAACAAATACTGTATGCTAATGCATATATATGGAATGTAAAAAAAAGGAACTGATGAACCTAGTTGCAGGGCAGGAATAAAGAGGTAGACATAGAGAATGGACTTGATGACATGGGGTGGGAGGGTGAAGCTGGGGCGAAGTGAGAGTAGCGTCGACATATATACATTCCCAAATGTAAATAGTTGGCTGGTGGGAAACAGCAGCATAGCACAGGGAGATTGGCTTGGTGCTTTGTGATGACCTAGAGGGGTGGGATAGGGAGGATGGGAGGGAGGCTCAAGAGGGAGGGGATATGAGGACATGTGTATGCATATGGCTGATTCGCTTTGTTGTGCAACAGAAATTAACACTGTATTGTGAAGCAAATTATATTCCAATAAAGATCTATTAAAAAAAACCCAAAAAACAAAAAACAAAATTAAACACTTACATATAAATTTAACAAAATATGTACAAGATCTATATGAGGAAAACTACAAACCTCTAATAAATGAAATCAGAGAAGAACTAAATAAATGGAGAGATAGTCCATGTTCACCGATAGAAAGACTCAATATTGTCACCATGTCAGTCTTCCCAACTTGATCTATAGATTCAATGGCATCCCAACCAACATCCCAGCAAGTTATTTTGTTGATATGGACAAACTGCTTTTTCAGTTTATGAGGAGAGGGAAAAGACCTAGAAGAGTCAACACAACACTGAAGAAGAACAAAGTTGGAGGACAGATACTACCTCACTACCAGACTTACCACAAAGTTACAGTGATCAAGACACTGTGGTATTGGTGAAAGAATAGACAAACAGATCAACGGAAAAGAACAGACAGCCCAGAAATAGACCCTCATGGGTATAGATCAACTGCTCTTTGACAACGGAACAAAGACAATACAATGGAGCAAAGATAATCCCTTCAACAGAGGGTGCTCAAATAACTGGACATCCACATACAAAAAAAAAAAAAAAAAAGAATCTCGACACAGAACTTACACTCTTCACAAAAATTAACTCAACATAGATCACAGGCCTAAATGTAAAATGCCAAACTATAAAACTTCTAGGAGATAACATAGCAGAAAACTCAGCTGACCTCGGGTATGGAAATGATTCTTTAGATATAACACCAAAGGCACCATCCTTGAGAGACATCAAGGATAAGGTGGATTCCATTAAAATGAAAAACGTGTGCTCTGAGAAAGACAATGGCAGGAGAACAAGAAGACAAGCCACAGACTGGGAGAAAATATTTGCAAAAGGTATGTCTCATAAAGGACTGGTATCCAAGATATACAAAGGACTCATAAAAACAGAACAAAAAGGGCTTCCCTGGTGGCACAGTGGTTGAGAGTCCGCCTGCCGATGCAGGGGATGCGGGTTCGTGCCCCGGTCTGGGAAGATCCCACATGCCGCGGAGAGGCTAGGCCCGTGAGCCATGGCTGCTGAGCCTGCGCGTCCGGAGCCTGTGCTCCTCAATGGGAGAGGCCACAACAGTGAGAGGCCCGCATACCGCAAAAAAAAAAAAAAAAAAAAACCAGAACAAAAAGAAAACACACAACCTATCTGACACATTGTAAATCAACTAAACTTAAAAAAAAGGGGGGGGGCTTCCCTTGTGGTCCATTTGTTAAGAATCCACCTTCCAATGCAAGGGACACAGGTTCAATCCCTGGTCTGGGAAGAGCCCACATGCCACAGAGCAACTAAGCCCATGTGTCACAACTACTGAGCCTGTACTCTAGAGCCTGCGAGCCACAACTACTGAAGTCTGCACGCCTAGAGCCCGTGATCCACAACAAGAGAAGCCACCGCAAGGAGAAGCCCGTGCACCACAAAGAAGAGTAGCCCCCACGTGCAGCAACGAAGACCCAATGCAGCCAAAAATAAAATAAAATTATAAAATATAATAATAATAATAAATTAATTTAAAAAGGGATTTCCCTGGTGGTCCAGTGGTTAAGAATCTGCCTTCCAATGCAGGGGACACAGCTTCAAGCCCTGGTCAAGGAGCTAAGATCCCACATGCTGCAGGGAAACTAAGCCTGAGCACCGCAACTACTGAGCCTGTGAGCCACAACTAGAGAGAAGCCCGTGCGCCACAAGGAAGAGCCCATGTGCTGCAACTGAGACCCGATGCAGCCAAAAATAAATTAAAAAAATATTTTTTTAAAAAAAGAAAGAAAACGCACAACCTGATATAAAAAATGGGCCAAAGACCTTAACAGACACCTCATCAAAGAAGATATTCAGATGGCAAATAAGCATATGAGAAGATGCTCCACATTATATGTCATTATGGGAATGCAAATAAAAACAGCAATACAATACCACCCCTACTAGAATGGCCAAAATCTGGAACACTGACAGCACCAAATGCTGGAGAGTGTGGAGCAGCAGGAACTCTCTCACTGCTGGTGGGAACATGAAATGGTGCAGCCACTTTAAAAAATTTATTTATTTATTTATTTACTTACTTACTTACTTATTTTTGGCTGCGTTGGGTCTTTGTTGCTGCGTGCAGGCTTTCCTTAGTTCCAGAGAGCAGGGACTACTCTTCATTGTGGTGCACGGGCTTCTCACTGTGGTGGCTTCTCTTGTTGTGGAGCACAGGTTCTAAGCATGCGGGCTTCAGTAGTTGTGGTGCACGGGCTTCAGTAGTTGTGGCACACGGGCTTAGTTGCTCCGCAGCATGTGGGATCTTCCTGGACCAGGGCTCGAACCCGTGTCCCCTGCATTGGCAGGAAGATTCTCAACCACTGCACCACCAGGGAAGCCCCAGTGCAGCCACTTTGGAAGACAATTTGGCAGTTTCTAAAAAACTAAACCTACTCTTACCATATGATCCAGTAATCATGCTCCTTGGTATTGACCCAAATGAGCTGAAAACTTACGTCCATGCAAAAACCTGTGCACAGGTGTTTATAGCAGCTTCATTCATAATTGCCAAACTTGAAACAACTAACATGTCCTTCAGTAGGTGAGTGGATAAATAAACTGTGGTGCATCTAGACAATGTAATATTAGTGTGAAAAAGAAATGAGCTATGATGTCATGGAAAGGCATGGAGGAAACTTAAATGTAAGTTATGAAGTGAAAGAACCCAATCTGAGAAGGCTTCATGCAATATGATTCCACCATTATGACATTCTGAAAAAGGCAAGGCTACGGAGACAACAAAAAGAAAAGATCAGTGGTTGCCAGGGGTTGTGTGGGGAGAGGGATGAATAACCAGAGCATAGAAGACTTTTAGGGCAGTGAAAATACTCTGTGTGATACTATAATTATACATGTTTGTAAACCCATAGAATGTGCAACTCCAAGAATGAACCCTACGGTAAACTATGGGTTTAGGGTGATTATGACGTGTCAGTGTAGGTTCATCAACCGTAACAAATGTACCCCCACAGTGGGAAATGTTGGTACCTGTGGATGATACGGGAACTCTCTGCGCCTTCCTCTTAATTTGCTGTAAACCTAAAGCTGCCATGGAAAAATAAAGGCCTAAAAAAAAAGAAAGTTTCTCAACCTAGTAAAGGGTTTATTATTCAGAATTTGATGCAGACAACAGGTGCCCTTCAGGTATTCTCATCAGGAGAGGATTGTTACGTACGTGTATTTGTCTCCCCACACCCATTCTCCACTTTCTTCCATCTTGCCCTCTGATCTGCGAAGGTGAATGTGCATGGACCACACCACACAGGCTCCTGTGCCCTCTGACCTCCACTTGAGTCTGGAAGGAAACTGGAGGGAAGAATAATGTTGCTAGATAAGGATGTCCAGTTAAACTTGGATTTCAGGTAAACAATGAATAATTTTTTAGTGTAAGTATGCACCAGGCAAAGTTTGGAACACATTTATGCTAAAATATCATTCGTTGTTTAACTGAAACTCAAAATGACCTAGGTGTCTTGTTTTCTGTTTGCTAAACTTGACAACCCTAGGGAGGAAGGAGAGTGAAGTGGAAACATCCCCATGGGGTCACTGTGGTTCAGCTGAGTCTCTCGACCAAAGGCCACCGTTCCACCTCAAAGCCTCTCGTTCAGCTTTCTCCCTCCGGGTCGGGTACGGCCCCGCTGGCCTCCTCAGGGCACACTCGGTCCCTGGCTCTACATGACACTCTCCTCTGTGGTTTCCCTCCACCTTGTAGTTTCCCTTCATCCTTTAAAATAGTACTTTTATTAAAATGTCATCCAGTTACTGAATGTCTTATGAGGCCGCTCACTGATACAGGATTCAGTACTAGGAACTAGGTGCTTTTAACATCACGGAAGGGTTGGAGGAGGGAAACTAGGCTGTGATGGCTAATCTAACGTACCAGCTTCTCTGGATTATGGGGTGCCCAGATATTTGGTTACACATTATTCTGAGTGTGTCTTGAAGGGTGTTTCTGGACAAGGTTGGTATTTGAACCGGCAGTCTGAGTACAGCAGATAGCCCCCCAGCAGTGAAGGTGCCCCCCCACCCCCACCCCCAAGTGAAGCTGGGTCTCAGTCAAGGCACTGAAGGCCTGGTTAGAATACAAAGGCTGAGTGAGGGAGCGTTCCGTCTCCGCCTGACTGTCTTCAGCCTGGGATGCTGGTCCTCACCTGTCTTGGGACTAGGACTCAGAGTGGAACTTACACCATCTCTCTGTTCCCAGGCCGCAGGATTTGGACTAGATTTAGACCATGACCTCCCCCTTCTCAGGCCTTGGGACGCGGCTGCAGCTGTCCTGTCGGCTGTCACTTGCTGCCAGCTTGCTGAGTGCTGACAGTCACGGAGCCAATTCCTTAAGGTCTCTCAGTCTCTGTTTCTCTCCACCTACCCTATTGGTTCTGTTTCTCTGGAGAACCTTGACTGATAGATTTTGGTGCCAAGAGTGGCTCTAGTGGAGCAGAGTACTGAGGGTGAGTCTCCTGAACTGGTCTGGAGTTTCTGGAAGTGGCCCCTGATCTAATTATATAAAGATGCTCGTGACTCTAGTTCCAGTAGTAAACAGCTTACTAGTAGTCCATGGTGTGATCTGGCGATCGAGATGCACAAAATATATCCATTGGATGCTCCTAATAGATCGCTTGTAAGAAGCAAGGAGGCAGATGACTGTGTATATGATATCTGTGAGCATCTTCTTCCTCTGCAATCTCTTTTATTTTTATTTATGTATTTTTTATTAATTGATATTGAGTACAGTTGCTCTACAATGTTGTGTTACTTTCTGCTGTGCAGCAAAGTGAATCAGTTATAGGTACACATATATCCACTCTATTTTGGATGTCCTTCCCTTCTAGGTCACCACAGAGCACTGAGTAGAGTTCCCTACGCTATGCAGTAGGTTCTCATTACTTATCTATTTTACACATAGCAGTGTGTATATGTCAATCCCAATCTCCCAATTCATCCCACCTCCCTTCCCGCCTTGGTAACTGTAAGTTTGTTTCTGACATCTGTGACTCTATTTCTGCTTTGCAAGTAAGTTCATTCGTACCATTTTCCTAGATTCCACAAATAGGCAATATTACATGATATTCGTTTTTCTCTTTCTGACTTACTTCACTCTGTATGACAATCTCTAGGTCCATCCATGCTGCTGCAAATGGCATCATTTCGTTCTTTTTTATGGCTGTGTAATATTCCACTGTATATATGTGCCACATCTTCTTTTTTTATTATTATTATTATTATTTTTTTTCGGTACGCGGGCCTCTCACTGTTGTGGCCTCTCCCATTGCGGAGCACAGGCTCCGGATGCGCAGGCTCAGTGGCCATGGCTCACAGGCCCAGCCGCCCCGTGGCATGTGGGATCTTCCCAGACCGGGGCACGAACCCGTGTCCCCTGCATCGGCAGGTGGACTCTCAACCACTGCGCCACCAGGGAAGCCCTCTGTGCCACATCTTCTTTATCCATTCCTCTGTTGATGGATATTTAGGTTGCTTCCATGTCCTGGCTACTGTAAATATTTGCAAGCATTGTGGAAAAACTAATGAACATAATGAGATCGACTAGTTGCTGGACAAAGTAGTGGAAGAAAAGGATGAGCTCAGGTACTCAGACCCCCAGCTCAAGTGTTGTATAATGACCCGAAGGTGGCTGTGTCTTCCCTGGAGGAGACCCTTATTTCTCATAGCACCAAGGCTGAAGTGGCTGAAAACAAAAAGCACAGTCTCCTCCTGAGATTTGCAGTGAATCACAAGGCAAGCTGAACTGCCAGTCCTGCAGTGTGTTTGCTGTGGAGGTGAGGGTGCTGCTTTGCGAGCATGGGATTCTGCGAGGTGGGGCGGGGGGGTCGGAAGACCCTGGGGAAGGTGGGGACACTAAGCCCCGAGTTCTGATGAGCCTTTTTGACAGGTGGAGAGCCCCACCCCCCGTGGAAGTAGCCCCCCCCGGCTCCCCTCCCCTTCCCCAGTGGAGTCGGGCTCTTCGCTCCTGCCTGGCCTGAGGCAGTTCGCAGGGGGTTCTCCTCAGGAGCCACCGCCTCACCATCCTAGCCCCGTGACTCGCTAGTCATGTACCAACGGGTATCTAAAGGGGGGGTACAAAGTGCGGCCCCTGAGGAGGCGCACTGCGCTCCAAAGAACTCCTTGAGTCTCTAATTTTTACAGCCAGGAGTCTGGGGGAAGGGTGGGGACGGATACTGAGAGCCTGGGAGAATGGTGGAGGGAATGTGAGTCCAGATCAGGCTAATTTATTGATTCGAGCGCACGAAGCAGAGAATCTACACTGAACATTGCCGCCTGGGAGTTGGAAAACGCTATCTGGTTGGTTGGCTGAAACGTGGACCAAAAGTTGCCCGAATCGTGAGCTGGAAATAGCAGAACTGCCTTAGTTTAATGAAGAGGCAGGGAGACAAAGGCTTAGGGAGATTCAAATGTTAAGAGTGGATTTGTCTTTTAAGACTTACTCACCAGCACTGGGAAGGTCCAGAACACCTACCTTTCACTAATACTGGGAGAAATACATTTGTGAGGGGAGAGCTGGCACCCTTGAAGAGCTCCATGGTCACTCTTCTCTGTCGGCCGGACCTTCCAGTAGGAACTGCAGTCATGCTTTGGGAAACCGAAATGCCAGGAAATAACTGGATCCCAGGTGGGAGGGGCCCACTGCCAAAGGCTAGTTGATGGTGTTCCTACAAATAAGATAGATAGGAAGCCTATTACATCCTTACTTTATGTGTAGAATCAGAAAATTCCTAGATCAGTTGAATAAAAGTCTCACCTGAATCAGAAAATCAGGGCGTCATGGCCCATCAATCAGTTCCCACACTTGAGCTAGTTTACAGGCTCAGAGCCCTTGAATGAACAAGAGAACAGGTCCTCAGAGCAAGGTTCCCAGGGCTCTGCCTGAAATTCATGCTGTTAATCTTCCTCCCAGCCTTCACCAAAGGCACTGATGGCCTTTTATCAGGTTCACTGTGCTTTGGGAAAAAGGAAATGATCAGACTTTTCAGGGACTACTGGACACTGGCTCTGTATGGACACTGATTTCAGGAGACCCTATGTCCCTGTGGCCCCCCAGTCAGAGTAGGGGCTTGTGGAGGTCAGGTGGTCAATGGAGGTTTAGCTCACGTCTTTCACACAGCGAGCCCCGTGGGTGAGCCCCATGGGTCTCCAAACACATCTTGTGTTTTTCTCCCAGTTCCACAATGCATAATTGGAATAGACAGCAGCTGGCTGTACCCCTTTACTGGTTCCCAGACTTGTGGAGTGAGAGCTTAGAGGTGAGAAAGAACATGTCCCTGTCCATAACGCCCATCAGGAGCAGTTTGCTCTCAGATGGCAAAGCTGGCGGTTAGAGCTTCACTGTCCTGGAGAGGACAGTGGAGAGGATATCAACTCTCCAGCCCTATGTCAGAGTTTAGTTCACAGGGGTCTTGATCACATTTGTAAGTGTACAATACATTATTGTGAAGGAGCTCTTTATATATTCTGGCTATGAATCCCTTATCAGATACATGGTTTATAAATATTTTCTCCCATTCCATAGGTTGACTTTTCACTCTGTTGATTGTTTCTTTTTTCCCTTTGTTTTTTGTTGCTTGTTTCCTTTGCTGTTTTTAATTTTGATATAGTCCTATTGTCTACTTTTGCTTCTGTTACCTGTGTTTTTGGTGTCATATCCAAGAAATCATTGCCAAATCCAATGTCATGAAGCTCTCCCCCTATGTTTTATTCTAAGTGTTTTATAGTTTTAGCACTTCATCAGAGGTCTTTGATCCATTTCAAGTTAATTTTTATATACAGTGTAAGGTAAGAATCCAACTTCAAAAGACAAAGAAGTGGAGGTATCACATGTCCTGATTTCAAAACATGCCACAAAGCTACAGTCATCAAAACAGTGTGGTCCTGACATAAACACAGACTTGTAGACCAATGGAATGAATAGAGAACCCAGAAAAGAACCCTCAAGCACATGGTCAAATGGCCTTTGATAACAGTGCAAAGGTCCAAAATGTAGTTGCTTATGCTAAGCCCATGTCACAAAACTGAGACTTAATTATAGTTTTAGTTGTCTTACTTAGATTATTACTAGTTAAGTAATCTGCCTTATAGACCCCTTCCATCCCCTAAAGGAAAGTAACTTTGTAATAACCAACATGATTTTTGCAGTTTCACCTCATATAATTTCCCTGTTCCTGCTCCCTTCTGCCTGTAAAAGCCTTTCATTTTGTACAACTTCTTTTTTTTTTTTTTTTTTTTTTTTTGCCACACCTTGCGGCTTGTGGGATTTTAGTTTCCTGACCAGGGATTAAACCTGGGCCCTTGGCAGTGAGAACGTGGAGTCCTAACCACTTGACCACCAGAGATTTTTAAAAAATATTTATTTATTTATTTGGCTGTGCTGCGTCTTAGTTGCGGCACATGGGATCGTTAGTTGTGGATGCAGACTCTTAGTGCGGCATTTAGGATCTAGTTCCCAGACCAGGGATTGAACCAGGGCCCCCTGCACTGGGAGCACACTCTTAACCACTCGATCACTTGGAAAGTCCCCCTCTGTACAGCTTCTTGAAACTCCTTTCTATCTGCCAGATTGGATGCTGCCAAATTTGAATCGATTTTTGCTCAAATAAACTCTTTAAAAATTTTAATATGCCTCAGTTTATCTTTTAACAGTCTCTTCAACAAATGGTATTGGAAAAACTGGGTATCAACGTGTGAAAGAAAGAAGCTGGACCCTTACCTTACCCCATATACAAAAATTAATTCAAAATGGATTAAAGACCTAAATGTAAGACCTCAAACATATAAAACTCCTAGAAGAAAACAGGGGAAAATCTTCATGGTATTTGATTTGGCAATGATTTCTTGGACATGACACCAAAAGCACAGGCAACAGAAGCAAAAATAGAAAAATGAGATCACATCAAACTTAAAAACTTCTGCATAGCAGAGGAAGCAATCAACAGAGTGAAAGGCAATTTACATAACTGGAGAAAATATTTGCAAACCATATATCTGATAAGGAATATATAGAACTTCACAATAATATAGTGTGTACTTTAAAATTTAAGAGAGTAGATCTCATGTTAAGTGTTCTTAATATAAAAAAATAAATTTGAAACTCTCATGCAATATTTTTGGGAATGTAAAACAGTGCAGCCACTATGGAAAACAGTATGGAGGATCCTCAAAAAATTAAAAATTTAATTAGTGTATGATCCAGCAATCCCACTTCAGAGTATAAATCCAAAACAGTTGAAAACATAGCGGCATTGGGACTTCCCTGGTGGCATAGTGGTTGAGAGTCCACCTGCCAGTGCAGGGGACACAGGTTGAATCCCTGGTCCGGGAAGACCCCACATGCCATGGAGCAACTAAACCTGTGCATCACAACTACTGAGTCTGTGCTCTAGAGTCCGAGAGCCACAACTACTGAGCAAGTGAGCCACAACTACTGAGCCCATGAGCCACAACTACTGAGCCCACACGCCACAACTACTGAAGCCCGCGTGCCTAGAGCCCGTGCTCCACAACAAGAGAAGCCACAGCAATGAGAAGCCCACACACTGCAATGAAGAGTAGTCCCTGCTCACCGCAACTAGAGAACGCCCATGTGCAGCAATGAAGACCCAACACAGCCCCCCCCCAAAAAAAAGAAAAAGAAAACACAGCAGCATTATTCACAAGAGCCAAGAGATGGAGGCAACACAAAGGTCCACCAGTGGATGACTGGATAAACAAAATGTTGTACTGTGTATACATACAATGAAATATCATTCAGCCATAAAAAAGGAAAATCTTGTCACATGTTACAATATGGATGACTTGAGGACATTATGCTCAGTGAAATAAGCACGTCACAAAAGACAAATACTATATGATTCCACTTATATGAGGTACCTAGAATAGTCACAATGTTAGGAACAGAAAGTAGAATCATGGTTGTCAGGGAGTTTGGAGAGAGGGAAAAAGAAAATTGTTCAATAGATACAGTTTCAGTTTTGCAAGATGAAAAAGTTCT
Source organism: Mesoplodon densirostris (assembly GCF_025265405.1). Classification (NCBI taxonomy): domain Eukaryota; kingdom Metazoa; phylum Chordata; class Mammalia; order Artiodactyla; family Ziphiidae; genus Mesoplodon; species Mesoplodon densirostris. The sequence goes on from NC_082677.1 coordinate 501,479, forward strand.
AGAGATCTGCTGCAGAAAATGTGCATGTAGTTAACACTACTGTAGCATACATTTTTAAAATGGTTATGATGGTGTTTTTTTAACCACGTAAAATAAAAAATAATAATAAAAGAAAAAAGAATCCAACTTTATTCTTTTTCATGTTGACATCCAGTTTTGACATCATCATTTATTGAAAAGGTGGTCCTTTTCCCATTGAATAGGGAATGGCACCCTTCTTGAAAGTCATTCGAAACTGAATCCAGCAGTATATTAAAAGGATTATAGGGAATTCCCTGGCAGGCCAGTGGTTAGGACTCTGCACTTTCACTGCTGAGGGCATGAGTTCAGGGAACGAAGATCCCGTATGTTGTGCTGCGTGGCCAAAAAAAAAAAAAAAAAAAAAAAAGGATCATACATGATGAGCAAGTGGGATTTATTCCTGGAATGCAAGGAGGTTCCAATATACAAAAATTGATCAATGTAATATACTCTATTAACAGAATGAAGGGAAAAAAGAAAAAAACACATGATAATCTCAAATGATGCCAAAAAAGCATCTGGCAAAATTAGCAGTTTTTCATGATAAAAACATAAAATATACTAAGAATAGAAGGAAACTATCTCAAAATAATAAAGTCCATATATGAAAAATCAACAACTCAATGGTGAAAAATGTAAAGCTTTTCCCCTAAGAACAAAAAGAAGATGAGGATTCAGTTTCCCCCACTTTTATTCAGCATAGCATTGGAGGCAAGAAAAAGAAAAAAACGGCATCCAGACTGCAAAAGAAGAAGTAAAACAATCTTTGTTCATAGATAACACAATTTTATATGAAATAAGCCCTAAAGATTCCATGGGGGGAAAAAAACAACTGTTAAGGCTAATTCAGTAAAATTTCAAGATTCAAAATCAACGCACAAAAATCAATTGCATTTCTAAACATTAAAAATGAGCAGGGAATTCCCCGGCAGTCCAGTGGCTAGGACTCCATGCTTCCATTGCAACCGGTTTGATCCCTGGTTGGGGAACTAAGATCCTCACACCAGCATGGCCAAAAAAAAAAAGAACAATCTGAAAAAGAAATTAAGAAATCAGTTTCATTTACAAGATCATAAAAAATAATAAAATACTTAAGAATAAATTTAACCAAGGAAGTAAAAGACATTTACACTGAAAACTACACAACATTGCTGAAAAAAATTTAAAAAGACACAAACAAATGGAAAGATGTTTTCATCTTCCAGTCTTCAACAAACGGTGGTGGCAAAACCAGATATTCACATGCAAAAGAATGAAGTTGGATCCTTACCTAAAACCATATACGAAGTTTGACTCAAAGAGGATCAAAGACTTAAATGTAAGAGATAAAATTATAAATCTGTTAGAAAAAAAACATAGGGCTAAATGTTTATGACCTTGAATTTAGCAATGATTTCTTGTACATGACACCGAAGGCACAGGCAACAAAAGAAAACATAGACAAATCAAACTTCATAAAAATGTAAGCTTTTGCACATCAAAGGACTCTATCAACAGAGTAAAAAGGCAACCCACAGAGTGGGAGAAAATATTTGCAAATCACATATCTGATAAGGGATTATAATCTGCAATATATAGAGAACTCCTAAAATTCAACAACAAGGAAACAATCGAATTAAAAAATGGGCAAAGGACTTGAATAGACATTTCTATAAAGAAGATGTACAAATGGCCAACAAGCACATGAAAGCTGCTCAACATCACTAACTACTAGGGAAATGCATATGAAAACCACATGAGATACCACTTTTCACATCTATTAAGAAAACTAGAGGAAATTCCCTGGCGATCCAGTGGTTAGGACTCTGCACTTCCACTGAAGGGGGCAGGGGTTCAATCCCTGGGGGGGTGGGGGCGGTGGGAAATAAGATCCCACAAGCCACGTGGTGCAGCAAGAAAGAAAAAGAAAAAAAATTACAAATATGTGGAAATTAAACACCACACTCTTGGGACTTCCCTGGTGGTGCAGTGGTTGAGAGTCCGCCTGCCAATTCAGGGGACACGGGTTCAAGCCCTGGTCTGGGAAGATCCCACATGCAGCGGAGCAACTAAGCCCGTGTGCCACAACTACTGAGCCTGAGCTCTAGAGCCCGCAAGCCACAACTACTGAAGCCCACGTGCCACAACTACTGAAGCCCGCGTGCCTAGAGCCTGTGCTCTGCAACAAGATAAGCCACCACAATGAGAAGCCCATGCACCGCAATAAATAGTAGCCCCCACTCACTGCAACTAGAGAAAGCCCGCACGCAGCAACGAAGACCCAACACAGCCAAAAATAAATAAATAAATTTATAAAAAATAAACAAACAAACCAAAAACATCACACTCTTAAAGGGTCAAAGAAGGACTCACAAGGGAAATTAGAATATACATTGAGACAAATAAAAATAAAGACACAACACACCAAACCTTATAGAATACAGCAAAAGCAGTGCTAAGAGGAAATCTTATAGCCCTAAATGCCTATAGTAAAAATGAACAGAGGTCTGAAATCACTAACCTAATTATATGCCATAAGTAACTAGAAAAAGAAGACCAAACGAACCCCAAACTTAGCAGAAGAAAGGACATAGCAAAGATTAGAGAAGAGATCAATGAAATAGAGAATAGAAAAACAACAGGGAAATCAAAAAACCCAAAAGTTGGTTCTTTGAAAAGATCAACAAACTTGACAAATGGTTAGATAATTTACTAAGCAAAAAATAGAGAAGACATGGGACTTCCCTGGTGATCTAGTGGTTAAGACACCATACTTCCAATGCAGGGCATGTGGTGGGTTCGATCCCTGGTCGGGGAACTAAGTTTGGGAAACTAAGATCCCACATGCTTCGAGGTGCAGCCAAATAAATAAATAAACAAATAAATCTCCTTCAATAAGATTTTTTTTTTAATGGAGAAGACAAACTACTAAAATCAGAGATGGAAATGGGGACGTTACTATTGATTTTAAGAAATTAAAAAGAATTATAAGAGTATCGTACAAACAATTGTACACCAACAAGGTGGATAACCTAGATGAAATGAATAAATTCCTAGAAATACACAGTCTATGACAACTGAATCATGAAGAAATAGAAAATCTGATTAGATCTCCTAATAGAGTGATTGACTCAGTAATCAAAAACCTTGTAATAAAAAAAAAGCCCAGGACCAGATGTCTTTACTGGTGATTTCCACCAAACATTTTTTAAAAAAATAGATTTATTTTATTTATTTGTTTGTTTGCTTGTTTATTTATTTATTTTTTGGCTGCGCTGGGTCTTTGTTGCTGTGTGTGGGTTTTCTCTAGTTGCGGCGAGCAGGGGCTACTCTTCGTTGAGGTGCGCGGGCTTCTCCTTGCGGTGGCTTCTCTTGTTGTGGAGCACAGGCTCTAGGCATGTGGGCTTCAGTAGTTGTGTCACATGGGCTTCAGTAGTTGTGGCTCACGGGCTCTAGAGCACAGGCTCAGTAGTTGTGGTACACGGGGTTAGTTGCTCCGCGGCATGTGGGATCTTCCCGGACCAGGGCTCGAACCCATGTCCCCTGCACTGGCAGGCAGATTCTTAACCACTGCACCACCAGGGAAGCCCCTCCACCAACATTTAAAGAAGAAATAACATTGATCCTTATCAAATCCTTCCAAAAAATTGAAGAGAAGGAAACACTTCTTAATTCATTCTATGAGGCTACCATAATCGGATATCAAAGCCAGACAAGGACTCTACGAGGAAAGAAAACTAAAGCTCAATACCCTTTATGAACATTGATGCAAAAATACTCAATACTAGCACACTGAATTCGGATTTAAAGTTTTTAAAACTTTAAAATCAAAAGAATGAAGAGAATAAAGCACTCCATCATCTCAACTGATGCAGAAAAAGCACTTGACAAAATTCAACATCTCTTTATGATAAAAATAGTTGACAAGGGGACTTCCCTGTTGGTCCAGTGGTTAAGACTCTGTGCTCCCAATGCAGGGGGCCTGGGTTCGATCCCTGGTCAGGGAACTAGATCCTGCATGCTGCAACTAAAAGAGGCCACATTCTGCAACAAAGATCACACATGCAGCAACTAAGACCTGGTGCAGCCAAAAAAGAAAAAAAGTTGATAAACTAGGAGTAGAAGGAAACTACCTCAACATGATAAAAGTCATTCATGAAAACCCCACAGCTAAATGGGGTTTTAACCCATCATACTTAAAACTTTTCCCCTCATATCAGGAACAAGGCTTACAAACTGATTCAGGAAAGTAGTAGGACACAAAATCACACAAAAAAAATCAGTTACTTTTCTATACACTAATAATAAGCAACCAAAAAAGGAAATTAAGAAACATGATTCCATTCACAAGAGCATCAAAGATGAATACAATGCTAAGGAATTAGGAATTAACCAAGGAGATGAAAGACATACAATGAAAACTACATAATATTGCTGTGAGAAATTAAAGCAGACCCAAATAAATGGAAACATATCCTGTGTTCATTGGAAGACTTAATATTGTTAATGACAATATCACCCAAAGTGGTCTACAGGCTCGATGCAATCTCCATCAAAATCCCAACGATTTTGCAGAAATAGAAAATCCATCCTGGGACCTCCCTGGCAGTCCAGTGGTTAAGATGCTACACTTCCTTTGCAGCGGGTACAGGTTCGACCCCTGGTGGGGGAACTAAGATCCTGCATGCCACGCAGCCAAAAAAAAAAAAGAAAGGAAAAGAAAAAGAAAATCCATCCTAAAATTCATATGGAATCTCCAGGGACCCCAAAGCCAAAGTCATCTTGAAAAAGAAGAAAGCTGGAGGACTCACAGCTCCTAATTTCAAAACTTACTCTAAACTATAGTAATTAAAGCTGTGTAGTACTGGCTTAAAGACAGACCTATAAACAGTGGAATAAATAGCCCAGAAATAAGCCCTCCCCAGTGCTCTCAAGTGATTTACAGGGGTGCCAAGACCACCCCAGTAATATTTTAACAATATTTTTATGACGAAATTCTTCCAAAATTGATTTTAGTGGTGAGGGAAGCCAGCATCCTGTGCTAGTTCCCCATCTTAACAGAAACGCAGGTATGAGTTATTGTCTTTTTCTAGCTCCTTTGCATCAAGAAAGCAGCAAGTTCAACTGCAGTCAATTTCTGATCACCCAAATGCTGATCTCTGCAATGCAAATTATTTTTGTCCTTTTTGAGACACTCCTGATTAACAAGATGCTAGCTTACTTCACTTCCTCAGGGGTTGTAGTATCTCCTCACAGTACTTAGAGAGGATCTCAGAGGAGGGAATGACACCTCAGCTGTCAAGTGAAATCCCTTCTACATCAAGGTTCTTACCCCTGGGACCAAAGTCACACTGCTTTCAGCCCAGCCATAAATAATGGCTGCTAGAGTGAGGTTTTCCTCATAAATTCTCTGGGCCAGAGTCACTGCTCAGTAAACTGCTGCAAATTTCCTAATGTAGGATACAGACGAACGACCTAGGAAGGGTTATCAAATAGTATACAAGTCTAGACGGTTTGTTCTAGAGTTCCTTTTCATTGAAATAAAAAATGACTATTAGCAAACACCAATTAGCTATGTGAACGGCAAGGGTTTTAACCTCTCTGTAACCCTTTTCAGCTTCTATGTTGCTAATCAAAAAACATTATGAGGAGGCTTTCAAGAGAGTCTTTAAAATTCTAAGGATGATTTGTACTTGTTAGATGGAATGAGGGCCTCTCTAGCCAGCAACAATAAAGTTTTTGAAAATCTGTGTCTCTTCTACGCCTTTTAATTAATTCTCAAAGTCCAATGTGTAAAGGATATAACATAGAAGAACTTCTCTGTAATGCTATTTTCTAAAGAGTAAACTCTGGGCTTCCCTGGTGGCACAGTGGTTGAGAGTCCGCCTGCAGATGCAGGGGACATGGGTTCATGCCCCGGTCCGGGAAGATCCCACATGCCTCGGAGCGGCTGGGCCCATGAGCCATGGCCGCTGAGCCTGCACGTCCGGAGCCTGTGCTCCGCAATGGGAGAGGCCACAACAGTGAGAGGCCTGCGTACCGCAGAAAAACAAAAAACAAAAAAAAAGTGGAAAGAGTAAACTTTATCACGAAGACGGTGTGTTTCAGACTTTTGCAGAATTAACAGATTGTGTCTGCTCATTTAATCATGGATTGTACTATTTAGAGGCTTATTTTTGCAGATAAGGGATTTTCTAAGTCAAGAAAAGGCATGCAGTTTTTTCAAAGGAAGAGAAAGAACTTAAAAAGCATTGAAGAGTAGGCAGTCAAGTAAGAGAGGTTTACGGTTTCTTTCCTAGTATCTACTAATTGCTATAATTTCTCAGATGTACTAGAAAAGGTTTTTTTTTTTTTTTTGACTGAGCAGCATATAGGATCTTAGTTCCCCAGCCAGGGATCGAACCCTCGCCCCCAGCAGTAGAAGCCCGGTGTCCTAACCACTGGCCCACCAGGGAAGTCTTGGAAACCATTCTTTTAATGGTTTTAATTCTCTGAAACCATTATTTTAATTAATAAATTAATTTATTTATTTTGGCCGCACCGGGTCTTGGTTGCGGCATGCGTACTCTTAGTTGTGGCGTGCGAGATCTAGTTCCCCAACCAGGGATGAAATCTGGCTCCTTGCATTGGGAGCTCGGGGTCTTACCCACCGGATCACCAGGGAAGTCGCCCCTGAAACCATTCTTTTGACATACATCTTAACTATCCAGGGCCAGTATCCTGTTTTCTCCTTCCTGAATCCCCTCAGGGCACACCTTGGGATGGGAGTGGGGATGCCATTCCTGAGGGCTTTATGACCACAACATCCTGTGTTTACTGATAGGACATTTTTTTGTCCACATGACCCAATTTAATATCCCGCTTTGACAAAAGAAAAAATGCATTTGGATTAACTTTAAAAAGTTTTCTCATAAATATTTGATTTAGTACATAAAATCTAGCACCTATCTGAATTTTTGAAAATTAGTCTATATCTGTTTCTGTAGATTAGAGTCCTAAAGTTAGAATGAGAGATCACTGCTCATTTCAGCATCACATGTACTAAAATTGGAACGGTACAGAGACGATTAGCATGGCTCCTGTGCAAGGATGACATGCAAATTTGTGAAGCGTTCCATATTTTTTTAATTTTCAAAAAAATTTTTAAAAAAGAATGAGATCATAGTATATGCAAATTTTAACTCTAACAGATATTTGTATTCATCTACCAGTTTGTATTCCAACTATTAGTACATGATAGTAGCTCTTTTTGTCATACTTCATCAGCACTGGTTGTTAACAGTTTTTATTGTTATTTAAGAAGCAAAAAATTGTAAGAAGTTAAAAATTGTAAGATTTTTGTTTTAGGATGCCTACTGCAGCTAAATTTGTGATTGTAAAAAAATTGAAAACACCCTAAGCAGTAATTAATATACAAATAATTACAAATTAGGGAATATACTTATTGCAGAATATCTACTATTAGCCATGAAGAAGGAGGTGGAACTACAGGGTATTTCTCCCAAACTTCCGCAGTTCATACCCTGTGTGCCAGGACAATGTTAAGTTCTTCACGTGTATCAAAGCTTCCAACTCTCATTACAACCCCATGTGGACAGTGCTATCATCATACTTAACTTGTGTTTAAAACAAAATTCAACTAAGTTTGGAGAGCTAATTGGCTCTATTCAAAGATTCATGAAGCTGGCAACATCCCTTCTAGCAGATAGAAGGGCTCTCTGCAGAGCTGTACAGAATGGAAGGTTTTTATAAGCTGGAGGGTGGGGCAAGGAAGTCATTAGCAAAAGAAAAGAAAGGGTTATTTGGGGCCAGGACATCATTTTTGGGGATAAAGGACTGGGCAAGGGTTTTGTCATGCAGACTGCCTCTCCTTCCTCCTGGTTGGGGGTGGGGGGGGGAGGGGCGGGGGAGAGGATGGTATTACTTCATTGGTGCCAACCAGAAAATTCCAAACTGGTTGGTTAAGATTACATTTCTGGGGAAGGTTGAAACTGTAATTAGATTAGGTGTTAAATCTTGGCTTTAGCACAAGTGATGCCATTTTGGGCCTATGGTTTTTTCCTTTAACAATTACAAATGAGGGAACCAAGGCAGTACCACATAGCAATACTGTAGACTACTAAGCAGCAATTAAAAAGGATTAGGTGGGGGGCTTCCCTGGTGGCGCAGTGGTTAAGAACCCGCCTGCCGGTGCAGGGGACACCTGGTCCGGGAGGATCCCACATGCCACGGAGCAACTAAGCCCATGAGCCACAACTACTGAGCCCATGAGCCACAACTACTGAGCCCGTGCGCCTAGAGCCTGTGCCCCGCAACAAGAGAAGCCACCGCAATGAGAAGCCCGAGCACTGCAACGAAGAGTAGCCCCCGCCGCAACTAGAGAGAAAAGCATTACGAAGACCCAATGTAGCCAAAAATAAATAGATAACTAAATAAATTTATATATATAAAAAAAGGATTAGGTGGACCTATTTGTACTGATCTGGAACATGTCTGTACCATATCATTAACTGAAAAAGCCAATGTGAGAGTGATAAATGATACGATTCCATTTTATATTTTAAGAGTATAAATATTTATGTAAACATACCTGTGTGAGCATAGAATCAAATACAGAATATTATTCTATTAATAATTTGGACTTGAAAGATTTGTGAAGAGGGTTCCGACTGATGTCCTAATGTCTAATTTACCTAATTTTAAAGGAAAGAAAGAAAAAAGAGGAGGAAGGAAAAGATAGAAGTAAAATAAAGAAGTGAAATAGGGTTCATCCTTGGGACCTCCCTGGCGGTCGAGTGGTTAAGACTCCACACTTCCAATGCAGGGGGCGCGGGTTCTATTCCTGGTGGATCCCACATGCTTCGTGCTCAAAAAAAAAAAAAAAAAAAAAAGTGTTCATCCTTAATGGTAAGCAAAAATTGGGTGCCACCATGGTTAAGCAGCTTTTTCCTTCCACCTAGTGATGGAGAGAAGAAAATTATTAACCTACTCAGAATTTGGAAGCGATTCAAAGCAAACGTGTCCCCTTAGTTTATTTAAACAAAGTCATTAAGTTTTCTCCAACCATCTGATTATTACACGATCTGATATTTACTACATTATACACTGGTCACTACCACACCAGCTTCCTCCCCATTCCCCACTTGCAATACTAACTGGCCTCCAGATTTTTTCTGAAAACAACAAAAGATTTTGTTTCTTAAGCCAATTAGTTCCAAATAACTCTTACATCTTCACTTAGCTTTCCCAATGTTTCTGTAAGAGAGCCCACTGGACTATATTGCAGATGGCTTGGGGCCTTTTACTTGGTTTCAATTCAGTTTCTCTAGGTAGAACCAGACATTTTGTCAGTGCATTTTGGGATTAAAATGCATATTTCCCCAGAGACACACTATAACCTATTCCCACTTTAAACTCTAGGACATGCCCTATATTAGGAAAATTTTTATGAACTATATAACAGAAATAAATTAGTAAGTATATGTTCTGCATCTATAGTTACAACGCACATGGGAATACAAAGATAAATAAACTATCATTCCCGCCCCCCAAGAGAACAGGGAGAAGACCTGTAGACAACAAATATTTCCACCTACATTACAGTATTTTCTTCGCTGTAGCAAAGTTCTGCAGAAGAGGAGGGGAAAAGGGTAGGGGAAACTCGACAGAGGAAGTAATGTTTCTGCTGGACCTTCAAACAACAGTCTTTAAACTTTTGCTCACATACTCCCTAGAAAGATTTTGATGAACTATAAACACTTTTACACATATAAAGTGACATCTAACATAATATCTGTGTAGTTAAAATATGCCCATTAAAAATACAAATCTTAAATCACTTTTATTAATGTGTTCAATGGCATCTAAATACTGTATTGTCAGGCTTCCCTGGTGGGGCAGTGGTTAAGAATACACCTGCCACTGCAGGGGACGCGGGTTCGAGCCCTGGTCCAGGAAGGTCCCACATGTCGCAGAGCAACTAAGCCCTTGAGCTACAGCTACTGAAGCCCGTGCTCCCTAAAGTCCGTGAGCCACAACTACTGAGTGCGTGTGACACAACTACTGAAGCCTGCGTGTTCTAGAGCCCAGGCTCCGCAACAAGAGAAGCCACTGCAATGAGAAGCCCATGCACCGCAATGAAGAGTAGCCCCTGCTCGCCACAACTGGAGCAAGCCCACGCACAGCAACAGAGACCCAACGCAGCCAAAATAAATAAATAAATAAATAATTAAAAAGTACATGAACAAGAAATTCTTCAGTAGTAGGAAATTTTACATGATTCATTTTTCTTGCTTGAACTTCATTTCGTTTCTACTTCCCCCATAGAATTTTATCCTAGTGTAATATATATTTGTTATTAAAAGTCTGCTGGCAATCATCCTATGATATTGCTCTGCAACAAAAATATGTAAATAAGTTTTAATTGAAAAATTTCTAGGCCCATAAAGCTAAGTGTTAGACATTTTTTAATCAATGAAATATGAATTACATTGCTAACTTTCATTAAACCGACACAATGTACTATGCACTTCAATTAATAATGCATAAAAAGTAGAATTTTAGGGCTTCCCTGGTGGCGCAGTGGTTGAGAGTCCGCCTGCCTATGCAGGGGACATGGGTTCATGCCCCGGTCCGGGAAGATCCCACATGCCTCGGAGCGGCTGGGCCCGTGAGCCATGGCCGCTGAGCCTGCGCGTCCGGAGCCTGTGCTCCGCAACGGGAGAGGCCACAACAGTGAGAGGCCCGCGTACCGCAAGTAGAATTTTATAGAAAACTCTTACTTAAGGTATTTTTTAATTCCTTTTCTGATTTCCTCGTTGACCCACTGTTTTTTTTTTAGTCGCATGTCATTTAGTCTCCATGTAATGGTTTTTTCCTCATTTCTTTTTCTGTGGTTGACTTCCAGCTTCATGTCGTTGTGGTCAGAGAAGATGCTTGGCCACAGGGAAGATGGTGCCAAGGACCATGCAGCGCACGACCCAGCGGCCCGGGGTGAGGCCCGCGGCTCTGTAGGTGCCTCGAGCTCTCACATATGGGGTGCTGTTCAGGCCCCTAAGAGCAGGACGATGCAGAGCAAGAAATCTGACCCCAGGAGCCCGCTTCTGTCCCTCACGTCCTCTGCTTCCCCGGCCAGCATCAAACTCACAGCATCCAGGGCAGAGGGGATCCACCGTGGCCACCAAGCAGGGAAGAAGGGACAGGTGTCAGCAGGGGACGGAGGGTCCTGTGGTCCACGATGGGTGGCGTGGGAGGCCTGCCAGACAGCCAGGAGGAGGATCATTCCTCCCGGTGATCCCTGTGAGAAGGGGCGGCGAGACGTGTCACTCGGACCTGCAGCCTGATCCCGAACGAAGCCTTTCGGTACGAGACGAAGTTTCTAGCGCTTCGTTAAGCCCCTGGGCTGAACAGCAGAACTCTGCCCACACCTCGGCACCGGCTCCAGAGGACGGCCAACCCCCGGACCGCCTGGAAGGACCCTGGAGCCGCGGAAAGGCCTTTTACTCTCCACCCTCCTGCGGGGAAGGCGGACCCAGAAGACCGTCCTGAGGGCGCTCCCAGCGCAGAAGGCCCGGGGGCCGCAGCTCCAGGGGTAGGACTGGGTGGGCAATGACCTAGCGCCGGGCAGGGGGCGTGAGGGAGAGGATCGAGGGCTCAACATGCAGGCCGAGGTCGGGGGCTGGCACCGTCCATCGCCCTCACCTGAGATCCAGCCGCTCACCGCGGGTCGGCCCCCGGCCCGGGCACCAGGAGGCTCTGCAGCCACCGCCCACCGGCCGGCCCCCCACCGGCCCCCGCGGAGCTCGTCCCCCCAACCCCGCCCCCAGCCGGCCCCCGCCTCCCTCCTCGGCCGCGGCCCGGACCCCAGGCCTCCCCAGACGGGCTCCCGCCCCACGGCGCACGCCGGCCTGGGGTCTCTAGAGCCCGAGCCCCCTCTCCCGAGCCCGGCCTCCCGTCCTCCACCGGCACGTTTCCGAAACGGGTTGCACACTCACCTCGGGCCCCGCTGCTGCAGCCGGTCCGCGTCCGGGACGCAGGCTGCGGGACGCGAGCTCCCCGGGCCCGGCCTCGCCCGCGGCTTCGCGCTCCGGCACCTGCACGGCGGCCGCTGCTCTGCCCTCGGGCTGCGCAGCCTGCCTCCCGCTTCTCACACCGCGTCTGATGGCTGCCCCTCGGCCCCCTCCTCCGCCGGCGGGGGGACTCCGGCGGGGCCTGCGGCGGGGGCTGCGCCTTGCAGGCGGGGGCCCGTGTGTCCTAGGGTGGGACTGGGAGCCCTGCCCCACTGGCCACCCAAAGAGCCGCGCCACGCCCGTCAGGTCCCGCCGCCCCAGGTCTTTTTCCGGGACAGCTGGGCAGCTGGGCGACGATAGATAGACAGATATATAGATAGTTAGATAGATACCTGGGCAGCTGAGTGATCCTATATATACACCTGGGCAGTGGGCAACGATAGATAGATAGTTAGATAGATAGATAGATAGATAGATACCTGGGCAGCTGGGTGATCCTGTATATACACCTGGGCAGCTGGGCGATGATAGATAGATAGATAGATAGATAGATAGATAGCCAGATAGATAGATAGATACCTGGGAAGCTGGGTGATCCTGTATATACACCTGGGCAGCTGGGCGACTCCAGGGCAGCTTGGTTAACTGAAGAACACATAAAACAAGAACAAAATGAAAGAAAAAACGCTTCAAGGTTATTTCTAATATTATAAAGAACTATTATGGTATTATATGAAAATAATTAAATTAGAAAAACAGAACTTGGACAGCTTTGAAATTAGTTACAAATAACAGTCATTTATTTGTATTCAGAAGCATTAATGTATTCCTAACAGCTGTTTTTCCAAGTTTGTGGAAAAAGAAAGTAAAAAGCACTCATAAGTAGAACGCTCAATAACATTTTACTTACAAAATTTGGACTATATTTCTTTCAAAAATCCAGTCAATTCAAATTAGGATTACTTTCTTGTTCTCCTATCAGCTGTTCTTCTTGATAGATAGCTTTTTGTGTGTGTGAATCTTCTCATCTTTTCTTGAACAAAATTGATCAGATTTGCTGACACTTTAATATCAGAAAGTCTTTGCGTCTAAACTTTAAACTAGCTTCTAAGTCTTTTTTTTTTTTTTTTTTTTTTAAATTCTGTTGGCCACGCAGCGCGGCTTGTAGGATCAACAGTGGCAGCCTGGAGTCCTAACTACTGGACCGCCAGGAAAGTCCCTCCTAAGTCTTAGAAGTGGCTTTCAGTGCATTTGTACCCCGCACCCTTCTATCTCAGTGCCACCTACTGACCGCTCTACCTCCCTGCTGAGGCCAGCAGCATCAATTCCTGCCCAGACCACAAATCAGCTTCCCAAATTCTTCTCTGGCTGGCTGCCCTCGAGCCATCCTCCACAAAGTGGGCAGGGTTATCTGCTTAACATTCACATCATACTGTATCACTTTTTCACTTAAAAACCCTCTGTATGGCTTCTCCAGGCACGAAAAGAAAATTCAGACTCCTCAGCACGGCCTACAAAACCCTCCTTGAACTGTGCTTGCTGGGCACTGCCTGCTCAGGAGGTGTCACTGCTTCCCTTGGTCCACTACACTCCACCTTGTTCGTCTCCACTGCTTAGGATGGGTTTAATTCTTGCTTTACCGGCAGTCTAGAACAATATTCCCCTTGTTATTCTAATGGTTCCTCCTAAGGCAGATCTCAATTTAAATGTTACTTGCTCAGAAAGGTCTCGCACGATCAGTAGCACAGGTCTCCACTGATATTCCCTATTAAGAAGCTCTGTTTAATTCCTTCCTAGCACTCCACTGAAATTATTTTATTCATATTCGTTTTCGTTCATTTTAGTGTTTGTCAGATCCTTCTAATCGAGTGTAGACTATACTCTCTATGAGGCTAGGGATTATATCTGTCTTATTCACTGTTCTATCCCTTGCACTTATCATAGTATCTGGCATAACTCAGTTAACATTTGTGGAATGAATGAACATCAAAGATCTGAGGGACTTCCCTCGTGGCTCAGTGGATAATAAGAGTCCACACTCCCAATGCAGGGGGACCAGGTTCAATCCCTGGTCAGGGAACTAGATCCCACATACATGTTGCAACTAAGAGTTCTCATGCCACAACTAAGGAGCCCGCGTGCTGCAACTAAGACCCGGTGCAACCAAAAAATAAATTAATTAATTTTTAAGAATCTTAAAAGTTCCACACAACGTTAATAACATGACTAATTTTTGTTACTACCACTAAATGTTAGGGTTTTTTTTTTCATTTTATTGAAGTATAGTTGATTTACAATGTTGTGTTAATTTCTGCTGTACAGCAAAGTGACTCAGTTACACATATATGTATTCTTTTTCATATTCTTTTCCATTATGGTTTATCACAAGATATTGAATATAGTTCCTGTGCTATACAGTACCACTAAGCATTAGCTGATAAAACTTTTCTGTCTTATGCTTGATGACTCTAACCCTGATTACAATTCTTATTTCTTTATTACATTTAAAAAATGACAATTGAATTCAAAATTAGAATAATTCAAAATTATCAACATAGATATGGTGTCTCAAAAGCATTTCCCACAAACCGTTTTATATCACATCACACATAAAAAATAAGCATGTCTTTTTTTTTTTTTTTTAAATTTCCCTACCTGTCATGAGTATGCAGTCATTCCGGGTCCCACTTTTCCATGGATAGCTCCTTGGACATGATTTCTGTTTTAGGGGTAGAGGGAAGCCAAAGTGCAAGTCTTCTGTAGCTACATATTAGTCTCCACCGTATGCATCTCATCTTAAAATCTTTTTACCCGACAACAACAAAACAGAGATGACGATCCTATTCTCAATGACGATTGTTTTTTAAACAGGTTTTTTTTCTTAATTTATTTATTTTTATTTTTGGCTGCCTTGGGTCTTCGTTGCTGCTTGCGGGCTTTCTGTAGTTGTGGTGCAGGGGCTTCTCATTGCGGTGGCTTCTCTTGTTGCGGAGCATGGGCTCGAGGCATGCAGGCTTCAGTAGTTGTGGCACGTGGGTTCAGTAGTTGTGGCTCATGGGCTCTAGAGAGCAGGCTCGATAGTTGTGGCGCGCCGGCTTAGTAGTTGTGGCTCGCGGGCTCTAGAGCGCAGGCTCAGTAGTTGTGGCGCACGGGCTTAGTTGCTCTGTGGCATGTGGGATCTTCCCGGACCAGGGCTCGAACCCCTGTCACCTGCATTGGCAGGCAGATTCTTAACCACTGCGCCACTAGGGAAGTCCTCAATGATGATTTTATTCTTCTAGATATCACCAGTTTTTTACTGAATCTCTTCTTCACTTCTAACAAGACATATATTTTTATTGGTGATATAAATATTTGAAAACATTCTGTGGAAAAATATTGATACATCAAAATGTTAACAAAGTAAAATAGCAAGGAGAGACCACTACACACCTATTAAGTGGTGAGACTGCAAAATACTGACAGCACCAAATGCTGATGAAGATGTGGACACCAGAAACTCTCATCATTACCAGTGGAAATGCAAAAGTTCACTTTGATCCATGGTATTTATCCAAATGAGTTGTAAATATGTCCACACAAAAACCTGAACATGGATGTTTACAGGAGCTTTATTCATAACTGCCAAAAACTTGGAAGCAACCAAGATGCCCTTCTGTGGGTGAATGGATAAATAAACTGTGGTGCATCCAGACAATGGAATATTACTCAGCACTAAAAAGAAATGAGCTGTCAAGCCAGAAAAGCCATGGAGGAATGTTAAATGCTTACTGCTTAGTGGAGAAAGTCAATCTGAAAAGGCTGTTTACCCAGGCTTTGGAATCATAGTATGATTCCAACTATATGACATTTTGGGAAATATAAAACTATAGACCCTTTCACTAAAGGTCAGGGATTGGCACAAGTTACGGGGATGGAGTTCCATAGGTGGAACACAGAGGATTTTTAGGGCAGGAAACCATTCTTATGATGGTATAATGTTGGGTACATGCTATCATGTGTTTGTTAAAACTCACAGAATGTACAACACCAAGAGTGAACCCTAGTGTAACCTATGGACTTGGAGTGAGTATGTGTTGTGTCAATGTGGGTTCATCCACATTGACACAACAAATGCACCACTTTGGTGGACATTGTTGATAGTGGGGTGGGCTGTGCATGTGTAGGGACAGTGGGTACATGGGAACTCTGTACTTTCTGCTCAATTTTGCTGTGAGCCTAAAACTGCTAAAAAAAAAAAAAAGGTCTGTTGAAAAAAAATGTTACCAATAGCCATCCTTGGGTAAAGAATTACAGGTAATTTTCTTTTTCTTTTGCACTTTTTGCACAGGTTTTCCAAGTTTTGTTGTTGTTATTGTTTGTTTTTTGCTTTTGTCACTGACTGTGAATTTATTAACTATGTAAGTAGGAAAAATATTTTAAAAAGTAAGTATACTAAATTCAAAACTGTTAGACTTGCTTAATTTTAGGTTTTAATCTCTTAGAGAATAATAGCTACCTAGTACAGAAACTCAAAAAAAAAAGTTGATAATATAAGGAACGCTTAAATGGGCAAAAATTAAGCTTTAAATCATTATTTCCAGCTTATAATTTTATAAAAACCATAGAATTTAATTACTGGAGAGGACATCCATAATCACTGAATAGAATTTTCTTTTTAAAAATTTGTTTCTGGTTGCAGTCAGGACCTCTAAAGCTTAGAAGGCATTTGGGTGGGCAATGCTGCCTGCAAGATAAAATGAGAAACATGGTGGGTCCTTGTACTCAAGTATGAAACAGGTAAGGTGGAGCGAAGAGCATTCTTTGTTAAGAATATAGTGGTATGGGACTTACTTGGCAGTCCAGTGGTTAAGACTTCGTGCATCCGATGCAGAGGGTGCAGGTTCGATCTCTGGTTGGGAAACAAAGATCCTGCAAGCAGTGCGGTGCGGCCAAAAAAAAAAAAAAGAATATACATATATATATACACATATATATGTATATACATATACGCACACATATATAGTGGTAAACATTGGATTATTTAATAATAAAAAAGCCACAGGAACTGAGAGGAAGGCAACCTTCATAATAAGTTAGGAAAGTGAGAGGGGCTGGAGGAGACACTGGGATCCTGAGGGATGAGAAGGCTGTGAAGATAAAAGTGGACTTTACTTCAAGAGCATATTATGCACAATTCCCTTATTTTATTGAAGGAGAAACTGAGGCTCTGGAAGGTCCAAGGTCACAAAGCTGATGAATGGTGGAGTCATATCAATGTCAGTTCTGCGTTCTCTTCCAGATCATTACAATGCTTGTCCAGAGACTTGTTCATCAGCTGTATTTCAGTCTCATCAAATGTAAAGCATTTTTTAAGGAAGGAATAAGTATTTCAAATATTAGGAAGAATGGCAACTTAAATCTCTATTTTTTTAAAAATGAGTTTTTCAACCTATAGTTCATTCCAGACTACTCTCAGTATTCAGTAACATCTTGTGTTTTCACTTCTGTTTTATTTATTTATTTATTTATTTTATTTTTATTTTAAAAAATTTTTTATTTTTTTGCAGTACGTGGGCCTCTCACTGTTGTGGCCTCCCCCGTTGCGGAGCACAGGCTCTGGACGCGCAGGCTCAGCAGCCATGGCTCACGGGCCCAGCCGCTCCGCGGCACGTGGGATCTTCCCAGACCAGGGCACGAACCCATGTCCCCTGCATTGGCAGGCAGACTCTCAACCACTAGCGCCACCAGGGAAGCCCTTCACTTCTGTTTTAGAATCTGAATTTATCCATGATTTGCTTTCTCTAGAATAATGTTTTTCAAACCACAGTTTGTAAGCCATGTAGTCAATTTGGTGGGCTGGAACCACTGTTCATTAAAAAACAAACAAATAAAAAACAAAACAAAAAACAGTATAGACTAGATTTAAATAGATTAGAATAGAAAATATTAAAAACCATCTAAGGTAGTAAATGAAACAATTCTATGAAACTTTTTTTTTTTAATTTAATTTAATTTTATTATTATTATTATTATTTTTGCAGTATGTGGGCCTCTCCCGTTGTGGAGCACAGGCTCTGGACACGCAAGCTCCGCTCACGGGCCCAGCAGCTCCGCAGCGGCATATGGGATCCTCCCGGACTGGGGCACGAACCCGTGTCCCCTGCATCGGCAGGTGGACTCTCAACCACTGCGCCACCAGGGAAGCCCACTATGAAACTTTTGATTCAGCTATGTAATTATGTATGAAGGTGGGTTTGTACTATGCCTCCATGTATAATATATATCCTAGTGATTGTCATGATCAAAAAATTTCATAACGCCTAGCCACAGCAATCAGACAAGAAAAAGAGATAAAAGGAATACAAATTGGAAAGGAAGAAGTAAAACTGTCACTGTTTGCAGATGACATGATACTGTACATAGAAAATCCTAAAGATGCCACCAGAAAACTGGGAGAGCTCATCAAATGAATTTGGTAAAGTTGCAGGATACAAATTAATATATAGAAAGCTGTTGCATTTCTATACACTAACAATGAACTATCAGGAAGAGAAGTTAAGAAAACAATCAAAACAATCTTGAAAAAGAAGAACAGAGCTGGAGGAATTATGCTTCCTTACTTCAGACTATACTACAAAGCTACAGTAATCAAAACAGTATGGTGCTGGCACAAAAACAGATGCATAGATCAATGGAACATAATAGAGAGCTCAGAAATAAACACACACACTTATGAACAATTAATCTATGACAAAGAGACAGGAATAAACAATAGAGAAAAGACAGTCTGTTCAATAACTGTTGCTGGGAAAACTGGACAGTTACATGTAAAAGAATGAAATTAAAACATTTTCTCACACTATGTACAAAAATAAACTCAAAATGGATTAAAGACCTAACTGTAAGACTAGAAACCATAAAACTCCTGGAAAAAACATGGCCAGGAAAGTCTTTGACATAAACGGTGGCAATAGTCTTTTGGATCTGTCTCCTAAGGCAAAGGAAACAAAAGCAAATACAAACAAATGGGACCTAATTAAACTTAAAAGCTTTTGCACAGCAAAGGAAACCATCAACAAAATGAAAAACCTACTGAATGGGAGAAAATATTTGCAAATGATATGACTGATAAGGGGTTATTATCCAAAATATATAGACAGCTCATACAGCTCAATATTAAAAAAACAAACAACCTGATAAAAAAAAAGTGGGCAGAAAAGTGGGGGAGGGATAAATTGGGAGATTGGGATTGACATATGCACGCTACTATGTAGAAAATAGATAACTAATAAGGACCTACTGTATAGCACAGGGAACTCTACTCAACACTCTGTAATGACCTAAATGGGAAAAGAATCTAAAAAAGAATGCATATATGAATATGTATAACTGATTTACTTTGCTGTACAGCAGAAACTGATGCAACATTGTGAATGAACTGTACTCCAATAAAAATTAATTTTAAAAAAGTGGGCAGAAGATCTGAATAGACATTTTTCCAAAGAAGACTTACAGTTGGCCAACAGGCACACAAAAAGATGCTTAACATTGCTAATCACTAGAGAAATGCAAATCAAAATCACAATGTGATATCACTTCACACCTGCCAGAATGGCTACCAATCACGTGGAGAAAAGGGAACACTTGTACACTGTTGGTGGGAATGTAAACTGGTGCAGTCACTGTGGAAAACAGCATGGAGTTTCTTCAAAAGATTAACATATGCCAGGGTTTCTCTGGTGGCACAGTGGTTAAGAATCCACCTGCCAATGCAGGGGACATGGGTTCAAGCCCTGGTCTGGGAGGATCCCACATGCCGTGGAGCAACTAAGCCCGTGTGCCACAACTACTGAGCCTGCGCTCTAGAGCCCACAAGCCACAACTACTGAGCCCGTTCACCTAGAGCCCATGCTCCACAACAAGAGAAGCCACAGCAATGAGAAGCCCGTGCGCCACAATGAAGAGTAGCCCCCACTTGCCGCAACTAGAGAAAGCCCGCATGCAGCAACAAAGACCCAATGCAGCCAAATAAATAAATAAATTTATTTATTAAAAAAAAATTAACATATGCCTAAAATCACCCAGCTCGTTGTGGGTAAAGCAAGTTCAAACTTGGGCAGCCTGCCTCCTAAGCTGTTATATTGCATCTCAATTACTGGTGAGCTCTTGGTTTCCAAAAATACAATTGTACCTAACACTTATTTGTATTGAGGTATAATTGACATATAATATTATATTAATTTCAAGTGTACAACATAATGACTTGATATATGTATATTGTGACATGATCACCAAAGTAACTCTAGCTAACATCTATGACCACAGAGTTACAATTTTTTTTCTTCTGATGAGGAATTTTTTTATTAAAAAAATATTTATTTATTAATTTGGCTGCTCCAGGTCTTCGTTGTGGCATGCGGGATCTTTCGTTATGGCATGCAAGTTCTTAGTTGTGGCATGTGGGACCTAGTTCCCTGACCAGGGATCGAACCTGGGCCCCCTGCCTTGGGATCATGGAGTCTTAGCCACTGGACTACCAGGGAAGTCCTGTGATGAGAACTTTTAAGATCTACTCTCTTAGCAACTTCTAATATTTGTATATTGCTTTCATAGGAGTTATTTGGTCCTTACAACACTGCATTACTATATATTATAAATGGCTAAACTGAGCCTTAGAAGATAACTTGCTCAAGGGTTTGAGTGGCCACACAAGTATTTGAAATGCAAGTCCTCTGCTCAAGTCTTCATGTTGCCTTCCTGCAAAGCTTAGTATGCTTTTGTGATTAGTACAGAATAACTCCACACACACATATACACACACACACAATTTTAGTAACAGCTTTATCAAGTTATAATTCCGTACCATAAAATTCATCCACTTAAAGTGAACAATTCCATGGTTTTTAATATATTCAGAGCTGTCCAATCATCACTACAATCAATTTGCTCCAAAAAGACACTCCATACACTTTAGCTATGACTCCTCACCTCCCTAGGCCTAGGGAACTAATATTCTACTTCCTATCTCTATAAATTTGCCTCACCTGGATAATTCACATAAATGGAATCATACAGTGTATGGTGTTTTGTGTCTGGCTTACTTCCTTTAGCATCCTGTCTTCAAGGTTCACCCATGTGGTAGCCTGTGTCAGAACTTCATGCCTTGTTATTGCTGAATAATATTCCATTGTATGGATCTACCAGATTTTGTTTATGCATTCATCAGTTAATGGACATTTGGGTTGTTTCTACCTTTTGGAAATTATGAATAGTTCTGTTGTGAACATTCAAATAATTATTTTTATAAGTACTTTTCTATAAAATTAAGTGTAGTTTTTTTTTTTGCGGTATGCGGGCCTCTCACTGTTGTGGCCTCTCCCATTGCGGAGCACAGGCTCCGGATGCGCAGGCTCAGCGGCCATGGCTCACAGACCCAGCCGCTCCGTGGCATGTGGGATCTTCCCGGACCGGGGCACGAACCCGTGTCCCCTGCATTGGCAGGCAGACTCTCAACCACTGCGCCACTAGGGAAGCCCAAGTGTAGTTTTTCTTTAAATTATGACACAAACCTTTTTTTCCCCCCAGCTTTCAACTCTCAGCTAAAATTCTCCCTGATATCATGTAGGTAACCCAGTGAACATTTTCATGAACAAATGGATTTGAATGAATACAAAATGTGACTAATATATACTACAGTAATTATTAGTCTTGTTAATTAATTATAAAACATAAATAATTTCATAACTAGTAGCAGTATAGAGCTTCCTTAAATTGAACAGCACGCAGCAATCCAATCTATCGCTGAAGTCTATGACAGAGCTTATTTGGAAGTACCTCTACTTAAGCCTTCTAACTAACTATAAACTCAATGAAGAGAAGTTACTGCAACGGTACATGGTGACAGAAAAGGGATGGTACTGTAAGTTTTCACGGAGTGATTACAGTATTGCCCTGCATTTGGTAATAGGGGACATTTCTGTTGTGAAGATACTGACATCGAGAATGTCAATGTAGAACAGTACTGTGTAATACACAGTCTTACAATATTTTGTTTTATCAAAAATTGAAAAATTTTATAATTAAGAAATAAAATGCAGAAAAATAAATGATCCCATTTTGAGAAAGTGGGTTTAAATACATATTGGACATCCTCCAATTTAAATAAAGAGCAGCATATTTATTGCATTTAGCCATAGGTGTGAGGACTACTTGATTGTTTTATTCATAATGAATCTCACTTTCTACTAGACTACGCTAAGTGGCATCTCTATAAAGTCGGTCTTTACTGAGACCTTCATGGATGATTATAACTTCATTAAAAAATTCATGTTGACTTAGTTCACTCTGTATGACAGACACTAGGACCATCCACCTCACTACAAATAGCTCAACTTCGTTTCTTTTTATGGCTGAGTAATAGTCAATTGCATATATGTGCCACATCTTCTTTAACCATTCATCTGTCGATGTACACTTAGGTTGCTTCTATGTCCTGGCTATTGTAGAGTGCTGCGATGGAACATTGTGGTGGGAAGCTGCTGCATAGCACAGGGAGATCAGCTCGGTGCTTTGCGACCACCTAGAGGGGTGGGATAAGGAGGGTGGGAGGGAGACGCAAGAGGGAGGGGTTATGGGCATACATGTATGCATATAGCTGATTCACTTTGTTATACAGCAGAAACTAACACACCATTGTTAAGCATTATACTCCAATAAAGATGTTTAAAAAAAAGTTCATGTTGTTCACCATCGTGTTGAACTTTAAAGTGTAACAACACCCGTCTATTTACCAGTAGGCAATCCTGAAATCTGGGTCCACTTTATCCATCCATTTACTCCCCAACATCGTCGGCTGCAGTCCCACCGACGGCCGCCAGGGCGGCCTCCCCGCTCGCCTCCTACGTGGAACCTCGGGACCCGCACAGCCCGTGACGTGCGCTCGGGACATAGGTGTAGACGGCGAACAAAAGCCGAGTCCTGCCGCCCAGGTGGCTCCTTGGTCGGAACTCGCCCGGCCCCACCGGGCCCAGCCCGGCCGGCACCTGCGTTCCCTCCCGCCACGGGGTCGGCCCGTCCGCCTCGGTGCCAACGAGGGCAGAGGCCCAAGGGCAGGGACGCGGCGGCCCCGCCGGGGGCGGCCCAGCCCTTCCGACAGGCGGGCGCCCGGCTCGGGGACCCGCAGCCGCCTCCATCTTGGCCAGCGGAGGCGGGAGCGGCGTCCGGCCCGGGCCCCGTCGCGCCGGCCGGGGCCAGGTGCGGAGCCGGCAGCGGGCGCCTTCCCGGCGGCCGGGCGGCGGGGCCCAGCCCGGGCTTCCCGGGACGAGTCGGAGTTGCCCCCAGTTCCCCCCGCGGCCCCGACAAGATGGAGGACGTAGTCTCCTCCCGCAGCCATGACGGGAGCGAGGGACGCCTCCCCACGGGGATGAGGCGAGGGGAAGCGCTTCCAGCCTTCGGAGCGCGGGGGCCCCCCTGCCGCCGGCCTCCCGGCCCCCGGCTCCCGCCCGCGTCGCCGCAGCCCCTGCCCGCTCGGCCCTCATGGGGCTCCCAGACACTGGACAGGGAGGGCGTGGGGGACATCGAGGCCGCGGCGCTCCTCGGGCGGCGTCGCTCGCGGCCGCTGCAGGGTCAGGCGGCCCGGCTCAGGCCCTCGGGCCGCCCGGCCCCGATAGCTCTCTGCCCCCAGGGGTCGAGCCGAGGCGGGTGCAGCGGGGACGAGAGTCAGCGGCCCGACCCTGACGGGCCGGGCCGGAGTGGGGGCGGGGAAGGGGGGGTGGAATGGAGGTGCGGGGGTGTGGCCTACGCCTAAAGGACAGGGCGTCGGACCACCCCCTCGAGGTGGGGGTCCTGAAGGAAGGCGGACGCAGCCAATGGGCGTGCCCGAGGCCCCTGGCCCGCCCTCCCCGGCCGCCAGTGAGGGCGTGGGGGGCGGGGCTTGCCGGGCCGGGCCGCGCCGCCGCGGCCGCAGCCTCCGCCTCCTCACCAGCGCTAAAGCCGGGACTGGACCGAGCGGAGTTGCGCGTGTTGCCGAAGGGGGGGGGCCGGGGGCGGGGAGGTTCGTTCCGCGGAGCCGCAGCCAGAACCGGGTGAGGCTTGTCCCCGCCGAGTCTCCAGCCCAGGGCCGCCGACAGTGGGGGTGGCCGGGAGCGGCGCAGCCTCCGGAGGCGGAGGCGGAGGCGGAGGCGCCGGGAGGCGGAGATGGGTGAGGGCGGCCTCCGGAGCCTCCCACCGACCCGGGACAAGCGCCCCGCGGCGCGGCCGCCGTCGCCGCTAGCGCGTCGGGGCCTCGGGCTGCCGGCGGCTCCGCTGATGTCCCAGGCGCCTTGGCGGGCGGCCCGCGGGCTGCGGGAGTGCGGGCGCGGTCGCGAGGGCCGGGTGAGGCGGCCGCCGGCGGCGGGGTTCGCTCGGGGCCGCCCGGGGCGGGGGCCGGCGGCGGGGGTCGCGGGGGGGTGGGGGTGGGGCGGGGTGGGGGAGGGGCGCCTCCGTGGGTGCTCGGGGCCGCGCTCGCACCCTCTCGGCGGCGGCGCGAGGTCCCCAAGTTTGGCGGCGAGGGCTCGGGCCCCCCGCGCCGGTCCCCTCCTTAGCCGCCCCGGCCCCGGCGCGCGCGCGGCTCTGCTCCGCACGTATTGTTTGGCCGGGTCTCTAATGGCGGACGGGGAGGCAGCGCTGCCGGTCGCCGACTGCGGGGGGGCAAGTCTCGGGCCCGGGGCAAGAGCTCGGGGCAAATGTGGGGGGTTTCCGCCCCGCGGTGACGCGAGCCGCCCCCCGCCCCTGAGTGGATGCGGTCGCGATGGGGACGGCGCTGGGTGGGTCGATTCGGGGGATAGGATTCCCCGCTGGCGTCGAGGCTGCGCTCGCCCTTCCCCCTCCCCCTCCCGGAGCAGGCCTGCTGCCCTCCGCCTCCTCCCTCCAGGGTTTGCCTTTCACGTGGGTTTTGGTCCCAAATAAAAATTTTACGCCGTTTCGCTCTACTTTACGTAGGAGGGGGTTGTTGATCACGGGCTGGGGAGCAATAATCGAAGGTCCGAACCTCCTTGACCTCTTATTCCCTTCTCTGTCTCCTCCTGGTGGAAAAGGCTTGGTTCTCCCACCTGGTTAGGTGTTCTTGATCCATTTTTCATTTTTCCTCTTACCCAGGACCAGGAGTTGCCTTCATCTCTACCTGGTGCATCTCTGGCAGAACGTGAGGAGGAAAACACCCCCATTGTGAGTCTTTTGCCCCTCATTTGAGGCTCTTAGAGGACGTTGTCAGGTTGTCGGGCCGGAGCGTCTCCGTTGTTTTGAGGGGGAGGAGCTTTCCCCTGGGTGGCAGCTGCCCCCGGGGCGCAGCCTGGGTAATGGCTGGTGAGGCAGCTGGGAGTGGGCGCTGCTGTTTGCACCGCTGCAGACATCTCTCCTGCTGCAATACCAACCTCAGCAACCAGACGACGGGCTCCTGCAGCTGCTCACGTTACCCGGGATGGGGGGTGGGGGAAGGAGGGCATATTGCTGGCGCCCTCTAGAGTTCCAGGGCGGGAAGTGAAGTTGTTGCGTTTCTGATGCTCGGTGTGCAACCATCTTTAACACTTTCTCTTCCTTTACAATGGAGAATTGATTGAAGGGGTTGGAGGAACAGAAAGACGGATTTAACTCTGTGTGTACGACGTAAAACACAAATTTTGACCCTTGGGGTTCATGAGTTGGTAGGTGTCTTTGATGTGTTTGCTTAGGAAAGGGCATGAGGTCCACTCCTCCAGTTCTCTTAGTTTACCAGCTAGTGTGCTGGTGAGACCAGTCCGCTGCTGTGGTTACTCTTAGTCCCCCATATTTTGTGATGCTTAGTCTTCACTCGAGTTGTTCTTGAACGTGTTATCTGAGGGTTATCGTTTATTGCTTGCAATTTGTTGGTTTTAAGGTAGTCTTGGAATGTGCGAGACACTAAGGTAACCATAACGAGTCATTTTCCATCAATTGAAATTAGTTACAAAATATCAGTGAATTTTAGCATCCTAGAAAATTGTATCTCTGGAGCCTCCTGACAGTTGGTATGGTAACTTGCAGATCTCTGTCAGAGGTGAGTCATGAGTATAGTAGCTCCTGCTTAAATATTAAGTCCCAAATGGGTCAAAAAATAATTGATGATGAACATACTGATTGCATACTGATTGTGAAGGATGATGTGAGGATGGCAACTTGTATGAAACAAACACTACTTGAGGCACTTTCATGTATTATTTCCTTTATTCTTGGCAAATAGCCTGCAGGGTAATAAAAATAGCATGCATTGAGCCCTTATTGTATGCCAGCACTATAGTAAGCTAAGCTTTTTTAAAAAGTTAACTATGAAAACTTTCAAATTTATGAGTGAGAATAGTATATTGAACCTCTTTGTACCTATCATTTACATTCTATAATTATCAACACATGTCCAGACTAATTTTTAACATGTATTAAGTAATTTAATCCTCATGAAAACCTGGTGTTTTTTATTCCTAATTCGTAGAGGAGGAAACAGAGGCATAGGCAGATAGCTAGGTAGTAGTATTTGGTAAAGTAAGGATTTGAACTTAACCAGTTTGATTACAGGCCTAAGTTCAGCAACTGTGTTGTCCTGTTTTATTTTTAAATTTTTTATTTATTTTATTTTATTTTGTTTTAGTTTTTGGCCACGAGGGGGCGGGGGTGGAATGTGGGATCTTAGTTCCCCCACCAGGGATTGAACCCACGCCCCCTGCATTGGCAGCTTGGAGTTCTAACCACTGGACTGCCAGGGAAGTCCCACGTGTTGTCCTGTTTTAAAGTGTATAATATACTTGTTTTACAAATTTAGAAATTGAAACTGAAAAAAATTGAAGGTTACAATTTTCTCAGCGGATATTGTTTTCATGGAGAACAGTGGGTAAACAAATACGAAATGTTTAACTCTTACTGAGTACCTTTTAAAAAAATAGTACCGGGCTTCCCTCGTGGCGCAGTGGTTGAGAGTCCGCCTGCCGATGCAGGGGACACGGGTTCGTGCCCCGGTCCGGGAAGATCCCACATGCTGCGGAGCGGCTGGGCGTGTGAGCCATGGCCGCTGAGCTTGCGCTTCCGGAGCCTGTGCTCCGCAACGGGAGAGGCCACAACAGTGAGAGGCCCGCATACCGCAAAAAAAAAAAAATAAAAAATAAAAAAAATAAAAATAAAAAATAAAAAAATAGTACCACAGTTATCAATTAGATTATTTGACTGCCTTAAAACTAACAGGGTCTGTTTGAAACAGAAATAATATATTCTCTTTTTTCAGTGTGTCTGTGCAATTTAGTATCTATAATTGTTTCCTAAATACTGTAACTTGAATGACTGTAACTTCTGTAATGAGTTTAAAGCTCTTTTCAGGCATTAGATCATTCAGATATAATGGATCAAGGATTAGATCTTTCAACTAGATGGGCAATGCTTATTTTATCACCCCATATTTTCACAAAAGATTTACCTTTATAAAGTTTTTTCCTTTGTTCTTATTTGTGATGTTGATGGGGGAAGGTCGATTGGTTAAGTAAACATTTGGAGATGAGGACATACAAAATACATAATCAGGACTTTCCTGTAATGTCAACACATGTATACCAATGAAAACCATGGTTCTTTCTAATACAGTTGATCCTTGAACTACATAGGTTTGAATTGTTGGTCCACTTACACCCAGATTTTTTTCAATAGTGCTACACCATCTGCAGGCAGTTGGATCTGTGGATACGGAGGAACTCAGTAATAGGAGGGGCCAACTATAAATTATACATGGATTTTTCTTCCTCCCTCCCCCCCTCCCCCCTTCTTTCCTTCCTTCCTTCCTTCCTTCCTTCCATCCTTCCCTCTTTCCATGCATGAGGGATCAAACGTGTGCCCCTTGCAGTGGAAGCTTGGAGTCCGAAGTACTGGACCGCCAGGGAATTCCCTATACATGGATTTTCAACTGCTACCCCCTGACCCCCACCCCCATTTTTTGAAGGGATGTAGTTCTTGTTTTCCTTAATGATTTAGCTCAGAATTAAAGTCTTTTACTTAAAAACACCAACTAATGGTGCTTTAATGCGCCAGACAATAAGATGAAGATAAGCTGACAATTTTAAATTGACATTGATTAAATCAAAGTTCTTTATTATACTTAAATTTATTGCACACTTAATGTGAGTTAGGTGCTTTTAGATGTACTTAAAAGTATTTTGACATTTAAAAATACTTCACATATTTATGGTACCTTTCTTTAATGCATCCTTAATAGTATGTATTCCTCCCATTGTCCTTTTAAACAGTTGAGGGAAAGAGAGAGTGGTCCCTGCTTTTCCATGTTCTGCTTATATAACCTCATGGGCTGGAGTTTTGTACCTCATGTGGTGGGACATCTCTGAATCACTCAGATGTCACACAGATGCTGACAACGAATGTTTTCAGACTTGTGTGTGGATATGGAGCTTGACATACCATCTTTGTACAACAGTGTTCATATCCTTAAAAGTTTTATTGTATGTTGCCCTTGTTTGAGGTACAAAAGTGCCTAAACTTAATGTACTTGAGACAAAATGAATCTTCACCTTTAGTCAGATGCTGTGTTATTACTGTGATGGAAAGAATGTGTATGAATGCCGGAACTCTATCTTTGTTGTCAAAAGGTGTGGTATAATTAGAAATTTTATATCTTTTTCTAGGCATTCATGTCTGTCTGCCCCATTAACAATATTATTCACACATATATTATTATATTGAATAACACTTACTCTAGGAGGACTTTGGCTTATTCAACTTGCATGTGTTTTTTTTAGGCAATGCAAGATGAGCCTAAACCCAAGTGCTTTCTCCCGTTGGATTATCTAACAGTATTTTATGTAGGGCATTTTAAGTTAGGAAACAAGTACACAGAGAGATTGTATTGATTCCATGCATTTTCCATTTTTTCATTTCAGTTGGTTAATTTTTTTCTGTTCCTGTCAGAGCATAGAATTGGGATTTTAGAATTGAACAGGACTTCTAAAGCTAATGAAATCTCAGAGTTCTTATGGACAACTCCAGTATGTAAGAACCATAAAGTTGTCACTGAGAAAAGTTGCTTTTAGATAAATCAGTAATTTTGAACTATGGGGCTCTGGGTAACAACTGTAGTTTTTTATTTTTTATTTTGGTTGTTTACCAGCAAGAAAATTGTTTTACGTAGTTGGAATTGCAAATTTTTTTTATCTGTAACCTGTTTTTTAAACAAGTCACTTTTGTAATCTTAGGTTTCTGTTATTAAAATAGTAATGAGAAGAGAATTATGAAGGCCAGCACTAAACACAACTTAGTAACAAGATAAGTTGGTCATCTTGAAGTGTGTTAAAAGTTGGATTACAGCACATTTGAGCATATCTGTTGTTTTATTGCATATTTTTAAACGTATTAATTTTTTGGATCAAGTTTTACACAACACTTGAAGCACTTTGTAACTGCAGAATAAATTTTTGGGAACTATTGAAAAGTCTAGGGTTAAGATGTGTAGAGAGGTTTGCTGAATTGCTTGCTCACATGACTAGTTTGGGGTTTGTTCTTAGTTCTAGTTTATTTTTAACTTCATAGCAGTCTGTTGAAAATTACAAGTAATAAAATTTAAGAAAAATTTGGGGTCTTTAAGTTGAAAGAAGGGTATGACTGTTGGAGGTTTTATTTTTACTGATTTGATCAGTGTCCCATAAGTGTTCATGTTTACTACTTCAAGAAATGATTTAAGAGTAAACTTTGGATATTAGGATAAATATTTGATAGTCCTGGCTTTAAAAAAAAAATAACAAACTTTCACATATTTGTGTTATTAATGTGATCTTGTTTTTATCTTTCTTGAAGAGTTACCAAATTATTGTTAGAGAATTTCAGCCATTCTCTTTAATATCAATAGGCTGCCAAGGGTCAGATTTCTCTTCTCCAGAGGGTTCTAGATATTTGTCTCTCTCTGTTCCTAGTGAATTTGAAGGTCAGATTTGTTTTTGTGAATTTAAAGTATTTTATCCTTAAATTATTAAATATTTTAGTGTGATTCTGATATTAAACTGTGATTTAAGATAAATTTACTAGGAATAGGATTAATTGTTGCAACCTCATTAAAATTTTTGGGAAGGATCTGTTATAGTTCTTGCAATAAACATTTTGTTTTCTAACTATACATTTTGATTGGATAAGAAAAATACTTAGGACTTCCCTGGCGGTCCAGTGGTTAAGACTCCGTGCTTCAACTGCAGGGGCTGTGGGTGTGATTCCTGATGGGGGTAAGATCCCACATGCTGCGCAGCATGGCCAAAAAAAGAAAAACTTTTTAAGTAAATATTTTAAGTAAAATTGTGATGCACAGTTAGCAGTTTCAGACAGAAGAAAGTTTATAAAATGTGACTAATACAATGAAACAAATTATTCAGTTGTTTTACTTTATAGCAGTGCCATGTATATGTGACTTTTTCTGTAGTAACCTAGATTCCTTTATTAATCGTAAGAATTTAATCTGAAATTATGGTTTTGTAACTTAAAAACATTAAAGAA
Source organism: Mesoplodon densirostris (assembly GCF_025265405.1). Lineage (NCBI taxonomy): Eukaryota > Metazoa > Chordata > Mammalia > Artiodactyla > Ziphiidae > Mesoplodon > Mesoplodon densirostris. Next base: position 531,985 of record NC_082677.1, read on the forward strand.
AGTTTGTAATACTGGAACAGTTTCATAATCATTCTTTTCAAAGAGGTATATCTTTTGCCTAGGAAGAGTGGTGTTTCTTGGACTATTGAGCTGGACCAGACTGAGAGTAGTTCAGGGTAATCAGGGCACTGTGGAAATCATTTATTCAACAAATTGTGTATCGTATACTATCTATTATATATCAGGTAGTCAGAAAAGATGTGTTCTGTTAATGTTGGCTAGCAGTTTCTTTGGTGCTAATGCTCATTTGGGGTGGCCCCAATGATTATCAGATTAGTGAATTTTGTTTCCAGTTCTGTGGAAGTAAAGAAATGTTAGAGTGGAAGTGAAAATTTAGGTTAAATGAAATTTTTATCTTGTGTTTTTGTTTTAGATTTCTATTGGTATTTTTTTCTTTGAAGCTTGTTTTATTTTAATTATTTTAGTTTATTTTGATTATTTCTGGCCCTCATGTGGTATCTGAATTCTTGTATGTTCATGTTTACATGTTTATTTTTTTCCCTAAATTCTTTTTTTAAAAAATAATTAATTTCTGGCTGCGCTGGGTCTTTGTTGCTGCGCGCGGGTTTTCTCTAGTTGGGGCAAGTGGGGCCTACTCTTCATTGCAGAGCACGGGCTCTAGGCGTGCGGGCTTCAGTAGTTGTGTCACGTGGGCTCAGTAGTTGTGGCTCACTGGCTCTAGAGCTCAGGCTCAGTAGTTGTGGCTCACGGGCTTAGTTGCTCCACTGGACCAGGATTGAACCCGTGTCCCCTGCATTGGCAGGCGATTCTTAACCACTGTGCCACCAGGGAAGTCCTGTTTGTTTGTTTTGAAGTAATGAAAAATTTGCTCTTGTTTTAATTAGTTATATAAACTTGTCGCTTTAAAATTAAACTTGTTTTAGCTTTACAACTTTCATTACTATGAATATTGTCTCACTTTCTATGTTTATTTTTGTATGTCTGTTTTAATACTGTGAAGTCCTGTTTCCAGGAAGTCATTACATTCTATATCTGCAAACAGTTTTAGTTGCCCATCAAAGCTTGTGTTGAAGTTGGTCTTTTTCTTCCATGACACAAGCTCCTGACTACCACTATTCCTTGTTGTCTTCATTTGTATAATCACGTTTTCCATCCTTGATGTCCTTGCCCAGCTGTTTTCATCCTATCTTCCTCTGGGACTTAAGTGTTCATTTGCCTTTCCTAACTTTCTTTTGCATTAAAAAAAAGAAAAATTACCACACAGTATCTGGAAAAGGCATCCTATGTTGTAAGTCTAATTTTGCTGTATTTATATGAGGCGTATCCAGATTTTATTAAACTTTTGAATTTGGTGAGATCATGGAAGAAATTAGCTGAAAATTATCAAATTTCACTTAAAATAAATTTTATTTTATATAAATTATGCCTCAGTAAAACCGTTAAAAACCATTTTTGCTCCACCATTTACCAACTTGTGGTCTCTGGTAAGTCATTTAATCTCTAAGCCTTAATTTACTCATACGACAAATAAGTATAGTACTGCCTGCTTTCTTGAGATTGCTGTGAGGTGGGTTAAAAATAATACAGAGTATGTGATTGGCCAATAGTAGGTGCTCAATTAACAGCAGCTACAGTTCTTCCCTATTTATATAGAGCAAACATCATGAATTTGTTGCCACCACTGGGATAGTACACTCAGTGAATGCTCATGCGATAGAAGGAATTATGTTCCTGTTCACAGCCTTCTCTCTGACGGCTCCTTCATTAGTCTTTTAAGTGTGCTAACATGCTCTCTCTTCCAGAATCTCTGCACCTTTCCCAAACTTCCTTTTCCTGTACTTTTCCAAAGAAACTCACTGATTTGCACTCTCAACACTATACCACATCTGCTGTTTTGAGGTCACTAGTGACTTAATTTTCAAATCTTAGGTGCCTTTTTTTGGTCTTAATTCTGTAAGATTTGAAATTTATTATATTCCTTGAAACTCTATTGACTTCTGGGACTTTGAACTTAACATTATCTCATACTTGTGATGATCTCCTTCACTTCCCCTCATTAGATTCAAATATGGAGACCTTTATGTATCCTTATTTCCTAAGGTACTTAGCCCTCTCCTGTTTTGTTTTGTACTTTGACCTTAGTCCATTTTGTTAGAAAGTGGGAGTTACATTTACAAGGCACTTTCATCCTATTTCTTTCCCCAGTCTACAGCCAGATTAATTTTCCCTAAAGCCCAGTCTGATCACATCACTCACTTTCCAAAATCTTCAGGGATTCTTGCTGGCATGTGAAACAAAATACAAACTTATAAACTAAGCCTGGGCTTTAAAACCCTTAAAAAGAAGAAATCAATTAGGAAATGCGTAATATGTGATTTTTTTAGGTAGATTCTCAGTGTTCAGTTTGTGGAGACTGTCATGTAAATGAATAACTGTAAACAATGAAGCGTAATCGGTGACCTACAGAAATGAGTAGTTGTATGCATATCAGAAAGGATAGTTCTTAATATTTTGGTTATAAAGATAAAATGTGCCCTTACAATCAAGTAATAAAGAAGTATGTGACATAGAAAGTGTAAGCTCCCCCATAATCCCATGATGATTTTTCCTGCTCATCATACTAATAATTTTGCATATATATTGTTACCAACAGTCAACATTTTCGGTAATTGCTTCCCTTTCCTTATGTTGCCAAAGTCTTCAGCTGATTAATGTTTGAATTCTACTAATCAGTGTATTAGAGCAGGTCACAAGTCTCAGTTCTATATGATAGAGGGTCATGTGGTAGCATTAGTTCAGCAGAAGCTTAATGAGCAAGGTGGGAAGAGTGGTGCTGGAACTGAGCCTGCCCTGAAGGCAGGGTCAGATCAGGCAGGAGTCTTACAACGGAAGTAGACTGGAAAGCCACAGAAGAAGCAATTGATGTAGTCTGATTTAATTTTTAAAAAGATCTTTAGATAGTCTGGGGAATATAGTAGGTGACGTCAGTAATCCAACAGAAAAATGGTGATGAATTTCTAGGGCTAGAGGAGTGTCAGAAGAGATGGTTAAAAGTGGACAGTTTCAAGATTTATTTGGGAAGTAGGATAGGAATTGGGGATGGCATGGCTGTTGGTGAAGAAAGGAGAAGAAATTAAGGCCTCCAGACTTCTGGTATGAGTAGCTAGACACATAAGATCCCCAAATGGCAGAGACTGGAGGAGGGGCAGATAAAGAGTGAAAGAGCATGCTTGAATAACTAGATGTAGGGAGTAGGCAGTTTGGGGCTTTGAAACATCTTGATTGCGATAAATTAAGGACTCTGGGACATTGAGGTATTATTTAAAATCATGGGAGTGGATGAGATCCCTAAAGAAAGTTAAAATTACTTGAAAGTACATTGCAGTTAAAGTTTGGTCCTATGGGAAAGAAGAGATTATTCCTTACCCCAGAAATTCTGTGCCCTAGAGCTAACCTGAATCAATCAATCAATTAATTAATTTACTAGATCAAAAGAGATTTTTGTTTAGACGCTGTCATAGCCCTTGAATGGATTTTTAGTATGTTAATTAAATGATTCCTGTCAGCTTCTAAAGCCAGAGTAGCATTGTTGTGGATCTCTGATAAAGATGTTATAAAATGATTTTGTGGCTAGATGGTAAGCAGCATGAGGTTGTATGCAGAGGTCATAATCTGTGTTCATCTGTCACTGACCCCTGTCCCCTTTGCTCACTCCCCAGAGGTTAGTGGTAGCATCAGTTTAGTGTGTATTACTACAAATCCTTTTTGTGCATATGCTGACATGTACCTATAAGAGTAATAAAGTAAATTTATATGTGCATTTTAAAAACATGTATATGTATCTTTTTGCAACTTGCTTTTTTCACTTAGTGGTATGTCTTAAACATTTTTCTGAGTTAGTACGTAAAGGTCTCTTCAAACTGTTGTGTGATACTTCATGACATGGATTTAACAGTTTAGCTATTCTGTTGGTAGACATTTAGTCTATTTGGAATTTTTTGTTATATATAAAATTCTGCATGAAATATACGTGTAGTAGTTTCTTTGGGTTCATGTGTGTTTTCTCTGAGGGAGATTCTGGAGAACAGGAATTACTGAGTCAGTATGTGCATATTACATGTTTTTATAGGTACTGCCTAATTGCCTTCCACTGGACCACAGTACTGACTACCCTTTCTACTAGTTTCTCCACATTCTTGACAATACTGGATGTTCTCAAATAGTTAAAGTTTTGTCAATTTAATTTATGTTCTTTCTAAAGTATGGATATCAGTTCTTGTTAGATCGATTACAAATATATATACACATTATATATTATATATAACTATATATCTTTTGTAAATTTTTATACCTTATTTATGGTGCTTCTTTGCTATGTAAACATTTTATAATGTAATGGGAAAAATCCATTTCACTATTGCAAGAAATAGGAGCAATTATAATGAATATGCAAGACTTTTATGAAGGAAATTGTAAAATAATACAGTAGGGCATACGAGAAAACCAGAATGGACAGATTTACATATATCTGGATGGGAAGACTTCAATAATGTAAAAAAATTAATACTTTTGTCTTCAAATATCTCTAAATTCAATGAAATCCTAACTAAATACCAGATTAGATACATATGGTACCAAATTTAAAAGGTAAAAAGGGTAGAAAGGTAAAAAAAAAAAAAAAAAGGGAGACTCCCCGCTCTCCATCCACACAGTTCTCTTCCTTAGAAGCAAACCACTGTTGTCGTTTTCTTGGCTGTTTATGTAGTTATTCTGTGCATGTGTGCGCGTGCTCATGGTGCGTGTGTTTATCTGTTGTTAGGTGCCTTGCTTGCATTTATTTTATGGGAGAGGTGGTTCCATATTAGTGTGGGAGTATGTTGAGAGCTGCCTCAGTTGTTTCCAAGGCTGCCTGATGTTTCACTGTTTGTCTTTATTGTCATTCATTTTATCAGTTGTCTATTGAGAGACATTTAGGATGTCTCAGTCTTTTAACTTTACAATGAATGCCTTTCTACATTCTGTTCTTAAAAACATGAGATGATGTATCTGTAGGAAGAATGTCTAGAAGTGGAATTGCTTGGTCAAAGAAATATTTTTTTGAGTTGCTGTCAGTAGAAGTTGTACCAGTTTACACTGATTTACACTATGAGAGTACACAGTTAAACCTTTTGATTTTTGTCAGTGTGTTAGGAGAAAATTGGTGGCCGTTTATTGGAGTTTTAATTTGGATTTCTCTTAAATATTTCATATATTTAAGAGACATCTGTATTTTCTTTTCTTGTGAACTCTGTTCACTTTTTTTTGGTCCTTTATTCTCACTGGTTGTTGGTTTATCTCATGGATTGTAGGACCTCTTTGTCTTCATTTTTTTAGGATATGAGTCGCAATTTCCTTTGTAGTTAATCATTGTTGTATGTTTGGTATTTTTTCCCCCCATAGAGGTGTCTCCTATTTTTTTTTCAGAAAAAATTCTGGGAAAATGTATTAACATAAAATTTACCATTTTTACCTTTTTTAAATGTGTAGTTCAGTGGTATTAAGTATATTCATAAGTGTTTCTTAAAAATCACCACTGTTAATTTCCAGAGCCTTTTCATCATTCCCAAACATAAGCGTCATACCCATTAAACATAATGCCTGGTGCCTCTTTACCACAGCTCCTAGTGACCTCTCTTCTACCTTTTGTCTCTATGAAATTGCCTATGGTAGGTACCTTAAATAAGTAGAATCTTAAAATGTTTGCCATTTTATGCCTGGCTTATTTCACCTAGCATGTTTTCAAGGTTCATCTATGTTGTGGCATGTATCAGAATTTCTTTCCTTTTTAGGACTGAATAATATTCCATTGTATGCCTACATTTTGTTTATCCATTCATTTGTTGATGGACCCTTGGGCTCATTCTACCTTTTGGTCATTGCGAATAAGACTGCTGTGAACATTGGTATCCATTTGAGTCCTGGCTTTCAGTTCTTTTGTATATATGTATATAAATAAATCTAGACGTGGAATTGACTGCTCATATGTTAATTCTACATATAGCTAATTTTTGTATGTCTCTCCAGGACTTGTTATTTTCCTTTTTAAAAAAATAACATCCAGGGCCTCCCTGGTGGCACAGTGGTTAAGAATCTGCCTGCCAGTGCGGGGGGCATGGGTTTGAGACCTGGTCCAGGAGATCCCACATGCCGTGGAGCAACTAAGCCTGTGCGCCACAACTACTGAGCCTGCACTCTAGAGCCCACGTGCCAGAACTACTGAGCCAACTTGCCACAACTACTGAAGCCAGTGCACCTAGAGCCTGTACTCTGCAACAAGAGAAGCCACCGCAAGGAGATGCCCGTGCACCACAACGAAGAGTAGCCCCCACTTGGCACAACTAGAGAAAGCCTGCGCACAGCAGCAAAGACCCAACGCAGCCAATAAATAAATAAATAAATAGATAGATAGATTTATTAAAACGAAACAAAACATTCAGGGACTTCCTGGTGGTCCAGTGGTTAAGACTTCGTGCTTCCACAACAGGAGGCATGGGTTTGATCCCTTGTCGAGGAACTAAGATCCCACATGCCGCCTGGCACAGCCAAAATAAAACAAACAAACAAACAAAAAATCCATCTTCATTGCTGGGAAATGGTATCTCATTTTGTTTTTTTTTTAAATTTTTACTTTTAACTGTGGTAAAAAAAAAACAACAGCACATAGCATAAAATTTATCATCTTGGCCATTTTTAAGTGTATAGATCAGTAGTGTTAAGTATATTCACATTATTGTGCAGCAGATCTCCAGAACTTTTTCATCTTGAAAAGCCGAAACTCTATAACAATTAAACAATTCCGCATTTACTCCTCAGCACCATCCTACTTTCTATTCGTATGGTTTTTGACTTCTTGAGATACATTATATCATTTATGTGTGATCATACAGTGTTTATCTTTTTTCACTTAGCATAGTGATCTCAAGGCACATCCTTGCTGTAGCATATAACAGGATTTCCTTTCTTTTTAATGCTGAACTTTTGGTTGCATCTACCTTTTGGCTATTATGAATAATGCTGCTGTGAACATAAACATTCAAGTGTCTCTTTGAGATCTTGATTTTAGTTATTTTGGATATAGTATACCCAGAGTTGGATTGCTGAATCTTACGGTAATTCAATTTTTAATTTCTTGAGTAACCTCCATGCTGTTTTCTATAGCTGCTGCACCTTTTTACATTCCCATCAGCAGTGCACAAGAGATCAAGTTTCTTCAACCAACCAACCAACCAACCAGTTTCTCTTCACTAATACGTGTTACTTTTTGTTTGTTTTGATAGTAGGCATCCTAATGGATGTGACATGTTTCCTGGTTTTGATTTGCATTTCCCTAATGACCAATGATGTTGAGCATAGTATCATTGGGAAGAATTTGAGAATGATCAGTGTTAATTCTTCTTTAAATGTTTGGTAGAATTCACCTGTGAACCCCTCTGGTCCTGGTTTCTTTGTTGGGAGATTTTTGATTACTGATTCAATCTCTTTGCATGTTATAATTCTATTCAGAATTTATATTTCTTCTTGAGTCAGTTTTGGTAGTTTGTATTAGGAATTTGTCCATTTTATCTTGGTTATACAGTTTGTTGGCATACAATTGCTCATAATGTTCTCTTATTCATTTCTGTAAAATCAGTAGTGATATCTTATTTTCATTTCTGATTTTTTTTAAACTTTTTTATTTTTGGTCTGCTATTCACATATCAATTACTTTCTTTTTTTTTTGGCCGCACCGCATGGCTTGTGGCATCTTAGTTCCCTGACCAGTGAAAGCGCCAAGTCCTAACCACTGGACCCCAGGGAATTCTGTTCGTTTCTGGTTTTAATAATTTGAGATTTTGTTTCTTTGTCAGTCTAGGTAAAGATTTAATTTTTTCAAGGAACCACTTATTTTTTTTTTCTATTCTGCTTTCTGTTTTATCTGTGTACTCATCTTTATTACTGCATTTTTTCTACTAGCTTTAGTTAAGTTTGCTCTTTTTCTGGTTTCTTTTTTTTTTTTTTTTTTTTTGCGGTATGCGGGCCTCTCACTGTTGTGGCCTCCCCCGTTGCGGAGCACAGGCTCCGGACGCACAGGCTCAGCGGCCATGGCTCACGGGCCCAGCCGCTCCGCGGCATATGGGATCCTCCCAGACCGGGGCACGAACCCGTATCCCCTGCATCAGCAGGCGGACTCTCAACCACTTGCGCCACCAGGGAGGCCCTTTTTCTGGTTTCTTAAGGTGTAAAGTTTGTTTATTGATTTGAGATTTTTAATGTAGGCATTAATAGCAATAAGTTTTCTGCTGAGCACAGCTTTCATTGCATCCCTTAAGTTTTGATATGTTGTGTTTTTGGTTTTTGTTTCAAAGTATTTCTTCACTTTCCCTAGTGATTTCTTCTTTGACTCATTGGTTGTTTAAGTGTGTTAACTTCTACCTATTTGTGATTTTTCATTTATGCTTCTGTTATTTCTAATTCCATTCCATTGTGATTAGAAAAGATACTGTATCATTTTGATCCTTTTACATTTTTTTAAAAAAATAAGTTAATTTATTTTATTTGTTTGGCTGTGTTTGATCTTTGTTGCTGCACACCGGCTTTCTCTAGTTGTGTTGAGCGGGGGCTACTCTTCATTGTGGTGCGTGGGCTTCTCATTGCGGTGGCCTCTCGTTGCAGAGTACGGGCTCTAGATGCGCAGGCTTCAGTAGTTGCAGCATGTGCGCTCAGTAGTTGCGGCACGCGGGCCCTAGAGCGAGTGGGCTTCAGTAGTTGTGGCACATGGGCTTAGTTGCTCTGTGGCACGTGGGGTCTTCCTGGACTGGAGCTCGAACCCATGTCCCCTGCATTGGCAGACAGATTCTTAACCACTGCACCACCAGAGAAGTCCCTCATTAACATATATTGATAATTATTGTTTTATGCATTTGCCTTTTAAATCATAGGGGAAAAAGTAGTTATAAACCAAAAGTACATTAATACTGGCTTTCTATTGATTTACTTTATATTTATATATTCAATTGTGTTCTTTATTTCTTATGGCTTCAATTTACTCTCTGGTGTGTTTTTATTTTTGCTTGAAGAATTCTCTTTAGTCTTTCATGTTGGGTAGGTCTGCCGGTAATAAATTCCCTTTTGTTTATCTGGAAACGTCTTAATTTCTCCTTAATTTTGGAGGAGTTTTTTTGTTGGATATAGAATTCTTGGTTGACAGATTTTTTTGTTGTTCTTCACCTTTTTAAATGTCATGCCATGGCTTCCATGGTTTTGGATGAGAAATATACTGATGATCCAAATCTTTTTGAGAATCCATTGCATATGATGAGTCACTTCTCTCTTAATTTCAAAACTCTCTTTTACTGTCGGGTCCACAATTTGATTATTACCTGTCTTGGTGTGGCTATCTTTGAGCTTAACAGACTTGAAGTTTGTTGAGCTTCTTGGATGTGTATATTCATCTTCATCATATTTGGGAAGTTTACAGCCATTGTGTCTTCAAATATATTTTTTGTCCCTTTTTTTCTCTTTTTATGTTACATGTGTTGGTGCACATGGTGGTGTTTCACAGATCCCTCAGGCTCTGTTCATTTTTCTTCATTCTTTTCTTCCTTCTCCTCAGACTGGATAATTTTAATTATTCTGCCTTTCAGTTTACTGATTCTTTCTTCTGCTTGCTCAGATCTGCTATTGATCCCCTCCAGTGAGTTTTTCATTTCTGCTATTTTTCATCTCCAGAATTTCTGTTTGGCTACTTTTTTTGTTTTTTTAATTGAAGTGTAGTTGATTTACAATGTTGTGTTAGTTTCAGGTATACAGCAAAGTGATTCAGTTATACATATATATATTCTTTTTCATATTCTCCATTATAGGTTATTACAAGATATTGAGTATAGTTCCCTGTGCTATACAGCGGGTCCTTGTTTATCTATTTTATGTATAAAAGTAGTGTGTATTTATTATAAAAGTAGTGTTTATCTATTTTATATATAAAAGTAGCATGTATCTGTTAATCCGAAACTCCTGATTTATCCCCCCCCCATTTCCCTTTTGGTAACCATAAGTTTATTTTCTCTGTCTATGGTCTGTTTTGTAAATAAGTTCATTTGTATCATTTTTTTAGATTCCACAAGTAAGTGATACCAAGTGATACTTGTTTTTCTCTGTTTGACTTCCCTCACTTAGGATGATAATCTGTGGGTCCATCCATGTTGTTGCAAATGGCATTATTTCATTCTTTCTTCCCGCTGAGTAATATTCCATTGCATATATGTACCACATCTTCTTTATCCATTCCCCTGTCGATGGACACTTAGCTTGCTTCCATGTCTTAGCTATTGTAAACAGTGCTGCTATGAACACTGAGGTGCACGTATCTTTTTGACTTAGAGTTTTCATCTTTTCCGGATGTGTGCCCAGGAGTGGTATTGTTGGCTCATATGGTAGTTCTATTTTTAGTTTTCTAAGGAACCTCCATACTGTTCTCCACAGTGGCTGTACCAATCTGCATTCCCACCAACAGTGCAGGAGGGTTCACTTTTGTCCACACCCTCTTCAGCTGTTTGGTTACTTTTTTTTTTTTTTTTTTTTTTTTGGCCATGCCACATGGCTTGTGGGATCTCAGTTCCCCAACCAGGGATTGAACCTGTGCCCCCTGCATTGGAAGCGTGGAATCTTTTTTTTTTAATATAAATTTATTTATTTATTTATTTATGGCTGTGTTGGGTCTTTGTTGTGGTATGCAGGCTTCTCATTGTGGTGGCTTCTCTTGTTGTGGAGCATGGGCTCTAGGCACATGGGCTCATTAGTTGTGGCTCGCGGGCTCTAGAGCACAGGCTCAGTAGTTGTGGCGCACAGGCTTAGTTGCTCCGCGGCATGTAGGATCTTCCCGGACCAGGGCTCGAACCCATGTCCCCTGCATTGGCAGGCAGAATCTTAACCACTGGACCGCTAGGGAAGTCTCTGTTTGGTTACTTTTTATGATTTGTATCTGTTTAAAATAGTTTTCATTTTGTTCATACCTTATTTTTGGATTTCCTTTAATTCTTTGTCCATGCTCTCTGTTAGCTCATTGAGCGTATTTAAGGTAGTTGACTTAATGTTTTTTTTAATATTAATTTATTTACTTGGCTGTGTGAGGTCTTAATTGCAGCATGCGGGCTCTTTTAGTTGTGGTGTACGGGATCTAGTTCCCTGACCAGGGATTGAACTCGGGCCCCCTGCATTGGGAGCGCAAAGTCTTAGCCACTGGGCCACCAGGGAAGTCCTGATTTAATGTTTTTGGCTAGTTACTCCAGTATTTGGGATTCCTCAGGGATGGTTTCTAATTCTTTTATTCCTGTGAATAGGGCATACTTTTCTGTTTCTTTGTGTGTTTATACCATTCTGAGAATATTAGACCTCTGGATATCTGATTCTCCCATTCTCCTTAGATTGCTGATTTTTCCTTGGGGATGGAGCTGTTTATTTTTGACTTTTTAAACATTTTTTTTGCAGAGTGTGAATTTCTTGTTGCTTGTGTCCTTGAAGTTACTGTTCTATCACCCCTGTGGTGAGGTAGTGACCTGACAAAAAGTTTTTGTAAATGTCTGGTAGAAAAGAAAAAGAACACTATACAGGGTTGTGTTTCATTAAATCTGAGAGATGCTACTGGGAATGCTTCTGCTGCCCAGAGGGCTGAGACCAAGAGGAGCCCCAGCCACAATCCCAGATTTTGTTGGAAGTCCCTCACTGCCCGTCCTGTGTTCAGCCAGGCCCCAGAGGACTGCACGTGCTGTCCCCTGGGCCGACCTGGGGGGAGGAATGGGGGATGCTCGCCCACTTAAAGTGAGCAGCAGCCTCTTCTTCACACACTCCCCTGGTGCCTCATGTCCAGTCAGGTGCAGAGATCCAAGAGATTGCTTCCAGTCCCTCTGTCCAGTCCAGCTCATTAGTTACTTGGGTAAAGGGACCCATACCCAGAACTTCTAATGCTGCCATTTTGGGTGACATCTGTCTACATCTGTTTTTAAGGACCTGTGAGGACCTGTTGCCTGATTCTTCTAAAAGTTATGTTGATCAAGATACTTCCTACTTTATGACAAGTGAATGTTGACTATAAGTTTAACTTCATTTGTAATCCAGTGATTTCAAACTTTCTTTACTGTGGGTTTTTGAGGTGTGTTGAGTTGGTTACAATGAGTCATGCTCCTTTGCTTTCCCTCTTCCAGAGTTTTGGTGCCGTTGAATTATCCCTTGTTCTCCTTGTTCTTTTGGGTTTGTCTTTTTTTTTTTTTTAATCTCCTTATTTAGTTGGTCTTTTGATGGAAGCAACATTTTATCTCTGTCTCCAGTTGACGATACAATTAATTTAATATTAATTTCTACATATTAAGTTTATACCCATCATTTGACTAAATTACAGGCATACCTCGTTTCATTGCACTTCTCAGATATTGCATTTTATTAGAAATTGAAAGTTTTTTGTTAAAAATTGAAGGTGTATTGAGCAAGTCTATCGGTGTCATTTTTCTAACATCATTTTAAAATTAAGGTATGTACTTGTGTTTGACATAATGCTGTTGCACACTTAATAGACAACAGTATAGTGTAAATGTAACTTTTATATGCACTGGGAAACCAAAAAATGCATGTGACTCACTTTACTGCGATACTTGCTTTCTTGTGGTGGTCTGGAACTGAACCCACAGTATCTCTGAGGTATGTCTGAATCTCACTATAGTAGTTTTTCAGGTAAATTTTTTGAGTCTTTGAGATAAAGGCTAATACAATTTGCATATAATGATAATTTTCCTTATTTCAAATTGTTATATCTTCCTTTTTCATGTTATTACATTGGACGGTACTTCCAGAACAGTGCTGTGTAGTAATAATAAAGAATATCCTTACCTTAACCTTGACTTTAATGATAGTATTTTAATATTTCCTATTAAGCTGGATGATATCTTTTGGTTTGATATCTATATATATATTTATAAATCCATTTTCCCATTTTATTGATTGATTGATTGATTGATTGATTGATTGTACGTGGGCCTCTCACCGTTGTGGCCTCTCCCGTTGAGGAGCACAGGCTCCGGACGCGCAGGCTCAGCAGCCATGTCTCACGGGCCCAGCCGCTCCGCGGCACGTGGGATCCTCCCGGACCGGGGCACAAACCCGTGTCCCCTGTATCGGCAGGTGGACTCGCAACCAGTGCGCCACCAGGGAAGCCCCATTTTTCCCATTTTATTAAGAAATTTTATTCTTTCTTTATTTTGTGGCCACGCTATGTGGCTTGCGGGATCTTAGTTCCCTTACTAGGGATTGAACCTGGGCCACCGCAGTGAAAGTGCCAAGTCCCTAACCACTGGACTGCCAGGGAATTCCCAAGAAATTTTATTCTTACAAATTTTAATTTGTCATACTGCCTCAGAACTATTACAAGTGCCATTAACACATGTTGAATTAATACCCTTTCCTCTAGAGTAGAGAATAATTCACCTTAGCTTTCTTTGTACCTCTTATGGTACCTAGAAAGCTCTGGAGCTTATTAATGAGAAAGTGATGAATGCTTTTCTTGAGTCACTTTGAAATGCTTTCTTTGTGATTTTCTTTGAAAGTTCATAAGCTTTTCTCAGCAACTACTGATACTTTATTGTTATGAATGTCAACATTTTATTTTTTAACTACCTTTTCTTTGTTTTTTCATGAGAACATTGAGTATTATGTTGAGTCTCACAGAATCAAAATATTATAAAGCTGAAAGCATTTATAATTTATGATGATTGTCTCAGTCCATTTGGGCTAGTATAACAAAAGTACCATAGACAACAAACATTCATTTCTCAGAGTTCTGGAGGCTGGGAAGTCCATGATCAAGGCTCCTGCCGATGGGGTTGTCTGGTGAGGGCTTGTTCCTGGTCATAGACAGGCTGCCATCTTGCTGTGTCCTCACATGGTGGCGGGGGAGGGGGGGGAGGAGCTCTCTCTGTGTCTTTTACAAAGTGGTCACTAATCCCACTCATGAGGGCACCACCTTCCTGACTTAATCACTGCTCAGAGGCCCCGCTTCTTACTACCATCTCGTTGGAGGCCAGGATTTCATCATATGAATTTGAGGGGAGGCACAAGCATTCGGTCCATAACAATGATGGAGTGGAAGCTTAAAAATGAATTAGAAACTTATGGAAATCTTGAGGTATAGGCAAAAACTGCCTGGTGGTTATTAGGAGTTATCTGTGTTAATTGATTTTCATTCAGTTATTTATCTCTTTAAATTATAAGAAAAACCCTGGGAACTATTTTTATACCCTTTTATTCTAGGGAAAATTGAAGCCCAGAGAAGTAGTTATTTGCTTGACGTTAAATAGCTAATTAGAATTGACTTAATGTAGAAAAGTGGCTAAAAGGAATAGATTTTATTTGGATAAGGTAGAAATGATCAATTTTAATCAGATTCTTTTCTTTATAGGACTAAATGAGCGTTTGGTAGTTGAAGCATATTCTCAGTGACATATAGAAGTGACCAAATTTATTTATAGTATAGGATTTGAAAATAACTTGTTATGGTAGAGTAATTATTCTGCTTGGGAAGTGGATTACTGCAGAGAACCGTGTAGTAAGGAAAGTCTTATTCTCTGCTCCACGGTTATCTTGTGAGGAGAATGAATGGATACCTTGCAGCCACCAGAGGGCACTGTGGATTCAGTTGTGGCTTAAGCCCCAGAAATTGTCTTCTGTTTTAGGTATACTAAAACATGGACAAGATCGAGAAAACTCGTGCTTTAACAGCCTTTGCATTCCATAACCTCAGTAGATTTACGCCACATTCCTCTGAAAATTGTTTTTGTTGATGAGGATACTTCCTACCTTCTGGCAAATGAATGTTAACTACAAGTTCGGCTCCATTTGTGTTTAAAAAGCTCAGCTCAGTGCTCTGTGTCGACCTAGATGGGTGGGATGGCGGTGGGGGTGGGAGGGACATACATACAGCTGATTCACTTTGTTGTAACATTGTAAAGCAATTATACTCCAATTAAAAAAAAATCTCATTTTAGCTTGGCACTTTGGGCTTGATATTTCTTTCTTTTGATGCTTGTGTATTTTGAATATTGATTTGGTTACTGTTCTATTGAATGGCTGTGTCCTTTTTTAATTAACAAGAGCTATGCTACATTATTGTATTGTTTAATACTTAATCACATATTATATAGTACTTATGAATATTCGCATCCTGACCTCTCCCACTTCCTGGCTGTGGTTTTGGACAGCTTACCTTTTTTTTTTTTTAAAAATAAATTTATTTATTTTTGGCTGCGTTGGGTCTTCATTGCTGCGCGCGGGCTTTCTCTAGGTGCGGCGAGTGGGGTCTGCTCTTCGTTGCGGTGCACAGGCTTCTCATTGCAGTGGCTTCTCTTGTTGCAGGACATGGGCTCTAGGCGCTTGCGCTTCAGTAGTTGTGGCACAAGGGCTTAGTAGTTGTGGCTCGTGGGCTCTAGAGTCCAGGTTCAGTAGTTGTGATGCACGGGCTTAGCTGCTCTGCAACATGTGGGATCTTCCTGGACCAGTAAAAGTACCTTTAAGAAATTTTTTGAATTAGAGTAACATCAAAAACCATACAGTGACATTTGTAAAATTTCTTTTCCCCCCATCTCCTTAACAGGTTCTTTGGCATGGACACAGGTTCATCAGGAGGATTAGAATTGACTGATCAGACTCCTGTTTTGCTGGGGAGGACGGCCATGGCAGCTAGCCTCACGGACGTAGGAAATTCATTTAGTGGGCCACCTAACCCTTTAGTGAATAGGTCTAGTAAATTTCAGAACTCATCAGTGGAAGATGACGATGATGTAGTGTTTATCGAACCTGTACAACCTCCTCCGCCTTCTGCACCAGTGGTAGCCGATCAAAGAACCATAACATTTACATCATCAAAAAATGAAGATCTACAAGGAAATGATTCCAAAATTCTTCCTTCCTCAAAAGAATTGGCTTCTCAGAAGGGAAGTGTAAGTGAGACAATTGTCATCGATGATGAAGAGGACATGGAAACAAATCAAGGGCAAGAGAAAAATTCCTCCAATTTTATTGAACGGAGACCACCCGAGTCTAAAAACAGAACCAATGATGTGGATTTCTCCACTTCCAGTTTTTCAAGAAGTAAGGTAAATGCAGGAATGGGTAATAGTGGTATCACCACAGAACCAGACTCTGAAATTCAGATTGCTAATGTTACGACCTTAGAAACAGGTGTCAGCTCTGTGAGTGATGGCCAATTAGAAAATACTGACGGGCGAGATATGAACCTAATGATCACACACGTAACATCACTGCAGAATACCAGCTTGGGAGATGTCTCTAACGGACTGCAGTCGAGTAACTTTGGTGTTAATATGCAAACATACACCCCGTCTTTAACTTCACAGACCAAGACTGCAGTAGGACCTTTTAATCCTGGTAGAATGAATGTGGCAGGAGACGTATTTCAGAACGGAGAGTCTGCAGCTCATCACAATCCTGGTAAGCCTGGAGGGGGCTTCTGCCCCGTGGAAGGGATTTTGCACTGGTGGATTCTTTTTTTTATTGTAGTAATTGGTGCTACTTTGGTTAGTTTATTCATGTAAGATATATTAATTCTATTGACTTTTAAGTTTGAAATTTTAACTAATAAGGGATGTAAAACCGTGTATATAGTATTTCTCTGTAGATAATTAGAAAATCAGATAAATTAATGTCTAAAGGAAGTAAAACAAAATACTCTTTATATTCACCACCACTAAAGTCTAATAATTTGGCATCTTATTTGTCACATACTGACTTTATGCTAGTGTATTTTTTTTTAATTCATTTATTTTTGGCTGCATTGTGTCTTCGCTGCTGTGCGCGGGCCCTCTCCAGTTGGCAGTGAGCAGGGGCCACTCTTTGGTGCGGCGTGCAGGCCTCTCATTTTGGTGGCTTCTCTTATTGTGGAGCATGGGTTCTAGACACAAGGGCTTCAGTAGTTGTGGCATGCAGGAGCAGTAGTTGTGGCGCACGGGCTTAGTTGCTCCATAGCACGTGGGATCCTCCTGGACCAGGGCTTGAACCCGTGTCTCCTGCATTGGCAGGCGGACTCTCAACCACTGCGCCACCAGGGAAGCCCTATGCTAGTGTATTTTTAATAGTATTGTTTTAATGTGTAAAAAGAGAACAAAAAGATAAATAGCACATGTAAGGAGCAATATGTTGTATAATTGCATTTAGATTTGTTTTTACTTTTCCTGTGTTTAATTTTGACTGCCTGTCTGATTATAATTTTTACTTATTAGCACTTTGTTATTTTTTCTTATATTTAAAGATTGGTAAATATCTTGACTACTTGAAAACATTTTCTGCAGGCATCGTTGCTCTGTGGCAGCTGTGAGAAGAGCTCTGTGGCTCTTCCTGGCTGTGTCCGTGTCCGCCCCAGGCCTCTGTGTGGCCTGCCGGTCTCTCACACGCCTTCTCTCCGTCCTTCTCAGGCTGCATCGTTTTAGGCTCCTTAGCAACTTTATCAACCTAGGATTGTGGAGAATAATAAGGAATGACTGAAACCTAAGCCACATAGAATGTTCTGTGAAATGCGAGTTGTTTTCCTTTCATACTTATTATTCTTTTGGTTATGAGAGTAATGTCTAATTATTGAAGAATGTTTGGAAAATCCATAATTAAAAAATGATGAAGAAAGGTTACCACTGTTATTAATACTTTGAGTGGTTGTCTTTCAGTGTTTTTCCTTTGTATTTCTTAACTTGGTTGAAGTGCAGTTCTTCGTAATTTTGCTTCCCGTTTCCCCCCATTTAATATTACTCTGTATTTTCTCATACCATTAAAGTTATTTATACACAGAAGTTTTAATGACTGCACAATGGATTTGGTTATACCATTCCCATATTTGGTTTTTACATTGTTTTCCTTTTTTGCTCTTGTTGGTCTATGATGAACTTTTTTTTTTTTTTCAAATTTCTGATTATTTCTTAGATTATATTCCTAGAAGTGAAGTTACTGGGCCAAAGACTCTCACTACTCCCATCCCTCCAAAGATTTTTGGTTGTAAAAATTTTCTGCTTTATAGTGTTTTGAAAGAAATATGTTTCTTATTACTCAGTTTTGAAAATTCCTAATGTCTTCCAAGATCCTTTCCCCCTGTATGTATTTAGATATATCTGTTGGTAGGTTATTGTATGCATATATGTGTATGTGACATCGTATGAACGTTTTTAAGTTGTGGAAATATATTGTGATACTTCTTTCTGGAAAGTTTTTACCAATTTATACTGCTATCAGCTGTGTATTAGAGGGTCTTTCCTTCTACCTCACATAAAAGTTTAAGACATGATAATAGTCAAATTAGTTTCAAAATAGCTATTTTGTCTTATAAATATATGAAAAACATAAGTGTATGAAAAAGAACATAACGTTCAGTCTTACTGTTGAGAAACATTTAATTCTAACCTGAGATTGCAATATATGTATAGCTTTGCAGACTTTCCCTTTCTCCTGCTCTTTTATTTATTTATTTATTTTTTGTGGTATGCGGGCCTCTCACTGTTGTGGCCTCTCCCGTTGCGGAGCACAGGCTCCGGATGCGCAGGCCCAGCGGCCATGGCTCACGGGCCCAGCCGCTCCGCGGCATGTGGGATCTTCCCGGACTGCGGCACGAACCCGTGTCCCCTGCATCGGCAGGCGGACTCTCAACCACTGTGCCACCGGGGAAGCCCTCCTGCTCCTTTAAATACCTAACAATAATCTTGAATTTTTGACCATATCAAGAGTATATGTTTGATTTTGTTAATTCTCTGTTTAGTTCACTTCCAGTTTTTACTATTTAAATAACTCTTCAGGAATATTCTTACCCACGTATCTCGGGACCCGTAGTACCTGAGGACTATTGCTGGGTCAAAGCACGTTAAGAATTGTGTTCCTGTTCACACAAACTCTTAACACAGGGAATGTAAAGTACGCATCAGAAAACCAGACAGATACACCTCTTGCTCCTGACTTTATGGATTAGCTCTTGTGTGTTTGTGCTTTGTCTGTCGTAGAGAATGATAACATCGTGGCTGTTCACACTGCTGGCTCTCAGACCAATGGTGACTTGGGCAAATTAACCTCTATGCCTTAATGTCCGTTGTATAAAATAGAGAATGATTAAGTCGCTTCCATTCCTAAAAGTATTTTGATGTTGGAGGAGGTGAAAATTTGAAAGTAGGGGAATGTAAGAACTGAAGCATAGATAAAAGGAGCCATTGCATTATTTATACAGGGCCTAGCATGAAATTGAGAAAAATTGCCATGTTTCAAAATTAAGTTAATAGATAGATGCCTTTAGTTTTAACTAGGTTCCTTTTAAAAAAAATTATTTATTCTGTCTCTGCCGGGTGTTAGTTGCGGCACACGGTATATTTAGTTGCAGCATGGGGACTCTTAGCTGTGGCATGCATGTGGGATCTAGTTCCCCGACCAGGGATCAAACCCACGCCCCCTGCATTGGGAGCAGGGAGTCTTACCCACTGGACCACCAGGGAGGTCCCTAACTAGGTTCCTTTAAGTATATATTCAAATGACAAGCCTGCAGGTTTGAAAATCCTAAGGAGCCACTATTTATGTTGCAAAAGCTATTACTTCTAACATGTATGCAAATATAATTTTTTAAAATTAATTTATTTATTTTTGGCTGCATTGGGTCTTCGTTGCTGCGCAGGGGCTTTTCTTGTTGCAGCGAGCAGGGCCTACTCTTTTTTTTTTTTTTTCTCTTTTTGCGGTATGCGGGCCTCTCACTGTTGTGGCCTCTCCCGTTGCGGAGCACAGGCTCCGGATGCGCAGGCCCAGCGGCCATGGCTCACGGGCCCAGCCGCTCCGCGGCATATGGAATCCTCCCAGGTCGGGGCATGAACCCGTATCCCCTGCATCGGCAGGCGGAATCTCAACCACTGCGCCACCAGGGAGGCCCAGGGCCTACTCTTCATTGCGGTGAGCGGACTTCTCATTGCGGTGGCTTCTCTTGTTGCAGAGCACAGGCTCTAGGCACACAGGCTTCAGTAGTTATGGCATGCAGGCTCAGTAGTTGTGGCTCGCAGGCTCTAGAGTGCAGGCTCAGTAGTTGTGGTGCACGGGCTTTAGTTGCTCCGTGGCATGTGGGATCTTCCTGGACCAGGGATCGAACCTGTGTCCCCTGCGTTGGCAGGCGGATTTTTAACCACTGCACCACCAGGGACGTCCTCAAATATAATTTTTGATTTAAGGCCCTTCATAATATGGGATTGCCAGTTGTTTCAGTGATTTGCTTTCTTCGTGTTCCTTAGTATTTTTACCTCTTTTATTAAAACAGGTCAGTTACCCTGATGATAGCAGGATAACAGGATTCCAGAAGGTACTCCATTTACTCTGTGTATAGAACATATATTTATTTGGAGGGGTTGTGGAGTAAAGTAAAATTTGAAGAGCAGTATATGAAGCCCCTTGAAACCATTAGGTTGATGGACTGGGTCAGAACCAGGAAATTGCCCTCTTCAAGGTTTTGGTAGTAAAGAAATTTTCTCATACTCTGGATATATTTATACATTGTTTCTCATATGGAAGGGCATCTTTTTTGTATGGAAATACAAATTTCAGAAGAAACTAGAAAGGAAAAATATTACAAGAGACCAAAGTAGTAGAAATTATAATAGAAGTGGTAACATGAAAAGTTTCAAAATGAAAAAACATTACGGCGTATTGGTATTGTAGTGCGAGTCTGTGTAACAGTAAGTAGTATGGTGAGCTGGAGACGTCCTGCGAAGTCCCAAAGAAGCTTACTAAGAAAGAGAGGAGGGAGAACTCAGCACCCTGGCAGTCGGTTCCCCAGGCCTTAATGCTGTGCCGTTGAAGCTGTGCTGCTGGCAGTGGTAGAGCAACGGGATGTCGCGTTGGTCCCTAGACGTTGGCTTAACGTCACCACTTCTGTGTAACACTCTAATTTCTTTGACATCATGTGGTATACTTAGAAGCCATGGAATGAAACATGTATATGGAAAAGCTGTTCTTAGAAAGGTGTTTTTTTAAAAAAATTTTTTGGCTGCACCACGTGGCATGTGGGAATCTTAGTTTTCCGACCAGGGATCGAACCTGAACCCCTTGCATTGGAAGCGTGGAGTCTTAACCGCTGGACCACCAGGGAAGTCCCTAGAAAGATTTTTTGTTTGTTTGTTTTTGTTTTTGTTTTTGTTTTTGCGGTACACGGGCCTCTCACTGCCGTGGCCTCTCAGCACAGGCTCCGGATGCGCAGGCCCAACGGCCATGGCTCACAGGCCTAGCCGCTCCATGGCATGTGGGATCCTCTTGGACTGGGGCACGAACCCGTGTCCCCTGCATCGGCAGGTGGACTCTCAACCACTGCACCACCAGGGAAGCCCTAGAAAGATGTTCTGAATATAGTCATTTGTAAACTTTATCCGAGCTATATTGTATTTGTCAAAGGTTCTGGTTGGGAAAGATTTTATTAGATATTTATGTTGATGTATGTGTTCCTCGCTTAAAGTAATATTTTGTAAATTCTTCCTGTTTAGTAACTAATGGCTAATATTTTTTAGTGCTGCATATGTGCCAGTCACTGGTTTATAAACCATGTACTATCTCATTTAAAGTTACCATTTCCAGTTTAAAGAAGAGTTAGGCACAGGGTTAGTAACTTCCCAGTCTAGTAGGTAATGGAGCCTGAATTTCAGCCATCAATTCTGACTCCAAAGTTTGTGCCCTTGACCTCTCTGCTATACTGCGCCTTATCAATGTCTGAAACTTGGACAGAATGGAAAATTAAAACTGTGTCTCTGATATAAATTTCAGTGTATGTGTTTTTGTTTTGTTTTGTTTGTTTAGATTCTTGGATCTCCCAGTCAGCATCCTTTCCCCGAAATCAGAAACAGCCAGGGGTGGATTCTTTATCACCAGTGGCCTCGCTCCCTAAACAGATCTTCCAGCCTTCTGCCCAACAGCAACCCACTAAACCCGTTAAAGTCACTTGTGCAAACTGCAAAAAGCCTTTGCAGAAGGGACAGACAGCTTATCAGCGCAAAGGCTCAGCTCACCTCTTCTGTTCCACCACCTGCCTCTCCTCCTTCTCCCACAAGCCTGCTCCAAAGAAACTTTGTGTCATGTGTAAAAAGTAAGGTTTACCTTGCAGCGTATTTCCTTATGGGTGAATATTGGTGGTATAAAATGTGATAAAAATTGTTTTAAAGGTGAATTACTATGTTTTAAAAACTTGTAAGCTTGTTTGAATATTAAAGCCAAACTCACATTTGTGATGGCTTTGGAGTGTTCTCTATCAAGCTGAGGTGGCTTAGGATTAAAAGCCTTCCTATTTGGATAGGCTTTGGGGTTGATTTAGATACTAGGCCCTTATAATTAATTTTATCTGTAATCTCCATTGGACTTACTGAATTTGTAAAAATACATACATGCTTATTTACATTATTAATTATAAGAATTTAGTTGTAGCCAGACAAAATTGTTAAGCAATTTATGTATGACTAGTTTTGTGTTAAAATAGGTCAAAATTTGGACTACCTTCATGTTAAGATTGTTAAAAATCGCCAAATCTTTGGATATTATTTGCATTTATTTATGTTTGTCTTGAACGTTAAGTCATTTTAATACTCACTTCTTCAAGACTCAGGTACCTTTTTTTTTGACAGCCTTGGAGTGACAGGACCCTCTCCTGCCATTTTTTAGGTCTGGTCTCACTAGTTAAACATGAGCTGAATATGGTATGTTGTGTGCAAGGTTAACCAGGTAGGTTTTCTGCGCCATCTCTTGACGCAGCCCACGTTTGTAAAGATATTTTCAGGTCTTAGACCTGGGAAAGGCTGAGTGCTCTGTGTAGGTTCAGTAAATTCAACTAGTGGAACAATTGTTACACAGCGTTTTGGTTGCTTTACAGCAGTAGACCTGCATACAGCAATATAGGACCCGGAACTTCAGAATTAAAGGAAAACTTCAAAGGTCATCAATAGTGTCATTTCCTAACATTTCTAATTGTAGTTGAAAGCTGTATAGAATGGTAGGTGGGGTTATTTTGGGTTATGGGATGTATTTAAGTTCACTTATCCTCTCCATATTTCTGTGACCTAGGTACCTCATGCTTTCTGCTTACCCATGAGAGGGAAATTGAATAGGTATCGTAAATTTATACCTCAGTAAATTAGGCCTTGACATTAAACTCCATGTAAATAACAACAGCTTTTTTTTTTAAGTGATTCCAATATCTGAAAGCCTTGTGGAAATTAAAAATGTCAGTTATTACTCTTTAATTTATTTTAAAGAAGAGTTTGACTTTGCTGCTCCTCGTATTTTTCAGAGATATAACTACAATGAAAGGAACTATTGTTGCTCAAGTGGATTCGAGCGAATCCTTCCAGGAATTCTGTAGTACATCTTGTCTGTCTCTTTATGAAGACAAACAGAATCCTACTAAAGGAGCTCTGAATAAATCAAGATGTACAATTTGTGGTAAACTAACAGAGGTTTGTATTTTTGTGCTTTATCATTTAGTTCTAACTAATGGGAATTTTTTTTTTTTTTTTTTTTGCGGTACGCGGGCCTCTCACTGTTGTGGCCTCTCCCGTTGCGGAGCACAGGCTCCGGACGCGCAGGCTCAGCGGCCATGGCTCATGGGCCCAGCCGCTCCGCGACCAACCACTGTGCCACCAGGGAAGCCCTAATGGGAATATTTTTGACTTTTAACTCTTTTGACATAATCTTTCATCAGTATGTATTTCCTTAAAAGTGAGGGTATATAAAACCTATCTTATAAATATCCCATTATGTAATCCCATTCTCCCATAGGGAGAATGATTTACAAAAAAATTGAAATATAACATCAATTGACTTTTTTCCTGAGGTTGGGAGCACTCACAGAAAAAACCATAGTGTTTAAATAGGCTGACTGCACGTGAGAGACAAGGAACAATCTTGCTTAAGAAGTGGAACAAGCGGAGGGGATGTTTTTGAGGACTTCGTTAAAAATGTATTACGGTTTTTGCATTTGATGAACTAAAAAGAAATCTGTGTATACGTACTTCATTTGAATTATTTATAATGTTAGTCCTCTCCTCCCTGTTGTACAGCAGTGTACTTATATTTAAATAATTTCCTTTTGGATTTGTCTAAAGATTTCCAATCTGTTTGGAAGTTTTATACTAACACTGCCCAAACTGGGTTGTTTCCTGTCACTTTTAGATACCTCTAGAGAAGTTTGTACGATGACCCTGGTGGTCCTCTCTGCCTTGCACCGTATATATGTGTGTATAAAAAAAGTTTAAAGAAGAATGAAATGTACTTTGTCTTGCCTTTTCCCTAAACAAGCCTTACACAGAAAAACTGAGGCATTTTCTTTCTATTGGAGCACCTTGTTACTTAGCTACATGTCATATATTGATTTGTTTTTTAAAATTTTGCTTGTTTTTCTTTTAGATTCGCCATGAAGTTAGCTTTAAAAATATGACTCATAAGCTGTGCAGTGACCACTGCTTTAATAGATACAGAATGGCCAATGGTCTAATAATGAATTGCTGTGAGCAGTGTGGGGAGTACTTGCCCAGCAAAGGTGCTGGAAACAACGTCTTGGTCATTGATGGTCAGCAGAAGAGATTTTGCTGCCAGAGTTGTGTCAGTGAATACAAGCAGGTAATTCATGATCTGATTAGAATCAACCGTTGTTTTGAATGTGCTTTTAAATTGCTATAATAGTTTCACTCTAACAGCATTAATCAGATTTATCTTGAAGTCTCATTTAATTCCATTATTGTCTTAACAGCTTAGAGATAACCAATCTCAAGTGAATACTGAAATACATGTAGGTTATTGGAAATAAGTTTGTGATTTTACATAGAAAGGTAGATGCTTACCAAAGTGATTCCTTTTTTGGGTGGTGGAGAGGGGTCGTAAATATGGTTTTTCAAATTGTTGATGCTTAGCGTAGGAATGATTATTTTATTTCCATATGATTGTTAATTTAAAATTTAAGGTCTTTGACTTAGTTTATTTTTTAATATATACCTGTGGTTTCAAAAGTCAGAGCAGTCTAGCTCACATTTCTTTTTTCTCTTGGTTCCTACTTATCCTTTATACATATCAGTTTTTAATTCTTACTATTTTGTTTTCTTTCTGAAAAATTAAGGAAATAATGTATTCTTAGTTTCTCTTTTATCTGTACAAAAGGCAGCATACTGTATGTACTGTACTGTACCCTCCATTTGTATCTTGGAATCATTCCCTGTCAGTATATTCCTTATTCTTCCTTATTCCTTTTATGGCTGAGTTAAATTTTCAGGAGTTCTGTGAGCCAGTTGTTAAAACACGCATTATTAAAAATTAAGTTATAGAAACTTACAGGTAAATTATCTTTGTATTAGTCTGCTAGAGCTGCTGTAACAAAATACTGAAGGGCTCAGACAACCAAGAATTAATTTTCTCACAGTTCTGGAGGCTTAAAATCTAAGATCAAGGTGCCTTTCTGGGGTGGTTTGTGGTGAGGCCACTCCTCCAGGCTTGTAGGTATCCTCCTTCTTGCTGTGTCCTCACGTGGTCTTTCCTTTGCTCTCAGAAGGAGAGAGCGTCCTGGTCTGTCTTCTTGGACCTAACCTGTAGGACTTCATTCAACCCTAACCGCCCCCCTTAAAGGCCCTATCCCAAATACAGTCTTGTTGCTGTTAGGGCTTCAAGATACTCATTTGAGGTGGGGTGAGACACAATATTGAAGACAAAGAAAGTAAATACTTAAAACATACCACTTCCTAATTATTTTATTACATTTCAGTATTACCTGTGCTCTTGAGGTTATTTACATTACTTGTGAGATGGAAATATTATACATAATGGTGTGCTTCTGTGTATCTCTTCCCAATTTCATGTTTAGTTTTATGTTGGTGGCCTGAAATTAGCCACAGTGGGGAGAGTCTCATGGTAGATGCTGCAATAAATATGGTGCTTACTTTCACTTCCCGAGAGCTAGTGGTTAACCATATACAAGACAGCACGGGGCTGACTGTTGTTTATTTGATCACTTTGCTGTTGGTGGTGTTGGGGTTATTTCCAGTGTTTTGCTGCTGCAGATGACAGATAATGAGTAACCTGTGCAGGCACAGCCCAGAGGTCTTGCGGGTTCACTTCCAGACCAGGGCAGTAGAGCGAATGTTGCAGTAGAGCGAGTCATGTGAATTTTTTGGTTTCTCAGTGCACATAAGTTATGTTTACTATTAAGTGTGCAATAGCACTGTGTCTAAAAAAATGTACACACCTTAATTAAAAAAAATATTAACCATCACCTGAGCCTCAGTGAATCATAGTAGTAGCATTCCAAGATCACTGATTATACCAAGAGATCACTGTAACAAATACAGTAATAATGAAAAAGTTTGAAATGTCGCAAGAATTATCAAAATGTGATACAGAGACACGAAGTGAGCAGATGCTGTTGGGAAAACGGCGCTGATGAAGTTGCTCCACGCAGGGTTGCCACAGACCTCCAATCTGTAAAAAAGGCACTACAACGAGGTCTGCCTGTCTATGCTTGACTCTGTGGAGAAGTTTCAGGGTAGATTCTTAGAAGCAAGATTGCTCAGCCAGAGGTACATGCACATATTAGTTTGTTAGATACTGTTAAATTCCCTCTGTTAGAGTTGGACCAGTTTGCATTCCTTTCAGCAGTGTATGTGGAAGTGCTTGTTTGTCCATAGCCTCTCCAGCAGGGACTTTTAGCACTTTATTCTGTTTGGTAAAAACAGTATGTTTAGTAAAACTTGTATTTCTTTTATTAGGAATGCTGATGAGCAGCTTTTCATATTTCAGAGCTCATTGTCTTTCCTTTTCTGTGAACTGTTTGTTTACCTCTTATACCCATTTTTCTGTTTGGGCTTTGGTTTGTCTCAGTCTTTCCCCCATTAAGTCAAACTTTTAATGAGCAAAGTGCATCTGTAATTTGTTCGTGAAACAATTATTTAGCAACTATTATGTTGCAGGTACTGTGCTAATTGCTTGAAATAGTCTGATGGGAAGTACAGTAGACAGTTCCTGCTTTCATGGGATTTGCATTGTGCTGGTGTATTTCAGATTTGTTAACATAAGGAAGGTTTTGCAGTGATTGAAAGGATCAGACTAATTATAATCTCCAGAACTCAATGTGGTGTTTGATGTTGGTGATATCATTGCATGAGTTATCTTCTGATACCTAGGTTTGGTAAGAGCTAGCTGCCCTGGGTTAAAGTCGTGGCCCAGCACTCATCCTCTGTGTCCTGGGCAGTTGCTTAAATCCCCCCCCCCCGGCACCCTGCCTTTTTTCATCACGTGTCTTGCCTGATGGTATTTCCTACAATTTTTTAAATTTTTATTTATTTATTTTTGGCTGTGTTCAGTCTTTGTTGCTGCTTGCAGGCTTTCTCTAGTTGCAGCGAGCCAGGGCTTCTCTTGTTGTGGAGCACAGGCTGTAGGCACGCGGGCTTCAGTAGTTGTGGCTCATGGGCTTAGTTGCTTCGCGGCATGTGGGATCTTCCCGGACCAGGGCTCAAACCCGTGTACCCTGCACTGGCAGGCAGATTCTTAACCACTGCGCCCCCAGGGAAGCCCCCTACAATTTTTAATGAGTGGAAATAGTAAGTACCTTTTTCTTTTCCCAGTGGTAATGCCTTTGGTGTTTCCTCATTAAATTAGATGCCAACTTCAGGGTTGGTAAATATAAATATATTTTATCATATTAAAGAAGTATCCAAGGATTTGTTTCATTACATGTTTTATCAGAAATGAGAATCGAGTTTTGAAGGTCTTTTCAGTGTCTATGGCAGTGATTGTATGATTTCCCCCCCCCTTTATTTATTTATTTTTTTGGTTGTGTCGGGTCTTAGTTGTGGCATGTGGGATCTTTGTTGAGGCATGCGGGATATTTCGTTGCAGCGTGCGGGCTTCTCTCCAGTTGTGGCGTGCAGGTTTTTCTCTCTCTAGTTGTGCCATGCGGGTTCCAGAGCGCGTGGGCTGTAGTTTGCAGCACGTGGGCTCTCGTTTGCAGCACATGGGCTCTCTTGTTGAGGAATGCGAGCTCAGTAGTTGTGGCACGGGGGCTTAGTTGCCCCGCGGCATGTGGGATCTTAGTTCCCCCACCAGGGATAGAACTCGTGTCCCCTGCATTGGAAGGCGGATTCTTTACCACTAGACCACCAGGGATGTCCCTCCCCACCCCTTTAAATCTATTAATATGTGAATTATTTTAATGGATTTCCTAATTCATCTAAACATTCTTGCATTATTAGAATAAACCATACCAGATCATTATTGTATTTTAAATTTTATTTCTAGTTGTTAATATTTAGTACTTTTCCATTGGTATTCATAAGTGAGATTGGTCTTGAATTGCCTTTTTTGGGTGCAGTCTTTAAGGTATCAGTGTTATATTTGCTTTATAAAAATGCTCAGAGGAAAATTCATACCCTTATATACTTAAATGAGTAAAAATGAACATAAATGAATTAACTATTAAACTCAAAGTTGTAAAAAGAAAATAAATTAAAGCAAAAGACAGGAAAAAAGATAAAAGTAGAAATTAATGAATTAGGATATAAAAATAGTACTAAAATAATTCAAAATGTTGCTTCTGTAGGAAATCAAGTCTTTGCAAAACTAGACAAACCGATTGTCAATCAGGAACAGAGGTTTAAAAATGCACAGATTCACAAAGATAAGAAATGACAAGTTGGACTTACCCATCAAAACAGAGAAAATTGAAGAAAATCAATAAGGGACTACTTTGTACAACCCTATATAGAAATGTTGAAAACCTAGATCAAGTGAGTCATTTTCTATCAAAATATAATTTCCCTAAATTGACTCCAGAGCAGATAGAATAAGGCAGAGAAATTTCCATAGAAGAAATAGAGATAGTTATCAAAGAACTACCCCACAAAATGAAATAGGCTCAGATGGTTTCACAGGGAAATTCCATCAGATTTGAACTAGGTAACCTTAATGTTATTTAAACCATTCCAAAGCATTAAAAAGGATGAAAACTACTCGTGTTAAAAAAAAAAATTGTGGTAAGTGTATATAATATAATATTCCTAATTTTAAACATTTTTAACTATACAATTGAGTGACATTAATTACAGTCATAATTTGTGCAGTCATTACCTCTCTTTCCAGAACTTTTTCGTGACCCAAACAGAAACTCTGTGACAATGAAGCCAATAACTCCTCATCTTCCCCTTCCCCCCTGACCCTGGTGATCTCTGATCTACTTTCTGCCTATGAATTTGGTGATTCTAGGTATTTCATATAATTGGAGTCATACAATATCTGTCCTTTTTGTCTGGTTTATTCACTTAATGTAATGTTTTGAGTTTCAGCCATGTTGTAGCATTGTTTTTTATGGCTGAATAATATTCATTGTATGCATATACATTTTGCTTATTCATTTATTTGATGATGGACATTTGGGTTGTTTCCATCTTTTGACTATTGTGAATCATACTGCAATGAACATTAGCATATAAGTATCAGTTTGAGGTCTGTTTTTCAGTTCTTGTGGGTGGAGTGGAATTGTTGGGTCATAGGGTAATTCTATGTTTAGCTTTTTGAAGAATGGTTAAACTGTTTTCCACATCAACTGTATCAGTTTAAATTCCTACCAGCAATACATGAGGGTTCCATTTGCTGTCCATCTTTGCCAACACTTGTTATTATCCATTAAAAAAAATTTTTTTTTATTATAGACATCACAGTAGGAGTGGAGTGGTATATCTTTGTGGTTTTGACTTGCATTTCCCTAATGACGTTGACTATGTTTTCATGTGCTTTTTGGCCATTTGTATGTCTTCCTTGGAGGAGTATCTATAGAAGTCATATATAGTTTTTTTAAAATGTTTGTTTATTTGGCTGTGTCAGGTCTTTAGTTGTGGCATGTGGGCTCTTAGTTGCAGCATGTGACATCTAGTTCCCTGACCAGGGATCAAACACAGGCCCCCTGCATTGGGAGCACAGAGTCTTAACCACTGGACCACCAGGGGAGTCCCTCATTTTACTTTCTTGATAATGTCATTTGCAGAAAACATTTTAATTTTAATGAAGGCCAGTTTACCTCCTTTTCTTTTGTTGATTGTGTTTTTGGCGCCATATCTAAGAATATGTTACCAAATCAAAGGTCAAGGTGGTTTATCCCTATGCTTTCTTCTAAGAGTTTTATGGTTTTAACTCATATTTAGGTCTTTTGTCCATTTTGAATTAATTTTGTTGATGATGTGAGGCAGGCATCCAACTTCATTCTCTTGTGTGTGGAAATCCAGTTGTCCCAGCACCATCTGTTATTGGATTTGTGTGGGTTTTTTTGTTGTTGTTTTTAATTTTTTTACTTTTTCATTTATTTATTTAGCTTTTTGACTGTGTCATGTGGCATGTGGGATCTTAGTTCCCCGACCAGGAATCGAACCCGCGCCCTCTGCAGTGGAGGCTTGGAGTCTTAACCACTGGGCCACCAGGGAAGTCCCTGTTAATTGGACTTGTGATATTTGTCAAATATTAATTGGCCATAGATGAGTAGGTTTATTTCTGATAACCATCTTTGTAGGAAGTTTTGAAATCAGGAAATGAGTCTTCCAACTTTGTTCTTCTGTTTGGATACTCTAACCCCATTGTAGTTTTGTATGACTTTTCCATTCCTGCAGAAAAGGCTTTTAGAATTTTGAAAGTGATTGCATTGATTCTGTAGATCGCTTTGGGTAGTACTGACATTTCTGCAATGTCAAAGCTTCCTATGTATGAACATGGGATGTTTTCTCATTTACTTAGGTCTTTATTAGCTCTAGTAGCTTTATTGTTGATCCCTTGGGGTTTTCTTTTTTTTTCCTTTTTCTATAAATTTATTTATTTTTATTTTTGGCTGCGTTGGGTCTTCGTTGCTGCGTGCAGGCTTTCTCTAGTTGCGGCGCGCAGGGGCTACTCTTCATTGTGGTGCATAGGCTTCTCATTGCAGTGGCTTCTCTTGTTGCAGAGCTCAGGCTCTAGGCACGCGGGCTTCAGTAGTTATGGCATGTGGGCTCAGTAGTTGTGGCTCTCAGGCTCTAGACGCAGGCTCAGGAGTTGTGGCACACAGGCTTAGTTGCACCGTAGCATGTGGGATCTTCCCGGACCAGGGCTCGACCCAGTGTCCCACTGCATTGGCAGGCGGATTCTTAACCACTGTGCCACCAGGGAAATCCCTGGGTTTTCTTTATATAGAGTCAGTTCATCTCCAGTAGTGATAGTTTTACTTCTTCCTTCCCAATTTAGATGTCTTTTATTTCTTTTTCTAACTTGTTCTGGCTAGAACTTTCACTATCATGTTGAATAGAAGTGGCAAAAGTAGGCATCCTTTTCTTGTTCCTGACCTTAGAGGGAAAGATTTGTGTCTTTCTCCTTTGAGTATGCTGTTAGCTATGGGTTGTTCATATATGGCATTTGTTACGTTGAGGTGGTTTTCTATTCCTAGTTTGTTGATTGTCTTTTATCATAAAAGGGTGTTGAATTTTGTTAAACTTTTTCTTCATCATTTGAGATTATCATGTGGTTTTTACCTTCATTCTATTCATGTGGTATATTACATTGATTATTTTACATTTGCATTACTGGGATAAACCCCACTCGGTTATGGTGTGTAATACTTTTAATCTGCTGCTGAATTTGCCTTACTGATATTTTCCTTTAGATTTTTGTATGTATATTTGTAAGAGATATTTGTCTGTACTGTCTGTCTGTCTTTGGATTCAGGGTAGTGGTGGCCTAATGGAATAGGAGTGGGAGGTGTCCACCCTGTTCTGACCTGGGGAGAGTTTGAGAAGAATCTGTGTTGGCTCCTCTTTGAATGTTTGGCGGAATGTCCCAGCGAAGTCATTTGATCCTGGCTTTCCTTTGCTGCAAAACTTTTGATGACTGATTCAGTCTCTTTACTTCTTACAGGTCTGTTGATATTTTCTGTTTCTTCCTGAGTCAGTTTTGGTGTTTTGCTTTTTTTTTTAAACGGAAACCACTCCAGGTATTTATTTATTCATTTAATTAATTTTTTTACCTTTGGCTGCTTTGGGTCCCCGTTGCGGCGTGCGGGCTTCTCACTGCAGTGGCCTCTCACACTGCGGAGCACGGGGTCCAGGCGCATGGGCTTCAGTAGCTGTGGCGCGTGGGCCCAGCCACTCTGTGGCATGTGGATCCTCCCGGACCAGGGCTCGAACCCGAGCCACCTGCATTTGGCAAGCAGACCCCCAACCACTGCGCCACCAGGGAAGCCCCTGGTTTGCATTTTTTAAGGGATTTCTGTCTCATCTAGGTTATCCAGTTGTTGGTGTATATTATTCATAGCATTTTCTCACAGTCCTTTCTTAGGGAATATTTGTAGTACTGTCCCTACTTTTGTTTCTCTGTTTTGTTCTTTGTGTCTTTTTTCTTAGTCTAACTAAAGGTTTGTTGGCTTTTTTTGGTCTCTTCATTGGCCAGCTTTTTGTTTCAGTGATTATATTTTCATGCTCTTTATTTCTCTGCACTCTATTATTTCCTTTCTTCTGCTGTCTTGGGTTTAGCTTTCTCTCTTTTTCTGTTTCTTTAAGGTGTCAGGTGTAAGTTATGTATTCGATTTAGATCTTCTCTTCAAAAATAGGTATTTGCAGTTATAATTTTTCCTCTGAGCACTGTTTGCACTGCATCCTGTCACTTTTGGTATATTTTGGTTTTGCCTTGACTCATCTGTTAAGTATTGAAAAATTTCCCTTGTGATTTCTTCTTTGACCCATTGGTTAAGAGTGTGTAGTTTTTATATCCCTGTATTTGTAAATTTTCTAGTTTTGTTTTTGTTATTCATTTTTTATTTCATTCTGTTATGATTGGAAAAGATACTCTGCGATTTCAACCTTTATACATTTATTGGGACTTTTTTGTAACCTAACATATGGTCTTTCCTGGAGAATGTTTCATGTGCACTTGGGGAGAACATAGTGGCTTGTAGTGTTATTCATATCCTGTACATAAGTGCCAAAATCCCGTGTGGCTGGTCTGTTCATTATTGAAATGGGTGTATGTATTGAGTTCTACAGCTGTTACTGTAGAATTGCCTGTTTTTCCCTTCACTTCTGTCAATGTTTGCTTAATATATTTTGGGTCTCTGATATTTGGTGAAAAAGTTTATAATTGTTATATCTTCCTGATGAATTTACCCTTTTTCCAGTATGGTTTTGTTTTCTTTTGTTTCTTGTATTAGTTTTTTGACTTAAAGTTTATTTTGTTTGATGTTAAAATTTTTTTTAGAAATTTGTGGTGTATTGTGGGGATTCTTGTGGTTTATCCATTCTAGGGTTCTTTCAGCTTCTTCTCCCTGAAATTAGTCTTTTGCCTAATTTGCAATGTTTTCAGACTTCTGAGTACTCGTTCAGCCCTGCCCTCTTTTTCCTCTTCCTCCGGGACTCTAATAATGTAGTTATTATATTACTATAGTTACAGTCCTGCAGGTCCCCGAGGCTCTATTCTTCTTTATTTTTACCTCCAAGGCTGTGTTATTTCTGATATTCAGATTGGATAATTTCTCTTTTCCCCTTCCATGGTCCTGTCCTCTGTCTTTTCCATTCTGCTCTTGGTCCCATCCATTAGGGTTTTTTTGGTGGTGGTTATTTATTTATTTTACTAATACTTTATTTTGTTTAGAACAGTTTCAGTATTACAGAAACATTGATCAGAAAATACAGAGTTCTCATAGTATAGCCCCTCCCCTCACCGTTTCTCTCTGTATTGACACCTTAAATTGGTATGATAATTTGTTACAACTAGTGGACTCATATTGAAATATTATTAGTATGTAAAGTCCATAGTTTACGTAAAAATTAAGAAAATCTGAATAATGTCCATTTCCTGGTCCAGGATCCCATCCAGGACGCCACATCATATTCAGCAGTTGTGTCACCTTAGGCTCCTCTTGGCTGTGACATTTTCTCAGACTTTTCTTGTTTTTGACGAGCTTGACAGTTTTTAGGAGTCAAGTGTATTGTAAGAGTCCCCTCTGCTTTCACCTCTAGACAGACTGGGCTCTGGCTTTAGGAGGGAGATGACAGAGGTGTTGGCCTTTTGCACTTTTGCAGTTTTCATCACATAACAAGGAAGGGTACATGTCTCAACATGACTTATGACTGTTGACGTTGATGTAGATCACCTCGCTCAAGTGGTGTCAGGATTCTCCACTGGAAAGCCCCCGCCGCCCCCCCGCCTCCGTTCCTTGTTTAATGTTTGGAAGAAAGTCACTCTCCTTTAAGGTGGAGTATATAGTTACTTGGAATTTTTCTGCATAGGACTTTTGCCCCTGTTTTCAGTCCTGCAGTTTCCATTTGGACCTTCTATTTCTTTGATGAGAATTTCTATTTTTTAATTGTTGTGTTTTTTTCCCTTGTTGAAGCATTTTTATCATGGCTGCTTTAAAATCGTTGGTGCATAATCCTAGGGTATCAGTGCTTTCGGCGTGAGCATCTTTTGACTGTCTCCTTCTGTGGCTCTGGCTCCCTCCCCTCTGGGCTCCAGGAGGGCCTGCTACTGCACTCGCTGCAGCCCCACTGGCACCAGGATGATTCTCCTCCAGAGGACAGAGAAAGTATTCTTCATAATATCAATAAATAAAGCTTACTTCAAAGTAGTGTTTCATCTTTTTTTTTAGTTGTCATAGTTTTTATATTTCTCATACTATTTGTTCATAATTTTAAGTAAATAAGAGGGAATCTGTGTGTGTGTTGTTACTGATAAAGGGACATACTCAGACATGTTTGGAGAGCACTGCAGTGATGCTCTAGTGAATGTCTTCTTTTTCTAAAGCCTGGGAACTAACACTGTACAGTGATTTTTTTGGTCCCTGCTCCCGCATTCCTCCACCCCCAGCCTTTTGTCTCTAACATCTAAGTTGGCCGCTCTTGTTGTTTATCCCTGTCCGTGTAGCCCAGTTAGTGTCTGGAGTGTACAGATACAGGTGATTAATCATCTAGATCCCGGCAGTGGGGACGGTCTAGTGCTCAACACTTGGCTTTCAGTATTTTCCATTTTCTTAAAAAATTTTTTTTATTTAAAAAAATTTTTAATTTTTATTGAAATATAGTTGATTTACAGTGTGTTAGTTTCACGTGTACAGCAAAGTAACTTGGTTATATGTACACATAAATCTATATATTCTTTTCTTATATTCTCTTCCATTGTAGATTATTCCAAGCTGTTGAGTGTAGTTCCCTGTGCTGTACAGTGGGTCTTCGCTGGTTATCTACTTTACATATAGTGGTGTGTGCATATTTTAATCTCAAACTTCTAATTTATCCCTGCCCCCCTCCCCCCCGTTTTCCCCTTTGGTAACCATGAGTTTGTTCTATATCTGTGAGTCTACTTCTGTTTTGTAAATAAGTTCATTTGTATCATTTTTTTTTTAGATTCCACATATAAGGGATATCATATGATACTTGTCTTTCTGTCTGACTTACTTCACTTAGTATGATAATCTCTATCTAGGTCCATCCCTTGTTGCTGCAAATGGCATTATTCCATTCTTTTTATGGCTGAGTAATATTCCATTGTATATATACCACATCTTCTTTATCCATTCCTCTGTCAGTGGACATTCAGGTTACTTCCATGTCTTGGCTATTGTAAATAGCGCATCAGTGAACAATGGGGTGCATGTATCTTTTCAAATTATGGTTTCCTCCAGATAGATGCCCAGGAGTGGAATTGCCAGATCATATGGTAGCTCTATTTTTAGTTTTTTAAGGAACCTCCATACTGTTCTCCATAATGGCTGCACCAAATACATTCCCACCCACAGGGTAGAAAGGTTCCCTTTCTCCACACCCTCTCTAGCATTTACTGTTTGTAGGTTTCTTGGTGATGGCCATGCTGACTGGCCAGAGGTGACACCTCATTGTAGTTTTTTTTTTTTTTTTGCGGTACGCAGGCCTCTCACTGTTGTGGCCTCTCCCCTTGCGGAGCACAGGCTCCGGACGCGCAGGCTCCGCGGCATGTGGGATCTTCCCGGACCGGGGCATGAACCCGTGTCCCCTGCATCGGCAGGCGGACTCTCAACCACTGCGCCACCAGGGAAGCCCTCATTGTAGTTTTGATTTGCATTTCTCTAATGATGTTGAGCATCTTTTCATGTGCCTCTTAGCCATCTATATGTCTTCTTTGGAGAAATATCTGTTTAGGTCTTCTGCCCATTTTTGACTTTTTTTTTCATATTTATCTGCATGAGCTGTTTGTATATTTTGGAGATTAATCCTTTGTCAGTTGCATCATTTCCAAATATTTTCTCCCATTCTGTAGGTTGTCTTTTTGTGTTGTTTATGGTTTCCTTTGCTGTGCAAAAGCTTTTAAGTTTAATTCAATCCCATTTGTTTATTTTTGTTTTTATTTCCATTACTCTAGGAGACTATTTTCCATTTTCTTGCATAGTATTTTGACTTGTAAGGAAAGCAGGATGCTTTCTGCAAAGAGTAAGGATATAAATTTCTATGTGCTGGAAGCTGTTATATGTGCTTTAAAAAGAGTTTCCAAAACAACCCGTTTGCAGATGATGAAAACTGTAACTGTGTAATTTCCAAATCAGTTTTCTTTTGTTTTTGTTTGTTTTGTTTGTTTGTTTGTTTTGGCCGCACTGCAAGGCTTGTGGGATCCTAGTTCCCTGATCGGGGATTGAACCCAGGGTCACGTCAGTGAAAGCACCGAGTCCTAACCACTGGACTGCCAGGGAACTGCTGAGATACCGTTTTATGTATTATTAATAGATTTTACTAAATACATTTAGAATACATTGTCATCTAAGAGAAATATGTGATTTTTTTTGCAAGGTCTACTTAGAGGTGAGTCAAATCTAAGGGTCTGTTTTTAATTCTTTTTTATCTAGTTACTATTATTTTTTTATAGGATAATTATAAAGTTATGATATATAATAATTATTCTGTAAGCTGGTCAGTGGCACTGTAAGACAGATAGGCATTTTTAAAAGTTGGAACGAGGTTGTAAGTCACAAAACAGGTAATTAAGAATCAACTTTTACAGATTGCTTGTTGACCTTTCGATCTAGCAGCCTTTCTTTATATCTTTTTATAAAGCCTTTTAAAATCTTTTTTTAGGTAGGTAGCCATCCAAGCTTTCTGAAGGAGGTTCGCGATCACATGCAGGACTCTTTCTTAATGCAGCCTGAGGTAAGCAAGAGTGTGGCTGGGGTTAAGGCCTCGACATGACATGCTCTGCTACTGCCTTTATTGTGTGTCTGAAAAATCGTGTACGTTTTGAAGTGTATTAACATTTATGAACTTAAAATATGTCAGATGATGATTATTTTCTTACTTTATCTCAAGACCGACAAACTTTCTCATTTCACTAAATTTTACATGTGTTTTCTTGTGATGCACTCATTTGCTTTTAGGTATTTATGTTATTAAAAAATTATTTTAAGATATAGATTTTTAATGCACAGTCCTTGACCTCAGTGGGCATTTAAAAAAAATAAATTTATTTGTTTATTTATTTACTTCTGGCTGTGTTGGGTCTTTGTTGCTACGCACGGGCTTTCTCTAGTTGTGGTGAAGTGGGGCTACTCTTTGTTGTGGTGCGCGGGCTTCTCATTGTGGTGGCTTCTCTTCGCTGCAGAGTGTGGGCTCTAGGGTGTGCGGGCTTCAGTAGTTGTGGCACGCAGGCTCGGTAGTTGTGGCTCGTGGGCTCTAGAGCGCAGGCTCGGTAGTTGTGACGCACAGGCTTAGTTGCTCCGCAGCATGTGGGATCTTCCTGGACCAGGGCTCGAACCCATGTCCCCTACATTGGCAGGCGATTCTTAACCACTGTGCCACTAAGGAAGCCCCCAGTGGCATTTAAATATAGGATATAAGAGTCCTTCTCTTGTGCCTACCTGAAAGAGGAGGGGGAAAAATCCTTTCTTGCAAAAAATGTTTCCAAATCTATATTCCCATTAAGCCACATGAATAAATTAGGACTTGAATAATAAATGTATACAATTAAGAATAATTATAATTGTAGTACAGTGATCAAAATAAGGAATTTTATATTGATATAATACCACTGATTAACCTATAGACCTTATTCAAATTTTGTTCATTAATGTCTGTTATAGCAAATTGAGGAAAAATAATTGTATAGCATCCAATCCAGGATCATAAGCCATTATTTAAAAACAAGTTTTTTTCAGTTTCTCCCTCTGTTCTTCTGAGACCCTAATTCCAGGTGTATTAGATTTCCTGCTCCTGTCCCATGGTCACGGTGGCTCTATTATTTATTGAGGTTTTTAAAGTCTTGTTTTCCTTCTGGCTTCATTTTAGAGACCTTGTAATGTGTCTTTAGTTTTACTAATCTCTTCTAATCAACTGTTGGCTCCATGTGGTGTATTTTTTGTCTTGGACTTTACTGGTTATCTCTAGAGGTTCCATCTGGGTCTTTTATGTCCTCTATTCCTGGCCTCACTGTGTTCATAGTTTTCCTCCATGGGTTTCTTGAGTATATCAGCGTATTTATCATAGTAGCTCTTTTAACATCTTTGCCTACTATTTTCCTATCTGTCCTTTCTATATAAAATTTCTATATAATGAGTTATACAGTTGACTGAGAGTCAACTTGAGTGAATAAAAGAAGTATAAGGTTTACTTGAATTTATCTCTTAACCTTCACTTAGTCTAAAAATTAGTATAATAGCATGTCATTGTTGAAGTTTTATCACTATCCCCCTCTCCACAGGATTCTTCACTATTTTTATGCTTTGGACTCCTTTGGTAACATGGTTAGATGGTTTCTCAGCATGCTGTTAAATGCATAAAATAAAATATCTATTATTACAACTAGAACCAATTATTCCAAATATAGTTATCAAAATATTTAAAAATTTTTGAAATGTGATATATATACACTGTATTAACGCATTAAGTAATAAGGTATAGTGGTTATTAACTATAATTTTTTGGGGGGGCGGTTCACGGGCCTCTCACTGTTGTGGCCCCTCCCATTGCGGAGCACAGGCTCCGGACGCGCAGGCTCAGTGGCCATGGCTCATGGGCCCAGCCGCTCCGCGGCATGTGGGATCCTCCCAGACCGGGGCACGAACCCGTGTCCCCTGCATCGGCAGGTGGACTCTCAACCACTGCGCCACCAGGGAAGCCCACTATAATGTTTTTTGAAGTAATGTTGGACATCAATGATATATTGAGCCACCTGCCAGTATAAGATAAAAAGTTGGGGATTTTTGTTTTAGCAGGTTTTGCTAAAACTAATGTGGTTTATTACCTCTAATCAGAATGAAAAGAAAGCTACATTTCAGTTAGATGTTAATGAATATAAAGATAATAACTTTTCCATGTGATGTCATGGACCTAAGTTTTTTTCAGTTGTATCTGGATGTGGCCAGGAAGTCAGTTCTGTGCAGCCACACTTGTGCCCATTTCCTAGATTAGATTTGCAGTAACAAGTCCATCAAGACTTTATCTCTTGAGCGCCTACCCTTGCCGTCCACTTGCTTGGTTAAAAATGTAGTAAATGAGATATTTTACTTACATCTAAAAGGAAAAATTAGGGAGAAGTTTTAGAATTATGTGATGGTTAATTTTGATGTTCATGTGGAGCTGGTTAACATGAAAATGTAAGGCACCTTTTTTCAATGACTAGACTGAAAACGAGCCCATTTGCCGCAAACTCCCCATTATTTTTTCGTTTTACCTCACCAGTGTTGTTTCTATCACATCTACCTCATACTCCTTTTACTGAATTTATAATTTATTTCCCCCCCATGCCTGAATGGGGAATATAATAATTGTGAATTTGTTCCACTTAGTTTTGTTCCTTAAATCACTCAATGAATATTTGTAGGGTGCATGAAATTTAAATATGATTATGTTGTTTACATAGGGAACAGAGAAAACGTGGCATGACAGCATGTATCTTTTTTGCTAATACTCTCCCGTTGGATGGGCCTTTTTGTTGTTGAAGTACTGGCAACTGTGAAAGTGGCTGTTAAAGAGTTTTCAGTGTTAATGATCCTGTTTTCCTCAGTTTCACACAAAACTATTTCTCAGTGGGGACCAGTTGCTTAGCTTCTTGCTTACTTGACCCAGGTCAACTGGTCTACTTTTTTTGGGTACGTCTTAAAACTTACGAATTACTTAACCATTGTGGCAGTAAAATCATTGTCGACTTGAAGGATATTTCTAATAAGTTAAAAAATCTATTGCAAGATTAGAATGGATGATTGGACCTCATTTATAGCTGTAAAAGAATTCTTCATAGATGCTGCTCTGTGGAGGTCTCACATCCACCTGCTGGGAGCTGCTTTATTTTTCTCTCTGTAACTCTGTGATACAATGGCAGGTGTCCTGATATTTTTAGTGTTCCTCATTTGTACTGTGGTGCCAGGTTCTAAACATTCTTTTATTTTTCTTTGTTTCATTGATGTGTTTTCCTTGATACTTCTTCCTATATAAATAAAATTTAAATTATTATATTAGGCCCCAGGAAAACATGTTGTCCTTCCAAACAGAACAACAGCCTTCTCCTCTGCTGTCCCGAACATTGGGAGAGTCAGAATCAGACTGAATAGGTTTGCAGTTATTCTTATTTTTTCCGTGTTAGTATCCTTTTGCTATTGATAAGTTTTTCTTTTTGGTTTTTCTTCTCTTTTCTTTTTTTTTTTGAGCATATCAGAGCTTGAAGAATGAGTTGGTTTCCACTTTGAAAAGTAAAACTTACTGCTTCCTTTGGGTGATGTTTAAGTCAATAAGGAACCACTAGGAATAGAACACGCATTCCTGGCATGGAAATAGCTGTGTTTTCTCATGACTTTTATATTAATTGTATGCTGAGAAGGTTTTTCCTTTTTTCTTTTTTTGGTGTTGATGTTAAGTTGTTTTTGGCTAACGTTTTTACCTTCAGTTTCTTATTTTATTTTCTCAAATCCTGTGGCATTTGTGAAATTTATCCATGCAGTTTACTCATTTTTTTGTTATTTTTGGCCTGATTGTCTTCTTCCCTGACATCTATTATTCATCCATCCATGGAACGTTGAGCACTTCTTATGTCATC
The DNA here is from genome assembly GCF_025265405.1 of Mesoplodon densirostris. Taxonomy (NCBI): domain Eukaryota; kingdom Metazoa; phylum Chordata; class Mammalia; order Artiodactyla; family Ziphiidae; genus Mesoplodon; species Mesoplodon densirostris. The sequence goes on from NC_082677.1 coordinate 573,028, forward strand.
ATATTGTACTAGGTGGTGTTGGGTGCGAAGATGCATGAAGTAATCTAAACATCATGTGGAAAGACGGATGCTCAAGTCCCTTCTATAAAATGACCTTGCGTCTACGAATGCGGAGGACTGACTGTACGATTACTTTGCATCGTGACATGTGATATTTGATTTAACTGATTATGACAGTTCTGTTACAGTTCAGAAAAGAAGTCAAATACAAGTTGCACTTTTAAAGGCTTGCTTTTACTTTTGTTTGATTTCTAATTGTGACTATCAAGTCAATTTTTAAATGCAAACACACCAGTTCGTCTGAATTGTATTTTTGTAAGACTGTCCATATTTCAGTGATACTGCTTTTGTCTAGTAATTTCCAAGCTGCACCTCCTTTGGCCTTTCCTCCTTTGGTCTTACCTCATTCTCTGAATTACATCAGGGTTGGCAGTATTCACCTTTGACACGAATGACTTTATTATTACCTATTGACTAATTATTAACTTTAATAACCAACAATCACTTTGAATGAAGTTTTTTTAAACTAAAACAATGTTAAAGTTTTTATATTTTATTTTGGTTGAACGAGGCTTTAAATGTAGTAGAAAGGTGTAACATCAGTTTTGAGAGACGTGTCCGAGTCCTTGGGACGATAGCAGCTCAGCCCTGAGGGAGGGTAGTTGTTCGATTACCAGGACTTACTAGTTTGTAGGTTCATTTAATTCCTTCTGTTGCATGACAAGGAGGTGTGTCCTTGTGAACAGAAAACACTGTGCCTTTCTTACCTCTTCAGTTTCTACTTACTTATATGTAAGGATTCTATGAATAGGGAAAACCACTATTTTGGAAGGAGACAGCGTAGATCATAGTTTTGTTTGACCCTGATATAGCTGCATTGCAGTTAACTCTCTGCATCAGATGAAGACTTCTGACGCACTAAGCCTGATTAGAGATGAACAGAATTGTTTTGCAGAGAGAAAAAGTATAATGAAGAGTACAATATTTTGTTCTAGTTAAATTTTTAATTTTCTTTTTATGTTTCAAATTTTAGAAATATGGAAAACTGACCACTTGTACTGGCTGCCGAACACAGTGCAGGTTTTTTGATATGACTCAGTGTATAGGTCCTAATGGGTATATGGAGCCTTATTGTTCAACTGCTTGCATGAACAGTCACAAGACAAAATATGCAAAATCACAAAGTAAGTCTCAGGTATTTGGAAACTTAAAAAACTTTAGTAACATTAATAATTTCTTAACTACTCTTTCTCCTCTGACTTTCTTTTTACGCTCACTTTTAACTGCGTAACTGGTTTATCTTTATTATCACACTGAACTTCCTTAGTGCAAACTTTAATGCTTTTGATCAGTTAATTTTTAAATGATTGGTGAAGCTCTGCCCATGTCTGCACTCCTAACTCAAATTGTTTTCCATTCAGACATGATCTAAAGCTGAGATTGTTTCATGTATCTGTGTATGTTTTAGACATAGTATCAGTCTTCTTTTATGACAGTATTTTTTTAAGGTGCAAATAATCTCAGAAATTAATAAAATAACATTTACATAAAGTTTCATTAAACTATTCTCAGAGGTCAATTAAGATTTTTTTTAAAAAACTTGGATTATTTTATAAAAAATCAGATATGTACTTTTTCTCTCCTAGGTTTGGGAATTATTTGCCATTTTTGTAAGCGAAACTCTTTACCTCAGTATCAAGCCACAATGCCTGATGGAAAACTGTATAACTTTTGCAATTCCAATTGTGTGGCTAAATTCCAGGTTTGTTATTTACTTTGCCTAATGCTTCCAGTAAAATACACAAAGAAAATTAACGATGTAATGTACTTCATCTTTATTCAATGTGCTGATTTTTACATATTTTGTTGAGGGTCAAATTGGAGGGTAGAGATTCTGGAGTCAGCGCAGAGGTAGCTTCACCAGCTCTCTAAGCACAGTTGCTCGAAATTGACTTCTTAATTGTTATTTATGATACAGACTTGGAAGGAAAGTAAATTTTAGCTACCAGCCTTTAAAACAAAAGGGTGAGTGGTCTAGCCAGCAAACGAGTTTACTCGGAGTAGCTGAGGAGGCGGCCCCACGGGCACGCCTGGAGACTGAAGGAGGGGAGGGAGGGGGGGGAGCTGGGTGAGATTGGAGCCTGGGGGGCTGGAGGAGGGCGAGCGTCCCGGGTGGGGCTGCTCACCGCTGGGTTGCCCCTGGGTTGCTGGGCAAGCAGGCACCTCTCCTCCTGCTGGTCTGAAGTTAGCCGCCCACCTTCCTGGCCCCATTTTGAATGAGGTTTTTCTTGATTCATTTCCACATAGTGTTATTGAGCTCAGTGCCTGCCGTGCAGTTGTTTCTTAGCAGATGGTTTGAGTAGCATCTGACTTTTACGGGTTCTGTTTTATGTTAAGTGGGTGGAGGATGTAGGTACCCTTACCCCGGAAGTGACAAGTGTGCACGTTTTCTTCACGTCTTAGAAATTTGCTGTGGGACTGGAGACGGGACTCGTCCCGGTCGGCCGTCGGTTCATTCAAGATCAGCTTCAGGGAGACGTTTTTCGTTTCGGTCAGTGTAAAGAAGAGCTCTCTGACATAGTTGTCAGAGCTGGAGTATGGATAGTCTCAGGACAGGACTGCTGGATGTGTTCAGATGTAAGCTGGTGGACCAGTAAGGTGGAGTAGTTGGGGATTCAGTATGAGTTAAGTGGCTTACCTGATGTGTATGAAATTTCAGGCTAGATTGAGTTCATTAGTTTGAATTCAGCCAGGGGAATGTTGTTTTTGTTAATAGTTAGACCTTGCCTGAGCTTAGGTAATTAACCACATTCAAGATTAAACTTTTCTTTTGGAAGTTGGGATGTGGCCCCTGATACATCCTGAGAGTGGTAAACATTGCTTTCCACTTGTTGGTTCTTCTCAAAATAGAAATTAAGGACTAAGGGTTAATTATGGGAGAGGAGGACAGTGTCTTTGTCAGATTTTTAACTTTCTTCCTTTTTGATGTTGGGTAAACTGAAATGTGAATTAAAAATGTTTTCACTACTTTTTTCATTTAATTGAAACTTGTATTGCCCATCATTTGATAAGAACATTTGTGTATATACATTGTATATTTTAAAGAAACAATTTAGACTCTTACTTCGGAGGAATGCATCCAAGATAAGCCTGTAGGGCAGCCTCATCACTCTGTGACTGCACAAAAGTACAAAGTTGACAAATAGAAAAGCAGCATTTTTTCTTTATCTTAAAGCAAACCGTAGATCTTGAAGTTTTATGTCTTCCTTAGATGTTTTTCCATTTCATAGTAAGATAATAGGATAACATTTCATTTGTTTTGAAGGGATAATTAACTTTAATGGACTTCAGTTTTTTGGAAACACTAAGGTAAGGGTATTGTTGCTGGGTTTTATTTTTTTAAATAATTCATTCACCTGGTAGTTACGGTCTTAAATAAGCGTGTTTTCTTTCTTTTCACAAATTCTAACTGTCGTATGATGTATGTCGAAGTTTTAAAATGATAAAGGTTTTTTTCTCCCTCCATTGCTGCCTTGAAAAATTTTGTACTATTTCATACATTCAACAGATTATATGTAATATGGGTTAAAGAGTGATAATTAAATATCAGCATACTCTACTCATCACTCAGATTAGAAATTAGAACAAATTCCCCGCCCCCCTTGCTGGGCATGCTGCCTGGCTTGTGGGATCTTAGTTCCCTGACCAGGGATTGAACCCAGGCCATCGGCAGTGAGAGTGCGAGTCCTGATCGCTGGATCACCAGGGAAGTCCCAGAACAAAACTTTTAAAGCCTATGTATGCTTATATCTTTTTCTACTCTGTAAATCGTTTTAACTCTTAAAAATGTAATAAAACTAAAATAAATTTCTGGCATCAATACCAGTCTGTAAAGCTTACCCCCCCCCCCAACTTTGTTTTAAAAAAAGTATAAAAAGGCTATTTTCATGGATGGACTTGGAATGAAAATGATGGCAATAATGCAACAAATCATTAGTAAATTAGCTACTAGAGGCAGAACTAGGAGCTAGGTTCTTTTTTTTTTTTTTTTTTTTTTTTCTTTTTGCGGTATGTGGGCCTCTCACTGTCGTGGCCTCTCCCGTTGCGGAGCACAGGCTCCGGACGCGCAGGCCCAGCGGCCACGGCTCACGGGCCCAGCCGCTCCGCGGCACATGGGATCCCCCCAGACCGGGGCACGAACCCGTATCCCCTGCATCGGCAGGCGGACTCCCAACCACTGCGCCACCAGGGAGGCCCCGGAGCTAGGTTCTTTTGTGTTTATTTACTAGTTCAGAACTTGGTGAACTGACCTCACTATTATTTGCTTGTATTTTCTTAAAGAAAAAATCATAATTGAACTTTATGATTTTTTTTCCTTTTCCGTATTATTTTAAATAGTTAGTAGGAATCGTGGTAGAAAATGAACTTCAGTTTCATAAAACGAACTTAGCATACTAGTATTTTTAAAGACAAAATTTAGAAATGTAATTTTATACGTTGAGGAAATAAGTATTTAAGAAAGATAGGTACTATTTTCCTGGACGTCGTTGATATTTGATGGTCGTCACACACACAAAAAAAACTTCTAAAATCCACCTCAGATTCCGTGTGTTTTGTGCTTTGTTTTAGGCTCTCAGCATGCAGTCATCTCCCAACGGCCAGTTTGTAGCTCCAAGTGATATTCAGTTGAAGTGCAACTATTGCAAAAATTCCTTTTGTTCAAAGCCAGAAATCCTGGAATGGGAGGCAAGTCCTATTTTGTTAATGTATGTTATCTAGTGCTAAAATGAAAATCTGGTAGAGTAACTATGACATTTCCATTTGAGAACCTATTTCTTAGTGGATAAGGATTAGTTCAGATTATGTGATGATTGGATTATTTGCTTTTTTTATGTGGGAGTAGCACCAAGAAAGGATCTGTTTCTTTTTAGGTCAAACAAAAAATTATTGAAGTCATATTCACAATATATTGTGTTCATAGTAGCGTACAGAATGTCATTTTAGCCACATACCTGGGGTGTCTTTTGTTTGTGCAGTGTTGTTCCCGTCTCTTTCCCCACCCCCCATCTTTATAAGTATTGTCTGTTAACTGTAGTATCTTACATTGCCTTATGTTTACCATGTTGTCATTAACGTTTTATAATTGTGTTTTAATAAAGGAATCCTAATATAAATTTTATTCTCCCTTTCTCATCACTCTTTCCTTCACCAGTTTATTAATTTACTTTGCCGCGTCTTTTTGCCGTAGCAAAAACTGTGAGCATTAATGTTTGGTTCAGTAAGGGGGCAGTAAGGAATGGATGGATGGATGGGGGTGGGAGGAGGATGGGACAGGGTGGCCCTGGCTGGATGCTGCTCCTGGAGCAGTGTTCACCTTCGGCTATTCTTTCTTTCCATGTTTTTAAGGGCATGGAGTATGTAATAAATGGTGTACAAGCTGTAGTGCTAACAACAGCTGCTCTTGAGCCAAACTTAATAGTGGCTCTTGGCCAATCCCTCCGTATCTGAGTCTTAGGCAGAAGGTGATCCCCAGAACTGGACTGCGTGATTTCTACAGCACTTCGGAACTCTGACAGTGTATCATTTAGTCCCTAGAGAAGTGGTTAGTTTGGTTCTTGTGTTTGGTGCCGTCTCAAGAGCAGTTAAACCAGTCGTTCTTTGAGCCTGTTGTCAGCACCCAGTGGTGAGTTTTAGTGACTGTTACCGTCTTTAAATCACAGCGGGAAGGATGTTGGAGGCCCTGAAAAAAACGGAAACAAAGTTAAATCATTCACCTACTTAATGTTACAATCCTTAGCGATACATTTCCTATAGGCCACAGACACCCAGTGTAACTAATTCACTGCTATATTTAGACATAGCTCCACAAAATTCAATACCATTAACTACCCTAAAATTACTCAGTGAAAGAATAAAGGTATAAGTATCACTAAGACAAGATGGCAGTCTGGTGTTGCTAACAGAACTGGAGAAATGGGAAGAGAAAAGCTGCCGCCCTTTCCTGGTCGGCTGGATATTTGAGAAGTAGCTCTGGCTCTTGTGGATTTGGGGCCAGGAGAAATAACTAAATAATTACTAACCTTGCTCTCTTCAAGGGAACCAATCAGTCTCACACTTGGCCGCACAGCGTGTGATGACCCCCAGTGGAATACTTTACCCATAGTAGGTCTGTCACTATTAAGCTGTGGTAGGAATGCGATCGAGTCTGCTTGACTGTACTCAACAAAGAATATTTCTTTTTTCTTTTTTTTAAGAATATTTCTTTTTGAGTGAAAGTGATATAATTGTCATAGTTCTTATCTTTTTGTAGCTTATCCATGTTGTATCTTCCATTGTTTTCTTCCCATTTCTCCAGTTCTGTTAGCAACACCAGACTGCCATCTTGTCTTAGTGATACTTATACCTTTATTCTTTCACTGAGTAATTTTAGGGTAGTTAATGGTATTGAATTTTGTGGAGCTATGTCTAAATATAGCAGTGCATTAGTTAAACTGGGTGTCTGTGGCCTATAGGAAATGTATCGCTAAGGATTATAACATTAAGTAGGTAAATGACTTAACTTTGTTTCTGTAAAAGTGGCTTGTGTATTTCTTAAACTTGTTCTTGAGGTGGATGTCATATACTTACCAAGGTTCCCATTGTGCATTTAGAACAAAGTGCATCAATTCTGCAGCAAAACTTGTTCAGATGACTATAAGAAGCTGCACTGCATAGTTACATATTGTGAATACTGTCAAGAGGAGAAGACTCTTCACGAAACAGTGAATTTCTCTGGAGTTAAGAGACCTTTCTGTAGTGAAGGCAAGTGCATATACAGTGTTGTTCATAACTTTCATTAATATTTAATGTTTATTTTTTGCCGAAATATTTTCAAAATACGTAACTACATATGTTCAGAGTAGTGGTACAATTGTATAGCTGAACAAAAAAATTGAGTTAGCTTTTCTACTGTTATTTTATATATATTTATAGACCTCTGGGCCTCAGGGTGTTTTATCTCTAAGAATTTGGTAACATGTTTTTCCATTACAAGGAAGTTTTGAGAATAAACTAAAAGCATTATCATACCACGTTATTTCTAAACAGACAGATTGTGATCTGAAAGTTGATTTTCCAAGTGGATTAGAATTATTTTCCATTGGCTTCATTCCCTGCCCATTTACTGCCTAGTCTACAAAGGTATTCAGTGTACCAGAAGGAACATCACACGAGGCATTACTACAGGCAGAAAAGACTTTTAGGTTTTCTATTTGGGATGCCAGGGAGACACTGGCTTTTGTATTAGTACATTCAGGAATTCTCTTTCCTCTCATTTATACTTTTCGCTGCTCTGGTGCCAGGCAGCAGATTAGAAAAATGGAGTTTGTTTCTCATTCTGATTCTCCAGAGATAGGAGCCAGGATTGTAGCTAAGGGTTTTGGGCTTTTTCTATTTTTACTTTTCCCCAAATGTCCTATTCTGCTCTGTGGCTCTCACTCTCTGTTCTTTCTTTGGCCCCAGGCACTGGCCTCCCAGCTTTCCTACCTGCTGTCCTCATCAATTATTTTCCAGTTTTTTTTTTTTTTTTCCCCTTCTTCCTGGATCCACTTTTTCTATCGATTTCTACTGCTAGTTAGAGGCAAGAAAAAGGTTGGAAAATCCTAAAAAAAGCAGTACGAAATGGCAGCAATATCAAAAGATTATTAGTCCATTCAACAGGTGCCTCCGTTTATACATTAAGCATTTCACACTTGAGGTCATGTCTGCAAGAGGGTACTGCTTACAGCAGGCATTCCTATTCATGAAGGCTCAGTCCCCCAGATGAAAAGTAACCACGTTTACTGTTAAGATTGCAGCTGTAATGAAAAGTGACGTAATGTTTGATTAAAGAGATTGATTCTGAATTTAATTTAACTCTTTTACCTGAATTTTTGTGCAGTGACAGTCTCAGTGATTCACAAATCAGAGTGCATTAGTGCTGAGGGCTAGCATACATATCAAGGAACTTGCATCATTTGGATTATATGGATTTTACTAAAATGAACGACAAGTTGAAACAAAAAGATAATTGACATTAAAGAACATAATCTTCAATCGGAAGGACTTTCTGGGCAATAAAAGGTTAAAAAGGACGTCTGTTTTTTTCCTGTGTAGTAATATATTTGCTTTCTCTGACTGCACCTAGTTCTCTGCTGGAACCTGTCAGAAATAACAAAACATGTAATACCTGGTACTACCATCAAAACCTAGTTAGAAAGATAAAGCTAATAAAGGTAAAATATTAAACATGTTTTAAGATACAGTTCAAAGTGACAGAAAAGAAGCCATAAGGACAGTTCGTAAGTAATTGCCAAGTAAATTACATAGGAAACAGTTGCAGTCCCTATGAAAGGATGGGTCGTATTTTGGTAGATACATGAGTGGAAGGTCATTCTTAAGTGCACAGCATGAGTAGATATATGAAGATTATTTAATCCTTATAGAGATATCATAGGGGATAACTAAGATTTAAATGTAAGGACCGTTAAAATAATGCATTTATATAGTAGGTAAAGGAAGTGTTTTGATTAAAGAACAGAATAACAAAATGCTGTTTTTGGATGAGTCATTAAACCAGTGTTACTTCCCCGAAGGTCCTTTAGGGTGACAGAGACGGGCAAGGCTAGAAAACTGAGCTAAAATGCCTGCTTAGCTGAAGGTATCTTTAAGTTTGCTCATTGCCTCTCAACAGTCTCCACTTTTCATTTCTCTAAAATGCCCATTTGTGGTGTGTTTGTGATACTTAAGCAGGATTCTATTGGATTATATTTACACAGAGCAGGTTCAACAGTTCTGAAGTGTTACTAGATTTGAAAGTCTTAGAACATGAATTATTTGAACCCACACCATATCTCTTGTAACATTCCATGTTCTGTTGCAGTTTTCACAGGCTGGTGTTGATCACAGTAGATCTCACAGTTTTGATCAGGAGAGAAAGAGGACTGTATATGTGAATTTATAAACACTTTCTAAAGCCAGTGCTCTGTTTGACCTGTAAAACTCTTACTTACCTCAAAAATGAGTTTTTGTTTTAATAATAAAACCTTATATTTCTCAGGCTGCAAACTGTTGTACAAACAGGATTTTGCAAGGCGTTTAGGATTGAGGTGTGTGACTTGCAACTACTGCTCTCAGCTGTGTAAGAAGGGGGCGACGAAGGAGCTGGACGGCGTGGTGAGGGACTTCTGCAGCGAGGACTGCTGCCGACGGTTCCAGGACTGGTACTACAAGGCGAGTACCGCCAGCCCCGTGGGCCCCCAAACTAAGATGTATCTGTATTTTCAGCAGTGTAGTTTAACAAAATGGATTATTTGTCTCAAATTTGTGTCTTTATCTCACTAAATAGAAATGTTTTTGATGAGTACTTTATCAGTTATGAACATTGGCAGGTAATTGTTTTAGATACTTAGGATGTGGTTTTTTTTTTTTTTTTCCTAAGTCCATAGTTTATAACAGGGTTCAATCTTTTTTTTTTCTTTCATACATTTATTACTTCTTTATTTATCTATTTGGCTTCGTTGGGTCATTGTTGCTGTACGTGGGCTTTCTCTAGTTGCAGCGAGTGGGGGCTACTCTTCGTCACGGTGCACAGGCTTCTCATTGCGGTGGCTTCTCTTGTTGCGGAGCACGGGCTCTAGGCGTGCGGGCTTCAGTAGTTGTGGTACATGGGCTCAGTAGCGGTGGTGCAAGGGCTTAGTTGCTCCGTGGCATGTGGGATCTTCCCGGAGCAGGGCTCAAACCCATGTCCCCTGCATTGGCAGGCAGATTCCCAACTACTGCGCCACCAGGGAAGTCCCCAAACATCTTTTTAAATAAAGAGAGGAACAAGATACTTTCCAAGTTGTTATAGGCTAAGATTTTGCTGCACTTTGAAAGTTACTTCACTATTTTACTGTTATTTCTGACCACTTTAAGCCTTAGAATTAAGGTTCACATTTTAGAAACACACAGCACAAATACTAACACACTGGAGGCTGCATCCCTTTCCGTCTGGATCAGTACCTTGTTACAGACAGATGAGAAATCACTCAGGAAATGTTACTTTGATGCCTCTAAGCGCTCAGTTTCAGTTTAGCACACAGATACTCCTTTTCCTCCACTGTTGAGGAGGCTTTATTTTTAAAAACTGATTTTGGATGCAGGTGTTTAGTGGACACAGATGTGGAAACTCATTTTGTTCTTACTGTCTGTCACCCTTTTCACCACTTGCTTTGCTGTTTGAGACAGAGGTTGTTACCGTGTGATATTGAGGAACCCCTGTCACTAGTTTATCATATAGATTTCTGTCCAGTCGTATAATTGTGAACTCAAAACTTCAATTCTTTCAAATAGTCTTTCTTGGAGGATATTGTTTTTTGTTCACAACACATGGGCTGTATTTCTCTGTTTGGCTTCTTTCTTTGATTCTTCCTGTTCTCTTTTATATTACTTATAATTAAAAGAGAGAAATCGTTTGGTTTCCTTTTTTGGGAAGCAAAGAAGTGCTCTTTGGCGAAAGACCAAGTTATTCTAGGTGTTGCCATTTGTTCCAGTTTCCTATTTAAAGGATGATTGTAGCTCATGTTTTTATAAGTTCAATGATGAAATTTCAGGGAGGCAATGCATTTCAGAAAGTTAGTTAAATAACTAGTGACCATTCTGTGTTTATGTTTAATGTCAGTATTCTATACATTAAACATTTTTATTATTCCTTGTCTTACTTTAAACCCCACAAATCTTTATATAATATATACAATAGCATTATTACAAACTGTACTAATCTGAGGAGTAAAGACACATGATAGGAATTTGTAAAGCAAGCAACAGTGATGATTTTTAATGTAATCAATAGGATTACAACGCCCCTCCTAATTAATTGGGCCCTGTGTGGAGGCAGCCAGTGCTGAGTCAGAGAATCCCTGTGTTCTGTGCTTTCTGCTCGAGCAGCGTCTTTTCTGACATTTTTCATGAGTCCCCTTATCCACTGCTACCATTACATGGTCATCTTGAAAATGTGTTAAATTGAGTCCCAACCAAATTATGATTTTTTTCCTGACCTTCTTTCCCCTTCCACTTTTTAAATTTAAGAACTCAGAATTTTAGATTTTAGTTCATTAGAAAATGTGACCCACAATCTATAAAAAGTGCCTCATCAAGGAATGTTTACAACGAGAGCAGCCAGCCCAGCTGATGCCGCCACAGAGGAGCACACGCCGTATTTACCTAGAGTTTCAAGAGCTTTACATTTTTGTTTGTTTAAATTTAAGTATTTGATATTATATTTTTAAAATTAAAAATATAATAGTTATACCCATGTTTGTTTAACTTGACAAGACCTTTTGAATAATCTGTGTTTTCAGGCCTGTAAAATGGTTTCCTTTTGGATTTAAAATAGAGGTTAATTAAATACTGTCTCTTCGAAATTAGAATACAAAAGCCATTGAAATCATGCAACCAAAAAACGCTGAGAATAAAATTAATGTTTTTTTCTTCTCCCAGATAACTCTTTAGAAGGAATTAGGTTTTACTTTTCCTCAAAGTTAATGTTTCCAGGCATAATGTTAAACCAGGTGGGAGGATAGTTCTTTTCATTTCTACAAGTTTAAATTTTTTGGAGAAAAAGGATTTTGTATTGTAATAGAATAAAAGCTAGGTGTTTGACACACAGCGAAGATACTTCCGAAGTCCCACTGTTTGCCAAGAATACTTTCATAGTACTTCTTAATAGAACTAATAAGCTTTTCTTAAACTTTCTTCAAATTACAGTTTTTTAATATAGGCTTTTTTAAAATTTTTATTTATTTTTGGCTGCGTTGGGTCTTCGTTGCTGCGCGCGGGCTTTCTCTAGGTGTGGCGAGCGGGGGCTACTCTTCGTTGCAGTGCGTGGGGTTCTCATTGCGGTGGCTTCTCTTGTTGCGGAGCATGGGCTCTAGGCGCGCGGGCTTCAGTAGCTGTAGCACATGGGCTCAGTAGTTGTGGCTCACGGGCTCTAGAGCGCAGGCTCAGCAGTTGGGGTGCACGGGCTTAGCTGCTCTGCAGCATGTGGGATCTTCCCGGACCAGGGCTCGAACCCGTGTCCCCTGCATTGGCAGGCAGACTCTTAACCACTGCACCACCAGGGAAGCCCTAATACAGACTTCGATTTGCCTTAAAAACCAGTAGTGAAGGGTGACAGTGTTAAATTCTTCAGTGCAAATGCCCCAACAGTCAAACAGCATGACTTTGGGCTGTAATCAAATTAATACTTACATTTTAATAAGCCTTATTCATAAAAGGATACCTGAATGAAAAATAATTTGGGGGCTTCTGTGTTTTTCTTTTTTGTCTATAAACTGCCAGAAATACTGATTTTAGAAAATCATTCATTGTTTTTGACATTAAGTTTTGAAAGGAAATACCTAATATTCTCGCTTTAAATGTACCTTTGGGTAACTGAAGAATTCTTATCACTTGAATGCTTTGCATAGTATCCAGTGCCCAATCTTTTATTACTGCATTCTTTTTTAAAATAAATGACTATAAAATCCCCTGTTTCATTTTGTTCGTGGTTCCCCCTTGCAAAATTAGGTCTGACTGGGGAAGTGGGCAACAAGAGGGTGGAAGGTTACAAGGATGTGTATACATCAACCCAAACTGTCCAAGACAGGTAAGGGGCTGTGTCAGTGTAGGTCCAATGACCTTTCCTCAGTTACTGCAGAGGAGGCTCCTGGATTAGTGGAGTGGTTGGATTAAGGTTTTTGAACTGAGTTTCATTAGTACCTGCCTATTATTTAGACTGTTTGAATCAGTAACTTTTTTTTTTCCTCCTCAAAATAATACACAACCCTTGATTTTTCACAGTGACAGGAAAACCACGAAGTGTTTTTTAAACCAGAAACATGTGTTCTTATACTGTAGGAATGTTAAGCTTTCCTAAGAGTCCTGTCTGGTGAGTAGGAGGTAGTGGTGTTGGTGTAGGTAACGAATGATGGGCATTAGTGAGATTTTCCATTTAGCGTGGTTCCAGGCACTTTACCAGGAGTTTGTATGAGTGGCTGCAAAAGGAAAAAACAAGCCAAAAAACAAGAGGTTCACAACCTCTAAAATTTTGATTATGGTATTAAGCTTGAATTAGTATTGAGTTCTGTTATTATCCTTTTTCCTGAAAAAATACATACATATTTTGTTGCCATTTGCAAATTAGCACTAATCTTGCTCCTTTTTTTTTTTTTTTAATTGAAATCATCTAAATTTGTTTTGAACTTCCTGGAAGAAAGGAGCTTAAAGTGTTGTTAGGACAGAAATCCAAATGTCTATAATTATAAAATAATGAAGCGATTTTATTGTTCAGATTCTTTGGGTGGAATGTACTTGGTTGTAGGCTCTAGGCCTATTAAATTATTGTGTAAGTGGAAATATTACCGTATACAAAGAGTCAGCACAGTACTTTTTATACAAATACGAATTGTATACAAATTGATTTGGGTTTTAGATGTTACACTGAGAACCTTCTTACAGCATTTTACATGTTAGGATTTTTATTTCTAGTTACTCATATTAACTCATTTGTTTTTCCATTGTTTTTGTAACTTGGTGCACTTTAGTAAAGCCTTGGTTTTGACTTGGACTGTTTGCTTTGAATCCTGCCTCTGCACTTTGGCATTTGGCCCTAAGAAGTCACTTACTGTATTGGGACTTTAGTTTCCCGCCCTGTTGTGAGGCTTGTGGAATGGAGAGGGCAGCCTGGCCTTTGTTTTCAGGTTCTCATCTTCACTTTTGCTGTGTTCTTGACTGTTTAGACTCAGTTCCTCCCGTGGTACTTTGGCTTTTCTTTGAGTATAAAGTATAGAAAGGAAAAAATCCCGGAAACCCGGAGCACTTCAATGATTATTTTAAAGAACAGTCTTTGCTGGTGAGAGTTTTATATAGGGACTTTTTTTTATTATTGAGTAAACTAGGACCTGGTTGATAGTGAGTGCTAATGTTACTGAGATTACCATGTTATATTACCAGCAGTATACCATTTAAGCTCACAAGTTTTTGGACAAGAGATGCAATATTGGCATCACTTAATAGTCATAATTTATACTGCAAATCATCATTGGTTTAACATTTATTCGGCAGGAGAAATCCCTGACCTGGAGAAATAAAGAGCCTGTGTTCTGACCCTGGGTGGGTATGTCTGTTACATAAGACCTGTTTACCCACACAGCCCTTTGTTCATGTGCCAGCCAGGAATTTGTTGTAGTGTTGATTCATGGGACTCCTGTGGAGACATAAAGTGAGTGGTTTCCAAACCCACAGTATAAAAGTCTGGGTGATTAGAGCAGCGAGGGAAAGCTACAGCTGTGACTGTTACCAGCTACCAAGTACTTGATATTTACTGCTTTGTCAAAACTTCTAAGTTGGTGGCTAAACTAAAGGGCAGTTTTTAAAATTGCAGTAATTTATTTCTACTGTAAGTAGATAAAAAACTTAATTATGAAAGGTACTGTATTTGAAATTGATTGTTATACCTTTTGGCCCACTCATTGATCAAGATGTTAAGAAATAGTGAAAATGGGCAAAATCTAGGTAAAATGGAATCTCTCAAAAATCTGTCCCTAGATTAATTGATTCCCCAATCATAAAGTATAACTTTTTATGTATGAATTTTAGTTGGTTTTATTTTGCATATTAAGTTGTAGACTAGTTAGGGCTGATTGTTTTCCTAGATGTAGTTCACATTTGTGATCTTAAAATATAATTGTTTTTTAATTAGTTAAATACCGAGTGTTCTAAGACATGAACTTGAAGTTCTTGTTATTAAAACAGTTATTGGGGCTTCCCTGGTGGCGCAGTGGTTAAGAATCCACCTGCCAAGGAAGGGGACAGGGGTTCAAGCCCTGGTCCGGGAAGATCCCACATGCCGCGGAGCAACTAAGCGCATTTGTCGCAACTGCTTGAGCCTGCTCTCTAGAGCCCGTGAGCCACAGCTACTGAAGCCCACGCACCTAGAGCCCGTGCTCTGCAACAAGAGAAGCCACCGCAACTAGAGAAAGCCCCTGTGCAACAACAAAGACCCAACGCAGCCAAAAATAAATTAAAAAAAAAAAAACAGTATCAAAGCCCTTCAAATTTATTATATTAAACTATTGAAACAAAGCATTTCAAATTAACATCCATGATTTTCTCAGCATAAGAGCTGGTTTCAAAATTATTCTGGTCTATACAGTTGTATTAAATGGGTCCATTATGAGCTCAGTTGAACCTGGGAAATCTGTTCATTAATCAGAGATTTTCAGTGTAGTATGATTGTGGGAGACTTCGACCAGTATATCATTATGGCTCTCAAAATTATTTTGTAATATTAAAATGCATTGTACTGGGACTCCCCTGGTGGTCCAGTGGTTAAGACTTTGCCTTCCAATCCAGGGGGTGCGGGTTCGATCCCTGGTCAGGGAGCTGAGATCCCACATACCTCGGGCCAAAAAACCAAAACATAAAACAGAAGCAGTATTGTAACAAATTCAATTAAGACTTTAAAAATGGTCCATATCAAAAAAAAAAAATCTTAAAAAAAACCATCATACCAATTTGGTCTACCACTGTTCAGTTTTTTTGGTTAGCCTATCTTTGTAATGCTGGTCTTTGACTTCTGGTAAGTATATAGAAAGGGATTTTGACAATTAGGTAAATTACTACTTTTTAAATTTTTGTGGATTTTACTGTATGTTTATGATTTATATTACAATTTTATTTTCTCTTTTATCTGACATTGTTTTATCACATTTGACAACAGTCACTGAAATGTCTAGAAATCTTGTAAAATACATGTCTGACTTTTTAAACCTTGTCGTGGGAGATGTCTGACACCTTCCTTTTGTCGTCAAGGCTGCAAGGTGTGACTGCTGTAAATCTCAAGGCACCCTGAGGGAGAGGGTGCAGTGGCGAGGGGAGATGAAGCATTTCTGCGACCAGCACTGCTTGTTGCGTTTCTACTGTCAGCAGAACGAGCCCAACATGACAACCCAGAAAGGCCCTGAAAACTTACATTATGGTATGTGATCGTTTAGGCAGTAACCTGAAAAACCTGTAAAGCAGTTTTTAGTTTCAGAGATCTGGATTCAAGGTAATGATAATAAGCAGTTGATTTCAGAGATAGTTTAATAGCAACTTCCGTAGTTTCCCGGCGTGGAAGTGCCTTCAGTGATGTTTCTGTAGATGTACTGCTTTTTGTTTTATTCTCTTAAAAATTTAATGCTAGTTGAAAAAAATAGAGTCTACTTGGGGGTAGAGAGAAGCTAAACAGAATTATAAGAAAAATTGTAAAAAAGTTGATCTGCCTATCATGTGTCACTTGCAATTTTAAATGAAAACTATTTTTAGCAAATTGTATGTGCTGGGGGTAGGTAGGAGAAAGAACGAAAACCCTTTAGACTTATTTAATAAATGAGTTAAGTCTAAGAATATAGTATTGCTCCCAAAGCAGTGTATACTTTCTGAGGGGACAAAATGGGGAAAGAGTTAATTCCACTACTTAGCTCTGTATTTCAGCTCTCAAATCTCATATTCTTTACTTGAAAGAACTTAAAATATATTTTCTTCAGTAACTATTTTAAAAATCAGTAAAAATTAATGAGAAATATGGATTTAGAAAATCCTGAAGAAAGTGATATTGTCTTATTTTAAATTTGTTTGTTTTTAGATCAGGGTTGTCAGACGTCCCGAACCAAAATGACAGTAAGTATTGCTTAAGTAAAGTGCTAAATACTGACTTTCTTCATGTGGGGAGAAAAAGTAATGAGTCCATTTTCATCTGATTGTAATAATAAAAGATTTTTTTACTTTCCTCTGTTGAGACAGTTGAAGATCCATATTCTGCTAAATTACCCGATATAAAAAAAGGTCCTTTTCTACCTGCTAAGGAATATAAGGGTGAATTAATTGTGGCCTTTACCCACATTGGGCGAGACAGACACATCCATCTTTGCACTGAAGCGCTCATCCCAGCTGCATCTTTAGGGCGGTAGCAACGGTGCGTTCGGAATGGCTGAGTGTGTGCGGTCCTGGCAGGTGTGACAGAACCTGTGAACAGCTGAGCAGAAGGTTGTCAGTAGACGCGGAAGAGTCGGGGGATAAAAGCGTTCAGAGGCGTGCGCGTTTGGCCAGACGGTTCCCCGGGGCCGACCTGGGAGGGACCTGAGGGGGATCCTGGGAAGCGGGAGGCAGGCCGGGCTGGGCGATGCCCCTCAGACAGGTCTGGAGATCTGTCCTGGGGGCCAGGCCCAGGGAGTTGGTAAGCTTGAGGCGTTCTCCTGTAATGCTTCCTCCTGGGTTTTTTTCTGTTTTCTTTTTTTTCTGTAGTGTTTTTCTTCCTCTTGGTGTAATACATCAGATTCTGCTTTTACATTAGCATTTCAAGGCTCTTGTGGGCTGAAAGTGGCCGTTTCTGTATAAAAGGAGCCTTGCACTGAACAGTGGGCCGGCCCTCTTGTGCCCGCCTGCAGGAGCCACGCTGATCCAGGGTCCTCTGTGGGAGCCGTTGAGCAGCATCATGGTGAGCCTCTGCTTGTGTGGCCCTGGGCAGAAGGAGTTAACCAGCTGTGGCTACACATGGGAATTACCTGGGGAGTTCTCAAAACCTTTCGAATACCTGGGCTCCAACTCAGAACTTCTGTAGTTTTGAAAAGTTCTTTAGGTGATTTTAACATGTAACCACAGTTTAGGATCTCTGATGTAGGTGAAAGATTGGTGTTTTTATATTATTCCATGCACTGTTTGTTTTTGGCTTGATCTTAGTTCCCCCGCGCAGGGATCAAATGGAACGCAAGTGCGGAGTCCTAAGCACTGTGCTACCCGGGAATTCCCGGTTTGGGGCTTTGATGTTAATAGTTAGAATGCTAGACAAGTAAGAGTGCTTTTTTCTTTGCTTTCCTCCCCTATCTGTTCTGCCCTTGTGGTAATATATTTTTAAGTCAGATAATTCAGGAGTATTCAGCTGAATTGTCAGGTTCTAAGCAGGCACTTGATCCATGCTGAGAAGTGTAAAGATGATCACTCCCTGTTTGGCATCTGCTTGCAGCCGTAAGGCGACTCCCAACCTCGTTTCAAAGCTTTGACCAAGGCTTCGAGACACCCTTCCCGCCCGCACAGAAGCAGGTGCTCTTCTGCAGCAGCACTGAGGCCGCCTCATGGGACGGATGGAAGGATGGGCCTTTGCAGCCATCACCTCCTGTCACGTAGAGCCCCTTCCACCTTGTCCTTGGATGAGAGCTCAGCTGTAGAGTTTGGGGCACGTTACTTTACGGTTCTTTGTGTGACTTTCCCCTTATTTGTAATGTGGGTATGAAGACGGAACCTCGTCGGGGTCATCACCAAGAGCGCTAAGCCACGGGGGCAGGGCGTGTGGTGTTGGACACACAGGGCCTGCATCGGGGAAGCCACTTGAACCCTGACTTCAGAACTCTTCGCTCTGTCACCTCCACTGGGCTGTACAGCTTCTGAGCCTCAGTTTCCTCATCTGTAAGATAGGAGTGAGAAAACACCTACTACCCCTTGTGGTGCTGAGAGGGTTAAAGAATTCATTTCATGAGTTGTGTGACTTTGGTGCTTTGCATAGTGTCCTAGTCCGTTTGAGCTACTATATATTGTATAACAGGATGCCATAAGCGAGGCAGCTTACAAACAACAGAAGGTATTTCTCGGAGTTCTGGAGGCTGGAAGTCTGAGATCATGGCTCCGGCAGACCTGGTGTCTATTGAGGGCCTGCTTCCTGGTTCCCAGACGGCAGTCTTGTCGTGTGTCCTCACGTGGGGGAGGGGTTTTTTTGGTCTCTTCTGTGAGGGGCACGGATCCCATTCACAAGGGCTCTGCTTTCATGACCGAATCACCACCTAAGGGTCACACCTTCACATGACATCCCCTGGGGATTAGATCTGAGTGTGAATTTTAGGGGGTCATAGACATTGTCTATAGCTTATAGTCCCTGGCCATATAGCAAATACTCAAGAGGTGTGGTGGCTTTCGTCATTATAATTTTCATTATTTGGGGTCCTTCAGAATTCATTATCAGTAGGAATAGATCCTGCCTGTTGACCAACAGAAAAGTCAGAAGCATTATCAAGTGTTGGTTTTTACCAGGTGGCATAGTTTAGTCGACTTAGTGCCCTGTCAGCAGAGTGACGAGTGACCTAGGATGTCTGTGCCTTTGACCCCTGGCTCATGAGGGGGTTCTAGAGTATTTCCCAGTGCAGACCCAACTTACCCAGGTTTGGTATGTAGTAGATACTCAATAGCTGTTTGTTAACTGTTCCTCCCGCTTTACAGTTGAGGAAATTGAGGCTCAGGAGACCGAGTGACTTGTCTGATGTTGCACAGCGGTGCCGTCAGACCAGCCTCCGTGGCACGGGGTTGGAAATCCTGGTGAGCGTAGAATGAGCTCACACAGGACCAGCCCCCTTGGCCATGAGCATGACTTGAAACTTATGAGATCCACCGTACACCGTTTTGTATTAGTACCCTTTCATGTTTGTGAATTGGCCTGCTCTCTAAGATGTGTCTGTCACCCCTGAATCAGTGCCCACTAGCTGTCGAGGTCACCTGCAGACCGTGAGTGTCCAGGGGTGTGGGCCACTGGGGCTGCTTGACCATCTCCTCTCAGCTTATGCTTTAAGCAAGTGTCCTCTTCACAGTCTGACGAGTGCCAGTTTTTCCTATTTTTGTGCTTTGTGTTGGTGATTTTGCTGCCGGGTTAAGCACCAGAAAGTGCTGTGTGTCTGACTGGGGGACCCGTGTGAGTTCAGTTTCGTGGATGGACGCTATGGTTCATCTATAAAGAGGGATAAGAGATCCAGCGTCTGTAGGGCTAAGGTAAACTCTAGTGCGTGGGGAAGCTGTGGGAAAGATGGGTCTGGTGACTAAATTTGTGGATTCGCGAGCTTGTGACTGATGACACCACGGCACAGTGACCAGCAGTGTGGTGAGCCTGTCAGCTCACAGCCGGTCACCAGGGTCAGGGAAAGGGTGGCCTCTTGGTGCTGGTGCTGGCCCACTCACATGTGAAAAATGTGGGCCTTGCAGGCCCCGGTGGGTTCTGCAGGTCTGGGCTCTGCAGAGGGGGCTGCTGGGGGTTACGCAGGAAGATGCAGGTTGGCTCGTTTTTGCAAGGTCCTTGGTAAAACGAACCTACCGAGTACTAGTGGTCTCGAAGCCCTGACCTGAATCCTTCTGAGACTCTGTGACCTTGCTCTTGGGCCAAGGCCAAGGCCAAGGGTGACCAAGTGCAACCCTCTGGTGCGTAGAGCCCCAGACCACGAGCACTTAGAGGGGAACCTGACAGAAAAAGCAGGGGTGGTGTCCAAAATATTCTGGGGTTGGTTTCGCAGCTGCATCATCCTAGAAGTTGAACTCGGGCCTCCAGAATGAAAACCTTGAGCCTTCGGGTTTTGATTATCGGATGTTATTCATTGCGGTGGAGGACTCAGAAGCCACCCCCAGACGCGGAGTACCCCTCCCCCACCCCCAGCAGGGCGCACTGGGCTTTCAGGGCCCAGTTGCAGCGAGGACGCCGGGGACGGGCCCCGCCTGGCAAATGAGTGGCGTTGGAAGATGTTTGACGAGACTGCGTGGAAAATGTCCGTCTTTTAAGGTGTTATAGAAAATAAAAAGAGGAGCGTTGAAAACATGGTGCGCATCGCACACAGATGAGTGGAGGTGGTTGTGGCAGAAAAGGTGGCCAAGCCCAGCGGGGAGCCCGGACAAGGTGGCAGATCAGAGCCGCAGAATGGCTGCTGGAAGACGGCCCGAGACCCCCGGAATTCTGCCCTGACCGCGGCTGAGATACTGTCCTGGGGTCCTGCCGCGGGGCCGGGATGGGCCCGGGCAAAACGCCGGGAGACCGTGAGGGCTTCATTTCTGACGCGAGTCCCGCAGGGACGCCCGGGTTTCCCCGCGCAGCGCAGCCCTGGGACGGCGGGGAGGCGCCCTCGCTTTCCCGGACTCGGGCTCCGCCTGCTGCGCATGCGTGCGCGGGGCGGGGCTCCGTACGCCGCGTGCGGGGCTCCGTACGCCGCGTGCGGGGCTCCGTACGCCGCGTGCGGGGCTCCGTACGCCGCGTGCGGGTTGAGTTCCCTTTCGGAGCGAGGGTTCCGTGTCCGCGGCGGTGTGTGCGCTTGGCACCCGAAGACCCGAAACTCTGAATTGTGTCCCTTTCCCCGCAGCGGTAGGTGGTGTGCACAGCACCTTCATGTCGCCTCATAGGCACAGAGCTGCAGCTTGCTTTACAGCGTGTGTGTGTGTTTCTGTGGTGTAAACGGTACTGTGGTGAACAGGCGGAAACGCCTGTATCGAGAGGAGACGTTCCGAAAATTGCAGTGGTTGGGACAGAGGAAACAACTTCAAGTTTGGTAACATTTTTGGTAATAATTTTCATCATTTTTCTTTTCAAATTTAGCACCACGTATAAGCAGTTTGTGCAGTGGAGAGAGCTAGAGTTATCAGAAAGCCATAATAAGAGTCTAATTATTTTCAAAATTAAGGTTAACAACTTTGCTTTTGTTTTGTTTTGTTTTGTTTTTTGCGGTACGCGGGCCTCTCACTGCCGTGGCCTCTCCCGCTGCGGAGCACAGGCTCCGGACGCGCAGGCCCAGCGGCCATGGCTCACGGGCCCAGCCGCTCTGCGGCACGTGGGGTCCTCCGGGACCGGGGCATGAACCCGCGTCCACTGCATTGGCAGGCGGACTCCCAACCGCTGCGTCACCAGGGAAGCCCAACAACCTTGCTTTTTTACTTAAGAGTGAGACTTGTCTTCTACGTTATTTTAAAAAGTACGCTGGGGCTTCCCGGGTGGCGCAGCGGTTGGGAGTCCGCCTGCCAATGCAGTGGACGCGGGTTCATGCCCCGGTCCCGGAGGACCCCACGTGCCGCAGAGCGGCTGGGCCCGTGAGCCATGGCCGCTGGGCCTGCGCGTCCGGAGCCTGTGCTCCGCAGCGGGAGAGGCCACGGCAGTGAGAGGCCCGCGTACCGCAAAAAAAAAAGTACCCTGTGGTATCTTTCGAAAAACACAAATCTGTAGAGTGAACGATTACTACTGCTTTGCCAGTAGCTGGGATAGATTCATGTTGATCCTTCCAGATTAAGACTTTGGTAGACATAGTAGAAACAGCATAAATTGATTATATTCTTCCACTTTTGTGTGTTCTCAATGCTGGACCTAGAAACCAGATACTATTAACACCATAAAGTAATAAAAATTAGAGGCAGAAATAAAAATGTTTCTCTTTGCTTCTCTGTAGGGCTCAGCACCACCCCCTTCTCCAACCCCCAACAAGGAGATGAAGAACAAGGCAGTTCTGTGCAAACCTTTGACCATGACGAAGGCAACTTACTGCAAACCTCACATGCAGAGCAAGTCTTGTCAGACAGGTGACTCGCATCCTGACCCTCGCTGAGTGAAATCCATGCTTTTCTCAAATAATGGGCTACAGAATAGATTTGTTGGGTCACTTTGTCACTTTCTGTTGATTTTGCTTGTCTGGTTTTAGACATGCCTTCAGAATACAGCATGTCATTTAAAGTCATTAATAAAGATCAATCTCTAACAAAGGCCTGCAAGTTATGTCACCAGTGATAAAACGCTGTATCAAAAATTTCCTTGGGGGCCAAGACCCACTAAAGTTACAGTGCTCTTCTGAGAAAACCATCTATTTGAGTGTGGTCTACAACCGTAACTACTCTGTCTCCTTGTCAGAATGAGTTGAAATCATTCAGATATGTATTTTCATCAAATTTAAACATTAGCTGTATTCTGATTGTTTGATTAAGTAAACCATTTTTGGGGGGTGTGAGAGTGTCTGGGACCATATAATACTTTAAAAGATGTTTTCTTTCTATTTTAAAAAAGTCTAGGGACTTCCCTGGCGGTCCAGTGGTTAAGACTCTGCTCTTCCACTGCAGGGGGCGCAGATTCCATCCCTGGTCAGATCCCCACGTGCCACGTAGCCAAAAAAAAAAAAGTCTAGATTCTGCTTGTGCTCTCTATAACTTAGGACAGCTACTGTATTCAGTTTTGTTGTTTTTGGGTTTTTTGTTTGTTTGTTTTTGGCCACGCCGCGCGGCATGTGGGATCTTAGTTCCCTGACCAGGGATGGAACCCGTGCCCCCTGCACTGGAAGCGTGGAGTCTTAACCATCGGACTGCCGGGGAAGTCCCTGTTGTTTTTAACTTACCTAATTTTTTGAAAACTGGGAGTTTCTTTTAAATGGGTACTGAGGCACTTAAATTTTTCTTTGTTACCACATTACTTTGTCTGAGCAGCTGTGTTTAAGTGTGGTCATGGTTGACATTGCTCCTTGAACACGTTCTGTGCCCCCAGACGGTGAGTGGAGGACAGAGTACGTCCCGGTGCCCATCCCGGTGCCCGTGTACGTGCCGGTGCCCATGCACATGTACAGCCAGAGCATCCCCGTGCCCATGACCATTCCTGTGCCCGTAAGTCAGACTTCCAGCTCCCCTTCTTCCTGACATCTCTCAGGTACAGGCGGGGCAGCAGTGGGGTGGCGGTGACTGCTTCAGTGACACTGGTGGGACAGAGGGTGGAGGCTTGGCTTTTCTTCAGCGGTTCACTTGGGTCTGGGTGAGGCTTTGCCAGGGGTTGCTCTGTGTGTAATCAGTCAGGTAAGCGCTTGTCCTTGAGAGAGAAGTTCAGCCGATGTCTGCACCTGCTTTACACATACTGTGTAAACATACTTGTGTTCATTTTAGAAAGAAAGATTTGTGAAACATAAGGTTTACAACTGATACATGGAATGGAGGCTCATATAAATGTCATCCCCTGCAGTGCTGGGGATACTGTATCAGGGCTTGGCTACTGTACTGTAGTCCCCTGGCAACAGAAATGCCTCAAAAATTACTTTGTTACTTCAAAAAGTAGCTGCTTGTATTCGGGGCTTTCTTTGTGATACTTAACATAGGTGTTCTTTCCAAAACTTCTAACCACTGCAGCATTATGAAGTAGATCATGTGTCAGAGTGATTTTTAATTTGGAAAAATACCTTGTAATGTTGAGTGAGCCTGAGAGTAAGTCCTTTGGTTATTTAGGTGCCAGTACCCGTGTTTCTGCCCGCCCCCTTGGACAGCAGTGAGAAGATCCCTGCGTCAGCCGAGGAGCTCAAAAGCACAGTTTCTTCAGATTCCCTGGGCACAGAGCTGCTGACAGTGACCGACATGGCTGAGGACGAGGGGAAGGCAGAAGGCGCCGACATCCAGAGTGAGTCCCCCGCTGCTGGGGCGGGCGGGGGACGGCATCGGGGTTGAGGGGCTGCTATTAGAGCGAGGCCAGGCTGTCGCTGTGCTTCAGCCTGAGCGGGTGTGGGCACGCTGCAGCAAAAGTGGATTTCGGGTTATGAAGCCCGCACTGTATCTAGCAGGTGCTCTCTGATGTTGAGCCCAGGAACTTGTACGGTCCCTGTTTTAATTGCTAACAGGATTTAACTTGTAAAATCGACTCTCAGTTATTCTTGTTTCAGTGGACAAGCTCAGACACAAAAAGCTAAGTTGTAGTAGGCTTTTATAATTCAAACTCTTATTTTATGATGGTTATCCCCAATTTTGTTTTATTGATTTATACTAAGAAAGTAAGTTGCATTATCTAAACCAGCGTTTGTCTTAACTTCTGCTAGGGCAGTGCTTGCCAAACGGTGTAGCAGGACGTGTGTCTCTGGGAATGCCTCTCCTGCCTCAGCCCTCCGGGGCCACCCTGAGCTTCCTGCTCCCCCTCACCCAGAGCACAGTGCGTCTCGTGGTGACAGTATTTGGGAAGCACTCTGTTAGGGAGTGGGAAATGGATTTAGTGGGTTGCAACCAGTGTTTTCTGGTGGGGGGGGTTTAAAAAGAAAGAAACAGAAAAAATATGTCAGGATGAATCCCTCCTAGAAAGGGTATTGTTTTGTGAAACTTTTGTTTCCATCATGTACGCATGTGTCTCTGTTTCCCACCACTACCCTGAACTCAATAAAATGCCTTTTTCACTGGGTTGCAGTACAAATGTGTTTAAAGCAACCGATCAAAACATTAGAAGCCAGTTGTGAATAAGCATATATTGAATGATGTGAAAACCTAGGTCACAATTCAAAAAGACTGTTGAAAATTACAGTTACCCATGCTCGTAAGTTTATTTTTGACAAGAGATTGCTCTTAGAAACACTCTACAGAGTTGTTTTACTATTAAAGCATGCTTTTTAACTTTGTAGAGGGGCAGTCAAAACTTAAAAGATTGAAAGTTTTTGTGTATTCGTGATTATCTAATACAAAGTTTATAGTAGCTTACATTTCAAGGTAGCTGCATGCTTTTTCGTTTTGTACATATTCATATAAGTATTCCTATTTTGCATTTACAATTAAATGGCTTTTGCCAGATTATATGTAGGTATTGTTGCAGTTTTCTATTTTGATTTCTGATGATATTATGGCTTGGTTACAGGTGTAATTACTGAAACGGACATAATTGGTTCAGATCTCTTGAAGAACTCTGACCCAGAGACACAGTCCAACATGCCTGATGTACCATATGAACCAGATTTGGACATTGAAATAGATTTCCCCAGAGGTAGTAAAAATGCTGTTTTATTCTTTCCGTGCGAAGTGTGGTTCTGCACTTTAGTTATGGTGTCATAATCGTGGTTATGATCATTAACAATCTAATGTTCATGTCATTGCCTGTACTGTTATTATTGGTCTTTTCTTTTTTACCCAGATAAAACTCAGCAATTAACTTCCAAAATGAAGCGTATGTTGAATTGTAGGAACTTAAAAGGAATTTCCCAGAGCCTTAAAAAGAAACTTTCTTAAAACTAATTCATTATAGAAACTTTTGCAGATATAGAAGTGTTGGTGTCTTTTTAAAAATTTAAATAAAATATTGATAGTTTTTTTCTTAAAATCGTTTTGAAAATTAACCTTCAAAGGGAAACAAATATTTTCAGGTCTTTTATTGTAAAAGAAATGTGTTCTGTTTTTCATTGTTTTATTTTCTTTATCGATGGCCAATAAGCATATTGAATAGAATGTAAAGGCTTTTACATTGGAAAAGATTTAATATATTGAAACAGATTTGTACTGAGACCATTTAGATCTTATAATTAAATTTCAGGTTTTAGTAATTTTTCTGTCACACACTTCCACAAAATTCTGTGTTGATACGCATTGTACATGTGTTTTTTAAGAGTATGAACAGGTGTTATCAGAACTTACAGACCAGGTTAGGTAGAGAAAATGGTTTGTTCTCCACCCAGCACAGGCTGCCCTGTGCATGGTGCTTGTGCGCATTCAGCAGGTGGTCCTTCGTTGGCTGAGTTTATATAGCATAAGTCTGCTATTACGTTTGAAATGAAAGTTCTTCTGATTCATTTGTCAGCTGCTGAGGAGCTTGATATGGAAAATGAGTTTTTATTACCACCTGTTTTTGGAGAAGAATACGAGGAACAGCCTAGACCTCGATCTAAAAAAAAGGTATGAAATGTAACAGTATTCTTGCATTCACATCCTGTCTCTGTGTAATAGAGGGCAAGTGTACTTGAGCTTCAGTTGTGCCTGAGAATGTGGGAAGGTACTTTGTTTTCTGGAATTAAAAAGACTTAAGAGGTGTAAAGCTTTTATTACTTCATTTCTAGGTAATAAAAATATATCCTATTTAGCTGTAGTTTCATAGAAGAAGAGTGAATATTACTGCAACTTTTTATTTTTAATTTTTATCGATAAAAGGTTGTCATTGATAAACGGTTTACATATTTGCTAAAAAAGTAAATTCAATTATTAGACAACAACCTGAGACTATTTTCTAGGGAGCTGTTTTTTCCATTGTTATTTTTGATGAGGTTGAGGTACACAGTTGTTATATCTGGTCTTGCTGAAGCATCCCAGCACATAGGAGGATGTGCTGGACAATTCAGTCATTCAGGGATCCCAAATCTAAATGTACAAACGGATATCATTGTTCTGAACATTTTATTAACAACTTTCTGTATTTCTGATTTCCAACATAAAGCAAGGTTTTTTTTTTTTTAAAAAAGATGATTTTCACAAATTTCCCCATAAAAGAAAGAAAGGAAAAATTGAAAAAAGGAGTGAGAACCTGCGGTAGAATGAAATTGGACTCTTACTTGACACCACACACAAAAATGAACTCAAAATGAGTCAAAAACCTAAATGTAAGAACTGAAATTATAAAACTCTTAGAAGAAAACATAGGCCTAAATCTTCATTAACTTGGGTTAGACACTGTTTCTTAGATGTGACACCAAAAGAACAGGAACAAAAGGAAAAAATAGATGAATAGGGTTATATCCAAATTTAAAATTTTTGTACAGCAAACAGTACCATCAAGAAAGTGGGAAGGGGCCTCCCTGGTGGCGCAGTGGTTGAGAGTCCGCCTGCTGATGCAGGGGACACGGGTTCGTGCCCCGGTCCGGGAAGATCCCACATGCCGCGGAGCGGCTGGGCCATGGCTGGTGAGCCATGGCTGCTGAGCCTGCGCGTCCGGAGCCTGTGCTCTGCAGCGGGAGAGGCCACAACAGTGAGAGGCCCGCGTACCACAAAAAGAAAGAAAAGAAAGTGGGAAGGAGTTGAGGAGGCATCACCTATGAGGTGGAGTCTTCGAGAAGTTCTTCAGTTTCTCTCTTACATTAATATTTGGAATCCTTCTATTTCAGATTTTAATTATTATATATGTATTTTCTCATCAGTGACTCTCAACTCACAGCAGTAGTTAATATGATTCTGTTGTACAAAGTCGTTTATGTAGAAATACAGCTTTCCTGGAGAGAGAGTTCAAGTAATGTCATAGGTAACTGTTGTCAGATCAGAAATTCCAGTTAGTTCTAATCATGTAAATATATTTCTTTGTCGTGTGCATTTGTTGAGGGATGGCTTACGTCAAGTCATGAAATAATATAGGCTTAAGAAAAAGGAGATGTGACGGTGGTGTTTCACTACCAGGGAGCCAAGAGGAAGGCAGTGTCGGGGTACCAGTGTCCCGATGATAGTTCTGACAACTCGGAGTGCAGCTTCCCTTTCAAGTACACGTACGGGGTGAACGCCTGGAAACACTGGGTCAGAACGAGGCAGCTTGATGAAGATCTTCTGGCGTTAGATGAGCTAAGATCTCGTAAGTCTTCTGATTTTGTTTCCCATATGTACTATTTAAAATCAAGGTTTTTATTCATATTTTGGTAACTGCTCTTCTGTGCATCCATTTATGTGCATGAGCGAGCTTGCGCGCGTGTACACACAACACACACACACGCACGGGCATGCGCTGTGTTGCACAAATGAAGCCCTTACAGTCATGTCAGTTCATGGAGCTCTTGTTGCTTGCTGGTCAGTACAACTCAAACAAACCTTCTGTTTCCTTATTGAAGTTGATGATTATGATGATTGTGGGTAAAGAAGAAAGTTTGCTCTAAGCAGATAGAGCCCTTTGCAGCAGGCCAGACTCTACCGTGGATGGACCAGTCCGTGGCACCACAAAGAGGGTAGGAAGTATGGCCTCATTAAGGTGCTTGAGTCAGACTGCCAGGGGTCCTTCACGTACTAGCATCTCAGTTCCCCAGCTCTGAAGCTGGGGCGGGGGGTAACAGTACCCACCTTGTAGGGTTGTCATGAGAATTACATTAGAAAATACACATAAATTTAGAACATTCCTTCATCTGCAGTAAAGGCTTCATGTTGACTGATATTAGAATACCCATAGTATGTGAAAATCCAGAAGGTACTCAAGTGAATCATTAAGTACCATGAAGCTACATGTACTGTACATTAAAAAAATGTTTTTCCTTGAAAAAAATAAATCAAGGTTTTTGTTATTAACTGCCTTTGATTTTTAAAAGCATGAATATAGCTTAAAATATTTTACATTTAAATGTAGCTGTTGAGCTTCCCTGGTGGTGCAGTGGTTGGGAGTGCGCCTGCCGATGCGGGGGGCGCGGGTTCGTGCCCTGGTCCGGGAGGATCCCACATGCCGCGGAGCGGCTGGACCCGTGAGCCGTGGCCCCTGGGCCTGCGCGTCCGGAGCCTGTGCTCCGCGGCGGGAGAGGCCACAGCAGTGAGAGGCCCGCGTACCGAAAAAGGAAAGGGGGAAAAAATGTAGCTGTTATTTTACCTTTAAATTCTTACACAGAATAAAGTGATTTCAGAAAGTTTCTTAATCTTAAGACAGTAAATAATGACTATTTTAAACTTTATTTCTTTTTAGCTAAGTCAGTAAAGTTAAAAGAGGATCTACTCTGTCACACCACAGCTGAGCTTGACTATGGCTTGGCCCATTTTGTCAATGAGATCCGAAGGCCAAATGGGGAGAATTATGCACCTGACAGCATCTATTATCTTTGCCTTGGGATTCAAGAGGTGAGTGATTTTATGGTTACTTTTGAATATAATTGTTGTTAAGAAGGGTTGTTGTGGTAGGTTCTTGGAGAAAAAAATGTTTTGCTTCAGGAATATTACGGAACATCAGGGTTTATTGGCTTACCAAGAAAGGCAAAAGTAATTTATTCGAAAATACTGGGGTATTATAAAGGGTTTTCTTAGCTGCTTTGTATACAGGTGTTTCTGCTATAATGTGCTGTGTCCCTAAAAGTGAACTTCAGGTTCTCCAAAACTGTGTACCAAAACCAAAAAGAACTTAGGTGAAAAACAAAGTTAGTAATGGACCACTCGAAGCTCATGCATCTTTTGTAACAGGACTGATGATGTGTTTGTTTGTTACCATGTATATGTATGATAATCAGGTTGATTTCATCCCCACCTTACAATTGCAAATAAATGAATTAACATTCTGAGGCGTGGTGTATATATGTATATATAGATCTGTGCTGATATACATGTAAACAGATAAATAACTTCCCTGTGCAAATAGGTCTGTTTCATCTCTGCTGTGTTTCTAACTTGTTAAATAGTGTAAGTACTCGTTAGTTCTTTGGAATCATCTTATAAAAGATTTCATTCTTTAGAGGTTTTAGGTAAACTTCAACCACATGTTTGTGAATCTTGAATGAGTACATTTCCCATAATAAACATGAAGATCCACTTTAGATAATGACTTTTAGTTTTGAACAGATCGTACAGGTTTGAGCCCAGAGGTCAGAAAAGGTCCTAGCTTTACATCCTATGTATTTGTAAATATGGTAAATGATAGGAAGAAATATTCTTATGTAGAGTTTTGTTTATAGACCTAAAATTAAATATTACGCTGCTAACAGGTAGTAGGTGCTGAAATAAATTACTGGAGAAAACTAGAATTGTCTTAATTTGTATTTCACTTTCCCTCTTCAGGATAGAAATTTGCCTAAGATTATCTAAGCAGTGGTGGGGAATAACACATAGCTCTAAATTACTGTGTATTCAGAGACCATCACATATTTTACAGTAGCAAAATATTTATATATTAGAACTTCTAATACCATTAGAGGTTTGAAAGCTAAATGGATTGTAATATTAATGATTATAAATTATGTCTTCAAGTAGGTTCATTTTTTTCCAATTTTTTAATTGTGGTAAAATACATATAACACAAAATTTACCATCTTAACTATTTTTTAAGTGTACAGTTCTGTGGTATAAAGTACATTGATAATCTTGTGGAAACATCACCACCATCCATCTTCATAACCCTCTTCACCTTGCAAAACTGAGACTTTGTCCCCATTAAATACTAACTCCTCATCCCCCACTCCCGCTGACACCCACTCTTCTTTCTGTTTCGGTGAGTTTGACTCTCCCAGGTACCTCATGTAAGTGAAATCAGCATAATGTCCTGAAGTTCATCCATGTTGTAGCACACGTCAGAATTTCCTTTCTTTTTAAAATAGGTTCTTTATATACTGAAAAATGTTTCCTTAAAATAGATTTTTACTACTGGAACAGTACTCTTAAAAATGGTCAAGATGGGGACTTCCCTGGGGGTCCAGTGGTTGGGACTCCGTGCTTCCAATGCAGGGGGCTCGGGTTCAATCCTAGGATCGCACATGCCGTGTGGTGCAGCCAAAAAAATTTATAAAAAAGAAAAAGGAAAAAAAAAGGTCAAGATGGTAAATTTTATGTTCTGTGTATTTTTACCACAATTGGAAAACCAGTTGTTTTACCCTTCTCATCACTGGACAGATTTTCACAGGCTTGATTTAATTTTTTGTAAAAGACTGTATGGTATTTATAACCAGCTTTAAAAATAATCTTCAAACTCACTGTGGTGATAAGATGTCTAAAAGATAGTTTCCAGAAATTGTTGCTGTTTGTTGGTACTTCAAGGATGCGTACAGAGGTAGAAGCTATTTTGGAAGAATGTGCGTCTTTTTCCGTGTGATGCGTTTTCTGATTCCGTCCCTGGCTGACAACAAAAGCAGCATGGCTTCCTCTCCAAGCCCTGTGGACGTGTGGGGCAGGTGGTGTGATGCGAAGTGAGGGTGGGCCAGCTTCTTTCCTCCCTCATAGATACAGTAGCTAATCCTGTTCTTCCGATGGTGTTAGGGGTGGTGGCTGTCGCCAGAGGTTCACATAATATGGAAATGTCTGAGGAAGAAAGAAGGGGCTCCGTGAGCCCCACAGTCCCGGTCAGTCTTTCACACACTTCTACATCTGTGTGCGAGTCCTTCACACCACGTTTACCCAGAGTGGGTGGTGGGCACCTGTTCCCCTGGGTCCTCCCACCCCATCGCACTTGGCTAGATGTGCATGCATCTCTGTTTTTTTATGAACGTGGCAAAAGACATGGAAGCTTTGTCCCCAAGGACAGGGAACCATGTTACACACTTTGGTGTCTTTCCTTCCCTTTGCTTCCCAGTCGTTGTGTCAGCCCCTGAAGACGTCTGGGTCAGAGCTCAGTGAATTCAGTCAGTGACGAGCATTCCCTTTGTTTTATAAACAATGTGCACCCTCTCTCCCCCCTGCCAGATCTTATATAATTGTCCTGAAGAGCTGGTGCTTTTATTTCTAATCTTCCTTCTGACTAGCGGGAGTAACGTTAGGTCAACTCAGATGATGGTGCTCTGGCCTAGTTGCTGGTTAGTGTACACATGGTTTATATTCTTCATCCTTTTACTTTCCACTTGCTGTGTCTCCAGGTATAAAGTAGGTGCCTTTTAGGCAGCATATTATTGGGCCTTGTTTTTTATTTTTTATTTCTTTTTTTTTTTTTGCTGTACGCGGGCCTCTCACTGCTGCGGCCTCTCCCGTTGCGGAGCACAGGCTCCGGACACACAGGCTCCGCGGCCATGGCTCGCGGGCCCAGCCGCTCCGCGGCATGTGGGATCTTCCGGGATCGGGGCACGAACCCGTGTCCCCTGCATCGGCAGGCGGACTCTCAACCACTGCGCCACCAGGGAAGCCCCTCTTTTATTTTTTTTGACTGTATTGGGTCTTCGTTGCGGTGCACGGGCTTCTCATTGTGGTGGCTTCTCTTGCTACAGAGCACGGCACGTGGGCTCAGTAGTTGTGGCACACAGGCTCAGTAGTTGTGGCTCGCAGGCTCTAGAGCACAGGCTCAGTAGTTGTGGCACACGGGCGTAGTTGCTCCACGGCATGTGGGATCTTCCCGGACCAGGGCTCGAACCCGTGTCCCCTGCACTGGCAGGCGGATTCTTAACCACTGTGTCACCGGGGAAGTCCTGGCCCTGTTTTTCAAATTAAAAACAATTTTAATCCAGTCTTATAATATTTGTCTTGGTGTGTTTAGACCAACAAAATTTTTTATTTAAAGAACTGGCTGGTAAACATTTTAGGCTCTGTAGGCCATACTTAATCTGTGGAAAGCAGCCTGGGCGCTTGCACTCTGTTTTAAGAAAACTTGGTTGTATTTGTAAATAGGCAGCAGGCCAGCCTTCAGGACTGTAGTGCAGACCCTGGTTTAGATCTTTTACATTTAATGTAATTAATCACTGGATTGAAAATCCTGCTTGTTTGTGCTTGTAAGACAGTTGACCCCCCCTTATCTACAGGGGATACTTCAGGATCCCCACTGGAGGGCTGAAGCCTGTGTATACTACAGTGGCCTCTACACACCTACTTGTGATACAGTTTTGATTTGTAAATTAGGCACAGTAAGAGATTAACAACAATAGTTACTAACAGAATAGAATAATTATCATAATATGCTGTGATAAAAGTTATGTGAATGTGGTGTCTCTCTCTCTCTCTCTCTCTCTCTCTCTCTCTCTCTCAGAAATCTTATTGTACAAATTTAACACCTTTTCCATCTTAACGAAGCACTGACCACCCTCTGTGGCTGTAGCTTTTATAGTTTGAGGTGTGAAAGCAAAACTAGCCTGAATTTTTTTCCTGCTTTACGACATCGCAGACAGAAGATTCATTCTTACTGTGGCTCTCGGCAACCTCAGCATCCGATTTTTTTCTTTCCTGATTAAGTCCAGAACTGTCACCTTTTCACTCAAAGGAAGCACTGTGCATCCTCTCTCTGGCGTGTCCGAATTGCCAGCTTCACTCCTCTTGCTTTGGGGCCATAATTATGTAAAGTAAGGGTCACTTGAGCACAAGCCCTGCGACCCTGCAGTGGATCTGACAACCCAGATGGCCACCAGGTGGCTGATGTGCGGGATGCGCCAGACTAAGGGGACCAAGGGTGATTCACGTCCCTCCGGGCGGGACGACATGACATCGCGAGATTTCATCATAGCTTCTCAGAATGGCCTGCAATTAAAATTTATGAATTGTTTATTTCTGTCATCTTTCATTTAATAGTTTTGGACCTTGGTTGACTGTGGGTAACTGAAACCATGAAAGTGCAACTGTGGATGAGGGGGCACTGTATCTGTTCTTTGTGGGGTTTTTTTGTTTTTGTCTGCTTTCTTTTGAATTATTTTTCTGTGATTACATTTATCTCCATCATTGGTTTATTATTTATGCCTGTTAAATTATTTTTAGTGGGTTTGCAATGTGCATCTTCAGTTAATCATTATATACCTTCAAATTTTCTTGCCCCGTCTCACATGTGATCACCTCAAGCCCTGTAATCCCAGTTACCACCTTCCGTTCTTCGTGCTGTTTTCACATATTTTACTTGGACATTATTTTTACCCACTGGGGATGGACTTCGCAAACTTTGGTGTTTAAGTCATTCTTTAGCAACCCTCACTGTTAAGGTTTGTCATAGTAAGTTGTAAGATTCTTAAATTTGCACTAACTCAAGGAGAGTGGGGCATAGAGAGGAAACAAGGGGAAAAGCATCAAGCTCACAGGCTGCTCGGAGAGGCTTCATGCGCAGAAACCCTCCCACCCTGCTCTCACCCTTCGTGGCCGTGGACTGAGTGCTGAGTATTGGAGCCACGTGCTCTGTTTGTATCTGACAGACTGAAGAGTCTCATCTAGTTCTTACGTTCTGAGTTCTTGCCTTTGTATTTCAGCTTTGAGTTTCTTAAGCAACAGATTAATTGGTAACTTATGTTTCTTTGATTTCCAGATATATAGAGAAGGCAGTCATCTCTTATTAGTATGCTAATAAAGACAAAGACGTAAGACGTTTATTTTTTCCTTAGGAAATAGAGTATAAGTGGTCTGTAATTAGCTCATATAAATCTTAAATCCTTCAAGTTTTTTTTTTTTTTTTTTGTAGTACTTGTATGGTAGTAATCGAAAAGACAACATATTTATTGATCCAGGATACCAGACATTTGAGCAAGAATTGAATAAAATACTCCGAAGTTGGCAACCAAGCATACTTCCAGATGGTAATGCTCCTTTAAATAAAATGTCACCGACTTGCTGCTGGGATTTTCTGTGTTTATAGAAAGTGTACTAAAGATAATTAGGAAATAATTTAAATGAGAGAGTACTTACAGACGCATCGGCCTGTCTTTCGTTGAATTAGAAATGAATGTGGTTGATAGCTAGTGTTTATGAAGAACTTTGTAATAAACGTGACCCACTTTCTCTGGAGTAAGAAACTGGATGTTCATTTCTTAAGCCCTCCAGTTGAGATTCTGATGTAAATTTCTCTAAGAAACCTCTGATTTAGATGTATAAAGAAAAATTGTTGGAATGGAAATCACCTATTTTTTTTCAGGATTTCTACAGATGTAAAATTCCCTTCTGACCATGGTCTGCTTGTCCTCTGGAAGACCAGGAGCAGACTCCAGGCCTGACCCCGGGGGTGCTGGCTGTGTAGTCTGTTGTGTTTCCCGGCTCTGTGTTGTTTCAGAGCTGCATAGGTGATTCTGAAATTCATTCCAGTTGATCTGGAGTGAATGGAGGATTGGAATAGGTTTGTTCTTGAATTAACTTTTATCTGTTTCTAGCTGGTTACGTGAAAACTGTTTATTGTAATTCTTTAAAAATCTTTCTCTCTATTTAAGGGTCAATATTTTCTCGAGTTGAAGAAGATTATCTCTGGAGGATAAAACATCTAGGATCACACTCTCCAGTAGCTCTTCTGAATACCCTGTTCTACTTTAACACTAAGTATTTTGGCCTGAAAACAGTGGAACAGCACTTAAGGCTTTCCTTTGGCACTGTGTTTAGGCATTGGAAAAAAAACCCTTTAACAATGGAAAATAAAGCATGTCTTCGATACCAAGTGTCTTCCTTATGTGGAACAGATAATGAAGGTAGTGTAACAGGTTTTCATTTTGGGATTGTCTGTGGCAGGGACTGCCACTCCTTGCCTTACTAAAGACCACCTGGTCACTTGTTAAGAACCTAAGGACTGTCATTTTCATAAGATAAGACAACCTATGTTGTCTTAAAATTAGGAATTACCAGAAGCCACAGTTTAGAGCTCTGAAGCACACCTGGTCCCATTCTTTGGTGTAAGAGATACTGGGAGTGATCAGAGTGAATAGTGTCACCTTTCTTCAAGGTTGGTCTTAGAAAGTTTATGTAATTTTTATTTCTTAAGATAAAATTACTACTGGAAAAAGAAAACATGAAGATGATGAGCCAGTATTTGAACAAATTGAAAATACAGCCAATCCTTCTAGATGTCCTGTGAAAATGTTTGAATGCTACTTGTCTAAAAGGTAAGTGTTAATGACATTTGATTTTTTTAAATGGTAGTAACAATTAGTTGCTGTGAATTTATCACTACCAAGAGGTGACATTTTTTTCCTTGGTCCTTTTTTTTAGATTTCTCTCTTTTCTCACTTATGAAATCCTTTCAGTTATAACGTTTTTAGCCCTGTTATTATAAAACACCCAGCTTATATTTCATGTTTTAAGCACATGTTAAGAAATCGCTCTCTACTAACAAAATGACTGCTGTTGTAGAGGTCAGACAGTACATGTCTTAGGCTTTTTGGGCTGTGGTGTCTCTGTTGCAGCCAGCTCTGCTGTGGCAAGCAGAGAGCAGTCCTGCCTGGGCCTGGGTCCCAGTGACGCCATGGTGAGAAGGTGGAGAGAGGCGAGTCCTGGGTTCTGGAGGGAGATCCCTGAGGTGTCAGCAGGGCGCGGCGTCTTCTCAGGGCCCTGTGCGTTCCAACTGCACCACTACTTTCCCCCGCGGGTACCAACAGGCATTTAAAATATTTTAAACCAGTGAAATTTTTGGAGACCACAAATTATTTTATGCTTGTTCATTATTTTAAGTATGCACTGTGTAATTTTTAAAAGGCAGGCATGAACTCAGAATGTATTTTCTTATGTAAACAGTTTTGTAAATTGTTTTTATAAATTTTCTCCAGGTTAACTCTCAAGAACCATAAAAGCAGTAATGTCACCTATAGAATGATTATTTTTAATAATATTTCTGACAATAGTTTTGGGTGGCCCTGCACCAGTATCTGGATCTTCCAATGGTAGTAACTATTTATTAGTTGGAAATTCCTGTCTCAGTATTATCTTATTTTAAAAATTATTTCTTTTGTGTAACGCTGTTACGTATTTTTATTTTATATGCTACTGTATTTCATCAATTCTCAGACACATTTCTCACATTTTATACTGTCTCTGAAACTGGGATGCATATTATAATTGATGCATCTTGAAATTATAATTGGCAGTGCTTTACTTGTTTAATGGCAATATTAAAATAATGATTAAAAATAATGTTTCTATCGATGGTGTATTGGATTCAGTGAAATACAGAATTTAAATTATAGTGGGAAAATAATCTTTTATTGTAGAAATTAACTTTCAGAATATCTCAGTGATAGAATATTTAATGTAGGTAATTATGCATGTGGTCTGCCCATGTAATGTGGTTAATGGTAGCAGAATTATTCTTGAAAGAAAAGAAGGAAGTTGTGAGGGATTTCGTGTACATACTGTGACATGGACTTTCTCCTTTCTCCTGAAGTCCACAGAATCTTAATCAGAGAATGGATGTTTTCTATTTGCAACCAGAACGCTCTAGCTCTGCAGACAGCCCTGTCTGGTACACGTCTGCTTCGCTGGACCGAAACACCTTGGAAAATATGCTCGTACGGGTTCTTTTAGTAAAAGATATTTATGATAAAGACAATTATGAACTGGATGAAGACACAGAGTAAAAAGAAACGTTTTAGAAGCAATCGGGAGAGAACAGCATTAGGTAGTCATGCTGCTAGATCTTTACTATGGAAAACATTTCACGTTTACTCCTCTGTTTTTGAGTTTCGTAGCAGTGCACCCGCCCTGGGTGTTACCTTGTAAATAACCTGTGAGTGAAAGCTGCCATTATTCTATGTAGTGGTGTTAGGATACTTACAAATACATTCAAATTCTTTTTTTTATTATTATTTATTTGATTAGGTATGTTT
The DNA here is from genome assembly GCF_025265405.1 of Mesoplodon densirostris. Taxonomy (NCBI): domain Eukaryota; kingdom Metazoa; phylum Chordata; class Mammalia; order Artiodactyla; family Ziphiidae; genus Mesoplodon; species Mesoplodon densirostris. The sequence goes on from NC_082677.1 coordinate 610,716, forward strand.
GTAACTTTTTACATTACAAGATACGAATGAGAATGTGCCATGTATAATTTTTTCTTGTAGTAAGAAACACCCATATTGCACAACTCTGCTGTTGCAAAGCTTCCTGGAAAGGGGGCTCTTCTGCTGGGTTCTTGACAAGACGGTTGTGTGGGGGGAGCACCTACTAAAAGTTTAGAACTTGCAGCGTCTTTCAGAATTTTTAAAATAAACTGTAAACTAATAGGCTGGGGGTTTTGTTTTGTTTTTTGCGGGGGTTTTGTTTGTTTGTTTTTTGCTTTAGTTACTGAAGCCTTACCAGGTTATGTAGAGAGATACCATCTTATGTACCAAAAATAGACAAGAAAATGCTGTCGATACTGGTGTACTGTAATGTGAATCTATACTGGTGAACAGAACTTTTTGTTCCCCTTATTAAAACCTTAGTGTCCTTTTCTCATTTGTGGCTTTCTGCATCACCCCAAACGATAATAATTATGTATATATACTTACATACGTGTGTGTGTGTATGTACATATGTGTATACACACATATAGAGAATGATGCTGATAACATGATCATGGAGACATTTTCTTTGCAAAAATGATGAAAATATAAAATTCTGTTTCCTACGTCAACCCTAAGTATCCCAAATCCCCTTCATTTATAAGCGTTTGGTTTTTCTCTCCCCTCGAAGATACAGGTCATGTTTCCATCCCCGGGTGGTACTCCACAGCTTCACCAACTTTATGAGAATTCTTGTGCCTGCCCTCAAATATGACTGATGCACACGCTGGGTATTTAAAAATGCCACTCCTGAGAGTGTTGTTACGGAAAGTCGAGCTAGTTAAGTAAGACAGCACCCGTTTCGCTATGAGGGTTAGCAGGGCAGTGACTGACGGTTCAGACTGATGGATAAAGTGTATCTCGAAGGAAATTACGTTCGATGTTAGATTGTTTGGCTTTTACATTTTAATTACTTCTTACAGAAGATTGTATTAAAAAACTTTGTACTTCTGCATAGCGATTTATCCATTCAGACCTTTTCTTTTAGAACAAGAAGTTTACATAAAATCCTACCTTCTAAAGACCGAGAAAGTGCCAGCTGCAGTTATCATGAAGAAATCCTTTGGCTGACTTCATTGAGCTTGAGTGTGATCATGTAGTCTTGTTTCCAGTTCCTCAGTCACCACGGTGATGTTCATTATTAAAACTGTTTGGGGGAAATTGGGCTATTTTCCACAGTGGTTAAGCAATGTCTACACATCCCTTAAATATTTCTCTCTTCCTTGTGATAAATGTTAACATTCAGAAGAAATCTTCTCGTTTATGATTTGGAAAATTTCACAAGTGTAATCAGCTGTATATTTAAGCAATAATTAACAAATATTTTTGGCATAAAAATTACTTTTTAATGTTCTAACTTGTTTTATAAGTTTGAATAACGTTTTTGTCCCTTAATTGATTTTGTATTTCTGGATTTGATATTCAGACTGACAGTAACAAATCCCATACACTTAAATAGGTATAGATTGCTTGTTGTCTGTTTAATGAAGTAGTTAACATATTTAAAATATATAATACAAAAAATTTCTCATCCTCACCTTTTTCCAGAACTACTGCTTTAAGCACTTTTCATATAAACACATATTGTTGATTAAAGGTGATTAATCCTAACCATCTTTTTATTCTTTGAACTGGTGCTATATTCCATCAAGAGCAATAAAGTTTTCCCCAAATGTCACTTAATGTATATTTTACCAAATACCCTACATTTCTCCTATGATCCCACTATTAATAGCACCGTGTCTTGCTATTTTCATTTCCTTTATTTTACATTTTGGCTTTTCTAAACAGACGTGTCTGCATAGTTTTGATGTTGGTATGATTGAGGATTTAGGGCTCTTGTCTGTGTCTTGGTTGCAATCCAAGGATTGGTTAACTTGACTCTCAGGGGGGGGAAGAAAAAAATAATACTATTTTATGAGAATTGTTTGTTTTGTGAAACTTGCTTCATCTAGAATATGTTTCGTTAGTTCCTGAATCTCCTTAGTTTGTGTGGTCCTAGATGACTGCTGAGAAAAGGGTAGTGAAATGATAGTTTCTTTCTGCTTCTTAGTGATTTCTGATGACGGCATCCTGTAAATATAATATTGTTGCCTTTAGATGTCTGTTGGAGATGCTATATTTTTCTGTTCTGAAGATTTTGCCATTTAAAATGAATCAATACAAAAGTTTTTATCCATATTGAGAAAAGTGAATTTCCCATGCAAAATTGAATCTTCATTAACACTTGCCTTTTTTTTTTTTTTTTTAAGACTTTTAACTGTATTGGGTAATGTAAGATATTAAAGGACTTTTCTAGGCAAGAAGCTCAACTCTTCTTTTGGCCGTAAAAATACTTTTTGTTCGAATAGTAGTTCATGTTTCTTTCTGTCCTACTGCGTGGAGTTGTTACCAGTGGATTGCACACACTGAGATAGGGAGAAGGGTGCATGTTGTGCTGTGCGTTCAGACTTCCGTCACTGTTTTCTGATGGGGTTTCCCTCTGTCCTGGGCGACTGCTTTGTGGCTGCGGTGGTTAGGAGTGCACCGTGTTAGGGTCCCAGTAACGCAGCAGTGGTAACGTTGCACAGCTTTGGTCTCTACTCTAATATCGGTCCACTTAACCTGAGATCTTAAATGTCTTGCAGTCGTAAATCACTACGAAAATTTACACTTTTATTTTGCCAGTTATTTCCAAAATGTATTGTTATACGCATATCACGTATGTTCTGAGTGGACCCTGCCTGTAGGGTCATCTCCTTAGCCCCTCAAACAATGCAGTCGTGAAAGTGTGCATGAAAATGTTTTTAAAGAATAAATTTCTTTAACTAAATTACAATACTGTTGAATTTTCCCCCTTACTCATTTTTAGAGAAGTTCTTTGGATTTAAGTTTTTCCATTCTGCTGTGTTCTTAGGAATAGTAGACCATTGTTAATGTTGTTTTCCTGTATTAAGTACTTTCTTGGTCGTTTCTGGGTATATCATGCTTGAAAATGATACCACATAACAAAATCTTATAAATTTAGAAGTTGATGACCAGAACAGGTTAATTGTGTCAGTCTGGATCTGAGAGCAGAAACACTTAAAATGCTTTACTTAGAAGCTATGTACCCCAAAATACCTAGAGGGTATTTACTTAGAGGGGTGCCCCAAATAAGTTGCTGTGATCCCCTGCCTTATAATGAACTGGACAAGAGAGGATATTTACTTAGAGGGGTACCCCAAATAAGTTGCTGTGATCCCCTGCCTTATAATGAACTGGATAAGAGAGGATATTTACTTAGAGGGGTGCCCCAAATAAGTTGCTGTGATCCCCTGCCTTATAATGAACTGGACAAGAGAAAGTTGCTCTTAATATCTGGACATATAATGTACTAATTAATTACTGAGTTAAACAGTCCATGAATTTAGACCTTTTGAGAAAAAAGAACCAAAGAGAAACTAAGATTTAATCTGTAAATAAAGTACGTATTAGGAATAGAACCGGAGGGGGTCCACGGATCATGTGGGTATACCAACGGAGGTCACTGTATCGTTGGATAACTCCTCCGAGGTAAACTCGGCACATGAGAATTCACTATCCCAAAATCTAAATAACAAATCTTTGTTTCATATTTCCCCTGTGCTAAAGAGCTACTGCCCACCATGGTAGGGAGGGAGAGAAAATAAAAGCAGTGTTGTTACAAAGGTTACAGTTACGAGGGGAAACCAGCTATACTTGTATGGTCATTTAACTCCTAGGGAACACGTAGGGAATGTATCCATAATAGTTCAAAACAGACAAGATTGTGGACACTCAGAAATACCCTAAAAGGCTATTATGGTCTAGAGTAGTTTTCATAGAATTAGCACCACCTGTGGTTTATTTAGATTCCTGTAACCTTGACATTGCTTATGGCTCTGTAAGAAATGGTCAGTGGAGCAATTTCCGGTTATTTTAATGGTTCCATTTTGGTGGCATCGGTCCTTACCTCTGGCTTTCAGACTAACTTGTAATAGCACCCAAAGGGTTCGCTAGAGCATGAGTTAGAGATAATACTGAAAAGTATGAAACCACATTGAATTAAGATAATTCAGCTTCTAGGTTATATGATGTGGATGGAACATACGAGGTCCAATACATTACAGAAATTTAAAAGAACTTCAGCCACTGAGGATTTATTTCATAGCAGTTGCTTTTGAAAAAAAACAGAATCTCAAATTTTTTTAAGTCACCGGTGTTGCTGCTCATAACCCTATGAGCAAGGTGAAACGTTTCCATTTTGATTACGCATTTGTACTTCTCAACTGCTGTCAGCAGATGGCAGTAGTGTACAGCACCAGGCTTCAGTTGCTTTTTTGTCTCTACGACTGTAAGTATACTGTAGTCCCTTAGCAGAAATTCTTGGGGGTTTAGAATTCGGAATTTTCTTTTTCAAAAATACGTGTGCTTGTAGGTTACATAGGACCCTCAGTGGGCTCGGGGCAACACCCTGTAATCAATATCTCCTCCGTGCTAAATCAGGTATCGATAGTGACGGGGTGAGCGGTGTGTGGCCACAGAATGCTTTGCATGGCTTAGCTCGGCCTTTGTCACAGAAAAGCTAGATTTTCAAACTTCTTGGATCTCAGACTTGCTGATGAGCAATTGCAAGCCTGTAATAAAACTAGTGGCAGATCTGGTATTTTCCTTCAATAAAACATCGAGTATTTTTTTCTCTTGTATCGCTTAGTTTGGGTAGAGGTAACTGAAGGCTTACTGTAAAATTTGCCTATTCAATTTAAAGGAAAACGCAGAGACTGCTTAGAACAGGCATAAATTGACACTTGCAGAACCATTACTGAATGCTGAAACTTAAGAACAACTGCTTGCTTTTACTTTCCTTTTTGCCTCAGTATTTGTAGCATGACTGTTCTACATAAATGTGATAGGGCTTTCTGAGTGGTTGCTGTCGTTTCCTGGAGCCATTGTTCATTCATTCAACAAACACTCGAGTGATGGTTCTCTCAGGTACTCTAAGCCAGGTACTGGGAGCACAGTACCTCTCCTCGAAGACTTAGTCTAGTTGGAGAGAAGTGAAAGTGTGATGGAATGTCAGAATAAGATGGGGCCATGGGCCTTATTGAGCACAATCACTTGTATGATGAAATAAATTTAATACACAGGTCAGGTAACTTATCAAGCCCCTTCTCTTAGTGAGCCCAGCTCTCCAGTCCTGACTGCAGGCCAGGTCTCTGTACTGTGCCCCCTGCTTCCCATCCTGCAGAGGGAGAGTGGGCGCCGACTGCCTGGATAGGGCAGGGCCGCACCACCGGCCACGGTCAGGGGCGCCATGCTGCAGGAGCAGGTGTTTCACCAGAAGGTAAGGTTATGGGCTGGGGCAAATGTGCTTTCCTGCTCTGTCCCAAGCACCTGGAGAAGCTCCCAGCATACACCAGGTGGTCATAAATGTTTGTTGAGTGAATTATTGATTGTAAGTACCTTAAGATTCAAGCACCTTGAACGTGAACCATGGGGAGCATGACCCATGATCCATGAAATAACACCTGCTTTTTGGTTTGCCTTTGACACTAGTCTCCTGGATGCTTTGTGTGTGTCTGTCCGATTTGCCCTGCGTTCGCTGGTGCTGCTTGAGCTCCTGTAACCTTCCATTTATGACGGCTGAGGGGTTGGGATGTAGATCTTGATGATTTGTAGTCGTGATCAAAAGAGAAACACTTAAAAATCACTTGTGAAGTTTGTTAAAAATGCAAATCTCTGGGACTCCCCTGGTGGTCCAGTAGTTAAGAAGCCACCTTCCAATGCAGGGGACACGGGTTCGAGCCCTGGTCTGGGAAGATCCCACATGCCGTGGAGCAGCTAAGCCCATGTGCCACAACTACTGAGCCTGCGCTCTAGAACCTGTGAGCCACAACTACTGAAGCCCGTCCGCCTAGAGCCTGTGCTCCACGAGAGAAGCCACCTCAATAAGAAGCCCGCGCACCGCAATGAAGAGCAGCCCCTGCTCGCTGCAACTAGAGAAAGCCCACGTGCAGCAATGAAGACCCAACGCAGCCAAACATAAATAAATTTATTTTTTAAAATCTGCCACAAACATCTTTTTTAAAAAATGGAATAGAATTGAACGGAATAGAACTTAATACGGGCATTTTTCTCATGAAAATTGTTCTGTATTTGTGTACTGAAATATGCTTTTCGGTCAGAGTTTGAAAGCCTCCCTGTAGGAAGCTCACTGAGAGAAGCCGTATATCCGTGGAAGGACTCGCTGTTAATGGGAGCCTTCTGTTTTGTTTTCAGTCCTGCTTTCTTAGTTTCACCTACATCAAGCTGCAGGGAATTGTGAACACAGAAGCTTTTCGTTTCGCCGTGACTAAGTGGCCGCCCGGCTCATTTGAGATGGACATTTTGTCTGCCTGTTCCCTTAAGTTTGAGGCTTTTTTATCTTCCAGGGTGGCTGTGGGAGTGAGATGAATAGTTGCCGGAGTGCTTTCGGTGGGAAAGCCCACGAGGTATTGTTGAGATGGTCTCGGTAAGTGGTGCAGCTGTGAGCGCAATTCAGGTCTTCCCCGGGCCTGTGTGCTCCTTCACCCCTCTGCTTTCCACTTCCTGTTCTGGTCTACGCCGGCCATCCAAGAACTGCTTCCCCTCATAGAAGGAATGTTTCGTAAGCATCTACCAAGACCGGAGTAAAGGCTGAGCAGCAGCAGAACTCTGGAAGGTAGGCAGATGGACTTTGGGGCCACAAACAGCCGCCCCTGGAGCAGGTGCCCTGCCTGCCCCTCACCTGCTGCTCTGTCCACCCACTGTTTCTTCTCAATTATTTTCAGACCTTTGCCTTTCTTCTCAAATCTAACACTTTCCCCCATACTGAAGCTCAGGGGTCAGCAAACTCATGTAAAGGACCAGAGAGTCAATATTTGAGGCAACATGAAGCATGGTATGTGGGCACTTGCAAGAGGAAACAAATTTCCACGGATTTTTTACTGACCAAATTCGAAATATAATAATTGAGTACAACATTTCCTAATACACAGCTACTATGAGGAGGATAGAAGGTTTCACTGTCATCAGAATTGATTGCAAATGTTCATCTCTTAGCTTTTATGTATTTCAGTTTTGAAAATGTTTTCAAACGTAAGTACGGCCACATGTTGCTCTCAGTCCGTGAGCACAGGGTTTTAATGAAGCACGTTTCTCACTTGGGAGGCGTTTGTACAACTTCCTAGATTTTGATATTTGATGTTTGCCTCTTAGCAAGTCATTATGTTGCAGATTCATCACTTCCAACTGAAGATTAGAGGGAATCTCCTCAGTTGCAAAAGCTAAATAAAACTTGAAATACGGAATTTTCCTTTACAATTGCAATGGTCTTTGAAAAACACTGCTGGAACTGTCGTTTGAGCTTGGGAAATATACCTGCTCTACGTGTGTGGGAAACGTGTGTGGGAACCGAGGTGCTGCTGTTTTCACTTGGGACAGCCTGAGAAGTGACGTTACTTGGGATTCAGGCAGCGTTCGTTGCTCGACGTAACTGCAGTGTGTTTTGTGTACAAGCACTGCCTTGGAGAACACTTTGTTTTGATGTGGTGGGTTTGCACTGGTAAGAAATAAATACGTGCCGTGGGGGCGCAGGGCGGTACACCCAGCGCTCGTCATTTTAGGTTGACTTTATTCGGGAACTTCATCAAGCCTGCAACAACAGCGGATTGCCCGTGACAGTGGTTGGGCGCCGTTCCGCCTGTTCAGCCCGGGGGCCGCCTGCGTGTGGCCTGTGACCCAACACCCAGAACTGATGGCGGGAGAGTCCCCGCGAGGGGCTTGCCCTGACACCCCTGGCTCAGTGTTCACCTCGGGGCCCGCTGGTGAGCGGATAACCCCCCGAACACCTCCATTTCAACGGAAGCGGCTTCTGCTCCACGCGCGTTTTTGCACCGTTAGTCACATCTTCCCAGATGCTGCTTTCAGGTTTTCCTGAGTGAGTGTTGTGTCAGCTTGTTTGAAGGTATTCTTGTCTGTAGTTGTCAAATCATGGAGGCCAGTCTTCATTCCCTTCAGACTTGGCATTGACTTCTTGGAGAGACAGCTAAGCAATTTGGGTAAAAAAACTTTTCGCTCTTCAAGAGCTGAGGAAAAGCACTTGAAAACATTTGTCTCCTTTTTCAATTTTTGACTCTTCAACGCTGAGCTTGTTTTCTCTGGATACATTTCTTTGGCTGCTGCAATCAGATGATTTGATTTGATCCATAAATGCGCACCTGGCTGACCGATGAGCCGCTTGGAAACTTGCTTTCGTTGCAGCCTCATTCGGATGTTTATATTTTGTGAGGAAATCCTGCTGGAATGAGGTATTCCATCTTGCGTTTTCTAGCTTTCTGACCGTCGCTCTCCCGTATGTTGGAAACACTGGGATGGAGCCCCAGTCTGGTCGTGTTGTGCATATTGCATTCCTTCAGCACAGCTGGGGGGTCTTTGCAAAAGCAGCACAACAAACGCCCTGTAAATTGCATTCCTTCAGCACAGCTGGGGGTCTTTGCAAAAGCAGCACAACAAACGCCCTGAAATTCAATAACAGTAATGCAGCATGACATTTGGAGAACATTTTGTTTTCAACGTGGTGGGTTTGCACTGGTAAAATAAATAAATACGTGACGCGGGGGCACGAGCAATACACCCAGCACATGAAGCACTGCCTGCCCGCTGCTGGGAGAGGCCAGACCACCCTGTGCATCTAAGCTGCCCTGGATGATACGCAGCTGCAAAGGCATGGCTGTGTTCCAATAAGACTTTAGTTGTGGACACTGAAATTTAAATTTCTTATGTCACGAAATATTTTAAATTAATTTATGAACCATTAAAAATGTAAAGTCCTCGTTGGCTAGTGTGCTGCGCAGAAGCAGGCGGCGGGTGAGGTGTGCTGAGTTGCTTGGCCTGCCTCTTGCTTCATTGGAAAATATGACAGGTGTCCAAGCCGGCAGAAGGCTCCGTGGGTCCCCGTCACATTCACCTACAGCACGTGGGCCTCTCCTGCCAGCCTGCGGTCCATTGTAGGGCTTGTCTTTCAAAATCCTCTGAAATTCCCCTCACACTGTGGCAGAATTCCTCAGAGTTGTCTGTCCTCATGGTCCTTAACTCCTGTTTTCTCTTAAATGTTGAGAAGTTTTCTGTCATCCCACTAGGCGAGCTCTCCATGTCACCAGGACCCGTGGAGACTCTGAGGCCTCTTGTTACTAGCCAGTCAGCAGCTGCAGGTCACTGCCTCTTTCTGAAATGCTTTTTAAAACTTAGTTTCCTGTATTCTACGTTCTCCTGATTCTTCTACTTTGTATAACGCCCCTTCTTGGTATTTTGATAATATCCCCCTTGTTCTCTAACCTCTAAAAGCTGGGGCGTCTGTTCTATTAACTGAGCCCTTTGGGCACTTGTGTGGGTTCAGTGACTCTAAGTGCCGTCAGTACACTATGGACTTCATCACACGTGTGAAAGTAAACATATCCAAACTGAGGAATAAAGGGAAGAATGGCTTTATTTTGCTCTAGTACTTTAGCTGCGTTAACTCAGTTGATACAACCGCCCTGAAAGCCAGACTTTTACGATCTGTAAAAGGCCAGGTAGTAACCATTTTAGGCTTTGTGGGCCTCTTAACAGTTTTGTCTCATGTTCTTTGAGTTTTTTCAACCTTTTAAAAATGTAAAAATCATTCTCAGCTCACAGGCCACGCAGACACAGGCTGTGGGCCAGATCTGGGCTGTGGGTTGTGTGCTGGCCTCACTAGGAGCCATAGTAGGGTAGTTATATTATCCCCATTTTGCAGATGGAGAAACTGAGGTACAAAGAGGCTGAGTAACTTGCCCAAGCTCACCAGCTAGGAGGTGATGGAGCTAGGGTTCCCGTGGGTGGCTCCAGACACCACGTGTTCAGTCACTACACTAGTGTCTAGAAGGCTAAATACGTCCAACAAAGAGGTAGTGGTTTATGCCCCAGCATCCCAGGAATTGGATTAAGCAGATACCCTGAAGATAGGGTGTAGTAGATGGTTTAAAAGTCTCTAGAAGGAGCCGTTTAGCCCTTTCCAAAATCCTCTGCCCCAGCAATGCAGCGTTCCCCACGCCCATGGGGTCTGGAGGCTCATGGGAGGGGGAGGCCGAGGGCCGCAGACGCCAGGTGGAACCGACAGGAGGGCTGGTGGGAGACCCAGCCTAGCGCCCAGGAAGCTGGAGATCTGGGGCACCCCCACCCCCACCCCAGGAAACAGACGAGCCCAGGACAAGAGACAGAGACCCCACAGTCTTCTCCCCACGGTGAGCTTTCCCTGAGTCTGGCAGGAGCCCCTGCTCATGTCCACAGCCTCCTGTCAGGTGTCTTCTCGTTCTGGAGAAAGGACGGAAACTGCCAGCTGGAAAGATGGACATCCAAATAAAAGGAAGGTGCAAGAAAAAACTGGAGGAAGCAGAAGAAAACTTTTAAAAACTCTAAAAGTGATATTCGAGGGAAGATAAACATACAGGAAGCAATCAGAAGCTATGGAAAAGGAATGTTAGATTAAAAATGAGATGGAGGGACTTCCCTGGTGGCTCAGTGGTTAAGAATCTGCCTGCCGATGCAGGGGACGTGGGTTCGATCCCTGGTCCAGGAAGATCCCACATGCCGCGGAGCAACTAAGCCCGTGCACAGCAACTACTGAGCCTGCGCTCTAGAGCCAGCAAGCCTCAACTACTGGGCATGTGAGCCACAACTACTGAAGTCCACGCACCTAGAGCCCGTGCTCCACAACAAGAGAAGCCACTGCAATGAGAAGACCCCGCACAGCAACGAAGAGTAGCCCCCGCTTACCACACCTAGAGAAAGCCCACGCGCAGCAACGAAGACCCAACGCAGCCAAAAATAAATAAATTTTAAAAATATATACGATGGAAATACCTAGTAGAAAGACTGGATAACAAAGTTGAGAAGATTTGCATAAAGTCGAGCAAGAAGATGAAAAAGGGCAAAAGATGAGAGAGAAAAGAAAATTTGAATTTCAGCCTAGGAGGTCCAACATGAAACAACCAGAACTTCCAGAAAGAACACAAAATGCAGGGGAGGAAGATGGAGCAGGGCCCAGGGCGCACAGAGTGACTAAAGACTCTGTGACCCAAGACGCGTTGTTGGGAAATGTAAAAAGTCTGCATGTGAAGAAAAGACTCTAAAGGGTTCCACAGAGGAAGGATTAAAAAAACAACACATACAAAAGGCTAGGAGTCAGAATGTCATCAGGCTTTTTAGCAGCTGTGCTGGGAGATAGAAAATGATGGCACAGTGCCTTTAAAATTGTGACAAAAGTGATTTCCAGTTTGGAATTCTGTAGCTTGCCAGACTACCAGGATGTGTTCAGATATGCAAGTTCTCAGAAAGTTTACCATTTGGATACATTTGTCAAAAAGCAACTCAATTCCCCCCAAAATGAGGTGACCAAGGAGGAAAGGGAAGATGTGGGTCCAGGAACAGCATGGGCGGGAGGTGACGGGCCGGGACCAGGGTGCGTCTCTCCCGGCCCCGCCTTGTGGTGCTGGAGCTGGACCCGCACACGTCTCCTTTGTGATGTCACAGTGTCAGGTCTCGCTGGAGGGCACTGGAGGGCCTGGAGAGAGTAAGGGGCTGGCTTCTCTTCGGTTTCAGGCATTGGTTTTCTCTTTTCCAGGCTTGACGGCCAGGTTTCACTGAAACCTCAGCATTGGCACATCCCCCACCTTTTCTGCCAACAGGAGGTCACAAGCACAGGTCTCTGCCCCGGGGGGAGGGCGCTCTCTCCCCATCCTAGAGACGGCAGCTGCTCCCCAGCCCCGATGTTTCCACACTTAGAGTTGTCAATTCCTTAACTGCTAGTTAATAGTTGTGTTACGTTTTCTCTGTTCATATTACTGATGTGCTGTCTCCTGGCTGGACCCTGTCTGCACACACGGTACTATAAACACTGAAATGTATTTTGCCAAAATGTGGGATGTGGTTGTGTTGGGACAGTGGTGTAGGGAGACGTTTCTGGGTGGGTACGCGAAGGGGTGTAGAAGCGGGGCCAGTCTTCTGTGGTGGGGAGTCAGGAGATGACATTACACATTTTAAAACTCAAGAAAATGCACTGCAAGTATGTTTAGAAATACGGTTGTAATGACCAGCAGACAGAGCTAAGTGATACGGAAGTTCTTGCCTTTGGGCAACAGGACAGGAATCAGGAGTGTGACAGGAGACGGCTAGGTCTTGCTATTTGCCCTTGGTACTGCTTTGTTTTTAAATCATATAAATGTACTACCGAAAAAAAAATAAATGAATTCACAATAACCAAAAGGTGGAAACAACCCAAATGTTTATCGATAGATTATGGATAAACAATGTGTGTAGATACAATGAGATATTATTTAATCTTGAGAGGGAAGGAAATTCTGATACATGCTACAACATGGATGAACCTTAAAAACATTATGCTAGGTGAAATAAGCCAGACACAGAAGGAAAAGACTTATGATTCCATTTATATGAAGTACCTAGAATAGGGAAACTCATTGAGACAAAGGAGAATGGTGGGTGCCAGGGGCTGAGGGGAGGGAGAATAGGAAATTAGTATTTAATGGGTATAGAGTCTCAGCTTGGGAAGATGGAAGAGTTCCGGAGCTGGATGGTGGAGATGACTGCACATCAGTGTGGATGTACTTAATGCCACTGAACCACACACTGAAAAATGGTTACAGTGGAAAGTTCCATGTATATTTTATAAGAATGAGAAAATTTAAGTCTGATAAAAATTGGTGCATTAAATATATGAGTCTCAGAGAAAGAGCATTAATTCATGTCGGCGACTTGAAATAGGAACGTCTGTGTGGAGCTTGAGCCTCAGCCTGCGCGTGAATGTTAATTTGGTCTTTTCTGTGCCAGCGTCAATGGCCCCCTTCCTCACCTGGGCCGCCACCTCGCTTCCTCACCTGGGTCGTGATTTCGCCCCAGCGACGAACCAGGTGTGTTGGGAGCTGCACTTGGGTCCCAGCACCGCCCCCCTACCAGGGCGTACGTGGATGCCCTGAAGGTGGGACAGCGGTCCTCGCGGGGTCCCCGCGGTCACACAGGACAGACGGCGGATGGACAGACGGATGGGGAGGGGGAGGCGCGGGGGCGTGGGGCGAGCCTGAGGTCGGGTACCTGTGTCCTGTGGGTTGGGGGGAGGTGGGGCGCTCGTTTCTCCCGCGGGTCCGCCGACCCCCGACCAAGCGCTGTTCTCGGAGCCCCGGGGCCGAGGCTCCAACAAGCGCGACCCGGACGTTCCAGGAGAGTCACCGTCGGGGATGCACGGAGGGGCCTTGGTGGGGTAGGGGGTGCGCCGAGGGCGGGGCTGCTTCTGCACCGACGGACTGGCGCGGGGTGCGTGGGTTGCGCGGGGTCCCTGAGGCGCCTGGTCCGGGTGCGGCCGGGAGCGGCCCCATCGCATACAGGCTCCGCAGGGGGCGCCTCGGGCGGGCGGGCTGAGCGCGCTGCTGGAGCCGTTTCTGAATAATCTTTTTAAACATTTGCTCGCTCGTTACTTTAACAGAGATGCTGACCCGGGAGTGGTGGCGGGTGGAGAGGCTTGCAGGAAGGACCAGCCTCTCTGAAGGCCGCCGGGGAGGCGTCGGGTTTGCACCCAGTCGGCGGACAGAGGGTCCCCTGGGGCCTTCCTTGGAGGCGGTGGGGCATCCACGGCGGGGCAGCCTTGCCGGGGGCCTGGCCTCCTCCCCAGACGGCCCAGGACAACGTGCCTTCTCCCCACACCTGCTACTCCTTCTGCAAAGTCCGTCTTTCTCCGCCTGGTTCCGTTCTGGTCATGTTTTGTGCCCGTAGACGGGCCCCAGGACCACCGGACACCCCGACCGCCGGCCACTTGCCGGGGTCCAGAGGTGGGGCTGGCCTTGAAGTAGGGCTCGGCGCACAGTGGGCGCTGAAGGGTGACTCTTGTTATTATTATTACAGGAAGTTGATAGCTTACAACATTCTTCAGTTGAGAAGCTGCAGGAGAAAAACTATGCCCTTTGCCCAGAACTTGAAAGGAAAAAAAAAAATCTATACTGAAGTATTAGCTGTTGTTCCAGAGCCTGTCTGGATGCACTTGAGCTTGTTCCTTTGTGTGATAAACAGTATGTTTTGACTTAAGCTGGTGGGTAGTTAAGCAGCTTCATGCCGCCACATCTTGAAAGCCTTGTATGTGTTGGTTGGGTGCATTCATGATTTTGTTCCCCGCCGTGTGTGCAAGAAGGAACGAGGTTTTCTCTTTGGCAACATGGGATGGATTCCTGTGCGTGACATTTCCAGTGACACGGGGGAGCATCAACCAAGAAAGAAACGGGTTTATTTTGTAATTGAAATCTCAACCCTGTGGTAGATTCCAGAAGCCCTCAAATCCAGGTGAGTTTTGCTCAAAGACTGTGAAAAAGCAAACCTTCTGAAATAATAGGTAATGGTTTAAATCCCCGTTTGTCTTTCTTCTTCTCCCCCTAGTCTGGTGATGTGGACCAGAAGCTTCTCCATCCTATTGAATTGAATCTCTGAGACAATCATGTGGTCAAGCTTTCAGTCAACACACAACAAAGAGCCACGGCTACACAGTGACACTGTGATGAGGGGCTGATGGACCACATATTGGTGACCTGCAGGGAACCGGGAGCAGGTAGCAAAAAAGATTCTAAAGAGCTTTTTTAATGAGACATAGTAGAAAGTAATTCATTACATTTTGGAGTTAGGATTTTTAAATAATAGCTTTCTGGACAATTCTCATTCTTTTTGGTAAATATTCTGCTTTAGATTTAAAAAAATATTTTGGGTAAGATTATTTTATAAAAGCAGTAAAGAATATTAAATTGTTATAGTAAAGGGGAAACATTTTAATACAACAAATATATCTGAAACTTCACCCTCTTGGCATATCAATATTTCCTCCATCTGGTCCTTATCCATATGTTCATGTGATTTGTATATAAATACAATTACATTTATATTCTACCTTTGCATTGATAGATCATAAGTATTTTTAATGTAGTTCTCCTGAGCATTTTTGATTACATAAAATATCTCTGTAGTTTACTGTGACCTCTTAAAAATGGTTTTTAGCACAACGTCATTGGGAATAGGCTGCCGCTGTGCTTTACTCATTACTGATGTTTTCTTAAGATTAACTTTATATTTATTAAGACCCACCTGTGAGGACTTCCCTGGTGGTCCAGTGGCTAAGACCCTGCACAACGCAGGGGGCCTGGTTTCCATCCCCGGTCCGGGAACTAGATCCCGCATGCCGCAGAGAGGACCCCGTGTGCCACAGCTAAGACCCAGTGCAACCAAAATAAATAAATATAGATTAAAAACCAAACAGGGCGTCCCTGGTGGCGCAGTGGTTGAGAGTCCGCCTGCCGATGCAGGGGACACGGGTTCGTGCCCCGGTCCGGGAAGATCCCACATGCTGTGGAGCGGCTGGGCCCGTGAACCATGGCCACTGAGCCTGCGCGTCCGGAGCCTGTGCTCCGCAACGGGAGAGGCCACAACAGTGAGAGACCCGCGTACCACAAAAAAAATAAAAATAAAATAAAAAATAAAAAACAAACAACCTACAGCCCACCACCTGTTAAAAAAAAAAAAGGAAAAAGAACCACTTGTGAAATACATGTCTGTGCCTGTCTGTGAAGTGACTTAAAAGGTACCCAAAAAACGACAAAACCCAACCCCCAAACACAAAGGATCTTAATCTCTAGGAATGGTAGAAACAACATTGTTTCTTCATTCACGCTTCTTCATTTGATCAGTATTGATCGGGCATCAACAACGGACAAGGCAATGTGGGAGAAGTGTCTTACAGAGCAGCCAGGGAGCATCAGGACCAGCAAGGGCACCTCCACCCTTGGGTGTCATGTGATCCATGGGATGGGAAGGCCACAAAATCAGGGCCATAGTGCAAGGAGGCTAAAGGAGCTGTTGTCCATGTCGGTGATATGAGGAGATGTCTGGAGGGGCTGGATTTTAAACTGGGGTCGATGAGTGGGTTGGGAAAGACAGGAGACATTCTACTCTTAGAGACTAACAGAAGCAGGTACTGAAGAAGGACCCGCTAGCCGTGTTAGGAGATTGGTGGGTGAGTGGGTGTTCCCTTGGTTCAGGTGCGGAGTCCACGTGGGGAAACAGTCCCCCAAAGCCAGTAACGGCTGGAGCTGGACTGTGGGACCTCGAAGCTTTAGTTAGTTAGTTAGTTTATTATTATTATTTTTTTTTTGCGGTACGCGGGCCTCTCACTGTTGTGGCCTCTCCCATTGCGGAGCACAGGCTCCGGACGTGCAGGCTCAGCAGCCATGGCTCACGGGCCCAGCCGCTCCGCGGCATGTGGGATCTTCCCGGACCGGGGCACGAACCCGTGTCCCCTGCTTCGGCAGGTGGACACCCAACCACTGTGCCACCAGGGAAGCCCTCGAAGCTTTATTTAAATGGGACCCACAGATGGTTTTTAAATAGGTGAGTGATTTCAAAATGGAGCTTTAAAATATTAATATAAGTGGTTTTGTTCAGGATGGGCTGAACTGGGCCCAGTCTGCAGGCAGAGAACGCAGTCCAATGGCCAGGGAGCAGGTGGTAGGAATAAATGTGAGAGTTGCCAGGCAGGGGAACCGGGGCTGAAGCGCAGACAGAATGTGGGATTGAAGGGGAAGGGAGCTGGTGGTCGTTCTCAGGTTTTGAAGGAGGGCCGTGGGGAGCAGCACCCAGCCCGGGCAGACCTTTCATCCAGCTTTGGCTGCGCGCTGTCGGGATCCAGGTGGGACCCTGAAGACCAAGGGCAACTCCGTGATGACAGCCTAGGAATGGACGAGATCTCAGGAGAACCCTAAAGGGAAGAGAGCAAAGGACGGGGACTCTGGGAATGGCCACATTTAAGGAGAAGAGAGAGAACAAGTAGGGCACGGCCAGGAGGCGGGCGGGCGGGGCTGCAGAGGGTCCCGGGCGTCAGATGCACCGGGGCCAACGGGGACGCTGAGCTAAGAACACAGGCCAGGAGCTTGGGAAGAGGAGGCCGCACCCGTCTGAGGACTTTGCTGGTGAAGGGAGTGGAGATCAGAGCCCAGCCTCCCTCTGGAGGCTGCCCTGGAAGCAGGCCCTGCAACTGTCAGAGGGCAATGTGTTCCCACTCACTGGCCCTCTGAAAGGCTCTGTGAGGGCAGACTCAGCCCACTGGCCCTTTCCCATCCACACCGTCTTGTCATGAGCTTATGCCTGGCCTCTGATGCGGTGAAGTTTCCTCTCCTTAGGTGAGGAGGCTTCTGTCCACGGGAGGTGAAGTGTCCTTATCACAAGACCGTCTGGGAACAGGTTTAACAGATTGGTAGACTGGAAGATTTACCCCGACTGAAGAGAATTTAACAGGATCTGAGTTAAAAAGAAAACAAGACTCAAATGTCAACATCCAAGCCAAGAGACAAAGGCAGGGAGTGGGGCGTTTAGTCTCCACGGCTGGCGGGTGTTACTGCAAGGGTCTGTCTGCCTCTGCAGATTGGAGCAATTTCCTCTCCCTCCACCCTTATCACCACACCAGCCGGCATCGGGCAACCTAATCCAAACGCGACATGCCAAGCCTCCTGAGAGATTCAAAGGATTTCAGGACTGGAGGGGCCCCTCGAGGTGACTGTCAGATGAGAACCAGGGACTGGCAAAGCTGCTGCCTGCAGGCCAGGTCCTGCCCGGCCTTTGGGGGGTTTCCTGGTGTGCGGGGACACCAGGGTCTCACAGAGTCTGGCTGCTCCCGAGCAGCAGCAGCAGAACTGAGTAGTTGCACCAGAGACCGTCTGGCTTGAAAAATCTAAAATATTTACTACCCAGCTGTTTACAGAAAATTTGAGGAACCCTGGCTGATATGGCTGGCTCCCTAGCTAGCTGTGCTCCTGTCATGAGCAGACGGACCTTTCTCTTTCAACCTGGGCGAATTGTGATGCTTTAAAAAAGAACCAGGAATAATTTTTAGAAGTCAGAGTTTTCCATTAAGTGGCTTGGCCGGATTCCAGAGAGTTTCTATTCATTGACGGTAGAGCAGGACCAGGCACATGTCGTGAACACAATCCTCAGACCTCACTTTTGTTTCTGCTCAATCCCTTGTCCTTTGAACCAGCACAATAAAAGTGCTTCAATAAGCAGGGTCAAGTAGGATGGACCAGAGAGAAATGTGAAAACGAGATTACGGCTGTGATTAGAGGCCGAATGCCCTCAGTCACACAGCATGAACTGAGACCACCTTTATTATAAACAGCTGCCTGGCTGGTATAGACTAGATGGCAACTGCATTTTAAACTGCTTTGTTCAAGTGAATGAAGCATAGTCATTTTGGAAAACAGGGAAGCAAAGTTTTAAAAGAGCTGAAAAGGTTTTCAAATGCTCATATTTTTTACGTTCCTGAGGGACTTTGGTCACTTGAGTTCCTACGTGGGATGTGACGTGGTCCCACACTGGGGGGGCTCTGATCTACCCTCCCCTCACCGGCAAAGCCCTTGGACGGGGCGGCCTCCCCTTCCCAAGCTCCTGGTCGGTGTTCTTCTACAAGTATAGAAGCATCAGCTCTTTTGGTTTTGGACTGATGTGTAAATGAGAATCAGTTAACTTGGGAAGTGCGTCCACCAAGCCGTCCAGAGTTAGCTGGACATCCTCTCCTTAGGTGCGGAGACTTCTGTCCATGGGAACTGCTGGTTTCTTTGGGAGGCAGGGGGGCAGGTACATCAAAAGTCTCGATGGAGTTTATGTCTTTTGACCCAGCAAGTCCACTTCTAAGAATGTGTCCTAAAGAAACAGTGATGTGGAAAAGATTTATGGACCACACGCACTATTTAAAATAGCCAAAAATCGGAAATAATTTAAATGTCCAACAGTTGGATTCTGCTTAAACAAATTGTCATACATTTATATGGTGGAATGTCATGAAGCCTTTAAAATTAAGATTTAGAAGAAAATGTATTAACCTGGAGGAATGTTCATAGTATATTAGGAAAGAATATCAGAATAAATATGATCACTTGCAAAGTATCTCAAAGAAAATAAATCAAAACATGAGCAAAGTTTATTTCTGGGGGTGGGATTTTAAGTGTCCTGTGCATTTTTCTTCATGCTTTGGTGTTTGTACTTTCAGTATCATGTGTGTCTTGGTGTAGATATTTTTTCCTTTGACTTGAGATCTATTGGGCTTTTGAGTCTATGGACAGGATCTTCGATTAATCCTGGCAAATTCTCAGCTGTAATCTTTTCAAATACTGCCTCTGCTCCTCCTCCGTTTCCTGCCCTCTGGTCACTGATTAGACACCCTGGACCCTCTCTCTCTGTCCTCATGTCCTTGAACCTCGTTTTCATTCTTCCCATTTCTGTGGCTCTCCCTGCAACATTCCAATCATTCCTTCAACTGTATCTTTAGTGTTTCTTCATCTGTGTGTTCAGTCTATCCACTGAGTCTTAAATTTCAAATATCATTATTATTTTAAAAAATTTCTAGAACTTCTATTTGGTCATTAGTTATAATTTCTTGTTCTCTGCACGTATTTTTAATCTTGCCTTTAATTCTTTAGACATAGTAAACATAGTTCAATTACATTCTGTCTGATAATTCTAAAATCTAAAGTCCTTGTAGGTCTATTTCTGCTGTCTGTTGTTTCTGTTTATTCTCAATCATGGAGCCTCATTTCTTTTTCTTTTTTTTACTTTTTGTTTTTTTAAAAAAAAATATTTTATTTTTTAATTTTTTGGCTGAGTGGCTTGTGGGATCTTAGTTCCCAGACCAGGGATCAAACTCGCACCCTCAGCTGTGAAAGCACCAAGTCCTAACCACTGGACCGCCAGGGAATTCCCTGGAGGCTCATTTCTTTTGTGCCTGTATGAGTTTTATCTGTGAGCTCTGTAAGAGTAAATTTAAAAATGAATTTTTCTGGTCGTTGAAAGGGAAAGAGAGTATTACCTCTCCAGTTGCTACTCACTGGAAAATCATTTGTGGGTTTCTTAGAGATGAAAGATAAAGAAAAATTCCTCCAGAGAGGAAGTGCAGGGTTTTTTTTTACCCTGTTTGGAGATGCCTTAAATCCAGCTCTCAGTGTGAAGGGACTTTATTGAACTAGGAACGTGAGTTTAGGATGCAAATCTGCAGTGACAACTAGCGATGGTTGTAAGTACCTGGGGCAGGATACCCCGTCCCCTGGGCACCAGGGTTGAAAGCAGCAATGTTTCTTACATTCTTTGGAGCAGGGGAGGGACTTCTAACTTTTTTTTTTACAACATAAACCCTGCTTTTTTAAAAAAAATTTATTTATTTTTGGCTGTGTTGGGTCTTCGTTGCTGCACGCGGGCTTTCTCTAGCTGCGGCGAGCGGGGGCTACTCTTCATTGTGATGCGCGGGCTTCTCATTGCGGTGGCTTCTCTTGTTGCAGAGCACAGGCTCTAGGCGCGTGGGCTTCAGTAGTTGTGGCTCACATGCTCAGTAGTTGTGGCTCGTGGGCTCAGTAGTTGTGGCTCGCAGGCTCTAGAGTGCAGGCTCGGTAGTTGTGGCACACGGGCTTAGTTGCTCTGCAGCATGTGGGATCTTCCCGGACCAGGGCTTGAACCCATGTCCCCTGCATTGTCAGGCGGATTCTTAACCACTGCGCCACCAGGGAAGCCCCCTCTTCTTCTAATTGTTAAGCTGAGTGTGCGGTCCTCCGGGTGCCAGGCTTTGGGTGTCTGTGAGACTCCTCGGATGGACGTTACCCTGAACCCTAGTTCCTCCTATGACGTCATGGATACTGAGGCTCAGATTAATCCTTGACCCGTTTCTTCCTCTCTGTTTTGCACCGTGAATCTGACAGGACATCACGGTGGCTCTGTCTCTAGTTATGTCTGGAGTCTGACCTCTTCTCACGACCCCCTTCCGCTGTCCCCTCTGGCCTCCCCTCTAGCCTGACCACTGGCACCGCCGCTGAACATTTCCTCGGCCATTTCTCTCCCCCAATCCTGCGTTCGGCTGTGGACGTGCCGCAGCTGTGGGGGGTTGGCAGGTGTGGCCCCAGCAGAGGCTGAGACACCTGCTGGCCTGTGTCTGCCGCTCCCGCGACCTGGAGCATGGGCCCTGGTCCTCCTGTCGGCAGACGCCCCGCATCAGCCAACGGCCAGCCTCTGTCAACCCCAAACAGCAAACCGTCTGTGATGGTCAACTGTACGTGTCAACTTGACAGGCCGTGCACGGGGTGCCCAGGTATCTGTCCAAACGTGATCGCGGGTGTGTCTGGGAAGGTGTTTGTGGATGAGATGAACAGTGGAGCTGCACGCCTCCTGAGGGTGGGCCCCATCCGAGCAGCTGAAGGCCTGACCAGAATG
Source organism: Mesoplodon densirostris (assembly GCF_025265405.1). NCBI lineage: Eukaryota > Metazoa > Chordata > Mammalia > Artiodactyla > Ziphiidae > Mesoplodon > Mesoplodon densirostris. Next base: position 632,061 of record NC_082677.1, read on the forward strand.
AAAAGACTGCCCCCATGGGGAAGAGCGAAGCCGTCGGGACACTGCGTTTCTCCTGCCTTTACTCTCGGACTGAATCATTGGCTCGTTTCGGGTCTCAAACCTACTGGCCTTTGCACTGGAGTTTTACGCGATGGGCTCCCGGGGCCCCCAGCCTGTCGACCGCAGACCTCGGGGGTCATCAGCCTCTACAGCCATTGGAGGCAGCTCCTGAGCATACACCGCCATGCCGCCCAGAGGGTTCACTAGCCGGTGAATGGACGAATCCTGGAATTCTCAGCAGTAAAAAGGCATAAACTACCGGGACAGCAACAACAGACAGGGACCTTGAGAGCCTTGTGTGGAGTGAAAAAGACACAGATGAGTTCGTACTGTGTTTCCATTTGTGTGGAATTCCAGAGAAGACGCATCTGTGACGCTGGAGGGCAGCCTGGCGGTGCTGGTGAAGGGGAGGTGACCTGAGGGGCACGGGGAGCCCGTGGGGTGACGGGCACGGCCCCAGTGGCGGTGGCACTTTGGCGCACGCAGGGCGACCGTGCGTTCTGTCTCAGCAGAGCTGGTTTTGCAGAAAGAATCAGCCAGCCTGGCGGGAGTGACCTTCTCTGAAACCGTGTCCTTCGCTGCCCCAACCTGCGTCAGAGGACGTTTAGACGGTCGGGCAGAAGCCAAGCTGGGCCCAGCCCGCCTGGAGCGCAGGGGCCGGGGCGGGGGTGCCCCTCCCGCTGCTGTCCCGGGCAGGCGGTGATGCTGGCCCTGCCCACCCCCCTGCCCCTCCCTCACCCCGTGGGGGACCTGACGAGGCAGAGGCTGGGCCGGAACAGAACGTGGGGTGTCCCTGGCCCTCGGACCTCCAGCCGGCCTCACCCTCAGTCTCACGATGCCTGGAGGTCTGGGCCGAGCCGACTCCCACCTTCAACACGATCCGGAGGCCACGGATCACTTCTCACCAGGGAAAGCTTCCCAAGACAGAGTGTAAAGGAGCAAACGGAAGTCTCACGAGGCCTGGAACACGGGTGAACAGGGAGGACCTGTTTCAGCTTTAGCCGGACTTGCGAAACGGGTCAGTTCCAAATGGATGCGAGGATTCTCGGCAGCTGTTCTGCGTCTCGTCCGAACCAGCCCCGTCTGACTAGTAGAGGCGGTCCTAGGAGATCTGGTCGTGCAGCCCACGCCGGGTGGCGACTTTGCTGCTGTAGTTAAAGAATTAGTTTCTTAACCACGCCTTCAGCCATGTTAACACCACTCCCCCAATTTGAGAACTCATTAAAAGAGAAACGCTTGATCATAGAAGCAGTAACCTGAATTTTGTCCAATGCACTGAGAATTCATTTTAAATGGAAACGTGTTTTCTTGCTGAGGGCTTTGGGGGGTGCCTCGGGGTGCGAAGGAGCCAGTGCCATCTGACGTGCGTGATGTTCCCTGCAGGCTCAGAGCGCCCCTCTCGGTGCTGGAGAGAAGGTGCTCTGTGACCTGGGGCAGGTGCCTGGGCGTCTCTGTGCCTCAGCTTTTGCCCATGAGAAGGAGGTGGCGATGGGAGCCTCCCCAGCCACACACACACAGGCTGCTGCAAAGGCCGAGGGCAGAGGACACACCAGCTGTGAGGCGCATGATGCATATTTTGCTTTTGGTCTAATTTGCAGCTTTTGCCTTTGACGACACTATTTGCCTTGTGTGGTTGTTGTGAGGATTAAGTGAGTTGATTTAGGTAAACTGTCTGATAAGTTCAATAAGTCAAAGTTATTTATTTTGGAAGTTTATAGCTAAGGATGTAATTGTAAAAATTATTAATGTTGGATGATGCCTTTAAACCTAAAGTTATGTGTTATTTGCCTGTTTTCCTTTGGGTGCGGCCTTTTCACATGATCTCTGGGTGTCCATCTCACCACAACCCCATGACGTGAAAACCCTGACCCCAGGCGGCCACTAGTCTGCCTCTGTCGGTGTCAGTGTCACGTCTTGTATATCGGATATTTAATATGTCCGTAATCTTTAGGAGAATCTGACATATTAGGGAGTCTGACAAAATAGGTTTGTAATTTCTATGGAAAGTGTATAATTAGGTGTAGACTTGTAATTTTTTTTAACATCTTTATTGGAGTATAATTGCTTTACAGTGTTGGGTTAGTTTCTGCTGTATAACAAAGTGAATCAGCCATATGTATACATATATCCCCATATCCCCTCCCTCTTGCGTCTCCCTCGCACCCTCCCTATCCCACCCCTCTAGGGGGTCACAAAGCACCGAGCTGATCTCCCTGTGCCATGCGGCTGCTTCCCACTAGCTATCTATTTTACGTTTGGTAGTGTATATATGTCCATGCCACTCTCTCACTTTGTCCCAGCTTACCCTTCCCCCTCCCCGTGTCCTCAAGTCCATTCTCTAGTAGGTCTGTGACTTTATTCCCGTCTTACCCCTAGGTTCTTCAGAACTTTTTCCTTAGATTCCATATATATGTGTTAGCATACAGTATTTGTTTTTCTCTTTCTGACTTACTTCACTCTGTATGATGGACTCTAGGTCCATCCACCTCACTACAAGTAACTCAGTTTCGTTTCTTTTTATGGCTGATAGACTTGTAATTTTTAAGTTAAAAAGTTTAAGAGCATTTGACAAAGTTTGTAAATGCTATTGGAACGTATACAAGAAGTTGAAAGTTCCTGTACTTACAACTTTGATTTATTGGATTTTTAACGAGTTGTTTAAGGTTGTCATAAGTTTTTTGAGTTGGGGATATAGGTTGCATGTGCCATTCAGACATTTGAAATATTTAAGAAGAAAAATGAATATATTAAATTTATAAGTGCAGTTCATGGAGAATGTGGAGAAGATAATTAAATGGATTGATTTTTAAGAGTTTAGTTGGTTCAACTAATTGAAGGTGATTCTTACGTTATCTGAAGCTTTACACATAGTAGAACATGACGTAAGATTTGTACAATGAATGTAAAAGCTAGAGAAAAAAAGGTTTTTTTGAATTTGAACTTTAATAAGCCATCATTCATTTGAAATTTAAGTAGCTGTAAAGTTCTTTCTGTGCATTAAAGTCCCTCTTGCTCATTAAAAAAAAAACAAAAAACCCAAAGACCCAAACCACACATAGACACAGTCTCACAACTTTAATTTACACAGAGCTGGACACAGTCCACACTCAAAACTGAATGGGCCTTGGCGTTTCGTGCACAGTGCCGGCTCCCAGCCTTCGGAGGGGGGGAGGGGAGGGAGGGGGGAGGGGTTGCCTGGCGATGACCTCATCGTGGTGATGTAGGCCCTGAGCTCTACCTGGAGTGAGCAGTTGGGAGAGGAACCTGCAGACTGAGGCTTGGATCTGTGATATTAGTGTTGGCCTTTTCTTAAGAAAAGAAAAAACCCTTCCTCTCCAGAACACACTGGGTTTCCTGTGATCGCTCTGCTCTTGGTATGTGGCACGATGCCCTAGTACCAACCCCCGACACCCGAGAGGTGCCCTAGGACTGGTGTCCTAGCACCTTTGAGCGAGGGAAGCGGGACCCCAAGCGCACCCTCAGCCGCAGCCTCCATCCGCAGCGAACGGCAGGAAATCACACTCGGTTCTGCATCTGCCTCGTGTTTCGTCTGGTTTGGGCCCTAAACAGTTGAAGAACAAACCTGAAAGGACGACGAGGAGGCCCGGGGTCCGCACACACTCACACACTCGGGGTAAACGCTGGAAGGCAGGGCGCGCTTTCTGAAGGGGTTTGAGGGTCTTGGGAATGAAAGTCCTTAGCTCCCATGTTTCCTCCTTCGTGGGGACCCCGCGCACGTGTTGGGGAACCGGGACCCCGAGGCCGGCGCCGGGGGCCTCGCAGGTCTGAGCTCCTGCCAGAGGCCCGCTGACTTCCGAGGGTGACTGTTGTTGCCGTTGATCTCGCTTTCAACTTTGAGAGGAAGCTAGAAGCGGGGGCGCGGCCTCTATTCCACGAGAGTCTCTAGCTCCCCGTTTGGGCCTCCACCCCACGGACGCCCTCGGAGCCCAGCTGGCATCATCTTACCCCTGGGCGTCCCGGGGTGCCGCCCAGCCCACCCCACTGTGGACCACGGGACCTGCAGTTCTGGCGGACGGGGAAGGTCCAGGTCTGGTTCTGTCGGCCTCGCACACAGTAAAGCTGCACGTGCATAGACTCTGGGGAGGGGTGGCCCGTTGGCGCCCGGCGCCTGTTCCTGGAGCAGCAGACCGTTCGGAACGCAGGGGAGGTCCCTGCAGAGGCGGCGAGCTTTGATCCAGCGGCCCCACGTGTGACTCCCGTGGCCTCAGGCCAGGGGGACGTTCACATGCCTTCACTCGATATTCACACGTGCTTGAGAACTTATTCAATAAAACTATAAGCCATTAAAAAAACTATAAACCATTTTGTTTTTCCCAGTAAAACATGTCATGAAAACTCCTAGAGTGGCTCGAAGAAGATTCCCAGGGATGACACTAGTTTCTGGGCCGCGTTCAGAGCTCGCTACTCTCTCGTCTCTGGGAGCAGCGGGGCTGGACGGCTTCTGACGGTGAGACTTCGCCACCCGCTTCCCTCCACACGGTGCCTCCTTCCCCCTCCCGAAGGTCCCCCAGAAGGAATACTTTCAAGTGAATGACAACAACAGGAAAAGCGTGACACCGACAAGAAAAGGGAGAGGGAGGCTTTGGGAAGGAGAAGAGTTCTGTTTCTTGCCAGGTGTGTTCAGTTCATCAAGCTGTGTCCTCCTATGTGTATATTTCAGTTCAATGTAAAACTTAAACATTTTTTTGCATAGGTATATATATATATATATGTATATATTTAATCACGGTAAACTGCACAACAGAGGGTTTACTGTCTGGGCCAGGTTGAAGCGGCGTTACGTCTCGTTGCTGTGCAGCCGTCGCTGCTATCATCTCCAGAACTTTGTCACCTCGCAAAACTGAAACTCTCCCCGGATAACGCCTCTGCATCCCCCTCCCCTGGCCCGACACCCGCCCTCCTTCCTGCCTCTGTGGATCTGGCTCCTCTAGGGACCTCATGCAAGTGGAGTCACACAGTCCTTGTCCTCTGTGACCAGCTTCTTTACTGAGCATGATGTCTTCAGGGTTCATGCGTGTTTAGCAGGTGTCAGGATACCCTTCCTTTTTAGGGCTGAATAATATTCCATGATATGGAATAAACCCTTCCATTTCCATGGTATAAACCCTTCTGCTTTAAAACAAAGGTAAATGGTAGGAATGCATAGACACAAGAAAACTTTGTCAGCCCGTGGATAATTTTAATTCATTTACCTGGAGGATTTGTGTGGCGCTTCTGTGGGTCAGGGTCTACACGGAGCAATGTCTGTCCATTCTGGTCTACTCCCCACAACTTTATTTCCATTTTTCGGATGAGAAAACATTAATAAAGGCAGAGAGGTGAAACCACTTCCTCGAAGTCACAGGGCTGGAAAGAAGCAGTGCTGAGCGCAGACCCTGTCCGGTGACGGAGGCCGAGCCTGGGCTGGGCTGGACCTGCCCACCTTGCAGGGTGGCTGCGCGGCGGGGAGAGGGGAACTTCTGAGTTACAGGATGCGTGATGGCACCACTGAGCCTGCGCGGAAGCCGTGACTTCCTGCCGACCGCTTCAGGGTCACCTTGGGCCTGGCTGAGCGGGGCCTGCAGCCTGGCGGCCTGGGGTCGCCTTCCCCGACAGGGCCCGCAGAGCGCGCACCTGGGCACCTTCGCGTGGCCGTAGTCCCCCCGGCTGTGGAGAGTCCCCTCGCCGCCCCCGTGCGCTTGGCCGCCCCCCGGAATGCCTGGTGGAGTGGGGGGCGATGGGTGCCACCTCCCCTCTGAGCGCCGCTCGTGTATCCGTGGCGACGGGTCAGGACGCGCCCCTGGAGCCCCGTGCATGCAGCTCAGGCCTGGCACCGCCAGTGACGTGCTTTCCATAGGGCTGAGCCCCTTCCCAAAACTGTCCATGGGGACAGGTTTGGCACCCATGGTCACAACCAGTGAAGAGTAGGGGACTTGCCGCCAATTCGTGCCTGGTGGGGTTGCGTTTTGAATGTGGGTTTCTTTCGAGCCTTCGAAGCATCTGGGCTGGTCTTGGTGTTGTTATGCTGTGTCCTGCATCCATCCAGAAGTGGGTTTGCCAGGCGGGGGCAGTGTGAGTGGGAATATTGCATTTCTGATTAAGAACTTGCCGTCAGACACATACAGGTATCGCCCTGCGTCATAAAAGCAGAGCTACAACTACAACATTATGTGTAATTACACACAGAAGAGTCTTCCCCAAGAACCGTAAACTCCAGCCTTGCTGGGGGAAAGATCTCTTGCTCTTTAGACAGAGCTTAGCAGCTTTGTGGATGGAGGAGGACTTCCGGGGACAGACAAGAAGGTTGACATTTACAGTATGACCTCTTCCTGAGAGCCGACAGCAAGGGGCAGCAATGCCACAAGAACCCTTGGAGTCACTTTTCTAAGCTGGTTAAGTGCACGTGAAAAGACAGAAGAGCTACTGCAGTAATTCCTCGAGCTTCTCTTGTAGGGAAGAAGGTTTTGCTCCTTATTATATCTAAAATATAATATAAATAATTGTTATTTTGAAAACCTGCTCAGGAATTCCATCAATAAAAACAATGAGCCCTGCTCAGCCATAAAAAAGAATGAAATTTTGCCATCTGCAACAACCTGGAGGGCCTTGGAGGGCATCATGCTGAGTGAAGTAAGTCAGAGAAAGGCGAATACTGTGTGTTTTCACTAAAATGTGGCATCTAAAAAATACAACAGGGCCTCCCTGGTGGCGCAGTGGTTAAGAGTCCGCCTGCCGATGCAGGGGATACGGGTTCGTGCCCCGGTCTGGGAGGATCCCACATGCCGCGGAGCGGCTGGGCCCGTGAGCCATGGCCGCTGGGCCTGCGCGTCCGGAGCCTGCGCGTCCGGAGCCTGCGCGTCCGGAGCCTGCGCGTCCGGAGCCTGCGCATCCGGAGCCTGTGCTCCGCAACGGGAGAGGCCACAACAATGAGAGGCCCGCATACCGCAAAAAGAAAAAAAGAAAAAAAAAAAAATACAACAAACTAGTGACTATAACAAAAAAGGAACAGACTCATAGATGGAGAACAAACTAGTAGTTACCAGTGTGGAGGTACAACCTGCTATGTATAAAATAAATAAGCAACAGGAACATATTGTACAGCACAGGGGATACAGCCAGTAGTCTATAATAACTATAAATGGAGTATGACTTTTAAAAATTGTGAATCACTTTGTTGTACACCTGAAACTTATATAATATTGACATCAACTATACCTCCAAAAAAAAGTTTTAAAAAGTTAAAAAAAAAAAGAAAAACAATTAACTCACTACAGAACTAGTGATTTAAATTTAAGGCCAGTTTTAATTACTTATCTGGTAAAATGCTTATTTTCAGTTACAGTTTAATCTATGAAAGATACTGTTATAGCACAAAAAGTTTTAGGAAGAGTTTTGTAAATACTATGACCTAAGTTACCATTTACATATATGGTACTAGGAACAGTTCACTGTTTTAGAGTTATTTAAATTCCTAACTGACCTTAAAAAGTCTTGCTATGGCATTCCATAATGCAAAGGGGAAAAAAATCTTTTGGGCAGTAAGAAATCTTAGAGTGAATAAACTGAAGCTCTGCAGTGTAATGTGGAATTAGGAAGAGAAATACATTTTCTGACTTTAATGTACAATGTCTACATGTTATTTTAAAAAGTTATTCCGAGAATACCCTGAGCCCTCTGAAGGCAGGGGTGGGGTGGCAGGATCTTTACAAAAGATTCACCCTTTGAAATCATGCAATACTTTGTATAAGAGTTTAGTTTGGGTGGAGATCCAAAAATTGATCCATAAGTCAACGTTACAAATATCAGAAGAAAAGTTCAAAAGAAAGCATTTTAGAAAAAGCACTTTTTTCAGTAACACTAAAGAATTAAAGAAAGTGTTAATAGAAGGGGGAAAAAAAAAAAGCCTAAACAGAAAAGAGAACTAAATCTCATCAGGTTAATTTTTTTAAAGGATGTTTGAATTGTCTTCACAGTTCTTATTCTAGGTGTTCTCGTACAAGAAATCTATGATCTAGCCACTTATTTAAAGATCAAAGAAGCTGGGATATATCGGAAAGAGTCAGGCTTGTTCTTCTCCCCTTTCTCTTTTCTTTTTAAACTTAAGGTATCTTTTTTGTTAATTTCATGGGGGGAAAACAACTCAGTAAAATAAAGTTTAAAAAAGGGAAAGTGAGTGATGATGTGTGAAGTGTTTTAGGATTTTAAAAAATGGATTTAGGCACTGTGAATGCAGTAATACTTGACATTTTGTAACCACTATAGATTGTGCAGTGCCAGCCGGATGACCGGGCTTCCAAAAACAGGGGTGGAAGAATATAATTGTCTTGTACGCTGTGGATTAAAGAAACAGAGTGTGTAAATGTAATAGGTATGGCATTTCAGTTTAAAAATAAGCTTAGGGATTTTAAAAATTTCTATTAAATTGGGAGGAAAATAGTTTCAGTGAAATTTCCAAATAATTAACAAGCCAGAAGAAATACATCTGGAATCTTGACCACAGGGGTGATGGTTTCTGTTTTTAACACACATATTAGTGCTAAAAGTGATTGAATAGAGGCAACCGTTTCCCTGGCCATGTCCCTGTGAGGGAGGAGGACCGTGGCCTTCAGGGTCACGGACGCCCCAAATAGCAACATAATGTAAGACATGCTTTCATTGTTTACACGAACTGAAATCAAAACACTAACCTGAAGAAATACCACACTCACCGTGGAATTGTGAAATTTTGCTTCTTTATCAATTAGTGGTTTTCAAGTAGGAGCATCTAATTTTACCCTCCTGACCCGGCACTGAGCGGCCCTACTAGACTATAGACCAAACTGGCACCTTCACCAACTTGCAGGGAATAAAATCCACATTTAAAGTGTAGAAACGAACTACAATTACAGTTTTCACTTCCATCTCCAGCCCCACTCAGAATCACATCGTGGGTCACGATTGTACCTGACATTTGTCCTGGTGGAATCTGGGGTACTGAGAACATTCACAGCCACCCAGCAAGCTGTCCTTTCACTGTCTGGTCTCTGCGACAGCGGCTGAAGCTTTTTTATCAGAAAGCTTTTCAAATTTGGATTTTCTAGCGGCCCTTCTCGCCCAGGAAAACTCAGCCCCACAGCCGGGGGCCTGAGGCATCCCCTGTGGGTAAGGAATTACCTTCTCTCCAGTGCACCAGCCTGGGGAGAATGGAGAAAATAGCCACTTGGATAAGTCTCTCCATCAGTCTGCTGGGAAAGGCTTTAATTTCCAAGCAGGCGGTCACCAGCCAGCTGTACACAGTCACCTTTTCATCAGATTGTCAGTGGGTCACTCTTTATGATATAAGACACAGCCTGGGCTTCCCTCATGGTGCAATGGTTAAGAATCCACCTGCCAGTGCAGGGGACACGGGTTCAAGCCCTGGTCTGGGAAGATCCCACATGCCGCGGAGCAACTAAGCCCGGGCGCCACAACTACTGAGCCTGTGCTCTAGAGCCCACAAGCCACAACTACTGAAGCCCGCACGCCTAGAGCCCATGCTCCACAGCAAGAGAAGCCTCCGAGATGAGAAGCCTGTGTACCGCAACAAAGAGTGGCCCCCTCTCGCTGCAACTAGAGAAAGCCCACATGCAGCAATGAAGACCCAACGCAGCCAAAAATAAATTAAATTAAAAAGAAAAACCACAACAGTCTGCTGTGGAGTCTGGCCCCAAATGCATCATCAGGAAGTTACAGTAATTCACAAAAAGATGAATCAGGTGGGGCAGGGTACAGTTTTGTGGGACAAGAACTGACCAGCCGCAGAGGAGGTAGGATGTGAGGTGTGACAAGGACCAGGCTCAACATCACCAGTGTCCACTGGCTTGTACACAAACAGCGACGGGACCCCTGTGTCATCTTCTAGCCTCCCCGGTCAGCGCAGGATCCGTGTAGATGCCAAACGGGGCCCTCGTCCCAACCAGCACATGCACTCACGCGGGCAGGAGACCCCGACACTGTCACTCATGCTTCCGAAAGCAAAGAGGCTGCCCACAAAGAATGGTTAGGAAACTTGAAGAGTTTTATTTTGTACTGTTAAAAAATGTAGGTCGTGGATTCATCTGTATAAATAATTTTTCTGGCAACAGTAGTTAACTTTTAACCTCCCATTCAAAAACTTCACAACTTCAAGCGTTTGAAATGCACTTAAAGATTTCCCCTGCTTTTGTTTTATATGGTCCATTTTCATAGTAATTAGCCGGCTCATAAAGTCAAAGAATTTCTTTCAAAATAAAGTTCAAATTTTTACTAGTATGTAATGGGACACATTTGCATTCTCTTGGTCAGTATCCATTTTAATACTTTTATTTTCTTTCATTTTTTCCCTGAAAGATAGAAAGTGGGGGAAATAGGCTTACCTGTACGACTCAGATCAAAGCACAAAATGTCATTTAAAAAATAAATACCTAAGGCATACCGGCCACCCTTCCACTCAGTTTCCTCGGCTGTTCAGACTTATCTCAAGGGTCTGCTCTCCCCCTGCCGCGGTTCTGCCTCTGGTGGGCGGCTGCTTCCTGTCACTTGTCATGAAGTGTGTGGCTTGATATCCTGGGCTTCACATGCCGGTTCAGAAACTCAGTGACGCTACATGGACTTGCTCAAAACCTTTTTTTAGTGCGGTTTGGCAAATATCCCAAATGAAATTCAACTCTAAGTTAAAGTCTCACACAGAGATAAGGCTAAGAGCATCTAGACTTGCTGGGCCGTCCAGAGGCTCCGGGGCGGGGATGGGGGCGTAGGAAAGGAAAAGCGAATTGCCCCGAACTGAAGTGCCGCAGACACCCCCGCTTTGCCACCACAGAACAGCGCCCCGCGGAGACCGCAGCACCTGCGGAGGCGGCCGGCGTGCTGGGCGCGGGGGCTGCTGGGAGAATCTCTGGCGGCCCCGCCCCTGCGCCCCCTCCCTGCCTCGGACGCGCTCCCCACTACCTCCCAGCGTTAGGAACAGCAAGCACTGACACACGAGCCCGACCCCCGCTCGCCCCCTCCTCCCGCCTCCAGGCTCCACCGCCGGTGCGAGCCCCCTGGGTCTTGGATGCTAGGCCACCGCTAGATGGCCAAGTCACTGGCCCTGGCCCGGCCGCCGCTGGATTTACTGGCCTTGCTGGACCGGCCGGGGTCTGCGGGGAGCTCGGGGGACGCGTGAAGCTCCACGGCAGTCACCGCCCCCTCCCCGTCGCCGTCGCCCGAGCTCCCCGCCCCGCCCTCCGGAGGGGGCTGCTGGGGGCCGGCCGGGGGCTTCGGGGCTGCAGGCGCGGACAACGGCGGGGAGGCCTTCCCGGCCGAAGTCTGCTGCTCGGCCTCCCGGTCGGCCCAGTTCGGCGCCGTCGCGAGCAGGTGCTGGTGGCCGCTGGGGAAGCCAGCCGGGTGGCCCTTGCCGGGGGTCCCGGGCAGGGCCGCCGGCGGAGGGGGCTCGGGGTAGCCTGGGGCCGACGCCTGCCCCAGGGAAGAGGCCGAGGGCGCGTAGTAGGGCGGGAACCCGATGGTGAGGGCGGGTGGGTTGGAGTGGGAGGGCGGCAGGAGGGGGCTCCCACACCCAGGCTTTGCGGCCCTCACGCTGGAGCCGGGAGTGTCCGGGGGGTAAGGGTCGGTCATCCCCTGTTTCAGCTTCTTCCAGCCCAGGTGGTAGATCTCCAGCATGTTGAGCAAGAGGGACACGCAGGCCACGGCCAGCATGAAGAGGATGAAGATGGTCTTCTCCGTGGGCCGCGAGATGAAGCAGTCCACCGTGTTAGGGCAGGGCCACCGGTCACAGCGGTACAGCGGCTTCAGCTGGAAGCCGTACAGGAAGTACTGCCCGGCGATGAAGCCCACCTCGAACAGCGTCTTGAAGATGATGTTGAAGACGTAGGTGCGGAGCAGGGCGCCGGCCAGGCGGACCTTGCCCCGGTCGTCGCGCACCGGGGGCCTGTCCTGCCCGAGGGGCGGGCCGTCGGTCTGCAGCCGCTCTTCCTCCCTCTCCTTCCTCTTCTGCTCCATGCGCACCAGGTGCAGCACGTGGCCCAGGTAGATGAGGGTGGGCGTGGACACGAAAATGATCTGCAGCACCCAGAAGCGCACGTGCGAGATGGGGAAGGCGCGGTCGTAGCACACGTTCTCGCAGCCCGGCTGCTGCGTGTTGCACGTGAAGTCCGACTGCTCGTCCCCCCAGACCTCCTCGGCCGCGGCCCCCAGCACCAGGATCCTGAAGATGAACAGCACCGTCAGCCAGACCTTGCCGATGACGGTGGAGTGCTCCTGGGCGTTCTCTAGGAGTCTCCCCAGGAAGCTCCAGTCGCCCATCGCTTCGGATTGCTAACCTGCAAAGGAACAGGCTCGTTACTAGGCAGGCTCGCCAGGTGAGCTGAGGGTGCGGCCCCCGGGCAGCCCTGGGCCCCGACGGGCGTCGGAATTCGCTGCCATGGGGAGCTATGCTCCCACTGACCAGCGGGAACTCTCCACGGGAAGGTGTGTGCGTGCACGTGCACGCACAGGTGTGTGTATGTATATGTGTGTAGGTATAGGTGTGAGCAGGCACCTGCATGCGTATCTCCCGGCTGTCCACCGAGCAGGGTTTGGTAGCTGTCCACAGCACGTGTGGCCCTGAGCGGCGGCAGTTACACGGCACAAGTGCCAGCGTGAGGGAGACGACCGCAGGCTGCTCACGCTCTCACTTCAGAGCCGAGGACGCTAGGAAAGGTGCCCGAGGGGAGGGACCTCTCCCCAGCCTCCCGACTCCCGTCCTGGTCTCGTCCAGCGGCTCTCGGGGGCCATGATGCTCTGCACCCAGCTGGGTGGGTTCCTAAGCGGACCTTTCTGTTCAGGTGAAATCAGAGGGATTTTCCCAAACGGCCGCGGTTCCCAGGCCACTGCTGTGACTCCTGCCATGTCCACCTACTGCCTCCCCTCCCCCCCCTCCTCACCAGGCAAATGTTCCACAAACGGTCAGCTCGCTGCAGGCCCAGCCATGCCGCCTCCCCCTGCAAGACGGGACCCGGGCGCACGCGGCCAACTGCCCCACGGGAGGCGGTGGGGGAACCCAGGGGCCTCCGTGCCCTGATGCAGGGCACTGCCAGCCTCACGTGTACACACACAGACACACACACAGATACACACACATGCACAGACACACGCATGCACACACACGCACACAGACACACACACACAGATGCATGCACACACAAGACACACATACACACACTCATGCACACACACACAGACACACAGAGACACATACACAGATACACACGCATGCACACAGACACACGCATGCACACACACACATGCACACACGCACAGATACACACACAGACACAGACACACACACAGATGCATGCACACACAGACACAGACACACACACTCATGCACACACGCATGCACACACACAGACACACACACGCATGCACACACACATATATACACACTCATGGCCCTCCAGTGGAACCAAAGACAACTCTTCTCACATTGAATTTTAAAATGTTTAAAAATATTGATGTTTATGAGTTGGTTCTGAGGCAAAATACAAAACTTTACTGTGACCTAAAGAAACAGACAAAAGTTAGCTCTCTTTAGACCAAATTTCCAACTCTGTTTTGGTTGTTTGAGATCTTTCAAGACATCTTACTCTTCTCAGATCCCACCGGCCCCCCTGCCCCTGACTGTGACTGGCACCTGTTCTATTTTGCTTGTTCTCAGAGGGTAAAATGTTTAAATTTAGAGACAACTTACTGAACGTGAAGGAAGTCAGGTGTCAGGCACTTTCTGGGTTAAACCTGACTCTCACGCAGACACTGCAGCCGCCCATCTGGGCCTGGACGGCACCGCCTCACCCCGGCCCCCCTCCCCCTGCCGCCCCCCTGCCCCTGCTGCCCGCCAGCCCATCCGGGCAGGACGAGGCCGCTGTGCCCCCAGCGCTTCATTCGAGTTTCCGCACCTGCTGTTTCTTCACCTTAAAGCTCGGCCGGAGGGCGGGGCCCGGCCTGCTGACGTCCACACTTAGGCCACCGTGGGGCCGCGCTGGCCCTTCGTCCTCGTCAGGCTGCGCCCGCGGGTCTGCCACCCTCCCCAACCGCCGCCCGGCCTCAGAGGGCCCCCGGCGGCGTGGCCTCAGGCCTCCACAGAAAACCTCCCGGACGGTCCTGACCACCCGTGGCCTTGCCCTTTGGTTCCAGTTCTGAGGCCACGGCCCTTTGTCTGACACCTGCAGGTAGAGGGGTCGGGCACAGGGCACTCAGGGCCTCACCAGCCGAGCACTGTGGGCCATTCGGTCCTTCTCCTGCCTCGTCGGGATGAGCGGGCGCAGGTCATCCTTGCTGGGGAGCCGTCGGAGGGATGTGCCAGGCCGAGGGCAGCAGGTCCGCACAGCCGGCGCCCAGAGGGAGGGGACCCGGAGACTGGAGAGTGTTGCTGGCATCTCCCTGCGGGGCCAGGGAGGCGAAATGTCCTGCAGAGTGTGTGTGTGTGTGTGTGTGTGTGTGTGTGCGCGCGCGCGCGCGGGAAGGGGGCAGCACCCGCGGCATCTGCCCTTTTATTAGGAAACCAGACACAGGAAGGAACCGTCCCACCCCAAACGCCCTCTGCTGAGAGACGCGGGCTATGGAGGGGCTTGTTCAGTCAGTCAGAGGGAGGAGGCGCGGTGGCCCAGCCTCTCCAGAGCCCTTGGGTCCAGGGGCCGCAAAACACTTCCAAACAATGTGCCTTAAAGCTGCACCACGACCCCCAAGTGCAGCCTACAGAAGGGGGTTACCACCTGCAAACCCAGCGGGCATCTGGCAGCTTCCAAGGCAAACTAAGTCCACGACGGCACCAGTGAGCATGTGTCCCTGGTGGTGGAGAGCCTGTGTCCCCCCGTGGGTGAGACTGCGTCCCCGGGGGGAGCACCCATCCCCTGCACTGAGCGGCAGCACAGGCTGGGACGCTTTCCTGGGAAGGAGTTTCGTCTATGTGTGAAGAGCTGTGGAGGTGAGGACATCCTGACCCACAATTCTACTTCCAGGACGTCACACGAAGGAGCTAATCAGAGCCTTTGATAAGTGGTGCACACGGACGTTTACTGTAATACTGCTGAGAAGAAGGAACACTTGGGAGTGAAGTGTCCCCTGAAAGACGAACAGTTAAATGAAGACGAGCAGCTGTCTGTCCACGGCGACATGGTGGTCTGGTGACCCAGCTGCCACGCCCAGTGCTGCTCTTCTCGAACATGACCAGGAAGGGAGTTCTTGCTTTCCCGTCTCCTTGTGTGGCTGGCGGTGACTACAGAAGGCAGTTCTATCCAATGATGTGTGAGAAGCCAGCTGGGGAACCTCTAGGAAAGCCTCTGGATTTCTGATAAAAGGGCAGGCGTTACTCGTGCTGTCCCCTCCTCCCTTCTTTCTACATTGAGTACAGATGTGATGCCTGGAGCTGGGCAGCCGTCTTGCAACCACGTGTCGTAAGCGTGAGGGAACCATCAAAAAAGTCCCCAGGCCCCTGCTGTGACACTGTGGACCTGCTGAATTGACCCCAGCTGACACCTCCAGACTCACGGAAGAGGAAGAACCTTATTTGCTTGTCAGATTTTCTGTCGCCTGCAGACAAAAGAACTCCCAACTGATATGCTATCTTAAAATCTTTATAAAATAAGGCCAGGCATAAGTGAAAAGCCACGGTTCATTCATAACTACCAAAATGTAAGGTATTCATTAGATTTTGCAAACATTTGTACGTGCAAATAGGAAAAGGAACGGCAGGGATGATAACTGCAATGTTAACTGCAGGGTTCCTGAGAACCGGGCGATTTTCTGTTCTTTTCATATTTGTTTGCATTTCCCATTACAACTTAGCACATTTATCATCATAAAAGATTAATGACCATGACTTTCATTTTCTGAAGTTCTAGTTTTGGAAAAAGTCTGCCAATTCCTTTCTCATTGTTCTCTCATTATGGTCTGTAACCTTAGATCTCTTAAATCGTGTCCCTAATAAACACGCAAAGGACGAGCACAATACGTGTTGCACCACTGGCCCAACAGTGGCCGTCACGGAGGACACAGGGCTTGCCCTGGGCTATGTTCTCCCCCCGCGGTGGGACCCCAGGTGCGCAGGGGCCGGACTGTCTCCTGCTGCTCCCGGCCTTCCTACCACACTTTGAAGCTTTGGTTTTGTTGTGGAAAACGCATGAATGAATGAATAAAAAAGTTAACCAAAGGGTTGAGTATCTTTTGGGAGACTTGCAACATGGGGCCAGGTCGGATCCAGACGGGAGCCTCCAAAGCTCCTCAGCCTGTCTCTCCAGACAGCACACAGAGGCCTTGGGGTGTGTTGTCAGTACCACGCATCCCTAATAGCAATTAAGGAACAAAATAACAGCAGAGGATGAGACCCTCAGAACAGCAAGCTCTGCTGGGCCAAGTAAGGACAGAAACCGACGACAGACAGACTCCACGCCCTACTGAGGCCAGAGTGGACCGTCCTGAGAGGCAGTCGGCAGAGGAAACGTACCATCCAGGTGCAGGGCCATCTCAGGACGAAGCTAGAGCCGCCCACAGGCCCCAGAGCCCAACGCTGTTACACCACTGAGCTCACACGGAGGTGGGACGTTAATTTTCTTCATGGGATGGCATTTGACTGTTTTCTATTTTTATCTCAAGGAAAAATTTCATTCTGACACTATTGCAGAATGAAGAAGATCTTATGTCTCAAAGTTTACGTGGCCGCTTTCCCATTCTTCCGATGGTTGTTTTCCTTCCAAAATTATATGTTTCCCCTTGGGCTTGAGGTCATGTCGTTCTCCCTTCCGGTCCATCAATGGTTATTTGCTCAGTGGCAGCCTGCTGTCCAACTCTGGGCCACAGGTTCCGTTGGACACAGTAGAATTAAACACACCTGCTTCTGAAATCTGTGTGTGGAGACGGAAGTCAGGAAAACGGGCAGTGATGCAAGCGAAGAGGGTCTCAGAGAACAAGGACATCTGTGTGAAATCATGTACCCAGGGAAGAGGGGGGTTTGCCGCAGGATCAGGCGGTGCGGCTTCGGGAAGCACGAGGGGGAAGGAGTGCCTTTCCAGGCCGGAGCATCATCCCGGTGGCCATGGCAAAGGTGCGGTGGGCAGTCAAGGGGGCGGGGCGGGGGCCACAGGGCGGACGTTCACCCCGAGGGGACAGGACCCTGCAAGTGTTGCTCAGAAAGAAGGGCCTTGGGCAAAGGGCGGTGATCTTGGGTGAGTGCCGAAAGAGGCGCGACAGGGGAAGAGGACGGGAAGGAGACACGTCGTGAGGACGGAATAGAGCAGCACGCGGTGTCCGTGCGGAGCCAGAGGAGCACGGGGGCGGGGGCGGGACGCGGAGGGAGAGGAGCTGCCTTGCTCGTTCCGGAAGGAAGGGGCGATGGAGGCCGCAGCTCGGGGCGGAAGTGCTCGGGGCGGAAGTGCTCGGGGCGGAAGTGCTCGGGGCGGAAGTGCTCGGGGCGGAAGTGGTGTCATGGGCACGTGGCATGGGCACGCAGCAGGGCCGCCTCTCCCGTGGGAAGACCCACCTCGAGGAAAACCTTAGCGGCAACGTGGTCGGGCCGCTCCCGCCGCCTGCACAGGCCAGGCCCTGCGGGGCAGCAGGTGCCGGAGGCGCCGGGCCGGTGGAGCGGGGTGCCCGGAGAAGCAGAGACGAGGCCCTCTGAGGTAACAACATGGCGGCCACGGACGCCCTTCCAGTGCCCAGGCTGTGGGGCAGACAGGGCCCAGGGCACTAGCGCCCGGCGGAGGGAGGCTCTCTGGACGGAGCTGCGGCGCCTGGCACCGCGGAGGAGGGACCACGAGGCAGAGCAGGGGCAGCCGCAGCCAGGGCGGGGGCGGGGGGGGCCAGTGTGGGAAGAAGCTTCTGCAGAGCGTGGACACGAGACAGGACTCCTCTGTGAGCCACAGTGGGCGTCTTCTCGGGCACGGGCTGGACCTGAGCTCGAGAAGAAAAGAGTTGGACAGCAAGGGGACCGGGGGCTCAGGCCTGGGTGCCCTGGAGCCGCAGGGAGCTGGGGGCACAGGGCGGGGCGAGAGGGGCGCCGGGGAGGGTGGCGGCCTCCCCGAGAGGGAGACACGGAGCGGAGCTTGGGGCGGAGCACGGCTCTCAGCTCCCGGGAGAGGGCAGGCCAGGGTGGCTCGGAGGGAGCTGAGCAGCGGGCAGGCGGGGGTCGAGCGGGTCAGAGGCACAGGCGAGCGGAGGCCGATGGACCACGGCGCTGGTGACCAGCACCCAAGCTCTGACTCCAGGTGAGACGGGAAGGTACTGGGTGGGGGGCTTGAACAGCTGTGATGTAATCCCACCCATGTTCTCACGGGACCCCTGGCATCTGTGCTGAGGACTGTCTTGGGGGCCAGGGTGAAAGCAGAGGGTCCGATGGGGGCGGGGCAGAGGGCGCACAGGGTCACGTCGGAACAGAGCGCAAAGAGGAAACAACTCAAAATAAATGTGTCAACATAACAGAAGACTCATTCTTCTTCTACTCTGGGGAGGTGACCCAAACATGTAGCTCTGTCCAAACTCCGAAGAGCAAGAGAGAAGCCAGCCCTGTAAGAGCCGGCCCGATTCAGGGCCACAGCAACGTGGAAAAGTTCAACCACAGAGACAAGCATGAAAGAGGAAAAAGCTGAACCTCCAAAGTGTCAGACTGGGGCCTCCCTGGTGGCGCAGTGGTTGAGAGCCCGCCTGCCGATGCAGGGGACACGGGTTCGTGCCCCGATCTCGGAGGATCCCACATGCCGCGGAGCGGCTGGGCCCGCGAGCCATGGCCGCGGGGCCTGTGTGTCCAGAGCCTGTGCTCCGCAACGGGAGAGGCCACAGCAGTGAGAGGCCCGCGTACAGCAAAAAAAAAAAAAAAAAAAAAAAAAGTGTCAGACTGAGTAACACGGGACACTCTCTCCGCAAGAGAAGGACTGATCTCAGCGACCAGCAGGACACCCAGTGGCAATGGCTGCAGACACAGTGGATACCTGGCAGGACAAGTCCTTGGCTTTGTTCTTCATATTTGTCTCAATAGTTTTTGGCCTTTTATTTCTTCCATATGAAATTTAGGCAGAGCTTGTCAAGTTCCACAAAAATCCGGACACCGTTTTGATTGGAATTGCATAGGATTCACAGATGAATCAAATCTACCTCTTTACAATGTAGGGCCCCCACCACTAAGCACAACTGCTCCACGGAGGGCATCTTTATGCTGTTGGACGCCGTCCTGAAAGCTCTTACACACCTTTTGTTAGATTTATTCCCAGGTAGCTTTGTGGTGGTTCTAATTCTTCGTTCTAAATAGTTGTTTTCATTATAATTTCTGAGTAGTTATTATTGCTACCTAGGAACCTTATTTCTATATATCGATCTTGTATCCAGCGACCTGTTAGAAAGCCCCTCCTAGTTGCAAAAAGTCAGGAGATTCCTTTGGATTTTCTGTGAAGGACACACGATCATATCGTCTGCCATGAAGAAGAGATGTGCGTTCGAATCCCTGTTTTTTTTTTTCTTGCCTTCTTGCATTGGCCTGGACTTCTGGTACAATGTGGACATGGTGACATCTTTCCTTGTTTCTGCCTTAAAATGAATGCTTCTGAAGTTTTATCACGGAGCGTGATGTTTCAACTTGTATCTGGCGAAGAAATTTTCCTTCAGTCTTTGTCTGCTTTTGTTTTCTAAATCATGAACAAGTATTGGATTTAGTGGAATACTTTTTTTCCCCCCTGCATCTATGGTGATTTTTAGATGGTGAAACACCTTACTGGTCATGACTTTATTTTTAATATACTATCAAATTAAACTTGCTACAACTTTATTTTGGATTATGTGTTTGTTCATACTTAAGATTGATCTCAACGTTTTTTTGTACTATCATTGGATTTTGGTAAGAAAGTTATTTTAACCTGAAAAATTAAAAATTCTCTATGTAAAAAGCTTGTATAAGAATGTCCTATAATAGCTTTTGGGACTAACGTCTTTTTTTTTTTTTTTTTTTTTGTGAGGGGGTTAGGAGGATGACTAGATCACAAATTCAATCTCATCAACTGTTATTGACATACAAGTAGGTTTGCTATTTCTTAAGTCTTTTTTTTTTTTTTTTTTTTTTTTTTTTTTGCGGTACGCGGGCCTCTCACTGTTGTGGCCTCTCCTGTTGTGGAGCACAGGCTCCGGACGCGCAGGCTCAGTGGCCATGGCTCACGGGCCCAGCCGCTCCGCGGCATGTGGGATCTTCCCGGACCAGGGCACAAACCCGTGTCCCCTGCATCAGCAGGTGGACTCTCAACCACTGTGCCACCAGGGAAGCCCTTCTTAAGTCATTTTTGATCGTTTACATCTTTTGGAGAATTCTCCATTTCATTTAAATTTCAAATTTATTGGCATAAAATTGTTCATGGTATTTTCTTATGATTTAAAAAACCCTATAATATCTGTAGTTAGAGTCCTTTGTTTGGTTCCAAATATTGTTTGAGACTTAAAATATTAGCCTTGCTAGAAGTTTCTCTTTTATTAAAGAACCAACTTTGATATGCTTGAAACAGAATGAGAGGTTATTTTTTTCAATGTCTTACCATGCATGCTATATTCACAGTACATAGAATACATCTACCAAAAATTCCTATGGATCTTTTAAATAGATAATGAAGATTTCAGTGTTTACTGGTAGTTTTATAAATGGCATACATACAATTTAAGAGTATCCTTTACCTTAGTATAAAATTATTCATTATTATATAGTTCCGGGGGTTTTCTTTCCTAATTTTAAATGGAAATTCAACTTTTCAATAATGTAAGGCTCTGGCAGGAAACATCAGTCTCATCCAGAACCAACTGACTTAGTGAAATTATAATACACTAACTTTCAACTTCTTTATTAATAATTCTAAAGCACTTCTAGTATTGTATATTTTATTGGCAGAGGATAAATCTCCAGAAACATAAAATTGTTTTAAAATAATATTTTAATTATCTTATTTATTAAATAAGAATGTATGGAAAGCACTTTTAATAGTTCCTGCCATCCATGTATTATTATTATCCTCATATTTTTCTCTTTCATGTGGGGATTTTAATCATTTATGAATATTCAAAAAAGTCTTTCTTTGGCTAAGGTGAATATGGGTAACACTTTGATCTTTAGTCAAAGGGAAGTACTCATCGGTCTTTGCTTTTGACCTTCTGTCACTTGCAAGCTTAGTGAGAGCTAATTTTAAATTAGAAGCAATTTAAAGACTGTGTTAGTTTAAGAACAAATGCCTTTAATGTTGTATATTCAACAATGGCAAAATTAAAAGTACACTTAAGTTTTTATCCACAGTATTTCCTCTCAAAATACTTGAATAAAATAAATATTCCCTCTAGATATCAGTATCACATCACCGTTCCACAATTAGAGTTCTAATATTAAGCTAGAAAATTACCAGCTGGTTGAGCTTCAGTTCAGTTGACAGAAAATGTAGATAGTCTGGAGTGGAATTAGAAACATGACTGTCTTCCAAGACTATTCATGCCATGCAGGGCTCCCTCTTTAAACCCTCCAAATAGCTTCCCTGCCCCACTACCCTGCAGGCTCCTCTAGTTTTTCTGCCTATTATTAAACAGCATTATACGTTCCTAGAATGACCTCTGTGAAAGACCTAGGAATACCATTAGAATTTTTCACTTACTCAAACATTTTATTTAGACATTTCAGTGTTGTGTTAATTTTAATGTACTTCAACATCAGCCCTAAGGTTTTAATAACTGAATAATGAAAAGAAACTCATTGCCCTTAACTTAATGCATCACTTTCTGAAGGTTGGTTTGGGCCAAGAGTAAAAAACAATCAAGAAAACTATAGGGGTGCAATAGCTACCAGTGCTCTGAATAGCTCATCGTGTCTGAAACACAAGGTCAGGAAGTCTGAATAATACACCAAACCCTGACTTCATAAATGCAGTTAAAAGGTAATTTCCGTATATAAATCCCAATGACACCTTTCAGGAATCTTACTCATAATCCATGGAAGGAATATGGAATCATAGCATTTTAGAGCTGAAAGAACCTTAGAAGTGGCCCCAGTATCCTCGTCATTTCACAGATTGGGAATGGAGGCCCAGAGAGGGTTCTTTGATATGCTTGAGGTTGCACAGCGCACAGTGCTGAAGTTGGCACGAAAACTCCTGACTGTCTACTCTGGGTCCCCTTCCACATGACTTCACGGGATTAAGCACCAGGCAGACTGTCCAGATTACAACACTTGCCTTTTGAGTTGTTTCTGCCACACTTTAAAACATATGTGTAGAGACACGGGTTAGAGCACATTTTAAGCTTTTGCTTTTTTCTTCCAGTCCAGAGTATCTACAATTGTTAAATATTATTGAATGTGCTAACAACAGCCAGTTACTTCATCATATAAATTGGAATTATCATTTTAAAGCAAATTCCGGTATTATCTTCACTCTTGCAAAAACATACTGTTTTTAGAGACACGTGTGTGCTGTTTAGGGTCACATGTTCGACAGCCTTATAATTATGGCATTTTATTATTCCATTTATATTACAGACACAAATTACATCTGTCAAAATGTTTTCTACTTTTTGCAGAAATAATAATTTCTATAGTATAAATAGAATTTGAATTTCCTTATTCAAATTTATTTCTATTAGTATAAACCAGAAATCTCTTCCCTGTTCTAGAATAAAAGATTCATTTTAAAGCTAATGGGAAATGGAGTTTCATGAATAGATGAGCATTCATGGAGCTAATCAGGTGATCTGAATGAAAAAACTTAAGTGATTTTTATGTTTAGTATCATTTAGTTTGTTAACAGGAAACTTAAAGCAAACCACAAACTCTTCAAATTAAAGAAAATGTAAGAATGCAGAAACCCTTACATCAACCGTTATTAAGTCACAACTTTGAAGATGCAGATACTAAAAAGCAAGTTGTAGAGTACTAACCTATCTATCATGATGAATTTTCCACCACTGTAAGAATGAAAATTAAGATGAAAATCTATCGCTATTTTATTGCTTTTAAGAATTACTTTGAAATTGCAAAAACATACTGTTTTTTTTAACATCTTTATTGGAGTATAATTGCTTTACAATGTTGTGTTAGTTTCTGCTGTATAACAAAGTGAATCAGCTACATGTATACATATATCCCCATATAAACATACTGTTTTTAGAGACACATGTGTGCTGTTTAGGGTCACATGTATTGGATATTTTCCCCTCTTCAAGTTAGTAAACGTTTATCAAATGCTTATTACGTGTGTGGGACTGTGCTACACACTAGGGTTACCAGAATAATTCAGATCCCATCCATCCCCTCAGTGTATGGAAGAGGCAGGCTTGTAAAAAACTGGACAAAATGTAATATGACACGTGTTACAAAGTACTGGTAATGGCCCTGATTGGGGAGGGGGGTGCTGATACAGTCGGGAGAGAAGGAGATGGTATATTGAGATGGCAACTGAGTTTGGCTGTATTTCTTCACACACAGACCCTGGGAACCATGCCTTCTGTACAGGGTGAAGTGCTTCTCAAAGGCCTTCCCACTGTCTAGAGTGTCCCAATATTTTAATACATTACAAAAGCTATGTGTTTAGTGATGTATTTATGTGCGACACTGAGGTAAACATCCTAAAGGCATGTGTAGCCTATTCTGTGTTACGTGTTCAAGTAATGGTAACAGGTGAAGTGCGAATTATGGTTTAAGTTCTCTACATGTGTGAGACTGTGTAACATGGTTGTGATAAATACATATAATTATTTTGAAGTCTCAAATGTGTAGTGTAAAAGTTATCTTAGTTAAGAAAATGAACACAAAATATAAGCAACATTCAGGGAAATTATGTCAAAATTCTTTTTCTCATTGGCAAACAATGAAATTCTGTTACATGCCATTATTATAAGACAGCTTTAAGCCAGTTAGCATTTGCTGGTCGACATGAACAGCATTGTCTAATTAGTTACAGTTGTAAAGTTTCTGTGAATTACTTTACACGACAGTCACGTGCACTGCCCTCATTAGATGCTTATCTCAACAAGAACCAAACTGCTGAAGCAGTGGAACCCGTGCCAGATTGATTAGCTGATGCTTACTTTGAATATACTGACCTTCGGAAAAAAAAGTCCTTTTTCCTCTTTAATCTTTTAATGTCTGATTTGCAATACATTTCACACCACATTGATGGCCTGCCAGTGAAGTGAAGCACATGTCATAAATCATCATTTTGAATTCTTGGGTGATAAAAACCAAAGCTGTTCGCATCCCGGCTGTTTGTATACAACCATTTTTAAATGGCACATCTGGGCGATATCTTGATAAAGCAAAAACTGGAGGACTCCCCTGGTCGCTGAAGTCCCTGTCACAAATACTCTGAACCGAGAGGTCTGCACACTAGGACGGATTCTGTTCACCAGACCAGACAGCACAGCAAATGCCTGCGCCTCACCGCGACGACAGTCAGCACAGCCCCAAAGGGGCTCCGGCAGGGCGCAGATAAGGGATCTTTCCACTCTCTACAAATTCTACTTAAACACACCACCACGCGCACACCCGGCAAGAAATGAGGTCTTGGCGCTTAGAGCCAAAGTCTTTCCTTAAAAACTTTGAGAGTTTCTTAAAGGAACGCAGGCGAGGCAAGACCTTCGGGAACAGCAGCGCGCACCCCGCAGGGAGCCTGGCGAGGCCGGCAGCGGCCCAGCGTCCACAGGGTCCTTCAGACCCTGGACCTGAACTTCTAGGGCAGGTCCCGCTCCCCCTCAGGGGAAAAACCCAGGAAGAGGCCTGAAGCCGCCTCCAGCCGCCCACCCAGGAAGCCATCGCTCCGCCGAGCTCTCCAGGAGCAAAGGGGTGGCAGTGGCTCCGAAAGCCTCCAGGAAGTGCCCGAGCCCCGCTGTCCGTTCCCGCTGCCCCCAAACGACCCCCAGATTCCCGAGGGAATTCCCAGCAGCCCGCGCTTACCCACCGCGCCGACCCGGTGCGCTCCTCCCGCGGGCAGGGCTCGGGCCGCTCTGCCGGACACCGCCGTCCCGTGCGCGCGGCTCGACGCGTGCGCCCCGCGCCACCCGGGCTCCCCGCCCCGGAGCCATCCCTGCGCCCCGCGCTGCGCCCCGCGCCCGGGCCCCGCGCCACGCCCCTCGCCTCCGCCCCGCCTCGCCTCGCCCGGCCCAGCCCCGTCCTGCGGCCGCCCCCCGCCCCCCCGTCCCCATCCCACATCCCACCGCCTCACCGCGCGTCCCACACCCCGCTCCACGGCCGCCCCCGCCCCTAGTCCGAGTCCTGCGCCCCTTTCCACATTCCGAACCCCGCCTTCCACAGCCCGCTTCCGCCTGGCTCCACCCCGCACTCCACGCCCCGCGCCCGCACCTGCCCCGCGGCTGGACCTCCCGCCTGCTCGCTGAGGGTGCTAGGCGGGCGGGCGCGGGACGTGGAGTGCGGGGCGCCGCGCGGGGCCGGGTTCCGCCCGGGGTGCGGGTTCCGCGGCCGCTGCGGCCACGTTGTGCGGGGGTCTCTAAATAGCGCGGCGAGCCTGGCTCAAGTCAGACAAGCTGAATTCAGTCGAGGGCCCCGGGATTCCTGGGGAGGCGCCTCGCCCTGCGGGGGGCCAGGGGGCGGCCGAGTCTACGCTGCGGGCGGCCTGGGCTGCTCTGCGCCCGCGTTCCCCGGGCGGCCCGGGAGGAGGTGTAGTAAATGTTGGGTGACTGGAGGGGCCGGCCGCGACCTCACCAGTCCCGAGTGAGCGGCGGCACTGGGGCAGGAAGGCGGCGAAATTCGAGGCTCTGGTTGTTTTCAAAGCCCCACGGAGCCTTTATTAGCGCTCGGATCTGTTTGATGAGCAACCTGCTTGCCCCGCAGAATCTGCCTGTTCAGTTGAGATCTGAACTTGAGGTTCTCCCACGGAGAAGGAAAGCTAAGCTGCCAGAGGCATGTCTACAACACCTTCACGTTGTAGAACTCGGACGTGTATGTGTGTAGTAGGTGGTGGTTATGTGGACTTAGGTTTTGTTTTAATTGGGGAATATTACTAGAGAAGGTCTTCAGATATTTTTCTCGATTTTTAACTCTCTCTGAGAAGTGCAAGAATAGTTTTATTTTTTCTTGATCTCAGAAGAACTGAAAGTTCTTAATACTTAGTCTCTTAAACAAACACTATTATTGGTATTCCAAGGATAAAAAGTGGAAATACAATATTGCAATAATTTAAAACTTTTCATTAAAAATGCCGATTTAGGGCCTCCCTGGTGGCGCAAGTGGTTGAGAGTCCGCCTGCCGATGCAGGGGATACGGGTTCGTGCCCCGGTCTGGGAGGATCCCATATGCCGCGGAGCGGCTGGGCCCGTGAGCCATGGCCGCTGGGCCTGCGCGTCCGGAGCCTGCACGTCCGGAGCCTGTGCTCCGCAACGGGGGAGGCCACAACAGTGAGAGGCCCGCATACCGCAAAAAAAAAAAAAAAAAAAAAAAAAAAAATGCCGATTTAGGGGCTTCCCTGGTGGCGCAGTGGTTGAGAGTCCGCCTGCCGATGCGGGGGACACGGGTTCGTGCCCCGGTCCGGGAGGATCCCACATGCCGCAGAGCGGCTGGGCCTGTGAGCCGTGGCCGGTGAGCCTGCGCGTCTGGAGCCTGTGCTCCGCAACGGGAGAGGCCACAACAGTGAGAGGCCCGCATACCGCAAAAAAAAAAAAAAAAAAAAAAAAAAAAAAAGCCGATTTAAAATGATATTGTGTCACTCAAATGTTTGTACGCATGTGCATAGCAGCATTATTCACAATCGCCAAAAAGTGGAAACAACTCCATGAATAGCTAAAAAAAATGTGCTTATATGTACAATGAAATATTATCCACCGGGAAAAAGGAAGGAAATTCTGATACAGGCTGCAACACATGACCCTCGAGGACATCATGTTAAGTGAAATAAGCCGGTCACGAATAGACGAATACCGTACAATTCCACTTATATGAAGTACCTAAAGTCGTCAGAAAGGACGCTGGGTGCCGGGGCGGGGGGCGGAGAGGTGGTGTTTAGTGGGGTCGGGGTTTCCGTCTGAGAAAATGAAAAGGTTATGCAGGTGATTGCAGAACAACGCGAATGTACTAAGACACGGAACTGTACAATTAAAATGGTTAAAACGGTAAAATTTATAGCATGTATATTTTACTACAATAAAAATTTTCAGTGATGTTGTGTAAAGACTAGCAAGACTAGAAAACAATGGTTTCTTTACGTGTCATATTGTACATACTCTGGGTAGGCAACTAAGATGTTAAACACGTAGTTTAAGTTTTAGTTGGAAAGACTGCTTCTCATTTGGTTTCAAGAGAGATTGTGTTTAGGATAACGTCAGGGGAAATATATATATGTACATACATGCATATATCACACACACACACGCACACACACACACACACGCGCGCGTGCGCGCGCCAAACTGCTTAGAGCCGAATTCTCAATTGATAGGTCCTATTTCCATATTCGACAACATTTCCAGCTCAGAAAAGTGTGCAGAGACGAGAGCCTGGAGCGCACTGCTGCTCTGTGAGCGGGGAGCCCCTGGCGCTTGGGTCCCGCAGAGGAACCACTGGCCTTCCCACCGGCCACGAAGATGTGCTCGCCTCGGCTGCCTCCTGGTGGTCAGGGCTGGAACTACCTTTCAGGGACCTGTAATAAAATCTGGATAAATCTGCACTTTGTATACAAAGGAAGTTCAACAAATATTTGTTGGATATAGATGTCCTTCTTGAAGGCGGAGGCCCAGAGCAAACACAGTAATCCTGTCGTAATCGTGGAGAGCAGAATTTAGTGGTGCTTTTCTTTAAGTAACTAGGTTTAAGGTGCTTAAAAAATTGTTACCTGATTTCTTTTTCCTTTTAGTTTAAAATCACTCGTTCAGGGCTTCCCTGGTGGCACAGTGGTTGAGAGTCCGCCTGCCCATGCAGGGGACACGGGTTCGTGCCCCGGTCCGGGAAGATCCCACATGCCGCGGAGCGGCTGCACCCATGAGCCATGGCCGCTGGGCCTGCGCGTTCGGAGCCTGTGCTCCACAACGGGAGAGGCCACAACAGTGAGAGGCCCACGTACCGCAGGAAAAAAAAAAAAAAAAGGCACAGCTGCTGTGGAAAACAGTATGGTGGTTCCTCCAAAAATTAAAAATAAAATTTCCATATGATCCAGCAATCCCACTTCTGGGAATATACCCAAAAGAATTGAAAGCAGGGTCTCAAAGACATATTTGTACACCCATGTTCACAGCAGCATTAGTCACAGTGGCTGTAACGTGGAAGGAACCCAAGAGTTCATGACAAATGAATGGATTAGCAAAATGTGGTTCATCCATCCAATGGAATATTATTCAGCCTTAAAAAGGAAGGACATTCTGACACAGGCTACATCATGGACGAACTCTGAGAACATTACGCTAGGTGAAATAAGCCAGACGCAAAAAGACAAATACTGTGCAATTCCACTTATATGAGGTCCCTAGATAAGTCAATTCATACAGACGGAAAGTGGGCTGGTGGGGTCCAGGGGCTGGGGGAGAGGAGAATGGGGAGTTAGTGTTTAACTGGGACAGACCTTCAGTTTGGGAAGATGAAAGGAGCTCCGCGCTGGGACAGTTGCGTGGCAGTGGCTGCGAGGGTGGAGGGGGTCCTTAGGGCGACATCCACTCTGTGTGGTCAGGGCGGCTGCAGACCCTCCAGCTGGAGGAGCGTCCTGACGCCAAGGTCAGATACAGAGGAGGACTGGGTCTTCCAGAAATGACGGCTCCGAGGACATCGAGGGGGCCTTCAGAGGCCGTGGTGACGTCAGAGGGGCTCCGGCTGCAGGCTGCCCACCCAGGGTGGGACAAGGGCGCGGGGAGCGGGCAGGTCTTGGAGGGAAGCCTGCGCGCCGGGCGGTCGGCACCCTTGGGGGGGCGGGGCTGTCCTTCCCTCTGCTCTCGCTGCCCTGCGTCACTTTGCCCCACGTCCGCTTAGCGAGGGTCCACCCACCTCGTCTGCACGCTCCCTGGCTCCTGCAGTGTCCCCTCCGCTGGCAAGCATCCCCGCATCGAGGCAGGACCAACCTGTCCCCACTTCGTTCTGAGGGTGGAGAGTCAGCAGGCACTTGGCGCTGAGTGGGGCCAGCGGTGGACGCTGGGCCCTCGGGGGTTTCATTTAACCCAAATCGACGTCAGCACCCTCCGAGCTCCTTGCAAGTTCAGAAGGCGTGGAGAAATAAGACGCGGGACCCAGAGGTGGAAATCAAGCATCAGCTTTATAAAGGCACGGCGAGGTGGTTTTCCAATTCTCCTTCCAAAACAGAATCGGCTGCGTGCACACCGCCTGTGGGCTCCCCCGGGGCACAGAGCAGAGCCGGGGACTGAGCCTCACGGGCCAGTTCCACCTTCCAAGCTCATCCACACGTGGAGCCCTCCTCAAGGAGGGGGCTGGGAGGGCACCTTGGGGCGCTCTCCTCCAGGGGCCCTCGGGGCTGGCTCCCCAGCACAGCGGCCCTCCTGTCTCAGTTTTCACCTGGATGGAGCTTTCCCTGGGCATTTAAGAGGCGGGTCTGTACACGTGGACACTGTGTAGGTGTTAGTGGGGCACGGGAACGGGCTGGGGGCAGGGCCGCGGCTCTCATCCACCAGGGGCGTGGGCGTGCCCCCCAGCCTCAGGCCACAGCGGTCCACGGCTGACGGGTTCTCAGGGCCTCCAGGCCGGGCTCCTCCCTGGCTGTCCTGCTCCCCCTGTCGGCTCAGCGCCCAGTGGCTGGTCCCCCTCCAGGTGCTGGGCGTGCTTGCTGTCCGTCTGCACGGGGCTCCGGACTCTCGGGCGTTCAGCTTCCACGGTCCTATTCCTTTATTCCAGCAGCAAAGTCTGCTTCTTCATTGGTTGTGGGAGATGAGGCCCTCACACCCTTTCCGAAAACCTGTCCTAGGACTGACCCGGAGAGCAGCACCTGCCGGTCGCCCGGGCCTCCCTCTTTGCCCCACTCAGCCACCGGGATCTGAGGTCAGGGCCACTTCCTCCAGGCAGGAGGATCCTTCTCTTTGTCTCGGCAGAAGGATCTCAGAATCCTGTGATGGTGAGTTTTGAAAGTTCTTCCCTTTCGCTGGGCCTTAAGGTCACCGTTCTCCACCATTTTAAAAACAGAGATGGTGCTTACACTGAGTGCCAGGGGTTGAAATTCTGGAGAAGTTTAAAATAATCTACCAGTGACATGAACGCTTCCTTGGGCAGAGGTTCAGGAGGAAGGACGTATTTGCAGGTCACAAACGGCTGAGGTCTTTCCAGTCCCGATGCGGCCCCTGGTTCGCCGTCTTGCTCTGGACAAGCCACCTAGTTCTTTGCAGCACTTTGCTCCCCTGCAACGTGAGGTCACTCCCGTAGCAAGGGTGTCGCGGGAGTGAAAGCTGGCAGCCGCCAGCCCTACCAAGGCCCACGTGCGGCCACAATGCCAGGCTTGTTCTCATATTGATCTTTAAATGGTCTGTATGCTCAAAAAGTTACTCGAGTGTTGGTTATGATAAGTTGTATAACCATGGGGGAAGCCTGTTAATCTCTCTGAACTTAATTTCTGTATCTGTGAACCTGGAATAATACCAACAACCTCAAAGTGTTGAGTATAGGACTTAAATGAACCCACAGATGTGAAGGTACCAGGAAAAGCTACAAAGCAGCTTACAAACATTGCATATTACTGTTGTTTTTTATTTATTTATTTATTTACTTATTCTTATTTTTGGCTGCATTGGGTCTTTGTTGCTGCACATGGGCTTTCTCTAATTGTGACGAGCAGGGGCTACTCTTGGTCATGGTGCGCGGGCTTCTCATTGTGGTGGCTTCTCTTGTTGCGGAGCACGGGCTCTAGGCATGCAGGCTCAGTAGTTGCGGCACGTGGGCTCAGTAGTTGTGGCTTGCGGGCTCTAGAGCACAGGCTCAGTAGTTGTGGCACACAGGCTTAGTTGCTCCGAGGCATGTGGGATCTTCCCAGACCAGGACTCAAACCCGTGTCCCCTGCATTGGCAGGTGGATTCTTAACCACTGCGCCGCCAGGGAAGTCCCTATCGCTGTTGACGATAAATGTTTAAGCCTCTGCTGTCTTCCTAGAGGGACCCATCTTCCCACCTGGGAATATCTGGTGTGCTTTATCCAACCGACTTTACACGCCCTCTGCTTAGATCACATGATCAATTTTATAAGGGCTCGGGGCCAAACTCAGCACTGCTGATGAGCTCACGTTTCTGGAGGTGCAGTTTTCCTTTTGTGAAAACAGGCACCAGCGTTTTCATGGCTTTTGTTTTTCAGACAAAACATGCTTTGGGATCTTTACTGTGAACAATCCTAATGGTTGTGGAAAAGCTCAGGTAGCCACTGTGCTACCATTCATTCTGCAGGACTGGTTTGTACCGGTGATGTCAGCACGAGAAATGCTGAACCGTCTCCGCACATGTGAGCGGAAAGAGGACGCTCCGGAGCAGGAGGGAGGCAGGGCACCCCGGGGAAGGAGGCTGGAGAGGAGGCCAGGGCCCCTGCTCCTGGGAGAGCCGTCCACGTGCAGGCCTCGCTGAGAGGAGCCGCTTCCATGCACCCCCACAGACGGCCCGCTGCCACCGTCTGTGCAGCCTTCAGGAGGGATCTCGGGGCCTGTGTCCTTGGAAAGCCTGGCCTTCGTCCTGGCCCCAAAGTCCCTCTGCACCGCCGTGGGGACACGCCGGCTCGGGGTCTCGCTGCCCAGAGAGCGTGCGTCCTTCTTCGCTCTGACTCTCTCTCTCTCTCGGGAAGAACTTTGAACGGGAGATCTACCCCCTTAACAAACTCCGAGGTGCACGACCCCTTGGGTTGACCCGGGCCTTGCACGAGGGTGTCGGGCCCTTCCCGTCCCTGCAGCCTTCCTTCTGCAGCGCCTGGAGCTCGGAGCTGTCTTCCTGGAGCAGCACTCGCGTCCCGTCCCCACGAGACCAGCTGCACAGCCGGGCCGGCCCACCTTCCGCCTTCTCTCCCCTCGGGCACCGCTCGCCTTGTTCCTCCACCTGAAATGTCCTTGGGCTGTTCCCACTGTCGCGATGGGACGATCCCCTGTCCTTCTGCAAGGGCACTGTGACTCCTCAGAGCCGTGTTGGGACTGCGCGGGTGAATCCAGAATCATTCTGTGTTCGTCCCTGGGATCCAGTGAGTTTCCTCCTCAGCCCCTGGGCTTTCCCGCACCTGTAAGGTCAGAGCTGAACACCTGCCAGCTTTCGTCTGCTCCACTCCTTTCTCGCGGGACCACAGCTCTGCTCTCTGCTCTGACGGTGGTCGTGAACCCCGGGCCGGCGGCGCACTTGGAGCTGGGTGGTGACTGGGGAGTTGAGACAGAGAAGTTTAGGACTCACGGGTCCTGGAGGACGAACCGGGGCCGCCCGGGGAGGTCAAGGCAGGTGCAGAGAGAGGGAGAAGCAGGACCTGGGCACGTCCTTTATTGGGGTCCAGGGTGGACCGCTCTGGGGTCCCGAGCTAAGGCGGGGTCGGTCAGTTCAAACAATAGACCAGAGTTTTGTTCAGCTCCTTGGGGTCTCATCTCAGAGCACACGCAGGGGACGTGGGAGAGGTAGGGGGTCAGGGCAGGAGCTCCTGGGGGTTCGGTCCCTGTGGCTCTCATCAAGGGCCTGTGCACACGAGGGGCCAGTATCCCCCCCGGCCCCCGGCCCCCAGCCGCACAGGACGGCCCCGAGGTAGCGACACATGCAGCCGCTCAGCTCAGCTCTCCACCACCTCCCAGGCCATAAACAAAAGGACCTTCCTGTTCTTGACAAAGCAGAAGGAGCCCCAAAAGAAATCACTGTTTAAAAAAGGCCAACAACCAAAGAAGTGTCCTTTCCTGTTTCTCGTAAAGACGGTGACTGTTCGCTGCTGCCGGAGCTTTGCGTACGTTTTCAGAAACACAAAGGTAGTCATGATGCTTGAGAACGAAAAGCCCACAAGAATTCTTTTTGTGACTTAACATGTGCTGGCGGCTGGGAGCACACTCTTCCCCCATGTGCTTCTGGATTTAGGGGATGTGAGTATTGTGAAAGCTGCTGCTTCCGTCTGGGGTGGAAGTGAAACCAGGGCACGGTACTGCAGTGGACGTGAATTCACACCAGCTTCGGGAGAGGGGCTGACCGGGGACTTGGCGGCAGCTCGGGGGCTTAGAGGGACGTGAGCTCTTACGATGCGGCCACGGGGATTCCCTCTGTTTTCATCACTGATTCCTGAACATGATTTCTATTCGTCATATCCTCCCTGGCACGGGCGACAGAGCACAGCAAGTACTTCCGAGGTGAGGAGAGGTCACTCCTGCATCTGAACTTGGGGCTTCTTCCCTGAACGACTTGACCGGACTTGAGAGGAGTGTTCCCCATGGGTCAGGAAGGACGGGGTTCCGTGCTCAGACTTGTCTCATTTGCATCATGTTTATGGCTAATCTGGGGAGTTACGTGGGGCGTTACAGCACTAGTGAACTAGCCTGGCGGTGTTCCCAGCGTATGATGTGTGTCTGGGCTCAGAACACTTCTCAGCGCTTGTGGTCACCATCAGAGTACTGCATGGACACCATCCACTGTCTCTTGTGTTGAGAAAAGACATCTTAAAAAAGTATGGTAAAGTATACGTAACATAAAATTTACCATATTACCTTTTTTATGTGTACACTTTAAAGTACAATCACATTGTTGTGCAGCCATCACCACTATCAGCTCCAGAGCTTTTCATCTTCCCAAACTGAAACTCTGTCCCCATTAAACTATTATGCCCCCCTGCCTGCTCCCCCCAGCCCCTGGCAGCCACCTTTCTACTTCTGTCTCTGTGAGTCTGACTGCTTTAGGGACCTCATATAAGTGGAATCATGCAGTATCTGTCCTTTTGTGACTGGCTTATTTCACTCAGCATGTTGTAGTCCGTGTCAGAATTTCCTTTTTTTTAGGCTGAATATTTCATTGAACATATGAACCACATTTTTTTATCTGTTCATCTGTTGATGGACACCTGTAATGCTTCCAGTTTTTGGCATATGTGAGTAATGCTGCTGTGAACGTGGGCAAACAAATATCTGTTTACACTGACATCTTTTCCTTTTGGAAAAGTCGAGGCAAATGGGAAAAATTCATGCTTTCTTGAGTTCTTGTGATTCACAATGGCCCTAAACCAATTCTTCCAGTTTTGTAAAGTAGATTTCACAGTTAATAAAGAACCTGAAAATTCTGAGTGGAATATATTAGGTGACTTTCTCTCCAGACAATGTAAGGGCATTAAGACCAAATAATACTGAATATTTAAAGAGTTGCTGTGTTAATATTAGATGATGGTTTAAAAATATTTTATTTTATTTTATTTTTTATTTATTTATTTTTTTACATCTTTATTGGAGTATAATTGCTTAACAATGGTGTGTTAGTTTCTGCTTTATAACAAAATGAATCAGTTATACATATACATATGTTCCCATATCCCCTCCCTCTTGCGTCTCCCTCCCACCCTCCCTATCCCACCCCTCCAGGCGGTCACAAAGCACCGAGCTGATCTCCCTGTGCTATGCAGCTGCTTCCCACTAGCTATCTACATTACGTTTGGTAGTGTATATATGTCCATGCCTCTCTTTCGCTTGGTCACAGCTTACCCTTCCCCCTCCCCATATCCTCAAGTCCATTCTCTAGTAGGTCTGTGTCTTTATTCCTGTCTTAACCCTAGGTTCTTCATGACATTTTTTTTTCTTAAATTCCATATATATGTGTCAGCATACAGTATTTGTCTTTCTCTTTCTGACTTACTTCACTCTGTATGACAGACTCTAGGTCCATCCACCTCATTACAAATAGCTCAATTTCGTTTCTTTTTATGGCTGAGTAATATTCCATTGTATATATGTGCCACATCTTCTTTATCCATTCATCCGATGATGGACACTTAGGTTGTTTCTATCTCCGGGCTATTGTAAATAGGGCTGCTATGAACATTTTGGTACATGACTCTTTTTGAATTATGGTTTTCTCAGAGTATATACCCAGTAGTGGGATTGCTGGGTCATATGGTAGTTCTATTTGTAGTTTTTTAAGGAACCTCCATACCGTTCTCCATAGTGGCTGTACCAATTCACATTCCCACCAGCAGTGCAACAGTGTTCCCTTTTTTCCACACCCTCTCCAGCATTTATTGTTTCTAGACTTTTTGATGATGGCCATTCTGACTGGTGTGAGATGATATCTCATTGTAGCTTTGATTTGCATTTCTCTAATGATTAAAGATGTTGAGCATCCTTTCATGTGTTTGTTGACAGTCTGTATATCTTCTGTGGAGAAATGTCTATTTAGGTCTTCTGCCCATTTTTGGATTGGGTTGTTTGTTTTTTTGTTATTGAGCTGCATGAGCTGCTTATAAATTTTGGAGATTAATCCTTTGTCAGTTGCTTCATTTGCAAATATTTTCTCCCATTCTGAGGGTTGTCTTTTGGTCTTGTTTATGGTTTCCTTTGCTGTGCAAAAGCTTTTAAGTTTCATTAGGTCCCATGTGTTTATTTTTGTCTTTATTTCCATTTCTCTAGGAGGTGGGTCCAAAAGGATCTTGCTGTGATTTATGTCATAGAGCGTCCTGCCTATGTTTTCCTCTAAGAGTTTGATAGTGTCTGGCCTTACATTTAGGTCTTTAATCCATTTTGAGCTTATTTTTGTGTATGGTGTTAGGGAGTGATCTAATCTCATACTTTTACATGTCCCTGTCCAGTTTTCCCAGCACCACTTATTGAAGAGGCTGTCCTTTCTCCACTGCACATTCCTGCCTGCTTTATCAAAGATAAGGTGACCATATGTGCTTGGGTTTATCTCTGGGCTTTCTATCCTGTTCCGTTGATCTATCTTTCTGTTTTTGTGCCAGTACCATACTGTCTTGATTACTGTAGCTTTGTAGTATAGTCTGAAGTCAGGGAGCCTGATTCCTCAAGCTCCATTTTTCATTCTCAAGATTGCTTTGGCTATTCGGGGTCTTTTGTGTTTCCATACAAATTGTGAAATTTTTTGTTCTAGCTCTGTGAAAAATGCCAGTGGTAGTTTGATAGGCATTGCATTGAATCTGTAGATTGCTTTGGGTAGTAGAGTCATTTTCACAATGTTGATTCTTCCAATCCAAGAACATGGTATATCTCTCCATCTATTTGTATCATCTTTAATTTCTTTCATCAGTGTCTTATAATTTTCTGCATACAAGTCTTTTGTCTCCTTAGGTAGGTTTATTCCTAGATATTTTATTCTTTTTGTTGCAATGGTAGATGGGAGTGTTTTCTTGATTTCTCTTTCAGATTTTTCATCATTAGTATATAGGAATGCCAGAGATTTCTGTGCATTAATTTTGTATCCTGCTACTTTACCAAATTCATTGATTAGCTCTAGTAGCTTTCTGGTAGCATCTTTAGGATTCTCTATGTATAGTATCATGTCATCTACAAACAGTGACAGCTTTATTTCTTCTTTTCTGATTTGGATTCCTTTTATTTCCTTTTCTTCTCTGATTGCTGTGGCTAAAACTTCCAAAACTATATTGAATAAGAGTGGTGAGAGTGGGCAACCTTGTCTTGTTCCTGATCTTAGTGGAAATGCTTTCAGTTTTTCACCATTGAGGACGATGTTGGCTGTGGGTTTGTCATATATGGCCTTTATTATGTTGAGGAAAGTTCCCTCTATGCCTACTTTCTGCAGGGTTTTTATCATAAATGGGTGTTGAATTTTGTGAAAAGCTTTCTCTGCATCTTTTGAGATGATCATATGGTTTTTCTCCTTCAATTTGTTAATGTGGTGTATCACGTTGATTGATTTGTGTATATTGAAGAATCCTTGCATTCCTGGAATAAACCCCACTTGATCATGGTGTATGATCCTTTTAATGTGCTGTTGGATTCTGTTTGCTAGTATTTTGTTGAGGATTTTTGCATCTATGTTCATCAGCGATATTGGCCTGTAGTTTTCTTTCTTTGTGACATCCTTGCCTGGTTTTGGTATCAAGGTGAGGTGGCCTCGTAGAATGAGTTTGGGAGTGTTCCTCCCTCTGCTATATTTTGGAAGAGTTTGAGAAGGATAGGTGTTAGCTCTTCTCTAAATGTTTGATAGAATTTGCCTGTGAAGCCATCTGGTCCTGGGCTTTTGTTTGTTGGAAGATTTTTAATCACAGTTTCAATTTCAGTGCTTGTGATTGGTCTGTTCATATTTTCTGTTTCTTCCTGATTCAGTCTTGGCAGGTTGTGCATTTCTAAGAATTTGTCCATTTCTTCCAGGTTGTCCATTTTATTGGCATAGAGTTGCTTGTAGTAATCTCTCATGATCTTTTGTATTTCTGCAGTGTCAGTTGTTACTTCTCCTTTTTCATTTCTAATTGTATTGATTTGAGTCTTCTCCCTTTTTACCTTGATGAGTCTGGCTAATGGTTTATCAATTTTGTTTATCTTCTCAAAGAACCAGCTTTTACTTTTATTGATCTTTGCTATTGTTTCCTGCATTTCTTTTTCATTTATTTCTGATCTGATTTTTATGATTTCTTTCCTTCTGCTAACTTTGGGGTGTTTTTGTTCTTCTTTCTCTAATTGCTTTAGGTGCAAGGTTAGGTTGTTTATTCGAGATGTTTCCTGTTTCTTAAGGTGGGATTGTATTGCTATAAACTTCCCTCTTAGAACTGCTTTTGCTGCATCCCATACGTTTTGGGTCGTCGTGTCTCCATTGTCATTTGTTTCTAGGTATTTTTAAATTTCCTCTTTGATTTCTTCAGTGACCACTTCGTTATTAAGTAGTGTATTGTTTAGCCTCCATGTGTTTGTATTTTTTTTTTTTTTTTTTTTTTGCATTACGTGGGCTTCTCACTGCGGTGCCCTCTCCCGTTGCGGAGCACAGGCTCTGGACATGCAGGCCCAGCAGCCATGGCTCACGGGCCTAGCCGCTCCGCGGCATGTGGGATCTTCCCAGACCGGGGCACGAACCCGTGTCCCCTGCATCGGCAGGCGGACTCTCAACCACTGCGCCACCAGGGAAGCCCCAATGTGTTTGTATTTTTTACAGATCTTTTCCTGTAGTTGATATCTAGTCTCATAGCATTGTGGTCGGAAAAGATACTTGATACAATTTCAATTTTCTTAAGTTTACCAAGGCTTGATTTGTGACCCAAGATATAATCTATCCTGGAGAATGTTCCATGAGCACTTGAGAAAAATGTGTATTCTGTTGTTTTTGGATGGAATGTCCTATAAATATCAATTAAGTCCATCTTGTTTAATGTATCATTTAAAGCTTGTGTTTCCTTATTTATTTTCATTTTGGATGATCTGTCCATTGGTGAAAGTGGGGTGTTAAAGTCCCCTACTATGAATGTGTTACTGTCGATTTCCCCTTTTATGGCTGTTAGTATTTGCCTTATGTATTGAGGTGCTCCTATGTTGGGTGCATAAATATTTATAATTGTTATATCTTCTTCTTGGATCGATCCCTTGATCATTATGTAGTGTCCTTCTTTGTCTCTTCTAGTAGTCTTTATTTTAAAGTCTATTTTGTCTGATATGAGAATTGCTACTCGAGCTTTCTTTTGGTTTCCATGTGCATGGAATATCTTTTTCCATCCCCTTACTTTCAGTCTGTATGTGTCTCTAGGTCTGAAGTGGGTCTCTTGTAGACAGCATATATATGGGTCTTGTTTTTGTATCCATTCAGCTAATCTGTGTCTTTTGGTGGGAGCATTTAGTCCATTTACATTTAAGGTAGTTATCGATATGTATGTTCCTATTCCCATTTTCTTAATTGTTTTGGATTCATTATTGTAGGTCTTTCCCTTCTGTTGTGTTTCTTGCCTAGAGAAGTTCCTTTAGCATTTGTTGTAAAGCTGGTTTGGTGGTGCTGAACTCTCTCAGCTTTTGCTTGTCTGTAAATGTTTTAATTTCTCCATCAAATCTGAATGAGATCCTTGCTGGGTAGAGTAATCTTGGTTGCAGGTTTTTCTCCTTCATCACTTTAAATATGTCCTGCCAGTCCCTTCTGGCTTGCAGAGTTTCTGCTGAAAGATCAGCTGTTAACCTTATGGGGATTCCCTTGTGTGTTATTTGTTGTTTTTCCCTTGCTGCTTTTAATATGTTTTCTTTGTATTTAATTTTTGACAGTTTGATTAATATGTGTCTTGGCGTATTTCTCCTTGGATTTATCCTGTATGGGACTCTCTGTGCCTCCTGGACTTGACTGACTATTTCCTTGCCCATATTAGGGAAGCTTTCAACTATAATCTCTTCAAATATTTTCTCAGTCCCTTTCTTTTTCTCTTCTTCTTCTGGAACCTCTATAATTCGAATGTTGGTGCGTTTTATGTTGTCCCAGAGGTCTCTGAGACTGTCCTCAGTTCTTTTCATTCTTTTTTCTTTCTTCTGCTCTGCAGTAGTTATTGCCACTATTTTATCTTCCACGTCACTTATCCGTTCTTCTGCCTCAGTTATCCTGCTATTGATCCCTTCTAGAGTATTTTTAATTTCATTTATTGTATTTCTAATCATTGCTTGATTCATCTTTAGTTCTTCTAGGTCCTTGTCAACTGTTTCTTGCATTTTGTCTATTCTATTTCCAAGATTTTGGATCATCTCTACTATCATTATTCTGAATTCTTTTTCAGGTAGACTGCCTATTTCCTTTTCATTTGTTAGGTCTGGTGGGTTTTTATCTTGCTCCTTCTCCTGCTGTGTGTTTTTCTGTCTTCTCATTTTGCTTATCTTACTGTGTTTGGGGTCTCCTTTTTGCAGGCTGCAGGTTCGTAGTTCCCGTTGTTTTTGGTGTCTGTCCCCAGTGGCTAAGGTTGGTTCAGTGGGTTGTGTAGGCTTCCTGGTGGAGGGGACTAGTTCCTGTGTTCTGGTGGATGAGGCTGGATCTTGTCTTTCTGGTGGGCAGGTCCACATCTGGTGGTGTGTTCTGGGGTGTCTGTGGACTTTTCATGATTTTAGGCAGTCTCTCTGCTAATGGGTGGCGTTGTGTTCCTGTCTTGATAGTTGTTTGGCATAGGGTGTCCAGCACTGTAGCTTGCTGGTCGTTGAGTGAAGCTGGGTGCTGGTGTCGTGATGGAGATCTCTGGAAGATTTTCGCCGTTTGATATTATGTAGAGCTGGGAGGTCTCTTTTGGACCAGTGTCCTGAAGTTGGCTCTCCCACCTCAGAGGCACAGCACTGACTCCTGGCTCCTCAATTTGGGATGATTCGTTGTCTATTCATGTATTCCACAGATGCAAGGTACATCAAGTTGA
This sequence comes from Mesoplodon densirostris, assembly GCF_025265405.1. Lineage (NCBI taxonomy): Eukaryota > Metazoa > Chordata > Mammalia > Artiodactyla > Ziphiidae > Mesoplodon > Mesoplodon densirostris. Next base: position 672,295 of record NC_082677.1, read on the forward strand.
TTGCGGAGCTTTAATCCGCTGCTTCTGAGGCTGCTGGGAGAGATTCCCCTTTCTCTTCTTCGTTCGCACAGCTCCCGGGGCTCAGCTTTGGAGTCGGCCCCGCCTCTGCGTGTAGGTCGCCGGAGGACGTCTGTTCTTCGCTCAGACAGGACGGGGTTAAAGGAGCCGCTGATTCGGGAGCTCTGGCTCCCTCAGGCCGCGGGGGAGGGAGGGGCACGGAGGCGGGGCGAGCGTGCGTCGGCGGAGGCCGGCGTGACGTTGCGTCAGCACGAGGCGCGCCCGTGCGTTCTCCCGGGGATGTTGTCTGTGGAGCCGGGGACCGTGGCGGTGGCGGGCAGCACAGGCTCCCGGGAGGGGAGGTGTGGAGAGTGACCTGCGCTCGCACACGGGCTTCTTGGTGGCGGCAGCAGCAGCCCCAGCGTCCCACGCCCGTCTCTGGGATCCGCGCTTTCAGCCGCGCCTCGCGCCCGTCTCTGGAGCTCCTTTCAGCAGCGCTCTGAATCCCCTCTCCTCACGCACCAGGAAACAAAGAGGGAAGAAAAAGTTTCTTGCCTCTTCGGCAGGTCCAGACTTTTTCCCAGACTCCCTCCCGGCCGGCCGTGGCGCATTAGCTCCTTCAGGGTGTGTTCACGCCGCCAGCCCCAGTCCTCTCCCTGCGTTCCGACAGAAGCCCGCGCCTCAGCTCCCAGCGCCGCCTGCCCCGGCGGGCGAGCAGACAAGCCTCTCGGGCTGGTGAGTGCCGGTCGGCACCGATCCTCTGTGTGGGAATCTCTCCGCTTTGCCCTACCCAGGTACGTGGTGAGTTTCTTGCCTTTTGGGAGGTCTGAGGTCTTCTGCCAGCGTTCAGTAGGTGTTCTGTAGGAGTTGTTCCACGTGTAGCTGTATTTCTGGTGTATCCGTGGGGAGGAAGGTGATCTCCGCGTCTTACTCTTCCGCCATCTTCCCCGGAAGTCTCTAAAAATATTTTAAATATGAGACTTCCCTGCCCCACAGATGAGTGTTGAATAAGAAATAATCTCACCGTGGCATTCATGGCCCTGGATGGTAAGATTTCAAAATACAAGCAATGGAATAGTTAGAGAAACCCGAGGAAAAACCTAAATCAGGACCTTGTAAATATAACCATGAGGTCATAGAAGTTTGCTGATACTGCTCATATACTGTTTATGAGAGGAAATGGTGCATGTTTACATGTGAATTTTTGTTTTTCATTTTTTACGGTTACCCTAAAGAAACAACAGCTATATACCTACAAATTGGAAATACAAACCCAGAGCAATGGAAGCAATGTGGTTTCTATGAGGGTAGGTGTGGCAGGTTCTTAAGAAAACCGCCTCCGCCTGGCGCCCTGCAGTCGCGAGGGAAGTGGGGGTGTATCGGGGTGGTGCTGTGCCCTGCAGTTCCCTTGAGGCAAGCGGAAGTATCGCTTAGGGGTCCCGTCCCCACTGGGCTCCCCAGAAACCCGCCGGCCAGTTGTAACAGCAAGTGGCAGAAATCGGTCTTGATAAGTTATGCAGCTTCTCAAAGACATGGAAGAACACTAGACTGAACACCAGTGTCCTTTCCTGGCAAGAGGCTGCCATCTTTCATGGTTTAGTTTGTGTTCCTTTAGGCCCCAAAGAAACGATTTCCAGCCCTGACCTCTTCCTGCGGTGCTTGGTGTGCTGGTCACACCCAGCTAGTCGATGTTCTGTTTTGTGAAGTGACCGCCTGGGACACATCTGCCCTGCACACCGTGACCTCTTCTGGAATCACTTCTGCGTTCGCCAGGGGCCCGCGGGGCTCTGCAAACGAGGACCTCAGCGAACGTGTCTAGAGTGGATAATGGAGTGGCAAACACACTCAGATGTTTGTGTAAGCCCCTTCACCCAGTTGTCATAATATCCTTACTAGTAAGAAGAAAATGTGCAAACCAGACCCAGCTAAGTACATTTATCCTGAAAACTCCAATCCTGCTGGTAAATGGACTGTGGCAAAGCTCGAAGGAAGTGTCTGGAAGCATTCCACAGTCAACCTTTTTATCGGCTGAAGTAACTGAATCAGGCTCATTAAACTGACAGGTGACATACAGTTGGAAGGCATTGCTAATAAACTGAATACGGGGACCAGGAAGGTCTAATGGACCGGAGGGATGCGCCAGCACCAGCAGGATGAAATCCACACAGGAGAAGGCCGAGTCCTGAATTTAGGCGGGAAAATCCATGCGACACGTGCTACAAAGGAAAGTCTAGCTTGAAAGGAGGTGTGGGCGCGAGTGGAGGAGGAAGGGGGGAGGAAGGGGCGTCCTCTGTGTGAAAAGCTGGAAACGGTGTCATTGCTCACTAACGAGGCTGTGGTTACACGACTAAGGCTGGCCATTCCGCGGAACATTGCACGTCTGCTAAAAAGAACAAGTCAGAGCTATACATACAGACCTGCAGAGAGTTCCAAGGCGCATTACCAAGTGAGACACTATCACAGAGAAAATGATGTAAGAATTGCAGACCAGCCAACAATGTGGTTGTGTGTGTGTTTGTTTGCGTGTTTGCCTGTAAGCACCTGCAACGCGGGACTTCTGGGCGGCTCTGCATCGAGACGTTGGTACCCAGACTCTGAGCAGGGCTGGAGAGGAGACTTTCACCTTGACTTTATCTATTTCTGTATTTAATCCCAAAGCAAATGTATTTATATATTAATTCTACAATTACACACATCACGTCGGGGGCCTTTTTGATTGACAATGAGGAAAGGAGATGAGGCTGTTAAAAAGCAAACTCGAGATCAGACCCCTTTAGCGATAAGGCCACGTCCCAGGTGGTCGCCGGGCCCGCCTCCCTGCGGAGAGGACGGGGGGTCCAGAGGTGCCCCTCCTGCTGGACACCGGCCGGGGCCGGCTCCATGGCAGAGGCGAGAGTGCGTCTGGTCCTGTTTCTTCTCTGCCTGGACCCGGTGGGTCCGGACCCAGGAGCAGCTTAATAGTGAGTGAACGAATGAATGGCGAACGAGGACCCGTGTCGCTGGAAAATGAAGTTAGGGTTGAACTTGGACGTGTTCTCGTCTATGGAAGGTTCTTGAGTGGCAGACAGACTCCTCCTGGTCCAGCAGAGGGCAGAGAAGACGGGGAAGCAGGTGTCCTGCGGCAGATGTCACGCCAGCCCAGAGGCCCCTTCTCGGGCCCCTCACCGCCCCGGCCTTTGTCTCTCACCTGCGGCTCTTCCCTCACCCGACCTGCAGGTGCCCTGGCAGCCAGGCCGCACTGCCTGGGCCCCGGCACCTCCTACTTCCCGTTGATTTTATTTTTCTCCACTGTACTCGTCTTCGGGGGATTTGTTTGTGTTTTGTTTGTTCGCAGCCCTGCTGCCCAACAGTTCCTGGCGCTCGGCTGGCACTCGGTAAATACTGGCTGAGTAAATAAATACTTAGCGACGGGCAGGAACGGAACCTGTGTCTCCAGAGGCGGGATCCCTCAGCCCTGCAGGCGCTGGGGAAGGGCCGCCAGCTTCAGGAATGAAGCCCTGGGGGTTCCGGAATCCCGCCCACATGCCCTGCGCCCCTGACCTGAGCTGCTCCCACTATCCCGAGGCCTCGGCTACAACTCTGGAGCGTTTCCGGGTGGCTTCGATGACGTCCTGTGTGTAAAGTACTTGGTAATGTGCACGGAAGGTGTGTGGCGACCCTAAGGGGATGAATCAAAGCTTGCTTTCCCACGCGGGATCTTTCTCCAGTTACAGACAGGGCCGCCCTTTTGTCCCATCCACCCTCTGCCTTTCCTCCCCCTCCTCAGGGGTGTCTCAGTCCCCCGCCCCAGCCGAGCTGGACTTGTTTCAGGCTTTGAGGAGCCGGGCATTTCCCCAGGCTTCCCGTGTGTTGAGCTTTGCGAGGGTCCTTCCTGTCTAGAGCCCCATCCATCCACTGTGCAGCCCGGGATGCGTCCAGTGGAAAAGAGCCCAGTGGTGTTCCGCTTTGCGCTTTCCTGCGCGGAGAGTTTTGCGTAAATTACCTTATTTTTGTTTTTGAAGTTTTGAATTTTATTTATTTTTTATACAGCAGGTTCTTATTAGTCATTAGTCATTTTATACATATTCGTGTGTATATGTCAATCCCGATCTCCCAGGTCATCCCACCCCCACTTCCTCCCCTTGGTGTCCACACGTTTGTTCTCTACCTCTGTGCCTCTCTTTCTGCCCTGCAGACCGGCTCATCTGTACATTTTTCTAGGTTCCACGTATATGCGTTAATATACGATAGTTGTTTTTCTCTTTCTGACTTACTTCGCAATTGCATTGCCATTAACCTCGGGGAGTACTCGGCAGGCCCTTTAAGATGAGGAAACAGGTCTGGAGAAGCAAGTGAGCCCCTGTGCACCCACGGTGACCCCTCGGCGCGCTGCCTGCGCCCCGGCCCACCCCCGAGGTCAATGACCCCGTGAGGGGCAGCTCAGCCTCGGCCACCCCGAGAACCCCACCTCTGTCCTCCTGATTCAACTCGGATCCACCTGCCAAGAGCCTCACACGTATGGAAGAGTTGAGACCAGGATTGCTAGTGTCCTAATAAGCCTCGGACAAGAAAGGATTAGCAGCTGGGCTGTTGCCACTGCCTCTTAAGGTCCCGGAGGTCATGCTGGCACCTGGCCAGTGCTGAGGCCCTCCCGAGGCTGGCCTGTGAGGCCACAGGCTTGTTGTGGCCAACCTGACACAGAGAACTTTGGTGGAATCGTTAAAAATAAAACAGGGAATTCCCTGGCAGTCCAGTGGTTAGGATTCGGCGCTTCCACTGCAGGCATCTGGGTTCTATCCCTGGTCAGGGAACTAAGATCCCGCAAGGCACACGGCGCGACCCAAAGCAAAACAAAACAAAACAGAGCTTTTTTTTTACCTACTACAAATTGTAAGTGGATGGTTTGAGATACAGACTCAGGACGATCATTTCCAGAGTTCAAGCTCTAATTTTCAAGCATGTGGCCAAGCGTGTCTGTAAGTTCTTAAAAGTGGTCAGTAGTCATCTGTAATTATTTCAATCCAGTCTTTTAATACCCGAGAGTAATAATCTTCATAGCTTTTAAGTGAGCACATCTATTTAAAAAGTCACGTGCAGGGCTTCCCTGGTGGCGCAGTGGTTGAGAGTCCGCCTGTCGATGCAGGGGACGCGGGTTCGTGCCCCTGTCCGGGAAGATCCCACATGCCGCAGAGCGGCTGGGCCCGTGAGCCATGGCCGCTGAGCCTGTGCGTCCGGAGCCTGTGCTCCACAACGGGAGAGGCCACAACAGTGAGAGGCCCGTGTACCGCAAAAAAAATAATAAATAAAATAAAATAATAATAAAAATAAAAAGTCACGTGCTCCCATGACAGGCTGTGTGTAGGGCACCCTGGAAGGTGGCCGGGGACCATTTCTTATCCTTTCTCTATCACCTGGAGGAAAGTTGACTGCTTTTTGTCCTTTTAAATCCATCTAAGGACTTCCCTGGCGGTCCAGTGGTTAGGACTCCGTGCTCTCACTGCCGAGGGCACGGGTTCGATCCCTAGTTGGGGAACTAAGATTCCACAAGCTGCACGGCGCAGCCAAAAAAAAAAAAAAATTCATCTAAAAAGCGTATGGCTCCTCATAAAAACACTTGTAATTACTGATGTGTAAAATGCTTTCAGGTCCCTGGAGGAAGGCTCAGACCACGGGCCTGTTGCTGGCTGTCCCGGGAGGGTGCCGGGGCCATCAGGCCACACACAGGGATGGGAAAGGGCTCCCAGAACAGAAAACAGTTTATAAGACCAGTTGTGGTTATATACAAACGTGCATTTGGATGAAATTCTGTAGAAAACCCCATAGAAAAGACACCTGACAGAATTTTTCTCATGCCTCAGCCAACCTTGACCGTGAATAACATTTTAAAGTGTTTAAATAATTCTTCTAGGAGCCAGACTGGTCATGTGACCCTAACTCAGCATCCTCCAAGCAGCAAAGGCAACCCATACCCCACACTGTGCGTGTTCCTCAGAAACCCTTTAGCGGTGAGCGTGGGGTGGGGTAGGAATCATCCTTCTTTCTCCCTTCCCCGTCAGTCTTTCTGGTGACAGGTTTTTCTGTAACTGGCGTGGAAGAATCCCAGAATCGCGGACAGACATCGTGGTAACTTACCCATTTAGTGTTTGAAATATAAAATATTAACATACTTTTACAAAACTGGCTATAGGTGAAATTAAAAGCTGCTATTCAATTAAAAACTATAATAGATTTTAAATATCTATTATTGAATTAATTATATTTTAATATTTCAATGACTTGAGATATGACAAAATTATTTTAGTTACAAGTATGTAATTAAAGCCATTATTTATTATTACAAAATGTTTTTATAATGCTATTCTTGGCAACAGGAAAACCTTTACTCTCATCGAAGTATGTTGAGTACCATTTTTTGGAAACCATGTCAAGCATCATGATAATATTAGGATTCAATTTGTCTTATAGAACTGCTAAATAGTTATCTAAACCCTAGTTTGTATTTTTAAAAAGTGTCTATTAATTCTGTTTTCACTTAAAAAACCTGGATGCTGAAAAGGGAAGCAAACAAACCTTTGAAGTAGATGAAACTCATTTCTAATTGTCAGAATTTAGGGTCTAGTCTTTCCCTCTGTTCTTTAGAAACAGTAACTACCCCCCCCCAATTTTTCCATTTTGTTCTGCACCATTAAATTGTACTGTGGCAATAAAATACTCCCAAGCAATCACTTTAAGTCAGTATTCTTCCCGTGGACCATGGGAGTAGAAAAGGCAACGTCGTAGGGGAGCTGAGGGTGTCTTGAGGCAACCCACCATTGGTAGTAGCTGGTGGTACATCCAATCTGTATTTCTCATACAAAATCACATCTAAGCTTTTGAAATGAGGCCGTTTGCTATTAAATGCCATCACTAAGGACTTCTAGTTTGTTTCACTTGAGAGAAGCTGAAATGCTTCCATGTAGCACACACCACAGTTCATACAACGGACAGCCTCTTGGTGGCACTGCAAACCATTCATACCTGAAAGGCCATATTTAAATTCACTGAGAGTATCTAATTATACACCGTTTACATATCATAATCTGAGCCTTCGAAATTAGAGGAACGTATAGTAAATGGTTCCTGTAGATCAAAAGAACATATCTTATTTAAAATTTTCACTTAAAAAAGTATAACAGAGTTTGAAGCATTAGGTAACCTCGTCCATTGTTAAAGACTAAAACGTCAAAGCAAGTAAAAAACCCAGTATTCTCCTGTTTACCTTTAATTCAAGGGAAATGGCAAAGGTAGCCCTAAGGGGATCAACCAGACCTTCTCAGCGTCGTCTTCAGGCCCTGGCGTTTCTCTCCTTTCCTCAAAGGAAGGAAGACAAACGCCGTATCCTTTGTCTGAACTAGGGAAGTACTGTTGGCAGTCACCCCCACTGGCTCGGGCCTCACCGGACCGATTTCGGAGAAGAGCAGCAGAGGCTCGGTCACTCACAGAAGTGCAGCCTCTGGGGGCATCTGGGGTCGCACGTGAGATCTACAGGGGGTCAAAGGTGGCCTTGAAGACGAGACGCTGGACCTGGGAGACGTGGGTGACTGTGCCCCACAGCTGAGGACTGACTGCCTCATCCTCTCACGCTCTCTTTTATCTAAAGCTGGCTACTGTGTTACACTGGCTTTTTGGACTTTCCGGAACAATATCTAATCATCAAGTAACACAATTCAGTGACATTGAGCAGGATGCAAATTCCAGACACGGCGATCATGAAAACCGTGAAGACGGTCTTCTCCGTTGGCCTGGACACGAAGCAGTCCACCGTGTTAGGGCAAGGCCACGCGTTGCATTTCACCAGGCGCTGCATGGCGAAGCCGTCGTACATGACGTAGAAGACGTACATGAAGGCGGCCTCGAAGATGACCCGGAAGAAGATGCTGCCGGTGTAGGTCCACCACAGCGACCCTTCGATTCGGACCTTCTGGCTTTTGATCTCTTCGATGTCCTTAAACTCACTCTTTATCTCTCCCTTCATGAATTTCCTTTTCTTCTCGTGTCTGTAGTGGGCCACGTGCATGGCCACCAGCAGGGCTGGCGTGGACACGAAGATGAGCTGCAGTGCCCAGAGCCGGATGTGGGACACGGGGAAGTAGTGGTCGTAGCACACGTTCTTGCACCCGGGCTGCAGCGTGTTGCACACGAAGTCGGCCTGCTCATCCCCCCAGACCTCCTTGGCGGCCACCACGAGGATCATGACGCGGAAGATGAAGATGACAGTGAGCCAGATCTTCCCGATGCTGGTGGAGTGCTTGTTGACTCCGCCCAAGATCGTCTGCAACGTGCCCCAGTCCATCTTCTCGTCCGGGCAGTTTGCGCTGGAAAAGACAAAGTGACACAACATGGAGGGGACCAGGCAGGACCGGCTCGTGGGGGGCTTGCTGGGTCCGGGCAAGTGAGCACCCAGAGATCCCTTCCCGAACAAATGCCAGTTCTCACACTACCTCACCCAACAAGAGGAAAACAAACCAACCTCTTCTGCCCGTAGGGTTAGCCGTATAGTGCTCAGAACACCTGGAACGCGTTCTCTAGTAAAGAGGGGTACATTCAGCTGAGTACTGCACCCAGTCCGTAGCACACAGTCAACACGTGGGGTGGGGCACCCCGGCAAACGTGCGTGCCGACGCAGGGCCCTGCTGGAGGTGCTGACCGAACCCCTGCGCGGGTACCCCCAACCCTCCAACGGCATTCAGTACTCCCAAGTGCCTGCTCTGGACGGTACCCTGGCCTTGTGCCGGCCGGGGACCACCTCACCTTCAAGGCCGAGAGGCCAAGTCTCCCGGCAGCACCTCTTTCCTTCACTTATTTCAATTCATTTTCATGGACGTGGGATGCAGCTGTGAAATGAGTGTCCCCCACGGTAAAATCCACCGTGGGTTTAATGTTTCCCAAAGGGCTTCACTTCCTTTCTCTATATGAAAAGGGGCAGGTTAGAAATGGTCCTTCCATGGAGAAAAGCCCCTGTGTGCATAGGTTTTTGTGACCGTTCTGTGTATAGATTGGGGTCCTCGCTGTCCTGTTGGGACTGACTGATCGGTTAGTACTCAGGTTTGAAAAGTGTTGCGACGGTGCATTTTTATCACGGGCTATGGTGTTTAGAAGTGTTTCTAAAGGGGTGCATTGTAAAAAAAAAATGACAAAGTGTAATTCGGCGATTCTCCAGGGACTGGCCCTACCAGGCACCCTCAGGGTACTGAAGGTCAGTACCGATGCTGCTGGGTGACGTGCTGCCTATTGAGGGGACCTGGGAAGCCTGTGCGCTCACCTTCCACCAGGCAGTGGCCTCTTCACCCCAGGGTATGAACAGTCTTCACGTACTTAGAGTCACACCTGTCTGTCTCAATCAAGCCTCTTTTAAACAAGACCCCACCCTCCACAATCTGATGAGTCATGTGTCCACCCCTTCAAAACTGGTTCTCAGTCCTCCAGCTTCTCTTACTTAAAAGCTTAGTGCTGTCCTTATTCTGAGCAAGCCGGGTCCTGTTTCCCAATGGGCTTCCTGGGCAGGTTGGGGAGAGTCTGATCGCACTGTTGCCTCTGGGGCGCTGCTGGGGGCACCGAGGTCTGGTTGAAACCATCCAAGGCCACCTCGTTCAGCGGACACAGCAGAGACCCGAGAAGGGTCAGGGCAGGAGAGCTACGAGCGTTGAGACATCCTCGTGAAACGCTCAGCCAGCTCAGCTCGAAAGAGAGAAACATCGCTGGGAAAAGGGCTGCTCTGAGCTCACCCCTGACCCTTAAATACAGACGGTCCTGGAGGCCTTAGGTTCTGCACCTGGTCCGTCCTGCCCTAGCAGCGTACTCAAAGCTCTTGTGAAATCAGACCCTCCAGTTCTTTGCTGGCACTTACTAAGTGGAAACAGGACACTCACAGAAACAGACCGTCTGGCGTGTATCAGTACATCTGGCTAAAACTCTGGGGTGAGGCCAGTGCCAAGTGCACGACCCACACCCCTCAAACCAGTCCAGTCAGCAGCGGCTGAGAAGACAGTTCCAAGTAAACCCTATACTGTTGTTGTTGTTGAAAGCTCCTGGTTGGGCTGCAGCTACCTGTTCTAAAGATCCTTTAGGAAGAGGAGGAAATTAGAGTTGAATCCCGATGGGCTGGGGTAACAGGGAGAGGCGGACCGGCCCAGCGGGATGAAGCTGTCCTTCCCGGCCGGCCCACACCTGCGGGGGTGGGGTCGGGAGTCGGGGGGCGGAGGAGCTGTTTTGTCCTGTCGGTAGGCTGCTGGGTGAAGCACTAGCTTCCAGAAGGGGCAAAAGGGATCCCTTACCCCTTAGCTTCGCAGTCCTTACTTCTGCTGATGGTGGCCCTTTGGCCCACAGGCCCCCCCCATTCCCGTCCCCCCGCGTCTGTAATTGTGACTTGGCTGCACACTACTTCCGACCCCGACTCAAAGGGCAAATGGGGACACGGCTGTCGCCACACATCTCGAGAGAGTCCCGGGGGACGGCCACAGGGGCCAGCTCTCAGGAAGCTGGAAGACGGGTTAGGCTTCTTCCCTGTCCGGTAGGGGACGTCCAGGGCCGCCGCAGCCGGCCCTAAAGCGCGGCTCCCCGGTTTGGGACCAGCGCCCCGAAAGCCGCTCCCCACCCCGCCTGCCCCCCGACCGCCCCGCCCCCTGGAAACGTCGCTCTCGAACTTGCAGGAGAAAAACAGGCAACCACAGCGCGGACTCGATCCGGCTGTGCGGGGCGGCAAAGCGGCGCCAAGAGGTAAAAGTTTCCTCCAGGTTACGCTTCCGCTTAACCCACGGGATGGACTTTCCTCTCCGAGCGAACCCTTCGGCCAGGTCGAGGCTGCTGGTGGAGAGGCTCCTGGTGGAGAGGCTCCTGGTGGCGGCAGGCGAAGCGCGCCGGCGTCTGTGCCAGGCTTTCCCCGGAGGAACCAGGCCGACTGCCAGGCGGATCGGCGGCCGTGCACCTGTCCGGCCCTCCTTCCCCGCGCGGCGCCGACTCCGGGCCAGTCCGCGCGCTGCGCACCGCGGGGTCGGCCGGGTCCAACCCCAGACTCGGCCCGAGGAGCTCCCGGCCGGGGGCTGGCGATCGCCACCCTCCCTGCGCCCCAGCGCCGCTGTCGCCACTGCCCGGGGCCCGGCGGCGCGGGGCCTCGGTGCGCGCCGGATCCAGCCCGGGGGACCCGGCTCCCTCCCCCAGGGTCCCACAGCCCCAGGCCTCCTGGGGTCTCTGCCCGCCGGGTCCGCAGCCCCCAGCCGTCCCGAGGAGCCGAGAGTGGGCGCCGGCCTTACCGACTGGAGCGGGGCGCACGGGCGGGGCGGACTCCCCGGGGTCTCGCGGAGCGCGCGGCGGGGCCGGAGCGGCGGCGGCGGCGGCGAGGGGGCGCGGTGGGCGGCGGAGGCCGCTACCTGCTCGGAGTCGGAAGAGGGCGGCGCGCCGGGCACTCGGGCCTTGGACACCTGTGCGCTCGTCGGCGCCTTTTAACCGCGCCCGGCACCCCGCCTCTTCCCCAGAGCTGTTGAGAAAGTCCGGGAGGGGGCGGCTCCTCGGCGTCCGGCCGCCCCCAGCGCCGCGGGCGGGGCGCACCAGCCCCGGGTCCTCAGCGCTTCCCCGTGTCCCCGAGTCCCCCGAGCGCCCCGGATCCCCGCGCCCCCAGCCCCCCGGCCGCCCGGGTCCGAGCGGCGCGACGCTGAGCCTCGGCTCCCTGCGTTTTTGGGGAGAGGGTGAGGTTAAAGGATCGTTGCCGTTGCTGTTATTGTTATTTCTACTTGGACCGGTTCAAGAGTACTGTCGTAGTCAAAGGTCCGGTTTAATTTTAATTTTAATTTTTTTTTATTTGAAGAGTAAGTTCAGGCCGGAGGTCAGGTTCCCCGCGAGGCTCCCCCCGTGGCAGCGCGGTTGCCCTGGGCCGCTTCCCTCTTGGGAATGTGGGTTCACGGTGGGCGAGGAGCGGGCACCGCCGGGCTTGGCCAAGGGCCTGCTTCTTTCTCCCCCAAACCTCGCAGGCAAACCTAACGAATGTCTCCTTGAGTTCCTGTTTCAGTCGATCACTTTCAACTACGTGCCAAGGGCTGGGGTTGGACGTGGTGAGGACCCAAGGCCGGCGCCAGGGACCCTGCACGCGGGCCCAGCTCTGCGCCCCATCAGAGGGCGCCCCCGGGGCCTGCCCACGGCCTCCTCCTCCTCCCACGGCTGAGAAATCGCAAGGTTACTCAGTTCGGGGTGGGGAGCCCCCCCTGAATGAAGTCTACCGACCCCTTCCCCTGCACACACGTCTCCAAGGGGCGCGCTGGTGCGATTTCTGGAGAGGCTCCCTGGGAAGCTCGGTTCCTCTCCCGGAAGCTTGATCTCGGATTACAAGGTTTCATTGTTCACATGTGGCTGGGTATTTTGACATTCACAAAGCAAGTGGATGGAGAATTAAAATCGCAAGAGTGGGCCGCGTCTGGGGAACCGTGTCCCGCATGGGGGGCAGGAATCTCACCCCAGGATTCCTGCAAAGAGGCCAGCCCTGAGGTGCAGGCGTGCTCGCTCCCACGCTTGGCTTCACTTAGGTCGGTTTTAAGTTGAGCAGAGATGATTCACCCTGACAGGGCAGATGTGGCCTTAGAAATGGGTTTCCTGTGATTGTGAGCATTAGCGTAAAGGTATTGACTTTTCCTTTTAAAAGTTGCACCCCGTCACCACGGGCCAGTTTAGGCCATTCTTGCTGGGCGAACCTGAGTTTGTCCCCCTGTCACTACCCCATCTTCCAGCCCCAGGTCTTAGTCCGGAAAGGAGTGTCTGTTCATGAACAGACAAAGCCCTACAAGGCGTATCTGAGAGATGTGCTGAATCGGCTGGTTGGAAATTACAAGGCAAAGGTGGGTGGCCTGGAGGAACCTTCCTGGCCTGAGCCTCCTGGGAGCTGGGGGGCCGGGAATGCCCTTCAGGTTGTCAGGGCATCTCTCTGTGGGGCTCTGGGGTTGGAGTGAAGGAAGTGTCTGGAACCTTTGCAGGAAACCAGCTGGTAAAGGTGGTTTGGAGGTTGAAAGTTGACTGGCTTTCCCCCACTGAAGAATTTCCCCTTGCCTTTTCGTGTCTATATCATGATTGCAGGTTGCTGTTCAATTTCCTTTTCCTGTGTTCCCTGACTTATTCTCCTGATTTGCATAATGACAGTGTATTGCTGGTTCATTGAATATCCTAGCCACTCTGTATTTTAGGATTTATAGTTAGAACCCCTACAGCTCTTAAGTCTTAGCACTTGATTTTCTTCTGTTTGGTGTGACTTCTGTTGTTTTCTGTGCACTGGTGTTTTCTTCCCAACCAGACTCCGATTCCGATAGGGCAGGAAATCTCGTGGAGGTATTTCTGTGTCCTCCAGAGCAGAGGAGGGGAGGGAGGGCAAGATGGAAAAAGGGCCTCACCTCTGGACATTTGAAGTTATCGCCACACGAGCTTAGACGTATATGCACTTAGCAGATCACACCACAGATTAATGTTTTAAAAATCCTGTAATCAGGGGGCTTCCCTGGTGGCGCAGTGGTTGGGGGTCCACCTGCCGATGAAGGGGACACGGGTTCGTGCCCCGATCCCGGAAGATCCCACATGCCGCGGAGCGGCTGGGCCCGCGAGCCATGGCCGCGGAGCCTGCGCGTCCGGAGCCTGTGCTCCTCAACGGGAGAGGCCACGGCAGTGAGAGGCCCGCGTACAGCAAAAAAAAAAAAAAAAAAAAAATCCTGTAATCATTTTGTGAATAGCACAATCATATTGCTGCATTATTTTTGGTTAAAAGCATTACTTTGTTATATGTAAACATTGAAAATAAGCCTCAGGGACTTCCCTAGTGGCTCAGTGGTTAAGAACACACCTGCCAGTGCTGGGGACACGGGTTTGATCCCTGGTCCAGGAAGATCCCACATGCCACAGAGCAACAAAGCCTGTGTGCCACAACTACTGAGCCTGCGTGCCACAAGTACTGAAGCCCACATGCCTAGAGCCCATGCTCTGCAACGAAGAGTAGCCCTCGCTTGCTATAAGTAGAGAAAGTCCGCGCACAGCAATGAAGACCCAACGCCCTCCAAAACAAATAAATAAATTAATTTTTTAAAAAAGAAAGAAAATAAGCCTTCATTTTCAGGTCTTCGTCTTTTAACATAACAGTCCCCAGAGAAGGCTGACCTGTCCTGCCCTCCGCTTCAGCCTCCCCAGCCTGATGGGCACAGCTCTCTGGCCTCATTAATTAGGCACCAAGCAAGATAGAGCATAGTTTTGGACTCGGTTTTATGGAAGCACTCTGGTGTCTCCTGGGTAGGTCTTGAGTGAAGCTGATACAGAGGACTGGCCCTTTTCAGGGAAGGTCAGGGTATCATTGAATAAATATTGATGACTAAACTGGTGGGTATCTGTGACAGCTGCACTTGTCACCTCACAGTGTCAGAGACGTGTGTGACTAAGGTTTTTACATATGTGCTTAGTAGCAAGCAGACAAGTCCCAGGCATTCAAAATTGAGCTGAACTTTTATGCAGGTATTTAAAGTGGTGCAGGGACATCGCTGGTGGCGCAGTGATTAAGAATCCACCTGCCAATGCAGGGGACACAGGTTCGAGCCCTGGTCCGGGAAGATCCCACATGCCATGGAGCAACTAAGCCCGTGTGCCACAACTACTGAGCCTGCGCTCTAGAGCCCGCGAGCCACAACTACTGAAGCCCACATGCCACAACTACTGAAGCCCACACGCCTAGAACCTGTGCTCCGAAATGAGAGAAGCCACCACAATGAGAAGCCCGCGCACCCCAACAAAGAGTAGCCCCCGCTCTCTGCAACTAGAGAAAGCCCGCGTGCAGCAATGAAGAGCCAATGCAGCAATAAATAAATTTATTTTAAAAAATGGTTAGTGAAAAATCAAAAATTAAAGTGATGCAGTTGTCAGGCTATAAGGGGAAGTGCTAATGTGTAAAGCTATTTGATATTTCTAAGCCAAAAAAAAAGCTGCTATTGTGCAAGAAATCAGTGTGACACAAATCCTATTTCTTAATATATTTTAATGAATGATTGCCTGCCAGCTGCCTGGTGGGGCAGCCCTTTGAGTTCCCCCTGGGAAGGATGGTCTGAATGTACATAAAGAATGTCTCAGTTAAATTTCTGACTCACAAATCATACGTGATAGCAGAGGTGATAGCAGAAATGTCTTAAGGCAAGAAGGGACTTATGAGAGAGAGGAGTCCCCGTCCTGACACCTGGCAGTTCGGGGATCATTGGATGTCTCTGAGCCATGAGCGATTGGTCTGCAGCCACTTCCTTGACTTTGCTGTTGAAATATTAATCATATTAATAATTGGCAAAAAAGGGAAAATCCAGCCCTCCTCAAATGAGCAGATATTCAGAACCCCTGGAAGTCTCTGCATAATTTATTTGTTAATAATGACTTACATATGATAATATCATTTTAAAGCAGGAATGGCCTTTTACGTTTTGTGTATAATTATTACAGGAGAACAGCATTTCACAAGATTTCTCTCTGTACCTTTGACCCACACCCTCACTTAGGTATCCTGATAATTGTTAATGTCAAATAATTTAGGGAAAAAGATCAGTTGTTCCATTCCAAGTATGTGAAACTTACAGATTTCACTAATTTAATTGTTCTTCTCTTCAGTTTCAAATTATTCTTCTCTTCAGTTTCAAATTAAAGTCATAAAAATTCCAACTTTTGAATTTGAAACTGTTATAAGCCTTTCCATTTTCCTCACTTTATTCTTATATTCGTACATAAAATATTTGGGGGAAATTTGAGTTGTTAGATGCGTTAGCTGCAAGGCCGTGGTAAAATAAGTCGATTTCCTTGGCTTTGCTGGATGAGCATATGCTCTTACTGGCAAATACATCCGTATAGCTCTTGTATGATTATTTAAGCAGACTGTGGAGAGATTACAAAGATGCTTCCAAATGTATGTCTATCAAAAGCACGTGTTGGTCAGAAATGACTTCAAAGCTATAACTCCCCAGGCAAACTGGTAGGGAAAATGGACTTCTACTGAATATAAAAATTAAATTCTGTAAGCTTTGGTGAGTTGTCAAAAAGGAAATTCTGCACAACTCATAAAGGAACAAAAGAGATTTCTACATTTTAGTGTGTTAGAACAATATTGTGTCATATATCATCTTGAAGAGCTTTTGGAATAAGTTATGGTCTAGTAAACACTCATATTATGGGTTGCTTTAGTAAAAAAAAAAAAATTATAGGCATAGGTTTGACAAAGGGCTGCAGAGTAATGATTCCCTTGTTGGATTGTGTCTGCTAGACCACAGCGGCTTTTTGTGAAATGCTAGTGTGGACGGTCCCAGGTCTGTCGCTGTCTGGAAACCACCGATTCCAGGGTCAGTTTTGCACCGACAAGCCCAGTCAGGTGGCTGTTCTCTGGCTTGGAAATTCTCTTTGGGAATTGGACATGGTGTCTTTGATCTTAGAATTCAGAGCTTGGTTTGTGTGTTAGCCATTCATCTAAACTTCTTCTTAAACTGTTTCAGAGCCCTTTCTACGTTGGGGGAAGAAGCACATACTCTATGGGTGTATAGAATTCTCTGGTTTCACCTCATCCTTGAAAAGTCTTTGTGTTGGGAAAAAGGCGTTTGCAATACCCAGAGTGCCCAGTAGATGGCACTGGGAAGACTCGTCAGGGAAACGGGGACGATCGCTGGAGAAAGATGGATACTCTTGTCCTTTAGTGTTGTTTGTCGCGACCTCGTTAATAGGCTGGGAAATAAATGTCTTTCCTTTTTTTCACAATTAAATGAAATAGAATAGAATAGGAAATATCAGAACACACTGCTCTTAATAAGAGTTAAGTCGTGTTTTAGGAAATGTTTCGTGTGTGTTTTCATGCTCACACGTGTGCTAGTCCCAGTGTAAAATGTACTGGTTGCTGTAGACTTCTGTCACAAAACGTTGGAACGTCATTTCCAGGGCGAAAGCATATCACTGTGGCCTCAGGAGAAGTGGTGTCACAGCAGGAGAGACACCCAGACCCTGAGCGTGGCCCCTCCTCTGCCGTGGCCCCTGAGAGCTCACTGCCCCAGGAACCCCAGCAGCTCCCAGCTACTTATGACCCTGGAAGATGCCTTCCTCCATCGGACTTGTTTCCCCGGGGCTCCTCTCTGGCCTGAGGATGTGGGTTCATGGGATGGAGGAGAAGCAACAGCGCTATCTGACTGTGTCTTTTACTAACAATAAAATTATTTATCTAAAAAAGGACACATACTTAATGCCCTGACGTCTAGTGTGCTCAGGGTCACAGGTCGGCTATTTTAATGGGTTACGTATTTAATGTCAGAAGTGGGTGTTGGACTATTGTGCTTTGGGAAAGAGGAGACAACAGATAGATAGCCTATTGTTTCTTTACTGCCTTTGAAATAAACCCTTGAGGGCAGAGCTTGGGCTCCTCTCTGGTGGTCGGGGGCTCCATACGCAGAGTGGACGGTTGGGGGAAGCGGTGTGGGTCAACCTGGAGGGTCTCATCCTCAGCTGAGGCAGCCGCCGTCGTCCCTTACGGCTGTGTGACGTTGTGCACTAGGTTATTAGGATGCTATGTTTTCGGACAGCATAGCCTGCCTACAATTTACCAAAGGACAAAACAGACTTGCAGAAGTCACGTATTTGGACCACTAAGGTAGACTGTGTGACTGGCACACAAAACACACAAACATAAACGAAGGGGTCTCTGGGTATCATCCAAGGCAGAGGTCCCTGGGTTAATCGTTTACACACGACTGGATACTCTGGAGTGTGCCGAATGTTGTAGGTTTTCTTTATCACACAACTCTGTGAGGGCATTTTTAATCCAGTCCAGCACCCGCCTTGGACTCGCTTTGCAGAAAAGATGGAGTTAATGTTGGGGGAAGGGACAGCTGGAGCCAGAAGTCGACCCACCTCCACCCTCGGAGGGACGATGTGGTCCCCGACATCGATGGTGGTTCAGACGACATCCTGGGCTCTGGACCTGCAGGAGGTACAGTCCCCTGACAGAGCAAACCATGCCACTGGGCTGTCACCTCGTGATGGGCTTGGCTCCTGACCTTCTGTCTTTCTGGGGGAAGATAAGGAGAACCCTTTGAAAAGGAGGAGAAAGCAGATAGCGGCCCGAGAACAAAGCAAAAGAGCTGGCAGGAAAGGGGCGAGGACGCAGACGAGTGCATAAAGACGGACAGCAGGTCCCGAAGACTGTTTATCAGCGTCTTTAATTGTGGTTTGTCTGTGAGGAGATGAGGGCCTGGCCACCCGCAGGGTGTTTGCTGAGTGACCAGCAGGACGCCCTCCCCAGGGTGGGAGCTGGGGGGGGCGTGGACGACAGGCTGCTGGAAGGGCAGACTCTTGGTTTTGGTCCCTGGGGGCTGCAAAGCGGAGAAGCAGGCCCTAGTGTTTGTGCAGGTTTTTAGCATCCTGCAGCCGTGATATAGCACTTCCAGCTGCACTTCCAGAGCCATTTTCAAGGCTCCTGACTGAAATGCTGTGTCTGTGAGTGTTTCTGGAATCCAGCCTGAGGCTCCCTGTGGAGGGGGGCGTTGGAATGCAGACATCCCCTGGAGCTGGCTGAGTGAGACTGGAGTGGAGCTGGGAGGGTGTTCTGAACGACACTGAGACCTGACTGCTCCATGGGAAGGTGGGACCAGGCTGGCTGCATAAAAACCAGCTCAGGAGTTTCTTAAACATGCAGATTCCTGGGCTGTGGGGCCAGACAGTCTGACCCAGTGGGCTTGGGAACCCATGGTCTGTGGTATGTGTTAGTTTGTCCTCACCATTTTGTGGCTGGATTCAGCGCTGTCTTGACAGACGTGCCTCAGGGGAAACTTGGGATCCGGACCCGCAATGCTCACTCCCCGAGGGCTGTCCGCCTCCTGTTTGGGTTAGAACTGCCGCGTCCAGGGTGGAGGCACAATGGGATAAAATCCCAAGTCCCAGTATCTGGTGAGAAGGGGAGAGGCCGTGGCGTGTTGCCAGGAGGATCTCTTTGGTGTGAGTGCTGAACCCAGATGTCCGTTCCTCACGACTGACTGGTAGGCAGAATCTAGGCCATTCCCGGGTCCTTTCAAGGCTGAAGTTCAACCAGAAACAATCAATTCCCTTCTCAACTTAGGCCTTCCTTTTTCTGAACATTGATTATTTGGATACTGATGACCAGAAGACAGATCAGAAGACACTGCCTCAGGTTTTATTAATATGTGTTTTTTAAAATTAATTAATTAACTTATTTTTGGCTGCATTGGGTCTTTGTTGCCGCGCACAGGCTTCCTCTAGCTGCGGCGAGCGGGGGCTACCGTTTCTTGCGGTGCGCGGGCTTCTCATTGTGGTGGCTTCTCTTGTTGTGGAGCACAGGCTCTAGGCGTGCGGGCTTCAGTAGTTGTGGTGCGCAGGCTCAGTAGTTGTGGCTTGCGGGCTCTAGAGTGCAGGCTCAGTAGTCGTGGCGCACGGATTTAGTTGCTCCGCGGCATGTGGGATCTTCCCGGACCACGGCTCGAACCCGTGTCCCCTGCATTGGCAGGCAGGTTCTTAACCACTGTGCCACTGGGGAAACCCTATTACTATGTTTTGGATAGAAACCAATCTCTTAGCTAATAAGCGATGAATAAGGGTAACACGGCATACAAAGAAATGATTGCTTACTTAGAGCTTAGTGCTAACTACAATTTAAAATACCACATTAGGGCTTCCCTGGTGGTGCAGTGGTTGAGAGTCCACCTGCCAATGCAGGGGACGCGGGTTCGTGCCCCGGTTGGGGAAGATCCCACATGCCGCGGAGCGGCTGGCCCCGTGAGCCATGGCCGCTGAGCCTGTGCGTCCAGAGCCTGTGCTTCACAATGGGAGAGGCCCGTGTACCGCAAAAAATAAATAAATAAATAAAAATAAAATACCACATTAATCCTGAATCCATAAATTTAAAAGTTATATTAGCAAACAAGCTAGAAATAAATTATTTTAGTGTCTGTCTAATAAATCACACCCAGAAACGATTTAGGTTAACGAGAACCTTAATGTTCCTGAGGTTGATTAAGGTGGAGTCTCTGCAATATTAGTTTTAAAATGATTCTTGGCCGTGGTTTCACAGTTAACTTAGTTCCTCATCGTGGTGA
Source organism: Mesoplodon densirostris (assembly GCF_025265405.1). NCBI lineage: Eukaryota > Metazoa > Chordata > Mammalia > Artiodactyla > Ziphiidae > Mesoplodon > Mesoplodon densirostris. The sequence continues at coordinate 692,379 of NC_082677.1, forward strand.
CTTTTTCCTGCTGTGCTCTGACATCTGAATGACTTCAAGGCATTCTGTCACTTCTCCAACTTTTCCCTCTGACAATGACCTGAAAAGGCCCTGGGCAGCCATGTCTGCTGTAGCATCAGCATTCACCCAGGTGTCCCTGGTGCTGGGGAAACCATAGCAACAGCAGTCCTGGTGGCTGGGAGGCTGTTCCCTGGGCCTCGGGAAGCCACCTCAGGTCCCCACGGGAGGGCACAGGGCGAGCTTCCCACTGCCCTGCCCTGGAGCTGGAGAGAGAGGGCTGGTGATCAGGACCCCAGTGAATTACACACACACACACACACACACACACACCGGTGCTCGCTGTGTGAAGGGACACGTTTGGGGGGCAGAGTGAGCTGTCCAGGACCCCCCCCCACCAGCGGAGAAGCAAGGACCTTGGAGCACAAACACCACAGTGACCCTGGGGGAGGGTGTCTTGGGAGTGAAGACTTTGAGCTAGTCTAGGAGGACGGGCTGGAGGAGGGAGCTCGTGTGATGCCGGGGGGAGGGGGGCGGTCAGGGGGGTAGGGGTGGGATATATGTGGGAAACTCAGGGACGGGGATGGGGAGCACAGAGATGCCAGTGAGAGAGACTGGGGAATAATGCTGATGTCACACCTGCTCTTGGTTTATAGCAAACATGAGGATGAAAGAACATGAAACACCACCATGAATACACAATCAGCAAAGTCTAGGCTGTGAGAAACTCTGGGAGACAAATGACCCAGATTCTAAGAAAAAAATGTTGCAAGGAAATAAAAAGAGGTGGAGGGGAACCAGCAGCTTAAAGAGGCTTGAGAGACACATTAACCGATTGCAGCGTGTGGATTTCAGTGATTCCGAGCCAACTGCTATTTAAAAAGAAGGGAATTTTCACTTTTGGGAAGATGGCTGATGTAGTTTTTCCTATTTTCCTGGCCAAATACAACTAAAATCCCTGGAAATTATATAAAAGTAAACAGCTCTGAAAGCTGGTGAGAAGGAAGCAGACCAGGCAGGGCCCTCGGGCAGATCCTTCAGTGCGGTTTCTGTCGGAAAGGTGAGGCAAGGCAGGGCAGACAGGCGTAGGGTTGGCTAGCGTGAAACATTTCAGCCACTGGTCTGGGGCCTGGCTCTGGGGTGATTAGGGCAGGTGGACAGTGGCCTGGTGTGTGAGAGCCCTGTGAGAGCCTGAGAGAGGAGGTGTGGGTGTGGGTTTTGGGTTGGTTGGTGGGCGTATGAAAAGTGCACGTCACAGAAGAGTTGTTTGCTGTCTCTAGGAATTAGCCAGCCCTGGGAGGGGCCATCTCCCCAGTAAGGCCACAGATGCCAAAACATCAGGATAAAAGTCATGCTTAATACACAGGCCATTAAAAAACCTCAGCACATTTAAAATAGTTGAAATAATAGAGTGTGTTCTCTGATCACAGTGGAATCAAAGTGGAGATCAATAATTATTAATCGATAATAAGTGGAAAGAAAGAAAACGGAAAAATCTCTGAACACTTGGAAACTAAGACATTGTTCTAAATAAACCATGAGTCAATACATTGTATTGAATGAAAATAAAAAAATCCAAGGTATCAAAATTTGCAAGACACACTACAGGACTGCTGATAGGGCATTACAGCACTGAATGCAAACATGAGTGAAGAAGAGAAGACTCAAGTCAATAAACCACACTCCCACTTCAAGAATCTAGAAAGAGTAGTGAAAAATAAGCCCAAAGCAAACAAAAGAAAGAAAATAATAAAGAGCAGAAATCAATTAAATTGAAAACAGAAAAAGAATAGAGCAAATTGATGAAACAAAGAGCTGGTTCTTTACAAAGATCAATAAAATTGATGAACTTCTAGCAAGACTGACAAAGGGAGAAAAAAAGAGAGAGAGAAGACACAAATTACCAGTATCAGGAATCAAACAGGGCACATCACTACAGACCCTGCAGACATCAAAAGGATAATAAGGAGTACTATAAGCAATTCTATACTTACAAAGTTTGCAAGTTAGATGAAATGGATCACTCCCTCAAGAAACACAAGCTATCACAATTCACCAAATATGAAATAGATAATTTTAAGATCCTTGGAACTATTAAGGATATTGAATTTGTAAAAGAGAAACTCTCAAGAAATGTCCAGACCAAGATAGTTTCACTGGGAAATTCCACCAAATGTTTAAAGAAGGATTACACCTGTTCTGCATGACCTATTCCAGAAGACAGAGGAGGCAAGACCATTTCCCAGTTCATTTTGTAGTACTGGTATTACCCTGACACAAACCAGACAAAGACAATACAAAAAAAAAAAAAAGAAAGAAAAGAAAAAGAAAACTACAGACCAACATCCCCCAGGAACGTAGATATAAGAAGGCTTAATAAAATATTAACAAATGAAATTCAGTAATATATAAAGAGAATTACACACCATGGCCAAGTGAGGTTCATTTCAAGGATGCAAGGTTGTTTCTGTATGAAGATTAGTCAAGGAAATCCATCATATTAATGGGCTAAAGAAGAAAAATCACATGATCATTATCATTTAATGCAACATTTTTTCCCCACAAAATTCAACACTTATTCACAATAAAAACCCTCAGAAAAATAGGAATAGAGGGGAACTTTCTCAATTTGATAAAGAGCATCTACAAAAACCCTACAGTTAACATTGTACTTAGTGGTGAAAGATTGAATCCTTTCCCCTTAAGATCAGGAACAAGAATTTCTGCTTTTATCATTCCTATTCAACATAGTGCTTGAAGTTCTAGCCAGTGCTACATGGCAAGAAAAAGAAATACAAGACACATAGATCATAAAGGAAGAGATAAAACTATCTCTATTTGCAGATGGTATGATTGTGCACAAAATCCCGAGGAAACTACAGAAATCTAGAACTTTTAAATGAATTCAGCAAGATCACAGGATACAAGCAAATAAGCCAACAAATATAATGTTTATTTCTATATACTGGCAATGAACATATGGACACTGAAATTAAAATACAATACTATTCACAATCACTCAAAGGAAATGAAATACTTAGAAGTAAATCTTTTTACTTTTTACATAAAACGAAACTTTTATGATTCGTATGCTGAAAACTATGCAATGTTGATGAAAGAAATCAAAGATGGAGTAAATAAACAGAGACATGCTGTGTATATTGATAAAAGATTTGACATAATAAAGATGTCAATTCTCTGCAAATTGATATACAAGTTTAATGCCATTTTTATCAAACACACAGCAAGATTTTTTTGTAGACATAGACAAGATTATTCTAAAATTTATGTGGAAGGGGAAAGAAACTAGAATAGCTGAAAAAATTTGAAAAAGGAGAATAAAGAGGGAAGAATCACTCGAGCATTCAAGACATTAATGTAGCGCAAGAATCAGGACTGTGGTGCTGGTGAGGGAGAGAACAGAGGTCAGTGGAACAGAGAACCCAGAGATAGCCCCACATAAATATGCCCAGTTGATTTTTTTTAAATTAATTTATTTTATTTTTGGCTGCGTTGGGTTTTTGTTGCTGTGCGCGGGCTTTCTCTAGTTGCAGCGAGCAGGGGCTACTCTTCGTTGCGGTGCACAGCCTTCTCATTTCGATGGCTTCTCTTGTTGCGGAGCACGGGCTCTAGGTGCACGGGCTTCAGTAGTCGTGGCTCGAGGGCTCTAGAGCGCAGGGTCAGTAGTTGTGGTGCATGGGTTTAGTTGCTATGTGGCATGTGGGATCTTCCCGGACCAGGGCTCGAACCCGTGTCCCCTGCACTGGCAGGTGGATTCTTAACCACTGCGCTACCAGGGAAGCCATCCAGTTGATTTTTAACAAAGTGCCAAAGCCATTCAATGGAGGAAAGCGAGCCTTTCATCACATGGTGCTGGGGCAGCTGGATGTTGACAGGCAACAAGTGAACCTCAAGTCTCAGACCTTTTATAAAAATTAACACAAAATGGACCACAGACTTCAATGTAAAGCATAAAACTAGACAGCTTTTAGAAAAAACATAGGAGAAAATCTTTGGAATCTAGGGCTAGGCAAAGAGTTCTTAGATTTGACACCAAAGCCACAACCCATAAAATTAAAAAAATGATAAATTGGACTTCATTAAAATGAAAAGCTATTGCTTTGCAAAAGACCCTGTTAAGAAGACGAAAAGAAAAGCCACAGAGTGAAAAATATTTATAAACCACTATCTGTGTCCAAGGACTTGTGTCTACATACATAAAGATCTCTCAAAACATAAAGATCTTTCAAAACTCAACAGTAGAAAAACAAACAATCCAATTAGAGAACGAGCCGAAGAAATGAAGAGGACAGAGCAACGGCAAATAAGCACATGAAAAGGTGTCAAGTTCATTAGCTCTTTGGGAAAAGCACATGCAACACACCTGTCAGAATGACAAAACGACATGGGAAGCTATATTCAATGTCTTGTAATAACCCATAATGGAAGAGAATCTGAAAAAGAATATATGTATGGGGCCTCCCTGGTGGCGCAGTGGTTGAGAGTCCGCCTGCCGATGCAGGGGATACGGGTTTGTGCCCCGGTCTGGGAGGATCCCATATGCCGCGGAGCGGCTGGGCCCGTGAGCCATGGCCGCTGGGCCTGCGCGTCCGGAGCCTGTGCTCCGCAACGGGAGAGGCCACAACAGTGAGAGGCCCGCATACCGCAAAAAGAAAGAAAAAAAAAAAAAAAAAAAAAAAAGAATATATGTATGACTGAATCACTTTTCTGTACACCTGAAACTAACACAACATTGTAAATCAACTATACTTCAATCTAAAAACCGGTTATTGAAAAAAAAAAAAGAATGGCTAAAATGAAAAATACCACCACCACCAAATGCTGGCGAGGCTCAGGAAAGACCGGCTGACTTAGATGCTGCTGGTGGGGTGTGTAATGATGCAGCTGCTCTGGAAAACACTTCGGCTGCTTTTCAAAAATGAAACGTGCAACCACCAAGCTGCCCAGCAGTGGGAACAAACTCTTGGTGCGGCGGCCCGAGTGAATCTCCAGAGAATTACACTGAGAAAAAAATCCAGTCCCAGTGGTTGCATACTGCACGATTCCATTTATGTAACTTTCCTGAAACGACAGAATCAGAGAGATGGTGAGCAAATTAGTGGTTGCCCGGAGTAGGTGGGATCGGAATCGGAGGGTATCGGGTATGGGTATAAAAGGGCCCCACCAGGATCCTGGTGGTGATGGAAATGTTCTGTATCTGGACTGTGTCAGTGTTGTGTCCTGCTGAGATCTTGGATGGTAGTTTTTCGAGATGTTACCATTGGGGGAGACTGCCAAAAGCACACAAGATGTCTGTTTTATTTCTTCCACCTATATGTGTCTACAGTTATCTCAAAATAACAAGTTTAATTAAAAAAAGAAAAGAACCTGAACGGACAATTGGGAAATTATGAACATGGACTGGCTATTTTAGTGTGATGGTGGCATTGTGTTTTTGTTTTAAAAGCTTAGCCTATACTCTTTTTTTCTTAATATCTATTTATTGGCTGCGTCCGGTCTTAGTTGTGGTACGTGGGATCTTTGTTGCAGCATGCAGGATCTTTCCCCGTGGCGTGCAGATTTCTTTCTTGTTGTGGTGCAAGGGCTCAGTAGTTGTGGCGCTCGGCTTTCTCTCTAGTTGTGGTGCGCGGGCTTAGTTGCTCTGCGGCATGTGGGATCTTAGTTCCCCGACCAGGGATTGAACCCATGTCCCTTGCATCGGAAGGCAGATTCTTAACCACTGGACCAGCAGGGAGGTCCCAGTCTATACTCTTCAAGGACCCATATTGAAATATCTGCAGAAGAAACGATCTGTCTGGGATTTGCTTTACAGTCATCCAGGCTGGGGGATAATCGGGCGAGACACCCCGAATGTGAACGGGCATGGCCAGATGGTTGTTGGAGCTGGATGAGGGGTGATGGGCATCTTGGCACTGTGGTCCCTGAGCACCGAGCTGCGGGAGCGGCAGTGAAGCCACCGACCCTGGAGACATTCAGCCTGCTTTGAATCTTGGCTCTGCTGCTTTTTAGCTGGGTAAGCCTTGGTCAAGTTATTTAACCTCTGAGCCTCAGTGGCCTCATCTGTAAAATGGGGATAATATCTCATAAGGAAGCGTGCAGGGAGAGGAAAGGGGGCGAGGGAGAGAAGCCAGTGCAGGAGGCCCAAGGGTAGGGGACAGTGTCTCGGAACCCAGACAGAACAAGGCCTCAAGGAGAGCTTTACGAGGGTGACGCTGAGAAGAGGCCATTACACTGGTGCCAGAACGTCCCTGGTGCTGATGGCGGCCTGGGCTGCTAGTGGGGCTGGGCCCAGATTAAGGTGCTGGGAGGTGACGGGTGGGCGAGGCTGGTAGTGTGGCCATCACCTCAGACCCGGGGGCGGCCGAGACACAGCTCCGGGGGCAGGAGCGTTGAGGGCAGTGAAGGAGCGGAGGAGACAGGGAAAATGGAGGAAGGGGGTGGCCGGGAGCCTTGGGAGCATGGCGGGCGGGAAGAGCCTCTGCCATGCAGTGGGGCTGCCACCAAAGCCTTTTCATCCCCCCCCCATGTCCCCCCATCCTGTTTATGGGCTTTGCTTGAGACCCATTCAAACAGCCGTTTATCAGGAAAGGCTGTCATGGGACCATCAGGAATTACGGAGGCGGACTGGATTTTCCGCGTGAAAAAATCGTGGTTTTGTTCTTAAAGGTTAGATCTTGGTTTTCATGGATCGCTACTAAAATACTTACGGATGAAAGGATATGTCTGGAATTTGCTTCGGACTCTGAAGAAAATGAGACTTCCTGTTTGCATTTCTGGGGAGAGGGTCTGGAATCCCGGCATGCAGGTCCAGCCCTGGAGAATATTCGCGGTTCACCAGGTGTCCCTATGCGTAGCACGTGTGCTGACTGCACCCTTCCCAGGGGTGGCCCTGGGGTGTGACATCTCCAGGGTGATTGGTCCTCGGCTGGTGCACCAGTACCCCCACTAAAGGCATCTGTGTCCCACCTGGAAAGCCCGGGAGGAAGGCCTCCCCTTTACCACCTGTGGGTGCAGAGCTGTGGACTGAAGGGCCCTCTCCCCTTGTCCGAGGGGCTGGAAGCTGACCCAGGGCACACCTTCCATGTCCCGGAGCAGCCGACCCCTCTCCAAGCTGAGGCCTGGGGGGCCGCTAAAGCGCCCCTGCTAGAGGGATGTGAGGAGGGTGCAGGGCCGTGCGGACACCACCACTGCAGCCACGCGGCCCCCCCAGCAGCCCGCTCCGAGCTGCGCATCAGGTCGCCAGGGACGCGGTGGCCCAGAACAGAAGGCTTCAGCAAAGGGCTCATCTTTATTGAGGGAGCGCATTCCTGCATCAGCTGTTCACGAGGATTGCAAGTCAGCCCCGTGGAAAAGCTTCCCGCTTCCGTACACTTCCGGCCATGCCCAGACAGCAGTGAAAATACATTGTACAGTGAACCCTTTCCACCCTAAGAGCCAGGACAGTTCACACATTTGTCCGCAGACAACGAAAAACAATACCTACAACAAGACAGAGTAAGCTTAAATATTAGACACTTAAGGCATGATTCTAAAATTAACATTGTGTGATTTTCCAGGTAAGGAAGACCAGTCATTATAAAAATACTTCACATAAATTCAAAATCAGAACTAAGACATTCAATCCTATAAAAATATCTCTTCCTAATAAAAGTATCAATTTCTAGATAAATGTTTTTCGACAACAGTTACGTCCTTAAATTTTCAGGAAATACCCCCACGTCAGACAATCCACTTAAACCCACATGTAAAAGTTACACCAAGGCCCGGCTGTAGAGCCGGACCACACATTTGATTACGTGGCACATTCATGGCCCGATTATTCTACAGAAAGCTAACTCAGGTATCTATGAATCGTGAAAGCCATTTGTAAGGACGGAGTCTCAGCCGAGAGCCAGGATGCCTGGTCGGCACTGCCTTCTGGGAAAGGCCCCAGTTCTGTGATGCTACCCTACGTCAGCTACGTGGTGCCTGGCACCGTTTAACTAGGAAACCCCGTGATGGCGTTTTGCCCGCTCTCGGAAATCAGCTCATTCATTTCGTTCTGTTTACTCTCTTTGAGGGCATGGTTGGGGGGGGTTCTTTGCTTCTGTGCTCGCTTGGATCTCCTGAAACACACCTTGAGCAGCAGGTAACACAGCTCGGCCACGTTGAGCAGCATGCAGATCACGGACGCGGAGATCATGAAGATGGTGAAGACAGTCTTCTCCGTGGGCCTGGAGATGAAGCAGTCCACGAGGTTGGGGCAGGGGTCGATGCCACATTTGAGCACCCAGGGCAGGTGGTACCCGTTGTACAGGAAGTAGAACACGTACATGAAGGTGGCCTCAAAGATGATGCGGAAGAAGATGCTGCTGGTGTAGGTCCACCACAGGGAGCCCTCGATCCGGATCTTCTGCCGTTTGATGTCCTCCAAGTCCTTGAACTCGCTTCTCTTCTCCCCGCGCCTGAACCGGCGCGCGGCCTCGTGTCTGTAGTAGGCCACGTGCATGGCCACCAGCAGGGCCGGCGTGGACACGAAGATGAGCTGCAGCGCCCAGAGCCGGATGTGGGACACGGGGAAGAAGTGGTCGTAGCACACATTCTTGCACCCGGGCTGCAGCGTGTTGCACACGAAGTCGGCCTGCTCATCCCCCCACACCTCCTGGGCGGCCACCACGAGGATCATGACGCGGAAGATGAAGATGACCGTGATCCACACCTTCCCGATGCTGGTGGAGTGCTTGTTCACGCCGCCGATGAACGTGTGCAGCGTGCCCCAGTCCATCCTGACGCTTTACTCCTGAACAGGCAAAAAGTAGCACAGGGCAGTTAGTGGAATCTTCCTGCAATGTGTAAGACCGCTGTAATGTTACAGACAGGAGCACGTTTCTCTTGAGGTCACCCTCTGAGCTGCTAGGAGGTGGTTTTCTGGGAGGGAACAACACCCACTCTGAAAACACTCTCGCGTTCCGGTGAGGGTTTACGATCATCTGGATTCAGCTGAACTCGAATTATACGTTAGGTTGCTGCCTGACACTAACCCAGGACCTCAAGCAAACCTCATTCGTTTCCAAGCTCCCATTTAATCCCTGTTTCGCTTTGCCCAAGGGATCACAGAGGTTCCTAAGTAGATTTTTTTTTTTTTTTTTTTTTTTTTGTGGGCCTCTCACTGCTGTGGCCTCTCCCGTTGCGGAGCACAGGCTCCAGACGCGAAGGCCCAGCGGCCATGGCTCACGGGCCCAGCCACTCCGTGGCATGTGGGATCTTCCCGGACCGGGGCACGAACCCGCGTCCCCTGCATCGGCAGGTGGACTCCCAACCACTGCGCCACCAGGGAAGCCCCCTCAGTAGATTTTATTCGTTAAAGGGCTTATCCAAGAAAAAGAATCATTCACTGGAATGACACAATCTGTTTTACCCAGTGGACTAAGAAGGGGAAAAAAAGAAACCAAACACTTATTAGTTCACTTTGCACAATATGCTTGTATTTACTTCTGGCTTGAACAACATCATCTGCCATAATCATGTATTCTTAGGAAACCTAACGCCATAAACTACTCAAAGAGCCTCTTCCAAAATAGAACCACAGGCTTTTACAACAAGTGCTCACTTTTCTCCCCTGTAATAGGCAGTGCCGCTCCCCCACCGGACAGGTGCCAAGTTTACAGCAAGAGCCGCAGGTGCAGGACCAGCCCCGCCTGCAGTGCAGGGTCCCTCTGATCCAACGTCCTGAGGGGAAGGGCCCTTGACTTCTACACAAACTCTGCACAAATCAAACGGACCCCTTCTGCATGGCCACGGCAGACCAGAGAGTTGGTCAGTATTCTGCTCAGAAAATAAAAGAATAATGGACCCTTTGAGAATCTTCTGAAAGTGAAAGACCGTCTCCTCAGAAAAACACGCTCACCCAAGTTCTCATAGCCTTTTAGGGGGAGGGGCCCCAAAGGCCTTTTGTCAACCCCCCTGGGGGAGACTTTCTTGCACTTGAACGTGGGCTCAGGCTTCTCCCTCTCAGGCTGGTGAGGAGGGTGGAGCCCGGGCCCCCTGGGCAGCTCTTCATGTGCATTTCCAGAATGACCTGCACGCGGGTGGGCGTCCACCTGGCCGGGAACGGGAGGAAGGGCCTGGAAGGAGCCCCCAGAGCAGCTGAGGGGCTGGGCGCTTGATTCCTGTGTGGATCCAGGACTAAACGGGACTCAAAGGCAGAGTGTACAGACAGCCAGGTTTTTGATTTTTGAAAAGAAGAGCTGAGAAAAAAGCACAGCTCTTTAAACACACACTCCTTAACGCTGGGGTGCCTCGTCGTTAATGCTTCTCATGGGAGGCTGTGTGAGCCTCCGATGCGCGTCCGGGGGGACACGGGGGCCTCGGTCAAGAAGACTGGTCTCAGGATCTGCGTCTAACCCCCGCCTCAGACCACTGACCCCATGACCTAAAGGATTTCCAAGTCCACAGTAATGAGTCTTTCATTTAAAAACCTCACTGGAGGGCTATGAACTGTAGAATTCACTCTTAGCTCCTGGTGGAAGTTGTTAGAATAAATCTTCCCAGTTGTCGCCCTCCTGATCTGGAAGCACCGGGATGCACCCAGTGGAAGGAAGACACAAATATCTTGAGGTTTGAACATATTTTACAGTGTCGGCTCACCTGGGAGGTCCATCCTGTCTGTTTACAAGCCGGAGATATTCTCTAGTTAACTAGTAAACATCTCCCACTGAAGTGTGGGGAATTCAGCGCCCGACCAGCAAGGTTTGGATTTCTCCAATAAAGGTCACGTTTTCTCCAACCCTCCAAAGTGCAGAGAGTTTAAACTCCCCCACCAGTAAGAAGGCTGTTTCCTCTCTGAATTGTCTATCTTCAGCTGCCTGAGTAAGGCACCACCCTCACCCTCCCAGGGGCCGGAGGCCACTGGCCTGAAGGAATTCGGAGAGGCTGACGTCATGGGAGAGGTCCGGAGGTCAAATGTCCCCTCACGAGGTCCCCCGCTTTCTAGAGCAGAATCCTTGACTCCTGCCCCCTGGGGCATCTCCTTAAAAAACAGGGGCGGGCCTCCCTGGTGGCGCAGTGGTTGAGAGTCCGCCTGCCGATGCAGGGGATACGGGTTCGTGCCCCGGTCTGGGAGGATCCCATATGCCGCGGAGCGGCTGGGCCCGTGAGCCATGGCCGCTGGGCCTGCGCATCCGGAGCCTGTGCTCCGCAACGGGAGAGGCCACAACAGTGAGAGGCCCGCATACCACAAAAAGAAAAAAAAAAAAAAAAAAAACAGGGGCAATTATTGTGGCGGCATCTTTATTTCTTTTGACTTTTCTGGGTCCCCAAATTACACGCTCTATCAAAGTAGCAAAGCTGAACAGAAAATAATCTGTTTTACGATACTTACTGACTCTTAACTAAAGATCAGCAATGTGCCTTTAAATGAAGAAAAAGAAATGAGATGGCTTCCTACGGAGTCTGTTCGCATCCTTCCGAGGCTCTTAGGGAGAAGCCCTGTTGTCCGGCTGGAGGTCACTGTCGAGGCCTCGAACAGAAGCACAGCTCACCTCACCTCCCAGAAGACTGGCCGGGGGTGTGGACACCCCCCCCCCGCCCCCTGCCAGGCTTCCTGCCCTGAGGCCGCAGCCACTGCCCCCAGGACTCTTCCACTGCAGGAGAGCCTCAGGGGGGCCTGCCAGAAACATTTTGGTGGCAGATGTGAAGACACTTTGAAAATTACTTTCCAAAGTAACTGCCTCCGTCGGTACCCCTCACAATTAGTGTTAAACAAAGCTTTAATAATAAAAAGCTTGTTCAATAAAAAGCAAAATATTAACTCTTTCTCTGTGAACCAGAGCGGTTTATTTTAACTGGCACCTTCCTGGCTGCCTTTTAGGCAAAGAATAAGTTTGCTTGGCCCCTGTGTAGGAAGGTGGTGACAATCAAGCTCACAGAAGCAAACGCCACTGGGCTGTGCAGTGTCTCTAGTCACTGCGGACACACAGCTGCGGTCCAATTGCTTAGCTCTGAAAATAGGAAATCAGTGACCTGACTTCTGATGACACGGAGTGTTAGGAAGAGAGATGGTGCTTCCCTCTTACACTCAAATAGTTTGTCCATCAGCATTCTGCCTCAGTAATATAATTTCTTGTTTTAAAAATTCTTATTTAAGAATTTAAGCATAACTGGTTTGCTTCACAAAGCCGTGTCAGTTTCACTGATGACGGGACCAAAACTGAAGCCCCAGCATCCCCTCGGCATCTAAACTCCCTGCAAAGTCATCCCGACTCCCTGTTGGGCCTGAGGACGGAGCATCCCTCACTGTGTCCACACTGGCTCTGGACAGTGGAGGAGCCTGCGCTGAGGAGGCGCGGTGACGCCAAGGCACAAGCAGCGCCGGAGGCGCTCGCAGCTCTGCGGCCAGAGGAGACTCAGGGCGAGGTTCCTGCTTCTGGGACCCGGCTCCCCTGCACCATCGATCACCGACCACCCGGCCGCCAGTGGCGCCCCCCAGGAACGGGAACCCGGGTGCAGCTTCCGGAGGGCAGTGAGGATGTGACCCGTGAAGGGAAAACTAGTAGCTGTGGCCACAGCCCTTCAGTTCCTCCCCGGGGGTCCACTGCACGACCTCGAGTGGTAGTTTTTCTTCGTCCCCAGAACTGTTAAGGGGGGTGTCTGGACCCTGCCCGTTTCCTGATGCCCTGTACTTCAAATAACATCAAAATAAAATCTTGAGTGTGGATCCTTTTCCCTTTCAAAATAATAACAATAACAATAATGATAATAATGCCCAATCCCAAACCTCAAGCCCATGCCCCTGAGCATTAAAAAAAAAAAAGGAAGGTGGAGTTTAAGGAACTGGATATACTCCCTTACCCCACAAGTCAGCAGCCTAAAATAAAAAATCTTAAACTCTCTCCGTAATCAAGAAGAGTCTTTTCCTTTTGTCTCTGGAAATGTCAGGTCATCCAAGGGACAAACTGACAGCTGATTTTTAAATTTAGTGACTCAAAAATCCATCAACTAAAAAAAAAAAAAATCCATCAACTGTCCCTTCAAAGTAATGACCAGTGATAAAATGGATTTAGGATTTATATACTTCTTCAAAATTAACTCAATAAAAATGAAAAAAAATCCTGTCTATGGAGTCTAAACATAAAAATGGACAATTCATAGAATTACATGTACTTTTTTTTTTTGTCCAAAGTAAACTTTAATGGTTCTGAGCTATCATAATCCAAGATTCAATGTAATCATATGTCCATATGTGGGAGGTGTGCTATATAATGGGGGTCTTCTGAATTAAATTCTTTGGAGAATACAATCAATATTTATTAAAGGATAAATTTTAAATTAAAATACGTTCTAATTTGAATATATGTTTATTCAAAAATGTATTTACTATATACAGTTAAAGTCCAAAGGAAACTGCCACAATTATTTAGAATCTAGACCCACAAAATATTTTTTCAGGAAGGAGTATTTTAATACTGTACATGTAATTCTTAATCCATTTAAGACTTCAAAGAGTTAAAAATTTGTTTTTCCGTTTAGCCGTCTCTGTTCCCTGAAGCAAACCTGTGTCCTTTCCAAACATTTAAGTCCAGCTGGAGTTAAATGATCCTGGGAATAAAAACAGAAAAAGCCCTCTGGGGACCCTGGTCCGTTCTCACGGATCAAATGAGTCAAACAAAAATCTTAACATGATAATGAAGCCCCTGGCAGGATTATGCCCTCACGGACCCAGAAGCTTGGGCCGGAAATTATTTTCCCACAATTTCATTCTACCTACAATTGTTAACTAAAATATACAAACCACTCACAGCTCCAAGAACATTCAGACTGAGCCAGGGGTGCATGGTGAGGACCTGCAAGTTAGAATTTTCCTCTCACCCTGTTGAAATTGTTCAGTCAGAACCTCTGTTGGTTCTTTTCCTTCTTAAAGCTCTTATAATTCAGAAGAGTAAAAGAAAAAGAGAATGAAGTTCCCATTTCCTGCATCAGAATTTTGTTTTAAATAAAGACACCGCGAAGCAGCTGAACTGACTGACGTCTTCTGGGTTGGGTCAACGCGGTGATGGCAACGGGAACACCCCTCCCCCAGTTATATCACAGGCTCTCTCTATGGACGTTCTCTCTTCATAACCCCTTCTCCCCTGCCTGGCAGGGTTCCAACACCACCCCAGTGGCTCGCGGATTCGGATCAGCAGACAAAGCTCTACACAGCACATCCTGCAATTCTAAGGAGTCTGGCTGGGGCAGGACGTCTTCTTCTAGAATACTGACCAGACTCTGCCAGAACTGGGGCAAGAAAAGACTTCTGTGGCATCAAGTCCGCCCAAGGGAAAGAGCAAGGGTGCATGGCTGAATTCAACCACGCGCTGAACCCACAGCCAGATTCGACCTGGGGGACATGGTGCCAGAGTCGCTGGCCCGGGTCCCTGCGTGCCTGCAGGCCCCCAGCCCCTGCAGGCGTCCACAGCTGCATCCAGGCCGCACTCACCCCAGACTCCGTCCTGCTCTCCAGGAAGGGAGGCCAAGCCGGTCACAATCACACACCCGTGCCGGGTGACACCTGGGGCCGGTCTCCTCCACGAGACAGGAAGTACCTTCTGGTGCCGCCACCTTTTACTGAGATGTGTCACCAGTGACAATTACTGTTGTCCAGTGACTGTGCCACTGTCACGTGCGGCTCACAGGCTCCCGGGCTTACGTCCAGCGGCCGCTCCGGCCAGTTCCACCTGGGCTTGCCGGCTAGTCCCGCGCCCCTAAGCGCGAGCCGGACCTCGTCAGGGACCCATGAAAGCCAAGAAAATCCAAAAGGCAGCAGAGGAAGTGGGGGAAAGGGGCACCTGTACCCACGAACTGACGCATCTGTAAAACCTGTTGTGGGAGTCAGTGGGGACCGTCCGGAGTAAAAGTCAAACCAGTCCATCCTCGTTCCTGCGAGCGCGCCGGGCCGCGGGAAGGTGCGGGGCGCGGGCGGCTTCGCGGACCGCCCCCCACCCGCAGGCCCTGGAGCGGCTCGCCGCCGGGGGCGGGCGCGGGGGATGAGGGGGAGGGGGCCACGGGCCGCCGACCTACCTGCTCCGGCTTCCGGAGACAAGCCCTCCGCCTGAGGGGCCGAGAGGTAGCGCCCCCCTCACCTGCTCGGCGGGGATGCGGCCGGGCGCGGGGTCCGGGCGCGGGGTCCGGGCGCGGGGCGGCGCCTGCGCGGCCGCCGGACGGGCAGGAAGGGCAAGGAGCCGCGAGCTCGGCGGGTGTGCGACGTCTGCAGCTGCCCTCCGCGCGCTCCGGGATGGCCCGGCTCCCACCTGCAGCGCCTTTTAACCGCGCCCCACCCCGCCTCTGTCCTGACGCTCCTCGGGCGGGAGGCGAGACCAGCGCGCGGGAATCGGAGCGCGCCCGCCCCGGGGCGCTGGCTGCGGGGCGCACGGGCGTGCGGGCGGACCCTCCCTCTGCGGCGCGGGGCGCGGGGCCTAGCCCAGCCCGGTCCGGGTCCGGCGGGGCGGCCCAGGTGTCCCCGCAGCGCCGGGAGGTCGGGGGCAGGGCCTGCGCCCGCGCCCCCCGGGAGCCGGCCTGGGCGAGTGAGCCCAGGTGGGCCCGCAGCCAGGCTTCCGACGGGCTGGACCCGTTGGGATCCGTGCTCGGCGCAGGCTGTGTTTTTCCCAGGACTTAGACTGCTCTTTTCTGGACACTGCCGCCCTTTTAACAGCCCGCCAGGCGCCCGTGCAAGGCCCTGTCAGAGAGCAGCCTGGAGGCACAGAGACTGGGGGTCTTTATTCATTAATGACTACGTTACTGAGTTAAAGGGGTTATTTTATTAGTCACCTCCGCTCTTTGCCTCCTCATCCAGGGAAGCGAAGGGGGCCTTCCTCAGCCAGCCCCGCGCTCCTGGCAAAGAACCGGCCCGCGCCCCCTCTGACAGGTCGGCTCTGAATGCCCAAGGCCGCCCCAGGCAGGGCACAAACGTTAGCATAGTAAAATAACTCAATTTTTAAAAAATCAATTAATTAATTTATTTTTTGTCCGCAATGAATCTTCGTTGCGGTGCACTGACTTATTGTGGAGCACGAGCTCTGGGCACGCGGGCTTCAGTAGTTGCGGCTCGTGGGCTCTAGAGCGCAGGTTCAGTAGTTGTGGATCACGGGCTTAGCTGCTCCACGGCATGTAGGATCTTCCCGGGTCGGGGGTCGAACCCATGTCCCCTGCATTGGCAGGCAGATTCTTAACCACTGCGCCACCAAGGAGGTCCCTAAATAACTCACTTTTTAAAGCAGATTGTAAACTTCTTTGGGGATTATAAGCAGTTTAAGACGTTTTCTCCTTCCCGCAGCACCAGGCAGGGTCCTTACCCCACAGTAGAGGCAGCTCCGTGAGGGTTTGCATCTTGACTGGTGGAGCCCGCCGGCACGGCAGCTGAGCCTGGAAACGGCCCTTGCTCTTGAGGCAGGACGGCCCACACGCCCGCTCCCACGGCCGGTTCCGCACGACACTGCCTGCGCGGTTATGCTCCGGACCAGCGGCCGCCGTTCCGGGACCATCGATGAAGGAACTTTGCAACCAAAGCAGCCACAGAGAATGTGTTGCATTTGCTAGTGTCCAAAAAAGGGACCACCTCAATACAGGGCAAATAACATCTCTTCTGTTTGGGTGATCTGTACCAGCCCCACAGCTGGCTTTTCATTCTGTTATTTGTTTCTAAATGTTTCAGTGCTTTCCCCTAAGATCAGGAACAAGGCCCTACATTCCAATCAACATCCTACTGGATGTACCATCTAATGTAATAACACAAGAAAAGGAACTTAAAAGGCATACAGACTTCGGAGGGAGAAATAAAACTGTCTTATTTTATACATGACAAAAAAAAGAATAAAATTTCTCCTGAAACTAACAAGCAATTACAGAAAAATTACAGGACACAAGATTAAATATGCAAAAGTCAATTACTTGCCTATATATCAGCAATGAACAATTGAAATTTGAAATTAAAAACACCACACTACTTATATTAGCACCCAAAAATTAAGTACTTAGGTATAAATCTAGCAAATATGTACAAGACCTATATGAGAAAAACCACAAAACTCTGATGAAAGAAATAACAGGTCTAAATAAATAGATAATTCATGTTTAAATTAGTTTGGTTTTTTTTTTTTTTTTTTTTTTGCGGTACGCGGGCCTCTCACTGTTGGGGCCTCTCACTGTTGTGGCCTCTCCCGTTGCGGAGCACAGGCTCCGGACGTGCAGGCTCAGCGGCCATGGCTCATGGGCCCAGCCGCTCCGCGGCATGTGGGATCTTCCCAGACCGGGGCACGAACCCGCGTCCCCTGCATCGGCAGGCGGACTCTCAACCACTGCGCCACCAGGGAAGCCCGAATTTGTTTTTTAGTGCTGCTGCAACAAATTATCACAAACTGAATGAACAAAACAACAGTATTTCTTTTTTCTTTCACAGTTCTGGAGTCTAGAAGTTCAACATTAAGTTTTGGGCCGGGCTCTGATCCCTCTGAAAGCTCTTTGGGAGAATGCTCCCTTGCTTCTTTCCAGCTTCTGGTGGTGGCTGGCATTCCTAGGCTTCCAGCTCCTCCTTCCTGTGTCTGCCTCTGTGGTCACATGGTTCTCCTCCCCGGGTGTATCTGAGATCACTGTTCTCTCCTCTTTAAAAGGCCATCAGTCATATTGGATTTAGAGTCCATCCTAATCCAGTGTGGCCTCATCTTAACTAATTACATCTGCAAAACTCTGTTTTCAAATAAGGTCACATTCACAGGTACTGGGGGTTAAGGCTTCAACATGTCATTTTGGGGGACCCCATTCAACCCAAAATGATGTTCTTGGACAGGAAGAATTAACATTATTAAGATGCCAGCTTTTCCCAACTTGGTCTCTAGATTAAACTATCTCAATCGACATCTCAGCAAGTTATTTGTGGATACAACAACAAGCAAGCCGATCATAAAATTTATACCGGGCAAAAGAGCAGGAAGGCGGGCCTCCCTGGTGGCGCAGTGGTTGAGAGTCCGCCTGCCGATGCAGGGGACACGGGTTCGTGCCCCGATCCCGGAGGATCCCACATGCCGCGGAGCGGCTGGGCCCGCGAGCCATGGCCGCGGGGCCTGTGTGTCCGGAGCCTGTGCTCCGCAACGGGAGAGGCCACAGCAGTGAGAGGCCCGCGTACAGCAAAAAAAAAAAAAAAAAAAAAAAAAAAAAGAGCAGGAAGGCAAAAGGCAAAAGACCCAGAATAGATGACAAAATATTGAAGAAGAACAAAGTTGGAGGATGGACACTATCCAACTTCAAAACTTACTATAAAGGTACAGGAATCAGGAAGGTGTGGTGCTGGTGAGAGAACAGAAACACAGATCAGTGGAACAGAACAGAGAGCTCAGAAACAGACCCACATAAATACAGTGAACTGGCTTTTGATGAAGGAGCAAAAGCAATTCAATGAAGAAAGGATAGTCTTTTCAATAAATGGTGTTGGAACAACTGGACATTCACATGCAAAAAAAGAAAAAGAGAAAAGAAGGAAGGAAGAAAGAGAGAGAGAGATAGAAAGAAAGAATCTAGACACAGACCTTTCACAGAAATTAACTCAAAATGGGTTATATCATAGACCTAAATGTAAAATCCAAAACTTTAAAACTTTAGAAGATAGCATAGGAGATAAAATCTAGAGGTACCCTTAGGTTTGGTGATGACTTTTTAGCTAAACACCAGGGAAACGCAAAGTACAACAGCAGTGAGATACCACTACACACCTGTTAGAATGTCTAAAATCCAAAACCATGGAAAGTCCAAATACTGTAGAGCATGTGTGGGGCAACAGGGGCCCTCACTCACTGCTGGTGGGAATTCAAAATTTACAGCCACTTTGGAAGACAGTTTGGCTGTTTCCTACAAGGCTAGTCTTACCATAGGGTCCAGCAATTGTGCTCGTTGGTATTTACCCAAAGAAACTGGAAACTTATGTCCACATAAAAACCTGCACGCGAATGTTTATAGTGCTTTTATTCATAACGGTCAAAACTTGGAAGCAACCAAGATGTCCTTCAGTAGGTGATGGATAAATAAACTGTGGTGCATCCAGACAATGGAATATTATTTAGTGATACAAAGAAATGAGCTATCAAGCCACAAAAAGCTGTGGAGGAAACTTAGGTGCATATTACTGAGTGAAAGAAGCCAGTCTGAAAAGGCTACATACTGTATGATTCTAACTATATGATATTCTGGAAAATGCAAAACTATGGAGACAGTAAAAAGATCAGTGGTTTCCAGGATTTGGGGTGATGGAGGCATGAAAAAATGGAGCACAAAGGATTTTTAGGTCAAACTACTCTGTATGAGACTAGAATGGTGGAGCCACGTCTTATACGTTTTTGCCCAAACCCATAGAAAGTACAACACCAAGAGTGAACCCCAGTGTAATCCATGGACTCTGGGTGATGATGATGTGTGTCTATAGGTTCACCTGTTGTAACAAGGGTACCATCTCTCGGGCATGTTGACAGTGGGGAAACTGTGTAGGAGAGAGGTGGTGTGTGGGAACTCTCTATACTTTCTGCTTGTAAACCTAGCGCTGCTCTAAAAAACAAAGTCTGTTAATTAAACCATCAGTAAAGACAAGCCCTGGGCTCTTTAGCTTCAGGCCTGGCATTAATTCACAGAAGAGTCCTCTGTAACTAACAGCATTTACTCACAACAAACCGTTGAAATGTTGAAACAGCTTTGCTCTCTTAAGAGATGGGTTCTGTATCCCACGGATCCCTGTGGTGATTTTCTCTCTCATTTGCTCAGCAAATAGGTGAGGACTCGCGGTGTTCCAGGCCTCACACAGCGCCTGGCAGGGGCCAAGCGAGGGCGGGAGACCCGGGCTGCAGCCCTTGGCCCCCTCAGCCCCTCTGCGGTCTGTGTCTCCTCTCAGCTGCCTTATGTCAGGGGGGCTCTGGCCTCGACGCTCAGGGTCGCTCCTTTGCAGTGTCTGTGGGGAGGCTGCTTAGAAAGGGCTATAGGGGCTTCTGGCTTTTACAGAGGACGGGAAGGGAGCACCCCACGTCGGCAGGTCTGGGTTCCCGTAGCATTATTTTCTGAGCAGCAAAGAGGGTTTGGACACAGCTATCGTCTACCCTGCTGGTGTTGTTTGCAGAATGGGAGCTGACTTCAGTGCGCTGGGCTGGCCAGCCGCGCGGCAGGACTTTGACCCAAAGCCGCAGCTGTTTTACTCCCGAGGCTTCCTTCAGCCCACAGCGCGGGCCATCCAGACAGGCAGCCCTCCGTCTCGGCGGAACAGGGCCGTGCCCACCGCTGCCCTGTCTAATCTTTGATGAAAACCTCTGCGCGGCTCGGAGGACACGCAGCCACGCTGCCTGGCAGCAGCTGGAGGCGGCCCCCGTCCGTCTCGCCACCCACGGCTCGGGTCGCGTCCTGGCCTGTGCACGTCCAGCTGGTGCCAAGAGAGCAGCTTAGCATCAGCTGGTCCACAACTCACATCCCTGAATCAGGTGGCACCGAAGTGCAGCATCTTCCGCGACAGGCCATTGCAACCTTGGAGCCAGTTCCTCTTAATCGAGGTGAATGACACCCCGAGACCCGTGGATGGTGAGGACTTTGATTTAGTTTGTCCGTGGTGTGCTAGTTTCCAACAGGGCGAAGGAACGGTCGGTGGGGAAGTAGAGACTCGAAAGTGTCTTATTACTGATCTGCCAAATTTGATCACACAGAAGGTCATGGCGGGGAGAGGGGAGAGCCTGGGGCGGGGGGAACGCTGCCCCATCCAGCCCCGCCCGGGATCCCAGCCTCACACTCACCGGTGTCCTCCCCTCCCTGGGTGGCACCACCTTGATTCTCTCCTTCCATTTCTCTGTTGTCTCTGTTCTCATCTTTCTGGTGACTTTATTCGGGCCGTTGTCACCTTTACATTGGCTGATTCTTTCATTCACCTCGCTTGTTGAGGGTCCATGAATGGGGGGGCCCTGGGGACCGTGTGGGGGGCCTGGACCCTCTGTCCGGGGCCTGCTGGGGGCCAGGCAGGCAGAGGACCTGGACGCGCCCAACCCCCAGTGCGGAGTGGCCGGAGGAGGTGAGAGGCTGCGGGCTGGCGGCCCAGGCCCTCACGTGGGTGCATCAGCTGGTCCACAACTCACATCCCTGAATCAGGTGGCACCGAACGGAGCTGCCCTGAGGCCGCCCTGCCCCACCCTGGGTGCCCGCCTCCCACGTGGAGCTGCACGGCCGGCCTCGGGCACATCCGGCCTCTCTGCCCTCCACGCACTTGGTGCCGGGCATTGCGCCTCTCTGGGTGATGCCGCTCCTGGGGTCTGGATTTTGCTTTCTCCAGCTGGAAAATTCACTCCTGTTCTCAGGGCTCAGCTGACAGGCTGCTTTTCTTGGTTCTTATGAATAACAGGCATTTCCCCCTGACCGTTCTGTGTGTCGTTCACACGGTTACTCCGTACTGAGGTCACTCTGTGACATGTGATACTGAGAGCTTACTTGCACGTTTTCAGGATAAAAGACCCCTGAGAACAGAAATATCATTGCTTCTTCTAGTACCCAGCACCCAGCCCCAGTACCAGCACCCAGGACCAAGCATCAGTGCCAGCACTCAGTATCCAGCACCCAGTATCCAGCACCCAGCACAAGCACCCAGCACAGCAGCCAGTAAAGTGCCTTGTCCACAGCAGGTGTGCAGGGAATTTTGTTAACTTGAATGAGGACTCACTTCCTTAACCTGAGTAATGATTTTTCTTTTAACTTTGTATTTTATGTGGGAGTCTCGTTGACTAACACTGCTGTGTTAGTGTCAGGTGTACAGCACAGTGACTCAGTCACACATATATATATATGCACATGTCTATTCTTTTTCAGATTCTTCTCTCACGTAGGTTTTCTGAGTAATGATTTTAAAGACTCTTCCTTTGCTAGGAAGTCAGCTCTGCAGAATTAGCATCTGTAGGTGTGATGTTGCTGTAAACTTTTTCACATGTCATTAAAACCCAGTGTCCTCGATAGCTGACACCCAAGCCACGTAGTTAAGTGTGGGGCAAGGAGCGACGCTGACGTGGTCCTTCCCCTGCACTGGGGGACGTGGTTCAGCCCTGCAGAGCTGCCGCCGACGTCCGTAGGCAGGTGCGGTTGAAAGGTGGGCACACGCACACCTCTCGTGCTCGGTGGGCACAGGTGACGTCGAGGCAAAGACCCGTCTCACTGAGCCCAGGTCTGCCCTGTGGGTGTGACGGCTGCTGGGCTCTGCTGGCGGCCCCAGGGCCCGCCCGCTGGGAGGCCCCCTCCGCGTGGTTTCTCACGGTCCTCAGCGGGAGGGGGGGGAGGGGTGTGTCCTCACACCCCTCACTGTCTGTGCCCCACGGATCCTGCGGTGCTTTCCCACACGGGAGCTCATTGGAAAATAATTCTCAGGGGAGGTAGATGCTTTCCCTTGACAGAGGAAGGAGCGAGGGGCTCCGAGAGGGTCGTTCATTTCTTCATTTCACAAGTATTTATTGGACAAGGCAGAGCCAGACATGCAGGCAGGCACCTGCCCAGACGCGTGAGGGTGTCTGAACCCAGCGTCCTGCTTCCCGACCGGGGCTCTGCCCGCCACCTCATGTGCCTGGAATGAAACACCGGCAGAAGTGGGGGTGGCAGGAACGCCTCTGTTCTGTAACGCAGAGCAGAGGCGTGACGCTGGGAACGGGAGGTGACAGAAGAGAACGGGGATGTCGGACGGACGTCTGTGGCCCCTGCAGGAGCCCCGGGAGGGACCCCAGTTCCATGGGCTCAGCCCTCCTTCCAGTTTTTCACAAAATCAGGGCCAGCTTAGCAGTGACATTGTTTCATTCCTCCTGCAGCGGAGAGTCCCCTGGGAGGACAGCAAGGCCACCTCCTCACCCTGCGTTCCTGTCCTTTACAACGGTCCCCGGCAGAACTGGGCTGAGCCGCTGGGGGTCCCCGACCCTGGCCCCTCCAGGCACTGTGCTGGTCTCTGATTTGCTCACAGATGGGACGGCCTGTGGCCAACAGGGACCCGGAAACCTCGTCCCTGTCCTTCAGCGGAGTCGATGCTTTCTTAGGGCTTGCAGACGAATGTCACCCACATATTCAGCATTGTTTTCACATTTGTTTGTGTGCAGATAATGTGCTATCGGGTGTCTCTTAACTGATTTTAAGCTTCACAGCAATCCTTGAAATACAAGTGTGATCCCCATTCTACGCTCGAGGGTTAAGTGGTGTGACCAAGATGCACGGCTAGGAAATGGCGGAGGCGGGACTTGAGCTCCCATCTCCTGGTCTCGGGCCGGGGACCCCAGGCATCGTGTGGGGGAGTCTTAGTCTGGAGCTCGTGCTCTGCTAGCAGAGCCACAAGGGTGGGCTTCTGGTCCCTGAGCTCCACGCAACTGTCCACAAAGCTTGTGTCTAAGGGCGTATGTGCGTCTTTCTAGGGAAGGTGTCGTAGCATTGATTAGACTCTCAGAGCGACCCACAGCCTCAGAGGGACGGTCAGCGGGTCCTGACACTCCGGTCTACACTGACTGTTCGTCTGTCTCTGTGCCCGCCGCGCCCTCCTGGAGAAGACCAGCTCTTTCCTGTCTAAGTTTCTGGCCTTTTTGAGGTCTTGGAAAATGGAAGGTCAGGTTCCATGTATCATGTGAGTAATTCCGCCCAAACAATTGACTTCTGTGAGGTTGATGATAAATGTTCGTCATGATGATCCTTTTTCTCTGTCATCTGTCATGCAGTGTGGACCCAGACACAGGTTAAGGGGGCGTAATGTTTGAGGTTAAGGTTGTAGCCGTAAAAGCCTGTTACCTCTTGGGGTCTTTTGACACTTGGAAGTAGCAGCGCCGCTGTTTGGAAAGCTGCCCCTTGATTCTGCTTCCTAAAGTGAACCATCGCAGGAAGGGCACAGCCTGCCCCTGACCTCCGTCTCTTCGAGGCACCCGCCGTCCGTGACGTCCTCCAGGTGCTGTTCACGGTGACCCAGCGCTGTCTTGCCCTGTCTGGGCAGCGAGAGCTTGAAAAGCATCCTGACGTCCCATGTGTCACGGGGGTCGTGTCCCCAGTGCTTCCTCACTAGGCCTGTGCCACACAGCCGACGGCTGGGAGCTGATTACCTGAGGAAACACCAGGTGGGCGGCCAGCTCAGGAAGAGTGACCGGTTCGTAGACAGTCCAGGGCTGACTGGGGGAGAGGAAGGACCAGCACCAGGCGCGGATCCACTGGAAGCCCAGCTGTAACACAGGGCACGGCGGCCGCCCCGGACAGAGCATCTGGGCCCAGGCGGCCACCTGCTTCCCTGGGGTGACGCAGGCTCAGCTCACATCTCCAGGCCCGTTTGCCCTCCTTTCTGTAGTACGTGGAGTGACTATTTCAGTGGGTTTTTTAATTTTAAAAGGAGAAACTGAAAAGAGTAAAAATCTGTGTTTTATTTGTAGCAAGCCAACTGTCTGTGGGTCTTGGGGGAGGGTTGGGGAAAGCGGCTGAGCTGCCGGGTGTGAGCAGCCCTGGTGCCCGGCAGGTACCAGCTGTGGGTCCCTCTTCCCACCTCTGTGGACAGGGAGCTTCGGTAATTAACGTAAACCCAGAGGAGGGCTTAGTCCCCTGAGTGACGGCTGTCCTCTTCAGAGCTGCCTGTAGAAGGAACCGAGTTTTGTCAACGACGGAAACTTTTATTAGAGTTATCGCTTAAGTTACCGGTTCTGTGTAGCAAACGGCTCCAAAACGTAGTGGTTTACAAAACCACTGGTGGGTTATTTCTCAGGCTCCCGTGGGCCTGCCCATCTCATGGAGGGCGCGTCCTGTGCAGCTTGTCCGCCGGGGGCTGGGCTGGGGCCGGCACACCCAGGACAGCCCCCCGCCCCGGGGCTCTCTCCTCGTGGGGTTCAGCCTGAGCTGAGCTGCCTTTGGGGTGCAGGACCCCCTGGCTGGGCCCAGCGTCAGGTCTGCCATACAGTACTCGCCTGGATTGGCCGTGCCCCTGCCTCCAGCCCATCACGGGTCTCTGTCTTCAGAGCCTGTGCGAAGGCAGGTCGACAGCGTGCAAAGCCTGTCTGCGCAGCTACCTGACACGATCTGCAGAGCAACTGTAGCCCTCACACCTAAGAAACCACATCTCGGACAGGACGGGGACGAGCCTGACGTCCCATAAGGAGTGAGAGACGGACCCAGGACCTGCCCTCCTGACCCTGGGCCCTGCTGCTACAGAAGCTGCTCTGGGACGAAGCTTCACCCGGTGAATGGATGTGATATTTGGAAACATCTGAAAGTTGTTCTGCATCTGGGCTGCTCACAAAGAAGTGGCTGAGCTGGGGAAACACCACTCGGCCAAGTGAGAAATGGGGCCGTGTTATTTATTTTCCTGCATATCTCAGAGCTGACTCCGAGTGGATGTGGACACGAGTGTGGCCTGAGCGGGTGTGCGAGTCCCCCGTCGCTGCCGCAGGTCCCCCCTGGTGAGCATGACAGGCCTGGGGGTGTCCCTGCTGGGCCCCGATGGCGGTCGCCAGCTCTGCATTGGGGAATTCTGCTGCCACTTATTGGTTTGCGGTCACTTTGCTTCCTTTTCAAGCTCTATTCAGAAACATGCTGGGAAAGAGGGAAGCTTTGAAATTAAAACCTTTTATCTTTAAAATTTTTCTCCCTAATGAGTCTCTCCAGTTTTTCTTTCATGTCCTTCTTGTCCCGGTGGCCGTCACACTCTGTCATTTCCTTAAATGTGATCCATTTATTCATAGTTTCCTTTTTCATGCTTTCAGGGCAGGGCAGTGGGCAGGTCGCTTCACCCTGTGTAGGGCTCAGTATCTTCCTTCTTCCTTTTTCATGCTCAGAGTCTGACAGTCACTCTTTTGATAACAATGCTTTCATGTGGCTGAGTTAAGCCTCTTACTTTCATAAGATCAGGTATTTTAGAAACATTTTCTTGGAGCCTCAAAATATTCTATGCATTTTTCACAGCATAGAAGTTCTTGTAGGCTTAAACAGTTTGCCATTTGTTACCACGAAGAATTTGTTTTTGTGGTTTTGGGTTTTTTTTCTGTTTTGTTTTGTTTTTATTGAGGTGTAATTGACATATAACATTTTATTGGTTGCATGTGTACAATATAGTGACTCGATATTTGTATATATTGTGAAATGGTCACCGTGGTAAGTCTAGCTAACATCTGTCAACATCCACAGTTACAGAATTTTGTTTTTTCCTTGTGGGGAGAGCTTTTAAGGTCTACTCTCTTAGCAACTTTGAAATATACATGCAGTGTTGCTAATTATAGCCCTCATGCTGTGTGCTGCGGCCTTCATGACTTACTTATTTCACAACTAGCAGTTCGTGCCCTTTGAGTCCCTTCATCCACCTTCCTCACCCGGCCACCACCTCTGAGAGCCATCAGTCTGTTCTCCGTATCTACGCGCCTGGTTTTTGTTGGCTGTAGGAAGTAAGATCATACGGTAGCTGCCTTTCTCTGTCTGACGTATTTCACTGAGCATAATGCCCTTGAGGTCCATCCACATTGTTGCAAATGGCACGATTTCCTTCTTTAGGCTGAACAAGTAACGTTCCATTGTGTGGGGAACACATCTTTTTTTTAATCCATCCAAACACTGATGGACATTTAGGTTGTTTCCAGATCTCGGCTATTGTAAATGATGCTGCAGTGAACATGGGCGTAGATGCCTTTTCAAGTTAGTGTTGTTTTTTCTGATAACTACCCAGAAATGGGGTTGGAGAATTTCTTATAAGTGCACTGGCCATTCATGCATTTTCTCAAGGCAACAAAGGCCTATCAAGCCCCTTCTGTGTCCTAGGCACTGAGGTTATAGTGGCGACAAGGCAGATGGAGACCCATGGGATTTAGTATTTCGTAGCCATTGCCTGAAATCTTGTGGTTTCTCAGAGTTTTCTGACAGTTGTGCAGATGGGTTGTCAACTGCTGTCCATTTTGCTTTAAGCTGGTGTCAGGAGCCACGACCGGGAATGACACAATTTTAGACAATGAAAGGCAGCAGATTGCTGGGAGCTCCAGGTAGGTAGGGCTGTGAGGAAGGGCCAGCAGTTTAGTTAAATGACAGTGTTTCTTTTTTTTTTTTTAATAAATTTATTTATTTATTTTTGGCTGTGTTGGGTCTTCGTTGCTGCTCGTGGGCTTTCTCTAGTTGCGGTGAGCGGGGACTACTCTTCGTTGCGGTGCGCGGGCTTCTCATTGTGGTGGCTTCTCTTGTTGCGGAGCACGGGCTCTAGGTGCGCAGGCTTCAGTAGTTGTGGCACGTGGGCTCAGTAGTTGTGGCTCGCGGGCTCTAGAGCGCAGGCTCAGTAGTTGTGGCGCACGGGTTTAGTTGCTCCGTGGCATGTGGGATCTTCCAGGACCAGGGCTCGAACCCGTGTCCCCTGCATTGGCAGGCGGATTCTTAACCACTGCGCCACCAGGGAAGCCCCAATGACAGTGCTTCAACTGAGCAATCAGGAAATGCTTTATCACGACTCCCGCTTCGAGATGGACGTTCTCTCTTCCAACAGGTGGACGACAGGGTGACAGCAGGTGACTGGACAGGGAGGGGACAGTCAGCAGCAGCAGGATATGCTGGGATGGGAGCTGCGGCCAGTCTGCTGGACCCGCCTGCTTCCTCAGGTTTCCGCCTGATGGTTCCAGCAGGAAATCAGCCCTCCCTTCCCCCTCCTTCCTCCTCAGGCACCTTCTCAAACTGCCTGTTCTGTAGGTTTACAGCATCCTTAGTGGGATCGCGAGCTTCTCTGGGACAGGAATTCTTCCCTCCAGGCCTCTCTCCACTCTGTGCCTGTGATGACGTCCGACGCTCACTGGGGTTCATTCGGTCCAGGGTTGCATCAGCCCGTGGGAAATGTACCATAGCATCGTCTGCACAACCCAGATCGCCCAGAAGTAAAGGCCTTCGGGATATTCATAACCACACGCTCTTGGGTGGGGCTCAGAGTCCCTTCTGTGGGTGGGAACGGTAATCTAATGTGTGAAGAGGGAGACGAGGTCTGCACTCGTAGGGGAGTGGATTATGCCAGCTTCCTAAGGGAAGAGAACTTAGGACACAGCCCCATATTGTAGGGCCCGTGCAAGGGAGGAGGGGGCATGGCCTAATCAATTTGGACGGCTGACCTCGGTGTTTCAGGTCATAAACGTTTCCTTGTCCTTAAGTTCTCCTAGATTCCTCTCCTTCATGAAAACAGCGTTAATAGCTAAATGTTTCGTCTTCAGAGGTCTTGTATTTCAAATCCATTATTAAGTCTGCGGGGTCAGATGCCACTGGCAGGGACAGCACTCCTCTGGGGCCGCCGAGGGCGAGGCTGCCGTCCCTTCAGCCGGAGGTTCTGTTTCCCAGTTCTGTCTCATTTGGGGCTAAATACTTGCTGAGTGTCCTGGTAAAACTATGTTCCGTTATTTAAATTTGTGAAATACAGGTTTTAATTGTATTTCGTGCCGTTTAACTTAAATATTGACTGAAACACTAATTATTTAAAAATTTTTATCAACATACTAAGTGTCCACAGTTTAAACATTCAAGTAGACCTAAAAGGCTTTCAAGAAGCAGGTCAGCCCTCCGCCCACCCCTCTACTTCGCCCCGAAGGCAACCAAAGCCCTTCATTTCTTACAGCTCTTCTGAGAGTTACCCCGTGATTTCTACACAATGTGCTTATTCTGCTACTTCCTGATTCCGGGTTTGAGACCTGCTGACGTTTATGGAACCTGGAGGGTTGGCTTCCACTCACCCTCACTGCTCCCGCCCAGCGCCCGCCCCTCCCCCTGTCCTCGTCACAAATCCACGGCCCCAGTTCTGGTTAAATACATGGTGGTTCTTTATGTTCTTTTAACTGCGTACGAAGTCACTTCTGGACCGAGCGTGCTGTTTACACCGCTCTTCTCTTACGATCTCCCACCCCCGCAGCCGCAGGGACGGCGCTTCCTTCCGCTGCGCTCTCTGTGTGTCTATTGTTCAGCTTTCCCTGACTTTCCACACGCCCGTCACGTGCTCAGGAGGAGTCCGGGACGAGGCTCTGACCTCTCCGCGCTCCATTTGTTCCTCGCTGTCGCTCCACCGTCTGGACGGCCCCCCGCGCCTGTCCGCCGCCCCCTTGGGCGCCGCTGCCCCTGCTGGGGCCACGTTTCTTCTTTGCTTTATTCCCTCATTTTGCCGAAGCATAGCCTCCAGCAGTTTCTTGAGAGAGGGAAGGTGGCGCTGGGTCCTCCTGTCACCTCGCCCTGCCTGTCCTCTCCTCTCCTGTTTGCCTTGGTCTCACCAGTTGCACCATCCTCTGGCTGTCATTGGACTGGCACTGAAGGTGGGCATGGAGCTGAGGGCACGTCTAGGGCGCGAGGCAGGAACCCCGTCCCCCAGCCCCCAGGCCCCCCAGTGCTCGTAGGGGGCGGGGGGCACCCTGTGAGCCGGGCCCTCAGTGCCTCTGGGAGGTGATGTGACGAGACTCGTGGGGTGAAGGGACGTCCCCAAGGCCACGCAGGTAATGACTGAAGATCAGGGCCTGGAAACCGAGTCTGAATCAGACCGTCCCTTTCCACCCACCAGCCGACAAGCCAGGGTCTGCAAACACGGATCAGCACCCAGAGATGCCGGGCCGCGGGGTGACCGGGACGGGCTTCGGGGAGGAGGTGAGGACAGGAGGGGTGGCAAAGGCAACGGGGGTGTGGCTCCAGGAGAGTGAGTCACGGCAGCGGTGCTGGAGCTGGGTGCTAGTGACGCGGAGAAGCAGTGGGTGGGAGACACAGCGACCAGCAGGGCACGGGGGTCGGTCCGGGCAGGTGCGGGCGGCCCCTCCCCCGCTCTCACTGACCTCAGCCGGCAACCCCCCCCCCACCAGGAAAGGCTGCCTTGGCGACATGGGCGGGAGCAGCCTCCTCAAAGCGCTATTTGGAGGATTAAATAATTTATCATAGGCAATCAAAGCACTTAATAAATATAACGGGTAATTCTTTTCGGTCTAGGAAACTCAACTGTGATTGCAAAAGACCTAGAGCGCCGGTCTGAGGAATCCTCTTTACAGGCACAGGAGGAACAGAAGGTCCTGCTTCCCGGGGAGTGGCAGGCAATCCAAGGACAGAGCCGACCCCTGGCCTGTGTGGCGGGTCCGCAGCGTCTGCCCTGGGCCCTGTCTGTTCCCAGGAGGGAGCCCAGTGGAAAATTTTGAGCTGCAGTGAGAAACCGTGTACGGTCTTGGAAACTGAAGATGTTCCTTTAAAAGAAAAATCAGTGCTTTTTAAAGTCAAGTGAGAGCATTGACCATTATCTGCTTTTCCCTCCTGCCAGCTCTAGAGTTTTCTTGGGATATTATCAGGGCAAGTATCAGAACAATGCCCACTTCTGTTTTGTTTTTAACCTGAATAACAAATGACCAATCGGCAGATGTGGGCCAAGCAAGGAAGCTTCTCCGAACACTGGACTTCTGCAAAAAATGTAGAGGCTTGCTGGTGGTTGCTGTTTTTTCCTTCTCTTTTCCCCAGTGAAGTTCCTTTTGGTGTTTGGTTTTCGAGGGCTACTGAAGATTGTTTGGGAACTTGACTGCTGCGGCAGGGTCCTGACATTTGTTTCTTGCCAAGTGTTATTTATTATCCTACAGAAATCAAACAAGTAAAAGCTATCTCTCCGAAACAAACCCCGAAACCAAAACAAAACACACAAACGCACCCACAGCTTTCCTATGGTTGCTGCTGAGAAGCAGGATGCTTTTTAAACTTCGTATCAACAGTATAGCAAACACAGCATTAACCTGATTATCTGTGTTGTTGTTGATACGTTTTTCTTCTTGAAAGAGGGAGTCAAATTAAAAATGAGCATTTTGGGGTCCCCTTTTATCCACTTTAGTTTTCAGGGGTCTGGCGGGTGGGTTCGAAGGCTGGTTCCCATGTTCACTGCGTGTAGTTCACACTCCCTCGCCTTCGATCTGTCACCTGCGTCCTGGTGATTTATGACCCTCTGGCTCCCACGCTTGGGGGCTGTAGGGACTGGGCCGTGTGGTCTTCAGCTTTGTGCCAAGCTCGAGGTCGAGGCCCGAGTCCAAGTCCGTCAATGGGGCCCCAAGGCCATCCTCCGACCCTCTGATTCTGGGAGATGAAGACGGGCCAGCACCTGCTGGCTTGTGTTCCGGATGGTGTGTGGGGCCCTGCTTGCTGTCCGCTCGTCACGTGGCCATCTCCTGAAGGGCAGGGTGCCCGTCTTGTTAGTCTTTTGTCCCCACCTCCAGCGTGTGCTCATGGATGGGGCCAAGTTGATGGAGGGGGGAGGGGAGGGGGAGGGAAGGAGGTGGCAGCGAGTGGGGGGCCAGGGGCCTGAGAAGGTCCCTGCCCTGCCGGGGCCTGGCCTGGGGTTCTGATCAAATCTGTTATCTTTTCTTTCTTGCACCTTTTTTCCAGGTGTTAGATAATTTAACCTCAGAGCCACAGAATGTGTGGGCTAGATGGCAGGCGCACACACACACACACACACACACACACACACACACACAGAGGAGTGGGGGAGGGAGCCAGCTCACAGCCTTTGGTTCTTGAGCCCCTTTATTTTAGACCAGAAGCTACACGAGGAGCAGGGCTGGACCAACCTTGTTGCAGATTCGAGCCTCCAAACCCGCTGTCCTTATTTTAATCAGAGCTCTGCTTTTGTTTCAATTTGAAGAAAGAGTTCAACTGCTTAAAAAATAAAAAGTTGGAGCACCACGGCCTTAGACCAAATAGCAATGCAGCCCATGTCCACGCTTGATGTGCCAGCTCCCCCAAGACGCATTTCCGCGGGGGTGTTCTTTACTTAGACCATTTTCATTGGCATTTGATCCTATTAGCAGTTAGAATCCACTCTCGTCCTGCTTTCTTGAATTTCTGCCATGTTCTAGAAACTGCCATTCATTTGCATGCTTCTCTGGAGGTCTGTCCTGGGAATATGGTCTTCAGCCAAGTCCTGAACCTCCTTCACTGGGCAGCAGGCACTTCATCTCCTCCCTTCAGAGCCCCTTGCAGCGAAAATCCTCAGCGGATAATTGTGTTAGTAATCAATAATCCTTTCGCTGAGACTGGTCATTTTTACTTATTTTATAGTGCTCATTACATTGCACAGAATTATGAGACTTGTAAATAGCAGAAATAATACCACCTGAATCCCAAAGTCAAGTTTAGAAATAGTATTCTAATTTAATACTGTGCGCAATCATGACGAACTCATCGTGTCTTTAACCATAGGTAAAGGAGTTCCCATGCTGAGCGGGAGGGGCGGCAGGTGATTGCCTTCAAAGGAGGGTGACGGGGACAGGAGGACAGGGCAGGCTCAGGAGCGGAACTCCTGACCGGGAGGAAGAGCAGGTTCCGTGGGTGTGAAGGTGTGGAGGTGTCAGGAGAAGCAGCTCCAGCAGGAAGTCTCTGGAGGTGGAGCAGTTCTGAGCGATGACAAGATCCAAGAGGTGGCCCTGCTGGGGGGAGGTGACGTAACGAGGAGAAGGTCAGCTTGTCAGGCAGCTGGTCGGATGGATGGCCGATGGGGCTGCTCCGGCCGGTGAGCCTTCTCCCCCCCCGGGTGAAAGCTCGGCGCTTGTAATCGCATCCACCAGCCGATCGTCTTGCTGGAGCCTCCGTCCTCCTCTGACCTCCAGGCTTGATGCTCAGCCACCTTCCCTGCACCGTCGTCCTGGAGACTCGCTTTGCCTCTTACGTCTGTTGGGCCGACTAAAGAACCCACGTCTTCCTCCTTTCTCTTTGTTGACTCCCTCGTTTTGGTGGAGAACACACTTGAGGAAGTTCCTGAGAAAAGGTGCACGGAAAGCAGATTTTCTGAGACCCTTCACGTATAACTGTCTCTAACCTCACTCTCCATTGGTGGTTGAAGGTAGTAACCGACGTCTTCCGGATTCTAAAGTGGCTGCTGAGAAGTCTAAGGTTGTCCTGTTTGCTTCCCAGCAAGTTCACTGAGTCTTTCCTTGGCCTGTGTTCAGTCTGCTGATTCATCCATTAAAGAAATTCTTCAATTTGACGTCATGTTTGTTCACTTCCAGTTCTTCCACTTGATTCTTTGTTACAGTTCCCATGTCTCTGCTGAAAGTCGTCATGCACATTGTCCACCTTGTCTAGTAGATCTTTTAACAGATTAATCACTATTTTAAAGAAGTAGTTACAACATCTGGGCCGCCTCTGAGTCTCATTCTGTTGACTATCCCTTAACAATGGGTGTTTTTTTCTTGCTCTCACATGTCTTGTAATTTTTGATTGAATATAAGACATTGCAGGCAGAAGAATAGCAGAGACCTAGATAAACAGAATTTATACGCAGAGATGGGCGTGTGTCTGCCGTCAGGACCTGGTGTGGAGGGCTTAGCAGATCTAGAGTGGCTGAGCAGGGTCTGGGTGTCGTCGTCACGGTCATTACCGTCAGCGGACCTCTGGCCTCTAATGCCTCTGGCAACAGGACACTGTTGTGCCGGAGCTCAGAGAGGGGACCCAGCAGCCAGAGGGTTTTCTCAGTTTCCCTGCCGCCAGTTTCCAGCTTTAGCTGTCCCTGCGTTACTGCACCGTAGAGGAGGGGCCTCTCTCCAAGGCGCCCCCCGACCCTCGCAGTAGACCGCCGTCCACTGTTACTCAGTGTGTGGCTTGGGGCGGGGGTAGGGGGGTTTCTGCTCTCCTGTTTCAGTCTCAGTCTTGGGCAGGCCCTGTGCACCTTGGCCTCAGGGATGGATCCCCACTCCCACGCCCACCCCTGTCCCCTTGGTAACCAAACTGCCTGTATCCAACGTGAATAGGCTTTTCCTGCACCTCCCTCATCAGTTGCAGACCACTCCTTGGCAGACACGTAGGATCCTGGACCCCAAACATTTTCCTCCCCTTCCCGTGGTGGTCCAGGATTTTTGCTTCCACCTCCCCACGTGTCCTGGGAGAGGCTCTTCTGTGTCGCTC
This sequence comes from Mesoplodon densirostris, assembly GCF_025265405.1. NCBI lineage: Eukaryota > Metazoa > Chordata > Mammalia > Artiodactyla > Ziphiidae > Mesoplodon > Mesoplodon densirostris. Next base: position 726,252 of record NC_082677.1, read on the forward strand.
CTTGAAGCAGATGGGTCTCTCTCTTACTCCTGACCCCGAAGCAACGGGCAAGAGGGACTCCTGCCCCTCCCCCAGCAGCTCTCAGTTCTCAGCAGGGAGGGATCTGAGGCCGGGGGACGGCGTGCCAGCAGCTGCCTGTCCTCCTGCGCTCCTGCTCTGTCAGCGAGGGCCCTTCTGCTCTTCGGCCTTGTCCCTTGTCTTCTGAGCATGAGCCTGCTGGAGGCCCAACGACATGAACTTGCAAGTGACTGCAAACCCCCTTGCAGCAGTGAGGTCACAGCTGTTCCCCTGCTGCTGAGACGGCGCTGGCCACTCCCTCGTCCACTTTCCGTTCCCACATTTTGTTGATTCGGTCTCATCTGCTACCGTCTTTCCTCTGATTTTATCCTTGGGGAGTTAGACATTTAAAAATATAATTTTGTGGTCATTTGAATGGGGCTTGGGGAAGAGAACAGATAAAACATGCATTCGACCTGCCATCTTTCCACTATTTCTTTGATATCATTAGGATGAAGGAAAGCTGATGACACTGAATAGTAAGTGAGACAAATTAGGAAAGGCCCAGTAACATGGCAACAGAGCCTTGGGGCACGGAGTGGTTGGTTAGCTCTTCCTTGTTAGAGGTTATTGATTTTTTGTTTGGAAAACAGAGTATGGGGACTTCCCTGGCGGTCCAGCGGTTGGGAGTCCGTGCAGGGGGCACGGGTTCGCTCCCCAGTTGGGGAACTAAGACCCCGCAAGATGTGTGGCACGGCAAAAAGAAAGAAAAAGAAAAAGAAAACAGAGTATGATGCGTTGAGACAGAACAAATTTTACAGAGGCGCTACCTGAAATTAGTCAACAAGGACCCGCTAGATGGGAAATGACCTTGATTGTAATTCATTCCTTGTCTTGATGGAAAGTCACTACTTACAAAAAAAAAAAAAAAAAAGAAAAGAAAAGAAAAGGAGAGTGGGAAGAGTCTCTCTTCCTTTTTATTATTATTTAATAGTTTATTTTCCATACTCTTCTTCTGATTAACATAAAAGTTATTAATGACTAAATAATTAGGATATGAGAACTAAAATCCTATGACGCTCAGCTCAGTTTAAGGTCAATTTTGACTACTTATAAAAAGGGATCTTATATACGCAGCCTCAGGAGGATGTATTTCACTAAGTGTTATAGAAATAAATAACTGTTGTTTCAGCGCCTATCACACGTCAACTATAGAAAGAATGAGCCTGCCCTGAGTGTTCAGTGTGATGGCGAGATGAGCATTACTCTTCACGTGGTTGAATACGGCATTGAAATGAAGCTCGGTTCTGTTCGAGGAAGGCTGACTGAACTCTTGCAGGTTCTGTGTTTGCACTGATGAAACGATGATGAACAAATTGGTCCCTCAAGCCCTTGGGGCCAACGGGGCAGGTGGAGACGTGACGACCGTGTGGGTGACATGCTCCCTGGTGGCAGCCCACGGGCACACACGTCCGCCGTGGTGCTCGCCGGGGCCAGTCCTGCACATCTGTCCCCAGCGCCACGTTCAGTATTGTTGCTGGTTTGGATTCACCTGTGGTCAGAAATAAGCAAATGCTGCAAATCAGGGCTCTCCGCGCAGAGAGCCGGCTGTCGGACATTTTCCAGAACATGAACGCCGGTTCGCCCTGTTGCCTTGGAAGGCTCTCCACCTGAGACTGCTTCTCCCCCAGACTCGTGTCCTTCTCAGCCCCGCGCCCCCGTGGCTTGTCTCGGGGAGGGGCAGGCCGCTGTCCCAGGCGGGAGAGGAGGAGTGGGTGAGGGCCAGGGCCCGATTTTCCCGGCCCGTCTGCACCGGTTCTTTCTCTTTCACACCGAACCGACCCGTCAGCAAATCCTATCAGCTCAGCCTTCAGGAAACACGGAGAAGCAGCCTCTGCTCGCGGCCTCCACGTGGTGCAGACACCGCGATCTCGCCGCCCGTGTGTCCGCCTGCGGGGCCTCCAGACGCCTCCCTGCTTGGCCCTTAGAGACTTTTCTCCACGCAGCAGCCAGAGTGTCCTGTGTGCAGTCAGATCACGTCACTTACCTGCTCAGAATCCTCATTTGGGGGGACGGGCTGCCACCTCGCTGGGGGAAGACGCCCGCATCGCCACAGGTGGCCTCCTCGCCCCCCCCCCAGAGGCCCAGCCCACCTGCTCCGCTGCTGACCCTCCACGACGCCAGATGCCTCCCGCCCCAGGGCCTCGGCCCCTGCGGAAACGGCTCCCCAGACGGCCCTCACCTCTGTCGGATCTCCGCTCAGACACCCCACACGGGGGCCTCCCCGGTCGCTGTGTTTACAAGGCGCTCACAAGCCCCGGGTGGCCCGGCCGCTCGCCCACCCTGCCCTGCAGGGTCCGCACAGCCCGGCCCCGTGTGCTCGGCGTGGTTCTGGCACCTGCTGGCCCTCTGACGCCCCCCCGCGGGACGGGAACGCATAAGGGCAGGGACTTGTTTGCTGCAGCACCCCTGGCAGCGGGCCAGGGGGAGAGGTGGGGCAGGCTAGAGGTCACCCCGATGTCCCAGGGCTCACGGGGGACGCGAACCGAGCTCTGCAGCTACGCTGCCGTGGCCCCCAGGACGCAGCCCCGCTGGAGCGGGTGGGGCAGGGCCGCCTCCACCCGCGTGTGGCTCACACGCACACCCAGGGCGGGCCGAGCCAGGCCACGTCCGCTGACACGGTCATGACCAGCTAATGCTCTGTCAGGGACTGGCCGGCAGCAGGCGGAAGCACGGGCCGCCAGGAGGGGACAGTGACCGACTGAGGCTGACCCTTTTTGGTCTGCGCATGTGGCCTGCGGGTACGGAGCGCGTCCCCTGCACGGTCTCCCCGTCAGGCCTCGGGGGTCTCTGCGCACAGGTCACGCCTTCTTTACGGAAGAGAGAAACGAGGCTCAGAGCGGCTAAAGGATGCCTCCACAGGCACAGAAGCGGCGGGAACACAGAGCCCCCAGCACGCTTTCTGGACCCCAGAGGAGCCAGCCCTGGCCTGTGCCGCTGGACACTGTTGTGGGCTGCCCACCTCAGACCAGATCAAAGGCGCTGGGAGGGGTCACCCTCTCCCTTGGTTCACCCCTCGGGCTAATCCAACGCGGCAAGATCAAAATACACTAAAAGGGCTGCAGTCCCAGAGACAGGGTGAAATCACAGAGGGTCGCTTGTTGGGTGCCAAGCCTGTACCAGAGGCTGTTCTAGAGGCTTCCCATGCCTTCCTTCAAGTCCTCAAACTAACCGTGCAGGGTTAGGTGGTGGATTCCCATTGTATGGATAGGGAGACCGAGGCTCAGAGGGGTCACATTACCTGCGTCAGTCCCCAGGGCTCGGTGAGGCCAGTGTTGGAACAGATCTGTCCTGCGCCGAAGCCCACGTTTGCTCTGCTGCCCCGGGCTGTCCCCTCACAGCACGTCCCAGGTTCCGTGCGAGGGCCCTTCTCCTGTGCTATCAATGCTCAAGAAACACAAAAGAGGGGGGTGTGGTTCGGAGACAGACTCTCCCAAGGCCTTTGCCAGGCTGTAGGGTTTCAAAGACAGAACGTGAATGTCTCCTGCTCGTCGGGTCCGGGTGCTCCTTTGTGTTCTTACCCACATTTTCTTATTTATATTCTCTTTATATTTGATCCATCAAACGGAAATGTCCCTTCAAGAAGCATCCTGCCATTATCCAGGTGGACTGGAGGCTGGTGAGAAGAAAATTAAGAGACACGGACGGCTGTATGACAGCGTCGACCCCAGCTGCTTTTGGAGGAGGGACTTTTGGAGGAGGGGCTTCATGTTGTTTTAGTGCTGAGGGCAGCCCGGGAGATCCTGCCAGGGTCCGCCCTACAATGGGACTTCTGACATTAAGTCATTTTCTAGCCCCATTGATGGGCTTTACGGCAGAAAACATTGCTGTGTGAGTTTCAGCTGTTAGTACTCACAGGATCTGGTTTGGGAAGATGGTGATTGAGAAAACACAGGAATCTCAAGAAGGGTGTGTGTGTGACTCAGTAAGTGCTGTGATGCCTCCTAAGTCCCGGCTGAACCCAGATTTCACCGGCCATGCAAAACTGCAGGGCTCACTAGGGGACCCAGCCCTTCCCCAGCACCTTAGATGTGCACTTTGTTTCCTGGGCAAATACCACATGCTTCCAAATATACATAACACCATCGAGAGGATGTTTCTTATCAAATGGTTCCTTTGATCAGATAGAACTTAAGTCACTTGGATACTCTGGGAAACAGTTAATAAAAATCTAGTTAGTGTCTTAGATTCAGAACACAATGTTAGGAGCTATAAGATGATACAGACCTTTAAAGGGCTTACGTTAGGAGACGGAAGATACAGATATACAGACACACACACACATCAGAGCACGTGGGCTTCGAGACAAAATGCTCTCAATCACGGTGGTTCTTTGGCTTCTTTCTACAGTCATTACAATGTCAGAAAGATCCTCCTCCTTCCTCAAATTCTCCTTGAAAAACAATCAAGGTCCATAGTGACGAGCCTGGTGGCCTCAGTGCTGAGTGCCATGTTCTCAGGAATTTCTGCCAGCCCTGGGCTGGTTTTCTCCATCGTCACCCAGGCTCTCTGAGAGGTGTTTGATTTCTTTACGCGGTCCCTAACGTCTGACCCATTCTGTATGCTTCGCGATTGGGGCAACCCCTCAAGGCATTGGGATCAGCACACTTTGTCGGTGCTGGTGGGCATGGGGACCGCCGAGCCTGGGTTGGGACCCCTGCATCCCCAGAGGACTGGCCTGCGGATTCATTTGAGGAGAACTTCCAGAGAGAGTACACGGGTTAAGAGGGAAACAACAAGGCCACGGATTGGGGTTTCTGCATTTATTTCTTGTTGTCTGATGGACACACGGCTGAATGCCTAAGTCAGTTCACCAAACCTCGAGCAGACCACATCATCCAAGCTCGTAAGCCATCGTGCTGCCCCGAGAACACCATCACATTCACCGCACGAGAGGAAGAGTAATCGGACAGCAACACGGCTGTTAGGAAGCGCTTGCACTTTGATTCAGAGGAGAAGTCCTCAGACTGGAGCCCACCGATTTAGAATTACCTGCAAAAAGAGGATCATCGGTCTCACAGCCGTGTTTATATCCACAGACACAAAGGTCGGAAGATCAGAAATGCGGGAGATGGCGTTGGGTTTAAAAGGGCCGACGGTGACAACAGAGGACGGGGGAGCAGCAGCTCTGATGGGACTGGGGCTTGGTGGAGAGGTGAACAGCCGGGGGGCCTGAGGAGCCCCGCGGACCCCACTCTGTTACAACACAGCTCGTCGTGGGGACCCACAGTGGTGGCCCTGGGCCATCGCAGGTGAACTATGTCGGCTGCTCTGTTGGGAAGACCTGATTCACACAATATGTGACAAATATTTTTAACAATATGAATGTAATTACTTTAGTTATTCTTAGAGACAAACCAGAATTCTCTCCAAAATGCGCTTGGGCGGAGCAGCTGCTCACCGAGACAGGCCGCTTCGGGGTGGGTACAGCATCCTGCTCACCGTGCGGGGCTGGGGGAGATCCCGGGCCGGGACTGAGATGCCCAGACCTGAGTTTCCAGGAAGCCTCCATGGGACCGTGCAGGGGGCAGAGGGCGGAGGGCGGGAGGCGAGGCCACGAGGAGGCTGCTGTGAGGTCCCAGGAGAGCGAACGAGCTCTGGAGCTGGGGCGGAGTGCGAATGCGGAGGAGGATGCCCGCTCGTGTGGGTGCTGCTGGAACAAACCCTGGTGACTCATTAGATGGGGGATCATGGCCGTGTGGTCCAGGTGCCTGGACAAGCCTGTGGGTGGAGAGGGAGACGATGGGGCTGGTCTTGGCGGTGCTGAGTCTGGGCACCGACATGTCGGCCTGGACGGGCACAGGTTTGGGAGGTGACAGTATGCAGCTGGTGGGTGGCTTCCTGGGCGTGGACTGGAAGTTCCAAGGCAGAGCGAGTGGGAGAGGAAGCGGGGTGAGGGGAAAGGGGAGGAGCTTGTGAAGGAAGGTGGGAAGGGATCAAAGAGCCTTGTCCTCGGCTTAGAAACAGGAGTAAAACTCCCTACGGCCTGAGGTCCCTGGAGCAATGATCTCTTCCCCCGTAACCGAAAACCTCACATTTAAGTGTTACCTACCTTTCCTTATGCTTTTATTTTTTATTTTTAAAATTTATTTATTTATGTATTTTTGGCTGTGTTGGGTCTTTGTTGCTGCCCACGGGCTTTCTCTAGTTGCGGCGAGCAGAGGCTACTCTCTGTTGCGGTGTGCAGGCTTCTCATTGCGGTGGCTTCTCTTGTTGCAGAGCACGGGCTCTAGGCGTGTGAGCTCAGTAGTTGTGGCACACGGACTCAGTAGTTGTGGCTCACGGGCTCTCGAGCGCAGGCTCAGTAGTTGTGGCGCACGGGTTTAGTTGCTCCGCGGCATGTGGGATCTTCCCGGACCAGGGCTCAAACCAGTGTCCCCTGCATCGGCAGGCGGGTTCTTAACCACTGCGCCACCAGGGAAGCCCCCCTACGCTGTTTAATGTTAAGCTACACCAAATGCTTTCTGCAAATAGGTGAAGTATAAATTATAAGTAAACAGATCACCTTCTTGCTTCAGGTGGATCTTAGGCCTTCGTTCCTAAATATTATGACTAGAAAGGCCTTGTGTGGACTTCTGGTTATGCTGCTTTTTCATTTGTAAAAGTTTAAACTCCCTTCATTTAGTTTATGCGTAATAGGTTATCAGACAAACATTACTTCTTTAAAAAGCAAATGCAAGCAACATTACATAATGACGGCCTTTGTTTTCCACTCTTCCCATATTCCATTCTAGAGCTTTTCAAATCACAGGATTCGGTAAAACTTCTTCTCTATGTGTATTTTTCATCCCAGGGTGACTACCACGATCATAATGTCTGTTTAGCCAACAAAAGCACTCGCCCCCTGCAGTTCCATGATTTTAGAGTTTTCTCGCTTTTCTTTATTTGCAGTTTTAGATCAGGCTGATGACTCTGCTGTTGATCTGCAATCTGGCCACTCTATGCATCAGGAATTCTATTTCTTCTGGAGGAGGTATTCAGTGTTCTGGGTCCACAATGGAAGAGGCCTTGATAATTCCTTACTGAATTGTTAAAATGCCAAAGACCCCAACCTAGCCAAGTGTGATGAGATGCTCTGGTGCAGAGCCCGGCCCTGTGGTAGACGCTCCAGTGTATTCGGTTACCTGTGAAGGTAGCGCTGAGCAGAGCGCTGGCTGGTCATTCTGCCTGGAAGGAGAAACGGCCAGACGTGTGATTATATACTGTGCTCAATGGTTTGGCTGGACGGTCAGGGGCTCCGAAGGAACACGATTGGAAAACTGGCGACAAGGAAGTCTGGGGAAGAAGTATGTGTATAGACCTGTCTGCAGGGCAGAAACATGGAGGTACATGTGTCCCATGTGGGTGCTCACCAGAGGGTGATGATCTCCGGAGAGGAGATCAGTAACCAAGTGGTGGGCTGATCTGATCTGAGGACACCAGTCGGCCTCTCTCCTCAGCCGCCCCGGGGCTCGTGAACAAGGTGGCTGCAGTGGCCGAGTTGGAGGTCACGTGTGAGCTCAGCAACGTGGACTCCCACTCACCAGGGCTGGCCTGGCTGTGGCCACCGCCGAGAGGCCAGCCTGCCCCCGATATGGCACCACTGAGTCCTCGGGGTGACCAGCCAGCCTCCTGGTGGCAGGTTGACTACACTGGCCACGTCCATCATGCAAGGGGCAATGTTTTGTTCTTACTGGAATAGACACTTACTCTGGATACGGATTTGTCTTCACTTCATGCAATACTTCTGCCCAAACTACGGTCCATAGGCTTCCAGAAAGCCTTGTCCACCGTCACGGTGCTCCAGGCAGCGTTGCTTTGGATCAGGGAAATCACTTCACAGCAAGTGAAATGCAGCAGTGGCCCATGCTCGTGGAATCCACTGGGCCTACCACGCTCCCACCTTCCTGAAGCAGCTGGCTTGCTAGAACGACAGGACGGCCTTTGGAAGACAGTGCCAGTGCCAGCCAGGAGGCAATAGCTTGCAGGGCTGGGCCAAGGGTCTCCAGGAGGCTCTGAACGAGCATCAGGTGTACGGTGCTGGGGCTCCCAGAGCTGGGACTGGTGAGTCCAGGGGTCAGGGGTGGAAATGGGGGTGGCACCACTCACTAGCACCCTGGTGCCCCACTAGCAGAATTTTTGCTCCCTACCCCCACAACCGAACGCTCTCTAGGCCCATGGGTCCTCGTTCCACAGGGAGAAAGTCTTCCACCAGGAGACACCAAAGCGGTTCCACTGAACTGGGAGGCGGCCACCTGGCCACCTTGGGCTCCTCGGAATCAACCCTCAGAGAAGGGGGCTCCTTGCTGGCTGGGGTGGCTGATCCTACTGCCAAGGGGAAATTGGGTGACTGCTCCACACTGGAGTTGAGGATGAGGATTCTGCGGCTCCGGAGATCCCTAGGGCATCTCAGCACCACCAGGCCCTGGGCTTAAGGTCAGTGGAAAACTACAACACCCCAACGAGGCAGGACTACTGATGGCCCAGACCCTTCAGGAGCGAAGGTTTGCGTTACCCGCCAGGTGAAGACCCACGACCAGCTGAGGTGCTTGCTGAAGGCCAAGGGACTACGGAATGGGTGGGCAAAGGGGGTACCTCTAAGTACCAGCTATGGCCACGTGACCGGTCACAGAACTGAGGACTGTGATTGTCTTCAGTATATCTTTCCTGTTTTGTTATGAATATATTTGTGTGTAAATATTAAGCACATATCTTTGTTTTCTTCTCTCCCCTATTCCCTTATCACGTAACACAAGATGTGTTGACTTTACATCCTAGTATATCAGTTATGATATCAAGGAGAAGAGTGAACATCATGCAAGGACGCTGTATCCTTTTCTGGAAAAGACTTAGTGTTTGTGGTGTACAAAGGATAGCTGTACCATGTGACGTGGCGGCACGGCCTTGTAGTTATCTTTATTCGGAGATTAAGTGTGCTCCAAGGGGATGTGTGTAGGTGTCCAGTGGACGACGGGTGTACTGGTGACGGTTAAGTGCACGTGTCAACTTGTCTGGGCCGTGGTGCCAGATATTGGGTCAAACACTCTGGATGTTTCTGGGAGGACGTTTTTGGATGAGATTAACATTTAAATTGATGGACTTTGAGTAAAGCAGGTTGCTTTCTGTAATATGGGTGCGCCTCATCCAATCAGTTGAAGGCCTGAAGAGAACAGAAAGTCTGATCTTCTCTGAGTCAGAGGGGATTCTGTAGCAGACGCCTCCAGACTGGAATGGCGACACTGGCTCTTCTCAGAGTCTCCAGCTGCCGGTCCGCCCTGAAGATGTGGGACTCAGCAGCCTCCCTAATTACATGAATCAGTTCCTTAGAATAAATCTCTTTCTCTATGTACACATCATATCCGTTCTGTTTCACAGGAGAACCCTGACTAATACATTCTCCTAAACTCTCACCTGGAGATTGCTACCTCGTTGCATTTAAATTATTCTTATTTAGTTCTAGATTCTCAAATGCTTCAGATGTACCCGATTGTGTGTGTGTGTGTGTGTGTGTACAATATTATGAGGAAGTGGTTTAGTTCTGTAATGTTAAAACAAGACTGGGGCCATTACACGATAAAATGCAAAAAGCTATCTGCACTCAGCTTGGGAGCAAACACAACTCAACCTCTGTTCGATGCTGGGACAGAGACCAACCCACCTCTTAACACCCGGGCCCAGTTTACAGAAGAGTAAGTTGAACCAGTGTGTCCTCTGACCGGCACCCCAGAGGACCCCCAACTTCACAGAATCCAAAGAATCCCAAAGGTAGAGGATGAGGTGCAGCCAGGTGGGCCCCTCGTAGCAAACAAGCTCACCACCTGTCTGCAGCCGCAATTAACTATAGAATCACATACACACCCATTTCCTTTAATCCCCAAATATCAAAAGCCAAACTGTTTTCCTGCACTAGAAAAATGAAGCTGGTGGTCTGTGGTCACGATGACTGTGGAGGTGCAGACCTGTGCAGTGGAGCTCGGGGGTGACCCATCCGTAGTGTCGGGGCTGGGACTTGCGACCTGTGCACGGGGAGACTTGCTCCCGTGTGGGGCCTGGGCAACCATCACACACGCGTCCCTCTCGATGGCACCATGCACATCCCAGAGCACTTTCATGCCTATCATTTAGAAAGTGGTACCCCACTGCATACACACAGGGGCATATTTATATCTAAGTTTTTTTTGTTTTTTTTTTAGATGTTGGGGGTAGGAGTTTATTAATTAATTTATTTTTGGCTGTGTTGGGTCTTCGTTTCTGTGCGAGGGCTTTCTCTAGTTGCGGTGAGCAGGAGCCACTCTTCATCGCGGTGCGCGGGCCTCTCACTATCGCGGCCTCTCTTGTTGCGGAGCACAGGCTCCAGACGCGCAGGCTCAGTAGTTGTGGCTCACGGGCCTAGTTGCTCCGCGGCATGTGGGATCTTCCCGGACCAGGGCTCGAACCCGTGTCCCCTGCACCAGCAGGCAGACTCTTAAGCACTGTGCCACCAGGGAAGCCCTATATCTAAGTTTTTAACCCAACTCCCTACCTCTGCAGCCATATTTCCTAGTTAAGGGTGCTTTGTAGACAAGAAACCTTGGGGACCTGGGCTCCACTCCCCCAGATGAGCCCCACGAGTGGGAGACATCTACACTGAGCCGGCCCGGAGCCTGAAATGCCCGGGGCTGGGAGACAGTTCTTAGCTGGGAGCATTAAACACCAAAATAGTTCAGATAAATTCTTCCTAAAAAGTCAGTAAGGCCCCTTCCGGGTCCTGCTTCTGCAGGTAAGAAGCTTTGAAGCCGCTGCTACACACTCAGCCACAGGTAAAAAGCTGAGAAAATGGAAAACTCAACAACTCTTCTTAGATCCGTGAGCAAAGTGAGGTCAGAGGGGAAACCGCTGTCCCCAAATGGGAGAGACCAATTAGAGAACTGCATGCAGCTCACCCACCGAGGGGAGCGTGGTGGGAACTCACGCAGAGGTAAGCGTACCCGAGCTGAGGTGGATGCATCAAACTCCAGGGGAGCCACCCAGAGCAGGAATCACCGGGCTTTCGTGAGCTTTGCCACCAGGAACCCTGCCAGGTCCTCACGGTGAAAACTCCCCTCGTGCTCTGGAACCACTGTGAAATAAGCCGGAGCGTTTGGTTCCCCTTAACAAGGCCTGATCTCAGGGGAAACTATGTAACCAGAGCCTCACTGACCTGGGGGGAGGGAGCTCCAGCCCTCCTGTCCCAGCTGAGGGGGCGGGGACCTGACGCACATGTGTAGGTGGCGATGCAGAGGCTCAGGCTCCCCAGAGACACAGACTCACTCTGGGCCTGCGGGGGCACCCCTCCCCACTCACCACCACATCACTGAAGGCTCCTTGACAGCAGGTCCTCTTACCCAGGACATCATGCCCAGCTATCGGGAGAAAATCACAAGCCATACGAAAGGCAGAACACACAGCCTGAAGAGACAGCGATCATCGAAACCAGACTCGGCTGCGGCAGGGATGTTGGAATTATCAGACTGGGGATTTAAGACAAATGCGGAAATCATTCTAAGGAAGTGCTCCAGTGGATCAACAGGCAGCAAACAGGTGCAGGTGGGCAGTGTAAGCAGAGAGATGGAAATCTAAGAACGCAGCAAAAGAAATGCTACAGATCAAAAACTGCGACGGAAATGAAGAATGCTTTGATGGGCTTATGGAGTAGAAAGGAAATGACTGAGGAAAGAACCTGAGTTTCAGGATATTGCAATAGAAACCTCCCAAACTGAGGAACAACTCACCCACAGAGGAGCAAAGGTAAGATTACATTCACTGACTCCTCAGAACCCACGTGAACAGGAGGGGCACAGAGGGAAATATGGAGAGGGTCGAGAGAAAAAGCACCAGCCTAGGATTCTGTGCACGGAAATTATCCTTCAGAAGTGTAGGAGGGGACTTCCCTGGTGGCGCAGTGGTTGAGAGTCCGCCTGCCAATGCAGGGGACGCGGGTTCGTGCCCCGGTCCGGGAAGATCCCACATGCCACAGAGCGGCTGGGCCCGTGAGCCATGGCCACTGAGCCTGTGCGTCCGGAGCCTGTGCTCTGCAACGGGAGAGGCCACAGCAGTGAGAGGCCCACGTACCGCAAAAAAAAAAAAAAAAAAAAGCAAGTAAGCATATGAAAAGATGCTCCACATCACACGTCATCAGGAAAATGCAAATTGAAACATCAAAGAGATGCCACTATTACTATTAGAATGGCCAAAATCTGGAACACCGACAACACCAAATGCTGGCGAGGATGTGGAGCAACAGGAACTCTCATCACTGATGGTGGGAATGCAGGATGGTGCAGCCCCTTTGGACGACGGTTTGGCAGTTTCTCAAAAACTAAACCTACACTTATAAGATCCTGCAGTCACACTTCTTGGTATTGATATTTATCCAAAGGAGCTGAAACTTACGTCTACACAGAAAAACTGTACACAGGTGTTCATAGCAGCTTCATTCCTAACTGCCCAAACTGGGAAGCAACCCAGATGTCCTTCAGTAGGTAAATGGATAAATAAACTGTGGTGCATCCAGACAAAGAAATATTATTCAGTGCTAAAAGGAATGAGTTATCAAGCCATGAAAAGCCATGGAGGAAGCTTAAATGCATATTATGAAGTGAAAGAAGCCCATCTGAGAAGGCTACGGGCTGTACAATCCCAATCATATGACATTCAGGAAAAGGCAAAACTATGGAAACAGTATAAAGACCCGTGGTTGCCAGGAGTTTGCCGGGAGGGAGGGATTAATACGTGGGGCACAGGAGGTTTGTAAGGCTGTGACTTTTCTATATGACACTATGATAATGGACACATGTCTGAACCCATAAAATGTACACCACCAAGAGTGAACTGTGATACAAACGATGGACCTTGGGTGATGATGACGTGTCATTGTAGGCATCAGTTGTAACGAACATACTGTCTGGTGGGGGGGGAATCTGTGTACCCTCTGCCTAACTGTCTCCTTCACCCATTTGTAGCCCCAGCATAAGGGGGCCCAGCTTCCGGGCGCAGCAGGGCCCGCCCTGTGCGGTGCTTCTGTCTCGAGGGTCCGTCTCTCCTACCCCGTTGGTCACCCAGGCTCTGAGACGTCTTCGTATCCTGAGCTAGAGAGACTGGGGAAAGTTCCTCGGACGTGTGTGAGCTGATGCTGCACTCAGATCCGCAGCCGATCAGAGACGATGAAGAAATCTAGGAGTTACACGTTTCCAAAGAAAGCCCCACATGGAAACTGAAGAGCGAGGCGGGGAGGGTAGGGGTCTCTCGTATTCACTGCCCCGGTGAGGGAAGCCTCCTGATTTCCAAACCACCGCAGCCCAGCGGCAGGCTTTGAAATCAGTTTCATGGGTCACACCCAGAATTTTCTAAATAATTAGAATAAAAGAGTTAAAATATCAGAATGCACGGCATTTTGCAAGGTATTGCTTTGTATAAGTTTTGTTTTAGATTACTTGCGTGCGTGCTTGCGTGTGTGCTTGTGTGTGTGTGTGTGGTGGGTCACAATATAAAACCTATTTCTTACTGTGGGTCGTAGTCAAAAAGGTTGAGAAACAGCGGAGTTTCTGAAGTTACTGCCGACACGAGGCGACGGGAGGACGACCAGCCTCAGAGTGCCAGGGTTTGCCTCTTGTCCTGATGCCAGTTTTATGAAGTCGAATCTTCCTTCCCGCCCTGCTTTTGCCTTTCAGGGTCTCTGCCCAGATCTGCCCCAGAAGTCAGGAAGGAGCGGGTGATGAAGCCCCTTAGACGAGAGGAGGGGAGGAGGAGAGCTGAAAGGCAGGCGGTGGGCGGTGCCCGCGGACCAGCTCCCGGGCGGGCGGAGAGCATCTCGCTGTCAGAGCACCAGCCTCGTACCTCCCGGAGCTCCTCCCCAACCCCGTCCCCCGGCTGCAGACTTCGGGATGAAGTCGGTTTTGATGCTGGCTGAGACAGGATTCTGCCCTCATCTGCCGGCTGAGACAGGATTCTGCCCTCATCTGCCGAAGGCCTACCTGTGGCCTAATTACTGTAATAAGCTGGGTGGGGCATGATTATAGGTCAGGTGTCCTCAGTCTCAAGTCCCAGGTTTATCTCTGGGCCAGTTGACCATTTGACCCCTGTGAGGAAATTACCCTAGTGATTTATCTTCTGCAGTTACAACACAAGGATTTGGGCCTTTGTCTCCTCCATGTGAAAATACCTGAGATTTATTTGCAGATATAAGAGGAAAGTCATTCGACGGAGTGGATACATCACATTATTACCATATTATCAATCTGAGGGAGGTTTACTGAAGTTTATCCAGTGTGTGGTTTACAAACTCCTCTTGTTATCAAATGTCAGAAGTCATCTGAAAATGATTTCTCTTCTCAGTTCTCCTACTAGGAATATATCTTTTTAAGCAGTATCACCTTTATAAGTTTTAGTGGAAACGCCAGTGGGAAGGAAAAAAAGAGAGTGAGAGAGAATAAGCGAAAAAGAAAAATACTAGTTTTAATGTTGAGGGTTAAACCTGAAAACAAAAACCACCAAAAAGGCAGGTGGGAGAGTCCAGGTACAAAAACAGGAGAAAACAGTGCAGGAAAAAGACAGAATAAAAAACGCTTTCTTCTTTTCAATGATCATTTTACACATTGAGAATTTTCTCTCTTTGTCACGGAACCCCCCAAAGCCTAGCTTGGGAATCCAGTGGAGTGAAGCCTGAGCAGTTGGTCTGGGACACACGAAAGGCCCTTCCATTGTAACGTCAGACTGATAAGAAGTGCAAACCGTTCTTCCGAGACCTCTTGTTCATTGAGGAGCTTGTGAAATTCATCAGTCAGTTCAGAGACGGACAAATCTCAGTGATCCTGTATTTCCTTTCATAGTCACTCTGCGATGGCCGGTACTGAGGAGGGATGTACTGAGCTACTGACGGACATCAAAGGATGCAGTCAAATGCATCCAAGGATGGTACCTCAAAAGGCGAAAAGACACCCTACTGAATGGGAGGAAATACATGGGAATCGTATAGCTAGTAAGGGCTTAATATACAGAATATATAAAGAAGTCCTATGACTCAACAACAAAAGAAAAACCAGTTTAAACATGGGCAAAGAGATCAGCTCAGTGCCTTGTGTCCACCTAGAGGGGTGGGATAGGGAGGGTGGGAGGGAGACGCAAGAGGGAGGGGATATGGGGATATATGTATATGTATAGCTAATTCACTTTGTTATACAGCAGAAAACAACACACCATTGTAAAGCAATTATACTCCAATAAAGATGGCAAAAAAAAAATGGGCAAAGAACTCAAACAGATGTATCTCCAAAGAAGGTATACAAGTGCAAATAAGTACATGAAAAGATGCTCAACATCACTGGTCGTTAGGGAAATGCAAAGCAAAACCACAATGCGATACCAGCTCACACCCATTAGGATGGTTATAATTTCTTTTTTTTTTTTTTTTTTTTGCGGTACGCGGGCCTCTCACCGTCGTGGCCTCTCCTGTTGCGGAGCACAGACTCCGGACACGCAGGCTCAGCGGCCATGGCTCACAGGCCCAGCCACTCCGCGGCATGTGGGATCCTCCCGGACCAGGACACGAACCCGCGTCCCCTGCATCAGCAGGCGGACTCTCAACCACTGCGCCACCAGGGAAGCCCTAATTTCTTTTTTTTTTTTGAGGATGTGAAAAAAACGGAACCCTTGTACATGGCTGGTGTGAAATGGTGCAGCCACTGTGGAAAACTGCTTGGTGGTACCTCAAAAAGTTAAACAAGCTTACTACATGATCCAGCAACTCCACGCCTAGGGATATCCTACAAGAATGGAAAACGGGAACCCAAACGATGCTTGTACACAAACATTCACAGCAGCATCCTTCACTATAAAAAGTGATGGCAACAACCCAAATATTTACAGATGACAGGTCCACGGGGCACATGCACACAAGGGCCACGGCATGGAGTAAAGGGCAGGTACACCCTACAGAGGGACGAGGCTTGAAAACAGGCCCAGTGAGACCACCCAGACACAAGCAGACAATCCTGTATGAGTCCACTTCTACAGGGACACTGGAAGAGGCAAATCCAGAGACGGAAAGCAAAAGATGGCTGCCAGGGGCTGGTGGAGGGGAGCTGGTGTTTTCATGGTCGTAGAGTCTGGGGTGATGAAAGTGACTTGGAAATAGACAGTGGTGCTGGTTGTAAACACTGTGAATGTATTTAATGCCACTCACTGAATCGTACACCCAAAAATGGCTAAAATAGCAAATTTTATGTTATATATACATATATTTACCACAATTTTAGAAGTTAGTAATACAATATTTTCCAAACCATGGAATTGTACACTTTAAATTGTTGGGTATGTAAGTTAATCTCAACAAAGCTGTTTTTATAAAAGATGTGAAAGCAGAGGTTGGGTAAAACAGGCTTGCTCTTCCTGAGCTCTGTAACATGTGGCCAGAGGGGACCCGAAGTTGGGTGGTGGCGGAGCAGGCGTGGTGTGCGTCCCTGGGGATCCCCCGTTTCTAGCGCTGCATTTACTTATAAACATACTGCTGAATCAGGCAGCATTTTCTACAGCCATTTGTATTTTGCTTGGTTTTCACTTTCTTACAAAAATGGACAATCAAGACAAAAAAACAAAAGGTCCAATTACTAGTCTTCATTTCACCCCAAGGCAAAACAAGATGAGTTTACAATTTTTTTTTTTGAAAGAAAGCAATGCAGCTCCAGTATTACCTCCTTTTCATAAATGAAGTGCTGAAAATGCCCCAAAGCAAAGCATTTTCTTGGAGGGCGAGGGCCTCACCTGAGAGGTGCTGGCTTCAGTCAATGCAGCCCAGCAGTGTGTGCAGACACACGAGGCCCCGGTCCGGCAGCAGAACCTCCCAGGGTGCTCGTGATTCTGGGGGCGACAGCAGGGGTCTGCGTCTCTAACCGGGGATTTCAGGCACCGCTGAGAGCCTGGCGTGAATGCGTTTGCTCTCCCTCTGGACCAGGCTGCTGCAGTGACTTGGTGGAGTGACACGCGAGGGTGCCCTGGCGGGAAACTTGCGGTGACATCTCCCGCATGCCTCCCATGTGCTTGGGACCCCTGGTTCCTGGTTGGGCCCGGCTAGAACACCTGGACACGGCCCAAGCCCCACTGCCCTGGGTACCTGCCCTGGGGCCTAAAGCATCTCCAGCCTCAGCTCAGGGAACCCCCTAAGCCCCGCCTGCTCCCAGGAGGCTGCGTGGGAAAGTCGCTGCCAAACTGTAAGCTGGGGTTGAGCAGGATTTGAAGCAAAAGGGCTTTCGCCTTCTTCAGCCCAGCCCTGGGATGTTCTCACGTTACACTGTCCGTGACACTAGGATAGGTCTGGTCTCTCAAGCGGCTCCTTGGGCCCCATAGGCTCCCCGCTTGGGGTTCCCTACAGCTTCCACCAGAGTCACGCGGGTCTCGCTCACCCTCCTCCTGCCCCCGGGCCTCCTTTTCTCATACCACCAGCCCTCCTCTGGGTCCTATCGCACAGTCTTCCTGAAATGGCATTTCTCGGCCATTTGGTAACTGGAGGGCTTATTCCAAATGCGTGGGAAGAGCAGCCCTGGGGGAGTCGCTGCTGCCCGAGGTGAGTGCTCCAGTTACTGCTGGTGTGAATCCCCTATTTTTTTTTTTTTTTACGGTACACGGGCCTCTCACTGCTGTGGCCTCTCCCGTTGCGGAGCACAGGCTCCGGATGCGCAGGCTCAGCAGCCATGGCTCACGGGCTCAGCCGCTCCGCGGCATGTGGGATCCTCCCGGACCAGGGCACGAACCCGTGTCCCCTGCATTGGCAGGCGGACTCTCAACCACTGCGCCACCAGGGAAGCCCTGAATCCCCTACTTTTAAACATAATGGCACTTTGACAGAAATGCCTGATTCAAAGAATGGAAATGTCACCACCAGGAGCTTCATCTGCCTGGATTCTCGCCCATGATGATTTCCATCTCCAGGTTCCCCTCCAGGAGCTCCCAGCCCCAGGAGAAGTTTTCTGTGCCGTGACCTTAGGAAGCATCCAGGTGCCTCCTGACCCGTGACAATTTCATTTCTATGAATGTCATTCAAAAACTCATTTATCAACAGATGTTTCCATTCCCTCCACACACAGGTACTTAGCTAAGTACTCAGTATTCTGAACAAGACAGACAAGGACTGGTGGGTGCAGACGAGGAGCCGAGTCCCCGGCGGGTGACGGAGCGGAACCGAGCATGGAAGGGGTGGGTGCCCGTGGCGTCCTCGGGCCGGGCCGGGACGGGTGACTGCGGCATGAGGACTCAGGGAAGAACCGCTGGAGGAGGTGGCATTCAGACTCTGATCTGATTCAGATTTTAATCCGGATCACCTTAGATCCAACGCATTCCCCGAATAGGAGCTCACTAAACAGCATTCTTCAGGCCTTTCTTTGCCTTTTCTAAATGAATCATTAATTAAAGGCACAAGCCACCAAAAGGAACCTTATATACTCAAATATCACTTGGAGTAATGGAAAATATTTCAAAGATTCCGAACTCCTGGGATGCCACTGGTTTCCCCCAAAATGGAGCTATTTCCCCTCATGGGGCCATCATTTTTGTCATCTTTAAAGAAGCTGGACACAGCTGTCTTTATAGTAATGAGTTTGTAATGTTTTGTTTTGCTCTTAAAAAAAAAAAAAAAGAGGGCTTCCCTGGTGGCGCAGTGGTTGAGAGTCCGCCTGCCGATGCAGGGGACACGGGTTCGTGCCCCGGTCCGGGAGGATCCCACATGCCGTGGAGCGGCTGGGCCCGTGAGACATGGCCGCTGAGCCTGCGCGTCCGGAGCCTGTGCTCCGCAACGGGAGAGGCCACAACAGTGAGAGACACGCGTACCGCAAAAAAAATAAATAAATAAATTAAAAAAAAAAAAAAAGAATTAGCCCTCTTAGGACATTGGACTATTCCCTGTCAGTGACATTCTCTCCGGGGAACATTTTATCCCTCAGGACAAGGAATCCCAGCAAGGAAAGTGTGTTGAGTCACACACGAACCTGCTTTCACAGCTGCTCGTTGTTTGTGAAGGGCATATAAGCAGCAGTTTCAGAGTTGAGTCCATGATTATTAAAAAACTACAAAATTAAAAAGTCAAAGACTCTCAGTCCCTTTGAAGCAGCTGCTCCAAGTTGCATATTTTACTCCTGGTGCTCAAAAAAGGTGCTAAAAACAATGAAACTAAAGAAAAACCGCCCCCTCAGAGCATCATCTGCCCTCCTTCTATTAAACACTGACTCATCATCCCCTCCTGTCACCTCTCAAGACTTCAGAAGGCAAATTCAGCTCATGCCCCTGTGTCAACACCAATGACTCCGTGTCACGCTGAGAAAAAGTTACATCTACCGATGAACTTTCCAAGCAGAAAAACCAAACACTTAGGCCCCATCTACATAAATGACGACAAAATACTGAAAACCAGGAAAATGATGAATCAACACCCCCAATGACACACGGGAACTCGCAGAACTAGGCGGTCACGTGGGTCCAGACACCCCCAGTCACATCACGCCACCACACGAAACGCAGGGAAAGCCCGGGTGCTTGTCTTCTCACTGAAACCAGCGTTTCATCACTAATCCATTCGAAAGTATTGATGAGACGAAAATCCATTTGGCAATCAAAAACTTCAGTCAGCACGTTCTTGTTAGTGAGACAAGGTATTTTACGTCGTGTTTTCAGGGGTGTCAATCTTCCTAAATCAGCTGTTTTTTAAAAAATATTTTTTATTTATTTATTTTGGCGGCGCCAGGTCTTAGTTGTGGCAGGTGGGCTCCTTAGTTGCGGCGTGCATGCGGGATCTAGTTCCCCAACCAGGGATCAAACCTGGGCCCCCTGCACTGGGAGCGCAGAGTCTTAGCTACTGCGCCGCAAGGGAATTCCCCTAAATTAGTTCCTGGGTGAAGTGTAGGGCCTCCACCTTGGAAGTCTTTTGAGAGGCAGACGCGGGTCCTCCAGCGCTTCCTGGGCAGCTCTAGGGTGAGAAAGAACGACCCGGCGGTCTGGCCCTGGGCATTGGCTCTGTGCCTGGCTTGGTGCCGAGCAAGGCCCACGAACGCACCTCTCCTCCACCCTGGACGCTCCTCCAGGACATGCAGTTGGCGTCAACTCTCACGGGTAAAGGGACTCCAGCCGTCACTCAGAATCTGCAGGTAGTGGGTTTCAGGCCAGGTGTGCCCCAGCTGCAGCGCTCTTGACTGCCCCCTGGGCTGCTGTTTCCCCAGGAAGTTAGCTGTTCAGTGCAGTGGAAATGGGTCTCTGACTCCTGTGTTGGTTCTGGTGCCAATCCGTCCTCTTGCTGGACAGCTGCTCGGGTGTCCTGTTCTTGTGAATTTTCTTCTCTGGTTAACTGTCTGCAGGCCACCCAAGATTCCTCCAACACCAGAAAGATCAAGTCCTTTTGTCACTGCCCAGGACACACACCTGTTCTGCTTGAGCTGGGTACCCAGCATGGCCGCACCCGGAATGCAGGTCAGGAATCTACATGCTGTGATAAAGCTGGGGCAGGGGCCGAGGCACTGAGTCCAAAGTCACGGGCAGAGCTCCAGTGGCGCTCACTAAAAACAAGCCAGAAGTGTGTTTTTCTTGGCCGTGCTGTGCTCTAATTATGCAGCTGCTTTTATGAACGAAGTGTAGGAACTCACATTTGCCCTTAATAAATTGAATCCTGGTAGACTCAGCACAGTGTTCTGATTTACCTTAGTATTTTAAAAATCCAATTCTGTTACTCTGTATATTTTCCATGTGTTTAGCTTTTGGTGTGTGCAGCGTGGCACAGTGGAAAGAACTTAGCTCAAGGTCGTCCTAACCTGGGTTCAAATTCCAGCTCTGCTGCTTACCAGCTGTGAAACCTCTCAGGGCCTCCCAGTAACCTCTGGTGCGTCGTTTAAATAACGCTGCCCTTTAAGAGCAGGTGAGTAAATCCACACCCCACAGAGTTGGCCCGGTCTCGAATCTCCTGAAGCAGCAGGAGAAGGGATCGGAATTTAGGAAGCAGAAAGCCGAGGGCCTCGGGAGCAGTCTGCTCAGAGAGCAGGGCGTGACCACGCGGCAGGGGGCAGGGACACCGCACTTTTTGGAAGGGGCCTCGCCCGCCTGAACGCAGCGGCTCTCCTCAGTGTGGGCACCTTCGCCGCTGCCTCGAGGGGGCACTCGTCGGACAGCTGTCCCAACACAGACCAGGGTCAGGGGCATCCCGGGCCCCAGTGGACACCACTGAGCTGGTGTCCGGTGTACACGCTTCAGTCTCAGGTGGGTCTAACCGGCGGGTGTGGCCCCCCAGTGGAACGGCTCTGGGACAGCCGGGACCCTCCCCGCCCACCCCAGAGGGCGGCCTCCTGCGGGACCTGCGTCGGGTCGGAGTCCCGCTTCCCGTGTGGACACCTCACCTCATCCTCCTCTCCTTCCCGCCTGCAGTTAGCTGCCCTTTGCTCAAAGATGGGAAACAGGAACACAACGCCCAGTGCACAGCTCTGCCATGAGGAGGGGCCGAGGCCACGGGCATCCTGGACCCACTGCCACCCCCTCCCCCCAGCACCAGCAGCGCCCCCAGGGGGCGGCAGCCCCTCCCGACCACTCCACCCCGCTGCTCCCTGCCCTGTGGACACAGAACTTTAAAGCTCTTACTCACCCAGTCTGTGCTGTTGTCAAGGGCAACACGCTGGAGTCCTGACGGGGCGGATTTACACATTCCTCTGATTTTTCTCACAAGCCTATCAAAAATACAAGCCTGTTCCTCGGCCTCCGGGCCGGCCCAGTGCCCTCGGGTGCCCTCGGGTGCCCGGTGCTGTCGCAGAGTCTGCGGCACGATGTTGCTGTTGGGATGTCACAGATCACACTGATCTTGGTGCGGGGCTTGTATGTGTTTTGATGTTTCTGCCTGATGTCTGAAGGGTTCATTCTTTACCTTGAAATTCACGGGTGTTCTATACCAGAATTTCCTGAAATGTGGCTTTTTTGATTCAGAGTTCTGTTCTTTTTTTTTAATTGGGAAAATGCCCTTGTGTTACATATTTGAATGCGTCTTCTGTTTCCTTTGCTCGAGTCTTCCCCACCTCGGGTCCTGTGTTGATCCCCTTTGTCACTTTTATCTGTTAGCTCCTTTCCAGTTTAGTTGTCTTCTCTTTTTCATTCTCTAAGGTGAGGCCGGACCTTTCCAACTTGGTCGGTCATTCACGTCCACCAGCGTCCAGCCCTGTGCCCTGTTCGTCTGTCCCAGTTGTGAGTTAACATGAGGTCTTGATCCTCGGTGTGCTTCCATGTGTCTGCAAGCTCCCTTTAATCTCCTTCTGTAACGTTTTTCCATCTTGACTGTTGTATTTACGTCGTAATCTTATTGAATGATTTTCTGGGCGTTGGAGGAACGACTGTGAGAAGTTTACTCCAGCTCGTTGAGTTGAGTGACGGGGCCGTGAGTGCAGGTGGTGTTTTACTTGCACGTCGGGGTCGGGGCTGTTTAGGGCAGGCGAGCCTCTCCACACACCGTGGAAGTGGATGACCACAAGGTCCTGGACACAGAGAACGGCAGAGCCACGGGACGCGGAGCTTCGTGGCCGAATCCTCTTGTGCTGACCTGGAAGGCACGTTTAGGACTTGACAAGAGGGAGAAATCAACTCTGTAGCCTAAATCCACACCCAGGTCCCACCCCAGGGAGAAGGACAAGGGGAAGGGAGGTAATAGAGAGAATTTGAACTTTTTCTGGAAGGACAATTCAGATGATTTTTATGAACAGAAAACTCAGTGGTGATGGCGGGTCTCCCCGCGTCTGTCACAGTTCCCGGTCCTGAAGGCTCCCACCAGCTCATGGGGGGGTTCCTCATCGTCCTGTGACCTCGCCTGATGGCGACCACGTCCCGGCCTGGCCTCCCCTCGACGAGGCAGGGGACCCCACCCCGGACACGGGCGGCCCGGGCCCAGGTCTTGCGCGACCCCAGGGGCTGGCCTCCCCGCTGAAAGGACGGTGGCCTTTAGCGGGCCCGCCCCTTTGCCGGCAACCTTATCTTTAGCCTGGGCCACGCTCTGCTTCTCCTCTTGCTGCGTCTCCGGTCTGTACCTGGGGACCAACTCATGCAACCGAGCAGACTGTCAGGCACGGGTGGAGGACAGCGCTTCGCCCCCGAGCCGAGGGAGCGGGGCCGTCTGACAGCCGGTGGCGGGGACCCAGGGGCTGGACGTTCCGACAACGCAAGACTCCTCCTGGGCCTTTTCTCAGACAGGAACTTAACACCTTCCTGGCCTCCTGCCTCTCCACTACGGCGGGGGCCGGGCCATCGAGTTAGAGCTTTTTAACGGATTCAGTATAAATCCTGACTTCATGAATTCCTGAGCCAGCAACTCAACAACAACAAAAAACAAACACCCTGAATGAAAAATGGCCGACGGAAGTGAACAGACATTTCTCCGAAGAAGAAACACAAGTGGGCGACGACCACGTGGACGGCGGGGGGGAATGAAGAGACCGCCGCCGCCCACCGCGGGAGCGGGGCTTGTGGGAGAGAGGGGATGGCGGGGTCTGGGAAGAGCACGCGGGGGGCTCGGGGCTGGGCGGGGCCTGGGCTGACGGCCTGGCAGCTCCGCGAGCCGCCCCCATGAGTGGGGGTCTGCCCTCTGGTAAGCAGGGGCCACGAGGGCGCCCTCGAGAGGTGCCCTTCGCAGTGCGGGCCATAGGTCCCGACCCACCGGAGGCCGTAAGATCGACGCTCAGGCTGCAGCCAGCATCTTGCTCCCATGTAGGAGGGTGCGTGAGGAAGCCTCCAAGTTCACGGCCCGTAGGGCACTGTCTTTTCTCACACACACCCCTTTAAAAAGGTTTCGAGTGGCTTCCCTGGTGGCGCAGTGGTTGAGAGTCCGCCTGCCGATGCAGGGGACACGGGTTCGTGCCCCGGTCTGGGAAGATCCCACATGCCGCGGAGCGGCTGGGCCCGTGAGCCATGGCCGCTGGGCCTGTGCGTCCAGAGCCTGTGCTCCGCAACGGGAGAGGCCACAACAGTGAGAGGCCCACATACCGCAAAAAAAAAAAAAAAGGTTTCGAGCCGCTGCTGTAGCGCAGCTGTCCACCCACAAAGCCCAGAGTGGAGACCGTGCCCAGGCCGGGTCTGCGGGAGCCCCGCACCCCAGCCCGGGGCGGGAGGCATGGCGGCCACTGTAAGCGCAGGTGTAAGGCGCAGACCCCCAAAGAGTCAGGGGGATGGCGCCAGGGGTCCCTGGTGGTCTCCAGGTGCCCTGGGGCCAGCCAGCTGCAGAGGGAGACTGCTGACCAACTTGGTGTGCGTTTCCACTTCTTCCTCCGGCCTTTTCCTGGGCAAGACCTGTGCCTGGGCCGTGACCTTCCCAGCCCTCTAAGAGGCTGCTGCGGGCTGTTCTGAGGGGTTGGTACAGGGCCGTTGCACTAGAAGGCATGCTTGCAGGAGGTGGCACCTGCGTGAGTGTGCGCGTGCGCGCGTGCGTGCGTGCGCGTGCGCGCGTGGACTGTCCCTAAACAAGGAAGACGCAGGTGGAAACAGTTCCTAGCGTGTGTGGCGGGGAAGCGGACCGGCCTGGAGCACGCAGACGGCGTCCAAGCAGAGAAACTGCTCACGGCAAGCACTTCGTCCTAATTCCTGCAGCCAGAAAACGTGCCGGGAGCCAGCCTCCACCTCCGAGAGCCCGGGACACGGCGTGTGCGGGTCCTGAGCACAGCAGCCTCCCCTGGAGGAGCGTGTGGGAAGGCGCCCCATGGAGAACAGAGGCTCTCCCGAATCCACTTTCTCGCTGGGTGAGCTGGAGCGAGTTACTTCACTTCTCTGAGCCTTGGATTTCTCATCTTTATTGGGGTGATTACAACTGCCCCACTCGCCTGTCCGAGGTGCTGTGAGAGAGTGCTGCAAACGGTAAGGGGTGGCTATTATTATCATTAATCTGAACAGCAGCCTCGCCAGGCAGGCAGCGCACTACGTCACTTTGCAAATGGGGAGACGGGCAGTAGTACTGGGCTGAGGCTCGCCGTGTCACAGGCTGCCTGCGGGAAACAGAACCAGAACCCGAACCCGGGCTTCTGAAGCTTAGTCCAATGCTGTCTTCCCTATAACACAGTTGACCTTCAACGGACATTTTGTTTAGGTTGATAATTTAAATGTAACCGAGATGATTAGATCTTTTTTCTCTCCTAAACCGTGATACGAGACTTGGAGTAATGTATTCAGTTTCCTGCCATAATAGATTTTCCATCAAAACTATATATAGTCATGTTCTAGATACAGAGTTTTATAGCTCAATGGCCAGGAAGAGACCAGAAGAAGGAACAAAAAACTCACAAACAAGACTGCTAGTAGTCAGGAGGGATCACGAGCTGTCTTATTACTATTAACTTTGCAAACTTCTTTTTGAGAAGTTTAAAAGCCCTGGGAAGAGTGACACCATAATATCTATCCTCTCCCCCCCACCCCCGCCTCTCTCTCTCTCTCTCTCTCTCTCTCTCTCTCTCTCTCTTCTCCCTCCCTCCCCCTATCTCTCCCTTCCTCTCTCTCTCTCTCTGTCTGTCTCTGTCTCTGTCTCTCTGTCTCTCTGTCTCTCTCTCGCTGAATTTTGATCCAGCCCATGCTGAGTGGACAAAGAGTCAGTGGTGGATGAACGCCTGCCTGGCTGGCTGAGGGCACAGTGCCTGGTGCACAGTAGGCTCAGTACCTGCTTATGGATAAGTGATTAGTAGGCCGAGTCTCGTTAGCCCTAAAGGAGTGAGAAGCACGTGGACGTGGGGCTGAAGGTCAGAGGCCGAGACCTCAGGGCTGGCTCTGCCGCCGACCGGCCGTGAGGTCCTGGCTCCGTTCTGGTTTCACCATTTCATCTCTCCAGGCGTCCACTTCTTCTCTAAAAGGAAAGGGTAGGATTCGATCAGGGATGGCAAATAGGTTTCCATTCCGATGCCAGCTGCAGTCAGTGGGGGTGCTGGTGGAGGTGCCAGCTAAGAAGGCCGCTGAGGCGCCGTGGAACGGTGGTCTTGCTGGAGACTGGACACAGGGCAGACACCTGCCATCACCAGACTGAGTCGTGTCTAAGATCTTTCAGTTTTATGAGTCTGTAACCAACAGTGTGCCTGGATTTGGGAGAAACTGAATTTTAGAATTAACTCGGGCAGCGCTGTGTAATTTCTGTGTTTTGTGTCAGAAAGCTTCTTTTCCTGTGGTTCTGGGATGCAAGAAATAAAGACTCAGAGGACTGTATTGGGGGTGTAACCAGGATTATGGGTTAAGATAACTTCTGCAAGTTCTCCCGACGTCTCCAGGATGTAAAGGGAGTGCAGTATTGTTTGTCCCATTTTATAGGGAGAGGATGTGAATCATAAGCGGTAGGATTATCGCCCTGGGTCATCTGTACGTCTGGGCGTAGATTTGGGCCACTTAACTCACTCAGGCTTTCCCTCCCAGAAAAACGGGTTCTAGCTAATTCAGCGTGCAGCCCGCCTCAGCACCGCTGGGTGGGTTCGCGTTACTCTGCCCTGGACCCTTCATCACGGCCGAGGTAATGGCCTGCGGCTGCTCCCAAGAAAGGCCTGGGTTCACCCCGTCACCACCCAGGACTCCACCCCATCGAAACTCAATTCTGCTCAGGAGCTTTTTGGGATCAACTCAACAGCCTCCTACCTTGCTCGACTTTTTTCCTTTTACGCCACAACTCGTGAGGGAACATCTACTAAGTATGTCATAAATGCTAACTGGCCACTTTGTATGTCAAAGGGATGCTCGGCCCCCGGGGAGTGACTGTCACTTGGACAAACTACGCTTTAGAATGTGTGAAGACTTTAAGATAACACTCCTGGAAGCAGCAGCGTTCACAGAAGAAAACATATTAGAGTTAGATCTGAATTTCAGCCTTGGTTTGACTGCTTATTACCTATATGATTGGGTTTCCTCATGAGTAAAATGGGGATAATAAGGATGGTTGTGAGAAAAACAGGACAGAATTACATGAAGTACCTGTTGTAACACCTGTGCATCACAGGGACCCAATAGGCGCTACTTTCCTTCCCATTACAAAATAACTTCAAAATGTCACACACCAGAAAGTCCCAAAGTTAAAAATACTTAGGGGGACTTTCCTGGCGGTCCAGTAGTTAAGAATCCGCCTTCCAATGCAGGGGATGCGGATTCTATCCCTGGTTGGGGAACTAAGATCCCACATGCCGTGCGGCAGCTAAGCCTGTGCGCCACACCTACTGAGCCCATGTGCCACAACGAAAGAGCCTGTGTGCCGCAACTAAGACCCAACACAGCCCAAAAAACCACAGAACTCAAGGATTATGTGAATACTTTCTTACTGTAAAATATCCAAGAAGTGTGAATATAGAAAGCATCAAAAAATAATTAATTAATTAATTTTAAAAATGCTTGGGATCCTTGTGTCTGGCGGTTCCAACTTCCGTGGCAGTAAGCTGGCCCCAGAGCCGTTTAGAGCTGGCCCGGAAGCCAGGTGGATGCCGGGGATGCCGTCGAAGGAAACCATTCAAATAAACCCCCGTAAGTGGAAATCAGCCCCTCGAACAGGCAGGAGGGGTGCTGGAAAGTCGTGTCACTTTAACACTCTGCTGAGGTGTCATTGGTGGAACGGGGAACAGGAGGGCGGATTTTGGGGCATCCTCAGGCTGGGTGGCCACCTGAGCCCAGCAGAGGGACATTCTGAGGGTCAGGCTGCCTTTCTGACGCAAGCCCGTCTGTCCTGGTACGGGGGCAGGTCCGGCTGTCCCGGGAGCCGGTCTGGGTGACCTTGGAGGTGTGTCCCCAAGAGTACAGGGGCTCTGCCTGAGGATGGAGGGAAAGGTGGAAACAACACTGGCCTCGGCCCAGGCCGCCCCCGGCTCTCGGCCACCTGGTCCCTGTGTGGCTCTGTCCTCTAAAGGGAAGGCTTGGACCGGGTGGGCTGTGAGGCGCTCCTGCATGAAGCTCTGTGGTCTTCTCAGTCAGCGTGGATTCATGTTCCACCAAATGGGCCAGAGCATTGTCTGTGGTCATCACTGGTGCAGGACTATGTGAGATTGTATCATTTTCTTTATGTATCTTTATTTTTAAAAATTTTCTATCCTGCACTTAAATTGCTTATATGACTATAAAAAATTAAAATTTGCCTAAGTCTCTCTCAACTCTATGTATGTTGATTTCCTAAACCGATACGTAATTTGTGTTTGAGAGAAAGAGACTGTATCTTATCTTACTCAACTATTTCCACAAAGAAAGCTTATGCAAGACAAGGCCAAATGCCCACGGTTTCTGCCCTGACTCTAAACCTCTAAGCATTTTAGTGAGTTCTGGGGCTAGTACGTGTACGGGTAATAATTGCGTTATTTCAAACACACTCTATCCCTTTGTTGACATGGATCATTAATGACTGATTTATTCCAGCAATCTATTCTAGCTGTGTTTCCTCTGAAAAAGAAACCTGTGCTTGGGAATCAGACACTTGAGCTTGAATCACAGAGTTTTCACCCAAAACCATGAGATCCGAGTCACCTCACCTGACAATGTTTTATCAATAAGCCTTGGCTTGCTTGATGGTAACAGGAATAATAATGTATTGTAAGAAAAATAAGTAAATTAATGCGAATTACGATGCAAATTATTAGTTTTTTTTCTATATCTTCCATTTACAATCTTCACTAAGAATATATCAGTATTATACGTATGTTTCTATAGCCCCAACTCCAGGAAAATGCCCGCACTCGAGTGTTCAGGATGTAAATATTTGCATCATCGGTCGTGAGTATTCTGTGTGCAGCTCCACCGTGGGCAGCAGATGCTCCGAGGCGGCCGCGGTTCAAGCACGAGGTTCGGACTCGTTGGCTGCTTTTTCCAGCAGGAAGTGAGCACATCCCGCGCGGGTGGCGGGGGGGAGGACGCAGGCGGTCTCCGCGCTGAGAGCGTCAGATGGGGACAGAGTGCAGGCCGTGCAGCTGCGGGGACACGAGGACATGCGGGCTGGGGGGCAGGGCGACTGTCGGAGGCCCTGGTGGAGGGGTGTCCTGAGAGGCTGCAGCTTGGGCGCAAGGGACCCTCCCCACGGACGGAGAAAGGAGACAAGCACCCACTGGGCGGGGCCCGCGGGCGCAGAAGGGCAGGGAAGAGGGGCCTCAGGGCACAGGCGGGCAGCTCACCCTCAGCTCTCTTTCCTCCTCCTCCTTTTCTTTAAGGTGGTAAAATGTACATAAAACCTGCCGTTTTAACCGCCTTAAGTGCACAGCTCGGGCGTTAAGTGCACTCACATGGCTGTGCAACCATCACCGCTTTCCCTCTCCAAAGCCCTTTCACCAGCTTCTGTTAAAAGCTCCTCCTGTCTTTTTTTTTTTTTTTTTTTTTAAAGAAGATGTTGGGGGTAGGAGTTTTAGTAATTTATTTATTTATTTTGCTGTGTTGGGTCTTCGTTTCCGTGGGAGGGCTTTCTCTAGTTGTGGCCAGCGGGGACCACTCTTCATCACGGTGCACAGGCCTCTCACTATCGCGGCCTCTCTTGTTGCGGAGCACAGGCTCCAGACACGCAGGCTCAGCGGCTATGGCTCACGGGCCAGTTGCTCCGCGGCATGTGGGATCCTCCCAGACCAGGGCTCGAACCCGTGTCCCCTGCATTGGCAGGCGGACTCTCAACCACTGCGCCCCCAGGGAAGCCCCACTCAAGTAATCTTAATGGAATTGGTTTACAATCATATTGTTCAATGTACCTAATAAAATTCTTGGCAGTCCTTCACTTTGAAACCTTTCCCAAAAAGCCCACCAGTGAATTCATTGTAAGTTGCCTGGTTGTCTCTTTTCCCCCTGGGAGAAGGGCCAGCCTCTCCCTAAATGTAAATCCAGCTGTTGGAGGTTGGATATTTATCCACCGTACCCCACGGGCTCAAAGAGGAGTCTTTCAGAGGACACGACTCCCCCACAGGTGACACAAGCCTTCCTGGACAAGATGCAGGGCCCCAGGCGTATTTAGCAGGTGGACAGATGGGGGCCGATGCCCAGAAGACACATTACTCCTTCTTACACACTGAAGTCCCCTGGCTGTGCAAGACCACAGAGCTGGCGGATGCACAGGCAGACGCGTTGCGCTGTGTGCTGAGACCACCCAGACCGCACACGTGCCCCCCCATTCGGGTGACTTGTTTTCCAAACGACCAATCAGTTATTCCAACACCACTTACAGTGTGACCATTATAATAACTGAATTACCATATACACCTAATTTTGTTTCTAAATTTCCTCCTCTGGTCTGTTGATCTAGCTGTTCCTACATGAGCACCATCTATTTTATTATTACAGTTTCAATATATGATTGCAAATATGATTCTTCATTTAAAAATTTGATGGAATTTAAATCTAGATTTACACTACAAAAGCATCCCATTGGGACTACATTAAACATTTATAGTTTAATGTGGAACGTTTCCATTTTTGCAAAATTAAGTTTTTTCATCTAGGACCATGAAATATGGCTCTCCAGTTATTCGAGTCTTCTTAAGATTTTTGTTTGTGTTTTCTTAATATTTATTTACTTATATTTATTTTAGCCGCGCCGGGCCTTAGTTGGGGCACGCAGGATCTTTTAGTTGTGGCATGAGGGACCTAGTACCCCAGCCAGGGACCGAACCCGGGCCCCCTGCATTCGGAGCGTGGAGTCTTACCCACTGGACCACCAGGAAGTCCCCATAGTCTTCTTAAGGTTGATGAAATAGATATGACTTTTACAATCTAGTGAGAAGACTGACAATTTAAAAAATAACTTAATAAACTCTGATGAGTGTCCACAGAGGACTGTCCACAGGACTTTGCAGATCGATGACCCGTCGCTTGTGCGGCTACCCACACGCATCACTAAGCTCACTCACGCCAGCGCATCCCACGGCTGCACCTGGGCCCTTGCCTGACCTGCTCCTTTGACTTGGGGTGCCGCCCCTCCCTCCCCAGTCCTCTTCCCTGCCCCTGTGTTGCCCCGGGGTGACTTCTTGCCCTTTAAAAACCGACCAAGTCCTCCCCGTGGCACTCCCCGCCACCTCCCTGCACATGGGTCACTGCTGGGCTGGCTGCACCTGCATCACGTGTGCGTGGGGCCTGGCCGCGCTTTCCCTGCTCAGACCCTCTGCTGTCTGTGGGCGGGAGGGGCCCGGGCTCAGCCCAGGCCCACTGCCTGCCCGAGCGTTGCCGCCCTGGGTGAGGCTTCAGAAGAGCCGGCTAAGAGGGGCTGGGCCGAGTGAGTTCTGTTTGCTTCCTCACTGTCTCTGCAGCGAGAACTCCATGTGGTCCAGGCTCGTGGGCCAGTGTTGTCCTTGGCCGAGCCTGAAGGAACCGGCCATCCTGGGTGGAGAAACAGAGGGTCTCTAGAGCAGACACCCCACGCTCTGCTTTAACCGCTCCCTTTGCAAAACTCTGCCTAAAACAAGAAGAGCACAGTCAGGCTGGCCCTGCCCTCCCTCAGCCAAACGCCCCTCTCCCCAGGTGCCAAGCAAGAGCCCTTTGTCTCTGATGGGACTGGCCCAGGCCTCCGCAGCAGAAAGACGCCTGCGGGCCCATCCAAATATTAGCTGTGGACACGTTCCTACTTTGAAAACAGGAGAAGCTGTGCTGGGAGCCTCGGCTTCCAGAGAACACAGTCGCCTCTGTTTTCCTTTTTCCAGGGGACTGAAGCTGACACCGCAGTGACCTTCTCTTCACTCGGCCCAAGCTTTGGAGGTCGGGGCTTTTCCCTGCCTGGGCCCAACAGCAGGAGTGAAACCTGAGAAACAGGAGAACCCCCGGAGGGTCCACAGGGATCCCTGGAAGGCTGACAAACTTCATCACGTCTTTGAGGGGAAACTTGCCCTAAACCGATGTTGATGTTTTACCTCCTGCACACCTGGCCTGAAGAAGGTTCCAAGATGCAGCTGCAGCCTGTAACCAAAACGAATATTTTTCATCTCACTATCTGATCATACAACGAAGCTCAATTTATCAAATTAGAAAAATGTTGCACAATGGGGCAACGCTGAGTCATGGCTTTTAAAAAAATACTAGACCCCAGTTCAAGCTAGACTGTGGCCTGTCGGGATGGAGTTTCTCAGGGTAGATATTAAAGCAAATCAACAAGTGTGTCAAGAGCAATGAGGCTGACTTTCAGCTGTGTGCGGCGTTCCTTGGGCGTGATTCCCGAGGCCGGCACTGCTGGGGCCTGCGGTTGCACGAGCCCAGGCTTGAACCACATGAGTCTGCTGAGCTTTCCCCCATGGGACAGTGAGCAGAGAAACTGTACTTTGAGTAGTTTTAAAAAGCTCTGTAGGGCTTCCCTGGTGGCACAGTGGTTGAGAGTCCGCCTGCCGATGCAGGGGACACGGGTTCGTGCCCCGGTCCAGGAAGATCCCACATGCCGCGGAGCGGCTGGGCCCGTGAGCCATGGCCGCTGAGCCTGCGCGTCCGCAGCCTGTGCTCCGCCACGGGAGAGGCCACAACAGTGAGAGGCCCGCGTAATGCAAACAAAAACAAACAAACAAACAAACAAACAAAAGCTCTGTAATCTGGGACTTCCCTGGCAGTCCAGTGGCTAAGACTCCGTGCTTCCACCGCAGGGGCCAGGGGTTCGATCCCTGGTCTGGGAACTAAGATCCTGTGTGCCACGTGGCCAAAATACATAAATAAATAAAAATTATAAGAAAAGAAAAAGCTCTATAATCTGAAAGTGGAAACAACCCAAATGACCAGCAACTGATGAAAAAATAAAACGTGACCCATCTGTCCAGTGGACTATTACGAAGCTACATAAAGGAATGAGGTGCTGACATGCACGGGTGAGCCTTGGAAGCGTTAAACTAAGGGAAAGAAGCCAGGAAAAAGGCCAAATGCTGTACAAGTCCATTTATACGAAGTATCCGGACTAGGCAAATCCACAGAGACGGGAAGTAGATTGGGGCTTGCGGGGGGCAGGGAGAATGGGGAGGGGAGGGCGGATGGGGAGGGGCTTCTAATGGCCGTGGGGCTTCTTTATGGACGGATAGAAATGTTCTCAAGTTTACTGTGGCAATGGTTGCCAATCCTGTGAATAAACTAAGAATGCTGAATTTCACACTTTAAACCAGTGAACTATTTGGTATGTGAACTATATCTGAATAAAGCTGTTTGTTAAAAAACCTGTAGTTTTTGTTGTCTATACAGACTCACTTAAAACAACCCATTTAATGTAATTGAGGGTACCTTTTTAAGTGAACTCTTTTACTTTTGGTTTGTGGAAAGGTAAATGTCTCACCATCTTGTCTCGGACGCACCCACTTGGTCAGAAGTGGAGGTGTTGGTGTCCCAGAATTCCACCTCTCCTCAGGGGGCCAAGGGCCAAGAGAGAGGATGGCTGGTGGCCTTCCCGGCAGCGTGGGGGCCCCTGTTGGCTCCCCGGGCTGCCCCAGGGAGCAGCTGGTGTTCCGGGGCTAGCACAGGCCCCGCAGAGAAGCCAAACCCAGACCCGCTTCTCCCAGACCCGGGAATATGGCGGGAGCAAGAGTGTCTCAATTTCATGGGGAGAGTCACTGAAGTCACCGCCGTCACCCACTCTACAAGTGGCCATTTCAGAGCTGGCCTTTCCTCACTCTCCCAAGCCTTCTGGACTTGCGTCCTCTCAGCCAGTGACCTTGACTCACCTCTGTCGACCGGAACTCCCTGTCCGTCCACTTCAGCCTGTCAGTCCCCCTGTTGCAGTGGGTGATGCGTCCAGTCTGAGGACCCCTCGGTCCCGCACCCTGTGGACCCCGCACCTGAGGGTTATCACCTGAGGTTACTCCTAACAGCACGGGCGTGCTCTGGTGCAGAGCACCTCCTCTAGTCTCACCTCCCCCGACCCCCATCCTCCACCTCCCCTTCCTCGCTTCTCCGTCCCCTTCACAGACGGTCTCCACTGGACCTCAGTCATCACTGCCGCCACGCCGCCCCCCGTCCCTGCTGCATCAGTCCCCTGTCCTCACGTACTTGACCTCTTTTTAGAACCCGCCACTTCTGGCCACTCCTCTTTCCCACCACTCTCTTCTCAGTTTCTGTCCCATCACAGTCTCTTTACCACTCCTCCGCGGCCACTTTCACTTTCTTCCTTTTCCAGCCTGACCTTTAAATGCTGGCGACCCCTGGCCTCGGTCCCTGAGGCCCCCTCAGGCTTCAAGATTTATATTCTCATTGCTAATCCGGATGGGCTGGGAGGTGGGTGAGGCTTCTTGGTGTCCAGGGTAATCTTGGTAATCTTACATTTCAATATTCAAATGGGGAAAGGCTTAGAGGCCATGGGCACAGATAAGATAGGACGTTAACACTTTACACGGCTGCCAGCAGAGGAGCAGCCTGATTAACCCTGTGTTTGGGAGATGGCCGGCCAGGAGGGTAGATGGTGAGGGATGTGGCCACGGTCAGGCCTGGAGAGCCAAGGGGGGCCCAGTGAGGGCAGTGCTGGTGGCAGATCAGCAAACACCCAGACCCCAGCGCTCAACGTGGGCGACCTCGCGGATGACGGCGCCCCTGCTCCCGGGCTGCAGACCGGCTCTGAGGGGCGTGCTTCCCCCAGACCCATTGCTCACACACCCAGTAACCATGTGCCGGGACTGCGCAGGACAGCGCTCGCCTGCCCTTGTGTTCTCTTCTCCCTCTCAGGCTGGAGGCTTGTTCACTGGGCGACACAGAGGAAGGAGGCCAGACAACCAGCTTGTCTTTGGAAATCGACTGTGCCCCTGCCCGGAGTCCCAGACAGAGCGACCCAGGCTCTGATGATGGGAGAGCGAGAGAACCGTCTTCCTCTGGTGGTTAAATTAGATGCAAAAGACATGATGAATTATCAGATGGAGATTCATCTTCCCTCTCTCCTAGGGGCTTGCTTTCTGAGAAGCATTTAATTGTCTTGGCGCCAAGCAAACCGTAAGAAACCACAAGTGGAGGATCATTGTGCTGATTCTACAGACCCTCCTGGTTACACACCCAGGGACTGGCAGGGTGGCAGTGGTTCCGGCCCAGCTTTGCTAGCTCTCAGCCCCCAGGATGAATTCTGTTAGGAGCCGTCTTAATAGAACCTCTTTCTCTTTCCCAAGAGGAGCAACGTGCTTCATGTATGACTTCATTCATCCTCAATTGCTGAAGATCCTCACTGCTGTTTGTGTGTGTGAGACAAGGGTTAGGCTGTGTCAGGAGGGCTCAGGTCCAGAACAAGCCACTGCAGCTGAGTTCTAGCAGGAGATTTATTGTAGGATACTCAGCCGTTTACAGTATGACTTGTGTAAGGGCTGAAGACACAGACGCAGGTTCCGGAGTGGTTCCCAAAGCCACACCTCAGAGCCTGGCTGCCAAGGAAGCTGCAGCCTCTCCTTGGATCTGGAAGCCTCCAGTGGGCCCGGAAGCCACACCTGTTCTCCCGGCTCCAACCCAAGTTGCATTGTGGGGACTGGCAGCTGCATGCGGGCGCCCGCCTCCCCACCTCCTCCCAGCCACTGGCTTGTCCTGGGCTCCCCGTGGAGTGGGCACCCCTGAGACCATGGCTGCCTAGCACAAAGGGGCGTCCACCTCACCTAGGCCCCAGCGCCTGTAAATCAGACCCAGATCCCTAACGGCAACAGGGCTGGAGAAGGAGACTCTTTTTTTTTTTTTTTAATAAATTTATTTATGTATTTATTTTTGGCTGCATTGGGTCTTTGTTTCTGTGTGCAGGCTTTCTCTAGTTGTGGCGAGAGGGGGCTACTCTTTGTTGAGGTACATGGGCTTCTCATTACGGTGGCTTCTCTCGTTGTGGAGCATGGGCTCTAGGAGCATGGGCTTCAGTACTTGTGGCACGTGGGCTCAGTAGTTGTGGCGCACTGGCTTAGCTGCTCTGTGGCATGTGGGATCTTCCTGGACCAGGGCTCGAACCTGTGTGCCCTGCATTGGCAGGTGGATTCTTAACCACTGCGCCATTAGGGAAGCCCTCAAAGTCCTTTAAATCTGCTCTGCATTCTCAACATGAAGTATTTCTCCCAGAAAAGGTGACGTGGTGTTGCTTTTAAAAATTACAACTGAAATATGCAGAGTAAAAGTCGCAGGTTCATTGAGAGTGTGTCCAACAAGACGCCTGCATCTCGTCTGGGTTCTGAGCACAGACCCCGAGCCTCTTCCCACCCCCGACTCACGCCCATTAGCTCATGAATCCGAGCTCGAGCAGCAGCTTTTCCTGAAGTCTGTCCTCTTACGTGCTCGTTCCTGCCTTTTCTGTGCAAATTCTTATTTGTAGTAAATATCACCATTGTGTTCCAGGTCCCATGCGTGGTTAATGCAGCGAAAGGTAAGGAAAGGCCATATTAGCAGCTCTGCAGTAAAACCTAAAGGGCAGGCAATGACCCCGACGGCCGTTCCAAGAAACGCCTTGGCTCAGGAGATGGTTGTTTTTAGAGAAATGGTCGGGCGGCTCACGCCCACTGAGCTCTGGGGTCTGGGGTGTACGCAGGATCCCCGAGGATACACAGGGTCTGGCGGTTTTAAAAATGTCCTGTAACCAACATGTAGGCCTGTGGCTGTGACAGAGCTTCAGGACACGGGACCCAGCACAGACGGCCGTTCCCCGCGGGCTCGGGAGCCTGGGCTGAAGGAAAAGGGAGCAGCTTTCTGTTGGGGGCATTTTCATTTTCCACCTGGTCATTCCCCCCCTGCCCCACCCCCGGAATGAAGCCTCAGCCCCACAGATGGTTTTCACACTGTAGTGCTGGTGATGGAAAGCAGTTGCAGATGAGACACAAGCTTCCAGCAGGAATTTGATATAAATCTTCAGTTGCCTTCAAGCGAGAAAGGGGCTGCTTCCCTGGCCTGCACGGAACGAGACAGATGACCCAGAACCTGTGTTGCCCTAATGACTTCTTTTCTTTTCTTTTCGTTTCTTTATCTTTTCAGTGTGTTCAAACTGTTGTTCCTAATGACAAGACGTGATGGAGAAAAGGCCAAGATGGCCTGAATAGCATGTCTTTTATAAAAAAAACAATACTTCCTAAAAGTGTTGAAGTTGCCACAGTTGACAAGCATGGAGAAAGGAAATCCACGTACAAACTTGTAAGAAAGAGAGGGGGAAAATCTCTCCCAGGAACCATAAGAAAACAATTTAAAAAATTGAAAGAGAGGGGGAAAATCTCTCCCAGGAACCATAAGAAAACAATGAGTTTAGCCACAGGCTGGGAGAAAATATTTGCCAGACACGGTGTTTCCCAAAAGAACTTCCATTCAAAATACAGAAGGGACTCCTACAAACCCATGGTAACAGACAACCCACTAAAAACAGAGTGAAAGACTTGAACAGAATTTCACAGAAGATGCACCAAAGAGCCCAGGACAGGGCTTCCCTGGTGGTGCAGTGGTTGAGAGTCCGCCTGCCGATGCAGGGGACGCGGGTTCGTGCCCCAGTCCGGGAAGATCCCACATGCCGCGGAGTGGCTGGGCTCGTGAGCTATGGCCGCTGAGCCTGCGCGTCTGGAGCCTGTGCTCTGCAACGGGAGAGGCCACAACAGTGAGAGGCCTGCGTACCGCAAAAAAAAAAAAAAAAAAAAGAAAGTACTTTCTTCCAGGGTTGTTTTATGGATCAAAGATAATATATATAAAGAGCCCATCACAGTGTCAGAAACACAGTCAGTGCACAATAAAATGCTAAGTATTATTATTTGGGGCAAGGAAACCAGAGATCTGACCCAACTCTACCACCTACGAGCTCTGTGATCCAATATCTTAGTTCCATCTGCAAAGTGGGAATAATAATGGTAAAGACAAATGAGGCCATCGATGATAAACTGTAAAGTACTGTACATCATATGGTGTTATCTGACCTTTGAAGTTTCTTCAGACTCCAGCAGTCTATAATTTACCACCTGATAAAAGGTTGTACTGTGGTTTAGAGTGAGGTGAGAAGGTTTACCAACTAATAGAGCTCAGTTGCCATAGCAACTCAGACATTATTTTCAAAGTAAGAAAGTTAATGTTGAGGTACATGTCTTCTGTAACATCCCAGTGGGTTTTCCACTGTAGATAAAGACAAGAGACAAAGCTGTATTTTAGGATCAGAGCACTAGAGTGGAACTAATACTCTGTTAAGCTAGGAAAACTAGGACTTACCTCGGCTTTGGTAACACGACGTGAAGACACTCTACTTGTGTATTTTGAAATCCCCAAATTCTCTTGTAGAAAATGTCAAGCACCATCAAAATATTGTGCTTTTTCAACCTCTCATCATAAACGAGCAATGTTTTCCATTATGGGTTAAAGATAAGGTAAAGTGCTTCTATCGATCTAACAACTTCTGAAGTTATTCAAGAGAAAAAGGATGTGATATGTACACAGAGAGGGGAGGAGAGAAACTGTTTTTTTTTTTTAATTTTATTTATTTATGGTTGTGTTGGCTCTTCGTTTCTATGCAAGGGCTTTCTCTAGTTGCGGCAAGTGGGGGCCACTCCTCATCGCGGTGCGTGGGCCTCTCACTATCAGAGCCTCTCTTGTTGTGGAGCACAGGCTCCAGACGCGCAGGCTCAGTAATTGTGGCTCTCGGGGCTAGTTGCTCCGCAGCATGTGGGATCTTCCCAGACCAGGGCTCGAACCCGTGACCCCTGCTTTGGCAGGCAGATTCTCAACCACTGCACCACCAGGGAAGCCCGAGAAACTGTTATATATATATATATATATAGTTAAATATAGAATACCATATATAATATATGATATGGATAGAAAACATGTTATATGTAGTTATATATGCAGTATATATTATGTAGGGAGGGATCTAGATAGACAGACAGTGAATGTGTTCCATGTATATTATGAGAAGATCTTTAGTTATAGGTAGGACCGAATGTCAACGCCTGCCTGAAAGAGGTATCTTCCCACCGAGCTGAGTAAGGCATAGTTTACTCAGCTGTGCAGGGTATTTTTCTAAAGGATTTATTGTATTAAGCACAGCAGTGGCCCTAACACTTGGAGGGGTGCCTAGTTCAGGTGGCTTGTGTTTTCCTACATTATGTCAGAAACAGTTTTCCCAGTTCTTAGTCTTAGAGAAGAATTATTGGTTCAGTTTTCAAAGTTTCACTAACATCAAAGGTAAAAGCTTTTCTGGTGACACATGAACTTTCTCACTGTCAAGACCGTTTTCTTAGCACGGCCCGTCATGGACACTGGCTTCCAGATCTCGGACTAATAAAGAGATGCTTCTTTACACTATTTCTTTCTCAGATCACGCCGCCAGAGCAGCAGGTCTCTGAGCCTTGTACGTGTCAAACCTTGAAACGGGTCCGGTTGGATAAGGCTTTCATGGCACGTTTAACACGACATGACTCAAAGCTTCAAGAGAGCTCAGTTTACTTGCATCTCACATATTTGGAGAATTCCCTTTATCTTACGGAAAGTACCATTTTCTTGAAACATAGCTACCCTTCCAATTGCATAAGGAGAATCCCACAAGCATGAGAGGAGACCCCTCAGGTCTGGTGCACAAAGGGTCCTGGAAAGGGCGGGAGCAGAGAAGATCAGCAGGACAGGAGGCTGGTTCATGGCTGACCGGGAACCAAGGGTCATACAGGCCCCCTGGGAGGGGGTGAGAACTTGTCTTTGCAGAGGTGTCAGGAGGATGTTGGGTGGGTGGGGAGGGGTGAGAGTGTTGCTGGCCGCTCACCAGCATCACCTGGAATTCCTGGGAAAACACAAATCCCTGGGCCCCTCCTGTGGAGACTCCGAGTCAGCAGGACTTTCTGGGAGACCCAGAATCTGTCTTTTTAACAAGTGTCGGGTGGGTCCCATTCCCTCTGTGCGGTGGTTTCGGAACACTTGCTTTGTATGTTCCAAGCAGGACTCACCAGGTTGATGCTAGCTTGTGCTGTGCTGGTGAGGGTTTAACCTACACACACACACACACACACACACACACACACACACACACACACACACACACACACACACACACACACACACACACACACACACACACACACACACACACACACACACACACACACACACACACACACACACACACACACACACACACACACACACACACACACACACACACACACACACACCAAAACCAGGCCTTGATTCTGAGCCTTGCTGAGTTCTGGATGCCCACACGTGTACACACACCGTGGTGGTCATGGTGGCCGATTTCAGGCTATCGATCTGACATCATGGGACACAAAGCTGGGAATAGAAGCCCACGAGGGGCCCCCGTGGCCAAGCCTGCAGAGCTGCCCAGCAGCCAGTGGGAGGGTCCAGGGCCAGGGGGTCACCCAGAAAAGGGAACTGGGGAGACAGGTGTGAGCCCAGTGTCCAGGAGCACCTAGTGCCCGGTGGGTGCCACGTGTGTGCATGCAGTGCGGGGGCATGATGAGAGTGGGCAGATGACAGATATGTGTCCCTTCCTTTATTTGCCATTTCTTACAACAATGCGTTAGTCTGTAACAGCTCCAAAAGCGACTGATGAGGTTTTTAAATTTCTTTTTATTTTTTAATATTTATTATTATTATTTTTGGCTACGTCGGGTCTTAGTTGCAGCATGCAGGATCTTTCGTTGCGGTGTGCGGGTTTCTCTCTAGTTGCAGGGCGCAGGCTTAGTTGCCCTGTGGCATGTGGGATCTTAGTGTCCTGACCAGGGCTCAAACCCACGTCACCTGCATTAGAAGGCAGATTCTTAAGCGCCAGACCGCCAGGAAAGTCCCAAGGTTTTTTGATTCCTTAGTTTCATTAGAAACTCAGGGACTTCCCTGGTGGCACAGTGGTTAAGAAGCCACCTGCCAATGCAAGGCACATGGGTTCCTGCCCTGGTCCGGGAAGATCCCACATGCTGCGGAGCAACTAAGGCCATGTGCCACAACTACTGAGCCCGTGCTCTAGAGCCCGCAAGCCACAACTACTGAGCCCACGTGCCACAACTACTGAAGCCTGCACGCCTAGAGCCCATGCGCCACAAGAGAAGCCACCGCAATGAGAAGCCCGCGCACTGCAAGGAAGAGTAGCCCCCGCTCGCCGCAACTAGAGAAAGCCCATGCGCAGCAACAAAGACCCAACACAGCCAAACATAAATAAATTTATTAAAAAGAAAAAGAAAAAGAAACTCCGACTTTGACACTTTAGTTGTGCTTTAGCACATGGCGGTTGCTTTTCTTACTGACGCAGAGAGAGCCCCACTGTCAGCTACGGGCTGTGTTAGCGCGGCCCCGGTGGTCCGGGAAGTGCCCTTGCTTGTGTGCCGCCCCTGGGTTTTCAGACTGTGGCCCAGATGCCTCACATCCTGTTTTAGGTCTTCTATGTTTTAAGATTTTTGTGCATGTGTT
The DNA here is from genome assembly GCF_025265405.1 of Mesoplodon densirostris. Classification (NCBI taxonomy): domain Eukaryota; kingdom Metazoa; phylum Chordata; class Mammalia; order Artiodactyla; family Ziphiidae; genus Mesoplodon; species Mesoplodon densirostris. The sequence continues at coordinate 767,535 of NC_082677.1, forward strand.
TCTTTTTTTTTTTTTTTTTCTTTTTCTTTATTTTTCTTTCTTTCTTTTATTTATTTATGGCTGCGTTGGGTCTTCGTTTCTGTACGAGGGCTTTCTCCAGTTGCGGCAAGTGGGGGGGCCACTCCTCATCGTGGTGCGCGGGCCTCTCACTATCGTGACCTCTCTTGTTGTGGAGCACAGGCTCCAGACGCGCAGGCTCAGTAATTGTGGCTCACGGGGCTAGTTGCTCCGCGGCATGTGGGATCCTCCCAGATCAGGGCTCGAACCCGTGTCCCCTGCATTGGCAGGCAGACTCCCAACCGCTGCGCCACCAGGGAAGCCCCTGTGCATGTGTTTCTTATTCGTCCTCAGCGGAGGGCTGGTTACCCCGTCGTTGCCAGAGGTGGCTTGAAGTGGACATGTCGAGTTCCTTTGTTGTTTGGTTGGGCCGGTTTGTTGGGAACGTGCTTTGTGTTGGGTGCCACTGGGAACAAGACATCGAATGACTCCTCAGCCCTTGCAGCCGGCTGGGGGTCCGACGTGTGACGCCGCAGCTGCTGCGCAGAGCGAAGAGGTGACACACGCGGGTCCAGGCAGAGTCTCAGGGAACTGGCAGAGGGACAGGAGGGCTTCTGGGGGGAGGTGGCACCTGGGTGCTCGCACAGGCCAGGCCCGCACATGGGAGATGGGAGGCGTCACCGTCCTCGCCTTCAGCCGCAGCTGGTACATCAACCCAGCAGAGACCGCAGGGACCAGCAGCCCCCGACACCAGCTGAACCCACCCGGTGTCCGTGCCCAGGAGGGGTCGGGCCCAGCCCACGGGCCTGTGCCTACTAGTCCACACTTCGCACGCTTACCCAGCCTCTACACAGAAACATGAAGTGCAACAGAGGAAACGTTTGGTGTCCACGATCTCCCCTCTTAGAGTCATCCTCACGAGAGGCCTGAGGGTTAGGAGGCAAATTTTGATCTGCTGTGTATTTCTCTACAGCCAGCTTCTGGAAGAAAAGAGGTGGTGGAAGTGAACTTACTCGGGAATTATTCAGGTTAAAGCCACCTTCACTCTCTGCAAAAAAATAAAGAGAAGAGAAGAGAAAGCACGGAATACCTAAGGACACAAAATTAAAAGACAGTTTTTCCAAAGATGTGAAGGAGTCATTTCAGATCCTTATGGAAAAGAAAGGAGTGTACCAGCCCCGAGCCCGGGACTGGGCTGAAACCCAGCGCCCGCAGGCCTGGCTGGCTGGGACCCAGAGCTTGAGCCCCAGGGAGCTGCAGGCCTGCAGGTGCCGAGGGCCCGGGGCAGCCGGGACGCCAGTGGGAGGAGTGAGTTCTGAGCGGTGTGTTGGGGGAGGGGCAGTGACCCAAAATCCGTGCGCCTGGAGATCTGAGAAAAGGAGAAACGCGGGGCCAAAGGGACGGGAACAGAGCTGTTACCTCAGCAGAATACAAACGAGCTCCCTGCCGAGGAGGGAAACAAAATGTCTCCACCTCGAACCCGAGGGATGCTCCGGGGAGGCGGGCAGCCCCAGCGCTGGACTGGCGACGCGACGCCCTTTAAAGGACAGGCGGGACTTCCAGGCAGAGTGCCAGGTGTCCTTGTGCTGCTCCAGTCCTACCTGTCCAGCGCCACCTGGGCAGGTGACAATTTGGGGGTGGGGGATATGTAAGCTCTCCGCTTGCTGTAGCGCCAAGTATGGTTCGATCCAACCTAGAAAACCCGCCAGGGACGCCCGGCCCCGGGTCCAGACTGAAACAAGCAGGTGGCTGTCAGAGCCCGCGCTCTGGGACACAGCCCAGGAAGGCACAATGTGGCAGCTCTTCCAGAGGCCAAGGTGGCCCTGCGGGCTGTCCAACAAGAGCAAGACCTCGGCCGTGGCGAAGGGAGGGTGGCAAAGGGGGTCCAGCTTGGGAGGGTCCCCAGGGCCAGTCAGAACCTGGCGAGAATCCCCGGCCGGGCAGCCCGAGGCCGGCTCAGGGGAGCCGAGGGTCTCGCCCAGGAGCGTCCCGTGCTACAGCCGCAAGGGGGTCTCCCGCCGGGGGCTGGGAGGGGCTCCGGAGACCAGGACGGGGCGGGGGCGGGGCCCGAGGGAAGGTCTGTGCGCTCCAGCGCCCTCTCCCTGCCGGGGGCTGCCCTGCGGACACCCACTGACCCGGGATCCCCAGCCTCTGCTCAGCCCCCGTCCTGGGTGCGGCCCCCACAGCCCAGGGTCACCTTCGTCCTGCTCACGGCCGGAGACGGCGGGCCGTGTCATCGGGCACGCGCTCGCTGTGGCGGCGTCGGTGGGTTGCACGCCACCCCCAGAAGGGGCTTCCCAAGCACACCCGACTGTGGCGCCGTGGGAAACACTGGCCCAAACCGTGGGTTGTCCCCGAATGACAGAGAGCTCTGAACAAAGGATCTGCTTACGACTCGACCATCGTGGTCACTCGAGATGACGTCCGTCATCAGGATCACCGACTTGCGCAGAAAGAACAGAAGGAAAAGACGTCTTTATGGAATCAAACGCTTTTATTTGGAATAAGCATCAAGAAAACGAAGGGAGTTGCCTCATGAATGCAGGGCCACAGAGTACTCAGCAAGAGGTCAGAAAATAACTATAAAAATATTTTGCAGCAGATTAAAATAATGTGAAACTACGATCACTGGCTATGAAATGTATCCACATGTAATCACACGGGAAATAAATGGTAAAATCTTCAGACGATTTGCTCTCTTGGCTGCCCTGGTGGCAGGGGATCCAGCCCGCAGACCTCAGTGCTGCTCTGACCCCCAGTCTGGGGCACCACCCCGTCCACCGGGGCGCCTGCCTAGTGGCGAGCAAGTCGCGCTCTGCCTGCTGGGCTCCCAAGGCCTCCCAGCGTCTCTGAGCCACTTGACAGGGGCTCCAGCTTCCAGCGAACGGGCTCCAGCACGGGCAGCAGTGGTCGCACGAGGCTTCACTGGGGCTGCAGCTGGCTCTTCAGTCTGGCGAGTCTCATGAGGCACCTGTCCCTCCACTCCCTCCTGGCAGCTAAGTGCTCCGGGTCATCTGGAACCTTCACGCACATGGCCTGGGAACAGGAAAGAAAAAGAACAGACAAGAGGGAAAAAGGGGAAAGAAGCATGAAGAGCAACTAAGCAGGAGGGAAATTACTCCTATTTATGCAAACTCTGAATTTGCTTTCAGAGACCAAAGAAGCCTGGCAAACCCTCAACTAATGTAACTTTCCAAATCCAGAGGGGCCGACGGTTCCTTCAGACGAGTCAAAATGACCTGCCAGTTCCTTGGTCACACCGCTCAGAGGGTCCCCTGAGACCCTGACGGGGCTCTGGACAGTCAGGAACGTGGAACCTCAAAGTCAAGGCAAAGAGCCTGGCTACAAACGAATCCTCGCCTTCCACCGGCAGGGAGTCTACACACCTGGTGCAGTTTTTCAGCTGCGGTCCCGGAAAACTCTGGAATGGGTCCAAAAGTCTTTAGGACATGTTTCATGCCCTCGCTGTACCTGTCACAGTAGCTTAACATACCTGGAAGCAGAAGAAAACAAGAATCCCCAAGTCAGAGAACTCTTGTCTGCGCTCAAACCAAGAATGTGTCCGGAGGATGTTGCCCTGGGCTCACCCTCCCGTGGGTGTAGCAGGGCTGCGGGTGGGAAATGCACCCCGGTCAGCGGCCCTGGGCTCACTACCCAAGCTTTTCTCGGCAATAAAGGCCCGAGAAGCAACCCAACCTCCAGGCCTGGGTCAGCGCCTCTCAGGGACGCTGGGTCGGCCCACGTTCCTACTTTGATTAATCCTGTTTTCACCACAGGCATCTCCTTCAACAATGTACCTATGAGGTTACTTGTGTACATGGCTCGAATGCATTTTCTAAGAACCAAAGATGTCAAGTTCAACTAAATCCGTTGCCCACTCCGCTCTTATCCCTGGATTCTAGCTGGCACTGGACCCACCGGGCAGCGGCGGCCTTAGCACGGTTTCTTCACCCCAGGGGCTGGCTAGGCTGTGGCTGCTGGGTTAGGGCGCCGTCAGCCACCTGCCCCGACCTGCGTCTGAGCCCCGGCCACACGACTTCCCACTATGCCCGCGGCTTCGGGGACCTCAATCGAAGATGGAGCCCTAGGATTCCGGTGGAGAAGCACATGGACAAGAGGCTCATCCTGGGGACGGTGGGGGAGGTGGGGGTTGGGGAAGTGCCGCACTTAGGAGCCGCACGCGGGCTGCGTGGCAGAGGCCGACTCCAAGAGGAAGCCCTTCAGCTGCCCACACGCGGGGCGGGCTTGCCTGGACTGGCCAATAGGCACACAGCGTGGCCCTCCCTCCCCCATCCCTCCCTCCTGCCCGCCAGGCAGGTCACATCGGGAGCCTGGCCCCGGAGCCGCTGAGCTGCGCTGGCCCTTTGCCAACCTCTCTCAAAGCCAGGGAGACTCGGCAGTTGGTCAGTCAGGCTAAAAAGATAACAAGGGAACAAACAAAACTGCAGGATTTGCAGAGATCCAGAGCTGGGCCCTCACCGACCCCACACGAAAACTGCGCGATTCATTTAAAATAAAAATGATCTCCGCTAGTTGACACCTTAAAAAAGAAAAACAACTTCTGTGGGGTTGCTTTTGGTGCATCTACATTGATGTGAAAGCCTAAACTCGCTGATTTCAACTGCATTTGTCCCAAATCGTTCGCCTTCTCTCAGAGGGTGATAAAATGATACCCACTTTGTCTTAGAAGAGAAAGTGGTTCGAAGGGTGAGAATTCGAAAATGCAACGTTTCTGACGTTAGCACCTGCAATTAAGTGGTGGACGCTCCCTTTTAAGATGAGGGGTTTCACTGTGTTTACCAGAAGCACCAGGGGACGGTCCAGAGCTCAATATTTACTTCACTGTGCCTATTTGTTGGTTTATTCAAACTCAAGGTGATAAAATCCAGACACAAATACAGCTTACTCGTGTTGGGGAAGCAGAGACGCTGAACCAAATAAGCTGGAGACACTGCGTGAGCAAAGAGCAGGCAGATGTGCTGCAGCTGCGAACTCACCCACTTTCGGAGAAACAAGCTGCCCCGGCCCCCAACCCCCAGCAACGAGCCACGGGACTCGATTCAGGTGCCGTGTTTCACCTCTGGGTCACTTTACGTTTTCTGAACGAGTGTCCCTCTTTCACTGCCCCTGTGAAGTCATCTGAGTCTCCCAGGGGCTTTCTAGAATCTTTTTTTCCCTACTGCCTTTTATACAATTTGTAGTTTTAAAAGGGCTTTTATTTCTTTAGAACAGAATAAAATATGGTGAAACTGTTTACAGTTCATAACTTCTCCCCAACTTGTTCAGAAAACCAATTAAAACTTCAGTCTCATTAGCATAAAAACACTTTCTATAACATGCACTCAGCTCTCAGGATAAACAGCCTGTTGTTTGTGGCGAGGCTGGGAGCCTCCGCTCGCTCCAGACACAGGAAGTTCACAGTGACTTACAGTCAGGATCCGCGGTGTGCCTTATTGACAGCTTTCCAGTGAAGGTATCACTCTTACTATTATTTGCAACACATCCCCTTCCATTAGAGAGTAAAAAAGGAGGCTTTTAAATATTTCCAACGATAATTTTGGCTTCTCTACACCATGAAAGGTGAATTGAGTGGGAATTACTCTAGAATAACAATTTCATTGAAAATGGAAATTAGGGACTTCCTTGGTGATCCAGTGGTTAAGAATCCACCTTCCAATGCAGGGGACGCGGGTTTGATCCCTGGTCGGGGAGCTAAGATCCCACACGCTGCGGGGCAACTAAGCCTGCGCACGGCACCTAAGACCCAACACAGCCTAATAAATAAATAAACAACTATGTAAAAAAAAAAAAGAAAATGGAAAGGAAAAAAAAAACCACGTCACCTTTTATCCCACTAATCTGCCCTTCCCCCATGTCTTCTTTACATCTATGCCCTCTGCTCTGTCAACAATACCCTCTTCCTAAACTCATAGAGCTTAGCTTTTTAGAAGACTCTGAACCTAACTTCTTCTTCTTTTTTTTTTGTGGTATGCCAGCCTCTCACTGTTGTGGCCTCTCCCGTTGCGGAGCACAGGCTCCGGACGCGCAGGCTCAGCAGCCATGGCTCACGGGCCCAGCTGCCCTGTGGCATATGGGATCTTCCCGGACCGGGGCACGAACCCGCATCCCCTGCATCGGCAGGCGGACTCTCAACCACTGCGCCACCAGGGAAGCCCTGAACTTAACTTCTTAAGAGATGCTTATACGGAATAAGAAAAGATGGGGGGGGGGCAGAAAACAGATTCTCATGAAATTAGATTTAGCTCATTTCACTGGTTTCTAACTTGAGCCCAGTGTCTCCATGCCGTGTACTCTCATGCCACCACTGTGACGGGCGGGGGGATGGGGTAACTGCTGCTATAGCCCTTTTACAGGTGGGGAAACTGAGATGCAGTGAATTGACCTGCCAAGGTCATCTAGCTTGCAGGTCAGCGGGGTGCTGGCTGGCTCCACCAGCCAGACCCACCACTCTGAGAGCCGGCGCTGCCCTAAAAAGTAACCAAACGGAGTAGGCATGCTGGCCTCCTGTTTCTCAGGTGCTATTTTATTAGATTAAAAACAGATCCTAAAATACTTCTACCACTTCCAGATAAACTGTAGCTTTTAAAGACTAATAACTAGCCTTAACCTGAGATGTTGGCTTTATATAAAACTATATCCAAAAGGAAGAATTCCTGATATATTCTGGTGACACTGTGAGGAATAACGAACGTGTCCATTGATGCCAAGCCAGATCTCAAAACTGTCTACCTCTGGTCTCTGGAATGCTCTGAAGTTGAAAACTACATCCGTCCACCACTATCATATTAAGCCAATTAGGTTTTCTTATCATTTCTGCTTTGTTTGAAAAATTGCTGTGGGCCTCCTTCCTGTCTGCACACTATTTGATTCTTGAGTTTCTGGTTTCATCGGCTTCTGTTTCTATTTGTTTGAGAGTTAAAGCTGTTCTCAGTCTCTCCCTATAGATTTCTCATGATACCTGAATTATCTTATTTTTCTCAAGAAAAAAAAAAGGGAAGAAAGAAAAAGAAAAACATGACGGTTACCAGGCAGTGTCTACGTCTATTTCAAATGCTTAAATATGTTCCTCACTTTTAAGGTTCTGGTTGAAAAAAACATTTGAAATTTTCCAAGGCTTCATTTTAATGCGCGATCGTGGGAACCCCTGCTCGCTGCTCTCTGCGCGGCCCCGTGCTCAGCGCTGCCGCTCTCCCTGCTCCGCCCCGGGGAGAACCGGCCCGTACTGAACCACTTCTGGGCGCACACGTGTGCAGCCGGGCACCAACGCATCTAGGAAACTGCTTGACTCACTCACTGGAAACTATATTCCACCAATTACTGTGGTGAGAAGTGACTGAACTAACAGGAAAACACTGTGGAACTCTAAAATCTACGTCCAACAGACTCCCAGGGGTCACCTGCTCCGGCCCCCCGCCCCCCGACCTCACTGCAGGAGTCTCCTCTCAACCCAAGCGTCTGGCAGGTGGGCACCAGCCTCCGGCCCCTCAGCTCCCCTCTCACAGCAGGGCCTCTTCGCACATCAGCTCCAGGTTCTAGAAAGTTCCTCCGGCCGCTTCCGGTCTTCTGTTCTAGCTCCAGCCCCACAAAAGACACAGACAGACAGACAGACACATACTACTCCGGTCACCTTCTTCTGGATATGCTCCAGTTTCTCAACACGTTCGTTACATGTAGACCATGGAGCTGAACACAACATTTGTTTTCTATTTGTACTCAAGTTTCACAAGTTAATCACCTAATGCTTAAAACAATACACAACAATTGTACAAATTTATGACAACATTAAAAAGCACAAGGATAATAAGTTACTTAGCATTTCAGCACCCAGAGACAGCAGAAGCAATAACATCCAGGTGACATTTCCCCAGATTTCTATGCATAGCTTTTCTGATTTATTTTGTCTTAATTTGTTGTAGGTTTTATTGCTTGTTTTTCAGATGACGTCGCTTTTTTTCAGTTGATTAAACTCTGGCTGAAAGTTTCATTCCTGGGAGAGTCTCCCCTTCTCAAGTTAGTTTTCAGCGTCACCAGCTCACCGGCTCTCACTTACTCCTCCAGCCCCTGGAGGTCGGCTTCTGGGGCAGCTGCCAGCCAGGCCTGTCCCCCCAGCTGTCACCAGCCCTTCTCCCACAGAAGCCCCCCCCTCAGGCCTCCCCCGCCTTCTGGAAGGAGACCCACACTCAGCAAACACGCCCAGAAGCGGCTCCTATTTGGGCAGAAGGTGTGTGCGGTCGAGGTCCCGTGGCCGCGTCCCCAGTCCTGTTTCTTCTTCTCGCCTCTGTAAAGCACTTTACCGTCGTTCTCAGGAAGCACAGCTCTGCCCACCTCAGGCCCAGCATCTCGCCCCCGCCCCCCCGTTCTTGACACAGGGAGGTGCGTGGAGCCCGCGTGGACCTTCACCTCGGCCCCTCCCTGTGAATGACGGCCTGGCCGCTACCTCCCGCACGACACTGTTTCTATTCAGTTGTAAGAAAAGGCAAGATGACCGTTACAAAACCATGAAAGCGCCAAACAGCACAGAACCCACCTTGGACCCAACGGAACAGAAGCCTACCTTCGGCGTTGAGGTGCATGGTTTCCAGGGGCCCAATGAACGCGTACCGCATGCCCAGGCCGTCTGACATGACGAGGTCAAGGTCGCCCGGGGACACTACTCCTTCCTAAGTGGAGAGAACGGGCCGGCAAGGTGGTGAGTCCTCGGGAAAGACCGTTTCATTACCATCATCCTCATCCTGACTTCTCTAGAGCAGATCCCAAAGTTCTCTGCAAAGCACTATCACGCGTTTCATCAAACGCGGCATCACAGAGCTGTAGTATACGAACGGATCCTGAAAGGAGAGTGTGCTGTGAAATGGTCGGATACCAATTCGATCTTCAGCCCCTCCACTGTCCCCCCTTCTCTAACCTACAACCCTCGTCCTGTCGGAAGAAAAGGGCGAAAGGCTTCTCTGCACGTCTGCCTAAGACCTGGGGCTGTCGGAAGAGCTGGAGAGCCGTCCTCCAGGCTTCGTCCGCCTGCAAGCCCGGCCGTGCTCAGCTTTTGATGCGTTCGTAAAAAAGTGCTATTCTTTGATGCAAGGCAGCTTAGAGGTGTGTGTGTGTGTGTGTGTGTGTGTGTCTGTGTGTGTGTGTGTGTGTGTGTGTGTCGGGGGGGTGCTGCTCACACGGCCCTGCCTTCCACGTGGTCGCCTGCGGAAGGAGCAGGGACGCGAGGTGATGACCCGCGCGGCCGCCGGGAGAGGGAAGCGGGCCAGGCTGGCAGGGTGGCTGCGAAGTCTCCAGCTCTTGTTTCCGGAGCGGCTTCCTCCACGTGCAGAGGCCCCGCTTCGGGAACAGGGAGTCGGGGGTGGAGCAAGCCTGGACCCTCAGCCCCGGCGCGCACACGCCCCCCGCCCGGCGCCCGCCCTCCCCCGGGCCGGGGGCTCCAACGCCGAAGTCCAGGCCCCCAGGAGGCCCGCGCGCCCCTCACCCCTGCGGCCCAGCTGCCGGGGGAGAAAACAGTCCCTCAGCCCCCAGTGGGCGTCTGCGAGGATGCGGGGTGCCGGGGGCCTACGCAGGGCAGGGGTGATTTGGGGCGACTAAGGACCCTGGGTGAGAAGCCCTTTCCGCGTGGTTGCACACACGTGCGCACGCGCGTGTGACAGATGGGGACGCGCGGAGCCGCTCGCGGAGCTGAGAGCGCGGCCCCTCCAGCACGCCCGGCCAGCTTCCTGACTCGCCCAGAGGCGAACATCCTGACTTTTGTAATAACCAGTCCTTCCTCCACATTCCTGAAACATGGAGTCTGCATTTTGCCTGTTTTTCATCTTCTTGAGATGGATTCACGGTGCGTTCTTTTCTGACTTGCGTCTTTCACTCCACCTCACGCTTTCAAGCTTCACCGGAGCCGTGCGCTGCTGCAGGCGCCCGTCCTCGCGGCTAAACATCTGGGCTGCCCTCATTTCCACCGTAAACGCCTGCAGAGCCGCGGCCTGGCGCGTGCGTCCTCCACTGGGAGCCGACGTGGCCGCACCCGTGTCGCTGTCCCCGTGTCGCTGTCCCCGGGGCTTCCTATTAGTTCTAAACCATCCTTGGGTTCATCCGACTGCTACCGAGGGCAAATCAGCTCAGTTCACTCAGATGCTCACCAGTCGCCCGCCCTCCCCTCCTGGTGGCAGACCTGGGGGGCGGGGCGGGGCATCGGCACCAGAAGGAAACACTGAACACAAGGCCCGTGGTGGTGCCGCCCAGAGCCACCAAGAAACGACTGCTGGTCCGCAGGGTCCGGCCGCCTCTCTCCCTCCGCGCCGTGTCTTGGGCAGGAAAGGTGGCTCCTGGTCCTCTCCCCAGGCCTCCCAAAGCCACCTACCAAGGCATTCCCGCACCCAAGGCTCCCAAGGCTCGGGAGCGCCGTGAAAGGCAGCCACGCGGGGGCTGCCGACCCTCCCTCAGCCCTGGCCCCCAGGTCAGCATTCCGACAGCCTCGAGTTTCCATTCCACCACCAGACTGGGAAGGATGCGGACCTGGAAGCCAGCCTGGACCTGCGACGGTGTTTGCCTTGACTCTCTTCTCCCAAAACTGTGTTCAGTACTTTCAGAGCTGACTTCCAAAGATTTCAAAATACCCACACGGTGAGCCACCCAGAGTAGTTAATTGTTGATTTGTAAGCATCGTGAGCGCTAACAGTGACCCGACTACTCAACGCGTTAGAGGGCTTCTCCATCACCCGACGCCCTCACGTTGGAGACGACCTACACTTCCTAGACTCCTGCTTCATCCACGGAGGGCGGTCAGTCTTTTACCAGTTGCTATTCATTAGCTGAACAAGTTAGAAAAGAGAAAGTTTTAATATTTCCTCTTCCGAACTGCTTCTTTCTGCCCTATTTGAATTTTCTGAGGCAGATTTCTCTAAGCTTGAGTTTTTACCCAGACGCTAAATCCAAAGAAAAGAAACGGCCATGAGAAATTCAGCCAACATGCTCACTGATTAGGGTTCCATGTCACTGAGGCAAATGCCCGGTTCATCCCTGCTGCACTCAGCACAGAACTAAAGCTTCATGTTTGTTCGGGATATTCTGAAGGTCAAGTTGTGCTCTGAGCTCCACTCCACCCAGAGCCTTAGTGCCCCCTGTGGCCTAGAGATTAACATTATCGATAATAACTAAATAAATCCTTGCGATGGCGTAAAAGGCGGGCCAAGCGCTTGAGATGAATGGATCTGGTGACGACTCCTTGGATAGAGACAGGACCCCCGCAGCAGTTTGAGGACTGAAACCCCCTCATTCCAGTGTGCCTGGGGGGTCAGTATCACTATCAGTACTTCCTCTATCTCGTGGTAAAATTCTCAAGTCACACATACAAGGAAAAGCCCCAAGTGGTTAAAAGTTTCCTAAATCTCAGACAGAGCAAGGAACACTATGATCACTGCTAGTTCAAAAGGTGGTCTGGGGCTTCCCTGGTGGCGCAGTGGTTGAGAGTCCGCCTGCCAATACAGGGGACACGGGTTCGTGCCCCGGTCCGGGAAGATCCCACATGCCGCGGAGCGGCTGGGTCCGTGAGCCATGGCCGCTGAGCCTGCGCGTCCGGAGCCTGTGCTCCACAACGGGAGAGGCCACAGCAGTGAGAGGCCCGAGTACCGCAAAAAAAAAAAAAAAAAAAAAAAGGTGGTTTGCATCATGTCCTGAAAAACCACTGGGTGAGGAAAGCCCAGCCAGAGTGGGCAGGAGCCCCTTCACTGAACACATCCTGCCTCAACTCACCTCCTTTAGCTAAAGTCTAAGACTCTCCACAATCCACCAACACACACCCACGGCCTGGGCATACACTTTGCACCTGGCGTGCTCACAGGAGGTTCCCAGACTGCCGCCCACAAGCAAGGTGCAAACTTCAAGTGCAATGACTGGGATGTATCAGTCAGGGTCCCACCAGAGAGACAGAACCGCTCAGTTATAGACACGCCAAGAGATTTATGCCAAAGAATCGGCGTGTGGACACCGGCACATCTGAGATCCAGGGCAGGAGCCGCTGGTGGAAACCTCAGCTCTGCCCTTAAGGCTGTTCAACTGATTGCATGAAGTTTGCCCAGATTATTGAGAATAATCTCCTTACTCAAGTCAACTGACTGTAGCTGCTAATTGCATCTATAAAACACCTTCAGAGAAACACGGGCAAAGCCTGTGTGTGACTGAATGACCGGCCCTCTGGCCCAGCCCAGCCCAGCCCAGCCAATCCTCGCAGGGGACAGAGTGGAATTTCAAAGCACGGTCCTTACCCTCAGGCATCCTGGGTCTGGCACTTTGTAAGCAGGGAGAGGAGGATGGGAAGACACCACTAAAATAAGGACTGTGGTGCTCGGCCTCTCCTTCGCGGGGACGCGAAAGAAGAGGGAGGCGGCGGGGGTCCTGCGTAGCTCAGGAACGCAAAACCTGCTGAAGGAAGAGCCCTGGGACTGCTTCCTCTACTGATGACCAGCTGCACAGAAATATTCTTCCTCTGATCACCCCCTTCTCATATTAAATTTTCTTGTTCGACGCCCGTATTTTTGGCACGGCCTCACAGTCACTTGCTTTTCTCACGTTTCTCATGCCATCTTCCCTTGTCTGGTTCTTTTTTACTATTTCCCAGCTTTTGATCTTCTACTTTGTTTTGCTCTACTTTTCACCACACTTGGTGCTGAATTTTCAAGTTTCTCTTGTGCAAACGCTTCTCCACCTTGGCCAGCACCGTCACCACGAGGAACAGACCTGCCTCCCAGGAATCTGGACGAGGTTATATACAAGTTCCCACAACCAGAGCTGTCCAGGCTTCAATCCAATGTCTTAACTGAGACAAAAAAAAGTTTTAGTGTGTCAGATGACGAAATGCAACATCCAAGGGCGTGAAGGAAGCCTGCGCTGGTCCAGCGTCACCCTCCCTGTCAGAGGCCCAGGAGAAGGGGTTACAGAGAAAGAGGCCACCTCAGGCTTAGCCCCCGATCCCCAGAGACGTTCAGTGTCAAGCCAGATGCCAGGGACCTCGGTGCAGAGATAGTCAAGCCCGAGTCGGGGCACTGGACTCTTTAGAAAGTCCATCCCTACAGCCCTTGTGAACAAACGGTACAGAGTAATAACGTAGCTACTGATGGTGGAGTTTAAACTAAGGACTATCACGATGATGAGGAGTCGGGTTTTTCTCACAAGAAACCAGCTAGAACCATGAGTTAGTTCCTTCCAGTCACGTATGCTTGCGTGTCTTTGTTTTCTACACTCTTCACTAAGCACTGCGTCTCCCACACGCAATATGAAAACTGGCTCCGGAGCAAGAGTGACAAAGCCCTGATCCACCCGTCCCCACCCACACTTCCTTCCAGAGAAAAGGCGAGGCAAGGCCAGGACGTTCATGGGTGAAAAAGGCAAGACTGCTAAGTGCTGCCTTGCTGTCACCCAGAGGCTGTCGGGTCTGTGAGCCGCTCAGCACCCTGTGTTTTCCTGGAAGCGGGGTGGGGCCATTCCTGTGGGATGACACAGGCAAACCATGCGACCCTGCAGAAGAGCTGACTGAACACATTTAGCTGATGCAACAGGACACTGACTCATACACATCAAACCCCTGCATCCAGCGCCTCAGAGGGGACGCAGGGAAAGGAGACGAGAGCTCGGGGTGGACGGTCCCGGCCAGGCCGCTGGGAAGTGAGGGGCAGACAGGGCCGCATCCTTGGCAGGCGTCCGGCCCGACGGGGCGATCCCACTGCCCGAATTGTTCTGGGAGAAGAAGGCGCCGGAGGAGACTGTATGTGCAAAGAGGCATCGTAGGGCAGAAAACTTGAAATGACCTTAAAACAACCCACAGCAGGTGAATGATTAGATTTTTTGAAAAGGATCAGTGAAATGAAATCTCATGAAGCCACTAGAAATGAATAAAAAGTCGAGGAAAGTAATTTTTTTTTTTTTTGCGGTACGCGGGCCTCTCACTGCTGTGGCCTCTCCCGTTGCGGAGCACAGGCTCCGGACGCGCAGGCTCAGCGGCCATGGCTCACGGGCCCAGCCGCTCCGCGGCATGTGGGATCTTCCCGGACCGGGGCACGAACCCGTGTCCCCTGCATCGGCAGGCGGACTCTCAACCACTGCGCCACCAGGGAAGCCCTCGAGGAAAGTATTCTTTTTTTTTTTTTTTTTTTTTTTTTGCGGTATGCGGGCCTCTCACTGTTGTGGCCTCCCCCGTTGCGGAGCACAGGCTCCGGACGCGCAGGCTCCGGACGCGCAGGCTCAGCGGCCATGGCTCACGGGCCCAGCCGCTCCGCGGCATATGGGATCCTCCCAGACCGGGGCACGAACCCGCATCCCCTGCATCGGCAGGCGGACTCTCAACCACTTGCGCCACCAGGGAGGCCCGAGGAAAGTATTCTTAACAGAGACTCGACAAGAACGCAGAAAAATAAAAGCAATTTGACTCAGGGCAGGGAACATAAGTGGTATTTTCCCTTTGAATATTTTTAAGAATAAAACTTTTAGCAGAAAGAAACCAAAAAATGAAAAGGAAAGAGGGGAAAGACTTTGTCTTAATCCGAGGGATAGTCCAGAGCTGTCTGGGCCGCGGCAGCGACACCCTCATGTGATTTTTCTTACTTTGCTGCGCTTGTAACAAAGCTTTCAGGGAGAAAAACACCAGTATTATGAGTCCAACACAAAGAAAAGATCTGGACCTTCCATACAGTCACCGCACAAGGCATCTGTTTGTGCAAATGTAAGCGCACCAGGGCTCGGTGCGGTGGTGGATCCCTAACTGGGGTCTTCCGGGAACGGGGCTCTCGACAGAGAGGTGGGCGCCAAGCAGAGGAAGCCCTCGGCCTCCACTCCGAGGCACACCCGGCCCGTCGCCGCCTGCCCCTCACGACCAGCCACGGAGCTTCGCACCTCCAGGGCTGCTCCCGCCTGCACCTCGGGAAGCAGGATGGGCGGGCCTCAGGCTCCCTGCCCGTTCTCCTCCGGATGCCTTCCCTCCACCCCGGTCCTCCACCGGGGGTGCCGCCCTCCCCCGCCCTGTCTGTTAACTTTCCAGCTCACAGCAGAGCACCTGAAACCCATCACCACAGATTAGCTGTGGGTGAGGATTAGCAGTCAGGTGTTAAAGTGACAGCATTTCATTTCATTTTCTTTTCCTTTTTAAAGATTTTTTTTTCTTTTGGGATGTGGAACATCCTTAAAGTCTTCAGCGAACTTGCTACAATACTGCCTGTGCCCCGGGCCCTGATTTCCCGGCCCGAGGCATGCGGATCCCAGCTCCCCAATGGAAGGCGCAGTCTCAGCCACTGCACCGCCAGGGAAGTCCCTGATTTTCTTTTAGAGTGGTCAGAATACTAGCATAGGTGCTTTTACTTTAAACACTGCTGAAGTAACCCCAGGCATGCCAAGCAGGTTTCTTTCATTGAGTGCGTGGCTGGAGTTTTCATTACATTTATCTGTTAACGGGGCTGGAGTTGTCTCTAAAACAGTCAGCAGGATCTCTCCTTTCAGTAGGGTTTTGCTGCTCGCCAGTGTGGCTACTCAGAAAATAACCTCCCGTAAAAGGGTAAATACTATTACAAAAATGGTCTACTTCTTACAGGCCATCGCTGCTGGGAGACTTCTAACTAACTGATGATTCCCAGCCAGCAGATCAAGTCTCTCGGCTGTGCCGCCCTGAGAGAGACCGTCCGAGTCTGCGGGCTGCAGCCGGGCCGGGCGCTCCCCATGCAGGAGGGAACCTCAGGGGAGCTGGACGGACCAGCTCCACGCACAGGAGGCGCCAGCAGGAACAGGAGCTTCAGACACGCACCTGCAACCAAGCGCCCCCCGCCTTCCGGCCGTGCCTGCACTCCCACAGGTATGTCACATGCGGCCTAACTCGCGTCGGCCAGGAGTGGCCTCTCGTTAATTTGATCGCCTCCCAGTGGTCAGTGAAGGACATGAAACACTTACTGAGCCACGGGTGTGGGTTCTGATATAGTTCTGGGGCTTCTTAAAATGCTGAGACCCTGGTGTCCTTCCAGAGCTGCCCTGTAATGAGAAACGCCTCCCTCTCTCTCCATCTGCCTCTGAACGGAAGGCCACTGATTGGAGGCTCTTCCAACTTACAGCCGAGAAAGCAGGCCTCACTTAATTTGGAGGGTGGTCCTCATGAAGTGGGTGGCACTCCTGCTCCAAAGGGCCTGCAGCCCCAGCTGGGGCGTCCCCCGAGAAGCAGGCTCGGTAAACTTCACGGGAGAAAGAGCTCGAACAGCCGGAACCCAGAGACTCTTCAGTGTCCTCTGGGGATGGACTTCCTGCCACGGACAAGCTGACCCAGGCTTCGGGAGGCAAGACAGAGGCCAGGTGGACACAGGGACATGGAGCAGGGCTGAAAGGTGAGCTCCAGGGGCCGGGGGAAGACAGTTCCCTCAGCCTGTCGAGGTTATGTTTTCAGGAGGTACAATAAATAATGCAGAGATGGCAGGAAAACGTCTTAGAAAAAGTTTCCATGGGTGAATTTTGACCTAGGGCGCCTGGTGACGGGCAGTCATAAGACTCGTGGACCCTGGAGCAGATAAACACAAAGCAGGGATGGACCGGGCACCCGGCGGCACAGGAAGCCGAGCCCTGCGTGCGGCAGGGAGAGCTGCCCAGGCCCCGGTTGAAAGCGGCAAACAGAGGAAGCTTCCTTCCTGGAAGGACCGAGGCTCAGAGCTGGGGGAGGAAAAGGCAACCATGAGGAAATTCACTCAGACACTTTACTTCTTTGAGAGAAAAACGTAGGCACTTCCCTGGCGGTCCAATGGTTAGGACTCGGCGCTTTCACTGCCGAGGGCCTGGGTTCAATCCCTGGTCAGAGAAGTAAGATCCAGCAAGCCGTGCAGCAAGGCCCCCCCCCCCAACAAAAAAACAAAGTTTACGGGTTTTTTGGGAAATAAATTTGTTTTTTATTTCTTTATTCTTTCTTTCTTTCTTTATTTGGCCGAGCCATGTGGTTTGCAGGACCTCAGTCCCCCGACCAGGGAGGGAACCCAGGCCCTCGGCAGTGAAAGCTCAGAGTATGAACCACTGGACTGCCAGGGAATTCGCAACCCCTAAACTTTTAAGTTTAAATTTTAAAAGACGTAAAATGTAGGAAATCCTACAGCTGAGGGTGTGGTGGGGCGGGCAGGAGCCGGGCTCTTTCTTGGCGCCTTAACTGCCCTGCACTCCTGCTACATGACTCTTCTTGCCAGGTACACGGATGGGTGTCGCCAAGGTCTCTTCCGAAACATGTTGCTCAAGCCTCAGCTTTTTCCTACTGGCCCCGCTCCAGGGGAGCCAAGCCTTAAGCGGTCCTGGTGTTTCCAACACCTTCTCTCTAAATAAAAGCTTCTAAAATAGCCCCACCTTCCACCTGCCCAGAAGCACGGCTTTGAACATGCTTTCTCTTGTCGGGCCACTCAGGCCACGGGTCTCTGCAGCCTTCCTGGATACCAGAGCCTGCAAAGCAAGTGACTCAGCCCGAGCCGCTCTTTCTTCTTTTCATCCTCACCACCTGTTTGCGCTGTTTCTCCTCCAGAGGAATTGGCAAGTCCTGTACTTACTCAGGGTGACATTCATGGAAAAAAGCCCCCCCCCCCAGACTCAGGAAAGGACGGCTGCAAGGCGGCTCGCCGTCTGACCTGGCTTCCTTCTCAGAAGGCTCCATGTGCGAGAAGCAAACTTCTGGGGTTGAACCTGAACTTGGAGAACTGGGCCCACGCTCACACTGGCTTCTAAAAGAAGAGCAAAATCCAACAACCACCTACCACGGCGCGATCACAGCCCAAGTGAGAGAAACCTAAGGGGTTATTCGGGCAGTGAGTCTACAGCGTTAGGTCATCTTCCCCCCAAACTCCGCTCAGCACCGTCAGTCCCCCGGTGTCGGCCCCTCCGTAAAGGACCTGGCAGCTCGCTCCAGTGTAGGTGCAGCTTCGCGGTGAGGCTGGGAACTCGCAGGCCAGCCTACAGGGCCAGCCCGGGAGCACCGGACTCGCGGTGGCCGGCAGGGCTGCCTCTCAGGCCCAGGGAGCCTGCTTGATTCGGCCGTCACCCTTGGAGGGACACTCTGTTCACACAGGCCTGCGACTAAATGAGGAAAACCAGACTACGGTTTGCATCCCTGCTCTGGAAACCAAAGGCCACGTGAGGATCGCTGATGCCAAGCGTGCGGCCAGCGTGACGGGGAAGACAGCATCTGGGGGACTGCGGGGGGCGGGAGCTTTGATTTGGAGGAGCAGTGAAAACCTAGCATTCGTTTGTGCTGTTGTGTTTGTGTTTTAATCAAAAGTGAATTAAATCTTGTTTTAAAATCAATTTTCACATCTTTTTTTGGGATAACCAGAGGTATTCAGTGTCATAAATCTAGGACTAGGAATTGGGACCATGTAAGAGTCTTTCCACTAAGCAAAGGTGGTTAGAGCTGCATGTTTATCTATTATGAGCCCTGAGTCAGAGATAAAGAGGGTCAGAAACAGGAGACATACAAAGACAGAAAACATGGAAGGGGAAAAGGCAACTGAAAAAGACGGCAGAATATTCTGTGTCTCATTGAAGTTAAGACTCCATTGATTGAAAATTAAATTAGCATTTAACGCTCCATTAAGGAAGAAAAATGCTGCCAATAAAACTAAAATGTTAGGGCTTCCCTGGTGGCGCAGTGGTTGAGAGTTTGCCTGCCGATGCAGGGGATGCGGGTTCGTGCCCCGGTCCGGGAAGATCTCACACGCCACGGAGCGGCTGGGCCCGTGAGCCATGGCCGCTGGGCCTGCACGTCTGGAGCCTGTGCTCCACAACAGGAGAGGCCGCAACAGTGAGAGGCCCGCGTACCGCAAAAAAAAAAAAAAAAAAAAAAAAAAAAAAAAGATGTTAAAATGTAAAAAAAATAAATAAGTTTTATCTTAGAACAGATGGAATTCCATACGTCAAGGCTGAGGCCAAGGTCTCAGGGCCTGAGCCAGGACTCCTCCCCCTTTACGATGCACATGAATCCCCTGGGAGGGGAGGGGGTTGATAAAATGCAGAGTCCAATTGTGCAGGGCTGGGGTGGGGCCTGAGATGCTGAATTTCTAACAAGCGCCCAGATGAAGCCCACGCTGCCATCCTTAGCCCTAGGACCTCACTTGTGTAGCTGGCATGTGAGCATTTCAGCTCAGAGCTAACTCACTGGTGACTGCTGTTATATCCCTGGACTCTGGGATTCAGAAAATATGGTGGTCACCATCGTCACTGTAATCCATAACACCTACTCAACCATTAGTATACGCCAGCCATGTTCTAAGCCCTTTACACACATAACCCATCCAACCCTCATCAGATCTTGATGAGGAAGTCCATTGTCATCTTCACTTACAAATGCAGACACCACGGCACACAGGTGGCACAGGTCTGAATCCCTACCAGACTGGGGAACATGGATCAAACCACTTAATTTGTAAAGGCAAAAATAACAATATGTCTCTCATGGTTTTAGGACTGGATGATCTGAAAAACTCTGAAAATCATGAGAAATGTAAAGGAAAGTACTTTGTAAACTCTGAAATACTATATACAAACTGGAGTCACTGATGAGTAGATGATTCTCAGCGGTTTGCTGTGCTAAGACTCCTAATTCCTGTGTTTTTCAGTCAGTCCTCTGTATCCAGGGGTTCCACATCCTCGAATTCAACGGATCGTGGATCAAAACTATTCAGGAAAAAGAATCCAGAAAGCTCCAAAAGGCAAAATTTGAATTTGCTAGGAAAGGCAACTGTTTCCACAGTTTTTACATCCTATTTACGACTATTTAAATAGCACTGACATTGTATGAACAACTGTTTACACATGACTGAGGTTGTATTAGGTGTTGGAAGTAATCTAGACGTGACTTCAAATATGCTGGAGGGACCGCTGTGCTCTCCTAAATTACATCCAACAGAACCCCTTGAGTGGCTTTACCACAATATGTCTCATCTGTTAACTTTACCACACAATCCTGGAGATGCACTTTATTAGCTGAAACCAGTTCTCATAACAGTTGTGTTCGTGCCAGGAATAAAGCTGGACCACGGAAGCGTGGAATCTCTCAAAGGGTCCTGCACAGACCACAGCCCCTGAGCAAGACACCAGAGGCCCAAGGAGCAGAAATCACCTGGATGTTACATTTCTCAGAAGGATGAACAAAACCGGAGGTAAGCAATTTAAAGCTCATTACCACCCACACATTCCGATGGGCTGAGAACCCAAGGGCGGCTCCGTGATTCACTCCCGCTTGCCTCCACGGACCCTCCCTCAACGGGGCAAGAATTTACGGGC
Organism: Mesoplodon densirostris; assembly: GCF_025265405.1. Classification (NCBI taxonomy): domain Eukaryota; kingdom Metazoa; phylum Chordata; class Mammalia; order Artiodactyla; family Ziphiidae; genus Mesoplodon; species Mesoplodon densirostris. The sequence continues at coordinate 787,812 of NC_082677.1, forward strand.
ACTACAAGCTCAGCTGTTGTCTGGGCGAGAGTCTGTCATCACAACACTACTTCCCTTATTGTGCTTGTGTCAGCTTAAGATCGACTGAAAATCACTTTTCTGGCCAACAGGATCCTGTCACCCAGTGACCTAACCTCTGGGTGACAGGATGACTAGACTCTGGCCACCGGCATTTCCCAGCCAGCAGGGGCTGCTCTGTCCCGATTCTGCAGCCAAACGGTCCGGGAAAACACGGACTGCGTGGCTGTGAGCGCCCATGTGCCCTTGCTGCCGGGGCACCCGTCCTGCTCCCACAGTGGATGCCCTGCGGAGCTCACGGGCTGGGACGGGACAGTGTGCCCCGCGCAGCCTCTTCCCGACCTTGGCTCAGCTCCCCTGGTTCCCCACGAAGGACAGGTCCGTGCAGGAGCTGCGCACACACACACACACACGCACACGCACGCACACACGCATACACACCACTCCCACCCTGTCTTTCCTAGAATTTCTCTCTCCTGCTTGGCTGCAAGGATGAAGGGATACCCTCCCTCCAGACTTAGTGAGACTGAAAACAGGAAAACCACAGTGGGGGGATAGGGGGAGGGAATCAATGAAACAAAAAGCCGTCTCTTCAGGAAAGCACCAAAACTGATAAATCTCTAGCATGACAAAGAGAGCAGACATGGATCACCCACAACAGGAATGAACCCAGGGATGTCACTGCAGGCCCTGCAGGCTCTAAAAGGAAGAGAGGGCGTCACCGACAATTTCACGCTCATAAATTCAGCGACAGAAGAAACGGGCCAACTTCTCCAAAACCATAAACCGCCAGAACTCATCCAAGATGAAACAGACAGCCTGAATGGTTCTACAACCACGAAAGCTGTTGAATTTGTAACTAAAGACCAAAAAAGAATTCTCCAGGCCCAGGTGGTTTCATTGGAGAATTCGACCAAACATTTAAGGAAGAATTAACAGAACTTTTACAATCTCTTCCAGAAAACAGAAGAGGAAGGAAAACTTCCCAACTCTTAAGTTTTCCTCGAGTTGGTGTTCCTCATTTAGATGAGAGAAAGCAAAATCCAGCTGCAGGGCTTTTCTTCGTCTCTTCCAGGCACTAAGATATCTTACAAATAAAAGTAAAAGTTGCCCTAAAATCTCCGCAAGGTTTCACTGTAATAGTGAATTTTTCTTGCGGTGTATTAAGTTCCCGTACTCTAGACAAGGGGAAATATTTTTATTTTATTTTCTTTATTTTTTTGGCCGTGTCGGGTCTCAGCTGCATCATGTGGGATCTTCTGTTGCTGTTGTGGCACGTGGGCTTCTCTCTAGTTGTGGCGCGTGGGCTCCAGAGCACAGTGGGCTCTGTAGTTTGTGTCACGTGGGCTCTCTCGTTGAGGCGCGTGAGCTCAGTAGCTGTGGTGCCCGGGCTTAGTTGCCCCGCAGCCTGTAGGATCTCAGTTCCCCAACCAGGGATTGAACCTGCATCCCCTGCATTGGAAGGCGGATTCTTTACCACTGCACTGCCAGGGAAGTCCTGGTGGAAATATTTTAAACAGATCTCCAAGGGGCTGTTTTTACTTCAGTGCTTCTACCACTGCTTGACATTCCAAAACATTTTACAGGCACCGAGAAATTAAAGCTGCAAACTTCACAGTGGCAATCTCAACACGGTATCTTGAAGACGTAGGAGCATTAACTGGGTTCAAATAGTGAGGACACAGAACTGCAGCTAGTATGAGCAGTCAGGTCAGATGATGAACCCAACAGGGATGTGACCAAATGCCAGAGCCAGGGTTCTGTGGGAGGGTCACGTGTATCCTGCACTGGGAAGCTGAAATCCGGTGCCCCCAAGCCAGCTTCCCTGTTCTGTCTCAGGCTGGGACCGCCAGGCATCCGCAGGAGTCAGGACTAGCGGCTGTGAATCCATTCCAGGCGAAGATGATTAAGCCCGAGCCCCCTTCTCGCCGCATGTACCTGGACAGACCCTCACTCACCCTGTCGAGTTTCAGCAGGACAGGTGTGGGCGGAGCACGCTACTGACCCGTGCAGAAGCTGGGGAAGCATCAGAAAACGAGGGATGGAGCCCAGACCGGCAGAGCCTGGACCACTCCCAGGTGTGGAGCTGCCCTGACGTCTCCCTGCCAGGGACCAGGCCCCTCACACAAATGCAGGTGGGAGTACGTGTGGCCAGGCAATTTTTAAAGTCACGTCTAAAATCTTTTAATTCAAGGATGATGTTAAATATATATGTATATAAATTTACATGTATGTAAATATAGATGTATATAAATTTATATGTATAAATAAATAATCTCTTGTCTATATGTGAGACAAGCATACTACTAACAAGTTTAAAAGTCATCCAGGGCTTCCCTGGTGGCGCAGTGGTTGAGAATCTGCCTGCCAATGCAGGGGACATGGGTTCGATCCCTGGTCCGGGAAGATCCCACATGCCGTGGAGCAACTAGGCCCGTGAGCCGCAAGTACTGAGCCTGCACGTCTGGAGCTTGTGCTCCGCAACAAGAGAGGCCGCGACAGTGAGAGACCCGCGCACCGCGATGAAGAGTGGCCCCACTCGCCGCAACTAGAAGAAAGCCCTCGCACAGAAACGAAGACCCAACACAGCCAAAAAAAAAAAAAAAGTCATCCACTGTTTCTTCCTCAAGCTCTTGAAATAAACTGGGTTCCTTTAGAGGATACAAGTTTACTCAAAATATAATTTATTTTTCCTCCTGAAAAATTATAATACTGGGAGTGGGGGGAGCAGAATCCGAGACAGTGGGAAAATGCAGCTCGTCGCAGAGATAATCACGTGGTAACGACAGGAAAGGGCAAGAAGGGAGCCCGTCACCGCGTCCGGATATCGCGTGACCTACCGTACGGGGGAGCCTCTGAGACACAGAGAGGAACGGTTTGCCCTCGGTCTCCGGAACCGAGCGCGTGTCCGATTCTCCCACCCGCACGGCGTGCCCAGAGGCCGCTGCCCCGTCTGCTCGGCTGCCCGGACAGAGGGCGGCGCACACACCTCCACGAGCCTCCAGGCCTCGCTGATGACGGCGTACTGGAGACGGTTCAGAGCGAAGCCGGCCACCTCCTTCGTCAGTCTGACCGGGGACTGTCCGATCTTCCGCATCAGCGCGTAGGTGCTGTCCACCGTCGCAGGGGCCGTCTCTGGGTGTGGGACCAGCTCCACCAACGGGACGTAGTAGGGAGGATTTACCTTAGGAGAGACACGGAGCAGAGAGAGTCAGGAAGACGGCGCGGCGTTTGGGTGCCGTTCCGGCAGAGCTGCCTTGCGGTTCCAAAGGAGCAGCAGCAGGGCAGAGGGGGCCCCCCGAGATCCAGCGTCCAGTGACCAGAAACTCGAGAAATAAAGTCATGCACAGCGCGGGGAGACAACGAGAGAACCTGAGCACAGAACTGCATGAATCCTAACCAACACTGAGGTTCACGTCGGAGGGTGCAAACCGCCATCCTTTACCGTCATTTACCGCTTACCTCCAAACCCTGACCTCCCTCGGGATTTCTCTGCTCCCAGCTGTCTTGACCTCGTAAGCTGCTACCTACCCTGCCCCCAGCCATCCTCTTTCCACAATAGTCATTGCCAGTCTACTGTGTCAGTGTTAAAAATTATTGGAGGGCTTCCCTGGTGGTGCAGTGGTTGAGAGTCCGCCTGCCGATGCAGGGGACACGGGTTCGAGCCCCAGTCTGGGAAGATCCCACATGCCGCGGAGCAACTAGGCCCGTGAGCCACAACTACTGAGCCTGCGTGTCTGGAGCCTGTGCTCCGCAACAAGAGAGGCCGCGACAGTGAGAGGCCCGCGCACCGCGATGAAGAGTGGCCCCCGCTCACCGCAACTAGAGAAAGCCCTCGCACAGAAACGAAGACCCAACTCAGCCAAAAATTAATTAATTAATTAATTAATTATTGGATTGGCAGTATCTTCCCTAAAGTTGGTATTTCCTTAACTTCTCCACGCCAAGCCTCAAACATCTGCTCCCGCAATCCTATCTTACCTAGAAGTCACACAATATCAGAAGCTCTCTTCAGCCTCAACATCGTGATGGATGCTAAGACAGGAAGAGAGTCTGTCCACAGTGGAAATGCTTGCCCACCCAGCTCTGGTTTTCTTGGTTTCCTTTGAGAAACCACTCTTGAAGATTCTCAAAGAAAATTCTCCTACATCTAAAGAAAAGGCTGTTTGAGGGACTTCCCTGGCGGTCCAGTTGTTAAGACTGTGCGCTCCCACCGCACGGGGCACAGGTTCGATCCCTGGTCAGGGAACTAAGATCCAACATGCCGCAGGGCACGGCCAAAAAACGAAAACAAAAAAAGGAAAAGGCTGTTTCATAAAAGGCTGCTGATTAGCCTCACCACTAAGTAGATGCACACTAAACTGTTCCCCAAATGATGCTTTAAATTGTTTTTCCTCCATGTTTGGGTGAAAATTGGTAGAATCTCACATCTACCAAATAACTACAAGAAGCATCCGCTTTAAAATGACTTCTTCTACATAAGAGAGAAGAAATTATTTCTCCTAGGACTGGCTGGAGAGGCAGCTGGTCCACACACTTCAGAGGTTTATTCTGTTCCCAGCCTGCCTTGGTCACCCTGTCGCAGCCTTCTTAGAAAGCAAGCGAGGATAGCACCTATTTCAAATAAATTACAAATCAATGCCTTAGTTGAATCACTTGTCTCCTGCCTATAATCACTGAATTCTTATAAAAATGTTTAACCTCTGGCCTTTTTAAGATCGGAATTATAAGAATTCGAAGCATGTCTCTCCTAGGTGAACTTTTCTTTACTATAAAGCCGGGATGTGGGGACTTCCCTGGTGGCGCAGTGGTTAAGAATCTGTCTGCCAGTGCAGGGGACATGGGTTTGAGCCCTGGTCTGGGATGATCCCACATGCCATGGAGCAACTAAGCCCGTGCGCCACAGCTACTGAGCCTGCACTCTAGAGCCTGCGAGCCACAACTACTGAAGCCTGTACACGTAGAGCACAGCCTGTGCAACGAGAGAAGCCACTGCAATGAGAAACCCGCGCACCACAACAAAGAGTAGCCTCCGCTCACCGCAACTAGAGAAAGCCTGCGTGCAGCAACGAAGACCCAACGCAGCCAAAAATAAATAAATTAAATAAATTTTTTTTTTTTTTAAAAAGAGAGAGAGATGGGGTAAAATTCCTGTCAGAGGACTTAGCGGGTGTTTTCTGAACAATTTGATTCAGTTGTTTTTTAAACTGACTTAGAAGTAAAAACACTGGTTAGAAATGGAAGCTCTTGACTAAGAGGCTTGCACCTTTTATTGAAGCAACCAAGTAACAATCACGGTGTCTAAGAGGCTTTTTATGGACACACATATGTCACAGAAGCAAAGACATGACATGCTTCATGGGACTTGGTATTTGGATGCTTCAATTAAGGTCTCTCTGGTGTTTTCACCTGTATGGAGTGGTAACTAAATGCTTGGTTTTCTTCTCTGTGCTCTGGGTCTAAGTCTCCTTATTTATTTTTTTATTTTTTGACGTACGCGGGCCTCTCACTGTTGTGGCCTCTCCCGTTGCGGAGCGCAGGCTCAGCAGCCATGGCTCACGGGCCCAGCCGCTCTGCAGCATGTGGGATCCTCCCGGACCGGGGCACGAACCTGTGTCCCCTGCATCGGCAGGCGGACTCTCAACCACTGCGCCACCAGGGAAGCCCCAAGTCTCCCTATTTTATAACCATTCTTTTACACTTTCCATTAAACTTCAGTGTGAGGACATCCAGAACCATTCAGTCACGTAAACGGTGGTCCAGGCTGTCCCTCTGCGCAGCACGGAAGACCCAGCAGGCATCTATGACTCCCCTTTGTCTTCATCTCCTTCTCTAACCTCCTCTTGCTCAGAAAGAGGAATTTCCCTGCTCCCCACTCGAGGACCCCTCACCTCCCTAGGCCCTGGCCACTCGTGCTGGGAATTCTGCCCCGAGTTCGTGCAGGAGCTGCCCTCTAACTAAGCCAGTTCTCATTCTTCAGAGTAACTCTCACAACTCTCCATGACCCAAGTATTACCAAGCCTTCCACCTTTCTCCTGCTCTTGCAGTCAAGCTGGTCTCCTGGCGATTCTACGAGGCCCATGCTTGTTCTTGGCCTGGGGCAGGCTTGAGCTAAGTTAGCGGCCTCTCTGTCCTAGCAGGCTGTCCCAGTTCTCCAAGGTCACACTGACCTCCACTCGGTACTCAAACGTCCACCGAATGACCCCTGAATCCCCACTCTGATTCCCCTTTCCTGACATTAACACGTTAATCTCAAAAAGATTGAGTGCCCACATGCCAACTTGGAGCTCATGGTCCAACACGCCTCGCAGCACACGCCTGGTGAATACATTGGCACAGTCAGTGACAATGTCTGGTGGAAGGGACCACAAAAAGGAGGGTTTAAGTCAGAGCTGCTGCACCGGAATCTCGGGGGGGACCCGGACCCTGCACATCAGCACAAGTGACCCTACTCTGAGCTAAGTTCAGGAAACCACACAGTACAGGTGACCCACCTGCAGAATCCCATGTGGTCTAGACTTTTCGTAACGTAGCACCTTTCCTTGGCACTGGGATGATTTGATTCGCAGTCTCCCCCCTCAGCTAGACGGTCAGTTACTTAAGGGCGGAAGTCTGTAAGTGTTGCTCCTTCTCTCCCACAGTGCATGAGGTACAGGATACAGTTCAAGGGATTTTTGGATAAAATTCTTTGTAAGACACTGATATTATACAACTCTCTAAATATACTAAAAACTACTGAAATGTATAAGTTGAATTGTGTGATATGTGAATTGTATCTCAGTAAAGCAGTTGCAAAGTACTAGCAGATTTGTCGAAACACGTTGCTCCCGGAAAGCCAGGTGAGACTTACTGCATCTCCAGGCTCGACATACTCACAGGATGTGCCACAAGGCACTGCTTCACGTGTACCAAGCCAGAGAACAGCCTGGAGGGCAGGAGGCAGGAGCTGGAGCTGCTCAGGACAACCTGGTCACCAACAATTCCATCCAGCTGAGCAAAAAGCTGCTTCTTCAGCTCTAGGTTTTCTGGAACACATTCCTGAAAAGGACATCTTCCAGTTACTACTCAGATTCGCCGCACTCAGACCCCAAGCAAATCGTTTCATGTTTGAGTCATTCCAAAAAGAACCAATTAAGAAAACGACCAGCAAAATTTAAGAACAGGGGGAAAAAATGCTGCCGACAAGTATGACAAATCTTGGTAACTCTGGAAACCGGGTGATGCAGATATGGGAATTGTATTTTCTAGTTGTGTGTCGGACTGAAAATTCTCATAATAAAAAAGTCCTTCAACCGCGTTGGGGGTGGGTTCTACAAACAGAACGCACGACAGCATTGCAGGCAAAGCGCTGGGATATCGACAGCAGGCATCACCACTTGTCTGTCCTGATCACCAGATCAACCTATCTGCAAGGAAAAATCTTACCTTCATGAAATGAACAAACATGTTACATCCACAACTCCCAAAAGGCTTCTTGAGAGTCCGCTTCTAATTGGAAATCTTTTGACAAAGACCTTTGTTTCTAAAAATCTAAAATTACTTTAATAGGGCGGTAATGGAGGAGGCTAGAGAAGCAAATTCGGATTAAATACCGCAGATAACAACTGCTCGGAAATTCTGACGACGTACAGAAGGGGTTGGGGGTGAGGAGACGTTCTCGGACACCCAAGCGCAGGCCCACGGGTGACGCAGGTCCCTGGGAACGCGGTGCTCACAGCGGGTGCCGCCCTGCTGTGGAGGGAGGCGGAACAGAAGGCGATACTCGCTGGACATTCCAGAGCAACCTTCCCGCCTGCCACCCCCTGGGGAAATCCCACCAGGGTCACGCCTACCCAGGAGGGTCCCTGAGCTCCCAGTCCCTGGTGAAGCAGGAGGACTGGTTCTCAGTGGGGTCAGATAACAGAATCAACTGGTGCTTGCTAAAGATGCAAATTCTCAGGCCCCCATCCCAGACCTACTGATTCAGACCCCCTGCGCGTAGAGTCGAGGCATCTGCATTTTTATCCAAACTTCTGATGACTTTTGTTCACTAAAGTTTGAGACCCACTATTCTGAGGTGTGATCCAAAGCGGGGGCCGACAGTGCTCACAGTGGTTTGCTACCAAATCCATCCTAAAGGGTCTCCCACTCTGAGGTCAGGCTCCCCAGCTGCTTCCCGTCCACATACTGGCCGAGTGTGCCCAGGTTAGTCTATCAGCACTGTGGTAGTAGAAACGGCACAGACACCAGCAGGTAACCAGGAGTGTGCAAAAGTCAAAGTGCAATGCAGAAGTACTACCAGTAATTTTATCAGAATCACCCCTCAAAAATAAAATATTTTCAAGTTTAATAATATCTAATAGTTAATATCTAATACAGTGAAATTAGCTGTGTAAATATTATGACATGAATTCCATTTCTATACCATCTACAAGATTTTAAACGTTTTCCTCTAAGGGTAAGAAGTCAATACTGTGTGTGCTGGTACTTTTAAAAAATATAATCAAACCATGTGGAATTTTATTCAGAACAAAAGGTCACATGAGCACCACATCTCAAAGACAGGGGGAAAAAAACGGAGTCATTTAAGAACTGTGAAGCCCATTGTGTTAAATCCCCTTATCAGAGGGGAAAAGCTACAGTAGCTGGCTGGTTGTATTGAGTAATTCCTGGATCAGTTAAGTCTGCAAGTTGGGTTAAGTTTAAATGGAGCCTTGTAGTAAAGCCAGAGACTAAACGTGATGCAGATACAGTGTAAGCTAATAAAAGAGTCCCGTGAATGGCCTTATTGTGAGTCTGTCCTGCAGATTCTCCCTTGAAATTCTATGCCTTTCTTCAGATCATTTGATTATCAAAGAGGCAAGAACACTTGAACCAGAGGAAACCCAAACCTGCTACAATGATGTAAGGGCTTTAACGGCGCATCTGCTTGAAGTTTGATTGCTGTTGTTGTCAATAGTGACCCAGTTGTGTCCCATGTACTGGGCCAGGGTTACGCCTCTGTCCCTGTCAAGCCTTGAGCTCATCTCCTTGCTGTTACTCATGGCTTGCCTGAGGAAGGGGGCCTGCAAACTCTTACTCAGGACCGTCATGGCTTGGGTGGATCACAAAGCTGAGAGCGGCTGCAGCCGCTCGGTTCCCACCGATGGCTGGGAGGGAAGCGGGGAAGGACACACAGCTCGCTCTCTCCTGACCTCAGCGGTGCGGCCAGGTGAGAATCCCCGGGCGGGCTCATGGTGTCTTTCCGGGGCCTGTCTAGGGAAAGCCACCAGATGGGAAGTGTCAGAGTGAAACTTCTCTCACTGCTGAAGATAATTAGCTGGCCTTGGCTTAATTAAACTCTGACAGCATTTTCAAAGCAACGGCTGTTATTTGTTCATGTTTCGTTTGTTCTGAGGTGGGAGAGAGATGCAGCCCATAATAAGTGATATTCCCACGCACAACCACAAGCTCAGGTTCTGACAAACAAAACTCTGGGGACAAGGAAAGCACTAAGGAACTTTCCAAGCGTCACAACTATTAATAGCTCCTCAAAGGGAGCTTACTCGTGACTTAAAAGGGGGGTTCAGATACTTAAAAGGTGGGGTTACATTTAAATACCCCTTTTCCCTTCCATTCTTGAAAGGAAGAAACTGGATGATGGTATTATAGGTCTAACTTTTCGTTCTCTCCCATTTACTTGAAATTTTAAAGTAAATAATTTATATACTTTAGTGTTTTATTATCAGTGGAAGTCACCAATGACAGCACTCGACCCAGCAGGACTGTTTTGGAAAAGGGGCATGGCCACGAGTCAGTGGACTGGATGATCCCCTGGCAAAGGAGGTGCTGGACGAGAGCTCACTGCTGACGTTTTTTACCCACTTGCTGTGCAACCGTGTGCATTTTCCAAAACAAATACTTTCATGGGGAAAATGAAATTTAGTTGATTTTTAAAAGTCAATTCAGGCATTTTAGATAAGCATCCTGTTGCTAGAAAATCTACTTTGCTAATGCAAAATATCTGGAAGCAGTCTTCAATGTTCTTTCCAGAAAGAAAGAAAAACTAATTAGAAGACTTTGGTACTTAAGGTATTTTACATGCAAAGAAGTTCTATTAGCCAATTTTAGCAGGAAAGACATGGGAAGAAAGGAAATTTGAGCTAAAATCCTATTGTAATCATGGCAGAGGGAATTCATTCTCAACTTGAAGATGGACACGATCTACATATAAGTTCTGTCTCTTAGCACTAATTAAATCTCTTGCTTCAACCTGTTTAATCATCACCGATTTCTTTTCAGTATTTCTTGCAACAGCACAATCTCTAAAATCCATCACATCAATAGACTGCTACGCTAGTCTTCTCAAGAGGTGCATGTCACGATTACCAAGAAAAAAAAAGACAAACCTTCTTGCTCTAGCAGAAATAGCATGTGTTAAAGAAAAAGAAAGGAAAAGTACAAGTTGTCAATATCACAGGCAATAAACAGCACTGTGCCCTAACCAGAGGCTCATATCTTTCCTTAAAAATCAAAATAAAGTTTTTTTAAAGCATATTATAAACCCTAAACAGAGTTCTACAATAATCTAGAACAAATTATACCCAATCAAGAGAGACCTTTCCAAAGCAAAAACCAGTGTGGACCGTACTGAGGAATGTGACTTCCTGGGGATTAGGCGTGAGGATGACCAGGATGACTGTGGTTTGCTTTAAACAGGAGCCCTTTCTCAGGTAACCACAGGGAAGGGAGACCAGGCAGAGGGGCACAGGCATCAGCTGCTGTCCTAATGGGATGTCTATTTCCATCCTCATTCCAATGATGTTTTTTGTACCTTTTATGAAATCATTTATTTACAATTAAGTTAAAATGCTTGACATGAAAATATTATAATTTAAAATATTCCCCATAAACCTGCAATTAGCATATAGTTTTACAGCATTTCTAAATATAGTGAGTATACGCTCGTGGGGTCATACACGAATCACTGGGGCGTTACGATTGCCCGTCCTGTCCTGCTAAACATTCAGAAAGCCACCAAGCCATGTGCTTCTTGCCGGATGCTGGAACAGAGCCGTGACCTCTCACCTCTGGTCCTCAAATGTGAGTCTTCCCCATTCCAAACCATGAAGTGTCCGGGAAGGTAAGGTGGGCTTACTGCGTCCACCACCCGCAGTACCAGGCCACCCAAAACCGAGGCACTGGGCTTGGCTCCATCCTGCAGTCCTGATATTTTACCTCCCAGTCAGAAAAGACAATAGGTGAATTTAGAAAGATAGTTAATATAAATGTATACATGCATTTTTTTATGGGTTTGTGTGTTTGTTTACTGAAAACTGACCTGTGGCCTACAATAGAATTTAGCTAAAAATAGGCCCTCTTCAGATTTCTCCAATTGGCAGAGCAACAACTGTTAAAACAAGAAAATGGGGGCTTCCCTGGTGGCACAGTGGTTGAGAGTCCGCCTGCCGATGCAGGGGACGCGGGTTCGTGCCCCGGTCCGGGAAGATCCCACATGCCGCGGAGCGGCTGGGCCCGTGAGCCATGGCCGCTGAGCCTGCGCGTCCGGAGCCTGTGCTCCGCAACGGGAGAGGCCACAACAGTGAGAGGCCCACGTACCGCAAAAAAAAAAAAAAAAAAAAAAAAAAAAACAAGAAAATGTATATAACCCTGAAAAGAAAGGTGCATAGTCAAATTCACGCTACATTTTTTAAAACTTAAAAAAGAAGAGTATGTATACTAATAAAAGTTTCTCCCGTGAACTGATGGAGACGCCTGCTTCCGGTCATGTGATGGACCAGGAGACCTAAAAGTCCTCCCTCCACAAACTGGATTACTCCACATAAAAGCAGTCACCCTTTCAAACGCATAGCTGACTCTCAGGAATGTAAGGAAAACCAGAGCCGCCAGCGCTACAGTGATCTCTGACCCTCAGGGGAGGGAGAACGTTCGAATGACCTCAGGAAGAGCCGACCCAGAGGCCATAGGATTCAGGGAGCTGCAGTCAAGGCCCCTGTGATACAGCCGAGACCCTCAAAAGGCTATATTTTCAGTGAACTGGTCAACTAGTTTAAACCAAAAACAGCCCATCTGCTGAGGGAGAAGACAGGGAGCTTGTCTTGATCGGGCTCCAGCTGGGAAGGTCACAGGGTGGAGGGAGAGGAAAACAAATACGTGAATTCATATTCATGAGCCTGAATTTCACCCAGGTTTGGGGTTCAAAATTATACTACGCATGTGGTCTGGACACTCACAAGCTGAGAAAGTTACATAAAAATCTCTCCCGAGCTAGTGATAATACTACCAGGAGACACACACGCAAGGAAACCCTGGAGGCACACCTGCTGAAGAGGCCTCACCTTTCCTCGGATTCACAACTAAAGAGCACACTGAAGAAAACAAACCACCGAAAACTATAAACGCATGAGACCACCCGGACAGAACACAGAACAGAACCTCGCATAACTGAAAAGTAGGAGAGCCCAGTAAAATAAGTGTGCTTAAATTAATTAAAAGTATAAGAAAGGAATCAAACCCAGAAAGACCAGGATGATTTGGAAAAGCACTAAGTATAATATCTAGAAATTGGAATTAAAAATAAAGTTACTGAGTAAGTTAAGCAACAAGATAAACACAGCTGAAGAGAAAGTTAATGAACAAGACAGAGGCAAGGAAAGGACCCAGAATGCCATACAGAAAGGCAAAAGTTGACAGGTCATCAAGGAGAATCAGACAAACCTACCATACACTGTGACATTTCAATAACCCTCTCTCAATTATTATGAAAAAGCATTCAAAAATTCAGGAAGCCCATGGGAGAAATAAACACAAGTAACAAGCTGGATCTACTGCACATGGACAGCCTTGCAACCAACTGCAGGAAACACACATCCTTTCCAAACACACACAGAACACTTACCAACAGTGCCAATGTACTAAATTACAACGCAAGCTTCAGTAATCCAAAGGACTCATATCACATGAGCCATTTTCTCTAATTACAAGTCTTTAAGACAGAAATCACAGACAAAAAATTACCCAATAGACTTGGAAAATTAACTTCCAGATAGTTCATGGGTCAAAATGAAATCCTAGTGGAAATTAAAATCTACTTAGCATTGAGCAGAATAAAATCAAAGTATGCACATCAAAGTATGTGAGTTCAACTACAACAGCTCTGAGAAATAAGTCAGGTATCCAGTTTAGGAAATCAGAAATAGAACAGAATAAATCTAAAGAAAATAGAAAGACTATAATAAAGAAAAGAACAGAAATCAATACCCAAACTAGTCCCATAAAGACTGGTAACATGGCAAACCTCTGGAGGAGCATCTCTGCCCAGTCGCTGGGAACCAGGTCTCCTCCATGCTCAGCCCCAGGCCTCCACTCACCTAGGAAACCTTAAGCAGGCCCACAGCTTCAATCACCAACCCATAAAGTCGACTCACATTTATTTCTCCTTCTCAGACCATCTTCACATGGATGCTTCACAGGCACTTCAAATTCATCTAATCTGGTCCCCTTTTCCAGTGCCAGCTGATATATTAACTTGCCAGCATAGAAAGAAGAACCTTAAAAATCTATTCATCTAATGATCTACAGAAAAGCAACATCATAATTCCAGTCCCCTGCCTACAAAATCACTAGGTTTACCTTAGTAAGCCTCATTATTTTGTAAAATGTTTCTAAAACATCAGATTTATGTGATAAAAAATATTTATAATCAGCAATGTAGTCTAACACTGAGCAACACATTTTTACTAAATACCTGCTATATACTTAAAGATGTCATAAAGCCATTTCTTCCAGTAATCAGCTGACCACATCTGGGTGTACTGGGGTACAAATAAACATGGTGCAAACTCCAAGACTGGGGAGAAGTTTTATATTCCTACATTCAGAAAAGCTGCCTCACAGGTAGGAGAAAATAAAAGTATTAGGAGAACACTGCCCTTCTTTTGAACTGTCACTTTAAAAATGGTTATACTTTTAAAAACATCAGCACTGGAAAACAGGATTCAAAGACGAAAGCTCCACGAGAGCAGGAATGTTTATTTTGTGTTTACCGCTGTATCCCCAGCTCCAAGAGCAGTACCTGACACAAAGGAGGCAGTCGGTAAACGTCTGCTGAATCCGTTAGTGAAGTAATGAGTGACAAGTTCTGTACCGTGGTAATCAATTTAATACAGCCTCAGTGGATGCGTATGTACTGCCCTCTAGCCTCACGTTACTTTAGAGGAAATGTCTCAAGTGGGCTGAAGAGCAAACACAGGACACTTCCTGCCTTCATGCAGCCCATGGGCAGTACCGGCTGCTCCTGAGGCTGTGTGTTCAAAGCGGACTCCCACCTCCCATGGACTAGAAGTCTGTTCTCTTACTAAGCGTTTTCCTGACCTAAACTGGCATTTGTCTGCTCACGTCCAGGCATTTGTCTGCGGTACCCCGAGGCTTGAGGGTGGCCTGACCTCTGCTTTTGGGACACGTGCAGTGGACGGGCCCCCTAAGCACGACTCCTACTACCTGCTGGTGTTCCCACCATTTATTCAGCTACTAGCCAAGCTGCTAACCCCACAGGTTGTTCTCCATTGTAAGCATGACCTCTGGCATTTTTGTTTTAATTTATTTATTGTATTTACTTATTTTTGGCTGCATTGGGTCTTCATTGCTGCCCATGAGCTTCTCCAGTTGCGGCGAGTGGGGGATACTCTTCATTGCAGTGCGTGGCCTTCTCATTGCAGTGGCCTCTCTCACTGCAGAGCACAGGCTCTAGGCACGTGGGCTTTAGTAGTTGCAACACATGGGCTCAGTAGTTGTGGCTCGCAGACTCCAGAGCGCAGGCTCAGCAGTTGTGGCACACGAGCTTAGCTGCTCCACGGCATGTGGGATCTTCCGGGACCGGGGCCCAAACCCATGTCCCCTGCATTGGCAGGCGGATTCTCAACCACTGCGCCACCAGGGAAGCCCTGGCATTTTTTAATAGAAGAAAATTCTCTCGCCTGCATCGAATGCAATGACTTCCACCTCACGCCCAGTATAAAGCAGAACGCAGCCACATCTCACCGAAGCCTCTCTTGGTGTATGTGATTGTGTACTGGTCTAGAAATATTTTGGAATCTTGCAAAAGTAGATCCACTGAGGTGACCTTAGGTAGATGGAACTCTGAAATTGACAAGTCACGAAACATTAGCTTTAACATGTGAATTTAAACCCGACTCTATTGAGGAACTAGTCTATGCAAGGAACTTTGCCAAGAAATAGAACAAGAAGATGCAGTCCTTGCTTTTCAAGAAGCCCAAGTGCTGGTGGGGAACATAGATGCATGTAGCCATAAG
Organism: Mesoplodon densirostris; assembly: GCF_025265405.1. Taxonomy (NCBI): domain Eukaryota; kingdom Metazoa; phylum Chordata; class Mammalia; order Artiodactyla; family Ziphiidae; genus Mesoplodon; species Mesoplodon densirostris. The sequence goes on from NC_082677.1 coordinate 803,120, forward strand.
AGAGCAGGCAATGTGCTGTAACAAAAAAGCAAGCAGAACGACACAAAGGCACCACACCAGCGGGCCATGCTTGTCCACTTACCTTGAAGACAAACAGACGCTCACAGTGCCATCTGGTTGAAGTCAGAATACTAATGGAGTATCACAAACTACTCTAAAGTGGAATTACTGGGAGAAAAAAACACACACATAATAACAGAAGGAACATTAAAATGTTCCTATTTGGCCTCCAAAAGGTCTCATTTACCACCACACCCCAGGGCCAGCGCTCTGCACAGCAGGGGATGTACAACGACTGATCTGTGGAGACTGTTCCACTTTGGCCATGGTAGACTGGATTGTTTGGACAAGCCTTCCTGCTGAGAACAACTTTTAAAAAGCTTAAAATGTATTATTTTAAAAATCAGTTTGAAGTTATTGGGAAGCAACCAAAGCAGTGAGGAACTGCAGGGCCAAGATTCAGGTCAAAGGGAAACCAGAGCTACAAGCCTCACATTTGACTCCACCTTTATCCTCAAGGTACCTGCTTTTTGCAGAAGCACAGACAAAATGGCTGCAAAGATAAGCAGAGCTTTTTGCAGCTTTTTGCAGCAGTGAGGGAAAATCAGCACCCAAGGCAGTAACTGCCAGGACTTGTAGCTTGGACCCTCAAGGGCTGTACCCTAGGAGTAACAGGGACCAGCCTTCACACGCCTCAATTCATCACAATCCACGATTAAATTAGGGACATGTGCCCCCAGCCTGGCTTTCTTCCAGGGAAGCTCCTCTGGAGGAAAAGAGCCTCAAGCAGAGCCTTAGCTTTTCATAACAATGTCTCACAAACAAAACAAAATAGATAGAGGAGCCTGGACTGGAAACCAAGAGAGAACACAGACTTTAGAAACAGACCCACAGGACAGCCAGAGAGTCCTGCTATCAGACATGATAATAGATAGCTATAAGGAATGTTTAAGGAACTAAAAGATATGAAATAATTTTACCATATAACTAGAAGCCATAAAAAGAATCAAATGGAAATTCAACTGAAAAATACAATTAAAAACTTCAAAAGATGGATTTAAAAGCAGGTGAGACTTAGCTAAAGAAATAATAACTTGGAAGGTACATCAGGATAAAATATCCAGACTGAAGTACTGAGAGACAAAGGAATGGAAAATACAGAAAAGAACACAAGAAAAGCATGTAGAAATGTTGAAAAGTTCTAACATACAGGTAAGTATAGTCCCAGAAGAAGGGAGATGGGGTAGAAAGAAATACAGAGACACCGAGAGGCAGAAGCAATATATAAATAGATAATGCATTTCCAAAATTGATTAAAAAATTATTGTAAAATGATTATTATAAAAAGGACATCCAAAGAATGAGATACTATAATCATTAAAGCAAGCAAGACTATTTTTCAGTATTTAATGAAATAGAAAAGTACACCAGACATGATGCTAGGTGAATAAAAGTATAATATTCTTCCTTATAACTTTATAATAAATATACATAAAATATTGGAAGAAAATACAGAAAATAGTAACAGGGACTCCATCTCTGGGCAATAGGCACACTAATAATTTTCTTTATTCTTTTTCAAGTTTTCTAATTTTCTACAATTACTGTGAACTACTTGCATACTCAGAAGAATGTTGATTATTGAAAGTAGGATATGATTTTGTATTACAGTAAGATTAAAATTATGTTGAAATATGTATTTGGAAAGATGTGCATAAAATATTACTAAGATTATAATCTTAGAGTGATGGCATTAAAAGTGATTTTTTCCCTCTATTTTTCACGTTTTTTATATTAGTTTTAAGGCAGGGCAATGTTTAAGGATGGTGTCAGGAAGTATAAAGAGCCTGAGCTTTTTGCTCTATTTGCAGGCTAACAAAGTTAACCTGCCACAGTTTCACAGATGCACTTAGAAGAAGCAAGACTCTTGGGTCAGAGACAAAAGACTGTTACTGACAGGATGTCGGGCAGCATAAGCTTCATGTTCACATCCCCCTCAAGTCCCACAGGGGTGATGCAAAGGGACCCAAGTGGATTCTGGGTTTGTGTCACAGCTTAGGGAACATAAATCCTTTACGACTGACTACAAGCAAGTGGACCGACCTATGCCCCAGGGGGAGACGGCAAAGTGGCCCTTTGCTCTAGAGGGAGACACTGTCTCTGTCTTCCAAGGCTGTGAGTTATTCGGGCATCCGTGAAAAGCTAGTGCAGAATGAAAGGGCAGTCAGTGCCTCTGCTCACAGGATGTGCAGAAACACAAGACCCATGGGGAATCATCTCCCAGCAGCCAGGTCCCCACGTAACTGAGAAAAAGTGTTTTCTGGTCTCTTTTCCCATGTGCACTGAAAAGAAAAAAAGGTAACGAGTCTCACAATAAAGAGTGTTGCCCAAGGATGACTTTAAGAATAAATTAAAATTCTATATCCGTCCTATACCTCTTGTCTAAGAAAGGAAAAGTTCCCTCCCCACCGAAGATCTTAAAAGGTTTCACAAGCACTGACCATCCCCAGCGGTTTACTCATCTGGTAAAACAGTTGATGGGAACACATACCCCACCAACAGGTGTGTGTTTACTCAGAGCCTCTGGATTAACAAAATTGCAACTCTTCCTGATTTAACAAACAAAACAAAAACTTCTGAAGCCCTGACTCAGAGCCTTAAATTAAAAGGGGATGAGTTCTATTTTAAGAACCAAGGAGTAATTTACATAAACAAAGGAAGAGCATTACAGAAGAAATGATGGAAGAAATAATGGAAGGTAACATAACACTTTTATTTTTATTCTTCTTAATTGAATAATAAGAATATTAATATTGAAGATTAAGAAAATTAATATTAAATTGAATACTGATAATATTAAAAAAAAAAAAAAGAACCAAGAACCGAGGCGAAGGTGTCTGCAGCTCTGTTTACCCACTGGTCATCAGTTGATTCGCTGGCCTGGCTAGTTTTCCCTTTCTGCTCACTGAGGAGACCACCTCCTCATCAAGCAAGAACCCCTCTTCATGCAGATGCAAGGACGTGAGGACAGTCAGAGCGCTGAGTGGGGGGCCTTGCCCTCATCTTACCCAGCCCCCTGTGCCACAAAAACACCTAACCTCGTACATCGTGTGTGGCTTCGGCAGTGTAGCACAGCTTTGTGTGTCGCACCACTACATTAACTTAGGCAAGGTCTTGGCTAAAGACCTCTAAGGCCAGCTCAAAGGCAGGCTCAGCTGGCCTGGTTAATAATGCCCACACATCTGCCCATTGTTTAATCCAACAACAGTGTCAGGAAAATTCCTTGGTACTCCTGTGATATTAAAATATTAAATATTTTAAAATATTAAAATATTGCTTGCTAAGTACTAAAAAAAAAAAGTCCTTCTCTTGTGGCAAAACCATTTTATATTTTAGTGTTTACATTTTTAGCAATCATTTCTTTTAAGTCTATATATATGCCAAAAAGATTAACCTGTGGCTGAATTTTTCTGTTCATGTTACAACAGCTTCTGGTGCTGAGAGCAGATTGACGATATTACTCCCAACGCAGACAGACACCCCGGCAAGGACACTATGAGGCCCACTAATTTTCCAATACTTAGGACAGTCTCAGACATAAAGTTCTCAAAGTCCAAATGTCAACAAGAAAAATCTAAGGGAATAATCGGGAACAATTGTGGTTCAACATCTGACTCATTCAATATGTGATACAAATACATCTTAATTCACTGAAATGACTGGAGACAAAAGCACAAAAAACCTACCATTACTGAAAACCCACTGTAGGTGGGGGAAGGGAACTGAAATAAAAACCCTTATCCCTGGGGGAGGAAAAGGAATGCATGCTAGGTGCCCCCCTTATCTCTCCCCTCCACCCCACCTCCCATCCCCAAGCCCCAGGGACACAGTGCCTGCCTGAGACTAAGGTTTAATCAGAGCCCCAAGGAAAGACCCTTCCCCAGGCTATAGCAAGTATTAAGTAACGAGTAACAGAAGAACACTTCTGGGAAGGGTCAGGGTAAGAACGTGGAAAGAGATCCCCTCTGAGGGCAGTGCAAAGGGAAGGCTGAACGATACTGAGGGAAAAAGCCCTCTGGCCAGCCAGTCCTCATCTTAAACACAAGGTATTGCTAAAGGAATTTGAAACCTGTATGCGCCAAGGGTGACTATAGCAATTTACAAACCTTAAAGCTTGCCCAACTCCTAACTAGATTAACTCAAATCCTCACAATAAAAGCCTCACAGGAGGAAAGGCATGCCAAATCCCAGGCATAAATCTGCTGTCCTACTCAGGATGTCTGGCTTTCAAAAACAAAAAATTGTGAGGCATACAAAAAGGTGCACACCCAGGAGACAAAGAGATCATTAGAACCACTCAGATATGATTCACATGGTGGTATAATCTGACGTTGAATTTTAAATGATTAATACACTAAAGGCTCTAAATGAAAATGGTGGACAATATCATATGGGTAATTTTAGCAGAGAAATGGAAACTATAAGAGAATCTCAAAGAGAATGCTAAAAATGAAAAACAAAGGAACACAGATGAAGACTGCCTTCGACTGACTTACCGGTAGACTCAACACAGTTGGGAAAGAATCAGTGAACTTAAAGATCAGTCAAAGGAAATCATCCAAAGTGAAAAACAAAGAACAAAAAGACAGAGAAGAGCATATAAAACATCCAAGACCTGTAGGAAAAATATCAAATGATCTAACGTATGTGTAACTGAAATCCCAAAATTTCTACAGACAGGGAATGGGGCAGGGGAACACATTCCAAGAAATACTAAGAACATTCCAGAACTAACGAAAGTCCCAAATCACACAGGCAAGAAGCTCAGAGAACACAATGCTGGGTACATATACCCCTCTTCACCCCCGAATCCACACACATCTAGGTATATTATATTCAAATTGCTGAATATGGAAGACAAAGAGAAATACTGAAGGCAGTCAGAGAAAAAGTCACATAATATATACAAAAACAAAATTAAGAGTCGCAAGACTTTTTGTGAGAGATCCTAGAAGATGGAAAGTCATGGGGTGATATTTTTAAGTGCTGAAAGAAAAAAACCCGTTAACTCAGAATGCTATAGCCAGTAAAAATATTTCAGAAATATTTTCAGAAATGAAGAAACAAAAACTTTTCTGAGAAGAACAACAACTTAGGGAATTCATTCCCAGCCAGCCTGTGAATCTATTAATAGGAAAAAAAATTTAAAGTCTGCAGGCAGAAGGAAAAAAGTAACCAGACAGAAAACTGGATTTATACAAAGAAAAGAAGAACACTGGAAATGGATAAACAAAGGTAAAATAAATGTTCTGTTTTCAATTGCTCTGAAATATAAGTGAACATCCAAAGCAAAAATAGTAGCAGTGCATTGTAATGGATTACATTAATTTATTTTCAAGTACTGAACAAGGCTTGCATACCTGGGATAAATCCCACTTGGTCATGATATATAATTCTCTTTGTAATGTTTTAGATTTGATTTGCTAACCTTCTGTTAAGGATGTTTTTTTTGAATTTTTGGATTTTATTTATTTTTTTATATACAGCAGGTTCTTATTAGTTCTGTTAAGGATTTTTACGTCTACGTTAAGGAGAGATAAGTCTTTCCTAGACCTCCTCCTACCTGAAATGTGTTTTGTAATAAAGACTGGATATAAAACTCTAACACAGAGACTTCCCTGGTGGTCCAGTGGTTAAGACTCCCCGTTCCCAATGCAGGGTGTCTGGGTTCGATCTATGGTCAGGGAACTAGATGCCACATGCATCCCACAGCTAAAAGTCCATATACTGCAACTAAGAATTCCGCATGCCATAACTAAGACCCGGCACAGCCAAATAAATAAATAAATAAATATTAAAAAAAAAAAAAAGTCTAACACTCCTCAAGTCACTGTCGAAACAACTGTGTTACATACGTATCCACCAGCCCCAGAGAAACGTCTCTGAAGGAAGTAAAACAAAAGTGATCAAGAAGAAAATACTCATGAAGCTTCTCCAAGGGAACTGTTAACGTCAATCAGAATTAACATTTAGACCAGATTGTAATCAGAGGTCACACATAATCACAATGTGATTAAGAAAATCGGAGTCAAGATTTAAAAATCAGAAATAAAAATTCCAACTTCTCACTTGCCTGGTTAACGTGAAAAATCAGAAGGTCCGGGCCACTCTCGGTGTCCTTCCTGGGGCTGAGTGCCACCTGTTCCTGTTGGAAGGACGTCAGTGTCCCTGCCCACCTGAGCTGGTCTCTCTAACTCTGTGAGGACAGCTGATGTGGAAGCGAGTTCACATGAAATGCAACATGCATCCAATTCTTGGATCATGGGAAAATACATCGCTAGGGCCTGTGGCACTAAACTGAGCCAGAGACCTTACATTCTCTTCTAGCTCAGAAATCCAGTCTGATACGAGAAGCTAAATCCTGACCTAGCACTCACTACATGTGTACCCTTGGTCAGTTTGGTTCCCTGGTCTGTAAATGGGGATTCACCCCCCCACACACACACAAGGACTGCAGGATGATCCCTCTTTCCCGGGCTTTGCTCCATGCTGGGCGCTGCTTTAATTCACAGACGCTCACGCAGGTCTCAGGACAACGGAGCAGCTGTACGTTCCACCATCACCTCACTTTACAGAGGCCGAGGCCGAGGCACAGAGAAGCTGGGTAAGGCAGTCCCCCTCCGACGCCGGACTCTTCAACTTCCTGGACACCGAGTCAATAATTCTAAAGGGCTTTTCAAAAAGTTACAGAATATTTTGATTCATTCATTTGCAAATGAACTAGAGGAAGAAACTCAAAGCACCAAATAGGTCAAGGGTTAGATAAAGCTGTGTCATCTTCTAATTTGCATTTTTTTCCTTAATGGTTCTCACGTTGGAAGATCTCTTACAATCAACAGCATCGTCAATATAGTGTCATACAGCACATTCACAGATCATTCACTCAAATATATTCCCCAAGGTTTGGAAACAAATGTGCCAGCAGAAGCACAGTGCAAGGCAGAGGCTTGGTCAAATGTGCAAAGATAAGTAAAACAAGTGGTTATTTCCCTTTAAACAGTAACCAGAAGGGCAGGCGCTGCCCAGGGGAACAGCAGGGACCATGACTAACTGATCCAGTTCAGGGCCAGGGAGGCTTATGCTCCAGACCAGCCGCCCAACGGAAAAACAACGAGTTATGTACACAATTCTCAGTTTTCTAGTAGCCACATTAAGAAAGCAAAAAGAAATCAGTGAACTTAGTTTTACCAACGTACTTTACTTAAATGAATATACCCAAATATTGTCATTTCAACATATAATTGGCACTAAAAATTATTGAGATCTTTTACATCCTTTTTCTTTTTTCCTTAGTAAGTCTTTGAAATCCAGTGGGGATTTTACACCTGTGTCAGTTTGGCCAGCATTGTTTCAAGTGCTCCAGCCATGCAGGGCCTGCAGTGGCCACACGGGCCAGGCGGTTCTGGGTCCAGGGACACCCGCTAACAAAGTAGCAACCAGCATCCATTCTGCCAACAGTTACAGCCAAAATTCACAGTGCAAATCTCTCAAAAGCCACTTTAAAAAATGTGTTCAGGGACTTGGTGGCGCAGTGGTTAAGAATCCGCCTGCCAGTGCAGGGGACACGGGTTCGAGCCCTGGTCCGGGAAGATCCCATATGCCGCGGAGCAACAAAGCCTGTGAGCCCCAACTACTGAGCCTGTGCTCTAGAGCCCGCGAGCCACAACTACTGAGCCCACATGCCTAGAGCCCGTGCTCCGCGACAAGAGAAGCCACAGCAATGAGAAGCCTGCGCACCGCGATGAAGAGTAGTCCCTGCTCGCCACAACTAGAGAAAGCCCACGTGCAGCAACAAAGACCCAATGCAGCCCAAAATTTTTTTTTAATTTTAAATAAATAAAAAGAAACTCTGGTATTTCCTGAGCATTTCAACCCGTACCTGGTACGTGGTAAGCACTTTGTATACCTTTTCATTTAATTCTCAGAATAAGCATCTTCACGTATTACCCATGTTTTAGAAATGTGAGAGCTGATTTGCACAGAGCTGAGAACTTGCCAAAGCTCGTGTAACTAGGAAGAAACAGAAGCGGGACCTGAACCCATGTCTGTTGGTCTCCCAGGGCCGGGTCTTGACCACTACACCCTCAGGTGCCCCCAACGAACCTGCCAGAGAATCCGTGTGTTTTATTACCACGAAAGTAATACATGTTCATTGCTGAAAATTTAGAAAATATGACCAAGGAAAAAGACAAACCTCACAAAACTCCACCTCCAGGAGATAATCATTTATTGGCACCTGTGTTTTTTCCCAGCATTTTCCCTGAAAAATCAGATCACTGCACAAATTGGTTCACCTCTGCAACTTTCCAGCCATTGTAGCAGAAGTTTGTTAAGACACACGGTGCTTAGTTTTACTCAAGAAGAAAATGGGGCTTCCCTGGTGGTGCAGTGGTTGAGAGTCCGCTTGCCGATGCAGGGGACGCGGGTTCGTGCCCCGGTCCGGGAGGATCCCACATGCCGTGGAGCGGCTGGGCCCCGTGAGCCATGGCCGCTGAGCCTGCGCGTCCGGAGCCTGTGCTCCGCAACGGGAGAGGCCACAACAGTGAGAGGCCTGCGTACCTCAAAAAAAAAAAAAAAAAAAGCAAGGGAAACCTCCTCTTGTCAAGAGACAAAGCAGTCAACAGAATTAGACTCAGAGATAATCCACATGTTAGAACTATCAGAGAACTGAAAATAACTATGACTCAACATGTTAAATACTCTAGTGGCAAAGTGAACAGATAGATGCTTTCAGCAGAGAGATGGGAACTATTATGAGCCCCTGCCTCCTGGCGTGCGTGCCCTTGTGTGGGTCCCACCCGCACTGCATAGGCCTGACCTGTGTAAAATGGCAGCACGTGACTTTGGAGGCCAGCTTTCAGCATGTGCTCTCTGGCATCACTCGTCTGGGGGAAGCCAACTACCATGTCACGAGGACATTCAGGTAGACCCACGGACAGGTCTACATGGGGAGGAACCACAGCTTCCTATCAATCAATTTGGCAGCCATGTCAATGATCCATCTTGAAAATGAACCCCCCAGTCACACCAGGTCTCAGACAATAGCCACTATCTACCCTGGCCAATACCTTAACTGAAACATCAAGAGACCCAAAGCCAGAACCACTCAGCCAAGGCACTCCCAAGATTATATATGTTTATTGTTGTTTTAAATTACTGTTTGGGGTAATCTGTTATATAGCAATAGGTAATTAATACAGTCTCATTAGTAGACTCTATAGAGATAAAGAAATACTCAATGAAATGAAAGATAGGTCAGTAGAAATTACCCGAACAAAAACGCAAAGAGAAAAAAAACTGGGAGAAAAAAACCGAAACAAAAGAGAACAGAGAATCCAAAAGCTCTGGAACATCATGAACTACTCTAATATACATGTAATTGAAATCGCAGAAGAGAGAATGGGTACCAATAAAAAGCTTGAAGAGATACTGGCCAAGGTATTTCCAAAACGAACATAAAACCACAGATCTAGCAGAAACTGGGGCTTACACAAAAAAATGAAGAGTGCTGGAACAGTGAAAATGCAGGTAAATATAAAATTTAGTTTTAATTGCTCTAAATGTTCGTTGACTGTATGAAGAAAAAGCAGCAGCTGTATTTGCTGCTACAGGATGTGTAAAAGGAAAATCTATGACAACAACACAAAAGACTGAGGAGCTGGGAGTATGCTGTAAGGTTCTTACACGACACATGAAGGTAGACCATGCCTAGTTAAAAAGGAATTTCATAAATCCTATGGCAATCACCAAAAAATTTTTCAGAGGTATAAATAATGAACAATCATGGAAATAAAATGAAATGATAAAAAATATTCAATCTAAAAGCCAGCCAGAAATAAGGGTGAGGAGAAGAACAAAAAACAAATGGAAAACAACAAGCAACACGGTAGATTGTAATCCACCATATCAATAATTACATTAACTTTAATGGACCAAAACATGCTAATTAAAAAAGTCTTGGGACTTCCCTGGCAGTTCAGTGGTTAAGACTCTGCTCTCCCACTGTAAGGGGCACAGGTTCGATCCCTGGTCAAGGAACCAAGATCCCACATGCTGTGTGGCCAAAAAATTTTAAAAATAAGTAAATAAAAAGAGTCTGTAGGATAAAAGCTCAAGGCCCAACTATATGCCTTGAGATATATCCCAACTATATATATATATATATATCCCAACTATATAACTCAATTAATTTGAACTAATTGAGAAATGAATCCATAATTACGGACGTCAACACTTTTCTCTCAGTGTTGGATAGAATAAGTAGACAGAAAATCTGTTAGGATAGAAAAGACCCTAGACTTCCCTGGTGGCACAGTGGTCAAGAATCCGCCTGCCAATGCAGGGGACACGCGCTCAGCAACGAAGACCAAACACAGCCAAAAAAAAAAAGATTAGCATTTTCTAAATTTTATAGGTAAGGTTCAGATGCAAATTCTCACACCTACATGGATAAATATCATTTTTACTTCTAGATCTCGGCTGCTGTCCTGCTTGTGTAAGGTAAGTCCACTTAAAGCTCATACATAATTCCATGACCATTCCCAGGGCTCCTACCAGCTACCTTGATCTCAGGTCTGAAATTCCAGAGGTAAGATGAAGCCTCTGTACCACAGCTAGTGAGCCTGAATGCTCTGTAACAGCCAATGCATTAGACGGGCTTTTCAGAATAAACTTATTTTTCCAGCACGGTAGATTCTCTTGCCAGGCAAGATTTGATTTCAAAATTGCACTAAGTTCTAGAAATTCAGGTTCCATTCTTGCACGCTCCCACATTTCAGCAGAGTGTTAGGAAACCTTCTGACCCAGGCTCCCCCCCGCTGGGGTTTGGGTAGAAGACAAACTGACCACAAAGAACTACGCTCACATTTCTGGGCTGTGACCCTCGGGACTCAGTAAATCCCACAACTGGATGGTCTGTGGCGGAAGCGTTGTTTGTATTAATTCACATGCGCTGCCTCCTGACTTTGGACAATTCACTAAAGAAATGATCATTTTCTTTTTATTAAAAAAAAGTCTCCAAGTAGCCTGGATTAATTTTTCTACAATGAGAATTTTTCCTTTTATAATTGGGAAAAAGGGAGCCATAAAGAATTGCTAAGAAGGGGTGGCTAGCAGGAAGCCTCCGGGCACTAAGACGTGGAGGTGCCATGAGGCTGGCAGGGAGCGGATGCAGCCATGGCCTTGGCCCTTCAGCTTCAAGGTCATTTTTATTTATTTTTATTTTTTTTATATTTATTTATTTATTTATTTTTGGCTGCGTTGGATCTTCATTGCTGCACGCAGGCTTTCTTTAGTTGCGGTGAGTGGGGGCTACTCTTCATTGTGGTGCGCAGGCTTCTCACTGAGGTGGCTTCTCTTGTGTGGAGCACGGGCTCTAGGCACGCGGGCTTCAGTAGTTGTGGCTCGTGGGCTCTAGAGCACAGGCTCAGTAGCTGTGGCACACGGCTTAGTTGCTCTGTGGCATGTGGGATCTTCCTGGACCAGGGATCAAACCCATGTCCCCTGCATTGGCAGGCAGATTCTTAACCACTGCGCCACCAGGGAAGCCCCAAGGTCATTTTTAGATGGAAGGTTCTCTCAGGTTAGATATCACATGATAAACATAACAGTGTTTTTTTTAAGTCCAAAAATTGTACCTCTATCTTATAGAGACAGGAAGGCAAGAAAGGTTGTAAAGTCCTAAAGAGAAACCGTGATGCAAAATTCTATTTACAGTATAATGTTAAGTATGTTAGAGAAAGAGAGAAAATAAACAGAAGAAATGGAAAGAAATACAAATACAGGAAAGTACTAAAACATTTTTGGAATAATGGACCTGAGTAGGATTCTCCCAAACTTTCTTTATTCTTTAAAATAAAATTTTAACATCCCCAGATTGTTAGAAACCTAATATAACTTAACAAATACATGGTATCACATCAGGCAGGTTTTGACTGGGGGGATTTATTTTCTCATTTGTTTGGAGAACATAAGGTGAAATTAAGATGCATTAGTTGTGGGTTTCCCTGGTGGCGCAGTGGTTGAGAATCCTCCTGCCAATGCAGGGGACACGGGCTCGATCCCTGGTCCGGGAAGATCCCACATGCCGTGGAGCAACTAAGCCCGTGCGCCACAACTACTAAGCCTGTGCTCTAGAGCCCGCGAGCCACAACTACGGAGCCCACGAGCCACAACTACTGAGCCCAGGAGCCACAACTACAGAAGTCCGTGCACCTAGAGCCCATGCTCTGCAATAAGAGAAGCCACCGCAACGAGAAGCCCGCGCACCACAACGAAGAGTAGCCCCCGCTCGTCGCAACTAGAGAAAAGCCCGCGAGCAGCAACCAAGACCCGAGGCAGCCAAAAATAAAATAAATAAATTTTTTTAAAAAAAGGAAGGGCCTCCCTGGTGGCGCAGTGGTTGGGAGTCCGCCTGCCGATGCAGGGGATATGGGTTCGTGCCCCGGTCTGGGAGGATCCCATATGCCGCGGAGCGGCTGGGCCCGTGAGCCATGGCTGCTGGGCCTGCGTGTCCGGAGCCTGTGCTCCGCAACGGGAGGGGCCGCGACAGTGAGAAGCCCACATAACGCAAAAAGGAAAAAAAAAAAAAAAAAAAAAAAAAAAAAAGGAAAAGAGGCTCAAGTCACTTAGTGAAGACAGACGCCAAGTCAGGCACCGTTAAAAGTCTGAACGAGTGTTCTGTGAAACGTGGTCACATGTTCACATGTCAGGTCACACCATACATGTCATTATAAACTTGCATTTCCGTCCTGTAAATATTATGTATCAAACTGACCCCAAAAAGGAACTTATTGATGTTCTCATTGGAGGCAACGGAGCCTGGCCTTGCATTAGGGTCACCTGATGTGACCACGACAAGCCAGGCTTGGGTGTCCCACCCTCGCCGGACCAGGACGAGGTGTCGGGTCAGGAAGCCGGAGAAAGGCCCTCAGCTGCCCAGTGCAGGGTGGGTGGCTCAAGGTCTGCTCTGGAGCCCTCGGTCCCCCGTCCCCTCGCCCCTGCAGGGCGTCTCTGCTGGCACCATGAGCTGCACAACCTACATCCCCCTCCTCCAGCAGGGTCGCAGAAGAGAAGACACTTCCCTTAAAAACAAGCTAACCAAAAAAAAAAAAAAAACAAGCTAACCACGTGCAGACCCTCCTCTGTGGGGACCGTGCTGGGAGGACCCCTGGGCATTCGGGGCCACGTCAGGAAGGCTAAGCAGTAACGCCGGGGCCCCTCAGAGCCCTTGGTGTCACGAGATCCGGATGGAAAGACCAGGAGGAGACGGGGAGCTTTGCTGTGTGAACTGGAGGAGCGTCAGGCCCTCGGCCTCTGGACCAGGAAACATGCTCGGGCCCCGGCTTTGCTCCCACATTCTCAGCTCAACCATCATCACAGAGCAGACGAAACATCAGCACTGACTGGACAGACAGTGAGGGGCTCCGGAGCGAAGCCCGCATCAACCCTGGGCAGTAAGTGTCACATTTCAGAAGCTGGGGTGACACCGGGGTCTTAGTGGGTCAGGAGCTGCTTGTAGGCCCGGGTGGGCTGGACCCTGCGAGGGCACCGAGCTGCTCCCCTGGCCCCGAGGCCACCTCCCGCTCGGCCTGCAGCATCCTTGGCGGTGGGAATAGGGCCCCCAGAGAGCCCGCTTTTGCTGAGTGACGTTGTTGGAAAAACTAAATGCAAATGCCACAAGAAATGAAAGGGTTTCTTTTGGGTGATTTCTTTAAGCTTTTACACAATTGCATATGAGAACAAGAACATAATCTCTCATTCAGCTAGAAGAAAAACAAAATAACAGTGTTAGCTGTCCAGAAAATGTATTTTTGCTCAGCATTCTAACACCCCTGAAAGATAACACTGTCCCAGGGGTTTGACGAGAGCCCATGTACCAGACGGTTAAAGACAGTGTTTCCTGTCACGTGAACGGCATCCTGACCTGCAGGTACACGATGCCCACGCCTTCGACTGCCTTTGACCCAAGGAGCTGGAAGGCTAGCTGTTCCGTCCCCGGCGGGCAGGTGTCCCCACTCACCTGGACGTGCAGGGCGCCCTCTACTGCCTCCCGGAGGTCGGAACAACTGCTGATGAGTGACAGCTGCTCCTCGGCGCCCAGCAAGCCTTTCAGGGAGCCCGCCTGTTCCAGCAACTTCATCTCCTTTCTGGAAAGCAGTGCAGAGTGAGCCGTGAGTATTCGGAAACAATTCAAAATCAAACAGAGGTCTGCGTTACTCATCAGCAGGGAAATGCAAATCAAAACCACGGGACGCCCATTAGGATGGTGGCGGTGAACAGAAGAGAGAAGAAACCAAGCGCTGGCGGGGATGTGGAGAAACAACCCTGTGCACCGCTGGCTGGAATGTAAAAGCTGCAGCCAGGGGGGCAAATGTCCGGTGGTTTCTCAACAAGTTAAAAATAGGACTATCATGAACTGGTGACTCCACTTTTGGGTGTACACCCCCGAAAGCTAAAAGCTGGGACTCAAACACATATTTGCACCCCCGTGTCCATACCAGCATTGCTCAGGGGCCAGAAGAGGGAAACAACCCAATGTCCACAGATGGATGAATGGATACACAACCACACAATGGAACGGTACTCAGCCTTAAGAGGGAAGGAAATCCTGACACAGGCTACACTGAAACGCAGCAGGACCCTATGGTCCCTGCCCCCCATGTCCTCAGCCTGCCCTTTGTCTGTGGAAAAACTTTAGCCAAAGAATAAGTTTAATCAGAGAAGTGAGAAAATGCAGAAGCAAATGAAAACAGTCAAAGGAGACCAAAAAATAATTGTTTAGTCATTAAGCATAGTCAAGGACCTTTAGTTCCCCCTTAAGGGATAGAGATAATACTCTGAGCCGTATCCTGGGAGCTGTCTTGTAGATACTGAAACCCTCACCAGGTGGAAGAAGTTAACTCCATGATGACCAGACTGTAGCCATGACAGAAGCTGCCACAATTCCGAGAACTGGCCTCAAAGACATGGAAACAAACCGAATGTGGAACTGAAGGTTAACTGCACCTAAAACAATCAAGATGACGTTGGTCAGACCACCGACGACCAATTTCATGGTGACAGTCAGAGCTGCCTGTGCTGTTCCTGCCGGTAGAATAAAAGCTGTCTGTAAAAGCTCTTGCCCCCTGGTTGTCAGCGGGGGGAGTCAGCCTTTGGACAGGCGTCCGTCTCCCTCCCCCGCCGCCGACCCCGGCTGCCAGCCTGCAAAATAAAGCAAACCTTCCTTTCCACCAGCCTGGCCTCGTTATTGGCTTTTGAGTGGCGAGCGGCCGGACCCCACTTTCAGTTACAACACCATGGATGAACCTTGAGGACATCAGGCTCAGTGAAACAAGCCAGCCACAAAAGGACAAGGACTGTGTGACTCCACTTGTATGAAGTCCCTAGAATAACCAACTTCACAGAGACACAGAGAGAGAGTGGGGGCTGCCAGGGGCTGGAGTAGGCTGCTGTCTAACGGGGACAGAGTCTGTTTTGCAAAATGACGATGACAAGAGTGATGGAGACAGACGGTTGTACGACAGTGTGAATGCGCTTAATGTCACTGAACTGGACCCCAACGTGATTAAGATAGTAAGTCTTATGTTATATGTATTTTACAATTAAACTTTTTTTTTTTTAATTTTTAAAGGGTGAAACAAGGCCCATGGTGGGTAAAACCAGAAACCAGTGGTTGTTCAGCCGCAGTGGGCCCCTGGGGAGAAGGGCACGAGGAGGCGCCTCGCAATGTGGACCAGGGCCCCGCGGTTGTAACTCACGACACGTTAAATACACAAGGTAAGCACACGCACCAACATGCGCAGGCTTTCCAGAACATTCTCTGGATTTCTCTGCCAGTGACTCAGCCACTTTCACATGGTTTCAGGCCGCAGGTTTTATCTTTAAGCTGTTGGAGTCCTTTGGAGGGAACAAGTCGGGTTGGCGCTCCTGGGCGCAGGGTGTCAGCCAGGGGTCAGGGAGGCCCTGGGCTGGGGCGATGGCTTGAGCGTGGCCAGTTACCTGAAGGGTCTGGGTCTCAGGTCACTGGACCGGGCGCTGCAGGAACAGGAGGCCACGGGAAGGCCGGGCATCATGTGAGTGAGGCCTGGACAGGAGGGACGGCCCTGGGCCGGTGTCTGCAGGGCATCCCTGAGCTGAGGTAACCCACGGGCAGCCCTGCTCGTCCTGTCCTGTCCTGTCCTGCCCTGTCCTGCCCTGTCCTGTCCTGCCCTGTCCTGCCTTGTCCTATCCTGCCTTGTCCTGCCCTGTCCTGTCCTGTCCTGCCTTGTCCTGTCCTGTCCTGTCCTGTCCTGCCCTGCCTTGTCATGTCCTGCCCTGTCCTGCCTTGTCATGTCCTGCCCTGTCCTGCCTTGTCCTGTCCTGTCCTGCCCTGTCCTGTCCTGCCTTGTCCTGTCCTGTCCTGTCCTGCCTTGTCCTGTCCTGTCCTGTTCTACCCTGTCCTGCCTTGTCCTGTCCTGCCCTGTCCTGCCTTGTCCTGTCCTGCCCTGTCCTGCCCTGTCCTATCCTGTCCTGTCCTGTCCTGTTCTACCCTGTCCTGCCTCGTCCTGTCCTGCCCTGTCCTGCCTTGTCATGTCCTGCCCTGTCCTGCCCTGTCCTATCCTGTCCTGTCCTGTCCTGCCCTGTCCTATCCTGCCTTGTCCTGCCCTGTCCTGCCTTGTCCTGTCCTGTCCTGCCTTGTCCTGTCCTGTCCTGTCCTGTCCTGCCTTGTCCTGTCCTGTCCTGTCCTGCCCTGTCCTGCCTTGTCCTGTCCTGTCCTGCCCTGTCCTGCCTTGTCCTGCCCTGTCCTGCCTCGTCCTGCCCTGTCCTGCCTTGTCCTGTTCTGCCCTGTCCCGGGGAGGTCAGTGCTCCTGAGGCACCAGGACCCACGTGGGTCGGCCAGCTCCCTTGTTCTGTTTCTTTCTTAAAGCTGTGCATTTTGTATTTTGCTTTAGCTACAAATTGAGGAAGAGAAACTTTCTTGCTACTGTTGTTGTGAAAAAATGGAAAGATGTGCTGAAATACAGGTTTCTTTATTATTTTACCAAAAAGAAGCTTCAGGCAAAGAGAACAAGTCCACGACGCATCAGGTGGACGCAGCCTCTTCTGCTTCTGGGACGGCTTCGTGAAGAAGCCCTCGCAGGCCATCACCATGCAGGGGACTCGGGCTTCAATTTTTTAAAAGGAGACAGAATCTGTGAGAGTTTTGTCATATAAATGATTTGGAAGAGCTGTGGTGTATCAGCTAAAACAAACAAACCAAAAAGCTAGTTACACTAGTTCCAATATCCTTCATTGAGTGTTTTGGAAGAACTTCTGCCTCGAGCTTTGCAGGGGACGAACATAAATACCTGGAAAATGTAGGACTCTCAGCTGGCTTCTCAGCCCCATACACTCACTACTCGGAGGCCAAGAACGGGTTCCACTAGAGCCCGCTAAGAGGCTGCAGTGCCCCAGCCTGACCTCTAGAGGTCAGCCCAGCACCAGGACTCAAGGCTCCTAACTTCAGCAAAGTTAGGAGAAAAGGAGATGTTAACAATTAACAGTCTAGGTACTAAATGGGTGATCTTCTTGTATATTTCTGTTTTTGAGATTTTTATTTAAAACAGACATTTATTAATTTAAAAAGATAAGAACTTATCAAAGAAAGAAAACACAAATATTTCCCAAACAGCAGAATGTGTTCCCAGGTCAGATCCTAAGCCCAGGTGTAGGGACAGGGGACAGGAGACTGTGGGTTTGGGTTATAAACTCTAGTTAATAGCTGTCTTTATGCATGCATTTCCTTAATAAAATTGTTTAAAATATAACAACCCAGGCATTGGGCTGTTTCAGAGGATTCCTGGTGTCCTGACCTCCCTGTGCTCTGTGCCCGCCTGCAGCCCCGGCCTCGCGGCCTGCTTCCTGTCCGCGGCCAACTCCACAAGGAGCCTCACTGTCAGCCTGTTATGAAGTGCCAAGGGGATGTGGGGCAGGTTTTTCCACTTCCCCCCTCTTCCCTGAGGTCTGAGGCACTGAGGCAGCTGGAGACGGACAGGAAGTGGGGGAAGGGCAGAGCCAGGCAGGACCGAGCTCACGAATGCAAGTCCACTGGGCCTCGGCCAACACAAATGCTAAATCCCAGAGGCACAGGGCAGAGGCCAGCTGGGAAACGAGAGGCCAGGCCAGACGTGTCCCAGGGCCCGGGGATGCCCAACCGCATCAAGCTGATGCTCCTCAGAGGCCCGGGTGACATTGGGACAACGTGCCGCGGCGCCCTGTGCTCCTGCGGTGGAATGTGTGCGGACACTTTCTTTTCATTCATTCATCTCATTTTTATCATTTTCAGTGTCTCTGAAGTGGGAAAATACCAAACTTTTTATTAAAAATAGGAGCCCCAGGGCTTCCCTGGTGGCGCAGTGGTTAAGAGTCCGCCTGCCGATGCAGGGCACGCGGGTTCGTGCCCCGGTCCGGGAGGATCCCACATGCCGCGGAGCGGCTGCGCCCGTGAGCCATGGCCGTTGGACCTGCGCGTCCGGAGCCTGTGCTCCGCAACGGGAGGGGCCAAAGCAGTGAGAGGCCCGCGTACAGCAAAAAAAAATTTTAAAAAATAAAAATAAAAATAGGAGCCCCAGACTTCTTTTGTTTGACCGCATAGGGCCTTTAAAATCTGGAATCCCTTCCACCAAAGCTGGTCCCCCATCCGCCAAAGGCTGCACCTCCCCCACTCCATTCTCTCCCCACCCTCTATTCACACCGGTTACAGGCCCAGCCCCCTGGACTCCTCAATCTGAAAGCGTCTCCGTCTCCGGAAGCAGATGAAGTTCAATATGCGGTAGGAAGAAAAGTCCCTGCATCTGTCCCACAGGAGGCCTGAACATCCGCCTGCTGGGACCCAGGGCCCCGCTGTCACCCCTCTCAGGCACTCAGAGGTCCCTTCCCTTGGGCGGGAGACACCCCGGGGAGCAGAAGGCCTGCTTCAGCCTCTGCCGGTCAATTCCACCAGCGCCCGGTCAACCAAAGTGTCCCCTGCTTTCCTGTTGGTCGTTGCAGGAAACCTCATAGGGAGAAATGACCAGGATTCACGTTCTGAGTCCACACGCTGATGTAAGTCCACGTGAGCCTTCACAGCCCTCCCCTCCCTGGGAACACGTGCGTCCTCCCACCCGGGCCTGCAGGACGGGAGGTCAGCGTGAGTCCCCAGACCCAGCAACAGTCACTCCTAACCCTGCCATTCAGGGACAGCCAAAGTACTCTGATGTCTCCCCAGTTTTAATGTACAATTAGCATATGTAACTTTTACAGATCAGAGAAAGCAAAAGCCGTTTCTGTTTGGGAAGAGGGGTAAATAACTAACATGAAGCAATTATCTGAACTGTCCTAGTGACAGCCAAGGGCCAGCAAGACCCGTGAAGACAGACAACGTCAGGATCGACAAGCCGCTGAACTGACGGGCCACTGGTGTTCGCCATTCTGGTGATGGCACTCAGGCCACTTCGGAACTTCGCGGCCCAGGTAGGTCTGGTCAGCTGCCGCTCTGCACCGTCCCTGTTCAACCCCTGCAGACAGGCTCCCGCCCACTGACTGACGTCTTCTTTATTGGCCTTCAATACACTTGATAAAATGTCCCCATGAGTGTCTTGCGCGTGTTTCTTATAGCTCCAGCTACTAGATGGCATACTTTTTCCGGTAACTGTAGCCGACGCAGATGGGAGCCATCTGGCCATTCTGTGATCTATTGTCCTCAGTTATTCTGGCCAAAGCCATGTGGACAACGAAAAGTCAGTTTCAATCCAGGACAGACCAGCGCAGAGGATCCAGATGAAAACTGGGTTCAAGATATCGAAGCAAGTGCAGGGGCCTGGGTAGCAAGTTAAAAACGAGTCAGGGACCCAGTCACTGGGCCAGGGGGCTCAGTTAGTCAGGAGGCGGGGCCCAGGGCAGCTGCCTAGCTTCAGAGCTCAGCTCTGCGGTCCTATTAAACCCACATCCACGTAGAAAGCAGATTCATTTCTAGTGGACTCGAATTCAGAGTGACCACCGCCACACGGTAGTAGTGGCAGTAAAGAAACTGAGGTGAGTTCACCCAAAGTCAGCGACTGCAGACGGGGCTCCAGCCAGACAGGCAGCTGGTCCTCCGCCCTGCCTGGGGTGCTCACTCAGACTCATGATGGCCCGGGCCAGGGCTCCTGGGCCCGTGAGGCTAGGACGGCCCCGTCACCACGTGGAAGAGAGACTGGACCCAAGTCATGGGGAGCCCCAATGTCTGGGTCCACATTACAACTCTGTTTACTTTTTGTTTTTCTTCTTAAAATACATCCATCCTCTCAAATTCCTGAGCCCTAATACATGCCAAGCATTGAGCATACAATGGAGAACAAAAGCTAAGCAGCGAAGCATCTGCTAATGGGTTTTCCAAGGTCAAGCTCCCTTTCTATTATGGGATTTAAATATGTAGAGTTTTTACCTTTTTTTTTTTTTTTCGGCAGTACGCGGGCCTCTCACTGTTGTGGCCTCTCCCGTTGCGGAGCACAGGCTCCGGACGCGCAGGCTCAGCGGCCATGGCTCACGGGCCCAGCCACTCCGTGGCATATGGGATCTTCCCGGACCGGGGCATGAACTCGTGTCCCCTGCATCGGCAGGCGGACTCTCAACCACTGCGCCACCAGGGAAGCCCTAAATATGTGGAGTTTTAAGTGACTTATTTTGCCACCTTGTTAGAAAAAGATTAGTCTCGGATGACAGCATTCTTATTTTCTTTTAATTTACTAAGTACTCTTGGCATGATATGAGTTGTGATCATTTCTTTTATCTTCTAATGTTTTAATACTTCAAAAATCAACTTGACCCAGTTCAAGTTCATTTTTGCAAGTTTAGAATCAAGATGTACCATTTCAACCCACTTAAGATTTGTATTTAATAGGTTTAAAACTCATAGAATTTTCATTCAGGAGTAAAGAGTTTCAACATTTTTTTTTTTTTTTTTTTTTTTTTTTTTGCGGTACGCGGGCCTCTCACTGTTGTGGCCTCTCCCGTTGCAGAGCACAGGCTCCGGACGCGCAGGCCCAGCGGCCATGGCTCACGGGCCCAGCCGCTCCGCGGCATGTGGGATCCTCCCGGACCGGGGCACGAACCCGTGTTCCCTGCATTGGCAGGCGGACTCTCAACCACTGCGCCACCAGGGAAGCCCAAGAGTTTCAACATTTTATTTTCTACTAAAGGATGTTCAGAAGAACTGAATATGGTAAGTGAGCCAAACCGCAAGGACGGGACAGACGGCAGAAAAGTCTGTGAAAAACACAGCCACAGGCTCTAGAAAATGTTCCTATGACTCAGTTAAAACAACTATGGAGCTAGTGCTCAATACGTTCTAGGCTCTGGGGACAGGAATCGCTTTCTTTCTGTGCCCATCCTGTCTGGTGGGTGGAGATCGAACACCGAGGGGCGCCGAGAGGAGGGCACAGCTCTGTCCTCACCTGTGGGACAAGGACCACAGAATAGGGGCCACAAGAGGATGTTCCTTGGGACTTCCCTGGGGGTCCAGTGAGTAAAACTCTGCGCTCCCAATGCAGGGGGCCCGGGTTCGATCCCCGGTCAGGGAACTAGATCCCACATGCCGCAACTAAGACCCGATGCAGCCTAAATAAATATATTAAAAAAAAAATGATGCTCCTTGAGCACAACAATGACCCACCAGTCAATTCAACCCAATCGGAAAGATACACTGCTTATGCTTCTTGACAAAAGGATAAAGTTGGCTCTCCTTAAGCCTTGTGCCTAAGACATGGTCAGGGACACTTCATCTTGGGGTCCTGAACCTCTCAGGACCACAGCCATCACCCAGTGTTGCTGCCGACGTGAGCCGACAGTCATTTCAGTCTGTGGGCTGATGCTTCTCTTACTGAAAGAAGCAGTGATAATTCTTTCCTGGCTGAAAAGATTGTGACACTCAGAACTCATCTTCCTGACCAAAATATTCCCAAAAGTAAGGTCTGGATCCGAGCCTCTTAACTTGGTCTCTGGTGCAGGAATGGCACATTTGAAAATCCCATGATTTAAGAAAGGGGAGCAGGTGGCCTTACATTAGTCACAAAACCTAAAACGGAGTGGTGCCCCACCTAGGAGGGTGGCCGGACAGCACTCAAACCCAATTCTCCTGGAGGCTTTTGCCAGCAACAATCTGAGCAGAGGCAGTCACAAGATATCCTGAAATCCCACTTCCTGTCAGAAGTACAACCAGTTCTGCATATTAAAGTGAACTCGACTTAACACATATGTGGGTTATAAAAACAAAGCCACTGTATGAGGAAAGATTTGTGTGTACTCAAGTCTTAAGACATAAGAATTCAGTACACTTGCTTGTTCTATAACAAGGATGCTAACAGTAATTGTTTTGGTTTGGTGTTTTTGTTTTGTTTTGTTTTGTTTTGTTTTTGGTTGAAAACTCTTACAGGCCAATCTAATTGGCCACCAATAATATTTTAAAGTATTAGATCTTAATTAAGCAAAGTAGTAGGAAAATAGGAAAGCCTTTAATCGGGCCTAAAAAAAAAAGGAACAAGAAAACCCTACTTATAATTTCCCCACGTTCTCCCTGATGCCTGAAAGGACTTTAAAAGTGGCCAAGATCTTTAATGATACACCTAAAACATAAGGCCTATTAATACAAATACCCCAAGAAGTAGGACAAAGAACTTTTCAATTAGGAATCATAAGAGTTTTCTCTTGGTTACAGCTGTGTTGGAACTAGGGCTACAAAATAAAAGATGAAACGATAACAGAACTGAAAAGCGTAGAGGTCAGTAAACTACAGTCCAGTTCCCATAAGGCCTGAGAGAGCATGATGATTTTTACATTTTTAAATGGTTGAAAAACAAACAAACAAACAATACTTTGTGACGTGTGACGATTTTACGGACGCCAAAGCTAGTGCTAACACACTAAGTTTGCTGGGACGCAGGCCTGCCCCTTGCTCGCACACAGACTGGCAGCTTCAGCTCCACAAGGAGGAACTGAAAGGCCTAAAGCTCTACCGTCTGGCCTCTCCGAGCTGGTCTGCAGCCCGCACAGGGCTGGCTCAGGGTCGCCTCTCCAGGCTGGGCTTCCCTCCAACCCTGGGCCTGCTGTTGAGCTAAACTCTCAGCTCCAAACTGCCTCCACCAACACGCTTGCCAGAAAACCAAGTAAAAGCCCAGCATGTGAGGCCCAGTACAACTGTCACTACCATCCCCATAGGGCCTCCCTGTGCCCTGACTCAGACAAACCACTAATGTGGGAACAAAAGATAAATTTATCAAAGTCAGTGTAATTTTACCTACTTAGGAATGCCATAAATTCCTCAGAGTTCTTTACACTGTATTCCCCTTAATGGTTGTTACACTGACAATAAATTCCTATTGCTCCCTACATCACCTTGATGAAATAAAATTCGTATTTCAAGGAATTTTATTTATGAATTGATTTACAGATTTAATTTATGAATTTATTTATAAATTTTATTTGTAAATTTCCAGGAAAATTTAAACATAAAACTTTTCTCTGCCCATCTGGGCCTCCTCCCTCCCCTTTAGTGCTTGTTGTGCATCTGAATTAACCACACCTCCTTAGGAGAGAACCTTCCTTCTGAACCTTGTCTGGGGTCATGACAACCCACCATGTTTGTATGGTTTTAGTATGTTCAGATCTGGATTGTGTAAACTGTCAATAGGAAACAGAGCAGGACCCTGTGGGGTACAAGTCCTTTCCATGCCCCTCCCCATTTCTCCTTTGTAGGAAACAGGCTTCATTCAGCCTCCTTGACTTTCCCTGAGCTCCAAGGGGCAGATTCAAACAGTTGCTAATGAGGGAAGGGAGGGTATTCGGAGAAAAGGGAGGAGCAGTCAGGAAACAATAATGCTGGGCTTCCCTGGTGGCGCAGTGGTTGAGAATCTGCCTGCCCATGCAGGGGATAGGGGTTCGAGCCCTGGTCCGGGAAGGTCCCACATGCCGCAGAGCAACTAGGCCCGTCAGCCACAACTACTGAGCCTGCGCGTCTGGAGCCTGTGCTCCGCAACAAGAGAAGCCACCGCAATGAGAAGCCCGCGCACCACAACGAGGAGTGGCCCCCGCTCACCGTAACTAGAGAAAGCCCACATGCAGCAACAAAGGCCCAATGCAGCCAAAAATAAATAAGTAAATAAATTTATTTTTTTTAAAAAAAGGGAAATCTATTTAAAAAAATACTCTTACCATATGATCCAGCAATTGTACTCCTTGGTATTTACCCTTAGGAGTTGAAAACATGTCCATACAAAAACCTGCGTGGATGTTTGTTTATGGGAGCTTTGTTTATAACTGTCAAAATGCGGGAGCGTCCAAGATGTCCTCCGGTAAGTAAATGGATAAATAAACTGCGGTGTATCCCAACAATGGAGTATTATTCGGTGCTAAAAGGACTGAGTTATGAAAAGACATGGGGAAAACCTAAGTGCATATTATTAAATGAAAGAAGTCCATGTGAACAGGCTACAGACTGTGTGATTCCAAACTGATACAGTATAAAGCTCAGTGGTTGACAAGGGCTTGGGAGGAGGGAGCACAGGTGAAGTGGAGCAGGACCCTGCGGGGCCCTCCTGGGCACAAAAGCCTTTTGTGTCCCCTTTTCTTGTTGGCAGGAAAAGGGGTTCAGCCTAATAGACCTTCCCTGAGTTCCAAAGGGCAGATTCAAACAGCTGCTGATCAGGGAAGGGAGGGCATGCAGAGACCAGGGAGGAACAGTCAAGAAACAGCGCAGACTTAGGGCGGGGTCCCTCCTCCTCCTCAAGGAATACACATCGCAATACCTGTCTGAGCTCTTCTGCAGAACCCAGGTGGAGGGTGGTAACTTCAGGCTGAGCACAGGATTCCTGGAGCTCCGCCCTCTTACCTCACCACCAACCAATCAGAAGGAAGTCACACACCCTGAAGCACTCACCCCAAATTTTGCCTATTAAAGACTTTTCCCTAAAAACCACTGGGGAGTTTGGGTCTTTTGAGCACAAGCCACCTGTTCTCCTTGCTTGGCCCTGCAGTAAACCTTTCTCTGCTCCATACTCTGACATTTTGCTTTGTTGGGCCTCACTGTGCATCAGGCACATGAAGTTTCATTTGATAACACAGGAAATTTTTAGGGCAATAACTTTTCCTTATGATACTATAATGGTGGATACATGTCCATATGTCTGAACCCACAGAATGTACAGTAAGTCCCTTACATACAAACGAGTTCCATTCCAAGAGCACGTTGATAAGTCCAATTTGTTCCTAAGTCCAACAAAGTTAGCCTAGGTACCCAACTAACACAATCAGCTATATATACCGCTGCTTTTACGCTTGCTTCCGGACATCTTGGGCTTGAAATAAAGATACTGTACTACTGTACTCTAGACAGTACTGTACAGTAAGGTACACAAAAGCACAGTGGTTGTCCACTTGTAGAGGATGCACACACGTGACAGTGTATGCCAGACAGGGGAACTAACTTACGTGACTGGACATGCGAACACATGTTTGCAACTTGAAGGCTCGTATGTAGGGGACTTCCTATACAACACTAAGAGTGAACTGTGATATTAACTATGGTCTTTGGATGATGATGATGTGTCATTGTAGTTGTAACAAATGTACCATCCCGTGAGGGATGCTGACAGTGGAGGCGCTGTGCATGTGTTTGGGGCTGGGGCAAACACAGGAAAGCTCTATACCTCGCCTCAGTTTTGCTGTGAACCTAAAACTGCTCTAAATAATAAGATCTGTTTTAAAAAGAGAGGGACTTCCCTGGTGGTGCAGTGGATAAGACTCCACATTCCCAATGCAGGGGGCCTGGGTTCGATCCCTGGTCAGGGAATTAGATCCCACATGCATGCCACAACTAAGTTTGCATGCTACAACTAAGGAGCTGGCGAGCTGCAACTAAGGACCCCGGGAGCTGCAACTCAGGAGCCCGCCTGCCACAACTAAGACCCGGTGCAACCAAATAAATAAATAAACATTTTAAAAATAAATAAATAAAATAAAAAGAGAAAACGCAGGAATTAAAAAGGAGCTGTTTCATTAAAAAAATATTTATCAACTAAAAAAATAAAAGAACTGAAACCAGCAAAAGGCAGGGTTGCCCTAAGGGTACGTGCACGAGGGGGCTGTGTCTGAGACCCGGGGTCAGGAGTGAAGGAGACAAAGTCAGACCCTACTCGGTCCCCCGACCCAGGAGCATGACTGAGAAAACCCCCAGTGGAGAGTTTGCCGCACACTACACTAGGTCCAGTGCAGGCCCAGGCTTTCCACAGACTAGGGCCAAACTCATTCGAGCTCAGAGGTCACCAAACACACAAGGCAACGAAGGGGAACAGGATTTTTCACCCCAAAATACGCCACCTGGGCACAAGGATTGTGTTGAGATAAAAGCCATCAAAACCCAGCCGATTCAGGAAAGGCTCTTGCCTTCCCCCTCAACGGCCTAAATTTACATCGGAAAAGGGGCCTGGGTCAGAAGAGACAGTTTTACCGGAGAAACACCTGCACAATAGGGCAGCCTTTGTTATCCCAAGGTCTCCTCTCCTTCCTGGGAAAGGCCTTCCCTCCTCTGTATCCTGACGTCCCGCCCAGGCAAGACTTATAGAAGCCTCAGCTGCCCGGCTAAGCCTTGTGAGTCCTAATGGCTTTAGGGGGCTCCCCTATGTACGAATTACATCTGGTTTTCTCCTGTTAATCTGCCTTATATCAATTTAATGATCAGGCCAGCCAAAGAACCTAGAAGGGAAGAAGGGGACATTTTCCCACCCCTACCGGGAGAAACCACCGCAAACTTTATTTTCCTTCTGAGCACCTACTACTACTGTGATACCGTGACTTACAATAAGAAAGAAGTAGCCGATCTTCACAGAGCTGGCACTGAACTCCTAAAAACTCTTGGAATTTCCTGTGAAGAGAGCAACAAAGGTGGCTTTTGTTATGTTAATGAGGTGACTTTTGAAAGCACCTCAGGATAGGGGCTGGTTGCCTGTGGCACCATCCCAGTAATTACAGTCTTGCCCCTGACCTGGGGGCGGAGAGTGAGTTCAGTCACCAGCGGGCAATGATTTAATGGATTTAATCAACAGTGCCTAAATGATAAAGGCTCCATAAAACCCAAAGACGGGGTTCAGAGAGCCTCCAGATTGAACAGGTGGAGATTCGGGGGAGGGCACCCAGAGGGCAGGAAAACTCCGCGCCCCTCCACGTGGCCCCTGAGCCTCTCTTCATCTGGCTGTTGATTTGTAGCCCTAACACTGTTGGTAAAAAACCAGAAATCTAGTGAGCAGCTAGTCTCCCGGGCCCGTGAGCTGCTCTAGCCACGGTTAGCAAACCCAAGGAGGGGGTTGTGGGAACCTCTGATCCACAGGGCGGGAGCACAGGTGACAACTGGGCTTAACTGGCGTCTGAACTGAGGGGCTTGCGGGACCGAGTCCCTCACCTGTGGAGCCTGATGGCATCTCAGAACTGAGCTGAGTCGTAGGACGGGCAACTGGGGTCGGAGAACTGCTTGGTCTGGGAAAACCCACACGTCAGGAGTGGAAACCGGAATCTCAACTATTAAACACGTGGGTCGAGCGATTCTTGTGTAAAGGGCCACATAGGGATATTTCAGGCTTTGTGGCCACAGGAGGTCTCTGTTACATACTTTTCTCCTTTTTTATTTTATAATCCTTAAAAGTGTAAAATCCAATCCTAGCTCACAGGATACACCAAACACACCGCAGCCCGGATTTGGCCAGTCGCCTGGTTTGCCAGAGCTGATGCTGAGACACCAAGCATGCCAGTGACTCCTTTTGGACTGTCCGCCCCCCTCCGCTCCCCTCCCCTCGAGGTTTGGGGTCTTAGTCTGTTGTGTTTACCACTTAACCTCCAGCCTCCGTGCCCAGCACACAGGGGGTGCTCAGTCAGGGTGTTTGAATGAATGAAAGTGGGAATAAGTCAGGAAAGAAATGTTTTTACCTCAAACTCCCCAATGGTTTCTGCAGTGGAGGCACGGGGGATCCCCCCAGATCTCCCCGAATTCCCTTTACCAGCCCATCCCCCCAGACTGTGAATTCTTCGTTGCCCCCTCCCTCAGGGCACCACCCTGGACCCAGAAGCCTGGGAGTCACACCCAGGCAGGAGTGTGAAAGCAGCTCCCTAGCCTCCAGGGATGAAAACTCTGCAGAGCATTTTATGCTCCAGGACTCCAATGCAAACTCGCTGACGCTGGATCTCCTCCCCAAATCTTACCTTTATCTTCCTTATCCCGACCCCAGTCCCTCACTGGTTTCTCCCAGAAGCACTTTCTTAATAAATCACTGGCCCAGGAATCTTTGTCTCAGGTTCTGAATCTGAGGAACCTGATCTAAGACAACCCAAGGTACTGGAATTATCAGATATATAATATAAAGCAATGATGTATTAAATGCTCAAAGGTTTGAAAAATGGAACCACAAATAATCAGCAAGCAATGAGAAACTATTAAAAATGAGCAGGTATATTTGGAAAAGAAGCAAATAGAACTTTTAAAATGGAAATTTAATTACTAAAATAAACTCAGTGGATGGTTTAAATAACAGATTAGACACAGCTAAAACTAGAATTAGTAAACTGGACGAAAGATGTAAAGACTGTACCCAGAATGTCCTGCAAAGAGAGGGAGATGGAAAGTTGAAAGAGACTTTAAAAGATCTGAAGGTTAGAATGAGTTGGTTCGATACACATATAATCAGAATCCCAGAAGGAAAACAGACCCAGCAATCTCACACTTAGGTATGTACCCTGTGGACACTCTTGCACTTAAGCACGGGGAGACATATGAAAGGATAATAATGCAGCATTGTTTACATTACCGCCCAACTAGAAACAGCTATAACGTTCATCAGGATAAAATATAAATAAATAACACCGAAGTCACACAGTAGAATATTATATAGCAATGGACATAGATGTACTACAGCTATAAGCAATGACATGGGTGAATCTCACAAAAATATTTTTATAAAGCACAAAAACAAGCAAAACTAAACCATATATTGTTTAGGGAAACAAATATATGATACAACTTTTTTTTAGGCAAGGTAATGGTAGATACAAAATAAAGGAAGATGGAGGTCAGATTCAAAAGGTGGACACAGGGTATTGATAATACTACTCTAGACCTCAAGTTCATGAAAGTTTGTTTTATTCTAGTCTTCATAAACTAGTATAAGTGACCCGTTCTTTTGTATATATTTAACATGGAAAGTAATACTTGCAGAATCTCTATAAAACAAACAGTATAGACAAATGCTGAAGACGCCTGTCCTTGGCATGTCAGATAAACCACGGCTGGACTCTGTGTCCTACTATGTCTTTGAGTGGGTTCCTGACCATTCACAGACCTAAGTTTTCTCATAAAATACGGCAGTAACTTCCCAGTGAAGAAACATTCACATGTCTTACCTCCTGTCCTAGTCCCAGAGCCTGTAAAGGTGAACCCACTGGGGCTGGCTGGGGGATAAGAGGAAAGCTTGTTCCAGATGGAACTGTCTGAGGGATCATAAAAATTTCTAAACAAGGCAAAGGAGGGAATAAACTACTGGTTGAAAAATCAGTTGTTGTTTTTTTTTTTTTTTAGGTCTGAAGAAAGAACAAAGCATACATAATGGAATCCAACTCTTGGAGGATATCAAAAATGGAATTTTCTTATACAACCTACCGGTTCAAGTTAGCATACAATCATTTCAGCCTTTCTAAATAAAAGTTTCGGGTTTTTTTCTTTTAAAAAAAAGGGCTTCCCTGCTGGCACAGTGGTTAAGAATCCACCTGCCAATACAGGGGACACGGGTTCGAGCCCTGGCCCGGGAAGATCCCACGTGCTACGGAGCAGCTAAGCCCATGCGCCACAACAACTGAGCCTGTGCTCTAGAGGCCGAGAGCCACAACTACTGAAGCCCACGTGCCTACAGCCCGTACTCTACAACAAGAGAAGCCACGACAATGAGAAGCCCACGCACTGCACCGAAGAGTAGCCCCTGCTCGCCGCAACTAGAGAAAGTTGCGCACAGCAACGAAAACCAAAGCAACCAAAAATAAATAAATAAATAAATAAAATTTATTAAAAAAAAATATATGGCAGTAACATCCACCCCATGGGGTTCACTATGAGAATTAATGCAGTCAGATTACTAGGCTGTAAGCACCCTGGGGGGAAGGACTGGCTCTGTCTTGTTCATCTGTGTGTCCCTGGTTAATAGCACGTGCCTGGAACACAGAGGTCCGTATGCCAATTCCCCTGGTTAATAGCACGTGCCTGGAACACAGAGGTCGGTATGCCAATTCCCCTTCCTTGCATACAGTACAGAACAACGCACTAGGGGGTGTTTAGTTTTACGGTGGTTGTTTCCTTTTTTGGTTTTTGTTTCTTTTATTTGCTTATGCTTGTCAGATTGATGTTTCATCTTGTCACTGGCTATATGTTACTCTATGTAAGAAGCAACTTGACTTCTCTGGGTTTTAGGTTCTTACCTGTTACACAACAAAGTTGGGCTAGGGTATATAATTTCTTGATGCCTATAGCCTGACATCATACCCTATATATTAGTCTTTTCAAAGAGTCAACGATAAAGCATCTTTTGTTACCCAAAAATGCACATTCAAGTTAACGATCATGGCTATGCCCCAAAGGAGGAGAGTAACTACCGAACAAACCAGGCCCCAGAGGGAACCATGATTAGTGATGGTATCTTGGGGGAGGGCGGGGCATGAATTAGTTTGGTTCTTCTGTCTCTGGACTCCCTGTTTTGGCCTTTTTCCTTTTGGTTCCTATTCGTCCTCTTCCTGGGATCGCCCCTAAAACTCCACCCTCTGCCGGCTTAGCGCTCAGCCTTTGCTAACTCCACCTACTCTCATGCCTTAAACAATACTTATCACAGTTAATTCTGGTCCTGCCATGTCAGAGCAACAGGTCAGAACGAACCTCAGGACCTCTGTTACTGATGCGCAGAGTCCACACAGCTCCAGGGCGTGTGACACAGGAGAGCGGTTCCCTGACTCACGCGGGCTGGAAGCTGAGGGTCTACACTCAGTTCCTCCACTCTCCTCACACGTCTTCACCGCCCTAAGTCCTGTCCTCATAATCTGAGCCCCTGCATTGGTGTGAATCCCATTCTCCATCAGCCTGGCCTTCACCCGCTCCAAGGCTGCGACAGCCAAGGAGAGTGAAATCACAGGACTTACAGCCTTCAGGACACGGAAAACAAGACCACCTGTGGCCACGGGCTGCTGGATTCCTCCACAGGTGCAGTGGACTCACCTGATGCTGTCCAGGGCGTATGTTACCTGCCGCTGCTCAATGTCGTACAGTTTCACCTTGAAGCCTGCGCTGGCGAACAGCATTGCCCAGCTTCGCCCGATGAGGCCACTGCAGGGAGAGAAATTGAGAGGCCACCCGTTAGCTTGAAAACGGAGCATTTCCATTCCCGGCCCAGGAGGAAAGTTTCAAATTCCACGGCATCCTATTCCTAAAATCTTTGATATCTTAAAACTACACATTCTAACAGCGGTATCTACTTAAACTGTTGCTTCTGTGCAAGAGCTCCTGAGTCCTCACTCCAGTGCCCGTCCAGACCCCGCGGGGAGCATGGCAGAGACCAAAACCCCAGCAGGGAGGGGGCAGGGAGTCCAGGGGAAAGGCCCCCCTGGGGTCCACCAACTGACCACCGTCAGCCAAGTAACTGCATCTGAAGAACAGAGACAGCATTTTCCTTCTCCTCCAATAAATAATTTCTGCCACCACCACCAGCACTTGAGGCAACATAAAAACTGTTCACATCTCGGGACTTCCCTGGTGGTCCAGTGGGTAAGGCTCCGTGCTCCCGATATAGGAGGCCCGGGTTCGATTCCTGGTCAGGGAACTAGATCCCACATGCAGGCCGCAAGAAGTCCGCATGCTGAAACTTAAGATCCCCCATGCCGCCACTAAGAGCCGGTGCAGCCAAATAAATAAATATATTTTTTAATTTAAAGAAAAGAAATGAATGCATAGCGCCCAAACCTTGGTTTCTAATATCATCTCCAATGAAGGAAGCGGGCTCAGTACCCCTCCCCTGAAACATCCTCACTGAATCTGCAGGGATCCACCTGGACCCCCTGACGTCGCCCCGTGGGACTTGGGGGGAAAGGGGAGCCAGTGCAAAGCGGGTGCTCGGCTGTCGGCCTGCTGTGATCAGTGAAGCCCTCTGTCTCTGACCCCGAGCCTCTGTCTCCCCAGCGTTCGGGGAAACGGTAGCAAAGCGCATCATTAGTTTCCCAGTAGATGGAACACACAGCCCACAGGCTTCACCATGGTGAGTGTGTGAGCAGCTCCGGGGAAGGGGGGCCTGAGCAGCCGCCCGGAGACGGGCTCCAAGGAGGACTCTCCCCATTCCGGCCCCCAGCCCGCCTCCCCCCAACTCAGCTAATCTACAGTTCAGGTTCAGAAACATTCCCAGCCTCAGAGAGGTTGAGGGAAGGAGCATAGCAGGCCTCCTCTTGACCAAAATCCTTCCACGGTCCCAGGCGCTCAGCCCCTAATCCAACCAGGCAGCCTGGAGAGGGGCCACTGTCTGGTTTCAAGGTGTCTCCATGAAGCCACTGGTCCCAAATGCCGAGTGCAAACAACGAAAACCATCTCTACTCAACTTTGGAGCAGGGAGCAGCATTACACAGCAGGTTGTACTCCAGATTCTTCCGCACTATGAAACAATGTAAATTTACATGTACATACAAATTTTCGGTTAAACCCTCAGCACCCTAGACCCGCACTGTCCAATAAGGTGGACCCCAGCCACATGCGACTATTTAAATTAACAAGAATTGAATTTGAAAATTCAGTCCATCAACAGTAGAGACCCATTTCAAAGTACTCGATGGCACGTGTGATCGTGGCCACCACCTTGGACAGCAGGGGTGAACAGAACATTTCCATCTTTGCAGAGCTGTTCTAGAGCATAGGAGGAAAAAAGAAACCCTGCAGAGCACAAGCCAGAGTCTGAACGAGATAGTCCTGCATGAAGACATCCTCGGCCTCTTCACACACACACACACACACACACACTCTCTCTCTCTCTCTCTCTCTCTCTCTCTCTCTCTCTCTCTCTCTCTCTCTCTCCAAGCTGCAAGGCACAGGTAAAGGCCAGTACCATTCATGTTGGTCACCCCAGTTGACCCACCAACAACTGGCTGGTCTGAAGCGGGATGCACTGCAAGTGTAAAAACATACGGGATTTTGAAGACGGCCCAAAAAAAGGATGTAAACTATTTCATCAATAATCTTTATATCAATTATTCATTGAAACAATAACACTTTGGAAATATTACGTTAAATAAAATATACTACAATTAATTTCACCTGTTTCTTTTTACTTTCTTAATGTAACTACTAGAAAATTTAATGACGCACGTGGCTTGCATTTGTGGCTTGCAGTATTGGTCTCAGGGCAGCAGCAACTTAAACGATGTCTAGAACTATAATTCAATCACTTATCCTTGTATTTAGGTTGGCACTGGGACACCTAGTTCATCCCCAACTATGCTCCCAGGCTGGGCTCACACAGAAGTCAGTCACATGTCAATCTCCCAGAGGCTGTGGTTCCTCGTGGTCCACAAATGCACTGGGAGACAGACCTCACGCTACTGCTTCCAACCTTCCCATCAAAGATGCTTCACAACGCTCTAGGCCGCCATGATGCTCCTGTTTGAATACTGGCTGCCACGTAAACTAACTGACCTTCGTAACTTTGTTTATGGCTAAAAAAAAATCTACATAAGACAAATGTCCAAAAGGAAATAATACTTATAATAGAGAAATACACAAAAAGTTCTACAAACTCAAAAGTAAAAGATGAACATGCCAAACAAAAGGGGGGAACCTGAATAAAGTACGTGAACAAATTAACTGGAAAACATACTTTACTGCCTTAGTTCAACGATAGCAGAGAAAATCCCGATCAGATGGCAGAGGCTGATCATGCCCAGTGCTGGTGAGGTGATGGGGACGCCCCCTCACCAGCTCCCAGGGCTTTTACTTCCAGAATTTATCTTAGGTTAATATAAGCAATGCACAAACATAGTTACTCATGGTAGAATTTGTACTAGCAAAAAAGTAAAAACTAACCTTCTAATATTTAGAATCGGTTAAATAAATCATATACAGAAAAGGCAAATCGAGCAAATTTTTTAACCATTGTTGGATACAGAGGTGGGTATGTGGGTATTCTTTTTTCTGTATTTCAACTCCTCTGTGTTTGAGAATTTTCATAATAAAAAGTTGGGGAGAGATGAGTTGTATTCCATACAACAGGCATTAAAGGCAAAGTCAGTTTATTTTTATTGTCGTGGGTTTCAAGGTCCGTATGGCCTATATTCCTCTAGAGGAGGGACCAAGAGCAGAAAGCCCGCGCCTGGCGGACCCCTCCCCCAACCGTCAGTCACTGATGACGTCACAAAGTGGACACGAGCGCCCTGTGCTTGAAGAGGACTGAGTCCGCATCTCCTTAAAGCTGGGCCTAAACTATGGAAACTGTACGTCAGCATCAGGTACTGGGGCTGAAAGATGATAACGCTGGGGACACAGCGGTGGGCAGGCGGGGGCAGGAGGGCGGACACAAGTGGGCAGGTGCAGCAGGGAGTCACAGCCAGACCCCAGAGAGAGGCGCAGAATCAGGCTCACAGCCCAGGACGAACGTGATCCGGCTCACCACCTTCCCACGGCCTTCTGGTCCCCAGCACTCCCCTACTTTGGGCCCCAATACAATTAGCTTCCTGGCCTTAGAGCCAGGGACATCTTGCTAACTTTTCCTGAACCCCTACAAGCCTGGGGATAGAATGGGTCCTTACCGTTATGACTAATGCCTTAAAGCAGGGGTCCCCAACCCCCGGGCCGCTGACCAGTACTGGTCCTTGGCCTCTTAGGAACCAGGCCACACAGCAGGATGTGTGTGGCGGGTGAGCGAGGGAAGCTTCATCTGCCGACCCCCATCAGCCCCGTTACCGCCTGAACCATTCCCGTGCGCCCCTGGTCCGTGGAATCAGTCCCTGGTGCCAAAAAGGTTGGGGACCGCGCCTTAAAGCTTCTAAATTCATAGATCTGAATTGGTATCTCAAAGGCTGCTGCAGATGAACTTATTCTGTTATACGGCAGCAAAGCAGCCAGGGAGAAAAGTGAGGTAACAAAATTGGTTCAATTCTAATTTTATCGTTAATGGCACTTAGCTTTGAATAAGTCTACTCTAGATACTTTTTAAAGTACTTTTCCATTCTACAGTTACTTATTTACTGGGCAAAAGTTGAAGTAAAACAGTCTTGATCTCAGTTGGCTATGGAATATTTGCCAATAAGAGCTATTAATTATTTCTAGGAAAAGCATGTTTAGTGTTGAGCTGACGACAGGCAGCTGCAGCGTCCTAGGGTTTGCTCTGCGCGTCTGTGTATATGTCTGTGTGTCTTGTGCTTTAATGCAGAAGTAGCAGGAAAAAATGTATGCCTCACAAATTTTCTTATAAAGAATGTACGTAGTCACCTCAAAGTAAAATTCTGGAATAAAATAAATGAAAACAAGTTCAGGGGATGCATAGCCTGATATAAGACAACATCCTAGCAAGCCTTCCCACTACACATCTGTGTTACAGTAGCTCAAACATCTGTCTACTAGGACCAGGCATGAGGGACATACAACTGGTGATGACAGTTTCTACCCTAAGGGGAGGGTCCCAGAAGCAGAACTTTCCCTGGAAGACTTGGTCCCTGAGCTCAGTCCTAAAGGAGTGTGCCCAGGAAAAGGGGACAGCAAGAGGGCACATGGGGCCCCAGTGAGACAGGCTGGGACCCGGGACCCGGGACCCGGGACCCTTTGCCGCAGTGCTTACACCTGCGTACACACCTCTCCTCGAGCTACAGATACAAAGACACTATAGGGACCTAAAAATAACTGTGTGCATGAGCAGTGGGGACAAATTATGAACAAGATACAAAAAGACCAAAGACCCAATGGCCTCAGCTGAGGTGCTAGGGGCAAAAGCAAGGTCCCGTGCATGATCGCTGCACACAGCACCACCAGGGGGGAGGGCAGACCACTTGAGCCGCCCCTCTGGCGGACCCGTGCATCCGCCCACACCCTCGCCCTATGTAAGGAAAAAGGTCACCAGCACCCCACACCCCCTCAGCACGAGTCCCAGTAAAGCCTTGCCTGAGTTTCTCCTCTGGCACCTTATCAATTTCTGCTGATTAAAGGGTCCAAGGACCTTGGCTGGTCACACCAGGAACACAGACCACGCTGGCCTCCCTAGACAGATCCCACCTTCAAAGCTCAAGGCCTAAAACCTCAGTGAACACAAGGCAGGGTACGTCGGAGCTCTGAAGTCACATTTCGCCTCAGAAACACCGAGGTCTCTAAGGCGAGCTGAGGGCTACCAGATACAACAGCCTGGCAACACCGCTAGGATGGCTTCGGGAGACCCATCCCTACTGCCATTTTGTAAAGCTGCCGTTTCCAGATTTTCCCCCTTTAATGTTCGCACAGCCCTTGGACCCAAGGGGTTTTCTCTCCTTTCTTAATTCTTCAAAAACACACTCTTACTCTCTCAGGCCCACTGCTCTGAAGGGGCTCACCCTGCATGCTCTCAGGAAAGCTAAGTGCCCTGAGGAAGAGTGGCCTTTACGAAAAGATCAATGGAAAAGAACTAAATAGGGGTTGTATTCCTAGTGTGCACTTTTATGAGGGAGTCTGGTAATTATTAAGAAAAAATGGAAAAACAGTGGCCCAGTATGTTCCCAAAACTTTGAAATATGTATATTTTGGTCTGTTGAAATCCAAGAATGAAACTCAACCAGGTTTTAGCCAATTAATTCACACTTCCCAGGCCCATCTTTTGAATGGATGCCCCTTGGAATGACCTATGGGGTTGAGAGAGAGAGAGAGAGAGAGAGAGAGAGAGAGAGAGAGAGAGAGAAAGGGTACAGGAGGGGAGATGAGAGAGAGAAAGGGACCAGAGGGGAGAGGAGGGGACAGGGAGGAGGGAGGAAGAGGGAAGGAAAGCAGGGCTACCGCAGAAGCAGAGATGGCTGCTTTCGGAGGTGCTAAAGGTGTGGGGGAGGGACTTCCCTGGTGGCGCAGTGGTTAGGAATCCGCCTGCCAATGCAGGGGACACGGGTTTGAGCCCTGGCCTGGGATGATCCCACATGCCATGGAGCAATGAAGCTCATGCGCCACAACTACTGGGCCTGCGCTCTAGAGCCCGCGAGCCACAACTACTGAGCCCGTGTACCTAGAGCCCGAGCTCCGCAGCAAGAGAAGCCACCGCAGTGAGAAGCCTGCGCACCGCAACGAAGAGTAGACTCTGCTCGCCGCAACTGGAGAAAGCCTGCGCGCAGCAACAAAGACCCAACGCAGCCAAGAAAAAAAAAGTGCAGGGGAGACAGGAGCGTCTCCTAATTCGTGTGGTGAATGAAGTTCGCCAGCCCTTGTCTAATTCTTTAGTCAGCCTCCCTCAAGGAATCAGAAGTAAACTGACTCTCCTTTGTAGCTCCTTCCTGCAAGAACCAGAGCTGGAGAAGGGCGCAGTTGACCCCGGAACGACAGGGTCTGGACACCGCGGGGCCACTTACACGCAGGCTTTCTTACATGGTAAACCGTACGGGAAGCAGGATCTGGGGCTGGGTACAGCCAAAGAGGAGCCGACTGTCAATTAAACTGACTTTTCTGGTGGGAATGGACGGTGGGCGCCGCTGACCGGCGAGTGGTCCAAGGGTCACCTGTACAGTCAACTCCAGACTCCACTCAACATTGTTGGGTGCCGACAAGACACCAGTCCCAGGCCGTGGTTGATACACACTTGACCTTGGACAAAAGGTGCAAGGCAAGCATAGTCACCACGCCCGGGACAAAGTACACTTTTTTCTATATTTTATATCCCTTCAGGAGGCAGCCACACGCCCACGTGCCTGGAAAGGACAGAGGCACAGGTAACTCCACTTCTCCATGTAGAGGAAGCTGACACAAAGCATCCTGTCTCCATCCTCGGAGGGCTCTAAGGAGACACCCGGACAGGGACTTGTTCTCAGGACGGGGCTGTGACGGGGGTCAGGCAGGCCAGCACCTCGGCGTTGTAACCGGACACTGAGCTACCCAGTAGGTGCGTCTAACGACCCACTGCAACTACCGACAAGTGGGAAGACTGCTATGCTAGCTTACCAACGGAAAGGTGCACACAGACGCCTGTTTTAAAAAATGAAAACAGCAGTTGTTTTACAAGAGGGATGGAGCACAAACCAGAAAACCGTGGATGTAACTTAAGCTGCTAACCTGACACACAACTCCCGGCGAACCCGGATGCCCTCGGGATCGGGCGCCCTCGCCACGCAGGAGGGGCGGATTCGGATCGCGCGGACCGCGCCCCCCGCGCCCAAGCGGGTTCGCCGGGGGACAGCCTCGGGCCGGAGCGCGCGAGACCCACCCCCCCGCCGGCCCCTCCGGCCGACCCAGACCAGGGCCCCTCCACGCCTCCCAGCGCCCATCCCTGGGGCTGGAACGCGAGAGAACACCCTTGTGCGGACCCGCGGCCCGACAGCTCTGCGTCCACTCGCAGCGCCAAGCTCCACTGTCCCCGCTGGGGCCGCCTCACCGAACTCCGCCCGCACCGCGCCGCAGCCGGGCCGCGGCGGGAGCGAAACGGAGCCGCGCCCCGCAGTGCGCCCCCGCCCGCGCCCGGGCCGGCCGGGTCCCGGGGAAGGCGCCGGGGCCACCACAGCGGGCGACAGCGCCCGCGCCCCGCCGCCACCCTCCCGGCCGTGCGAGCTCGAGCCCTACCTGCCGACTACTGCCACCCCGCCGGGCGCCGAGGACGCTGGGGACGCCATGGCCCGCGCGGTGCCCAAGCCCACAGCTGCAGCGCGCGCCACCCGGGCACTGGCTCCGCCCGCCCCAGAGCCGCGACAGGGCCCGGGAGCCTGGCCCGTGGGTGGGGCGCAGGCGGAGCCTCCACCTCTACACTCCCCGCGGGCGCGCAGGGCTCCGGGCCCGGCAGGCGGGGCGCTTAGCACAGCGTCGGGTGAGGGGGGCCGCCTCGCCCATCGCGGACGCGCGGAGCATCCACCTCCCCTCGCCCCGGGGCGCGCACGGGAGGAGCTGCCGGGATGACCACGTGGACTGGACGCCCGGTGGCAGATCAGCCACTTCGGACTCCAGTAACTCACTTTGTTTTGGCCATATCCCAACGGCGCCCCTAAAGTCGGTGCACGGGGAGGGGACACCTCCAGACCAGGACAAGGCGTGACCGCTGAAGGACCCCGCAAAATTACCACTAGAATCCCCTTCCCGTGTGAAGACATTAGCACCACTTCCGTCCACACCAGCTCAAGGCCTTAAGCTGAGGACGGTTAGTGCTGAGTTTACACTGGTAGTTGTCTCTGGGAAGACCCCCTTTCTCCGCAGATGAGGCCAAGGCCCAGGAGCCTTGGGACAGCAGGCAGAAAAGCTGGGGGGCGGGGGGAGGGGCGTCCAGCAGACTGGAAGGCCGTGGAGCCCGCCGCAGCCGGGCTGTGTTTCCTCCTACCAGAGGCCTAGATGGTTTCTGCTCGCGGCGAGAAGGAAACGTCACCGCGCCACCCCTGGCTCTTTTTGGAAACAGACCGGAGGAAAGGGCATCACATGTCCCGTGACAACACTGTCCGCACAGCACAAACGGGGGCACACCAGTCATCCAGGTCAAGACGATTAGGCAGCTGTCGAGCGGAAACGCGTGACACTGAGACGAGACTCGGGTGACGCACGGAGCCCTTCCTCTGTCTTCCCCGGTCAGGAGCAAAAAGAGGAATGTCAGAGCCAGAGCAATTTCACAAGTTATCAATAAACATTTGAAAAGGCACTCAACTCACTTTAGGGAAGAGAATGAATAGTGACACAACAAAGATGTCGCTTTTCGCCCATCAGACTGGCTGAAATTATGAAGACTGATAACGTTCCCAAGTCGGCAATGAAGTCTTTCAGAGGCACACCTCTTTCCTGCACAAATGCTACAGTGGCACGTAGTTGGGAGAGCCTCAGGTGCACCTGGTGCTGAGGGTACCAGACTGCAAGGCTCCCCCAGCCCAGATCTGAGCGGTGTCCGTAGCCACACAGGAAGCACGCAGGTCAAGACGCGCGCAGAGTGCGCACCCTGTAGGGCGCGCTGCCGGGGTGGCAGCCGCTGGGCTGTTCGCTGCTCTTTAGTGCTAGCTAGCTCTTTGCTAAGAAGGTGCTGGTCCCTAGACTAGTGGCAGTTACGGGAGTCGTGAAAAAAGGCAAAAATGGAAAACAGTGCTCAGCCTTTGTTTTTCAGCGAGCCGGTACAGGGGAAGCGCACGGCCCAGGCAGCAAGGGCGGCCCCGGAGACTCCACTCAGCATCCCAGCATCAGATGCCAGAGCTCTGAACTGTGTCTGTGAGCATCTGTGCTTCATCTCCATTTATTTTGTGCTCCCCTTAGCAAGACGTGTCCTAAGGTAACTGCTCCTTTGATTTACCCATTT
Organism: Mesoplodon densirostris; assembly: GCF_025265405.1. Lineage (NCBI taxonomy): Eukaryota > Metazoa > Chordata > Mammalia > Artiodactyla > Ziphiidae > Mesoplodon > Mesoplodon densirostris. The sequence continues at coordinate 843,673 of NC_082677.1, forward strand.
CGGCTTATGAAAAAACTCATAGGAACACTCTACTTCCAGATAGCAGGAAACTCAGACCTGTGATTCAAGTTACATGTGACTTGAGAAAAGACTAATCTACTGTGTAAGGACAGGAGATGAGTGGCTGTCTGGGCCTGGGAGCGCAGGGGATGATGCCTCAGGAGGGGCATGAGGGAAATTTTGCATCGATAGAAGTATTCTGTATCTTGATTATGGTGATTGTTACACAGGTGTATAAATTTTCAAAACTCATTGAAATATACACTTAAATGAGTGTATGATATTATATGTAAGTTATACATATATACCTCAATAAAGTTGATTTGGGGGGAGTAGGATTTTGGATGATTTATATCCTTCGAGAATAAATGTTTGGTTCACCACACCCCTCTCCCACCTAGGGAAAAAAACACCACACAAAACCTTGATCAGCTGAGATGCTGGATGAGGGTACACTTGCAACATGTAGTTGGAAAAAGAAGTCATAAATAGTATGTTCTTCTGACCAGTAACAGAGGTGGTGCGTGTTGCAGCCATTCATTTTTTCTTATTTTCATCTGTGTGTGTGTGTGTGTTACCTAATTTCTTTTGCCTCCCTCCTCCTTTTCCCTTATTACTTTATGTAAGGGCTGTTGGTAGTGTGTAACGTTATAACTTGGTCATTAGGTCACAAAATCCTCAGGTGAGACTTAAACAGATTAGACATGGACACCAAGAGTGCTGCCCAGAGATGGGGGCCATGACTCTCAGCTCTTGCTCTTTCTTCCCTTCGGGGCGAGAGGGTTAGGGCCTCTCTGTGGGAGAGAGAACTGCATCTTCTTAGGAGAAAGCATGACCTTCACTGTTGTGACGTAAAAGGTCAAGCATGTTTAGAAGGGTGTTTAGACTGTGCCAGTTATTATTAACCTGCTGTCTCTGCTCCACATCCACCCTCCTATACATATTCTGTTGTGTGACGCTGAAGCTGGCTTCCTGTGACAGCCCACCAGCAGGGGGCTGGAGAGAAAACACAGGGGAAGTCGGCTTTCTCTTCCTCCTAATGTCGCCCTAACAATTGCCCGGGTGACCTCCGCTGGTTCCTCCTCCAGCTTTGTGACCTCCCAGGCACAGCCTCTCACACCCCTCAGAGGCTCCACTCCCCCCCGGGCCCCTCCTCTGCTAGTCCCCAAATCTTCCTGCATCCCTGAGTCCCAGGAGTAGCGGCCCTCCTGGCGTTCTGTGTGCTTTTCAGTCCAAGAATGACAGAACAAATTCTCCATATTAAATTCTCTGTTGAGTGAGATAGATAGATAGACAGACACTCTGCTGAAATTTCTAGGGTGGCTTCTGTGTTTCAGACTGGAATTTTGACTTGTATAAATGTTGACAGCTGGTGTTTATCAATCAATTCTATTGGAACCCAGGTAGTCTGAAATCCATATGAATCTGTAAAGAGGTTTTCATATGAACTTCCTGGTGATAGTTTAAATGTGTAATCTCTGACATGTTTTTCCCTCTTTTCTTTTAATTAGCTTAATTGAAATTGATCTTGATACACCTTGGTTATAGATTTCTGAGATTCTTTTCTTTTTTCTCTTTTTTTGGCCATGCCACGCAGCATGAGGGATCTTAGTTCCCCGACTAGGGGTCGAACCCGTGCCCCCTGCAATGGAGGTGGGGAATCTTAACCACCGGACTGCCAGGGAAGTCTCCTGAGATTCTAATTTATCTTTGAAAATTCAACTTGGGTAGCCTGAGACTCAAGTATGAGAGGAAGGTCCGTGGATCAGAAGAGGAAGCTGTTAACCTGATGAACTTAAAACTGCATCCAGCCCAGAAAACATGTAGATTCTAACATAATTAGAAATCGAGTATTATTCATTGGAATGGGTTTGCACAGCCAAAGTTTCCTTATTACAAACCTTGCACGTATAACCAAGTATTCAGCCACTGAAAATGGGCCAGATGATGGCTAAGGTAAATTTGGGACATGTTTCAGAGGCTGAATTCCTTGTGTATTTCCACTCATTTCTAAGATGAAACCACCGCAATGGCAGTTTCTTTATTTCTTTTTTTTTTTTTTTTTTGTGGTACGCAGGCCTCTCACTGTTGTGGCCTCTCCCGTTGCGGAGCACAGGCTCCGGACGTGCAGGCTCAGCGGCCATGGCTCACGGGCCCAGCCGCTCCACGGCATGTGGGATCCTCCCGGACCGGGACACGAACCCATGTCCCCTGCATTGGCAGGTGGACTCTCAACCACTGTGCCACCAGGGAAGCCCTCTTTTTTAAATTATCATTTATTTATTTATTATTTCTTTTTGGCTGCATTGGGTCTTCATTGCTGCACGCAGGCTCTAGGTGCAGGGGCTCAGTAGTTGTGGCGCAGGGGCTTAGTTGCTCTGCAGCACGTGGGATCTTCCCGGACCAGGGCTTGAACCCATGTCCCCTGCATTGGCAGGTGGATTCTTAACCACTACGCCACCAGGGAAGCCCTATTTGTAGACTTTTTAATGATGGCCATTCTGCCTGGTGTGAGGTACCTCACTGTAGTTTTTTTTTTTTTTTTTTCTTTTTGCGGTATGTGGGCCTCTCACTGTTGTGGCCTCTCCCGTTGCGGAGCACAGGCTCCGGATGCGCAGGCCCAGCGGCCATGGCTCACGGGCCCAGCCGCTCCGCGGCATATGGGATCCTCCCAGACCGGGGCACGAACCCGTATCCCCTGCATCAGCAGGCGGACTCTTAACCACTGGCGCCACCAGGGAGGCCCTCACTGTAGTTTTGATTTGCATTTCTCTAATAATTAGTGATGTTGAGCATCTTTTCATGCGCCTACTGGCCATCAAGAAAATCTTGAACTTCATTTTGTCGTTTTATTTTTCACACCAATATCATATTGCTATTCTTTTTTTTTTTTCGGTACACGGGCCTCTCACTGTTGTGGCCTCCCCCGTTGCGGAGCACAGGCTCCGGACGCGCAGGCTCCGGACGCGCAGGCTCAGCGGCCATGGCTCACGGGCCCAGCCGCTCCGCGGCATATGGGATCCTCCCAGACTGGGGCACGAACCCGTATCCCCTGCATCGGCAGGCGGACTCTCAACCACTTGCGCCACCAGGGAGGCCCTCATATTGCTATTCTTAACTTTTTTTTTTGTATTCTAGACAAATCAAATAAATATGTTGATTTCGTTTAGCAGGAAGATTTCACCATAAAAGAAAATAAGAGTTTAAAGAGGAATGCTGTGATGTCAGAATTGAATTGAAAATATCAGTAAGAACTCACACCTTTAAAAAAAAAAAAGGTATTTTCCAGCTCTGCTCGCTGAAAAAGCCCAGGCCTAACAATACCCAGTGTCTCAAATCTGATCTGAACCCCCGATGCCCAAATCTTGGTCTGTAATGCCATGTTCACTAAAAGGAACCAGGACTCCATGGAGAAACTGTTGATGTGTGTTTGGTGCAGGAAGGGTACCAGGTTGGCTTGGGTGCCCAGAGGCAAGAAAGCGTTCAGATACCAATGGGACAACATCGGTGGGCCTAGCACTCAGCCTAGAGGGTCGTTAGCACCGAGAAGACCCACTTGGGGTATCTGGTCAAATGCTCCGCTCTTCAGTGACCCCAATTTATGGTTAAGACCTGGATTATTGAAATATTTTAAAAATATTTTCGTTTCATTGGAGTATAGTTGATTTACAATGTTGTGTTAGTTTCAGGTGTTCAGCAAAGTGATTATACATATACATATACATATATTCATTCTTTTTTAGATTCTTATCTCATCTAGGTTATCTACAGAATACTGAGTACAGTTCCCTGTGCTATACAGTAGGTCCTTGTTGGTTATCTATCTTATATATAGTCGTGTGTGTGTGTTCATCCCAAGGTCCTGATTTATCCCTCCCCCTAAAATATTTCTTAAGAAGTAAGTATATAAAGGTTTAAGAGAATAAAGGCCATAGTATTTATGTTTTTGAGTTAAGAAAGGATCTGTGCATACATGGTAATGCTTAGTGTTCGAGAATTTGGGTCTCAGGGACAGCCTTGTAACTGCTATAAAAATGTGTATTTTTGGGGGGGAACCAAAGACTGAAGACAGTTTGTATTTTAGGGGGGAGACTTTTGAGGAGACAGAAACATGTACCTCAAAACTAAAGGGTTCCTCTCTATTTTCATAAAGCACATTTATATCCACGGTCCCATGAGGTCTAGGAAAGCTTAAATTACACTATATTATTCATACTATATAACACATATAATACATTGATATTATTATTTTAACAAAGAGTCGGCATTTTGGAAGCTAGAATTTTGAAATATATCCCTGATAATTCTTTTTCCTTTTCTCTACCTATTAAACTTCATTTGTTCATTTTCACCAGTAATAGAGGGATGATTTTCTACAGGACCTAGAGCAAGTGATAAGCCATTTCACACCTTTCTGTAAGTAAGAAAAAGGCATTTTTTCCTTAAGACACTATATTCCCACCCCCAGAAAATTGTCATACTATACTGATGTTTTAGAACAAGATACTTTACTGCCATCTTCTGGAAAATTGTTTTTATTATTATTATAAGCAGCAAATCTATGAAACCTATTATGTGAATAACCCCGCCTTAGATGTAGCCCCCTTCTGCAGTGCACAACCTGTACAACCATATGTGACAGAGGCTGTGATGAGTATAATATCGTCTAGGGAATCCATGTGCTTGAATGTAACTGTGTCCAGATAGATTGTAGCTCCTTGTCAGAAACTCAGCATTTCATAACCATTATAATCACTATGGCTTCTGTCCAGATGATTTCTCTTTTTTTTTTTTTTTTGGCCACACGCGCAGCCCCTTGTGGGATCTTAGTTCCTCAGCCAGGGATTGAACCCGGGCCCTCAGCAGTGAGAGCATAAAGCCCTAACCACTAGACTACCAGGGAATTCCCTCCAGATGATTTCTGAATTCACTCAAAGAAGATGTCACTCAAGGATTTCATCTCTGCCTGGGCTCAGGATTCTGGGGGTGGCAGGAGGCTCAGGGTGAGAAACCAAGACAGAAGGTAAGGGGCTCAGTCAGCCAGCAGGGGGTCTCAGTTAAGCAAGCAGGACAGGTAGGACCGTCACCCTGAGGGACCTTGACTTTCTTTTCTGGGGTTGTAGAGAAAGTACTTAGATCTCCCTTTCAAAGTCATTGCTGGATAGAGACACATTTGCAATAAAAAAGAGAGATTTTTCTTGCCTTTTGACGCAGTTCAACCATGTTATGTACAAGCCACCTCAAAAAGACAAAACCTGACATCTTCCCAAACCACCCCCATGCGCCCCCGGCATTAAACAAACCCACTCAAACACGAACCGAATGAATGTGTCGACTAACAGTGTTTCAGTGAAGTGATATCTAGTTCTTCATACGGAGAATTTTGAAGAGCACATGTAAATACAGCAATAATTCATTTCTTGGAAATTCCCTGGCGGTCCAGTGGTTAGAACTCGGCACTTCCACTGCAGGGGGCACTTCAATCCCTGGCTGGGGAACTAAGATCCTGCAAGACAGTCGGCATGGCCAAAAAAACAAAAAATAAAAACAGTAATTCATTTCTCAACATTCTGTATTGAATTATTATAGATATTTAGAAGAATTTATCTCACACATATTTTAAAAAATACTATCAGATCACTAATGATTCTTTAGATCATGCTTTGGCGCTTACAAACAACTATAGTTTATTCCAACTGTTTTCAGGTGCAGTCAAGTGAGTTTAATGTTCTCTGCATCCTCCCAGCACTGCCCGTAGACCCTTGTGTGATGATGGAAAAGTTCTGCACATGGGTCTCCGACACACACCTGTGGAACGCAGCTAATGAGACTAAGGAACTAAATTTATAGTTGATTTAAATTGAGGGCTTCCCTGGTGGCGCAGTGGTTGAGAGTCCGCCTGCCGATGCAGGGGACACGGGTTCGTGCCCCGGTCCGGGAAGATCCCACATGCCGCGGAGCGGCTGGGCCCGTGAGCCATGGCCGCTGAGCCTGCGCGTCCGGAGCCTGTGCTCCGCCACGGGAGAGGCCGCAGCAGTGAGAGGCCCGCGTACACGAAAAAAAAAAAAAAAGCCACCTAGTATGTGGTACTTTGTTATGGCTGCCCTAGCAAACTAGTACTCAGTGACTAGGGAAGGGCTTCTGGAGAGAGGTGGCCAGGCTAAGAGGACAGTAGGAAAGATCATTTTAGGAAAAGAGAATAGTGTGCCGTGAAGGCCTGGAGGTGAGAGAGACTTGAAAGCGAGTATGGCCGGGGCACGACGTGCCGGCGAGGAGGGCAAGGGGAGGGGTGGTTATGGACATTTGTCCGTGGACATTGTTGGCTGCCCAGCATCTGACACCCTTTGTATTGTAGGAGGATCCCAAAATGGGTGGGAGGAAGCTTCGGGGAGCAGATACCCTCCGTCTGAGCTCCCTGGAAGCCAGAACACGGCCTTTGACCCACACACAGCAAGCTGGCATTCCCATCTGGGGCTCAGACCCAGGAAGAAGGCAGACAAAGGGCACGGTGCTTAGAAACGGTTCACAGTGGCTATGATGGAACCAGGGTCGAGTGGTAAAGTGGTGCGTGCCAGAGCACAGCTGTGTGACAGCGCGTCCACCGGCAAGAAGGCCTCAAGGTACTGAGATGGCAGGGCCACCGCAGCAGGCTAAGCAGGGCGACCAACTGGTCCTGGTTTGCCTGAGCAAACGGGGAGGGTTGGTCATGACTTCGGCAGCTCGCTCCCGTGAGACGACTTTGGCTGGGTCTTGCCTGCCTGAGCTGCTGTTGCTTTTCCAAACTTTGTTCCTCAAGCTCTCTGACAATTCTGAGTTACCCAATAACATTCCAAAAAATTCCTTTTCTGCTTCAGTTAGCAAGAATTGATTTTTCTTGGCTGCAACAAAGAATCCTGTGTCCTGACCCCTGAAGAGCCTTGTAAGGCACAACATGGACTTTAGACTTTGTCCAGAGGTCAAGGCCAGTGGGGAGAGAGGGCACCAAAAGGTCCTGAGCACAGAACAAGGTGGTCAGATCTTCACTGAAGGGTGACCACTTTGGCTGCAGTGTGGAAAATAGACTGAGTGACATCAAGAGAGAAGATGGAAGAGTGCAGAGGAGGCGGTGAGAAGAGCCCGGAAGTGAAGGAACCCAGGGGGCAAGGGCACCCGCGAGGCCTGCTTTTAACTTAGTCCCTCTTTAAAGGCCCCGTCTCCAAATACTGTCACAGTCTGAGGTCCTGGGGGTCAGGGCTTCCACATTTGAATCTGGGGGCCACGATTCGGTCCCTAACACCTGGTGTACGTGAGGTCTTGTGGATCTACCACTATCAGAGCTCATAACATAGTTTTATAGTTACTGTTTATTCGTCAAAGTTTACTCAAGTACACCACAGGTGTTACCACCACTGGATTCCCACCCTAGCTTGGCAACACTTGGCTTATCTAATAAGTAATTTATTAGGCCCTGTGAAAAGCTTTCACCTCTTCTGCCCAGAAAAACAGCACAAAATGCAGTGACTGTCTGCTGCCTAGCCCTCCAGGTTGGAAGTGATGGAAACAAGAATCTCTGTTCTCTCTGGAGCTTATACTTTAGTAATATGATCTATGTGACCTTAACATTTTGTCTGCCGATGTAGGCATGTGCTTAATAAATGGTAGCTTCAGTTACGGCATGTAGGATCTTTAGTTGCAGCATATGAGCTCTTAGTTGTGGCGTGCGGGATCTAGTTCCCTGACCAGGTCTCGAACCCGGGCCCCCCTGCATTAGGAGTGTGCCTTGCTGCAACTAAAGATCCCGCGTGCCGCAAGGAAGATCCCGCACGCCACAACTATGACCCGACGCAGCCAAGTAAATAAATAAATATATTTTAAAATTAGTAGCGGGCTTCCCTGGTGGCGCAGTGGTTAAGAATCCGCCTGCCAATGCAGGAGACATGGGTTTGAGCCCTGGTCCGGGAAGATCCCACATGCCGTGGAGCAACTAAGCCCGTGTGCCACAACTACTGAAGCCCACGTGCCTAGAGCCCGTGCCCTGCAACAAGAGAAGCCACTGCAATGAGAAGCCTGTGCACCCCAATGAAGAGTAGCCCCCGCTTGCTGCAACTAAAGAAAGACTGCATGCAGCAACTACCCAACGCAGCCAAAAATAAATAAATAATTTTTTAAAAAAAGATCCTGCATGCTCCAACTAACAGCCTAAATAAATAAATAAATAAATAAATAAATATTTTTTTAAAAATCGAGGGAGCTGCAAATTTATAGCCTGGAGATCTAAACAGATAATGAAAATGGTTGCCATATATCGAAGTGTAGTGATTTGAAGGGCTCTACAGTGTTCAGGAATTAATTCACCAAACATGTAGTGAACAGCTACTTTGAGCCAGGCTGGGTAGCTAGATACTCTCAAGAGCTGTGTAAGACTTTACCAGATCTCCAAGCCGACAAGCTAACAGGGTGTCCTGACAGCTGGCAGAAACACCTGGTCAGAGACAGAGGACCTTATTGTCACAGCCCAGCAAGCAGCCTGAGCTTCACACTCCCTCTGCCCGCTCACCTCCCCAGTCCCACAGGGGCAGCGCAGGCGGCTGCTGCATGCACAGTGAGGTTGTGTCACAGCTGAGGGACCCTAAACTTTGGAAACGTCAGTTTTTTATGATGAACTGCAGGCCAGCACGGTGCTCAGAGAGGGCATAACCCGCCTTTTACACTGGAGGGAGACAACATCTCAGTCTTCCAAAGCTGTTCCCTATACAAACATCGTCAAAAAATACTCGTATTAGTCGTATGAGTATTAGAGAATACGTATTAGTCGACACAGTGGGAGGGAAATGACTTTAAGGAACCAGCTCAGGCAGCTGTGGGAGTAGCCAAAGACCCAGGGCAGAGCTGATGTTGCAGCTGAGTCAGAACGCGTCTGAGGCAGAATTCCCTCTTCCTTGGGGACCTCAGTCTTTTCATTCTTAAGCCCTTCAACTGATTGGGTGAGGCCCACCCACATTATGGAGAGTCATCCGCTTTGCTCAAAGTCTGCTGATTTAACTGCTGTCACATCTGAAAAACACCTTCACACCAACAACATGACTGGTGTTTGGAAAAAAAACTGGGTACCATTGTCCAGCTGACAATTACATTAACCATCACAATGGTCCAGAACAGAAGCGAGAGACTCATGGAGAATTGTCTCTCAACATGTACTTAAAGTTTAAAACTCACTAATTACACTGGTGTCTTTAGACACCTCCCCGCCAATTTATCTTGAAAATTTAAGACAAACTTTAATGATGTGAACCGGTTAAGAACTTCATTCCTCGTTCTCTTGCTGAGCGTCACTCAGGCTGGGTGCCAGCTTTGGCGCGTCTCGGGCCGCCCTCGACGTGTTCAGGGCAGGAGCACAGGGCAGGACAGGACCACGAGGTGTGCGGGGCCACGCGGGTGGCCTGGGCTCTAGCCGGGACCGGGGGGAACCGCGGTGGGGGGGTCCAGACAGCCAGCGCTGCCCGGACGCGCTTCCAGGGCTCACAGGCTAGTGCGGCGGCCACCGGAGCTATTCACAGCAACCAGCACCACCCGCCAGTGATCTGCCTTCCGGATGATTTCATCAGGATCTAGGAGACGTTGGCTTCCCCCCAGTTCCTGTCCCACGCACCGCACGCCAGGACCGCCTCCGCGGGGCCCCTCGGCTCTAGCTCCCTCCCCGGGGCGGCCCCGCCCCTCTCCGCTCAGGCCCCCCCACCCTCCAGGCTCGGCCCCGCCCACAGGGCTCGCCCCGCCCCCGCCCCGCCCCGCCCCGCCCCCTCGCGGAGCACTGTGGGAGCGGCTTCCTTGGATCCGCGCGTGGCAACGTCCCGGCCGCGCAGCTCTCAGCCGAGTCCCGGAAAGGCCGCGCCAAACCCGCAGCCCTCGCGGTCTCCCTGCTCCCGTCGCCGCGAGGTAGGAGAGGGCCCGGGGCGGCGCGGGTGCCCGCCGCCCTCTGGGTGGGCCGTGGGAGGGGGCGCGGGGGCTCTGCCCCTCCCCCGCCGCCGGCCCGTGCGGCCCCGCCCGCAGCCCGCGCGCGGCCCTCGAGCCCCTGACCCAGCGTTCGTGACTGGAAGCTCGGAAATCCCCGGGAAGGCTCGGCGGGTGAGGGAGGCAGGAGCTCGGGCCCCGTCTCGCGGAGGTGGGCATTCCTGGGCCGGAGTCAGTCCGCTCCACTGGGCGGCCGGGCTGTCCGGTGCGGCCCCCGGGGGGGCGGGAGGCCGCCGGTGGGGACGGGGGCGGGGCCCCGGGGAAGCGGGGTGGGGGGCGCTTCCCGCGCTCAGTCCAGACGGCGCTAGCCCGGGAGCTGCCTTGGCAACAGAACCCGGGAAACCCGGTCCGTGGCGGACCTCCGCCGCCTTAGCTGTTCTCTGGGTGCTTCACCTTTCCCCACCGCACCCTACCCTCCGCGTCGGTCAGCCCGAGTCTCTCTCAGATCTGAACTTTTTTGGTTTGGGGACAGCCCAGCAGAAAGGACCTTCAGTTGTAAAAGTTGCTTGTTGTTCTGAGAGACGTGTAAGCTAAATTGACTTAAATGGGACTTGTAATTAGGTGGTTCCTGTTGAGCACAGTGGTCCTCACAGTGTGGTCCCCGGAGCAGCAGCAGGAGCAACGCTTGGGAACTTGTTAGAAATCCACATTCCAAGGGGTGGAGGGGGGTGATGGCGACTCCCACCTGAGACTTGGTGAATCCGAAACCGGTATGGGGGAGTGGCAGTCTGATTTTAACAAGCCCTTGGGTTTCTTCCGTTTTTTCAAAATTACTTTGCCTATCAGTTTAGCATAGATTTGTTTGTTGTTGTTTTGGCCGCTCGGCATGGCACGTGGGATCCTATTTCCTGGACCAGGGATGGAACCCAGGTACCCTGCAGTGGAAGCGTGGAGTCCCAACCACTGGACCGCCAGGGAAGTCCCAGCCGTTGGGTTTCTGACACACGCTGATCTCTGAGAACCACTGGTGTCCCATTACCTGACCTAAAGCTTTTAAGTTAAAATATTTTGTATGTCTTCTACCACTGACAATATTTGGGGGGGTTATTTTGGAATGAACATTTCTATATGATTGACATTTGCTCTCATGGTGAATTTTCATCTCCATAAAGTAATGAGAACTTAACTCAAAACACCTAAATCTAAGAGCTAAAGCCATAAAACTCTTAGAAGAAAACAGGTGTAAATCTTCTTGACCTTGGATTAGGCAGTGTTTTTTTTTTGTTTTTTGTTTTTTTTTTGCGGTACGCGGGCCTCTCACCGCTGCGGCCCCTCCCGCTGCGGAGCACAGGCTCCGGACGCGCAGGCTCAGCGGCCATGGCTCACGGGGCCCAGCCGCTCCGCGGCACGTGGGATCCTCCCGGACTGCGGCACGAACCCGCGTCCCCCACATCGGCAGGCAGACTCTCAACCACTGCGCCACCAGGGAAGCCCGAGGCAGTGGTTTTTTAGCTGTAAGACCCAAAGCACAACCAACCAAAGGAAAATATATGTGTGCATCATCAAAATGAAAAGGACACTGTCAAGAGGTGGGAAGAGTGCACAGAATGGGAGAAAATAGTTGCTAGTCATTTATCTGATAAGGTCTAGTATCAGGAACATATAAGGGATTCTTTTTTCTTTTTTGGCTCTGCCAAGCACTGAGTCCTAACCGCTGGACCGCCAGAGAATTCCTCAGGGTTCCGTTTTCTCAACATCCTCACCAGTGCTTATCTCTAGTCTTTATTTTTCAGGCTGCTCCACACGGCTCATGGCATCTTAATTCCCTGACCAAGGAATCAAACCAGGACCCTCTGCAGTGAGAGCATGGAGTCCTAACCACTGGACTGCCAAGGAATGACCATCTCTAGTCTTATTTATTTATTTAGGCTGCGTTGGGTCTTTTTTTTTTTAATTTTTGGCTGTGTTGGGTATCCGTTGCTGCGCCTGGGCTTTCTCTAGTTGCGGAGAGCGGCGGCTACTCTTCATTGCAGTGCATGGGCTCTAGGCACATGGGCTTCAGTAGTTGTGGCTCGTGGGCTCTAGAGCGCAGGCTCAGTAGTTGTGGCGCACGGGCTTAGTTGCTCTGGGGCACGTGGGATCTTCCCGGACTAGGGATTGAACCCGTGTCCCTTGCATTGGCAGGCGGATTTTTAACCACTGCACCACCAGGGAAGTCCCAATCTTTTTTATAATAACCATTCTAACTAGTGTGAGCTGAAATCTCTTTTGATTTCATTTCCCTGATGATTAGTGATGTTGAGCATCTTTTCATGTACGTATTGGCCATCTGTATGTCTTATTTGGAAAAATGTCTACTTAGGTCCTCTGCCCTTTTTTTTTTTTAAGTAATTTTTTTTGACCTCTTTCTTTTTTTTTTTTTTTTTTTTTTCCCGGTACGCCGGCCTCTCACTGCTGTGGCCTCTCCCGTTGCGGAGCGCAGGCTCCGGACGCGCAGGCCCAGCGGCCATGGCCCACGAGCCCAGCCGCTCCGCGTCATGTGGGATCCTCCCGGACCGGGGCACGAACCCGAGTCCCCTGCATTGGCAGGCGGATTCTTAACCACTGCGCCACCAGGGAGGTCCCCTCTGCCCATTTTTTAATCGAGTTTTTGTTGTTGTTGTTGAGTTGCATGAGTTCTTTATATATTTTGGATATTAATCCCTCATCAGATATATGATTTGCAGATACTCAGTAGATTGCCTTTTCATTTTGTTGATGGTTTCATTTTCTGTGCAGAAACTTTTAAGTTTGGTATAGTCCCACTTATCTATTTTTAGTTTTGTTGCTATTGCTTTTGGTGTTAGATCCAAAAAAAAATATCACCAAGACCGATGTCAAGGCACTTACTATCTATGTTTACTTCTAGGAGTTTTATGGTTTCAGGTCATTAATCCATTTTGAGTTGATTTTTGTTTATGGTGTAAGGTAGGGGCCCAGATTTATTTTTTGCATGTGGCCGTCCAGTTTTCCCAGCACCATTTATTGAAGAGACTGTCCTTTCCTCACTGTATATTCTTGGCTCCTTCGTCATAGATCAGTTGACCGTATATGCAGGGGTGTTTTGGCGTCTCTGTTCTGTTCCATTGACCTTTGTGTCTGTTTTGATACCTAGTTTTAAGAATTTGACATGAAAAAAAGTTTAAGCCATAAACACATGTAGAGATAAATTTGACCAGAAAGGTTGTTAAATAGGTATACTTTATTTCAATTAACAATTATTTCTTATTCGAAGAATACATTTACAGCAGTGATTTTTCATAGGTATAAATGATGCAGAATGTACACCTGGCCCCAGAGACAGATGAAGATGATCTTTATTCTGGTTATAATGACTACAATCCAACCTATGATACCGAGGTAAAAAAAAAATTTTTTTTTTTTTTTTTTACATTGGTCTTTGCTAACCAGCTGGTTCATGAAAATTTTGGATTTGAGGGTTCTGCTTTATCATGCTTTTAGATTAAGTAAGTTGATTAAAAGCCTAGAAAAGTGCTATTACTGAAGACTGTACTAACTTCTACCAATAGTAATAATTGCAGCATAAAGATGTGAAAAAGTTTATGGAAAAGAATTAGGATCAATTATATACTTGTATTCTCCTGTACTAATTATCTGAATATGTAAGTTAGAAGACTTAGATCACTTGAAGTACCTAAAATCAGTTTTTTTAATGCTCTAAATTTGAAATGTCGTGTAGTTATTTTTCTTCTTTGAATTAAATTATACAAGTATTTTATAGAAAAATTAGAGAATAGAAATAAATATAAAGAAAAATTAAAATCATAGAAACTGTCTATGAAACCACCCAGAAATAAACCACCCAGAGATAAACATTAACTAACTTACAGTGCTTAACGCTAAATGTTTCCCTACGCACATATGTATGTGTATATGTATACTGTATCTCTGTATGTTTTTGGATAAAATGGTATCATACTGTGTGTACTGTTTCGTAACCTGCTTTTTCCCTTTTATGAATATTCGCTTTTGTCAACAAACCTATATCTGCTTAATATTTAGTAGTATAGTAATTACAGGATGAAATTGTTACTAAGACAAATACTTGAATATTTTAAATCTGTTTACATTATTGTGAGAGTTATAGTTTCCAAACTGTAAAAGACAAAAACCAAACAAAACTCTTTTTAAAGTTATCTTTAATTAGCTTGTGAAGAAAAGTTAGGATGAAGTATGTGGGCATTAATTTACTTGCTAGTATTTAAGAATCAAATATTAGCATTTAGAGGACTTTAAACTGATTTAGGAAATCTCATTCTAGAGTGTTTCATATGGCTTTCAGTCATTTTTGAATTGTTTTTTCCTCTGGAGAAAAATGTTTGCCTGTGAATTTGAGACCTAGAGAGAAAGCAAGAAAAGAAAATAGAAATCATTCACTTACTCTATATGAAATAAAAATCTAGGAGATACTGTTCATCATAGAAAATTTGAAAAATACATAAGATTGGAGAAAAAAATAAAATGACATGAATACTATTACCTGAAGATCACCTGTATTAGATATATCACCCGACGTTTTGCTGTATTCCCTTGTCTTTTAATATATTCAGGTTCTTCCCTCCCTGTATACAAACACTTATACATACACGGATATGATTACATAGACTAGTTTTAAAAAATTTGTATTAAAGCATGGACATTTTCCTAAGCTAGGGTAAATTATGAAAACCATTGAATCTCCCCCTTTCTCCCAGTTGTAAAAGTTATATGTATAAAAAAAAATATGTGCTCATTGTTGAAAAACAAAATTACCCATAATACCAGCAGTCAGAAATGAGTACGGTTAACATTTTGTTGCTTTGTCTTTCCTTCATGCATACACATACAATTTTCTTTTAGCATGTTTGGAATTGAACTAATGTTTACTTTTCTGTTTGCTTATTTACATTCGGCTACATCATAAACAAAGTTTCCTGGTACTAAAAATTTAAATATAATTTTAATGGCTGCATAATACCGACTATATACAGTTGATTATTTTCTGACTGTAGGATAATTATAGTTTTCTGCCCCTATTAATAACAATAGCACAATGAGCAATTTTATGCATAAATAATTTTCTCTATTGTGATCAAACATTTCCTTGGGTAGAGTCCCACAAGTGGAATTAATATATCATCATGATCATTCTTAAAAACATCAGAGAAACTTCCTAACTCTTCAGGTCATCACAGCGTGGCTTCATTATTTAACTTGAGGCAAATATTCAGAATATAACACACAAAAATAAATCACACAGTAAAATAAAAAATTTGGTTTACCCATGGTTTTCTTTTGATTAATTGGTGTAAATTAATATATAACTGAATTACTTGAAACAGTTGCTAAGGTGTTCATAGATTATGCAAATTGTTAATCAAATCATGAACAAAGGAAAAAATGACAAAAGTTGTGTTGATTTGGTATTTGTAATTGGAGAATTTGTTGACAATTTTTAGTTTGTCATTGAGACTTCACTGAGCTGATTAATCAAATTTTACTAATAATTTAGGAATATTGGAAGGCTTTTCCTAAAAGATGTGCCAAGGTAGTATAATTATTTCAAAGGCAGCCCGTGGCTTTATACTTCGTGTGAAAGTTGCCTGGTTTCTATGGCTGAGACTTGTGTACTTCCTTCATTTTATGTAGTTGATATGGAAGGTTATGAAGATTATTTGAAGTAAAATTAAAGAAGAATCCTTGTACATAATCACATTTAAAGTACATTGTATTAGCATCCTGGTTATACAGACATTTTACTTTGTCTCCAAGGTTTTAAAAAGCTAATTGATATCGACTCCATTTTTTTGTGTATTGTTTGTGTTTGTTTTTTAATAATCAGCAAGTATGTTTCTGTGGGAAGTAGATTGCAGTAAATCAGAGGTGAGTGTGAGAACTGAGCACAGATGTATGGAGGGCTGGAGCCGAACTTGTGCTGCTGGAGGGACAGGGGACAAAGGCTACTTAGACTGGCAGTTGAAGAGGCTTGGTGCTTTTGAGAGAGGCTACAATGGCATTTTGTCCAGGAAACTCAGAAGCACTGGTATCTTGCACTTGACTAATGTTACCTTCCTCAGGTTCCTCAGGGAGAATGTGAGCATAGGTCAGGAATCAGCAAAGCACAGTAACGTTTTATTTCAACGGAGGCTTTGGTTCCAAGTGGCATCACAGGTTGGACCCACTGGAGCCTAGGCTGGCTCTAGTCTGAATCTCAGACTTTACCTCTCCCGTGAGATGAAAAGCCATTTTCACTTGGGCAAGCAGAGATGAAACCAGAGCAAGTGTTTGCCCCATTTCTGGGAGAGGATACAGCCTTTTCTGTCCTAAGGTCTTCTCAGGTAAGGCTCCTAGCCATGGTCCGGAATACGGAAGAAGAGAGGGGAGGGAGAGAGGGAAAAAGGATGGGGGTGATTCTCTGTTCCTACTTCTCCAGCTGCTTGGAAAAGAGAAACAGAAGAAAGGCCGTATCCTTGCAGACTTGATCTTTTAACCACGTGTGTTGATAGCACCCATTTAAACAGTAGCCAGTGAAATGGCCTTAAACTTGACTGACATTGTCAGTACTCCTCTCCCTAAGGGGGGAAGGGGCTTTGGCATTTTGTACAGTGTAAAGGGGGATTTGAGGACAGGAGTCCTTGAGCCCTACCTGGATGTCAGGAGATGGAGGAAGATGGATTATAGAGGATCGTGAACACCAAACAGTCGAGGTTAAACATTTTTAAAAATTGTCACTTCATGTTGAATGTTAAATTTGCCTTTTCGTTTTAGGAATTGGAGAATGACACAGCTTTTCAGCAAGCTGTGAAAACTAGTCACGGCAGAAGACCTCCAGTAAGTGAATTTTTTTTATTGTGGTAAAAAACACATACTTTACCATCTTAACGGTTCTTAAAGGTACACGTTGGTAGTGTTAGATTAATTCCCATTGTTGTGAAACAGATCCCTGGAACTCTCTGTCTTCCCAAACTGAAACTCTGTCCCCATTAAACAACAACCCCCATCTCCCTCCGCCAGCCCCTGGCCCCCACCGTTCTACTGTCTTTATGAGTTTGACTATTCTAGGTACCACATATAAGTGGAATCATACAGTTTTTGTCCTTTTGTGACTGGCTTATTTCATGTAGCATAATGTCCTCAAGGTTCATCCACGGTATAGCCTGTGTCAGGGTCTCCTCCCTTTTTAAGGCTGAATAACATTCCATTGTATGGATGGACCACATTTTGTTCCATGGACACTTGGGTTGCTTCCACCTCTTGGCTGTTGTGAATAGTGCTGCTATGAACATGAGTGTGCAAATATCTTGAGACCCTGTTTTCAATTCTTTGGATATATACCCAGAAGTAGGATTGCTGGATCATATGGTAGTTCTATGTTTAATTGTTGGGGGAACCTCCATACTGTTTTCCATAGTGGTTAACGCCATCTTACAATCCCACCAACAGTGCACAAGGGTTCCAGTTTCTCTACAGCTTCACTAACACTTGTTATTTACTATTTTTTTGATAGTAGCAATTTTAATGGGTATGAGGTGATTCTTATTGTGGTTTTGATTTGCATTTCTCTGATAATTAGTGATGTTGACTGTCTTTTCATATGCTCTTTGGCCATTTGTATATCATCTTTGAAGAAATGTCTGTTCAAGTATTTTGCCCGTTTTTTAACTGGGTTATTTGATTTTTTTTTGTTGTTGAGTTGTAGGAATTCTTTATTGGGTATATGCTTTGCAGATATTTTCTCCCGTTCTATAGGTTGCTTTTTTAAAAATTCTGTTGATCGGGTTCTTTGATGCACAAAAGTTTTTATATTTGATGTAGTCCCATTGGTCTGTTTTTGCTTTTGTTGCCTGTGCTTTTTGGTGTCATAGCTGAGAAATCATTACTAAGTCCAATGCCATGAAATTTTCCCCTATGTTTTTTTTCTAGGAGTTTTATAGTTTTAGGTCTTTTTACGTTTGGGCCTTTAATCCATTTTGAGTTCATTTTTGTTTTTTTTTTTTTTGCGGTACGCGGGCCTCTCACTGTTGTGGCCTCTCCCGTTGCAGAGCACAGGCTCTGGACGCGCAGGCTCAGCGGCCATGGCTCACGGGCCTAGCCGCTCCGCGGCATGTGGGATCTTCCCGGACCGGGGCACGAACCCGTGTTCCCTGCATCGGCAGGTGGACTCTCAACTGCTGTGCCACCAGGGAAGCCCTGAGTTCATTTTTGTATGTGATACAAGATTAAGGGTCTGATTTCATTCTTTTGTGTGGATATCCAGTTTTCCCAGCACCATTTGGGAGAGACTGACCTTTCCACATTGTATGGTCTTGGCACCCTTGTTGAAGATCATTTGACCTTTTTTAAAAAAATTAATTAATTAATTAAAAAATTGTTTTATTTTATTTTTATTTATTTATTTTTTTGGCTGCGTTGGGTCTTCGTTGCTGCACGCGGGCTTTCTCTAGTTGCGGCAAGCGGGCGCTACTCTTCCTTGCGGTGCGCGGGCTTCTCATTGCGGTGGCTTCTCTTGTTGCAGTGCACGGGCTCTAGGTGTGCGGGCTTCAGTAGTTGTGGCATGTGGGCTCAGTAGTTGTGGCTCATGCACTGTAGAGTGCAGGCTCAGTAGTTGTGGTGCACGGGCTTAGTTGCTCCGTGGCATGTGGGATCTTCCCGGACCAGGGCTCGAACCCATGTCCCCTGCATTGGCAGGCAGATTCTTAACCACTGTGCCACCGGGGAAGCCCCTGTCCTCACTTCTGACACCAGTTGCAAAACCACCTTCAGCGTCGGTCCTTTTCTGAAAGGACTCGCAGAACTTGCTGAAAGCTGGTATGCTTACGGTTTATTACAGGGGAAGGATACAGGTTAAATCTGCCCAGAGAAGAGAGACACAGGGCACAGTCTGGGAGGGTCCAAACGTGGGGCTTCTGGTCATCCTTTCCCTGTGGAGCCCTGGGTGGCATTAACCTCGCAGCCACTCTGAGTGGTGACGGTACTTGGGAGGATTGCCAGCAAGGAAGCCCTCCCACCACTGGTGTCCAGAGTTTTCATGGAGGTCCGTTACGTACTGTCCTCATGGCTGCCCGTTAGTCTCCAGCCCCTCCTGGAGGTTCAGGCTCATAAGTCTGAAGTTCAGACTGTCTGGTGGCCAAAGCCCCCAGGCAAACAGGGGTGTGTCAGACAGGACATTCCAGGGGCCTGCAGATCTCCTCCCAGTAGCAAAGGGCAAAGCCAGACCTCTCTTTGGGTGAAGTCAATTCTTGACTACACATTCCACAAGCTATATTTTAATTTTAAGTTTACTTTCATTATGGAAAGAAAATTGTAGGTTAAGTTCTTGCACTTGGCTAATGACAAGGCCGTGAGCTTTTTGAGGAGGCAGACTGTCATATTGTTCTTCCTTTGCCTGCTGTGGGTCCTCCACAGATCTTTATCACATGACTTAGTAAATAAGCAAACATTGTCTTTAGGTTAGTGATTCTGGGAATCAGACAGGTGGTAATGTCTCCAGGCTGGCCCTTCATCATATTTAGAAATGACTTCAGAGATCCTCACGTGATGATGAGGAAAACAAGCCAGGGGAGGCGAGGTCTTGCACTCACCTGTAACCAGGACAGAGCTCAGGTCTCCAGCTGCCTTGAATGATATTTTCATCACACCCTACTTAATGTATTAAATGGGAAAAATTTGTGCAACTGTTATATGAAAGGGACTGGGCTCACTTAAGAGGGATAAAATTCCAGCTAGCTCCAGAGGAACTTAAGGAGGAGAATAAAATGGACAGAAATAGAAATTACAAGGCATAATGTACTATGTGTTGTAAAGAGAGTATAAATTGCTATGGGACCACAAAGATAAGTTCTTTATCGCTAGTTGGGACAATGAGAAGAGGCTGCTTAGAAGATAGATTTACAGTTGGATAATTAAGGCTGTGCACAGTTCAGATTGCCTTGAGATCTGTGAGGAAAGGCACTGTGGGGGAGGGTGCAAGGGGAGGAAAGAAAGCGGTAACGTAGGATCCAGTCCGCTTAAGAGATCAGTCCAGCGCCAAAAGTAAAAACCAGGGGAACAGATCTAGTCATTAGTGAGGAGTTAAAAAGAAAAATGGTCTCTTTCCTTCAATTTGTTCTCACAGAAAAATATTGCTGAGACCCACATCCTTCCTTTTCATGTTTTTCCAAGACCTGTTATCTGTCAATTAGGTCAAGTTTGTTAATGGTTTTGTTCAAATTTTCTATATTTTTACTGATTTTTTTTGTGTGTGGAGGGGAACTACAGTTCTATTAATGAGAAAAATGGTCAAATCTTACACTGTGATTGTGGTTTTCTTTCTTTTTTTTAGGTTTTTGATTTATGTATTTGGAGTAAAGACATTTAGAATTGTTATATTTTTGTGTTAAATTGACCCTTTTATTGTTACAAAATGTCCTGTCTCTAGTAATGCTGTTTGTCTGTTTTGTCAAATATTAGTATATTGCTAGAGCTACTCAAGCTCTCTTTTGTCTAGTGTTGTTTTTTTTTTTTTTGCGGTACGCGGGCCTCTCACCGCCGCGGCCTCTCCCGCTGCGGAGCACAGGCTCCGGACGCGCAGGCTCAGCGGCCATGGCTCATGGGCCCAGCCGCTCCGCAGCATGTGGGATCCTCTTGGACCGGGGCACAAACCCGTGTCCCCTGCATTGGCAGGCGGACTCTCAACCACTGCGCCACCAGGGAAGCCCTTGTCTAGTGTTTACGTTGTATGTCTTTCCCATCTTTTTACTTCCAGCATTCTCATATCTATATATTTAAGATGTATTTATTAGCAGCATGAATAGAGCTCTGGGTTTTTTGTTTTTGTTTTAATATTGTCAGATAATCTTCTTTTGGTCTATTTACATTTAATGAAATTACTGATTTGGTTTAAATTTGTTGCCTTAGTATTTGCTTTTTGTTTTTTCATGCCTTTTTTTTTTTTTTTTTTTTTTTTGCGGTATGCGGGCCTCTCACTGTTGTGGCCTCTCCCGTTGCGGAGCACAGGCTCCGGATGCGCAGGCCCAGCGGCCATGGCTCACGGGCCCAGCCGCTCCGCGGCATATGGGATCCTCCCAGACCGGGGCACGAACCCGTATCCCTTGCATCGGCAGGCGGACTCTTAACCACTGCGCCACCAGGGAGGCCCTTCATGCCTTTTTTATGTTTCATTTTCTCTCCTTTCTTATCTTCTTTTGTTTGATTATTTTTTATTATTCCATTTCTCCCTCTGTTATCTTGGGAGCTTACATTCTTTAGCCATTTTTTAGTGTTTTTGTAAAGATTACAATACTCATCTTTAACTTATCAAAGTCTAGTATAATTTAGTATTTTACTACTTTCTGGACAATGCCAGAATTTTACGTTATTTTCAGTTTTCAGTTCTAGAATTTCCATTTATCCATTTTTTATAGTTTTTAGTTCTTACTGAAATTGTCATCTTGTCTTTTAATTCGCTGAACATATTGACCATAGTTGTGTTAAAGCCTGTGTCTGATGTTTCCATCGCATGTTTCCCCTTCTGCCTGTGTTTCCATTTATTTCTCTTGGTTTTGGTTAGGTAGTCTTGCTCCTATGTGTCTGGTTGTTTTAGATTGAATGCCAGGCATTGTAAATGAACATTTTTAGAGATAATTTTAGGCTGTATGTCTCTGCTGTCTAGTGTGATAACCACTAGCCACATGTGACTATTTATATTTAAATCATTTAAAAGTAAGTAAAGTTTTAAAATCCAGGTCCTATTGCCTGAGCCCCATTTCAAATGCTCAACAGCCACATGTGGGTAGTGGCTGCCTTATCAGGACTGATATCTTTTACTAGAGAGAATTTACTTTTGCTTATGGCCTCAGAGATGCAAGGAATCCTGAATCACCTGAAGCCAGTTGAGTTTGAGATGATTCTAAATTGGGCTCGGGTCTTACAAGGGCTGGTGTCCTTCTGATTTCCCTTCCGGTCTGAGTGTAGCCTTTGGAGGTCAGTCAAGTCTGAATACTGGAGGATTCCCAGGGCTGCCACCTCAGCAGGCCCAGCTCCAGGCTTTATGTCTTCAGCCCGTCTTCTGTGAAAAGCTCTGTTCCTTGCAGCCTGGGCTTCCTCATTAACAGACACCCCTGGGAGAAGAGCAGCCCAGACGCAGCTCAGCCCTCAGTCTTCCCTTCTGTTCCTCAGCTTGAGGCCTTGTAATTCCTCATGGCCTTGATGGTTCTCTAATGTATCCAAACCGATTTTGTGCAAAAATATTTTTGTCCCCAGCTGCCTTAGTGGTTCTTAGAGGGAGAGATGTTTAAAACAGCGGTCCGTCAAGCCAGCAGTAGAACTCCTCTAAAAATGATGTTTTAATCAAATACTTAAACAAAGATGCCCAACAGCTAACCTGTTTAGCGCACTTTTTCACCTCTGCGGTCCTGTTTGATTCCAGTTACAAGTTTGTGATCAACATACTTTGTATCTTTTTTTTTTTTTTTTTTTTGTGGTACATGGGCCTCCCACGGCTGTGGCCTCTCCCGCTGCGGAGCACAGGCTCTGGACCCGCAGGCTCAGCGGCCAGGGCTCACGGGCCCAGCCGCTCCGCGGCATGCGGGATCCTCCCAGACCAGGGGCACGAACCCGTGTCCCCTGCATTGGCAGGTGGACTCCCAACCACTGCGCCACCAGGGAAGCCCCATACTTTGTATCTTTATTTCAGAGATGAGAACATTTAGGTTCAAAGCGATAAAATAAACAAGCAAGTAGAGGGAGAGCTGAGATTCAACCCTAGATTCCCTGAGATCCTCTGACTGTTGTTAGACCCAGCGTCTGGCAGTGATAATCATGCAAAATGAATGGTAGGCATGACCGTGAAGACTCATCTGTCTTATTGGCCCCTCAGGTCATTCTAAAGTCCCTTTTCTCCTTTAAAATGAGTTCCAGAATAGGTCTCCTTCCTGATACTTAAAATACTTGGGCTCTTTAATATTTAGAATAATTTAAAAGAAATTATTCTAAATATTATATAAATATTTCTCTATTGATGAGCCTATATTTTCTATTTCTTTTCCAGTTTTCTATTATATAACTTTATCTGAATTCTATTAACTATGTTTTTTTTCCTCCCCAAGATAACTGCTAAAATACCAAGCACAGCAGTTGCTAGACCTGTAGCTACTGGATGTGGGGTAGGTTTCCTTAAGCTGAAGATATGAAGATGCATTTTCTCATACATAAGTTCAGTTTAGGCAGACTGTTCTAAATAAGTTTGGCTACCTTTCAGCCCATGACCTGGATATATTTTCCATTTTGGTTAGTGATGAACATTATAAATTGTTGATTAATAGCTTTGAATATTTTAGTCATTTTGGTTTTAAATATAACAGAAAATATTTTATTGTCTTTTCCTACCTGTAAACCTCGTGTTTGTTGATTGACTTCTTTTCATTTTCTATATAATATAACCAAGTGTCATGTGTATTCCATTCGTATATCTTATGTGAGGTTAGATGTTATTTAAACATAATGTTTATAATTTTTAAAAACTTACTAATTAATACATGAAAAAATAAAATTTAAGAAAAACTTCAGAGGCATATAATTGGGTCTTGCTTTTATTTGAGATCGTTGGAGGAAAGATGCTATATTAAAATTCATAAAAGAAAATCTTTTAAATCTTGCCCAAAGTACCTACAATTTGGATATTTTAGCTTATGTGAAATAATAGAGGAATGGGAGAAAAATGGAGGAATGAGGTGAAATAGTGTTTCCTAGTCTTTATGATAATATTTCTTAGGGGTCATAAAAATGGTTTTAGAACCTAGAGGTCCCAGGCACTTGCCTTCCAAGTGTCCCTTCCTGTGAATGAAGAAAGTGGCCTTATACATTATATAACAGTGTGTCATGTGATGCATACGTTTATTAATCAACCAAAGCAGGTATCACTCATAAATTTGGTTTTTGGTGATGTTTCAGAATAGGAGACAGCAAGCTTTTCTGTGAAGGGCCCTGTGATTTAGGCTCTTCGGAACCCAGCTCAGCATTTTCAGAGAGGCAGCCACAGACGATGTGCAGGCAAATGGACTGCGGCTGTGGCCCAGTACAAAGGCTGAGGGTTATAGTTTGCCAATGCCTGTTTTAGAGTTTTATTGTTTGATCCTATATCCTTGGGAGATAAATGGAAAAAAATTATGTTTAGGTTTACTTGCCAATAGAATGAAGGAAAAAAAGTTATAAAGCAAACTTTTATACTTTGGTTTATAAATTTAAATGTAGGCCTTTTTTGGAATCGTTTTAACTTAGTTTTTTGTTTACTAGTCCAAGACATCCCTGGCATCGTCAATGGGAAGACCAATGACAGGGGCTATTCAGGTATCTCCATTGTGTGGGTGTTCATTTTGGGCCTTTCCTGTGACTTAGAATATTATTACCAACGTTTTTTTAAGTTGTTACTTATATAGTGACCCTGGTTCTTTAAACTGTGGGCTAAAGTTTGGACCGTTTGAAATCTTTGGTGGCAAAGTCTCTTTGGATTTATTTACTCAGGTCTCAAATGAAATCCCACTGGGAATGGACATAGGCCTGATAGTTTGCTTGTAGGATGTACTCTGGGACTTGCTTTTCCTTTGCTGTCATTTACAGCAGTTTCTGTGGTTTCTCTCTTAGGCATATAGGAGACCAACCAAAAGTAGGAGAGTAGCCAGTTACTAAGCTGCATAAGGTACTATCTAAAAATCCTTAAGAGTGCTTTTCTTTTCAAACTGGGAGTAAGTCCAGTTCGACAAGGAATCAAAATTTGATAGAGGAAAGGTGAAGTGCAGACAGACTGGCACGTGAGGAGGTGGGAGCACGGAGCAAGCCGGCAGGGGACGAAACCAATGTTAGACGCTAGGCTGTGTTGCGACGTGTGTCGTGCAGCTCTGCAAGTAAGAGGCAAGTCTTACTTAAGAATGCTCTTTAAATGATGCTTGTTCTCCTAAGGATGGAGTTACTAGACCCATGACAGCAGTGAGAGCAGCTGGTTTTACCAAAGCAGCTTTGAGAGGTTTGTTCTATTTCAGCTATTAATTTTTTTCAGATCTTAAAATTTTTAAAATGTTTTTGTATGTGTAAATGTATCACCATATTAAATAAAGTCTAATATGCCATTGATTATTTTAGGGGCCATTAAGAAAGGAAAGGGGTGATGGAAATGTTCTGCATCCCAGTTGAGGTGGTAGTTACACTGGCACGTAATCTGTCAAAATGTGCCGAGCTCCACGTCTAAAATTTGTATGTGAGTTAGAGCTAAGAGTTAAAGGTGAAAATAGTATTTAAATATATGATAAGTTAAATAATAATGTTTAAATAAAATTGTTGTGACAAAAATTAATGGTTATTATACCAGTAATGGAAAATTAAAAGGCTAATACCTAGTTATTACTCACATGATTGACCATTTAGAGTTCTTAATAGGGATAGATTACTATGGGGGAGAAATAAATACCGAGAGATATTTATTTTTGTTTTTACATGGTAACACACAGTTTTATTTACATGGTTTTATGTATGTTAAAAATCTTACCAGTTTCTTAATATGCAAAATATTTATGTAAGCATAAAAAATGTGCATTCCATTTAATAAATAGGTAAATTAAGTAGCATGTGCGCGGTTTCATATCCCTTCGGTTGTGCTGGATTGAGCACTAAAGGTGAACTCTTCACTGTGTCTCAGGCTCTGCGTTCGACCCCCTCGGTCAGTCGCGGGGCCCTGCACCGCCCCTGGAGGCCAGGAACGAAGACAGGTATGCAAATCCTGTGCTGCTCTGCTGTGGTTGTTGCACGTTCTTAACTTTTACTTCTCAAGTGCATAATCCTTATATATATGAAAAGTTCATGTCAGCAGAATAGTAACCAAAGCATCATCCCTGGTTCTCGGAACTAGCAAAAGAATCAAGTCTCAGAAAAGCAGCCCTGTGTATTCCATGCAGTTTTAGTGTAATATTATTGACTTGAAGATGTGTCTGATTTTTATATGTGCCAATATTGATTCTCTTGAAGGCCAAATGGGGTTGTACATGTAATAAGATATTCTTATTTTAAAAGGATATTTCAAAGAAAAATATTAAGAAAATGTATGTTAGTCATATTGATATCGAGAAATATAGTTTTTTATAGAATTAACTTAGTTTTGGGCCATTGACTAGAGAGTAGCTAAAAAGCTACGGTGTAAATTCAGCTGTGTACATTTACTGATATCTAAGCACCATTAGATTTTACAAATAGTGATAGCAGCCAGCATTTACCGAGTGCTCACTGTGCGATCACTGCGTGCCCTGCGCTGTGCACGAGCTTCCCCGAGAAGACTGAGCTCTTGTGTCATCAGTTCGGGGGGAGGGAAGCACGGAGAGCTCGCTGGGTTAGGCTAGTGCACGGCAGGACTGAGACTTGAACCCAGGCGGTCTACTTCCAGGGCTCATGTTTTTTGTTTGTTTGTTTGTTCGTTTTTTTTTTTTTTTTTGCGGTATGCGGGCCTCTCACTGTTGTGGCCTCCCCCGTTGCGGAGCACAGGCTCCGGATGCGCAGGCCCAGCGGCCATGGCTCACGGGCCCAGCCGCTCCGCGGCATATGGGATCCTCCCAGACCGGGGCACGAACCCGCATCCCCTGCATCGGCAGGCGGACTCTCAACCACTGCGCCACCAGGGAGGCCCTGGGGCTCATGTTTTTAAATTGTAATTCTTAAACCTCGTACTTGGGCTATTGTATAAATTACATAATTTCCCTTTTTGACTAATAAGGAACTTCTATAGAAAGTCAGTTTACTTTGTATCCTAGTTAATGGCAGCAGGTTTGCTAATAAATACATGTTATCTTACTTAAATATGTCATTTAGGATCCTGTCAGCTGCTAACAGCTGAAAACATCAGAAAAAACACACACAACAAGAATGTTTTATTATCTCCCATAACAGAAGGTCTGGAGGATGGTTAATTTAACTTCTCAATAACCTCACACTGGTTCAGCTTCTTTCTGATTCTCTTGGCTCTTCTCAAGAGCCTGCCCATCCTCATGATTCCAGGAGGGCCACGGGAGTTCAGAACCTTCCTGTAGTTGATAAAACCTAGAGTCAGAAGGTGCTCAGTCTTAGGTCCCCTTTGAAGAGCAGGGATCTTTCTGGGAGACATTTGTCCCAGGCAGACGCGTCTTCATTTCTTATTGGCCAGAAATTCATCACACATGCCTGACGGAACCAGACCTTAGGCAGGAGGGTGAGACTCTCCTGTAGCCTAGCTTTCACGTTCGGGGACGCGGGGCGGCGGCAGCCTCCTGTGGAGGCGCCCAGCAGTGTCTGCACAGAGTTCATTCTCCTGGCGGCTGGTAGGGACGGGGTAGTGACTTCCACTGTCTTCATAAAATTCTCTTACAGAGTTTTAGCGCTACATTTTTATAATGATATTTTAGGTTTAATTATAACAACCTGTAAGCAACATTTAAAGACATTTATTAGAGTGTTTCAGACAGCTTGAAAATAGAATTCCGTACTTTGAATTCTGAACTTTCTAACCTTTAGAAAGCCACCATCTATTATTAGAATTTTGCAATCTCTATAAACTAATAAAATATGTTGCCTTAATCCCAGGTTTTACTGAAGAATATGATTTTATAGACAAACCTATACTGTGAAATTTATTCCTGTGTTCTTTTTAAAAGTCCATTTGTAGAGAATTAAGAGAATTGATGTTTACTTCGATATATTTGTAGTAAAAGTTTATTTAGGCAGTGATGTACATTCAGAGTGTTGTGTTTTATTGAAAGAAAGTGGTAGTAAAACAACACTGATGTTGTGTTTGAAACATGGCTGATCTGGGGACACTTCATTTGCTACTAATGAAGTCAGGGTTTTAAACTTCCTCACCTTGTTAGAAGTCTCTGTGGTGAGTGGGGCTTCCCTGGTGGCCCAGTGGTTAGGACTCGTTGTTTTCACTGCCATGGCCCCGGGTTCGATCCCTGGATGGGGAACTGAGATGCCACAAGCCACACGGCATGGCCAAAAAAAAAAAAAAAAAAAAAAAGTCTCTATGGTATCTATTCGGTAGTAAATAATTTTTCTCTTTTATGGGGTCTTCAGTCTTTCTAACCATAGATAAAGTTTTCATTTGCCATAGAATCTGCTTTCCTTTGGGGATGGTAATGCAACAGCATGGCCCTAGAGTACCTTATCATGTGTTTAAATCCTGGCTCCATTACTTACTAGCTGTATGATCTCAGGCTTAGTACTTAACTTTCTTTCACTTTCTTTCTTTCTTTTTTTTTGGCCGCCCTGTGTGTCTTGTGGGATCTCAGTTCCCTGACCAGGGACCGAACCCGTGCCCCTTGAAGTGGAAGCACGGAATCCTAACCACTGGATCGCCAATACTTAACTTTCTAAACCTCAGTTTCCCTGTCAGTGAAATGATAGTACTTGTATCAAATATTCTTATGAAGATTAAGTGATATAATTAGGGTAAAGCATTTAGCTCAAAATTAAATTACACTTATGCTAAATAAATGTTAGCTATTTTTACTATTATAAATAATTATATAATGTAGTTATTAAAAACAGTGGCACATTTATTCTTTAAGGCCACATATATTTGTCTTATCTGTGACTTACTCTTAAAGTTTATAAGCAAATGATGGACAATGTTAAAAGTAGGTTAACTTTTGTATGTATTATCAGTGGTTGAATGACTCAAAATATACTTACTTTTTTCTTTAACAGTCCAGAAGAAAAGATAAGACAATTAGAGAAGAAAGTAAATGAGTTGGTAGAAGAAAGCTGTATTGCTAACAGTTGTGGAGACTTAAAATTGGTGAGTTCATAAACTGATAAGATTCAAGATTATGAAGTATGTGCATATGTATCTTTATGTATAAAGATATAAGCACATGTCTAGATAAATACTTTCATTTTGTTGTGGACTGGCCTTAGAGTTTTCACTGAAATAATTATTTTGAGAACCTGCAGTTGTAACTCTGCTTCATAAACTGAAGTCAAAGCAATTGGCTGATTTTGTAATTTTTCACATCGGTCATTTAAGGAGGGGAAAAAATTCCAGTGCATCGGCTGGCTAAATTTTGCAGCCTGGTGGACTGCTGAATGGGGCACACAGCCTGCTGCAGGTGGAGCCCATGGCCCACACACAGCACTAAGGCTGTTTTCTCATTCAAGCCTGACTGCTCTAAAGTATTTTATCCTAAGTAAACTGCAAAATTGTGGTTTGCTCCTTGGCAATCCAACTCTGCTGCTTTTTTTAAAATTGACTCTTTTCTTAGTTTGCTTTGTTCACATTACTTTGGTCATCATAGAACATAAATGTAATTTCTGTGACTTAGTTATCAGATCAATGAATACCATTAGAAAGATTCAGTATAAGCTACTTTTATTGCTCACAGAACCTGTGCTTTTTTATCTAGTTCTAAAAAAAAAAAATTCCATGTTTAATTAATGTGACTGTGGTCAGTCTCTCAGTGGAAATCGATAAAAAGTTCTTGGCATCCTGAGTAAGATCTGAGCGAAACTAAGGATCTATTGCCGTATTGGGTAGCAGTTATCCATGATCCATGATCCAATACTTGTCTGTATTTTGAGCATCCGAGAAACCAAACAAATCCACCTAAATTCCTACCTCATGAGATTGAATTAAAACACCAAAGACTCAGGAGTTGGGAGGAAAAAGGAAGTAGATAGACATGGTCAGACCGAAAGGGGGTGGGAGGTGAGGTAATGGAGAACCTCGACGTGGGGCAGGTGTGCTCCAGGTCTTAAACCCCATGCTTCCTCTTCTTTCCCAGAGAAGACACTCGGCCTTTCCATGCGGGAGGAAGAGCTCCCGTTTAAACAATAGAAGGGGAGTTTATGGTAGGAGCACATGGGCATCAGGGAACCCAGGGGTAATGGCAGCCACCCCTGCTTCCCGCAGACACTTCCCGAATGCACCAAATTCCGTGTGAGTGCTCAAAGGAGTTTACACAGTGTACACTTGATTTCAGGCCTTAGAAAAGGCAAAAGATGCAGGAAGAAAAGAGAGAGTCCTGGTGAGACAACGAGAACAAGTTACAAGTCCAGAAAACATCAATTTGGATTTAACTTACTCAGTAAGTATGAAGTACCTGTTGAGTACAGTTATCTTGGTGAGAATAGATTCCAGAACTCTTTTTTCTTTTTATTTATTTATTTATTTATATTATTATTATCTTTTTAAAAAATTTTTTTTCAAATTTAATCAGTTATACATATACATATGTTCCCATATCCCCTCCCTTTTGCGTCTCCCTCCCACCCTCCCTATCCCACCCCTCCAGGCGGTCACAAAGCACTGAGCTGATCTCCCTGTGCTATGCGGCTGCTTCCCACTATCTATCTACCTTACGTTTGGTAGTGTATATATGTCCATGCCTCTCTTTTGCTTTGTCACAGCTTACCCTTCCCCCTCCCCATATCCTCAAGTCCATTCTCAAGTAGGTCTGTGTCTTTATTCCCGTTTTACCCCTAGGTTCTTCATGACATTTTTTTTAAAATTCCATATATATGTGTTAGCATACGGTATTTGTCTTTCTCTTTCTGACTTATTTCACTCTGTATGACAGACTCTAGGTCCATCCACCTCATTACAAATAGCTCAATTTCATTTCTTTCTATGGCTGAGTAATATTCCATTGTATATATGTGCCACATCTTCTTTATCCATTCATCCGATGATGGACACTTAGGTTGTTTCCAGCTCCGGGCTATTGTAAATAGTGCTGCTATGAACATTTTGGTACATGTCTCTTTTTGAATTATGGTTTTCTCTGGGTATATGCCCAGTAGTGGGATTGCTGGGTCATATGGTAGTTCTATTTTTAGTTTTTTAAGGAACCTCCATACTGTTCTCCATAGTGGCTGTACCAATTCTCATTCCCACCAGCAGTGCAAGAGTGTTCCCTTTTTTCCACACCCTCTCCAGAATTTATTGTTTCTAGATTTTTTGATGATGGCCATTCTGACTGGTGTGAGATGATATCTCATTGTAGTTTTGATTTGCATTTCTCTAATGAGTAAAGATGTTGAGCATCCTTTCATGTGTTTGTTGGCAGTCTGTATATCTTCTGTGGAGAAATGTCTATTTAGGTCTTCTGCCCATTTTTGGATTGGGTTGTTTGTTTTTTTGTTATTGAGCTGCATGAGCTGCTTATAAATTTTGGAGATTAATCCTTTGTCAGTTGCTTCATTTGCAAATATTTTCTCCCGTTCTGAGGGTTGTCTTTTGGTTTTGTTTATGGTTTCCTTTGCTGTGCAAAAGCTTTTAAGTTTCATTAGGTCCCATGTGTTTATTTTTGTCTTTATTTCCATTTCTCTAGGAGGTGGGTCAAAAAGGATCTTGCTGTGATTTATGTCATAGAGTGTTCTGCCTATGTTTTCCTCTAAGAATTTGACAGTGTCTGGCCTTACATTTAGGTCTTTAATCCATTTTGAGCTTATTTTTGTGTATGGTGTTAGGGAGTGATCTAATCTCATACTTTTACATGTCCCTATCCAGTTTTCCCAGCACCACTTATTGAAGAGACTGTCCTTTCTCCACTGTACATTCCTGCCTCCTTTATCCAAGATAAGGTGCAGAACTCTTTTTTTCTTCTTTGTTTCTTGTTTTCTCTTGTTCCTTAAGCCTTATTGGACTTAAGGTGCCCAGAATTAGATTAATAATACTCTTTAGTTCATGGGACCACTCTTATCTTTGGTCTGTACAGTGATCTTCTTTAGTTAGTTAATTAGTCATTTTTAATAATGTAGTAAATATTTGTAAACCTACCAGCCAAGGACTCGTGAAGATTGCTAATATTTGGGTTCTATTCAGTGTGGATACTTTAACGAGATTTGTTTGTTTTGTTTTGAGGTATAATTGAGATACGGTGTTCTGTTAGTTTCAGGTATACAACACGATGACTTGATATTTGTATATATTATGAAATGATCACCACAGTAAGTCCAGTTAACCTCCGTCACCAAACATAGTTAGAGAGATAATGGGGTTCTTATTTATTTATTTATTTATTTATATATTTTTTTTTTTTTGGCTGCATTGGGTCTTTGTTGGTGTGCACAGGCTTTCTCTAGTTGCCGCGAATGGGGGCTACTCTTGGTTGCAGTGCACGGGCTCTAGACACACGGGCTTCAGTAGTTGTGGTGCATAAGCTTCAGTAGTTGTGGCTCGCGGGCTCTAGAGCTCAAGCTCAGTAGTTGTGGCTCATGGGCTTAGTTGCTCCGTGGCATGTGGGCTCCTCCTGGACCAGGGCTCGAACCCATGCACTGGCAGGAGGATTCTTAACCACTGTGCCACCAGGGAGGTCCCGATAACGAGATTCTAATGTGGACTTTTTGGTCTGTGATTTTAGAGAACTTCAAACTAGGTGAATAAGATAATGTTCTGTGAGGAGAGTAGGGGGGAAAAACCAGCTAATTTCTAGAAAAATTTATTCAATTCTGAAAAGACACTTCTTTGGTATTTATACTGCTGTTTAAAAGGGTGTGTTTTCAGTAGGAAAAGTCTTCATACGCTAAATAAGTGGAAAAAAGGACATTAGAACTTAGAATAAGAAGAATTTTTATATGTTTACTATTTATAGCTAATATTTTTAAATTCCATGGAGTCTTTAGATTTGGGAATAATTTGTGATGATTATTTTTTTTCCTTTAGGAACATAATTTACTATAACTTAATGATTTAAATTATAAATTTGCATATAGAGCAGCAATACTATACAAATTAAGGTTCAAGGTATTCCACATGATGTTTACTTTATATTTACAAAGAGAGTTTGGTCCACTATCTTCCTTATTCCTTTTATTACCAGCAACAGTAATAATACACATTTATTCTTTGTGGGTCTTCCTGAGATTAAAAGATAGCAAATCCATTAATTAGAAAGAATACATGGAAAATTAGGTGAAATTTAGAGGAAAGCTCCACCTGTCTTTTTTTTATAAATTTACTTATTTACTTTATTTATTTTTGGCTGCATTGGGTCTTTGTTGCTGCACGCGGGCTTTCTCTAGTTTCGGTGAGCAGGGGCTACCCTTCATTGCGGTGCGCAGGCTTCTCATTGTGGTGGCTTCTCTTGTTGCGGAGCATGGGCTCTAGGCACGCAGGCTTCAGTAGTTGCGGCACATGGGCTCAGTAGTTGTGGCTCGCGGGCTCTAGAGCGCAGGCTCAGTAGTTGTGGCGCACGGGCTTAGTTGTTCCGTGGCGTGTGGGATCTTCCTGGACCAGGGCTCGAACCCGTGTCCCCTGCATTGGCAGGCGGATTCTTAACCACTGCGCCACCAGGGAAGCTCCCACCTGTCTTAATGTTCTGGTTCATATTGGAATGCAAGGTGTTCTCTGTGTACTTCATTGCCGTGTGGGTTGGGAATCTTGATAGAAGTATCTAACTTTGTTACAGTATTTTAATCTCTAGAAAGATTATAGGCAAGAGGGGCCTAAAATGATCATTATGTGTCTGTTTGCAATATTTTTTTCTTAGGTTCTTTTCAACTTGGCCAGTCAGTATTCAGCTAATGAAATGTATCCTGAAGCACTAAACACCTATCAAGTTATAGTGAAAAATAAGATGTTTAGTAATGCAGGTAAGTGTGTATAGTCAGTTTTTCGAATAAGTATAGTTCTTTTGTACTGTTAATTTACAATTTCCTCACTTTATGCTTTCTTATAATGAAATCATCTGTGCTCTGAGCAAATTCATATTTATGATAGGGGTGCCCTGCTTAAAGATATGAAAATTCACACAAATACAAATGAAAAAAAACAGTTGGTATAAGATATATTGCCTAACAGTAAGTGAAAACAGTATTCTGTATCACAAGTAGAAGGAGCCATGGCAACCTACAGAACATGCTTTCCCTTGTATAATTATCCACAAGAGACCTTTGTTTATATTTAACATTTATATTGTGTAATTTTTTGGTCTCAGTATTAAAGTATATCAGAATATTATTTTCTTTAATATTTTATTAAACTATTACATCATATAGTTTAAACCAGGTAAGTGTACTCTTTTTGTTCCTGAGCTACAGGCGTCTTCATCCTGGGTCCTGGGGTGGGCCCTATAGAGTGGAGGGAGGGTCAGGATTAAGGAGAGCTAATTATTACCTAATATCCCCCAAGTCCTGGTGAGAAGATGTGTGGGATTATTCGAGTACGAGTTGGAAAGACTAGACAAGCTTTCTGAGTGGACGTTGCATTTGAGCTGAGTCTCAAGTTTGTAGAAACACTTTTTCTCATCAATTCATAAATGCTTACTGTAGAAAACGTGGGGAAAAAAGGATAAACTGTACATATTGGAGCTCTGGGAGATGCTGGAATAACGTCCAAAAGAAGGTCTAATTTTGAATTATCTAATACTTTTTAAGTCCCACGTTTTCTTAGAAGAACACAACTCCAGTTTTATAATGTCAGTCTATTGTTTTCTAGCCATGTTTCTAGGAATCCATCTGTCTTAAGTTCTAATTCCTTGCAGAGGTTTAGTGTGCACATACATGAAAATAGTATAACTGTTTTAAAGTGAGAATTTTAGTTAATGTCTGAAGCTTCGTAAGTTGAGAAGACCTTCAAAAAATATAAATTAAGGTCATCTAAAATATCATAGAAAAAGTGAAAAATATAGGATATTATATATTCATTAAATTTTTTTTAACTAGGACGGTTGAAAGTGAATATGGGAAATATTTATTTAAAGCAAAGAAATTATTCCAAAGCCATTAAATTCTACCGAATGGCCTTAGATCAAATTCCAAGTCTCCATAAAGAAATGAGGTAAGTTTGTAAAATTTAAGTGTCGTTCTTGAGAAACAGGGTCACTCTTTTGACGCGTTGCCAGTGGGCTGAGTGCTTTGTGGTATCTGTACATGAGAGGTGTTAGATTCTTGTTGTAGCTGTAGTGCTTTGGTCTGTCCCCTTGTGACTACTTGCATGCATTTGTGTGATGGAAGTTAAAGGTTGAAGGCATAATATGTGATCAGTTGGAATAAAACTAAGCTAATGGGCCTATATAGGGAATAACACTGCAGGCAATTAGCGCCATAATACAACTTACTGCCAACACCAAATCAAACAGCGGTTCTTTAGAACATACCAGACTCCAGAATGCAAGACTGGAAACCAAGACCTCCTTACATTCTTACTACAGCTTGAGAAGGGAAGAGCGAGAGGAAGAGGGAAGAGGAGGATGCTGGGATGTTTCTTGTTCTTACCGTATTTCAGGAGCAGAAACAGTAGATTACCTTATGGTCTGGTTATAACTATGGGAACATAGGAGGGTACCAGGATACTTACTGGTCATAATTTCTCCTAGGCACAGTACAGTGCCTCTGTGAAAGTTAATTTCTTTGTAAATGCCACTTTTCGCAATAATTTGTTTTCGAATTATGCATAATATCTCATTATCATCAGTAAATATCTAACTTACAGAGCACAATGCCCTTGAGGTACTTTTAACCCAGGTGAGGCCAAGAATTTGAGCATTTTCGAAAAAGATAATAATATTATATAGTATATGTTAAGTGCTTAACAATCCATAATCAAGAGGTAGTATAGTAATTAAGTTGAAGGAATAATTATTGAGAACAAGAAAGGTCAAGAGAGGCTTAACGAAGGAGGTATACTTGAGTTGGTTACTAAAGTGAAGACAAGCGAAGGGGTAACATTCCCGACAAAGGGAGCACTGTAAGAAGAGTCTGGAAAATACTATGATCTGATCAGAGAATTAGGAGTAAAAGGATTTAGTTGAAACGGGGTTATATTGAGGAGTGGTTAGAAATAAGGTAGGATCACATTCATTAGAATGGCTATAATCAAATATAGACAATAATTAGTGTTGAGGAAGATGTAGAGAAGTTGGAATCCTCATATGGTGGGGATGTAAAATGGCCCAGACACTTTGGAAAATAATTAGGTTGCTTTTTTAAAACGTTAAACACAAATTTACCATATGACCAATTCCATTCCTAGGTATATACCCAAGAGAAATGACAACATGTATTATCACAAAGTATTGTACATGAATGTTTATAGCAGCATTATTCATAATAGCCAAAAAGTAGAAGCAATCCAAATGTCCATCAAGTAGTCAATGGAAAAATAAAATGTGGTATAGCCATGCAATAGAATACTACTCAGCAGTAAAGAAGGAATGAAGTACTCTTACATGCTGTAATATGGAGGAACCTCAAAAAGATTATGCTAATTGAATGAAGCCAGACACAAAATATCACATATTGTAACTCCATTTATATACAATGTCTAGAAAGGCAAATCCAGAGAGACAGAATGTAAATTAGCGTTTGCCTGGGGCTAGAGGTGAGATCGAGGAATGACTGCAGATGGGCACAGGTTCTCTTTTTGGGGTGATGAAAATGACAAAGTAAGAATGTGGTTATGGTTCCACAACTGTGTTAATATAGCAATAATTATTGAATCATACACTTAAAATAAGTGAATTTTATGCTGTGTAAAGTAAACCTCAATATAGCTTTAACAAAACAAAACAAAAAAGAAGTAAAGTGGGAAAGAAAAGAAGGAAATTATTTGTGGAATGTCTTGATTGCCATACTAGGGAGTTCAGACCTCTAAAGCGAATCCACGTTTATTTTTCTCTAGGATTAAAATTATGCAGAATATTGGAGTTACATTTATTAAAACTGGGCAGTATTCAGATGCCATCAATTCATTTGAGCACATAATGAGTGTGGCACCAAACCTGAAGGCAGGCTTCAACCTGATTCTTAGTTACTTTGCTGTTGGAGATGGAGAAAAAATGAAGAAGGCATTCCAAAAACTGATAGCTGTTCCATTAGAAACTGAAGAAGATGGTAAATACATTTCACCAAATGTGAGTATGAAGAAGACTTATGTAGCCAGCTCCTGATTACCTGTGCTTCTCTGTCTCCAGAAATGAGAAAGTTGGAGTGGATGACATTTCACGTTTCTCCCAGCCCTGTATTAATGTGTTTTATCATTTTCATTTGTTATTTAAATTAGGTTGACACCAGGGCTATTGAAATAGGGCTAGAGATTATGGTTAAAACAGACTGCACAATTTTAGTCAAAAAACGAAAAGGAGAATCTTAGGAAAAATTGTCATTCTTTAATGTTGTTTTATATGGAGTCATACCCTGTGCACTTGCCTGTGTTGATACATCACAATGAATAGTAATGTCAGTTTCATAAATTGAACCTAATAGGTCTTCCTGATAGGGTGTAAGGGTGTCACAGCATAGTGGCTGGCCCCACTACTCAGTATTTAACTCTCCTTGTTCCTCTGTATTTAAAATAGCACTAATTATAACAACCTACCGTATAGGGTTGTAAGGATTAAATGAGGTAATGCATGTGAAATGCTTAAAATAGTACCTGGAACATAGTAAGTGCTGGGTAGATGTTAATTATTATATATAACTTTCATATTGAGAAAAAGTCATATATGTTGTGAAAGAAATCATCTATGTTTTCAATAGGAAGTAGCAATATGGATCATACTAAGTAATTGATGATCGTTAAAGCATTTATATTTGAGTTAAGAATTTATAATATCACACATTTGTACTAACAACCACAGCTTCTGTGTACTTGGCCCTATTCTTTCCAGCCTGACCTTGTATCAGCTGCTAGAATCTATGTTAGTTCAGTGGAGAATGTGATAGGTAATCAGAAGTAAGAAGAAAAAGTTTACTTTACATAAGGGAAAATGTTTAGAAAGATTAATATATTCTCCATTTTATACAGCTAGCCTAGTGGTGAGGTTGATTAGAAATCTAGTTCTTGGGCTTCCCTGGTGGTGCAGTGGTTGAGTCTGCCTGCTGATGCAGGGGACACGGGTTTGTGCCCCGGTCTGGGAAGATACCACATGCCGCGGAGCGGCTGGGCCCGTGAGCCATGGCCGCTGAGCCTGCGCGTCCAGAGCCTGTGCTCCGCAATGGGAGAGGCCACAGCAGTGAGAGGCCCGTGTACCGCAAAAAAAAAAAAAAAAAAAAAAAATCTAGTTCTTGATTCTTACTTCTGAATCGCTCATTTTTTCCCCCTAGGATGACCCACATACTAATTTAGTGATTGAAGCTATAAAAAATGATCATCTAAGGCAAATGGAACGTGAAAGGTAATATTTTGGGCACTTCATGATTAAAACTTAATAATGTAGTCTTAACTTCTGTAAGAGAGTTGAATATGCATTCTGATGATTTCTTTCAAAACTTGTATTCAGTATATTTCTTGAATAGTGTTGTCGTTTCACCACTTCTATACTCTACTGGATTCTTTTTTCTCCTTCAATATAATCTCAGTCCTCATGCTAATCCCAATTATTATTACTCAGTTACTCTTACTATTTCTCTGTAATTTGCTTTCCCTCTGCCTCTGGTGCAATATTAGAACTTTGTTCATATTACCTTTGTTCAAAAATTTATGTCTCTGTGTATTTTTATCATGCCCCCCAATTAAATTTCAACTCCCAAAGACAAAATTCTTTTTATTTATTTCATTTCTTCCTTTCTCCGATATGGTACCTAGTCTCTCTCAAGTATGGCTTGCACCTTCTAATATTTATTGAATATGCAACAGGTATCTTAGAAGTTATATCACATCACAGAGGGCTCTTTGTTTTTTTTAATTGTGATAAAATACACATAACATAGGGCTTCCCTGGTGGCGCAGTGGTTGAGAGTCCGCCTGCCGATGCAGGGGATGTGGGTTCGTGCCCCGGTCCGGGAAGATCCCACATGCCATTGAGCGGCTGGGCCCGTGAGCCATGGCTGCTGAGCCTGTGCGTCCGGAGCCTGTGCTCTGCAACGGGAGAGGCCCCAACAGTGAGAGGCCCGCATACCGCCAAAAAAAAAAAAAAAAATACACATAACATAAAATTTAACATAAAATTTATCTTAACCAAGATATGTAATTCTTCATTTCAACGGTAGTGGTAGGTGCATTCACATCCTGAATGAACATTATTTTATTTTTACTTTTTTATTGAAATGTAGTTGATTCACTATATATATATTTATTTTAGATTCTTTTCCATAG
The DNA here is from genome assembly GCF_025265405.1 of Mesoplodon densirostris. Classification (NCBI taxonomy): domain Eukaryota; kingdom Metazoa; phylum Chordata; class Mammalia; order Artiodactyla; family Ziphiidae; genus Mesoplodon; species Mesoplodon densirostris. The sequence goes on from NC_082677.1 coordinate 882,662, forward strand.
GTTATTACAAGATACTGAGTATAGTTCTCTGTGCTATGCAGTAGGTTCTTGTTGGTGTGCGGGCTTATTATTGCGATTGCTTCTCTTGTTGTGGAGCATGGGCTCTAGGCACGTGGGCTTCAGTAGTTGTGGCATGCAAGCTCAGTAGTTGTGGCTCACGGGCTCTAGAGCCCAGGCTCAGTAGTTGTGGCGCATGGGCTTAGTTGCTCCACAGCGTGTGGGATCTTCCTGGACCGGGGATTGAACCGGTGTTCCCTGCATTGGCAGGTGGATTCTTAACCGGTGCACCACCAGGGAAGTCCTGGTTATCTATTTTATATATAGTAGTGTGTATATTTTAATTCCAAATTCCTAGTTTATCACCCCCCCTTCCCCTTTGGTAACCGTAAGTTTATTTTCTATGCCTGTGAGTCTGTTTCTGTTTTTTAAGTAAGTTCATTTATATCAATTTTTTTAGATTCCATGTAGAAGCAATATCATATGATATTTGTCCTTGTCTGACTTACTTCACTTAGTATGATCATCTCTGGGTCCACCCATGTTGCTGCAAATGGCATTATTTCATTCTTTTTTTATGGCTGAGTAATATTCCATTATGTATATATACCACATCTTCTAAAATTCAGTCTTATAATGTAAAAATGTCCAAGTTTCTTTTTCTTTTTTGGCTGTGCTGTGGCTTGCGGGGGGTCTCAATTCCCTGATCAGGGATTGAACCTGGGCCATGGCAGTGAAAGCCTGGAATCCTAACCACTGGACCACCAGGGAATGTCCAAGTTTTGATCAAGAATCACTCATCATACCAAAAACCAGGAAGATCTCAAACAGTGAAAAAAGATAGTCCATAGATGCCAACACTGAGATGACAGAGATGTTAGAATTATCTGACAAATTTTAAAGCAATCATGATAAAAATGCTTCAACAAGCAATTATGAACACACTTAAAACAAATGACAAAATAGCCTCAGAAAAGAAATAGAGTCTCAGCAAAGCAATGATATAAAGAAAAACCCAATGGAAATTTTAGAACTGGAGAATATAACAGCTGAAATGAAAAGCTCAGTGGAGGGACCCAACAGGAGAATGAAGGGGAGCCCGGAGATGGTTGGTGACTGGAAGAGAAAATGGAAATTATCCAATCTGAACAAACAGAGGAAACAGACTAGAAACCAAAATAACCAGAGCCTCAGGGATCCCCGGGACTATTACAAAAGAACCAGCATTTGTGTCATCAAGTCTGGGAAGGAGAGGTGAAAGGGATTAGGCCAAAGAAATAATAGCTGATAACTCCCTAAATTTGGCAAGGAAAATACACTTACAGTACAAGGAGCTGAAGAAATCCCAAGGAGGATAAACCCAAGAAAATCCATGTCATGATATATCATGATTAAACTTCTGAAAATTAAAAACACAAAGTCTTTTTTTCTTAAAATATTTATTTTATTTATTTGGCTGTGCCAGGTCTTAGTTGTGGCATGCGGGATCTTCGATCTTCTTTGAGGCTCGCTGGCTCCTTAGTTGTGGCATGCGAACTCTCAGTTGCGGCATGTGGGATCTAGTTTCCTGACCAGGGATTGAACCCAGGCCCCCTGCTGGGAGTGTGGAGTCTCAAACCCTGGGCCAAAAGGGAAGTCCCTAAAATCACAAAGTCTTGTAAGGAGGCAGAGAAAACAACCCATAAGGGAAAAGCAATTAGAATGACAATGGGAAAGTCTTAATAACCTAAGCTCCCAGCTTAAGAACCTAGAAAAAGTATAAAATAATTAAGCTGTAAGGATGTATTGTACAGCACAGGGAATATAGCCAACATTTTGTAACTATAAATGGAATATAACCTTTAAAAATTATGAATCACTATGTTGTACACCTGAAACTTACATATATAAGTTTCAGGGATTTTATATATATATATTAATATTTTTCAGGTATTATGTATTTTATATATATATAATGTACATCAACTATACCTCAATTAAAATATAAAGAACCTAGAAAAAGAAGAGCAAAATCAACCCAAAAGAAACAGAAGGAAAGAAAGAATAAAGAAAAGAACAGAAATCATTGGCACTGAAGAGAGAAACAATACAGAACATCAGTGAAACAGCTGATTCTTTGAATAGATCAGTAAAGTTAACAAACTTCTAACAAGACTGATGAAGGTAAAAGAGAGAAGACTCAAATTACTAGTATTAGGAACAAAATAGTAGCTATCACTACAGACCCTGCAGACATCAGAAAGATATTAAGGAAATGCTACAGACAACCCTGTACACATAAATTTGAAACTTAGACAAAATGGATCACTTTCTTAAAAAATACAAACTACCACAACTCACTTAATATGAAATAGATCGTTTGAATAGCCCTTTGACCCTTTGAATGTTAAGGAAATTGAATTTATAAGGCAAATCTCCAGACCTATATGGTTTTACTAGAGAATTCTAGAAAATAAAGAAGAATAAACATCATTTCTATACAGTCTCTTCCAGAAAGTAGTTCATTTTATGAACTAGTATTACCCTGATACCAAAATAAAACAGAAGAGACAGAAAACTACAGAAAAATATCTTATGACTATAGATTAAAAATTCTCAAGAAAATATTAGCAAACCAAAAATACTAACAAAATAGGAAAAGAATTATGCACCATGACTAATTGGGATTTATCCCAAGACTACAAGATTGGTTTACCATCTAAAATTCAATTAATATGATACAGGATATCAGTAGAACAAAGGACAAAAGCCACATGATCATCTCAGTAAACCAAAAAAAAAAAAAAAAAAAAAGGAAAAATTGGGGGAGAACAAAATCCAAAATCCATATTGGATTTTGTTAAACAAACAAAATAAACTTCAACAGGGAGGTTGCTCCATCTGATAAAGGACATCTATGAAAAACCCGCAGTTTCCCATTATACTACTTAATGGTGAAAGACAGAAAGAAAAGTAACTAAAAGACTTACTTATCCAGATTGGAGAGCAGTAAAACTTATCTCTGTTTGAAGATCACATGATCTTGTATATAGAAGATCCTAAGGAATGCACTAAAAAAAATTTGCCACTGATAAACGAGTTCAGCAAGGTTCCAGAGTAAAAGATAAACATGCAAGAATCAACAGAATACTATAGAAGTGTGGTACACAGTGCTAGTGAGCTATCTGAAAATACCATAGAGGGGTGGTACACACTGCTAGTGAGCTATCTGAAAATGAAATCAACAATTACATTTACAGTAGCATAAAAAATAATTTATTAGGAATAAATTTAACAAATGAAATGCAAAACTTGTACTCTGAGAACTGTAAAACATCATTGGAAGAAATGCTAAATAAATGGAAAGAGATCACATGTTTATGGATAGGCACTTAGTATTGCTAAGATGGCAGTGCTCCCCAGATTACAGATTCAGTGTAATCCCTATCAAAATCCCAGCAGTGTTTTTGCAGAAAGTGACAAGGTGATCCTAAAATTCATATGGAAATGTAAGGAATCCAAAATAGCCAAAACAATGTTGGAAAAGAATAGAAAAGTTCGAGGACTCAAGCTACAAAGCCACACTAATTAAGACAGTGTGATAACACTTTGTTAGAAGCATAAAGACATACATAAAAGTCAATGGGATGGAATTGAGAGTCCAGAAATAAACTCTTACGTTTATAGTCAATAAAACTGTCAGGACAATTCCATGGGGAAAGGATAGTCTTTTCAGCAAATGGTGCTGGAACAATTGAATATGCTCATGTAAAAGAATGAAGTTGGACTTCTCCCTCACACCATACAGAAAAATTACTTCAAAATGGATCATAGATCTAAAAGTAAGAACTAGAGTTACAAAATTCTGAGAAAAAAAACATAGAAGTAAATATTATTGACCTGTGTTAGGCAGTGGTTTCTTAGGTATGAAAAAAATAGGTAAATTGGACTTCATCAAAATTAAAGACTCATTCTTCAAAGTACACCATCAAGAATGTGAAAACAGGGCTTCCCTGGTGGCGCAGTGGTTGAGAGTCTGCCTGCCGATGCAGGGGACACGGGTTCGTGCCCCGGTCTGGGAAGATCCCACATGCTGCGGAGCGGCTGGGCCCGTGAGCCATGGCCTCTGAGCCTGCGCGTCCGGAGCCCGTGCTCCGCAACTGGAGAGGCCACAACAGTGAGAGGCCCGCGTACCGGAAAAAAAAAAAAAAAAAAAAAGTGAAAACAACCTAATGAATGGGAGAAAATATTTGCAAGCCATGTATCCAAGAAGGGACTTACTTCTACAGTAGGTAGAAGAACTCTTCCAACTCAATAATAAAAAGGCCAAAACCTAATTAAAAATATACAAAGGATATGAATAGACATTTCTTCAAAACATATTCAATTGGCAATAAGCACATGAAAAGATGCTTAACTGCAGTATTCACTAGGGACATGCAACTCAAAACTGCAGTAAGATAGCACTTCACACCCACTAGTGTGATTGAATAAAAAAGATAGATATAACAAGTGTTGATGCGGATGTGGAGAAGTTGAAACCTTGTATGCTGATGGTGGGAATGTAAACTGATACAGCCACTCTGGAAAAGTCTGGAAGTTCTTCATAGACAACGTATGACCCAGCAATTTGTCTCCTAGATACATACCCAAAAGAAATTAGAGCATACATCCACATAATAACAATAAGTTATACAGGAATATTCATAGCAGCATTATTCGTATCCAGAAAGTGGAAACAACCCAAATGTCCACAACTGATGAATGGGTAAAAAATATATGATCCATCCATGCAATGGAATATTATGTAGCCATAAAATGAATGAAATACTGACATATGCTACAGTACACATGAACCTTGAGGACGTTATGATAAAGTGAAAGAAGGCAGTCACAAAAGACCACATATTCTACGATTCCATTTATAAAATGAAAGGTAAAGATTAGGCAAATCTATAGAGACGTGTAGTAGTTCAGTTTGAGTATTTAGCACAGTTTCTGTAGTGGCAGTTTTTACCCTTTCATTTCCACAGACAGTGCAGATTATGCAGCTTCAGCTGCCGAGTCCTGTGTATCTCGCTCTCCTTCCTTCTTTCTCCCTCCCTTCCCCCCCTTTCTTTCTTTCCTTCTTTTCTCAGAATGCATCACAGACCAAGAACTGCTGACCCCAAGGGCAGTCATGGCTTGCTGATCACATTTCCCAGTCGTGGTTTTCAACCTGATTTGTAAACAGATTGCTAGCATAGCTGCCCAGACAGTGTTTACACTTACATTTTAAGAAATAAATCGAAACTCTTTTTATACCATATTTCTAAATCTTTTTTGTTTGTTTGATTATAGGAAGGCCATGGCAGAAAAATACATCATGACAGCTGCAAAACTCATTGCTCCTGTAATTGAAACATCTTTTGCTGTAGGTTATGACTGGTAAGAGAGAAATTCAGTAAAACTGGATGGACATGATGTTTTCTAGTTTATACTTTTATTGATTTAAAATTTTGTTATTAGAAAAGTAAATAAAAAATTGGCAAATATTGATTTCTACTTATCAAACAAATACTGTTATATGGTAAGATTAGTGTAGGCCACTCTAAAAGTTCTAACATATTTTTCTTACTGTTCATGTCATTTTGTAAATTAGGTACTAAGGCAAGTGTGCTACATTTGATGTGTGGGTACGTAATTGCTTTCATTGTATAAATTCCAGCCTGTGCCCTCTTCCTTTTTACTTTATCTTTTCTTAGTATGTCCTTTTTCTACCTTAAATTTGTCAGTACTACTGAACTTTTTATCCTGAGTAATACCTCTCACACCTAAAAAGGCTGTTGTCTATGGATATATTTCCCAGATAGGAGTGAAGGGTTTTTAGAGCTGGAAAAATCTTAGGTCATTTTTTGGATGAGTAGTTGAATTTGTTTCTTCCACCTGGTGCGAGAATCCTCTTGAGAGCATCCCATGTAGGTGCCATTTATCCTCTGCTTGGATTCTTTTTTTTTTTTTTTTTGCGGTAGACGGGCCTCTCACTGCTCTGGCCTCTCCCGTTGCGGAGCACAGGCTCCGGACGCGCAGGCTCAGCGGCCATGGCTCACGGGCCCAGCAGCTCCGCGGCATGTGGGATCTTCCCGGACTGGGGCACGAACCCATATCCCCTGCATCGGCAGGCGGACTCTCAACCACTGCACCACCAGGGAAGCCCCTGCTTGGATTCTTACGGTGTTCAAATCATTTGCTTTATTTCTGAACATCTCTAAGGGTTAGAAAATTCTTCGCTGTATTGAATCTATAGTTGCCCTTCATGAAACTCTTTTCTATGATCTTTTGAACCAAAGTAGAGTGAGTCTGTGACCTCTTCTGCGTGGTATCCTACCAGAATTTTTAAAGTCCAAGGTACATGTACGTGGTTAGAAAACCAAGTAAGTACAGAAGAGTTACAGCTCCCGTTTTCTAATTACTTTTCATGTTTCTTCTTGGTGGAAGCAAAGTATGCTTTCTTCACCATATCCTCATTACGATTCAGATTCTCGCCGTGGAATCCATTGTCTCCCTGGTTTAGTTTGTTCTGGAGGCTTCATATTTGGCCCATGACATTTGTTTTTCTGGTGTCTCCAGTTACCTCTCTGTCTTCTCTTGCACTCTTTGCTCCTCTTAGGTTATTTGGAGTCCTCCCTCTTGGAACTTTCCCTGTCCCAGTCTCTGTAAGCTGTTGGTTCCCTTAGCCTGGTGTTGAATGTCGTCTTGGGGTTTACCTTTCATTTCTTTCCCAGGTTGGATCCTCTTTCTTTTTTATTTTTTGCGGTACGTGGGCCTCTCACTGTTGTGGCCTCTCCCATTGCGGAGCACAGGCTCCGGACGCGCAGGCTCAGCGGCCATGGCTCACGGGCCTAGCCGCTCCACGGCATGTGGGATCTTCCCGGACCGGGGCACGAACCCACGTTCCCCACATCGGCAGGTGGATTCTCAACCACTGCACCACCAGGGAAGCCCGAATCCTCTTTCTTTTTGAACATCATCTTTATTTTTTCCTTGATTTCTTCCTGAATTAGCCCCCTAAGATCTGTCTGTGCATGTCTGTAAGTGTCTAATTCTGTCCTCATTCTTGATTGATCATTTATTTGATCAGGTGTAATACCCAAAGTTGTAACTTGTTTTCTCTTAGAACTCAAAAAGCATTTCTTCACTGTTAACTAGCACTGTTGCTGATTAGAATTCTAATGCTAGTCTCATCCTTGCTATTTGTAGATGACCTGCGGTTTCTTTCTGGTAATTTTTGTAATTTTCTCTGTAGCTTTGTTCTGAAATTTCATAATGTGTTTAAACTTGTCTTTTTTTTTTTTCTATTTTCCTCTTAAGCACTCAATAGACCCCTCAATTTGCAGTCTGCTTCCTTTAATTTGAGAATATATTATATTATTTCTCTGCTAATTTACTTCCTTTTCCAGTTATAAATTTCTGTCAATTGGATTTGGACTTCCTTGTCACTGACTTTTCTTATATTTTCCAGCTCTGCTTCTGCTTTGCTTTCTGGGAGACTTCTTTGAATTTCTCATTCAACTATTCCATTTAATTGTTTTATTTTACATTTCCAAGAGCACGTTCTTTTTCTCTGGCTGTTCTTTGTCATTGTTGAGTATGAGGGGAGGTCTGCAGGCTCCCCTGTCCACTGTCCGGAGATGGCGGTCAATGGTTCCCGCTGCCCAGCTCAGCACTTCACTCCCCGTCCCTGGATCCCCAGCCTCACCTGGAGCAGGAAGCACCCTCCTCCGTGGCACTTTCTTATGTAGCCTCCTTTTCTCTGCTTCATAAGCCAGCACTCTTTTCATCCTTCCAGAAATTGTATTTCTCATGGGGGTAGGAATGGGAAATAGTGCATGCCTGCTACTGTTTTGAAGCAGAGGTTTTGCCATTATTGCTGATAGTAAGGTACGGGCTTTCTTCAAAGTTTTTTCTCTTTTCAGATAAACAGTTCCAGTTTCTCCATCCATTTCAGATATGGTGTGTTTTTCTAAAACGGCTGGTTTTCTACCTGACTGGTTGCTCGCCTAGTTTATAAACAAGTTCCTTAAAATGTCCCTGTATCTGTACATGTACTCCACATATGTTTTGATCAGTGTATAGCACAACAAATCACTGTATCCCTTTCTGTGAACACCAAATGTTGGTTGTAACCTAAGATCTCCTTGATTTGGGAGACAAGCATCTCACAGTAAATGAACTCTGTTCATCTTTAATTATACTGAATAGTAAATGTTGTTTTACTGTTACTAAATCTAACTTGAATTCTCTTAATGTTTACTAAATCATATACTTTTAATTTTCTAATGTTTTTAGCTTTTTAAGAAGATGATTATAGTTGTGTCTTTGCAATCTGGTAGTTGGTATGTAAGTGAAATTTTAAGTATTTATAAAATGCCAACCAGTCTGAGTGAAATTTTCCACTAATTTAACATTTTAACTTATCAAAACTAATTACTTTTGTCATATTAGACTTTTTAAATTTTTATTTATTTTAGTTTTGGCTGCGTTGGGTCTTTGTTGCTGCACGTGGGCTTTTTCTAGTTGTGGCAAGCAGGGGCTACTCTTCGTTATGCTGCGTGGGCTTCTCATTGCGGTGGCTTCTCTTTGTTGTGGAACACGTGCTCTAGGCTCACAGGCTTCAGTAGTTGTGGCTCGCAGGTTCTAGAGCACAGACTCAGTAGTTGTGGCTCACAGGCTTAGTTGCTCCACGGCACGTAGGATCTTCCAGGACCAGGGCCTGCATTGTCAGGCAGATTCTTTTGCTGATTTAAAAATTCTCTCTTTGTCTTTGATTTTAGATAGTTTTATTACAATGTATCATAGAGAAAATTGTTTTGAGTTGAACTTTTGGGGTTGTCTCTTAGTTTCATGAACTTGGATGTCCACATCTCTCCCCAGATTTGGGAAGTTCTCAGCTATTATTTCTTTTTAAAAGAATTTTATTGAATTATAGTTGATTTACACTGTTGTATACAACAAAAATAAATATTTATTGTTTACTGCAGGCCAGTTGGAAGTTTAGGATAAAAAGTATCTGCCTTCGAGAAATTTACAGTTTAGCTAATGTTGGTTGTCACCTAAGATCTCCTTGATTAGCTAAGTAGACAGATAATTATATTAGCAATCACAAAACATTGTAACTGCTGTTATACTAACGTAACAAGTTATGCTTTATTGTGTGCTGTGTGATTTCTTAGTCTCAGTTGCTAATGCTAATGTAGATTGTTGTCATGGTGTCATGGAAGGCTCCCCAGATTAAGTGACATTTGGGCTGAGGCTTGAAGGATTAGTAGGAATAAAAGTGGGGGAAAGGAGGGAGGATGTTGTAAGTAGAGAGAAGAGTGTCTCAAGGGCCAAGATGTTGGCAGCCCTTCTTGTATAGCTTCTTCTGGATAATTAGCCCAAAGGTTCTAAGGCATCCTGTCTGTCTAGCATGGTGGGAGCTTTGTTCCATCCTTAAAAAATTGAGAAAAAAAGTGACTCCAGTAATTTTCTGTGGGGCTTAATCCCTTTGCAGAATCCTGTTTGGGAACAGGAGGGGAAGAGTATCATGCTTCTGTCTTTGAGCCACTTGATTTGTTGATGGCAGCTCAGGGAATGAGTCAGCGTCTTAAATATTTCCCACTTTTCTGATCTTCCACATCTTTGGGTTTGTGAGCCCCTCTTCCTGGAACACCCTTCCCCTTTTGTCAAATTGATTCATCCTTGTCCCTTAAACCGAGCTCAGACATGTCTGGAATACCTTTCCTAGTGTCTCCACCCCTCCATTCCTGTATTTCTTCACCTCAGTTCTTACACCTAACTCAGTTTACAGGTCTGCTTCCCCTCGAGGGCAAGAGCTGTATTTTGTGCGTCCTGGTAGCCCTGTACCAGACGTAACGTCTCACACGTTGTAGACATTCGGTGACCATCTGCTGCGTGCGTTGTGGAATAGAGGGTTTCCCCGTTATTTTGGGGAGCCCTGCACACTGCTTTGCTGAGAGGGTCCTCCAGGGGGGCCTGACAGGCTGGGTTTCACATCCTCTCTCACCACTCCAAGCAGAGGGCTGTTTTATAAATCAGGGTTTAAAAAATGTTCTGCTTGAAGAAAGGGATCTTCTGCTTTAATAATTTTATTTTTTTAAATTATGTATTTATTTATTTGGCTGTGCTGGGTATTAGTTGCAGCATGTGGGATTTAGTTCCCTGACCAAGGATTGAACTCGGGCCCCCTGAATTGGGAGCATAGAGTCTTAACCAGTGGACCGCCAGGGAAGTCCCAGTATTTTTAAATTATTGGTCTAAGCCAGTGGCTTTGAAACATTTTTGAACCCCAGACCCTCAGTGAGAAAACGATGAAGCACCCCCCTTGCCCTTGTTATGCACAAAGCCCTTTGATATCTTTTCTCTTCTGTTATTTGAAAGGTCATGATCCTCAATTTGAAAAACATTAGTCTTGGTGCAGTGGGTTTTGGTAGCAATAGAAATTGGGCTCAAGTTCTTACTTGGCAGTTTTCTACTTGTGCGATCTATTTTTGTATCTATGACATGAGATAATGCCAGTCTTTCAGGGCTGTGGTGAGGACTAAATGTGTTCATGCTTACAGGAATTGGCACGTTGCCTGATGTTTAGTTAACAGTAGACATTCTGTGTGCCCTGGGCAATGGATCCGTGAAAGTCTGTTCAAGTTTGTACACAAAAAATTAAATATATTCTCAAGTTCTGTAGAATTTTTCTCACCATCAGAGCATTTAAGATGAAAAAATATATAGAAACAGTTTTACCTGTTACAAACTGAAGTTTTATTAATTTTAAAATGAGAATTTTATTTAAAATACCATAAATAATTAGACGCGGCAAGAGGCTAATGAAAAATTGGCTGAGAAAACGGGTTTGGAACTGAAGAGCTCTGTAACTTAATGCCTGTGTTGGAAGGAGTCAGGTGCTCAGTCCTCCAGAACACTAGGGGCACTTTTAAACACTTCTGAAAAGTCACAGTTAAGAAAACCTAGATACATTAAAACTAAATAAAATAACTGTTTTTACGCTTTACTTTATAGGTGTGTTGAAGTTGTGAAAGCTTCTCAGTATGTAGAGCTGGCAAATGATCTGGAAATAAACAAAGCAATTATGTACCTGAGACAAAAGGACTTTAATCAAGTAAGTTAAAAAAAATGTTTAGATGGAAGTTAATGTTAACTGGTCAAAGCGATAATACCGTGAAACTCCTTTCTAGATTACTGTTACCTGTGATTATTCTGAATTTGAGTAATATTTTTATTTCTACCTTAACATAATTTTCTTTAATATAGCGTGTTTTTAATTTTGACCTGTTTGTCCTGTTTCCTTTTTTTTGGCCGCATGGCATGTGGGATTTTAGTTCCCTGACCAGGGATTGAAACCATGTCTGCTGCAGTGGAAGCGTGGAGTCCTAACCACTGGACCACCAGGGAATTCCCCTGTCCTGTTTCTTAAAATATAAACGCTTGCCATGTAAAACATGGCTGCTAAATTACTAAACCGTATTCTAGTCCAGAGGTCAACCTTCCCCAGAGGTTTTCAAAGTGTTCACTGAAGCTCAGAGGCTGTTCAGAGTCAGGGTTCGTACACGGGCAGTGGGGGAGGCCAGGAGCCGGAGCAGCAGCCTGGTGCCTGAGCAGCTCTCCTGGCATCTGCTTTACGTGTTTGGTTTACTCGTTGACGTCGCGTTGGGCACAAAAGGAATCTGTCACTGGTCCCACCACTGTCCTGCCGCCTGGGGTGGGGAGGAACGGTGCTCCCCTTTCACAGTCTGCCTCACAGGAGAACAGAAGAACAGCTTTTTAAAAGGGGGCGGGGAGGGCTTCCCTGGTGGCGCAGTGGTTGGGAGTCCGCCTGCCGATGCAGGGGACGCGGGTTCGTGCCCCGGTCCGGGAGGATCCCACATGCCGCGGAGCGGCTGGGCCCGTGAGCCATGGCCGCTGGGCCTGTGCGTCCGGAGCCTGTGCTCCGCAACGGGGGAGGCCACAGCGGTGAGAGGCCCGCGTACAGCAAAAAAAATAAATAAATAAAAATAAAAATAAAATAAAAGGGGGCGGGGATCACAAAGGAGAATAAAGAGAATGGAACTTGATACCCTAGTTTATACAACCAGTGGTTAGTAGCATATATGCCTGCAATGTAGAAAACTCAGCTCTTCCACGTTTAGACCCAGAGAGTGAGGGCCAGAGGGAGCCCCAGTGTCTTTCCTCCATGCTCTCCTGGGCCAGTTTTCAGGCTTTCTTCCTATTTAAGGACCTTCCGTTTTCCTGGAGACAGGAGAAGTAACTGACCCTTTGTCGGGGAGGAGGGAGAGCGGCATCTGCCCCGAGGACGTGAGCAAAGGGGAAGCAGCCGCCCGGTCGGTGCTCATGACGTTGCCGTGTGGTGAAGGCTGGGCAGGTGCTCGTGGCGTTGCCGTGTGGTGAAGGCTGGGCAGGTGCTCGTGGCGTTGCCGTGTGGTGAAGGCTGGGCAGGTGCTCGTGACGTTGCCGTGTGGTGAAGGCTGGGCAGGTGATCGTGGCGTTGCCGTGTGGTGAAGGCTGGGCAGGTGCTCGTGGCGTTGCCGTGTGGTGAAGGCTGGGCAGGTGCTCGTGGCGTTGCCGTGTGGTGAAGGCTGGGCAGGTGATCGTGGCGTTGCCGTGTGGTGAAGGCTGGGCAGGTGATCGTGGCGTTGCCGTGTGGTGAAGGCTGGGCAGGTGCTCGTGACGTTGCCGTGTGGTGAAGGCTGGGGCAGGTGCTCGTGGCGTTGCCGTGTGGTGAAGGCTGGGCAGGTGCTCGTGACGTTGCCGTGTGGTGAAGGCTGGGCAGGTGCTCGTGGCGTTGCCGTGTGGTGAAGGCTGGGCAGGTGCTCATGACGTTGCCGTGTGGTGAAGGCTGGGGCAGGTGCTCGTGGCGTTGCCGTGTGGTGAAGGCTGGGGCAGGTGCTCGTGGCGTTGCCGTGTGGTGAAGGCTGGCCCACGGCGTGCATGGCTCCAGTGTGCTGAGTGATTGTTTAGCATTTGTAAAGCATAAAAAGACTTTCTAGGTATCTTTGTGTCTGTTCTGCCATTTGAGCATCACACCCTTGGGCATTAAAAATGCCACAGATGAAACTCTGATCCTGTTGGGATGCTGAAAAGTGGAAGTGAAGTGAGACAGATTGGTCTTTGCTATCTTGCTGGAGTCATCTGTGGACCAAAAAAATAATTTCGTGTCTGTGTGAGAAGTACTGTTACGGATGACAAAATAGAGAAAGCCATTTTCCGAGTTTTCTGTTGTTTTTTTTTTTTTCCTGCGGTACGCGGACCTCTCACTGTTGTGGCCTCTCCCGTTGCGGAGCACAGGCTCTAGACACGCAGGCTCAGCGGCCATGGCTCATGGGCCCAGCCCCTCCGCGGCATGTGGGATCTTCCCGGACTGGGGCACGAACCCGTGTCCCCTGCATCGGCAGGCGGACTCTCAACCACTGAGCCACCAGGGAAGCCCTATTTTACTGATGTTTTAAAAATGTAATTTCTGCTTTCTTTTACATCGCTGCTTTTACTCTGTGTTTCTTTTGTTGTGTATTCTAAGTATGACGAGGTAGGTATAACACAATCTTAGTTTGGAAGGAACACTTTTAGGTTAAAAAGGATTGGATTGACGTATCTCATAAGGATCATTGATTAAGATGCTTTATTTATTTATTTTGGGCTGCGTTGGGTCTTCGTTGCTGCATGTGGGCTTTCTCTAGTTGCGGCGAGCGGGGGCTCCTCTTCGTTGTGGCGCGCAGGCTTCTCATTGCGGTGGCTTCTCTTGTTGCGGAGCATGGGCTCTAGGTGTGTAGGCTTCAGTAGTTGTGGCGTGCAAGCTCTAGAGCGCAGGCTCAGTAGTTGTAGCGCACGGGCTTAGTTGCTCTGCGGTATGTGGGATCTTCCCGGACCAGGGCTCGAACCTGTGTACCCTGCATTGGCAGGTGGATTCTTAACCACTGCGCCACCAGGGAAGCCCGAAGATGCTTCATTTACAACTTGGCTTAATGTTGTAAATGTTTTTTTAAAAAAATGCTGAAATTGAAATCTCAGAGTATGGTTTTTTTGTGGTGATAGTGTTGTTTTGTAACAGAGAAAGAACTCCACTAAAGCCACAGGTGGATGGGGTGATGGCCAGTGGTGGTGGACAGACATACCCAGAGGAAAGCTGAAGCCCATAGCGGACGGCATCAGCCAGTAAAGAAAACCAAAAGATTTGTCTATTTTCCTAATTCTTCTTGGGGAAAAAACCCCCCAAACTAACAATGTTTATTTTCATTATTTGTTTTGCCATTTACAATTAAATTTTATTGTGAACTTTTATCTGTTTCATTTATACATTGATTTACATTATTTTACTTTTAAAAACAGAAATATTAGAGATGCATTCATTGAATGTATAAAGAACAGTATGAAAACAGTCTATTTCAAAGCCAAAAATACCTGAGAATGTTCCTTTTATTAGAATATTTAGCCTTTTCAGGATAGTTGTAGTTTAGAAGCTTAAAATTTGAAATATGTTTTTACTCTGTCCATGTTTTTTTTGTTTGTTTTTTTTGCGGTACGCGGGCCTCTCACAGCTGTGGCCTCTCCCGTTGCGGAGCACAGCCTCCGGACGCGCAGGCTCAGCGGCCATGGCTCACGGGCCCAGCCGCTCCGCAGCATGTGGGATCTTCCTGGACCGGGGCACGAACCCCTGTCCCCTGCATCGGCAGGCAGACTCCCAACCACTGCGCCACCAGGGAAGCCCTGTCCATGTTTTTAAATGAATGATTTAAGTTCTAAATATTTTTGTTAATTCTCCTGAGTAATAGCTTTGGGTTCATTATTCTTTATGTATTATTTGGATTCGTAGCAATCTTTTGTGGGGAGAATAGATTTGGTGTTAAACGTAGTCTTAAAGCATTGTTATCGATGAGCCACAGATTAACAAATATCAGAATTTTAAGATCCAACCAACACATTTCCTTGACTATAATGAATAGCTGCTTTGAAAGCAACAATATAAACTGATAGTGTTCCGTTTTTTAAAAATTACCATTGTTGTTAGTTTGCTTTCGGGTTCTGTTTTATGGATGTCAGAAATATCAGAGAACAGCCTTCTTCCCCTCTGCAGTCTACTCGAATCAGAGGATTCAGTGGATATGTGAGTTATGCCTATTCACGTGCCTTATATTTAATTAATTAATTAATTAATTATTTTTGGCTGTGCAGCACAGCTTGTGGCATCTTAGTTCCCTGACCAGGGATTGAACCCACACCCTCAGCAGCAACAGCGTGGAGTCCTCACCACTGGACCGCCAGGGAAGTCCCCACTTGGCTTATATTTTAAATTAGCACATACATTTATAGTGACACAGTCTGAAAGTAAAGATGAAAACATCTCAATTCTTATTCAATGTGAAATGCAGCTTGTAAAGCTTAGAGGCTCCGAAGAGGAGCTGGGGGTTGGGTAGTGTTGGTGAGGTAGCTTCTGCAGGGAATCACTTCCAGGTAAGTTTTAGGAGCTTCTTGTTATGGAAGAGCCTTCCAAGAAAGAAAGTGAGAAAGGGGCTCTCAAGATGGACGGTATGGCGTTTGGGTTTTTCTCTTCCAGAATTTACTTTGTGGGATTATAAACTAATGGTCTAGAAACTTCCAACGGTTTTCTCTCGAGTAATCAAGACCCTTTAAGAGAGCAGTTCTTTACTGCGCTATGACTGGGTGTGCACGTCTCCTGCCCTTGGCCGCAGGGGAGTCACGTGCTCGCTGGCCCAGCGCAGGGCTCGGACCGCACGGGCGTCCAGCAGCAGCAGCTGCGACCCCTGCAGAAGCTGAGCACGGCTTTGCTTGGACACAACTGCTCTCCAGGAGCCAGCGGCCAAGCATTTTCTATTCAGTAAATATACTGTAAAGGAAGGAAGGAAAACCACATCTTTTTCCTGTTTCTGGCACCTCTCAGTAACTTCTAGGTGGAGAACTCATCCCCCTCTCGTGCAAGGAGCCTGGCATCCCAAGTGTCCTGCCAGGTCGGGGCATCTCAGACTTGCCAGGGGTTTAAAGTGTGCTTTAAATTGCTCATGGCTTCAGAGTGTAGTTACATCTGGATCTGTATCAGGTCACTTTGTGACACCCCCAGAATTGCTTTCTCTCCCAGTTTTGAGAACCCTTTTCCACAAGTGCTGACAATCACGTGACATTCTCGTCTGTCACCTGTTGTCCTGAACACACCAACCACCCCCTGTGCCTTCCCTGGTCTTGTCCCCAAACTGAAGCCTAAATGCTATCATATTACAAAGGTAATAACTTGCAGATATTTCATGTTTAGGCTGTAGAGACCTTAAAAATGTTTGAAAAAAAGGACAGTAGTGTGAAGAGTGCAGCTGCAACCAACCTCTCATTCCTGTATTATTTGGTGAGTTCTGCTTTTCATAACTACGTTGGTACTGTGGTATGTTTACGTTGCTGCCCAAGGAGGGGCTCTGGAGAAGCAGGGTGGAGAAGGACAGCACGGCTGGGGTGGGTCTGGGGGCTGCTTGGGTTGTGGACATGGGTGCGAGGCCATCTCAGAAGGAGGACGGAGGGAGGACCTGTGGAGCTGATCTCAGATGGGAAATCAGGGTTAGAGATAAAATGTGTGGTTGTCTCTGTAGAGGTTTAAGCCTTGATGATAAATGCCATGGATGGAATGATTGTCTCCCCAGAACTCATCTTTGAAGCCCTAACACTCTATTTGGAGGTGGGGACTTAGGGTTAGCTGAGGTCATGAGGGGAGCCCCCATGATGGGATTAGTGCCTTTATTAGAGGAGAAGGGAACCAGAGCCCTGTGCCCTGTGAGGACACAGCAAGGAGGCCATCTGCAGATGTGGACGTGGGCCCTCACCAGATACCAGGCCTGCTGACCCCCTGGTCTTCGACCTCCATACTCCGGAACTGAGAAGTAGCTGTGAATTGTTGAAGCCCCGTCTCTGGCATACAGACAGCGGGCTGTGTCTCCAGGGTGTGAGTAGGGCACAGGGCTGGGGGCTGAGGAGGCCAGAGTGCAAATCCGTGGAGACAGGAAAGGAACTAGCAAAGCATGACGGCTTTGGGGGGCAGGCATTGTGAGAGCAGAGAGGAGGCACAGGAGAACGAAGGCCCCCTGGGGCGGGGGAGCGGGGGGGAAGGCTCAGCTGATGCAGCCCAGCGAGGCTCAGCCCACCCTGCAGGACGGTTGCTGGAGCAGGCTGGGCCTTTGCACCTGCAGTCGCCTCGTGTTCTCCCCCTCCCTCCCCCTCCCTCCCCCCTCCCCTCCCCCTCCTCTCCCCGTCCCCTCCCCTCCCCTCCCCCCTCCCCCTCCCCTCCTCTCCCCCTCCCCTCTCTTCCCTTCCCCCCCACCCCCCCACCCCAGCCCCTCCCCTCCCCTCCGTGCGCAGCTGCCCTGCCCTGCCGCGACCCCGAGGTCATCCCCTCACAGCTCTCCAGTCCCCGTCGGCAACCCGTCACTGCTCTTCTAAGTTGTGCCTGAAGCTTAATCCAAAAGACAGTGTTACACGGTTTAGTGACTATGACAACAGCACCCCGCTCTTAGGGAGTCCACACAGATGCTGGTATGTGAGTGTTCAGACCAGCGTTATTCATAGTAACCAGGAGTGGGTGGAAACAGCCCAGGTGCCCGTGAACTTGGTGGAGGGGTCTGTGGGACTCGGGTGCCCTCTGTGGTCCACAGCCCAGCCCGGCGCAGATCTGGGTCCTCTGCAGGAGGAAGAGCTGGACGTGGGTGGGAGCGAGGGCCGAGGGCAAGCTGGGCGGGGGGGCGAGTCTGCACCCGCCCTGCCCTGGAGCCTGGGAAGGGCCTTCAGAGGGTAAGGTGCCGCACGTTCACATCCACGGCCACTGGACAGGGACCGCGGAAGGTGGGAGGTGGGAAGCAGCACCCGTCCCGCAGCCATGCCGACAAGACACCAGCAGCTCCGTTGTGAGGTGGGAGGCCCTCGGGGCACAGCCGGACGCCAGCCCAGCCCGTCCTAACCAGGCACAGGCGGTGGGGACGGGGCGGAGGCGTGGACTGTGGCGACGCGGGACCCACCGGCCGTGCAGCCAGGATGACGTGCAGCCAGGATGATGGGGCAGCGGGGCGGTGGGGCCTCTAGCTGGGTGGGTGCCGTCGGCGTGGGGAGCTCCCACCTGCAGTCAGTGAGGACAGGACAGTGGGTGCTGGAGATGGAACCGCTGATGCGGAAGTGGTGGTGGTGTCCAGACCTCGACTGTGGAGCAGTCGGTTGTAAGAAACTTCTTGACAAGTAAAACCTTTTGTGGAGTGAGTCCAGCGAGACCAAGATATGTAAAGTACGTGCTTGTTTATCGTGTCTAATCTCAGGAGAGGCAGAAGCGGTACAGTGAACTTCAGGTGATTTGTATGTGTTTGTCTTTAGGAGAATGAACTCACACAAGCCAGTAGCTACGCAGAGCTAGCCGTGAACTCTGACAGATACAACCCGTCAGCTCTTACTAATAAAGGGAATACAGTGTTTGCAAATGGTGACTATGAGAAGGCAGCTGAATTCTACAAAGAGGCTCTAAGAAATGATTCTTCTTGTACTGAAGCACTTTACAATATTGGTAAGTGAAACAAGCAAAATGGCCTTCTTCTTCTTTGTTTTTTTTTTTTGCTTCAAAACCTCCAATTCATTGAGAGGAAGAGTTCCTTGCAACAGAAAGTTGAAAAGAAGACTTGGATTATAGACTATTTTTAATGGAATTAATGACTCAGAATCTGGACACTTGTGAGATTTGGGTAGATGTAGCCGAAATTCCCTCTAAAAACACTTCCAGGTTCCTCCCACCGTGATATGAGAATGTTTCCCAAATTCCTGCTAATACTGGATATTATAATTCAACTTTTGCCAAACTGATAGGTGGGGGGAAAAAAATCTCATTTTCTTCCTTTTTTTTTTCTTTTATAAATTTATTTATGTTTTGCTGCGTTGGG
This sequence comes from Mesoplodon densirostris, assembly GCF_025265405.1. Classification (NCBI taxonomy): domain Eukaryota; kingdom Metazoa; phylum Chordata; class Mammalia; order Artiodactyla; family Ziphiidae; genus Mesoplodon; species Mesoplodon densirostris. Next base: position 901,594 of record NC_082677.1, read on the forward strand.
TCTTTGTTGCTGTGCACGGGCTTTCCTTAGTTGCAGTGAGCGGGGGCTACTCTTCGTTGTGGTGAGCGGGCTCTAGGTGCATGGACTTCAGTAGTTGTGGCACACGGGCTCAGTAGTTGTGGCATGCGGGCTCAATAGTTGTGGCATGCAGGCTCAGTAGTTGTGGAGCATAGGCTTAGTTGCTCCGTGACGTGGGATCTTCCTGGACCAGGGCTTGAACCTGTGTCCCCTGCATCGGCAGGTGGGCTCTTAACCACTGCACCACCAGGGAAGTCCCTTCCTTTTTAATTACAAACAATTTCAAATACTGAAAAAAAAGAGAGAAAAAGCATACCTCTGTACCTACCACCTATATTTAACACATTTTTACATTTTGTTATTTTTACTTCAGATTTTGTCTTTTTTTTTTTTTTTTTTTTTTTGTGGTACGCAGGCCTCTCACTGCTGTGGCCTCTCCCGTTGCGGAGCACAGGCTCCGGACGCGCAGGTTCAGCGGCCACGGCCCACGGGCCCAGCCGCTCCGCGGCATGCAGGATCCTCCCGGACCGGGGCACAAACCCGTGTCCCCCTGCATCGGCAGGCGGACTCCCAACCACTGCGCCACCACGGAAGCCCCCGATTTGTCTTTAATAAACTGCTAAGGACCTGAAGGCTCACACCACCCCATCCCTCCCCTGCCTGTCAGAGGTCACCTGACCCCCATCGTGTCCCCCCGTTGTGTCCCCCCATCATGCCCCCCAGTCGTGCCCCCCGTCATGCCCCTCCCAGTCATGTCCCCCCGTCGTGCCCCCCTGGTCGTGCCCCCGCCGTTGTGTCCCCCCCACCACCCCCACCCCCACCCCATCGTGAGCTCGTGCCGTCGCGGACACATGTTGATGCAGTGCGGGCTCATGTCTTGGCTTTTCAGTGAAGTTTCCTCTGAAGGTTTCTTCTCCTGCTTCTTTGGTTGGCTTGTTCATGTTATCCTCTCTTTCCTGTGACGATCTCTCCTCCGTGTCTGATGAGCCTGCCCTTCTCCTCGTATCTAGGAGTTTGCAGCTGAGGCTGAGTGGGACCTTCGAGGCCTGCCCACTCCCCATCATGGCGCCCTCTGTCTCATCTGTGTCCTGGGGGTGTCCAGGCAGCTGGATCTCTCCTCCCCGGGCTGGGCTGGGTGGGACGGGAGGGGCAGGGGGCATTAGCAACTCTACCTGGCACTGAGGGGTTGGGAGAAGAGGGGTGAGTGTGGGGGCCTGGGGGCATGAGGTCACTCACCAGGTCCCCATCCATTTGGCCTCTTCATATGTTTAAATGCCTCTCTTTGTCCGTCGCTTAAGGGAGCTTTATAATTTCTTCTGTGAAACAGAATTTTTCTATTTTTTATGTAGTCAAATTTGGTTTTTGAAAATTTGTGGCTTCATTTGTTTATTGCTTTATGAAGCCCTTCCCTACCCCAAGATTACAAAATCATTTTCCTTTCATGCTTTTATAGCTTTGTTTTTTCTATTTAGTTTTGAAATAAAACTTGAATTTATTTGAAAAAGGAATAAATTCAAGAGAGGAATGTGTGGTTTTCTCGTCATGCGTAATCACTTGTCCTGGCACTGTTTATTACTTGTCCCTTAGTCCTCCTTGAGTTTATTTATTTTTTAAAAATTATTTATTTGGGCCTCCCTGGTGGCGCAGTGGTTAAGAGTCCGCCTGCCGATGCAGGGGATACGGGTTCGTGCCCCGGTCTGGGAGGATCCCATATGCCGCGGAGCGGCTGGGCCCGTGAGCCATGGCCGCTGGGCCTGCGCATCCGGAGCCTGTGCTCCGCAACGGGAGAGGCCACAACAGTGAGAGGCCCGCATACCGCAAAAAGAAAAAAAAAAAAAAAAAAAAAAAAAAAAAGAAAAAAAAATATTTATTTATTCATTCATTCATTCATAAATTCATTCATTCTGGCTGCGCCTGGTCTTAGTTGCAGCATGCATGCGGGATCTAGTTCCCCAACCAGGGATCGAACCCAGCCCCCCATCATTGGGAGCACGGACTCTTACCCACTGGACCACCAGGGAAGTCTCAGTCCTCCCTGACTAATTAAATTCTGTAACCCAGCCCATTTCTGAACTGTTTGTGCTGTTCTTTCAATGTTTGTCATTCCTGCTCCCCTCAACACTTCAAAACATGCACTAAAGCTTTCATGATTTAGTGTCTGCCAAACATTAGTGGAATTTCCTGCCCCGCCTTGTTCCTTTTTTTTTTTTTTAATTGTGTTCATCTTTATTTTCTCTTTTGGATGAATATTTACCTATATTTAAATATTCATTCTGTTACTTTGAGAAAATTACTACCAGTACTAGTATTTATAGCTTACCTTTTTTTCTCTTTCTTCTTTTTAAAGGCCTTACCTATAAGAAGCTAAACCGGCTTGATGAAGCTTTGGACTGTTTCCTGAAACTTCACGCAATCCTGAGAAACAGCGCCCAAGTCCTTTACCAGATAGCAAATATGTATCTTATGTGAAAAACTTAAGGACAGTTATTAATTCACTCAGTTGGTGATTGAGTACCACTTATTAAATAAGCTTAACCAGTGAATTAATTGATGGGGGTATATTTTAAAACCTGACTATCAAATTAATATGTGATGAAAATATGATTTGAGTGATCCTGTTTTTAAAGGGTCATTTGCATTATAGGAGGAATTATTTAGAAGTTGCAACTATTATTAATTTTTAGACATAGTAATTGAAGTAACTGGGTATCATGTCGAGTCCACACAAAATGTTCATGGAGCATAGATTAGACCCTTCGGGGAATTCCCTGGCGGTCCAGTGGTTAGGACTCCTCGCTCTCACTGCCAGGGCCCAGATTTGATCCCGGGTCAGGGAACTTAAGATCCCACAAGCCATGTGGTGCAGCCAAAAAATAAATAAATAAATAATGATAATGATGAAAAAATTTTAAGTATTGCCTCCTGTGTTTCTGGTAGGGTAGATAAAATTTTTTTGATAAAAAATGTTAATTTTAGAGCAGATAGTGGCATAGTTATTTCTTTTAGCCTTTTTGTTTTGTCCAGTTCATTTCTCTGAAGGTACCAGTGTCATGACTTGCTGGTGCCCAGTTCCTGATCAGTTCAGATACAGTCAAGGAATTGTTGTGTTTGAGGCTGTTTGAATATATTTCCTTGTTTTTATGTTTTTCTTATGGTATCACATTGGTCATCATTAAAAATAGAAGGCTCTTCTTTTTTTTTTTTAATAAATTTATTTTATTTATTTTTGGCTGCATTGGGTCTTGGTTGCTGCACACAGGCTTTCTCTAGTTGCGGCGAGCGGGGGCTGCTCTTCATTGTGGTGCACGGGCTTCTCATTGTGGTGGCTTCTCTTGTTGTGGAGCGCGGGCTCTAGGCGAGCAGGCTTCAGTAGTTGTGGCACGACGGCTCAGTAGTTGTGGCTTGTGGGCTCTAGAGCACAGGCTCAGTAGTTGTGGTGCACGGGCTTAGTTGCTCCGTGGCATGTGGGATCTTCCTGGACCAGGGCTGGAACCCATGTCCCCTGCATTGGCAGGCGGATTCTTAACCACTGCGCCACCAGGGAAGCCCCAAGGCTCTTCTTTTTCAATGAAACTTTGGATTGGAATATTTTCATTTCATTAAGGCAGCTAATATAAAATAAATAGTAATCAATAAGTACTGGTGTGAATAAATTATTTGAGTGCATGCAGAGGACTTACTAGGCATTAAAGCTACAAAAAACTGTCTTGGGCTTGTAATGTAATTAGGGAAAACTCACCGGAAAATACATGGAAACCATTCCTTTAAAATGTTGAACATTTAAGAGAGGTAGAATAATTGAAACACAGCATTCAGGCATTTTTATTAAGGACAAATTTTGGACAAAACTTTGAATAAAACAGTACACTATTCTACTAGAAATTTGTCAGTTGATCTTAGTGGGTAGTAATGAAGTAAAAGGAAAAGCAAGGTGTGGTGTGTGTGTGTGTGTGTGTGTGTGTGTGTGTGTGTGTGTGTCTCCCATATACATATATATGGGACAAAAGTGTTATTGCCAGTATGACCATTTTTCATCCTCATCCCTGACGAAATCCAGAGTAAATAGTATTAAGTAGCACATTAGTATAGACTAAGAAATATTTTAATGAAATGTTGGTTTTAGGTTTGCTTATTGATCAATGAATTTAGAAAAGTTGTGTTATCCTTCATTGAAATTGTCTAAGATACGAATTAATGGAAGATCCCAATCAAGCTATGGAATGGTTAATGCAGCTGATCAGTATTGTTCCAACTGACTCCAGAGCTTTGTCTAAACTGGGAGGATTATATGACAGTGAGGGGGATAAATCCCAAGCATTCCAATATTACTATGAGGTGGGTGTGCAGTCTTGCTTTCCTTCTGCTTTTTAGCCTTTTATGAATTGTTATAAAAAAGACAGCAGGCCTCTTAATTTTTAAAAATTATAAATGCTTATTAGCTTTAAAATAAATAATGATTTAAAATAAAACATTTATGGAATATAAAGTTAGTTTTTGATTATTTTAATAAAAAGTAAAAGGTACCAATGCATTTTTCTCTTGAAGGGTGATTTAATCCCTTTTGAATCTATTGCATATTTAATTTGGCTCGGATCATATATCAGTACATCAAAAAGATATTTATAGATAATTGAAAAATGTTTCAAACAAATCTTAAGTTTTCCAAACCTTATGTAGTTTCAAAACTTGAACAGTGCTTGTGACAGCTCATACTTTTTAAGTAAGAAATGTCGCACTGAATAAATTAATCCAGCTGGTGGGGAAGATGTTGGGGAGTGAACTGTGCGTTGTGACTGAAGTTCTTTTGTCACACCTCCCTTTCCAGTCGTATAGGTATTTCCCGTCCAATATTGAAGTCATCGAGTGGCTCGGGGCCTATTACATCGACACCCAGTTTTGTGAAAAAGCCATTCAGTACTTTGAAAGAGCTTCTCTTATACAGTAGGTAACCATTACGATTTTATGTTTAGTTAAATGTCTACAATCTGATAGACATACTGAGTTCATGAGCAGTTATTAGTGAACATTCAGGCATCATTTCAATTTTCTTGTATTGTGTTTCATTTGACTTGGTCTTTATTATGATAAATATATTTCCTTTTTATGCAAATGTTTTAAAAAATACCTTCAAGGTACTTTTCTGTGTGTATTTTTCTTTTTCACATCTCAGTAAACAAGTATTTCTTTATCAATCAGAAAATGACTCTCTGGGCTTCCCTGGTGGCGCAGTGGTTGAGGGTCCGCCTGCTGATGCAGGGGACGTGGGTTCGTGCCCCGGTCCAGAAAGATCCCACATGCCGCGGAGCAGCTGGGCCCGTTAGCTATGACCGCTGAGCCTGCGCGTCCAGAACCTGTGCTCCAAAATGGGAGAGGCCACAACAGAGAGAGGACCACATACCGCAAAAAAAAAAAAAAAAAAAAAAAATGACTCTCTCATTCCAAAGACAAAGTTTCATTTCTGAAAGAGTCCTAATTGAAATGTTTCATTGGTCTCAATTTGTAATTGATATACATTATATATTAAAAATCAGGACTTCCCTGGTGGTGCAGTGGTTAAGAATCCGCCTACCAATGCAAGGGACACGGGTTTGAGCCCTGGTCCGGGAAGATCCCACATGCCACGGAGCAGCTAAGCCCGTGTGCCACAACTACTGAGCCTGCACTCTAGAGCCCACAAGCCACAACTACTGAAGCCCACGTGGCACAACAACTGAAGCCCATGCGCCTAGAGCCCGTGCTCTGCAACAAGAGAAGCCGTCGCAATGAGAAGCCCGTGCACCGCAATGAAGAGTAGCCCCCACTCACTGCAACTAGAGAAAGCCTGCATGCAGCAACAAAGACCCAAAACAGCCAAAATTAAATAAATAAATTTATTTTTAAAAAAAGAAAGAAAGCAGGAGTAGCAATATTAACTTCAGACAGAACAGAAATCAAAGTGAGGGAACTTATAAAAAAAAAAAATTAGGGCCCATGAGCTATGGCCGCTGAGCCTGCGCATCCGGAGCCTGTGCTCCGCAACGGGAGAGGCCACAGCAGTGAGAGGCCTGCGTACCGAAAAAAAAAAAAATCAAACTCTTAAAAATGTCTTTAAGTTCATATCAGAATGTTTTATACATTATTCAGAAATAATTGGGATATATCCTGTTGTGTTTTGTATTTGGCCAAATTGAATTTTAACATTAAATGTGGGAGAGGGGAACGGGGAGGGACAAGGTAGGGGTAAGAGATTATGAGGTACAAACTACTATGTATAAAATAAATAAGATACAAGGATGTATTGTGCAGCACAGGGAATATAGCCAATATTTTATAATAACAATAAATGGAGTATAATCTATAAAAATTTTGAATCACTGTGTTGTACACTTGAAACTAATATTGTAAATCAACTATACCTCAATTAGAAAAAAAATAAAAGAGAAGTGAGGAGAGCATTAAATTATTCCCTCATCTTTTATTCCTTCAAATTTTGTTTTTCTCAGAAATTTTTAGTAGTATTTAGAAATTCTGGTCTTGTTTATTTTAGAAAAGAAATTCATTTCTTTTTAAGGGGAAAAAAAGAATGAATAGATTTCTTTTTTACTTTCTTTTTAGTTGAAGTCTAATTGTTCAAACACAAGGTCAAAAATTGCCTCTTGGATACTAAATTTGCAAGCCTAAACCTAGGTTTCTAAGCCTTAGGTACTAAGTATAAGATACAGCACAGGTAATAAAAATGGTTAAAATAGAATGCTGTGGTCTTTACCCAAACTGGTGAGTCGGTTCTTCTAAGAATGTCTAAACAAAGGTGTGAGTTAATTGAAGGGCTCTAAATTTAAATTTCCTAATATCAGTATGACAGATAATAATGAAGGAAGTTGTATATATGCTGTTGTTAATAATAAAGATGACCTAATGAAATGTCAAAAAGTAATTGAAAGCTAGTACAGATATGTAGCTTAGCTTTATAAAACCGTTTGGCCATCACAGATTATTTTTGTTTCATCTCTAATTTCACATAATTTATTTCTTTTACAGGCCTACACAAGTGAAATGGCAGCTGATGGTAGCTAGTTGTTTTAGAAGAAGTGGTAAATGCTTTAATTTTATTCACTTTAATATATGTTGCTTGTTTCTATCTTTTAGGTAATTATGCATATAAATGTGTTCCTATTGTAGATTCATTTATTAAGATTAACTTTTGATAAGTACACATATCAAGCATTATATGAAAGACACAGTGGTTACTACGTACAGATAAAAGTTACGTTTACTAACCCGCATCCCCTGCATTGGAAGCGGGGAGTCTTAACCACTGGGCTGCCAGGGAAGTCCCATCTAGTCACCTCATTGTAAACATCCTGTGTGCTCTGCCCAATGTGTGAGCCTCTCTCACACCTGGAAAGCTGAGGAGAGCCCAGAACTGGGGCCGCAGGACTTGACTTTGTACAGCAGATGTCACTAGTCATCCTGGTTGTGTTTTCAGTGACTGTCTTTATCCCATCCTGTGCTGCTGGCCTGTTCTGCAGTGTCAGTGTGTTAATGGTTTGGGACTAGCTGTGAAGTGAATGATACTGTTAAAATGTCAGGATTAAGCAGGAGATAAATGTTAACACGTGGTTAAAATGTTTAGTGTAGTTAAAATAACATGCTAATGTAGTTAAGTGTGAAAAATGCAGTCCCTCTTATAGAGCAACCAGATGTCCAGGAGGAGAACTCCCTCACCGAGGGAAGCGCGAGCCGTGACCATCGGCAGCGGTCCCCGCCGTTTCTTAGGGCCCTCTGTCTGCCTCCGAGAGCCCCTCAGGTGTCAGCGGGACACAGGTGCGGTGTGGCCTCAGGTCATTTTGCGGGTTGGTCTCTAATGTTACCGTGTTTCCTGTTGGCGGAAAGACCTCGCTGTATACACATTTCATTTACATCAGGGCGAATCCGAGTTGCCTGCGCGCATGTAGCACCTGTCGCGCGTGCGTGAGTGCGTGCGTGCGTGCGTGCGTGTGTGTGTGTTTTCCTTGGGTTTGAGCACTGAAGCGCAGGCCAGGGGAAGAGCGGCCACCTTAGCCAGCCTGGCCGCGCGCTGGGTGCTCCACGCTCCATCTTGTTCAGCCTCCACCCCAGCGCTGAGGCCAGTGGACCACCCCCTTGTGCAGGAGGCCCAGACGTAAGGGCATAACTCTTTCCTGAGATTTTAGCAAAGGTCTTTGATCCAAAATTCGTTTTTCCTATCCTTTGCTGCCATGTGAAGCTAAATTATTTTATTACAGAACAAAATGCTTTCTGTAAACTTTTTAATGTTTGAAAATAAAAACTGCAAAACAAGTTATTTTTCATCTTTTCCAAGTGAATAACATTGAAGTTAATGTTATTACTTTGTTTATTTTAAGAAGTAGAACTAAGTTTCAACCATTTACTTCCACTCTTCCCCTTTTTCAGATTTATTTTATCTGTACATTTTCTTCCAGAAGTTATATTGAGGGACCTCCCCGGCGGTCCAGGTGTTAGGACTCCACGCTTCCACCGCATGGGGCACAGGTTTGATCCCTGGTCGGGGAACTAAGATCCCACATGCTGCACAGCCAAAACAAACAAACAAAAACCAGAAGTTATATTGGGAATGGTTATTTATGCCTGTGGCCAACATGGAAGTCATCCTTCTAAACCGATGAAATGGTGCCAGCATATGGAATTTAAAGTAGTGTTTGCTGAAGCCTGTTAATTTCTATAATCTGCTAGTATGTTTGTTCTTTCTCCTTCACTTATAGGTGACTATCAAAAAGCATTAGATACTTACAAAGATATTCACAGAAAATTTCCAGAAAATGTCGAATGTAAGTGAGACTACATTTTGTAATTTTGAAAGTATAGGTTCTCACATTTTATGTCCTAATATGTAATAATTACCTTTGCTACAGTAATTGCATACATAGATACCAACCTGTAATTTGTGGTACATATGTTTAAATATGTGGTTATAGGATCAGAAAATTTGACTATGCAAGTACACATTTTTATAGGATTTAATTCTTGACGGATTTAAATGTACCACTGAATTCTCTTCAGTAGCAAACATGTATATTTCAAAGCTTTATGAAATTTTAAGAATAAATTTTGGTTTATTATTTTATAAAGTTCATAAACTGATATTTTATAGAAAAGGCATTTTATTTATTTTTTTAAAATTCTTTTTTATAAATTTATTTTATTTATTTTATCTTTGGCTGCGTTGGGTCTTTGTTGCTGCACGCGGGCCTTCTCTAGTTGCAGCGAGTGGGGGCTACTCTTCGTTGTGGTGTGTGGGCTTTTCATTGCAGTGGCTTCTCGTGGAGCACGGCCTCTAGGTGCGCAGGCTTCAGTAGTTGTGGCACGTGGGTTCAGTAGTTGTGGCTCGCAGGCTCTACAGTGAAGGCTCAGTAGTTGTGGCACACGGGCTTAGTTGCTCCATGGCATGTAGGATCTTGCTGGGCCAGGGATCGAACCCATATCCCCTGCATTGGTGGGCGGATTCTTAACCACTGTGCCACCAGGGAAGCCCTAGAAAAGGCATTTTAAACCATCCATTTAATTATAACTTTTTGAGACTGAAAAAATACCTTTAGAGTTTATGAAAATAGAACATTAATAATCTTGCTGATAATGGTGGCAAATTAATTTTAAAACATTATGTTGTATGTAACTTGTTTCCCTTTTATATAGTTGGTTTTGTATAAAATGTTCATTTCTTCCAATCCTATTGCACAGTGGATTTGATGCAACCTGAAGTAACAGTGTTACAGTAACAGCAACAAGATCAGGATCCAGAAAAGTACAAAATAACCATATTCATAGGTCTCATATTCTCACTAAACTATATATGGCCCCGAGTAGCTTTGTGACTAAAGGAAAGAGAGAAGATACAGTTGGTTTTATAATCTTTACTATTTATAAGGAAATAAAAAGTAATTCCTCGGGAAGAAGAAAATCCTTTCAACTCTTACTTCAGTCGTGTTGAGACACCGAGGAGAGTAGCTAAAAGGTCACTGGAAGACGTCATAGCTCCTAGCTTTACTAACATCCCCCCAACAAATAAAATAATGTGCTTGAAAAGACCGTTTTGAATGTTGCCCTTCAATGACCATGCACACAAAACAGCACGTTTCAGTAAAAACATCTTTTCTGGGCCACGTTCTCCTTGGCGCAGCCTGATCCAGGGGTTAGATGTGCTGCATGTTCCTTCAGTATTATTTTTCTCAATTTGACTTTTGTGAAAGCAGAGAGCTCAGAATTATGGCCCTTGGTAAGAGCCTAGGGGCGAGGAGTTTTGTAATGCTGGTCAGATGTGGGTCCATTAGCTCACAGCAGTTTCCGAATGCCAGTCGGAAAATAGGATACATGGGAATTACTTGTAAGACTTGTAAAAACTACAGATCTGTAGCCCAACCTACAGAGATTCTCATTCAGGTTTGCAGTGGACCCAGGTACCTGATTTTTCCTATTTCCTTTTTTTTTTTCTCATCTATTTATTTTCCTGTTTCTTTCTTTTTTTTTTTTTTTTTTTTTTTTTTTTTTGCGGTACGCGGGCCTCTCACTGTTGTGGCCTCTCCCGTTGCGGAGCACAGGCTCCGGACGCGCAGGCTCAGCGGCCACGGCTCACGGGCCCAGCCGCTCCGCGGCATGTGGGATCTTCCCGGTCCAGGGCACGAACCCGCGTCCCCTGCATCGGCAGGCGGACTCCCAACCACTGCGCCACCAGGGAAGCCCCCTGTTTCTTTTTTAACAGCTTTTAATGTGATTCTTAACTTCAGTCACATTGGGGAACTGATACTTTAGAGATTAAATGAGAGCAGTAATAGCTTTTGGGGAATGGAAACCCAACAGTATGCTGGGCAGAGTTTTTCAGCTTCGTCAGCACTAACATTTGGGATCAGATAACCCTGTGCTCTGGGGCCATCCTGTGGATTCTAGAATGTTCTAGCAGCATCCCTGCCCTCCACCCACTGGGTGCCAGGAGCATACCTCCTGTTATGACATTGTCAGGTGTCCCCTGGGGATGCAGCTGCTGCCGGTTGAGGACCACTGCAGTAGCTGCAGCACCTCCGCACTGGACAGCAAAGGGAGCATCATCAAGCAAGGCCACTTTTCTTTCTTTAAAGAGAGTTTAAGATTCACTGTAAAAGTTGAATGCTTGGGATTTCCCTGGTGGTGCAGTGGTTAAGAATTCGCCTGCCAGTGCAGGGGACACGGATTTGAGCCCTGGTCTGGGACGATCCCACATGCCGTGGAGCAGCTAAGCCCGTGTGCCACAACTACTGAGCCTGTGCTCTAGAGCCCGCGAGTCACAACTACTGAGCCCGCACGCCTAGAGCCTGTGCTCCGCAACAAGAGAAGCCACTGCAATGAGAAGCCCATGCACTGCAATGAAGAGTAGCCCCTGCTTGCTGCAACTAGAGAAAGCCCACGTGCAGCAGCGAAGACCCAATGCAGCCAAAAGTAAATAAATACATTTATTTTTTTTAAAAGCGTTTAAAAAAAAAGAAAAAGTTGAGTGCTTATCTGTGCTGTGGGGAATGTCCAAGGTACTTTGGCCTGTTTAATTTTCAAAACAGGTGTAATCAGTAGTCTACCTTATGGTAGCATAGGAAAAACACTTGCACTCATGTAAGGTCTCACTTTGAGCAGAGTACTTTTTTGATGAACCCAAAGGGTGATTTTGTCTTAAAATACATTCTTCAGTTATCAAAAATTGACCTGCTCTGTAGAGTTACAGGTGATACGCTAAATTTCAGAGGACATCTACCAAAAACAGTGGGTTTTATTTTACATTAAATATTCCTAAGCCACTCTTTCCAAGGATGGGTAGATAAGAGAGATAGTTGAGTATTATTTGTAGAAAATATAAATTACCTTCTTACTGTGCATTATCAGGGTAAATGTATACATAGGCAATTTACACAGTAGTAATGTGTGACATTTTAGATTATTTTAGTACCATTACTTTTGTAATACATTAATGGTCATGAATTAGTCACTAACGTACAAATTCTTATGGGATGACTGCAGTGCTGGTACACAGCACTGTTCCCACCCTGTGGGTGTGGCAGAAAACAAGACAGACCAGAATCCTGGCCTCGTGGAGCTTGGATTCTAGTGGGAAGAAAAAGACAATAAACAAGTATATAGTATGTCAGGAGTCGTAAGTGGTATAAAGGAGAAGCAGGTGAGGAGATAAAGACTCGGGTTATAGATGCTGTGGTCTCTCCTGAGAGAGACCTCTCTGCAGGTGGGCAGAGTCCCTCTAAACCCTCTTCCCAGGAGGTCAGTTCTCAGAGGGCCAGGAATACAAAGTGTAGTAATTTTTCAAGAGAAACAAACACTTTGTGAGCAGCATTCCTACCTGGGTCCCAGAAGACTGAGTTTATTGATTTATTGTTCTTTGAACACCATGGATAAATACTTTTCTAAAAATATTTTTTGTAATTTAGGTCTACGTTTCTTGGTTCGTCTCTGCACAGATATTGGATTAAAAGAAGTTCAAGAATATGCAACAAAACTCAAGAGATTGGAAAAAATGAAAGAAATCAGGGAACAGGTATGTCATGTGAGCCGAAAACTGGTGTCAGTTTTGAAAATGTCAGCCTTCTGTAGCTCAGCTGAGTGATGTCTGGGCTTCTGTCAGTAAAATTAAGTTGCAGTTATTTTTCTGCTGTGGCATAAAAGGAGGCATAACTAAAACTCTAGTTTTAGGATAAAATTCAGTCAAAATCTAGTTCCTAATCAGAGAAAGTACAATAGATTTAGTGTAGTCTTTAGTGGAAATCTACTAATAGACTAACAGTTGTAATTTCCCCAGTACAAAGTAGCTGCAGGTTAATTTGTAGGCATAACTTCAGCTGGAGAGCCTCGTGGCCTGTGGAAACCAGGAGACAGTCACTTGCCTACGACAGCGGTTCACTGTTGCATCGTAGGACACAGCTCTGAGGATTGCTGATACAGAGGCTGCAGGTGTATTTCTGTGTTCCCTGCAGTGTTTTACTGCTGTGAGAGCATAATCCCTCCCGTGTTTGAGCCTAGAATATTTAAAACTTTAACATGATTTCTGAGTATCTGCCTTTCATAAAAAGAAAATTCTTTAAGCTTAAGCTTTTGCAAGAATTTAATTACCTTGGGTAATTAAATCTAAATTTCGTATTTGCTTTCAAAATGTGGTTATCTTGTTTTTGCTTTGAAGATGTGACCTGATTGTTTTATTCTCTTTTTTAAATGATCAGTTGTAAAAGCGTTATGAGCATGACCTTAAAAATCCTATAAAACATCAAGTTGGTATTAAAATGCCACTGCTAGGGTATATAGTTACAAGCTGCTGTGAAGACCAGCTGAATACCACGTACCAATTGCTAATTTAATTAGATAACCTGTGTGAAAGTTTTGTAAAATTAAACTAGTACAAATTGGAAGTTCAAATTATCATAACTATCATCATAATTACTATTACATTTGTTTCATTAAGAAGAATCAAAAGGAAGTATCTATTTCAAACCATGAAATTCTTTGGAGCTCAAAACTAGTTCTGTGAAGTTACTTAGTGTAGAACTGTGGGAGCATCTGGAAGTCTTCAGACTTCGTAAGTTTAAGCATCAGTAGTTTGTCACTTATGAACGGTGACTGAACGGTGCACATGAGCTCAGGCAAGTTCTGGATCCCGCATGGGGCCCATGTGCTGACCCCGCAGCCGAGTGGGAGTGGGCCTCCCGGCCGGACGCCCCCCACCCCAGTGAGGAGCCGGAGCCTTCTAGCTCCTGCTTCCGGGGCCGCACTCAGGCTTTAGGAAACATGGATTCCGAGGACTCCTGGGAAGTGAACTTGGGGGGTCAGTTCGAGACCTGTGCCCGCCACACACCCTCCTCAGAGCCCCCGCCAGCCCCTGCCCTCCTTGAATCTAGACGGCCTGGGCCGCTACAGGCACTCCTCTCCTTCTGACGCGGCGGCCCGTCACCCCGCGGTTCCCCCACCACTGCAACCCCTGTCCTGATTGTTCTCGTTTGCTCATGGGGGCTTGTGATTTTACTGTTGTAAATGAGTATCGAATGTCACTGAAACAGCTTTTCCTTTCTAATTACTACTCAGCCTCTTGATTCCTCTTCATCACAATATTTGTGTATTCAGTGAACATAGTCAGCTTTTGTCTGTGTCTGTCATAGACCTGACCTCTTATCCTTATGTTGTACTCGCCATGGCGTAATTAAGGACACTTGGTAAGCTCAGGCGAGTTACAGTTGATGCGTCTACGTTACGCAGTGCTGACCGTACCGGCTCACCCAAGTGAGTGCTGTGCCACTGTGCTCGAGCAGTGTCTCTCTTCCTAACGCCTTATCACTGCCGCACTGTGCCTGCATCACTTAGGTACGTCCTCTCGTCCCAGCCGTTCCTTCGTCTTCCTTTAAGTCACAGTCCTTATCCACAGAGCACTTTCTTTCTGTTTCCTTGAGATCAGTTTCTTCATTGTTCTTCAGGACTGCTTATTACATCTTACATAAAGAGAAACATTTTCTTGATGTTTTCTCACTTATATTATGCGTATGAACACAAAATTGAGGGGGAAATTAGTGGAAAAGGTCAGTCCTAGGAAAGCGAGCAGAGGCTTACAGAGAAGGAGTCCTGTGCGTACGAGAGCAGCCTTCTCGGGAAATCGCTGCGTGTCCCCGTGCGTTTGTCTAGATTGTGAGCCGTGGGGCGGGCACCCTGTTTCCTGGCTGCGTGGTGCATGAGACGCTGTTCGTTATGAAACCAAATGTCACAAACGCCTGAAGTAAGGATGCGATCCTTTTCTAAATTTGAACTTAAAACTTCTTGTTACTCTTCCTGTGTGTCTCCTGTTTAGAATCTGTCTCAGTGCAAAAACTTAACGTTTTTCCTTCGTAATTAGGATTTCTTCATAAAATCACTGCCGAGGCCTGTGTAATACCTGTTGTACAGATATATCTTGATTTCTTTGAATATTTCCACATGGTTAGGTATCTTTTTTCCAGTTGGTGACTTTCTACAGTCTGTCTAGCTTTCAGGTGTTCCTTGCTAAAGCTCTGTGGGCCTCTGTGAGCGTCTGTAGTCGAGCTTGTTCATATCGTTAGCTGGAGACGTTTGGGAACCAGCCACAGGGTTGAGACCAGGGATGTCCTGGATAACCACGCCACGCCTTTACCTGAGCTGCTAGAAGGAGTGCAGGGCTGAGCCCCAGCCTTTACCCCGCCCTCTCCCCTGCAAGTGCTGACAGCGGCAGAAGTTTGGCAGCAGAAAGGAAGAGAAGTGAAGAGGCTGGGTGGCTTTTCCTGATCTCCCTGCTCCGCTTGCAGTCTCCCCTCCTTCCACCTGATGACGTCTGCTCAGCCGGACATCAGCGACCAGCGGCGGCAACACCCAGCGCGTGATGAGCGTGGGCCGCTCCAGCCCTTTTGCGTGTACTGGCTAATTTCATCATCACAGGAGTCCTGTGCTATGATGTTGGATGTGGTTTTAGCATTACTGTGCTTTAAGATGAGAAACCTGAGGCCCATGGTTGCAAAGCAACTTTCTCCAGGTCACACAGCTGTTGGGGGGTAGGGCTCGGATTCACATCCAGGAGGGCCAGCTTCCAAGTCCAGGCTCCTGGCTGCCATGCCCTGCTCCCTTACGGATAGTAGAGAAAAAGGATGATGCGAGTAATAACTTTCAGTTGATGTATAGTCCTTACTCTCCTGCATCCGGGAAGTCGGTAGCTCACTCCATGAGCTAAACTGGAATGCACCTCTGTGAGCTCACTCTAATTTGATCAGAGCTAGGGCCTCAGAACAGTGCTCTCCAAGTGTGGCCTGTGGACCCTCAGAGCCTCAGAATCGCCCGGGCTTCTTACAGTTACAAAGTCTTGAGCCTCACCCCAGACTACCCCAACCCCAGAATTAAAATCTCTGGGTATGGAGTCCAAGAATCTATGTGGCTTTTAAACAAGTTCTCAAACTAATTTTTTATTCACAGACATTCAGGAAGCACTGGTGTAGTGTTATGCTCCCGAAGGGTTGCCTTCAAATGATCAAATACCAGCTCAGGATACAGAATCTCCTTTAAGGGGAAAAGTAAACACAAAATAAATCAGGCTGTGGATTTTTAAAAACTGTTTTAAAACAGAAAGGGATTTGTGTAGACCTAAGAAGGAAAGATAAACAGATTCAGGATTATGTGGATCGGGATAATGGACCTCCCCTGGCCCCTAGCTCCAATCTTAAAGCATTAAAGCTAGAAATTCATTTCTCTGGACTGACTTTTCAGAGAAGTACGTCCTCTTCTGGAACATTTATGGAGAAGGCGGCTGTTCTCCCCTTTGTGCTGGGGGCCTGTGTTCCTGGGCGGGGAGGGAGCTTTGTGCCCTGTTCGCAGAGCCGTGGCAAACAGTCCCGGGCGTGGGGTGGAGCCACCCCCCAGCAGTGTTGGGTTTTAAGACAGTTTTGCGTTTCCGCTTCGCTGAACAGAAGAACGTTAGCTGCAAGGAACTCTTCAAACTTCATTGCACAAATGGAAGAGAGCAAAATGGGAAGACAGGAGTTGAAGGCTGAGTATTTTAAATATGCCAAGGAAGAGAAAAATACCAGCCCACAGCAAAGAGGATTAAGGGACAAAAGGAAACGCTTAGGAGGGAAAAAGAAGATGGGGAAAGAGATAGTTTACGAAACACAAAGTTTTAATTGCTCATTCACAGATGACGTACGTTAATAATTTGTTCCTTTTTAAAAATTGAATTCTGAATTTTCACAATATTCAAAAGGAGAATTCCTCTCCCAGTATTTGCCATTTCCCCCCCAAAGAAATCAAATAATTTCAAGAAATTCTTTCTTTTGGCCAACTTAAAATAATATGTGACATTCAAAACTAATGTAAAATATAGTTGGTACTTATCCTCAAATTTCCAGTTATTACCAGAAGCTAGTTGAGCAGAAACCCTTTTGGTCATAGTTCTTAAAAGGAAAAAGATTCTGTATGAAGATCTCATAAAGGCACAGCTTTAAATTAACTGTGAAGGAAAAATGCAAAATTTTTAAAGTTTACGTATGTAATGAAAGCTGCAAGAATGTTTTGCCCATTTTATACGTTACTGCATTTATAAAGTTCAACAAAAACACAGAAGAGGGCTTCCCTGGTGGCGCAGTGGTTGAGAATCTGCCTGCCAATGCAGGGGACACGGGTTCGAGCCCTGGTCTGGGAAGATC
This sequence comes from Mesoplodon densirostris, assembly GCF_025265405.1. Lineage (NCBI taxonomy): Eukaryota > Metazoa > Chordata > Mammalia > Artiodactyla > Ziphiidae > Mesoplodon > Mesoplodon densirostris. Next base: position 918,798 of record NC_082677.1, read on the forward strand.
CCACATGCCGCGGAGCACCTAGGCCCGTGAGCCACAACTACTGAGCCTGCGTGTCTGGAGCCTGTGCTCCGCAACAAGAGAGGCCACAACAGTGAGAGGCCCGCATACCGCAATGAAGAGTGGCCCCTGCTTGCCACAACTAGAGAAAGCCCTCGCACAGAAATGAAGACCCAACACAGCAAAAATAAATAAATTAATTAATAAACTCTTACCCCCAACATCTTAAAAAAGAAAAAAAAGAAAATTCCTTCTGGAAAAAAAAAAAAAACACAGAAGATAATTTATATAGCATTCATCCTTGATATCAAGTGTGTGGTGATTTGGGCCGTGACGTTTTCCGGGGTGAGACTCCCGCAACGCTCTGGTTAAAGGCCGTGGAGTCCTCGCCTGCTGGCATCACCCTGTGCTGAGTCCTTGGTTCACCTGTTCAGGAGACACTTGACATGGACGAGGTGCTCCAGCTGCTCGTCACCTGGCAGGAGAACGAGACAAACACAGGTCGCTTGCTGCCCGGCAGAGACACGCAGCGTGTGCACTGGATGGGGTTTGGCCCATGACCAGGGGTCCGAGTGGTCCCGGGGGGAGGTGTGGTTGGACCTCAGGGCCTGGCGTGGAGACGGGAAGGTGTGAGAGAGGTCCGAGGGCAGGAAGGTGCGGCCACGTTCGTGGGTTCTTTGGAGTTGAAGCTGCAAAGAAGCGTCTTAAATTCTGTTTTCTCTTGAATTTGAAGTCATAGCCCATCTTCTTAAGGATCCTTAACTAGGTAACAACTGCTCCTTGTTCTAAGACAAAAATCTAATTCTTACGGAATAAAAGCCCAGGATGGTGGACGGAGCCCTGGGCTTTCCTCCTCAACCCCGGTCAGCTGCAGAGCTGGTTCTCGTCAGTAAGATGAGGGCAGTGTTCTCGGCTGGCCTTCACAGACCGTCCACGGTGAACTTAGGTTTGTCACAGTCTGTCACCGACATTGCTAGAAAATGACCACATACTTGGATGTCAGAAATGTCAAATCGCGAGAGTTTGCAGCCCTCACCCTCGGGTCCTGTGCCCACTGTCCTCCGGGGGCAGGTGACAGTGTGGGGCTGCGCGGGTCCTGGAGACTCTGCCTGTCCCCTGCAGGAGAGCAGTGTCGTGTGTTCCCGGCGGGGAGAAGACACTCTGCCAACACTTACCTGTTTACTTTTTCCATCATTTTATTTATATCTACTTGGCTCCTCTCTTCTCTTTGTACCTTCTTCTCATTGTTTCCCCCAAAGTGGGAATGGCATCTTTTTTTTTTCATATTATTGAAAAAGCAAATGTTATTCTAAAAATTCCGGTAGATTACTTTTGTAAGTAACGTTTTAATTCAAATAAAAATGTGTTAAGGAAAAAGTGAAAATCATTCAACCACGACTTTGAGATCACTGTTAGCATTTTGACATTTCATCATCCCAGGCATTTTTACAAATATATGCAAACATATATCAATATGCTTTTTAAATGGGACTTTTTTTTTTTTAAGCAAAAGTGGATTTCTATAAAAATATTGTCTTGTAACCTGAGTTTTCCCCTCACTGAGGAAGATAACCTGGGCAGCTTCCCATGTCAGCAAAGGCAGGCCTCTGTCGTTTTTTGCTCCTTTCTGTGGCCGTTTGACGTGTCAGTGTTGCTGTGATGGGAATCTTCTGTCAGTCCCGCTTCCGTACCTCACAACCCTGCAAGTGAGTCCGGATTCCTGGGTACTTTAGGAGGTGTTGAAACTCTGAGAAGGCGGCAGTGTCTCCTGCTGAGAACAAAAGGTGACACTGCAGTGCGCCTGTGTCCCTGGGCCTGTGGTCCGCCCCCGGCATGCGCTGCGGAGCCCGTGTGCACCGGCCCCTCTCAATAAGTTGTTACTGTTGTGCCTACTTTATTTTCAGAGTTTCATGTTCTCTTTCTCCAGAAGGTTCCCCCAAACTGGACCTCACCTTGACCCCCTCCAGTCACGCGGCTGAAGCGTTCCTCCCCGAGACCCTCAGGGCCATGGTGTGAATGTAGCGGACACTTCGACCTTTCCACCCTGCCTGACGGAGCCCCGCTCTGTCACCGCCTCCCTGTCCCTTTAGTTCCCGGGGCCCCGGGGGCGGGCAGGGCCTGGCCCTCTGAGGGCTCCCCTTCCTCCCGTCCCCTGAAGGCCCTGCGACCCGGCCTCTGGGTGTGGACGGTCTGAGAGAAGACTTGGCGAAGTCTCCACAGGTCACGTTGCTTTAAACGTAGAACCTTATCGAGCCTGTGTGCTGGTAAACGTTCTGGTCTCATTTGTGACATTGCCATCTCTGTAACCTCCACACGGACTCACTGCTCCGGCTGCTGTGGTGATGGGGACACAAGATTGGTCACGGTGGTGTTTATTGATTTCCAGTGGCAACTGGGTGGAAGAGGATGAGAACCCTGACCTCCGCCCACAGACGAGTGAATGGAGCCGCGGGGGCCTCGGGGAGTGAGGGGGGCTGGCCGGAGGAGCCGGTGGAGCTGGGGGATGAGCCCACGAGGAGGAGGCCGCACCGGGGAGGGGGCATGCGGTCCCGGGCCCAGGAGGATGGAGTCTGAGCCCACGGCGCGCGCCGGTCCACTTAGGTCCATGGGACTCGGCTGAGTCAGCAGGCTCTGGGTTCTCCTGGGAGCGAAGGAGGCCACGTGGGGACCTGGGGGTCTTGATGCAGATGTGCTTGCCATGGCAGGGGGCTTCCAGGCTGGAAAAAAGCAAGGGCTTGAAGGGGTGAATTAGGCAAAGGCGGGTGAGAGCCAAAGCATGGGAAAGTTCTAGACTGGCACAAGGACAGTGTGACGGGGCACAGTCATTGACGCACGTGCTCACTTTCCTAGGTTGTCCTGTGCTAAGCTTACAGTTTCTCAGATCTTTTCCCACGTTTGATTTGGAAAAAAGTTTCAAGTTATGTGGACATTTGTCTTTATGAGTTTAATTATTTTATCATTGTCTAGGTCTTACAGATATGCTGGCAATTATTAATCTATGGATAGATGAAAACCAAGTTCTGAAATAAAATCTGATTAGAGATATTAAAATATTTATTTTGTTGCATCATTTTTAGATTTTCTTTTGTTTGTGAAGGCAGAGGGAGAGATGGAGTTCTGGGGAGGTTTCTTTTAATAGAAAAAACTCAAGCATGTTTACATATATTTGAAAGTTCTAAGTTTTAGGAGAGTGTTTCATTTTATAGAAATGAGTCTTTTTGTTTTTTGAATTTTATTTTATTTTTTATACAGCAGGTTCTTATTAGTCTTCTGTTTTATACATATTAGTGTGTACATGTCAATCCCAATCTCCCAATTCATCCCACCACCACCCCACCCCCCTGCCACTTCCCCCCCCTTGGTATCCATACGTTTGTTTCTCTACATCTGTGTCTCTACAGAAATGAGTCTTGAATCATTGAAAAAGATTGGTTTTTTTTCTTCCTAGGAGACTACAATGTCAGTAATCCCACCTGTAACTTGATAATTTATAAATATTTGGGGAGTTGTCAGGGTTGGGGGAATAAATGGTGTCCTTTGAATTAATGATGAAATTATTTTTATGTTATTGAAGATCTAAATAAGATACCAATCTACGTTAAGAAATTTTAATTCAACTGTAAATAGTTGTCAAAAGCCATCTGTTTCTGCTCACTGACTACCCTCTTCTCTAAACAAACGATTATTCATACAAGAGCCTGGAGTCAGCGTTTAATCAGAATCTCTAACTTAGGCACAGTGAAGCGTGTAAAAAGAAACCTAAGAATGTCACAGTTTGGAGATAATGCTTATGTCTTAAGGGTGAGTTGGTGTCTAAGAAAGTAGACTGTTGGGCAGATCTTAGGTATTTTGTGAGATTGAACAGTGCCTTTATTGTGGAAGCTGACTTTCAAAACCCTGTTGTCCTTTAATCGTGTCAAGTGGGGCTCAAGTAGAAATAGCCTATTCGCAAGGTCCCCTTCTCCCTCCAGCCCTTCAGCTACTGCGTTTAAGACCTGAGCTTTCACATCTGGGAAATACTTGGTTTTTAAGTTGTTTGCAGAAGCAAGGGCGAGCCTGCACTTTGAAGCCTGAGTGCCGTTCGCGTGTCTGGCGGGACTGGTGGCCCTTCTCAGGGTTTCCCCCTTCCTCCTTACAAGGCAGCCGGGCCTTCCTCCTGCGGGGCCGACCCAGGGGCCGCTCCCGGTGAGCCCAGCCTCGGGAGGCGGGACAGTAAGGCCCGAGGGACGCATAGTTTAACGTGTGTTTTAGAAATCGGTGCTTGGTTATTGTTGACCTTGAAGGACTATGATTTATTCCTGTTTTTATTACAGTACAGCTGACGTCCAGTATGTCCTTTCTAACGTGTCGCCTTCTTGCTTTAGCGCACCAAGTCTGGCAGGGACGGCAGCAGGGGTCCCCGCGGCAGGAGAGACGGGAGCGCTGGCAGTGGTGAGTGTCCCTGTCCCCCTGGAGGTGCCGGTTGACAGATTTCTAGTACATGGGCTTCTAGAAGCACCTTGAAGTAATCTGAAAATGTCCTGTTTGTTTGTTTTATACACAGTAAAACTTCACCTACTCTACTTTTGTGAGCATCAGCCTGCTGTGTAATTGAGTGTTTTGTAGGTGTTAGTGGGTGTTGGTTCCTGAATAAACGGACCTGTTTCTGCTAATTGATGAATAGACAGTTCACGTTGGATAGATTATCACAGGTGTCCATACTAGTGGGTTTTACTGTGTTACGTTTTTTAGATTATGTTGTAAGGAGGCGCCACGGGGCCTGGGGTCGTCACCTGGATGCTGACAGACCTGTACACTTGTAGTGTAGAGGTGGTGCCGGTCTGGGCACTGGGAGGGACGGCTGTGGTCCCAGCCGTGGCCACTGTGTGTCTCTGGACCAGCCACGCAAATGCTGTCGTTTTGGGCGATTCTGTGACTGCTGGGGACATTGTTACTTAATAAGAAGCTTTGTTAAGTTATCCTCCCTTTTCCCCATCAGCAAAATCTACCTTCTGTCTCCATTTCAGGGGATAGTAGAAGTTATATTTAGGGGAAATTGGATGGTTTTAAAGAAACTAATTAGAAAAACAAATGCTAAATTGGGATCCGTATCATGTCCACACGTAGCACCGTCGTGCAGACGGGACCCGAGTTCATCCTGTTGTGTCTGTCTGTGGTCAGGAGTCACGACAAAGAGAAATGCGACCCTCGGTTTAGGGAGGTCTTTCTTTCGTTCGTTCATTTACTGGATGCACGCTGGGTGCCGAGGACATGGGGACGAATGAGACGGGACCCTTGCCCTCAAGGAAATCAGGATCGACTTGGAAAGGCACGCGAGCCCTGATCTGCTGAGGGCGCCGCCTGGCGGTGGTGGGGACGCAGCTGGGACAGAGACCGCCTTCGAGGGCGGATCTCTGCTCCCGAGGTGCGCCAGGCGCCGACAGCCAGTGCCGTGCCTGGTCCAGCGGGACATCTGGATTCTCCGAGGGTCAGTCCCGCTTCTCCAGCAGAAGCCCCAGTCCTGGCCTGGGTCCCTGGTCCCAGGGACCATCACCCAGAGCTTGAGAAGTTGGCAGGGCGGCCCTGAGCCTGGGTCCTGCGTGTGCCGGGGCCGCCCCTCCCCTCCCCCCCTCTGCCCCTCCCCGCCCCGTGCGTGTGGGTGGCCCTCCATCCAGGTCCTGGTCTGGAGACCTGTCCCGGCAGCTCTTGGTCCCTTGTCCAGCGGGGCCACCTGCGGTGGAATTCAGCATTTTGCGGAATTTCGAGAAGTATGTATTGTGATGCATTAGCCACGTACCCTATACCTCTGGGGAGCACCTCCGAGTCAAAGGAGTCTCACTACTTCAGTGAAGCGTGAATATTCACACTAAGGATAAGTAATGGCCCAGAATAGCTGCAGGTCAAGTCAGGTTTTATTCTTGACGTGAAGTTGTGTTGCTGCCTGGAAACTTGGCTTTAGAGCTCTTTGGAATTTGGATTGTCGTTGAGGGGCTATGGGCCTGCGTCTACCGAAAGTGTTGAAGCATCTCGGGGAGGGTCCGGGCAGCCCGCCGCTCTCGCTCGCCTGCTCTTAGGAAGCCCGCCAGCCGGCCGAGGCGCGAGCTCTTGAACTGCGTGTCCCTCGAAGGAGTAACCCCCAGGGAAGTGTCAGTTACTTACTGAGTTCTAGGACCAGATTCACCACCCTCTAAGGGTCCTCCACGTCCCGATGAAAATCTTGAGCTCAGAGTAACCAAGCGGTCCCTAACGCACACCCATCACCAAGCCTGCCCTCGGTCCGCAGGGCCTTCCCTGGTCACCGTGGGCTTGTGAAGTGTCACTGAGGCCCCCGGGGGTCCTCACGTTCAGGGTCCACTTGGGAGACTCCAGCCCTCCGAACGAGGTGTCCTGAGAGCTGCCGGTGCTGAGCTGGAGCCCAGAGGATGGTGTCCACCCCAGAGAGTGGCCCCCGGCCCGCCTCCCAGGTGCCACCCCGCGCAGAGGAGGGCGCCTCCTGGGCCAGCCTCCCCGCCACTGCTGTTTCTCTCTTAGTAAGTTTTCCTTTCTCCCATCCAGCGCGTTGCAGCCCAGCACAAACAGGCAGTCCTGGGGCACAAACACGCTTCTTGGAGCCGAAGCTCTGGCCGTGGGCCTTGCGGGCCAGGGGTCGTGGGCCTGGCTCTGGGGCAGGTTTAAAGCAGCTCCCGGCTCCCGGGGGGCTTGCCTCTCTCTCTCTACACTTGCCCTTTTGTTCCTGGTTTCCCATCATCGCCGACACCCCAATTTGTCCCGGGGCCCCTGCCGGTCCCCGGAGCCTGACTCTCGGCCCGCCTCCAGCTCGCACAGGCCAGGGGCCGGCCCGCCCAGCTTTGGGGTCTGAGCGCACCGGGCTTCCTCCTTGCTTCGCCTCGCGGCCCCCGGAACACCCTGGGCCCCGTGGACGAGCCCCCCCTCAGCAGCGTCCCACCCCTGCCCCCTGCAGCCCGCCGTGGGCCGAGGTTGCTGGCCATCCCTCGGGCCCCTGGAGGAGCTCCCAGCACGGCCTGCGTGTTGAAGGGTGCCCGGGGCCCACCACCTTCCACCTCTGCCCCTGGAGACCCAGCGGCGCACGTCTCAGCCTGGAACTCTCTGGCGCTCTGTCTGGACGAGACCCGCAGCTCAAGTAGGGGAAAGGGACAGTTTTCTGTATGGATCCAGGTGAGGCCAGCCTGGAGCTGGTTAAGTATGATGTGTTAAAATTAAGTGCAGTGCCTACAACTAGGTTTTTAAAAGTGTTGCCTAGGAGAGAAGACCATAGGGAACATGTCATCAAAGTTATTCGTTTGTATAAAATGGCTGTTTCTGAAATGCCTGAGGGCCCTTGAAAATTGTTCTTTTTTTGTGCACCAGACTGGTCTCACTGCAGCCTTGTCTCTCTGTTAATTTGCTGATTGACCTCAGCGCCCTTCCTCACGAGGGGTCCTCAGATTTGAGTGTGTAGCAGAGTCACTGGGAAGGCTGGTTAAAACAGACCCAAGCCCCCAACCCCAGTGATAGGCCCGGGGTCCTGTGTTTCTGACCAGGTCCCAGCTGCCACTGCTGGTCCTGGGACCACACCTGGAGAACCACTGCTCTACCTCAAAGGAGAGAATGAAAATTACACGCGGCCTCGTGTATGTAAAAGATCACCACCGCTACTACCACCGAACCCACATTCACGTATGTGGCGTTCTCTGGTCACCCAGCCTCCGGGCTCCGTCACCCACAGGGGGTTTCCCCCGGGAGGTGGTGTGAGACCCGCCTGCACATGCCGGTGCTGGGCAAACTGTGTTATTATTATCACTTACACAAATCGCACTGGAAAGCAGCAGCGTTTGCTTTAGAGCTTCGCAGGATTTTCAGTACTTTAGTTTGTTTTTTACAGAATAAGCTTAAAATGAAATGAACTTGTTTGAAGTATTTGAAATAAAAAATGCATTACCCTTAAATGCAAAATTTTGGCTTCACGTTTTAACAGCTCGGTGCCAAAACATCTGTTGAGAAAAACAAATCAAATCCACATGCACAGGCAGAGCTGAGCTCCACGAGTTCAGGGTCCACATGGCCTCCCTGTAGCGTCTGTGGGGATGAGGGGTGAGAGGGACAGTGTGTTTCCGAGGCCGGGAGCCGGATGGGTGGCCTCTCCTGCGGCCCCGTCTGCCCTTGGGGGACAGCGGGTTTGCTGACTGACTCCGTGTACTGGGTTATGAAGGTTTCGTGTTAAAATTGTTGGTCGTTTACTGTGTGTGATACTTAATGGTTTATTGCGTTTTTCAGTCTAATTTTTATTCTGTCTTGGGTGTGAACGTCTCTTATGCACTATTTCCATTCCATATTTGGACTCTATCATCCTCTTAAGGTTTTTCTTTAAATTGGGCCAGAATCTATCCTCCTCTGCCGGGCACATCTGACCTCTTCTGTACTCGTTCTCCAGGCCTGTGAAGAGAGTTGGGGGGCGGTGCCTGGGCCAGGCTCGCTGGCCCTCTCCCGCTCCTCACCTGCCCAGGCCTCATATGGCTCCCAGGCTCCACGCGGGCGACAGCCCAGCCCCTTCCCCCGACCCGCTGCCCTGCTCCGCGCCAGGGGGCGTTCGCCAGTGTCTCCAAGCACACGGTGGAAAGGGTCTGATAAAGCCTACTCTTGAGTGATGCTTTGACTATATTATAGGTTCCCAACAAGAGATTTCTTTTAAATTTCAAAAAACAAGAATTACATCCTTTGGAAATTGGCTGTCAAATGAAACAGCCTTCCTGTTTCTTGACAAATCAGTAGACTTCAAGATACGTAACGCAGTGTGATGTTGCCCGGCCTGCTGAACACGTGTGTTTTTGTTCCTGTGTCTCCAGACGGTGGCCAGAACTGTGGTGCCGGTAGCAGAGGCGAGCGGCTCAGCGTCCAGCTCCGAGCCCTGCCCAGGACGGAGGAGCCTTACGACAGCAGCAGTACCAAGGAGCTAGGCAAGTGCCGGGGCCTGGCAGGTCTGCACTGGAAGGGGCGGGCAGACGTGTCCACCTGGGCGGTATTAAGGGTTTTCCAGCACAGACAAGTTTTACATGACTTGGGAGAGCCTTTCTCTTCATTCTGGGTTGTTCAGTTGTGAAGATGAGCCTCATTGGTTTCACATTTGCTGTTTTTCCCTGTTCCTCTAATGCAAACCATCTGTTCTGAAACCTAGACGCCTCCTATGTGGATCCGCTTGGCCCGCAAATAGAAAGACCCAGAACTGCAACCAAAAAGAGAGTCGACGAGGATGATTTTGCTGATGAAGAATTAGGAGATGATTTGCTTCCAGAATAATATATATTTAATGTATTATTTATTAATTAAGGGGGAGGAATCGCCTTACAAGATAATACTCATGTTAAAGTTTGGATTAAATACCCAAACTTTAATTTTGCACACTGTCAAAACTTTAAATAAGTGTATTCTGTTCTATGAGTATGGATTTAAATTTTGTTTTGCTTTTAATGGAATAAAAACATGTGAAAATAATACTTTAGGCCAGAGACTGACTTACCCTCTTGAAAACATGGACCCACAGTAAGAAATAGATCTTGTTGCGCTACCTAGTACCTCCACACACGTAAGTATTATTACTCACTGATTACTACAGTGTGTGCTGCATTTTCTGTAATTTCATTGAAACAAAGTGTGAGTAATGGAAACACTATAGTGATTTCATGGTTTGCAGCTGAAAAATACTGTGCTTGGGCATACCCTTGATGAGTCGTTATTCAAGGTAAATTGCTTTGGAAGTTTTGCTTTGTGGGGATTCCAACACTAGTCAAGCAGTTGTGTTTGGGGGCAGTAAAATCGTCAGAGAAAACAGCAGCCTGTGACCCTCCTGCTCTTCTCCGTAGTCCCTTCAGCCCCGAGCGCCGGCAGCCTCGAGTTGTGCTTCCCGTTGAAACGCGGGGTGCGGGGTCGAAGCCAGGACTGCGTGCATCCTTCTTACGGTATGTCTGGCTGGCGGGCACCGTCCAGAGGAGTGCGGTGGTGGGCAGTCAGGGTAGACGTGGCTGGTGGGTAACACTTCACAAGAGAGGATGGACCCTCCACTTCGTTTTACATTGTCTCCACGGCATGCACACTTCTGGTAGGTGCGGGAGAGGAAACACCGAAATCAGAGCACATTCCCTGCTTGCAGAAAAGGTTATGATCTGATGGGGCAGGCGTTCACCAAATACCCTAAACGGCTAGTGTGTGCGAGAGTCTGGGGCTACGGTCGTGACCAAGACAGCAAGACCCTGCCCTCAAAGAGTGTAAATTCTGGCCGGGGCAGACAATAAATGTCTTTTTAAATGGGCTTTGGGTGTTGTTAAGGGCGGTGAAGAGAGTGAAATGGAGGAGCGGCCCGGGGAGTGACAGCGGTGCAGCAGGTGAGCTAGACGCGCGCGTCGTGGTGGTGGTGGGGGGCGTTGCGCGCGGTGGGCGGGAGCGTGAGGGGCCGGGGCCCGGGGCGGGGGCGGGCCTCGTGGAGCCCAGCGGCACCTGAGGCTTCACTCCGCCGCCGTAACAGCGGAGGCACGTGATGTGGTCTAACCTACAGAGCACGAGCCCACCGCCCTGCGGGGATTGGCTGGGGCTGGCGGGCGGGGGCGGGTTGCAGCCGCAGCGTGGCGTGCGTGGGAGAGGGGTGCCTGGGGGCTGTGCGGGTCGCTGCGGCCCAGCACACGTTAGGGAGGGAGAGCTCAGCAGAGTTACCGGGGCCTGCGTGCGGGTTGTGAGCAAGAGAAGAAAGCAGGATGGCAGCGTTTGTGGCGGAGGCGCTGACCGGCCGGGGTCGCCTTTCTCTGAGGTGGGTGCCGCCGCCGCCGCCGCGGTCGCGTCAGGCCAGCCAGCGCTGCCACGCTAGGGCCCCGGGAAAGCAGCAAACAAGTCGTGCGCTGTGCGTCAGGAGGGCCGCGAGCAGCAGGGCTGAGCGACATGCATTCGGAGCCGGGCGAGAGGCGGGGAGGAGAGATCCGAGGAGGGAGACGGAAGCTAATCATCTCGGGAGGAGAATATAACTCGGAAAGTGGGACAGGCCCGCGTGTGGAATGGCCATCTGAGATGCGGCGCACGCCTGGCTGTATGAACGGAACAGAGTGGGGTTGTTCCAGGCAAATGTCACAGAGTGAAAAAGGAGCAAGGGACTAGGGTATTTGCAGGGCCGTGGTGATCGCGTCGAACCACCAACTCTGCCCCAGCCGAGAAGGGAAACTAGGACTCGCGTGGGGTGGCTGGTGGAAAGGCAGGGTCAGCAGACGAGGTCAGACAGCTAGTACAGGACAGGTGCGGAGAGAAGGTGCTGGTGTCGGGGGCCACTCACACTTGGACGGACGGGGAGCCGCTCCCGGTAATGAGCGCAGGGGTCGCGGTGGGTGAGCACAGGCTTCCAGAGTCGAGACGTGCTGGGGGAAAGCAGGTGGAGCTGGGGTAGCCAATTAGAGGCCGGGTCTTGGGTGGCTCCTCCACAGGTGTTAAAGGTGCGGGAATGAGGTAAAGGCGTGGTGGGACCTCCAGGTGCTGCCCGAGAAGACGACAGATAGAACTCGTGGTGGGGAGACCTGACCTTCGGAGGAGGGAAGGAGGTTTGGATCCGTCAGTAACCCAGGAAGGTAAGTGGACGTAGCCACCCCTACCCCGGCTCCCATGCCAGGGAGCTACAGACGGCCTGGCGCTGTGGGGATTGAGTGATCTGGGGGCTGAGAGAGGAACGGCTCTCGTCGCACCTTCAGCAGAGAACACCGCAGAGGAGTTAGCTTCCAAGGGAACATGATGAGGCTGCTTTTGAGTATTTTGCCTTTTTCTCACTCGTCTTAATGTTGGATTGAACTATGAGCATGTTTATTTCACACGTTCATAAATATGTTCAGGTTTGAGGGCAATTGACTACAGACAATTTGCACCTGTTGAGAAGACAATTTCTCAACTCTGCTTAGCATCACAGAAACGAATTTTATGTTCTATCAAGTGGGCAGGCATCTTCAGTAGTTTATGATCTTCATAAAATGAAAAGTGTTGGAAAGTAAATACTTTCGTTTCCAAGCAACAGGGGAGGAGAGAGAAGTTACCATGTTATTAGACAGCGGAAGATATTTTGTTGAATAACATACGGAATGAGGCGTCTGGCGCTGTATCGCTTTACCTTTCAAAGGATGAAACTGCTCTCTCCTAAAGGATTCCCACACTTCTACCCAATTTTAAAAAAACAGTATGTGTTTGTGTATTGATATGTTTATTCCCATTTTACCAGAAAGAACACAATTTCTCTACTAATCAGAAAAAGTTTTGTAACCTCAAAACAAACGTTTACTCACCAAGCTGTAAATAGCTTAAATGGCTTAAATTGGAGATTTCTGTGGGATTTTGAGCAGTCAGTAGGACAATTCCTAAATTCTTCAGTTATAGAATATTCAAGGCATACAAAAGTGTTGTTTTTCTACACAGCATAACTGAAATGTAGTTTATTTACAAGGCAGTCAAATACCTAAGCTGGAAAGCATTTAGGGAACCATAAATTATGTATTTTCTAGACCTTCGAAAACCTTTCAGCTGTTACCAATCACTTGTTTTCATTGGCCAAGTATGACTGCCGTAAAATGACCGTATTCACTAGCCCACCACCTAAAAAGCATTAAGCATTCATTTACAGAATGAACGAACGAGCACGTTTGCTTTGGTTCTTGAAATAGAATTCCCTCGTGTAAGTATATTTTCTTTATTTACAAAGTATTAGGCTTATTTTACATGACTGCACGTGCTTACAGTCCCGGCATCACGAAGCAGGAGTTCCCGACCCTGTAGCGCCCAAGGATGCCCAGTTCCAGCCATAAAAGTGCAAGCTGGGTAGAATGTTTGGTGCTTGGATTTCGGAGGTGCTAGTGGGGCAGACAAGGACCGCTTCCTGGTGTCTGGGGGAAGGAGAAGCGCCCCCGCCCCCCGTTCGGAACGCTCTCCATCTCCAGTCCCTCAGAGGAAGTCGTGGCGAAGAAGCTGCTTCCAGGCCCCCGCGCGCCTCTCCAGGTGCCCGTCCCGCTCCCGCGGCGCCTTCCTCCGGGAGGCTCTTCGCGGCGGCCGGACCCGGCCGACTTCCCTTCCAGCCGAGGCGCCTCCTTCCGCTCAGCGCCGCGCGGCTCCGCTCGGGACGTGTCCGCGCCTCCGCGACCACCGGAGCCACTTCGGGGCGATGCTGGGGCCGCCGGTAAGTTCGCGGCGCAGCGGTCGCGTCTCGGTCCCCGGGCGCCGGGGGCCGCCGCCCTCCGTCCCGGGCCGCCTCGTGGGGCCCGCGCGCCCAGGACACGCGGGGGCCGCCGAGGGGCCCGGGCGCCGTCACAGGCACTCGCAGCCCGCGGCGCAGCAGCCCGGCCGGCACACACACACGCGCACCGCGCACCCGCGGCCCACGCGGACCCCGGCTCGGGGCGGCGGCGGCGGGGGGCGAGCGGGCCGCCGCGGGGGAGGGCCCCGGGGTGCTCGCGGGCGGCGCGCGGGCGGGGAGGGCGCGCGGGGGCCGGCGTGGTCAGCACCCATCCTCCGGGCGGGGGCGCGGGGCGGGGGGCGCGGGGCGGGGCCCTGGGGGCGGGGGCGCGGGGCGGGGCGCGGGCCCCTCCTCCGCGCGGCGCTGAGCGCGGCCTCTCCCGCAGGTCTGGGCGCTGGTGGCCGGAGTCCTGCTGGCGCTGTCGCCGGGCCGGGCGGGGGGCGCCCCGAGGGCGGGCCGGCGGCCGGCGCGGGCGCGGGGCTGCGCGGACCGGCCCGAGGATCTCCTGGAGCAGCTGTACGGGCGGCTGGCGGCCGGCGTGCTCGGCGCCTTCCACCACACGCTGCAGCTGGGCCCGCGCGAGCAGGCGCGCAACGCCAGCTGCCCGGCCGGGGGCAGGCCCGCCGACCGCCGCTTCCGGCCGCCCACCAACCTGCGCAGCGTGTCGCCCTGGGCCTACAGGTGAGCGGGCGCGCCGGGGGGCGCGGGGGGCGCCGGAGCGGTAGCAGCTCCTTACCGCAGAGGCCGGGCAGCTCCCTCCGAGGGACCCGCGTCCTCCGTTCACCTTTCCGGTCTTTGAGACGCCCCAGTTTCTTGAGCACCTGTGTCTTGCCAAGTACGTGGTTAAGTGGGGTCTACGCGGCCGAGCCCGGGGAGCCTTCGCTGATTGTTAGAGGACTCTGCGCGGGAGGTCTGTGCGGGGTCTGATGTGGGGTCTTGCGGACGTTTCTCGGGCGCCTGTGCTGGTCCAGGTGCTGCTGGCCTTGGACCCTCTGAGCTTGTCAAGCCTGTGGTCGACAGGAGGGGGGGTGGCGGTCATCGGGGAGCAAACGAGGCGGGACGTGATTGGACACGAGGAGTTAAGTGTGCGGTGGTTTAAGCGGGGGGGAGGGCGGAGGGCGGAGGGTCATCGAGCTGGAGGACGGGCGTCATTCCGGGGTCGCTCTGGGGAGAAGTCATCTCGCAGGAAAGCAGCGGTGTGCAGCCGGGGCACAGTGTGGCCGGAGTGCCCTCAGCGCACGTATGGCCGTCCGCTTCCTTCCCTGCTGTCGCTGCGGAGTGTCACCGTCCTGAGGGGCTCTCAGTCAGGCTGGAGAAGGTGGGATCCCTCACCGCTGCAGCCTCGGGAAAGGGATGGGGTGACCCGGAGGAAAGGAAGGGAGTGAGGAGCTCAGGCGGGGGGGGCGGGGGGCGGGGAGCGCAGGCCTGGGTTTGCCCTTAGCAGTGTTGCAAGGTTGATATTTGTCCTTGAGGGTGTTTTTTCGATCGAGGAAGCCATACAGCCACTCGTGTTTCGAGAAGCTGTCCCTGAGGGGCGAAAACTGGACACATGCAGCTAGGATGGTGGAGGAGGTGAGAGCAGGACCAATGTGAATGGCACTGCTTAAAGAAAAAGGGATTTAGTGGAGGATGGTTCCGTGTGGGACGGAGGGGCCTACAGCGTCCCAGTCCCCACGGTGGGCTGTGCGGGGACGTGGGAAGACCTCCCCCGCCTGCCGTGGCGCGCAGCCCCCTCCGCCCCGCGTGCTGGCTCTTCCCGACAGCGGCTGGTGCCCTCGGGACACACCTGTCAGCCATTCACGCTGGTGCTTCTTCTCCGCCTTTTCCTCTTTCTCCCCACCAATCCCAGGGCCCCAAAGGGTGGGTTATTGTCCCGCCCCTCTCTTTCTAGCCTCATGTCACTCCCTTGACGTGCGAGGTGGCATCGCGGAACAACAGACTGTGCTCTCCTCCCAGGCCAGGCCGCGGCCCGTGGACCACGAGGACCACGAGGACCACGATGCAGCAGAGTAACTGTTACTCAGGACCTCCTGTTGGGCGCGTCGGCCACGTGTCTGGCTCGGGTTGTGGACGTATTTTAGCAACAGGACGAGGAAGCAGGCTCCCTGGAGGAAACGAGTTCAGGGCCGGGCTGCTGAGTTCGGTCCCTGAGAGCGCGCGGGCGGAGGTGTGGTCTCGCGAGAGGTCGGGGCTGGAGCGCAGACCGCGTGGCGGAGTTGAGCTGCCCTTGTACGTTGCTGGCACGGACGCCTGTGTATCCCCAGGAAAGACCCCAGAGTGGAGGGAGCAGGGCGCGGCCGGGGCAGGTAGCTGTCAGGAACCCAGCATCGCATGGTTCTGCCTGGGGAGCCTTTGCTCCTCACGGGCCTGGGCCAGGAGCTACGCCTGCATCGTTTTTCAGACATTTCGAGCCTCGTGAGCTTGCCCTTCAGTGAGCACGGGGAGGCTCGATGGCTGCACGCTCTGCGGGAAGGATGGTTTCCAGGTTGGGCACGGGCCGCGACTGCAGCCCGCTGCAGGGGACTGGCTGGCCGCTGAAGCCGGCCCTGCCAGGAGACCCCGCCCTGCACCCTGCGCCCTGACCTCGGATCACCTCCCCGCCTCCCGAGTTTCTGGGAAGATTAGAAAAAGCAATACACGTGCCTCTTCTAAGCGGTGTGCTTAGACGTTACTGCCGGGCGGGATCGCGGGCGGAGGAGCGGCCTCACCTGTGCTGTGTCAGCTCAGACTCAGAAGTGCTATTTAAGGCTACAAACAGAGAACTCTTAAAGATGGATGGGGAAATGGACTGCACGTCAAACCTGAAAGGCACAGAAAGGACCACTTCAGCTGTGTAAGCTAGGCCTTAAAATAGAAATTAGGAGTATAAGGTGCTTTCCGTATCTTTAGGGGAGAGATGGATCATTCGATAAATAGCGTTGGGACTGGGTAACCAGCTGAAAAGATACAATTGGATCTCACTCTTGTATGGAAATAAGTTCCAGATGACTCAGACTTAAACGTGAAAAGTAAAACCACAAAAATACATAAAAATGCAGTCAATTATATTTATACACTTGAGTGGAGAAGGCCTATTTAGTAGCTCACAGGCCCCCAAAGTCATTAAAGAGGAGATTGATAAATTTAATTACATAATTATCTGCCATTTTTTCTTGGCAAAATTGGAAAAAAAAATACAAGGGCAAACTGGGAAAAAATACTTGCAACCCATGTGACAAAGGGCTTGTTTCATGAAGAGCTCCTACAAACCAAGAAAAAGACCCGATGAATTGGTATAGATCTTATTTACAAAGCAGAAATAGAGACACAGACGTAGAGAACAAAGGTATGGATACCAAGGGGGGAAGAGGGGGTGGGATGAGTTGGGAGATTGGGGTCGACACATACACACTATTGACACCATGTATAAAGTAGAGAAGTCATGAGAACCTACTGTATAGTGCAGGGAACTCTACTCGGTGCTCTGTGGTGACGTAAATGGGAAGGAAATCCAAAAAGGGGATATATGTATACGTATAGCTGATTCACTTTGCTGTACAGTGGCAATTAGCAACATTGTAAAGCAACTGTACTCCAATAAAAGTTAAAAAAAAAGACCCGATGAAAGGAAGACAGAGGCCGTGGTCAGTCCCCATGGAGGGAACTCACATGACCCTAACTCTGAAAGGTGGACAGACCTCGCCCTCAGGCATATTAAAACTGTACTGGGACTTCCCTGGTGGTCCAGTGGTTAGGACTCCACGCTCTTTATTTCCTTTTTTTTTTTTTTTTTTTTTGTGGTATGCGGGCCTCTCAGTGTTGTGGCCTCTCCTGTTGCAGAGCACAGTCTCTGGACACACAGGCTCAGCGGCCCTGGCTCACAGGCCCAGCCGCTCCGCGGCATGTGGGATCCTCCCGGACTGGGGCATGAACCCACGTCCCCTGCATCGGCAGGCGGACTCTCAACCACTGCGCCACTAGGGAAGCCCAAGACTCCACGCTCTTAATGCAGGGGGCCCGGCTTCAGTCCCTGGTTGGGGAACTAGATCCTGCATGCCGCAACGAAGATCCTGAGTGCTGGAACTAAGACTTGGTGCAGCCAACTAAATAAATATTAAAGGGGCTTCCCTGGTGGTGCAGTGGTTAAGTATCTGCCTGCCAATGCAGGGCACAGGGGTTCGAGCCCTGGTCCGGGAAGATCCCACATGCCGCGGAGCAGCTAAGCCCGTGTGTCACAACTACTAAAGCCCACACGCCTGGAGCCCGTGCTCTGCAACAGGAGAAGCCACCGCAATGAGAGGCCCGCACACTGCAACGAAGAGTAGCCCCCGCTCGCCACAACTAGAGAAAGCCTGCGCAGCAACAAAGACCCAACACAGCCAAAAATAAATTAAAAAGAAAAAACAAAAAGCTAACTCTTGTTAAAAAAAAAAAAAAATCAATGTACTGAGAGAGCTGTTTGGTGGGCGCGCCTGTCCAGCCGAGCTGGCACGGTGTGAGGGGAAGGCTCTCCCTATACTGGGGGTGTGACGGCTACAGCTTTTATGCAAGACAGGTATTAACTACAACAATTTCAAATTCCTATTTTGCCCCTCCCCCTTCCCTCTCCCCATTGGTAACCAACCACTAGTTCTCTGTGTCAGTCTGTTTCTGTTACATTCTTTTTTTTTTCAGATTCCACATACAAATGACAACATGGTATTTGTCTTTTTCTGTCTGAATTATTTCACTAAGCATAATACCCTCCAGGTCCATCCACAGTGCTGCAAGTGACAAAATTTCATTCTTTTTCTATGGCTAATATTCCACTCTATATGTATATACGTCTTCTTTATCTATTTGTCTGTTGATGGACACTTAGATTGCTTCCATATCTTGGCTAGTGTAAAAAATGCTGCAGTGAACATTGGGGTGCATGTATCTTTTTGAATTAGTGTTTTCTTTTTTTTTTTTGGATATATACCCAGGAGTGGAATTGCTGGATGATATGGTAGTTCTATTTTTGTTTTGTTTTTTTTTTGAGGAATCCTCACACTGTTCTCCACAGTGGCTGCACCAATTTACATTTCCACCAACAGTGCACAAAGGTTCCCTTTTCTCCACATCCTCGCCAGCATTTGTTATTTGTGTTCTTTTTGATGATGGCCATTCTGACTGGTGTGAGGTGATATCTCATTGTGGTTCTGATTTGCATTTCTCTGATTAGCATCGTTGAGCATCTTTTCATGTGCCTGTTGGTCATCTGTATATCTTCTTTGGAAAAATGTCTATTCAAGTCTTCTGCCCATTTTTTAATTGGTTTTTTTGTTTTTTTGATATTGTGTTGTATGAGCTGTTTATGTATTTTGGATGGTAGCCCCTTATTGGTCATAACACTTGCAAATATCTTCTTCGATTCAGTAGATTGTTTTTTGTCAGTAGCTTCCTTTGCTGTGCAAAAGCTTTTAAGTTTGTTTATTTTTGCTTTTGTTTCCTTTGCCTTAGGAAACAGATTGAAAACAATATTGCCACAATTTATGTCATAGAGTGTTCTGCTTATGTTTTCCTCTAGGACTTTCATGGTGTCAGATCTTAACGTTTAGGTCTTTAATCAATTTGAGTTTACTTTTGTATATGGCGTTAGAGAATGTTCTAATTTAATTCTTTTACATGTAGCTGTCCAGTTTTCCAAACACCACTTATTGAAGAGACTGTCATTTCTCCACTATGTATTCTTTTCTCCTTTGTCATAGATTAATTGCCCATAAGTGTGTGGGTTTATTTCTGGGCTCTCTATTTGGTTCCGGTGATCTGTGTGTCTGTTTTTGTGGCAGTACCATACTATTTTGATTACTGTAGCTTTATAGTATAGTTTGAACTCAGGGAGTGTGATTCTTCCAGCTCTGTTCTTCTTTCTCAAGATTGGTTTGACTATTCAGGGTCTTTCGTGTTTCCGTTCAAATTTTAAAATTATTTGTTCCAGTTCTGTGGAAAATGTCATCGGTGTTTTGATAAGGATTGCTTTGAATCTGTAGATTGCCTTGGGTAGTATGGTCATTTTGACAGTATAAATCCTTCTAGTCAATGAACACAGTGTATCTTTCTATCTGTGTCATCTTCAATTTGTTTCATCAGTGTCTTATAGTTTTTCGAGTACAGGTCTTCTACCTCCTTAGATTTATTCCTAAGTATTCTTTTTGATGATATGGTAAATGGGATTGTTTCCTTAGTTTCCGTTTCTGCTGGTTTATTGTTAGTGTATAGAAATGCAATATATTTCTGTGTATTTATTTTGTATCTTGCAACTTTACTGAATTCGTTGATGAGCTCTCATAGTTTTTTGGTGGTGTATTTATGATTTTATATGTATAGTATCATGTCAGCTACAAACAGTGAAAGTTTTACTTCTTCTTTTCCAGTTTGGATCCCTTTTATTTCTTGTCTGTTTGCTGTGGCTAGGACTTACAATATTATGTGGAATAAAAAGTGGTGAGAGTGGGCATCCTTGTCTTCTTTCTGATCTTAGAGTAAATGCTTTCAGCTTTTCAGCATTGAGTATGATGTTAGCTGTGGGCTTATCATATATGGCCTTCATTATGTTGAGGTATGTTTTCTCTATACCCACTACTGGAAAGTTTTTATCAGAAATGGATGTTGAATTTTGTCAAAAGCTTCTCCTGCATCTATTGAGATGATCATAATGGTTTTTATTCTTCAATTTGTTAGTGTGGTGTATCCCAATGATTGATTTATGGATATTGAAAAATCCTTGCATCCCTGGGATAAATCCCACTTGATCATGGTGTATGGTCCTTTTAATGCATTATTGGAATCAATGTGCTAATGTCTTGTTGGAGATTTTTGCATCTATGTTCATCAGTGATATTGGCCTGTAGTTTTCTATCTTGTGTGATATCTTTGTCTGGTTTTGGTATCATAGCATGAGTTCAGATGCATTCCTTCCTCTCTGATTTTTTGGAATAATTTCAGAAGGCTAGGAATCAACTCTTCAGCTCTTCTCTAAATGTTTGGTAGAATTCACCCATGAAGCCATCTGGTTCTGGACTTCTGTTTGTTGCGAGTTTTTTTCTTTTTTTTTTTTTTTCCCAATTACTGATTCAGTTTGATTACTGGTAATTGCTTTGTTCATATTTTCTCTTCCTTCCTGGTTCAGTCTTGGGAGATTGTACACTTCTAGGAATTTGTACATTTCTTCTAGGTTGTCCATTTTATTGGCATGTAATTGTTTATAGTAATCTCTTATGATTCTTTGTATTTCTGTGGTATCAGTTGTAACTTCTCCTTTTTCATTTTTGGTTTTGCTGATTTGGACCCTCTCTCTTTCTTTTTTTTTTTTTTTGCGGTACGCGGGCCTCTCACTGCTGTGGCCTCTCTTGTTGCGGAGCACAGGCTCCGGATGCGCAGGCTCAGCGGCCATGGCTCACGGGCCTAGCCGCTCCACGGCATGTGGGATCTTCCCGGACTGGGGCACAAACCCGTGTCCCCTGCATCGGCAGGCAGACTCTCAACCACTGCGCCACCAGGGAAGCCCTCTCTCTTTTCTCTTGATGAGTCTGGATAAAGGTTTATCAACTTTGTTTATCTTTTCAAAGAACTAGCACTTAGTTTCATTGATCTTCTTATTGGTTTTGTTTTGTCTGTATTTGATTTATTTCTGCTCTGATCTTTATGATGTCTTTCCTTCTACTAACTTTGGGTTTTGTTTGTTCTCCTTTTTCTAGTTCCTTTAGGTGTAAGGTTAGGTTGTTTATTTGAAATTTTTCTTTTTTCCTGAGTGTGTATCACTGTAAACTTCCCTCTTAGAACTGGTTTAAAAAAATTTTTTTTAATTGAACCATAGCTTATTTACAATTTTGTGTTAGTTTCTGGTGTAGAGCAAAGTGATTCAGTTATGTATATACATGCATATATGTATATATATTCTTTTTTATATTCTCTTCCATCATGGTTTATTACAGGATACTGAATATAATTCCCCATGCTATACAGTATGGCCTTGTTTGTCCATTTTATATATTGTAGTTTGTATCTGCTAATCCCAAACTCCTAATTAATCCTCCTCCCCTTCCCCTGTGGTAACCACAAGTTTGTTTTCTGTGTCTGTGAGTCTGTTTCTGTTTTGTAAATAAGTTCATTTGTACCATATTTTAGATTCCACACATAAGTGATATCATACGATATTTGTCTTTCTCTGTCTGACTTCACTTAGTATGATTATCTCTAGGTCCATCCATGTTGCTGCAAATGGCATTATTTCATTTTTTTTTTTTTTTTTTTTTTGCGGTACACGGGCCTCTCACTGCTGTGGTCCCTCCCGTTGCGGAGCACAGGCTCCGGACGCGCAGGCTCAGCGGCCATGGCTCAAGGGCCCAGCCGCTCCGCGGCATGTGGGATCTTCCCGGACCGGGGCACGAACTCGCATCCCCTGCATCGGCAGGTGGACTCTCAACCACTGTGCCACCAAGGAAGCCCTATTTCATTCTTTTATGGCTGATATTTTATTGTGTATATATATCACACCTTCTTGATCCATTTATCTGTTGATGGACATCTGTGTTGCTTCCATGTCTTGGGTATTGAGAATAGTGCTGCTGTGAACACTGGGGTGCATGTATCTTTTAGAATTAGAGTTCTCATCTTTTAAAAAAATGTTTATATATTTGGTTGCACCTGGTCTTAGTTGCAGCAGTCAGGCTCCTTAGTTGCAGCTCACCAGGTCCTTAGTTGTGGCTTGCCAGCTCCTTAGTTGTGGCTTTCGATCTCCTTAGTTGTGGCAGGAGGGCTCCTTAGTTGTGGCATGTGAACTCTTAGTTGTGGCATGCATGTGGGATCTAGTCCCCTGACCAGGGATCGAACCTGGGCCCCCTGCATTGAGAGTGCGGAGTCTTATCCACTGCACCACCAGGCAAGTCCCTAGAGTTTTCACCTTTTCCAGTTATGTGCCCAGGAGAGGGATTGCAAGATCATATGGTAACTCTATTTTTAGTTTTCTGAGGGACCTCCATACTGTTTTCCATAGCGGCTGCACCAATTTACATTCCCACCAGTGGTGTATGAGGGTTACCTTTTCTCCATACACTCTCCAGCATTTATTGTTTGTAGATCTTTTTTTAAAAATTTATTTTTTGGCTGTGTTGGCTCTTCATTGCTGTGTGCGGGCTTTCTCTAGTTGTGGTGAGCAGGGGCTACCTTCTCTGCAGTGCACAGGCTTCTCATTGCGGTGGCTTCTCTTGTTGCAGAGCACGGGCTCTAGGCATGCAGGCTCAGTAGTTGTGGCGCACGGGCTTAGTTGCTCCGCAGCATGTGGGATCTTCTCAGACCAGGGCTCAAACCCATGTACCCTGCGTTGGCAGGTGGATTCTTAACCACTGGACCACCAGGTAAGTCTGCACGTATCTTTTTGAATTATGTTTTCTTCTGGATATGTGCCCAGGAGTGGGATTGTGGGATCATATGGTAGCTCTGTTTTTAGTTTTTTAAGGAACCTCCAAACTGTTTTCTATAGTGGCTGCACCAATTTACATTCCCACCAATGGTGTAGGAGGGTTCCCTTTTCTCCACACACTCTCCGGCATTTATAGTTCATTTTTTAAATTCTTTTTAAAAAATTAATTAATTTTTATTTTTGGCTGCGTCGGGTCTTCGTTGCGGCATGCGTGATCTTTCCTCGCAGTGTGTGAGCTTCTCTCTAGTTGTGGCGCACAGCCTTCTCTCTAGTTGTAGTGTGTGAGTTTCTCTTCTCTAGTTGTGGTGCACAGGTTCCAGAGTGCGTGGGCTCTGTAGTTTGTGGCACTAGGGCTATTTAGTTGAGGTGTGCATGCTCAGTAGTTGTGGCGCACGGGCTTAGTTGCCCCACGGCATATGGTATCTTAGTTCCCCGGCCAGGGATTGAACCCGTGTTCTCTGCATTGCAGGACAGATTCTTTACCACTGGACCACCTGGGAAGTCCCTCATTTGTTGTTCGTAGACTTTTGGATGATGGCCATTCTGACTGGTGTGAGGTGAAACCTCATTGTAGTTTTGATTTGCATTTCTCTAATAATTAGTGATGTTGAGCATCTTTTTATGTGCTTTTTGGCCACCTCTATGTCTTCTTTGGAGAAATGTCTATCTAGGCCTTCTCATTTTTTAATTGGGTTCCTTGTTTTTTTTTGATATTGAACTACATGAGCTGTTTGTATATTTTGGAGATTAATCCCTTGTTGGTTGCATCATTTGCAAATATTTTCTCCCATTCTGTGGGTTGTCTTTTCATTTTGTTTATGGTTTCTTTTGCTGTGCAAAGCTTTTAAGTTTAATTAGGTCCCATTTGTTTATTTCTGTTTTTATTTCCATTACTCTAGGAGGTGGATTCAAAAAGATATTGCTGAGATTTATGTCAAAGAGTGTTCTGCCTATGTTTTCCTGTAAGAGTTTTATAGTATCCAGTCTTACATTTAGGTCTTTAATCCATTTTGAGTTTATTTTTGTGTATGGTGTTAGAGAATGTTCTAATTTCATTCTTTTACATGTAGCTGTCCAGTTTTCCCAGCACCACTTATTGAAGAGACTGTCTTCTCACCATTGTACATTCTTGCCTCCTTTGTTATAGATTGGCCATAGATGCGTGGGTTTATTTCTGGGCTTTCTATCCTGTCCATTGAGCTATATTTCTGTTTTTTTGCCAGTACCATCCTGTTTTGGTTACTGTGGCTTTGTAGTATAGTCTGAAGTCAGGGCGCCTGATTCCTCCAGCTCTGTTGTTCTTTCTTAAGATTGCTTTGGCTCTTTGGAATCTTTTATGTTTCCATATGAATTAAAATTTTTTTGTTCTAGTTCTATGAAAAATGCTATTGGTAATTTGATAGGGATTCCATTGAATCTGTAGATTGCTTTGGGTAGTATAGTCACTTGAACAATATTGATTCTTCCAATCCAAGAACATCTCTCTCCACCTGTTTGTGTCATCTTCAGTTGCTTTCATCAGTATCTTATAGTTTTCAGACTACAGGTCTTTTGCCTCCTTAGGTAGATTTATTCCTAGGTATTTTATTCTTTTTGATGCAATGGTAGATGGGATTGTTTCCTTAATTTCTGTTTCTGATATTTTATTGTTAGTATATAGGAGCAACAGATTTCTGTGTATTAATTTTGTATCCTGGAACTTTACCAAATTCATTGATGAGTCTAGTAGTTTTCTGGTGGCGTCTTTAGGATTCTCTATGCACAGTATCATGTCCTGTGTATACTCTCTGCCCCTACTACCCATCTCCACCTCATAGTGCTTCTTTCTTTATATCTTTAGTTGTAGAACGTCTTTTCTGGTAGGTTCTGGTCTTTTTTTTATTGGTAGTTGCTCTGTAAATATTTGTCATTTTGGTGTGCCTGTGAGCTTGGGGGTCTTCCTGCTCCACCATCATGGCCAAGCTCCAAAAAAGGGGCCAAAACATCTTAACTTCAAAATGGAGAGCCGAAAGGGAAATTTACCAACCACGAGGAAAGAGCAGATACTAAAGAAACGAAGCTTCAGCGGGTCACGCCGGCCTTCGATTTCCCAAGAGTCTTGGCTCCAAGGGAACTGTTTGCTCTCGCTGGTTATGGGCTCCCGGCAGAGGCTTTACTTGCCTTCACGGAGGTTAGAGCCCCAGGGAGCCACAGCCTGGGGACACAAGGAGCTGGGTGGGGACAGAGCCAGGACCCAGGTCCAGACCGCTCTGGGTCCCCTGGCTGTGCTCCCCACATACGGGCTGTTAGAAAAGCAACATTCAGCCCCCAGAACATAAAAGTATTTTCTCATTTACTTTGTGTCATCATGTTTGTTTCTCTTAAGCTTTAGAAACAAATACGACAAAAATAAAATCAATGTGATTGCTCAGTAAGTTTTTAAAAGTCACATTGACGTAGTAAGAAACATATTGTAGGAATACTGAGGTTTATTACAGTTTAAAGATACACATTGCTTATTTATGGTGACACCCCAAAGATACACACCCACCAACACTCCAAGTAATTTTTACTTGTTTATATTTCTCAATTTTGGGTATTAGTCTAAAGGTAACTTTTCTTTAGGATGTGAATAATGCACAACAATTTATTTTTAGGCTTTGCTACTTTTCTTTATAAATTCCTCCGGGGAATTTAAGCAACTACACCTACGTTTATTTTGCAATAAACAACTCCATGGGTCACAATAGCAGCAAGGGAATAAATGGAAAGAAAAAGAAACAGGACAAGGAGGAGAGGAGAGGAGGGGTGACGGGGAGGGAGGTCGAGGGACCTAACGGGAGGGGCAGGGGGACCACCCGCTTGTGGGCACATCGGCCCTGTATGGATGAGCCTGCACTGGGGGTACCAGCAGGGGCGCTGGCCGGGTGTTAGGAAGCGCCAGGAAAGTGGAATTTTCGCACGGAGAACCCAGGTTGGCTCTGCTCTGTGGCCAGAACTCCCAGCAGGGGACGCTGGGAGTAGGGGCGGCAGCAGCGACAGCTCCCAGCTCGTGGCAGGGGGAAGGTCACCACTGTCTCCGGCCGGGCCAGCGAGATGCCCGCGGGGATGACCTGCAGGTTCCTACGCTGGTTTCAGGAGGGCAGAAACAGGAAGGGCGCTTCTGCTCGCCCCTCCTCCGACCCTGCGTCCACCACGCCACCCCCGAGCGTCGCCTCCGCGCCCCTTCCCCAGCAAGTGTCGCCCAGTTGTCCAATCCACTGTGCGAGGCGGTGCTGTGGACATCGCTTTTTCTTCATTATGTTGTCCTTAAAATTGTAAAAGAATATTAATTAGAGAAAGTACAGAGGTGAGGAGCGTCATGGTAGAGAAGGTCCGCCCCCTTCTAATGTTCCCGCTTGTTTCTCTCGTGCGCCCCCTCCCCCCGGGTGCACGGTCAGTCTGTGTCCAGTTTATTTTCTTCCTCCTTCCTTCCTCCCCACGGACAGGAGCCGCGGCTCGCAGGGAGGTGGCCGGCAGGGGGCAGCACCGGCCAACCCACCCGCCCGCCGGCCCCGGTCATCTTTCAACCTGGGGAGACCTTGCTTCTGTCTGTTTTTCGTTGGCAAGTTCACTGCCGCCTGGCGCCCGGCTTCGTTATTCTCATGATTTAGAAGCAAAGCCTTTCTGGCTTCCCGGGTATCTGTGTAT
The DNA here is from genome assembly GCF_025265405.1 of Mesoplodon densirostris. Lineage (NCBI taxonomy): Eukaryota > Metazoa > Chordata > Mammalia > Artiodactyla > Ziphiidae > Mesoplodon > Mesoplodon densirostris. The sequence continues at coordinate 945,107 of NC_082677.1, forward strand.
TGCCTGTGTATCAGCACAGGTGTCGTGTCCTTTCTGTTATGAAGGGCAGGGAGGGAGGAAAGGACGGAGGCCGTCAACTGCCGGCGGGGGCGGGGCTCCAGTGACCGCACTCGGCGTCGCGCGCAGGCAGAGTCCCGGGTAGAGAAGGAGAAACTCATCATTTAGGGCAGCTTGGTAGGAAATGGTGGTATTTCTCCCCCCAAATATTTGTATGCATAAGTGACTTTAATTGGTCCAAGTCCTGCATGGATCTTTTTCTCTGAGCTGCTCAGCACACAGCGGGCTGGGCTGCGGCCACCAACGTTCCAGAGTGAAAAATAGAAGCGCTGTCGGGAGCGCCGTCGTGGGGTGACGGTCTCTCCTGAAAATAGGCCATTCGTTTTGCTTTGAAGGTTGTCTTCTCTGACTGCCGGGTCTTGTTCTACGTAAGATGAGTGAATATTCCACGCCGTCGTCCTCTGAATCAAATTGTCCTTCATACGGCGGAAGGACTGGGGGGCGAGCGCGCCTGCCGCGAGCCGACGTCCTCTTGGCCTCGGTCTTGCAGAAACGACACACGAGGCTTGAAGGAGAGCAGTGGGTGCCTGGCTCCGGCGGTCAAGGGGAAAATGACCTTCCAAAATGCTGCCAGGACGAGGCGCAGCGTCTGGGCTCATGTTCCGTGTGGATTTTTCCTCACACCGCGCACGAGGTGCTTGGCCCGCCCGCCCCAAGGACGGACGCAGCGGACGTTGGCTCTAATGCCAGATTCTGCAGCTTCCTTGGACGGAGAGTCCGGACGGCCATGGCAGGAGCTCTGTTTTTCCTTGGAAGAGATTCTTCCCAGCTGCCCGGAATGCGTGGCATCTGCCCTGAGGGAGAAAAGGGCCCTAGAGAAGCTCTGGCTCATTCGTTCCCTGGTTCCCTTTCTCTGTCCCTCGGAATCGTCTTCCAGATTCCTTCCAAGTGTCTCTGCTCTTCCCTGAGCTCCCAGGTGGACAGGTCTTGCACGGAGTCACTGGGTCACCCTTTTCCAAGGGCCCCGTGGTGGTAGGGCTGAGCCCCTGGGGGCCTCGGGCCCCTCGTGCAGGGCTGGGTCTTGGGGGGTGGACCGGGCCTTCCAGGCTCCGCGGGGACCAGCCTGGCAGCAGAGGAGCCGGTGGGTCTGCATCGGCCTCCCTGGCTTGGGGTCAGGGCTGTCCAAGGCCAGGCTCAGGATCGCAGCACAGTGGCCTCGGCCCAGGGTCACTGACCCCTGGCTGTCCTCGCCGGCATAGGGCCAGGTGCGCCCGCGGGGACGGCCTCAGGGTCCATGCGGTCAGGCCCGTCTGCCTCCCAGCTGGTCCCATGTCCTGTTCCCCAGGGACACACCCACTCAGGTTCTCGTCGGGCAGGGCGATGTTCAGGGCTTCCTGGCAGCCGCGGTGAAAGCCCGTCCGGCTCAACCTGAGCAACAGGAGGGCCGGCGGCACCGCGCAGGGGGCTGCCATCTCCTGTCCCTGCACCCCTGGCGGTCGAACCCGTTGCACAGGGAACCACAGACCTGCCTCAGTGCCCTGTGGTCTCTCAGACCCGGGCCCAGCGGCCTCCCCGGGGCTGGTCAGGACTGTCCAGAGGGCTTTTAAGCCCGGCCCGGCCCTGCCTCCCCCTGAGCTCCACAGCCCTGGGGAAGGGACAGCATCCCAGCAGAGAGCAAACCAGGTCTCAGCGCCACCGTCCATGCTGGCTCAGCAGTGACCTTGTGGGCTAATTAGACTCCTTGGCATGGGCGTCCAGCAGGAGGGTCCTGAGATTGGGGGTGGGGAAGTGCCCTGGTTGTGTGCAGTCACCCCCTCAGAGGTGCTGGGGGCTTCTGTCCGGGGCTCCCAGACACGAGCCAAGCGGTCACTTGGCGGCCAGCAGGCTGAGCTCCTGAGTGTGGAGGGAAGTGTGGGAATCCGGGGTTGAACAGGCCCCATGCCACACGGTTCTGAAAACCACAGTTTGGAAACCTTGTTTCTGCCTTAATTGCCCAGGTCCAGGAGAAACGCGCTTGGGAAAAGACACTGTTCCCCTCAGCCTCCCTGGGGGCGCCGGATGTCTTCCCGTTAGCAGCGTCTTGAAGGCTGGTAGAGCGAGCCCCTCCTATGCTTCCTCGCAGCTGTTTAGACTGTTCTGGGCCCTTTTCTCTTGTGCGAGTTTTAGAATCAGCCTGCCAAGTTCTAAGAGAAATCTACGAGAACTGCACTGACTTCATAGATTACTTTGGGGAGAGTCTCCAATATATTAGAAACTCAGGGGATTACAGGTGTCTTTTCTAAGCAGAAAACGTTGATAAAAATATCACTTTATTAGTCCTGCCATCAAGAAGGTGGAGGAAGCAGCCTGCCCATCAAATCCATCCCCTGCACTTTGCAGAGAACCAGCAGGGGCGATGACTCGTCCAGTGTCACTGGTTGGTAACCAGGTTGGACCAAAATTGTAGGTTTAGGACACTGACTCCAGGCCGCCCCTTTAAGAAAGTCTGTTTTGGCCTTGGGGTCTGGGGACCCTGGACTGTTGAGGCCACTTGGTTCCATCCGTTGCTTCTGGGCGGGGAGGGGCCTTTCCCCACTTCTTCCTGGCTTTGGGGCCTGGGGTCTTGGGATTGCTGTGAAAGACGTGATCACACAGTCTCTGCTGTTTGAAACTGAACTCATTTGTGCTTTGCAAAGAGGGGGGCTGGGTTTGTGCATAAGCACCATGGCAGCTCCGCCCGTGACCTGCTGCGCTCCTGGGGGGAGTGGGGGGGAACTGCCTCGAATTGTTTCCTACCCCGTCCAGGGCCCGGCGGCTCTTTTCCTGGCCCTGCCGTCACTCACATTCCTCTGGGCTCGGTTTCCATCCCGTCTCCGCACGCCCTTTGTTTTTGGATTAAGCTGGGCCAGCTGTCGCTCCCGGCGGCCAAGCTTCACACGTGGGGTCCCTGCAGAGGGGACCTGGCCTCGCTCCCGCGTGTTCCCTCAGGCTGGGTGCACACGGTGGCAGCAGAAGCGGGAAGGCCGAGGGGGTGGGCACTGGGGGCCGTTCGACCGCGTGTCCTTGTGGGGTGACAAAGGATCCCTGCTGGCAGCTTTCTTTACCCCGAAAGCACTCCTGAGGATTTTCCCAGAATCTCAAGGCCGGGGGTTGGGGTGACGGGCCCGTTTCTGTCCCGTGTCCCGGGGCTTCTGGACTTTCCTCCTGAGCCCCACGCCCACCCCCCGTCGTGGTCGCCGCCAGCCCCCCACCTGCAGTGCTGCGTGTCGGGTGGAATGGATGCGTTGCACCCCGTCCCGTGGTAGCACATTTCTATCCTGAGAGAAACGCTGGCCACGAACCCCTGATGCTGAGCCATCCATGTTCCCATCCCAGGTGGGGTGGGCAGGGGTCCCATTGTCACAGTGCCTTGGCCAGAGGTATCCCTGTGACAGTGGAAACTTCAGTCCCTCCGGCCAACTGGCGGGAGTCGGGGGATATTTTTAGTCGGATGAGGCTTCTGACCCGTCACCACATCCAGGCGGCCATCAGGTCCACCTACAAAACTAGCACGTGACACGGGGACTGTCACCTGTGTAGAAAGAAACCCCGGTTGTTTGAAAGGGATCTTTATGTCCTCAGGTTGGGGCCTCCCTCCCACACCCGATTCTGTCCCATGGCTGCGTCTACACCGCCGTCTACACTGCCGTCGGCATGAGCTTCCCGTTGTCAGCCTGAGCCTGTCTGCGTCTCACAGCCCCTTGTGGCTTCCGGGACCCGTAACTCCAGACTCTCTGCTCTGGGCTCAGGGGTCCTGCCACATCGCAGATTTCTTCGCAAGTCCCTGCCCCACCGCACACACGCATGTAGACACACGCACGCGCCACTCCCCCTGGCTCCCTCCCCCACCACCTTCGAGCCCAGCCCTCTGGCCTCACCTCACCCCTGGGCCTCCCCTGGGTCCCATGCACGGGTGTGTCCGACCCCTGGCTGCGTGCAGGAGGCTCACTGCTGACCTGCTGAGACAGGTTCAGAGGCACACGGTCACTGTGTGTGTGTGTGTGTACACACGAGCTTGGCAGTTTCTCTAAAAGATAAAGACTTTTTGTTAAACAAAACCACAATACCATTGAACACACCTAAAATTGAATACTTCCTTCTTATCTTCAAATAGTCCCGTTTAGATTTTCTTGATTGTCTTGTATTTTTAAAACATAAAGTTTTTTCTTTTATTACTTAATTCTTTGCTTTGAAATAATTTAAACGTAACAGGAAAATTTGTGAAATTAGTACAAGGAAATCCCTGTACCCCTTACCCAGACTGCCCAAGTCAGCATCACAGCTCAGCAAAATTACCAAGATGAGGCGCTGCGTGGATACGGTGCCATATTCTGAACTGTGACCTTCAGAGGGTTCCTCCTACTCGTGCCTCTTCCCTGCCTCAGGGTCCAGCCTCTGCAGCTCAGGGCCCTTCAGTCTGTGACAGCCCCTCAGTCCTTTGTCTCTCGTGGCTGTGATGCTTTTGAACAGTGCTGGTCCATTGTTTTGTCCAGTGTCCCTAAGGGTTTGATATGTTTTTAAAGCAACCATATAGTTTCTCATCCAGATGAAAACACTTGGGAATTGGGGCTCCACTCCTAGCTGCACCTGGTCGGCTGGTGTAAACCAGGTCAGCGATGCCCCAGTACTTATACCACTCTGCTCAAGGCGCTCCATTTTTTAAATTGAGATACAGTTGACATGTTATTATTAGTTATTAGGTGTGCAATATAATGATTCAATATCTGCATATATGGCAAAATGATCACAATAAATCTAGTTAACGTCCGTCACACAGTTTTGTGCACGATGAGAAATGGTAAGATGTACTCTCTTAGCAACTCTCGAATATGCTATACAGTATTGTTTTTTTATACGTCTTTATTGGAGTATAATTGCTTCACAATGCTGTGTTAGTTTCTGTTGTACAACAAAGTGAATCAGCCATAGGCATACACATGTCCCCATATCCCCTCCCTATCCCACCCCTCTAGGTAGACACAGAGCACCGAGCTGATCTCCCTGTGCTATGCGGCTGCTTCCCACTAGCGAGCTATTTTACGTTTGGTAGTGTATATATGTCTATGCCACTCTCTCACTTCGTCCCAGCTTACCCTTCCCCCTCCCCGTGTCCTCAAGTCCATTCTCTACCACTGTGTCTTTATTCCTGTCCTGCCCCTAGGTTCTTCAGAACTTTTTTTTTTTAAGATTCCATATATATGCGCTAGCATACGGTATTTTCTCTTTCTGACTTACTTCACTCTGTAGGACAGACTCTAGGTCCATCCACCTCACTACAAATAACTCAATTTCATTTCTTTTTATGGCTGAGTAATATTCCATTGTATATATGTGCCACATCTTCTTTATCCATTCATCTGTCGATGGACACTTAGGTTGTTTCCATGTCTTGGCTGTTCTAATAATGCTGTGATAATAATGCAGTGATCATACATCTTTTCAAGTTAGTGTTTTTATTTCCTTGGATAAATACCCAGTAGTGGAACTGCTATATTACTTAGTAGTTCTATTCTTAATTTTTTTGAGGATTCTCCATATTATTTTCCAGTGTCTGCACCAACTTAACATTCCCTACACAAGGGTTTCGTTTTTCTCCTCATCTTCGCCAACACTTATTTCTTGTCTTTTTTGGTGGGGGGGGGGGAGCGTGTTGTGTCTTCGTTGATGCGCACGGACTTTCTCTAGTCGCAGCGAGCAGGGGCTACTGTTCATTGCGGTGCACAGGCCTCTCTTGCTGCAGAGCACGGGCTCCAGGCGTGCGGGCTTCAGTAGTTGTGGCTCGTGGGCTGTAGAGCGCAGGCTCAGTAGTTGTGGCCCATGGGCATTGTTGCTCTGCGGCATGTGGGATCTTCCCGGGTCAGGGCGCGAACCCGTGTCCCCTGCATTGGCGGGTGGATTCTTAACCACTGCACCACCAGGGAAGTCCTCTCGTCTTTTTGTTAATAGTCATTCTGACAGATGTGAGGTGCTTTTGATCTGCGTTTCTCTTAATAATTAGCGATGTTTGAGCATCTTTTCATGTGCCTGTTGGACATCTATATGCCTTCTTTGGAAAAATGTCTATTCAGGTCTTGAGCCCATTTTTTAATCAGATTGTTCTTTTGGTATTGAGTTATATGCATTCTTTGTATTTTGGATATTAACCCCTTATCAGATATATGCTTTGCAAATACTGCCATTCAGTGGGTTGCCTTTTCATTTTGTTGATGATTTCTCAAAGCTCTTTTAATATTTAGGTTCCCATACCTCTTTTTTCCCTCTTGGAATGAAACCTCTGTTGAGTTTCTTTTATTTGGTATCTCTCTATACACTTATGTGAATGATTTTACTTAACCACTATTCATATGCTAATAATTTAAAAATCTCCATCTCCAGCCAAGATGTCTCTTGGGCTCCAGACTGGCTTCCACTCTGTAGTCTGAGGGACCTAAAATTCCATCTGATTGGGTCACTTCTCTAACATCCTCCCTGTTGCCTTCAGGGTCAGATCCAAATTCCTGTTAGGAACTAGAGGCCTCACAGAGGCTCCAGCCCCAGCTTAGTTCTTCTCCTGTGCTGCGGCGCCTGATGTGGTCCCTCAAACCTAGGCTTTGACCTCTGCACTAAATGCCCTTTTTCCTTCTTCATCTGGATGAGTCCACCCAGGTTCCACTTTACCAGGAAGCCTCCTCTGCTGTGATGGCCTGGTTTAACTCTCTTTGTATATTTATCCCGAGAGGGTGAGTCCTTGGATGGTAGATTATTATATTATTTCCTCTATATTCCTACTGCCTGAACCACCACTAACACAATGTTGAATGTGATTGCAGATATTATAAATTCCCTTTCCTTCTAATGTAAGTAAGGGTCTAATCTTGATCTCAGGGTCTGAAGGACAGGAAGCTGAGGAGTCCAGACTCACCACCACCCTCGTACCATCTGCTGAACTCTTCCTCTGTGCGGGCGCCGTGGTGGGCTTGTTAGAGCACGAGAGTGCGTCCAGATACAGTCCTTACCCTTCCCTCCCAGGGGAAGACGTGGAAAATGTGCATTCTGTCTGAGAGGCCCAAGGTGTTGAGAATATGGGGAAAGAAGAGGTTAAATCTGACTAAGGAAATCTGAAAACTCTTAAGATAATGACTTGCATTGGACCTTAAAACATGGTAAGTCTTGGCTGAGTTGAGATTGGTTTGGGGGAGAGTTCATGTTGAGCAAAAGTTTAGCCGTGGCCCCTGCCAGGCGTCCCGCTCTGGGGGCGGGTGTCGGGCACACGGACGGCTGGGAAAGTACGGGGTGAGGGGCTGGTCCTGGGGGCCTCGGAAGGCCAAGCTGAGGAGCTGGGATTTTTCCTGACATGACCGCCCCTGCCCGACAGGGGATGTTGGGGGGCCTGTGCCCGTGTAGGGGATGGGAATGAGGCATTATGGGGGTGGAAAAGCTGGAAAAGTAAAGTTCTTACAAAGGCAGCAGCGAAGGAGAAGTGATGAGATGCTTATAAAAGATATTTTCAACTCTTTGTGGGCATGCGGGCCAGATGGAGTTGCTGTGGGTCTCCGTGTCCCGGGGGGCAGGCAGGTGCCTTCACAGGCCGGCCCTGCCGCCCTCCTCCTGCCGGCGCGCAGATCTCCGGGGCTGCTCCTTGCACGGCAGTGAGAAGGGAGTCGGAGCCAGGCCTTCCTGCTCCCCCGTTGCTATCCTCCTGGGCACCCCGACTTTTCCCCTGACTTCATCATCCCCACATCCACATGGTGGCCAAGGACTCAGAAATGTCCCTCTGGGATGCTCAGGGGCAGGGCAGCGTAGCGTGGTCCCTGAGGCCCGCCCCTCCCCTCCCCACCGGCCCCCTCCCTCCCTCCGGCTGCAGGCCTGACCCCCCCTTTAGTTCTTTCCTGCTGTGTAAGTGGCACATAGTTGGTGTCAAGTGGATTTGTTGTTGCGTGAAGATACCATTTCTGAGGCTGTCCACAGGCCATGGGCAGTTGGCCTGGTTGATATGGCCTCTAGTCCCCCCATGCTTGACAGCTGGTCAGGTTCTGCCTCCCGGCCCACTTTGCCCAGTTTACCCATCGCATGCCTTCCTGCCTCTGCACTTTCATAACTGGTTGTCAAAAGGTCCTTCTCATCGGGAAACTTCTTAGCTTGGCTGGTGCCCTGCAGTCCTGCATGGTGAGGGCCGAGGGACACTAGTCTACAGAGGTTGCGTGTGAGGGACAAGAAGCTTCTGGAAGCCTAGCCCCGCCCTCCCTGCGGAGCCCCAGGTCCCAGCGGTGGGCACCCTTGGGCACATCTTGCTTGGTTCGTTTCCTTCCTAGGCTCCCCTCGGGCCAGCACTCGGGGGGCCCTCCCGGGCGTGGTGCATGATGGATGTATGGATGTGTGTCCCCCTTGAGAGGTCAGGTCACGGCTGTGACCTGAGACTTCAGGGTCACAAGGACCCAGCTCCAAAGAGGGCAGATGAATGGAAATGAGAGTTTGGGGTCTTGGCGATCCCGAGGTGGGGCAAGTGTCCCCATGCAAGGTGACGTTAGGGAGGAGTCCTGGGTTCCATCAGTGACCTCCTGGTTTCGGGGAGGTGAGGGGCAGGGTCCAGCCAGCAGCCACAGGCTCGTCCTGGGTGCCAACACATGGGAGGGCACGTGGACCCTGATGGACAGTGAGATGCAGGGCCTTCTCCAGGGTCCCCTGGACAGGTGTCTGGCAGCCGCCTCTGCTTGAGGCTCTGTCAGCGGCGGGGAGGCCAGGGTCTGCCCAGCCTGGGCCCGTGAGGTGGTGAGGGCCCAAAGCGGGGCGGCTGGGGGCGTCTCATTGCGCATGCAGGCTGTGTGGTGTACACCTGTCCTACGTGCACTGGTGCCGAGTCTGAAAGCGTTTTCAGGGAATGTGGCCTGAGGGACGGCCGTAAACTGTCTTCACTTAAATACAGTGAAGGCCAGTGGCTGCTCGGCTTCAGCCCTTCGCTTATTAGTCAGTGACCCCAGTGCCCACCGGCCCAGGAGCCAAGCCCTCAGGGCCTGTTCTCTCCCCGCAGAATCTCCTACGACCCCGGCCGCTTCCCCAGGTACCTGCCCGAGGCCTACTGCCTGTGCCGGGGCTGCCTGACCGGGCCGCGCGGGGAGGAGGATGTGCGGCTGCGCAGCGCCCCAGTGCTCGTGCCCGCGGTGGTCCTGCGTCGGACCCCGGCCTGCGCGGGCGGCCGCGCCGTCTATACTGAGGAGTACATCACCATCCCCGTGGGCTGCACCTGCGTGCCCGGGCCGGACAAGGATGCAGACGGCACCAACTCCAGCCTGGAGAAGCCGGCCCAGCCCTGAGCAGCCATCCCCAACCCGGGGACCCCGAGGCCCCAAGGAAACTCGGACGGAGCACCCAGCGCTGGACTGGACTGCGTGCGAGCTTGACCTCCTGCATCCCCCAGGCTTCCTCTTGGGCAGGAGCGCAGGGCAGTGAAAGGTGTCGGGAACCAACCACGTGGCAGCTCTGCGTGGGCTGCCCAAGGCTGGGGCCACCACAGGTGACCCACTTCGCCAGAGTTCGTTGAGGCTCCCGGCCACCGGCCCCTTGCAACCACGGGTGGTAGCGCTGCAAGGACCGCTGGGAGGGGACAGAGCCTCACAAGATAGAGGACAGACAGACAGACACTTAGCACCTGTTTTTTAGCACCTTTTAAAAAAAAAAGAATATATACCCTCTTGTTTAGTCAGCTATTTTCAGTAGGGGCAGAAACTTTTTATATTAGCCACTTTGAGCAAGTATATTAAAAACACTGTACTTGACATGTAAACATTTTATAAACATTGTTTTTCAGTTCATCAGCAGGAGTTTTTAGAAGTGCAGGTGGAACCCTCACCCTCTAGCCCGCCTGAATCCCGCTGTTGCTGATGGTCACCAGTGGACATGGCTGCATAGGACCTGCCCTCCCTCCGGGAGGCTCAGCTCACCCCAGAATCTCATACTTGTATAAATCGCTGCAGGTTTATACAATTAGATTTTTTTTTCACTTGCAGACTTTCAATTCCCAGAAATCAGGAGTGGAGTCCTCGTCTGCAACTGCAAAGTGAGCTAAACCTTTACCCTTTTCTTTAGGCTTAAGTCTGTCCCCGAACACAATTACTTGTAAAAGTAAAGTTCTTAACTCGCTTTAAAATCCTTAAAACAATTGTAGGTGAAAGGCACGCTGGCTGTGCATTTCTCGCTGGACTCTGCTCTGATGGGCTCCACTAATTTTCAGAGGAAACTTTTCAGAGGAAACAGTGGTAATGAAGGTCTTCACTTTATCTTAATTTTATGGTTAATGTTCAGGAAGATCACCTGCAGAGTCGGCCTCTGCATCGTTGTTTATGTGCTCTTGTCCCTACTTACAATCAGCCTTGGTTTGATCTGGACAGAAGGTACTGAGAGAACTTTCAATTTGTACCAAATATGGACAGAGGTTGTGCATGGAAAACACTGCTGAGCAAAATTCATAAACAATTCAAAATTGAAATTGATAGCTGTGGGTAGTTCTATACCATTTGGGGAATTTTACTTCTGTGCTCAACCTCTGGGGAAGAAAAAAGGTAAGCCTAGTAGTGGTATATCTAGCATACATTCTTGTCCAGAAAACAGAAGGTTCAGATCAATGTCAACAAAGAAAATCCACGTATTAAAAAGAAAAATTGCCTTTCAAACCTTGGGTAATTATTTCAAGCATTGCCACCGTTGTGTAACATTTTCTAGCCACTCCTCAAACATAAATAGTGCAAACATCAGAGGAGTGGACTGAAGGAGAGTAAACGGTTTGCAGGGGGATAATACTGCTGTTCCATAAACTGTATTAATCATCAGTTTAACTAACGTTAGCTGTTAACAGGTAACGCATTTCCAATGGAAGATCTAGAAAGGCAACTTGTATTTGCATTTTTTCTCTGACAAATATTTACTGAGCATGTGCCCTCTTCTGGGCACTGAGCTCCTGGGAGGCAACTGTGAACTGGACACAACCCTCGTCCTCGGCTACAACTCCAAATCGCATGGCTGTCAAAGCACGTGCAGGTGTCCACAGCCACCCGTACACGGGATGCGGCAGAGGCCAAGGTCCTGGGCAATCACTAAGCCGCCTGTACTACTTCTGCTCTTTACCTGCGTTAAGATGGCTTCTATGACTTCTTCCAAATAGAATTCCACTGGTTCAAGCTGGCAAAAGCATCCCAAGCTCTAGGGATGCCCTCACTAAGGAAATCACAACAAGATGTTGTCCTCTTCATCTTGAAAGTTAGGCCGGGGAGAGCCCCAGTTTGTGAGGCAGGAGGGGAGGTTGTAGCTTTTCAATCTACTAAGAAAATAAAAAGAGGGAAATGTCACATGGGTCCTTTACTACATTGTATTACCAGCTGCGTTCACAGTTCACGGTCCAGCCCAGAATCGTAATTCACGTAACAGCGGAATTCGTTTCCCAGGGTTCGAGTGTGTTTCGGAATAAACGCGCTCGTCTTCACTCCAAGAAGTTGTGCTGCCTCTTCCTCCATGACGGCACCTGAAGGGAACCGCCAGATGAGCCCGGAGACTGAGGCGCCGACCGTGTCTCAGCTCCACACCCACCAGGCCGGCCAGGGAGGTATTCTCGACCAGACGCGGGAAGCCGTGTTGACGGTACCACTCAGCGATAAGGGGGACGGTCAGTGGTCTATATTCCTTGTTTACTTCCTCCAACATTTATGCAAATTACCTACTTTTCTCCTTTTCTTTTTCATTTAATTTCCTACATCTGCAAGGCTGAGATACTTAAGAAAGTAATTATATTCCACAAAGTAACATAAGGAAAGCAAAAATAATTCCTAAAAAGCACCATTTTCCAACTTTGAGTCAACAACCCCTTTTTCAATAGTAGCGAATCATGCAAACTTGTACCAATACATTCACACCAGCCTCTGGCTGACAAATCCCATTCCTCCCTCCAGCCCTGTCCTCGGCACCCACTGCACTGGGGAAGCAGGGCCCACACAGCAGGCCTGGATGCCCGAAGTAGGGAGACCAGCAGTTAACATTTTCGTTCTCAGTCGTCGACGAGTACAAGTACTCCTGGTGCGCTCACCCAGTGCCGGACCCCACTTCCCAGGCATCATGCCACTTAGTTCTCCCCAACCCTGCCTGAGAGGCAGGTAGCATCTCAGCCCCACTGTACAGATAAGGCAACTGGGGCACGGAGAGGGGAAGAACCTTGTTTAAAGTCATGGGATGTGCGTTGCCAATCCGGCACCTACCTGTGCACAGCAGAATCTTGCCCCGGGTCAGGTACTTGATGGTTTCCGACGTTTTTCTGAGACATTCCTCGGAGAGATAGGGGGGATCTGCTATTACAATGTCAAAACTGTGTGCAGCAATTTTCTCAGGTAAATCCACTGGGTTATTGTAATCATAGAAGATAAACTCCTCTCCATAGATGGCAAACCTGTGGTCATATTCGAAGATGCAGATAGAAAAGTCTTCTCTGTGCAGCTCTCTCAGCTTCTGGTAAACGCTGGGGGCACTCACACACGCTATTCTGGAACAAAAGGAGCCAACTCACGACTCAACTGTATGACAGCGTATGGCATCAAATAACCACTTCACTGAAAAACCACAGTCCCTGTGTTCAGATTTTCTTAAAGGAAACAATAATGCAAACTGAAGTAATAACAGCAATACATTTTGAGAGAAAACTTTCTACTGCTTCACTTTTAAGGAATCTACTGTTTACAAATCTACAACTCATATGAAAGGACAAATGTGATTTTCATGGTAAAGAAAATGTAAAACATTATTAGGACAGGGTTATGAAGCTCATGGCCTGAATTTACTTAGTATTTTCATGGTGGTCTCTTAACATTTATTTCAAATAAATACTTTTTTAGCCTCATACTAAATATTTTGAAGTTACTTTGTAATCTTGAAGGAAAAACTCCAAATAACTTTAGTTTTCCAAAAAAGTACATTAAAACTAGGTCTCAGTGCAGACAGACTACTTCGAATTTCTGCTGCTTTTTGTATAAGTAAATTAAAGAATCTGTCTTGTTACAAGCATCTCCAGTTAACGAATGGGTAGTGTTCCAGTAGTTAACTTTTAAAGCCAACTGCCAAACATGCTAGAAGTAACTTAAATGTTGAATTACTCAGTTGACTGTGGTACGTCTATTACAGTGGAATACTGTGTTGTCATTACTCTCCAAGACAGTCAAGTTCAGGAGAGTGTAAACTGCGCTTTCACAGAGAGGGGTTTATGCTTACCTCTTGGAGATACACAGCTTGTCTGAAGACAATGGGAATGGAGACTTTTGTCTCCATCCCCTTTGTCACTTTTAGATTTTTATTACGTGTCGATATATATACACACACACACATAAAATCATTCAGAAAACTACTTATTTAGAAAATTAAACTCAGCTTTAAAACCGTGAGATGCATTTCTTCAGAGAAGTGTTACACGTCTGGTTAGCCCCACGCGCGGCTCAAAGGCTTCTTGGCCCAAATGCACGTGAAGCACGTAAGGAGGTCTGGGGGCATCCCGACTGCCTTCTATGGGGACCAGACCCCAGCCTGGCTGCTGCCAGAGCTCTGGCCCGGGGGTGCGGAGGACTTGAACCATCCCTAAAAACCCCAGAGGAGGTACTGCAGGCAGAAGGACAGTGGTCTGAGGTGGAGGAAGGCACGAGAGCAGGGTGTGGACGGCCTACTGCTCACAGCTGGGGCCCTTGTGCGAGTGATGTGACCACGTGGGCCTCAGCATCCGTCTTTAGGATGGACAGTGTAATAGGAACTACCTCCAGAGGTGTGAGGGTTAATCAAGATGACCCTCAGAAAGCACTTACCCAGGAGACACACAGTAAGTACCCAATAAATGCTACTCTTATTACTCATCTTTAAAATTATGACCTAACTCCTAAAAATACTGAAGATGCCTTTCAGAAAAAGTAAGTTGCTTCCAAAGCCCTCATATGTAAAAACATGTCATTAAGAAAAACGTAATAAACTACATATAATTTTAAAAGAAAAAGGACAGAAAAAAGAAAACCTTAGGACTTCAAGTTAAACTTCCAGTTAAAGATGGCAGAGGGACACATTCATTTAGCCAAGTCCCAAACTGGCAGCCAGGAAAGCTGAGAAGGACCTGGCTGACAGCACAGTACCCATGGCTCAGGAAGCTGCACAACCAGGTAACTCAAGAAGCGGGGGGTGACGGTGGGGCAACAAACAGGAGAACCGTTTGAAAGGTCTATTCAAGAGGAAATGCACCCCCAGGATTCTCTTCCCTATCCCAAGCCTCCACAACTGTGGTAGGAAACTGGAGGGATGTTCTCTGGGTTGGGGGTGGGTGCCAGGCACAGCTAGTGGTAAGGTACCACGTGGAAATGGCAAGGATCACGTTAAACCCACTGGATGTCGGGACCCCCAACCCTCTTTCAGAAATAAGCCTTCTGGGATGAGGTCAACGAGATGCGTGACTTCCAGGCAGGAAGAGTTCCTGGGGCTCTGACCAGACCACAAGGAAAGGCCTGGACATGTTGACCCTGGGCGTTGATGGGGAAACAGCCACCTGCAGACACCCGAGTAGAGAAGTCCCGCCCAGGTATCAGAACCTCCAGCCCTAGAGCGCCTCACCCTTAAATACAGACGGACAGCAGGGGGCCAGCAGACATTCAAGGAAAGCATCTAATACCAGAGGCCAAAATAAACAGAAGATGCATGTGTGCAGTTCGTTAGAGACTGTGTAGGGAGAAAACTCCTTTTAAAAAAATCCTATAATATCCTCGGAAGGATGAACAAGATACAATAATAAATATTCAGAGACCCAAAAAAGAACTATGGTATAGATGACTAAGTATATGACAGCAGAAATGGTAAACTCAGTAAAAAGTTTCAAAGATAAAGTTGAGGAATTTTCCCAGAAGGTAAGGTCAAAAGATGGAAAAAGGACAGAAAAAAAGTAGATAGGTCCAACATTCAAATAACAGGCATTCCAGAAAGAGGAATCGAAAAAAGAAGTGGGAAGAAAATCAAATAATTTAGGACTATTTTCCCAAACTGAAGGACCTGAGTTATGAGAATGGAAGGGCTTTCACGCAGTACAACAGATGGAAGCTCCACTCCAAGACACACTGAATACTGGGGAGCAAGAGAAAATCCTAAGCGAGCAGCAGGCAGGGATGGGAAAAGACACGTTTCCCACAAGAAATCAGGATGGCACTGTACTTTCCAATAGCACTACCGAAACGTGGAGTCAATGAAGCAATGCCCTCAAAACCTGGAATTCGACACCCAACAAAACTAATAACACATGAAGAGAATGGGTAGAATAAAAACATTTTCAGACATGAAAGGTTTTAAAAATTTCCCTCCCATGGAAACTATTGAAGGATATACCCAACCAGGATAAAGTGGTAAACTAAGAACTGGGGTACTGGACACAGGAAGTCTGGAACAAGAGAGAGGTAAAAGGACATCTCAGCATGATGGTGAAGGAAATACCAAGACCAGAGCTGCAGCAAAACCAGAAATCAACCAGTCCAGATGGAACAGGTTGCAAAGCCCTGGAAGTCGTTTTTTTCAAGGAGCTGAAAAATATGTTTGAATAGAGATTTATACCACTGGGGAGAATTTGAGTTAATTAGTAATATGGACATGGAAATACTTTAAAAAAAATAGAATTATTTTCTTCAGGGAAGATGAAACATTGTACAGAAAAGGAAAAGACTCGGCTGTAAAGAACATCTATGTTGTCCTAACAACATAAACCCTGTTCTAACCAAAATTAGGATATAACTTAACACCAATTCTACACAATCACTTCCAGGAGACAGAAATACAGGCAATACTTCCCAGCTCATTTTATGAAGCTACCATTAACCAGTATGAAACCCAAAACCAGTATGAAACCCAAACCAAGAGTATAAAAGAAAATTTCAAACCAGTATCACTCATGAACATAGAAGCAAAAATCCTCAACAAAATATTAGTAGAGTCCAGCCATTTAAAAAAAAGAAGAAAAAGATATCTGTATTGGGAGAGTGGACGGAAAGCAGCCATAGACGTGGCAGTTGTGGCCTATGAAGGGGGCCCAATCCTCGTTCCCTTAAGGTGAGAAGTCAGGAGATAATGTCTGCAAGTGACAAGTCGAGAAGTGCCAATATAAACGTCATTCAGAAATGTTTGTAAATAACAAGAGAATGGAAGAGCTGGAAAGGCGAGGGGGTGGACAAGGGGAAAATTAACAATGGATTATTTTTTGAACAAGTCTTTTAGGACCATTTGACTATATGCATGCAAAGTTTTGACAGAAGTAAAAACCAAATTAACAAAAAAGAAAATCTATTCTTAAAACTTCAAAAAGGTCAAGATTTCTTTTAAAGCAAACTCTAGGGGTATAAAACAGGCAGAAAATGTTAAAATAAGGAACAGAGATAAGATATCTTACACTGAATAGATTTCTGTGTGTGTCCCCAGACTCAACAGTGAAGCAGTTCTTACCTCCTCATGTTCTGCGAATCACGAACTATAGGTTTTGCAGATTACAGTTCAGCCTTCTTACCAACCACGTCTCATACAGGAAGGACATTTAAAATATTACTTTAGATTAAAAGGCAAAAGAGAAATGAAACTGATCTCACCTGCCACCTTCCCCAGCAGCTGCCACGGCTTCCTCTGCGAGGCGCAGGGCGGTCTCCGGAGTGTACCAAAACTGGCTCAGCTGCTAGGACAGAGGAATGAGTGAAATCATTTTACAACTGGCATAATAGAGTTTACCCTTTTAATTTATATCTACTATATCAATACATACTATATCAATTATCAGTGTTCACTGCTGGGCCAAGTAATATCCTCTGATTGCATTTCCTTCTGGTATGGTACCTCTTGTTTTTCCTAGAGTTAATACATAATTGTTTCATTTGCTTGGATTCTTTGAACCTATCCCTAATTCTCCCAACATCCTGCAGCTTGTGAGAAGTGGTGCGTAGGAAGGTAAATGTTGTGAGACTTACCATGTCTAAAACATTTAAATTTTATCCTCACATGTGATAACTCAGCTGGGTGTAGAATTCCAGGCTGAACAAATTTTTACTCTAAATCTTGAAGGAACTACTCCACTTTTTTCTAGTTTCTAGTAAAGCTACTGAGAAGTGCAATGTGACTTGTAGACCTGAGACTCTGTAGGTGACATGCTTTTCTCTGGAAGGTTCTAGGATCTTCTCCAGAATTTTCAGTCATAATAATCATGTGTCTTAGTGAGGGTCTTTGGCTCTGGGAAATTTTCTAATATCATTCTTTGAAGGTTTCCTCCCCTCTTTGTTTTCAGTTCTATTTTTCTGGAACTCCAGTTAGTTGAATATTGAGCTTCCTAGATTTATCCTCTAGTTTTATGTTTTCTTTCTATAATTTGTATCATTTTTCCCCCCAACTTCCTGGGAGATCTCCTTAATTTTATAAACAAAACAAACCAAAAAGAAAGTGTCAAAAATAGACTAATAGTTAATTCAGGTAGCGGAGTTGTGACTTTTGCTTTTTTGTTCATGTTTTTATATATTTTCTACAACAATCATAGATTACTTTTAGAATCAGAAAAAAGTATATAGTATTTAAATAAGCAGAAGGAAAAGAGAAAAAGACCACCTCAAGGATAATAACGTACTTCAAGTTTCTAATGTTAACTATTCAAAGAATCAAGCTAAAGACAGAAGCACATAAAGAAGGGAAGCAGTGAGGCATCTGAGCAAGTGGAACATTTAGAATAAATACAAAGAAACATTTCTGTCCCAGTCTCAAACAGATGGTAAACAGGAAAATTGTATATAACTTAAGAGATCTAAACTTGACACAGAATGTAAAAGTCTGCTTAAACACACACACACACCTCCTTCCAGCTGTAAAGTGATGAAGAGAGGCAGATCCATTATCAAGGGGTAGTCAGACAAATTTCAAGCCTCATCTATTTCTCAACTATCTCCTTCAAAAATGTAAATTTCTATATTCCAGGTTAGGTTTTCCTGAACTCACTTTTTTAAATTCCTATTTTTTAGACCATAAAAATACAATTAAAATACATACTGTGCCCCAGAAACTCTTAATATCTTCCTTAAAACTCAGTTTCATCTATTTTTTACTACATGTTTAATTAAGTCCAGTTACCCCATTACTGCAATGATCAATTTTTCCCTTTTCTCAAGGATTGCTGGGCTCCATAACAACCAACAGAATGCACCTGTATACAAGAAGGAAGCACAGTTTGTGTTGGATATAATGATATGCTGTTCTTCTATCTGAAATGTCCCCTCCTCTGATCACCAGGCAGCCTGAGAGTCAGAATTAGGAAAATCTGCATTTACTGTCTTAAAATGTTCGTGGACTGCTTGCTGTCTTAGCTCCTGAACAGGTTATCAGCTTTGTAGTGACAAGTGAGATAAACTTGGGTATTAGGTCAGATACAGACAAACACTGGACTAGGTACAGAATAGGCTCCACACCAACACTTCCTGATGGGTGGGGAATGCATTAACTTACCCAGTTCTCTTCTATTATTCCAATGTTGTACTTGTCATCGCCACCGAGGTCGGTGTACTGTTTCTGCTCAGCATAAAATTCCTGCAGAGCTGCAAGGGCATGGGAAGAGAGCTGGGGGAGGTCCTCATCTTCAGAGCTGCTCATTTCACACCTGCAGGGAAATGAGTATAAGTGATGTTTGTTTTTTCTTTTCCATCAAACAACAATTAAAAAAATTTTATCTCACAGCAGGGATCCAAACTGAAAGTGAGTTGTATAAAGGAAACACACCTGTATGATTCCTTGCAGAGTGAAATCTTTACCATAAATACTATAAAGATGTTTTGCTTTCTTCTGGTACCCCAATGGCCACATGCAGCTAATTCACAGTAGATTCTCTTAATAAGATCTTTTTATGTGTGAATGTCACTGTTTTTAGGTGACCTAAGGCTCCTGGGTGTCACTGACAGCATAAGTGAAGGATCATAACGGAGGGGTACAGGAAGAGATGAAAAATAAAAGGGATGAGAGAATGCAAATTATGATAATAATGAGACACCACTATATACCCACCAGATTGACTAAAATTAAGAAGACTTGATAACACCACATCTTTTGGGGGATGTGGAGTAATGGAAATTGCCTATTCTGCTGTTGAAATGTAAACTGATGAAAACATTTTGGAAAACAATTTGACCTTACCCCTACTTCAACTCAGTAATTCTGTATCTACATATACATATAGATCATATAACTATATGAAACTCCTGTAATTCACATAAATAGACATGTAAACTATGTTCAAAGTAGAAATGTGTACTAGCAACAACGAAAATTACTGAAGTATCCTCCCACTGGACATTATAAAATATACTGCTATATTCCTACAGTGGGGTACTACATAGCAATGAAAACATTTTATATCACTCTTTTCTCCTTTGTTGGCTTGCTACCTATAGCTTTGTTATTTAAGTGGTTGCTTTAAGGTTTACAGTATATACATCACAGCATACATTCAAATAACATCACTTCTTGTATTACATAAAAATTTTATAATTGTATATAACTTTCATTTCTCTCCTCCAATCCTTTGTGTTACTGTTTGACCAACATCTTATTTTTACATTTGTTATAAACTCCACATCACATTGTTAAATTTAAAAACCTTATATATTTACCTACTTCATAACCATTTACAGTGCAACTTCATTTTGTTGTACAGATTAATATTTCCATCTGTTGTCATTTTCCTTCTGCTTGAATGGCTTTTAACATTTCCTGTAGCACAGTTCTACTGCTGATGCATCCTTTCAGCTTTTATGTCTAAAACTGTCTTCATTTACATTGCCTTACTTTTTGAAAGATTATCTTGGGGGGCGATGGAATTCTAGGTTGAGTTTTTCTTCAGTACCCTAAAGAGATTCCTCCACTATTAGCTGCATTATTTCCAACATAAAATCTTACTTTTTGTTTGTGTCTTCCTTCCCTGGTAGCTTTTAAGATTTTTCTCACTGTCCCTGGTTTTGAGCATTTGGTTATGATGTGTCTCAGTGTAGTTTTCTTCATGTTTCTTATGCTTTGAGTTTACTGAGCTTCTTGGATCTGTGGGTTTACAGTTTTCCTGAGATCACAAGCTGATCTCTAATACTATTTCACTTCTCCTGTTTATTCCTTCTACAAACCTTCTTGGAATGCTACCCCACTCATTTACACCTACCACACAACTCTCAATAAACATCGGAATAGCTATTCCCCTATGAGCTGGTACCGTTATTACAGGCTTCCACAACAATTTACCTCCCCGTGAAGAGGCGGGGATAACAAAATAAGACGAGAAGACCCTATGGAGCTTCAATTAATCAACCCAAAAATCACAAACCCAAACCACCAAGGGATAACAACGTTTTATATGGGTTGACAATTTCGGTTGGGGTGGCCTCAGAGTACAAAAAACCCTCCGAGTGATTAAAACCTAGGCCTACCAGCCAAAGTGTAATATCACTTATTGATCCAAAATTTTGATCAACAGAACAAGTTACCCTAGGGATAACAGCGCAATCCTATTCTAGAGTCCATATCGACAATAGGGTTTACGACCTCGATGTTGGATCAGGACATCCTAATGGTACAGCCGCTATTAAGGGTTCGTTTGTTCAACAATTGAAGTCCTACGTTATCTGAGTTCAGACTAGAGTAATCCAGGTCGGTTTCTATCTATTACGCATTTCTCCCAGTACGAAAGGACAAGAGAAATAAGGCCAACTTCAAACAAGCACCTTCAAGTAATTACTGATTTAATCTTAACTTAATAAACAAGCACAAATTATACTTGCCCAAGATCAGGGCTTTGTTGAGGTGGCAGAGTCCGGCAATTGCATAAAACTTAAACTTTTACACCCAGAGGTTCAAATCCTCTCCCCAACAAAATGTTTATAATTAACATCCTAATACTCACTCCCCATCCTCCTAGCCGTAGCATTCCTAACACTAGTAGAACACAAAATCCTAGGCTATATATACAACTCCGAAAAGGACCAAACATCGTAGGCCCACATGGCCTACTCCAACCCTTTGCTGACGCAATCAAACTATTTACTAAAGAGCCCTCACGACCAGCTACATCCTCCACTTCTATATTTATCATTGCACCAATTCTTGCCCTAACCCTAGCCCTCACAATATGATGCCCCTTACCCTATACCATACCTTCTCATCAACATAAATCTAGGAGTACTATTCATATTAGCAATATCCAGCCTGGCCGTTTACTCCATTCTATGATCCGGCTGAGCTTCTAACTCAAAATACACACTAATTGGGGCCCTCCGAGCAGTAACACAGACAATTTCATATGAAGTAACACTAGCCATATCCTCCTGTCAGTACTCTTAATAAACGGCTCCTTTACCCTAGCCACACTAACCACAACACAAGAACAACTATGACTACTCTTCCCTTCCTGACCATTAGCCATAATATGATTCATCTCCACCCTAGCAGAAACCAACCGAGCCCCCTTTGACTTAACAGAAGGAGAATCAGAGCTCGTATCCGGCTTCAACGTAGAATATGCAGCAGGACCCTTCGCCCTATTCTTCCTAGCAGAATATGCTAACGTCATTATAATAAATATATTCACAACCATTCTCTTCCTAGGAGCATCCCATGACCCCTACACACCAGAACTATACACCTCATTCTCAAGACACTACTACTTACAATATCCTTCCTATGAATCTGAGCATCCTATCCACGATTCCGATATGATCAATTAATACACCTACTCTGAAAAAATTTCCTCCCCCTAACATTAGCCCTCTGTATATGACACGTCTCACTACCCATTATAACAGCAGGCATTCCTCCTCAAACATAAAATACAAGAAATATGTCTGACAAAAGAGTTACTTTGATAGAGTAAATAATAGAGGTTTAAACCCTCTTATTTCTAGAATAATAGGAATCGAACCTATCCTTAAGAATTCAAAGTTCTCCATGCTACCACATTACACTATGATCTACAGTAAGGTCAGCTAAATAAGCTATCGGGCCTATACCCCAAAAATGTTGGTTTATACCCTTCCCATACTAATAAATCCATCCGTCCTTATTATTATCTTAATAACCCTCATTCTAGGCACAGCAATCATAATCACCAGCTCCCACTGACTATTCGTCTGAATTAGATTTGAAATAAACATAATAGCCATTATCCCCATCATAATAAAAAATTCTAACCCCCAGGCCACAGAAGCCTCCACTACATATTTCCTAACACAAGCTACCGCATCCACACTACTCATAATAGCTGTTATTATTAATTCAATACATTCCGGCCAATGAACCATTACAAAACTATTTAACCCAACAGCATCCATGTTAATAACAATAGCCCTAGCTATCAAATTAGGACTATCCCCCTTGCACTTTTGAGTACCCGAAGTAACACAAGGCATCCCTCTAACTACAGGCCTAATCCTACTCACATGACAAAAACTCACACCACTATTAATCCTCTACCAAATCTCACCATCAATTAATCTAAACCTAATACTAACTATTTTTACTCTCTATCCTAATTGGAGGCTGAGGCGGACTAAATCAAACACAACTTTGAAAAATCATAGCCTACTCATCAATCGCCCACATAGGATGAATAACAACTATCCTACTATACAATCCGACCCTAACCTTACTAAGCTTATTAATCTACATCACAATAACTTTCACAATATTCATATTATTCATCCAAAACTCAACCACCACTACACTATCATTATCTCAAACATGAAATAAAGCACCTTCACCACAACCCTCACCATACTCACCCTACTCTCCATAGGAGGACTCCCCCCACTTTCAGGATTTATACCCAAATGAATAATTATCCAAGAACTAACAAAAAATGACATTCTTATTATGCCAACATTCATAGCCATTACAGCACTACTCAACTTATATTTCTACATACGCCACACCTACTCCACAGCATTAACATTATTTCCCTCTACAAACAACATAAAAATAAAATGACAATTTCACTCCACAAAACGAATAACCCTCCTACCCACAGCAATCGTAATATCCACAATACTCCTACCTTTCACACCAATACTCTCCATCCTACTATAGGAGTTTAGGTTAAATCAGAACAAGAGCCTTCAAAGCTCTAAGCAAGTACAATCTACTTAACCCCTGCCTAATAAGGATTGCAAGAGTATATCAATCGAATGCAAGTCAAACACTTTAATTAAGCTAAATCCTCACTAGATTGGAGGGATACATCTCCCACGAACTTTTAGTTAACAGCTAAATACCCTAGTCAACTGGCTTCAATCTACTTCCACCGCGAGAAAAAAAAGGCGGGAGAAGTCCGGGCAGGATTCAAGCTGCTTCTCTGAATTTGCAATTCAAAATGACTATTCACTACAGGACTTGGCAAAAAGAGGATTCTACCTCTGTCTTTAGATTTACAGTCTAATGCCTACTCGGCCATTTTACCTATGTTCATAAACCGCTGGCTATTCTCAACCAACCACAAAGACATCGGCACCTTATACTTGTTATTTCATGCCTGAGCAGGAATGGTAGGTACTGGTCTAAGCTTATTAATCCGCGCTGAACTAGGTCAACCTGGTACACTAATCGGAGACGATCAAGTTTATAACGTACTAGTAACAGCCCATGCCTTCGTAATAATCTTTTTCATAGTCATACCCATCATAATCGGTGGGTTTGGAAACTGATTAGTTCCTTTAATAATCGGAGCACCTGACATAGGCTTTCCTCGTATAAATAACATAAGCTTCTGACTACTTCCTCCTTCCTTATTACTAATAGCATCCTCAATAATTGAAGCTGGTGCAGGCACAGGCTGAACTGTATACCCCCCTTTAGCCGGAGACCTAGCACATGTAGGAGCCTCAGTCGACCTTACCTTTTTCTCCCTACATCTAGCCGGTGTATCCTCAATTCTCGGAGCCATTAACTTCATCACAACTATTATTAACATAAAACCACCTGCTATAACCCAATACCAAACACCTCTCTTCGTATGATCAGTCTTAGTTACAGAAGTATTACTTCTATTGTCACTACCCGTCTTAGCAGCTAGAATTACCATGCTACTAACTGACCGAAACCTAAACACAACCTTCTTCGACCCTGCAGGAGGGGGAGACCCAATCCTGTATCAACACCTATTGATTCTTCGGCCACCCCGAGATATATATTCTAATCCTACCTGGCTTCGGAATAATTTCACACATCGTAACTTACTACTCAGGTAAAAAAGAACCTTTCAGGTATATGGGACTAGTGTGAGCTATGGTTTCTATTGGGTTCTTACGCTTTATCGTATGGGCTCATTATATATTCACAGTCGGTATAGACGTTGACACACAGGCATATTTTACATCAGCTACCATAAATTATTGCTATCCCCACAGGAGTGAAAGTCTTCAGTTGATTGGCAACACTTCATGGAGGGAATATTAAATCATCTCCCGCCCTAATATGAGCCTTAGGCTTTATTTTTCTCTTTACAGTAGGGGATCTAACTGATATCGTCCTAGCCAATTCATCGTTAGACATTGTACTTCACGACACCTACTACGTAGTCGCCCACTTTCACTACATACTTTCAATAGGAGCTGTCTTCGCTATCATAGGAGGGTTCGTTTACTGATTCCCACTATTCTCAGGATATACACTTAATTCAACATGAGCAAAAATCCACTTTGTAATCATATTTGTAGGTGTAAGCCTAACATTCTTCCCACAACACTTCTTAGGCCTATCCGGCATACCTCGACAATATTCAGACTATCCAGACGCCTACACAACATGAAATACTATCTCATCAATAGGCTCTTTCATCTCACTAACAGCAGTCATACTAATAATTTTCATTATCCGAGAAGCATTCACATCAAAACGAGAAGTACTAACAGTAGACCTCACCTCCACTAACCTTGAGTGACTGAATGGATGACCTCCACCACATCACACATTCGAAGAACCAGCATACGTCAACCCAAAGTGATCAAGAAAGGAAGGAATCGAACCCTCTGTAATCGGTTTCAAGCCAACACCATAACCATTATGTCTTTCTTTATAAATGAGATATTAGTAAAGTCTTACATAACTTTGTCAAAGTTAAGTCACAAGTGAAAATCCTGTATATCTCCATGGCATATCCCTTTCAACTAGGCTTCCAAGATGCAACATCACCCATTATAGAAGAACTTCTGCATTTCCATGACCATACATTAATAACTGTCTTCCTAATTAGCTCCCTAGTCCTATATATCATTACCTTAATACTTACAACTAAACTAACACATACCAGCACAACAGACGCCCAAGAAGTAGAGACTATTTGAGCTGTTCTCCCAGCCATCATCCTAATCCTAATTGCCCTACCCCTCCCTACGAATCCTCTACATAATAGACGAAATCAACAACCCCTCTCTTACCGTAAAAACAATAGGCCACCAATGATACTGAAGCTATGAATACACCGATTATGAAGATCTAAATTTCGACTCTTACATAATTCCAACATCAGATCTAAAACTAGGGGAGTTATGGCTATTAGAAGTGGATAATCGAATAGTATTACCCATAGAAATAACAATCCGAATGCTAGTCTCCTCCGAAGACATACTACACTCATGAGCTGTGCCCTCTCTAGGCCTAAAAACAGACGCAATCCCTGGACGCCTAAACCAAACGACCCTAGTATCAACACAACCGGGCTTATTCTACGGACAGTGTTCAGAGATTTGTGGCTCAAATCATAGTTACATACCAATTGTTCTTGAATTAGTACCCTTAGAGAACTTTGAAAAATGATCTACATCCATGCTATAATCTCATTAAGAAGCTAAACTAGCGTTAACCTTTTAAGTTAAAGACTGAGAGCCAAAGCTCCCCTTAATGATATGCCACACTAGATACATCAACATGACTCCTTGTTATTCTATCAATACTCGTAACCCTCTTCACGCTACAACTAAAAATCTCAAAGTATCTGTACTCCCCCAACCCTAAGTCAATAGTCACCACAAGTCACCAAAACACAAAAACAACAACCCCCTTGAAATACTACATGAACGAAAATCTATTTGCCTCTTTCACAGTCCCAGTAATGTTAGGAATCCCTGTCACCACTCTAATTATCATATTCCCTACTATCTTATTTCCCACACCAAATCGACTAATTAACAACCACACAGTTTCTATCCAACAATGACTAACTAAACTTACATCAAAACAATTAATAAATACACATAACTCTAAAGGCCAAACCTGATCTCTAATACTTATTTCACTTCTCCTGTTTATTGCTTCTACAAACCTTCTTGGAATGCTACCCCACTCATTTACACCTACCACACAACTCTCAATAAACATCGGAATAGCTATTCCCCTATGAGCTGGTACCGTTATTACAGGCTTCCACAACAAAGCAAAAGCATCCTTAGCCCACCTTCTACCACAAGGCACACCTACTTTTCTTATTCCCATACTAGTAATCACCGAAACCATTAGCCTGTTCATTCAACCAGTAGCACTAGCCATACGACTAACCGCCAACATTACAGCAGGCCACCTATTAACGCACCTAATTGGAAAAACAACCCTTGTACTAATAAGCATCAACCTATCCATAGCTTTCATCACATTCACTATTCTCATCCTACTAACCATCCTCGAATTCGCTGCTGCCTTAATTCAAGCCTACGTATTCACTCTCCTAGTAAGTCTATACCTGCACGACAATACATAATGACCCACCAAACCCACTCATATCACATAGTAAATCCTAGTCCTTGGCCCCTTACGGGAGCTCTCTCAGCACTTCTTATAACATCAGGCCTAATCAATTCAATATTTCTACTGATCTTAGGATTACTAACAAACATCCTAACAATATGCCAATGATGACGAGACATCATCTGAGAAAGCACTTTTCAAGGTCATCACACACCAACAGTCCAAAAGGGACTTCGATACAGAATGATCCTATTTATCCTATCAGAAGGCCTATTTTTCACAAGCTTCTTCTGAGCCTTTTACCACTCAAGGCTTGCCCCTACTCCCGAACTAGGTGGGTGTTGACCACCAACAGGAATCCACCCCTTAAACCCCTTAGAAGTCCCACTCCTTAACACCTCCATACTGCTGGCCTCTGGCATATCCATCACCTGAGCCCACCACAGTCTCATAGAAGGAAACCGAAAACATATGCTCCAAGCCCTCTTCATCACAATCATACTTGGTCTCTATTTCACTCTACTACAAGCAGCAGAATACTACGAAGCCCCATTCACAATCTCAGATGGAATCTACGGGTCTACATTTTTTGTAGCCACAGGTTTCCACGGACTACATGTCATCATCGGATCCACTTTCCTCACTGTCTGTTTCTTACATCAAATAAAATTCCACTTCACATCAAACCACCATTTCGGTTTTGAAGCCACTGCCTGATACTGACATTTCGTAGATGTCGTATGACTATTTCTCTATGTATCTATCTATTGATGAGGTTCATAGTCCTTTTAGTATCAACAAGTACAACTGACTTCCAATCAGTTAGTTTCGGTACACCCCGAAAAAGAACAATAAATCTCCTATTAACACTATTAACAAATACAACACTGGCCCTATTACTCATACTTATCGCTTTCTGACTACCTCAACTAAACACATATGCAGAAAAAACAAGCCCCTATGAGTGTGGATTTGACCCCATAGGATCTGCCCGCTTACCCTTCTCCATAAAATTCTTCCTACTAGCAATCACCTTTCTCCTTTTCGACCTAGAAATCGCCCTTCTACTTCCCCTCCCCTGAGCAACCCAAACAAATAATCTAAACACAATATTTACCATAGCCCTATTCCTAATCTCCTTACTAGCAGCCAGCTTAGCCTACGAGTGGACTCAAAAAGGCTTAGAATGAGCCGAATATGGTACTTAGTTTAAAATAAAACAAGTGATTTCGACCCACTAGGCTGTGACTCAAACTCACAACTACCAA
This sequence comes from Mesoplodon densirostris, assembly GCF_025265405.1. Lineage (NCBI taxonomy): Eukaryota > Metazoa > Chordata > Mammalia > Artiodactyla > Ziphiidae > Mesoplodon > Mesoplodon densirostris. Next base: position 973,135 of record NC_082677.1, read on the forward strand.
GTGTCCCTAGTCCATATAAACATCATAATAGCCTTCACCCTATCTCTCGTAGGTCTGCTAATATACCGATCCCACCTAATATCCGCACTACTCTGCATGGGAGGTATGTTATCACTGTTCGTCCTAGCAGCCCTCACAATCCTAAACTCACACTTCACCTTAGCCAGCATGATACCAATTATCCTCCTAGTATTCGCAGCCTGCGAAGCAGCCATTGGACTAGTCCTACTAGTCATAATCTCCAACACATACGGCACTGACTATGTACAAAACCTCAATCTCCTCCAATGCTAAAGTTTGTTATTCCTACTGTCATATTAATACCCCTGACCTGATTATCAAAAAGCAACTTTATCTGAATTAACCCCACAACTCAGAGCTTACTAAGCAGCTTTACAAGCTTCCTCCTCCTTAACCAACTCAACGACAACAGCCTTAATTATTCCCTAACATTCTTCTCTGACCCCCTCTCCACCTCACTCCTAATACTAACAATATGGCTTCTCCCCTTAATACTAATGGCAAGCCAATCCCATCTTCTCAAAGAACCACTCATTCGAAAAAAGCTTTATATTACAATACTAGTTATACTACAAGCACTTCTAATTTATAACGTTTACTGCCACAGAACTAATCTTATTCTACATTATATTTGAAGCCACATTAGTCCCCACCCTCATTATCATTACTCGCTGAGGTAACCAAACAGAAGGACTTAACGCAGGACTTTACTTCCTATTCTACACACTAATCGGATCTCTTCCTCTATTAATAGCATTAACATACTTGCAGAATACAATAAGAACCCTAAACTTCCTTTTATTACAACACTGAGCCCAACCACTATCCACATCCTGATCCAACACCCTCATATGACTAGCCTGCATAATAGCTTTCCTAGTAAAAATACCCCTCTACGGACTACACCTCTGACTACCCAAAGCACACGTAGAAGCCCCTATCGCAGGGGCTTCAATAGTCCTTGCAGCCGCATTACTAAAACTTGGGGACTACGGCATGTGACGAATTACACCAGTGCTCAATCCCCTGACAGAAAACATAGCCTACCCCTTCCTCATGCTTTCCTTGTGAGGAATAATCATAACTAGCTCTATCTGTTTACGCCAAACAGACCTAAAATCATTCATTGCATACTCCTCGGTTAGCCATACAGCACTCGTCATTGCAGCCGTCCTTATCCAAACACCCTGAAGTTACATAGGAGCCACCGCTCTAATAACCGCCCATGGCCTCACATCCTCTCTACTATTCTGCCTAGCAAACTCCAACTACGAACGAATTCATAGTCGAACCATAATCTCAGCACGAGGCCTACAAATTTTCCTCCCACTAAGAGCCACTTGACGACTACGAGCAAGCTTAACAAGTCTCACTCTACCCCCAACTATTAACCTACTCGGAGAACTACTCGTAGTCATGTCAGCCTTCTCATGATCAGACCTCACCATTATCCTAATAGGAACAAACACTGTACTTACCGCCCTATACTCCCTATATATTCTAATCACAACACAACGCGGCAAACACACACACCACATCAACAACCTCACCCCTTCCTTCACGCGAGAACACGCCCTAATAGCCCTACATATTGTACCCCTACTACTCCTATCACTAAATCCTAAAATCATCCTAGGTCCCCTTTATTGTAAATATAGTTTAATAAAAAGACTAATTTGTGGAACTAGTGACAGAAGACCAAAACTTCTTATTTACCGAAAAAGTATTGCAAGAACTGCTAACTCATGCCTCCACACTTAACAATGTGTCTTTTTCAAACTTTTAAAGAATAGTAGTTATCCACTGGTCTTAGGAACCAAACACTTGGTGCAACTCCAAATAAAAATAATAAATCTATTCACCTCCTCCGCCTTACTCACATTACTAATCTTAATCGCTCCCATCCTAGTATCCAACACAAAATTCTACAAAAGCAACCAATACCAACAAAAATATCATCCTGTGCCTTCATCACTAGCCTAATCCCAGCAATAATATATCTCCACACAAACCAAGAAGCACTTATTTCAAACTGACACTGAATCACCATCCAAACCCTCAAGCTAACACTTAGCTTTAAAATAGACTACTTCTCACTCATATTCATGCCTGTAGCACTATTTATCACATGATCTATTATAGAATTCTCAATATGATATATGCACTCTGACCCCTATATTAACCAATTCTTCACATACCTCCTCCTTTTCCTCATCACTATATTTATCCTCGTCACAGCTAACAATCTCTTTCAACTTTTCACTGGATGAGAAGGAGTAGGCATCATATCCTTCTTACTTATCGGCTGATGATTTGGACGGACAGACGCAAACATAGCTGCTCTCCAAGCAATCTTATACAATCACATTGGAGACATCGGTTTCCTCCTAGCAATGGCATGATTTCTAGCTAATATAAACACATGAGATTTACAACAAATCTTCATACGTAACCAGGACCCCTTAAATCTCCCCCTCATAGGACTCGTACTAGCTGCAGCTGGAAAATCAGCCCAATTCGGACTCCACCCGACTCCCTTCAGCAATAGAAGGCCCTACCCCAGTTTCAGCCCTACTCCACTCAAGCACAATAGTTGTAGCAGGAATTTTCCTATTTATCCGCTTCTACCCTCTAATAGAAAACAACAAACTCATCCAAACAATAACTCTTTCTCTAGGCGCCCTCACCACCTTATTCACAGCTATCTGTGCTCTTACACAAAATATCAAAAAAATTATTGCTGGGCTTCCCTGGTGGCACAGTGGTTGAGAGTCCGCCTGCCGATGCAGGGGACACAGGTTCGTGCCCCGGTCAGGGAAGATCCCACATGCCGCAGAGCGGCTGGGCCCGTGATCCATAGCCGCTGAGCCTGCGCGTCCGGAGCCTGTGCTCCGCAACGGGAGAGGCCACAACAGTGAGAGGCCCGTGTACCGGTAAAAAAAAAAAAAAAGAAAGAAAAAAAAATTATTGCCTTTTCCACCTCCAGCCAACTAGGCTTAATAATAGTAACAATTGGCCTCAACCAACCTTACTTAGCATTCTTACATATCTGTACACACGCTTTCTTGAAAGCTATACTATTCTTATGCTCCGGCTCCATCATCCATAATCTAAACAATGAACAAGATATTCGAAAAATAGGAGGACTATACAAAGTCCTTCCCTTCACCACAACTGCCCTTATCGTTGGCTGCCTTGCACTAACAGGAATACCATTCCTCGCTGGATTCTACTCTAAAGATCCCATTATTGAAGCCGCCACTTCGTCTTATACCAACGCCTGAGCCCTATTATTAACCCTAACTGCCACCTCCCTCACAGCTACCTACAGTACTCGCATTTTTTTCAGCTACTAGGACAACCTTGTTTCCCACCCTTCATCAATATTAATGAAAATAATCCCCTATTAATTACCCCATCAAACGCCTATTAATTGGAAGCATCTCTGCTGGTTTCATCCCATCCAATAATATTCCCCCAATAACCACTCCCCTAATAACCATACCCCTACACCTAAAATTAACTGCCCTCATAATAACAACCTTAGGCTTTATCCTCGCATTCGAAATCAACCTCAACACACAAAACTTAAAACATACCCACGCCTCAAACTCCACTAAATTCTCCACCCTGTTAGGATATTTCCCTACAATCGTACATCGCCTACCCCCTCACCTAAACCTATCAATAAGCCAACAACTATCAACCTCCCTACTAGAACTAACTTGACTAGAAATTATCCTACCAAAAACCACAGCCTTTATCCAACTGAAAGCCTCCACATTAACCTCAAACCAACAAGGTCTTATCAAGTTCTATTTTCTATCTTTCCTTATTACTATTACCCTTAGCTTAATCTTATTTAATTACCTCGAGTCATCTCCATGATAACTACAACACCAATAAATAATGATCAGCCTGTCACAATCACCAATCAAGTACCATAGCTGTATAAAGCAATACCCACAGCCTCCTCACTAAAAAACCCAGAGTCCCCTGTATCATAAATAACCCAATCCCCTAATCCATTAAACTCAAATACAATCTCTACTTTCTCACTCTCTAAAACATACAACACTACCAAAAACTCTACCACTAACCCTAGAAGAAATGTCCGTAACGCAGCTTTATTAGAAACCCAAACCTCAGGATACCGCTCAGTAGCCATAGCTGCCGTATAACCAAACACAACTAACGTTCCCCTTAAATAAATCAAAAACACCATTAGACCTAAAAAAGAACCACCAAAATTTAAAACAATACCACATCCAACACCACCACCCACAATCAACCCTAAACCCCCATAAATAGGTGAAGGCTTTGAAGACACCCCCACAAAACTAATTACAAAAATAATGCTTATAATAAAAACAATGTATGTCATCATTATTCTCACATGGACTCCAACCATGACCAATGACATGGAAAATCATCGTTGTTATTCAACTATAAGAACACTAATGATCAACAGTCGAAAAACACACCCGCTAATAAAAATCATCAATAATACATTCATCGACCTTCCCACCCCATCAAACATCTCCGAATGATGAAACTTTGGCTCTCTACTTGGCCTCTGCCTAATCATACAAATCCTCACAGGTCTATTCCTAGCAATACACTACACACCAGACACAACTGCCGCCTTTTCATCCGTCACACATATCTGTCGAGATGTCAACCACGGCTGAATCATTCGATACCTACACGCAAACGGAGCTTCTATGTTCTTCACCTGCCTTTACGCACACATAGGACGTGGCCTATACTACAGCTCCTACGCCTTCCAAGATTGTGTAGGTCACAATAGAGATCTCAGGTTTTGGCCACTATTTCTCAATTTTTTTTTTTTTTTTTTTTGCAGTACGTGGGCCTCTCACTGCTGTGGCCCCTCCTGCTGCAGAGCACAGGCTCCGGATGCACAGGCTCAGCGGCCATGGCTCACGGGCCCAGCTGCTCCATGGCATGTGGGATCCTCCCGGACCGGGGCACGAACCCGCGTCCCCTGCATCAGCAGGCGGACTCTCAACCACTGCGCCACCAGGGAAGCCCCAGTGTATTTTTTATTTCAGATATTGTCGTTTTTATGGCTAGAAGTTTGACTTGGGTCTCTTTGATTGGGTTGGCCAAAAAGTTCATTTGGGTTTTTCTGTAAGATGGCTCTAGTAGCACTTAGATGTTTTTGCCTTCATTTGGAGTTTTGTTAGATTGTATTGTGACAGCTGTCATATCAGCATGCATTTAAAAAAAACTTACTGATGTGGAGTTTGCATCTCCTCACAATTAGGACACCTAAGGGGACGGGAGGAACTCCCAAGTGACTGGGTAGGACGGGGGGGGAGGGGGACAGAGGGGGAGGAGAAGTGGAGGCGGGACAGGACCAGCATCCCTGAGGGGCGGCTGCGGGAGGGGCCCACTCACAGGGGATCAATGGGGACAGGGAGAGACCCTTGGGGGATCAGAGGATCAGAAGGGAACGCAGCCAGCATTTCCCCTGCCCACTCAGGCCCCGGGGAGCCTGCTGAGGTCCCGGGCCTGATCCTCCGCACTCCAAGGCCCCCTCCAGGCATGCTGAGCCTAAGCCCTGCGCCTGCCCCGCCCACTCAGGGCCTTTTCTGGCTGCGAGGGTCCTGAGCCTAAGCCCCGCCCCCCACAGCCAAGGCTTTTTTTTTTTTGCTGTTGCGGTTGTTTTACCTTGTTGTACTTATTTGTTTGTTTTGGCTATGCTGGGTCTTAGTTGCAGCACACAGGGTGTTCGTTGCAGCATACAGGATTTTTACTTGTGGCAATGTGGACTCTTAGTTGCAGCATGCATGTGGGATCTAGCTCCCCAACCAGACATCAAACCCGGGAGCACAGAGTCTTACCCACTGGACCACCAGGGAAGTCCCTGTTTTACCTTGTTGTTGTTGTTTCATTTATATTTTTATTTTTTCTAATATATTTTTTATTTTTCTAATTTTATTTGTTATTGTTCAGCTCTTTTGTTTGTTTGTTTGCAAGATCTTGGTTCCCAGGCCGGGGTTCAGGCCTGAGCTCCTGTGGTGGGAGCACCGAGTCCAAACCGCTGGACTAACAGAGAACTCAGGCTCCAGGGAATATTAAGGGGAGTGAGGTCTCCCAGAGATCCTCATCTTGGCACCAAGACCCGGCTCTACCCAACTGCCTGCAAACTCCACTGCTGGACACCTCAGGCCAAAGAGCTAGTAAGACAGGAACACAGCCCCACCCATCAAAAAAAAAAATGAGATGACAAAAAAATATGTTACAGGTGAAGGAGCAAGGTAAAAACCTACAAGACCAAATAAATGAATATGAAATAGGCAACCTACCTGAAAAAGACTTCAGAGTAATGATAATAAAGATGACCCAAAACGTCAGAAATAAAATGAGGCACAGATTGAGAAAATACAAGAAATGTTTAACAAAGACCTAGAAGAACTAAAGAACAGTGATGAACAACACAACTGAAATGGAAAATACCCTAGAAGGAATCAACAGAATAACTGAAGCAGAAGAACAATCAGTGAGCTGGAAGACAGAATGGTGGAAATAACTGCTGAGGATCAGAATAAAGAAAAAAGAATGAAAAGAATTGAGGACAGTCTCAGAGACCTCTGGGACAACATTAAACGCACTATCATTCAAATGACAGGGGTCCCAGAAGAAAAAGAAAAAGAGAAAGGATCTGAGAAAATATTTGAACAGATTATAGTCGAAAACTTCCTTAACATGGGAAAGGAAATCGCCACCCAAGTCCAGGAAGCAGAGTCCCATACAGGATAAACCCTAGGAGAAACACACCAAGACACATATTAATCAAACTAACAAAAATTAAATTCAAAGAGAAACTACTAAAAGCAGCAAGGGAAAGGCAACAAATAATGTACAAGGGAATCTCTATAAGGTTATCAGCTGATTTTTTCAGCAGAAACTGCAGGCCAGAAGGGAGTGGCAGGATATATTTAAAATAATGAAAGGGAAAAACCTATAACCAAGATTACTTTACCCAGCAAGGATCTCATTCAGATTCAATGGAGAAATCAAAAGTTTTACAGACAAGCAAAAGCTAATAAGAGAATTCAGCACCACCAAACCACCTTTACTACAAATGCTAAAGGAACTTCTCTAGGCAGGAAACACAAGAGAAAACAAAGACCCACAAAAACACACCCAAAACAATTAAGAAAATCGTAATAGGAATATACATATTGATAATTACCTTGAATGTAAATGGATTAAATGCTCCATCCAAAAGACACAGATTGGCTGAATGAATACAAAAAGAAGACACATATATATGCTGTCTACAACAGACCCACTTCAGACCTAGGGACACATACAGACTGAAAGGGGATAGAAAAAAGATAATTCCATGCAAATGGAAATCAAAAGAAAGCTGGAGTAGCAATACTCATATCAGATAAAATAGACTTTATAATAAAGACTGTGACAAGAGATAAGGGAGAACGCTATATTATCATCAAGGGTTCAGTCCAAGAAGAAGATGTAACAATCTTAAGTATTTATACACACAGCATAGGTGCACCTCAATACGTAAGGCAAATGCTAACATCCATAAAAGGGGAAATCAACAGTAACACAATAATAGTGGGGGCCTTCAACACCCCACTAACACCAATGGACAGATCATTCAAACAGAAAATAAGGAAACACAAGCTTTAAATGACACAATACACCAGATAGATTTAATTGATATTTATAGGACATTCAACCAGAAAGCAGCAGAATACACTTTCTTCTCAAGTGCATATGGAAAGACAACCCTCAAAATGGGAGAAAATGTTTGCAAATGAAGCAACAAAGGATTAATCTCCAAACTATACAAACAGCTCATGCAGCTCAATATCAAAAAAAACAACCCAATCAAAAACATGAGCAGAAGACCTAAATAGACATTTCTCCAGAGATGACATACAGATGGCCACGAGGCACATGAAAAGATGCTCAACATCACTAGAGAAATGCAAATCACAACTATAATGTGATATCACCTCACACTGGTCAGAATGGGCATCATAAAAAAGATCTACAAAGAATAAATGCTGGAGAGGGCGTGGAGAAAAGGGAACCCTCTTGTACTGTTGCTGGGAATGTAAACTGATACAGCCACTATGGAAAACAGTATGGAGGTTCCTTACAAACTAAAAACAGAACTACCATATGACCCAGCAATCCCACTACTGGGCATATACCCTGAGAAAACCATAATTCAAAAAGACACATGCACCCCAATGTTCACTGCAGCACTATTTACAATAGCCAGGACATGGAAACAACCTAAATGTCCATCAACAGATGAATGGATAAAGAAGATGTGGTATATATATACAATGGAATATTACTCAGCCATAAAAAGGAACGAAACTGGGTCATTTGTAGAGATGTGGATGGCCCTAGAGTCTGTCATACAGAGTGAAGTCAGAAAGAGAAAAACAAATATTGCACATTAATGGATATATGTGGAATCTAGAAAAATGGTACAGGTGAGCCTAATTCCAGGGCAGGAACAGAGACACAGACATAGAGAATGAATGTGTGGATGTGGGGGTCGGGGTGGGATGGGGAAGGGGAGGGGAGGATGAATTGGGAGATTAAGTTTGACATAAAAACACTATACCATGTGTAAAATAGCTAGTGGGAACCTGTGATATAGCACAGGGAGCTCAGCTTGGTGCTCCGTGATGACCCAGGTGGGCAGGATGGGGGAGGGTGGGAGGGAGGTCCAAGAGGGAGGGGATCTATGTATACATACAGCTGATTCACTTCGTTGTACAGCAGAAACTAACACAACATTGTAAAGCAATTATACTCCAATAAAAAAACATCAAAATTGGTGAATTTTTGTGTAGCCATTTTAATATTGAAGACAGAAGGAAAAAAAGCAACATTTTTGGTATATTATGCTTTATTATAGGTAAAAACACAACTGAAATGCAAAAAGAGATTTGTGCAGTGTATGGAGAAAGTGCTGTGACTGGTCGAACGTGTCAGAAGTGGTTTTCAAAGTTTTGTGCTGGAGATTTCTCACTGGACAATGCTCAAGGTTGGGTAGACCAGCTGAAGTTGGCAGCGATCAAATCGAGACATTAATTGAGAACAATCAACGTTATACCACGCAGGAGATAGCCGACATACTCAAAATATCCAAATCAAGTGCTGAAATTCATCTGCAACAGCTTGGTTATGTTAATTGCTTTGATGTTTGGGTTCCACATAAGTGGAAAAAACTTCTTGACTGTATTTCCACATGCAATTCTCTACTTAAATGTAATAAAAATGTTCCATTTTTAAAACAAATTTGTGATGAGCGATGAAAAGTGGATACTGTACTCTTGGAAGAGACCGTGGGGCAAGCAACACGAACCACCACCAACCACATCAAAGGCCAGTCTTCATCCAAAGAAGGTGATGTTGTGTATGTGGTGGGATTGGAAGGGAGCCCTCCATTATGAGCTCCTTCCGGAAAAACCAAACGATTAATTCCAACAAGTACTGCTCCCAATTAGACCAACTGAAAGCAGCATTCACCAAAGTGTCCAGAATTAGCCAACAAAACGCATAATCTTCCATCAGGATAACGCAAGACAGCACATTTCTTTGATGATCAGGCAAAACCTGTTACAGCTTGGCTGGGAAGTTCTTTTTTTTTTTCTTTTTTTTTTTTTTAAATATTTATTTATGGGACTTCCCTGGCGGTGCAGTGGCTAAGAATCCACCTGCCAATGCAGGGGACATGGGTTCAAGCCCCGGTCCAGGAAGATCCCACATGCCGCAGAGCAACTAAGCCTGTGTGCCACAACTACTGAGCCTGCACTCTAGAGCCCACGAACCACGACTGAGGCTCACGTGCCTAGAGCCTGTGCTCTGCAACGAGAGAAGCCACTGCAATGAGAAGCCCATGCACTGCAATGAAGAGAAGCCCCCATTCACAACTAGAGAAAGCCTGCGCGCAGCAACGAAGACCCAACGCAGCCAAAAATAAATTAATTTAAAAAATATATTTATTTATTTGGCTGCACCAGGTCTCAGTTGCAGCATGCATGTGGGATCTAGTTCCCTGACCTGGGATCGAACCTGGGCCCCCTGCAATGGGAGCACTGTATCTTAACCACTGAACTACCAGGGAAATTCCGGCTGAGAAGTTCTGATTCATCCTCTGTATTCACCAGACATTGCACCTTTGGATTTCCATGTTTTGGTCTTTACAAAATTCTCTTAATGGAAAAAATTTCAGTTCCCTGTAAGACTGTAAAAGCCACCTGGAACAGTTCTTTGCTTAAAAAGATAAGACGTTTTGGGAAGGTGGACTTATGAAGTGGCCTGAAAAGTGGCAGAAGGTAGTGGAACAAAACGGTGAATACATTTTTCAATAAAGTTCTTGGTGAAAATGAAAAACGTATCTTTTACTTAAAACCCAAAGGCACTTGGCCAACCCAATCTTTCATATTTCTACTTAACATGTTCGGTCTTTCCTCTAGCTTTCTGAATGTGCAGAATACAGTTATAACTGTTCATTTTCCTTGTCTACTAGTTATAACATCTGTGTCTGTTCTGGGTCAGTTTCAAACAATTGATTTTCTCCTCATTATGGGTTATATTTTCTTCTTTGCATGGTTGGTTAATTTTTTTTTATTGAATGCTAGATATTATGAAATGTAACTTGTTCAATGGTAGGTTTTTTTGTACTCCTGTAAGTATATTTATAAACATAAATTAGTATTTATAAATATAAGTATTCTTGAGATTTGTATTGGGACACAGTAAAGTTACTTGGAAACAATTTTATCCTTTCAGGTCTTGCTTTTAAGACTGTTAGTAGAGAGGAGAACAGCAGTTAGTCTAGCACTAATTACTGCTCACCACTGTAGCAAAATAGCAGTATTTCTAAGTACTTTATCCAACGCCCCATGAATTATGAGGTTTTTCAGTACAGCTGGTGGAAACAGTCACTATTCCCAGTCTTGAGTGAGTTCTGTTCCTTCAAATCCTTACAGGTATTTGTTTTCTCTAGCCTCAGGTAGTTTCTCAAGGAGGTCCCTCTGCAGTTCTCTAGGGTTCTTTCTCTGGTATGGCACTCTGCCTTGCACTCTGGCCCCATTTGGCTTCCCCAGGATCTATGAACTATTTCCTCAATTCAGAGAGGTCTCTGGATTCTGTCTGTGTTTCCCTCCCCTGCAAAGCAGTCTGAAAACTCTCTCAGGCAGTAGATGGGGCAATCATCAGGCTCATTTTGTTTGTTCCCCTCTTTCAGGGACCACTGCCCTTTGTAGTCTTGTGGCCAATATTTTCAGAGACATTTTTTCCCACATATTTTATCTGGTTTTAGTTGTTGTTGTTTTTTAGTTATATCAGATGGGAGGGGACATTTAGCCCTTGTTACTCCAAGTGGAAGTTCACAGCAGTAAAAAATAATTAACTACAGCCATATATATGCTAACAGGAATGAATCTCAAGAACATGTAAGTCACTAAGTTATAGAAGAATACATATAGTATAAATAATTCTATTTAAATGAAGTTCAGAAACATGAAGATAAAAGCAAGTTAATAAAAAACTGAAGCTTAAAGATAGTTGGGCTTCCCTGGTGGCGCAGTGGTTGAGAATCTGTCTGCTAATGCAGGGGACACGGGTTCGTGTCTGGAAGGATCCCACATGCCGTAGAGCAACTGGGCCCGTGAGCCACGACTACTGAGCCTGCACGTCTGGAGCCTGTGCTCCGCAACAAGAGAGGCCACGATAGTGAGAGGCCCGCGCAATGTGATGAAGACTGGCCCCCACTTGCCACAACTAGAGAAAGCCCTCACACAAAAATGAAGACCCAACACAGCAAAGATAAATAAATAAATAACTAAACTCTTACCCCCAACATCTTGGGGAAAAAAAAATGTAACCTATTTAAAAAAAAAAAAAAGATAGTGGTTACCTCTGGGAGTGAGGATACACATAATTTTTTAAATGTTTATTACATATCTGCAGAGACCCATGGACTTGATTATGTAAGTAAAAAGTGCCTAAAATGGCTTCCAAACAGTTTGATGCCACCCCAGGGTACTAAGCTTTTTGAAAGAACTTAGAATAAATCTCATGGAACAACTCATCTATTCTTCTATCCATATTTTTCACACTGTACAATGATCTCCCTTAAGTTATGAAGTCAGTATAGTAGGACAACATCAGCACTTTTTTTTGCGGTACGCGGGCCTTTCACTGTTGTGGCCTCTCCCGTTGCGGAGCACAGGCTCCGGACGCGCAGGCTCAGCAGCTATGGCTCACGGGCCCAGCTGCTCTGCGGCATGTGGGATCTTCCCGGACTGGGGCACGAACCCGTGTCCCCTGCATTGGCAGGCGGACTCTCAACCACTGCGCCACCAGGGAAGCCCAACCTTTTTTTTAAATAGAAAAAATGGTATCGAAGTATATGGCTTATAGTAGAAGTTAAGTATTGCTTTGTGAAATGTTTTAGCAAAAAATACACATGTGTGTACAGGGTCATATATCATGATACAAAACTTCTTACTACAGGCTGTCATTTTAAATGTTTGGAATTTTTCATTGTAAACTATCTGTAATTTATGCACACACCCATCTCAAGATGTAGATTTTCTAATACTTTACTGGACTAGATCATATAAACAACTGTTACCTGAAGCAGATACTTGATAACATTTTTTATACTGATTGTGAGAAAGTATTTCTGCTATTGTTTAGACATTCAGAAAAACATGATACAGGATTAAGAGCATGGCCTCTGGAGCCAAATTACCTAGGCTTAAATCATGGCTTTGCCACTTACTAACTGCATAGCTTGGAGCAAGTACTTGACCCCTCTATGCCTCAATTTTCTCATCTATAAAATGGACAAATATTAACAAACACCTACTTAATAGGGTTATTTTGAGTTAGATGAGTTACTACCTATAAAGTGCCTAACAGTCCTTGGAACACAACAGGAACACAAATATTACCTTCAGTTTACCTGAAGTTGTAAGTATACCACTAATAATATGGTATCTGTTGTAACCACTAAATAAGACAGTTTAGTACCTTCATATGACTGTCTACTTTACAAAAAGTGAATTGGCAGAAGAGGGAATGAGTGAAACTGGAGCACAGGAAATTAGTAACTAAAGGGAATACTATGAAGTGTGACAGGAAACCCTGCATGGAGCACGGTGGATGCTGTCTGCATGGAGCACGGTGAATGAATGCTGTCTGCATGGAGCACGGTGAATGAATGCTGTCTGCATGGAGCACGGTGAATGAATGCTGTCTGCATGGAGCACGGTGGATGAATGCTGTCTGCATGGAGCACGGTGAATGAATGCTGTCTGCATGGAGCACGGTGAATGAATGCTGTCTGCATGGAGCACGGTGAATGAATGCTGTCTGCATGGAGCACGGTGGATGCTGTCTGCATGGAGCACGGTGAATGAATGCTGTCTGCATGGAGCACGGTGAATGAATGCTGTCTGCATGGAGCACGGTGGATGCTGTCTGCATGGAGCACGGTGGATGAATGCTGTCTGCATGGAGCACGGTGGATGCTGTCTGCATGGAGCACGGTGGATGAATGCTGTCTGCATGGAGCACGGTGAATGGATGCTGTCTGCATGGAGCACGGTGGATGAATGCTGTCTGCATGGAGCACGGTGAATGAATGCTGTCTGCATGGAGCACGGTGGATGAATGCTGTCTGCATGGAGCAGGACTGACTTTGACTGACTTGTCACAGGTATCACATTCACAGACTTAAGATACACATTTTTTAAAAATTACTTTAACAAATGGTTTTAAAATGAGTGTAAGTTTAATTGTCAGCATGTTTTCTTGAGATTTGATAAAATACAGTTATCACTATTATCACTTTTAGACAAAATGCAGATACAGCAGATCTATCATTTTACAGCCTCAAAATAAAGTGGTCAGAAAGGTGAGACTGTTCTGAAGGCTGACACCATCAAGGTGGTATCAATGGGAATGAATGGTGAGAGAGTGTATATAAAGGTTATTAGAAGGTTCTGGGAAGACTGTCTCCATACCGAGATAATTTTACTGGCAAAATCTATCTGATGTAACTATCTTGGATCCCTAGAGTCTATTCAAAGGCTGGCAACTCCCAGGGGAAGACTTAAAATATGGTTAATTTCATTCAATTTGGGCACTTAACTTGGCAGTGGCTACCCATCCCTCACTCCTCCTTCCTGCCTCAGGAAGGTGTGCACAAATACCTGTTTTGTGCTCAGGGATTAATTTATACAGCTGAATGAGGATACGGAGAGGTCAATGCCACTGAAAGAGGAGTTTGTTATTCACAGTCCCCCAGGAAATGAGAGGCACAGCACATCGTGAAGGCCCACATGAAACCTGTCACATGCAGGAACAAGGAAGCAGAGAGAGAACTGGGACAGTGTCTTTACTGTTAAGATAGTGGGCAGGAAGGGAAAACACACATTCTATCATGTGTGGTTTGGGAGGTCTGTGATATGACTTTCACGTGCCCATGAGAGCTAACGTGCAGAGAAGATGTAAGGAATTACAGGGCCATTACTTTGGCCCTGTAATTAATGGATGCCAAGTAGACAAACATAATAAAGTCTGAGAACACACAATTTCAGCAGCTCCAGGAGCAGCCTGCGGGAGCAAGGTGGGCAACAAGGACCCTGCCCTTCAAATAATGGGGATCTGTATTCCGATCGCTGATAGCTACTTCCAGTCATGGCGGCAGAGGCAGAGGCAGAGTCAGGCAGCCATCGCTGCAAGGCTCATACTGTTGTTAGCACTTCCCCCCTCCAGCAGGAGCAACTTCGAGGGGATTTAAAGTGCCAGCACCTCCCCTGCTTCCATTTTTCTCTCTTCGCCCTTTTGGGGGCCACACATTTAAGGACTAGACCATTATAAATGGCAACTGAATATACGGAGGAATTTAGAAGGTCACTATGCATGCCCAGGAAAAGGTGTAGGCTTATAAAGACCTTAAGGTTCCTCAGGCTGATCCCTGGCACAAAAACAGCCTACAATAACAGCAACAACAGAATGACCAAAAAAGCAAATCCTGGGGAAGGGGGAGAATCTGAGAGTTCCAGCGTTTTCCACACAAAAAAGTCACAAGGCATACAAAGAAACAGGAATGTATGCCCATTCAAAGGAAAAAAGTAAACCAACAGAAACCATCCCTGAAAAAGATCAGATGGCAAAACAACTGTCTTAAAGATGCTAAAAGAACTAAAAGATGTGGAGAACATTAAGAAAACAACGTTTGGGGCTTCCCTGGTGGCGCAGTGGTTGAGAATCTGCCTGCTAATGCAGGGGACATGGGTTCGAGCCCTGGTCTGGGAAGATCCCACATGCCGCGGAGCAACTAGGCCCGTGAGCCACAGCTACTGAGCCTGCGCGTCTGGAGCCTGTGCTCCGCAACAAGAGAGGCCACAACAGTGAGAGGCCCGTGCAGCGCTATGAAGAGTGGCCCCTGCTTGCCACAACTAGAGAAAGCCCTTGCACAGAAACGAAGACCCAACACAGCCAAAAATAAAAGTAAATAAATTAAAAGAAGGCTCAACATTTAAAAAAAAAAAAGAAAGAAAGAAAAGAAAACAATGTTTGAACAAAATGGAGATATCAGCAGAGATGAGGTACACCTTCAAGTGGCCCAACATACGCACTGCAGGAGTCCCAGAAGAAAAGAAGAAGGGAGAATTATTAGTGTGTGCAATGCTGAGCTGAGGAAGTCTGAGAACACAGCAAACTTACCCACAGATTACTAAGAGGCTTCATTTTAGTCCTGTATTTCAAGAGTCAGAATCAGGCAAATATTAGAATCCAGTGTCTCCTGAGAAATTTGAAGTGTACAACCGATTCCTGATCCAAGCTGCCCCACAATCCTGTCTAGAAGAGTTGAAGGACAAAGAAAAATATGTGTGTGTCCTATTATACATTCATATATACCCATATACGTGTGTATCCTTCATACAGACAGGAATATCTGAATTTTTATTTATTAGTACTAAACACTTTCCACAGCTGCATTTGTGGATGGAGAAAGGTTTTCAATTTGCAACTTGAAATCTGTTAGCTAATTATTTAGAAGTAACACATGAAAACCAAAAAAAAAAAAAGTTGACTTCGTTCAAATGAAAGAATTCCAAAGAGCAATTTAAGAAACCTGCCTACTTTTGTGGCTGTAAAAAGCAATTAAATTTCAATCTGTATTTCAATATGAATTGGGCCCTAAAAGTTTATTTTTAAAGCTGATAATCATTTACCAAGGCACTGCCTTGCACTAGCACTATTCTCGATGATGGGAATCCAAGTCACTGTCCTCTTGGCGCTTACATTCTAGTGAGGCAGGGAGAAAACAAACAATAGGAATAAAATATATTTTGGATTACGGTAAGAGACGCTCAACGGAGGGACATGAATTGCAAATGTTAGCAATCATACACTGTTTCACATACATTATTAGAGTGAGTTCACGAGAGCATCACAAGTGGGAAAAATTAAAATCTGTTTATATATAATAAACATTACTAAACTCTAACTGAACTTTAGTTGTAATACAGTAAATGTTTTTAAACTTAAGTCACTACTTCATCATATCTCTAGCATCTTTAAAATTTTTTCTAAGTGGGCCTGTGAAACTGCTGTAAGATTTTCAAGTCCAAAAGAGTTGGGAAGGGCATTCCCTGGCAGTCCGCTGGTTACGAGGACCCCATGCTTTCACTGCCCGGGGGCCGGTTCAAGATCTGGTTGGGGAACTAAGATCCTGAAAGCAGCCTGGCGCAGCCAAAAAAGAAAAAAAAAGGAGACAAGAAGAGCTGGGAAGTGCTGTGCTACACTGCTATTAAACTGATGCTAAGCCTCATGTGGCTGCTACTGCAGCTCAGTGGTTCTCTGCGGAGGGTGCGCTGGCATCTAATGGGTAGGGGCCAGGGATGCTGGTAAATACCGTACGATTTAGAAAATCACCCTCCACAGCAAAGAACTCCCCGGCCCCAAAGTCACCAGCGCTAGGGCTGAGACCCTGCTCTCGGCAGAAAGACGCACAGGAGGCAGCTGAGTGTGGCAACGTGGCGAGCCCTCTATCCGAGGGGCACCGCTTAGTGCCCTGAGAGCAGAACCAGCAGCGCGTGCGGGTGGAGGGCGGAGAGAAGCAGCAGGTGGCTCGTACCTGGGCCTTGAGGGGCAGGCAAGGATGCGGAAGGGGGCGTGCGCGAAGGGGGACAGCACGCGCGAAGGCTGCACGTCAAGGAGCTGCGTCAGCAGGGAGGAGCGGGCTACCCTGCGTTGCCGTGAACAACTCCACAAAACCAACGCGACCCTCCCGCAAGAGGCAACCTTAGGCCAAGCACGTTTCAAACGCACACAAGCCTACTTCCACGTGTCAGGTTTACGACCCGCCGCTCCTCCCTGTCCACACCACGCACACAGTGTCTCCTGGCCAAGGCCGCCCCGGGGCCGCGCGGGGGGGAGGGGCGCGGGGGCCTC
This sequence comes from Mesoplodon densirostris, assembly GCF_025265405.1. NCBI lineage: Eukaryota > Metazoa > Chordata > Mammalia > Artiodactyla > Ziphiidae > Mesoplodon > Mesoplodon densirostris. Next base: position 990,661 of record NC_082677.1, read on the forward strand.
CCGACTGACCCGGCGGAACAGCCCGGGCGGTCCGCGTGGTCTCCCGCCCCGGACGGCGCCTGCCCTCCCGCCTTCGAAAACTCTACCCTGTTATTTTACAACTAAGACACGGGGGTGAAATCCACCTTCCTGAAGCGCGGCTCGACGCGCACGAGCCCCCGGCCCGCCCCGCCCCCTCTGCCCGGCCGAGACGCCTCAGCCCCCGCGGCTGCCCTGAGGGGACGGGAGGCGGCAGCCCCTCCGCCTCACCCCCGCCAGCCGGGGCTGACCCTCCTCAGCTCCCTCCCGCCCCGGCCCCGCTGACTACAGCCGCTGCCTCCAGGCTGCGCCGGGAAACCCGAAGAGGCAGAAACCCGAACACAGGAGCACGGAGGCTGCTCTGGTTACTCACCAACGCGCCCCACTCGCCTCCGCCGCCGCCTCCCCTCGCCGGCCCGGACAGCTGACTGTGTCTGCGCGTGCGCACACCGTCCCACCAGGCCGGAAGCGTGGGCGGGGGCCACACCCGCGCATGCGCAGTAACCAGCAGAACCGGGGCGTGGGCGGGGTGGCTGGCTCCGCGCACGCGTACACCGCCCAGTCGGGCGCTTCCGGCAGGCGGTTGGCTCCCGCGTTAGTCGCTGGGCCGCCTCCTCGTGCTGGGAGGCGCCGGACTCAGCAGGTGCTTCAGATGGAGGCAATAAAGGTACTTGAGGTTTTAACTAGATTCCCTTCAGGTCCAACGCATACCAATGGACCTGCCCTTTTGCACTCGATACGCTTGTACGTTTCACAGACATTAAGGCTCTGTCTGCTCCGTCTCATCGAGAAATTCGGACATTAACCTGAAGTTTTATAGTAAAGATAGCATTAGAAAAAACCTTTAAAACCCTGCGCTCGACTTCCTCCGCGGTGTGCTCTCCCTTCCCAAACCTGACGTGGTTAAGGTGAGACCAGCACCTGCACCTGTCACGCTGGGGGTTGCTGTGAAGAGGGCGAGATGCACCTGAACCGAAGACGCACGCGCAGTCTCCGCGCTGAAATAAGACCAGCTACTAATCCGGCAAATAGTCTCATTATGAAGCCACTACAATTTCTATGGAAATGACCCAAACGTAGGATGGTGTTTGGTCAGCTCACTGGCTCAGTCTTTCAGAGCCTCCAGGGAGGAGTGCGCTCGCAGGCCGGCTCTAAGGCACCCAACACAGCACCTGCACACGGAAAGGAAGGCTCCCTTCCACCCTGGCAGTTACCAATTATAAGTGATGTACTTACTTTCCATTCTCCAAGGCTATCTATCTGTATTATGTTCCTACCTTCCTTTCCTTCATTTTCCTTACCAATTCTATGATCTTGTTAAGTTAAATTCTGCTGAATAGCTTTACATCCTTTCGGTATAAGGAAAGGATATAAACGAAAAAACAGGTTTACAACTTTGGCAGTACCATAATTTCCATTTTAAATACTGTTTCCAGGCTTATAGCAATCCATGCTTTTTTCTTTGATTGCTTTGATGACAACTCCACTAAGCCAGGTATTTCAAAACCAGCTGTAACTTATTAGCAAAGGAGCAGGAAAGAAAACATACACAAGCTAAAAGTAAGCAACAACATGAACCGAGAAACAATAACCAACCTTTATGGCAGTATATTTTTTACAGAGGTAGTGTTCCATACATAGGAAACTGCCTTGGCTTAACAGAAAGGCTTACGTTAAAGCAAATTATTTTTGGTTTGAAACAGATCTATTTTAAGCTTTCAAAGTTTCAGTTGCTTTCATATCATGTGACACGATAGTTATCTGCATGTAATGTGTATTACTATGTTGTTTTTATCATTAAAGTGACCATAATTGTCAGGAAGTTCAAATAGTTACACCTCCACCAATACTGCTGACTACTCAGACAGCATGTCACAGTGATACATGCAGATCAGAAGTTTCCAGAGGAAAACTTTGCAATGTAATTTAACGTTTTTTGCAAATCATAAAAAACTTAAAATATTAAGAGGCAATTTTATCATCATTGAAATAAAGGGGAAATTACAGGAATTCCCTGGCGGTCCAGTGGTTAGGACTCCACGCTTTCACTGCTGAGGGCCAGGGTTCAGTCCCTGGTTGGGGAACTGAGATCCCACAAGCCGTGAGGTAAGTTAAGTAAGTAAATAAATGGGAAATTACTTGTCCAGTAAACTGGACTTGACAGGCAAGTTCAAATCAACCTTAATTCAGGAATTACTCCTTTTGTGTATTCAGAAGTGATTTTTGTTCGTCATGCTACTCTTCAGAAACGGGGCATAAAAGAAATGGAGATTACTCTGGAAAGACCTCTTAAGATAGAGATGGAGCAAGACTCGGTTTTCCTCTTTAAAAATAACTAGTATAACCTATACTTACAAGAACACAGATTCAGGTTTTTCTTCCTTTTTTTAGTGGTTTATTACCAAATTACTCAAATTAACCTAAATATGTTGCAAAGGATAGTCCCTAGAAGTCTAGTCCCATAAAGTGCTTTGTGAAGAGGCCACTACGTAAGTAAAGTCGGATTAAGATCTTCCTCTAGAGCCTCCCAACGTGCACTTGTACAGTAAAGCATTTAACTTCACACAGTAAAGAAACTAGTTGTATTTCTCCAATTACTTGGTAACAGCTACGTTATAAAGAATTAGTGGTGCATGAAACTTATTTTGGGAATCACTATTAGGACTTTTTGTTGTGGGAATAATACGAGCATATTCAACAGAAACTGAAACCACTGACTTAAATAGATCAATTCTTCATTTAGAAAAGAAGATGCAGTAAATAATACAGTTAACTCTATCATAATACCACCAGAGTGAATGACTATCAGGTGTCAGACTTCGTGTTAGGACACATTTATCTAATGGAGCAAAATGTGTTCTTATCAATGATCTTTAAACAGAATGGAACTTACTGAGCATCTATTATATTTTATCCATCACTGTGCTTTAAATTTGTTCTTTGGGAATTAACAACACTTCTGGTCCTATAAGATGACAGACTGTGGAAATCCATGTAAACCCTAAGTAGCTTAGCTGTCAATTGAATCTAGGTCTCCCTGCCTCTACCCTGTACTCTGCCAGTTCAAACAGCTTCACCAAGTCAGTCCTCAGAAAGGACCATGCAGGGCAGTGCAGTTATGAGCTGCAAAACTGCAGCCTAAGATCTGGAGCTTACTAAACAAAACACCTGAAAACTGACCTGGCAAAGTAATCAGCGGTGAACACTATCGAAACTTAAAAACAGAACTGCTAACTACTATGGGAATAAAAATACTTAGCACATCCCTGTTTAAACTCTCTCTGCAGGACTTCCCTGGAGGTCCAGTGGTTAAGATTCTGTGCTTCCAATGCACAGGGTGCGGGTTCGATCCCTGGTCGGGGAACTAAGATCCCACACGCTGCGTGGCACAGCCAAAAATTTTTTTTAATAAAATAAATAAATAAATAAAAATAAACTCTCTTTGCTTCAGTTTTTTTTTTTTTTTTTTCATTTATCAGTTCTGGGAAGCATCAATGACTTAACCACAGTTCACTCTCTCGCTAGATAAAATAATTTACACTGCAAGAGTTCAGCAGGATGTTGATTTATGTGCTAGAACCGACAGAGTATGCTACCATTAGTATTGTATGGAGACTCCAAGCAAAAGATTTTCTCCTTAATATCACCAAATATGCCCTTTGCTTCCATTTAGTTTTAAAAGAACTGCCATTCGAGATTACAAAGAGTGCACGACCCTATGTTTAAGAAACAAAACAAAAATGTTTCACAATCTAATTAATGCACCAAAGTCATTATTCATAAACCACTCAATATAAAGACTGTATTTTTAGAGAGCACCAATATTTTAAAGATGTCTTTTAAGAAACAATACCAGATTTTTATATCTGGGGCTCTAAGATCATCCACAGCTCCCTCCAACGAAAGGTGATCAGCCTGGGCCTAAGGCTCCCCCCTTGAAAATGAACGAGCTCTACTTGGTTCCTAAACAGCCTAATGGTTCTTTATCCACCCTTGGAGTGGAATCAGATCTCAATATAACCTAAGAAATACCATTACAAATCAATGAACATTCCAAGCAATATAAAGTTTAAAATAAATATATTTTCAAAACGCATTTTCTTCCTTAAAAAAATTAACTTTTCACTGCATATGTTTACAAGATGTAGAATTAGGTAAAAAGGAAAGTCTGTCTGACACACAGAAGAATGCTACTTTTCCACTTTCCCTGAAAGGCCAAAAAGAATGACCCAAACTACATTTACTACAAATATGCCCCAAATCCAATGATTTAACTAATAACTCTGAAATTGTTTCTCAGATTGTGAACTGAGATAAAAATAAATATGCTCAATATTACAGAATATAAATGAAACTTCAATTCTTTCTGAATTCTGGAGATTCTATTAGGGTTGGGTGTTCTCCCAGAAGGTAATGGAAATCTCTATTTTACCTGTGCAGATATGTCCTCATGTTTTTTATTTAAAATTATTCTGATCGTGTAATGTCCCCAGTGTCAGTCACCCTAGGCTGGTAAATGAACTAGCACCATTCAATAAGTTTCATACAATAGTCTAGCTAGACACCCATGAACAAATCACACATGGTCAAAACAAAAATGTCATAAAAATATTTAGTGAAAAGACATATTTTAACTCCCATTTATGGATTAAAAAATACAAATAAAATTTTATATTCAGCTTGTAACTGGCTCAGTACATGGCCTTATTTCCTAAAATCGTATTGTAGCATCTTTTGAAAAATTAAATGCAACTTTATACCTTTATTAATAATGTTAATAGAAGTAAATATTTAAACAGTATACTCATCCCTGGGCCTCTTAAAAAAACTGAAAAGTCAGTATAAGTTTAAAATTTTAATATTTATAAATTTAAAAAATTTTACACGTGCTGAATGGTAGCAGTGCTAACATTTTGTGACCATTAAACCAGAAACTCACTGCATGGAGCCTTTTCCTTTGTACAGAGAACCAAATCACAATACCAACCTTTGCAATCTGTCAATAATTGTATGTGGTAAAAGACACCACACCAGGCAGCCTGGGCTCAGGACACACTTGAGGTCACATCCCCGTTAGGTACATAATGCAGATGCAGCGTTGAATGTCAGGCTAGGAAAATTAGCTATTAGTACATTCTGACAGCTCCTAAGAGCTGAGAGGCCTAAGAAAACAGACTTAAAAGAAAACCCAAAAACAAAATCTCTCCACTGCTGGGAAGTCTGGGACCAGGCGAAGAGCAAACCACAGAGGACGAGGGGGACAAAGATGGTTTGCAGTGTGAGCCTCGGGGGGCTAACACACAGGCCTCCCCGTCACCACGTTTCTGCCTTTACAAAGACTTACGTGTACAGAGCTAGGGGCCAGAAACACATCACCTCATCCATCCTCTTTAGAACAGAATGGATGCCCATTATTAAGCTTTTATCTTTACCTGAACCAAATACAGTCTTTGGCTAAATATGTCATGGGTTCCCATTATAATCAATCAGGAATACTTCACATTTCTTACATCTAAATTAAAATGTTTAAAGTTCAACGTGAACCATGGCATTCACTGCAAATTAATTTGAGCTCAGCAATATACCTAAGTTGGACATTTTAAAATTTTAGAAAATCAATTTTTCAAGAATTCTTAGATGCAGTGTTTTCAGAATATAGTTACCAAGTCAGAGAATATCCACCTACATTTTAAAATAATTTAAAACATTATTACATCCTCAAATCAGCTATGTTGTTTTATAGAGGAATTTACAGAAAATTATAATGTTAAGAACTCATATCCAAATCACTGCCTTATTCTCTGGTTTTGAAAAACCCCTAAGAAGTACTGAGGTTCCTAAACAGTTAATATTTTATTCAGGAGCTAATAACGATAATCATCTGTCAGAGACGCTGACTTACTAGGTCTAATGACAACACCTCCAATGACAGAGGTGGCAAACAGAAAGAAGTAAAATTGTAACAGACAAAAATAGTATTTTAAGGCTCCACCTGACACTGTAAATTAAGATACTCAAACTTGAAATCCTTGAAATTGACAACTTGTTCCCTTCAATACTTGAGGGGTTCATACAAGTATTAACAGAAATGGGAAATATGGTGATAGGAGAAATACGAAGACTTGACATTTTTGGTAAAAGAGAAAGTTCAACCAAAGACAGTAAGGGAAGTTAAATAATGCTGACTGGGGTAAGCATCACAGAGATGTTTGGTTTTGAAATGCCAACTGTGAAAAAATAGTAGTAACCATCTCCTCTGAACAGAGTAATGTACTATAATTAGAAACACGGTTTACAACAAAATAAGACTAAATTCTTAAAACCAGTTTGGAGAAAATTGTGAAGTTTTTTTTACATAAAAGGGTCACACTGTTGACAACTCACTGCAGTGATGGTTACATGGCACTGTCTCCCAAGAGACGAAGAGACGGGAAGGACACTGTCAGATACTGTCTCAGGTGGCCCACGCCCCAGGCAGCCACCCATCCAGGACCACAGACGCAAACCAATCCTTCCAACAGAGCTACAAGAATTAGTTACAGGTGGTGCCACACAAACACAAACTGTGAAGGTACAAAGTCTGCAGAGACTGTGCCTTCAGAAATAAAAGGGCCAAGGAAAATAAAACCAAGCAAAGACTGAACTGAAAACAGAGGTGATAGAATACTGTGTATGAATAAGAGAAAGTTTATAAAACACAGCATTATAAAAAAATCAAATACTCAACAGTGTCCCTTTAACATATATAAAAAGGGGCACAAATAATGCTTTTGTTTTTAAACTCCTTTGACAACAGTTTTAGCAGTAAAAATCAATTTACTAGAATTAAGCCAGTCTTCTTGACACCCACTGGGCCAAGAGCATTAAAACAAAACCCCCCAACACTGAAAAGCCAGCAAACATAGTTGAAGACAAAACTCGACAAAATAAAACAAAAGCCCCAAACTAAACAAATATCCAATCAGGAAAACAAAATGCGAACAACTGAAAAGAGCCTGGCTGTTGCAATTAAGTGGCCTTTCCCACTACCTAAAAACGGTGGTGGTGTTTCCTTCCAGTTTGCCACTAACCAACATTCTGATGATATCTTATGTATTATTTGGTCCAATCTGAAGAAAATCTTGTTTCAATTAAAAGTGGTCTAATGAAAATGCAGGACTGTAATAGAATCTGGGCAAACAGCAAATACATCCGTCTAGATAAAAGATATTAAATACGGATGCCCTTTTTGTTTACCATGGCATTCCTTTCCTACTCATCTTTGTTTTCAATAACAACTTGATTAGAGTTTTGTCGCAGTCAGTGGACCAATCCAGTCGGCTGCGTGTCTTGGTGCCCTTAGGCAAAGGGACAGGGACATATTTAGCTCACAACTGCTGGGCGCTAGGGAGCCGGGAAACATGAAACACCAGAAACAATGCAAACAGAGTGACAAGCGCTGCCCCTGACTTCAAGTTCTTTAAGAGAGAGAAGAAGAAATCTAAAAATAAACGCACTGTCCAAAGTATGTTTAAGAACACCGTAATACGCACACTTCAGGAAGAGTGATACTAGTTTTGCCCTAGATGTCTTTTAAGACTTTTTGCTCCACCTCAGTTGTTACTCAATGGTGATCGAATTAAGAGAAATGTTCCTCAGAAAGCTGTGGCTCTAGGCTTTGCTTTCATCTGCGTCCAGCGGCACCTGCCCAGGCTGGATGGAATTCAGATGCTCCGTCTGGTTAACTGCAACTGCCAAGAGCACAGAGCTACCCTCACCGCCGTGCAGCAGTGCACGGGAAGGCGCGTCCACTCTGTGCAGTCCAGGTACTAACACCACGTTCGGAGGTCAGTCGAGCACACGATGTTAAGGACAGGACGAGAAAGCCCGCCCCTCGGAGGCGCAGTTTAAGAACGCGCCTGCACCAGGGTCCTCTGTCCCTGTGCTGTGTGATTCTGACACTGCAGTGGGCACAGTGTCACGTGCCTGGTGTTTATAAGTTAGCTTTCGTTTCCATAATTTAAGCTGGCACACAGAGTTAAGGGGAGCACGGCACCAGTACAAAAATCCTGATTAGAAAAATCAAACCGGAGGATCTAAAGTGAATTTTTTAATCTCTTAAATTAAATTTACGTGGCTCCTGTGAAATGAGTGTAATACCCACTCTAGAATAATTACTGCCCTAATGTCCCCACGTGTAAGAGTCTGTCTGAATCAGTAATTCACATCCTTTAAAATAGTTATTGCTTAAGCAAGCCATTCAGAGCAGATGATTAGCCATGGGCTACGTGGCTGGACAGAAACATACTCAGAAAGTTAGACTACATCTGAATGAGCCTTTCATTTCACCCATAAAACCACATAAATACACACAATCAAAAGGGCCCCACGTTCACAGCAGCTAACACCCTAAACCGACTCTGAAGCGTCAAGACTTGATTTCTTACTAAAACAAATCTGCTTTTTGTAATTTCTTCATAAAATTAAGGCAATGAGATGGCTACAGTTCCTAAAGTTCTTCTTGTGGAACAAAAATATACATGTATTTTCCTCCTCAAGTTCAGGCATCAGAGTAGATTCACAAAACCTGCGATTACCACGCTGCCGTGACACAAGACAGACAGGGAGAGCGTGGTTACAAGAAGCCACAAACACCTGGTGGTGCCCTTCCCCCGCCGAGTCACCTCCTCCTCATCAAAGGGAGGGCTGGGACAGCACACACCGCTCAAAGCTTGCCGGGTCTTCTGCACTGACTGAAAACTGCGGGGTGGCAGAGGAGAGGGGCTTATGACGACCAAGAATCCAAGGTCCAACAAACAAATGCTGACTCCCAGGGCCTGTCTACAGGCGGGCCCAAGAACCTGCCTTGTCAACCAGCTCCTCAGTGATGCAGATGAACAGATATCCAGCTGACAATGAAAACGCTGAACTGTGGATAGCCACCTAACGCTCTGATAAAGAGGGAAAAGGCACTGAATACGTGTTTCATGGTGCCCATATCTCTTTGCACATATGTGGAATTTCATTTTGAGAGTCTGAAATCACCATTCAAAAGCTACAAGACCTACGACGGACTGAGGCTAATGCTTCCCTGCACCACACAATGCCCTGCCAGGCTCCCAAAATCCAAACGGCCAACGAACTGACAAAAAGAACAAGACTCAAGTCAACTGTTAGCAATTCAGTGCACTTTGCAGGAAGGATCTGATTAAGCATAAAGCTCTGTCGTTTATTTTACACAAAGGAGACCACCAACATTTGCCATAAACTCTTCTAAACTCTTCAGGAAGGCCATCTTCTGCTTCCGGTCCAGCACGGGGGGCGTGCTGCTTGCAGTGAGCTTGTTGAAGGCGTCTGCTAATCTCTGGTAAATAACTGGGTCTTGCTGACTTGACAGTAATGTTTCAACCAGTTCCGAATATTCCGCCTGTTGAAGAGATAAGTACACGTAAGAACACGCACCTTCCTCAAATACCACACGAAATACAAATTAGTGGGCTATGGGGGTCCAAAAGGCAGGCTCTGACAGCTCTTTTTAATATTTAACATTTACTAAAAGTGTACTGTCATCTAGGTACTGTTCCAAGCTTTTCCATTAGTAACTCACTGTTTTATAACAACCGTGTGAGGAAGATATAGTTTATATCCCTGTTTTACACACCAAAGTTCTTCCACACGGTGAGATTACATAACCTACCCAAGAGCACAGGCCTCTGAGCAAGAACTGGCCATGCGGCTCCAGAACCCAAACGATCACGTACCTTGTCACGTTGCCTCTTCGTTCCGTGTTTTCAAAGCCCTTTTTTTTTTTGGCATTTTATGATAGATTCTTAGTACGACAGATTTATGGTAGATTCTCAGGCCCTAAGTCTGCACGCTGACTCTCAAGATTTCCTGGAGGTTTACGCAGACGTCTTGCCCACACGGCAGCAGCCCACGACACAGCAGGTGCACACACGTGCCGACAGGGGCTGTGTGGGAGGTGGCGAGGGGCGGAAGGGAGCGCCGCGCAGAGGGGCTCCCTGAGGAAGGGCTCCCTGAGGAAGGGCTCCCTGAGGAACGGGCTCAGCGACACACAACAGGAGGGCGTGGCTGGAGTTTTCCTGGTTCTACTGCCCTGCATGTACAGCCTTACACAGAGGAGAGGGTGTGGGGTCAAGGGGAACGCAACCAGGGCAGCTCTCCAAGCGAAGCTCTCCTGACAAGAGCAGGCCTGCCACTCTTCCTCATTAGCTTCTTGGGATGTCAGGACAGACGCAAATGGGGAAACCATATGTTAGTTCCGTTTGGAAAAGAGCAGTAAGGCACGCCCCCGCCCCCCCGCACGGGGCCAGGGGGCCGCGCTACCTGCCCTTTCCAGAGGCAGGCCTGCGCACGGGGCTAAGGATAGACTCAAGTGCCCCCCGCGCCCCCTGCCCGAGAAACGGCAGTGCCTCCAGGGCCAGCCCAGCCCCAGTCCCTGCTCCCTTGGCTACAACGTGCACCCAGGTTTTTAAAAGGACATCACGGGGGCTTCCCTGGTGGCGCAGTGGTTGAGAGTCCGCCTGCCGATACAGGGGATGCGGGTTCGAGCCCTGGTCCGGGAAGATCCCACATGCCACCGAGCAACTAAGCCCGTGCGCCACAGCTACTGAGCCTGCGCTCTAGAGCCCGTGCGCCACAACGACTGAGCCCGTGCGCCACAACTACTGAGCCTGCGAGCCACAACTACTGAAGCCTGCGCGCCTAGAGCCCGTGCTCCGCAACAAGAGAAGCCACCACAGTGAGAAGCCCACGCACCACAACGAAGAGTAGCCCCCAGTCGCCGCAACTAGAGGAAGCCCGCGCGCAGCAACGAAGGCCCAACACAGCCAAAAAGAAAAAAGAAAAGAAATACAGCCTCACTGAATGGTGTGGAAGCACCGAGGCACAGACCCTCTGAGGACTGAGGGACAAACGGCCCATCTGTCTGAAAATCCCCTCACTACACAGAGCGAGGGGCCCAGGGAGGCGTGTCCAGTACCTGATGCAAGCACACCAGCGTGTAGAACGCCTCGCCAGCCGCGGTGGTCATCTCTGTGTTGTGCTTTTGCAAAACCAGCATATCAAACACCAGCTGAAAGTACACAGTAACAACTCTCAATAAAGACATACGATGACCATATAACCCTCCAGCCCCGCCCCATTCCAAAAGGGAAAAAGAGGTTATTCTTCTTTATTAAGTAAATCTGAGAAGTAAAGAAAACGGTTTTTTAAAAATCCAAGGATAACGTGAAGATGTTATTGCTTGCTGTGGTGTATGAAATAATCAAATTATCAAATTCCATGTGACATTCACCACATAAAATTTCAAGAACTCAAAATAACCGTGGAGGATAACGTATCCAAGAAAGCTGATCTCCAAAGACTGCAGCGAACAGGAGGCATGATCTCCTCGTGGGTGAAGGCGTCAGCACTGCGCCCGGGAGGGAAGACCCCGGGGCCATGACTGCACCCACACATCTCACCTTGAGGAAGTGCCGTGTGGCCAGGAACAGTGGCGACTCTGTCTCCTGTGCTTTTGCACACTGTTCAGCTAACGGGGTCAAAGCTTCCAGGCACAGCTGGCAAACCTCCGAACTCATTCTGATCACGAAGGTCAAAGAACAAGCTAGAGATACTTGACTTACCAAAGATAAAAAAACTAAAGCTATTATCCAACGGATGTCTATTTCTAGAAGGTGAGTACTTCGGTGCGTCTTTACTGAGCTAGGTGAGGACAGGAGATTCCCAGTGTTTCCGAGATTATCCTTATGTGTCTGGGGCCCAGGACTGGAGGTTTGTGAGTGTTCTGACTGTGACGCACACAACCAAGTGGCAAAGATCAGAGACGCGGCAACAGGACGTGGCGCTACTACTTGGGCTCCATGAGACAGTGACTTTGGGGCCAGGGGCCAAACGCCTCTGGGTCTGTGAAAGGAGGACGAGGGGGCGCGTTAATGAAAGAAACACAGAAGTGGGGCCGCTATAGGCATGACTGCTTTTTAAAGAAATAAGACTGAACCACACAAGAAAAAATGCAAATTTTGAAAACGTTTCTCCTAGCAACCTTTTTCCCTCGTGACAAATCATCACGACGCTCATGCAAAGGATATGACGTCATTCCTAGCTCCAACGAGTACATCAGACTTTTAAAAAGATCTTCAGGAAGCTGTGGTATCTTTTCAGGAAAAATCTCACAGATAAATGTGATTAATTTGTAGTATTGATTACAAAGGGTTGGAAACTGAAAAAGAAATATTAAATATTTAGATGAGCAAACTACTTGTTTTCCATTAATGGAATAAAGTAATAACCATCAAGCTTCTAAGTATAATGATTTGTTTAAAAGGTATACAGGATATAGAAAACATAAAGACCTAATTAAATGTAAAAATGAGTTACAAGAATGGGAACACTTTAGTAACTAATATGAAGGTGATATGTAGTAGAAACAGTCATCTTCTGGATAGTTACAAAAGCCATAGCCAATTCCAGATATTCTATGTTTACCTTGAAAAATTGAACAAAGCAGCCAAATCTGAAATTATTAAATGACCTGTGAATAAAACCATTTTGCAAATGTATTTATTTGCATTCAAGCATGTTGGAAAAATACAAGAACGTAATACAAACTGTTAAAATTGTGATTAGAACGGAGTATTCAGTCCTGCACTTCCAACATCTACTTCCTGGTTGCACAGTCCTAGAGAACTGAGGTAAAAAAGTAGGTAATCTACAGCTAACCTCATTTAAGAAAATACACATCTAAATGTCTAATGGTTTATTTGATGAATAAACAACAAAAAACAAAAAAACCCGAAAAGCAAATCAATACACAGAGCTTCCTCAACTTCCCATCCTGCTGGCTGCTCTCCGCAGAGACACTTCTCCAGGAGGGACAAGCCTAGTCACAGCCGCGCGCCGGGAACCTAACAGCTCTCACTCTGACCCTCACCTGCACAGGCCCCTCCCAGCCCCGCTTCCTCCCCAGACCCCTCCCTTCGCCCCTCTATCTTGTCCACCTCACTCTTCCTCTCCAACCTCCCACCTCCTGACAACGCAGGAGAAGAGACCCTCCCTCGATGGTACTCAGAGGGGGAGAAAGGGCAGCCTCATCACCACCACACCCTTGACATCAACCAGTGAGAGAAACCGAGGCCCAGTGCAGTCAGAACGTACGGAACTTGACCGGCTGTATGAGCCCTGGTTTCTTACCATCCCATTTCTCCACGGAGCGGCTGGGAAATGCCTTCTGTTGCCCAAACCCTCAGCCTGAGAATGATGTTGGGAAAGCACCAGAGAAATACACTACACATGAAACTTACTGTATGTGCTGAACGACAAATGATGAGGGAATCAAAACCGCGAACATCGGCACTCAGGTTCTGGAAGAACCAGTCTTTCCCTGACACTGAGCCATCAGTGAGTGCAGGGCTCCAGGGAAGGCATGGGTGTGAAGGACACAGAACAGCAACACAAACACTTTATTTCCACACACACTTAACAGATGAGTAGGTACTGGCCCCCTGAATTAAATCGGACATGTATTCGTGTCTGAAATATCTTGAACCTTCGAGTTCAAGCATATGCGGTTTTAATGTTCACATTCCTTTCTTCACTTACCTTCAAGAGGTCCTGTGACATCAAGGGCAGAATCAGGTTCACTCCGTACAACACAACATCGGCTGCCGACACAGATCTGTTTGCTGCTGGCCCAGGCTCCTGACCCCTAAACACCTCATCTATAAAATGAGAACAACGCAGTCGTACAGCTGTAACATCAATAAGCCTACGAAGGTGGGTATGTTCTCCCGCATGAAAGTGAAAGTGGAGTCAAGCCCCTAAGACTAAATAAATCTACAAGGGGATAATACAGCCTTTCGTGTTGTACTGTTCAGGGTCTGAATACTGGATGCAGATATTCTGTGTTTACATTATCATTCTATGACGATGAAAGTAAAACTAACACTTAATCAATGTTCTTTGAAAAGTAAAATTGACCCCGCTGACACATCGGTCATACTGTGAGTTAAATAATTTCCACAGCACTATTCACTCTTCTCCTAGGTGTGTGGGATTTTTCTAAGCTGGAAAGGAATGGGGGGAAATATAGGAATTAAATATTGCATAAAAAAAGTTTTTTTTAAAAAAGCTACTAATATGACAAAGGATTGTTACCCTTAATCCATAAAGGAGGCATATAAATTACTCAGAATCTTAAAACCTAAACAGATAAAGGACCAAAATCCACAAACAAACACCTAACAAAACCATAAGCCCAATGAAAAACAAGTTCAATCCAATCATTAAGCAAGCAATACAAAGTTTTTGAAGATACTACTTCTGATTCATTAGATTACAAGTGACTTCTGAATGATAACATTTAAATGCTGGTGAGGATACAGTGTGATAGTTACCCTCAAAAGCAATGTAGTAAGAGACTTTTGGGCACTGTATATAGTAAGGATATAAACATAAATTTAGACAGTGATTCATCCACAGAAGTAATTAGTTTATCACTGTAACAGCAAAGTTGTAAATACTCCAGATGTCCTATATTACAAAAACAGGGTTAGGTTCCAAAATGTGGACTACCACACAGCCATCAAAAAGTCATGAAAAATTTTAACAACAAGGAAGAGGCTAATAATACATTAATGAAAAAGGCAGAATATAAAATTATATTTGGAGCATAATCACAAAAAAATTATACAAAATAACCAAAAGGGAAATCAACAAAATGCAATTACTCTAGATTATGTCAAAGTATGGGTGATTTTTCTGTCCCTGTACTTCAAATGTTTTCTATTATGAGCATATTTACTTTCACAACAAGGGGGGATAAAAAGGACATAATGTGGTAAAAAAGCACTTCTACTTAAAAACCACTTTTTCAGCCTAATTCTGTACTTTTCTCCAAGAGCCTCAGTTCTAGCTGGAAGAATCCCATTTTCCAAAGCTGGGCACTGGCCAGCCTGGATCCATCTGGTAGGAAGCCTGGGCCTGCTGGGCCAGGGCCACGGCAGGCTGGCCACCGCCGCTGGGTCTGCTCGAGAGACGGCTCCTGGCCTGGGCTGTGGGACTCAGCTCTGCAGCCACGGGCTCTGCCAGGGGCTCAAGAATGTCGTGCAGAGGCTCATTTTCAGTTATGCTTTTATATCTCACCTGGTATGTTAATTTTATTTTATAATATTTAAAATATTTTCTTGGGCTTCCCTGGTGGCGCAGTGGTTGAGAGTCCACCTGCCGATGCAGGGGACGCGGGTTCGTGCCCCGTTCCGGGAAGATCCCACATGCCGCGGAACAGCTGGGCCCGTGAGCCATGGCCGCTGAGCCTGCGCGTCCGGAGCCTGTGCTCCGCAACGGGAGAGGCCACAGCAGTGAGGGGCCCGTGTACAGCAAAAAAAAAAAAAAAAAAAAAAAAAAAAATCTCTTATCTCACCTATTATCTGTATTTTATTTTTAAAATAATTACTTAAAAATATTCTCTCCCTTTTTACCATCTATTTTATCTGTTGCTTTATCATTTCCTATTTTAATTGTCTTCATTTTCTTTTTTCTGGACCTCAACCCTATCCACCTTATTCTATTCTTTTTACCCTTATTTTGTACGTTCAATCCTGAGCACTTTGGCCTCAATTTCTTTTCTAACATTGTATTACGATTTCAATCCTTCTGCTTTTTTACTTTGAAAACCTGCCCGTCCACCCTTACCCATACTGTCTACCCCACAGCTCGCCCCTAGGGGAGCCTGAGAGGGCTTCTGGCCCCTCCAAATGCCCTTCGTACACAGCTCTCCCATCCCTCTCAATACCAGTTCTTAACTGAGAGTCAGTTCCTCAGGGTACAGGGCTCGTATCCTGGTCCTTACTCCCCTGCCAAGTCTACAAATCAACTAACACGGCATGTGAACCTCAGCGGGTCGTGTAACATACACCCTTCAAGGCAAAGGCTCAGAACAACTTGAGGCCTTAGAGGCACATCTGAGCTAGAAAAGGTGAAGCAACCCCGGCCTGAAGGAATCAGAAAGCCTGGGACCGACACCCGTGCGAGTGGCTGGGCCTGGAAACAGCGGCAGCGGAAGCCCTTCACCTTGGCGCCCCGTCACCTGCCCAGGGCAGTACACCTCCCGGGCTGAAGCTGACAGTGCCTGGCACAGGGCAGCTCTGCCAGAAACCTGTGCTGAGTGAACCAGGGAAGTGAACCGGTGGAGGGAACAGAGAGGAACAGTGTCCAGTGTCAGGTGTGCTGAGCCCAGGGGGCGAGAAGGGATCGGACAAGGAAGGAGCAGCAGCACCCGCTGCCCGGGGGTCAGCTCAGCCCAGGGAGGAGACGTGGACAGCATATCCTCCTCGTGGAGCAGGAGGTCCTTGTGTCCTGAGGCGAGGCAGGCAGTGGGCAAGAGGCGGTGACGGAGAGCTGCGACACACCAGGCCCCGGGCACCCGGACGTGCCCGCCTGTGACAACGGCAGTGACGCCAACGCCAACGGCAGGCGCCGGAGGCACCTGCCAGCTCGCTGTGGACATGCTTTGGCGGGCGCCGGCTGTCACAGCCCCTGTAACAGCAAGGGAGGCCCAGGAAGGCACCAGACTCCGCAAGGTCATGCTGCTGGAGAGCCCCAGGTTAGGGCTCCGAAGCGTCGCCTCTCAGCCCCCAAGTCCAGTGGCTCCCAAACTGCAGTGGGCACAGGGCTGGGGTTTCCTCAGAGGACACGGAGGGGGAACTCGTCAGCAAAGCGAGCTCTGGACACTGGCCTCTGAAGTCAGACACTGGGGCGCGCGAGCTGCGCGTCTGCAGGCAAGTGGTGGAAACTCCTGGGCCTGTTTCCTCGCCTCTAAAATGCGTGCAACAGTGGCACCGGCCTCATGCTGCTGTGACAGGGACAGTGCCCGGCACTGGCTAGGAGCCTAGGGCAGGGAAGACACCAGCACTTTCATCTCTACCACAGGAAGGCCAAGCACACAGGGCTGTTGGTCCCGCCCGCCCCGTGGCCACGGGGACCGACTTCCACCCGTTCTGCAAATGGGACCACCTCGTGGGATGTCACATAATGAAAACACTGCTTTGCTTTAATAGAAACAAGCACGACAGCCAAGTGCAGGAGCCCTTGTGCAGGCTTTACCTGTGTCGCTGAAGTCTATGAACTCCTTGGACAGGAGGTTGGTAAGGAGCTCCATGATGAGAAGCAGGTCCTGGTACTGCTCCTCCTCCTCCGCGGTGACGTCGGCCCTCTGCCGCCCCACGTTGTTCTTGGAGTACACGCGCAGCAGGGTGAGGCACGCCTCGTACAAGTTCATGGCTTTGGACTGGGAAAAAGCAGGCAGAAATCAGGCTACTGGGGGAGCCTGGCTGGGAAACAAACATAAATACTACAGAAGTTTAAGATGTAATCTAATAAATTTACTCTGAATTCCAACAGCAGCTGTAATGCTTGTCTTAAACTATATTAAAGCATTAACAAAAATGAAAAAGCATAAAGATTACAGTTATATTTAAAATATTAGTTTTCTAACAATAAAATTGGACACTCTTTTTGTGTGCATTTGATTGTGCCCACTAGAAAGGCAATGTAATTTTGGCAACAGAACTGCTTTACTCCTGCTGTTCAACTTCTTGTACAACGTGTATTATTTTAAGATGTAAAATGGTTTAACGTGCAGAAGCGCAGAGCTCCAAGCATCAGAATACACGGCACCGGCCTAACCTCTGAACAGTGCACCTGGGACGACCTGTGTAACACTGACCAAATGTAACCTCACTTTTAAGCAGGTTCCTTTGATCTACAACAACAAACACACAAATCAGGAATATCTTTGCTGAATGAATATAAAAGAACTTAGTGTATCTGAACATTCATCTGACTTACAAAACAAAGGTGCAAACTGCCACTTAAAATGGTTAAGCCCTAGGGTTCCACCACAGAGAAATTTGTTAACATTTTCTACCCTAATCCATTTGTTTTATCAAATATTCCTCATGTGCATGAGTTTGACAAAGTAACATATTAGTCCAAAGAAATGCCTGATTATTAACATTTTTAGGACAAGAATTTATATTCATTCAACATGCCTTCCTCTAAACTCTGAGTTCTTTTGAAAAATCTTATGGAGGCATAAAAATATTATTTCAAATAACGTTCATTCAATCTGAAGCAAAGTATCTATCATTTTGTTATAGCTATAAGGAGTTTTGATCTGGAAGGGATCAAAGTAGACCGTGCTCACCTCTCCAAGATAGCATATCTGCTTATGTGCAACTTCAACAAAAACTTCTATAATGAGATTGACAGTCTCGGGGGTATTTTTGTAAACTTCCATCAATCCAATGCAATTGGTAAGGAAGTCCATTAAAAAGTTAAAAAGGATGGCTACATTGTCAACCTGGGTAGCCTCAGCGATGCCACACAGGGCCTCCAGCGTGGCAGTGATCTCCTGCTTCACCTCCTCCTGCTGGCACATCTGTGGAAAGTTTTCCTGGTTTATCACTCTTAAGAATCGCTGCTGAAGAGGCTGTAGAACCTACAAACATAAAGCGTGGATTTTTTTAAAAGTCTGATTCACATGCTTATTTCTTCAACTTGGGTAAATATTCACCTTCCAAAACATTTCTAATTGCTGGAGGCCAAAAAGCACAAAAAATACCTGAACCACATGTTACAAGCCCCACTTTGAAGGTGATCCTAACTTCTGGCAAACAAATAAAGAACACAGCACATGCAAAGGTGCCCACATCACCAGTCAACAGGAAAACAGAAATCAAAACCACAATGAGGTATTACCTCACATCTATCAGAATGGCCACCAAAAAGACAAGAAATAACAAGTGCTGGCGAGGGTGTGGAGGAAAGGGAACCCTCGTACACTGTTGGTGGGAACTCAAATTGGTACGGCCACTTTGGAAACAGTACAGATGTTCCTCAAAAAATTAAAAATAGAATTACCATAGGATCCAGCAATTCCACCTCGCATATTTATCTGAAAAAGTGAAAACACTAATTCGAAAAGATACACGCACCCCTATGTTCACAGCAGCACTATTTACAACAGCCAGGACATGGAAGCAACCCAAGTGTCCATCGACAGATGAATGGATAAAGGAGATGTGGTACATATATACGATGGAATATTACTCAGCCATAAAAAGCAAGGAAATCGTGCCACTCACGACAACATGGATGGATCTTGAGGGCATTATGCTAAGTAAAATAAGTCAGACAGAGAAAGACAAATACTGTACGATCTCATTTATACGTGGAATCGAGGAGGGAGGAAGACAAAGATACAAACTTTCAGTTACAGGATTAATAAGTCCTGGGGATGTAACGTACATCATGATGACTATATGAGATGTAGGAAAGTGAAGAGAGAAGATCGGAGAGTTCTCATCTCAAGGGAGAAAATTCTCCTTAATTATTTCTTTTTCTTCTTTTGGTATCCATGAGATGACGGATGCTGTGCGTGTCACAATATATGTAAGTCAAACCATTATGCTGTACACCTTAAAGTTATACAATGATGTATGTCCATTACATCTCAGTAAAACTGAAAAAAGAAATTATTACTTATGGAAAAGAATGTAAGTATATGCTATCATCATACTTCCTTATGTAATTTAAGTTCAAAAGAAGAAAAAAAAAAAGACTTCCTTGGGCTTCCCTGGTGGCGCAGTGGTTGAGAGTCTGCCTGCCGATGCAGGGGACACGGGTTCATGTCCCGGTCCGGGAAGAGCCCACATGCCGCGGAGTGGCTGGGCCCGTGAGTCATGGCCGCTGAGCCTGTGCTCCACAACGGGAGAGGCCACAACAGTGAGAGGCCCGCGTACCGTAAAAAAAAAAAAAAAAAAAAAGACTTCCTCGACGCCATTCACAGGATTCTGCCACTATCTTCATCTCTTTCCCATTAACAAAAAAAAAAAAAGATATTTCATAAAGGGCCAGAGGGTAAATCTTTTACACTTCACAGGACATACTATTTCTGGCCCAACTATTCAATTACGATTTCACTGTAGTGCAGAAGTAGCCACGGAAAAGATGTAATCGGTTAAGCATAACTGCGTTTCAATAAAACTTTATTTATAGGGACTTCCCTGGTGGTCCAGTGGCTTAAGACTCCACGTTCCCAATGCAGGGGGCCCGGGTTCGATCCCCACCCTGGTCAGGAAACTAGATCCCACATGCTGCAACTAGAAGTTCGTATGCCGCAACAAAGACCTGTCACGGCCAAATATATAAATAAATATTTTTTTAAAACTTTATTTATAAAAACAGCAGGCCAGATTTGGTCTGTGGGCTGCAGTCTCCAACCTCTGTCCTACTGGGTGAAGACCAACACAAAGCTCCAGCCTGTTTTCCCCCTTCCAACTCCCCTGGGTATAAGAGTAAACAGGCATATTCATGAAGAGGATCTCTTAATTCTATTTAAAGCTGCACGTATGAAAATAAATTATTTAAACTGGAAACACATGGTCAGGCTGATTTTCATTCTGGCTCTGAAGTCACAGACTACTGCCTATTTCTGTTACTGTGCCCTTTCTCAACACTAAGGGCATCCAGTCACAGGGATTACAGGCTGGCAACCTACATGCACTGGTAACTCTTGGTTCCCAATTTAAACCTTATTATATAAGACGACGTGGCCAGGGTGGTGGCTATGGGTTGAATTACGTCCCGCCAAAACTGATGTGTTGAAGCCCAAACCCCTGGTACCTCAGAACATGACCTTATTTGGAAATAGGGCTGTTTCAGAGGTAATTAGTTACTAAGATGAGGTCCTTTGGGCGGGCCCCTAACCCAGTATGACTGGTGTTCCTACAAGAAGGGGAAATTTGCAACAGACACGGGCACACAGAGATGCAGGGGAACCAGGGTGGTGCACCCACAAGCCGAGGAAAACCGCAGACTGCCCGCAAAGCACCAGGAGCTCCGGGAAAGGCCGGGAACCCCAGACCCTGTGTCCCAGCCTCAGAAGGAACCAGCCCCGCCCACACCTTGCTCTCGGAGTTCTGGCCTCCAGCACCGCGGGACAGTGCGTCTCCACCGTTTAATCCACCAAGTCTGCGGCCTTCTGCCACAGCAGCCCCAGCAAGCCAACACAGGGGTTAATGTGCGTGTCCTTGTCCAAGACAAAGGAACACGTCACAGGTTCTTCATGGAGAAGCAACACACCCGCTCAGGCTGTCATTCGCGTTGGGGAAAAGGTGTCTAAACTGCCGGGCACTCGACAGCGTTCAACGGCCTCACGCAAGCAGGTCAGCAGCTCAGACAAACCCTAAGCGCCAACCCACTCGTTAGGAGGGAAAATACCAGAAAAGCGATGTTTCCACAGACCGTCTGTGGCAACACACAGATGAAACCCCGGCAAGGCGACGCGGAAAAGCCGCCAAAGGCAGGGGAATGGTTACCTCTGTCCAGTACTGCTGCTTGGCCTCTGCGTCCATGTGAGCGAAGCCCCCCAAGACAAGAGCCTTCATCAGCGTCCTCTGCACGGGGCTGGACAAGAAGTTCAGAGGTGGGCTTCGGCTCGCAAACTGCTTGGCTAGGTTCCACCAGCTTTCACACTGGATCACCAGGTTTGCCCTGCAGGGAGAGACAAGACGCATTACTTGCTTACACTGCATGTGCACTAAGTAAACAAAGTGCAGGGCTACGGGCTTCAACTTCTGTTTAAAGTCCAGCACAGACAACTTGGTATAGACTTTGGAGTCTTGTATTCGGACCCAATTAGCCGTTTGTCAATGTAAAGTTTATTTAATCTCTCTTAATTATCAGTTTCCTGACCTGTAAAATAAAGGTAACAACAGTAATAACAGCCCTAAATTTCATGGCTGAGACTGATGAAATGATTAAATCAGATACTACATATGAAGTGTTTGCAACAGTACCTAATAAACTACAAGAATTCAACAACTAGTAGCCAGCGACAGTAGTCATAACAATCACTTTCCTATGAAGTAAGAAAACTGAAAACATCTCCAGAATTTGTGGTAGAAAGCACTGAAAGGTTTACTTTGCACAGTTAAATTATTAATTGTCAAATTATCAGTTTTTCTCATCTTTAAAATGGGATAATACTAATGCGATAGCTGAAAATTCAAATAAGACTATTCTATATTAAAACTGTAAATTACTAAATTAAATATGTATGTTACTCACAAAGATTCTTTGATGACAAGTCCTTGAACATCTACGCAATCTTCAGTCATAACATGGAAAAGCCCTGTTTGCATTTGTAACAAGACTATATTTTTAAAAACACATTGCTCCAAAAACGCAGGGTCTACCTAGACCTTAGGACCATGTAACCGTTCACCACTTGAAAAGACTCCACTGAAGTCACACATGTCAGCTCACCTCTCCCTTCTCTCCACCAAGGTGACGAGCAGCTGCACCGTGTCATTTGCGAGGTCCTGCTCACTGCTGCACACCGAGAGGTTGCTGAGGACCTTCTGCAAGAGGTAGCCAACGATCCACTGAGAGCCCTCTGTGTCTGCTCCAAACGCTGTACTGAATGGCACGCTTATCTTCAGAGAAAACACATTTTTTAAGGTCAGAAAGAAAGATCTGCCGGAAAAAGGAAAGAAAACAAAAACAAAAAACCCCGTAGAGAAATCAAACTGAAATGAGCACTAAATCTGAAGTACTGCTGACTTCACACCACTTTTCTAAATGTATTCATTTCCGAAGTCTAAATAAGGACATCGTCAATGCACTGACGTTTCCCAGTGTGGTTTTCCTATTAGCTTTCATTATTCTCATATTACAAACACAGTCACATATTCACACCAAATACAAAGAACATAAATTAATCCATTCCCAAACAGTGCTCTGAACTTAATATAGGTTAAAATAAGCAGAAATCACATGATATGCTCTAGGAAGAAGTTAACAAAACAGCATGCTGTCCACACAGTTTTCTCCGGTGTGGAAGATGCTCAGCTCTTACTCACATTCTGATGAGAAAATCACCAAGAAAAATGTTCTCATTTCTATAATTCCCATCCTCATAAATCCAAACGAAGTCAAATGGTTTTACATTCTGACCTGATCGTACAGTTTCTCATCCACCAGGAGATAAGTCTTTGCCCAGCGTTTTAGAAACCAAACAATATCTTTGCCCATCTGAGGGCTTAGCAGGTGCGTGAGATCTGCCCTTATCGCCCGAGACTCAACTTCTGAAACTCTGAGAACAGCAGACAACAGCCTGTAGGTACAAAAAGGAAGTCATTTATTCCTTTATCAGTTTCTTGGCTGTCTAACCATATTTTTTTCCTAAAAAGCCCTTTTCTGTTTCTCAACTCTCTGAAATTTTCTTCAAGAGGGTTGGAGACAAATGCCCCATTTTATTGCTGACCTTTCAGGAAGCAGGAGAAAAGAAAAGGAAGAGAGTCATGGCTAGACTAGTCATGGCCTCTGTTGGGCTGTGATCACACGTGCGAGTCTCAGCACTACTGTCTAAAGAGATTTTTCAGGTTCAAAACAGAGAAATGCACACAGTTAAAAGCTACTTAAAACCCATGGACACTGGTCATTTTATGGTGTGGGGACGGGTCAGTGACTTATCCAGAATGTTCTGAATATTCAGTCTTGCCTCTAAATCTGACAGTCCTATTTATTTCCTAACAAACTTGACTTTTAACGGTATTTTTAAATAAAAACGTTGCTAGAATTACCTACAGAAGTGCATGTATTGTCCTTTCTACACTACAGAATTCATACGCTGAGCAGCGTTAACACAGCACGATATGCAGACCAGTAAAAAAAAAAAAAAAAAAAAAAAAGGCTTTGTTCTGGGTTTGGAGGGGAGGCACAAGGGATCTATATTTAACCTGACTTTAGCTAAAAGGCAAAGAGGCAAAGGACTTAAGCGAAAGAGCCCATCACGACACCATTCTAGGAATATCGGCGCGAAGGCAGGAACGCTGCTTTCACCGCTGCTCTCAGGGTGAGTGAAGCCATCTCCTGGCCGTGAAACCTCACGGGCAGTTTCAGCCCCTGACCCACTGCTACCTCCTTCCCAGCTGGCGACACCCCCCTTCTCTGACCTTCTTCTTTACACAGGTGGGTTTACGGTCTTCTTGTTTCACTACATACGCTCACTGCGCCAACAGTGCTCAAAGTTTTAAAAATGATTTTAGAGGGTATGTGAGCAAAACTAACCCAACGATCTCACAATGCATTTTACGTTGAAGTACCAAATTCTCCCCTTAAGAACAAACAGCTTAAAGGATGTGATCTGCAGCCCCACAGAACGTGCATTAAGCAATCACAGTAACCGTGTAAATGTATGCACTGGGATTTAATCATCCTAGAGTTCTGACACCCATCACCATCCATGTGAAAGAGAAACAAGTTTTTCCTTCACAGTTGGAAGCTTTACACTGCTTCTTTTTCTCCTTAAATTTTTATTCCTATTTCATTTCCCCACAGACTATTATCCTAATATAATAAGCTTCTTATACTTGCTTTATCGATCACACCATATACTTCTCTGAAACAAGTATGTATAGATATTAAAATATAATTTTTTAAAATTTCCAGTGATAAGACTGTGTTAAAAATGTCTTCTGGATTGAGTTATCGTTACAAAACTTAGTAGTACACAATTGAGCAAAATATCACACAAATTTAAATAAATTATTAAACACATTTATTAAAAATGAAACTTTACGTACAACACAAGGAATATAGCCAATATTTTATAATAACTATAAATGGAGTATAAACTTTAAAAATTGTGAATTACTGTATTCTACACCAGTAACTTACACAATATTGTAGGCCAGCTATACTGCAATTTAAAAAAATTAAAATAGGGGCTTCCCTGGTGGCGCAGTGGTTGAGAATCTGCCTGCGACACGGGTTCGAGCCCTGGTCTGGGAGGATCCCATATGCCGCGGAGCAACTAGGCCCGTGAGCCACAACTACTGAGCCTGTGCGTCCGGAGCCTGTGCTCCACAACAAGAGAGGTTGCGATAGTGAGAGGCCCGTGCACCGCGATGAAGAGTGGCCCCCGTTTGCCACAACTACAGAAAGCCCTCGCACAGAAACGAAGACCCAACACAGCAAAAATAAATAAATTAGTTAAATAAATAAATAAATAAATAAATAAATAAATAAATAAATAAATAAAATGGATGTATCTTAATAAGATTAATGTGGCAGGGTTTGATTTTTCCAAATTAGTCCATGTGTTATTTAATTCCTGTTTTTCACTTCAATAGATATGAGCACTGAGAAATCACGTTCACATAAATTAATGGGAGGCGTCTTTAGAACACTGGGGCCCCTCAAGTACGTGAAGTAAAGCTCACGCTGACGGCACCCTGTAACACCGACACAGCCCTGAGGCCTGCACACCTGGCCCTCGGGCAGCCGGCCTCCTTCCCACGGCACCGACAGTCGGCACCGACAGTCGGCTAACAACAACGCCATTCCCTTCCTTCCTCCCTCTCCACACGAGGAGCTTGAAAGGGGGAGCGATCTGTCTGCTCTAGAACAGTGCCTGGTACGTAGCAAGCGCTCGATAGTTACTTGTCAAATGATGATTTCTTCAAGAAATGCGAACCACTTTCCTAGTAAACAAGGCCTGTCACCCTCCGGCTGTTCAATGTCACACTCGCTCTTTGGACTGAAGGACAACGGTGACTCCTGCTGTTCCGGTCCCCACCTCAACCCTTCACAGGCTTTGCTCTCAGACACCAAAATGTTTTGCTCCCTCACTGAGACCCAAGACTGGCAAAAACTGTAAAAGCACTGAAAATACAAGGAAAGCATTCCTGAGGGTACTGCCCAGGCAACAACAGTGGCACAGAACACAACAGGACAGCAACCCTGAAATGAACTGACTCTGCAGTTAACATTCACCATGAACCAGACCAAAGTAATTACTCCATCTAATGCCGAAAGCATCCCCAAAAGGAAGAAATAAAACGTTTCCAATAGAGCATTGACATTGACATTGACATTTTATTGCAAGTCAGAGAATGCAACAATAAAGGAAATAAATTCCCAAACATTTCCTTGATATCCGCTTAACAGTTTAATTTTTTAAAAAAACATATTTTCTATTGCACAGGTTTAAATGGTATCTATGTTATTTTGCATTAAAATAAAAAGAATGCGGGGACAGCACCTTGTTTGAGTTCATGATTTTGCAACAGACTAAAACCAGTATTATGTCATTATTCTGTCTGCAACCTAAATTTAAAGTTTAAGATGCTGAAACTTAAATTGCTGTTTTCAAACCCACTTTTAGGAGGATATTTAGTTCACGTTCATCCCTCCTTAACTTCACCATCAAGAATTAATGGAAGTTTTACCACTCCTCTCAGGAAGATCACAGTGAATTCTTTCATTTGAGGCACACTGCCATCTTACAACAGGGCTCTCAAGGTTCGCACACACTCAGGACAAATATTTCTACTTTATGAGAGAGGCCAGGAAAGCCACTGGAAAGTCATTCCAGCTTCCTGAACAATAAATACGTGTTCATGTTCACCTGGTTTCTAAGAATTTCCATTCTTGGTGCTTTCATTCAGGTGCCTGAACCCGCATGAGCACTGCTTTCTGATGGTCAAGGGATGTGTTTGCAGGAATTAGACCAAATGTCCCTTCAAGGCCTCACTGCATCCAGAATAATCTTATACTTGTCCTCCTCGGTACTGGACACAGCTGTCAATTCCCACCAGAGTGGCACTGCTTAAATGTGCTGAGTACTTGCCATCCTTGTTTGTTTCAAGGCTTCTCCGAGTTTTGTCTTCTTTTGTGTGTCAGCTTAACAACCCGCCTGTCACTCGAGTCATCTACCCGTCAACTCAGAACTTATAAAACAGAATAAATTACAAGAGCACAGCTATAGAGGTCATATTACCTAATCACAGAATCTGTCCTGTTGTACCCTGGGATGGAAGAAGCCTTTTCTCCTGGAGATCCCAAAATTTGAAGTGTTGTATTAATGTCAACTTCAGATGAATGCTTAATGGAATATTCCATAATTTCTGGAGGTATTAGCGGAGTCTCTCCCTGAGTATCATCAGCTAAGAGGTAGCCTTCAGTTTAAAAAAAATTAAAAGTGAACACTTAACAATCTACATTTAACAAATTGCACTATAAATGTTTTCAATTTTATTTGATTTATATACACCATATAAATTGATGTAAAAGTAAATTATAAATATTAATATGTTAATTCAAGTTTGATGAGAAGAAACTTTGTTTCTAAGATAATTAACCCTCAAAAACACAGGAAAGGACAAAGGACAAAAGTTTTATTCACCAATTTGATAATTCATACTGACATGTAGGCTTTTTACTTTGTGACCTTTTAATAATTTTCAGTACTATATTCTGTAAAGTTAATAGGAATTCTACTATTATCTTTATCAAAAGTCAATATTTGGGAATGCCTTTCCAAACATTAAGGTTTTTTTTTTTTCCCCTGATTATTTAAAATACAGAAACACTGACAACATGGTTACAGAAGAAGACCCTAAAGAAAAGTCAGACTGCTGGGATTTGAACTCTGGCTCCAAACATTAACACCCGTGTGACCAGGGCTGGTCTCCAAGTCTCAGATTCTCTGCGTAAAGGATGGGGTGATAATTGATAATGACAGTAATAATAACAGCAACAAGGACAACCATAATACCTACAAATAGTACTACTGCAGGGGCTACAATGAATTCCACATAGAACATGTGGTACAGAACAGGCCCTGAACACATGCCAGCCAATACTGTAAGCAAAAGCATCCAGAGCTCTGTGACACCCAACAGCTGGATCCAGATCTCAAGGTCAACCCTACGTATGAACTACTGTTATCAACTCATGAAGCTTCTCTTAAGGCTGAGCCTGCTCAGCTGGCAATGGCGTGTTACAAAGAAACGACCCACCGACCTGTAACTAAGATAAGCCAGTGGATGTCTTCATACAGATCATCCAGCACCTTGCCGTCAGCAGAGCCTGGAGCAGGTGAAGCGAGGAGCTGCTGTTGCCGCCGCTGCAACTGCCCGTGGAGCCGCGTTACTCTGTCCTCTAATAAACTACAAGAAGGAAAATATCAACGGCTTCATGAAGCTCAGTAAGCAAAGACCCAGAACGACCTATTGCCCCTTATTAGACAGCAGAAATTAAGATGTTAGCACAAAACACATATGGAAAAATATTTATTATGTACACAATGTTCTCATGGCGCTCTAAGAATTGTGATTTATTGTTTATGACATAGAATTAAAACATCGCTTTACAAACAATCAAGGTTTATTACAAAAGGCATTTGAAAACCGGTTATTCCAAGTTGTCACTCATACGGGTCCCATCACTTCTCATACCATGTTTTCCATAATCTCTCTGCCATCTATGCTGTAGTGCCTGGGCTCCAAATGTACAAGCCAAGGAACGCAATCATGAGTGTGTTTCTGTCCATTTGCTCCGTGTGCTGGGGTACGGGGAGGGGGTGTTTAAAGTCCTTAAACACTGTAAGTGCTCGCCGGGGGGCTGTGAATAGACAGTGTTTGTCCATGGGGGTCTTTGGACCGTGTGTACCTTGTCAGGAGAGGCATACAGTGTTCTGCGGCAATGCGTCCTAGCATTCCTACACTGGCTAGTTGATCGGAAAACTGGTCTCGATCATCCTCCTGAAGTTCACTTATCTCTTCTTCCTCACGAGAGGCCACTCCGTTGGCAGTCTGTTATCGATGAAAGAAATAAAGACCGAGCTGTCACGTAACCGCACCACCACACGCGAAGGGGAAGGCCGAGCAGTGCCATGCCGGCCGCCCAGGCAGGTACCCAAAGGGGGGAAACTCGAAGAGCAAGAGTGGGGGTACGGACCCCCCACTATCGCACGTAAACACAGCCGGCGCACACCTACCACCCGCCTCCCACACCAGAGACTTCGACTTCTGTCACTGAAAAGATCTGACACCTTTAAGATTCACAGTCCTCTGGATATCACCTGACAACCAGCAGGACACAGGTGGGTTACTGAAAACTAAGGAGATGAAGGTAACTACAAGCCACATCCCTCAAAACACGAACCTGTTTAGACTTTTGCTCTCCATCTTATGCTCTCAGCAAGTCCTCTGAAGGAGCTCACCTATGTTTCTAGTATTTATTATATGATGAAATAGATTGTTAATTACAATCTGGCTTAAAACTTACCAAATTCCTTGTGCCATCGGGAGCTGCTAGGTGGCACTGAATATAGGAATTGAACACTTGAACTGCGTGTTGGGTGAAAAAGCCTTTATGGAAATGCTTGTCGTCTTGGACCAGCGTCAGCCAGGACTCCAGCAGTCTGTCATATGCTTCCATGTACACCATGTCGTCTTTATCCAGCTAAGAGCAAAGGACATTCACAAGACAGATGGCCAGAGAGTAAGACCGACATCACAGCAAGCATCCCACAGCCATAGAGACAGACAGGTTTACAGGTTTTCCTTTAACAAAGGTTCCCAATTATTAATCAATGATCAAGCTAACTGGGCTCGTCTTAAAATTAACTGATTAATTCAAACATTGCAGTAAATATGTGTAGGCTTTTTATTAAACTTTCTAAAATCTTTCTAACTTAATCTAAATTCTTAGGCAAACAAGAATTAATGTTTATTTCTGTAAAAGACTAGCCATTTAGCGCTTTGCAGATCATGTGTTTTTCAAACAAAAATAATGTTAACGTTTTTCTGTAGTCAAGATGAGAACTGTTAGATTAAAGTAAGATTAAATGATTTTAGAAAAACTGAAGAATGATGAGAACAGACTGGCCTAATTAGCATATTTAAGAACACACAGGGAGAGCTTCACAGATGCTCCTTGACATTTTATTAGAAACCAGGAAGGCAAGGATGGGCCTCACAGAAGCCGGAGGAGGGCGCCGAGGCAGGAGGACACTCGGGAAAAGCGCAGCGTGTGTGAGGACCCCCGGGGAAGCCCTGCGGACGGCGAGCAGATGGACCGGAAGGGGCCAGGCCTGGATGCGACCACCATGTACAGGCTGGGCCCTAACACAGCTTCAGAGCAAAGGATTCCGCCACTTGAGGAGGAAGAGGCCACACGGAGGACGCCAGGCAGCTCTGCTCATCGTCTCACACGCCTGGAAGAATCCACGTCCGAATTCTGCCATTCGTTAGTAATGTGGTGCATCAACTTCTTCATGCACAAATTCACTAGATCGCTATTCAGTGAAACTCAGAACACTTAGGTGTCCAGCGCTGTGTTTGGTGCAAAAACATAAATAACACACCATTCATTGACGTTCAAGCTCAACCCAATGGAAAAAAGTGAGAAGCAAGCAAAACACTTGCAGAAAATACACTACAGGCCACAAGAGATAAGCAGACACTCCGGGGTCAGTTTTGAATGATGGTGTCTCTCGTAAGTAATTTGCTAAAAAGAAAGGGGCAGAGCCTGCGAGCTATGTATCCGACCTTAAGGTTTTGTTTCGCACAATCCAGTTTCTGATGTTCTGTTGACAGGTAGCGAACCAGGAACCACGAACACGAAAGGTCTACAGCTCTGGTCTACAACGTGCTCTCCTGGCTTCCAAAGCAGACAGGCCTCAGCCTACAAATACACCAACTCCAGAACCTCCATCAGAGAACGCCACCCCAAACTGTTATTGCAGCAATTTGTCAATGACTCAAAAAAGAAAGTAATGGGAGATCTATTTCTAGTATTCCAGAGTAATAAGCTGGACCATCAGAATACCACCTCCAGGTGAGAATACACAAGCACCTAAGGAACTGCTTCCAGTAAATGGTGTTTTATGTCTTTTGCTTTTATTAGCCCACGGAATACAAAGAAAAATTGTCATATTCTGGATCAAATGAACCTTTCAATTTTTAAAAACTATTTAAAAGTGGGGCTTCCTTGGTGGCACAGTGGTTGAGAGTCCGTCTGCCGATGCAGGGGACACGGGTTTGTGCCCCGGTCTGGGAAGATCCCACATGTCGCTGAGTGGCCGGGCCCGTGAGCCATGGCCGCTGAGCCTGCATGTCCAGAGCCTGTGCTCCGCAACGGGAGAGGCCACAGCAGTGAGAGGTCCGCGTACCACAAAATAAATAAATAAATATAAATAAATAAAAATAAAAATATTTAAAAGTAATTTTGTGGGGACTTCCCTGGTGGCGCAGTGGTTGAGAATTCGTCTGCCAATGCAGGGGACACAGATCCGATCCCTGGTCTGGTAAGATCCCACATGCTGCGGAGCAGCTAAGCCCGTGCACCACAACTACTGAGCCTGCGCACCACAACTACTGAGCCCACGTGCTGCAACTACTGAAGCCCGTGCGCCTAGAGCCGTGCTCCGCAACAAGAGAAGCCACCACAATGAGAAGCCCGTGCACTGCAACGAAGATCCAACATAGCCAAGCATAAATAAATAATTTTTAAAGTAATTTTGTGAAAACTTTACATAAGACTAAAGGGAAAGTGAAAAAAACTTCACAGATAATTTTATTAAGAATTTTAAAATAGCAAACCCAAATTTTATTCCTATTTTTCTGGCCTTGAAAGTGTTTATACTGAAAACAGGCAACATTCTTTGAATGTAACTAACTAGGATATGTTCACGTTGTGAATACTGGACTCTTACTATTACCTGTGGTGTTTGTGTCCTACAAACTCCCCGCAAACACTGAATTAGCTAATACTCTGGTCACTGCAGCTTTCATCATGCGCAGGTGGAGAGGTCAATAACCACCTTGTTTATGTGTGTTTCTGTGTACAGACACCTTATTTCACATGCACTGCTGATTCATGGCTAGCAGCCTGTCCAGCAAAGCTCATCTAACACCCACATTTTCTCCCTAAGGGTCACCCCACCCTCCCTGCACTTGGGCACAACACCCGGAGGTCATCGGAAACAGCAAAACCATCTCATCAGTCATTGCACTGCAAGAACTTCAAATTTTGTGACAGAGTTTTGGAAAACGCTGTTTCACACAAAAATGCGAAAAATGAAGCACTGGAGACAGTGAGAAGGACACCTGTTTATGGTGTGAGGGTGAAAACAACAAGGCAGAGCGCGACTACCCGGCTTGACCCCTGCTGGGAACAAGCAAGCCGGCGGATCACACTTTCTGTCACTCTTTGCACACACATGTCCAGGAATAATCATGAAAAGTTCCACAAGTGCTGATTTTGGGGTTGCAGAGGATTTTTAGCAAGGAAGTGCATTTGTAAAGATGGAATCCACGGATGATGAGGACCAACTGTACTTGCAAACTCTAACTCTAGGAGGTTCTAACTGGCTACTAATGCTGGCTCTGCTTGCTCCTGGACCATCCAAATGCTTTACACTGTTTAAAACTGTGACAGCTCATACTTTTGTTGAAGGACAGCCATATTCCTGGTTCCATAAATGCAGTAACATATTCATTTTTATAAATACCCATAAAAATGATCAATTCAACCAATATTTTTCATTACATCATTTATTTCCTTCCAACCCCTTTTGTAAATACTGCTTTCACCATCAATACAATTACAAACCATATTAAGTAAATGCTGTTGCATGAGCATCAAAAAAGATACAGAAATACTGTCCATACCCTTTAGTAAACTCTAAACTCACAAAGTACTGGGTGAAGGTTTTCCATGGAATCACTGACCGGATAGGAATGCCATATTTTCGTTGTGTCCTTGGAAACATACTGTTTGCTCATAAATTACTGAGTTTGAGGAACCTGATCGCCTACAACTCGGTCTCGGATTTTACTTATACTGTCAGGTTTACCACCATCAGTACAGCTCAGAGTGCAGCTGTCTCTGTACAGTCACCTTCTGATTTGATTTATCACGGAAACATCTTATTCTGACAACTTCCTTTTCTTTGTTACTATGGGCAGAAAATGAAAAATTCTGAATTTCAAATAGCATCCAATGAAACGTTAAAAACAACAAGTAACAACAAAACGTAAAACATGGTTACCTCAAGACTTCTTAAAAGACTGTGCTGTATTTTGGAAGATGCAATTAGAAAACTGAAAAATAATGAAGAGCAGCCATTTATTCTATTTGTGGGGGTTCATTTCACTACTATACCATCCTTGTAGGTGACTATCGTTCCTCCATTTTCTTATTCTTTTAGTCTCTCTTTTATTATGGATGGGAGGTGATGAGTAATGGTGAAATACTTCCTAAGATCAGGAAATAGCAAAATGCTTCAAGATATGCAAGAAATCAGATCACTAAAAATCCATAATGTGTTTTAGGTTTACACTAAGATAATTTACATGGTAATAAACGTTCTTTTCGTTCTGAAGTCTCTAAGAAAGAATAAAAGTCATGAAAAACTGACATTTTAAAATAGTTAGGGGCTTCCCTGCACAGTTACGGGCTTCCCATCGGCCTGCCGATGCAGGGGGCACGGGTTTGTGCCCGGGTCCGGGAAGATCCCACATGCCGCGGAGCGGCTGGGCCCGTGAGCCATGGCCGCTGAGCCTGCGCGTCCGGAGCCTGTGCTCCGCAACGGGAGAGGCCGCGGCGGTGAGAGGCCCGCGTACCGCAAAGAAAAAAAAAAAAATAGAACTGTTCAAAAACGAAACTCAAAAACTAGACCCTGGTGGTATACTGAGGGTTAAACAATGTTGTAAGAAAGAGCCAAATAAAACCTGTTCAAGCATCATCTGTTGTCATGGGATTGAGGATTCCATATCATTCACTATATGAAGCTTTGCAAGAGATTTTTTCTTTTTTCTTTTTACTTATTATTCGGAAACATTCCTCTGAGAAGCAGGTGTGCTTCCTCTTTTTGCATGAGATCCTCCTAAGGAACTGTATCTTCAGACCCTTCTAAAAAGTCAAACTTGTATGTACAGATATTACAGCCTGAATATCACGACTGCTCTTTTTCTCTAGGCTTGACTTTCTACTCTGTCTTTGGCAAGCTCTGAAAAGATTATTTCATTCTAAATGTTCTTTTTATAATAAGCCATCAGAAATTTTGCATGAAACAAAAAATTATAAAAAAATTAAATAATCTCTATTATAGTTTTCACGACTATGCTTATTACCCTTTGTTCTATCTCTCTAGGACACATCCACTCTTTTAAAGGCTGCCCGATTCATGGAAGAGCAGCTGTGAAAGGTAGCCTTACCTAGACCAAGACACCATTTGAGGGGTTAACTGAAAATGGAACTGATTTAAGAATGTCTACTTAACAGGAGAGTCACTCGGTGATTTGTGTATGAGAGTATTTGCTGCAGCATTACTGAAAACAGTACAAATAACTTTATTGAACCATTCACTGCACGATTCCCCTAATTTTTTACATTAAAAACATAACTTCTAACACCAATTAATGACATAAAATTATCATAATATAAAGGTATTATATAGGTCTACGTGTGAATAAACAGATGCCAAGAAAATAATAAATGATGGATTATTGGAGAATTTTAACTTCATGCACTGTTTGAGTTATTTTCACCAATGAGCATATACCATTTTCACATTTAAACTGTATTCTGAAATATTAGGAACAAAATTACAAGAAATAGATATATTCCACTCTAATAAATGTATTACTAGAAAAATGTATCTTTATATTTGGATCAAGGAAAAAAAGAAAAAAGAAAAAAGAAAACCTGAATACTCCCATAACTAACTGTTGAAACTTTTTAGTTTAAATTTTCCCCCCAAAGAAAACACCAGGCTTAGTAAATTTATACGTGAGATCTACTGAACTAGCAAAAAACAAAACAAAAACAACCAACCTTATTATACAAATTGATCCACAGAGAGAGGAAAAGAGAATGAGCTGGACAGTGATCCAGTAAGTGCTATAACCCTGATACCAAACAAACCCAGCCGTTCACAACGGCCATGACACATGCTCAAGCTGGGTTGACCCCAGAAATGCAGGGGCAATTTTAAGATTAGAAACGTTATGAAACCAATTTATCACACCAACGGATTAAGTAGAAACACAGTTAATAATATTCAATACTCAGTCATGTTGCGGTTCTGATAAAGGAGAGCTCAAAAACCTTTAGTAAACGTTACTCCTAATGATGAACCAGAAAAGATTTCTATTACCACTTGTATTCAACACTGCACTGTAAGAAAAAGAAACGTATCATATGATAAGCATCAGAAATACAAATTGTGACGACTGAAAAGACTAAAAAGCTTCTAAAGTAAGTTTTTAGAATCAATAAGAATTTTGAAAAAGTAGTAAATATCAGATCAACATACAAACGCCAACTTCACTTCTCTATGCCAGCAGCAATCTCAAAAATTAGGCTTACAAAAGATACTATTTATAACAGCAACAAATATTAAAGGTACTAAAGAAAATTTTAGACCTAAATTAGTATAAGTACCACATTTATGGATAGAGTTAATACAATAGAGATGTCCATTCTTCACTAAAGAATCCCTAAAATCCCAGGCACAATCCAATCTGAAAAACTGACAAAATTTATATAGAAGAATAAAAAGCCAAATACATCCAAATTCCTTCTGAAAATCTGGGATGGGAGGGGGATGGGAATTGACATCCCCTTAAAACAAAGCAAAACAGGGCTTCCCTGATGGAGCAGTGGGGGCACAGGTTTGAGCCCTGGTCCGGGAAGATCCCACATGCCACAGAGCAACTAAGTCCCTGCACCACAATGACTGAGCCTGCACTCTAGAGCCCGTGAGCCACAACTACTGAAGCCCACGCACCTAGAGCCCATGCTCCTCAACGAGAAGCCACTGTAATAAGAAGCCCACGCACCGCAACGAAGACCCAATGCAGCCATCAATCAATCAATCAATCAATCAATAAAAAACAGGGCCTCCCTGGTGGCGCAGTGGTTGAGAGTCCGCCTGCTGATGCAGGGGATACGGGTTCGTGCCCCGGTCTGGGAGGATCCCATATGCCGCGGAGCGGCTGGGCCCGTGAGCCATGGCCGCTGGGCCTGCGCGTCCGGAGCCTGTGCTCCGCAACGGGAGAGGCCACAACAGTGAGAGGCCTGCATACCGCAAAAAAAATAAAAAATAAAAAATAAATAAATAAATAAATAACAAAGCAAAACATAGGTGCAAAACTAGACTAACTGACCAATGGAAGTGATTAGAGAGCTCAGGAAGGAACCACTAATATGTGAACACTAGATATATGACACCAAGAGTCCTACAAATAATTGAGAAATGAAGGGCTATTCGGTGAATGTTGCTGGCAGCAAAGGAAACCAGCAACAAAGCAAAAAGACAACCTAACAAATGGGGAAAAAATATTTGCAAACCATATATTTGATAAGGGGTTAATATCCAAAATATATAAGAAACTCTTGCCACTCAAAAATAAAATAAATTAAATTAAAAACCCAACAAAATAAAAGCAAAAAGAAAAACACATTAAAGAAACAGATTAAGAATATGATTAAGGCTGGGAGATCAAGATGGCAGAAGGGAAGAATGTGGAGCTCACCCCCTCCCGTAAAACTACATCTACATGTGGAAGAATTCTCACAGAATACCCACTGAACGCTGACAAAAGACCTCATACAACCAAAACTGGAAGAAAGATCATCACGTAGCTAGGCAAGACAAAAAGGAAAAAAAAAAAAAGGAATTGGGGTGGGACCTGTGCCTCTGGGAGGGAGCTCTGAAAAAGGAAAGGTGCCCTCACCCTGGGAAGCCCCTTCACCAGCTGTGAGATGAGCAGGACACACAGGGAGCTTCAGAGACTCGGAGGAGAGCACAGCAGGTGGACTGAGGCAGGCAGGACAGAGAGACGTGCAGAGGGTCCTGGCCATCTCCCTTGCACTCCCCAGTCCTAGATGCATCTGCTGGTGCGGGCAGGGACTGGGGGCTGAACTCGGGCTTCAGAGGACACATGCAGGGGGAGGACTGGGGTTGGCTGCGTGGAGACAGCCTAAAGGGGCTGAAGTGTAGTCCAAGCCACAACCAGGGGTGTGTGCAGGAATGAGCCCAAGTCCACCACAAAAGCCCCATTGTTAGTGCCCATGAAGGGTGGGCCAGGGCCACCACAGAAACTTCATAAACTGATGAATGAATTCCGCAAGGTAGCAGGATACGAGGTTAACATGCAGAAATGGCTGCATTTCTTTACACTAATGATGAAATATCAGAAAGGGAAAGTAAAAAAATAATCCCTTTTAAAATCACAAAAAAATAAAATACTTAGGAATAAACCTGGCCAAGGAGGTGAAAGACTTATATGCTGAGAACTATAAAAAGTTGATAAAGGAAACTGAAGATGGTACAAAGAAATGCAAAGACATCCCATCCTCTTGTACTGGAAGAATTAATATTGTTAAAATGGCCATACTACCCAAAAAAATCTACAGATTTAATGCAATCCCCACCAAACTACCCATGACATTTTTCACAGAACTAGAATAAATAATCCTAAAATTTATATGGAACCACAAAAGATCCAGGATTGCCAAAGCAATTTTGAGGAAAAAGAACAAATCTGGAGGCATAACCCACCCAGCCTTCAGACAATACTACAAAGCTACGGTAATCAAAATAGTGTGGTACTGGCACAAAAACAGACATATGGATTAATGGAACAGAATAGAGAGCCCAGAAATAAACTAACTACGGTCAATTAATCTTCAACAAAGGAGGCAAAAATATACAATGGGAGAAAGAGTCAGCAGTGGTGCTGGGAAAGTTGGACAGCTGCATGTAAATTACTGAAGTTAGAACACACCCTCACACCATGCACAAAAATGAACTCAAAATGGCTTAAAGACTTAAATATAAGACATGATGCCATAAAACTCCTAGAAGAGAGCATAGACAAAAAAACATTCTCTGAGATAAATCATAGCAAAGTTTTCTTAGGTCAGTCTCCCAAGGCAGTAAAAATAAAAGCAAAAATAAACAAATGGGACCTAATCAAACTTGTAAGCTTTTGCACAGCACAGGAAACCATAAGCAGAACAAAAAGACAACCTACTGACTGGGAGAAAATATTTGCAAATGATGCAGCTGACAAGGGTTTAGTTTCCAAAATATACACAAAGCTCAAACAAGTTAGTAACAAAAAAACAAACAACCCAATCAAAAAAAGTGAGAAGACCTAAATAGTCATTTCTCTGAAGAAGACACACAGATGGCCAACAGGCACATGAGAAGATGCTCAACATCGCTAATTATCAGAGAAATGCAAATCAAAACTACAGTGAGGTATCACCTCACACCGGTCAGAACGGCCATCCTTAAAAATTCTGCAGGGACTTCCCTGGTGTTGCAGCGGTTAAGAATCCGCCTGCCAATGCAGGGGACACAGGTTAGATCCCTGGTGTGGGAAGATCCCATATGCCGCAGAGCAACTTAGCCCCAACGCAGCCAAAAAAAAAAAAAAAAGATGTAAATGAACTTATTTACAAAGCAGAAACAGACTCACAGACATAGAAAACAAACTTAAGGTTACCAAAGGGGAGAGGGAGGGAGGGAGGGTTAAATTAGGAGTCTGGAATTAGCAGATACAAACTACTATAAATAAAATAGATAAACAACAAGGTCCTATTGTCTAGCACAAAGAACTATATCCAATATCTTGTAATAAACCATAAAGGAAAAGAACATATATATATTCAGATATATATATCTGAATCACTTTGGTGGATACCAGAAACTAACACAACATTGTAAATCAACTATACTTCAATTAAAAAAAAAAAAAGAATCTGATTAAAACCTGGGCAGAGCCCCCAAATAGACATTTTTCCAAAAAAGATGTACAAATGGCCAACACGTACATGAAAGATGCTTAACGTTACTAATCATCAGGAAAATGCAAATAAAAACTACAAGGAGATTATCACCTCACACCTCTTAGAATGGCCACCATCAAAAAGATAAGCGATAACAAGCATCAGTGACAATATGGAGAAAAGAGAACCATTGTGCATTGTTGGTGGGACTGAAACTGGTGCAGCCACTGTGGAAAACAGTATGGAGGCTCTTCAAAACATTAAAAACAGAACTGCCATATGATCCAGCAATTCCACTTCAGAGTATTTTCCAAAGGAGACAAAAACACTAACTCCAGAAGATACCTGCACCCCCATGTTCATAGCATCAGTATTTACAATAGCCAAGACACGGAGACAACCTAAGTGTCCATGGATGGATGAATGAATAAAGATACGGTGGTACACATAACAATGAAATATTATTCAGCCATAAAAAAAGAGGAAATCCCACCATGTTTTTGTGACAACATGGATGGATCTTGAGGGCATTACGCTAAGTGAAGGAATCAGACAGAAAGACAAATGCTATATGGAATCTTAACAGATCAGATTTGGGGTTACCAGAGGTGGGGTATCGGGGGAGGGAAATTGGAGGAATGTGGTCAAAAGTTACAAACTTCCAGTCATATGATAATTAAGTTCTGGGAATGTAACGCACACATGGTGACTACAGCTAACACTGCTGTGTGGTGTACAGGAAAGTGTTCAGAGAGAAGATCTTAACAGTTCTCATCACAAGGAAAAAATTTTATTCTTTTCTTTTTATTGTGTCTATGAGATAATGAATGTTAATTAAACCTATTGTGATAATCATTTCACAATACATATAAACCAAACTATAGATGTGTAAATCAAAATTATGCTGTACACCTTAAACTTATATGGTGATCTATGTGAATCATTTCTTAATAAAACTGGCGGCAA
The DNA here is from genome assembly GCF_025265405.1 of Mesoplodon densirostris. Lineage (NCBI taxonomy): Eukaryota > Metazoa > Chordata > Mammalia > Artiodactyla > Ziphiidae > Mesoplodon > Mesoplodon densirostris. The sequence goes on from NC_082677.1 coordinate 1,030,306, forward strand.
AAACAGAAAAGGAAACAGAAATATAAATGAATGAATGAATGTATGTATGTATGCTGCTGAAAAAACCTGTTATCCATATGGGAAAAAGTAAAATGGGATCCCTACTTGATACCATATTCGAAAGTAAATTCTAAGATGGCAATGTCATGAAAGGCAAACCTTTAAAGCATTTAGAAGAAAGCACTGGAAGGGTAGGTGTCTGAAGCAGGAAACTAATAAAACAAATTATAAAAGAAATGTCAATAAGTTCATTTGACAATGACAACTACACTAAGATGAAGAACATTTGTTCATCAAAAGATACCATCAAGTCTAGGGACTTCCCTGGTGGTCCACTGGGTAAGACTCCACGCTCCTAACGCAGGGGGCCAGGGTTCAATACCTGGTTGGAGAACTAGATCCCACATGCATGACACAACTAACAGTCCACATGCCACAACTAAACGATCCCGCAACTAAGACACAGCGCAGCCAAAATAAATAAATAAATATTTAAAAAGAAAAAAAATACCATTAAGTCTAAATGCAATACGGTGTGATATAACTGGATCCTCGAACAGAAAAAGAACATGGTTGGAAAAATGGTTAAACCCAAATAAAGCCTACATATTACCTAATAAAAATGCACCCATGTTGGGACTTCCCTGGTGGCACAGTGGTTAAGAATCCACCTGCCAATGCAGGGGACACGGGTTAGAGCCCTTGTCCAAGAAGATCCCACATTCCATGGAGCAACTAACCCCGTGTGCCACAACTACTGAGCCTGCGCTCTAAAGCCTGCGAGCCACAACTACTGAGCACGTGTGCCACAACTACTGAAGCCCGCATGCCTAGATCCCATGCTCCACAACAAGAGAAGCCACCACAATGAGAAGCCTGTGCACCTCAACACAGAGTAGCCCCCGCTCGCCACAACTAGAGAAAGCCTGCACACAGCAATGAAGACCCAACCCAGCCAAAAATAAATAGGTAAATAAATAAATTTGTTTTAAAAAATGCACCAATGTTAATCTCTTAGTTTTAATAAATGTACCATGGCTATACAAGATGGTAATATTAGGGGAAACTAGGTATATGGGAATACCATATTAGCTTTGCAACTTTTCTGTAAATCTAAAAGTATTCCAAATTTAAAAAAAGATACCATAAAGTGAAAAGAGGAGCCACAAAACTAGGAGATCTGCAATACAAATAAACCAATAAGAAATTAGTGTGCAGAATATATAAATAATTTCTTTAAATCAGTAAGGAAAAGACAATCTGATAGGAAAACAAGCAACAGAGTAAACAAGCATTTCATAAGAATAATCATGGGTATTATGTATTGATATCTATGAAAAGATGCTCAATGTTATTAGTACCTGGGAAAGCAAATTAAGATTATATTCCATATTGTGAGTCTGGCAGAAGCTGTGCTGGTGAAGATGTGGGTCAATGGGAATGCAGACACCACCATAAGCATGGAGTCCAGTCACTTGAGCAAACAATGGGAAACTATCTTTTTAATATTATTATTATTATTCATTTATTTTATTTATTTGACTGCGCTGGGTCTTAGTTGCAGCACGTGGGACCTTTAGTTGTGGCATGCGGACTCTTAGTTGTAGCATGCAGGATCTAGTTCCCTGACCAGGGATTGAATCCGGGCCCCCCACACTGGGAGCACAGAGTCTTATCACTGGACCACCAGGGAAGTCCCAGGAAACTATCTTTGAAAACTGAATGTTACATAGCCTATGATCCAAAACTTCCATTCTGAGGTTTAGACCTTAGGAAAGTCTCACGAAAGTGTGCTAGGAAACACGTGGAAGAACGTTTACTTTAACACTGTAATGGCAGAAAAGGGAAACCCAAAATTTCCTTTACAGCAGAATGGGAAAACAAGGTGTGGTATAATATTCACACAACGACACAGCTTACCATGTAAATGATCAGAGAACTTAAGACAAGCGAATGTTAAAATTTAGCACAGCGGCCACCTCTCCTGCAGGGTTGGCAGGGGGGGCCAGCTAGCAACAGGAGTGGATGACCACTCCAGTTACAGCAACCTCAGGACCAGGAAAGTTCTCGAGTTGGGCTGTGGACTCTCCCACAGTCACTTTATTATCTGTTTTATTTTTTCTCTTCATCATATATGATACTGGTTCTGAGGACAGAAGAAAAGGCATATAAAATGGCCAGATAGAGGCGTCGGATGCTAGAGCGCGGGAACAGTGGGCATGACGGGGGATGGGGGAGGCGCTCGCCTCTCCCGCTCTGCTGGTGAGGGCGGTTCGGCGTTCCTTCCTTCCTGACAGCGTCAGTTGGAACCAGGTTGGCACTGCGACATCTGCACGAGTTGCTGTGTAGCTGACACGGTCTTGGTGCTCCGGCCTGATGTCAGGCCTGAGCGTCTGAGGTGGGAGAGCTGAGTTCAGGACACTGGACCACCAGGGACCTCGCGGTCCCACATAATATCAATCGGCGAGAGCTCTCCCAGAGACCTCTGTCTCCACACTAAGACGCAGCTCCACCCAACGGCCAGCAAGCTCCAGTGCTGGACGCCCCATGCCAATCAACTAGCAAGACAGGAACGCAACCCCACCCATTAAGAGAGAGACTGCCTAAAATCATAATAAGTTCACAGACACCCCAAAACACACCACTGGACGCAGCCCTGCCCACCAGAAAGACAAGATCCAGCCCCACCCACCAGAACACAGGCACTAGTCCCCTCCACCAGGAAGCCTATGCAACCCACTGAACCAACCTCATCCACTGGGGACAGACACCAAAAACAACGGGAACTACAAACCTGCAGCCTGCGAAAAGGAGACCCCAAACACAGTAAGTGAAACAAAATGAGAAGACAGAGAAATATGCAGCAGATAAAGGAGAAAGGTAAAACCCACCAGACCAAACTAATGAAGAGGAGATAGGCAGCCTACTTGAAAAAGAATTCAGAGTAATGACAGCAAAGATGATGCAAAATCTTGGAAATAGAATGGAGAAAATACAAGAAAGGTTTAACAAGGACCTAGAAGAACTAAAGAGCAAATAAACAATGATGAACAACACAATAAATTAATTAAAAATTATCTAGAAGGAATGAATAGCAGAATAACTGAGGCAGAAGAACGGATAAGTGAGCTGGAAGATAAAATAGTGGAAATAACTACTTCAGAGCAGAATAGAGAAAAAAGAATGAAAAGAATTGAGGACAGTCTCAGAGACCTCTGGGACAACATTAAACGTACCAAGAGTCGAATTACAGGGGTCCCAGAAGAAGAAGAAAGAGAAAGGGTCTGAGAAAATTTCTGAAGAGATTATAGTTGAAAACTTCCCTAACATGAGAAAAGAAACAGTCAATCAAGTCCAGGAAGCGCAGAGAGTCCCATACAGGATAAATCCAAGGAGAAACACACCAAGACACATACTAATCAAACTATCAAAAATTAAATACAAAGAAAAAATATTAAAAGCAGCAAGGGAAAAGCAACAAATAACATACAAGGGAATCCCCATAAGGTTAACGGTTGATAGTTCAGCAGAAACTCTGCAAGCCAGAAGGGAGTGGCAGGACATATTTAAAGTGATGAAAGGGAAAAACCTACAACCAACATTACTCTACCCAGCAAGGATCTCATTCAGATTTGACAGAGAAATTGAAACCTTTACAGACAAGCAAAAGTTACGAGAATTCAGTATCACCAAACCAGCTTTACAACAAATAAAGGAACTTCTCTAGACAGGAAACACAGGAGAAGGAAAAGACCTACAATAACAAACCCAAAACAATTAAGAAAATGGTAATAGGAACATACATATTGATAATTACCTTAAATGTAAATGGATTAAATGCTCCAACCAAAAGACACAGACTGGCTGAATGGACACAAAAACAAGACCCGTATATATGCTGTCTACAAGACACCCACTTCAGACCTAGGGACACATACAAACTGAAAGTGAGGGGACGGAAAAAGATATTCCATGCAAATGAAAACCAAAAGAAAGCTGGAGTAGCAATTCTCATATCGAACAAAATAGACTTTAAAATAAAGACTAATACAAGAGACAAAGAAAGACACTACATAATGATCAAGGGGTCAATCCAGGAAGAAGATATAATAATTGTAAATATTTCGGCATCCAACATAGGAGCACCTCAATACATAAGGCAAATGCTAACAGCCATAAAAAGGGAAATTGACAGTAACACAATAATAGTAGGGGACTTTAACACCCCACTTTCACCAATGGACAGATCATCCAGGATGAAAATAAATAAGGAAACACAAGCTTTAAATGACACATTAAACAAGATAGACTTAACTGATATTTACAGGACATTCCATCCAAAAACAACAGAATACACTTTCTTCTCAAGTGCTCATGGAACATTCTCTAGGATAGGTCATATCTTGGGTCACAAATCAAGCCTTGGTAAATTTAAGAAAGTTGAAAGCATATCGATTATCTTTTCTGACCACCAACACTATGAGACTAGATATCAATTACAGAAAAAAAACTAAAAAAATACAAACGTTGGCTTCCCTGGTGGCGCAGTGGTTGAGAGTCCGCCTGCCGATGCAGGGGACATGGGGTCGGGCCCTGGTCCGGGAAGATCCCACATGCCACGGAGCGGCTGGGCCCGTGAGCCATGGCCGCTGAGCCTGTGCATCCGGAGCCTGTGCTCTGCAACAGGAGAGGCCACAACAGTGAGAGGCCTGCATACCGCAAAAAAAAAAAAAAAAAAAATATATATATATATATATATATACATACATACATATACACACACAAACGTGGAGGCTAAACAGTACGCTACTAAATAACCAAGAGATTACTGAAAAAAATCAAAGAGGAAATAAAAAAAATACCAAGAAACAAATGACAATGAACATACGACGACCCAAAGCCTATGGGATGCAGTAAAAGCAGTTCTAAGACGGAAGTTTATAGCAATACAATCCTACCTCAAGAAACAAGAATACAGAAAGAAGAACAAAAAAACCCCAAAGTTAGCAGAAGGAAAGAAGTCATAACGATCAGATCAGAAATAAATGAAAAAGAAATGAAGGAAACAACAGCAAAGATCAATAAAACTAAAAGCTGGTTCTTTGAGAAGATAAACAAAATTGATAAACCATTAGCCAGACTCATCAAGAAAAAAAGGGAGAAGACTCAAATCAATAAAATTAGAAATGAAAAAGGACAAGTAACAACTGACACTGCAGAAATATGAAAGATCATGAGAGATTACTACAAGCAACTCTATGCCAATAAAATGGACAACCTGGAAGTAATGGACACATTCTTAGAAAAGCACAACCTTCTGAGTCTGAACCAGGAAGAAGTAGAAAATATAAACAGACCAATCACAAGCACTGAAATTCAAACAAAAGCCCAGGACCAGATGGCTTCACAGGCGAATTCTATTAACACCCATCCTTCTCAAACTCTTCCAAAATATAGTAGAGGGAAGAACACTCTCAAACTCATTCTACGAGGCCACCATCACCCTGATACCAAAACCAGACAAAGACGTCACGAAGAAAAAAACTATATTCATCTCTGATGAATATAGATGCAAAAATCCTCAACAAAATACTAGCAAACAGAATCCAACAGCACATTAAAAGGATCATGCACCATGATCAAGTGGGGTTTATCCCAGGAATGCAAGGATTCTTCAGTATACACAAATCAATCAATGTGATACACCATATTAACAAACTGAAGGATAAAAACAATATGATAGGGCTTCCCTGGCGGCGCAGTGGTTGAGAGTCCGCCAGCCGATGCAGGGGACATGGGTTCGTGCCCTGGTCCGGGAGGATCCCACATGCCGCGGAGCGGCTGGGCCCGTGAGCCATGGCCGCTGAGCCTGCGCATCCAGAGCCTGTGCTCCACAACGGGAGAGGCCACAACAGTGAGAGGCCCACGTACCGCAAAAAAAAAAAAAAAGATAATCTCAACAGATGCAGAAAAAGCTTTCAACAAAATTCAACACCTATTTTTGATAAAACTTTCCAGAAAGTAGGCATAGAGGTAACCTACCTCAACATAATAAAGGCCATATATGACAAACCCACAGCCAACATCAGCCTCAATGGTGAAAAACTAAAACCACTTCCTCTAAGATCAGGAACAAGACAAGGTTGCCCACTCTCACCACTATTATTCAACATAGTTTTGGAAGCTTTAGCCATAGCATTCAGAGAAGAAAAAGAAATAATACAAACCCAAATCAGAAAAGAAGAAGTAAAACTGTCACTGTTTGCAGATGACATGATACTATACACAGAGAATCCTAAAGAAGCTACCAGAAAACTACTAGAGTTAATCAATGAATTTGGTAAAGTAGCAGGATACAAAATTAATGCACAAAAATCTCTTGTATTCCTGTACACTGATGATGAAAAATCTGAAAAAGAAATTAAGGAAACACTCCCATTTACCACTGCAACAAAAAAGAGTAAAATACTTAGGAATAAACCTACCTAAGGACACAAAAGACCTGTATGCAGAAAACTAAGACACTGATGAAAGAAATTAAAGACGATACAAAGAGATGGAGAGATATACCATGTTCTTGGATTGGAAGAATCAACACTGTGAAAATGACTATACTACCCAAAGCAATCTACAGATTCAATGCAATCCCTATCAAACTACCAATGGCATTTTTCACAGAACTAGAACAAAAAATTTCACAATTTGTATGGAAACACAAAAGACCCTTAATAGCCAAAGCAATCTTGAGAAAGAAAAACGGAGCTGGAGGAATCAGGCTCCCAGACTTCAGACTACACTACAAAAGCTACAGTAAACAAGGCAGTATGGTACTGGCACAAAAACAGAAATATAGATCAATGGAACAGGATAGAAAGCCCAGAGATAAACCCATGCACATATTGTCACCTTATCTTTGATAAAGAAGGCAAGAATATACAATGGAGAAAAGACAGCCTCTTCAATAAGTGGTGCTGGGAAAACTGGACAGCTACATGTACAAGAATGATATTAGAACACTCCCTAACACTGTACACAAAAATAAACTCAAAATGGACTGAAGACCTAAATGTAAGGCCAGCGCTTCCCTGGTGGTGCAGTGGTTAAGAATCCGCCTGCCAATGCAGGGGACACGGGTTCGAGCCCTGGTCTGGGAAGATCCCACATGGAACAGAGCAACTAAGCCCATGCGCCACAACTACTGAACCTGCGCTCTAGAGCCCGCATGGTACAACTACTGAAGCCCGCGAGCCTAGAGCCTGTGCTCCACAACAAGAGAAGCCACCACAATGAGAAGCCCATGCACCGCAATGAAGAGCAGCCCCTGCTCACCGCAACTAGAGAAAGCCCGCGCACAGCCACAAAGACCCAACTCAGACAATAAATAAATAAATAAATTTACTTAAAAAAAATAATAAATGTAAGGCCAGACACTATAAAACTCTTAGAGTAAAACATAGGCAGAACGCTCTATGACATAAATCACAGCAAGATCATTTTTGACCCACCTCCTACAAAAATGGAAATAAAAACAAGAATAAACAAATGGGACCTAATGAAACTTAAAAGCTTTTGTACAGCAAAGGAAACCATAAACAACATGAAGGGATAAAATATTCGTAAATGAAGCAACTGACAAAGGATTAATCTCCAAAACATACAAGCAGCTCATGCAGCTCAATATCAAAAAAACAAACAACCCAATCCAAAAATGGGCAGAAGACCTCGTTTCTCCAAAGAAGATATACATATTCCCAGCAAACACATGAAAGGATGCTCAACATCACTAATCATTAGAGAAATGCAAATCAAAACTACAATGAGGTATCACCTCATACCAGTCAGAATGGCCACCATCAAAAAATCTACAAACAATAAATGCTGGAGAGGGCGTGGAGAAAAGGGAACCCTCTTGCACTGCTGGTGGGAATGTAAATTGATACAGCCACTATGGAGAACAGTATGGAGGTTCCTTAAAAAACTAAAAATAGGGGCTTCCCTGGTGGCGCAGTGGTTGATAGTCCGCCTGCCAATGCAGGGGACACAGGTTCGTGCCCCGGTTCGGGAAGATCCCACATGCCGCGGAGCGGCTGGGCCCGTGAGCCATGGCTCCTAGGCCTGCGCATCCAGAGCCTGTGCTCTGCAACGGGAGAGGCCACAACAGTGAGAGGCCCGCGTACCGCCAAAAAGAAAAAAAAAAAAAAAAAAACCCAAAAAAACTAAAAATAGAACTACCATATGACCCAGCAATCTCACTACTGGGCATATACCCTGAGAAAACCATAATTCAAAAAGAGATATGTATCACAATATTCACTGCAGTAGTATTTACAATAGCCAAGATATGGAAGCAACCTAAGTGGCCATCGACAGATGAATGGATAAGGAAGATTGGCACATATATACAATGGAATATTACTCAGCCATATAAAGAAACGAAATTGAGTTATTTGTAGTGAGGTGGATGGACCTAGAGTCTGTCATACAGAGTGAAGTAAGTCAGAAAGAGAAAAACAAATACCGTATGCTAACGCATATATATGGAATCTTTAAAAAAATGGTTCTGATGAACCTAGGGGCAGGACAGGAATAAAGACGCAGACATAGAAGTTGGACTTGAGGACATGGGGAGGGGGAAGGGTAAGCTGGGACGAAGTGAGAGAGTGGCATGGACATATATACACTACCAAACGTAAAATAGATAGCTAGTGGGAAGCAGCCGCATAGCACAGGGAGATCAGCTCGGTGCTCTGTGACCCCCTAGAGGGGTGGGATAGGGAGGGTGGGAGGGAGATGCAAGAGGGAGGAGATATGGGGATATATGTATATGTATAGCTGATTCACTTTGTTATAAAGCAGAAGTTAACACACCATTGTAAAGCAATTATACTCCAATAAAGATGTTAAAAAAATTTTAAACAAAAGGCCAGGTAAGTGCCCATCTGGTCGCAGCAGCAGCTGATGTATGCCTGCAGCAGAAAACACTAATGCCAGCTAAGTACTGGAGCAGGAGATGAATAAGACCGTTTCTGCATACTTAAAGCATGTGCTTTGCAGAACTCATTTGTTAAGTCTTAACAGTTTATGTTGCCAAAATAAACAGACTGGTAACATATCTTAAGAGGAACAGCATCCTCTGACCCCACCGCTCAGAAGGGAGCAGCAGGGCATTTCTAAGAACTCTCTCTGTTGTTCCCTAGCACATATACAATGCATGCTTATCACGGTTTAATCATTCAGATACAGAAAAGTACAAATAAAATGGAAAAGCCTTATAAGCCTTTTACTAGTGGAAGAGCACTCCATAATTCCTCCCATAGAGCCCTGACATTAGACAAAAGAGAAGATCACAGCGGACCATCAGAGCCCCTACTCACTGGACGCTGGTTTAAAGTAAGAACTGCAAACTTGTACAGGGCGTCTGTTCCACTTGGAAACCAGTACAAGGAACTCATCAGGCAAAGCGTGAGAAATCTGGCTGATGACAATGGGCAGCCAAATCTTTCCGTCTCATCACAGAGAACTGAAACCAGGCCGAGTGGTTTTTCCTAATACCTTGGCCCTGCTCCATAGCCCCTCTGGCCAAGACCCAGCCGCCAAGCCGGAGCACGTGCCCCAGGATGACGAGGGCCCAAGCCAGACACTCTGCTCGTGGCTGGGGTGCCTCGGGCCTGCTGCCAGGAGGGCTTTGGAGAGGGGCGCAGAGCTTAGGAGGCTACTGGACTCCACTTTCCCCCAGTTGGGAACGGAGGGTGGAGAAGGTAACCAAAACGTGCTATCAGCACTGACATGTCAACGCCCAAAATTAACCTGCGAGCGTACTGGGGGTGAACCTGCAGCTCTTCAGCCGCAGAAAGAAATCTGCTTTTGCGTCTGGTGACTATTTGGACATATAGAAACAGCAGTTCATGTTGCCTCTGGACATGCTGGCAAATGAAGCCCGGGAAAGACAGCCTTCAGTATGTGGTCTGCTCCGCCTTTTAACAATGACGTGGACTTCAGATTAAAATCTAACATCACCGTACGATTCCAACTATACGACATTTTGGAAAAGGCCAAACTATGGAGACAATAAAAGGATCCGTGGTTGCCAGGGGCTGGGTGGGGGCATGAAGAGCAGAGCTCAGAGGATTTTCAGGGCAGTGACACTAGCCTGCATGAGACTGTAATGGTGGCTACACATCCCTGCACATTCGTCCAAACCCGTAGAGTGTACAACACAAAGAGTGAACTCTGATGTAGACCATGGGCTCGGGATGATGATGGCCTCGGTGCAGGTTCATCAGGTGTAACACATGCACTCTCTGGTAGGGATGCTGATGGTGGGGGGCTGGGTGTACTGGGGCAGGGGTGGGAACTCTGTATTTTCACTCGAGTTTGCTGTGAATCTAAAACTGCTCTAAAAAAATTAAGTGTGTGCATGTGTCCTTAACATTAGATACTGTAAAAGTATACATGATAAATCCTGTGCTAGAGTAGTTCTAATATCTGTTATGCTGCAAAGAACTCCTACAGCTTTTTTTCTACAAACAGCAAATAACCAACGTGACAACTCCAAATCATTTCCATGAAACTGGAAAGCTCTTTCTTTGAACTTGAGTGCTATCTTCACATGTAAACATAAGTTACATGAGTCAGTTAAGAAAAGCATTATGATTCACAGGGACGTCCCTGGTGGCGCAGTGGTTAAGAGTCCGCCTGCCAATGCAGGGGACACGGGTTCGAGCCCTGGTCCTGGAAGATTCCACATGCCATGGAGCAACTAAGCCCGTGCGCCACAACTACGGAGCCTGTGCTCTAGAGCCCGTGAGCCACAACTACTGAGCCCACAAGCCACAACTACTGAAGCCCGTGCGCCTAGAGCCCGTGCTCTGCAACAAGAGAAGCCACCGCAATGAGAACCCTGCGCACCACAACGAACAGTAGCCCCCACTCGCCGCAACTAGAGAAAGCCCATGCACAGCAACGAGGACTCAACACAGCCAAAAAAGAAAAATTTATTTATTAACAAAAAGGAAAAGCATTATGATTCATAGACATACAAATTGCAATAAGGTGGGTGTGGGCCATTAGTTCTCACACATGGAATGTTTCATTTCTGAGGAATAACCCTGTTTAACTCTGTTCCCTATTTCGAGCCTGGGGCTGGCTCTACTGCTCTCCTAAGGACTTGGTAGCGAAAGCAAAGTGACAATCAGAGGTCGCAGAGGGTGGGAAAGGAGCCCACGGCACTGGCCAGGGGTTCCCTGGCAGCGCTGATCTGCAAACATGATACAAAATCAACTGGCAGAAATAAGTCTGCACAACGTAAACCGTGCTTATAACAACAGAGGGGGAAACTCCAGGTAAACGAAGGCGGGAAAGGTCCTATCAATATACTGTTTCTTTATCTGCACGGCTGGCACACAGTTGTTCATTTTCTTATTCTTTACAAATGTTTATATATATATATAAAGCTTTTACTTTACGTGAACAGAATATTCCACAGTAAGTTTAAAATTTACAGGCATTGCCATAACCCCCAAGTCCAATGACAGGTCAAATAATACATGTACTGCACGGTGTAAAACAATAAGAAAGGGCATATGAAAGATTAAAGGCTGAATTATAATAGTTTATGCTGCTACTCATCTGCTATAAATACCCTTTCCTAGTGTAGCATCATATAAAGCAACAACGGCAATACGGAGAAAAATCGCAGAAATGTCACAAACAGATCACGAGCTCTCCATTTGAAAAAGAATTTAGAAGTCTTTGAATGTCAAATGCAAAAGAAATTAATTCATTCTCTCATTTTTTTTCCCTAGCCGGTCCCTACAGCACAGAATTAATTTGACTCCAGACTACCTATGCAGCTGACAGTATTCCTGGCTTCTGAAATCCCCCAAGAGAAATTGATTTAGTGGACAAGCACTGCAGCTGTTAGAAGAATCCTATAAATAGATCACTTAAAAAAAAATCGACTCCCCACAAAAACACCAAGAGTCCGAGGTGTAATTTTCAGAGAGTTCTTAAATGTTACACTCCTAGATTAACATAACTTTTTCCTTCTGGAAACATATATGTATTTCCAAATTCTTAATGCTAAAGAACGTATATTCATCAAACACAGTCCCTGCCACATGTAGATGATGGGTAAATATTCACGGAACTGAAATGACCCAGCAGTACTCCCAAGGGGCCGGCACTGCTGGGACTCACCTGCCTTACCCGAGGTAGGAGGCCATCTCTTCTTCCACCTCATTCTAGCGTCCATTTTCAAAACCCTGGCCCATTAGATCTGGTTATGTTTTTAATGCTAGTCTTGTAAGCAATACAAAGGTTACTATATGAAACCACAGTTATGACAATAAATAAGCTTTAATCTAAATCCACTACATTCTATCTCAAGTGCAAGAATTCTGTAAAACCAACATTGGTTCTGTGCTAGGACTGGAAGCAGACTGAAAAATCAGGGCTGACTCATATACAAGTTAGGAAACACTGCATGGCAAAATTACGATCCAACCAGAATTAAATGAAACATGGAAATTATTTTAAGGATTTCTTTTAATAAGAATCTGTATTTTAAGTTGTAATAGTAACCAATTTTCTTTCAAATATCCTGAACAGAGGTAAAGCCACTGTTAGGATTTAAAAAAAGCATACTTCAAATGTTCAAGGTTACTCATGCATCTCATTTAATTCTTCTCTGATCAACAAGCAGAGGAAATGAGTGCACACAGTGCAGCTGGACAGCTGTGTCGCCCTCCGGACTATCATCCATTCATTCCTCCCTGGCCAGCAGAATGCTGGGTAGGGAGGTTGGCACAGCTTCTCAAACCATCCCTTCCCCCGGGAGTTAAGGTGCAGGGTCGACCACACATTTGTGTTGTACTGACATCACCATTCCAGATGGTAAGTTATTCCCTCTTCTCCCTGAAATACCCCCCAAATTCCTGCTTCTCACCTCTCCATTTGTAACTTGGCTTCAATGCATTTCTTTCACCACACCTCCTCTCCACAGAGTAATTATCCATAGAGCTGGAGAAACTAGATTTTGAGTTAAGAATGCTGAACTTTAAATGCACTCACTCACCTAAGGAACTGCAAAATTATTTTACTGCATTACATTCTATAATGGACTTCCCAACAACTTTATCAAGATTCTTCCTCTGCCTTGTCCTGCTGGTCTTGAGGTTAGGGAACAAATGTACTAAAATTAAATGTGAAGTTCTTCCTTTGTGAAGTTTACTACCATCACCTCCCACCTCCTTTACATATCCAACCCACAGCCCCCACGCACACGTACACACACACACACACACACACACACGCACACACACACACACACTTCAAAGTTTAAGGACCATGATGGTTGCTCTGTTCAGTTAACATGTTATGTGGCTTCTGGCTGATGAACCTACTGGGGGCTGAACTTAACAGACAAAAGAAACCAAGAAACAAATGAGAGTCTAGAGCTCAAGCCATATTCTCTTAAAATTTCACTCAATCAATTCAAATGCATATACTAGTATTATAAACATTTTATAAAATAGTTGACATAATAATATGAACAATTATTTGGTTAGGATTTTAATTTTTAAGGCAATAATTTCATCTTATAATCCATCTCACCTCTCCAGCCTAGCAATAGACAAAACTTTGATTTCTCGGGTGCAATGAAAAAATTCTTGGCTTCAGGAAGCCTCAAGTAACACCAAGAAATTTTAACAGCCAACAGAATAAAGTGGCTGAAGACTGGAGTTGCTCTTTTTGAGCAGAGACTTTCAGTTCACTGCAAGTTGAGGGCAGTCATAAGTAATAGCCTCTCTTCATACACACACTACAGCCACCAAACAAGGACATAGTTCAAGAATACATGTTAGTATCAAGAATTTTTCTTCCCATGAAGTTGCTTTTTTTTCTTCTTGCTACAGCAACATAACCACCATCTAAGACATGAGTTCCTAAAACAAGAAACAATCTATATGTATTCCTAAATAAATACAGTTTTGAAAAAATACCACAGTAAAACAAAAGTGTATTGCTGGGTACCATGATGTTCATTGCAGCACTATTCACAATAGGCAGGACATGGAAGCAACCTAAGTGGCCATCGACAGATGAATGGATAAAGAAGATGTCGCACATATACACAATGGAATATTACTCAGCAATAAAAAGAAACGAAATTGAGTTATTTGTAGTGAGGTGGATGGACCTAGAGTCTGTCATACAGAGTGAAGTAAGTCAGAGAGAGAAAAACAAGTACCGTATGCTAACACATACATATGGAATCTAAAAAAAAAAAAAGGTTCTAATGAACCTAGGGGCAAGACAGGAATAAAGACGCAGACGTAGAGAATGGACTTGAGGACACGGGGAGGGGGAAGGGTAAGCTGAGACGAAGTGAGAGAGTGGCATGGACATATATACACTACCAAACGTAAAACAGATAGCTAGTGGGAAGCAGCCGCATAGCACAGGGAGATCAGCTTGGTGCTGTGACCACCTAGAGGGGTGGGATAGGGAGGGTGGGAGGGAGACGCAAGTGGGAGGAGCTATGGGGATGTGTGTATATGTATAGCTGATTCACTTTGTTATAACGCAGAAGCTAACACACCACTGTAAAGCAATTATGCTCCAATAAAGATGTTAATAAATAAACACATTTTAAAAATTAAAAAATAAAAATAAAACCTTCCTGCCTGAGCACAACTAAAAAAAAAAAGTGTTTTGCGGAACCTGTTTTCCTATTGGGAAAATAAACTCTTTCAATATTAAAGAAAAACAAAACATTTCACAAGATTAAAATTGTTTTTAAAAACCTAATATTAAAATTATTGATTTGGGGCTTTCCTGGTGGCACAGTGGTTAAGAATCTGCCTGCCAACGCAGAGGACACGGGTTCGAGCCCTGGTCTGGGAAGATCCCACACTCCATGGAGCAACTAAGCCCATGTGCCACAACTACTGAGCCCACGTGCTGCAATTACTGAAGCCCATGCTCCACCACAAGAGAAGCCACTGCAATGAGAAGCCCACGCACAGCAATGAAGACCCAACACAGCCAAAAGTAAATAAATAAATAAATTTGTATTTTAAAAAAAAGATATAATTTGAGAGCAAATCACAAAAGACAACATTTTTTAAAATAAGCAAATAGGGCTTCCCTGGTGGCGCAGTGGTTGAGAGTCCGCCTGCCGATGCAGGGGACACGGCTTTGTGCCGGTCCGGGAAGATCCCACATGCTGCGGAGCGGCTGGGCCCGTGAGCCATGGCCTCTGAGCCTGCGCGTCCGGAGCCTGTGCTCCGCAGCGGGAGAGGCCACAACAGTGAGAGGCCCGTGTACCGCAAAAAAAAAAAAAAAAAAAAAAAAGTAAAAAAGTAAATAAACAAACAAAATTACTGATTTGCATGAAACAACAAAACTCAAGAACTGGTCTTACTCCTAGGACAGTACACATAATACAGGCTGTTAGTAAAGCCCATTATAAAGGTTCATTTGTATCATTATAATTCCACATTTTATTGTGCACACCGTAGGGGCACTTTCACATTGTTAATCCACCCCACGAGACATCAGAAGAGACCAGTATCCTAACTACACCCCAAGGAAACATGCTCACAGAAGGTGAAGCAACCTGCCAAGGCCCTGCAGCTGAGGACTACTTCTGGCTCACACCGCAGTGTCTCCCTCAAAAGTTCATGATCTTTCTCACCACGCTGACTCCCCAAAGCAGTTTTTTTAAATATGCCTCAACTTTTCGATTTTTACATATAAGCTCATTTCTTTATACCTTTTGCCATCTCAGGTCAACAACTATGTATTGTGCACGAGGTGCCCTGGCCTGCGTCCCAGAAGCTCCACTGCGGCCGGCTGGGTCTGTCCCTGCACCTCGCCGCCCACTCCCCAGGCCCCGCCCCCAACTCACACAGCCAGAGTGAAAACCCCACGCGGCTGAGATACATTTAGGATTCGCTTAGTCTTCTGGTAACTCATCATGCAGGGACCCCCGTCAGCCCTCAACTTCACCAACCCTCGCCAATCTGACTGCTATGAGTCATGCAAAAGCATCAGACAAATCTATTCCCTCTGTCTCTTTCAATGGGTAACCAATTGTTTCTAACATCATTTTTTAAACGTCATAAACAGATTAAAAGAAATCGACCGATTAAAAGAAAGGAAAAGAAATAGCCCTTTTCCCGAATGAAGCCCATTAGGTACAGTGCACGCCTCCCTGTGAAGCACAATTAAACATCTACTCTCTGAAAGCGCATCCAGGCTCCCTGTGTCCCAATACTTCTAGGTCAAACCTCAGCAGAAAAATTGTTTTCCAAGTTGTTAGTCCCCTAGGCAAAATAAATAAATTCTAAACCTCAAATCTGCAAGCCAAGAATGTTACAAATCTTCCAGCAATTCCTCGAGAAGCATCCTTAACCCACAAACTATAATAAAAGGCAGCTGTGTTTCTAAACATGTGATCAACGTGCCATTTAACCAAGGGGGAGGGGGTGGGGGAAAGGGGGATGTTACGTGAAACCCGATTCAGAATTTGTGATCATTTGAAAAGAGTTTGAGTACAGCTTAAATACTTGAAATTTCCCTATGTTTCCATGCTTAGTACATAATTTTTCTCCCTAGAAATTCAGACCTCACATGGAGGCCCGTAAACTTCTATTCCTCCATGACCGACACTTTCCAACACATAAGTAACTTCCTGGCCTGGCTCCTTTCCTGTCAAACCACTGGGGCGCCCACCGTTGTGAACAGTCACTCCCGAGGTCTTCATGCTCTGACACCTCTGAAGGGGCGCAAATCACTCCCACGCATGTTGCCAAACCCCCAACAAAACCACCGCTCTGACTGAACATGAAATTCTATCAGAGGTCTACAAATATTCTTTTTACCCTTACAATCTTTGAAAAGAATCTGCATTTCATTAAAAAAAATTAGTTTCAACAATTTAATAACTACTTGGTAGGGAAAAAATCAATTACTTCCCAAGATTAACATATTTATTCCCAGTAACTGTTACAAACACAGCTGTGTTGTCAAGGAGCTTAGTACGAGTTTTCCAAATTAAATATAAAATGTGGAAGATAAGCATTTAAGAATCTGTACCAAAAAACATCTTTACTACAGTAGTTGGTCTTAATTTTAATGCAAATTAAAATTTACCAAGATATATTATTAAAACCATAAAAAACACCAAAAAAAATTAATCAAAATAAGCAGGGTTACAATTATTTGAACCAAATTATATTTACATAATTTCCAGATAAGCCCAAAATTTTTAAATTCTCATAAAACACTTAAAATTATACACAATCACAACCATACCATAAAGTTCCTAGCGCCCCTTGAACTTAAAGAGTTTATTATTAAAATGGCTTTCAACATAGTTTTTAATAAAAACATTCCATTCCATTTCCTACTTTCAGGTACTAAGTTATCTCAACTTAAAATCTTGAGACCAGGGGCTTCCCTGGTGGCACAGTGGTTAAGGATCCACTTGCCAATGCAGGGGACTTAGGGTCGAGCCCTGGTCCAAGAGGATCCCACATGCTGCAAAGCAAATAAGCCCGTGTGCCACAACTACTGAGCCTGAGCTCTAGAGCCCTCAAGCCACAACTACTGAGTCCGTGCGCCTAGAGCCCGTGCTCCTCAACAAGAGAAGCCACCGCAATGAGAAGCCCGCGCACCGCGACACAGAGTAGCCCCCGCTCGCCGCAACTAGAGAAAGCCTGCGCGCAGCAACTAAGACCCAACGCAGCCAAAAATTAAAAATAAATAAATAAATAAATAAATAAAATAAAATCTTGAGACAAATAAAATTGAGTCTACTAAAGTGATTTTCCACAAATTTTTAAAAAGTCATGTTCCCACGCACAGATTGCCAAATGATTTGCACATATAAACAAACACGCACTCCTTTAAAACAATCAGTGGCCACGAGACACGCTTCAGAGGCACAGCAGGTCCCCCTGCGAGACCGCGCGGGTTCAGTCGGGGCCACTCACCACCTCCTCCAGTGCAGCACTGCGCCCGAAAGAGCACGTGAGGTGTGTCAGGCAGCTCACAAAGGACGAGAAGAGCTCGCTTGGAATGGCGGTTAAGACGTTGCGAGGGAACACGGTTATCAGGTTGCTGATGATGCTGGAGATGCCCACAGCTTCAGAATCTTCTATCTCAATTCTACAACCCAAGGCATGAGCATCAGCGTTAAGTGGAACAGAGGTAACTCGTTTCCACACATGCACCCATTCATTTTCAAAGGCACGTCTCTGTGAACTCATTTCAAAGGACACATACAACTCTACTCTAAAATATAAAAGCAGGGGGATCGCTAGTTTCTTTTTTCCTCCACTGTTAATCATGAAGAAGAACGGAAGCTCCTTTTTGGTTCTAAGGCCCAGGATACCTACCCATTGATGGTATTCAGTAAGCCCTCAATGAAGTGTGCGAGATAATCCACTTGGGACCCTTCGTCGGGGAAGATGGGTCCGTGAAGAGAAGCTAACTGGGCGAGGCACTGCAGGGAGTCTTGTGCCATGTCGGAATCTTCTCTGATTTTTCGATGTACCTGTTAGAAAGAATCGCTAATCCATAAACATAAATTCTTCTTTTGTAAGGGTCACATGTCTATCGCGCCAAATGAGGTGAGAGAAAAATTCACTGTAGCTGAGCATTTCTAGAAAACTAATTCCCGAGTTAAACTAAATTTGAAAATTGTCCCTCAGTCCATTTTATGTTATAGGCCATGATTTTAAACACACCAATTAATTGTCAGTGGAGAGCTACCTACATTTTGAAAACTGAACTGTCCCCAGCGTGTTATGACAAAGAGAGAAACAGATGCCGGCCAGTCAGACATACAGCTTCTTCTAAAAACAGCAGCAACGACAGTCATCTGTATTATGCTAACTATGCCTCGCTGCAGCTTCTTACTAAAGTTAGCAAAGTTCGGGCAAGAGCATATAGATGCTGCTTCGCTGGAAGCAGGCAGTTACACACTCGCAAAACCAACATGCCCCTCAATCCCTAGAAATTCACTCATTCAAACAATATATTAACATGGTCTTTCATCAACTCTGATATTGCCTACAATTTATTTGAATCTCATTTTATCCTATATCAGTGCTATTAATAAATTTTCTAAATGTTTAAATTTTACTTAAATTATATTTAAATTCACTTTAAACCTCACGTAGAATTTATTTCAATACTGCAATACTGAAGTGAAACACCTGGCATACAGTGTTCTGATGAAGGAAACACTCCCAAAATATTGCTCCCTAATTTTACAGTGTCATTAATATTCTCAGACTTACATAATTAAAACAGACAAGGATAATATTTTGAGCAGAGAAATCACAGGTAATTGTTATCTTAATCCACCACATTTACTGTGGCCACTTTCTACTTTCCACAAGGATTTGACTTTTCCAGCCCCTTTCCCTACACAAATCTCTGTGCTTTCTGAGTGTCACACAATTTAAACAGTTATTCTCTACCTGTGTCAGGTTATTTCACTCTGACTCTGCAAATCATTTATAAATTACTTGAAGTTAGGATGCTTCCCAACTATTCACTGGTACAGTGCGGGGACACAGTGAATACTCATAAACCCTTAATTCACTGGTTGATTCCATTAATCTTTAATTCCTGAACTTCTTAAGGTTCTAAGAAATTTAAAATATTAAAAACTCACTGTTAAGTTACAAAGATAATTTATCTACTGACATGCTGAAAGGGGTTTAGAAAAGGGGTTGTCAAACCACAGCCCACAGGCCAGACCTGGCCTCCTGCCTGCTTTTGTGTGGCCTGTGAGGTAAGAATGGTTTTTACCTTTTTATGTGGTTGAGAAAAACAAAACCAAAGAATAATATTTCAAGACATGTGAAAATTATACAAAATTCACGTTTTAACAGCCATCAGTGAAGTTTTGCTGTAACTTCTTGTACTGGGAGGGCAGAGCTGAGGCTGCCCCAGAGAACTAATGACCTGCAAAGCCTAATATTCTACCCAGCCAATCCCTGGTCTAGAACAACACAAGTGTTTTTCAAAATACATTCTAAGTTTTATATATAGTAAATTTAAAGCACAATCACAAATCCATATATCCATTCTATTCAAGAACTTCTGAACACAGCTTATTCTGAAGTTCCTTATCTGAAAACTGTAACTACATTTCTGTCACCGTGTTTTTTTAACCTTATCAACATTTAAACATGACAGAGACAACGCAACCTGGGACCACAGAGGGCTGCTTCTCCACCCACACAGCCAAATGGTTGCTCGATCCTGGTCCAGACATGAGGAAGCAAAAGAAACAGCCAACATGGATTATGTAATTAAATAAAATGAAAATAAGAAACTGTCCTCAGAGCCTGACTTTACTGGGCATACTTATGCTTCCTAAAATATGAACCACATAAAACATAAATCAATGGTTGATTCTTATGTAACATGGTAGATTCTTGCTCTTCTTCCATTACAAAAGAATTCTACCATATCTGAACTATGTTACACGAATTAAAACCTGAATTCACCACCTGAATAGGGAAAAGCAGAGGGATAAAGAAAAGCAAAGTCTAGCGGAAGACCCAGGGAGGTGACTGGAGAAGCAAGACAAGAAATACGGACAAGAAATAAAGAAAAGTACGTTAGTAAGACGCTGAGTTCTATGGGAACACACTGAATCCAAGACGACTTTGGGCATCCAAGTTAAAGCGCCCAGCGCGACGATTACGAGGCTCTGGGACACAGGAGCAGCCTGTGCTGAATACAGACGAGGAGTCCTTGGTGCACAAGTGGCGCTCGGTGAGCTACGAGTGGAAAAAGAAGCCCAAGGAACACGTACACAGTCAGCAAAGCTGAGAACTGAGATAGGAACACCAGTATTTATCCAACGAGCAGAGTAAGGAGAGTCCATAAATGAGATCAGGAAGAATATGTCAAAAAGGAAAAACTAAGGAGAGTGGTTTCTCCAACACCTAATGGAAAAAAGAAAACTGGAGAAGTCTGTCAACTTGCAGGGAGCAGAAGGCCATCTAAGGTCTCCTGAACCCAGACGGGTCACATCTGGGTCTCGAGGCCACGACATAGTACACGTAAGTGCAGTGATTCAAATCTAGAGAAAAAGTGACATGCAGTGGAAAACTGCTTCAAAGAGGCAATGAATTCACATAATTGAAGATAAACTTAAAAAAAAACCTGAATGAAATAAAAAGATTAGTCACTGACATTTTTCTAACAAATAACAAAATTAAAATTGTTCATAAAGTGCATACATGAAAGTAATAGGCCACAAACACAAAACTGTTAAAATCACAAGGTGAAAGGGGTTAACTTTCAGCTGCAGAAGTTATCTGCATGTGGAGGCTCCCAGCTGACAGGAGCAGCTGTCTACTGCGTCCAGACAGCTGTTCAGACAGGGGAGCTGTTTCCAGCACTGCCAGGAAGTTTTTCACCTTTGCAAAAACTGCTGGAATGGTATCCAATTTCAGTCAAATGAATAACACAGAGAACTGAACTTGGATACACATCAAAACAATTTCTGCCAGAGGCAGGCAACAGAATGTTAAAATGTAGTTACAATATCTTTGATACTGATAACGTTTCTAGCCATCATTTCTCGGATTTAAAGAAGAAAATGCAAGGTAATGCTCCGTCTGAACATTTCTATAGAAAAATATTTTTATGTACACCTAGGGGTGAAATTTGTAAGGCTAGTGAATAGTACCTTTAAAACACATGAAAAGGTAAACTATAATTAATGGTTAGGATTTAGCAAAATAGCTTTCTTTTTTCTTTTTAATTGGTCTTTATTTGGACTTTTGCCCCAGTCATTATACCTAACGAACTTGTATGCTTGCCCTACATCTGCAAACCTGTATCCAAAACACACACACACACACACACACACACACACACACACACACGTATTTTCCATATTTTCTCCAGCTTTTGACTATTACATTGGGGGCCCTCTTGGGCAAACATGGGAGCACATTCCTAACTTCTTGATATTTAGTAAACAATAAACAGGACCACTGAAAGTTACAGCTGAAAGAAACTGTGATTCAGTAACACTAACTAACCCATGGCTGCTAATCAGTACGCAAAAAGTGTACTGCTGGGCCTCCCTGGTGGCGCAGTGGTTGAGAGTCCGCCTGCCGATGCAGGGGACACGGGTTCGTGCCCCGATCCCGGAGGATCCCACATGCCGCGGAGCGGCTGGGCCCGCGAGCCATGGCCGCGGGGCCTGTGTGTCCGGAGCCTGTGCTCCGCAACGGGAGAGGCCACAGCAGTGAGAGGCCCGCGTACAGCAAAAAAAAAAAAAAAAAAAGTGTACTGCTCTAGAATAGCACTTCTCAAAGTGTGGCCCAGGGATTCCGAAAGGTTCCTGACACCCTGTCAGATTGTCTGTAAGGTCAAAACTACTCTCATAACGCCACTAAGGCAGTGTTTGCCTTTTCCACTCCTACCGTCACACACCCATGCTCTACGTGACTGTAACACTGCAGCTGAGCAAGCGCAGCAGCAGGTGAGAGGGCCTGGCTCTTCTGTGACGCCAGACACTGGAGAGGTCTGCAAAAAGGTCAACAATGCCACTCTTCTCACTAAACTTTTTGTCTGCTTGTTTTAAAAAACATAGCTATTTGTTCACTGAAATGTTATTTATGTTAATATGTAGTGGTTTGGTATTGCTATTTTTAAGTGAATTAACAAATTATTTTTTAAAGTTCTCAGTTTGAATTTTTAACATGGTAAACACTAATAGCTATGACCCACATAACAAAAGCTCTTCGGGGTCCTCGATGATTTTTAAGAGTGTAAAGAGGTCCTGAGACCAAAAAGCTTGAGCTCTACGACGTTAAACCCTTCATAATTATATAACATTTTAATAAACCAGCAAAAACATTTCTATATAATCTTTGTTTAAGCAAATATACTGATCAGGAGAGAAGGCTTTGGAGGAGAAAAGCAATCTGTCTTGATTTACCTAAAAAAAATACAAAAGCACGCATTCTTCCCGTGGCACTTTTCTGTGGCTTCCCTGTGGCGAGGGAGGGTAGGACTTACGGTAAAGAAAAGCTCCATGACCCTGCTGTCCAGAAGGGCCTCCCGCCAGGACTCCGTGGGCTTCAGAAGCACATTTTGCGAGGACTCAAACATGGCTATATAATGTCTGCCCAGTTAGCTGGGGTCAAGGTCAACCACAATAACATTCCGACTTTGTCTAAAATGTAAGTATATCCTAAATATAACGGAGCCATCCAGAAAGAATGTAATGGAAACAGTTTAAGCCTCTTCACATATGCTACATAATTCATGCCTGAAGCTAAGGAATAAAAGGCATTAAGTGCTGGAAAAAAGAATGCTAGAGGAATGTAGCTAACAGTTTCATCATAATTATATGTCACGCTGCAGGGGTACATAACGTCTGAGCGCAGGTGATCTGAGCGGTGGCTACAGGAGGAGAAACACTAACACAAAACAGATGCCAAAACACACGCAAGAAAAGAACCAATTTCTACATGTTGATCCCATCATGTCCCCCAACATCTTACAGCAGCTAAAACCACTTATACAAAATGTGAGCCTCATACAGTCTGCTTGGAAAAATAGCATTTTCCCAAAAGAAATACACTTACTGGGAAACAAAAAAGAACAGGAAGAGCAAATATACATCCTACTGAAGAAGAAGAACTTCCAAACATCAGAGTATCCGACTCCACACAAAGACAATGATCACTTTACATAAAACTCTATCCCAGGCTAAAAAGCAATGCTTACGATGTTCAGGTGTTCACCATCGAGCTGCTTCAAACAGAACACCGTCTGTACCACACAGAGAGTAACCATACAATACACCTGCAGGCGTCTGTGAACACAACTCAGTCAGGGACACAGACATGGTAACTGAGGTTTCAGGAAAGGAGAAAGCCGTCTGGGCACAGACGGTGTTATGCCCCTTCCATGCTCATCAAATGCCCAACAGAAATACATCAGCTAGACCAGGGGTCCCCAACCCCCAGGCCGAGGACCAGCATCGGCCCCGCGGCCCGTTAGGAAACGGGCCACACGGCGGGCGAGCAAGTGAAGCTTCATCTGCGGCTCCCCAACACCCCCCACCCCCCACCCCGCCATCGCTCGCATCACCGTCTGAAACACGCCCCCCGCCCCGCCTGTGGAAAAACCGTCTTCCATGAAACCGGTCCCCAGTGCCAAAAAGGTTGGGGACCCCTGAGCTAGACCATTCTCATCACCCAATGAGAAATTTCAGCAAGTTATCCAAACTATGGTTTGCAAAAATTAGATATAAGTTCAAATTCTACATGTTCATTAAAGCCCAAATCATTAACAGAGAAACTTAAAGGCAATGCTATGGAAATTTTTTAAAAAGATTTTTGTCTAACCCTCTTTTAAAATATCTAATATTATTTTGTGTCTGAAGAGCAAGAAGGGGCACCGAGAGTTCTTTCAGAACAGAAGCCATCGCTTGTTTCTAAACAATCCCTCCAGAAACGTTCCGTGACTGCACTTAACTGCTGAAGAAAAGTGAAACTCAAACCAGGTTCGTTTAAATCTCACTTTTCTCTTCCTCTCTCTGCCCCCTTGTGGAGGGCAGGGAGAACTGGGGCCAAAAGGAAGGAGCGGCCGGACTCTGCAACAGCAGCAGCGTGGGGCCTCCTGACCCGGAGCCACCGCTGTGTCCGTAGCTTCTAGAACGACTTCATCTTCTCGCGAGGCACCTAGCTGGTGTGAGACTGTTAGTAATGGGCTCTCACCCAGAAGAGAACACAACAGCTAAACACTAGGTCTTTCCATGTGTTGTCTAAAAACGGGGGCTTGATTATCCTTTAGAGAAACAAACTGAAATGGTGGTGGGTGAAATTATCTGATGTCTGGGATGTGCTTCACAATAATGTGGGGGTGGAAGAGCAGAGAGGAAATAAAACTTACAGCTGGTGAAGCTGGGTATTCTATTTTTGTGCACCTTTGGAATTTTCCACAGTAAAAGTTGGGGCATAAAACAAGGAGGCTCAAGCACATGAAATAAAGCACCTGAGAGTAAGGCAATAAAGTTTTTGTACTTCATAAAAAATATTCCACTTCTTTTCAGGTTAATTCCCTTAACTTTCAATGTCCTATTTTTTCAATTAAAAGGCAGTTTTTTGGTATATAAATTGTTCAGTAATGAAAAGTATTTATAAAATACTTACATTGAGTTCTACGTTGAACAAAGATGCACAAATTATGACAATCTAGTTACATTTTTTAAGGAGTCGCAATCTGACATTAAAATGGTAAGAAACTGTTTATCTGTCAGACACCCAAATCTCACAAACAAAATATGTGTATAACCACTGAACACTTTCCATGAGGAAAATAACAGAATGTCTTAATACTTTATCTGCTCACTGTCGGTGTCATGATTTTACTTTTACCTTAGGTGGGGTGTGCGACAGAGTCACTGGACCGTAATAAAATGGTCAGGCCACCTGTCCTGGGTCTCGTTCACACAGCCACCTGGGCAGAGCAAATGCACGCAGCCCTCAGGTGAAGAGCAGCGGAGGCCCCTCGGAGGCCCAACACAGAGGAGGGGGGCTGGGAGCGGAAGCAAAGAGTAGTGTTTATGGACTTTGCTAGTCTTGGAAATGTGGAAAAGCTCATTTCAAGTGAGTGAAGAGTCCTGAAACTGACCAAGCCTGCCAGTTACAAAACAACGAGGGGGTCGTCCAGGTCCTTTAGCAAGTGAGAGTTGATTAACGCCAAAGATTAATAAATACTACAAAAGGAAAGGAGACCTAGACCAAGATCTCTTTCCTATCTTTCATTCAATTACAAAATGCGGACACTCCATACATACTTGTAGATATCAGTTACCTATATTAAGAGGCAACAGAAGGATGTAAGTTTGAGAGAAGCCTTTTTTCCAGCTATGAGATGGAATTAAATGCAATTGCTCACCTGAACATCAGG
Organism: Mesoplodon densirostris; assembly: GCF_025265405.1. Classification (NCBI taxonomy): domain Eukaryota; kingdom Metazoa; phylum Chordata; class Mammalia; order Artiodactyla; family Ziphiidae; genus Mesoplodon; species Mesoplodon densirostris. The sequence continues at coordinate 1,056,280 of NC_082677.1, forward strand.
TGCAAAATAATCCTCAAATCTTTTATTTATTTTTTTTAATCCTGATGTTAGCTTCTCTTGATCTTGGTCGGTTTTAAACACACTGTTCCCAGTGCCCAGTCTGTATGGCCAAATGTTCTTAAAAAGCCAACAACCAGCATGGTTTTAGAATTGTCATTCCTTACATGTTGCCCACAGCACAAGGAGACCTGAGACTTTAATATCTGACACAATCATAAAATACTTTTCTCCAATAACTATTTTAAAGTTCCATGTGAGTTTTGTTTTTAACTCCAAACCTGGAAACGATCTTTACCTCTGGCATGACATTTGCCTCCTATTAAGAAAGCTCACTGGTAGCGCTCCTGGCAAAGAGGCCACACTAACTGTTCTTTGAAGAGTTACCCTACAGCACTGCAGACTAACCCACCTTCCCTTTTACCAGCCAGCCTAGCACTGCCACCCGGTACCAGTTGTTCATAATAAGAATGAACACATGCTCCAGTGTGTACAGTGAGACACAACCGTATGACTTAGTTATAAATAATCTCTCTCTACGAAAAGAACATGTAATTATCTTCAAAAGCATTTTAATACAAACTTAACAAAAAAACAGCAAGAAGAACAGTACAGTAATGAATGGAACAAATTTTTAAGAACAGTGCTATTCAAACAAGAAATACACGTTGTAGTCAGCACACTGGACTGTGAATCTGCTGAAGGCGCTGTCTGTAAAGAGGAGGGAATAAGGGCCCTTCTGTGTTGCCTGAAATACTGTTATTAAGAAGGCACATGCACTACTTTTCAATTAAAAAGCTAGTTAGAAGCTTATCACAGTGTGAACAGACTTTCACATGCAGATCTGGACCATTTCTGCACATTCAATTCAACTTTTAATTTGGTATTACCAATTATTTCTGTATCTATGTATAAGTGACCCCCAAAACACCACTTCTCCCCAGATAATTCTTAATGTGGAATCCTTTAAAAACAGCAAGAAGACCATCACTGAAATCCTAGCACTGCTCCTCTTAAGACGACATTGTTTAAAACGATTTAAAATGTAAATAAAGCAGCATTTCCTCCTTCTTCCTTAGTTTTGCGTCTTCCTTTATTCCTTCTCTCCTCAAAAATCTTTACTTTTTTCAAGTTCTCGTTTAATAACCTATAATTCGCTCCAAGCCTAGACTATCATATACAAATGTTAATCATGTTTCTCTTTTCCTGATATCCAAAAATAACTTTTCCCAAAAAATTGTTACACAAAGCAATAGTCTCTAACAGTTTTAATAAAACAGCAGGTTCCTATTTAAAAGTTGCAAAAGTTTCCGTTTACAGAACTACTTTAACATCCATGTCAAACTATCAACATTATATTGCTTTATTTTTTATCCAAATATATTACCAATAAAAGAGAAGTCTGACAATGAAGTGATTATTTACTAATTGATCATTTATTATATGCTTGTCAGATTTTAGGAGACATATGAGGCACACCAGATTGATACCATTAAATAGCAATCATTTACCAAAATTCAAATCAGATTTTAAACCAAGAATTTTCTGGGGCTATGGCTTTACATATTTTTCTAAAATAAATACTAAACTCAGGTAATTTATATTTTGTATCAGAATCATTCATTTGGGCATCAAATAAAATTCAACCCACATGACAGTCACAGAGAGCTGCTTTCAGCCTTTAATAATCCTATGTCTTTTTAAAAATCTGTCATCGCATCAACGTCACTTCACCTTCCCATGTTTTCACCAACTTCGAGAACCAGGAGCTACCATACAAAGACTCTCCTGTCACTGGACACCGTACAAGCCCGTCTGCGAGAAAGGCTGCAATTCTGAAGTCTGAAAACCCAGCCTGTCTTCTGAGCACTATAGCTCTCAGTCCCCTGGATATCAGTCACAGCTGGAAGTCAACTCAACCTCGCACACACACACTGAAGACTTAACTCTCTGTCTCCTGGCCCTTCTCCCACGGCCATCCTACCGAGCTCTAAAGCTCTCTGCTGGGGAAGCTCACCCGCTCCTGAGAAACCAGAGGCACAGACACGCAGCACCTGCCCTGCCCTGGACACGCCGGCCAGCGCCACACACACCCGAGGAGCCAGGAGGACAGAGCTCAGCCGCAGCGGCCACGACTGCCACTGGATAAACCCACAAAGTCTTCTGTCTCAACCACACAGTGTGACCTGTAAGTGCATGCTCTTAACAGAAGGGGGGAGGTCACCTCTGAAACACACCGGGCCTTCCACATGCAAATGAGGTCCAGTCCCTCTATGAACACCTTCTGTATGGGGATCATCTTGTGGTGGTGCCCGACAGTAACACAACAAACGAGGCACACAACAGCTACAAATTACCCTCAGGCAAACATGGACAGTCTGAAAATCTCCACTGCCTATTCTTATAAGAACTTCATAATACAGGAAGATTCTGTAGCAACAATGGACATTTTACAAAAGGAATACTTTAATTTCCCCATCTTCCCATGTTCTTTTTATCCCACCTCATTAGTAAAACAAAATTTCAGAAGCAAGGGCAAGCCCAGCTTTTCTTGTTATATATTTAATCTCTGTCACTACTCATTTTTCTAACAACAAAAACTGCTATTTCTGGCACAGCACGGAACCACTGAGCCCGGTCTCACACAGCACTTAGTCCAAGTAACCAAAGTCCTTTGAAATAAAGGAGAACTGATCTCACCTGAATGTTTTCCAAAGCCTTGCCTCCAAATAGTAACGTTGGCTTTACTGGAAATCCTAATTTAGGTGAAAGCTTCTGTGTGCCGTTACTATTTTATGATCTAGTTGGCTTTCCCCAAGAGCTTAAGTTGAAAAAATTTTTACCAAAACCAAATCAGATACACAAAAATAGAATACCAATAAAAGGCAGTGTAACCAAACTAAAAAAAGAATTATTACTGAAGCCAACATACCAAACATACCTGCCAAGCATTCTTATTACAAAATGATATTGTCATTTATGATTAGCATTGCCAAAACCCCTAAGCATTTATGGACGCTAGGTGAGCTAATGGCTAAACAATATGAGCAGCGTAAACAAACATCCAAAAACTGAGACTCTACTTCTGAATCACCTTGCCTCAGTAACTAAAACATACGTATTTGTCAGGCATCTGTTACTACACGCTAGATACTGCACGGTGGGGACAACACAGTGGACAAAACACGGCCTGTGCTTTCCTGAGCTTCCAGACAAGCAGTAAACAGGTACTGCTCCAGCAAGCTAACAAAAGGAAAATTACAATTGAGAAGTGGGCCAAATGGGAGAGAAGTGTGTATAACATGCATATCGGGAGCCACAGCAGGGGCTTCCCTGGTGGCGCAGCGGTTAAGAATCTGCCTGCCAATGCAGGGGACACGGGTTCGAGCCCTGGTCCAGGAAGATCCCACATGCCGTGGAGCAACTGGGTCCCTGCGCCACAACTACTGAGCCTGTGCTCTAGAGTCTGCGAGCTACAACTACTGAGCCCACGACCCACAACTACTGAAGCCCACGCGCCTACAGCCCGTGCTCCACAACAAGAGAAGCCACTCCAATGAGAAGCCTGTGCACCACAACCAAGAGTAGCCCCTGTTCGCCGCAACTAGAGAAAGCCCACACGCAGCAACAAAGACCCAATGCAGCCAAAAATGTAAATTAAAAAACAAAAAAAGCCACATCAAAAGAAACCTGACCTGGTCTGTCTGGAGTGAATGACGGAGGCACAACTAGGAGACGAGAGAAAAGTCCACCTGCAAAGGTGCCAGGGCAGAAGGAAGCTTGGCCTGTGGGGGCAGCACCAACGGAAAGAGGACGAAGAGAGCTCGGGGAGAAGGGGAGAGACCAGATCATGCAGAACCCTAGCGCCCACTTGTAAATGGGGTGGTGGTGTAACAGAGGATCCTAGGACGAGGGTACTTTCTTTAGACAATAATAATCTAAAACAGAATGAAAAGCAGGTGGATTTCATCTCAGATCTTTCAAGATAGTAAGACCAGGGCAGAACGGCCAGAGCAATTAGCTCACCGGGCCAGGAGATGATTTTAACACCTGCCAAAGCCCAGGAGCTACAGACTTTGCACCAGGCCTGGAGTGGAGGATGCTTTCCTAAATCACCTTCTACATGTATAAAACCTACATGTAGGGCCTCCCTGGTGGCGCAGTGGTTGAGAATCTACCTGCCGATGCAGGGGACATGGGTTCGTGCCCCGGTCCGGGAAGATCCCACATGCCGCGGAGCGGCTGGGCCCGTGAGCCATGGCCGCTGAGCCTGCGCGTCCGGAGCCTGTGCTCCGCAACGGGAGAGGCCACAGCAGTGAGAGGCCCGCACACCGAAAAAGAAAAAAAAAAAAAAAAAAACCCTACATGTAATAATCCTTTAAGAAAAATAATGGTTTGCAGGGACTTCCCTGGCAGTCCAGTGGTTAAGACCCCACGCTCCCAATGCATGGAGCACAGGTTCCATCCCTGGTGGGGGAACTAAGATCCCACATGCTGCATGGCACTGCCCCCACCCCCAAAAAAAGGTTTGCAGAAGACATATACACAGAAAATCCAAAAAAATACTATGTGAACTAATAAGCAAGTTCAGCAAAGTTACATGGTACAAGATCAATATACAAAAATTTGTTTTTCTATACACTGCTATGAACACAAAAATAATTGTAAAATCAACTCCATTTATAATTGAATCAAAAAGTAAAATACTCAGAATAAATTTAACAGAAGAAGTTCAAACTTCTACTCTGAAAACTATAAAACAGTGTTGAAAGAAACTAAAGATCTAAAAAAATGGAAAGACATCCCATGTTCATGCATTGGAAAACTTAATATTTTGCCATTTGTTAACATGTCAGTTCTCCTCAAACTCATCTACAGATTCAACATAATCCCTATCAAAATCCCAGCTGCCTTTTTTGCAGAAATTGATAAACTGATCCTAAACTTCAAATGGATATGAAAGAGACAGAGAGAAGACTAAATAATCTTGAAATATTGTCACATTTACAGCCAGGTGATTTTATACAAGGGGGCCAAAACAATTCGACTGGAAAAAAAAAAACCTTTTTCAACAAATGATGCAGGAACAACAGGATCCTGTTATACCTTATATCTCCACAAAACATAAAACAGATATAGACCTACCGTATGACAGACCTACATAAAACTCTCAGAAGAAAATATAGGACTAAATCTTTGTGACCTTAAGGACAAGAACAAAGTCAGAGAACTGACACAACTCAACTTACTACAAATCTACAATAACCAAGACAGTATGGTATTGGAGAAAGAATAAATAGATCAATGGCACAGAATACAGAAACCAGAAATAGACCTACATACATGAAGTCAAATGATCTTTAACAAAGGAGTAAACTGCAATGGAGCAACAAAAAGTCTTCAACAAATGGTACTTAACTACTGGACATCCACATACAAAAAAAAAAAAAAGAATCAAGATACGGATAGACCTTACGCCTTTCACAAAAATCAACTCAAACTGGATCATAGACCTAAATGTAAAATGTGTAACTGTAAGGGAATTCCCTGGCAGTCCAGTGGTTACGACTCCATGCTTCCAATGCAGGGGGTGCGGGTTTGACCCCTGGTCGGAGAACTAAGATCCCACATGACACACAGTGTGGTCAAAAAAACAAAAACAAAACCAAAAACTTGTAAAATTCCTAAAATATAACATAGGAGAAAATCTAGATGACCTTGGGTTTGGCAATGACTTTTTAGCAAAATAACAAGGCATGATCCATGAAAGAAAGAATTGATAAGCTGGACCTCACTAAAATTAAACACCTCTGCTCTGTGAAAGACACTGTCAAGAGACTAAGACAATAAGCCACAGACTGGGAGGAAATATTTACAAAAGACATCTCTGATAAAAGACTATTATCCAACATATAAAAAGAACTCTTAAAATTTAACAATAAGAAAACAAACCATCTGGTTAAAAATGGAGCCAGGTCCTTAACAGACACCTCACCAAAGAAGACATACAGGTGTCAAATAAGCACGTGAAAAGATGTTCAACATCACATGGTCTTTAGGGAAATGCAAAGTAAAAGAACAAGATACCACTCCACCCCTATGAGAAGGGCCAGAATCCGGAACACCGACAGCACCGAACGCTGCTGAGGGTGTGGAGCAGCAGGAGCGCTCACTCACTGTCAGTGGGAACGCAGACTCTGGTGCAGCCACTTCGGAAGACAGTTTAGCAGTTTCTTACCAAACATACCCCCCACCAAACAATCCAGCAATTGCACTCCTTGGAATTTACCAAAAGGAGCTGAAATTTTATATCCACACAAAAACCTGCACACACATGTTTATTCATAACTGCCAAAACTTGGAAGCAACCAAGCTGTCCTTCATTGGTGGAATGGCTGAGTCCACTGTCATCCAGACAGTGGAATATTAATCAGCGACATAAAGAAATCAGCTATCAGCCATGGAGGAGCGTGGAGGAAGCTTAACTGCATGTGACTCAGGGAAAGCCCATCTGAAAAGGCTACACACTGTATGATCCCAACCATATGGCGTTCTGGAAAAGGCACAACTGTGGAGACAGTGAACAGATCAGCAGGTCCCTAGCGTACGGGAAGAGGAAGGGGTGAACAGGTGGATCACAAAGGACTTGCAGGGCAGTGAAACTACTCTATGTGAGACTGTAATGTGGATACATGTCATTGTACATTTGTCAAAACCTACAGAACACCAAGAGTGACCCCTAATATAAACTACGGACTTTGGGGACAATGATGTGTCAATACAGGTTCTTCCATTATTAAAAAAAAAAGCCCCCCTCTGGTAGGGTGCTGATGACGGGAAGACCATGCACATGTTGGGGAGAGGGCACACGGGAACTTTCTGTACCTCCTGCTCAAGACTGCTATGGACCGAAAACTGCTCTAAAAAATAAAAGTCTATTTTAAAAAATCTTCGTGACCTTGGATTATGCAAAGCCACCTTAAATATATCAAAAGCAAGAAAAGAAAAAATAGATAAATCGGACATCAACAAAATTAAAAATTTCTATGTTTCAAAGGACATCATCAAGAAAGTAAAAAGGCAACCCACCAAATGGGAGAAAATATGTGAAAATCATACATCCGCTAAAGAATTTGTGTTATATATTCAGAGTTCACAAAGAACTCTTACAACTCATAAACCTTTTTTTTTAAGATTTTATTTCATGTGGACCATTTTTATTTGTTTATTTAAATTTTTATTTTATTTATTTATTTTTGGCTGCATTGGGTCCCCGTTGCTGCGCACGGGCTTTCTCTAGTTGCGGCAAGCGGGGGCTACTCTTCGTTGCAGTGCACGGGCTTCTCATTGCGGTGGCTTCTCTTGCTGCAGAGCACGGGCTCTAGGCACGCGGGCTCAGCTGTTGTGGTTCACGGGCTCTAGAGTGCAGGCTTCAGTAGTTGTGGGCCACAGGCTTAGTAGCTTTGCAGCATGTGGGATCTTCCGGGACCAGGGCTCGAACCCGTGTCCCCTGCACTGGCAGGTGAATTCTTAACCACTGTGCCACCAGGGAAGCCCCTGATGTGGACCATTTTTTAAGTCTTTACTGAATTTGTTACAACATTGCTTCTGTTTTATGTTTTGGGTTTTTTTGCTGCAAGGCACGTGGGACCTTAGCTCCCCTACCAGGGATCAAACCCGCATCCCCTACACTGGAAGGCAAAGTCTTAACCACTAAACCACCAGGGAAGTCCCACAACTCATAAATCTTAAAAAGACGAATAACCCACAAATGATGTTAGGGCAACGAAGTTGCAGTCAGTCACCACCCACCACCACACTCTCTCCAGTGCTTCCTACTCCACCAGACTCTTCCTCCTTCTCATCAACAGTCAGTGATCTGCTAGGATAACTGGATATCCACATGCAACAGAATCAAGTTGCATCATTTCTCATGATATACAGAAATTAACTCAAATGGATCAAAGACCTCAATATAAGAGGCTATATGTAAGAAGTCAGTCTTAGAAAAAAACACTGGCATAAGCCTTCATGGCCTTGGATCAGGCAATGGTTTCTGAGACAGGACAAGAGAAAAAAAGACATAAATTAAATATCATAAAAATTGAAACCTTCTGTGCTTCGAAGTTCACCATAAAAAAGTAAAAATAGGAACTTCCCTGGTGGCGCAGTGGTTAAGAATCTGCCTGCCAATGAAGGTGACACGGGTTTGAGCCCTGTTCTGGGAAGATCCCACATGCCGCAGAGCAACTAATTCCGTGCGCCACAGCTGCTGAGCCTGCGCTCTAGAGCCCATGAGCCACAACTACTGAGCCGGTGTGCCGCAACTACTGAAGCCTGGCACCTGGAGCCCATGCTCCGCAACAAGAGAAGCCACTGCAATGAGAAGCCTGCACATCTCAACGAAGACCCAATGCAGCCATCAATAAATGAATAAATGAATGAATGAATGAATAAATAACTAAATAACTAACTAAATAAATAAATGTTTAAAAAAAGGTAAAAATACAACTCACAGAAAGGGAGGACATATTTGAAAATCATTTATCTGCTAAGGGACTTTTATAAGAAGATATAAAAAATTGTTACAACTCGGGCTTCCCTGGTGGCGCAGTGGTTGAGAGTCCGCCTGCCGATGCAGGGGACACGGGTTCGTGCCCCGGTCCGGGAAGATCCCACATGCCACGGAGCGGCTGGGCCCGTGAGCCATGGCCGCTGGGCCTGCGCGTCCGGAGCCTGTGCTCCGCAACGGGAGAGGCCACAACAGTGAGAGGCCCGCGTACCGCAAAAAAAAAAAAAAGAAAAAAAATTGTTACAACTCAATTTTTTTTTTTTTTTTTTTTTTTTGCAGTATGTGGGCCTCTCACTGTTGTGGCCTCTCCCGTTGCAGAGCACAGGCTCCGGACGCGCAGGCCCAGCGGCCATGGCTCACGGGCCCAGCCGCTCCGCGGCATGTGGGATCCTCCCGGACCGGGGCACGAACCCGTATCCCCTGCATCGGCAGGCGGACTCTCAACCACTGCGCCACCAGGGAGGCCCAACAACTCAATTTTAAAGAGACAACCCAATTTAAAAATGGACAAAGGATATGAATAAACATTTCTTCAAAGAAGATACACAAATGGCCCATAACCACAAAAAAGATGTTTGATACATTAACCATGAGGGTAATGCAAATCAAAATCACAATGAGATACCACTCCATACGAAATAAGACAGTTATAAACAAAAACCAGATAACAAGTGTTGAACAGGATGTGGAGAAACTGGAACCCTCATATAATGCTACTGGGACTGTAAAATGGTACAGCCACCTTGGAAAACAGCTTGGCAGTTCCTCAAAAGGTTAAACAATGAGTTTCCTTATGATCCAGCAATTCCACTCCTAGGTATACCCAAGAGGAATAAAAATATTAATTCCACACAAAAACTTGTACTACACACGAATGTTCATAGCAGCATTATTCATAATAGCCAAAAAGTTGAAACAATCTGTCAATCAACTAATCAATGAATAAATAAAAATATGGTATATCCTTACAACAGAATATTATGTGTCAATAAAAAGGAATGAAGTGCTGATGCATGCTACAATATGAATGAATCTTGAAAACATCAGGCTAAATGAAAGGCAGTCACAAAAGACCATATATGATATGACTCGATTTACATGAAATGTCCAGCATAGAGACAGAAAGGAGAAGAGTAAGTGTCATGGGCTGGTGAATTTGGGGGAAACAGGGAATGACCACTAACAGATACAAGGGCTTCTTTTTGGGGGTGATGAAAATGTTCTAATGTTAATGACAGTCGTGCTGTACAAGTCTATGATCACACAAAGAACCAGTGAATTGTATCCTTTAAATGGGCAGATGGTTTGGTATGTGAAATAAATCTCAATAAAGCTGTTCTAGAAAATAGCCAATTATCACTGCAACAGACACTACCTGAGCACAAGCACAGACAAAGTGGGTCCCTGCAGATATTTTCTTTAAGGGAGCTCAGTGTTTAAATTTCTTAACATTTAAAAGAAAACTTTTAAATAATTAGAGTGAACTCTTCATAGAACATCTAAAATAAGTCACTCATTCCTAAAACTTTAAACCCAGGTTGTTTCAGTTAAAACTCAGAACAGTGGGACAAACCAAAAGGACACAGAAGTCAGCTGACAAGGGCCAGACCTGGCACAATTTGGGCAGCAAAATACACAATGACAGCAACAGATTACAATCCATTCTGAAGAAGAAGAATCCCTGAGTCAATACTGATATAAATGAATAAACCAATGAAGAAAGGAAACCTCTTCTTTATGGCAGAAAGCTGCAAATAAGCACAAAAGGAGATGATGGGATCAGAAAAATCACCAATGTGCAACGACCATACTAACTGTTTCAGGCCAGGAGTACCAAGAGATGCTAGAACTAATGGTTGAAATTTTAGGAGGAACAGGATATTTATATAAAGTACACCACCACAAACCATTTATTAATTACAAAAAGAAACAGCAATTACACTGGAAAACTTTACACTGGAAAAACCTGGCACACACCACCTTAACCAAGAGATCAAAGAGAACCCCCCCCAACCCCACAAATGGGGCAAACTGGATCACACTCCTCCTGACATAAGGGAACCACTACTCAGTAGTCCTACGAAAATGAATAACCCGAAACTATCAGGAGGGAACATCCAGCAGACCCAAACTGAGAGGCAGTTTTTTAAAGTAATTGATCCATACACATCAAATATGTCAAATTCATGAAAGACAAAGAAAAGCTGAGGAGCTTTCCAGATCAAAGATGACTTAGGACAACTACATACAAAGTACTGAAAACAGTTATAAAAGGTATTAGTGAGACAACTGACAAAATTTGAATATGGACTGCAGATTAGATAATAACAATGTGTCAACATTAAATTCTTGGTTTTGAAAATCATACTAGAGTTTTGTAAGACATTCTCCTATAAGAACCGCAGTGCAATTTGAGAATTCTTGATCACAAGAAAACAAACAGTGAAGTACTCAGAGGTATATGGGTATAATGTCTGCAAGTACTCTCAAATGATTCAGAAGAAATGTGTTTAAATATACACATACTGTCATACAAACACACGTACACGTGTGTGTGTGTGTGTAATGAGAGACAGAGACAGAAGAATAAGAAATGGGACAAAATGTTAACAGCTGGTGAATCTTGGTAAAGGGCATATGGCAATTCTTTCAACTACCCTTGTAGTATTTCCTGCATGCTTAAAATTACTTCAAAATAAAAAGATACAAAAAAGATTGCAGATTACAAAAATTATGAATAGGAATTGATACTGGTAATTTAACACAGACTCATTTAACGTACCATTCTAAATGATCAAATAGATGTGATACAAAACACACAACATATTTTTTACAAGGTCTACTTGCTATTCTGTCTGCCCTAAAAGACAAATCATATTTTAAAAAGACATCAACTCAATATATTAATTAAGTTAAATATGATCATTAGACCTTTTTCAAGGTATAAAACTAAATAATTGGGACTTCCCTGGTGGTGCAGTAGTTAAGAATCCACCTGCCACTGCAGAGAACAAGGGTTCGATCCCTGGTCCAGGAAGAACCCACACGCCACAGAGCAACTAAGCCCATACGCCACAACTAATGAGCCTGCGTTCTAGAGCCCGCAAGCCACAACCACTGAGCCCACGTGCCACAACTACTGAAGCCCGCGCGCCTAGAGTCCGTGCTCCGCAATAAGAGAAGCCACGACAACGAGAAGCCCGTGCAGTACAACGGAGAGTAGACCCCGCTCGCCGCAACTAGGGAAAGCCGCACGCAGCAACGAAGACCCAACGCAGCCAAAAATTAATTAATTAATTAATTAATTTTAAAAACTAAATAATTATTCAACTCTGTCCCAGCTTATTGAACAGCAGATCTGCAAGTAATCGCCAAAATTAGAAATTATGGCAGAACTGGGTTCCTTGAAACTAGTTTTCTTAGTTAGCATTGACAATGCAGCTTCGTTTAATTCCATTGCCATATTCTTTCTCCTACACTTAAGCTAATCCACTTAAAGGAAGGAATGCTTAACTGTAGCTGTTGGCCAACAAATGGCTGCTGTAGGAACATATATAGGCACAAAGAAACTCACTTGTAAGCCATGAAACAGAACACTGTACATCAAGTGCAAGATCTACTTTTCTTTAAACAATGAATTCTTTCCTTCAGCGGCACTGTAGTCCTGCCTATCATTTTTAGATGACAAGTTTTCCAAAGCTTCATCTACATGCTTTATAAAAATATTTTATGTGTATGTATCTTTAGACAAACTTTGTTTCCAAACTCCCAGAGCACTGTTTCCCTTTACAAAACAGTCACTTTTCAGCCAACTGAATTTTCTCCTAAAACAGAGACTTTAAAATTGGCTACAATATATGCAGTGTAACTTTCCTTGATTTTCCCATATATAATTAATGTTTTGATAGCTCCATATGGCCTGTTACTTTTTAAATCTGTCTCAAAGTTTTTCAACATCTTTTTTTTCCCTAACAAAAACTAGAGCAAAAATTAGATTGCAAAACACAAGGGGAAAATTTTTTAAAAGCAAACCTAAGACAGTATGTGCCTCTTGACAACCAAAAGGAATATATTGAAGATATAAAATTGACTATTAGGAGAAGGAGGGTTAGAGACTAGGGTAGAAGGGGGCATGACTAACCTCCCTGTGAGCTCTGCCCTGCAAGGCAGCCACTCACCACGACCGCCTCTGAGAAAGAACTGGAGAACTCGGGGTTCCCGTCAAAGACCTATCACCCTACATGGCATCTTACAACTCATTTTCTATTACATGAATGTATTAGCTTGAAAACAGAAGGAGGAGTTACACCCTGCCCCTGCCCCTTTAAAAACCTCACAGTTTACAGCCCAGGTAATTAGCTCAGATATGTGTAGGTGAGTGCAGGGCTCCGGCCATCCTCATCTCTGAAATGGCCTATATCCTATTTGCTTATCATCTGCCCTTTTCTCCTAAATAGACCCCACCCCGTCCTCCTGTTAACAACACCTAGAACAGGTTAAAGTAAACTTCCTGTAATTTCCTCTACCATAAGGAGTATTCCAGATCAAGAAGAAAGAGCACAGCACAGACAGCAGGCTGAGGAGCTTCTTCATTCAAGGAGGCTACCAAGAGCTCAATAAACAGTAGCTAACTCCTGAGTGTATTTTAAGTGTACTGTTTCCTTCAATTCGCTCAACAATCCATATCCTCCTTTTACATTTGGAGAAACTGAGACTCAGAGACGTTAAGTAATCTGCCTGAGATCGGCTGAACCTTGAGCCTGGATCTGTGTGACTCAACTATGATACACACAGGCAGCCCACCATACATTACTGCTTTTAATCTATCAAGGTAGCAATGTTCTAGAAAAGCAAATCATAAACTCTGAACTAAGGAACTGCTTTCTAACACAAATTTCTCCACTTTAGTAAATGATAAAAAAGCAGACACTTTGTATCTATAATATAACCCATTTTAAACTTAATTTGTATTCCTAATAAATAACTTGCTAGAAATGGAATTTTCCTATTTTTATACTGGGAACACTCTCCAAAGGGTAAACGTGTTACTACCTTATTATCTACACTTGAGCAACTGTAATCCACAAAGATCAAATAGAGAACTCCAAACCCACCTTAAGGAAAGTCAGTCAAAATCTGATTGGAATTTACACGTCACAGGAGAAAACGATTCGTCTTCTTGGTAAAACGCACTTCCCACCTTTTTCCCTTCCCTTCCTAAGGCATACGCCTATCCCTTGGTTAGCAACAGCCCAAGGATCCACCAAATGCTTCCATTTATTCAACCCTCCTCTACAAAGTTATGAATGAAATTGAAAATTTTCTAAGTACTCTACTGCATTGTGGTATTATAAAATAAAGTAAAATTCCATTTCTAAAAGATTCTTATTTTCTTTCAAAAACACGTTTCATAAACCTGCAGAGATAAAGTACTTTTAGCCATAATTAATTCAATCTATGCAAATGCCCACACATAGACCGTTTGGCCATTGAAAGGATATGGTTTGGAGGCAGGAAGTTCCAGCTCAGGACCTGGTTGGCGAGGGCCAGGTAGCGCTGGAACACGGACGACATCTGGGCGCTGAGGGGCTCCCGCCTGCTGAATTCCTGCAGGACTTCCACCGTCAGCAGGAAGATCTGACGGAGGTCTTCTTCCTGCAGTAAATTAACCACATGTGTTTTTGTATCTAAAGCTTATTCAAGATATGTTCCCTTTTAGAACCATAAAACAAAACAAACAAATAAAAACCTTAAAACTTCCAACGGAAAACATCACTTCTTTAAGGACATCTTCCATTTTTAGGCCTGCTTATACTTTACGGTGATGCCGGTCTGAATACATTTACCGTCACATAAATGCCGCTCCCTAGAGAAGCAGGTCTTGACGACCACGACAGAGCTGAGGGCTCAGCAGCTTCAGTGGGAGCCCTCGGATTGAAACCAGTGCCTTCAGACAACTTTACTTCAGAGCCTAACAATACACACGAAACAAAGCGCCCACACCATCTGCAATAACACTGAAGTACACAGCCCTCGCTGGCATAGAGCCAGGCCTATTTTTAAGGCCAGCGGAGTCCACCAATTGAATCAGTTCTATCTAAACACAATAAGAACAAAATTAATAAGCTAAGCGTCTTCATAGTAGCATTTCCTCTTTGTCTTAAGACTAGAATTAAACAAATAATCTTAAACCGTCAACTATGCTCACCAAACCTATCGCTTTACTATATCCTATGAAATCACAACGCAAACCTTTAAGTATAGGCTATTGTTCAACTAGATAGCAGCAATGTCCTCACTCCATTAGCAACAAATTGAGTGAAAAGTGAGTGATCTAATAATTAAAACACAAGAACAAAAATACCAGTACCTGAAAAACTCTTTTGCAGTTGCCGTGGAACTCCATACTCAGTCCAATGTTGCTAGTTTTACTTGAACTTGAGAATTCACTCAATAGTGCAGTTAGAATAGAACAGGCCAGAGTTTGCTGTAATTATTTGATAACAAATTATTGTGAGGCATTATTTTTCCGATGCTTTGTTTCAATACAATATTTGTTCAAACATAATGAAACATTTTTATCTTTAGATCTTCCATCGTATCTTTAGATCTTATACCTACCCGTCAGAAAGTCAGATACGACAAGATAAAGATCAGCTCTCCTTTCCCAGTGGCCTTGAGACTGCTTAGTATTCCTCCTCACTCCAGTTACACAAACCTATCTGAGACCTGAACTCAGGACACACTCCTGAGTACTCCTGCTAGTACTCAACTACAGAGTGTAAATGATATTTTAAGATGATCAGTATTTAACATATCGTTTCGTTGAATTCACACAACAATCCCTATCCCCATTTTACATTTGAAAGAAGTGAGATTCAAAGGACAAGTAATTCAGGCCAGCTGAGATTTGAACCCAGGTCTGTCTGACTCTACGTTCTGATGTCTGTAAAATGTATTTCCAAATAGATGAAAAGTGAAACGGATTTTATAGTCTCCAAAACATTAACCACATAGTACTCCCAAGTTTTTAAAATTGAAAATGACAATTTTCCTTCTCAATGGCTGTATCCAACAAGCGTCTACTCTCAACTCGCTGCTTTTATTCATGGACTATTCAGACTCAAGGTGCCATGATGGGGACGATACAAATTATTCTGGCAAGTTCCCAAGGGTTACACAGAAATATGCACACTACCTCTGAACAACCGAAAGATTAAAGTCAAGATGATGCTATTTATGCAGCTTATACAACAGCTGAGCACAGTCCTACCCGCCCACCAACTGCAACATCTTTGCTCAGAAATGCTTCTGATGTCAGTACCTTGACCTTACAGATGCTTATCTTGGCAAATCTTAGCAAATATACATAAAATTAAATTCCTGAAGATTAGCATGAGTTGATATTTGTTGAAGGTGAATGATGGTTACATAGGTGACCAACAGACTATTTGTAGTATATTTGTATATTTTTGTATATGTCTAAAATTTTCCTCTAAGAAAATGTAAAAAAGAATTAAATTCCTATTTGCCTCAATCTTAACTAGGGTAAGTATGATGTATAATTAACAATTATGATGGCACACGATGCCAGACTCAAGCAGTTTCTCAGACTTTTCCACACCAAGAAGCCCTAACAACACAGAATACGTGCAAATACCCTTGGGAACCCGGGGGTATACAGACAGGGCTGTGTTCAACAGTAAGTCCTCTGACTATAGCTCCATTAGCTTAAACACACACACACACACACACACACACACTCTCTCTCTCTCTCTCTCTCTCTCTCTCTCATTGTACTTCAAAATATATTGATACATCTGTTTTAACATTAAAATGTCCCCTTTTACCCAATCTTCAAGAAAAGTGCATAAGTTCAACTGCCTTTGCATGGACCCAGGCACAAGGAGGAAGAAACCAAGCACTAAAGAGCCTCTTATGGAGACACAGTTTATCACATACTCACTTCATCTTACAGTTGAAAGAGACCTTAGAAACACATCAAGCACAATCGTTCATTTTTTTAGTTAACAAAATTGTATTTTAAAAAATGGCTTTCTTTTAAAATGGTGATTAATGATCAAAGTGCCAGCAATCAAAAGTTCAGATACACTTAAACACCATCGGGATCAACCATGAACACAGTTTTTAAATACAGCTAGGCTTTGGTGGGGAAAGTGGGTAGTATTAAATTCAAATTAATGAAATTCAAAAGGAAAAGTTAATTTACAACCATCTACCATGATGGATTACAAGCCAGTATGATTCTGAAAACAAACTTTCCCCATATTTTTTGCTCTTCTCCTACCCTTTCTAAATAAGACTTCAGTGAACAGGACACTATGAACAGATACCTAAATGTTTAAGAAAATGTGTCTTACTAAAAAAAGGAAACTAATTTTGGAATCTCAGGTAAGATAATCAATGTACTGAAAACAGAATTCATGCACAACTTATACAAAAACATGCAAGCTGAAAAGAATCCAGAAGCACTATCAAACACAAACTTATCGTTCTTACAAATAAATTATCTATAGTAGTTTTGCACAAGTAATTTAAAACTTGCCACAAATTGTTTTTTAGTGCCAAATTATATTCACCACAAAACGGCATATTTTTAGACTACAACCATATTTAAATTTTTAGTAACACGACTCTAATTAATGATTGAAGCCAACATGTACTCACAATAAATCTTTATTTTTCTGTGAAATAAACACTTCCTAGGATTACAAGCACATGTTTGTGGTCAGTGAGCGCAGGAAAGGGCAGGAGCAGTGAAAAGGGACAACTTTTTTTTGAGGTTACTACTTAGGAAAAGGAAGAGTTTTTAAAAGTAAAAACCTCAGCAGACAAACAAGGAGCCCTCGGTGGGATGGGACTGCTTTTGAGATGTAGCAATAAAGACATCCCACCACAACTACAAACTTCACGACAATGAAGTACAAATTCACCCATAAAAGAAAGTGTGGGGCTTCCCTGGTGGCGCAGTGGTTAAGAGTCCGCCTGCCGATGCAGGGGACACGGGTTCGTGCCCTGGTCCGGGAAGACCCCACATGCCGCGGAGCGGCTGGGCCCATGAGCCATGGCCGCTGAGCCTGCGCGTCCAGAGCCTGTGCTCCGCAACGGGAGAGGCCACAACAGTGAGAGGCCTGCGTACCGCAAAAAAAAAAAAAAGTGTGTTCTGGGCTTCCCTGGTGGCGCAGTGGTTGAGAGTCCACCTGCCGATGCAGGGGACGCGGGTTCGTGCCCCAGTCCGGGAAGATCCCACATGCCACGGAGTGGCTGGGCCCGTGAGCCGTGGCCGCTGAGCCTGCGCGTCCGGAGCCTGTGCTCCGCAACGGGAGAGGCCACAACAGTGAGAGGCCCACGTACTGCATAAAAAAAAAAAAAAAGAAAGAAAAAAGAAAGTGTGTTCTTAGTGCATAAGTATGAACAAAACACATTCTTATTGTGGACTTAGCTTGTTGAACATAAGAATATTTTGTTTTTAAATAACTTTTTCTTCCTACAAAAATAACCACCAATAGGTTACTACTGTAACATTTGTTTACAGCTTTCCAATTTTGAAATGCAATTATACATTATTTATTACAATACCATTACTATTAACCCAATGTACTATTTTGTATTCTACTTTTTCCACTTTCCACTTATGAAATAAAAGGACAAATTTTCCAAAACAAGTGTCTCCTTACCAAATTTACCACTCAAGGACTTAAGAAATACATAAAAATAAATTATGCAGCATGGTTAGTGGTAATGCCAGAAGTCAAATGTCCTGGCCTTGACCCACCTAAAATTACCAGCTTTGTAAGAACTAAAATTCAGTAAGATATTTTCATCATTAAAAGATAACCAAACAGGGCTTCACTGGTGGTGCAGTGGTTGGGAGTCCGCCTGCCGATGCAGGGGACACAGGTTCGTGCCCTGGTCCGGGAAGACCCCACATGCCGCGGAGCGGCTGGGCCCATGAGCCGTGGCCGCTGACCCTGCGCGTCTGGAGCCTGTGCTCCACAACAGGAGGCCACAACAGTGAGAGGCCTGCGTACCGCAAAAAAAAAAAAAAAAAAAAAAAGATAACCAAACAGTTTAATCACTCCTTAACCTGAAAGCCCTGAAAGGATTTGAGATTAGCATCATAAACATTAATTATAGGGAACTCCCTGGCGGTCCAGTGGTTAGGACTTGGCACTTTCACTGTCAGGGCCCGGGTTCGATCCCTGGTGGGGGAACCAGTATCCCACCTGCTGCATGGTGTGGCCAAAAAAAAAAAAAAAAGATTATACTACTGTGGCTCAGAGGTGCTAATTAAGAAATTCCTGGTGAATGATGAATAGGAAGCACTGATTGTACATTAAAAGAGCAAAGCACTCTGCACAGATCAGCAAAGCACTTCTCCCTCTTCACAGAGGAATCAAGCACACACCGTGTGTCTAAGATGCATTACCCGATACGCTTATTCGTTTCCACAACCATTTGTCAACTAAATCTCAGTAACATAAAGTGACTTGCGGAGCAGGGGCACTGAGACAGATAGGGAAGCAGCCGAGAGGCAGGAAAGAGGAAGCTCCTTCTCAGGACAAAGAAACGGAGGAAAGGCACCCACGAGTTCTTGTCGTCCTTACCCTTGTGGAGGTTCCCGTCTGCCTGCTTCACACTCTAGGTGTCAGGGGTCCCCGGAGTGTGTGGCCTCTTGAACCCCCCTCCCTCCCCCAAGGGACCAGGGCCTCCAGGGCTGCCTCTGCCTCAGGCGGGGCTGATCTTATTTCTGCACTAGAGATGGTGACTCCAGCACTTCAGAGGGTCGGAGACAAAACCTGTGGTGGGTACTGCAGAGAGGGGAGTCTCAATGACACCAGCTGAAAGGTGACGGACTGCCTGGTAAGCAGTATATGTGAGGCTGTAACACTGAAGTTAACAGGCATGAAGCCAGTATAGGGTACCACTAGTACAAATCTTAGCCTTCTAACAGGCTCCCATGGCAATGCTTCATTCATCCAGGATCATAAAGAATGCAGGTAGTATCTGTGAATTTTCCAAATGCAACAAGCAAACACTTTTAATGAAACTTACTTCATGTAAAATTTTCCAAGAGAATCATTTCTAAGGCAATGATTGACGTGGTGACAAGGAGAGCACCTGGACTCTGCTGAAACACACAGGGCGGGGCTCCCAGCCTACGACACTTGGGGGCTGAGCCCCAAGCCCCGATGCACGTCTGCCCACAGCTCTGCCCAGTCACTGTCTGTGCCTGTCACTCGCTGCTGCTAGCCACTTGACCAGCACTAACAAGCAGTCCCAAAGTGACAACTTTCATGTACAGTAAGTCAGGAACCAAACAATAATCGTTATCACAGCTATCTCCCAAATAAGTTCTGAATAACAACACTCTGCAGTCTCTTTCAATAGTGCAGAAAAAGAAGTCAGAAAATCTGGGCTCTGAGAGTCCAAGATTTATCACTTCAAGTAACTGAGAGCAAACCACTTCATCTACCTGAGCCTTGATTTGCTTATCTATGAAAATGGCTACTACCCTGGACACTGCAGAATTCACACGATTGTCCTAACTTTCAAATCAGATAACGCAACAAATAGTGCTATGTAAGTGTAGCAGGTTCTGATAAGATAAGGTGAAACGGCAACAGTATTCTCATCCTTATCATAAAAAATAACCTATTTTGGGGGCTTCCCTTGTGGCGCAGTGGTTGAGAGTCCACCTGCCGATGCAGGGGACACGGGTTTGCGCCCCGGGATCCTCCCACATGCCGCGGAGCGGCTGGGCCCATGAGCCATGGCCGCTGAGCCTGCGCGTCCGGAGCCTGTGCTCCACAACGGGAGAGGCCACAACAGTGAGAGGCCCACGTACCGCAAGAAAAAAAAAAAAAACAACACCTATTTTGGCGTCTTAGTCCTTCTTGACTATTACCTGCAATCCACCAAATCAAAATCACAAAATAAGTTATCGATTAAAAAAAAAAAACTAAAGCATCAATAGAGCGCGTACTCACTAAACATCACCTGGATTAATAAACCAATGTTTGCCTCTGTGCCTGACACAACATTAACACAAGGGAAGGTGGAAAATGAATAAATGATGTGCTCCCTATTTTTTTTCCCTACTGATGAATTTCAAAGAGAAAAGTTAAATATGTAAAACAAGTAGAAGAAATTCAATGAGGTCTCGAGATTATCAAAGAGTCTAATATGTTTTCTTTCACTGAAGCACTAAAAAACCACAAGTTAATTCACTGGCTAATAACTGAAGTAACTGCTGCCTTCGCATTAAAAAGTTTTCAGCAGAATTCTCATTTCCAGTAAAAGACATTAATTTCATGACAGTGGAAAAACACCCTTCAGAGATAGTTTGCCTTACTCTCCAGCTTATTGTCACAAGAACAAGATACTCAAACACTATCTCCAGCTGACAAAATAAAATACTCTTGTTCAGAGAGAGGACTGTCTCTTATAATAGCCTGGCTCTTACCCCAGGAGCTTTATTACCAAGAATAAACTTTATGAAAGGTTGCCATACATAAAGCAGACTTCCAGCTGCTCCTCTAAGCAAACATCAATGAGACTTGTGATAAGAGAGATTAAGCTGCTATCACGTCCAGGCCAGCACTGCAGCAGACGGGGAATTTCTCACCCTCTTCTCTCTAGCACAGCAAAGAGGAAGAAAGGAGGCTTAAACGATATGTTCAACAGCTTTAAAAGTGATTTAAATAGGCCTACTGCTCTCAAAGGAAATAAAACCAACATGAAATAGGTTAAAAATTTAGCTTAAATGTTAATTAAAATTTAAAATGTGACCACTTTCCTTTGGGAAGTGAGGCCTCTGTATGTATCCCTCCCAGGTCTAACCACTGCAAAGCAAGGTGAAGCAGCCACAGAGGGACGGCAGCCTGTGCACAGACTGGAGCAGACAGCACCGGACCTGAGAGCCGCGCGAGCCCCGTCCCTCTGAGAGGACATCACGACACACAGAAACCTGAATGGGGCTACAAAAGACCATCTCCATAGGAAATCGTTTATCTCATAAATATCTACAGGGAACAGAGACCATAAGATACTTCTCAGAGCGTTTAAAGGAAAGCTAATACGTTGGTTATGTATTTTTTAAATACTCAATTAGTTTCTGTTCATGGATAATAGTATAAATACTTTCTTCTGATTTTCAACACTTAAAATATTATTTGAAAGAGATGATAGTTCATGTCCTAAGATTCTATAAACAAAGGGTTGTGAAACCACTAGGGACATAAAACAAACATTCGCTGAATGCTTACTAAATGCACTTAATATTGTCTTTCCTCTTCTGGGCCTGGATATTACCACATTTATTCCACGTATTAGTAAATCACCACCTAGAGAAGTTAAACAATTTTTCAAGTTAAGTAAGTAGTAAATGGCAGAGCTAGGATTTGAACCTAAGTGTGAATCCAAAATCAAAATCTGTATCATGTTGTATCATGTTATCCTGCCCCTAAACTCATTTAAACATGCATACTCGACTAGCAAGATGCTGGACCAAAAAATACACTCTTAGAAAGCAAGCAGGAAAGCCAGACTACATACAGTTTCCAGTCAATTAGGGTTGACTGGAAGCATCATTCTAGAAGATGTGCAAGGGTAAAGTTAGTCACCTAACTTAGTAATTCATGAGGTCAACCCTTTCTTTCATCCAAAGAAAACCAGAGTCAGTTATCTCTTCCTTTCAAATATATCTTAAAGTCACCTTAAGAAAGTTTCTAGCCAACATTATATCAATGTTCTGATTTTACCATTTTACTTTCTTATCAAAGTTTTAAACCTCCCTCCCACTGCTATTCATGTCTCTGAGACTAAGAAAATCTTAAGTAAATTCCTGAAGCACTCGCACAAATTCTTAACAGTCTGAGAAGAAGACAGAGAGGAAGATAGATTAAAATGTTTTACTGGTCTGTAAGCTCATTTTTTAGACCTGCTGAATGAGCAGGAATGGCTCCAGGCAGGAATTCTGAACTTGCCATATAAATGCAGGAATGCTTTCTGAGTTGTGTTTTCAGTGTGGTCACCAAAATAAACTCATCCAGCAATCTTGAAATTAAATTCTACCTCCTGCTACTGAATTCTTAGCGCTACAGAAGTTCTCAACCCTGTCAGCAGAAATTCAACTTTAAAAAACTCCTCCTGCTTTGGAATATTTCACGAGGATATTAAATTTATCCACTCCCCTCAAAGTGTATGTACTGTGAACAAAGCAAAATCCTCTCTAACTAGACAGCTACATCTGTTCCAATCATTCTCAGAACATCAGTTATTTCAGTGGCTCAAAAAAACCAATTGCCAGGTTGCAGTGGGCCCACTTTTTGTGGTGGGTCAAATTACCCAGGGGAGAGGAAGCGGAGAACACAATTCCCGAGTGTGTGCTCATTCCTGAGGGGCAAGGGCTCCGGATCCTTTGGCATCCGGCTGCCAAGAAGCTACTCGTGGGGGTGAGAACAGACTGTAGAAATCCTACCTTAATACTGAAACCCCAGTCAACATGATCACCCAACTACAATCATAAAAGCAGAGATCCCAGAGTTGCTGCTTAAGTTCCTAAAGTTTAAATCCTGGTCAATCGCAATGAGCTGGACTCCTTCACTGCAGATTGTCAAGTGAAACAATGTGTCACCTGACACATTACAAAGAGAACCAAAATTATGAGGAGTAACTTGATTTAGAGCAGTAGGGGCTGGGATAATATTTCCAAGTAGCAGCCTCAGTTCCAAGCCTTTTCCCTACGAGTTCTGGGTAGTCAGACCACCACTTGATTTTCCCTTGAGCAACAGTGACGTCCCCTTGGACTGCGCACACGGCCATTAGTTAGGCAGGAAATGCTAACAAAAATCCACGGAAATGTAAGACTACGGATATATTGATACAATGAATGTGGGCAGCCCTGAAGCATCAGTATCTTGAGAGCAAAGCTCTTCATCAGAAATGGGAGACTATGTCTACCAATAGAATTTTGAGAGCATATAGATTATTATTAGTAAAAAGTAGCTTCCCAATCATTTTCACCTCAAATAATTGTAAATGGAATCTTATCTGGGGACTATTTTCAACAGAGCTCCTCACTACATAAAACAAAGCCAAAATAACTCATAAAACGTAATGATTGGGCTTCCCTGGTGGCGCAGTGGTTGAGAGTCCGCCTGCCGATGCGGGGGACGCGGGTTCGTGCGCCGGTCCGGGAAGATCCCACATGCCGCGGAGCGGCTGGGCCCGTGAGCCATGGCCGCTGAGCCTGCGCATCCGGAGCCTGTGCTCCGCAACGGGAGAGGTCACAACAGTGAGAGGCCCGCGTACCGCCACAAACAAACAAACAAACAAGAAAAATGTAATGATTCAAACATGCACATCTTCGAAGTTGTTAGTTTTAGATAAACAATTAAATTTTAGAATACTAAGATTGTTAGGAACATAAAATTAGACCTTTAGATATTAAAGTCTCTAGACTACATGGTCCAATATGGTTGCCATTAGCAACATGTGGCTATTTGAATTCAAATAAAATTTAATTAAAATTATATAAAATTAAAAATTCAGTTCCTTGGTCACACAAGTCACATTTTAAACACTGAAAAGCAGCACGTGGCTAGTGCGTTCCCACACCCTGGAGAGGAAAGATACTGAACACCGCATCAACACCGAAGGTTCGACTGGACAGCACTACTCTTGGAGGACACCTGCCACAAAACTGACAGAGAACACAATATACCTACACAACCGATAACCAAAACACAGATAGAGACACTCTGTATCTTGACTGTGTGACTGTTCACTGGTACACAGAACTGTCACAACTCACTGAAGTGTATATTTTCAGTGGACGCAGTAACGCATGTAAATTATTCCTCAATAAAGTTGATAAGGAAAATTCCAAAGGAAAGAGAAAAAATACCTAGGGTAGATACAGGAAATCCTGACAACTTGCTCATTTATTCCTTCAGTGGAGACCCTGCTGGGTCACTCCCAGCAGAGTAGAGGGCAGACGGCAGGAGCGGGAAGGTGAGTGCACGTCTCTGTGTGGCAAGGAGAGACCCAGACACCGGGAAAGGGAAGGGACAGTGCGCACGGTCCCCCTAAAATGACCACCGCACCCCAACTCACACCACAAACATCCCAAAATCACACCGCGCGCTGAGGGCCCAAGGAAGACGCCATCCATACAGAATCGTAAGGGGTACAGCCTCACAGATATCTTTCAAATGATTAAAGAAAAGAAACTGGGAAAGTGAAAAGACTCCCCAGAATATTTAAAGATTTAACACCTGAGAATCAGAAGAACCAGGACTGGCACAACGTTGTAAGTCACCTGTGATTCAATGAAACAAGAGAACAAAGAAGAGCCAGGTATTGCCAACCCCAGTTCAACATGAGTCAAAGCTCACCCAGCTGCTATAAGTCAGTGGTTCCAGCCAACAACCACAGCTGATCAGTAACACCGGCTCCAGCTCCCCTGGCCTCTGACAGGGCGGCCACAACCCGTCACTCTCCCGGCTGACCGGTTCTCACAGGCAGACAGGAGGTGGAGGGGGGAAAAACCAACCAGGCTTCCCAGAAAACTCAGGAAGCTGACAGTCACACCTGGTAGTCATGGCATACCTTGGCCTATTAGTATTGCAACATTTAAGAATTTTTATGTCAGATATCATTTTATATTTTATTCACATTTCCATTATCACTAGTACTTGTCAAAGGTTTATTAAAAATGGGGGAAATGTTCAACAGAAGGGAAATGGTTAAGAATATTATGGTACATTAGCTTGTAATATTTGACACCATTAAACAGGATTATGAAAACTATACGAGGTTTATGAACTTATGATGATTATGAACACTGGCAACATAAAAAACAGAATCAAATGAAAAAGCAAAGTATACTGTATCTACAGTATGTACACATGTAAAAAACGGACTAGAGGAAAACATAAACAAATGGAAATTGCTTGATTTCTTAGACTGTGCCTTTTTTCTTTTATGTAGATACCCATTACTGTTGCTATAACGGTATTTGCGTAATACAAAATAAAACTTTTAAGTATTTACGAATAGTGAGCACACTTACCACAGTGGGGTTGCCACTACTTATCAACTGGCTGACTTCATGAAAAATGCTTTTGCAGTCAATTGATTTATCTAATGATCCTCGTTTTACAATTACTGCTACTGCTAATAGAATCTGTTCCCGAACATACTTTTGGAGGCTGTAAAACATAAAAATCATTGTGAAAACTTTTACACAAATCCAATATAAAAATACTCCCGAATTTCTCACTGTGCCTGCAGCTGCTGACAGCACGGCTCACAGCTAAGGTAGCGTGCCCCTGGTGATGCGCTGACTCCACAGCCAGAGACCTGGGTTCCAATCCACACTCCAGTTATTACTGGCTATGTGGCCCTGGGCAAGACCGTTCGCACTCAGAGCCTCAGTTTTCTCACGTGTGAAATGGGGATACCAGGAGCAGGGTCGTCACAAGCCTTACACATTCTGAACAGCGCACCCCGCGCGCACTAAGCGCTACGTGAGTGTCGGCAGCTCCGGGCGGTGTTACCAGCCCACTAAGAGCCAGAAGAACATTCCACCAGTTAAGAGGCACATTCGGACCGAATCTCCATCTCCAACCAGCAGTGCCGTCTAGACCCATTCCCTTCAACACGGAAAGGCGACGTGCTAGCTAGTCGAGATACAGCATTATGGAAACATACACGTTCTGCTAAACCTTTGTAAACGTTCATATCTGTCCCTCAGTGTGGTGGCAGAAGCACCCATCTGATGGAGGCCTCCTACAAAGGGCCCTTGGGCCACAAGGGCACACGGATTTAACTGCCTTTTCACAACGGTTTCTTAAAAAGAAGGCTCAGAAAACGTAACCCTGAACTTTATAATCCAGCCTCTAGAATGCCGTACAGATACAACCACCACATGCCCTTGGGATAAAACCCAAATTCCCTAACACGGCTTATAGCAGTGGGTCCCATCCCAGCCTTCCTGGGGCACTCCCAATTTACCTGCTGTCCAGAACAATGATGAACAGTGCTTTCTTTTACTCTGAAAGGTGTCCCCATTTGGACATAAGCGAGATGGACACCCACGTCTAAGGCCCTGCATGGCCAGGGATGTGCTCCCCTCTCACCGCTGCCCCTCCACACACTCTCACGACCACAGCTACACCGAACCTCTTTCAGTTCCTGGCCTGTAAACGCCACTCTCTGCACGTGGCTGGTCAACACACAGAAGGGCTCCCTCACACTTCACACGACACGCAGCGCGCCGCGCCGGGCAGGCTGTAGTCCCACAGAAAAGCACGCCGCCTGCCGTGTAGCACGCACTCACCAGACATTCATACAAACGAACGAACGTGTCTCGCTCTGTCAAGAACGAAAAGTGTTCCTTCAAAACAGACTTGAAGCATTCATTAAGGGAATAAAAGCAAAGATCCTACTGTGTGCAAGAATGTGAACTGACCAAAGGGAATATTCGTACTTTTGAGGGGACACAATAGTTTCAGACACACTGACTGCTACTAGAAATGTACATAAAGCTAGCTTTAAACATTGTTACTGGCAAAAATTATAAATTACTAGGAAAATAAATAATAATTCCCAACATTTATTGAGTGCCTATGACCTGTCTTTATATAAACTAACTTCACAAAAATTAGTACACTTAATCCTCACAATCTTTTTAGTAAAGTACTATCAGTACTGTTATTCACTCTATTTAATAATCAGAAAATTAATGCACAGAGAGGTTAAATAATTTGCCCACGGTCATGGAGTTAAGCGGCAGAAGGGGGACTCACAGTCCCCTTCTCAACCACTATGCCACACTGCATTCACAAAAGTATGCCCTGGTGGCCCAGTGCTTAAGACTCTGCACTTCCAATGCAGGGGGTGCAGGTTCGATCCCTGGTCAGGGAACTAGATCCCACATGTCATGCGGTGTGGCCAAAAAATAAAATAAATAAAAATGAAAAAGTGTACCCTGCATTTCACTCTGTGCAAATTTTAATCACAATTAGGAGGAAAAAAATAGAAAAGGAAAACTTCCATGCATGCAATGGGAAGTACACAACATTACGTACTTAGCATCCTACAGTCTATAACCTGCAGCGTTCTACCTACACAGAGCACCAACAGGTTTAACTTGACTCTAATCCATTCGCCGGACATTCTACAAGATTAAAATGTCTGTGTCATGAAAGACCAAAAAAAGGCAGAAGTATTCTAGATTAAAAGAGACACAACAGGGTGCTTCCCTGGTGGCGCAGTAGTTGAGAGTCCGCCTGCTGATGCAGGGGACACGGGTTCGTGCCCCGGTCCAGGAAGATCCCACATGCCGCGGAGCGGCTAGACCCGTGAGCCATGGCCGCTGAGCCTGCGCGTCCAGAGCCTGTGCTCCGCCACGGGAGAGGCCACAACAGTGAGATGCCCGCGTACCACAAAAAAATTTAAAAAAAAAAAAAAAAAAAAGAGAGACACAACAGCTAAATACAACACGTAATCTGAGGCTAAATCCTGGATCAAAAAGGTAACCTATAAAGGAGGAAAAGGATATAAATAGCATTTTTCAGAAAATTGGGAATATCAAAATATGAGGTCAGAATTATATTAAATAATATAAATACAGTAATTATATCCAGAGTATTGAGATGACCTCTTAGGAGAGACAGGCTGCAGTCTTCAGGGATGTAGTATCACTGAATGCTGGCTGAGCCTCTACTAAGGAGAGGGCACGTGAGTGTTCCCAGTACTACTCTTTCAACTTGGCTGAAAACTTTTTTTTTTCTTTTTTCCAAAATAAGAGTTTGGGGGAGTTCCCTGCGGCCTAGTAGTTAGGAATCTGGGCTTTCAGTACCACGGCCCAGGTTCAATCCCTAGTGGGGGTACTGAGATCCCACAAGCTGTGCAGCAAAAAAAAGAAAGAGTTTGGGAGACAATGTATAAGTGAACTATTTCAATGTGGAACCCTACAATCAACTCTAAAAGAACTCCTGAATCAAAATTATTGCGGTGAGATGATTCTGGATAACACAAGAGATGACATGCATACACACAGCTGAAACCGGCCGAACTCAGTGGGGGGTGGAGGTGGGGCTGTGATAAATCAGCAGATCCAGGGCAAGTTGGTATCCACCCAAAAGGGCTCATTAAACAACGGATTAAAATTTAAATAAAGGAAAAAAACCAGCATGAAGGAGAAGAGAAAGGTTTGAAACGGGGGCAAGTTTTCCTTATTCTGTTAAAATCAGAAAAAATAAGCCACACCCTCACTCAGAGATATGTACACCTGCTCATCCCTGGAACACGCTGTCCATTAAACCTGTAATGCTAATAGGCTAAGTAACACTTGGTTTTTTTCTCTCATACATTTTTCGATATGTGAAGCACTTATCAGCACTTTACTGAGTGCAAAAGTCATGCCAGTAATTATTATTAAATAGTATGAACTCAGAGGCTGCCAGTGAAGTCAGCAGGAACGAAGGCGTGACTGCACGCTCGACTCACTTGTAAAGTTTTATGCATCTTTATCACCATCAATCAACGTTCCGAATTACCAGCATTTCTGATTATGTAACATTTTCTTCACTGAGTGTGAAAATAAGTATCTATGAAAAAAGTATTCAACGGCACAAACTGCATACATACGATGTACACTGCCTCGTCTTAGAAGACAACTTGGAATTAAGGGGACTTTAAAAAAAAAGGTACAGAGTGAATGAATTTCTCCCGAAGTTGTATGGCTAACAGATTTTCCTCATTTGTTTTTAAATCATACAAGCAATGAATACACACAATCTTGTAAATTTTTTAAACAATATGTGTATGATATAAAAAGAAAATTCACTTTCATCCCATTCCTCAAATCTGATCCCCTATCCGAAAAAAATCGTTAAAGAATTTGGTACTTTTTCTTCTACAACCTTTTCAATGCACGTTTCTACGTACTGACACACATATATATATGTGTAACATATGGTTTGATAATGGTGCCTGATATCCCCTCACCCTCCTGGCTACTCACTTACGTCTTATAATACATACCAAGAACCAAAAGATCAAGTTAAGTATAAAGGATTTTCGACAGAGTCAAAGATCAACTTTTATTTATAACCAAAATCCCGGAACTAAACGACAACAAAAAACCCTAACATCGAAGCACAATCTCTTCAAAGAAACAAAACCCAGTGACCCAAGCTTAAATTAAAAAGTATTCTTTCATTAAGTCCCAAAACAACCTACAATCGTGTGTGGGTTTTTAAAATACAAGCCCACACAGAGCTTAACCATAAATGTCAATCATTAAAAAGCAAAGGAAAAAGCATCCCAAAGGGTGGCTCAGGGAAGCGTCTGGCGGCGCCTCCCCTGCACACTTACTGAGGCCTCTGTAAGACGTAGGTTAAGAGGAATGTGCGCAGTGACTCGACGCTCCCTCTCTCCAGGAGGATCCACTCGCGGACAACGGCCTCCATGACGGCTGTGGCAGCTTGAAAGAGGACGTAGTCTACCTTACTCGTTTCTAAGGAGGAAACAGACACCTTCTTCAAACAGCAGCTCACCTTCCCCTGAACATTCTGCATTTGTTAATTTTAAAGAGAACTTTCAGACAAGGAATGAGATGGTTACCTGTTCCTTTTTTATCCAGTGACCTTTGCTCTAGCACCACAAAGAGGTTAGTTCCTCTCAGAAGACACCTCAGGCAGGTGGCAGCTAATCACCGATCACAATTTTCACAAACTTTCCTCACCTCTCTTCAACTGTTACTTCCAAAGCATGAAGAACTAAAAAATAACACAGCTTTAAAAAAAATAAAATAAAAATATAAAGCAATCAGAAAATTTCCTAAGAGATTCTCACCCTGTGCAAAACAGAACTTTGTATCAGAAAAGTATCTAATAAACTAGTCTTTGAACATTACTATCTGCGAGGTGCCATGCTGTTTTAAAATATCTGTTTGTTCAGTAATTAATTAAGCTTTCAGCAGGATGGCCCATCTCCAATAGCAAGTTCAGAAATAAACACAATCATGTTCATGTTCTTTCTCTCAAAATTTAAAAAAAAAAGGGGGGGGGATCACATTTACACAAGGTGAGAAGTTCTTGTGCATTTTCTGATTGCAATACTGATCAAACTGAGTAAAATCCCAAAGCTACACTCAGAAAGATCCAGCTTTAACTAGCAAGTTACAGTATCTGAACTAAGAACTGAATCAGGAGGGGGAAAAATAGAAAATTAACATACTGAAGAAATATTTTACATTAATTTTCTATTTTTTCTTTAATTCAGCAATACCACTACAATCAGTTTCCAAATAGCATTATCAAAAGGGAGAAACAGTCAAAATGAAGTCAAGAAAAAGCAGAAATTTTTTGAAGCTCTACAAAATAACCATCATGCGAAACCCATGCAGAGTCTGATTCAACTCCTGGGTATCTGCCAAGATCACTAGACAGGAGTGCCTGGA
Source organism: Mesoplodon densirostris (assembly GCF_025265405.1). NCBI lineage: Eukaryota > Metazoa > Chordata > Mammalia > Artiodactyla > Ziphiidae > Mesoplodon > Mesoplodon densirostris. The sequence continues at coordinate 1,087,347 of NC_082677.1, forward strand.
AGCCCGAGAAATACCTCTAGGCACAGAATAGCACCTTCAAGAACTTCTCAGAAGAGCATGAAGATACAGGCAGGCACATCATTTTCTCTCCATTTCAAGCACAGATCATTTAAAAATATTACAAGTGATCTTGACACAATTTTCTATAAAAATGTGTGAGAAAAGGTATGCCTACATCAATTCCTATCACACTAGACTACAGCACAGGAGTTTTGAACATATTAAAACTAATAAGAGGAACCAATCTGGACCTTTATTTTTTTTTAAGTTTGATTAGTCCATGCCATCTTAACACGAATTCTAATTGAGATGGTAATCAGAACTCACAAAAATTGAGAAACCTTAAAATATAATGAATAAATAAAGTAACAGCTTCCAAAAATGTAAACCTGTTATAAAAAGACGTGTTTAGGGGCTCCCCTGGTGGCGCAGTGGTTGAGAGTCCGCCTGCTGATGCAGGGGACACGGGTTCGTGCCCCGGTCCGGGAAGATCCCACATGCCACGGAGCGGCTGGGCCCGTGAGCCATGGCTGCTGAGCCTGTGTGTCCGGAGCCTGGGCTCCGCAACGGGAGAGGCCACAGCAGTGAGAGGCCCGCGTACCGCAAAAAAAAAAAATGTGTTTAAAGTTCCAGGAGGAAAAAAAAAAGTGTTTTATTCAAAGAGGACTTGAAACAGAAACCAGTTCTATCTATTTCGCTCACTAAGGAGAAATATGGCACCGCCTCATAAAGGTAATTCAAATCATCTCTTATTATAAACCTCCTCTTGAAAGAAAATGATGGTTGTTTGCCTATCTGCACTTTATACTGAAATAGTAAACATTTTAAGGACCTGAAATTCTTAACCATGGATTTTAACAAGGAAGCAAAATTGTAGGGACTCACAGAATTTTAGAAATAGAACTCCGAAGATCATCTAATCCGATCCCTGCGTTGGACTGTTGAAGAAACTGACGCACCAAGAGACTGTGAGAGGAAGCTGCAGGCCACGTGGCTGGCTGATGTCCTCTGGTGACACGCGCCTTGCCCTAAATGCAGGCGCCAACTAGCCCAGGCCCAGCACACCCTCCTGCTTCTTGTGAGCCATGAAACGCACTCCCGTCTGACTCCTTGTGCGTACAGCCTAGCTCTCTTCTGCCCCCTTCCCATTTTTGCAGGGGTCAGTAGGGGGACAATTACAGAAAGTAAATCACATTCAGAAGTTTTCAAGATAACTCTTTTCCTTAGATTTCTCTGTTTGGTATCAAATGAAGATCTCTAAATTACTATTCCTATAAGAAACTGTCTCTAAGAATGGAGGAATCTGAAAAAAAGAAAGCCAGATTCCAAATTTAAAAGTTTTCCTAACCTAATAAATTATACTTTCTCATAAAAACTGCCACTGGCCTTCATAAACTGCACTTAAACATAACAGAAATGTGCAGAAGATGCTCGCCGGAACTCTGGAAGCCTGCCAGCAGAAGATGAGGACTTGACACATACAGGAGCCTTATTCTTGCTCTCTGCTGGAAAGATGCTCAAAATTGCAAGGTCCTTGTGCAGAACTCACAGTTCATCTAGAATTTCTAATACTCTTAGGGATGATTTCCCACTGACTAGGACACTGTTTAGATGACAAATTAGTTTAAGCCACTTTAGCAGGAAGCTTTCACTTCCTACCACAGTAACTCTTTAATAATAATTACGTAAATAAAATTCACATGTATCTTGTCGGCCATCTGAAATTAGAGCCAGGAAGACTAAAGCGAGAGTGAAGTTAAGGGCCGAGAGGAAAAGCACTGCATTCTGGCTTCCAGCAACTACACCCCCCTCTCTGGCCTTGGGGTTCCTGTCCAAAGCAGAGGCAACGTAAGCTGCACAGTGACACACACGCACACCAACAGTAATGTAATAAGTCTCAGGCTCGTTCTGTTTTGTCTCGGCTACCTGAGATAAGAAATGAAAGAAATCCGTTTCTCCCTGAGAAAAGGGCAAAAGAAAGCTGCTAAGTTAGCTCCAGAAGTGCTGGACCAACCCCTCAAAGTCTGGGGGTATTTCTTTAACAAGAGCAGAACTCACAGGTTTTTCTGAAGGAACACCTGACCCTACAAAACTAGTAAATTCCTAAGTGCCAAAGACTTCTGAGGCCAAGAAGTCTGAAAGTGCTCTTCTAACAAAACGCACAAGCATGCAACATGCACACGCACACAAACACACAGAAAAGAGCAAAGAAATTAAAACTACAGTGAAAACAAAAGAATATGACGAGAAGGAAATGAGATAAAATGAGAAACATAATAAAACTTAAGTTAGAAGTGAGAAGGAAGAATTTTAAGAGGCCAGAAAAGGGAAGCATCCAAGAGAAAGTCTCCCCTTCATTAGAATCTATCACCCAGACATTCTATAAAAATGGCTTATAATCCCGAAATAAGAATGTGAAAATTCTGGATTGCGATCGACTGCCACGTGCATGAGAAGTCTTCTTAGAGGAATTAACCTTTCTGGGCTGGTGGCAACTGAGTAAGGAGTTAAGATTTTCTGTGAAGTTTAGATGTAAACATTAATGTAACACAAGGCTTTGCAGTACATTAATGATTATGCTTGTAACACATGCACCCAACCTTTTAAACAGTTAATGTCTCAAAACCCAAACTGCTTCCAATAGCGTGGCTGGAACTAGCAATACTATTCTTTAGAAATTTTTATCAGGAAAACAAAAGTATTCTAAAACAAGCTCACATCATAACAAAGCAATAGTCCTTCATAAAATATACATACTCTAAAAAGGAAAGAGCGGTATAAGCAAATACACTCTTAATAACATACTTATCACTTAGATTGGGTATTTCCAGCTAGCCTAGAAGGACAACTGAGTCACAGTCCGTCGAAGTCAGATGAAACACCGCTGGGACCCTGTTTATGCAGTGCAGGCACAGCCACAAAAGCCACACTCAGATCATCTGAGGTTTTCTACGTCTATTAATGCTGAACAGTTTCAAGTCAGTAAGGATGAAGTCAGGCTCCCCTAAATCCTTAACGATGGTTCGTTTTGCTTCTTTTAATTTAACACCGAGTTGTTCTCCACAAGGTAACAAATTTTCTCAGTGCCAGAAGCAAATTCAACCAAGTATAAAAACAGACTACTCAAAAAAACCCAAAAAAACAGAAATCCCCGCCTCATTTAGAATTCAAGGTGGTGATTCAACTGCTTCTCTAATGTGAGATCGAACTCCTGAAGGAGACAAGGCCGCCTCCGTGCAGGGGACTGAGCGATTCTCAAAGGCCGTCTGAAATGAAGGAACGGGGCCGTGACACTGACATGACTGTTCACAAAGTGCTTTCATATGTCACTACATCTGCACCTCACTACGACTTAAGACAGTCAAGCCAATTTCAGGCAAACAACATCATTATGCCCATTTCACAGATGAAAAAAGGGCCTGAGAGGTGAAGTGACTTCCTCAAGCTGCTTCCAGGCCGCAGGCACCCTGGTGCCTGGCCCTGCCCACTGAGCCCCACAGTCCTCGCCCCAGCCCTGAGCTGGGGAGCACGCCGCACACAGAGCTGGAATGGCAGGCTGTTTCCATCCAGAAACCAGAGTGCTGGCGGCTACAGATGAGTCTTCCTAAAAGCACAAGGATAAAAGGTCAGATAGCTTAGTTCCTAACTGAACTAACCAATTCTGTGGTCATGGACAACTCAAATAGCCTTCCTTTCAGAGCCTTCAATATGGGTTACAAAAAAAGTGGCTCTAATTAAGAAAAACAGCCAACAATTATCAGACTATAAAATAACAATAACCAATGAAATCTCTTAACTATTATTGAAAAATACCTAAGAGGCAGAGAAAATGCCATCTCTGAATAAGTTATGACTTCTGTGATAATTTTTAAAGGAAAGAGATCACTTCCATACGTATGTCAGATATAAGGTACTCACAAAACATTTTTTACAAGAGTAAAAATCAATGCTTCATTTTAGGACACACAATGCAGATCCTACATAGAACTGACCAATATTCGCTAAGCGAGCGGAGTACAAACTATATGGTTTTTAAAAAACGATGAAAAAACAACTAAAAGAAACTGTAGAAACCCAAAAAATAATCTTAATTTTAAAACACTGGGATACATTATAGTACATTTCCTATAAGTGATATCATACTTGAAAACGACAGAAAAAACATTAGATTTTCCTCCCACCATTAACAGCCTTGATATTATGGTCAATAATAAAACAACTTATTGAATGTTTTATTTAGGGAAGAGAAATCCAAAGCAAAATCAGAGTCTTCTCTCTGGCTTTATGGAATATCTTTAAAGCCACTTCAGTGGAATGGTTATTAATGGAAAATTATAACTGTACAAACCTGCTCATTTTTAAAGCAATTTAAAATATCTAAAGTTCAAGATAGAAAAACTAGGTATTTTTAAAGTAAACACTTACCCAAAATATGCTTGCAAACTGCAAATGGTGATTTTGATTTCCTAAACGATAAGAATATGTGCTCAGCATGCTGGCGCTGCTCAGTGTTAACCATGGAAGGTGGTGCCTTGAGATTTAAAAACAAACACAAACACAGAGCACACTTGTTTAATAAGGAAGCTTGAACAACAGCAATCCTTTTACCCACAACAAGAGAAATATTTTCACTTTCAGGGGACTACGGGAGTACAAATTCTTGCTTAATTTTTCTTAAGTAACTATAGTATTAAACTTCATGATAAATATTTAAAATACAGTTTCAGGGAAAAGAAAGAAATTCCTGGCAAGGTTTGGATCAGAATCCTTTCAAGTTGCCTACATTTAAGAAAGATATATTTATTTATTTAACATTTTTTTGTAATTTTTTAAAAAAAAACATAGCCTACTCATTGCCTTTTATTCCGAAATATACCACTCCATCTAAATTGACCAAGTTCAAATAATTTCTATTCTTCAGCCCTGGTGAAATCGAATCCAAACTTACTAAAAATTGACTTCTAAAAACAATCCTTTTAGAAATATTATCAGATAATTCTACCTCAAGTTTTCTAAAATCACTATTAAACCAGAAAAATTAGGAACAGCAAAGTTTGGAGTTTACAAAACTCCTTTCTGAGTAATAAATTAATCAGCCAGAAAAGCCAGACTTCTCTCTCAACAAAAACAGCTTCTAAGAGTCTGCTCAGGTTTTTAAATTCCATTTTGTTCTAATAGCCTTTCTTCCAAAGATAATAATACTCTTCTGAACCAGCTGTACCTAAAATATACATTCCTAAAATATACATTCAAAGGTTATCTTTGACCTCACTGAGACCCATCTGAAGGAAGGAGAAGAGATTGCTTATACAGCATACAGATCAAAATATCAGATTTCTCAATTCGGGAGGGGAGGGGAGGGGGAGGGTAGGTGGCAGGAAAATAAACCTTTGTTATTGTAACCAATATAAAGTGGGGAAACCATCATTTCAACTGTATTCAAAGACTCTGGAAGATGAAAAACATAACCAGGTACATTAATATTCATTATAAACTATATCAATTATGCAACATTAGTTACTCTACTTTCAGTTAAAATAGTAAAAAAGAAAAAAAAAGAAGTAAATCCAAGAAAAATTAACTTTGAATCTCTTGCCTAAAGGAATTCTTATAATTAGCTAAAGCCAGTTCAGACTACTATTCCTAATGATATAGCACCCTCTACAGCTCTCTAGATAAAAATGAAAATATTTCCATTAAAGAACTACGTTAAATAGATAACAAGGATACACAGGGAATTACGGCCATTATCTTGTAATAACCTATAATGGAATATAATCTACAAAAATACTGAGTATGGGGGCTTCCCTGGTGGTGCAGTGGTTGTGTCCGCCTGCCAATGCAGGGGACACGGGTTTGATCCCTGGTCCGGAAAGATCCCACATGCCGCGGAGCAACTAAGCCCATGCGTCACAACTACTGAAGCCCGCGCGCCTAGAGCCCGTGCTCTGCAACAAGAGAAGCCACCGCAATGAGAAGCCCACGCACTACAACAAAGAGTAGCCCCTGCTCGCCGCAACTAGAGGAAGCCCGTGCGCAGCAATGAAGACCCAACACAGCCAAAAATAAATAAAATAAATTTATTAAAAAGATAAATAAGAAATGATACAATCACCTAGAAAAGTAATATAATAACAAAATAAAAATAAATCAGCACTATTACATTATCTTCAACTTTTTTACTACATTGCTCAGAGTATAATATGATCTTTCAACAAGGTATAAATGAAATCTGGGAACACCACCTTTGTAGTCTTTTTTTTTTTTAAGGTTTCATTGAAGAGTGTTGAGAATTGAGAATTTTCTACCCATAATGACAAAGAGAAAAAAATTGATAAGGAAAGGCACTTCACAATTAAGAGATAAGTAAGAAGCTGAATGCAAAAAGACATACAGCAGCACACTAAACCTGCACTGTCCAAAACAGCAGCCACTAGCCTCATTTGTTAAAATTAAATTAAACAAAAAAAATTCAGTTCCTTGGCTGCACTAGCCACATTTCAAGTGCTTAACAGCACTCATGGCTGGTGGCTACCACACTGCAACACAGATTCAGAACACTCCTATCACTGCAGAAAGTTTTAACGGACAAACTCCATTAATGATGATAAAACTAATCATATAAGTATAACCTCAGAACTTGAGTCTTGAGATGATGATATTCTAGATCAGTGGTTCTCAACTGAGGCAACTTTGTCCCACAAGGGACATCTAGCAGTGTCTGGAGACATTTTTGGTTGCCACACTGGGGAGTGCTATTGGCAACTAGTGTATAAAGGGCAGGGATGCTGCTAAACATCCTACAATGCACAACCCAGCCCAAAACACCAACAGTGACAAAGTTGAGAAACCCTGCCCTAGGTGAATTTTCTCAAACTCAAGAATCAGTGAATGAACAATATACTTCCAAGGACAAAAAGGAAACATGGTATTCTCATCCAGTCAGTCATTACGCTAGAATTACTTTATTACCCAATATTCTGTGACAAGAACTGGAACCAACTTGTTTTGCTAAAAGGATATGACAATATTTTTTACTCTCTTACGATATCTGTGTAAAAAGTTTGCTTGATACAGTTCATTAAAGGATAAATGCTAGGGCTTCCCTGGTGGCGCAGTGGTTGAGAGTCCGCCTGCCGCTGCAGGGGACACGGGTTCGTGCCCCGGTCCGGGAAGATCCCACATGCCACGGAGCAGCTGGGCCCGTGAGCCATGGCCGCTGAGCCTGTGCTCCACAACGGGAGAGGCCACAACAGTGAGAGGCCTGCGTACCGCAAAAAAAAAAAAAAAAAAAAAAGGATAAATGCTAAAGGCAGGTGTGTATACAAAGATAATTTAAAAATTGTCTTGCTCATTCTAACTGGTGTCTATAAATCTAAAAATAAAAATGACTCACAGTTAGGAAGCAAAAAGTATGGTCATCTTCTGTTCATCAATATTATATGCCATTGGGACTTCCCTGGTGGCGCAGTGGTTAATAATCCGTCTGCCAATGCAGGGGACACGGGTTCGAGCCCTCGTCTGGGAAGATCCCACATGCCGCGGAGCAACTGAGCCCGTGCACCACAACTACTCTGCCTGCGCTCTAGAGCCCGCGAGCCACAACTACTGAGCCCACGTGCCACAACTACTGAGCCCGCGCGCCTAGAGCCCGTGCTCCCCAACAGGAGAAGGCACTGCAATGAGAAGCCCACGCACCGCAACAAAGAGTAGCCCCCGCTCGCTGCAACTAAAGAAAGCCCATGTGCAGCAACAAACCCAACACAGACATACATACATACATACATACATACATACATACATAAAATATTAAATGCCATCAATGTTTTCAAAAGTATTGTCTTGATGATTCTAAAGCAGGAAGAAGAATCAGAATAATAAGCGAAAATGTATTAAAGATTCATCTGATGTCTAGAATCAGTACGACATTTTGAGGGTGAGCTTGTAACAACCAGGAGTAGAGACAGGACCCATGAGGAGTATTTGAAACCTGGACTCAGTATTCACAGAGCAGAAGATGAACGCAAAGAGATACAGTCACACTCCAGACTCGCGCCGCCCAATATGGAACTCCTACCCCCACTGACTATGTAAATTAATTAAAGTAAAAAATTCAGCTCCTCCTCTGCACAAGGCACGTTTCAAGAGCTCAACATCCACATGTGGCTACTGGCCACCACACTGGAGAGTGCAGATACAGAAGACACTACTCTTGAAGAAATTTAATTAATTCAACAAATATTTACAGAGTGCTTACTATAAGGTTACCTAGATTCATATGATTTGATGCGATGTTATGTGATAGATTAATGTGCAAAATAACTGCTATCAAAAATAAATAAATAAATAAATAAATAAAATAACTGCTATCACTTATACAGCACTTATTATGTATGAGGCACTATTCTAAACACTTTCCTTTTAATGTAAACGAAATCATTTAATCTACACGTTAACTCCCTGGAAATAATTATTTTCCTAGTTTAGAGATGAAGAAACAGACGCATAGAGGTTAAGTGACTTGCCAAATGTCACACAGCTAGTCACAGGGTGGAGTCAAGAGCAATGCAAACAGTCTGGCTCCAGACCCTGTATGTTCTACTGCTGCTCAATTCCTAAATGTCAACACTGCTCCGTGTGTGCTGCCTAGTCTAGCAATAGGGTGATTTTTCTAACATCTTATCTGATTAGGTCACTATCTTACTACTGTTGTTTTCTAATTAGTTCTCTAATCCCTGCCACAAATCCACAAAATATAGATAGACCAGCAAGACTGGGGTCAAATAATTTTATATTAAAACATGGATATATTATGGACTAGAATAAAACTTCTATTAACCTTTTCTTAAATATTTATTTTATTTATTTGGCTGTGCCGTCTTAGTTGCAGCATGCGGGATCTTTAGTTGCAGCACGTGGGATCTAGTTCCCTGACTATGGATCAAACCCGGGCCCCCTGCATTGGGAGCGTGCTGTCTTAACTGCTGGACCACCAGGGAAGTTCCTCTATTAACTTTTTGAGATAAAAATTGAGAAATTTTAGCTTATACAAGCTGTTTTGGGGTACTCCCTAGCTCCCCCCAAATATATATTCACTCTCTTTTACCATAAGAGTCACCTTAGCAGTAAAAAATTTTTAAGAATATTAATATATTCCCTTCCACCCTGGCTTTGTTCAGAGTCTCATCATCTCTTTGCAGAACTTAACAGCCTCCTAACTGGTCTTCCACCTCACATCTTGCTTCCCTCAGATCAGATTTTCACACTGCTGTCAGAGTGAAACCACAGAACTGACATGTCACACTACAGGGTGAGTCCAAGCTAATTATTGTGCAAATAAGACCTTAGATAGCCCAGCCCCTGCCCATTTCCCTAGGCTCATCTCCCTTCCCCCTTCATTTATTTCTTTCATTCAACAAATATTACCAAGCAACTATTACGTGCAAACAAGGTCCCTAAACTAACACATATTAGCATCTAGCTAGGGAGACCAACATTCATTAACCACACAAATAAATGTAAAATTCCAGATGGGGCAGGTGTTATCTGAGTATAGGACAGGTGAGTCTCACCTTTCTGAGAAGCTAAGGCAGGCTTTCCTGAGAAAGCGACTATGGGGAGACCTGAAGGATCAGGTGAGAGAGAGGAAGAGCGCTTTAGGCAGAGGGAACAGTGTATGAAAGGTTCTGTGACAAGACCAAGGACAGGAGAGGGAAGGATGGAGAAAGAACTGGTGTGGCTGATGCAGAAAAAAAGAGATGGGAGAAGGGTCCTCAGAAGCTGGAAATATGGGCTTCCCTGGTGGCGCAGTGGTTGAGAATCTGCCTGCCAGTGCAGGGGTCACAGGTTCCATCCCTGCTTCGGGAAGATCCCACATGCCGCGGAGCAACTAAGCCCGTGCGCCACAACTACTGAGCCCGCGAGCCACAACTACTGAAGCCCGCACACCTAGAGCCCATGCTCCGCAACAAGAGAAGCCACCGCAATGAGAAGCCCGCGCACTGCAATGAAGAGTAGCCCCCGCTCGCCGCAACTAGAGAAAGCCCACGCACAGTAGCAAAGACCCAACACAGCCAAAAATAAATACATAAAATAAATTTTTAAAAAAAAAAGGAAGAAGCTGAAAAGATAAAAACTTATCCAAAGCCTCACAAAGAGAAAGCACTAATAAAACTTCAGTTCAAACCTGGGTAATCTGTCTCTGGAACCCTTCCCTTACAGCATATTTCCATCCATAAATTACGATCGAATGTCCACTACGTGCCAGGCAATGTGCTAGATGCTTCAGACACAACAGTGAGTCATTGATAAACAAAAACAAACAGAATCCGTGTTCCCAAGGAGCTTACAATCCAGCAGAGAAGTCAATCATATAATCAAATAAGCAGCATAAAACTGTGGATGCCATCAATGTTACTAAAGCAAATGGTGCCATGGGAAGAGAATTTAATCTAGTTCGGAGTGGTCAGACTTTTCTGTCAAAGTAAACACCTACACTGAGATCTGAAAAATTAAATGTCAACTAGGCAAAAGAGGGAGAAGGGTGTTCCAAGCCGAGGGAGTCCATGCGGGAAAGGTTCAGGCAGGAGGGAGCAGATCCAGTGTGGGGACTGATGCCCAGTCTGCGCAGCCCAAGGGCAGCTTCCTCAATGTGTGACCAGGGCAGCAGCATGGGGCCCAACTCTCCACAGGGCCCCATGCTTAACGCGGTACTCCGCGCTCACCATCCTGAAATTCTGAATCATTTTATCTCTGAACCTGTGTTTTGTAAGCGAAGGCCAGTGGGACAATGGAGCATGCATGGGAGTAGTGAGGACAGGCTGGTGGCCAGGCACACGTGCACGTGTCTCGAGGCAGCCTGGGGCACCGGGTCAAGGTGGCTGGGGTGGGAGCTGGGCCCAAACAGGCAGCAGCACCCGGACCCATGGCGAGGCCAGCTTGCCTGTCCATGTCCCTGAGGCACCTGCACAAACATTAACTCTCCAGCCTGAGCACTGTGACAGGAACTCGGTAAACTTTCTCAGTAAACTACAAAACAAAAATGGACACCACAATAAAGCATTTCAGGGAGTTATTCGAATTTTTCAAAAAGTTTGATTCTTCTCTCTGGAGACTTCCCTGGTGGCGCACTGGTTAAGACTCTGTGCTCCCAGTGCAGAGGGCCCAGGTTCAATCCCTAGTCAGGGAACTAGATCCCACATGCCGCAACTAAGGAGCTGGCAAGCTGCAACTAAGGAGTTGGCGAGCTGCAACTAAGGAGCCCGCCTGCCGCAACTAAGACCCAGTGCAACCAAATAATAAACAAATATTTTTAAAAAAGAATCTCTGATTTTCAAACTGCTACAGCAAAGCAAACATCTACAGGTTTAGAAATAGAAATTAAATTTAGAGATTGCCACATTCAATGGAGAAGAATGCTATTTTAACATAAAGCTCTGTATGAACCATTTATTAATGAGGAAGACAATTTTACTTTTTTCCTACAGTTGAAGACACAACCACAGGATACATAAATCAGTGTTTTTAATTACATACAAATCATTAAGCTACTTGTGGTTTCTTGTATAACCTCTGCAAGTAACAAGAACTGTCACAGGAACATTAAAATATTCATAAATTTACACCTAAAATTAAATTCAAACTCACATGAAACTGATTTATGTGAAGAGTTCAATCTTTTTAGAAAAAATGTTCTGCAAGAATCATGAGCTGTAAATGTACTACAATTTACACTTGTAAATAATTATCATCTTCCCTCTGAATCCTCAGGTTCCACATCTGTGGATTCAACCAACTACAGAGGGTAAATATTTGGGGAAAAAATTCCAGAAAGTTCCAAAAAGCAAAACCTGAATTTGGGACTTCTCTGGAGGTCCAGTGGTTAAGACTCCACACTTCCACTGCAGGGGGCACGGGTCTGATCCCTGGTCAGGGAACTAAGAGCCTGCATGCCATGCGGCACAGCCAAAAAATTAAAAAACAAACAAAAAAACGATCACATATTAGACCCACATTTCTTGAAAGTTCCATAATATTCCACTATACAGAATACCACAGTTTATTTACCAAAATTTCTTCCAACTAGACATTCACACTGTTTCAGTTCTTTGCTAGAGCAAGGTATATAGACACTACAGTAAGTGCTTTTCCCATATGTGCGAGTATTTCGGAAGGCTGAATGAATGGGCAGAAGTGGAACAGCTGGGTCAAAGGGCATGCAGACTTTCAAGGCTCCTGTAACACAGCTCCAGACCATCTCCAAACTTGCAGCCTGCTACGCGTCCACGAACGCTGTCCATCTCCATACAGTCACAGCCTGAAATATCATCTCAATCACAGGTCTGTTTCTGCACTATTCTATTCCAACTTCCCATTCTTTTTCCACGCCAGCACCACAACCCTGCAATTACTGTAGCTTCTGAATACATTTCAATAACTGGTACAAACTCCCCCAAACCCTCCTTTCTTCTTTTTCTTAACATTTTTTGTTACTGTCATGCAATACTCTTCCAGATAACATATATTTTCTAATTAATCAGTCAAGCTTTTCTCCCACCTCAAAAAAGGGTGAGGAGAGATGAGGGATTTTTACTGCTATTACATTCAGTAGATAGACTAATGAGGAAGGAACTGCCACCTTAACCAGATTAACTCTTTGGATTGAAGAACATAACCTTCATTTAATTCAGATCTTCTTTTACATTCTTCAAATAAGCTGTCTAGTTTTTGTCACAAAAATGTTGTATATTTCTTATTAAATAGTGCCCTATAGTTTATTCCTCCAGTTTTTATTCTTAACAGAATGAGATTTTTTTTCCATTTTTAGGCTGACCATTGTTGGTATAAAGGAAATCTTACAACTGGTTGATTTGCCTTATATCTGGCCACCTTACCAAACAATTATTGGTTCTAGTAATAGTTTAGTTAATTTCCTTGGATTTCTTCTTTCTGAATATCACCTGCAAATTATGATCTTTTTACTTTTCTTTGCAATATTTACTTATTTAGCTGCACTGGGTCTTCGTTGCAGCATGCAGATCTTTAGTTGAGGTATGCGGAATCTTTTTTTTTTTTCTTTTTTGTAGGTGCAGCATGTAGGATCTTTAGTTACGGCATGTGAACTCTTAGTTGGAGCGTGTGGGATCTAGTTCCCTGACGAGGGATCGAACCCCGGGCCCCTGCACTGGGAGCACGGAGCCTTAGCCACTGGACCACCAGGTTAGTCCCTTATTCCTTTCTCTTATCTTACTGTATCAGCTAGGCCCTCCCCTTCAGAAAGTGTTGAATAATAAATAGTTTTATTAGAACTCCCTATTTTACTCTTAAGACTATCTCCATTTACTGGTGGTTTCAAATAATTATTTTTTATCATATATTTATCATTTCCTAGTTTATTGAATTTTTAATCATAAAATGCTGTTAAATTTTATCAACTGCCTTTTAGGTGTCTATGGATGATTTCAAACGTCTTTCACATTTCTTTGGATCACTGGCTATGTTCCAGTTAGCTGAGTTTGACACAAATCCAACTGAAAAATAGAAATTTAATTAAACTGAATTTTAAATAAAAATTTCCCATTATCTAGTTTTTTGAGAATAAGAACTGTTAGTGCCAGTCTAATATCTAGCACCACAGCAGAGATGAAAAGACAAGGTTGAAATAAATAAAAATGCTTACACGATACAATGAATCTTTTCAATACGAAAAGTATATGCTATAAGCAAAATTATTAATTTTATGACGTGCACTATTTTTTTTTTTTTTTTTTGCGGTATGTGGGCCTCTCACTGTTGTGGCCTCTCCCGTTGTGGAGCACAGGCTCCGGACGCGCAGGCTCAACGGCCATGGCTCACGGGCCCAGCCGCTCCGCGGCATGTGGGATCTTCCCAGACCGGGGCACGAACCCGTGTCCCCTGCATCGGCAGGCGGACTCTCAACCACTGCGCCACCAGGGAAGCCCTGACGTGCACTATTGATCGCACGCACACACACACACACACAAAGCATTATACCTTATACATAGAAGGGGCTCAGGAAACACTAAATAAATGCTCAACTATTCCCCAAACACACTGCACTTGGTTCTCTCAGGCCTTCACACAAATACACCCCTCTACCTGGAGCACCCCTATGCAACTGGAGAACTCCAATTTGTCCTTCACGTCTCAGCTTAAGGATCACCTAGGTTTTGAGAAGCCCTCTCTAGGTCCCATCTCAGCCTCAGATAGACGTCCCTCCTCTGTACTCTCACAGAGCAGCAGCATACGCTCCTATTATAACATCACCTAATACTTGCTAATAGTTTTGCCTTTCTTCCCCGTTAGACTTTTGTTCTCCTTGAAAACAAGGCCTGTTTCTCCTGTCTCCTCAGCATACATAGCATCGTGCCCAGCACACATGTACTGAAGAAATGCTGCAGAATAAGTGAATCAAACAAGATGGTAAGAATTTTTCTACAGCACTACATTTTTGCAGATGCTTTTAAAATGTTAACCAAATTCCAAAATAAAAGCCATGAAAACCAATCATGAATCCCTCTCATTAAAGTTGCATTTAGATTTATTAAAATCCATTCCAGGGCTTCCCTGGTGGCGCAGTGGTTGAGAGTCCGCCTGCCGATGCAGGGGACACGGGTTCGTGCCCCAGTCCGGGAGGATCCCACATGCTGCGGAGCAGCTGGGCCCGTGAGCCATGGCCGCTGAGCCTGCGCGTCCAGAGCCTGTGCTCCGCAACCGGAGAGGCCGCGGCAGTGAGAGGCCCGCATACCGCAAAAAAATAAAAAAATTAAAAAAAAATTTTAAAATCCATTCCAGCTTTAAAACAAATATATGAAATTACTTTCCTATAAAGTATCAATTAACATACATATGAAATTACTTTCCTATAAAGTATCAGTTAACATATGTGCTCTGCATTTTTTTTTTTTTTTTTTTTTTTTTTTTTGCTGTACGCTGGCCTCTCACTGCTGTGGCCTCTCCCGTTGCGGAGCACAGGCTCCGGACACACAGGCCCCGCGGCCATGGCTCGCGGGCCCAGCCGCTCCGCAGCATGTGGGATCCTCCGGGATCGGGGCACGAACCCGTGTCCCCTGCATCAGCAGGCGGACTCTCAACCACTGCGCCACCAGGGAGGCCCCTGCTCTGCATTATTTTATATTATCACTGCACACACTCGTTATGGACAACCCTTTATCCAAGGGAGACAGGGGAGCAAAACCAAGGAAATTTAAGACAATAAATAAATCACTCTTTGGATTTATGGTTCAAACAAATGCAATATTAATAACAAAAGAATACTAGGTTTCTCCATTATGGTGTCTGTAAAATCCTAACACATCCTTTATTTTATATCTATTCACATAAAGGAGAAAATGGAAATAAACTTCTTTAAAATTCATCCACGATGAAATCAACAAAGAAAAGTGCAGGAGGATATGGATCACACCATCTCATTTATGTAAAAAAATACATTAGGGACTTCCCTGGTGACGCAGTGGTTAAGAATCCGCCTGCCACTGCAGGGGACACGGGTTCGAGCCCTGGTCCGGGAAGATCCCACATGCCACAAAGCAACTAAGCCCGTGCGCCACAACTACTGAGCCTGCGCTCTAGAGCCCGCGAGCCACAACTACTGAGCCCTGTGCCACAATTACTGAAGCCCGCACGCCTAGAGCCTGTGCTCCACAACAAGAGAAGCTGCCGCAATGAGAAGCTCGCACACCGCAAGGAAGAGTAGCCCCCGCTCACCGCAACTAGAGAAAAGCCCGCGCACAGCAATGAGGACCCAATGCAGCCATAAATAAATAAATAAATAAATAGATTGATTATTTTAAAAAAGGACATATGTGTGCTTTTATATGCTCAGAGATCTTCAAGATGGATACCCAAGGAACAGTGACCTCTGAAGAGAGGAGATGGGAGCTTAGGGAGCCTTTACTTTCCCCATATACCTTTCTGCACAGCTTGAATTTCTTACTATTCAGAAAGGCATTGATAAGATTTTTTTAAATCAAGGATAATATTTACAGTGTATCATTTATACAAAAAGCACTACATAATGTATATTGTAAAAGCATAGGAAATAAGGTCACAGTACATTCAAACTTAATACAGATTGCTTAGGAAGGGGGACGGAGAGTGGGGAAAGGAGGGAACACTTTTTATTCTGTACACTGTGTGCTGTTGATGTACTTTAAAATAACACGTTCCAGTATTACTGTCCTAATTTGTAAATGACATAAAATGTATCAGCAACACCAAATTCTCAGCTCTGGAACTGTAACCTGCTATAAGTTCTTACAGTCAGAGACACTCTCTCACTGCTGAGAATGTCAGCACAGAAGTGTGGTCCACTTTACTTACTCTGTATGTATTTAATATCCTCTCAAAAGATGCATGGTTAGGTATCTTAAGCAGAAGCCCACAACTGGAATCTTTTTGGAAAAGAAAATTTCAAGACCTCTTTAAACAACGCTCCATTTGCACACTGTTTTCAGAATAGATGGTGTCACGTGCATACTGTTACTAATTTACAAAAGCCCTTCCTCATTCTAGTCTGTTCACCTTCAAATTTATTTTCCAGCAAGTAACCTCACTGTCTTGAATCAGAAGACTAAGCAGTATTCACAAACATGTACAGAAAATACTCCCTATTACTACTTTTGGGGGGGGGATCAGGCTTTATGTTGAGACCTACATCTATAAATCCCATAAATATCTTTTTTACTCTAAAGGTCTAATATACTACTTTATTGGCAGCTTATCCAATAACCTAAAGAGGAAAGAATATAGGTGTTCACAGTGAAGCAACTGCAATAACCAAAAACACATTTTGAAATTTCCCATCAAGCAATAAAATTTAACATTTATAGTATTATAATATGTTGACTTTGAGAAGTAACATGGTTGGGTAAGTAAACTTTAAAAGAGTTCTAAAATGGGAGTCTGGTGATCTAGGTTCTGGATCACTCTTATCACAAATTTGTTCTGTGACCTACCTTTGGCAAGTCACTTCTCTCTTTGAACCTCAGTTTCCCCATCCGTAGAATGGAAGGCAAAACACTTAAACTAGATTTTTTTTCAGGGTCTCTATTTCCTGAGAGAGGCTGATAAAAGCTATAAACCCTATTACCAAAAATAACCCTATTACCAAAAATGTATCTCTGCATCCAAAAATTTACTTACAATTTCCTTCTAATACCCATCGTGAACTCCCTAAGACCTCTGCACGAAAAGATCTCCTGAGATTGTTTTACACACTAAAACTCCAAGCTGATTTTCATGAAAGAAATATACAGACTACCAAATGGAAAAATTAAGCAAAAATAATTGTGAAAGACATCACTAATTACTTTGAATTCCAAAACATATTAACAGCTAAAATACACAGCAGTTTTCTACAAACAAGATTTCTTCAAGGACTTCCCTGGCGGTCCAGTGGTTAGGATTCCAAGCTTCCACTGCAGGGGGCACAGGTTTGATCCCTGGCCGGGGAACTAGGATCTCACAAGCCGCGTGGCGCGGCCAAAAAAAAAAAAAAAAAAAAAAAAAAAAAAATTTCTTCAGATGGATATCCATCCGACCCACAGACCGATAAATGCTACAATCACCCATTCTTTTTTTTTTTTAATCTTCTAATGCTAAGTAACTGAAGGAGATTTGACAATCTTAACTATCCCCAAATTAATTAATCTACCTGCTTTCTAATCCCACTACCGCATAGGCCAAGAACCACAGGCTGATAACAGACAAACCTGAGCTGGAGTCCCCACTCTACTAAATGCCTTGAAAACCTGGGTAAATTACTTAGCATCTACATGTTTCAGTCCCTTAGTCCATAAAATGGAAATGAAAGTAATAACTACCATAGTTACTGATGATTAAATACGGTAATATATGCAAAGTGCCTGCACAGTGCCTCACACACGGTAAGCACCCAATAAAATGTGAGCTATTATTATTAATTATAATAAAATGGAATGCAGTTTTCATACTGAGAAATCATGCAGTAAGTGCTACTCTTCCACATTTTTAAATAGTAAGTGGACACTTCCAAAAAGGAATTTCCTTTTTTTTTTTTTCCAGCCATGCTTCGAGGCTTGTGGGGTCCTACTCCCCTGACCAGGGACGGAACTCGGGCCCCCTGCAGTGGAAGCATGGAGTCCTAACCACTGGACCGCCAGGAAAGTCCCAGGAATTTCCTATTTTTAATAACATTTTTTTCAATACTCTTCTCTTCTGGAAAGGTTTAAAAGTACGTAAATGATACCTATACAACACATATGAGAGGTGGTAAGGTAGAGTAGAAAGAGAGCGAGTATTAGAGCCAGACAGATGCAAGTTCTAGACCTAATTCAGCCACTTAGTAATTACATAACCTGGGCCACCTTAAGCTCTCTCTCAACCTTGTAAGGCGGCTGCAAGGATTAACAAAGTATGTAAAGCATCAAGCACAGCATCTGGCAGGTAATGTGCACTCAATTAACAGTATTCCGATTCTTCTCAGCCACTCCTTTATAAGTGATAAAACTAGCTTTGCCGGGGAAGAGAGAAGGTCCTAGCAAGCACAAATGCTAATTAATACTCAGGCCAATGATGAAAGGCACGTTTTTACCTTATCGACCTAAGAACTAAAGCAGTGTTTTGGGGGTCACATACTCCTTCCAAAGTCTAATGAAAATGGGGCCTCTAGCTCCTAGACATTTTTCAGATATTTCAGGAAATGCTGTAAGTCAGAGATTTTAAGAACTTTGTATTAAGGGGGAATACTAGCTACTTTTTTCTGGACTTAACTTGCAAGAGTCTGAAAACGTTCTCTAAGTCAGTTTTTGTGACAAAATTCCCCCTTTTCACCTCCCTCCAGCCCTTGGTAACCACCATCCTACACTGTTTCTATGAATTTGACTAGCCAAGTAAGATTTAGGATTCACCTAACTTTGCTCATAATGCAGCAAGTAAATCCTGCTTTTAATTAGGCTTCTCAGTTTCATGAGCTAAATTTCATGAGCTACCTGGTGTTGTGTGTGAAAACAAAACTTGAGAAAAGGAACTACAAACTATGCTAGAATTAGTTCAAATATTTTAAAATGTGATGCTTGAAAACATAACCCAAACACCGAACCAAAAGGGGAAAAAAGGTGCAAAAAGGTAACGAAGCTGGCTACATTCAATTCTTAGAAAGACTGTGTCAATTCAAGGAATCAAATAAGCCTCTAACTTCCAAAGAGATCTACAAGCACGGAAGTCATGATTTACAAAAAACAAACCTGAGACAGCAAATACAGTTTACTGAGTAATTAAATATGGTTTAGCCTTACTTCTACTCCCTGCGTGGAAGGCTTTACCCTCTGACTCGGCCTCACCTCCTCCTTGAGTCGGTAAATAACCTACTCACTAAATTGCTCTGTTCACTGTACTGTAAGGGGAAGAAAGAAGTCAACGAGGGCCAAAGACCCAACTCTTCTCAACGCGCGACCCGCACGGAGCTCAGTACTAGACAAAGTTTTCCCCCAATGACCTTGGTCTCTAAGACTCCCCTCCCGCCCGCCCGCCGGTCCTTCCACGTGCGGCCGACTGAGGTCGCCCAGCCGTGGCTGCAGGCCGGAGAAAGCACTCGAGGACCCGAAGGCACGAGGGGAACGAGCGCTGCTAACAGCACCCGAGCCGGGCCAGCCCTAGGCCAGCACTCACTCCCCAGCGGCGCGCCCAAGCCCCCGACCCCGCACGGGAGAGCTGGGGCGCAAGAAGCCCCTTTCCTTCGGCTCCCCACTCCACGGCGCGGCGGGGGCGCCGGACACCCAGAGAAGGGACAGTCCGGCCAGGGGCACGGAGGCAGGCGCACAGCCGGAGGGAGAGTCCTGCGCCACGCCAGCCGCCCCCTCCAGTCCCGGGCTCCCGGGAGGCCGCGGCCGGCCGCCAGCCCGGCGGGCGCCAAGGCCGAGCGCAGCAGGGCCGCCGGAGGCAGCGCACGCTGGGCGCGGGGGCGCAGCCACTCACCATCAGAACTTTGGCCGCGTTCTCCAGCTGAGCGATCACTTCTGGGGGCCCCAGCGCCGCCGCCATCATGGTCTCTCTTCAATGACGCGCCATGCGCTGCATTCTGGGAGCGGGCGCCCGGCCGGCCAATCGCGCGGCGCCTCGGGCTCGCGCGCTCCCGCCGGAGCCGTCGCCGCCGCCGACGTCGACGCGGGGTCGCGGGGTTAGGGCTGCGGGCACGCGGCGGGGCGCTCCTCTGCCCTGGGCCGGTCACCGCCTGCCCGCTTGCTCGCCTTCCCGCCCCGGGGGCGCCTTCGGCCCGAACGTGTCCTCTGCGGCCGCGTTCCTTCTGGGGTAGGGCGGCCTGCGGGACTAGAAGTGTGTGCGACCCCGCGGAGCGCGCGTCCTCCCCGCTCGCGTCCTCCCCTCACACAGCCCCGAGCTGCGGGCACCGGACGGGGACGAGGCCGGAGCCCCCTCGGCGGGCAGCCGGAGTCGATGGAGCGCGCCGCCCCCGCTATGCCGTGTGGGGACGTCGCGGCAGCGATGTTCGGTGTGGAGCCTGGAGGGAAGGTCCGTTAGGGGACCTCGGAGCCCACCCTTCCTCCCCTCACTGTTTCAGCGCTCACACCAGCTCCAACTGCTGGAAACCTTGTTCTGTTCTGAGCTGACACCTACTTACGCATAGGTTTCTAGTTCTTGGTGCTGTTCTGCTTCTTGGGGCTGCACAGAAAGTCACGTTCATTAAAGTGTTCGTTAAGTTTCCTCTGTTGACGTCTTCCTTTATCTCTTCCAGTGGTACATAAGCCATACTTTGGGGTTTTCCCTTTTTTATGTTGCTGCAACAGAATTGCATTATTAGCTCCATTGAAAAACGGGTTTCTTATATTGGGCATCTCTACAACTTGAAGTTGAGGAAGTGAATTAACAAGGCTTTTATTGCTTGAGAAACGAAGTACCTTTTATTTCGTTACAAAAGGGCAAAGAGTGCAGTGAATGGCCTTTTTTACTTTAAGAATTGTGTGAAACTAGGTGGTTAACATGTAGTAGGCATTCAATAAATACTTCACTAAGTACAGACGTCTGGACTTAACGATTTTTCGATTTCGATGGTGTGAAAGCGTTACATATTCATTGGAAGCCGTGCTTCGATTTTTGATCTCTTCCGGGGCTGCGATGTACGGTCCCGATGCGCTGTCCGATATACCCTCGTGGGGCACAGTGCCCAGTCAGCCGCACAATCACGAGGGTGAACCACTGGTACCCTTACGACCATTCTGGTTTTTACTTTCAGTACAGTGTTCAACAAGCTACATGAGACAGTCAACACTTTATTCTAAAACAGTCTCTGTGTTAGATGATTTTGCCCAACTGTAGGCTAATATTAAGTGTTCTAACCACGTTTAAGGCAGGGGAGGCTAAGCTGTGATGTTTCGTAGTTTCGATGTATTAAAAGCATTTTCACCTTAGGATGTTTTCAACTTAACGATGGGTTTATTGGGACATAATCCCATCCTAAGTCAAGGAAGATCTTTATATAAAGCGACCTACAAGATTACAAAATGTCTCTACCCACTACAAATAGTAATTACGGCAGTTCCATGATATATCTGCAAAAGTGTAGACAAATGAATATTTTGTGACATTAAATGTTTGAGGCTTACAACGCTTCAGATTGGGCCCTGTGTTCCAAAGCATTTGTTTTGTGCAATTACATAAGAACTTTCCATCGGGACACTCTTTAAGAAAGAGGAAGAAGGAAAAGTATTAAATGTGAGGATGAGTATGCTTCCTTTCAAATTAGCATTTTGAAGTTACATCTCCCATAATGGAGCCATGAATTTTAGGGCAGGGTTGTAGAATTTCACTGTTGGAAGATTCTAGAATTTACCCACTAATTTAACCTCCCCTCCAATGCCTGACTCTTGTTATTTCTTGGTTTACTATGCAACAGTAGCACCCTCCTGGGGGTGTGGGACGGGGTAAGGAGTAGTAGTCCAGCCTAGCCACAGGCTCTTCATATCCTGAAGTAGAAGGGAAGAAAGTTGTGCAAATTCCAATAATTTCTCACTAGACACAAAAGAAAAATATTTATGGCCTAAGAATCTGCTCGAAATGTTCCTGGAATCAAAACCATTTCACAAATATTACATCCCCTGTACTTTTAGGGTATGCCTTTAACACCTATGATGTCATGGGGTGCAAAATTATTCCTACTTATTCTTAACCAAAAGTGATTAGTTGAGTATATTATATATTTTTCCTTGGAAACATAGGCTTGGCTTGGGTTTGTTTGTTTTTGTCAAGTCATAAACATCTTGTCAACATAAACATACTGATGAAATACCTTAGAGCAGCAGTTCTCAAAGTGTGGCCTGGGGACACTTGTTAAGTCCCAGAATACCTAGTAGGTCCCTAAGATCCTATCAGAGGGTCTTGGGTCAAAAGAATTTTCATATGGCTATCATCCTATCAGTAATTACTTTAAATTGATTAAACTCTCCAATCAAAAGACATAGACTGGGGGCTTCCCTGGTGGCACAGTGGTTAAGAATCTGCCTGCCAGTGCAGGCGACATGGGTTCAAGCCCTGGTCCGGGAAGATCCCACATGCCGCAGAGCAACTAAGCCCATGCACTACAACTACTGAGCCTGCGCTCTAGAGCCCACGAGCCACAGCTACTGAGCCCGCGTGCCACACTGCTGAGGCCTGTGCGGCTAGAGCCCATGCTCCACAACAGGAGAGGCCACTGCAATGAGAAGCCCATGCACCGCAACGAGGAGTAGCCCCTGCTCGCCGCAACCAGAGAAAGCCCATGCGCAGCAATGAAGACCCAACGCAGCCAAAAATAAAGAGATAAAATAAATTTATTTTTTTAATAAATTTTAAAAATAGACATAGATTGGCTAAATGGATAAAAAACAGGATCGAACTATATGCTCCCTCTTACCACTTCTATTCAACATACTAATGGATGTGCTAGCCAGAGCAATTAGGCATGATAAAGAAATAAAAGGCAACCAAATTGGAAAGGAAGAAGTAAAATTATCTCTGTGCACAGATGATGTGATCATATATATAGAAAATCCTAAAGATTCCACAAAAATCCATTAGAACTAATAAATGAATTCAGCAAAGTTGCCTGATACAAAATCAATTTTAAAAAATCAGTTGCATTTTTATATACCAACAACGAACCATCAGAAAAGGAAATTAAGAAAATAATTTCACGCAAATCAAAACTACAGTGAGGCCCCTATACGAATATAGATGAATTATGCAACAGAGTGAGAGATTATTCTATTTTACTTGAGAGACTCCATAGAAGAACAAAATCTCTCTTTTAGAAGGCATCTCTAAAGCCCAAATTAGATGGGAACACTTAATAATTCCTTTTGATATAGAAGACACCTGATCTAGAAAGTGTTAAGGGATCTTATAACCCAAAGTTCTGAAACCTTTCAAGGTAGCAGTATAGAACCGAAAGTATTATGGTGTCAAATTTATAGGAACTTAATATATTTCCCCAGAAACAGAAACATGAGACCAAAAGGGAAATATGTCTTTAAAATAGTTCTCTTGTACAGAAAGTGTATTTCTGCACATATGTCTGTGAAATGTTACTCTTTGGAGTTCTTAAATACTAAATACTTGATTAATATAGCACAGTTTTGATGTGTGTATATCAAAGTAATTGCAAAAAGTAGTCAGTGGCTTTATTCCTTCTGCTCTCACAACCTATCATCTTGAACTTTATTTCTGAACCACTTTAATTTTACAACATGAAATCAAGACTTTCTCACGCTGTTGAACCCTATTCAGCAGGGTGGCACCATAATTATAGAGTCTATTTTTCTTTTTCTTTCTTTTTTAAATTTATATATGTAAAAACTTAGCAACTCTCCTATTAAGTAAAATGCTTCTAATCAATAACCAAGTAGAATATGCCACCTTCCTTATAAAGCTCAACATTATAAGACATCCATCCCATTAAAATTTTTTGAGATTGTGATAAAGACCTCTGTTTTTCCAGACAAATCTCTGGAATTGTCCCTACAACCCAACAACCTAAAGGCATGAGTTGTTCACAGATTCCCAAAGGCTTTAACCGAGCCTCCTGCTGCTGGGAGTCCTCCTGACGCCCTGGCCGGAGACTCCGTCTAAGGAGTGACCATCTGAACGGCTGCTGTACCGTTCAAGAGTGCATGATGTCATTGCAGGGAAAGGCCACCGAAGAGCAGGGGCTTCCGGGCCCAGAAGATGGAAACTGCGGGCGCCTCGGGGCACGACTGAGAAGGTGTCATGCAGAGGCGGCAGCAGGGGTGCTGCTGGACGTCAGGGTCAGAGCCGGGGCCCCGGCAGAGCGGAGGGCGGAGGCAGCAAGGGGATCGAGGGCGGGCTCGGCCTGGGGCCAAGTTCCCCTCAAGCAGGCCTGATGGGGCTCTTAAATGACTTCAGAGGGCTGACATCCAAGGACAACACGGCCCGGCTTCTGCCGTGAGTCCCCAGGAACTGGGCCGGGAGGAGGCCCCCCAGGGACGGGGTTGGTTTGTCTCAACAGCAACTGCGACCCTGTCCCTGCCCCTGCAACAGAGGCTCGAGCCCTGCGACCCAGGAACCGACAGTGACGCCTGGGCTGGGTTTCCACAGGACAAGGCCTGGGGGAGGCTATTCCTGCTGGACACCCCTGGGAATAATCACTAGGCCCCCAAGAGAGGATCTGGGGCTTTGTCAGCAGAGCTCTGCTTTGTTCTTCACATTTTAAGCCAACGGGTAATTTGAGAAAGTGGGGATTTAATTTATACATGTCTTGAAGCAGCTTCTGTTCATGCTCTTGATGTGTTTGGCCTTGTCCTCTGACCCGTAGGAGCTCTGGGCCTGGGGGCAGAGGTGTCCTGCCATCTCCACCCAACTGTCTTCTCACTTTGAGCCCTGAGAGCATCCTCCAACCAGACACAGGTACCATTAACACTGGCACTTGGACCCTCTGACCTGAGTATTATGTGTCATTATTGATGGCAACTTTCAATATTTTGCCAAACATTCCAAAATATTCTGGTCCTTTTAAAGCCTCTGGTCTCATTTTTATCTTCCTCAGTTCTTCCTGGGAGGATGGGCTCTCCCTGCAGGGTCTTCTGGATCCATCCCTCTACCTGCTGGACAAAGCCCTGTGTCATCAGCGTGGACCTGATGCCAGCAAAACAGGGAAATCCGGCGGCCACGGTGGGCGAGGGGCCTGGCTCACAGAGGCCCAGAAGGAGAGCGGTTAACTCCTCTCCTGACCTGACAGCGCAGCCAGCAGCCTGCTCAGTGGGGCTGTCAGTACCTGTTAGGAGTGTGAAGGAGGGCTTCCCTGGTGATGCAGTGGTTAAGAATCCGCCTGCCAATGCAGGGGACATGGGTTCGAGCCCTGGTCCGGGAAGATCCCACATGTCACGGAGCAACTAAGCCCGTGAGCCACAACTACTGAGCCTTCGCTCTAGAGCCCACAAGCCACAACTACTGAGCCCATGTGCCACAACTACTGAAGCCCGCGTGCCTAGAGCCCATGCTCCGCAACAAGAGAAGCCACCGCAATGAGAAGCCTGCGCACCGCAACCAAGAGTAGCCCCCTCTCACCGCAACCAGAGAAAGCCCGCACGCAGCAATGAAGACCCAACACAGCCAAAAATAAATAAATAAAACAAATACATTTATATATAAAAAAAAAAAGACCGTGAAGGATCCAAAACAAAACTATGAGAACTGCTGCACTGGTGAATGCAGCCATCTGGAAGAGCGTCCTCCAATTTGTCTGGTAGGAAGGAACACAGCATTTGGCAAGTGCTGGCTTGCTTGCTTTTCTAACAACCTTGGCCAGTCTGGTCCCACGGTCCCCACGACTGCCACCCTCAGCTGGAGCCGCATCCCTGCCTCCTGTGATGACTGCAGTCCTGTGTAGCCTCCAACAAAGCACAAGCCCACCCCTTCTCAAAGACGGCCCCCGCTGGCTCGCCCGACTGTGTCCCCGCACTGTTCACATAAAAGGAAAAGTCACGTTTCAGGTAAAACTCTGTTCTTTCCGTAGCCTTAACATAATCTTCTCTCCAAGTCTGAGGAAAGTAATGACTAGAGAACTTATTCATTGAATCAGCTAATCCCATCTGCTTCATACTGTTCATCCTGCAAAAAACTTGTGACAAATTTATGTAGAGACTCCCATGGCTTTTAAAACATTCAAGCTTCCATTTGAAGGGTTCAATATGTGCCAGGTGGCGCTCAATATACACACTGAACGCAGTGCTGCCCGATATATTTCTGTTGACTCAATGTGTAATGAACAAATAGTAGGTGCCCACAGCGATTCAAGAACCGAGTAAGCCATGCCGTTCCAGGGTCCCTTGACAATTGTCTAGTTTTTAAATTGTGGGGAGGAGGGAAGGGGAAGGACACGTAACGCAGACTTGCCTTAACATAGAAATCTGCACAGTACTTATCACTTCTAAGTGACTGTGTAGGTTCAACTGCACCTTCCTAGCATATATAGATATAAAAAGAAATAAAGAAAACATTGCATGGATAAACAACAAGGTCCTACTATATAGCACAGGGAACTATATCCAATCTCCTGAGATAAACCATAATGGAAAAGAATATTTTTTAAAATGTATATAACTGAGTCAGTTTGTTGTACAGCAGAAATTAGCACAACACTGTAATCAACTATACTTCAATTTTTTAAAAATGTGAAAAGAAAACACTGCAATTTGCGAGTGGTTTAATAAGAATCCTTACTTTCCTCTCCGTGGAAAGGGCACGCCAAGACATTTTGTGAGCCCTCAAAGTGAGCACAAATCTCAGTAGCAAAAGCATCCAGCTCCCTCTGCTGCCTGTTGGTTGAACTTGGAACTCAGAGAATCTGTGGTACCTTCTGGACTAAAACTCTGTATAGAATTCAGGATACATTATTACTGGAGTAGGCACAGGCGAGTCTATTCTGTATGTATATTCCAGAGTAAAGGAAATCAAACCACCAAACACAGTTGCACAAGAGCATTTCTCTATATATTCTTACTATTATATTCAATAGTATCTCTGTTTTTGTTTCAGCTGTGATCATATAACCTCTTATTGTGAAGAAATGACTTGCAACATTTATTTATATCTATTTAGTACAAATTACATGGGCCAGAAGAGAAACATGAAAAAAAAAATCTGCTCAACAAAATTCAGATGATCTCTGTAAGTTATTTGTGGAAGATCAGGGCAGAGTAGCCAAACCCCACCTATGGAGTTCTAAAGCCTCTAGGTGTGAATCCCCACTTATCCAAACAACTAGCCACTTCAACAGAAAATCCCCAAGCTGCTGAGATGATGCCCTGGGGCCACCTCTGCCTTGAACCGAAGCCTTCATCTTCAGTTCATCAGCTCTTTAAGGTCACAATTCTGGGGGGAAAACAACTAATTTAATTAGGAAGAAAACCTGCAGCTGTATTTAGGGCAACAATTTTATTTACTTTCCCTAGCTTTAAACTATTTTTCATTCCAAGTACTAAAGCCTTCTTGAAATCGCCAAGGTGGATTCTAGTTATTTCTCCTTAATTAAAGTAAATAATAATTTAAAAAATACTCATAGGGCTTCCCTGGTGGCGCAGTGGTAGAGAGTCCGCCTGCCGATGCAGGGGACACGGGTTTGTGCCCCGCTCTGGGAGGATCCCACATGCCGTGGAGCGGCTGGGCCCGTGAGCCATGGCCGCTGAGCCTGTGCGTCCGGAGCCTGTGCTCCGCAACGGGAGAGGCCACAACGGTGAGAGGCCCGCATACCGCAAAAAACAAACAAACAAACAAAAAAACTCATAGATCCACTCATAAAGTGCATTATCATAGTTTCTATATTGTTCCTCTGTTTATACCTATATACCTAATGTCTTTCACCTACATTATTTTACTAGTTTCTAAGGACCCCAGATTAATTGGAAAAGACAGGTTTATTTGGAAAAAGGAATCCTTTATATTTTTATACAACAATCACTCTTTGGGTAAAAAAAGTGAAGTGATCCAAGAAAAAGCACGCTCTATGGGAACAACCTTTTCTTGAAGTCCAGATCATAGCTGATGTGTGACTGTTTGGGACCCTGTGGGGCCCTCCCAGGAGAGACACACACACCCACACACACACACCACACACACCACCCACACCCACCCCCCCATCCCCGCTATGCCCTCCACCTGCCTCTTGTCTGTAGAGAAACCTTTGCCTCATAGGTCTTCCCTGAGTTCCAAAGAGTAAATTAATCAGAGAAGTGAGAAAATGCAGAAAGAAAGGAAAACAGTCAAGCAAGACAAAATGATAATAGTTTAGCCATTAAACAAAGTCAAGGACCTTTAGTTCCTCCTCCAGGGCTGTAGATCATATTCTGAGCCATGTTCTTTGAGCTCTTTTGCAGATACTGAAACCACCTCCAGGTGGGAGAAGTTAACTGCATGCTGCCCACAAGCACGGAGACCCCAGACCAATTGGAACCAGAAGGTTGAAGATGTTGACTCTCAATTACCTCACCACCAACCAATGAGAAGAATGTCCATGAGCTGATCATGCCCTCCACAAGCCCCCTCCCTCCCCTGTCTTTAAAAGGCCTTCCCTGAAAGCCATCGGGGAGTTTGGGTCTTTTGAGCGTTGAGCTCCCTGTTCTCCTTGCTTGGTGCCTGCAATTAAACACAGTAAACACTGCCCTTTCCTCACCACAACCTGGGGGCAGTGGATTGGCTTTACCATGCTGGGGCAAGCAGACCCAAGTTTGTTTTCGTAACACCTGTGCTGCAGGTTAGCTGTCTGGACTAAACCTGTCTGGACTAACTAGTAACATAATAAAAGGAAACCTACATGACTCTTCAGAACTCCACTCCTCACATGAACTCAGGGGGCTGCCAGCCAGTAAATGGAGGCCTCAGCAGTGCGAGACCAAAGCCCTTCCAGACCAACCAGGATGCGGAACAAGGTCTCACATGGAGAAGTGAAGGACAGTCAGCAAAGGTCAGTTGTGAACATCAGAAAACCTGGATAAGAAAATGTCACACAGCATCGATTTCTTCCTCAGACTTGGAAAAAAACAATCCCCTGTTACCAGAAAATCAAGCAGCAGAAGTGACTTCTGCAGTGCTCACAGTCACGGATTGTCAGAGACAAACGTTTTAAGGGTTTTTTGCTGTTGTTGTTGGGTTCTTTTTTTTTTTTTTTTTTTTTGCTGTACGCGGGCCTCTCACTGTTGTGGCCTCTCCCATTGCGGAGCACAGGCTCCGGACGCACAGGCTCAGCGGCCATGGCTCACGGGCTCAGCCGCTCCACAGCATGTGGGATCTTCCCGGACCGGGGCACGAACCCGTGTCCCCTGCATCGGCAGGCGGACTCTCAACCACTGCGCCACCAGGCAAGCCCTAAGGTTTCTTTTATGAGGTAGGGAGAGTCTTCTCTTTTTATTTTTTCTCAAATAACCATTTTAACCTAGAAGCTATGAGGGAAAAGCTCAGGATTCGTTTTCTGAGTCTAGCAGGTAAACATCTAATTTTAAAAAATGGATCTGACCTACTGAAGTTTAGAGGAGGAGAAGGTTCCAGTTAGCACGACTGGGTGTTTCAAAATAATTAACACATTAATGTTGTAGAGACACCTAGAAAGCGGTGACATTTCAAAAGCTTAAAGATGTTTACAAAGGTCAGTCATGGAAAGAGTAAACATAAATGACCAAAAAAGATACAAAAAAGCATTTAATGAAACTAATATTCTAACAACTGCTATTTTTTCCTATCAAACTGACACGTATTTAAAGCTAATGCCCCGGGGCTTCCCTGGTGGCGCAGTGGTTGAGAGTCCGCCTGCCGATGCAGGGGACACGGGTTCGTGCCCCGGTCCGGGAAGATCCCACATGCCGCGGAGCGGCTGGGCCCGTGAGCCATGGCCGCTGAGCCTGAGCGTCCGGAGCCTGTGCTCCCCAATGGGAGAGGCCACAACAGTGAGAGGCCCATGTACCGCAAAAATAAAATAAAATAAAAAATAAAGCTAATGCCCCGACTTTGCACAGAGGTAAGGCAGAGCAGGTCTGTGTCAGCTCAGCCCCTGAAGCCCTTAGTGGGGGTGGGGTGGGGGGATGTGGATTCAGGCGCTTTTGTGGCCTCATCTCTAGGATTAAGTTCGTTAAGAAACACAAAGCTTAGAACAGCGCTTGACACAAAGTAGAAGTTAAATAAATGTTAGCTGCTATCACGTGCATTAAATATCTCTAGGACGGACCAAAACCCAGCATCTGCGGTTGCCTCCGTGGGTGGGGTGGGATGCCCATGGCAGATTCCCAAACTTTCTCACTTCGTGGGTTCTTAGCATCTCTCTCAGGGCTTCTATGACAAAAGGACTGCCTAGTAGTTCGTTTATTAGGTAGTTCGTTCCAAACAGTTTAAGAAGTGTCTGTGTCCTAAAAACCTAGTAGCCATCTGGGAAAAAATACAGTAAACTGAAAGAAAAATGCTATTTTAATTTCATTCTTAAGTAACCACCACTGCGAGTGGGACGTGTGTGCCTGTTGGGCACTGCACAACTCCTCAAATCCTGGCACAAGATCCGACGCTGCGGCCACCTTTGTTTCCCATTCCACAGTGACTTTCACCAGGAGCTTGCTTTTTATCAAGGCACCCGTAAAACCCCAGCTTTGCAAAGATGTATGTCATGGCGAGGAATGTAGTGTAGGTGCTGTGGAAACTGTGAGCCACCTTGGCTTGTAGGTAGAGTCTATCCAACCAGCATCACTGTCTCCCTGAGAATCTGAAACCCCCCTCGTTGCCCCTGTGGGTGGGCGGCACATGGGCACCTCGGCACACAGTTTGAGAACCACAGCAACACATCCTTTTATAACTTTCCAACCTGGGTGACTCAATCCATTGGAACAGCACATATTTATCTCCACCCTCACCTCCAAGAACTCTGTCCAAAATCAAACTACCGTCTTCCACTGGGTAGCCAGTACCTTAGAGACATTTTGGGCAGATGCTCTGACTTTTGATGCACGCTGCATAAGTGCTTTGGTGCCTGAAGTGGGAGTCGAGGAGGTGTGCATCAGCCCCCTTTTTCCTCCTTCCTGGCACCTCTGACAGAGAAAGAAGTGTGTGGGAGACCGAGGGCTCCTCCTGTGACCCCCGTCACGTGCAGGTCGAGATCTGAAGCTCATAAAACTGTACAAAAGGTTGGGGACCCTCAGGTAGTAACACAGAAACGGCTCACACAGGTGAGGGGCCTGGAGCTGGAACCTGACTCCTCACGGTAAGTCCCCCGCTCCCACCGGTAACCCCCTTCCCTCGGGCTGACGCTGAGGGACCCGAGCCCTGCGGGTGGCCCTCCCCACGCAGGGGCTGCACGGGTCCCAGGCCGGCCGCTGGAGGGGCCGGAGGGGTGAGGCCCCGTGTCCAGGCTGCTGCTCGCCCTGGGACCCGATCTCCCACGTACCTTCTCAAGCTGGCTGCCTGCGGTCCGCTGGTCACCCACGGCCCCGACTCCACCCAAGGGAGGGGTTGGCCCCGAGGCCAGCTGGGCGCTGCTCCCCTGCCCACCCTGAACCTTCACCTCTCCCCAGCTTTCCTTCTCCCACTGGGGGGACACAGGGTTCCCGACGGGCAACAGCTCTGGTTGAGCCGATGTCCGTCCAGTGAAGAAGTCTCTGCTGCCAGGAGTGAGAGGGTCTGGAGGGCTGACAGGTGGCACGTGGGCCGCCGCCCTGCACGCCTCAGGAAGCCCGGGTGTCCCCAGGCTCCCGGAATGGAATGTGGAGATGTTAACAACCTCCGGCCAAGCCTTTGAGCCTGGAATGAAGGAAAAGCCCACAGGAAACATCACGTCGTACATTTATTCAAAACACAGAAATGAGGGACTTCCCTGGTGGTCCAGTGGGTAAGGCTCCGCGCTCCCAATGCAGGGGGCCCTGGTTCGATCCCTGGTCAGGGAACTAGATGTCGCATGCCGCAACTAAAGATACTGCATGCCGCAACTAAGACCCGGAACAGCCAAATAAATAACATACATAAATGTTTTTAACTTAAAGACTAAGAGAACCTTCACAAACGGTATTAAGAGCTAACGCTCCCACGGGGTGTAAGTTAGCACACCCCTTCCAGAAAATCCACTCGGAAATGTCTAAAGGGTATAATGAGAGATGCAGAAAAGACTTGTGTACAAAGACATGCATTTTTAAAAAGAAACTGTTTCTTTTCTACCAACCGTATTTCTGTTTCCTGTGGAAGAACAGCGTGAGACACTCAGGCGGGGTGGCCTGAGCAGGGGAAGCAGCGCGCAGTCCCCAGCGGGACACCGTGGGCAGGCACACAAAGCACCTGCCCCTCCAGACCAGACTGTGGCTTCGGGGGACTAGCACAAAGCACCCACCCAGGAGCTGGTGGAAGAGATGCACCCACCACACGGAGCCATCCTGGCTCAGGAGGAGAGAGGAACACATTTGGCGGGGGGGGGGCGGGGGGGGGGGGAGTGCTGAAGATTTGGGTTCTGGCCTTAAGGGGGCGTGTAAAGGTCGGTTGTGAAAGTAGAGAAACGGGCTTTTGCAGGGAGGGGACTCAACGTGGGACAGGCGGGGGAGGGGAGGGACCAACGGGAATCCGTGTCTCATCACCCAAGGCCTGGGACCCGGTCCAGGATACTTGTCCAGAAGGGGCACCACCGCCTTGACCGTGAGGGCAGAGTCAAGAAGCTGAGGGGCTTCAGGCCGGGACCCATCTGGGCTGGAGGCCCTGCTTTCACCTCGCACGAGCCACCAGAGGAGACCGCCGGGGCCTCAGCCAGCCCCCCACAGCGACCCGAGGCAGGCAGTGCCCTCCCTTGCCACGGACTGCCCCGAAGACAGGCCTGGCCGGCCAGGGGCCTCCTACCCAACCCCCCGGGGCAGCCTGTTCAGACCGCCTCTCCCTCTGCACACAGCACCTCCCCAGGTGGGAACAAAGACAGGAAATCGGGACTGACACATGGCCGCACGCGCAGACACCGAGTTCACCCCTGGGTCTGCCTTTCTGAGCAGGCTGGGCTCGTCGCCTTGCCTTAAAGAAACTGTCAGAAGCGTTACCACATCTTGGAGGAAGGAACACGCCCCTGGGATAAGTAAGTGCTGCACCAACTGCCCTGCCACTTGTGATGTCACCTTTACAAGTAAAATGTTATCACCTTCTCCATGCGTTACTGTCTTAGCTCAGTCTGGTCCTCAGGCAGCGTGGACAAACTTCGCAGACGGACACGATCCAGCGCTTAAGTTCTACAGATAACAATGCAGTCTTGCCCGAGATTTAGAAGCGAAATGCCAGACAGCACTGCTGTTAGCAAACCTGTACCACATCCTGCTATACCAGTGGAGGGAAAAACCCTCGTGTGCTGTGAAGTGTGAACTCTGTGGAATATTAGAGCGAAAAGTGCACTTAGAGCCTAGAGCCCAGCCCCCATTTCTACCTTCTTACAATTAGGATGTAAAGGATCACGCTTTCATTGTAGAAAATTTAGATATACAGAAAATATGAGTCCATCGATTCAATGCTCATCTCATCCAGAAACACCCTCACACGCACACACCCAGATAATATTTCATCTGCGCGGGCCGTGGCCAGTCGAGCTGACACATAAAACTAACCACCACGCGGCTGTTTATTTTGAAGAATGCATGTGTCCTTTGAACAGAATCTTTGAGAAGGACACGAAGTCTGAAGGCTTGGCTGGGAGCACAGAGGTGACACATGTTCGCTCTCCCAGGCAGGTCTCCCCGTCCTCGGTTTCCCCAGCTGAACGGTGAACTGCCAGTATTTGCCATCTTTCAGGTTTGTGACAAATTTTCTTTCTTTCTTTCTTTCTTTCTTTCTTTATTAAATTGTCTTCTCTTTATTTACTTATTTTTTTTTTTACTTTTTGGCTGCGGCCTGTGGGATCTCAGTTCCCCAACCGGGGATCAAACCCACACCCCATGCATTGGAAGGCAAAGTCTTAACCACTGGACCACCAGGGAAGTCCCTCCCTGTGACAAATTTTAAATGAGGTCATAGGCATGAAAATACTTGTAAGCTGAAAAATATCATCCAGTGTAAACTGTTATTTTTGTGAGTGACCAACAAAAAGTACGCTCTTGTGATGGACAGTTCACTGTGAAGGCAGATGTGGAGACGTTTCCTGACACAAAAAGGGATCCGCAGTTAGGTTAATAGCTGAAGACTAGTTTTTCTATTTTGTGTAGATATTTAAGAAACTTTAAAAAAATATTCCATAAAAATCACTTCTCAGTGAATCACTTCTCAGCTGTACTCATTTACTAAAGCTGCTTTAGACTCCATCCCGTGCTCCCACGCCCCTGAATTGCAAATTTCTTACTACAAAAGAGAGCTTATTCTATAAACACCCTTTCAGAATCATATGAGCTTGTTAAACACTGACTTTACAGAAATCCTTGGAGGCTTGAATAGCTTTAGAAATGACTTGGCTCTGCGCTGGCCTTTCACAGATGCACAGGCTGAGAAGGGGCAGTTGTGTGACTTACCCAGGGCAGCACAGTTTGATGACAGCGACCTAATGCTTTAAAAGATCATCAGTGCATCCCTTCCCTGCAGTGTATCCCTTCATTTTTACCAATAAAGTCTCTGAAATAGACACTAGTATTAGCTCCATTTTACAGACAAGAAGACTGAGGCTCAGAGAGATTACGGTCATATTTAACAAGGGCGGCAGCCCTCCCTCAGACACCAGGGTGGGAGGGGATCAACAGGTACTAATTTTCACTCATTTACTCAGCAGACACTTCAAGTGCTTCCTTGTGTGCCCAGCGGTGCTGGGTCCTAGCGACGCCTCCAGGGAGCCTCAGAGAAGCCTTAGCCCTAACAACACAGGTGTGGCTCCTGGGCCAGAGGCCCACTCCCTGGCTGGGCTAGACCACGGGTGCCTTGGGTGGGCGGGCCTTCACGGTGATGCCGGCAAGTGACCTGGTGTTCAGGGGACATGGTAGATTTCGGGTGAAGGCCTGAAGGCAAGCACCTTTCAGGTAAAGGAAAGAGGCAAAGGAGGGCCGAGTGCACAGGGATTCATGCAGGAGTGGCTTCGGGTGGCTGCTGGGCGGGAGGCGAGAGGGGAACCGAGAGGGGAACCGGCCGGGCAGGAGCATCTAGAGTATCTGCATCAGTTTGCAGATGCTTTTCATTTAATTCTCCCACTGGCACCGTTATCATTTTGTGTTCAGGAATTAAGGGCCCTGAGCCTCTGAGGTGTTTAGCAACTCTTCCAGGTTAGGAAAAGCACCCAAGGCCACACAGCTTCAGACCCACCAGGAACTGAAAGTCAAGTCCATCCGAAGCCAAAGCTTCCCACGATTCCATCCCCCACAGGCGAGAGGCCTGGGCTGGGCTGGCCAGGTTCTCCAGCACTGGACCACCTTGTCTTCGGGCAACGGAAATCATGGAAGGCGCTTCATCAGGGAGATGATTCGCTCAGACTGGGGCTGTTTCCGGAAGGCGGGCACCAGCAGCTCACGTCTGGGCAGTGGTCTCAAGGGCCCCAAGGGGGTGGGGGAGGGCTGGTCCTCCACAGCCTCCTCACGTCATTCCTTCTCACAGAAAAATGAGGACAAGGACATGCTCCGGGCTGGAAGCCGTGCCCGAGTCCAGAGCTGGCAAGTGTCCTGGGAGATGGGGCAGGACCTCACCCCAGCTCTGCCCTCAGTGTCCCTCCTGCTCCTGTCCTTGTTCGATGGTGATGGAACCAGTGCAGATTTGGTTGTTTTTTGTTTTGGGGGGTTTTTTAATTTATTTTTGGCTGCCTTGGGTCTTCGCTGCTGCGTGCGGGCTTTCTCTAGCTGCAGCGAGCGGGGGCTACTCTTTGTTGTAGTGCGCGGGCTTCTCACTGCAGTGGCTTCTCTTGTTGCAGAGCATGGGCTCTAGGCGCATGGGCTTCAGTAGTTGTGGCACGTGGGCTCAGTAGTTGTGGCTGGCGGGCTCTAGAGCACAGGCTCAGTAGTTGTGGTGTACGGGCTTAGTTGCTCCGTGGCATGTGGGATCTTCCTGGACCAGGGTTCAAACCCATGTCCCCTGCATTGGCAGGTGGATTCTTAACCACTGCGCCACCAGGGAAGTCCCTGCAGACTTGGGTTTTCTCAGCAGGAAGCTGGTGGCTGCATTCCATGATTGTGGTTGATATTTTACTTTGTATTTGGGTAGATGAAAGTAAAAAACTGTTTGTGTCTAAGTACTAACGTTTTACTAATATTGACTTTGTGTGCACTCCCAGGTGGGGTTTATTTTACAATGAGACTCCATGCTACTAGGAGATAAAGCTTAAGATCAAAGAGTTCCCAGGGAGAAAAGAAGTGGCCTTGGCTTACAGGCTGGCTTAGAATTCAGAGCACGGAAACTGAACGCCAGCATCTGGGCATGTGAAATCCCAGGAAGAAAAGGCCAGAAGACGGACCCCAGGGCCAGCCACTGCCCATGCCCAGTGCCCAGAGTGTGTGGCCTTCCCAGGTGGGCTCTACCTGTGCCTGCGAGATGCACCTTCTGGATCTGAGGAACACAGCATTGCCTGGCTCCGCGGCACAGGGACAAACAGCTGTGGCTGGTGCCCTGGCTCCTCTGGGCTCCTTTTTCGGAGGGTTGTTACCGTGTGGAGCAGTGTGTGATGGGGACGGGCCAGGGAGAACACAAATAACTGTCTCATAGGTCCTGCTCAGAAGGAACATATAGGTAAGCATATAGATAAAATACCACAAAAATACGAGTGCCTGCTATGTGCAAAAAGGCACAGGAAGGGCTTCCCTGGTGGCGCAGTGGTTGAGAGTCTGCCTGCCGATGCAGGGGACACGGGCTCATGCCCCGGTCCGGGAAGATCCCACATGCCGCGGAGCGGCTGGGCCCATGAGCCATGGCCGCTGGGCCTGCGCGTCCGGAGCCTGTACTCCGCAACGGGAAAGGCCACAGCAGTGAGAGGCCCGTGTACTGCAAAAAAAAAAAAAAAAAAAAAAGGCACAGGAAGTCAATGGAAGAGTAAGACATGTTCACTTTAGCAAAAATCACTAAACACAAAAATACTTTGACGTGGATCACAGACCAAATATAAACGCTAAAGCTAAAAAGCTTCTAGAAGAAAACACAGGAGAATTTCTTCACGATCTGGAGGAAGGAAACGATTTCTTAAATAGAATAGCAAAAGCACTAACAATAAGAGAAAAATAATACATTTGGCTTCATCAAAATTAAAACCTGCTCCTTAAAAGACACCATTAAGGAAATGGGATAAAATATTCTCAATATGCAGGACTTGTATCCAGATTGCATCCTTGTAAAGCAGTGTCTTGAGTTTTTGTCTCGGCATGATGTAATTACTTCCCGTTATGGACGATGAGAATTTAGCTCCTTTTAAACCCTCTTCCCCTGATACCCAGGCATGCCCTTCCCATTCCCTTTTCTTCCTAATGCACGTTGTCAGACTTTTGGACGTTTGGTTAAGTCAATAATTAACATATTACTAAGACTATGTAAACGCTATCCCCAAACGAACCATAGTATTCCTATAATCACTTTCACTTTTCCATACAACCTTTAGTTTTCCCTAGAATTAATAACTGGCTCATGTTTTCCATTTGCTTAGTTTTTTTTTTATATCCTCAACCCAAACCCAATCCCAAACTGTTCCCCAAGTACCGAATCTCCTCTAAGGCAGGCGAAGGACCTCTTCCCGGCGAAGGCCACCCTAGACCCTCCGCTGGTCCCGAGCGAGCAGCCTGCCCCCCGCCCCTGGGGCACAGCTGTCACTTGGGACCCCTTCAGCAGCTCCCACTGAGCCCCTTCGTCCTCCCCTTTGTCAGACCCGTTTCTTGGACCCCATGTCTGCTTCCAGCTTCCTGAGAAAGAGGATTTGGGAGGAAAACATTCTGAATTCTTGAATGTCTGAAATGTCTTTATTCTACCCTCATACTTGATTAATAGCTTGTCTGGGGATAGAGTTTAAGGTTGAAAACAATTATTTTCACAAAATTTGAAGGCCTTGTTCCATTACCCTCTAATGTCTAGAGCTGGTGTTACCTTCAAAGCCCTTCTGATTCTTGATCCTTTGTATATGAACTGTTTTATCTCTCCAAAGCTTGTAGCATTCTCTCTTTGTTCCAGACATTCTGGAATATCTGATGATGTACACTTGTATGGGTCTATTTCTACCCACTGTTCTGGGCATTTCAGCTCCATTCAATCTAAAAACATATCCTTTAGCTCTAGGTCATTTTCCTGAATTACTGAATTGAAGGTTTCCTCAACTCCATTAACATATTTTTCTTTTTCTGAAACTGCCACAGTTCAGATATGGACATGGACATATCTTCTAATTTCCTTACATTTCCCTTTTGTTTTCCATTTCTTCATTTTTTGACTCTTTTCTTCTGGGGGAGTTCCTTGACTTTACTGTCCAAACTTTCCACGGACTTTAATTTTTGCTATCATTGTTAATTTTTCAAAGACCTCCCTCTTGTTCTCTGAATGTTCCTTTTAAATATATTCTTGGGCTTCCCTGGTGGCGCAGTGGTTGAGAGTCCACCTGCCAATGCAGGGGACACGGGTTCGTGCCCCGGTCCAGGAAGATCCCACATGCCGCGGAGCGGCTGGGCCCGTGAACCAT
Organism: Mesoplodon densirostris; assembly: GCF_025265405.1. Classification (NCBI taxonomy): domain Eukaryota; kingdom Metazoa; phylum Chordata; class Mammalia; order Artiodactyla; family Ziphiidae; genus Mesoplodon; species Mesoplodon densirostris. Next base: position 1,125,973 of record NC_082677.1, read on the forward strand.
GCCCACTGAGCCTGCACGTGTGGAGCCTGTGCTCCGCAACGGGAGAGGCCACAACAGTGAGAGGGCCGCGTACCGCAAAAAAAAATAATAATAATAAAAATAATAAATAAATAAATAAATATATTCTCTTCTTGTTTCGATGTTGCAACATCTTCTCTTATCTTGAAAATATCAGTGACAGTTTGTTGACGCTCTTCTTGTACAATCTCATTTGGGCTCATTTTTGTCTGCGTCGTCCATGTCAGCTTCACGTTACTCTTCAGAGGTTCCCATCCGAGGGCTGGCCGTGGAAATGCTGGTGAGAAGCTGCCACGCAAGGTAATCCAGCCGGGCCCTCTACCTGGGGAACCCTGATATCAGTATCTTCCAGTCTTTTCCTCCTGGGCTGTTCAGAGGCCCCAGAGGAGACCACCCATCTCCGGCCCAGAGGATGACAATCCTGTTGCCGGTATTCCGAGAGCTGAGTGGGAGAAGAGGGCTGAAGGGTTCAGTATGCACATACTCACTTCATAGCTCTGTCCCAAACCCTGCCTTGTAACCATAGCAACCCTGCAGCTTACCATCCTCAGAGAACACTTTCCTGGGCAGCCACGTGTCCGGCTGGAGCTGCGGAGACGACCTGGGTAACTTCTAAAGCAGACTTTCAACCAGTCCTCTTTATTCTAGGAAGAACATTCAAGATAGACTGCATTCTGAGCCACAAAACACACTTTTATACTTTCAAAAAATAGAAATCATAGCTCTCAGACCTCAGTGGAATTAAACCAGACATCAATAACAGAAAGATGTCTGGAAAATGCCAGAATACTGGGAGATTAAGCAGCATGCTTCTAAATAACACATGGGTCAAAGAAGAAATCTCAAGAAAATTTTAAAATATTTTAAACTAAAAGAAAATGAAAATACAGCTTATCAAAATTTGTGGAATGTGGCAGAAGCAGTGACAAGAGGGAAATTTATAGTATTGAATGCGTATATGAGAAAAGAAGAAGAATATAAAATCAATAAACTAAACTTTCACCTTAGGAAACTAGAAAAAGAGCAATTAAATACAAAGTAAGCAGAAGAAAGTAAATGATAAAGACTTAAGAGAGCAGAAACCACTGACATTGAAAATAGGAAATCAGAAGAGAAAAATGAATAAAACCAAAAGCCAGTTCACTGAAAAGATCAATAAAATCAATAAGCTTCTAGCCAGACTTATTAACAAAAAAAGAGAGAAAACACAAATTGCTAATATCAGAAATGCAGGAGGGGATTATCACCAGCACATGAGCATTAAAAGGGTAAATCTGACAACCTAGATAAAATGGACCAGTTCTTTGAAACACAATAGCTGCCAAAACTCACACAAGAAGAAATAGATAAAAAAAAAACCAAACAAACAAGAAGAAGAAAAAGAAGAAACAGATAATCTGAATAGGCCTGTATCTACTAAGGAAATTACACCAATAATGAATAACCTTCCAAAACAGAAAGCACCAGGCCCACATGGGTTCACCGGTGAATTCTACCAAACACTAAAGAAGAAATCATACCAATTCTCTATAATCTCTTCCAGAAGATAGAAGCCAAGGGAATATAACTTATTCTGTAAGGCCAGCATTACTCTAATACCCAAACCAGACAAAGATGTTACAAGAAAAGTACAGACCGATATCGCTCATGAACATAGATGCAAGATCCTCAACAAATATTAGCAAATCAAATCCAATAATGTATAAAAAGAATTATACACCACAACCAAGTGTGATTTATCCCATGTAAGAAAGGCTGGATCAACATTCAAATAAACAAACATAAATATAGTCAACTGATCTTTGACAAAGGAGAAAAGGCAAAGATTGTCTTTTCAACAAATGGTCCCTGAACACTTGGACATCCTCATGCAAAAAAGTGAATCTAGACACACATACCTTACACCCTTCACAAAAACTATTTTCACCAAAAATCATGGTCCTCAATGTAAAACAGAAAACTATAAAGCTCCTGGAGCATAACATAGGAGAAAACCTAGATGATCTTGGGTATGACAGTGACTTTTTTTTTTGGCTGAGCCGCACGGCATGTGGGATCTTAGTTCCCCGACCAGGGATCAAACCCACGTCCCCTGCATTAGAAGCACAGCCTTAACCTGTGGACCGACAGGGAAGTACCCACGATGACATTTTAGATACAACACCAAACGCACAATCCATGAAAGGAAGAATTGATTATCTGAGCTTCATTAAAATTTAAAACTTCTCTGTGAAAGACACTGTCAAGAGAATGAGATGATAAACCACAAACTGGGAGAAAATATTTGCAAACGACACATCTGATAAAGTACTGTTATTCAGAATATACAAAGAACTCTTAAAATTCAGCAGTAAGAAAACAAACAACCTGTCAAAAAATAGGCAAAAGATCTCAACAGAAACCTCACCAAAGAAGGGGTACAGATAGCAAGAAAGCACACAGAAACACATTCAGCATCACATATCATCAGGGGAATGCAAGCAAATTCAAACGACCCACACTACACACCTATTAGAATGGCCAAAATCCCAAACCCTGACAACACCAAAAGCTGACAAGGATGTGGAGCAACAGAACTCTCATTCACTGCTGGTGGGAGTGCAAAATGGAAGAGCCACTGTGGCAGGTAGTTTGGCAGTTTCTTACAAAACTAAACACACTCCCACCATACAATCTAGCAACTGCACTCCTTAGTACTTACCCCAATGAGTCAAAATATGTCCACAAAAAAATCTGCACCTGGATGTTTATAAAAGTTTTAGTCATAATTGCCAAAACTGGGTAGCAAATAACATGTCCTTCAGTGGGTGAATGAATAAACTGTGGTCCATCCAGAAAATGGAATATAATTCAGTGCTAAAAAGGAATGAGCTGTCAGCCATGAAAAGACCTGGAGGAACATTAAGTGCATATGACTAAGTGAAAGAAGCCAATTTGAGAAGGTTACAGACTGTGTGATTCCATAGTTGTGGAAAAGCCAAAACTATGGAGACAGTAAAAAAACATCAGTGGTTTCCAGGAGTTACATGAGGGAGGGATGAATAGGTGGAGCACAGAGGGCTTGTAGGGCAAAACCTCCTCCATGTGAGACTCTAAGGTGGATACACGTCATTGTACATTTGTCCAAACCATAGCAAGTACGACACCAAGAGTGACCCCCTAATGCACACTGTGGACTCTGGGAGATGATGGCGTGTCAGTGTGAGTTCTCTGACTGTAACAAAGCTACCACCTTGTGGGGGATGCTGACGGTGGGGGGAAGCTGTGTGTCTGGGGACGGGGTGGACAGGAACTCTCTGTACTTCTGCTCCATTTTGCTCTGAAAAATAAGTTGTGTTAATTTACAAAATCTCTCTCCTGTCATGTCAATGGTGTCAGGGAAGTGGGAGGATGCAGATACCTCCAGAGGCCTGATCCGTAGCCAGCTGGGCCCGTACAACACACTGTGACAGAGGGTGAGGTGCAGAGCAGCAGGAGGAGCTGGTCCCCTCTGGTCCCAGGGAAACAGACAGAGCTCTCAGTGCAAACAGAAGGCACGGGAACAAGGCACTGAGTGAAGAGGGCCCGCAGTGGTCCATCTAAGGATCACAGACACGCCGGCAGGGCCAGATGCCGAGTAACCAGGGACCATTTTCAGGTAGCCGTCAAGCTGCAAGGAGGCTTCCTTCCACACCGTGGAAGATCCTTCCGGAGACGCAGCACATGGCCAAGTGGAAGCAGCGGGGCAGGGCTCTCGAGGGAGGGGGAGGGGGTGCACAGGGAAGGCCCGTACCTGGGTGTGTGACCACCAGCAGGCACCAGCAGGCATGCCCTCCCTGCAAACACAAAAAGACCTCAGGCTCACAGCCACCAAAGCACACTCCCTGACCCCCGGAGGGGCTTCCAGTCAGTGGTCAGTGCTGAGCCTTTACAGGAGAATGGACGGTAAGGACGGATGCTAGGTCAAGTACACATAATGGGCAGTCCAGAGGCAGACCTTCAAAACTTCAGGGTCAGTTGATTTTTGGCAAGAGTGCCAAGTCAATGCAACGGGGAAAGAATGGTTAGTCTTTTCAAGAAATGGTTCTGGGACTCCTTGGTACTCATGCGCACACTAGTGAAATCACACCCCTCATCTCACTGCACAAAAATAAACTAAAAATGGATCACAGACCTAAATGAAGGGTTAAACTATAAAAGTCTTGGGAGAAAATACAGGAGTAAATTTTCATGGCCTTGGGTTAAGCAAAGTCTTCTCTGATAGGACACCCAAAGCAAAAACAACGAGAGAAAAAAATAGATAAGTTGGACCTCAGCAAAATAGAAAATGGGGGGGGGGCATCAAAGAACACCACAAAGAAAAAATGAAATTGGTGAGGATGTGGAAAAATTAGAGTCATCATACATTGCTGGAGAGAATGTAAGATGGTGCACTTGTTCTGGAAACAGTCTGGCACCACCTCAGAAGGTTCCTAGCGTTGCCATTTGACCCAGTAAAGCCACTGCTGGGCTTACACCCAAGAGAAATAAAGTATGTCCACACAAACACTTGCATATGAACGCTCAGAGCAGTACTATGCACAATAGCCGAAAGGCAGAAATAACTCTAACGTTCACTAACTGCTGGATAAATAGCAGAAATAAAATGGGATAAATCTACACAATGCAATACTATTTGACAATAAAAAGGAATGACATACTGACAGTGCTACCACATGGGTGAACCTTTAAAGTATGATGCTAAGTGAAAGAAGCCAGTCACCAAAGGCCACTTACTGTATGATTTCATCTATATGAAATGTCCAGTAGAGGCAAACCCGTAGAGACAGAGGATAGATCAGTGGTTGTCTGAGGAGTGCACTTGTGATGCTCATGAACAATGGGAGTTAAGGCCGAAGGGAACCGGGCCTTTCTTGAGTGATAAAAATGTTCTCAAGTTGATTGTGGTGATGTTTCTGCAAGTCTGTGAATATACTAAAAACTGTTGAATGATATACCTTAAGTGGGTGAATTTTTGTACTTATGTGAATTATATCTCATTAAAGTTATTTATTTATTTATTTTTATTATTTTTTTTTTTCATTCAAGTTATTTAAAAAAAAAAAAGTCGGTCAGAGTCATTTAAGGAAAGCCTCCAACATGAATTTGGAGAAAGAGTAAAACAAAGAACAAGCAGCAAAAACATAATACAAAGGAGCCCAGAGGAAATACAGACAATTTGGAAGCAGAATTAAAAACCCTTGAAATGATAAGAGGGGTAACAAACACAAATACTGAAGACATAAAACCAGGACAGACTGATTGGAGAACAAGAATGAGCTCTTGGGAATTAAAAAGAGAATACCTTCGCCCCCAAAATTTAATATGAAATCTGTAAGATGAAGTCAATGAAATCTTCCAGAAAGTGGAATAAAAAAGACATGGATGACAGGAAATAAATATAAGAAATCAAAGAATCAGCTGAGGAGTTGGAGAATCTTTGGAGAGAATAAAGTTCAAAATAATGCAAGAAGGGGCTTCCCTGGTGGTCCAGTGGGTAAGACTCGGCACTCCCAATACAGGGGGCCCAGGTTCAATCCCTGGTCGGTGAACTAGACCCTCCATGCATGCTGCAACTAAGACCCAGTGTAGCCAAAATAAATAAATAAATAAATAAATATTTTAAAAAAATAATGCAAGAAAATTCCCCAGAGCCAAAGGGCACACATGTCTAGGTTGAAGCCTCAGTGTTCAGGACAATAAATGAAACCAATGGAGGAATATCGCCATGAAGTGTAGACCACAGGGTAGACAGAGATGATTCTAGAAGCTTCTAGAGAGAAAGGGTACTCAACAAGACTGTGAACCTGGGAAACAGAGGACTAATGCCTCCAAAATGCTGTGTGAATTTCATCCTAGAATCTTAGATTTATTTATAGTTTCAATAAAGTAGAAAAGGGACATTTTTGGACAAGCAAGAACCCCAACTTTTTTCCAGGTGTAAACTGAGGAAAAGGAAGATACGGCATTTGGCAAAATGGGATCCAACATACGAAAGTGACAAAGAGCATTCCCAAGATGACAGCTGTTTGTCAGGCTTGAAGGGCAGGTGGTCCAGACTGCAGGATAAGGTGGACAAAGCACTTGTGCTCCTGGAAAACAGTCTGGGATTTGACAGATCCATGGCAGCAACTCGGGAGGGAGGGAGAGAGGGAGGGGAGGAAAGAGGGAAGGAAGGAAGGATGGACAAAACGCCTGTGCTTTCAACGAAAACCAAGTAAATGAAAAACCAAGGTAATTACTAAGTCCAAGAGGAAAATTTTTTTGTATGAGAAGGAAACATAATCAGAATACACTATTTGGCTCAAAGACAACCTAGCAGTCTTTTGTTTTTTGTTTTTTTGGGTTTTGTTTTTGGCCACACTTCGAGGCTTATGGGATCTTATTTTCCCAACCAGGGATTGAACCCGGGACCACGGCAGTGAAAGTCCTAACCACTGGACTGCCAGGGAATTCCCCAACATAGTCTTAATAATATTTACGTTGATAACTGATTTAACTAAAAGTTGTGAGAGAACTTACACTAGGAAACAGAGGTTGAGGAAGGCCTATAAGAGAATTACCATGTGTCATTGGTAGAAAATTTTACAATAAGTAAATCAAGAAATATCATTAAGAGCCTATTGGTGAAAATGCCAGAAAAATGACATAGAAGACATGGGAGAGGCTGTGTTTGGGAAGCAGGAAATGGCGAGACATGGACAGAGACTCTTTTTCTAAAAATAATATAATTTGGGGCCTTCCCAGGCGGTCCAGTGGTTAAGACTCCGAGCTCCCACTGCAGGGGCAGGGAGGCGGGCTTCATGTCTGTACCCGGGTCCTGGATCCATAAGCTACTCTGATCCTTTTGGAGACACCAATCATCGGCTTAGAAAAGGCAGGAAGCTGGTGATTTTAGGAGGGTCGAGCGGCGGACAAGCAGGAAAGGCAGAGGGCGCGATGCTGCTGCAGAGCAGAAGGCTGGACACTGGGGGTGGTCAGGTCAGCTGACCCGCTGCCGAGGAAGGGTGGTCTCTCCACTACCCAGGAGGGAATGACACATGAGAAAGAGATGAAGGCCAACCGCTCCGCTAGTCCCCCGATTCTGCCAGATGCCAGCGCAAGGACTAACGCACAGCCAGAGGACTCTGCGCAGACCCGTGCTACCCAGCGTGGGCCGCTGACCACGCACGGCGACAAGCTTGCGAAACGCGGCTGGCGTGACTGAGGAGGTGAGTTGTGAGCCTTCGTTACTCAAAACTGAAATTGAAACCGAAACCCACTTCCACCTACAGGAAGGTGCAGCAGATTTTTCCTACGCCTCCCACCAAGAACAACTCAAACTCCTGGACACGGCAGGCGGAACGGAAGACGCTGAGAGGTGGGGAGGCGGCGGCAGCGGAGCTGGGCCTCGGGGCCCGAGGAACGACGCGGCGCTAAGTGCTCCGGGGTTTCTTTTCGGTTCCAGGCTTGGAGCTGAGGCCAGCAACCTTCAAGTGCCAGCAAGCCGGGTCCCAGCGACAGCCCGACCCCCCGTCCCAGAGGAGACGGGCAGACAGACGGGCAGTAACTGCTCCAGTACAGCCAGTCAGACCAGAAAACCCTGCCCCCGGCCTTGCCAGCAGAGCCCGCGGCGTCCTGCTGGGGTGACGTGCCAGAACTCCTGCTAGGGCAGGACGCTGGGACCTCCACGCCCGTTGGCTGCCGATGCCTCCCCAACGTGGCAGCCTAAGAGGAAAGCGGGGGCCGGCAGTAAGGGGGGCCCCTCCCTGTCCTGGTGCAGTTGCGAGTGCCCAGTGGGGACCACGTCACTGCACCTTTCAAAAGACCAACTCAGAGTAAAACAAACGATATTTTCTGTATTTCTTACTACCATCAACCATCTTAAAGCAAAGGTGAGGCGTGAACCTTGTCCTGTCCGTGTGACTGTCCCGAGCAGGGGAATCAGCTCCCACTCACGATTTACCTGACACCCCACTTAACCCGCTCGACAATCTAATGCCGTATACTTGTCACCACCTTCACGAAGAGAAGCTGGTCACACCACTGCACCCCTACTTGGACCGTGTGCTGACCTGAAACCCGATCTCCTCTGGGGGGGCTCCTCCCCCTCCCCCTCCCGATGTCAGCCCTGGCTGTGCGTGAATCACAGGAAAGCCTGGGGGAGTCGCAACACGTGACACAAGCAAGAACTTACAAATGCCAATGACGCGTGACACCCGTGGATTTGGACTCAAAACTTTAATAATCAATTGTGCCAGTAGAAGCTTTTCAAAGGCAATGATATATCAATAAATAATAGTTAAATTGAGTTCCTGAGAAAGAACCTACCACATGACGTCTGTCAGAGCGTAAATAACAACACGGCGTTACTGCGAAACTAGAGAAACGCTGACAGTCACGACGCAGCACAGCAGACCCAGAACCTGCCACTCACACATGTAAACCAGTGCACAGGCGTCTTCTTCTTCAGTTTGGCCATCGACAGACGCGTAAGTGTGCTGCCTAGAGATACACTAACTAATGGATACATTATGCTAAAAACCTCAAGGAAAAATACATGGAATAACATAATGAAAAATAGGATGCATCAGGTTTTTAAAAAGCAAAAAAAGAATTTAACGTTTTATTCAAATATAAATCACTTTAAATAGGAATCATACTAATTTGAAATAGGAATATTTTGTTTATCTATGTAGTTATATATACATTTACACTCCTAAGAAAATATGTATGGCTTAAATATCTTTTCTTTTTCAACATCACTTTGCTGTTTCACAAAGATTAAAAAATGTGCTTCTAAAACCAAGTTAAGATGGATCCTTCAAAGCACACTAGAAAGCACACGTGCTGATCGTGGGCACGTAGGGGGCAGGCTGCCTCCAGTGAGAGAACCCCAAGATCCCTGCCCTTCCGCGGGGCGCCTGCCGGGCGGGGCTCCGGCTACCCGTGGCGGCTGTACCACCAGGACAGCATCCTGACTCGCGAAGCAGACAGAGGTCCACGACTAACTTACATTTTTTTGGCAGAGCTAAGAGAATCCCTTTTGATGTACACAAGTGTAGTGCAGGACAAACGTCTTTGCCCCCCAAAGAATCCAATCACACCCACGACACATACAGTCACATCAGCTCTCAGGCACACGTGCATTTCCTCAACGAGAGAGGAGGGGTGCAGTCACAGCGAGGAAGTCACCACAGGACGACACGGCATCAGCACACTGTCCAGAATTACTCACTCAAAACGTATTCACAGAACCCGCTGTGAATGGCAAGACACGGTCACGCTTTAATAGAAAAACCCTGTTCATGCAGCGATCTCTCCACACTTGGCATCTGAAGTCACACCCGCGTGATCACCTGCTCACACTTCCTATTATACTATAATATGCAAAAAGCAAACAGAACAAAACAAAAGCAGCTTTTAACATATATCACAATTTTGAAATGTGGGAAAAATATAAAACAAAAACCACTGTGTGAATAAAATGGTATCAGTAACATCAGAACAGTGTTATCTTTTTTTTTTAACATTATTGCACAGAGATTTCTTATCACATGTTCTTCAATCTTTACGTCTTTCCCTAAATGTGAATAAGTGCTGTGGATAAAATACAAACGTAGAAAATAACAGCAGCATGATTTGTCAAAATTAATCCCTATAATTTAGTAAGAAAAATGGCTATAAACAAAATAAGTGCTCTTTCTAAACTGTACTAATTTTAAAAAATATTGTTTTAATGCAGTGAAGGTCCTCAAAAGCCAATTCCAGGCCACGTTGACACCCGCCCCGCCATCAACCAGAATGTGGAGAAGACGTCAGAGGCGAGTCCTCTTTCAGAAGCTTTTCTGCTTTGGTTTTGGGTGCAGACCAGACTTTCAAGGGGCAATGGGCCGACTGACCTGAAGGGCTGACCCCCCGGTCCCCCAGGGTCTACACGTACACGGGCTGGCAGCCCCCGGCCTGTGCCCCTGGGGCTGGGCCCCCCGCCGCTGGCTGCTCAGCCGCAGGCCCGGCCTCGGCCACCGCAGGCTTGGGGCACCGGAACGGGTAGCCGTTGTCGTCGAAGAACCTCCGGAAGGTGAACTCATAGAAGGCGTGCTCGGGGTGCCGGCTGCCCGGGGGGCCCAGCGCGTCCCAGGCCTTGGAGCTGTCCTCGCTGCCGTCCTGCCAGGGGCCCTCCTCGTCCACTGGGTCGAAGTTGGACGTGTCCATGGGGTGGCTGATCGTGGGCACGTAGGGGGCAGGCTGCCTCCGGATGTCGCTGGAGAAGTCGATGGCGCCCAGGAACGGGTGGGCCTTCAGGTCGTCGGCCCCGTTGCGGCCCAGCCGGTGCTCAGCCGAGCAGCAGAGCTTGGCGATGAGGTCCCGGGCCTCGGGGCTCAGCTCCACCTGCGCGGGGATGTGCAGCGTGCTCTCCCAGTTAATCACCTGCAGGGACAATACACCCGGTGTTCCTTCCTCCTCAACCTCGAGGCCGATGAGGGCCGTCCCGGGACAGGGTGTTAAAGAACGTGATCATTTCTTAACATTGCTAATCATCAGGGAAATGCAAATCAAAACCACAATGCAGTACACCCCCTCACAATGGTCAGAATGGCCATCATCAGAGTCTACAAATGATAAATGCTGAAGAGGGTGTGGAGAAAAGGGAACCCTCCTACAGTGTTGGTGGGAATGTAAACTGATACAGCCACTATGGAGAAGAGTATGAAGGTTCCTCAGAAAACTAAAAATAGAGCTACTATATGATCCAGCAATCCCACTCTTGGGCATATATCCAGACAAAACTATAATTCAAAAAGATACATGCACCCCTATGCTCACAGCAGCACTGTTTACAATAGCCAAGACATGGAAGCAAAATGTCCATCAACAGATGAATAGATAAAGATGTGGTACATATGTACAATGGAATCCTACTCAGCCATGAAAAATGAAATAATGTCATTTGCAGCAACATAAATGAACCTAGAGATTATCATAATAAGTGAAGTCAGACAGAGAAAGACAAATACCATATGATATCGCTTATATGTGGAATCTAAAACATGATACAAATGAACTTATTTAAAAAACAGAAACAGACTCATACACATAGAAAACAAAGTTATGGTTACCAAAGGGGAGAGGGAGGGAAGGAGAGACAAATTAGGAGTTTGGGATTAACAGATACACACTACTATTCAATATATATAAAATAGATAACAAGGACCGACTGGATAGCACCGGGAATTATATTCAGTATCTGGTAAGAACCTATAATGGAAAAGAATCTGAAAATAATATATATCTGAATCACTTTGCTGTACACCTGAAACTAACACAATATTGTAAATCAACTATACTTCAATGAAAATAACTTTTTTTAATTTAAAAAGATCTTGACAATTTCACGATGGGAGAACAGAACAGACGTAGGAGGATCTGAGCAGCTACAAATGGTCAGTGTGGTTTCAGGAGGAGCCCACGGCCTGAGGCACAGGGCGAGGAAGCCACCCCCATCTGGTGGTGCTCAACCACACACATCAGCCATCAGGACGCTCACAGAGACCTGTCTGCTGTGAGGAGGAAGCCTAAGGGACTTCTTGTTTACACCTGGAGTCAGGATAAAGCAAGGCCAGTATAACCAGGAGTGGCAACGGGGGCAGGCGGTGCAAGGGCTGGCTTGAAAATGAGTTGTTGTTTCAGTAGAGCCGAAGTTATACAACTCACAGAAGAAAACATAAAGGAAAACGTTCACGATGTTTGGTTTGGCAATGATTTCTTGGATATGATACCAAAAGCACGGGCAATAAAACAAAACAAATACATAAACAGACTTAGTCAAAATTTAAAACTTTTGTGCATCAAAGGACACTATGGACAGAGTGAAAAGACAAACCATGGAATGGGAGAGTGTATTTGCAAAGCATATAGCTGACAAGGAATTAATATCCAGACTATATAAAGAACGACAACTCAACAAAAAAAACCCAAAGAACCAAATTAAAAAAGGGCAAAGGACTTGAATAGACGTTTCTCCAAAGAAGATCTACAAATGACCAGGAAACACATGAAAAGAGGTTCAACATCACTGAACCTTAGGGAAATGCAAATCAAAATCACAATGAGATACCACCTCACACCCCCTATAATAACTACTATTTAAAAAAAAAACAAAAGGAAATTAAGTGTTGGCAAGGATATGGAGAAACAGGAGCCTCTGTACACTGCGGGTGGGAATGTAAAATGGTGCAGCCACTATGGAAACAGTATGGAGGTTCCTCAGAAAGTTTCAACATAGAATGATCGTAGGACCCAGCAATTCCACTCCTGGGTACATACCCAAAGGAATTGAAAGCAGGGACCAAACAGATACTTGTACACATACTTATGTTCACAGCAGCACTACTCACAAGAGCCGAAAGGTGGAAACAACCCAAACGTCCGTTGCCAGATGATGGATTAAAAAAATGGAATGTTATTTACACACAATGGAGTATTACTCAATATTACATACAATGTAGTATCATTCAGCCTTAAAAAAGAAGGAAATTCTGACACAGGCTCCAACATGGATGAACCTTGAAGACATTATGCTGAATGAAATAAGCCAGACACAGAAGGATAAATACCGTATGATTCCACTTATATGAGGTCCCTAGAACAGGCAACTTCATAGAGACAGAGAGTATTGATACAAGAGCTGTTACAGGGACAGAGGAGAGGGAGGAATGGAGTTAAGCTCCTGCTTGGGATGGTGAAAATGTCTTGAAACAGGCAGCGGTGACTGTTGCATAACACTGTGAATGTACTTAACGCCACTGAATTGTACAGTTAAAAGTAGTTAAAATGGTAAACTTCATCACAATTTTAAAAATTGGGTTATTATCATGCAAATTAGTAACTAGTTCAGCAATTCAATTAGGATATAGATAATGCCAAATTCCAATTTCACTGTTACTGTAAAGAAACCAAGCCTTAATTTAGGGTTTTTCTAATTAAGAGGTTATTAATTTCGGGTCCACCGTGGACTCCGGGGTATGTGAATACATCCTAGAACTGTCAGTGAACATGTGTAAAGGCAGTGTTCTGAGAAATTCCAAAGGTTTCATCAGGTTCTCTATTTAGTCTTTAAGTAATCAAGTCATTCATTTCAGAGAGTAAATGGCTACCATTCTAAAACGAATTCTTTAGTACTGAGTTATTACTTGACGGAGTAATTTTTTAATTACTTGAAATGAATATCAGAAATGCGCACAACTAGCCTGACACATAACTTATAATTGGCCAACGGTAATGACAGAACATCCAAGTATCAAACCGATTTCCTCGGGCACAGTCACAAAGCCGTGTTGGTTGCTGCACGGGGCACCTGCCGCTGGGCCCAGACCCGCGGCCTCGGTGCTTCGCCCACTCCTAGTTCTCACCTGGAAGCACCACATCGGCAGGCGACCATGGTTCTGGTTCACGCGCACATCACAACTCAGCTCTGACCCTGTGCCTCTACTTACCCAGATAAAAAATTAATAGGTAATAACAAGAATACTTGAAAACATCCCATGACATACAACTGACGTCCCGACACTATTCGGAATAAAAGGTCAAATGTTGGCCTAAGCCTCCTGGGTTCATCAGAAAACCACGTGCCCCGTTACCTTCAGCTGCGTCTCCGTGGGAGTCGGCGCCAGGAAGGGCGGCTGCCCCACCAGCATCTCGAAGAGAATCACGCCAACACTCCACCAGTCGCAGAGCTGGGTGTATCCTGAAAGACAGCGTCACTCAGCTCCCACCCGGCACACGTCCTCCTCACACACCCCGAGAGAACCGGCTCACGTCGGCGGGGAAGCTCCAGGCGGCGCACAGGTGACGTCACCGCCCCACCCGGCGGCGCGCGCATGACGTCACCGCCCCCCGCATGCGGGGCTTAGAAGAGTCCACGAGAAAAACGCTGCCGGGGCGTCCACGGTCTCCACGTGGGAGAAGCGTGGTCACGAGCATTTTCTTATTTTCCACCGTTAGTCTGTGATAAACACAGGATGCTCTTGTAATAAAAGGCTTTTTAATTTTAAAAGATTACTGTTATTGTTAGTAACAACAGTAACCAGAATTTTAGGTTCTTAAAGAACACGAACAGACGCAAGTTAAAATCGTAGAAAGTAAAAAGCAGAAATTCTGTGATCTGAGGTCAGGTGAGACCAGTGATGAGGCTTCCCGGGGAGGCTTCCTGGGGAGGTTTTGGGAGAACCGGGGGGAGGAAACTGGCAAAGGGAACGGCTGCCACCTGTCGCGCCCCTTGGGGGCACCGAGGGAGCCAGGCCCCCCCGCAGGGCTGCGGCGGCCTGGGGCTCGGGCCGGGAGGCCTCGTGGAGGCTGCGGAGCAGGCTGATCTTTGATTTTGTCCCCCGTCCCAGTCCGAGCCCCGCTCCCGTCTGCTGTCACCGAATTCTTGCTAAGTGTCACCTGCAGCCCCTTCCCGTCTGGCCCCGGAGGCTCCGCTGGGCTGCTGCGAACCGGGGGTTGGGGGAGACGGCTGTCCTGCCCCGCAGGCCAGCACCCACCCCTCCCTCTTTGAAAGGAGGGGGAGGGGGAGAGCTTTACTGGGCAGGGAGGTTAATACTCTAACCTCTCAAGGCACTGCTGTTACACGTGAGGCGGTGAGAGGCTAGTAACCCGCGCTGGGTCACACAGCTCACAGAGAACACGGGCGAGGACCGAGGGTCCTGGCTCCAGTGACTGGAAACAACACGTGAGGACAGACAGGCCACTGCTCTCTGGGTTCATCATACGGAATCCCATGAACAAACGCAGCGCTGCGGGCCCTGCCGCTGACTGTCAGATGCCTCTCGTGCTCGGCCAGGCGCCCGCTGGATGGGACGGGGCGCTGCTGTCCCCACATCTTACCTTGAAGGTGCTTCTGGGCCTGCGGCGGAGAACTGGAGGACACGGTGTTTGTATCCTCACACCCGCTGACCAGTGAAGGTGGTTGACCCAGGTGGGACCCCCCGCATCCCCCGCCACAGTCCTGTCTATCACAGGACTCTGTCAAAACCAGTTCTGGAGCGACTCCTCTGGGCTCCGGGGAGCAAGCCCACCTCGCACCCAGCCTGTCAATTCCAGCCCAAGGAAGGGCAAGCGGAGACGGGCCAGAAGCGAAGGCAGCTCCCAAACAGAGGGACACACACTGGAGGCCGTGCTCGCTAAGGAAAGAATCCGGCTCTCGGGCTCCCGTGAGCACAGACACAGCGGGGACACTTGGAGTCTCTGGAAGCGGGGGCTCGGGACCCTCCGAGGCCCCTGGCTTGGGCGCAGGGCCGGAGCACGCACCGTTGCGCAGGAGCACTTCCGGGGCGATGTAGTTGGGGGTCCCGACCAGGGAGTGGGCCAGACACCGCTGGTGCTGCCCCCACGCCCGCTGCTCCAGCGTCTTGAGCCGCTCTCCACAGCGGCAAGTGGACACGGCGTCCCAGAGGTCGCTGGGCTCCATGCTGTCCTGCCTGCTGTGACTCCCTTTCACCCAGGAAGCGGGGTGAGGAGAGAAGAGAATGAAAAGGTTAATTTTCACTCTTCAACGGTGCAACAAACCCACAGCTCCAAAAGGAAGAGTAATCCAACCCGGCTCCTGACACAGTGAGAGAAAGATTCCTCCCGCCATCTCGCAGGTGGCTGAGGTCCTGGGTCTCACACCCAAGCCGTGAGGTGCACACCCGGGCCAGCATGGGCGGCATGGGGGAGGCGGCCGCAGGGGCTGTGCCCTGTGCTGGGTGACAGTGCGGGGCCGGTGGGAAAGGCTCAGGGGCCCCAGAGCCTCTCAGGCCCGTCTCAAAGGCTAACACCACCTGTTTGATAGTCATGTTTTAAGACGGGCATGGAAAAGAGTGAGAGGATTTAGAAAATATGAGCACAAATGACTTCAGTGCCGAAAAATGGGAATGAATAAAATGATTTAGGATTAGTTTTGCGTTAAAAAATAGAAGCCTGAGCTATAGAGTATTAAAATAACTATTATAAAAATTCAAGCCATGAATAAGATAATGACCAGCGGTTTCTGACTTTTCCAGGTAGCAGGACCACAGGAGGTGGAGTTAAGCTGGCTCCACAGCCAGGTCTGTGCCTGCAGGTAGATTCAGGGTGGCTGTGAGAGAGGGCTCCTTGGGAGGCTGGGAGGCTTGTTTTTTAAGGCTTGTTTTAATAGGGCACAGTGATGGCTCCTCAGCAAGGCCCCATGGGACCCTATGGCCTACTGTCCTAAAAACATATTAGTAAAATTTGAAGCCACTAACTTACAAAAAAAAAACCACCTCACACATCATACGACTGCTTCAGGGAGAAAAAAAGGATGTCACACCAAATTATACAATCACCCCGTGAGAGCTGTGCCCCAGGAGGGGAAGGAAAGGCCTGAGGCGGCACAGCTCCATCCACCCTGGCCTGAGACGGTACCTTTCTGGTAGTATTTGGAGTTGTGCGTCCACCTGAACCCAGTGCAGAGGCCAAAGTCTGTCAGCTTGATATGGCCATCGAGATCTATAAGAATGTTGTCCGGCTTGATGTCGCGGTGGATGAAGCCCATCTTGTGGACGCTCTCGATGGCCAGTGTCAGCTCCGCGATGTAGAAGCGGGCCAGGTGCTCGGGGAACACCTCCATGCGGATGAGCAGGCTCATCATGTCGCCACCCGGGATGTAGTCCATGACGAAGTACAGGCTGTCCTTGTCCTGGAAGGAGTAGTAGAGCTTGACCACCCACTCGTTGTCCGCTTCCGCCAGGATGTCCCTCTCGGCCTTCACGTGGGCCACCTGGTTGCGATTCAGGACGTCCTTCTTCCTCAGCGTCTTCATGGCGTACAGGGCGTGCGTGTCCACCTTGCAGGCCAGGCACACCTCCCCGAAGGCGCCGACGCCCAGGGTCTTCACCTTCACGAACATGGACTTGTCCATCTTGGCCCTCCTGAGCCTGTTGTAATTGGATTCCTTCTGGAAGAGGATCTTCCTCATCTGCTCCTGCTCAGCTTCGCAGAGCCCGGCCTGTGCAGGAGGAAACAGGGGAGGGTCACCCTGGGGGAGCCCAGGGGGAGGGGGGAAGAGGCCCCAGAACGCAGGGGACCCCAATCGATCCGCGGAAACCAGGGTGCACAAGAACGGGGTCAGACAGTACAAGCGAGAAAATAACTCTTTGTTCTTTACATCCACACAGAGTCACAGATCTGGAATCGAAAGGGAAGACATAGTAACAGGGACTTCTTTCTCCAGGTGACCTTAGGCTCTAAAAACTACAGGAAGCTTATATTAATAAAAATCTGGGGGAAAGGGGACCACAAAATTCCTGGAGCTCTAAGAGCAGTGTAATAATTTAATAATAGTTCAGGGGAAAATGGGAAAACAAACAAAGCCAACGAAAATGGGACAGCGGGAAGGGCACAAAGCTTATTTTTAGAATTTGGAGTTGCCGGCTCTCTGTGATTTAAATTGACCATGGCACTTTAATCTAAATAATTTCATTAATAATTACCTTTTCTAACAGTTTAGTGCCAGCTAGGGTATATTTCAAACCTTATTTGCTAACTATAGACTTAAGCAATAGATGAATCACTACTAGATATATTTGTCTTTATAAATCCCACAATTTCAATGTATAAAACCTCCAACTTTCTACTCTTTCAAAATGTTTCCTTAGCAGTTAGAAAAACTTGGTGGATTTGTGCACGAGTAAGGACACACCATAAAAACCAATGCGTTCATTTACGTGCCGGCACATCAGGCAGAGCCCGTCCCCTCTCGAGAGTGAGGGGGAAGGGGAACGCGATGTGCTGGACTTCTCCAGGTGGGACCCCCGACACCAGCCCCGCTCCCCGGGAGACCACCGGCCTGGAGGGGAGGTGCGTGAAGCAGAAGCAAGAAGGGACCCGCGGCGACCCCACGACCCACCTTGGCCATCTCCTGCTCCAGCTGCAGCCTGCGAGCCACCTTCTGCTGGTAGGTCTTCAGCACGTTCTCCACATGCTGCTCCATAAAGAACTTGAAGGCGGACGGCGAGTAGCTCTTGATGCGCGACTCCCGCTTCTCCTCGTCGCGGCAGCCCCTGCGCACGGGCACCGGGGACGTCTGGATCTGCTTGCGGTCCTTGCCCGCCTTCTCCCCTTTGGCACCCCTGGGGCTCCTGGGGCTCCCGTCGGGGGGCTCGGCGGCCCGGCTGCCCCGGAGGCCCTGCTGCAGCCCCGCGCACAGGCCGTCCACGTCGTACTGCTCGGCGCGGCCCTGCGGCCGAAGCAGGTGCCGGGGGTAGGGCGGGGGCCGGCCCCGCGCCTCGGCGCCCCCCGGGGCGGGGGGATGCTCGTCCTGGGGCTCCAGGCCCTCGAGCGCGGGGCCCGGTGGCGGCACCCAGGCGGGGTGCGAAGGCCCCACGGCCGTCTGGGGCTCGGGCCTCATCACCCGCACGCTCTTCACCGCGTGCAGGATGTGCGCGGCCGTCACGGCCGTGATGGCGTTGGGGGAGGGCGCGGCCGCCGCCTGGTGGCCGTTGAAGGAGCCGGTCCTGCTGGGGCCCGGCTTCTGCAGCGAGTCCCGCCGGGCCAGGCCGGCGCTCGGCCACTGCGGCGCGGGGGGCGCGCTCTGCTCAAACCGCTCGGCGCCGAGGCCGGTCCGGGAGGAGGTGGCTAGGCCCGGCGGGGGGCTGTCGCCAGCGAACACGGTGCCCCGGGGGCCCCCCGCGTGCACCGGGTGGGGCTGCTTGGTGTGCGGGTGGGGTGCGTACGCGGCGGCGCCGCCCGGGGGCGGGAACGCGAGGCCGGGCTGCACCTGCACCTGCACGGCCGGGCCCTTGGCGGCCAGGCCCGCGTACCCGCCGACCTCCGGCGGGGTCTTGCTCTGGAAGGAGGGGCTGCGCTGGACGCCGTAGCCCAGGGGCTCCCCGGGCACCAGCAGGGGGGCCCTGTAATGCGGGCCCTGCAGCGGGGGCGCCGGGCCCCCAGGGCCGGGGAGGCTCATCCCGGCGGCCTCCCCGGCGGCGGCGTAGCCCTTGGGTGGGTGCGGACGGCAGTGAGGCCCGACGGCGGCGAAGAGAAAGTCCGGGTACTGGCGGGGCGCCTCCTCCAGGGCGGCGGGGCCCTCGAAGGCCGGCCCGCTCACCTGGGCGTAGGGCGGGAAAGGGTCACCTGCTCCTTCGAAGCTCGGCCTCCGCGGCACAGAGGCTGGCGCCAGGCCCTTTCCTGCAGAGGAGGGAACGGGAGGCTGACGCCGCGGCACGGCTACTCCGCGGCCGAGGGCCTGGGAAGGCCCCTGACGCCAGTGACGGCCACGTGGGCAGTGCCGGGCTCCCAGTCCAAAGGCCGTGCCCTGCCTGTCCGAGGACGCCCCCGCGGAGCACCTGGCCGAGCCCAGACCCTCTGCAGCTGTGCTTCCAGCAGAAGCCACAGCAAATGACACTGTTCTCAGGCTAAGATGATGCATCAGAAAGACCACGAGCAAGGCAGGTGCGGGGTCATCAGAGAGTGGGCGCTGCCTCCTGAGGGGCTGGGCTGCAACACAGACCCCGGGACCCTCAGAGTCTCGACACGGTGGCCAGCGAGGCACTGTTTAAGGGAACTCCTCAGTCAAGAAGAAAACAGAAACCTGTGTCCTCTTCACAAAGAAGATACGGCTACAAAGCCCGTGCAATTTCCCCCTCAGCAGATGAACTGGGCTTATCCAAGGTCTCCCACAAAACAGGGAACACTCCTGTTCAATATCCTGAATCCCTTACTACACCCAGGGACCTCAGGTCACCAAAGTGGCCCCATCTGCTCTACCAGCAAACAAAAAGATTCAGTGACAGCCAGCAAGGCAGGACATCTGGTGTTGGGGCCTCTGGCCCTCCCCAGGGGCACCAGGGGGCTTTCCCACACCTCTGCCCAAGGTGTCCAGCTCTGGAGGCACCTGCCATTGGGCAGCCTGCTCTCAGAGGCCACAGAGTGGGAAACGGTGTGTTTCAGAATCAATGAAATAAGCCTCCCCTCAAAGACTCCCCCACAAGCCCAAGAGAAAGCAGAAAGAACCTGCGGGGTTGCCTCATTTTAATATCCAGTGAATTTTCCGATCTTTCATAAGCAAAACAAGTCCACAAACCCAGCAAGTAGGAAGCACCCAGCTCAGCGTTATATCTGCCACCCGCTGTCCCCACCCTTGGGCGACCGTCAGGATGGCCCCTGCCCGCGGCTCCCAGCGTGCTCACCTGGGGAGGTCTGCTTGACGACCCGCACAATCTGCTCCTTGCCCGGCTCCAGGTAACCCATCTTACTGATGAACTCCAGGGCGGCCTCGATGCTGCGGCTGCCGGTCTGCTTGAGGGCCCTGCCCGCCATCTCCTGGGGGTGGGGTGGACACAGAGACGTCAGTGGGGGCCTGGGTGTGCGTGCCCTCGACACGAAGCCTCCAGGACTGCCTTCCCGCCCTGCGCCCGGCTCCAAGCCAGCACCACTGGGGCCAATGACAACCTCACACAGACTGACCCCCAGACGGCGACGATGGGCCTGGAGGACCATACGTCCTGCTCCTGCTGAGAAAACTTCTGTGACTAGACTGAAATTCCCGTCTGGCCTGTGGAAGTCAGAGAACTGGCCTTCCCCACCCCAGGCTTCCTGGGGGAGGGATCCCTGCCCCGAGGGGAGAGCTGCACTCTACTGTTTACAGTGCCCCGTGCCCATGCGGGCGGCAGCGGGCGAGAGAGGACATCAGCCCAGGACAGGCCCCAGCACTGCTGGCGGGATGAGCACCCGGGGAAGAGGGCCGGAGGACGGAGAGGGACCAGGGACTGATCACAGGCCAGACGGAAGCACAGCCGGCTCTTCAAGGACAGCCGGGATTCGGGCAGCCGGAGGGCTCAGTGGAGGAAGGGTATTCTTGGCAGCAGGTGGTCAGAGCAGGGGCCTGGAGCGGGGAGAATGGGGAGGCGGGAGGGGACAGCGGGGAGGCACCACAGACCGGGCCCCCTATCTGAAGGCGGTCGCGGGAGCTTTCCAAGCAGGGTCAGGGGTCCGTGAGAGGATGGGCCAGGGGCAGAGCTGCAGACACCGTGGTCGGGTGCGCAGGCCGGAGGGGGAGGGCTGCGAGGGCTGTGGCCCAGGCGCCCGGGGTCGGCTCTGCAGAGCTGTGGGCAGACAGGGGAGCCAGCCTTCAAGGATGGAACCCGGAGGGGCAGCTAGAGGGGATTCTGTGGACAGACGGGGGTCTTCTGAAGGTGGAGGGGTGGGTGGGCGGGGAGGAGGGGACTGCAAATGCAGGAAGTGGGTGGTGACCGGAGGGGAGGGGTCTGAGAGCAGCAGGGGTGGGAGAGCCTTGACAGAGGCTGCTGTAGCTCGGACCGGAGAGGAGAAGGCAGTGAGCAGGCAGCAGGACCCCAGGCCGACCCCAGGTCCCCAGAGGACAGAGGCCGGTCAGCAAAGAGCCACGGCAGGAGCCCAGGAGATGCCCCGGACCCTGAGGACGGATGAGCCGCTCTCCCCGCCTGCCGGGCCAGGGGCTTTTCGCGGCTAACAGAGTGGACCTGTCCCCGCGCTGGTGTGTCTGCCCCTCTGTTAGGACTGCGACAGCCTGGGGGCCTGACCCTCCTGTGGCTCAGGGCTGTGCCCACCCACCTAACACAACGACGGTAAGGACTCCGGTGCTTCACATCCACTGACTGTGTACATAATATTAAACCCCATCCTGGCCGGGCCCCACGGGGTGGCTGGACAAAGCGCGCACGCGGCCATGACCTGTGCCTGTGTCCTCGGGGAGAGGCAGGAAGAGCCCCGCCCGCGAGCCAAGGGCTGGGGGGGAGGCGGCCTCTGGGGGCAGCAGCGGGAAGGGACGGCTCGCGAGGCTGGGCAGCGGTAGCCAGAGCTGCCTTGGGATCGAAGGAAAGGGCACGAGCTGGGGGAGAGCCAGCCCCCTGCGGACAGAGCCCATCTGCTGTGCCTGGGACGGGACTGAAGACTTGGCTTCTTGCGGGTGACCGGCCACACGTGTGCGTCGCTTCAGACCGGCTACGTGTCAAGGAAGCGGCGACCCTGAGGACGAACCACGCCGGACCGTGTGTGTGTTCAAACTCCCTGCTGCGCACTGGCCTCACAGCCTCAAGATTCCAGCCTTCCTTACGCTTCGCTTCCAGTCGAGGAACTTAACCAGCAAAAACACCGGGAGGCAACCACAGGTTGCCTGCTCACAGGGCTGGGTTTTTTTGTTTTTGTTTTTTGCTTTTTTTTTGCGGTACGCGGGCCTCTCACTGTTGTGGCCTCTCCCGCTGCGGAGCACAGGCTCCGGACGCGCAGGCCCAGTGGCCATGGCTCACGGGCCCAGCCGCTCCATGGCATGTGGGATCTTCCCGGACCAGGGCATGAACCCGTGTCCCCTGCATTGGCAGGCGGACTCTCAACGACTGCGCCACCAGGGAAGCCCCCACAGGGCTGTTTTGAATCGCACAACGAACCATACACCCATCACACACCCGCCCATGCTAACGCGCCCTCCTGTTTAGTGAACAAGACAGTCAGGCAGTGTTGCCCTTGCCGTCTGTGCCTTCCACCAAATTGAGCAAGTGTGCAGTTTCCGTACATTAACTCTCAGAGACACCACGGCCTTTTGCTTTAAAAACTGCAGGAAGGGACTTCCCTGGTGGTCCAGTGGGTAAGACTCCGCACTCCCAATACAGGGGGCCCGGGTTCGATCCCTGGTCAGGGAACTTGATCCCGCACGCATGCCGCCACTAAGACCTGGCACAGCCAAAATAAATAAAATGTAAGTAAATAAATAAATACTAAAAAAACCCCACAGACTGCAGGAAACTCGGGATCATTTTTAAATCTTTACATCAGGAATCACAACCCTGTCTTGCCTCCACCCCCCAGAAAGCAGGACCCCGTTTCTCTGACTCCAGTGCCCAGATGTCAGGCCGGCAGCGTGGCGTGCCGCTGTAAGAGCGGTGCCCGGTGCCGCCCACAGCCTGCCCCTGAGCTGCGCCCCAGCCGGACGGCACGCTTGCCCCCGGCCTTCGGGAGCCAGGTGCGCAGGGGCCCAGGGTCTGCACGGCTGCCCCCGCGCCACCCCCTTGCCCCTCGGCTTCTAGACCCACGTCCCCTCCCGCCTGCCCTCCCTCTGTCCCTTGTGCTCCACCCCCCGAGCTGCCCGGCTTGAAAGTCCCGCAGCGCCAGAGCCCGGGGGCAGGCAGCTCCTCACGGCCGTTTCCCGGAGCTTCCAAGAGCCTGAAGGGCGGGTGGCTGTCTGTGACGGTGAAGGAAAGGGTGACCCAGCCTGCCCGGGGCCCGAGCCAGAGACGCAGGCCCCGCGGGGCGAGTGGATCCCGAGCCAGCCCGACACACCCAGCACCGCGCAGTTCCCGAAGAAGAAGAGAAAACTAAGGCCAAGCAAACCCGCAAGGGGCCTCTGAACTGTGAGTGGGTGACGAGAAGATGAGGCACCACTCCGGCCCTCGGCCCCGGCGTGGCCCCTGGAGGCCCCGGCCCGACAGCAAGGCCGCGGGGCAGGGCGCCCACTGAGCGCTTCCGAGGAAAAAGATGTTTTTTAGAGTAACTTATAGGTAGGGGATGAAGAAGAAATTTGGGCTAAAATTAAACACACATGGAAAATGCTCAACCTTACCAAGGATCAAAGAAACACTTTTAATAAAATAGCGTTTTATATTGAATTGTTAACACCAAAACAAAACAGTTATAAAGGCAAATGGGCTGGTGAAACTCTTCACAGTCATATATATTTGGTCCTTTGAGGTGACTATTTGTTAACAAGTACCAAAAGTTATTAAACGTGCGCCCTGATTTAATAATTTTACTTCCTAAAATTCTCAGGCCAATTTAAAAGAATCCTATTTTAAAAGTCAACTTGCATAAAGATGTCTGTCCGAATTAGATATAATACAATAAATCAGCCCCTCAAACAGAACCGTGTGGGGCAGGAGAGGGCTTAAATAATCCAATGAGAGAATGATTATGTTAATTATAATTAATGTATTCCCTGGGATACACTTAATGCAGCCCAAGAATACTTGCTATGGCCAAATTCTCTTACTGGACAAGCACTAAGCATCTAATATTCTCCTCTACAGAGTGCACAGCAGTGAACAAAATGTGCGACTTTCAATAGGGTAAACAACATGAAGAAATAGTGACGTGCAAAATGTGTCTGAGCATCGTCTACAAACAAGGGCTTGATTAGAACACGAGGAAAACAAGTCTGACAGTTTTATGTTGAAATATGCAATGATTTCTTCTTGTTAAAGAGCGTAAGATGATGGGAAGACTTATGCGTACGTCCAGTTCCGTTATAATAAAGCTGCCAGTGTTATCCAGCTACATAATTGTGGGCAGATGACAAAAATCCTCCAGATCACAGCTGAGTCCAGTGAGAGGGCAAGATTTCACAAGGTCATCCCAAAGCTCCCTTCAGCTGGAAAGTTCCATGATTTCGAGGGACGTTTGCTAAAACATTAAGGATTTTCTGTTGGCACTATTGAGATAGGTGAGCGGAGGTGTGACCCATTCCAGGGAAACTACCACAATCCCCTATGAGTTTACACACACACACACACACACACACACACACAGAGGAAATGAGAATGGTATCATAATATTGATTAGTGGTGTGATTAGTGAAGTCTGAGAACCTAAATAACGTCTTTATTTCAGTCTATCCAGCAGGTTATTCCAGTTGTCCTATTATGAGCCCAATAATAAAATACCTACTTTGCTTCTATTTATCATAATTTGGCTACACAGTCAGCAGGAAGTACTGCTTTCTAAATGCTCTTGCAACTTCACAGGCCCTTAAATAAGTATTTTACTTGGGTTAATATTTAACTACAAAACCATTCTTACATCTTCGTGGGATTTGTTCTTAAAGGAGCACTACACTCCTGGATATGCCTGTTACGGTAACTTAGGTCCAACCTCTTTTTGAAAAAAACACTCCCATTTTTGTCAATAATGAAAAGCCATAGAGAAATAGAATATAACATACAAAACCACTTTGCCGTGTTCCAGGAAAGGGTAGGGAACCAGTTTTAATAGCACATGTGCCGCCCAGGGTCAGGGCCTCCTAAGGACGGTCAGCGGCATGAACCTGCCCGTGGACACAGTGGGCCCGCCGCTGGGCTCAGGGAACAGGCTCTGCCGGGCCTCCCCAGCATGCCCCGCCCCCCCCCCCCCCCCCCCGTGCTCTGTCAGGAAGCCCCTGACCGCACCCTCACCAGCACATGCCTGCTTTTAGGGAGACCGACAGGTCCTCTAAAACCTGGCTCGCACAAGTCACCCAATAAATAGGCACACACACAAAACCACGTGCCTCCCTTTCACAAAATCTCTAGGACAGTCTCTTCTGCCCCAGGAAACAAGGAAGGAGCCAGACCGTCCCTGCCAGGGAGTGACGAGCCCTGGCGTTCTGAGTTCTGGGGGAAGCAAGGAGCCTGTGGCAGAGAGCACAGGGGTGGACGGTGCGGGCCCCTCAGAAGACAGGTTCCAGGGGGGAGCTGGTCACCACCAGCCAGAGGGCCTGGCGACACGAGTGGGTAGAGGTCCGTGGTGTCCCAACACAAAGAACGTGACGCTAAGTTAGAGAGACAGGCGCGTTCAAAGCCTGAGCCGAGGATGCCAGACGGAGGGTGGAGCTGGGGCGGGCAGAGTTCAGAAGAGAAGGTCTCAGGCAGAGAAAGCCTGGGGACAACACAGCCTCACTGGGTGGTCTGAACTGGGGCACGCGGTGCGACCGGGCCCAGGGCCAGCCTTCCTGCTCCCCCGCTGGGCAGGGCCCCGGCTCCTTTCAGGGCAGATCAGAGGTCAGGACAAGGGTCCAGAAGGAAGGGCTTGCCAAGCTCTGCACACTTGGTTCTGAACTGCACTGTGGACTCTACAGGGTAGAGAGAAGACACCGGCGAGAAGGCAGGCCCAAGGGCCTCCGGCCACTGTCCTCCGGGGCCAGGAGGGGAATCGAGGAGGGGTTTAATGGGAAGCTTCGGCTCACACCCTTGTTGGGAACTCTGTCGTCAGAGGTACAAGGTTTTCACGAAGGAAAGGATTCGGTTGTTGTCTCAGCCCACGATGCTGGACGACGAAGCAGGAGGTGGCGGTCCAGTGCGTGAGCAGTGGGACCCTGGGCCCAGGAGACGGGGGCGGGGGCTGCCCGCCGCCTGGTACCTGCGGACACAAGACGGAGCCACGAAGGCCAGACCTGTGCCGCGACTGGGCGTCAGGACGCTGGGAGATGGACCAGCCAGCAGAGCTCAAGCGCCAGCGGCTCAGCGTGATTCTGGAAGAACAGATTTCTTCATCAGCTACAAGCCAGGCTTGGCTCCCGAAATTCAGGGGCCTGAGTGTGTGGGGAGACTCTTCCCGTGCAGACAAGGGCCACCGTCAACTTCTGCCATTCAGACGTCTCAGCCACAGACAGCACATGCGCCTCCCCACCAAGCATCCTTAGTCACAGACCTTCGAGCTCCTTTCTGCGCTTTAAATGAGTAGCTGCGCTTTTCCTGTGTGTCCTGTAGCCCTCTGCACGGCCTCCGTCCCACTTTGCTGGGGACCATCAGCCCACGGGCATCAAAGGGAAGGGACGTCTAGATGCAGATTTCAGGGAGCTCTCTTCTCTGTGGTTGTTTTTTAAAATGTTACCAAGTAAATGGAGTGATCTAGAAAGCTATGGGCTCATTTAAGAAGGAAGACAGTCTTCTGCTACTTCTACACCCTTGAAAGATACAGTGAAATTTACAAAAATGTTTAATTATGAAATATGGTACTGAAGACAAATTTCCAAGCTAGTTTTTATGTAATTTTCAGAAAAAGTTAGGGAGTTCCCTGATGGCCTAGTGGTAGGATTCCAGGCTTTCACTGCCGTAGCCCGGGTTCAATCCCTGGTTGGAGAACTCAGATCCCGCAAGCCTCACGCGGCCGAAAACAAAACCAACCAAACAAAAAAAACCCCAAAACAAAAAACAATCTATTAAAAAGAAAAAAAAAAGCAAAGAAAAAGTTACAGTGTAACCTTGAAATGGACATACACAGGCACATAGCTGCTTTGCAGGCACCCTTCTGGCCGACTCAACCCCGTGGTTCTGAAATCCTTTAAACTGGGACTTCCCTGGTGGTCCAGTGGGTAAGACTCCGCACTCCCAATGCAGGGGGCCCGGCTTCGATCCCTGGTCGGGGAACTAGATCCCACGCGCGTGCCGCAACTAAGACCCGGGGCAACCAAATAAATAAATAAATATTGTTTAAAAAACATGCTTGAAATCCTTTAAACTGATTTCAGGGTTTAAATGGATGTTGACCCCCAGTGTGAAAGCCCATTGAGTGGGCCGGGACAAGGATGCTGGCTTTTACCCTGATCGAGGCAGGAAGCCACCTAGCGTTTGGAGCACAAGATCCGACTTCTGTTTTAAAAGGGTCCCCTGGCTGCGCTGTGGAGAGCACAGTCTAAGGGGGATGAGGGAGCTTAAGGGGCCGGCGTGACCGTGCAGACGCACCGACTGTCCAGGTCCCCACAGACTCCTGCTGGGTTCCCGGGAGGGCCCTCGCAGCCCAGGGGGACCTCAGCTCCTCTCGTGCTGCAGACCAGCCTTTGGGAGGGTCTCTTCAACGGAGGCGCAGACTCGTGGGCCTGTTGGTGGGAGGACTCGGGACTGAGACAGGGAGCGGGAGCTGTGCACGAGTCTCCGAGTCTTGGAATCGCCCTGAAATGCAGGTGCTTGTATTTTATCAAAATCAGGAGACTGGGACTTCCCTGCTGGTCCAGGGGCTAAGACTCCGAGTTCCCAATGCAGGGGGTCCGGGTTCAATCTCTAGTCGGGGAACTAGATCCCGCATGCCGCAACTAAAGATCCCGCACGCAGCAAAGAAGATCCTTCGTGCCACAACTAAGACCCGGTGAAGCCAAATAAATAAATAAAATATTTTTTAAAAAATCAGGAGACTGAGGCTCAGAATGAGTAATCATTTCCCAAGTTCATACAGTCAGTGGTAAAGTCAGAACTCAAAATGCAAATAGTCAAAAGAAGTCCAACATCATCAGTCATCAGAGCCTGCACTTTTTAAAACAAGGGGCCATCTCACACTCATTAGATGGACAAGTTATTAAAATACCTGACACCACCAAGTGTTGGCTAGGACAGGGAAGACCGCCCCGCAGAGGCTGAGGACGAGATGCTGACCCGTAAACCACACAGAACACTGTGACAGCTTCTGGTAAAGTCAGGGATGCTCACATCCTGTGACCCACAAACCCCACTTCCGGAGGAAGTCCCCACGTGTTCACAGGAAGACACACAGGAGAACGCCTGCTGCACTTCTGTCGAGAATGGAAAACTGGAAACAATCTAAACACCCATTAGTGGGATAACGGAGACGTCAGCGACGGTGAAAGGACAGCAATTACAGTGAACGGGAGCCTCGACCATCAACGTCGACAAGCCTCAGAAACATGATGCAGACGGAAACAGGAAGCTGCAAAATCATATTATACAGGGGTTTTTAAAAACTTGTAAAACTGCACCGCAGATTGGTTACAGAACGCGTCTGAAGCAACAGCACCGAACACGAATGGGGATGAGGAACCCAGCCCGGAGGCACAGAGAAGCTGCTCCGTGTGACACGGCGCTTCTCCCGAAGGTCTCCGGAACAAGGTGGGAGACGGTTACGTCATTCTCTCTGCTTCTATAGACGTCTGAAATATTACATCGTCATCAGTCATCACAGGCATGTGTGACAGGAAGGCCAGCCCCGGTGCTGCCTGCCCACGCACAGCCTGTGCCCCTTGTCCACAATCCCGCCTGCTCATCCTGAAGTTCTCGGGGCCAGAAGCTGCGTCCTGCTCACATCTGTGTCCACGGCTTGGCAGACAGGAACTGCCTGGGCACTCGGAAAGCGATGAACGAACGGAGGAACAGACGGGCCAAAGCCCAGCCCTTCCTGCCCTGGCGGCCCCACCTTGTGAGCGCGCAGGGGGCGGGAAGAGCGCCGTCCTGCGTGGTCTCCGCCCTGGAGGCTCTCAAGGCGCCGAGTCCCACCCCCCTCCGCACCTGCTCCTGCCTCAAACAGCCCCTCCTGTGGCCCAGCGGGTCCTGTCCATCAGTGAAAGAGTTAATGAGGGTCCTACCCACTGGCTGTTGCTTACGGGTGACAACGTTCCAACAAGCTGGGTGCCCCATAATAGACCAAGGTCTGTCATCAATTCACTGGAATACGACACTTTGTTTTTTTAGACAGTGTGTCGGAGAATAAAATGACACGGGGCAATGCTTACGATATACTGTAAAGTAAAACAAGCCAAGCACAAAAAGTGGGTCACAAAAACATACACGGGGCTTCGGCTCATACCTGCTGCATCAGCCGCCAAATCACTCTCATCATTTTCCATCCGTGCTCTGACGCGACAGTCACAGTGGAGGAGGGACCTCAGGACGTTTTGGAATAGAGAAGCCAGAGGGAGGGGGTGAAACGCCCAGGAGCAAGCTGTGAGCCCACCGGGCAGGAGAGGATGAGGACCCAGGGTCCCACCCGGCCCGGCCCTCCCCTCCCCTGGGGACACTGAACCCGAAGCTCCGACCAGAGACTGCAGCACAGCGAGGGGCAGACGGGTCAAGGGAGCCAGGACACGGCCCCTCGGCACCGCCACACCTCACGGAGCTGAGGGTCTCCCCTCCCCCGGAGAAGCCAAGCCCGGACGTGGGCAGCAGTGAGCCCGGCCTCCAGCCAGCCACCCTACAGCGCAGCCCCTGCCTTCAGCACTGTGGCCATCACCCCCACGTACAAACAGCCTCCAACACAAGCCAAAGCAAACAAACCCAATAGCACATACGATATGACCTCATTTTGTAAATTAAAAAAAAAATCACACCAGATACCAACATGTTCACGGTGGCACCTCAGAGCGATGGGGGCCTGACGATCTTCCAGAAACGCAGCCAAGTAACCACCAGGTTCTCTGGTGTTGGGACCCACGACCCCCCCTTACTTCCTCTCACCTCTTCTTTGGCTGCTGTTTAAAAATATGTTTCCTTCTCTCAGCTCTATGGAGACGGGCTTCTAGAGACCATGTGTGTGTCAGCTCCGGCTGCGGGTCAGAACCCGTGTCCTCTCCACCCTCCACGGACACGTGTGACACCACAGCAGGGATGCTCCTCGTTACAGGGACGCCTGGCTTTCTCCAGCTGGTCACGTGCCCACAGGCAGCAGACTAAACACCAGATGATAACTACACATGTGCTTGGAGGTGCACGATCGTTTTCTCTGAGAAAACAGCTATTTTAACCCACCTTGGGACAGGTCCGTACAATGGGAGGCTCTGCCCTCGGCCAGGAATTTCAACATCTGGGCTGCTGCAGGGTTAAGAGTTCCAAAGACGACAAGCTTCATCAATACCTGCCGGAGCTCCACTAAGAAATCTTCCAGCCAAACTTTCTACCTAGCAGCGGTCCCACTTTAAAACGATGCTCTTAGAAAATGCCATTAGCACCCCTGTCGGAGAGTCGCACGTACAGGCTGTTGGCAGATTTGTAAAGAAATGAGCAGCAGGAAGGCCTGTGGAGTGAATGTGTGGACAGAGGGCTCTGCATCTGAGCCCCGTCCTGTCCGCCACAATCACCCCGAGAACTGAGTGTTGCCAGCCACGTGTCAGAGATGCAAAAACCGAGAGAGTAAGACGGATTAGCAACTTACCCAAAGCCACAGTGACAGCAAGGACTAGATAGGAAGGAGAGGCACTCAAAGCTCTTGTAGCGGGGCTCCCCTGGTGGCGCAGTGGCTGAGAGTCCGCCTGCCGATGCAGGGGACATGGGTTCGAGCCCCGGTCCGGGAAGATCCCACGTGCCGCGGAGCAGCTGGGCCCGTGTGCCACAACTACTGAGCCTGCGCTCTACAGCCTGCCAGCCACACCTACTGAAGCCCACGTGCCACAACTACTGAAGCCCCTGAGCCTAGAGCCTGTGCTCCGCAACAAGAGAAGCCACTGCAACGAGAAGCCCAATGAAGAGTAGCCCCCGCTCGCCGCAACTAGAGAAAGCCCGCGCGCAGCAACGAAGACCCAGCGCAGCCAAACATAAACAAACACACACAAAAAGCGCTTGTAGCTGTTACAGAGCAACTGGCGGCGCTCGAGTCGGCGGCTTCACGGTCTCAGCTGCGGGGACGCGGGGGTGACAGGGAGGCGCCCCCTCGGGCAGGAAGAGGCCCACTTCCCACACGCTGCCCGGGCCGGGTAAGGCCCAGCTGCGGTGGCAGGTGAAGCAGAGCTGCTCCGGGGCCTCCAGTGACTCACCAGAGCTGTGGCCTCACCGTGCCAGTTCCAGCTGGACGGGAGCAGGCGCCCTGACGTGATGCCGAAGGATATGCGCATTTCTTAGACTGAGCAATGGGCTCCAGGGAATACGTATCACTATACCTTATAGAAGCTCCAGAATCCATGCAGAGAGTCTGATTTTCTGTAGACAAGCTCTAAAACAAGCAGGAAAGGTAATGAAAGGCTCTAAGCGACACACGGCCCTGACCTTGTTAAAGGCCGGAACAGAACCCTGTCTTACAGGGGCCCTTCCGTGTTGTGTTGGAATGTTCTTTTTATTTCCTCTCTGGAATGTCCTTGTTCTTGTCCTTCCATTAAATGTCAATAGATCATTTTAAAATTAAACAAGGAAGTGGAACTAAAATGCTAAATATTTAGGGGAAAAAAACACCTAAAATAATTCTAGAAAACTAGAACAGGCGGTGAGGTCTGTAACGCAGCTGCCATCACCAAACCTGGTGGAGACAAACTGTCTGCCTGAAACACGCCCGACGCTGAGGCCGGAGCCAGAGGAGGGAGGCCGGAGCCAGAGGAGGGAGGCCGGAGCCTGAGGAGGGAGGCCGGAGCCAGAGGAGGGAGGCCGGAGCCAGAGGAGGGAGGCCGGCAGGTGAACAGTCGCCCGCCCACCTCACCCCGCATGGGGCTCCAGCGCTGCAGTATGAGTGCCACGATCCCTCGGCCAGGACTCCTGTGAATGGCTGTTTCTGGAGGAAAAGCGTATGCTGGATCCTTTCCTGAAAGTCACCCACCAGGACGGCTTTCTGGCAACTCTCAGGCAGCATGGAGATGCTGAGACCCCCGCGGCATCGCACCCTCCATCCCTGGGTGAGAGGCGTGACTGCCAGCCCAGCAGCGACACGAGCTCTGCCGGCTGCTCTCAGGCTGAAAGTCTAATCTGAGCGACAGGCCAAACATCCCGGGGCCAAGGAAGGAGGAGTGAGACACTCAAAAAAAATAAAAGTTTGCTGAGTAGCTTAACTTTACAGATTCAACCAAATGAAAACTCCTTCCTCAGAAATTCACAAATAACATTCTTTTTCCAGCGGAGCGACCTGACCTGCACTAAGATCGAGTCTGTTTTGTGACAATTAAGTTAGCGCTGCGTCTCGTTTCCCCCCCGGGAAGCAGGTCCAGCAGCCCACCTGCCGCCTCCTCTTCTCGCCTGCCGTGATCACGCACCTGTGTGGTGCCTGGTACGCAGAGCGGCAGTCCGCACAGTAGCGACCACAGCTGACAGAGGAATCGGACATTTAGAAAAATGAGACCATGTTGTCTTTTTGCTTGAGTTTTTAATTAAATATTTTAAATCTCTCAGAAAACTAAGCTTGTTTGTTTTTTCATTGGCACACTTTCCTGGAGAACAGGAAGCGTGGGTTTTCTTGTGAGTGATGCCGGCTGTGCTGCAGGGGTTGAGGCCGGTGGCCGTTCATCCCTCCCCTTCCAGATAGAACCCACATACGTCAGGTGTCACCTCACACCGGGCAAGAGTGGCCAGCATCAAAAACCTACAAACAGCGGATGCTGCAGAGGGTGTGGAGAAAAGGGAACCCTCCTGCACTGTTGGTGGGAATGTAAATTGATACAGCCACTATGGAGAACAGTACGGAGGTTCCTTAAAAAGCTAAAAATAGAGCTACCGTTCAACCCAGCAATCCCACTACTGGGCATATACCCTGAGAAAACTATAATTCAAAAAGAGACATGTACCAAAATGTTCATGCAGCTCTAGTTACAATAGCCAGGACATGGAAGCAACCTAAGTGTCCATTGACAGATGAATGGATAAAGAAGATGTGGCACATATATACAATGGAATATTACTCAGCCATAAAAAGGAACGAAACTGAGTCATTTGTAGAGATGTGGATGGACCCAGAGTCTGTCATACAGAACGAAGTAAGTCAGAAAGAGAAAAACAAATACCGTATATTAACGCATGTATGTGGAATCTTAGAAAAATGGTACAGGTGAACCTATTTGCAGGGCACGAATAGAGACACAGACGTAGAGAACGGACTTGTGGACACAGCAGGGAAAGGGGAGTGTGGGATGAACTGGGAGATTGGGATTGACATATATA
The DNA here is from genome assembly GCF_025265405.1 of Mesoplodon densirostris. Classification (NCBI taxonomy): domain Eukaryota; kingdom Metazoa; phylum Chordata; class Mammalia; order Artiodactyla; family Ziphiidae; genus Mesoplodon; species Mesoplodon densirostris. Next base: position 1,159,341 of record NC_082677.1, read on the forward strand.
CTACCACGTGTAAAACAGATAGCTAGGGGGAACCTGCTGTATAGCACAGGGAGCTCAGCTCGGTGCTCTGTGATGACCTAGAGGGGTGGGACTGGGGGGGGGGGAAGGGAGGTCCAAGAGGGAGGGGATATACATATATATATATATATATATATATATATATATATATATATATATATATATATACACACACACACACATACATATAACTGATTCACTTAACTGTACAGCAAAAACTAACACAACATTGTAAAACAATTCTACTAAAATAAAATAATAACAAAAAATAAAAGAACGTCCCCGGAGCACAACGGCGACTCCGCTGTGACATGGGCAAGCCTGGCAGGCGTCTCCATCAGCCGCGAGGACCTTGTGGTCCAGGTGCGTCCGGCTCCCCGGTGCCTCAGGGTCGGGACTGCGGGCGCCTCCCGGTCCTGGAGCCGTGGGGAGAGTCCTGAGAGGGGGGGTGTCAGGGGAAGGGGCCCTGCGCCCGGCCGGATAAGCGTTTCCGTCCCCAGGCCCCCGCCCGGACTCACCGCAGACCGTCCAGACATGGCCACCTGGCCACAAACACCTGCGCACAGACGAGGCACCCGGGCCCAGCTGCACGAGGTCAGCAAGGACCGGCCCCTGCCACCCGGAGGCCACGGGCTTCCCCTCCGCACTGCGCCTCTGGAGCCCAGACCAGCCCCGAGGCGTGTCCCCGGTGCCACGTGGCCCTGGGAGGCGGGCGCGTGGGGCGGTGCGTTCCATTCCGGCCGCCCCTGAAAGTGAGCGGTTTCCAGGACGAAGAACGTGGAAAGGCGCGGCTGCTGCGCACACCCAGGGTTCCAGAGAGAACAGGCCCTGCTCCGGCTCGGCCTCCAACCCGGCACGGCTCCTCGCTTCCCTCCCGCCCCCGGGAAGCCGGCCCAGGAGGGGAGCTCCCAGGCCCCCGGACCCCGGTCACAGAGCAGCACCGGGTGCGGACCGGCCGCCCTCTCAGCCCCACGACCGGGAGTGAAAACCTCCACTGGGCCTCCTGTACTTTCGTCCTCGAATCGGAAGAGCTGACCTCACCCAGTGACCCTGCGGTGACCGGGGTGAAGGTAGAGGGTCCGTCCACGTGAGGAGGAAGAGGACAGACACCACGGAGGAGCGGGGACCCGGCCCGGGGCTCCGCGACCCCGCCCCCGCCGCCCTCCCAGCCCGGCTCTAAGCAGACCGACCGAGTCAGAGGACGGCTTCTACGGGCTGGTCGGCAAGCAGGGGAGAGACCAGGGGTGTCACACACACAGACGCAAGTCACTCCAGATAGGAGTGTTTCCACAGCCTTCACGCACGTGTTTTTGAGAAACTGGAGCTGTTAGTTACTCGCCCTGATTGAGAACAGAAGAGCCTCACTTTGCTCACAAAGGGATTTTCCAGATACTCTGGCGGCAGAAAAAAGCGTCGAGGCTCTGCTTTCAAAGGAACAATGACTTTTTCTGGGACACATCTATTATCTTCATCATATGTTTTAAAAAAAAGTAATAAAAATTCCCCTTTTTACTCTTCAGTGGGATGCTTTGCCAATGGCTGGCGTTTGGTATTCCCCATTTAGGCAATCTTTTTTTTTTTTTTTAAATTTTATTGGAGTTGATTTACCATGTTGTGTTAGTGTCAGGTATACAGCAAAGTGATTCAGCTATACATATACATATATCCATTCCTTACAGATTCTTTTCTCATATAGGTTATCACAGAATACTGAGTAGAATTCCCTGTACTATACAGTGGGTCCTTGTTGATTGTCTATTTTATATATAGCACTGTGTGTATGTCAATCCCAACCTCCTATTTTATCCCTCCCCCCATGTTTCCCCTTTGGTAACCATAAGATGTTCTTCGATATCTGTAAGACTGTTTCTGTTCTGTAAATAAGTTCATTTGTATCTTTTTAAAAATTAGATTCCACATATAAACGATATATGTCTTTCTCTTTCTGACAACTTCATTTAATATGGTAATATCTAGTTCCATCCATGTTGCTGCAAATGGCATTATTTCATTCTTTTTTATGGTTAATATTCCATTGTATATATGTACCACATCTTCTTTATCCATTCATCTGTCGATGGACATTTAGGTTGTTTCCATGTCTTGCCTATTGTAAACAGTGCTGCACTGAACACAGGGGTGCATATATCTTTTTGAATTATAGTTTTGTCTGGATTTATATCCAGGAGTGGGATTGTTGGATCATATGGTAACTCTATTTTTAGTTTTCTGAGGAACCTCCATACTGTTCTCCATAGTGGCTATATCAATTTACATTCCCACCAACAGTGAGGAGGCTTCCCTTTTCTCCACACCCTCTCCAGCATTTATTGTTTGTAGACTTGCTGATGGCCATTCTGCCTGGTGTGAGGTGATACCTCATTGTAGTTGTGATTTGCATCTCTCTAATAATTAGTGATGTTGAGAACTTTTCATGTACTTTAGGCATCTTTTTTAATTCCTTTTTTTTTCTTTCTGTTTTTCCTTTTTTTTTTTTCTTTTTTGGCCGCGTCGCACAGCATGTGGGATCTTAGTTCCCTGACCAGGGATGGAACCTGCGCCCCCTGCACTGGAAGCACGGAGTCTTAACCACTGGACCGCCAGGGAAGCCCCCCGCGCTTTTTTTTCTTAACATCTCTGGTGCAGTCCCTAAAAGTTCATTATAATTCGAATAAAGAAAATTTTACACTTAACTGTTTTTCCCCCTTTTTCTTCTAGAGCCAACTTGTCCCAATGCAGGAGTGATAATCCTTTGGGAGGGTTGTGTCGTGAGAATAACAGTAACATTGGCAACAACTGAGTTTACTACCGCTATTTACTGTGTTTTCTTTTTACCCTTTGACCCCTTCACCTATTTCTCCTCCCACCCCACCTGCCTCTGGTGACACGGATCTGTTCTCTGCATCTCTGAGCTTGCTTCCTGTTTTGTTTGAGGTTCCACGCGTGAGATCACACAGTACCTGTCTTTCTCCATCAGGCTTATCTCACTGAGCAGGTCCACGGCTCCTGTCACACACGGTAGGGCTTCCTCATTTCCATGGCCGAGGACCATCCCACTGTGTGTGTCCATCTGACCTTCTCTTTGGAGGTGGAGGAGCACCGGGGTCTGTGCCGCACCAGCTTGTAGGAGCGAGTGGGTGCTCACTCGGGGTGCTGTCCTGGGGCTGGACACCTCCGCACCCCATGCTGGCCCCAGGATTCAGCTTCCCTAGACAACTTGTTCCTGCATCAGCACTGAACCAGGGCTGGAGCACAGGGCTCAGGGGCCATCCCAAAGCCCCGGGACTGGTGTCCACATGAGGGACAAGAACTGGCTTCTACTTTTCAAGGGAAGCGAAAAACCCAAATTATAATATGAAATCTCCTGATTTTGAAAAAGCGACAACAGACTTTTTAAAAAATGGGTAAGGGCTTCCCTGGTGGCGCAGTGGTTGAGAGTTCGCCTGCCGATGCAGGGGACACGGGTTCGTGCCCCGATCCCGGAAGATCCCACATGCCGCGGAGCGGCTGGGCCCGCGAGCCATGGCCGCTGAGCCTGCGCGTCCGGAGCCTGTGCTCCGCAATGGGAGAGGCCACAGCAGTGAGAGGCCCGCGTACAGCAAAAAAAAAAAAAAAAAAAAAAATGGGTAAGACACCGTGTGGGGCAGAATAAAACACAACTGCCCAAGAAATAAAGCGTTAGGGTCCAGTCTGAGAGCCCTGCGTCGCACAGCCTGGGCTCGCACGGTGCCCGCGGTGGGGACCGGGTTCACTCAGGATCAGCTGCTCACCCGACAGCGCCTGCAGGCGGGGAGCCTGCGACCCTCAACAAGAACACTGGGCTCCTGAGTCGTGAAATGGAGGACCGACAGTGAAACAAGATCTGAGGGCTCCAAAAGAATGGGAGAGAGGTCCAGTTAATGACACATTCTGTGCTACTGGCTACGAGAAAAAGAATCGGGGGACTTTGGAAAAAACAAAGCAAGTATCTTGGCATCCTGTGGGGATGCCACAGCGAGTTACAGACCTGCACAGAGAAAAGTTCAATATTCAACTGTGAAAAAACATGAACGGACTTAAACACAAGAAGAAAAAGAACCAGTATATGGAAAGAAACAGCAATTCATAGAATGATAAACCTAAAGCCTTTAGTAAAAATCAAAAAGTTGTTTTCTTGTAAAATACATACATATTGGACTTTCCTGGTGGTGCAGTGGTTAAGAATCCACTTGCCAATGCAGGGGCGCAGGTTCGAGCCCTGGTCCAGGAAGATCCCACATGCCGCGGAGCAACTAAGTCCATGCGCCACAACTACTGAGCCTGCGCTCTAGAGCCGGTGAGCCACAACTACTGAGCATGTGTGCCACAACTACTGAAGCCCGCGTGCCTAGAGCCCATGCTCTACAACAAGAGAAGCCACCACAATGAGAAGCCTGCGCACCGCAATGCAGAGTAGCACCTGCTCTCTGCATCTAGAGAAAACCCGTGAGCAGCAACGAAGACCCAACGCGGACTGAATAAATAAATAAACAAATAAATAAATAAACACACACACACACACACACATACGACTGAAGGTGCTTATCTATCAAAATATTGATGTTAAAAACGTAATCTTATCAGTGGCTGTCTTTCAGAGGTAAGATTTTCAGCTGCTTTCATTTTCATCTACAATGTCTAGAATGTTCTATAACGAACATAAATTACGATTTTGAAAACAATACACCTATAGTAGTCATGAAATTATGAGTTGCCCTTTCCAAGCTGGTTGACATTTCTAGTGCACGAGGTCTGGGCAGGGAGTGAGCGAGGGTTTGACCGCCTTCACTGGCACAACTGACCACTGCCCGACAGAGAGCTAACGTGGGCCACAGAGGGACTTTCATTTTCCTGTAGCCGCATTTAAGAAGAAACAGGTAAAGGTGGAATTAGTGTTAATACGTTATTTACCCCCATATATCTCTTTCAAGTGCAATCAATATTAAAGGTACAGAGGGCTTCCCTGGTGGCGCAGTGGTTGAGAATCTGCCTGCCAATGCAGGGGACACGGGTTCGAGCCCTGGTCTGGGAAGATCCCACATGCCGCGGAGCAACTGGGCCCGTGAGCCACAATTACTGAGCCTGCGCGTCTGGAGCCTGTGCTCCGCAACAAGAGGGGCCAAAATAGTGAGAGGCCCGCGCACCGCAATGAAGAGTGGCCCCCGCTTGCCACAACTAGAGAAAGCCCTTGCACAGAAACAAAGACCCAACACAGCCATAAATAAATTAATTTAAAAAAAAAAAAAAAAAAGGTACAGAGATATCTTACATTCTCTTTTTTGCACCAAGTCCTCCAAATCAAGCGTGTATCAGGCTCAGCGCAGACTTCAACTCAGACGAGCCGCCTGGGTCAGCGCAGGTGCCCCCCACGGGCAGTAAGGGCCTGGGAGCCTCCGCCGGGCCCACCGAGCGCCCACTGCAGAACTCGGCAGGCTGCAGCTGCCCACTGACTGGCCATCTCATTCTGTTTTGCTTTTTTTTTTTTTTTTTTTTTTTTCTTTTTGCGGTATGTGGGCCTCTCACTGTTGTGGCCTCTCCCATTGCGGAGCACAGGCTCCGGACGCGCAGGCCCAGCGGCCATGGCTCACGGGCCCAGCCGCTCCGCGGCACATGGGATCCTCCCAGACCGGGGCACGAACCCGTATCCCCTGCATCGGCAGGCGGACTCTCAACCACTGCGCCACCAGGGAGGCCCTGTTTTGCTTTTTGATTCATGGATTTTTATTTATTTAACAGGTTATTATCAACTACGTCAGTATTCCTTTACGTCTAAGCTACTATTTACTACTCCCAGTGAGTTCTGCACGGTTAATGAACTAGAATTCAAGTACACTGACCGAGAAGTTTCTGTTGGTGTCCCGGGGCCAGCACGGGCGCACCTGCGGGAACACCATGCAAGGCATCTTCAGAGGGAAGGCGCCCAAGCTGGTGGCACCTTCTTGTTCAGCAAGTGCCTTTCAGCACCTCCCCAGACGCAGGGTCATTCGGGTGTTCAGCTCTGTCCATGACGCGAGGCACAGCAGCCTGAAACCCTGTCTGGTTTTTATTGGCTCGGGATCAAAACTACTGACCTACCCAATTCGGGCCTCGACTGTCCCCGTCAGCATCTAGAATCACTACATGTGAGTGGCCGGCTGATTCACGGAGGGCGGGGCCTCCCCCCCGCAGCACGGAGGAAGGACCCCCGCACGATGCTCCAGGCTGGAGGGACGCGGAGCTGCGTGTCCTGCATCCTACCGATCCTCGTCGGCCGCTCCATCGACCATGGGAGAGCCAGGTGAAGGCTTCCACGTGCGACCATGGATTTGTCTATTGCTCCTTTTAGCTCCCGCGTGGCACACCTCACCCCACAGAGCCTGAAGCTTTGTCTTCAGGTGTGTTCTCCCTGGTACATCATCCTGACGTACTGGCCCTTTTATTATGGTGCCCCTGTCTCAAGTAACCCTCACCGTGGAGGGTACTGTCTGATTTCAACGTCGCCACCGCCATCTACTTTATGTTTACGTTTGCAGGGCAGACGTTTCCCCCAGACTTTGGCTTTCAGTCTCTTTGTGTCCTTGTCCTTGTAACAGGTGTGCCTTGTAGACGGGACAGAGGTGGATCTTGCTTTTTTATTCAGTGTGACAGTCTCTGCCTTTTGATTGGGGGGCTTAATCCCTTTACGCAGCGAGTGTAATGATCACTATGGCTTCACTTAGGTCTGCATTCCTGCCCACGCATCTGGCTTTCACTCCGCCACTCCGCCCTCCCCGGCTCCTTCCGCGCTAAGCAAACGCTGCTTTAGTCGTTCGCTTGAATTCCTCACTGACTCTGCAGCTCTATCTCCTCCAGCTGCATTTTAGCGACGGCTCTAAAGGCTGCAACGTGCATTTTTAACGTACCACAACCTACTTAAATGTTGATTTCTAATTGTGTCAGGAAAAATATAGGACCCTTGCTACAGCTGACCCGGAGCAATGGGGGTCGGTTAGGGGTTTCAACTGCCCACACAGCCGAGAACCCGTGTACAGCTGTACAGTCGGCCATCCGCACTCGTGATTCCATGTCCGTGGATTCAACCTACCACAGAGTGCGTGGGACACATGTGCTGAAGAAAATCTGTGGATAAGTGGCCCCGTGAAGTTCAAACCCAAGTCGTTCAAGGGTCAGTGGTATCTCCACTTAAGCCCCACCCCCCGGTGCGCGAGCCGCGACAAAGCGAAGCCTCGTTTTACTGAGATCTGCCTGTACCTGAACGTTTTCACCGAATTCGGGAAGTTTTCGGCCATTACTGCTTCAGATGTTTTTCTGTCCTTTCCTCCTTCAGGGATTCCAGTTCACACACGTCACACATCCTGGACCCCTCGTTACTGTGCCACAGGCCGCTGAGATTCTGTTTACTTCTCTTCAATCTTTTCTCTGTTTTTTGCTTGTGTGATGTCCACTGATCCATATTTAATTTCACCGATTCCTTCTACTGTTGTGGGTTCTCAGCTAATTCACCTATGAAACGTGCCAGGTGGGCCAGCGAATCCCTAAGACCCCGTGTAAGCCACCACGGTTGCCTGGGGGGTCCTGATGGAAACGGGGATTCAGGGAAGGGAGAACGCGGCTCACGCGGGAACCCATTGCCCAAGGAGGCCACACAATGGACCACAGAAGAAGTGGGCTTTGGCGGGGTGCGATGCAGCGGGGCTGCCGGGGAGGCCCCAGCAGGAGGACGGACAGTGCGTGCGGGGCAGTTACTCGGCCTGGAGGCCGCCGGCATGTAAGGAGGGGGATACGGCCGGGGCAGGCGGGTGTGCCTGGCAACGAGAGAAAGGACGGGGTCGGATGAGGAAGCGCAGCAGCTCCCAAGGGGGTGGCTGCGGCCGCGTTTCAGGAAAAGGCCACCGGGAGGAATGCGGGTCGGGGGCCTTCTCAGGATTATCTAGGGTAGGGCAGGGTGTTAGCACGGAAAAGACAGAGATGTGAAAGCTACTTGGGAGGAAAACATAGCAGGCATCGGGGAAAGTGTTCATTAAACAATGACTGAAGGAGCGGCTCTGGTCAGGGACGATCCGAGACAGATCTCACTCATTGCTGGAAGGGTTGAAAGCGTAAGTGCAACTTAAACACTTCTCAAGAAATGTGGCGATCCAAATAAAAACTATAAAAAGGCTCTTATCACTTGCCCTAGTAATTCCATTTCTAAAATTTATTCCCAGGAAATCAGTGAAATCCGTTATGATTCCCACAGAAGGCTGTTCATCGCCAGCGCTGAGCTGCTCAGACGAGGAGGCCGCGAGCCCCGCGTGGTTTGATGCCATGTCAGCCCGGGCACGAGCCCGAAACTCCGCCCCTCGCAGTGGCCAGGCCTCGCTGCAGCCCACCGGTACCTCCTGCTTCCCTCTCCCCTGCCTGGTCACTGGAGCTCCTAACAGTTCCGACGTGGTGCTGTCCAACTCAAATAGATTTTTACTCAAACAAACTCTTAAAATGTTTAATATGCCTCGGTTTACCTTTTAACACCAGTTATTTACAATAAATTACAGAACATCTGTTTGAACAATGGAATATAACACAGATGTTACAAACAAAAATGTGTATGATGAAACCTTTATCCCTTCACTTCTGAGGGTTTGCACAGTTTTAGGGCCTAGAGGATGGTGATCAGAACAAAGCCACTGCTTCACAGGTCTGAAACCTGAAGGGAGAGATGGTTACTGAACAAAATACACAACTACACACATAGAAACAAATTCTGATAAAAGCCACGGAGGGAACTTCCACTGTAATGAAAGAACAAAAACGGGGTTCCAGTTTAGACCAGGGATCAGAAAAGGCTTTTCTGAATCCATGACACTAAGACAAGCCTCCAAAGAGGAGAGGGCATCACCCAGGCAAGGGGGGGCTGGAGTTGGGAAGCCTGAGAAGAGGCCACACAGCCGGCGGGGCCAGGGTGCTAACCGCGGGAAAGGGCGGGACCTGAGGCTAAGAACTCGTCCCCAGCACAGTGGGAAGGTTTCCGGAGGGAAAGGACAGGATCCTTCCTTTCCAGAGTGACCGCTCGGAGGGTTCTGTGCAGGGAACAGATGGGGACAGGAGCCTGTGGTCCCCGGCCTGGCAGGAGAGCTGAGTGAGAAGGTGAGCAGGGAGAGAGTCAACGCGTATATTTCTGCAACAGAAGAACTGGGATCATATCGTACGTGCTGTTTTGTGATCAGCCTGTTTCTACCTGTCACCCCGGGCTCATCGCTCCTTGATAACTTCCCTTAATTTCCTTTAACTAGAAATAAAATGTGGCCACTTTCATACCAAAATGTTCAGAGTGGTCATATCTGGGCTGATATAATTGCAGGCAATTTTTATTTTCTCTTTATACTTTTCTGTATTTTCCAAAAGTGCACAATGAACGCACGCTACTTTACTAACCTGGGGAAGCCTGGGGGAAGGTACGACACAAAGGTATGATTTGCTCGTGTCTTGTGAAAGTAACTCTAAATCCTATTTAGAAAGGTATAGTTTATCTTTCGGCAGGGCTGAAATTAATTTGAAAATCAAAAAAAAGAAAAAAAAAAAGAGGGGGAAAAGGCAAAGGCTGCTACACCCACAGTCATTGTTAAGACAGTTTCCTGTTACAGGACTGACATTCCTCAACTCAAGTGTTTCTTTTTTCCTCCTGCTCTTATTAATATTTCAGGGCAGTGACAACCCTGAACACTAGTCCCCTTTCCAGAGGAAGAGGAGGAAACACACGAGTCACCTGAATCCCTGCATCTCTCTCATAAGCAAAACCCCGGCCTTAGAGTGAGACCACCCGAGGCCACCTGTCACCAGGATGAAGGGATGGCAGCCTCGCATCGGCGCCCCTCAGGGTCACCCCCTGGCCCTTTCCTGATAACGGACAGCAAGGCAGAGCTGTGCGTCTGTCTGTTCCAGTGCCTGAGACTTAAGGGACAGTTTAGTGGACCAGCGGCCGGAATCCTCTCTGCAAAGCTTGCGTTTCCCACCATCACTGCTCCTGCTGAATGAGGGGCACAGCCCCATGTCCACGCGGGGCCTCCAGGGCACAGGGGGGGTGCACTCGTCGGTCCAGCCCCGAGAGGGGTGGCCAACCATGGGCCTACGAGTTAGAAACGATGGACCCCGGGACCCTCCTGCAGGTCCAGTGGTTAAGACTGCGCGCTTCCAGTGCAGGGAACAGGGGTTCGATCCCTGGTCGGGGAAGTTCCACATACCATGCAGTGCAGCCAAAAAGAAAAAAAGAAGAAACAACGGAGCCTGGAGGTCTGACCAGGGTCGGCTCAAACCCGGAGGCAAGAACCAGGGTTCCTGCAGGAGGAGAGCTGATCAGACGGGGACGAGGGGAGATGGCATCACCGCCGACAGTGTGACACGTCCACAGAGCCCCGGCGTGAGCTTGTCCGGGGGAAGGGGGGCTGGGCAAGCGCGGCCGGGGGGAGGAGGGGGGCGAGAGGAGGGGCCAAGCCGCTGAGGAGGAAGCCCCTCCGCGGGCACCGCTGGCCTCCCTCCGCTCAAGCATGTGTGACAGGGACGTGCGACCACGCTTAACGCGGCGGGGGGAGCCCGAGTCACTGGGGTCGCAAGTGGAACCCTCTCTGACCGCTGCCACGCGGTCTCAGAACAGGGCGGGGACACACGGGCGCAGCCACCACCAGGCCTGTCCTTCCGCTCTGACAGCAGCGTACCCAGCGCCGCGGCCTCTGCAAGAGGACCTGGGTCAAGGGGCGCCCTGTGTGACGGGCTGAGAAACGCGATCCTTCGGCCCTTTGTCGCGTGAGGACGCCAAGAAGTCTCTCCCTTTTCCTACTGACCAAATCACCCCAGCCTACCTGGTGCTGTGCTCGGGTCCCTGACCACTGGCTTTCTTCCTCAGGCCGAGCTGGGCACAATAAATCGATTTGTTTGTTTACATTGCTTCCTACCTGCATTTAGTTAAAAATTTTAATCATTTAAACACATACAATAAAGTGAGGAAAACTGGATTAAGTCAGGATTAGGAAAATTATACCAACAGAGAAATTCGGGGCCAGGGGAACATAGCCGCGCCAGGCCACAGCCCTGGACTCAGCACCGCCCACGGCAGAGCAAGGAGGGAGGCCGGGGAGGGTCAGGACACAGGTCATCCACAGGGAAAAAGCACGAACCAGTCCCAGGACTCCCGTCTGAAAGAAATTCCTCACCTGAGTCCCCCTCTGGGGACACACCATGATGGAACGTCCAGCTGCTCTAAGGGCCCAGGAGCCATGGGCATCCTTGCTCTCCCAAGGCCCCCACACAGACTCTGGGCAGCCCCAAGGGCTGCAGGCCCGTCCGGAGGGCGCCCTACCTGCGCTAACCCGCCACGATGCGGCAGGAGAGTGCAAATCAGTGCTTCCGAGAAGCTGCAATGTCACACACACTAACCTTGCTGCAAAACTGAATTAGCCGTTTTTAAAACTGTCTCAGGAAGAAAAAGAGAGAACACCTGGTAATATGGTCGTTTGGAACCATAAAGATTTAAAGTGAAACTAAATTTTATAAGAAAGATAAAGTCAAAGCTAAATTTAAATCGTCACTTGTGCTAATAAGAGACTACCCAATGAAACAAAACGGATGCTCATAATCAAAAACATCTTTCCAACTCCTTAAATCTATATTTAAAGAACAGCTCCTTCCTTAAGAAATATTAACCTATTGGCCTCTTTGTTTTCCCTATAGAAATTTTCATAAGTCTTTAGTGATTTATGTGCAAAAGATTTATGAACATTACATCATTTGACATAGACATTATACCATTATGCAGTGAACAGTCTTTTACTTTTTTCCAGGAACTGAATCAGAGTCCCAATAAAATGTGGGAAAAAATGTGTGTGCACATGCAATAGATAAAACACTGCATATAAAAGTGTGTTACCACCAACAAGGACCTATAAGACCTTGGGAAAACTGGGAGTTTACTGCCATTCTTAATATAGGGTTAAAATGGCATTTAAACTCAAAATATAAGAAAACAAAACTGAACCTAAATTAAAAGGCAATACAACAGGAGACAAGGGGAAAAGCTGCACCAACAGGAATTCTCTGTACCTGTTAAACACGGGAATTCTAATCTCCTGCTTTATCCAAGACTCACAACTCTAGAGGTACTGCTGAGCTTTTTCTCACATTATTTGGGTTCACATAATGACTTTCCAACCAGAATTCTCTGAAAGCAAATGTACCCTCTAACCAGGCCAGAAAAAGTCTGAGTTGGAGGGTCAGAGCGCAGGCAGAGTTGTTTTAAGTCATAAAGTAACACTGCACACCAAACTGACGGATTATTTCAGGAGCATTAAAAGGGTAAAAGGTAAAGAGTCTTTTCTACTAGCAATTAACATAAATTAAATGTTGATGGGAACTTATGGGTGTCCCGATCCTTAATTTTACCATATCTGTGTTTTACTACAAACGGCACCAGCTTCATGATTTTTTGCACTGTAATTATCACGAATGGATTTTACCACAATGAGATCCCACCTGTATTCTGGATCATTTGCCTCATTTGTTTGTTTTTATCATGACCGCAAGAACAGCGGCTCTGATTACCTCTTTTGTTTGCAAGGGATTTACACAAGGTTTTCAGCTTTGTTATTGGGCTGAGTATCTGCAATCTCACCCACTGTTTCCCTGGGACAGCTCCATCCTATCTTCAAAAGCATCAAGTTCTGTGGGTCAGGGGACAGCTTCATATTTTCACAGAGAGAAAGGCCACGGCTGTGTAGTCAGCTCGCACTGCTAACCCTCTGCGCCCACTATTCACAGCCTGGGCTTCAAGAAAGCAGCTAGTTACCCAGGTCAATCCCAGCACATCCCGGAGGGTCAAGGGAAGCCCCACAAACAGCGCCACTAGTTTCCCAAACAGATCATCTGAGAAATGTAAGTTTCTATAAGAAACTATAGAAACTATAAGAGGGCTAAGGTAGCTTTTGGAAATAAAAGAGGGCGTTGTTTCTCTTTCCTCCCAGTTCCCGTGACTGTGAGGCCAGGAGTACGTAGTTAGGCTGTTTCTAAGAAACTACAGGTGCCCAAGCCATCCTGATGTGCTCTGTGCATGAAATCCTACTCAGTTTGCAAGGCGGCAGACGTGCCTGGTCTATTTCCACGTTCATGCAGCTCTGACTTTCACACGACAGGTGGTGATACAGCGCTTGCTTTCAGAAGCCATTTCATAAGACAGTTACATGTCACGGACACGTTTTTACCTGGTTGGACATGAGCTCCATTTTACACGGTCCTGCCCCTCGGTTCGGACTTTATTCAGCTACGTGAACAGCACAAGATCGTAAACGCACGGCCCCGCGTGTGTTTCTGGGTAACTGATGTCTCCTCCATTAACTGGCCTTTATTCTTAAGCAGTGAGAAGTCAGACTGTGTTGTCACCACCTTGATGATCTCTCAAGCTTTTTATTTTCTAGTCTTTCTCATTCCCTTAATATAGTTACGTCTCCTCTAATAGCATAGATGCTACCTTTTAAAACAGGAGAAAACAGAGGCAAAGAGCCGACTCATGTTAACCAACCTTCCCCTTAGCTGAGTTAGAAAATGCACAAACCAAACACCAGTTCAAAGAAGCCAGTCTCTTCCCCATGACAGCTCAGAATAAGCCAAATAAACCCCAAGGAGAGGGCTACGTGGGAAAGCCTTCCCATCCTCACAGGGACAGGACAGAAAGTGCACGTGACACAACTTCAGGAGAGTTGAGAAATCTCTGGATCTTGCCTGAAAAGGAAAGCAGCTAACAAGATGGTTTTGGAGAGAAGGTGGAAAACAGTGCAATGGGACGCAGAAAGGGCCTCGGGTTTGTAGCCTAGAAACCCCTCTCCAGGGACCTCTGCTGGTCTCCTCTGCACCCCAGATGGGCAGCCTCCCGGGAGCGTCCACCCACCTGGTCACAGCCCGCGTCCACCAGTTCCTGCAGCATTTGTCGGTTTACTTCTGCGGCGGCCGAAGGGCCCGATTCATTAGCAAAGGGCAGCAAGGAGTATCTGATTTCTCTCAGGGCTTTCTGGTAAGGCCCGAACTTCGGGGCTGTCCTCGTCTGCTGCTGCTGCTGCCTGGCCGCGTCCTTGCCCCCCAGGGCCTTGGCATCCAGGGCGGCATCAGTGCCCGGCCCCGCGGGCGGCCCCGGGGCGGGGGTCTTGGGTGGCTGCTTCAGCCCCTCGCGGATCTCCTGCAGCCGCTGCCGGCTGTTCCCAGAGTAGGTCGTGGCGGGAAAAGTCTTCGGCCGCATGGTTAGTCCAGTTTCCTTTGACCATAAATACAATCTTCTTAAAGTGTCTATTAGTTAAAACGAAAACGAAACCGCCAACAGTATCAGTTAGTTGTAAACACACTTTCACAACAAGGTTGTTTTGAAAATGTTCTTTCCTTCCATTTTTGCAGTTCCTGCAGAGAACCGACCATTTTCCAGAGGCTTCATTTTGAAGATCATCTCTACCTGAAAAGGAAAACGAGAGGTGCTCAGAAATGGACAATGATCCTGAAAATATTCCACTTGGAAAGCTAAAGAAAGAACACACCACCTCTCAGAAAAGATAAAGACACGGTTCAACTCTGCTTAGAGCCCGTGACAGGCAGGGCCACCCCAGGCGTCTCCTGTAACATGGAACCTGCAATGACATTCCGCTCCGGAAGCCAACGCTTTCTTATAAGTACTCAATCTGGGGCAAGAACAACAGTAGTAACAACCGACAGCTCAGTTAAAGTTCTCCTGTGTAACATGACCTCACTTGGAAATCCACAGCTTGAGGGGTCAGCGGCTGGTCCACATCACGTCCCGCATCCCCACAGCTTGACTAACCAGCCTCTCCACTCACTTCAACCGGGGGTCCTTCCACCTCTTGGGAACTCTTTCTTATAAAACCCTCCCAAACCTCCTGAAAGAAACCACAGCCTGTCACGCTGAAGGTTCACACAATGTGTTATGAGACTTTGAGGGTCACGACTCCTCTGGTTTTTTTATAAAGTGGTCAACTTCTTACCGGCATTTTGACCTAAATACTAAAATAAGAATGTCTCGGGGCTTCCCTGGTGGCGCAGTGATTAAGAATCCACCTGCTAGTGCAGGGAACACGGGTTTGAGCCCTGGTCTGGGAAGATCCCACATGCCGCGGAGCAGCTAAGCCCGTGCGCCACAACTACTGAGCCCGCACGCCTAGAGCCCGTGCTCTGCAACAAGAGAAGCCACCGCAATGAGAAGCCCACGCACCGCAACGAAGAGCAGCCCCCACTCACCGCAGCTAGAGAAAGCCCGCGCGCAGCAACAAAGACCCAACACAGCCAAACATAAATAAATAAATAATAAAAATAAAATGAGAATGTCTCGCTTGTGGAAACTGACACTTGCATGGAGGGGTCTGGTAACAGCATGTGGGTGGTCACGCGGTGACCACAGTAACAAGGGCTGTGTAGATGCAAGTCGTCTGCATGCGGCACTCACCCCTCAGCAGGGAAGCAGCCTCTCTGTACAGAACTCGCTGTCACGAGGGCACTTCCCACAATGCTTATACCTGCTGCCGGCTAACTCACTGAGCGCTGCCATGCTGGCAGTCAGAAGGCGAGCCCAGCCCTGACGCTGCCTGGCAGCACCTGGCTCAGGGGCTCAGGGCTGCGTAGCCTGGGACAGGTGAGGTCACCGCCCTCCGCTCCGCCCAACAGGGGGCAGAAGCGGGTGAGCACAGAGTGAGGCTCAGCGTCCCGTGGTCACTGCCGCTCTGTCCTGAGCTGTCCTGCCCTGGAGGCAGCCCACGTGGCCGTGACCACAGAACCCAGTGAGCAGACAGTGAAGGACAATCACTTTGAGTTTTAATGAACAAAGGAAAACTGATCCCTTCTTGGAGCATCCTTTAAAAGGCGAGGGGCAAGGGGTCTGGACTTCTTTCAGTGAGGAACTTAGAAACTGTAAAATGGAACTATGCTTCACAACCTTTTTCACCCCTTTTTCCCCGCTGGGGTCGGGAGATAGCTAATGTTTATCCAGTATTTACTAAGCGCCAGGCTCTGTTCTAAGCATTTCATGTGAATTAGCTTACATAGATCTATTACATTACCATACACAACAGTAAACCTGAAAACATGACATAAAATTACTATTCCTTTCTTAGAGATGGGAAGATGGAAGGTCTCAAAAGGTTTTACCTGTCCCCTTTTCTCACTGTAACTATAAGAAGATTCTATTTAGAAAGTAAGAAGCAGGCTACATAAAATTTTCAACATGAAATTCGTATTTTTAAACACAACATCTAATACGTTAAAGTCGCTGAAATGCCCTGAGTACGCGATAGTGACCCACTGGCTGAGACACAGCTGAGGCTCCCGGGCCGTGGACCCGAGCCCAGAGCCCTGCTGCACTGGTGTCATATGGGGCACGCTGCACCTACACTCATTCTCAGTGACCTCGTGGTCTAAGCATCTGTTCTGAAACACCTAACTGTCTAAAACCACAAGTTCACATTCCAACAAAAATGAACAGATTCTCAAGGAGCTGCTGAGCACGTCTGGAGTCTGAGAACAGACGGGAGCTGTACCTTTTCCTATGATCTTCACACAAACCACTCTGTTTCCAATCTGTAGTTCTCTTCCCTTCCTTTGAAAATGGAAATACAGAAGTCATAAATCATACTGTCCTCGCAATAAATACCCGATGTGAAGGAGGGGCCTGACAACACGCAGGGAGGGTCCTTCTGGAACCCCTCCCCAACCCATCCCCCCTGCAAACGGTCACAGCGCAGAGAGAGGAGCGGGTGAGGGAGGCAGATAAACTGCTCCAAAGAAAGAGACGCCCAAGAGGAGAGAAAGAATCATCTGACAAATGGGAGAATAAAGGAGAAAGGCAGAAGCAGCTCCGGAGTGGAGAGAACTAAACCTCTGTGCAGGGAAGGCTGGAATTCCAGCCCAGGGAACAGCATATGCAAAGGAGGAGAGGAATGCACCATCCACAGGTTCCTCCACCAGCTTGAGGGCCGCGGAGAGGCCTTTCCTCGAGTCTGGAGGGATGATGCTTGGGAGGCGCCCAGGGGCTTGATGGGGAGGACCTTCCAGATCACGGCCACGTCTGGACTCCACGGGGAGCCACCGTCTGAGGCCGAGCTAAGAAGTGACACAGCCAAGCGCCCTTTAGAGAGTTGAGTCAGGAAGCCAACTGGACAGAGGGCTGGGAGGGACAAAGCTGGGACAGTCCAGGTGGACGACAGGAGCCTAGGTGAGAAGCACGACACCCCCGGTGGACAGGGACAGCTAGGCGGGGGAGCGGCAGTCCTCAGAGCAGCAGCAGGCTGTGATGGGCCTCAGGCCGCTGCCAGGCGACACAGGCAGGACAGGCAAAGCGGCTCTCCACTCGGCCCCTGGAGATGGTCCACGGAGAAGGAAAAAGAGCTGTAAGAAGGTCAAAGCCAGGACACAGGGCCGGCCTCCCTGCCTGGCCACGGAAGCAGAGAGAAGGGTGTGGGGCCGCGAGGAGGATTCTGAGTAAATTCCCTGGGAGTTACTCTAAAAGGGAGAAGCACTGAAAGCTGTGACCCACAGCAGAGGGTCTTCCCGCCCACCCAACCACGGAGACCCTGCGGGCCACCCACAGCCCCCCAGAGCACTGCCAAGTGTGCCCGCCTTCCTCCTGAATCACCTGAACTGTAAGCACCACGAGGGCTGGGGCTCCCCCACCCGCTGCCCGGAAGCGTCTGAGTCTGTCCCCGCGATCCTCGACTGGGGGTAAAACCTGCCCCACGGCGCTCTCGGGAGAACACGCAGCACGGGCTGTGGACGGGGACGGCCCTCGAAAAACACAGTGCCCTTTCTCTGAGGTTTCAGACACAGTGTTCCTGACATTTACACAAAACTCCTATAAAAAGTCGCACGACTGCGGTGTATTACTCGGCCAGAAAAAGGAATGAAGTTCTCGCACCTGCTACGACGTGGATGAACCCTGAGGACATTACGCTGCGTGACATGAGCCAGACACCGAAGGATGAACAGTGTGTGATCCACTCCTATGGGGCAAATCCAGAGAGACACGGAAGACTGGAGTCACCAGGGGCTGGCGGAGGGGGAGTTGTTGTTTCATGGGTCCAGAGTTTGTGTCTGGGACGATGAAAAAGCTTGTAATATAGACTGTGGTGCTGACTGCAGTGCCAGCCTTCATGTATTTAATGCCTCTGAACTGCACACTTAGGAATGGCCACGATGACGAGCATTATGCAAAGTCATCTAACTGTTCACATCCAGCTAGTGTTTGATCGCGTTCCCTCACTAAACACAGCTACACAAGGAAAGGCCGGACCTCAGAACTGGGTGCTGGCAGTGGACAAACTCTCCTCGCAGGAGGTCTGAACCTCCTGCCCCTCCGCACTCCACCCGGACACTGAAACACACAACGGGGAGGGGCTTCCCAGAGCCATGCGCCTGCAAATCCTGGGGGTTTAAGTGCCCATGTGTCCCACAAACATTCCAATTATAAAGCCAAGCAGCGCGGGAGAGACTAGACATTTCTGTGTCGACATCTGTGTTTCTACCCAAGCTAAGAAATACCAGGTGGAGGTACCCCCAAACAGAATCTGGATCAGACGTCCTGGTTTCTTTTCTTTTTTCCCCCTCAACATTTCATTATGAAAATTTTCAAACATACTGGAAAGCTGGAAGAGTTATTCAGTGATACGTCCTAAAGCCGCGCCTGGGAAAGCTCCTGTGTGCAGGGGCGGGCGGGACCCACGCGGGACCCACCCCCTTCTCATCGCCTTCCCACCTCGGTCTCCCGGGCATACCTGGCTCCCTAGGTGAGGACGTAGGACACCTACAGGCAAACTGGTCCTGCCTGAATAATGTGGTAAGGAGGAAACTCTCCTTCAGTTACACAGAGAATGAAAGTATTTTCTCAGCTTGTGACCTTGTATTTTAGACGTTAGTTTGACGACAGTTGACTTCATGGTGAAATTATGAACTTCTGAGAGCATTTTTCATGAGAATACTCATCAGTCAAATTAAGACTGCAGCTGGAAATGAGCTACTCTGACACTCTACTGTATCATTTTAATAAGCTCTCTCATCAAGAATTTTACAAATACAACCCTAAAGCCTCATGGATGGGTCTTTAAAAAATCGGGGTAGTGGAATTCCCTGGTGCTCCAGTGGTTAGAACTCTGTGCTTTCACTACTGGGGCCCAGGTTCGATCCCTGGTTGGGGAACTAAGATCCCATAGGCCACGGTGCAGCCAAAAAAAAAAAGAAAAGAAAAAAAAAAACAGGAGTAGCAAGCAAAGTAATCTAATTTTAGAAATTTCTTAGGTATCATCAATTGATTTAAATATACTTTAAAAGAAACTACAGGGCTTCCCTGGTGGAGCAGTGGTTAAGAATCCACTTGCCAATGCAGGGGACACGGGTTCGAGCCCTGGTCCAGGAAGATACCACATGCCGCGGAGCCACAACTACTGAGCCTACGCTCTAGAGACCACGAGCCACAACTACTGAAGCCCGCATGCCTAGAGCCCGTGCTCTGCAACAAGAGAAGCCACCACAGTGAGAAGCTCACGCACCGCAACGAAGGGTAGCCCCCGCTCACCACAACTAGAGAAAAGCCCGTGCACAGCAACCAAGACCCAAAGCAGCCAATAAATAAATAAATAAAATAGTAAAATAAACTACAAGACACTGGAATGTTAAAACTGCAGTACTCTTGGTGTGCAAAGAAAGCCCCTGTATTATCTCCTAACAATGAAGTGTTATTCTCTCATGCCTCTTAAAAAAACAACAACAACAAAAACTGCAATACAACTCACAAGACAAAAACAACTCATTTTCAAATCTGGAGCTGTGATAACTACTAAATCCTATTCCTAGTATAGGTGGCTCCTGTAAAAACTTAATATGAGAGCAATATTTTAATCATCCCTTAATTTAGCCCTACCAAACCCAGTTCTAGTTCTTAAACCAATCCTGGAAAATGCTATCAGATGTTGAAGAATTTTTATTCTAATTTCTCCCAGTACTTCACAACCCACACTGGCTGCCAAACACACACTCAGCCCCGACCAACGAAGGAACCAACCAAACCCACGGACTGCAGGACCCGCACTAAGGACACATACTGGCATTTTTTACACAGTATTTCTTGGACCTAAAATTCCAGTTATTATTTAAATCATATCCTTACTATAACTAACTAGCAAAGCTGAAATAAACCAGGCAGCCGGGCCAGGCCTGCAGCCAGATGCTGAATGTCAGAACCAAACACCACTGTGCTGCCCAGGGCTGCCCCAGCCAGGAAACCCTCACAGGGGATACCCCTCACCAGGAGGGTCCCTGAGGACGTCTCTCCAACCAAGAGCGCAGTCACAAGGTTTCAGTGGGTACAGAGGTCTCCACTCGTGCCAAAGGCTGTACCGGACATTGTGTGGATTCACTCAGGTAAAACTGGGCCTCACCTCCAAATAAGTTTACGATCCAGGGAAAACAAACTACCACATGCCCTGTTTGCTTTGTACATGATATCTGTATGATATATATATATATATATGTGTGTGTGTGTATACAGATATACACATACATACACTTAGAGGCACACATTATGAATAACAGCATAAAGAAATGGAGCCAGAGAAGTCTGTACTCAAGATGACCACGTGGAACGACCAGGCTGTAGATAAATCTGTCACCTGTTCTCTGTAGCAATCATAACAGCAAGCAACCCAACAGGATGGGTTCCCTTATATTCCATTCCACACCCCGGCAGGGGCTTTCACTCTTTGAGGAGCCTCACCTCCTCTGAAACCCTCTCCCCTTCAAGTTTCGGAAACTCCGCGGCCAGGGATTGGACCACCCATGCCACTGGAGAGTCACTGCTGTGGACAGAGGTGATACATGACCATCCAAGGAATCCCAGTGCACAGGCCTATTTGGAGAAAACCTCCCAGAGAAAGGGTCGCTTCACCAAAGTTGGAAAGGCACAAGGGCTATGATTTGATGGAGGAAGCGTGAAGCTATTCTTGGAGTCCGGAACTTCCTGTGAAAAGGCTCAAACGTAGAAAAGATGAACAGGCAGATAATGTCGGGGAGCAAGGCAGGTGCATCTGGGTACCTTTAATGAAAACACAGGAGTGACACTCCTGAGACAGGATGGAGTTAATTAATTAGTAAGGAACGAGCTGGTCCCTAGCACTTCTGCTCAAGACCACGGCCTGGAGACAGGGAGGTCAGTACTCCAAAGAGAAGCCCACTCCATTCAAAAGCCAGCTTACATCCTCGAAAAGATTCTCACCGCGCTAACGAATTTAGAGACTACAGGATCTGCTCTATGCCACAGCATAGGAACAGGTAACAGTAAACACAAACCACTGCTACACAATATGAGAGTTTTCCCTTGTCCTCCAGAAAATTTCCTATGAATGTCAAATATTGGCATATGAACAGAAAGTATTTAATTAACTTAAACAACCACTTGTCACTGTTAGGTTGACGTGGTCGAGTGGCAAGCGAAATAAAGCTTTCGTAGAGTGACCGGCAAACATTAAACAACGTCCAGTTTCCAGTCTAATTTTAGCACCGTAACTACTATCCTTACTTCCAGCATTACCTTGTTCTAATCATACTTTCAAAATGAAACTGTAAATCAAACAGCATTAGGCTCAAAAGTACTAACACTAACACTTAGTGACATGAGTGGCCAAACAGGGCTACCTCCGGGCTCTGGGAGCTGTGACAGGTGCTCTCTGTAATAAAGCCCACTCCCCGCCCCACACAGAGCGTCAGCCACCAGCACACAGTGGGGATGGTGACCCCTGGACCCGGGACACCCAGTTCTGTCCATAGGGATTACTGAGCAATAGGCTTTTTTTAAAAAAAGGAAGGAGATTCAGGGAATTTTTCATGCTGGAAGTCGAAAATGTTCTAGAAATGTTCAAGCCCAAGCTCTTCGTTCTGTTGATCAGAATATTTTGCTCCTTTTTAGAGCAGATTTACAGTCAAAACAAAGTAGATGCAGTGAATTTATCTTCTGTATTTCTTCAAACCTTTTATTTTTTTAAAGTCAGTAAGGAACATTATTTAGAAGTTTCACATTATTATAACCATGAAATAAAACATAAAAGCAGCTTTTCAAAACCTGTGTTAGTCTGGTTTTTCCAATACAAATCAGAACACCCCCACAAAGTTCCCCCAAATGTTTCCTGGGTGTTTACGGCGAATTTGTCAGCTTCAACACCCCTCCTCACGTCCAACCCACACATGCAGTGGGATTTAGGAGCCCGGGGTTGGCTACTTACAGCACATCATTTAAAATAACAAGGCATCTTATTGTGAAAACATTCCCCTCCCACCAAAGGAAAGTCCCTCCCCCAACCCTGCGATTTGCTAAAGAAAGAAAGAAATATGTACAGCTCCCATTTACACCTAAGTCAAAACGATTTCAAATTAGATGAAGAGGCTAGAAGAATCTTTTCCGGTTCAAAAATTCCGAGATTTTCATAATTCACCTTAATAATTTTTTATGACAGCTTCTGCCCAGATTATCATTTTAAATTGCTTGACATTTTGAGATTCATTAAGTGTTCAGCAATTTTAATTTCAAAGGAATGCTGGCATATTCTTTAAACAGTGCTATATATACCTGGATAATGAGACCAAATTTTATGACAGGCTGAATAACACAGTGTCTTGTTAATTATAATTTAAAACAGACTTTCTTAAACAGTCTGTGCATTCTTATTTTGAAGATTTTTCTGTTACTCTCTTATTAATACATTTGCTAAAGAAAAAACTTTTAAAAGATACAAAGTAGCTTAGTCTCCTGATTGAGCGCTCAAAAATGGTGATCCATCACGCAGGGATTTTACTTAAGATTCAACTACAACTATGAATCAAGCTCTCTTGAGCACAATTTCCCTAATAATGGGCCAGAAGTTACTTTCTCCATTACTAAGGGAAGGCCTGTCAACCCCTAGGTTAAAATTCAAACTGAACACCTGTGCGAACATCACACATTTTGTGACTTTCCATTCAAGTTTCTTAGTAAAATGGGGGCAAACTTTCCCCTACAATTGCACGTATCTGCTGAACACTTTGGGAAGAGAGCTGTCTGGCCACTGCATTTCTACCTGCCAAGCGCTGGGTCTCACACAGTCCCGGGCTAGTGAGTTCTGAAGTCTGGACTCCTGTCCAGGGAGACCCCCTCCCCTGCCCCCCACGTACGTGTAATCTGTCCACACGACGAACCCCGCACACAGCGCGCACCGTCCGGGTCCCACCGAGGCCTGCGGGCGGGGCACGTGTGTCTCCCCGGCCCCACCTGCCTCCGCCGGGTCGCCAGGCGCCGCGAACTGGGTCGGAACCCGCGTCCGGAGCCCGGCGGGCGCCGAGCTCAGGGGAGCGCCGCGGGAGGCCGGACTCCGGACGGGGGTCGGGGTGGGGGTGGGGGAGGGTGGGGGTGGGGGAAGGTGGGGGAGGGGAAGACCCGGGGGCGCGGCCCGGGGGGAGGGGCGGCCCGCGAGGGGGAGGGCGGTGCGGCCTCCGTCCGGGGACGACCTGCCCGCGAGGGGCCGAGGGCCGAGGTGGCCCGACGGCGCGGACCCCCCTCCGTCCGAGCGCGCGGCCCCGCCCGCCGCCGCGTCCCGAGTCCCGATCCGGGCCCCGCCGCCCCGCTCACCTCGCGCCGTCTACGCCGTCCGCGGCCGCCTGGCCCGCGGCTCCGGGGCCTCGCGGGGGACGCCGAGCCCTGGGGCGGCCGGCGGGCGGGGACGCGGGGCGCCGGGCGGACGGGCGGGCGGGCGGCCCCATCTTCCGGCGCTCGCGCCGCGGCCCAGCGCGCAGCCCGAGCGGGACATTCGCTACATTGTTGGCATTCCTGGGGCGTCACGTGACCGCCGCGTCAGCGCCGCCCCCGCCCGCGCCCGCCGGCCGCCCAGGGGGCGCGGGGCCCGGCCGCCGTCCGGCCGCCCGTCCGTGCGGGGCCCGCGGCCTCAGCCGCCGTCCCCCCCGCGGCGCTGCCGTCCCGCGTCCTCCCGCGCGGACGGGCTCCGGACTGTCTGCCAGGGGACAGCCCGGGGTCCCCGCGCGCCGATGGCCCGGCCATCGCTGAGCGCCGGGATCCGGCTCACCTGCGCCCCGCCCCCCGCGAGGCTCACCTGGACGCGCGGCGCGGCGCCGCCTCCGCCCTCACCTGCGCCCCGGGCACTCGCACCCGGACAGGCCTCCCTGCCCCCCGCCCCCCCCGGGGCTGGCCCCCTCCTCCCTTTGTGTGCAGGTAAAGGTCCTGCCCTTGCTCTGTCTTCAACGACAGAAACATAGGTAAATGAAAGAAGTATATCGTAAATAAAAGGAATTTAATGAACTTTACAATTTATGTGCGAGACACCTAATCAAATTTTGGGATTACAATGACCATTATAGAATTGTTTGCAATCGTGAAAAATCAGGAAGAACCTAAAAGTCCAGCAGTAGGGAGCTGTGGGAAAATAAAATATGTAAAATAGCTAAGTGAATGAACTAGCTGCACTTTTCAAAGGGTATGTAGATAGACTTCAAAAATCATTGTAGAGTGGAGAAAAGGGAGTTGCAAAACTATATGTACACTATGATACCATGTTGATAAGTAAAACCCCACAGAACCTATGCTAATCACGTTCTTTATACAAATAGAGTCACGGACTGAAAATGTACACACCAGACTCATGACAGATGTGGCCGGTGTAGAAAGGAGTGCAGAAATTAGACTCAGGAGAGGAACGTAAGGACATCGACTTTCTCTCCAGTGCTTTATTTCTTTATTTGAAACAAATTGTCCAAATCTTAAAATTTGTTGAT
Organism: Mesoplodon densirostris; assembly: GCF_025265405.1. Lineage (NCBI taxonomy): Eukaryota > Metazoa > Chordata > Mammalia > Artiodactyla > Ziphiidae > Mesoplodon > Mesoplodon densirostris. Next base: position 1,184,166 of record NC_082677.1, read on the forward strand.
TCTGATTAGATTCAATAATGTGTACTGTGTTATTCTTTGTGCCTTTTAAAAAAATATCTTAAACATTTCTATCTATCTATCTATCTATATAAAACAAATTGGAAATAGGTAATTTTCCAAACAGAGGCTTACCTGAGGAAACTGATACACCATATAGAAGAACATTGCGTTTATTGACATGCAGTCAATCATGTCTTCGGGTTTTTTGTTTTTTAAATTTTCTTGAGGACCTGCCATGAACCATGGATTAAACCAAGCACCATTGGTACTACAGTGAGCAAAACTACACGATTTACCCACTGGTGGAGCTTACACTCTTGTTGATGCGTTCAAAACACATAGCGATAGGACTTCCCTGGTGGCACAGTGGTTAAGAATCTGCCTGCCAGTGCAGGGGACACAGGTTCGAGCCCTGGTCCAGGAGGATCCCACATGCCGCGGAGCAACGAAGCCCGTGCACCACAACTACTGAGCCTGCTCTCTAGAGCCCGTGTGCCACAACTACTGAAGCCTGCACGCCTAGTAGTTCCTCAACGAGAAGCCACCGCAATAAGAAGCCCGCATACCGCAACACTTAAATAAATAAATAAAAATTAAAAAAAAAAGAGGGCTTCCCTGGTGGCACAGTGGTTGAGAGTCCGCCTGCCGATGCAGGGGACACGGGTTCGTGCCCCGGTCTGGGAAGATCCCACATGCCGTGGAGCGGCCAGGCCCGTGAGCCATGGCTGCTGAGCCTGCGCGTCCGGAACCTGTGCTCCACTATGGGAGAGGCCACAACAGTGAGACGCCCGCGTACCGCAAAAAAAAAAATAATAAAATAAAAATTAAAAAAAAGAAATATAGTAACAAAATAGGGTACAGGATCTAATTTGGTGAAACAATATAAGTACATGCATTTATATTTAAGCTATATACATAAAATATAAATGATATATATTATATAGTATAAAATATATAACGTATATTAAACAAGCAAAAATATGTATATATGTCCAGTAAAGTATGCAGCCAAATATTAAAAGTGGTATTCTCTGGATATAGTGATTCTGGGTGATTTCTGTCTTATAATTCCTGATACTTCTAAATAGGATAGTTAAAAACTGTTTAAATAATCAGCTACATAAGTTCATCCACATAATGCATCCAGTTGCCAAGAGGAGAAAAGAGAGAGCACAAGTCCCACTGAGCACAAAGCCTGTGGCAGTGGCAACCTCTCCATGTATAAATTAATTGATTAACATATGTATACTATGTGTGTATGCCAGGTGTTGCCCTAAACTTGTGTATTATCTCATTTAATCCTCTAGTCAACCATGTTATCAACCCCATTTTATAGAAGAAGACCCTAAAATACACAGAGCCCAACTAACTCACCAGACACCAAAGAGCTGGGATTCCAACCTTGGTAGATCTGATGCCAGAGCTTGGAAGCACTGAATTATAAAGCTGTCTTCAGGTAATCTCAAACAGTCATGATCGCAATGTACTTAATAATAAGGAAACTGCAACCAAGTCAGCTCCCTTTTACTTTGAGGGGAGAGGAATGGTCTTTGTGGAGTGAGGAAGGGGGGCCCAGGGCCTCCCGCAGCAGACAGAGCAGAGGCTGAGGGCTGGCAGGAACCAGCATCACCTCACCTGCAGATGCGGGGCCAGGATGTTTTAGGGGTTCTCCCTGAGGCTGCTGTGCAATGTGCCCTGAGACTACCTACCTGCTTCCCCTCCCCGACCCGTGAATGCAAGAAACCTGATTATGACTCAGCCTCTTTATACCTTAGTGCCTGGAAAGCAGGCTCTGGTCTCTAGACACAATTTTTGTCTTTTTGGAAAGAAAAGGCCTCGTTGTTAATAATCCGTGGAGGATGCACAGCAAATCTGCCTAACTACAAAGAATGTTCTCTATGGGGAGTAGTGAAAAAGTAGAGTAGGGTTAGATTGTGAAAGGCCTGGAAAACTAGAAAGAAGATGTGCTACACTGATTTAATTTTTTTTATACCCATGTGGTCTGTCTCCTTAATTAGATTATAAATATAAATTCCTCAAGAACAAGGACCATTTTCTCCCCGCAAAACTACATATAGAGAACTTAACTGCTGATCTGAATGCATTGAATGAACTTTTAAAGGCTCTTTTAATGTCTGAAATATCAACATTTTAAAGATCACCTTTTTCTCAGAACCAAGCACTCTGGGTCATCCAGGGAGATCTCCTGGTACACTCTTCTTTGGAGATTTTGGTTCTGCAAAATTGTAGGAACTTCTAGAAAGACTTGGCAGTACCAGGTTTATTAGTTGGGGGATATGCTTTGATGACAAACTCTTTTTTCTTTTTTTTTTACTGTCTTTTTTTATTGTAATAAAATATACATAATATAAAATTTACCATTTTATCACTTTTTTCTTTTTGCGGTATGCGGGCCTCTCACTGTTGTGGCCTCTCCCGTTGCGGAGCACAGGCTCTGGATGCGCAGGCCCAGTGGCCATGGCTCACGGGCCCAGCCGCTCCGCGGCATATGGGATCCTCCCAGACCGGGGCACGAACCCGTATCCCCTGCATCGGCAGGCGGACTCTCAACCACTGCGCCACCAGGGAGGCCCCATTTTATCACATTTTAACTGTACAGTTTAGGGGCATTAAGTACCTTCACATTGTGTGCAGCCATCACCACCATCCATCTCCAAAACTTTTTCATCTTCCCAAACTGACGTTCCGTCCACATTAAACACTTAATACCCTGTTTCCCTCCCCACCTTGATTGTTCTTTTGAGGGATTTTTTTGTTGTTTTCCTCCGTTAGGTAATCTTCTGCCACACAGCTTACGGGATCTTAGTTCTTCAACCAAGGATCGAACCTGCGCCCCCTGCAGTGGAAGCATGGAGTCCTAACCACTAGACTGCCACGGAATTCCCACTAATTTTCTGCTTTTAATCTGCTGTTGGCTATGAAAGATTACTTTGCTTCTCAAAACTGTATATAAACTAAGAGCTAACAGAACCTCTTATTCCTAAAAGCCTTTCCTATGCAGAGGAGAGCTAGGACCTTGTGATGCTATTTCAAGTATTAAAACATCTCTTGTCCTCAGTTTCTGGACATTTCCCAAAGGGTTTATATTACTGGAAGTCAGACTTATGGAAAAGTGGATTATCATTGTTTTTAAGAGAGTAGTCAATTAATAGATAGTAGATGAATAACCAGAAATGTTTCATACCTTATATTTTTTTCAAAAGCCTTTATGTAATAGTTCTACCACTAGGTTTCTTTTTAAAATTATTTTATTTTTTCAATTGTGCTAAATAATACCTGACATAAAATTTACCATCTTAACCATTTTTCCTTTTTTTCTTTTTCTTTTTTGGCCATGCCACGTGGCTTCCAACATCTTAGTTCCCCCACCAGGGATGGGACCCATGTCCCCTGCAGTGGACGTGTGGAGTCCTAACCACTGGACTGCCAGGGAATTTCCTAAATTTCAATTCTTACATGTGTTTTCCAATCTTAAAATCATGAGAGAGTAAACTTTCTCTGATTTTAATTTATTTCTAATTGCTTTGAGCCATTTTGGAAAAAAGAGCTTCCTGGAAAATTTGGTAAAAACCTCTAGGGCATATTTAGGGAAAGGCCCAGGGTCACAGCAGGCCTTACAGGGTGACCACCTTGCCAGTCTCTGCAGACCTGCCTTTCCAGCCCTTTCCAACACAGAACCCAGCTTCATTCTCCGAATAGCCACTCTGCTTCTCAGATGAATAATGAAGTATGTGATTGCATAAGTCAGAATTGCTCAATAATTTAAGACGTGTTCCCAGAAGACTTCAAAGAAACACTGTCAAGATAAAAATCACATTCTGCATTTAAAGAATTCTTATGTTGACACTTTACATTATTGAGAGACAATTGCTAAAACGAATTTTCTTTTCTTACCACATCCTCCGTTAGTTTACTTTTTATGCTGAGTGAGCTGTGACAGCGACACCAGCTATTTACTTACTTCTCATTACATTTATAGTTGGCTGCAACTTCTGTTTCCTTTGCAGACATGAGCAGAATGTTCTTGTGTCTGTAATTGAAAGAAAAATCCTACTGTGAAGGTCTGTATGCTCCTAGATGTTCTAAAACATTCCATTCAGAGTTTTAATCTAATCTTTTGCAGTGAACATTGGTAAAACTTGCTCTAGGAAGAACAAAAAGTGTAAGGCTCCAACTCTTGTCTCAACAAAATCAATCTCTATAACAAAATTAACATTTTCGAAGGGAAACATCTGAGCCAATCTAAATTGACTGGAAATATTTAATTGTGTAATTCTAAAAAGAACATTTTCATGGTCTATTTTTAACTTTTAATTTATAATTAACTACTAACTGTCCTTATGGTTGTCACTGAACAGTTGCTTTTTTTTTTTTTTTTTTTTTTTATTACGCGGGCCTCTCACTGCTGTGGCCTCTCCCGTTGCGGAGCACGGGCTCCGGACGCACAGGCTCAGCGGCCATGGCTCACGGGCCCAGCCGCTCCGCGGCACGCGGGATCTTCCCGGACCGGGGCACGAACCCGCGCCCCCTGCATCGGCAGGCGGACTCGCAACCACTGTGCCACCAGGGAAGCCCAACAGTTGCTTTTAAGACCATGTATTTTGCTTTATCAACCAGACCTGAAAAGAAAAACTGAGTGTTTTCTTCAGATGCTGGATAAATGGGTTTTGATCATGAAACCCATGATGAGATTATCATAAGGTGATTTCCTGTGCAGAAGTGGAAGGAGGCCCACGACAGACAGGCTGCCCAGCTTGACAGAGCAAAGGGAAGCCTACAGACGTCGGGAAGCAGGCATGCAGACTGCATCGGACTGCTTGGGACCCCAGGAGAAGAAGAGTTTCTGGGCTTGGGGGTTGGAACTCGAAAAATGTCCCAGAGCTAATGCCCTTCAGAAAGTCAGAGGTGAGAGGAGGAACGAGAGTTCAAGGCAAAGGTCTGGGAAGGGGGGAGGTCAGAAGCAAGGCATTTAAGACACGCAGAGAGCGGGCTTCTGAGAAGGCGGAGGGAAGGTGGGTGGCAGCTCCGTGACCACGTGCTGTCGCGTCAGTCCTCGGGGAACAGAGGAGCTGAGGAAACAGCTGGGAGCTGTCACAGGAGGTGCGAGAACATTCAACTGAGCTCAAGTAGAGGTTGGAGGTGAGAGGACTGCACTCTGGTGGAAGGCGTCACAGTGCCCAGTGCCCAGGGTTCACAGGGCAAAAGGGTGGAGCATGGTTTATGTCCACACTGAAAGACGACCTCAAGGAAAAGCAAGGTCTTGAGTTTTCCTACCCTTTCTCTCTGGTATTTTGCATAAGTGGGAATTTTTGGTGTGTTCATGGGTCACAAAAGTTATGATCTGCATCACAAAAATCCAATGTTTTCATTTTCACACTTTCAACTGCTTGCTAGACATTTTCCCGTTTGTGTCTCGACAACCTTTGAAAGTCAAAAGACACAAATATTTATTGAGAACTTACGACATGACAGGCTTGTCAGCCTCTCCAGCAGCATCTAATTTGTTCAACATTATTGGGCACCCAGATGTGCTAGGCCCTGGGGACAAAACAGTGACAACAGACATTATTGTGGAGCTTCCAAGTCTAGCAGAGAGGCAAATAATCACCAGGTAACACTACAAACTCACGGAAATTTTGGATTGTGATTAATACTGTAAAGGAAAGACACACAGCTCCTTGAGCTCTTATCATAGAGGGGATGTGACCTGGTTGGTCTAGGAAATGAGGAAGCACTTTAGCTGAGATGCAAAAGCAGAGAAGAAATTAACAAGATGAACAGGGAAAGCATTCTGAGAGGGGGTGCGGTGGGGGGAAGCCCTGCGTGTGCAAAGGCCCTGTGGTGGAAGTAACAAGACCCAGCATCTCAAACACTGAAAAAGACCCTGTGATTGGAGTGCAGAGATGCAGGGAGAGATCGGAGGTGAGGAAGGAGAGGTAGGCACCCAGGGCCTTTAAGGTCACTTTAAGGATTTCAGTCTTTTTTTTTTTTTTTTTTTCTTTTTGCGGTATGTGGGCCTCTCACTGTTGTGGCCTCTCCCGTTGCGGAGCACAGGCTCCGGATGCGCAGGCCCAGCAGCCATGGCTCACGGGCCCAGCCAATCCGCGGCATATGGGATCCTCCCAGACCGGGGCACGAACCCGTATCCCCTGCATCGGCAGGCGGACTCTTAACCACTGCGCCACCAGGGAGGCCCGGATTTCAGTCTTAATACTCAGAACAGTGGGAGTCATGAAAGGGTCCCAAGTAGAGGAATGACAGGATCGGCTGTGTGGGAATGAGTGGTGGTGGGGGGGGGCGTGGAGACAGAGGGCCAGAATGTTACTGGTTGCAGAGGGAGGTGATGCAGCTTGAGCCAGGATGGTAACAATGGATGAGGGGAAAAGTAGCTGAAATGGAGAAATAACAGTGGTCAAACTTTGAGACCCCAGTGCTGGGTTGACCGTCTGGACCACGCGAGAAGGGCGTGGCTCCTGGGTTCTCACTTACGTAACTGGGGTGCTGGTGCCGTCCTGTGGACCGACACCTTAAATTTGTTTTTGGAGGTAACTTCTGAGCCGCTGTGGAGTGGATGGAGATGTTACGAAGGCCGTCGTGGACAACTGATTTGTAGCAGGGGAGATGCGAACACGTGAGTTGCCCTACAGGTACCGTGGATAAGGTGTGGAGGAAGAGCCTCGCCGACAGTGTAGATGGAATGGGAGGGGCCCTGACGCTGAGGAAATGCAACATTCATGGTGAAGCGGAGGGGGAGTCTGCACAGGAAACAGATCAGCTGCCAGGGGCTGGAGGAAAACAGGGCTTTTCAGAAACAAAAGGAAGAGTGTTTCAAGGAGGGAGGTATCAACCAAGATACAGGCTACTAAGAAGCAAGTAAAATGATAGCTGGAAAATGCTCCCTGGATTTAAAGACGTGGCAGCCACTGGAATCTTAGCAAAGAGCTCTTTCGGTAGAGGAGCTGCTAGATGGGAGATATTGTGATGAGCACAGTAGCAAAAGACAAAAAACTCTGAGACATACAGTTGGAAAGGGGAGGAAAGTGATCGAGTAGCAGCTGGAGGAGAATGAGAGTTCACGGGGAGGGCTTATTTTTATCTTTAATGGGAGATTGCTACCACTGCTGTAACGAACTACCACAAAGTAGTGACTTAAAGAAGCCTACGCTTACTCCCTGACCATGGGAAGGTAGGTCAGAAGAGGCCACGTGCAGCCTCCGGAAGCTTTGAAAAGCTCTCAACCTACAGCCGGCAAGAAAACAGGGCCCCGGGTCCTACAACCACAAAGAACAACCCAAATGGACAGGAAACAAAACTCTCCCTAGAGTCTCCAGGCTGAAGGCCGCCCTGCCAATGCTTTGGTTTTAGCCCGTGAGACCCGTGTTGGGCTTCTGGCCTCTGCAGCTGGAAGATAATAAACTTCTGATGCTTTAGCCTCGTTTGTGGAATTGTTACGGCAGCAAGAGGACACTGTCAATACTACACCCTCTGTCATGGCCGGGTTCTACCGCAGCATCTCCAAGAAGCTGTCCTTGATGGTCTCTGTTGGAAAGGACCACTTTCCTTTCCTTTGAGTTCCCAGCGGCACCTGCTGAGAAGTGTTTATTCCAGAATCGTCCTAGTTCTCCTGTTAGATTTTCAGCTCCTTGAGGTGAGGGCCCAGGGTTTGGGTGGGTACAGTAGCTGCCAAACTATCTAGCCCGTTGCCTAGTACGTAGAAGTCACTCAGTAATTTTTTTTACATAATAAATGAGCACACGAAAGTCCCCATGGACATGGCAGAAACAAAATAACCACAGTAAGTGGGCCTTTCTCACCTCATTTCCCTCAGGTGAAACAGAATCTCTCTGAAGTCAGAAGCCATTCCTTAGTCGGTGGCCCCAAAACCATTTGAATATTTTCTGTTAACAAGAAATATTATTCTTGTCAGGTAATTAGTTTTATTTGTTTATTTTTAAATAAATTTATTTATTTATTTTTGGCGGTGTTGGGTCTTCATTGCTGCCCATGGGCTTTCTCTAGTTGAGGCGAGCGGGGGCTACTCTTCGTTGCGGTGCGCGGGCTTCTCATTGCGGTGGCTTCTCTTGTTGCAGAGCATGGGCTCTAGGCGCGTGGGCTTCAGTAGTTGTGGCATCCGGGCTCAGTAGTTGTGGCACATGGGCTTAGTTGCTCCGCGGCATGTGGGATCTTCCCGGAACAGGGCTCGAACCCGTGTCCCCTGCATTGGCAGGCGGATTCTTAACCACTGCGCCACCAGGGAAGTTCCACGTAATTAGTTTTAATTCAGTTCCATTTCATGGCTTTCCTCAGAGGAGGACTTTGGAACTTTAAGGAATTAATACTAAACAAGAATGGATGAAGAGACACTTTCTCTTGTAAGTGGCTGCTGACCACCAAGGAATTATTTTTCTCAATACTGCTGATAATAGATAATACTAAGTTACATTCACACAAAACAGGACTTGGCTTATCCTGAAGGACTAAGACTGCATTTTAATGTTTCTCTTCCAGGGTGAAATTATGATGGAGGAAAGATGATGATGGTGAATATAAGTTGTACTTTGATCTAGAAAGAGAAACATAGATTAAAAAAAAAAAGCTTTCCCCCAGATCAAGGTGCATGTTCAGGGACCGTGCGCCACAACTACTGAGCCTGCGCTCTAGAGCCTGCAAGCCACAACTACTGAGCCCACACGCCTAGAGCCCGTGCTCCACAACAAGAGAAGCCACCGCAATGAGAAGCCCGCGCACCGCAACAAAGAGCAGCCCCGCTCACCGCAACTAGAGAAAAGCCCGCGCGCAGCAACGAAGACCCAATGCAGCCAAAAATAAATAAATAAATAAATTATTTTTTAAAAAGGGCAAGTTCACTTCCACCTATTCTACACACAACTAAAAGTGCAGAGACGTGAAGCATCTTGAAGAGCTCTCTAACAAATGTGTAACAACTCAAATATTGAACACAGCTACAGAAACCTGGCGAAATTGTAGAAGAAATCTGGCTGGGAAGGGAACAAGTGGCAGAATACAGAGGGAGAAGCCAAGAAGTGCAGCTGGCGGGGGCGGACGCTGGGAGGGAACCGGCTGTGAGGGGGCCGAGTGCCCGGAACTGCTCCTGCAAACACAGGCTGCTGCACGCGCCCCGCCTCCCCCTGCGCACCCCTCCCCCGCCCCCGACTGGGGAACCGTTCTGGACACATTTACCAGTCTCTTCTCCAGGCTAATTTTTAATTACTAAGTACAATAAAAATAGTGTAGGATCACATATGTTCCCAAGCCCAGGTCCTTTCTTTTTTTTTTTTTTTTTTTTTTCTTTTGCGGTACGCGGGCCTCTCACTGTTGTGGCCTCTCCCGTTGTGGAGCACAGGCTCCGGACGCGCAGGCTCAGCGGCCGTGGCTCACAGGCCCAGCTGCTCCGCAACATGTGGGATCTTCCCGGACCAGGGCATGAACCCATGTCCCCTGCATCGGCAGGCGGACTCTCAACCACTGCGCCACCAGGGAAGCCCCCCAGGTCCTTTCTATTAGCGGGCCCTAAGAGGGGGGCAAAAGTAAGAGAGGAGAGTCCTTGAAAATGCCCTTTGAAGTCCTGGCCTGATTCCCACGGAAGGAGATGCTGTTCTCTACATCCCACGTGTGGTCGCTTAGGAGGCCACGTCTGGCCCTTCTGGACTACATTCCCTCTGTAACTGATAACCGCTGGGTACTTGTGCTTTAGAGGGAACCCAGGAGATGGAAAGCCTTTAAGGTTCAAAAGACTGACTCTCTTTAGGTGGAATTTCAGGAATCATAAATATTTTTTCGTTCATTCATCCACCACATGTGTGCTGAATTCCAGGCACAGTGCTGGATGCTGAGATCACAATGGTGAGCAAACCAGACAGGACCCTGTCATCGTAGAATTTACAGCCTCCAGGAGGTGAACTTCCAACCAAATCACGTGGGGTCTGGCCTTCCCCAGGAAGTGGCCTCTGAGCGCCAGGGGGAGGGGCGCTAGCCAGGCACAGGGCAGGGAGGGCGGGCGCACGCAGCATCCTAGGCCCTGAGGCTCGAGAGTCTGCCGGGGGTTGGGGGACAGGATGCCTGGGGGGGAAGCTTTCACCGCTCTTGCTGGATGGCACCCCTCCATTTTCTTCACCAAACAGCCTCCCTCTTGGTGGCACTGGTAGGACCCCCAGTCGGCTTGAGTAAGGGTGGGGACTTATCCGCAAGCTGCTTTTGCAGAGCAGTACTGTTTTCACTGAGCGGTATGTTTAGCTGGAGGGGCCAGCGTGAGGGAGGATGCTGGTGACCTGGATCCTCCTCACCTCCCCCGTGAGCCTCACCCTCAGGCCCAGGGCCCACAGAAATGTTTTAATTTTGACTGTTTTAAAATCAGAAGAAGGCTTCCCTGGTGGCGCAGTGGTTGAGAGTCCATCTGCCGATGCAGGGAACACGGGTTCGTGCCCCGGTCCGGGAAGATCCCACATGCCGCGGAGCGGCTGGGCCCGTGAGCCATGGCCGCTGAGCCTGCGCGTCCGGAGCCTGTGCTCCGCAGCGGGAGAGGCCACAACAGTGAGAGGCCCGCATACCGCAAAAAAAAAAAAAAAAAAAAAAAAATCAGAAGAAAAATGTGAATGTACTAACAATGAATGTATAACAGTAAGTCCAGCCTGGATTATACTCAGGTATAAAGAGCAGTGTAATTTTTACGGCGGAAGGGGCCCAGGAAGGAGTGGTCATCACACAGCCCTGAGAGGTGCCGTGGAGGAAGCGCAAGGGCCGCTGGGCCTCCAGGAGGGGAAAGGCGGTGCGGCTCATCTACCCAAGAGCAACGGGAGGCACTGCGAAGTTCCACGCTGAGGAGGGCCATGGCCTCTGGACACCTCTGTGTGGACAGCGGATGGCAGGGCTGGTGGGGAAGAGTGGAGGCCAGGGCTGGAGCGGTTTGCGGGGCCGTCTAACAGAGCACCACGCGCTGGGGGCTCAAACGACGGACATTCCTGGCTCTCAGTCCTGGAGGCTGGCGGTGTGCCGTCAAGGTGTCCGCAGGGCTGGGTCCCACTGATGGCCGTGGGACAGTGTGTGCCAGGCCACTCTCCCGGCTTCAGTGGCCGCAGGGGTCTCCACAGCATTCTCCTCTGTCTGTGTCTGTGTTCAGACTTCCCCTGTGTGTACGGACACATAATCATGTGGCCTAGGGCCCGCCCTAGAGACCTCATTCCAGCTTGACTTCCTCTGCAAGGACCCTCTCTTCAAATGAGGTCACAGTCTGCGGTCCTGAGGCTGAGGACTCCAACAGGAATTCTGGAGGAACACAACTCACCCTGTACAAGGGGTCAGCAAACCGTGGCCCACGGGCCAGGTCTGTCCCACTACCGGTTCTTATGTGGTCCGTGAGCTAAGAATGGTGTCTACATTTTTCAATGATTGGGGGAGAAAATCAGAAAAAGAATATTTCATGACTCGTGAAAATGATATGCAATCCGTATTTCAGTGTCTGTGAATGAAGCTTTTGGGGGACACAGTGACGCGCACCCATTCGGTGCTGTCTGTGGCCGCTTTTGCCCTATGGCAGCAGTTGTGAGGGACATGGGGTCGCCCGCAGAGCCCCGGTATTTGCTGTCGCGTCCTTTGTCGGAAGCCTCCGCCAACCACAGCTGCGGGCTCGGAGGACGAGGGGGCTGCTGACGGGCGATGGGCGCAGCTTGGCCTCAGGGTTGCCAAGTGGCTCAGGAGGTGCAGGTACCCGCGAGGACCACCAGGTGAGGCCCCCCGAGGAAGGAACCATATCCGACCCGCGGTGGCAGGCGCGACTCGCCTAGAAATTTGCAGAGTCCGTTTTTGAGAAAACACTTCTCTGAGGAAACAAAACCCATCTGGAAACCAAACTCTGGCGGGTTGGCTGGTTCCGAGTCTTACCCGACGGGGCGGTGCGCGGAGGCCAGCGAGGCGTAGAGGGAGGGGACGGGCCAGAGTCGCGGGCGCCCGCTCCTTCCGCAGCCGGTGGCCCCTGGGGCTCTGTCCCCACCCTGGGGCGCCTGTTCCCGGGCCGCATGGAGCCAAGGTAGCTGGGAAGAGCCCTCCCCCATCCCCAGGGACGGGATGCCGCTGGGATGCGGGCAAGGCGGGTGCGGGGGCGCGGAGCCGGGGCCGGGCCTAGGCGGCCAGGCGCGGTCAAAGGCGCAGACAGTGGACCAGTGGACCGGGATCTGGTCAGGCGCCGCGGGTCCTTTCCCGCGACACCCCCCCAACCCCGCCCAACACTCCCCCCACCCCCGGCGTGACAGCTCAGGACAGACAGACCTCCTCGCGCTGCTCCGCTGCCAGGCTTCTGTCTGAGCTTTGCGTCCTGGACTTGCTTCCGAGGCTCCTGGAAAAGGCAGGGGTGGATGGATTAGTGGGTGAAGGCGAAGGAAGGAGAGGCCTTACCCCACTGTGGCCAACAGCGCTGGAACCATTCAGCCTTAGTTCCATCCTCAGCGCCGAGAACAGGGGCTGGCATGTGGGCAGTGACCAATAAATGTGGTAGAACGATTTAAGTTAACGGCTGTCCAACGGGGTGATTAGCAGGTGCCCAGGAATGCTATGTGTACGTTGTGTTTCTAATTATTTTCCTTGTGATTCTGATCCTTAATTCTTTTTCCCACTCATTGCTCTGAAAGCTCCATCACCCTGATCTTGAATGAGCTCCCCATCCCGCCACCTCCTCCAGGAAGCCTTCCCTGATCCTGGATTGCAAGCACATGACCTCTGGTCCAGGAGGCAGCTGAGTGGACCGGAAAGACCCAGCCTTTGGAGCCAACGGATCTGCTCAGTAATGAGATCTTGACCCAGTTTCTGGGAACTTTTCACAGTCCTGGTTTCCTCCTTTACAGAGTAGGGATTCATATCTGTCCCATGATGTCATGAGAACCAAAGGAGAGAGACATACGTGTGAAGTCCCCAGCGTACGGCAGGTGTTCGTTGAAACTTTTATCCAAGGAAAAATCCTGAAGAGCTGGAGCTTACCAAATATCAAGAGGGAAAAGAACGTCTTATTTAGAAGGGAGGGTAAAGCCGATAATCTTTCTGTCCGTTTTCCATCTAATGAATCAAATTCTTAATGTCACATTTGGGGAGGGAAGTGAATTTCGACAGAAGGTAACAGCGCCGTCTGCTCCCAGTTACAGCCCATAGCTGTGCATTCTTAGGAATCACGATCAGAAAATCTAAAAAAGGCATTTATGATGATTTTGTGACCAACATGCTATAGATAGTGAATTTTGTTTTGTAAAACTATTGAGCTATATTAAATTCTACATGCTGTACATACTGAAAAAAACAGAAGAATCTGGGGACTTTGAATGGAATTTCCCTAACCTCAGGAAGGAATACCGCAGGGTGAGCATCACAACGGCCAGCTGTGGAATTGATTCTCAGCCATTTCAAGGCCTGACAAGGATTTTGGTTGGTGAGAGCAGAGTGACATGTTGCGGACGGTCCCTGAAATCCAGGGCTCTGGTTCAGGGACAGTCCTCGTTGTCTTTCAATGCTGTTGTGCAAAGAGAAGAGACGTGGGGTTTACACGTTAGACGGGGAGCATGCAGACGACTTTGGACTTCCTGACATCCGAGAGTGTCTCGTCACCACTCCACCTTTTGTTGAGGGTTTTTACACTCACTGCGTAATTAGCTGAATGGATCAAAGTCGAGCCCTATCGTTTGTCAAACACACACGCACGCGTGCACACACACAAAATGGCCTTGATCTCAGCTGGAAACGGAGGTCAGGCTGGTTCAGAGGGGGACTCTGAGGCCACACCCCGTGTGGGCAGGTCACATGCCCATCGGAATGTGTCACTGAAAACCTCCCAGAATGTCAGGAACCTGAGACTAGGGGTGAAGAGAGATGGTCAACTGACTTCAGTTTCTTCCCCAAGAGGAGCAATACCCCCACTATGAGGACTGCGTGGAGGAAGCTGCCCTTTCGCTTCCAGGAAACAGCTCTCCTAACGGGCATGGTCTAAAGTGCCACGTGGGCCACCTGAGCCCAGACACCAGTCCAAGGGGCTCAGCCCTGAGAATTCCCTGGCAGTGCTGGGCGTTCCTGTGCAGTGAGATCATCACACGTAAGCGCTGCAAAGAGCACAGCTGGCAAAACACTGGTGCATGGGGTTCATCTGTGTGAAAAACAAGTACTTTTCTGCTCAGCTGAGAATAGGTTTCATATTTGAAGTTACCTTTGTGATTCCAATGCTAAACGCTGAGCACAGGTCTGGGTGACGCAGGTTACTGTATTGTTTAAAAGGCCCAGGATCCCACGGTCGTGTAACACTCCGTTTCCGTGGGTGCGCTGTTGACTATGGTGGGACAGGACTGCGTGGCAGCCGGTAGTGTCCGCTGAGCACTTCTGTGCCAAGGGCTCGAAGAGAATGAACACAAAGGACTGATGAAGGGACACCCCGCCACCCGCGTGGAAGAGGAATCATAACGGGGCGCTATTTACAGAGCAGCATCAGGACAGGAGTTCAAAGTAATAGACTAACAGAGCAAGGGCTGAATGCTCACGGGGTATCACAGCTGGAATCTGAAGTTCAAATGCGGGCAGCTGTGGAAAACACAAAGAGGTGCTAGGGGGCCCGCTCTGCTGAGAGGCCTGGGGGCTTGGAAACACGATTTTAAGATAGTTCTCGAGAGTTAGGCTCAGAGACCTATCATTTCACCCCCCTGATCTAGAAGGAAGAATTAAAGATTTTTTCTTATTGTATTCTAAAAGAAGTATCTGCTACCATTGAACTGTTATTTCCATGTAAAAGACAAAAAATTGGTTTGTGTGACGTTGCACAGTTGACTGACATTTGGTTTGAAGACAATTTATTCTTAAACACGTGGTACATGATAGGACAAAAGGCATTAACAAGTGGAATACTGGTTTCAAAACGGGCTCAGCCATTTATGCTTGGCTTCACAGCCTTTTTTTGGTGGAAGTGGTGTAGTTGAGTGGAAATCAGTGAAAGTTAAAATACCCACTGATAAACTGCATGTCACAGAGATGAAAAGGAGGCTCAAAGACTTTAATTTGCCCCAAGTCTAGTTAGTAAGTGGCTAAGCCAGGTTTCAAATCCAGATCTGGCTCCCTGTGTACTATGACCAGAGCGTGCCGGTGGCCAGTGCCCGTCTTCTCACCGCCTCTAAGAGAGTTGACAGGGCTCTCTCCTCCTGTTCCTCTTTATTAAACAACCATCTTCCTCCTGAGCTTGGAACAGCTTCCAGTTGGGTTTTATAGCCAGCAAAGCAGGGGCCGTTTCATGCGTTTCTGTACGACGGGCCAAGGTTGAGCTTCACTGAAAAGTATGCAGTACATTTGCAGTAAATCTACTTTTGTTTTGGAGCCACTGAAAATACTGAGGCTCACACCAAAACTGAGGAATTTGAAGATTATTATCTTTAAGAGCAAAGGCTGTCACCGTGATGATGAAATACCAGCAAATACCCAGGCCCAGATGGGAGGGCTGGTCCCTAAGCAAGTGTTGTTTCCACTGCCCTGCCCTTGGCCACCTCCCCTCCCGTCAGCTCCTTTGAATTCCAAGCAATTGTTGAAGTTGGGCTGGCAGTGCCCTGAGAGCCATGGTGGGGGTGGGTTTCCAACCCTCACATGTTTCAGAAATAAATTTCGGAAATAAATAACATCTCTCAATCTGGCTAAGCAGGATTTTTTTCATCTTTTTTGAGCCAGGAACTTCTTTAACAGTCTGGGGAAGCCAGTGGACTCCTTCTCAGAATATTTTCTGAGGCGTAAAATAAAATACATATGATTCCAAAGGAAACCAGTTTTATTGAAATACAGTGATCAAATATTTTAGAAATCTGGTGATATAGTAACATATGTGTTTCTTCATTCATGCCTTAAGATCGGTTGGCAGATCTGACAACTCCCCTAGTTTTGAAGCAGTGATGACCACAAATGGTCTTTCAAGAATAACTACAAAATTGTCATGTGATGTGAAACTATCTCTGATTTCTACTGGAGACAAAGGCACAGGTTCTGCTCTCCTGCCTGTATCGTGCTGCCCACATTTGTAACTGGAAGGAAATGCTAAGTTTCAGTTCGAAGTTGGAGAAGATAAAGACTAACTTTTCCCCGTCCAAGTTCACAAGCCTCTTGAGTTCGATCCACAGACTTTTGGGATCTGTGATCCTCAGGTGACGAGCCCTGGACTCGTATCCCCTGCAGGAAGGGCCAGCCTGGAAAGAGGCTCAATGCAGAATGAAATGTTACGGGTGATCACAGTACATCTCACGTCATTAGATTTCCTTCCATGTGGAATGAGCTTTCTGGAGGAATCAGTAACTATTTTGCAAAATTTGGGGAAAAAGGACAAGTCCTGCTAACAAAAGAAGGCTGTAATGAAGGCTAACCAGGAATCAAAGAAAGTCTAGAAGCCATAGATGCCTGCAATGACTAATTAAGAGGGAATTCTTACAGTACTGAGGGCAAATGGCTGAACTTGTGGTCAGGCAACCACATGACGTTTCCTACACTATCCGGCTATCAAGTGACCTGGCCCCTGCTGCTACACCTGGTCTGAACTCCTGTGGCCACACACAGCCCCTCTGTTCCTTTGGGGGGTGACGGCTGCCAGAACATTTTTTGGTTTTGGCTGCGAGCGGGCTTTCTCTAGTTGCGGCGAGCGGGGGCTGCTCTTTGTTGCAGCGCGTGGGCTTCTCATTGCAGTGGCTTCTCTTATTGCGGCGCGCGGGCTTCAGTAGTTGTGGCGCACGGGCTCTAGAGCGCAGACTCAGTAGTTGTGGCGCACGGGCTTTGTTGCTCCGCGGCGTGTGGGATCTTCCCGGGCCAGGGCTCGACCCCGTGTCCCCTGCACTGGCAGGCGGGTTCTCAAACTCTGCGCCCCCAGGGGAGCCCCAGACACAGAATTTTGAAGTGGTTGTAGTGAGGCCCATCCACATCTCACCCCTGGGTCAAAATGAAAGTGAGTCTCAGACTGGATTCAGATACAAACAGGCATTTATGAGACACTGGTTAGAACGCAGGCACAGAATAGTTCCTACAACCTGTTCTGGAGGCTCAAAGAAGTGCCAGCTCTCAGTCCTCTGCCCATAAGTCTGTCTGCCCCACACCCGCAGATGCAACATTCCTGAGATGCAAAGGCTGAGCCCCCATGAGGCCCCGCCCCAGGCCCAGCCTGAGGGGCACAGGCCACGGGCCTCTCCACACTCGCATGCCTGCTCTGGCAGTTTGACCGATCCCTACTTAAATACCTTTAATTTCACCAACACGAGCCCATTTTTGGCATTTATCGCGCTAAGTAACAAGACACCACTTCTACCCACAAAACCACGTTTGGGACGGCCAGGATGCTGATGAGAGAAGCCCAGGCTGTTGATGGAGTTGGGAGAGCGGAGGGCTGGCGAGAGCCCCGCCCTGAGGGTGTCCCTTCCTGAGTCACTGCCAGAGGGACCAGCTCCCAGGCGTACACAGTCTCTGCCCCAACACTTGGTCATGAAGACTTTCCAACATGCAGAAAACTCGGAAGAACTGTACGACGAACACCAACACACCAGCCTCTAATCAACGATTCTCAGACTGCAGCCTGCGTCGGAATCACCTCCCAGGCTTGTGAAAACCCACAGGGCAGGGCCTCCCTCCAGTTCTGATTCAGCAGTGGCTCTGGGCTGAAAATGTGCATTTCTAACAAGTTTCCAGGTGAGGCTATGTTGCCGGTCTGGCACAGCACTTAGGGAACCACAGACCTTGGTGCTACCTGAAAGTTTCGCCACATTTACTTTGTTGCACGTCTGTGCACATCTGTGTCTGACCTACCCGCCCTCCCTCTCACTTCTGCTACATTTCGGGGCAGGTGGCAGGCCTCAGCCCAGCACCCCTAAACGTGCCAACAGGACATCAACTAGATGCCAGTATTCCAAAATGGATTTTTTGAAAATTTACAGTGAAACGTAGACTGTGCAGTCTTTTTAAGTTTACTGAAATATAATTTACATATAGCAAAAACCTCCCTTTTCAGTATAGGGTTCTATGAGTTTGTTTGTTTTAATTTTTTGGCCGTGCAGCTTGCGGGATCTCAGTTCCCCGACCAGCAATTGAACCCGGGCCCTTGGCAGTGAAGGTACCGAGTCCTAGCCTCTAGGCCACCAAGGAACTCCCCTCTATGAGTTTAGACAAATATCTAAGCCGGGCACCACAGTCAAGATATACAACTTTTCCTATGATATAAAACGTTCGTTAAGCCCGTTCATAGTAACTTCGAGCCCCAGGTGGCCACTGATCTGTTTTTTTTTTTTAATTTTATTGAAGTATAGTTTGATTTACAATGTTAATTTCTGCTGTACAGCAAAGTGACTCAGTTATACACATATACATTCTTTTCGTTTGTTTTTTGGTTCTGTTTTTGGCTGCACCATGCAGCATATAGGATCTTAGTTCCGACTGGAAATCAAACCTGTGCCCCCTGCAGTGGAAGCGCAGTCATAACCACTGGACCTCCAGGAAAGTCTCTATATACATTCTTTTGTATATTCTTCTCTCTGATGGTTTATCACAGGATATTGAATACAGTTCCCTGTGCTGTACAGTGGGACCTTGTTGTTCATCCATCCTGTTTATACTAGTTTGCATCTGCTGACCCCAACTATCCAGTCCGTTCCTCCCCCAACCCCCTCCCTCTTGGTGACCACAGGTCTGTTCCCTGTGTCTGTGATTCTGTTTCTGTTTGGTGGATAAGTCCATTTGTGCACTGATCTACCTATGAGTCGCCTTTTCCAGAAGGCCCTAGGTGCCGTGCAGCCGTCTCCCCGAGCACACAGAACGGAGACTGAGCTGCCTTGTGGGTGGCTCACTTCATTGATGGCTGAGCTGTGTTTTAGTGCTGGTAGCAGGCGGTTGGCTGCACATTCTCAGAATTAGATGTGAAGCTGATTGGCACACACGTGATATCACACCGGCTGCACTGGAGTATTTTAAGGTGAATTACGGGGCTTCCCTGGTGGCGCAGTGGTTGAGAAGCCGCCTGCCAATGCAGGGGACACGGGTTCGAGCCCTGATCCAGGAAGATCCCACATGCCGCGGAGCAACTAAGCCCGTGTGCCACAGCTACTGAGCCTGCGCTCTAGAGCCTGTGAGCCACAACTACTGAGCCCACGTGACACAACTACTGAAGCCCGCGTGCCTAGAGCCTGTGCTCCGTAACAAGAGAAGCCACCGCAATGAGAAGCCTGTGTACCGCAACGAAGAGTAGCCCCCGCTCGCTGCAACTAGAGAAAGCCCGCACACGGCAATGAAGACACAACGCAGCCAAAAATTATTTAATTAAATAATTAAAAAATCTCCTAACAGCCGCCCTCGAGAGAATGCTGTGCACTAGACTCTGGCCTTCTTAGCCACGACCTGCACCTCACCTTCCCTGGGCCTCAGTCATGTTTTCTACGCTGTAGCTATCACTTCCTTAAAGTGACTTCATGAAGCCTGGGTCTCGGTGCCCTCCCTCGGCCTCCTCCTAACAACGCTGAGGACAGACTACTGTGTGATGCCACGGGTGGCCGGCAGGGCTGAGAATGTGAAATTGTAACGTTACCCTACTCTTAGGCCAATTACTCCTTCAGGCCAATACATTCTTCTTTACCTTTAAAGAC
Source organism: Mesoplodon densirostris (assembly GCF_025265405.1). Classification (NCBI taxonomy): domain Eukaryota; kingdom Metazoa; phylum Chordata; class Mammalia; order Artiodactyla; family Ziphiidae; genus Mesoplodon; species Mesoplodon densirostris. The sequence continues at coordinate 1,203,812 of NC_082677.1, forward strand.
CTTTTTAAAATTTATTTTGTCCCTTTAATTGTGTAAAATACAAATGCTGACTTGTCACACTCACGTGGAACTCTTTCCCTCACGTTTACAACTCAACAGCTTGGTGAATCCAGAGGGACGACTACAATCACTGTACAGAGCGTGCTGTGTTAGTGGTTCAAGGTTATTCCAGCCCACTTTTAAATCCTCTGAAACATCTTCATTTCGTTATCTGATGAGACAGATTCACCAGAGAACAGAGGTGCCCCTGGTCAGTCCCGCTTCCAGCCAGTCAGGCCTGTCGTGTGCAGGTTCCTGAATGTGGCGCTTTGACCGCCGCTCGGGAGCCCGGCCGGGCCGGCAGGTTCGAGGACGGGGGCGCAAACCGTCCTCCAAAGGGGCTGCACCGCCCTGCGTTCCCGCCACAGCGACGAGGGCGCCTGCTGCCCCCCAGCCTCGCTGGCACTGGGTGTGGTCGGTGCTCTGGAGTTCGGCCCTTCTCGTAGGGCTGGAGTGGTGTCTCATTGTTTTACTTTGCATTTCCCTGATGACGTGATGTGGACCATCTCTTCACAGGCTTATTGCTATCTGTATGTCTTCTTCGCTGAGATGTCTGTTAAGGTCTTGGGCCCATTTTTAAACTTCGGTTGTTTGTTTTCTTACTTATGGACATCCTTCTTTTTTACTTGTGAATTTTACTGCACATATTTTATTGAAAAGGTCTCTAGAAAGCATTACCCACAAAAATATAGTGCAAATCACATATGCAATTAAATGTTTTCTAGTTAGCCACATTAGAAAAAATGAAAAAAAGTGAAATAGATTTTAATTATATATTTTTCTTAACTCCAAATACTATTTCAACAGGTAGTCAATATTAAAAATTTATTGAGATAGTTACTTTCTGTTCTTTTGCACTGAGTCTTCAAAGTCTGATGTGTATTTTAACTTACAGTATATCTATTATAATATTCAGACCAAAGGAAACCATAAACAAAAGACAACATATGGAATGGGAGCAAATATTTGCGAATGATGCAGCCAAAAAGGGATTAATTGCCAAAATATACAAAGAGCTCATACATCTCAATAACCCAAAAATCAAACAATCCAATCAAAAAATGGACAAAAGATCTAAATAGACATTTCGTCAAAGAAGACATACAGATGGCCAACAGGCACGTGAAAAAATGCTCAACACTGCTAATTATTAGAGAAATGCAAATCAGAACCACAATGAGGTATCACCTCACACCAGGCAGAATGGCCATCATCAAAAAATCTACAAATAACAGATGCTGGAGAGGGTGTGGTGAAAAGGGGACCCTCCTACACTGTTGGTGCAGATGTAAGCTGGTGCAGCCACTATGGAGAACAGTGTGGAGGTTCCTTAAAAAACTAAAAATAGAGCTGCCATATGACCCAGCAATCCCACTCCTGGGCATGTATCTGGAGAAAACTGTAATTCGAAAAGATAGGGCTTCCCTGGTGGCGCAGAGGTTAAGAATCCGCCTGCCAATGCAGGGGACATGGGTTTGAGCCCTGGTCCCGGAAGATCCCACATGCCACGGAGCAACTAAGCCCGTACGCCACAACTACTGAGCCTGTGCGCTAGAGCCCACGAGCCACAACTACTGAAGCCCATGCACCACAACTACTGAAGCCCGCTCGCCTGGAGCCCGTGCTCTGCAACAAGAGAGGCCACTGCAGTGAGAGGCCTGTGCACTGCAACGAGGAGTGGCCCCTGCTCGCTGCAACTAGAGAAAGCCCGTGGGCAGCAGCGAAGACCCAACATAGGCAAAAATAAATTAAAAAAAAAAGATACATGTAGCCCAATGTTCATAGCAGCACTATGTCCAATAGCCAAGACGTGGAAGCAACCTAAATGTCCATTGACAGATGAATGGATAAAGAAAATGTGGTACATATATATAATGGAATACTACTCAGCCATAAAAAAGAATGAAATAATGCCATTTGCAGCAACAGATGAACCTAAAGATTATCATACTATGAAGTCAGAGAAAGACAAGTATCATAGGATATCGCTTATATGCGGAATCTAAAAAAATGATACAAATGAACTTATTTATGAAACAGAAATAGACTCATAGACATAGAAACAAACTTATGGTTACCAAAGGGGAAAGGGGGGGAGGGATAAATTATGAGTTTGGGATTAACAGATACAAACTACTATATATAAAACAGATAACCAACAAGGACCTACTATATAATACAGGGAACGATATTCAATATCTTGTAATAACCTATAATGGAAAAGAATCTAAAAAAGAACATATATATATATATAGGTATAACTGAATCACTTTGCTGTATACCTGAAACTAATGCAACTTTGTAAATCAACTCTATTTCAATAAATATAAAAAAAAACTAACAATATTCAGACTAGCCACTTTTTTTTTCTTTTGGCTACACTGCACGGCATGTGGGATCTTAGTTCCCTGACCAGGTATCAAACCCAGGCTCCCTGCAGTGGAAGCGCAGAGTCCTCACCACTGGAGTGCCAGGGAATTCCCCAGACTATCCACATTTTAAATGTTCAAGTCACATGTGGCTAGTGGCTACCGTATAAGGGCATCACACGTGTAGGAGCAATGGTTACCCAGGACCCCCCATGGCTGAGAGGGAAAAGTGTTGAGCTGTGGATAACAATAATATTGTAGAGCAGATTTTGGTTTGCAGAGACTTTCCCAAACATTATCTCATGCAGTCCTTGGAGCAACCCCATGAGATAATTATTTTCACCACCGTTTTGCAGTGAGAAAATCCAGGCTCCGAGGGGTGAAAGTGGTTGAGTAGGTAATGCAGCCGGCTCGTCTCCCCCACCACCAAGGCATCTCATCTCCACACAACCTTCTGTTAAGCAGAGACCCTACAATCTAGGTGTCACTGAGGAACACAAAGCCCCTTTCATAAAGAATGCGAGGGCTATACCTCCTCAACCATTCTGGAAAACAACACCCCAAAAAGGAATGCTCACATTAATGTGGCCAAAGGCCAGGGTCACTCAGACTTTAATGCTCATAAGAATTTCTAGATGGGCTTATTTAAAATGAAGATTCCTGGAGCCCAAACCCAGACATTCTTATTCAGCAAGGCTGAGGTGGGAACTCAAGAATCTGCATTTTAATCAAGAGCCCCAGGGTCCTGATACAGGTGGTCCTAAGGCCCATGAGTTTCCATAGATGACCTGGGAGAGTGTGCAGGACCTTGAAATAAGAGTCCTACTGGAGAATTCCCCGGCAGTCTAGTGGTTAGGACTCCGTGCTTTCACCGCTGAGGTGCTGAGGGCGCAGGTTCAATCCCTGGTCGGGGAACCAACATCCTGCAAGCCGCGTGGCAAGGCCAAAAAAAAAAAAAAAAAAGAAAAAGAAAAAAAATCTTACTGAAGAACTGAAACTCATATCAGAAGGTTGTTTGGCCTCAGGCAATTTCGGAATCCCGAGAGGCAGCAGGTTCACAGAAGAAGTCTGCACTCTGCTATAGAAGAGGATTTAATGCTAGGTCAAGATGGTTGTCATGTATTGCATATAAAAGGATGGGCTTCCCTGGTGGCGCAGTGGTTGAGAGTCCGCCTGCCGATGCAGGGGATACAGATTCGTGCCCCGGGCTGGGAAGATCCCACATGCCGCGGAGCGGCTGGGCCCGTGAGCCATGGCCGCTGAGCCTGAGCGTCCGGAGCCTGTGCTCCGCAACGGGAGAGGCCACAACAGTGAGAGGCCTGCGTACTGCAAAGATAAAAAAAAAAAAAAGGAGGTTGTGCATTTTTCTGTAGTATATATTGATGAAATGTTTAGAAAAAGATTATCAAATAAATGTTACCATGTCATTCCACATTGGCACGTATTTATTTATATATATGTGTATCCACACAAAATGAATGAAAAACACCAAAATATTCATAGTTGTTATCACTCTACCTGACAGGGTTATGGATAATTAAAAAAATTTCTTCTTTCACTTTGATATTTTCTTCTGAATTTTGTGCAATACATGTTAGTTTAATAAAAAATAAAACATTTCAGGAAATAAGTAATCATAAAGAGAGGTCTTGAAAGATCAGTCCAACTAGTAGTTACTTCTTTGTATAGATGAGGTCTTAGGAAAAGTTTACATTTGGTAGGATTTTAAAAGATCCATGTTTTCTCACTTGGGTGATAAATGAATACGATTCATGTTCAATATACTTGCACAATGAGTGTAAAATTGAAAAAGTTGGATGTGTCGGGTCCTCCAAGGCTGGAAGCTGCTTAAAGGAGTTTCTGTCCATTGGTGCCGAGCTGCTCCGGGCACTTTGCATCTCGTGCCAGGTACGCAGAGATGGAGGAGCTGAGGCTCCAGGCTGCGGGGACCTGAGGGAGGGACAGGGCACCTCAAGTTCTTCTGACATCAAAGCTCAGGGGAGCCTCGTGCATCACAGGGCCAGGCAGATCTGAAACCTAAGGGGCAAGACAATCCACAGCTGCTGATTTAGCACATGGGTAGCTCTACCCCCAAGCCAAGTGTTCTCTGTTTAAGATGAGAATGTTAACGTGCGGGCGTCACAGTTTCAAGGGAGACATCTGAATATGTGTGTGTATTTATATTTTTACATATAAAAAATATATATATGATGTATATTTTCTAGAAAGTGCAAGCAAATTTCTAAAGGCAGGCACAAAAGTGTTTCCAGGCAGCCTCTCCAGTCCTGACAAGCATGGCAGAGCCTTCCGTGGGGCACACGCTCCTCGCTGAGGGCCTGTGGGTGCCCCGCGGGCTGAGTCCTGCATTAGGTCCGGGTTTGGACCTGCCTTGTGTGCTCCTGGGCAGCTCCTGAGCTGCGATGACAAGGATGCCAAGGGAAGGCGTCTTGAGCCGCCCTCGCTGGGACCCTGCCTGAATCCTTGGGCTCCCAGCCAGGCCTCAGGGTCTCCACACCTGAAAGAAAAAGGAAGAGTCGTATAACTTCGCAAGGTTTTTGTGCGCCTTCCATGCACTAATTCATGAGAAGTGCTGAGCCCTCACAGATGAGTGAAATGGAGAAAACTTTGCCAGAAATCCCAGCCCTGTGGTTGCCTAACCGCCAGCTGCTAAGAGCAGGGAGGGCCAAGCACCTGGCGCCCACACCTCCGGGCTTGTCCCCACCGTGTCCCAGCCCACGTCTCTCCTCGAAGCTCACCTACAGGTCTTCGCATTTACTCCAGTTCCAGCTTTTCTCCCTCTTCTTGGTGTCACCCCCTCCTCCTGGGCAGGTTTCATGGGAAGGTCAGGATCTAAGATGATGGAAAGGGCTTTGATGGTCCCACGTGGCCTTCACTCCACCCAGCAGACGGAGCTGGGGGGAGACAGCAGGAGCCCCCTCTTCTTCCACAGCCAGGGGAGCAGGCCAAGTGCATAGACCTTGGGGACCACAGAAACCTAAGGACTCAGGACAAAACAGGCGTAAACAGAATGGGGAAGAGTTGTGTGAAAATGGCTAAGCCACGTCAATCACTGCAAAACTGCCAGAAAAATTCTCATTTGATGAAAAAGCAGAGTAACTATTCCTTCTGTTCCGTACAGTGGGAAGGTGCATTTCACTCAACGGGACACAGAAATAAACTTTAAAGAAGGAAAAAGACCCTGCACAGCACGAGCGAGCTGCTTCTGAAGGAGGCCCCTCCCGCTGCGGCACATACAGGACCCAGAGAACTTGCGCTTCTGTAAAGTTCCATTCAGGTTGCTCGTCGTGACTGAACTCCCACAGCACCCCAGCCTGTACCACCTCCCACCCCCTTTCCAGCACTGAGCTCCAGGCCCAGCTTCACCAGTCACACTCCCACTGGTACCAGTCAGTGTGCTTTAGGAAGGAGGTCTGAGGGCCCTCTGCAGAGAGCATTTGTCTGGCTTGGGGATCAGAGCAACGCCAGCCTCATAATAAGAGTTGGGAAGTGTTCTACCTTCTGGAAGCATCTGTGTAGAGTTGGTCTTATTTCTTCCTTAAATGGATGGAAGAATACAGCAGTGGAATCATGTAGGCCTAGAGTTTTCTATATGTAATAAGACATTCCTTCTCTTTTAAGAGGCTTTTATATCCTTCTAAGTGAGTATTCATCCGCTTACTTAAACGGTGATTGAACTAGAACTGCTACATGCTTTGGGCCACACTGAAGGTCTCCAACCCAACAGTGTTAGAACCCAACTGAAGTGACAGGGGCTCAACTTCTGAGGCACCTTAAAAAGCTCATTGGTCTCTAGATTGTTTGTGAACTGTTTTTGTTATGTAGTCTTACAAAAGACACGAGGATTGGCTGAAAACAGCTACAATTCAGCACTCTATAACAGTTTAAAACCCAGATACCTGGCCAAGAAGCATATGAAAAGATGCTCAACATCACTAATCACTAGGTAAATGAAAATCTAAGCCATAATAAGGTATCACTTTAATAGTGGGTGACCACTATTAAAACAAAACAAAACAAAACGAAATGAACATGGGCTGTGGATCATTTGGGCATGCTCCCTCTACCTTTCTCTAGCTCACTGGTATCTCCCAGAGGAGAGCTCATATGCTTGTCTGGAGCCCCAGTTTTTGCAACTGCTGCCCAGGGGACACCTCCAGATAGCCTGGCTCTGGTGGCCAGCGGGGCTTACACTTGCAGTCCCACAGGGCTGTATACATTGCATTCTTTTAAAAGCTGCTGCCTGAGGGTCTGGCTTCCAATCAGCCTGAATCCAGGTGCTGAGACCCTCCCCTTTGGGACACTGACAGGTCTTGGCACACACCTTTTACTGGAAGCAAGTAAAAATATCATAGGCTGTTGGAGCTGCATGTAAATCAATGAACTGAGAACACACCCTCAGGCCCTATACAAAAATAAACTCAACATAGCTTAAAGACTTAAATATAAGACATGACGCCGTAAAACTCCTAGAAGAAAACATAGGCAAAACATTCTCTTACATAAGTTGTACCAATGTTTTCTTAGTTCAGTCTGCCAACCCAATAGAAATAAAAGCAAAAATAAACAAATGGGACCTAATCAAACTTACAAGCTTTTGTACAGCAAAGGAAATCATAAACAAAATGAAAAGACAACCTACAAACTGGAAGAAAATATTTGCAAATGATGCAACTGACAAAGTATTAATTTCCAAGATACACAAACAGCTCATACAATTCAACAACAACACAACAACAACAATAAACAAGCCAATCAAAAAATGGGCAGAAGGGCTTCTCTGGTGGCGCACTGGTTGAGAATCCTCCTGCCAATGCAGGGGACACGGGTTCGAGCCCTGGTCTGGGAAGATCCCACATGCTGTGGAGCAACCAAGCCCATGTGCCACAACTACTGAGCCTGGGCGATAGAGCCCGTGAGCCACAACTACTGAACCCACGTGCTGCAACTACTGAAGCCTGCGCGCCTAGAGCCCGTGCTCCACAACAAGAGAAGCCACCGCAATGAGAAGCCCGTGCACCGCAAAGAAGAGTAGCGCCGCTCGCCACTAGAGAAAGCTTGTGTGCAGCAACAAAGACCCAACGCGGCCATAAACAAACAAACAAACAAACAAACAAATAAATAGAAAACCCTCCTTTATTAAAAAGAAAAATCACAAAAATTTCATCTACTTAGTTCTTGCCTGTGCATTTTCTAAGCAGGCCTTAAAAAACAAAAAACAAAAAACAAAAAACAATGGGCAGAAGACCTAAACAGACATTTCTCCAAAGAAGACATACAAATGGCCAACAGGCACATGAAAAGGTACTCAACATTGCTAATTATTAGAGAAATGTAAATCAAAACTACAATGAGTTGCCACCTCACACTGGTCAGAATGGCCATCATTAAAAAATCTACAGGGGTTTTCCCTGGTGGCACAGTGGTTAAGAATCCGCCTGCCAATGCAGGGGACACAGGTTCAAGCCCTGGTCTGGGAAGATCCCACATGCTGCAGAGCAACTAAGCCTGTGCGCCACAACTATTGAGCCTGTGAGCCACAACTACTAAGCCCATGTGCCACAACTACTGAAGCCTGTGCGCCTAGAGTCCATGCTCTGCAACAAGAGAAGCCACCATGAGAAGCCCGTGCACTGCAACAAAGAGCAGTCCCCTCTTGCTGCAACTATAGAAAGCCCGCGCATAACAATGAAGACCCAATGCAGCCAAAAATAAAAATAAATAAATAAGTTTTAAAAAAATCTACAAATAACAAATGCTGGAGAGGCTGTGGAGAAAAGGTAACACTCCTGCATTGTTGGTGGGAATGTATATTGGTGTAGGCACTGTGGAAAACAGTATGGAGAACAGTATGGAGGTACCTCAAAAAGCTAAAAATAGAGTTGCCATATGATTCAGCAATCCCACTTCTGGACAAATATCTGGACAAAAGTATAATTCAAAAAGACACATGCACCCCAAGGTTCATAGCAGCACTATTTACAATAGGCAAGACACGGAAACAACCTAAATGTCCACTGACAGATGAATGGATAAAGAAGACGTGGTACATACACACAATGGAATACTACTCAGCCATAAAAAAGAATGAAATAATGCTATTTGCAGCAACATGGATAGACCTAGAGATTATCATACTAGGTGAAGTAGGTCAGAAAGAGAAAGACAAATACCATATGATATCACTTATATGTGGTATGACACATATAATGACACAAATGAACTTATCTACAAAACAGAAACAGACACACAGACATAGAGAACAGACTTGTGGTTGCCAAGGGGGAGGGGTGTGGGGGGAGGGATTGTTTGGGAGTTTGGGATAGCAGATGCAAACTATTATATATAAAATGGATAAACAACAAGGTCCTACTGTAGAGCACAGGGAACTATATTCAATATCCTGTGATAAACCATAATAGAAAAAGAATATGAAAAACAATGTATACATATGTATAACTGAATCACTTTGCTGTACAGCAGAAATTAATTTACACAACACTGTAAGTCAACTATACTTGAATAAAAAAAATAATAAGCTGTTTGGACAAGCACAAGATTTGAGAGACAACCAAGAGCTGGGGCAGGGTTGAATGACAAATTTCACCTCCAGCACGAGGCCGCTCCTTCAAGACTGGGAGAGGTAGTTGTTTTATCTACTGTATAGAAACCAACACAAAAAGTCAAGCAAAATGGAGAAACAGAGGAATATGTTCCAAATGAAAAAATAAGATAAAATCTCAGAAGAAAACTTAATGAAACGCAGATAAGTAATTTACCTGATAAAAAGTTAAAACTAATGGTCATAAAGATGCTTACTGAAATGAAGAGAAGAATAGATGAACACAGTGAGAATTTCAACAGAGAGATAGAAAATATAAGAAAGTACCAAACAGAAGTAACAGAGATGAATAATAACTGAAAAATACACTTAAGGGTTCCACAGCAGACAAGATGAAGCAGTAGAAAGAATCAGTGAACATGAAGACAAGGCAGTGAAACTCACTCAATCAGAGCAGCAAATAGAAGGAGAAAAATAACTTGTTACATACAAGGGAACCCCCATAAGACTATCAGCAGGTTTTTCAGCAGAAAAAAACTTTTCAGGCTAGGAGGGAGTGTCATGATATATTCAAAGAGCTGAAAGGGCAAAAAACTTGCAACCAAGAATACTCCACCTGACAAAGTTATCATTCAGAATTGAAGGATAAAGAGTTTTCCAGACAGCAAAAGCTCAAGGAGTTCATCACCATTAAACCAGCCTTAAAAGAAATGTTAAAGGGGCTTCTTTAAGCTGGAAAGAAAGCTGTAAGACATTGAGGAAATTGAGAAAACAATCTCATTTACAATTGCATCAAAAAGAATAAAATACCTAGGAATAAATTCAACCAAGGAGGTCAAAGACCTACATACTGAAAACTGTAAGACATTCAGAAAAGAAATTGAAGAAGACACAGCTAAATGGAAAAATATTCTATGCTCATGCATTAGAAGAATTAATACTGTTAAAATAGCCATACTACCCAAGGCAATCCACAGATTAAAAGCAATCCCTATAAAAATTCCAATGGCATTTTTCACAGAAATAGAACAAACAATCCTAAAATTTGTATGGAACCACAAAAGAGCCTGAAGAGACAAGCAATCTTAAGAAGAATAAAGCTGGAGGCATCATGCTCCCTGATTTGCCTATCTGGGACAAATCCCACTTGGTCATAATGTATAACTTTTTATACATTGTTGGATTTGATTTGCTATTATTTGTTAAGGATTTTTGCATCTATGCTTATGAGAAATATTAGTCTGTTGTTTTTCTTTCTTGTAAAATCTTTGTCTGGTTTGGGTATTAGGGTAATGCTGGCCTTACAGAATGAGTTAAGAAGTGTTCTCTCTTCTATTTTCTGGAAGAGATTGTAGAGAATCTGTATACTTTCTTCCTTAAGTGTTTAGTAGAATTCACCAGTGAACCCATGTGGGCCTGGTGCTTTCTGTTTTAGAAGGTTATTAATTATTGATTCAATTCATTATAATAGAAAAAGGTTTATTCAGATCATCTATTTCTTCTTGTGAGTTTTCATAGAGATTTACTTTTTAAACATTACTTTTAATTTCTAAAAGTAAATATATACTCATAAAAAATGTGGAAAGCGGGCCTCCCTGGTGGCGCAGTGGTTGAGAGTCTGCCTGCCGATGCAGGGGATACGGGTTCGTGCCCCGATCTGGGAGGATCCCATATGCCGTGGAGCGGCTGGGCCCGTGAGCCATGGCCGCTGGGCCTGCGCGTCCGGAGCCTGTGCTCCGCAACGGGAGAGGCCACGACAGTGAGAGGCCCGCATACCGCAAAAAGAAAAAAAAAAAAAAAAAATGTGGAAAGCAAAAAAAGATGGAAATCACAATTATCCATTACTTTCCAACTCAGAAGAATTTGTTAATATTTTTGAATATGTCCTCCCAGAATGTCTGTGTGTATGTGTGCATATACTTTAAAAACATAATTGAATTACTTTATTTATAATATTTTATGCTTCCTTTAAATGTAACATTCTATTACCAGCATAGTTTTAGTCATTAAGAACTCTTTTTAAAAAATAAATAAATTAATTAATTTATTTATTATTGGCTGTGTTGGGTCTTGGTTGCTGTGTGCAGGCTTTCTCTAGTTGCAGTGAGCGGGGGCTACTCTTCGTTTCAGTGTGTGGGCTTCTCTTGTTGCGGAGCACGGGCTCTAGGTGTGCAGGCTTCAGTAGTTGTGGCACACGGGCTTCAGCAGTTGTGGCGCACGGGCTTAGTTGCTCCGTGGCATGTGGGATCTTCCCAGACCAGGGTTCGAAACCATGTCCCCTGCATTGGCAGGCGGATTCTTAAACACTGTGCCACCAGGGAAGCCCCATTAAGAACTCTTAATAAACATTTTCCAAATAGAAATGTTAACTTATATAACACCTCTGTGTTTCAGTTTTCTCATCTGTAAAAGAGTTTCAATAATATACATATCTCATAGGACAGTTGTGAAAAATAAATGAGATAATGCATGCAAACATGTGTAAAGTGCCTAGCACGTAGATTGTTAAAAATGGCCATAAATTCCTCCATCCTATGTGCATGCCCTTTTGTAGTGTGTCTTAGCTATAACTGACCAGGAAGTAAAGTCTATTTCTCCACTTCCTTGATTCTTGGCATGGCTTTGTGACTTGCTTTGGCCAACAGAATGTGGCAAAAATGAAGTTGTGTAGCTAATGAGCCAAGTGCTTACTATGCCTGCAGCTTCCGGTCTGACTCTACTGGAACCCTGAGACCACAATGTGAAAGACACATGGCCCAGACAACAGCCATAGCCATCAGCTAGATAGGGAGGTGAAGTACCTTAGACCACCTAACCCCCTTCCTCCAAGCTGAGCTCTCAGAAAACCACAATTACATGAGGGAAACCAGGCGAGACCGGAACTGCCTAGCTGAGACAAGCCCAAATAAAATGGTTGTTACTTTAGCTTCTAGATTTTCAGGTGGTTGTTACACAGCAATAAAAAGATAACTGATACAGTGATGATTAAATATTATTATTATTACTGCCATATAAATCTAAAAGGTGAGACTATGATACTGGGATACTTATCTAAGCACTTTAAAATGTCTTTAAGCATTCAACACATTTTACTGTCTCGTATATATAAAGCAGAGTCTTAATATTCAGGCCATGGTGGACATCAATACCACAAATACATCTATTCACATACATTTCCTAATCCCAAAGAACTAACAAATAAATTACTGGAGATCTTTCTTCATGTGTAACCTTTTTTTTTTTTTTAATATTTTTTTGGGACTTCCCTGGTGGCCCAGTGGTTAAGACTCCACGCTCCCAATGCAGGAGGCCCAGGTTTGATCCCTGGTCAGGGAACTAGATCCCGCATGCCACAATTAAAAGATCCTGCATGCCTCAACTAAGACCCAGCATAGCCAAATAAATAAAATAATAAATATTTTTAAAAAACACCATTTCCCACATGAAAATTAAAAATAAAAATATTTTTTAAATTTTATTTTATTTTTCTTGGCTGTGCCACTTCCCAGGCGTGAAGATCCCAACCAGGGATTGATCACACGCCCTGTGCAGTGGAAGCGTGAAGTCTTAACCACCGGACCATCTTAATACCAAGATTAGTACATCTTTATTTGAATGTGCAGGGTAGTGAATTGGCAGAAATGCATAATTAAGTAATTATGGCAGCAATGCTATTTTTTTCATGAGGTTTTCATGAAATCAGCTACCCTTGGGCAATAGAGGGAGTTGATGGGAAATTAGCCTCTTATTTTGTCCCTCTTGCCTCATTGCAAAACGAAACAGAATCTACAAGATGATGATGGTGATTACAATGGCTCACATTTGTTGAGTGCTTAGTATATACAGCAGACACTATGCCAACTATTTTAGATGCATTTATTCCTCATAACAGGTTATTTGGTATTCTGTTATCCTAATATGGATCAGGAATCTGAGTTGGAGCAGTTAAGTGATTCAAGATTAATCAGCTAGCAACTGACTGAGCTGAAGTTTAAACTTAAAATCTATCTAACTTCAAAGCCTAAGCTTTTTAACCATTAATTAAGCTTTTTAGTTGCCTTCCACAACTTGCTTATGGTAAATACACTGTTGACACTCTGCAGACTCTTGAGGAATAGCATATCTGTTTAAAAATCACTTTCAGGGGGCTTCCCTGGTGGCACAGTTGTTAATAATCCGCCTGCCAATGCCAGGAACAAGGGTTCGAGCCCTGGTCCTGGAAGATCCCACATGCCGCGGAGCAACTAAGCCCGTGCGCCACAACCACTGAGCCTGTGCTCTAGAGTCTGCGAACCACAACTACTGAGCCCGCCTGCCACAACTACTGAAGCCCATGCGCCTACAGCCTGTGCTCCTCAACAACAGAAGCCACCGCAGTGAGAGGCCCACGTACCGCAATGAAGAGTAGCCCCTGCTCGCCGCAACTAGAGAAAACCCGCGTGCAGCAATGAAGACCCAACACAGCCAGAAATAAAATAGATTTATATAAAAAATAATTTTCAATCTTATCATTTAAATGCTTAAGACAGGGGGTCACTTAAAAAAGTGAGAGATATTTCAACTCTCTGAAAAGCAGATGTGACCCGTCATTCTGTTCCATTGGCTTAAAATGTACTGCAAATGAGATGGTTCTGAGAACCAGGGAAGGGCTTAAAAAATGGACTCCCAAATCCCGTACCTCAGAGTGTGTTGTAGCGGGAGTAGCCTTTAAAAAACGCTACCAACTGCCCCGAGCTGTAATGCAAAGAATGACTAGAGATGACACAGCAAGACCACTTAGGAACATCAGGACTGGTTCACGGCAGCACTGCTTGTAGTGCTAATGCCAAGCAGGCACATATTCTCGTTTGTAAAAAATACACTTTTTAGGGTAAAATAAAACAACTTATCTTCTAAGTAATAATTATACTGCCTCTAGGCTTAATTCTTCTAGGAATGGTTATGGAAATGCATATATTTTTTTCTACTCTTGGTAACAAGCAGATGCTTTACTGAGAGTGTTTACATACACCTTTTTCTGAAATAGAAACCCATCAATAAATATTGTGCTTATAAATGCCATACACCTGGTCTCCCACAGATGCACATGAAGGAAAAATTTGAAAAGCTTAATAACGCCCCCAGAGAGGTTCAAATTTACAATCCACAACTTTTATCAAGAGTCAGAAAATTCTATAAGAAATATATTCTATTAAATCTTTTCCAGAAACATGTTTTGTACATATTCATGAATGCCTATTTTCCTGCCACCAGAAGCTGTCCTTAACCTCAGCATCAGAAATAGCCATGGAGCTATAGTCACTGCCTAAGGAGTATTCTGTAAAACTTTACATTACATATTTCTGATTTTAATTAGGATAATTTACCTTTCTCTCAATTTGAAATGCCGGAATATGTAAAAGAAGAGGGAGAAAAGGAAAACTGAAGACAGCTTGATGACCTATTTTCACATACCTCAAATGTTCACTCTTTAAAAAAGTTTTGTGGTAAAATATACATAACATAAAATGTATGATTTTAACTATTTTTAGGTGTACAATTCAGTAACAGTAAGTATATTCATAATGTTGTGCAACCCTCACCACTGTCCTTTTCCAGAAATTTTCATTGTCCCAAACAGAAACTCTGTACCCACTAAATAATAACTCCTCAGTCCCATCTCCTGCCAGGCCCAGGTAACCTCTATTCTACTTTTTGTACCTATGAAGTTGTCAATTATAGGTGCCTCATATAAGTGGAATCATACAATATTTGCTCCTTTGTGTCTGGATTATTTCACTTGGCATAATGTTTTCAAGGTTCATCACTATGGTGGCAAGTACCAGTACTTACTTCCTTTAAAAAAAAAAAAAAATTATTTATTTATTTTTTGCTGTGTTGGGTCTTCGTTGCTGCACGCAGGCTTTCTCTAGTTGCAGAGAAAAAGGGCTACTCTTCATTTTGGTGCATGGGCTTCTCACTTGCAGTGGCTTCTCTTGTTGCAAAGCACAGGCTCTAGGCATGAGAGCTTCAGTAGTTGTGGCGTGTGGGCTCAGTAGTTGTGACACATGGGCTTAGTTACTCTGAGGCATGTGGGATCTTCCTGGACCAGGGATCGAACCCGTGTCCCCTGCATTGGCAGGCGGATTGTTAACCACTGTGCCACCAGGGAAGTCCACTTCATTCCTTTTTGAGGCTGCATAATATTCCATAGTATTTATATCCATTCATCTGTTGACACTTAGTTATTTCCACTTTTTGACTATTGTGAACAATGCTGCTATGAACATTGGTGTTCAAATAGCTGTTTCACTCCCTGCTTTCAATTCTTTTCGGTATATACCTAGAAGTGTAATACTCATTTGAGTAAATTCTAAAGAAAAAGAGAACAGATGCATACACTTAAATATTAAAACGTGTGTTCAGAGCTGGACCTAGAAGGCCAAGTTGGGTGGCTTGAGGGATGCCTGAAAAGCTACCTTAACTGTTCTATAATAAAACTATAGTTCCACTGACTCAAGGTATTGGGAAATTCTGTTTTGATGAGAGCTTATTATTTGGAAAGGTTCAAAATGAGAGCTTATATCTAAGAAACTAAACCTCCCCAATATCACCAATAAAAGGTTGTGAGGTTCTTCATTTTCACAGTTTCAATGTTTTCCCTTTAACTGATTGACTAGAGTGCCCTCATGTGTCTGTATTTTTATACTACGGTGGTTTTGAAAGATTTAATATTGGAATCAGAACTGGGGAGAAAATTTAAGTATCATCCTTTAAAAAGTTGAATGCGGGCTTCCCTGGTGGCGCAGTGGTTGAGAGTCCGCCTGCTGATGCAGGGGACATGGGTTCGTGCCCCGGTCCGGGAAGATCCCACATGCCACGGAGTGGCTGGGCCCGTGAGCCACGGCCGCTGAGCCTGCGCGTCCGGAGCCTGTGCACCGCAACGGGAGAAGCCACAACGGTGAGAGGCCCGCGTACCGAAAAAAAAAAAAAAAAAAAAAAAGTTGAATGCATGCAAGGTCCCATCCCTAACCACCTTAAAAAAAATTTTTTTTACAGTGATGTAAATCACATGCATAAAAGACAATCTAAAATGTATAGCTACAATGTAAAGAATGAAAAACTACACTGCTTTTAGTGAGAAAGAGTACATTACTAGTGCCTTAGAAACTCCCTGGATGCCCTTCATAAGTTGCATGAAGCTTACTCTCAGAGGTAACACTGTCCTGAATCTAGTGTTTTCATCCCCTTGCTTCTCATTATTTTATTTTATTTTTTTTTGCGATATGCGGGCCTCTCACTGTTGTGGCCTCTCCCGTTGCGGAGCACAGGCTCCGGACGCGCAGGCTCAGCGGCCATGGCTGACGAGCCCAGCCGCTTCGCAGCATGTGGGATCCTCCCGGACCGGGGCACAAACCCGTGTCCCCTGCATTGGCAGGCGGACTCTCAACCACTGCGCCACCAGGGAAGCCTCGTTATAGTTTTAACACTTGTGTTTGCTTCCCTATATAGTATTTTTTTGGGGTGCAGTTGTTCCTATTTTTGAACTTTTCATAAATTGAATCTTATTGTGTTTTCTGTGACTTGCTTTTTTTATTCTACCTTTTCAAAAAGCATGTTGATTCATTTGTTCACTTTCAAGTCTTTATGGTACTCCACTTTATAAATAGTCTTGATAGACATTCAGATTGTTTCTAGTTATTATGAATAAAGATGTCAGAACATTATTCAACATGTTGCCTGGTGCTCAAGTGTAACAGTTCCCCTAGGGTATACTAATAGGAGTGCAATAGATGAGTCTTAAGGGGTGCACATATCTAGTCTTTCTAGGTAATGCCGGTTTTTCCAAAGTGGATGAGAGTAGTCCATAATAATTCCCTTTCCTCCAAATCCTTGCCAGCACTTGGTCATCAGACTCTTACATTCTCGCCAATCTAGTAGAGTGAAATGTTATCTCATTGTGGTTTAAATGTGCATTATGATTATTCATGAGGTTGGGCATCTTTTCCACATTTCCATGTAATCTGTGTTTTCTCTCCTATGAAATGCCTATCATGTCTTTTCCCACTTTTCTATTGGATTGTCTTTTCCTGCCTGATTCATAGGCATTCGTTTTTTCTTTAAGGCGCTATTTTTTAAAATAGCAAGAAATAACATTCATGGAGAAGAGTATGCACAACACGAAAGCACTGTTTAAAGAATAATTTTAAATCAAGCAACTGAGTAACCACCACGTAGGTCAAAAAACAGAATGTTCTCAACACTCCAGAAGCACCTCCTCTGACCCTCCACGATCACAGTCCCCTTCTCTGCTCGGAGGTAACTACCATTCTGACTTTTGTAGTAATTACTTCATTGCTTTTCTCTTTATAATTACATCACCTGGAAATGTATCCTGAACAACATAGTTTAGTACTGCCTACTTCTGGATGTTAAAATGGATTCCCACAGTAAATATTCCTTTGCCTTTGGCTTCTTACACCCAGAACTATGTTTGCGAATTTCATGCTGTTTCATGTAGCTACTGGTTGGCCAAAAAGTTCCTTCGTATTTAAGCAAAAATAAAAGACACATTTTTCATTTTCACCAAGAACTTTATTGAACAACCTATTCACCCTTTCGTTCCACTACCTTCTGCCATTTTTCAGGCAACTTCATAATTCCATCTTCCCAAAACTTTTTATCTTTTTGAGCAAAGAACTTTTCCGGGTGCCTTTCGCAGTCTTCCAGGGAATTGAAATTTCTTCCATTAAGAGAATTTTGTAAAGACCAACATAAATGGAAATCCAAAGGTGCAATCAATGTCTGGTGAAAACAGCGGATGAATCAGAACTTCCCAGCCAAGCTGTAACCGTTTTTGCCTGGTCATCTAAGATACATGCAGCCTTGCATTCTGCTGATGGAAGAGTCTGCATTTTCTGTTGACCAACTCCAGATGCTTTTCTTCGAGTGCTCCTTTCAGTTGGTCTAATCGGGAGCAGTACTTGTTGAAACTGTTTGGTTTCTCCGGAAGGAGCTCATAATAGAGGACTCCCTTCCAATCCCACCATATACACAACATCACCTTCTTTGGATGAACTCCAGTGATGTTGGTGTGGTTGGAGGTGGTTCATTTCGCTTAGCCCACAATCTCTTCCGTTCCACATTATTGTACATTATCTGCTTTTCATCACCCGTCACAGTTTGTTTTAAAAATGGAACGTTTTCGTTATCTTTAAGTAGAGAATCGCACGCGGAAATATGGTCAATAATGTGTCTTTCGCTTAACTTATGCGGGACCCAAACATCAAAGCGATTCGCATAACCCAGCTGGTGCAAAGGATTTTCAACGCTTGACCTGGATATTTTGAGTGTGCTGTCTATCTCCCGCGTGGTCTAATGCTGATTGTCCTTCATTAAGGTCTCGATTTGATTGCTATCAACTTCAACTGGTCTAACACGAGCGAGGAATTTTACAAACCATTTTTGACACGTTCGATCCGTCACAGCACCGTCTCCACACGCTGCACAGATCTTTTTGTGCGTTTCAGCTGCATTTTTACCTTTCTTGAAATAATAAAGCATAACATGCCGAAAATATTGCTTTGTTCCTTCCACCTTCAACATTAAGATGGCTACACAAAAATTCACCCATTTTTATGTCTTTTTTTTTTTAATGCACGCTGATATGATAGCTGTCACATACAATCTAACAAAACTTTCCAATGAAGTGAAAGACAGCAACTTACCGGAAAAAACGAACGAACTTCTTGGCCGTTCATCCTGGCTGCCGTATGCCACCCACTGCCGTTGGCTAGTTGTGCTGCTGCACGTCTACCACAATGCACCGAAGTATCGTCGCCTTGGGCACTTGGGGGGGTTTCCAGACTTCGTCTTTAGTAGCGACGCCGCCAGGGATATTCCTGTAGCGTCTCCGGTGTCCTTGACCCCGGTGTTCTATAGAGTAAATACCACAGAGCGGAATTGTTAGGTCGGAAGCACACGCACCCTCACCTCTGCTTCACGACCCTCCACCGCCCAGGGTGGGCGCACGGCCTACGCCGCCGCCAGCGTCAGAGGATCCCCGCGGTCCACCCACGGCGCAGGTCAGAGCGTCTCATCTCCGCCAAGCCAGCGGGTGCAGTGTGTCTAAAATCCAACCAGCCTAAGCCGGTCCCTGTGGTTTTAACGCGTCCCCGGGTTAGCACTGCGCCCGAACGCCTTCTGTGTTGACCGGCCACCTGGATTCCTCCGTTTTAAAGCACTTGCCCAACTCTTCGGCCCACTTCCCACCGGGATGTCTGTGCTTTTCTCCAGGAGTCCTTGGGCCTCCCGGATACTAGCCTTCCAGCCACCACACGCCTCTCGGGCGTCTCCTCCGGGCCTGCGGCTTGTTTCTCTGAGAAGTGTTTTTCTTTTTTTTTTTTTCACTTTAGTCAGATTTGCCAGCTTTCTCCCGTTAGCACTTGTAGTACCACGCATCCCACCCCTTGGCCGTGAAGGCGGCCCACAGTTATTCCGAGAGCGCGCTCACCCTTACCTTCCGTAGTCCGGCGTCCGCCTCGCTCAAGCAGCCCCTCCGCGCGCGCCCGCCCCTCAGCGTCTATCCCGCTACGCCGGCGCCCGCCCTTTCCCGGGACGCAACGCGCAGGCAGCCCGCCGGGCCCCCGCACCGCCTAGTGCGCCTGCGCTGAGAGACGCCCCGCCCCCCACACCGGTCCTTGATAAATTCTCTAGCGTCTCCTCGCGAGAGCTTTGGTTCTCATGCTCGCTGTTGGGGTCGGAGGTCAGGGCGAGCGTCTCGCGGGCCGCAGGAGGAAGATGGCGGTGGAGTCGCGCGTTACTCAGGAGGAGATTAAGAAGGAGCCCGAGAAGCCCATCGATCGGGAGAAGGTGCGGGTCTAGAGAGGTAGAGGGGGCCCCGGGGTGGAGGGGCGGCCGGGAGGGGGCGGCCGTGCGCGGGTGGAGGGGAAGGAAGGGGCCGCGCTCGCCGCCGCCTGACTCTCGCCTCTCCCGCCCCCAGACCTGCCCGCTGTTGCTGCGCGTCTTCACCACCAACAACGGCCGCCACCACCGCATGGACGAGTTCTCCCGCGGAAACGTGCCGTCCAGCGAGCTGCAGATCTACACCTGGTGAGTCAGGGCCTGGCGTCGGGGCGGGGGTCGCTGGGGGCCCGCCTGCCGCGTTTTCAGTTCCTCCAGCGCTCGGGGCCTCTGGGCGCAACTCGCGGGAAGTCGGGGTCTCCGCTGTTGGAGAAATGGGTATTTGCTTATCTTGTGGCGCTTTTACGTCTGAGGTTGAAACTTTTGGGTTGTAAAGAATTGAGCCAAGGTTGCTGTCACTGCCGTGGCTGCTTGGTACGAAAGTGACACGTAGGTCGTTCAGTGCGGTAGCCGCCCCTAAACTTGGTCGAGTTTGTGGTGCTAGAATAACATGGGGAGGGGGAGCGGCGCTGTTGGGTGATATTTGTCGTCCTCGTAGAGCGTCTGCACAAAATACTAAGCCTTAGGTGTCGTAGCATGGAAAAAAACAGAACTGGGTGGTTTTTGTTGTGGTGCTTAATGGAGAAGCTTTTGATGTGTTTCCTGAAGACCTGCCCCTGAGCGTTTTACCCTCAAGCGTACCTTTCCTACCCCGCGTCTGACTAGGAGCATCACATACAGCAAGCTGCATGCAGCTCCTTGGTTGGACATTATCGTGGCTTTTTAGTAGCAGTAAAAGGTGTATAACTTTTAAAAATACATCTAGTGTGGTAAAATATATGTGATATTTGCCATTTTAATTGTTTAAGGGTACAATTTGATGGCATTAAATATATTCATATTTTGCAACCATTACCACTATTTACAAAACGTTTAAATTGCCCCCAGCAGAAATTCTGTACCCAGTAAGCAGTAACAATGGGAATTCCTCCCTTACCCCAGTTCCTGGTAGACACTCCTCTATGTCTATATGAATTTGCCTATTCTAAGTACTTCATATAAGTGCTCTCATATCGGATTTGTCCTGTTGTGTCTGGCTTATTTCACTTATGTTTGCAAGGTTCATCGTGGTTTAGTATATAACAAAAAGCCATTCTTTCTTAGGGTTGAATAATATTTCATTGGAAGCATGTGCTACATTTTGTCTGTTCACTTGTCTGTTGATGAACACTTCAGGGGTTATTTCCACCTTTTAGCGAAATTTATGTAGTATGATTCTAGTTCAGTATTGTTCCAGGATAAAAGATCAGGAAGGTTGATTTAACTTATAGGGAAGAACTGTTATCAACAGACTGATGAACACCTCTGTTCAGATGTTAAGTCTGTATTTCCTCCAACAAATTAAGAGTTCCTATTTGCCAGGTGCTTTGCTTAGACCCAGAGGGTATAAAGAGGGTACTGCCCTTCTCTAGAGTAAACACAATCTCAGCGAGAAAGCAGATGAAATAAACGCTAATTAAGACTTTAGGGTGGAGATGGCAGGGTGAGATTGTTCCACAGACTCTCTACTCTCAATCAAGAAAGAAATTACAAACATTTCCTATCCTAAACTGTCCTGTCCATAAACTGCAACCAAACTAGGAAAGACAACCTTATGTTATACCTCAAAATGGTGGCCAGAGACAGACAGGATGGTCGGTGAGGGGTAGCACAGAGCCCCGCTGCCACTGCCAGAAGCAGTAATGAGGGAAGATCGGGAGTTCTCAATTTGTAGAAGTAGACTGAGGGGCCAAAGTAGGAGGCCTTAAGACAAGTCAAGGAGAAAGGAGTGAGGTCCAGAGGAGCCCAGCAGAAGCTAGTTGAGTTTGCTGAAGTCCAAGGCGCTGTGTGGAGCTGTGGGAATACCCACACACCACAGGAGTGATGCATCCTGTGCTTGGGTGACCACTAGACAGGTTATTGGAAGAGAATTATGTAGATCACTGTAACAGGGTTCAATCAGAAAAACAGACCAATAGGAGATGTAAAGAGATTGATAGCAAAGAATTGGTTCACACAATTGTGGGGACTGCTTAGGTACCTAAGTCCCTAGTCTGTGGTGCATAACCTGTGGTGCAGGTTATGATGAAGAGTAGGCTGGAACTCTGCAGCATAAGCTGCTGAATTTCTTCAGGGAAGTCGTAGCTCTGCTCTGAAGGCCTTTTCAACTGGTTGCATGAGGCCCACTCATTGATTGAAAGGGTTTACTCAGATTATCTAGGATAATCTGCCTTAAAGTCAACTGATTATAGACTTTAATCCCATCTAAAGAACACCTTACACAACACCTGCCTTAGTGTTTAACTAGGGGCTGTAGCTTCTCAAAATTGACACATAAAACTGACCCTCACAGTCACCTAGCAAAGGCTTCAACCCCGAGAGAGCTCTTGCATTTGTCGCCTGTGTACTCACCTTTTAGACTGCTAATCAGAAAGCAACACTTGGCACTCCAACTGTTGGTCTGGGGATAGTCCTCAGCAGGTGGGAAGCTTGTGGAGGACCCACACTGTTAAGGACAAAAGGTGTGAAACGAATTCCCCACGTTCATTATGAGCAGGACGACAATATGTGGGAAATTCTGTTGGAAAGGAAGAAAGAGTCCTTTCTGGTACATAAGTATACACTGTACATACCAGGGAATAATTGACACAGAATAAACATCACTAGAATGTCAGGTTAAAAAAAAAAGTTGAGATGAGTTGGAAGCAACATACAGAGATTTGAATGAGAGGTTGGAATAAAGCTGTGATGGTGGAGATGGAGAAAAAAATAGATTTGATCTGTCTTTTGGCTGTGCCACGTGGCATGTGGGATCTTAGGTTCCTGACCAGGGACTGTCCCTGCACCTACAGCAGTGGAAGCGTGGAGTCTTAACCACTGGACCGCCAGGGAAGTCCAGTTTGATCTGTCTTTAGGAGCTAGAAACAACAAGATAGAGATGGGAAGAACTGAACAATGCTTAGGTTTGTGACCTGGGCATCTAAGTGGGTGATGGTAGTTTTGAGGGTAATACGAGAGGAAGGGCATGTTTTGCGGGGGACACTGTTGAGTTCTGTTACGGGCACACTGAGGAGGATTCAGCAGCAGTAGAGAACAGACGTTGATGTGGTCATCGTGGACGTTTTTGTTCTCACTGCACTTGGAGCCACGGTTCTACTTGAGGATGATGTGGTAGAGATGGTATAAATAGGGTGCAGAGTGAAAACGAGATGATGTCTTGGGTGTTTGACTCCCTGCTCGACGCTGTCCATTGGAGTTCTCATCTTTACAGGGGCCTTGTGTCCAGGGTCATTGTATAGCACTCTGCAGGCCGTGTTGCTTCAAGTTCCATGTCCTCCGTTTCATGTTCCCAGTTGTCAGGGAAGAAAACAATTCAGAAACTTAGACTGTTGCTTAAATACAAGGTGCTTATATTTTAAAAGGTTTTTCCAGATTGTGCCATATTAGCTCAAGGGACTATATTAAATTCTGAGTTCAAATAGAAGTTGGCAGGGCAAGAATATATATTGTGAAAGGAACCTATGCTTAGTCTTGAAAATTCCATAGGTTTCATTAGCTTTAGGAGTCCATCTATTGTAAAACTCATCACAACATTTAATTTAATTTTATTTTATTTTATTTATTTTTTTTTTTTTGCTGTACGCGGGCCTCTCACTGCTGTGGCCTCTCCCGTTGCGGAGCACAGGCTCCGGACACACAGGCCCCGCGGCCATGGCTCGCGGGCCCAGCCGCTCCGCGGCATGTGGGATCCTCCGGGATCGGGGCACGAACCCACGTCCCCTGCATCGGCAGGCGGACTCTCAACCACTGCGCCACCAGGGAGGCCCACAACATTTAATTTTAGAAAGGAGATGCTAAAATGTAGAAAAGTATGTCTTTGAAATAATGAAAAACAATTATTTTAAGAATTTGGATTAATTTGGACTAGTTATCCTTAAGTGGGCAAATCCCTAGGCCAGTGAGATGTTACATAGCAACAAAAGGTAGCATATATAATTCTGAAGTCCTTTTCAGCATATTACCAGTCTGACCTTAATTCATGAAAATTTCAAACCCTGAGGCTGGTAAGGGGAATATTTGGGGGCAAATAGTATTAGTAGGTGCTTTAAAATTAACTCAGTTGTAAGACCCTGACAGTTTCTAAGGTAAAGTTGCAATTGAGACACATGTAATTAACTCACTGTGTGCCAGTATCCTTGGTTACATCATTGCTGATTAATCAAATGTAATGTCTTTTTTTCTAAAAAAAAAATTCAGGATGGATGCAACCCTGAAAGAACTGACTAGTTTAGTAAAAGAAGTCTACCCAGAAGCCAGAAAGAAGGGCACACACTTCAATTTTGCAATTGTTTTTACAGATCTTAAAAGGCCTGGCTATCGGTAGGTAACTTTTCATTCTTAATTCCGATAATCTCTTTGATTTCAGTATGTTTTAACTGATAGGGATAATCCCTTCAACGAATCTCTTTAGTGGAGGGGGGAACTACAGATTTATACATCTTAATATCTGGTTTAGATTAATGTAGTACTTACATTTTAACTGTGCTGTAAGATAATGGAGCAAGTCTGGCCCCACGGTCACTTTGTAGCACACACTGGCATTGACCAGCCACCCTTTAACAGTTGGTCTCCTTCCCTGCAGAGTAAAGGAGATTGGCAGCACCATGTCGGGGAGAAAGGGGACTGACGACTCCATGACGCTGCAGTCGCAGAAGTTCCAAATCGGAGACTATCTGGACATAGCAATCACTCCTCCAAATCGGGCACCGCCTCCTTCAGGGCGCATGAGGCCATACTGAATTTTATTTACTATTTCTTGAATTTATTTTCCATTCAATTATGTAAAATAAACTTTTGCTTTTTCCTCCTCCCCTTACTGCCATTAAGCCTTTAAACTCTAAACAAATTGTAATGCATCTATTTAGGAGTTAGACTTGGCTTTGCTGTGGTATGAATATTAATAGAAAGTCCATGTTTCACGTTCTTCTGTAAAATATGAAAAGTGCTCTTAGCATTATATGTAAAACTGTATTGTTAAACATATGTTGCAGTCACTTTGAGTGTGAAAGTTAATGGGGCATGGGTTCAGGGTTTAATTTAGTATTGGGGGTTTATGCTAAGTAATGGAGTTGGTATGTTTAAGCCCAAATGGGGCAGAACAGGAAAGCCATGAGATTGTATTAAATAGAGCAGTTTGTCGCCCAGAAGGTTGTACGGAGTTGGGAAGAAGACCTTTGGGAAGGTGAGAGGGCAGCTGAGGCGTTTTGGAACAGTCTGAGCTGAGGCGAGTTGAAGAAGCTGTCTGTGTTTGAAGGGAGCAGCCTGCCTGAATCAAGGTGTGATGACATGTTAGAGAAAAGGAGAATGGGTGCCACAGTGAGGCCTTCTTATGTTTTAAAAATGGTGAGAATGGGGCATTCTGAGGGCAGGAAGTAGTACAGAGGAACAAGGGTTAGAACTTAGGATAAGGATGGAAAGGTTTACCTTGAAGATCTGAAAATGCAGGGAGGAATGAAAGAAGAATCTTAAGATCAAGGGAGAAGGTCAGGGATGAGGTCAAGTTAAGTAGGGGATGTTCACACGCCCTGTTCAGTGCTGGGGCTGACCCGTGTCTGATTTGAGAGGCAGTATGCACAGTGGTTATAACCAGCTGGGCTGAACATTTAAATCCTGGTTACACTAATAGCAACCTTGGACCAGTTACTTGAACCTGTTTTTTTGTTTGTTTAAAATTTGTAAAATGGAGGTAACAGCCCACAGGATTGTGAAGACTAATTAAATGTTTGCAAAGGGCTTAGAATAGTCCCTGACACATAAGAAACAAAGTGAACTACAGAGTTCGGTCAGGACGGGTGCCGCCTCCTCCACGGCACTGTTACAGTCTCAGCTTGAAGGTTATAAACAGTGTGCAGTATGTGATCAGGCCAATTACCTTTAGTCTACTGCAGTAGAAAAGTTTGAAAATGTGTATTCCAAAATTTGAAAAAATGTACTAGCAAAGTAACATGGCAGTCATTTGATCTTGTACATACAAAAGCAGCCTTTTTTTTTTTTTTGCGGTATGCGGGCCTCTCACTGTTGTGGCCCCCCCCGTTGCGGAGCACAGGCTCCGGATGCGCAGGCCCAGCGGCCATGGCTCACGGGCCCAGCCGCTCCGCGGCACATGGGATCCTCCCAGACCGGGGCACGAACCCGTATCCCCTGCATCGGCAGGCGGACTCTCAACCACTGCGCCACCAGGGAGGCCCCAAAAGCAGCCTTTTAAATCTAATGATTGTAGGATTGGGGTCCCTGGTGCAGTCAGCAGGTGACAGATGCCAGCCTGGAACCCCGATCTAGGGCCTCCTCTCCACTGACGTTTGCGCAAACCCTTGGATTCTTTATTCATTCACACTAGGTAGGCTTGAGCTCCTTCAGTCACACAGTTAACTTACACCTAATTGTTTGGGGAAGAGGAGCCATGATGACCTTCCTGTCTGTGGAGACGGTATGTACTCTGCAGGTCAAGAGGGCAGGAACTCATTAAAGGACTCTGAAAGCCAACTTCTCTTAATGGTGTGAACTCCTACAATGGGGGCTTCGCCTGTAATTCCAGGCGAGTTGAAAATAAAGCAGTTTATTTGCTTGGTTCCAACCTGGATTTTTTTTTTTTTTTTTTTTTTTGGTAAAATTGGTACATAACAATATATTAGCCTCAGGTGTACAGCATAATTCATTTTTTGTATGCACTACAAACTGATCACCACCACAAGTCTATAGTTACCATCTGTCACCATACAGTTGACCCCCTTTACCCTTTTGCCCACCCCTGCCCCCCTCACCATTGATAACCAACAATCTGTTCTCTGTATCTATGAGTTTGGTTTTGTCTTGTTGGTTGGTTGGTTTTGTGTTTTGGATTCTACATCTAAGTGAGGTCATGTGGTACTTGATATCTTTCTCTAATTTCACTCAGCATAATGCCCTCTAGATCCAAGTTGTTGCTAATGGCAAGATTTCCTTCTTTTTTACGGCTGAGTAATATTTCACTGCATGTATATACGTGTATGTATCTCACAACTTTCTTATCCATTCATCCACCCACGGACCCTTAAGGTTGTTTCCATACCATGGCTATTATAAATAATTCCTTAGTAAACATGGGGGTGCAGAGAGCTTTTCTCCACACCCTTGCCAACACTTATCTCGTCTTTTTGACCGGTGTCAGGTGATATTTTTGTGGTTTTGATTTGCATTTCCCTGATGATGAGTGATGTTGAGCACCTCTCCATGTGTCTGTCGGCCACCTCTACGTCCCAACGTGGAATTTTTCCTTTAAAGATTGCAATCTTCCACCAAAAGTACAGTTAAAGAACACCTAGTGAATTTATCATTGAATATAATGCTAAGAATGAAAAGACTTGTACTTGGTCCTCATTCACCTCTGGCTGTGACAGTACGGCTTTGAGCGAGCAGCCGAGCTGTGTCCCGGTCACCGTGACGGCACGTGCTCAGCCTTCAGTGTCCTGACTGCGTCACAGCCTCCTGAAGTGTCTTCCCTTCGGAGGTCGGTATCCTCGGTTTTCTCACAGCGTACAGGAGAGCTTGGCATTTTCAGCTACTTACCGGATCCTGGGTAGGGAGTCGATGTTAAGTTTATACTTAAATTTTCATTACCATCGTGGGCACTGGCTCGGGATGTTTCAGATATCAACTCTGTGTGTGCATGTAGGGGCAGCTGTGAAGGGGAAAGAAAGCTGTTAAACTGTTAGGCAAACTCTTGTTCCTCTTACATAGAGCAGAACTCAGCCTACCTGTTTCTATTCTACCACAAACTCCAAACTTAGCTGTTGTGAAATTGAGCAGCTTATAATTTGAGTGCTGAGCTGTGCTGAGGAGCTGGGGTGGTGCCTGACCTCATGTAACCTTCAGCACTGAGGTGCAGGCAGTGGCTACCATTTTCACTTCAGCGGAAGTGGAGGCCTGCTTTAAGTAACAGCTCGCAAGTGGGCTGGGAACCTCTAGGGAGACAATAGATGACTTGAAACATACGTTTCCAAAAATAGTGTTGTGTTGGCTTCCACTCGCTGCACTGGTACTGCTCTTGCGGTGAAGCTGTCCTCTGCATTAGACTTGTGCCAGGGGACCCTCATCCAGAGTATGTGGGCATGCTTCAGTCTTGGTACAAACCAAAACACCTGTCTTTTAAGGAAATGATACGGTCATGGTTTCCAGGTTGAGTATCAGAGCAGCCAGGTGAGGTCTGAGTGTTCTGGTGTGTATTGTATTGCTTAGATATAGGTTGTTCTTACAAATTGCTACAGTTTCTTGGAACCTGTAATGGAACAAGCTTGAAGGAAGCATATTTATTCTGTTAGGATTAATCATGAACTAGGTAACTCTTCTATGAAGACAGTCATTGATCTCTCCCCCCCACCCCCATAATCCCTAGGAGGAATAAGCTGAAACCTAAAAAGCAATTTTAAGAGTAAATGCTAAAATAATTTTAATAAGCAAAACCCATCAGCCTGGGAATGTCGTGAGGAGTTTACTGTGTAAAGGTGTTCTATTCACACGCCTACCTCAGCACATTGTTGAGAGGAGCCAAATGAAAGGGGGCTTAGAGGAGGGCCTGGTACAGAGGGAATGTTCAATAAACAGCTGTTTTAAAAACAAAGAAGAAAAAAGGCATTTGTAGCCCCCTCACTTCATGCCTTCAGCTGTCAGAATTTCCTGCTCCTACCCACGCTAGCGGGCCAGCCGGGCTGCAGCCGACTCCTCAGAAAGTGTCCAGGAGAGGATGAAATTAAGGCAGTTTAAACTACGAATGAGGTGAACCACCTGAGGCGTTTCCAAAATCTTCATACGTTACTGGAAACTGTCAGAATCTGTAGTGTTACTCCTTCCACACTTCCAGGGAATAAAATACGGGATGAATGCCGTGGGCCTGGGGGTGCAAACCTGACACACAGACCCTTCCTCGGAAAGCCTTAGTCTGGTAACAAAACATGTAAATGCCGATGATCCAAGGCGGTTAGGTGTCATGAGAAAGACGAGTTGCTGCTGACGATGGCATGTGACCTTGTTCAGCGCCGGCCCACAGGGTTTGGATTTAGGCTCCCAGTAGATAAAGGGTGTGGCGTGAACAAACGCATTGAAGCAGGAACGGCAGGAACACCGGAGCCCTCACCGGGAGTTTGGCCAGAGATGAGGATGAAGAGGACCATGAGATGCTTCTGCCACAGGTGACGAGCGGGGGTGTGGTGGAGGATGGGGGGAGGGAACACAGCCCAGAGGCGCTCAGCAAGATCGGGGCTGGGAAACTGGACGTGGAAAGAGAAGTCCATCATTAAAGCCTCAATTTCCTCATCTGAAAAGTCGAAATGCTAGCACCTATTTGCTAAGAGTTACTTTTTAAGAATTAAATGGGTTAATGAATGTACTTAGAACCATGCCTAGCATAGTAAGACCTCAGTAAGTGTTTGATGTTATCACTGACCAATAAATATTTTAAGTTGGCAGGTACCAGTGTAATAATGAACAAGGCAAGCAAATGAGGTCCTTGTCCACATTGACCTTATGGTCCAGTGGGGCAATGAACATTAAATAAACGTACACTCAAATATTCTGTTAGAGATTCTACCAAGTACTATAAAGGGTGAGAATAGGGTGCCGACTGGGAAAATCGGTAAAATCTTTGATAAAATGACATTTAATCTGAGACCTGAAGCAGATGAAGCAGGACTGTTAAGAGCTTTACGTAACGAGAAAACAAGGAGTTTATGAATCATTTACCTGAAAGACTGGGGTTAGAGCTGGCCTCCAAGCTCTCCCACGTCTCCTGCTGGAACTTCCTGGCAGCTCCGCCTCCGGCCTCCCCCTCCGTGGCTCTGGGCGCACATCTCTGCACATCCAGGAAAACGTGCTGCTCTTCCTAGTAGCTCCCCAAAGTCCCAGAATTGGCTCTCTTGGATATGACGTGGGTCACGTGCCCAGTACCAACTGGTCAGGGACTGTGACCCTGCTTGGTTGGTCTTGGAACTGAGCTGAGTTCAGGGAAAATCGGAGCGTTTTCCTTTAAGGGGGTAGGAGTGGTGGGCAGACAAAAACGTCAAGTATCTACTGCATAAGGATGTGAGGGATAGTCAGCTGAGCAGAGTGGGTGCGAGAAGCCATCTGGGCAGAGGCAGTGCGTGTGAAGCCCAGGGCAGGAAGGAAGGGAAGGAGAGGAAAGGCCGGCTGCCGGCTGGAGCCCAGGTTTTGAGACAAGAGGGAGGGGCAGCTGAGGGTCCAGTCACAGGGGGTGGTCCTGGAGGCCACGTTGGGACCCTGGATTCATCTTGAGAGCAGTGGGAAGACACTGAAGGGTAACTTTTGAAGTTTGATAAGCCGGAAGCATCCTAGTTCTAGGGAACAGAAACTAAGATCACAGGAGGAGAGTGGTAAGGGCCAGGGAAAGAGAAATTCTGGTCAAACTGAATTGAGGGGCCATCACAGGACAGGTGGAGACACCCAGCAGACCATCGGAAATGATTAATGGAACGTTCTTTATTTCCCATCTTCAAAAACCTGGTTTCACTCACACCCCCTGTGGCTGCAGCACCATTTCTTTTCTCCCTTCTTGAGCAAAACTCATGAAAAGCGCCGTCTCAGTCCGTGATCTTTGCTTCCTCACCTCCGACCTTTCCAGTCCACTCCAGACGTCCGTCCGGAGCACTCTGTCAAGATTAAGCAGTGCTGTCAGTAACAGCAATTTTGCCAAGTCCGGTGGTAATTCTGTCTTGTCTTGGATTCTCAGCAATATTGATAGAATCGATCACTCGGCTTGAAATATTTCCTTCCTACTTCACCAGCTGCTTCTTCATCTCCTTTGCTAGATTTTTCTGCCTCTTTCCATCTTCTGAAACGGAACTCCAGGACTCAGCCCTGCGTGCACTTTGAATATATTCCCTCCCTCAAGCGATCTGTCCACTCTGTGGACTTAGGTACACAAAGCCGTGGTAAATAGTGTATAAAAGGCTGATATAATTTGGGAGTCACCATCGTATACAAGGCTGACCAGAGCTTACCTGGAAAAATAAAACTAAATATCTTGAATTTTACATTGTACCAATATTTAGCAAAAATTATTACACAGTAGTTCCTAGAACAAAGAATAAATTTTTTTTGTTTTAGTGGCAATTTTCTGACAAAACAAAGATTCACAATGTGACAGGTCTTCACATTTGACTTTCAAGGCCCAACCATAAAAGAGGATAATCTTTGCTGCATCAACTTTACTTAGACCGGAAGGATCTTGGGCTCCATGGACAGGGCAGCCTGGAGCTCTCAGACAGCTCTAGAGGCACAGCAGACAGTCCAGAGATGAGCACCTGGCCAGGAGTCCTAGGACCCTCCAGAGTGAGGCTCAGGCTCTGTTGGGCTGCCGAGCTGGAAGGGGACCTGGAGAGGTTGCAGCCATGTGCTGGTAACAGGTGATTTGAAAGGATGAAACTGACAAGTAAAAACAAAACATCTGTCCTGACAGCAGGCACGTGTCTAATTCCAAATGTCCGAGACACCTACTTCAGTATAGTTACCTAGGCCTGTAAATTCCTCTCTCCCTAAATTAATTTAAGCTGTCATTTGTAAACAACAGTGCCTTAAAAGAGCATTGTTGAAATAAAAGGTGTAAAAGACTTGGGATAGTCATGAGAGGACACAGAAGGGCGGGCAGAGCTAGACCCAAGGAAGAAGCCCAGGTCCAGCAACAACTGTCTAGTAGCCCAAGAAGACTGAAAGTGGCCTTATCTGAGTAGCAAACAGTAACGTTTAAATTTCAAAAATTATTTATCCTGCTTCCTAGTATTACTTAAACCATACTCTTCCATTAGGCAGGGTAAATTTGAAATCAGTGAAATAGTAATGATCTTTCAAAACTGAGTAACTGAACTACATGTCAACAAGACTGAGGTTAGACTAAATCAAACTTAATAAAAAGCATTTTATGACATCAGTGTCCATGCTCATCTTTAATATGAGTTGGATTTTCAGAAGGGGAAAGATGTCGGGGAATGTGAAAAACAAAGAGCAGATTTGCTTTCATCTCATTCTGTTCAGTTTCTATAATGGAAGGATGGATCCACTACAATTTCTGTAGAAAGATACAAATAGAAAATATCAATTAGGTATAACCAGTAGCCTTCAACGAAACAAATGACACGACACCGAAGCCATCTATTTTTACACTCATAATATGGTTGGGAGTAGATTCCCAGTGACATTGTAAAACATGGTAGTGTGGGAGCCTGAGATGCAGGGATCATGAATTCTGGACCAAAAGAGAGATGGGCTGTTACCTAGCTGGTGGATGTCAATTACAAGTGTGTATTAACATTCCAGTGTTCTCCTCAGATAACAAACCTAGTCCCTTTAGGATGGGAACATACTCACTTTCACCAGTTTTCTCTGTTGCCAGCATCTCGGACGTGCTGTCCTTCACATCGAGGAAGGAACACTTTGCTGGATGGCACTTCTCTAACTGCTACCGGAGTAGCTAGGTTTGAGTTGTATTTTGATAAAATCTAAAAGAAAGCAAACTCCTTTCACCAAGTCATATGAACAACATAATATAAATTTCGAAGCTGTTATAAAACATTCAAGAAAAACCAAGGAAAATTTGAAGATCTGGGTTATTTAAAACAGTCAGAATATTTAGCAGCACAGACGTTCAATGGCCCAGAGATGGAGATATCAGAAGTTTAACTTGGGTGTAGCGGGGATTTCTAAAACTTCTAAATGTACTGCTGGGTTAACGGAAGCAAGCAGCAGTGCATCCCTGAGAGCAAATCAGGCCTTTGCAAAGACGTTAGGGAAATCTGTATAGGAAAGAGGTGAAATAAATGCTCAAAAGAAAGATCATCAGCTATAAAGATAATAAAAACAAGAATCTGAAATATCAACTATGATTTTTTTGTGTGTGTGATACGCAGGCCTCTCACTGTTGTGGCCTCTCCCATTGCGGAGCACAGGCTCCAGACGCGAAGGCTCAGCGGCCATGGCTCACGGGCCTAGCTGCTCCGTGTCATGTGGGATCTTCCCGGACTGGGGCACGAACCCGTGTCCCCTGCATCGGCAGGCGGACTCTCAACCACTGCGCCACCAGGGAAGCCCTTCAACTATGATTTTTTCACAAAGAGGTAATACATTAAATGCAAGGTTTCCCTCCTTTAACACAGAAATGAAGAGAGAAGGATCACTATGGCAAACTGGAAACTGTATATAATGCCTATAGACAGAAGATGCTCCTTTCTCCCTCAGTTTATTATAGGGCCAAGAATGCAGAAAAGACAGAGAAAGAAGGATAGCAAATACTTTACTGATATCTTAGTATGAGTCCCTTCCAATGGCTTTTGGGTATTTCCCCAAGTAGCTTTATCCTTCTCCATAAGCTAGGAAGGTCTCTAGAATGGTTATTAAGAATTCCATTTGCTTAAGCAATAACTCCCCAACACCGTAACTTTTATCAAGAGGGGATGCTCAAAGAATCAGGCTGGTGGTTATTTAGTA
This sequence comes from Mesoplodon densirostris, assembly GCF_025265405.1. Lineage (NCBI taxonomy): Eukaryota > Metazoa > Chordata > Mammalia > Artiodactyla > Ziphiidae > Mesoplodon > Mesoplodon densirostris. The sequence continues at coordinate 1,237,247 of NC_082677.1, forward strand.
GAGTCAGTAGTTGCTATAAACCAGTAACAGACTACTGGTAAATTATGTTGTACTAAAGAATCAAATATTCTGTGGGAATTCCCTGGCGTTCCACTGGTTAGGACTCGGCGCTTTCAATGCTGGGGCCTTGGTTCAATCCCTTGTCAGGGAACTAAGATCCCACCAACCTCACGGTGGCCAAAAAAAAAAAAAAACCCCAAAAGAATCAGATATTCTAATATATTTAAACAAATGTTTCTCAAACTGAGGCCCAAGACATCTCAAGTTCAAGAAACAGTGATACAATTTATTCATGATACTCCAACTCTGGAAAACTGGAGGGTAAATGACATTTCTGACTTTGCTAGAAACACCAATGGAAACAATGGTCACCATGGTGATCACATTTGAACAATGATTAGAAAATATTATAAGAATACATTTCAGAACATGAAGTTAAAGAGAAAATGCCTCATGAGGGAACAAAGGCATGATGACATCACTAGCTTGTGCTCAGCTCTGAAGAGCCTTAGCCAGGTGGTCTTAGACAGGCTTAACAGCCCAGAATTTAGATTTAGATCCAAACGAGCACATTAGCCCAATGATAAATAACACAGTTAAATATCATTTTCAGGTATTTTCACAGAAAACAAACAAACAATAGCCTAGAAAAATAACCTGGCGAATATCTTCTGGAATTGTAGTTACTTCTGGAGGTGTAGGTGTTCTGAGCAGATTCTCATAAGAAGAAATCGTAGGAGAAGAGGGATCCGCAAAATTCTCAAAGCACTCGTCTGAATTTAAAACTAATGATGTACTGTCTTTCATTTCCAAGTCATTTGATGAACTATTTGTTTTTGATAATGGATAATTTGTGGATACCTATAGAATAAAAAGAAATAATTAAATTATGGTGGTATAAAGTAATATAGTAAATAAAAATTGTTAGTCAATTGTTAGTTCTGTTGTGATCTCTAAGTAGGCCCCAAAATGACCCCCTCTTCCCTGACCGAGAACTAAATAAAATCAAGGACACAAAGAAATGGCATGTGGAGGAAAAAGTACCATCGTCATTATTGACGGCTGAGCAAGAGCTTCATGTGAAATCTAAATAGGCCTGTTGGCTGAACCCCAGATTTAGACGGATTCACCACCCAGACTCAGGCAACACTATCCTGGGCCAGGTAAGAGTCGTAGGAGGATGAGCTATGCCCTCACTGCTGCCAGGGAGAAAGCCCATTCATGCCAACCCGCCCCGTCTCCCTAGGGCAGAGTCAGCAATGAGGCCAGGAACATAAGCAGTGGATTACCACAAGTCGCATGGTGCTATTTAAATTTAATGATACATTAATAAAATTAAAAAAACTGAAAATTAGCACCTCGGATGCACTAGCCACATTTTACCTGCTCAGCAGCTAGCTACCACACTGGAGAGCACAGATTACAGAACATTTCCATCACTGCTGGAAGATCCACTGGACGGCCCAATCTACCATATTGGTTGTCTTAAGTGTTCATACCAACTTTAAACAGGGATGAGGTTCTGATTACACTGTAAATTTGTTCAATGGGAAAAATTTGGAAAAAAAGGCATAAAAATCACCCATAGATAACCACTTTCTGGTGTGTTTCTATCCATTCTTATTCCTTAAAATAAAATACATGTGTATGTGTGTCTATACATACACATACATATCGTTTTTCATATCGTTAAATATTTCTTGAAGACATTTTTTCTACATGTTCTATCTGTTTTCAAAACATCCTAGTCACATGACACTGGCTCTTACCGCTTTACCGTAATACATTTTGCTTTCCGTTTATCATTTGACATTTAGTTTGTTCCCATATTCTGCTCTTATAAATAATGCTATTCTTCCCTCTATACCTTCATGGTTATAAATCCTTGTCCCAATGTGCCTTAGAATAAATTCTGGTTAAACGGTATGGAAAAATTTTAAAGCTCTTGGTATTTGCTGCCCGAATGACCCTCCGGAAACACTGTAAATATACTCCTAAAGGATACAACAGTCTACGTTTTTTTTTTTTTCTTTGCGGTACGCGGGCCTCTCACTGCTGTGGCCTCTCCCGTTGCGGAGCACAGGCTCCGGACGTACAACCTCAGCGGCCATGGCTCACGGGCCCAGCCGCTCCACGGCATGTGGGATCCTCCCGGACCGGGGCACGAACCCGTGTCCCCTGCATCGGCAGGCGGACTCTCAACCACTGCGCCACCAGGGAAGCCCCAGTCTACGTTTTTTAAACAGACTGTTTGAGTCTGGAAATAGTGTATCGGATTCACTAGGGAAAAGATTAGCACTTTCAATTTTATGGAAGTTTACCAAAGCTGTGCTGTTCTTTGTAGAAGGGATTTTCAAACCAGGAGTGCAGAATGTAGGTGCCACGGGAGAATGTGTATGCTCGGCATCTAGAAGACACATACAATGGCATGAAATACATATTTGAAAATAAGTTTGAAATAAAGATTTTAACTTTTATATTATAATCTTTGTCAGTTTAATTTGTGCACTTTATTTTTAATAACTTAAGAAATTATAACTCTTGTGTACTTGACTGGACACGAAAAAAAACCTGTCATATTCACAATCTAATTATCATTAGCCCTAATAAAAGTTCAGCAGGGTTGCAAGTTGCAAATACAATACACAAAAATGAAGTTCTAGTATAAGATCAACAAACAATAAAAAATATATTTGAAAAAGAATATTTTTCACAATAGCAACAAAAAAGATAAGATACCTACATATAAATCTGTTAAAAGCTGTGTAAGACCTTTATGGGAAAACCAAATTCCTGAAGAAAAAAAAGGAGGAGGAAGAGGGCAAGGAAGGCCACTTGCCCTCCAAGATATAAGGACTTCCTCTAAAGCTGTAGTAACTAAAAGCAGTGTAACACTAGCCAAGGATGGAAGAACTGGCTATTGGAACAGAAGAGAGAACCCAGAAACAAGAACATGTGTATATGGACATTTGCTATCTGTAACAAAGTATGCAAGCACCCTAAAAATACCAAAGAGAAAAAGTAAACATGTTAGCAAAATGATCAAACTGGCAAAAGTTTATTAAGTCTAATCATCAAGTGCTGAAAAAGATGGAGAAACAGGAACTCAAACACTGTTGGTGAGAATAAACCACAATAGCCACTCTACAGTGGCAATTTAGCATTTTCTAGAATAAGTAAAGATGTGCATCCCCTTTGATTTAGAAATTCTACTCCAAGATGTGAGAGACATGTGTCCAAAGGACAATTTAACTAGAGCACTGCCTGTAATAGTAAACAAAAAAAACAAACAAAAAAACCAATTTAACTATCCCTTAAGAAACAAATGAATAGGGACTTCCCTGGTGGCAGAGTGGTTAAGAATCTGCCTGCCAATGCAGGGGACACAGGTTCAAGCCCTGGTCTGGGAAGATCCCACATGCCACAGAGCAACTAAGCCCATGTGCCAGAACTACTAAGCCTGTGCTCTAGAGCCCGTGAGCCACAACTACTGAGCCTGCATGCCACAACTATTTAAGCCCACGTGCCTAGAGCCTGTGCTCCACAACAAGAGAAGCCACCGCAATGAGAAGCCCGCACACCACAACGAAGAGTAGCCCCCGCTCGCTGCAACTAGAGGAAGCCCACACACAGCAATGAAGACCCAATGCAGCCAAAAATAAATCAATAAAATTATAAAAACAAAAAAACAACACAAAACAGAAAACCAAGGAGGCTGAAGAATAACATTCTAAAATATATCTTACAGGAATCTGAGGAAAAAAATCGAGGAATTAGGAGAGAAGTAATATTATTAAAGAGGTAATATCAGAGAATTTTCCAGAATTAAGGACATGAGTCCTTAGCTTGAAAAATCATGGCTTCACAGGCGAATTGTATCAAACATTTAGAGAAGAGCTAACACCTAGCCTTCTCAAACTCTTCCAAAATATAGCAGAGGGAGGAACACTCCCAAACTCATTCTACGAGGCCACCTTCACCCTGATACAAAAACCAGACAAAGATGTCACAAAGAAAGAAAACTACAGGCCAATATCACTAATGAACATAGATGCAAAAATCCTCAACAAAATACTAGCAAATAGAATCCAACAGCACATTAAAAGGATCATACACCATGATCAAGTGGGGTTTATCCCAGGAATGCAAGGATTCTTCAATATATGCAAATCAATCAATGTGATACACCATATTAACAAATTGAAGGAGAAAAACCATATGATCATCTCAATAGATGCAGAGAAAGCTTTCGACAAAATTCAACACCCATTTATGATAGAAACCCTCCAAAAAGTAGGCATAGAGGGAACTTACCTCAACATAATAAAAGCCATATATGACAAACCCACAGCCAACATCGTCGCCAATGGTGAAAAACTGAAACCATTTCTACTAAGATCAGGAACAAGACAAGGTTGCCCACTCTCACCACTATTATTCAACATAGTTTTGGAAGTTTTAGCCACAGCAATTAGAGAAGAAAAACAAACAGAAGGAATCCAAATTGGAAAAGAAAAAGTAAACCTGTCACTGTTTGCAGATGACGTGATACTATACGTAGAGAATCCTGAAGATGCTACCAGAAAACTACTAGAGCTAATCAATGAGTTTGGTAAAGTAGGATACAAAATTAATGCACAGAAATCTCTCGCATTCTTACACACTAATGATGAAAAATCTGAAAGTGAAATTAAGAAAACACAACCGGGCTTCCCTGGTGGCGCAGTGGTTGAGAGTCTGCCTGCCAATGCAGGGGACACGGGTTCGTGCCCCAGTCCGGGAAGATCCCACATGCCGCAGAGTGGCTGGGCCTGTGAGCCATGGCCACTGAGCCTGCGTGTCTGGAGCCTGTGCTCCGCAACGGGAGAGTCCACAACAGTGAGAGGCCCGCGTACTGCAAAAAAAAAAAAAAAAAAAAAAAGAAAACACTCCCATTTACCACTGCAACAAAAAGAAGAAAATACCTAGGAATAAACCTACCTAAGGAGACAAAAGACCTGTATGCAGAAAATTATAAGACACTGATGAAAGAAATTGAAGATGATACAGATAGACGGAGAGATATACCATGTTCTTGGATTGCAAGAATCAACATTGTGAAAATGACTCTACTACCCAAAGCAATCTACAGATTCAATGCAATCCCTATCAAACTACCACTGGCATTTTTCACAGAACTAGAACAAAAAATTTCACAATTTGTATGGAAACACAAAAGACCCCAAATAGCCAAAGCAATCTTGAGAAAGAAAAACGGAGCTGGACGAATCAGGCTCCCTGACTTCAGACTATACTACAAAGCTACAGTAATCAAGAGAGTATGGTACTGGCACAAAACAGAAATATAGATCAATGGAACAGGATACAAAGCCCAGAGATAAACCCACGCACATGTGGTCACCTTATTTTTGATAAAGGAGGCAGGAATATACAATGGAGAAAAGACAGTCTCTTCAATAAGTGGTGCTGGGAAAACTGGACAGCTACATGTAAAAGAATGAAATTAGAACACTCCCTAACACCATACACAAAAATAAACTCAAAATGGATTGAAGACCTAAATGTAGGCCAGACACAATCAAACTTTTAGAGGAAAACATAGGCAGAATACTCTATGACATAAATCACAGCAAGATCCTTTTTGACCCACCTCCTAGAGAAATGGAAATAAAGACAAAAATAGACAAATGGGACCTAACGAAACTTAAAAGCTTTTGTACAGCAAAGGAAACCATAAACAAGGCGAAAAGACAACCCTTAGAATGGGAGAAAATATTTGCAAATGAAGCAACTGACAAAGGATTAATCTCCAAAATTTACAAGCAGCTCATGCAGCTCAATATCAAAAAAACAACCCAATCCAAAAATGGGCAGAAGACCTAAACAAACATTTCTCCAAAGAAGATATACAGATTGCCAACAAACACATGAAAGAATACTCAACATCATTAATCATTAGAGAAATGCAAATCAAAACTACAATGAGATATCATCTCAAACCAGTCAGAATGGCCATCATCAAAAAATCTACAAACAGTAAATGCTGGAAAGCGTGCGGAGAGGCGGGAACCCTCTTGCACTGTTGGTGGGAATGTAAATTGATAAAGCCACTATGGAGCACAGTATGGAGGTTCCTTAAAAAACTAAAAATAGAACTACCAGACAACCCAGTAGTCTTACTACTGGGCATATATATACCCTGAGAAAACCATAATTCAAAAAGAGTCGTGTACCACAATGTTCACTGAAGCTCTGTTTACAACAGCCAGGACACGGAAGAAACCTAAGTGTCCACTGACAGATGAATGGATAAAGAAGATGTGGCACATATATACTATGGAATATTACTCAGCCATAAAAAGAAACGAAATTGAGTTATTTGTAGTGAGGTGGATCGACCTAGAGTCTGTCATACAGAGTAAAGTAAGTCAGAAAGAGAAAAACAAATACCGTATGCTAACACATATATATGGAATCTAAAAAAAAAAAAAAGTCATGAAGAATCTAGGGGCAGGATGGGAATAAAGACGCAGACCTAGTAGAGAATGGACTTGAGGACACGGGGAGTGGGAAGGGTAAGCTGGGACGAAGTGCGAGAGTGGCATGTACATATATACACTACCAAATGTAAAATAGATAGCTAGTGGGAAGCAGCCGCATAGCACAAGGAGATCAGCTCGGTGTTTTGTGACCACCTAGAGGGGTGGGATAGGGAGGGTGGGAGTGAGGGAGACACAAGAGGGAAGAGATATGGGGATATGTGTGTATGTATAGCTGATTCACTTGTTATAAAGCAGAAACTAACACACCATTGTAAAGCAAGTATACTCCAATAAAGATGTTAAAAAAAAAAGAAAAATCATACTAAATTCTAAACATAATACATAAAAATCTTATAGACTACCAGGGAAAAAAGACAGATTTTCCACAAAAGAAAGCTAATCAGACCAATAGCACTCTGCTCACCAGCAGCTCACCAGGTCACAATGGAATACTTTCTTTAAAACGTTCAAGAAAAATAAGCTGTCAATCTAGTCGTCTATATCCAACTAAATTATCATTCAAGAATGAGCAACGACATTGTAAATCAACTATACTTCAATAAAAATTTTAAAATAATAACATAAATGATAGCACAGGGGGGGAAAAAAAAAGAATGAGTGACACAAAAAAAGGGAAATCTAAACCCAGAAGGAATGAGTGGGATAAAAGAAGCAATGGTAAACAAATTACTAAATTTTAGTAAGTAGAGACTATAAAAGCTGTAATAATCACAATTTCGTGCCATAAAAATAGGGTCAAACTAAATACAGTAGAAACTCTATTAACAAGCCTCCACTTAACCAAATTACTAATGGGTAAATGACAAAGGAGAATATCTTTAGGCCTTCTGAAATGGGATGGATTTTCTAAAGAACAGCTTACCAACTAATATCCTTTAATATACCATCAGCAGTATATTTCATGGAAGGAACAGAATGCTTACGTTTCAAACCTGTTTATGCTAGCAATATTTGTTAATTTAATAACAAGTCAGTGCAAATAGCACAAAAAAAGAATTTTTCTGAAAACATGTCCAAAACTTTGGAAAGACCTGATAGACAAGTTACTTTAAAAAATTTTCCAATAAATTTGGTATAGACCAGATGATTATAAATAATTATTCAGAGAAATCATAAAACTCTAGGATTTTTCATTTTATATTATGTGAAAACCAGAGTTTTCATGTTTGCTGGGACAAATATGAAAACACTACATGAATATGATTTTAAGTTTTTGTACTATTAAAAAAACCCAAAATTTGAAACGGTAGCTGATGTATTCTGGGAGTGGTTTACATAAGGAAGATAATGTAGAAATCTAATCAATAGGCTGAAGCTAAACTAAAACAAAAAAAGGTATTATTGGCTCTACATCAAAAGATTGGTGAATGGGGCTTCCCTGGTGGTGCAGTGGTTGAGAGTCCACCTGCTGATGCAGGGGACGCGGGTTCGTGCCCCGGTCTGGGAAGATCCCACAAGCTGTGGAGCGGCTGGGCCCGTGAGCCATGGCCGCTGAGCCTGCACGTCCGGAGCCTGTGCTTCGCAATGGGAGAGGCCACAGCAGTGAGAGGCCCGCGTACCGCAAAAAAAAAAAAGATTGGTGAATGAATATATATTTATATGTTTTAAGTTAAAATGTTAAAAACAAACAAACAAGCTGAAAAATACTGAATACAATCAGGAAGAGTATGAAAAGCATTCCAGAAAATTATATTTCTCTTGTATGAAATCATGCTGAACCTGAATGCAATGGCACTTCCTATAATTCAGTATTATGAACTGAAAAGATGCAGAAGGCTGTTAGAATGTCTAAGGTGATAGAAACTTTTTTTTGTACAAAGATAGTCTGAAAAGAGTACAGCTGAGAAGTAACTTGATTTTCACACTTACCATTTTTTTCCAATGGCTGGGTTATGGGGCCAGGAGTGGCAAAGATATTATTGTTGGTCACTGGTTCTGTTTCTATGGCCCCCTTACTGGCGTGATTCATAAGGAAATAATAAGGTAAAAAAAAAAGTGAATATTTAACCTCTGGAAAAAAATTTAATCTTACTATATACCATCAAGTCTGGACAAATATTCAGTTATGTTTTATGGAACAGTAGTCCCACGGAACAAATTGTTTTTTTGTTTTTAAATGTATATCCATGCCTCAAACAAAGGTTAAGAACCATTTTGTATTGACAGTTTTGACTTAGAAGTGGGTTCAAAGTTTTTAATGTAGGGACATCCCTGGTGGTCCAGTGGTTGGGACTCTGCACTTCCTCTACAGAGGGGCACAGGTTCAGTCCCTGGTCAGAGAACTAGGATCCAACATGCCGTGTGGCCAGAAAAACCCAAAAAAACCTCTGATTTAAAGGAAAGCTATGAGTTCAACTCATTAGTTCAAACATAGGAATTGTATAGCTCATGGCTTCAAAAATCATAAAGTGGAATTTTATACCAGTATACAGATAGAGATTAAGAACATTTTTTTAGACTAAGAAGACTGATCCTGCTATCTTAAGGTAGTTCTAGCCAATTACCCAGATGTCTGAAATACAGTTATAAATAAGAATATCACTGAATACTAGAAGATGGTTCAATTAACCAACTGTCCTAGTATAATTTACTGATAATCTTTACTTCAAAAACACCTTCAGTATATATTAAGTTATTATGTAAATTAGAGGCTGTCTCTGGGCTATTCTGTTCCTGCAATAGATCCATTCTGTCACAATTTTATACTGCTTTACTTGCTGTAGCTTTATATATTTTAATAACCAGTAGGTTAAGTCCCCTCATTACTGTTATTTTTCATTATTTTCTTAGTTATCCTTACTTTTTATTCTTCCAAATAATTTTAGAAAAATTCTGTCAAATATCCCTCACTTTCTACCTTAAAAAAATCCCAAGGAGGTTTTATTGTAATTGTATGATATCCATAAATTAAGTTGATATGATTGAACATCTTAATAATATTCAGTCATTCTATTCAGGAATATGGTCTATTTTTTCATCCTAATTTTCCCTTTATATAACTCAGAAATATTTAATGGTTTTATTCATATAGGTCTTTCACATACAATTGGCATGAGTATTTTACCTTTCTGTTTCATATCTGAATGATTTCCCCCCCTGTATTTACCAATTAGTTATTAATAAAATATAGGAAAGCATATTACTTTAAATAGTTATAACTATATAAAATATATCTTATCAATATATCAGCTTCTTTCTTGAACTTTTATTATTTCTATAAATTTTAGATGTGACTTTCTCGAGTTGCCCAGGCACAAAACATGGCCTAGAAATACATCAGAGTAATACTTATTTCTGTTTCCTATCTCATTACATTGGCCAGAACATCAAGAATGACATTAAAAAAAAATGTTTAATGGTGGTAACAGATAGCTTCACTATTAAGTTAGATATTCATATTATTATGTTAATGAAGTATCTTTCCACTTAGAATTTGACCAGTTTAAATGAAGAACAGGTGTCAAATTTCATAAAATTCCTTACTGAGGAATAATAATAGGATAATCTATTGAGACTATCCTAGTTTTTAATTAATTTTATTTTTGGCTGCGTTGAGTCTTTGTTGCTGCGCACGGGCCTTTCCAGTTGCGGCGAGCAGGGGCTACTCTTCGTTGTGGTGCATGTGCTTTTCATTGTGGTGGCTTCTCTTGTTGCAGAGCACGGGCTCTAGGTGCACAGGCTTCAGTAGTTGTGGCTCACGGGCTCAGTAGTGGTGGTGCATGCAAGAGCTTAGTTGCTCCACGGCATGTGGGATCTTCCCGGACCAGGGCTCGAATGCGTGTCCCCTGCACTGGCAGGTGGTTTCTTAACCACTGCACCACCAGGTTAAGTCCTCTACTTTTTTTTCTTGTTGAATCATAGAAATGGTGTATTTTATGAGTTCCCAAATATTAAACTATCTTTGCATTCCTGGGATAAGCTTAACGTGGAAGTTATGCATTATAGTTTTACTCTTCTGTAGAACACAATTTATGAGTTTTTTTTTTTTTTTTTTTTTTTTGCAGTACATGGGCCTCTCACCGTTGTGGCCTCTCCCGTTGCGGAGCACAGGCTCCGGACGCGCAGGCTCAGTGGCCATGGCTCACGGGCCCAGCCGCTCTGCGGCATGTGGGATCTTCCCAGACCGGGGCATGAACCCGCGTCCCCTGCATCGGCAGGCGGACTCTCAACCACTGCGCCACCAGGGAAGCCCTAATTTATGAGTATTTTAATTGGGATTTTAACATGTATAGTATTATACCCTATAGTATTTCTAATAGCTTGAAAAGTAAAAAATATAGCCCATAGTTCCTAATTTTGCCATTTGCATTAATGTTTAAATAAAAACCAATTCTTCAACATATCAGTTTTACCCTTCTGAAAATATTTTGTAATGACATTTTATCTTTAGTGTTTACTCCCTTCAGTTTTCCCCACAATTGTGGGGTTTTTTTCTGACACTTTGAGTTGAATGTTTATTTTCCTTCTTTAATAACTACAGTTCTTAAAGGTATGGATTTATATGTGGTACTGTGATGTGCAGTATTTTCATTTTCATTGTAACTAATTAATTACCACTTCCATACTAATCACTCCCCATCTCTTTAGTCTAGCATGGAATTCATCACTGCGCTTCAAATTCATATTAAAATACCTAAGCTTCAGAGCACCTCAAAACCAACATGTAAGGAAACTCATCAGCTTTACTGCAACCCAAGCTGCAGGTATTCCTATTTTAGTTCCCTAGCATCACTTCAGGCAACAAAACAGAAATCTGTGATTTACCCAAGATCCTCTTCTGTTCCCAAGTCTCCATACCAAATCAGTCATACGTTTTTTTGTTTTTTCTTTTTTGCGGTACACGGGCCTCTCACCGTTGTGGCCTCTCCCGTTGCGGAGCACAGGCTCCGGACGCACAGGCTCAGTGGCCATGGCTCACGGGCCCAGCCGCTCTGTGGCATGTGAGATCTTCCTGGACCGGGGCACGAACTCGTGTCCCTTGCATCGGCAGGTGGACTCTCAAACACTGAGCCACCAGGGAAGCCCGCCCGGGTCATAAGTTTTTAATAATTTTACTTTTATTTTCTCCCTTCTTCTCTATCCTACCATATACCATCTGTTTTCAGGCTCTTACCATTCCTTCTATATCTTATAACCTGAGGAAACTAATAGCTCACACTTCACTGATGGAATTGGTGATTCAGAGAAGTTTGAAGTATGAAGTATCTGAAAATCTCTGAAGGAAAGATATTGTCTGAAACATATTTCTTCTAGGGAAAAAAATCAATAAATACAAAAGATTTAGAAAGTTAGATAAAATGCTCCTTTTAAGAAAGCTGCTTACCTGTTATTCTTCACATTTTTAAGTCCCATTGTATAATCTTCATTTAAACACACAGTATATTCAGAGATACCAAAGTGTTCTAATTTAGGAGTCACACACTCAAAATCATCCATCTTTAGTGCACATCTGGGAGTTTTTACTAGTGGCCGTTTGGAAAACGGAGTTAAAATTTTTGGCTCTTCCTTCTTGTTGTTTACTGCCTGGGGAGGGTTTGGCAGCACTTGGGATATGATGTACCGCTCAAGTCCAAAATCGGAAAGTTGTGGACTACGTGGAGGCTTCTCAGAAACAGAACTGCTTGGAGGAGCAGAATCTGACAAATCACCCTTCTCATCAGGCTTCTCAGGATTTTCCTGTTTATTGGACTCTGGTTTAGAGTCAATGACTTCTTGCTCATCCACTGGGAGGAAAAATCAAGGTCATATTCTGGTCAAACATCAGACTAGAAAATGTCATATACTAAAACCACATAAAACAGCTCCATTTGAAATGTCCCAAATCAGCAAAGGTCCTGACTCTCTCCTTATTTTCTAAGGTTTTATTTCAATTGTCCCCTTAAATTTCTGACATGTACCGCCTTGTCCACCCATATCTCATCTAGGGGATACATTAGAGAAGGGGAGTAAACTAAAATGTTAAAAGATGAAAAAACAATACTCACAAATAAAAGTGTAATTTCCTTACTTTCTCAGTTAATGTGATTTACCAGTCTTTCTTAACATATTATGAAACTATCTTATCATGTAATGACATTTAATTACAGTGTGGAGTTAACTACAATCTAGATTTAACACAAAGTAAAATAATATTATTTTAGATTTCTCAATTACAGATGGCCTAAGGTAAAAAGGAAAGACTGTTACACAAATATAAATTTTTAACCTAAGTCAGTCTGGAACACCTGTATCAAAAACCTAGTTGAGAGAAATCAGAGGAGAAATTAGTGAGACAAGTAGTTTATCAATCTTTAATAGGTTATATCTGACTCCAGACCCCCATATGCTGAACCACTACGCTGTACATTTCAGACTAAATAACTTTACTAACAACTATACTTCTTCCCACAGTCCTCTGCCATTTCCTGGGTACACCACTGGTTAATAAGTTTGGTGTGGAACTTAGGTTGGATCCAGGATAGCACTTACAATGCCAAGAAAGAGTTCAAGAAGGAGAAATACGTTTTTGGTGTGAGAGACAACAGAAAGTGAAAGAGGATACGTAGAAAGAAGGTAAGTGGATTTGGTCAGGATTTGGGCAGAGATTAATTTAACAAATGATAGGGCTTCGGTGAGACAGTGAGACAGCAAGGTATAAAGGTATAAAGTAGAGAATGGAATGGTGGAAGAAAATACAGAATGACAAATATAAAATGTGTATTAAAGAAATGTAGTATGAAGTAGAGAAGGAAAATTAACCAGTAATTGGAAAGGGCTGATGGAAAGAAGAGACAGGAGAGGGTGAGATGAAGGAAGAGAAACTAAAATGTATTTAGAATCCGCAATGGGATAGGCATTTTTTTTTTTTTTTTTTTTTTTTTTGCAGTACGCGGGCCTCTCACTGTTGTGGCTTCTCCCGTTGCGGAGCACAGGCTCCGGACGCGCAGGCTCTGGACGCGCAGGCTCAGCGGCCATGGCTCACGGGCCTAGCCGCTCAGCGGCATGTGGGATCCTCCCAGACCGGGGCACGAACCCGTGTCCCCTGCATCGGCAGGCGGACTGTCAACCACTGCGCCACCAGGGAAGCCCAGGATAAGCACTTTTATATTTAATTTTTACTCCATTTAATTTTCATATTAACTGCTCCAAGCACAAAAAAATCTTTGAATATTTTTTCCTCATTTAAAAAATAAAGGTACTTAACAACATTCTGGAGAACATTCAGCTGATAGAATTTAAAGAGCCAAGATCTGAACCCACATCTTTTGATTCTAAATGCTGCCATATGTTTAAGCATTCGGAGGCAGTTAATAAAGAGATTTGTTTTAGATGATTCTGAACAGATAACATTTGGTTGCTAAATGAAATATTAATTGTAACAAACACACATATTTATTGAAAGAAATGGGAAATAAAATTTTCGAAAATTTCCTGTTTGTTGCATCCTTTTTAAGAAAATACCGGGAAGGGACTTCCCTGGTTGGTCCAGTGGCTAAGACTCTGTGCTCCCAGTGCAGGGGGCCCGGGTTTGATCCCGGGTCAGGAAGCTAGATCCCACACGCTGCAACTAAGACCAACGCAGCCAAATAAATAAATAAATAAATAAATATTAAAAAGAAAATACTTATACTTTTTTATTTTTTAGGAGTCATTACAGATTGAAGGAAGTGAAGGATTGAAGGAGGTACACACTTTTTCTATGAAGATATTACTTTCCTTGTTTTGATTGGCAACCGAAATGAACTAGGATAGGATATTGTTTTTTTGTGCATGATAAGCCACGACATGTTAAACGTGAAGGATGCACCATTAAAAAAAAAAGTTATGGGCTTCCCTGGTGGCGCAGTGGTTGAGAGTCCGCCTGCCGATGCAGGGGACACGGGTTCGTGCCCCGATCCCGGAAGATCCCACATGCCGCGGAGCGGCTGGGCCCGCGAGCCATGGCCGCGGAGCCTGTGTGTCCGGAGCCTGTGCTCCGCAACGGGAGAGGCCACAGCAGTGAGAGGCCCGCGTACAGCAAAAAAAAAAAAAAAAAGTTATAAACTTTGATTTTGTGGCTTTTGGCCCTTGGAAGAGCTGCTGATTCAGAGCTGTTCTGGCACTGTGCTTTCTGTTAATTTTGAGAAATGTTATAAGAACTACCAAAAAACCTATTGTTGAATTTATTACAAGGCTGTCACTGATGAGTTTAATAAAATAAAGTTATCACCATTATTACTACCTCTTAGGAAGGTATTAGCACCTCTAGTTCACTAGTGAGGAAAAGCAATTTAGAGAAATTATCCAAGGTCACACACGTAGTAACTGGTGGAACCAGTTTCTGAGTAACCAAAGTCAACCTGTCCACACCAAAGTCAACTGAACTCTTTCCATTATACCATGCGGATTATTTAATACACCTTCATATATATCCTCAATATATACATATTTGTTGAATCTAATTAATGTTTTATTTATGTACAAAGACTCTCATAACAGAAATGAAGACACTGAAGCATATTGAAATTAGTTACTCACAATTATGGGTATAACAATAATAATAGTTAACAATGGGTGATTAGCATACGAGGTACTGTTCTAAGCAAATCTTATCTCATTTAATCCTTATACAGCCTCAGAGGTAGATACTATTAAACATATCTACTTTATAGGACTTCCCTGGTGGTCCAGTGGTTAGGACTCAGTGCTTTCACTGCCGTGGTCCTGGGCTCAGTTCCTGGGCTCAGTTCCTGGGCGGGGAACTAAGATACTGCAAGCCATGCGGCGCGGCCAAAACCAAAAAAAATTCTCTCATTTATAGATGAGAAAGTGAGGTACAAAGTTAAGTAACTGGTCAAAGATTAATACAGCTAGTAAGTGGTGAAATTAGAGATTTGAACTCAGGCAGTTTGACTCTAAATTCTAAACCATCATGCTATCCTACCCTTCATTAGAATTTTAGAACTAAAAAGGACTTTAAGAATTTATATAGCCCAAAATCTCTCATTCTATGGAAGAAGAAACCGAGAACGAGAAAAGTGAAATAGCATGCCTTAAGGTTGGTCTCTCAGCTGTTTACTGGCAGAGCTGACCAGAAACCAACTATCCTCAAGTCACATAGATTTATCTTGTACCCTTCTTTCATCTAGCATTGTGTTGGTTCTCATCCAGCATTTGCAAAGGAGAGCAAGAACTGTCTTTATGTTGCACCACTGATCGGCACTGCATCCAGAACACAGTGACTGCTGAATACATGATCAAGGGACTATCACATAATGGCAGAGTCAGAACTAGAAACAATGGCCAAGACTATAGTAGTCTTAATCATGCTGCCTTCTTTCTTTAATACTAAAACAAATACTATAAAATGCAAGTTATTCACACCTGAATTTTCCTTAGCACGTGGATTATATCCATACTTCTGGAAAAACTCTCTTATTTTCATGATATCCATTGAATTTTTTTTCATCAGTACTTTTGTTGCCTTTATGAAACCAATGCTTTCTTGACTTTCCAAGCTTGCTTCATCAAGAAGAATATTGACATCATCCTTTTATGAGGAAAGAAAGTACATTTTAACTTTTGACTAAGTCTAGTTAGTTTTTTAAAATTACCACATAAAAATGATAAATTAATATTGTAGGATTGATACCTTTAGAGTCCGGACTTCAGAATGAAGGTCATGTAAAACTCTCATTGGATAATCTTCAAAGTCTTCAATATGAATATTGAAAGAAAATAGTATAACAAGGAAAAGGAGGAAAAAGAAAGAAAATGTAATTTAGTATAGTTATTTAGAATTATAAAATCCTTGTAGATACTTATTTATAATTTATATCCTGTCATTTGCAAAGAAAAGTGTTAAGACTTTTCTTTAAAATTTTTATTAAACTATAACATACATACAGAAAAGTATAGAAATCATAAGTATATAGTTTGATGAACTTTCAAAGTGAACATACCTATGTAATCAGCACTCAGATCAGGGACTGGAGGAAGGAAGAGGGAATGTAGTCCTACTTAGCTGTTTTTCATTTATGGTGAGCACGTTTTGGTTCCTATTTTTAAAATCTTTGCCAGTGACAATGCTTTTCTTTTCTTCTAAAAGCCTTATTGTTTGGCCTTTTGCATTAATTAAATTAAATTAATTAATTTATTTATTTTTGGCTGCTTTGGGTCTTCGTTGCTGCACGCGGGCTTTCTCTAGTTGCGGCGAGCAGGGGCTACTCTTCATTGCGGTGTGCGGGCTTCTCATTGCAGTGGCTTCTCTTGTTGTGGAGCATGGGCTCTAGGCACGCGGGCTTCAGTAGTTGTGCCACGCGGGCTCAGGAGCTGCGGTGCTTGGGCTTAGTTGCTCCACAGCATGTAGGATCTTCTGGGACCAGGGCTCGAACCCGTGTCTCCGGCATTGGCAGGTGGATTCTTAACCACTGCACCACCAGGGAAGTCCTGGCCTTTTGCATTTAGAGCTACAATCCATCAGGAATTGATTTTTGTGTATGGCAAGAGGTAAGGATCAAGATCCATTCTTTTTTTTCCATATGAGTGTGCAATTGACCTGGCACTGAAAAGACATCCTTTACCCACTGTACCATCACCTTTCTTATTAATCAGTTTGTCATATACCTAACATAGAAGCCGTTTTTAAAAAGATTTCTCTTTTCTAAAATACGCCTCCTTTCAAGACTATCTCCTTCCACCTGTTAAAAGTTGACCAATTTTCACATGTGTAGAGATGTGGATGAACCTAGAGACTGTCATACAGAGTGAAGTAAGTCAGAAAGAGAAAAACAACTATCGTATATTAACGCATATATGTGTAATCTAGAAAAATGGTACAGATGAACTGGTTTGCAGGGCAGAAATAGACGCAGATGTAGAGAACAAACGTATGGACACCAAGGGGGGAAAGTGGGGGTGGGTTGTGGTGGTGGTGGGATGAATTGGGAGATTGGGATTGACATATATACACTAATATGTATAAAATGGATAACTAATAAGAACCTGCTGCATAAAAAAAAAGTTGACCAGTTTTCATTAGAAAAATGCAAATCAACAACACAATGATATTGTATTTCATACCACTAGAATGACTATAATTAAAAGACAGACAATAACAAATGTTGATGAGGATGTGGAGAAATTGCATCCCTCATTCATTGCTGGTGGAAATGTACAGTGGTGCACTTTGGTAAACAATTTGGTCGTTCCTCAAAAAGCAAAACACAGCTTTACCATATGACACAGCAATTCCACTTCTAAATGCATACCAAAGAGGACTGAAGACATTATGTTCACATAAAGCGTTGGCACACGAGTGTTTACAACAGCATTAGTCATAATAGCCAAAGTAGAAACGACCCAAATGTTCATCAACTGATGGATAAACAAAATGTGGTAAATCCATACAATGAAATATTATTCAGCAATAAAATGTAATGAAATACTGATACATGCTACCATGACAGGGATGAACCTTGCAACACTTCGCTAAGTGAAATGTCAGTCACAAAAGACTACAGATTGTACAATTCCATTTATAGGAGATGTCCGGAATAGGCAGATCTGGAGAGACAGAAAGCAGATCAGCGGCCGCATAAAGCAGTGCGGTAGGTGGGAGCAAGATTCCGGGCAGTGGCTGTCAACAGTGACCGGGGTTTGTTTCGGGGGGGTATGAAAATCTAAACTCGGTGTGATGATGGTTGCACACCTCTGTGAAGATACTGAAAACCACTGAATTGTATCCTTTAACATGGTGAATTTTATTAGATTCATAACTGATCATAGAAGGCGAATTTAGGGGATGTTCATTTTCTCTAATTATCACAATTCCATATTTTCTGTAATACATGCAGGCCAGGAACTGAAAAAATTATTCCAGCTTTTTCTTGTAAAACCAAAAGAAAAGAAAGAATGTGTGTAACCAGGCAATAGATTGGTAAGGAGGTAACTTAGCACAAGCTTTATGGAAAACTATTCAGCTATGTCTAAAAAAATCCAAAACCATTAATAGTTTTGTGTCTTATAGCGTTATCTCAACTACGTAAACAAAGTCAAGGCAACGCTAAAATTAAGGATGGTAGAAAAGCTACTGAACTATTAATAGCTGTGTCTTCTGACGGTGAAGTTATAGCAGACTTATTTTCTTCTTTCTACTTCTCTGTTACCTCAAATTTTTTTGCCGTGCACATAATATTGCTTTCACAGGCACAAGCATAAACATTTTTAAATGGCTGGAAAACTTATAATATAGTTAAAGGAAAATGAGTCTGCAGGGTGCGATATTTTAAGGCGGATTACAGTTATGACGCACAAAATAATCTCAAAATCTGCACTACTCTTGCAACAACTTCAAAAAGTCTCTTAATACAAACGTTAGTGGTGGAGAATTTTGCTTTACCTATATTTTAAAAAGCAGTACTGCGTATTAGCTTTCGTTTTGGCACTACAGTTTGTTGGGAAAAATACTGACACTGCAACTGTGGACCATCTGGGTGAGACTAAAGTCACCCTACATGTCAAGAACAGGGCTGAGCGGCTGCTGTTAGAAGAAACGTTTCATCTTCTCTTGGTCGTATTTTTCTTGATAAGCCCCCACTACGTGCACTTGAAAGCTCGTCGTGTGTAAATGAGCGCGTGCATCGCGAGCCCAGCCTGCCGGCTCGATTAGGGTTTCTAAGTGCGGCTGTTTCTCCGCCTCGCGTCCCTGGTGGGGCAGAGGCTGCGCGCAGCGCTGGGCGGGCCCGGGGGTGCCTGGGGCGAAGGGCGCCGCCGCCTCCCCCGGGAGGGCTCCTCACAGTCAGCCGCCTGTCGGTCGGCCAGTGCGCGCGCCAGCGTCCCTCACGCGGCTCACTCACCGCTGTCCTCTCCGTCCAGCGCTCGCTGCAGCCGGGCCGTCTCGCCGTCCAGGGTGACGGCCAGAGACCGCAGCTTCCCGCAAAAGCCCCGGATCAGATCCATGGACGAGACCCGCGCTCGTCCTCAGCGCCCGCGCACGTTTGAATCCCGGCGCCGGAAACGCCATTGGTTCCGCGACTCGCGCAAGGCCCTTCTCGCGAGAGCTGAAGCTTCGCGCGAGGAGACGGGCGGCGCGTCGAGAAAGCGCGCTTCCGGCTTCCGGCGTGTGTGCTGGCGTGCGGAGGGCGGTCGTGAGGCGCGGTTGGTGAGTGTTGGGGCGCGGGTCGGGGTGTTCTGCGGGCGGCGGCGGGGCTCCCCTCTCCCTTCTCTCCGCGGCCGGCGCGCTGCCGACTCCCGCTTCTGTGCCCTCGGCAGGCGCCATGTTCTTGACCGCGCTCCTGCGCCGCGGCCGCATCCCCGGCCGGCAGTGGATCGGGAAGCACCGGAGGCCGCGACCCGTGTCGGCGCAGGCGAAGCAGAACATGGTCCGCCGCCTGGAGATCGAGGCGGAGAACCACTACTGGCTGAGCCGGCCCTTCCTCACTGTCGAGCAGGAGCGTGGCCACGCGGCGGCCCGCCGGGCGGCCGCCTTCCAGGCGCTCAAGGCGGCGCAGGCGGCCAAGTTCCCCGCGCCCCGGCGGCTGGAGGACCAGCTCGGCCATCTCAAGGTCACCGGGAAGTGGTCCTGACCCGCGCCACGTCGCCTGCGTCCTGCGGCGACGAGCGGGAGTCTCTGGCTCGAGCCCCACGGAGCCCCGGCCAAGCCGAGCGAGTGCCTGCGACGGAGGCCCCGGGCCCGCGCTCCCCACCGCCCGCAGTGTGTCTCGGTCGGATCGCGTCTCGCTTCTCTGTCCTGAGGACGGAACCGGGCGGCGCCCGCGTCTCACGGGATGCGGAACGCAACCTGCGCGCAGCCGCAATAAAGCTGCCGACCGCGCTCTGGCATCTGGGCCTCGGTGCGAGATTCTGCCCGGGGGCTTTGCCGTGCATGCTCACTTACCTTCTGCCGACAGGTCTTGCCTAAGCGGACATGAAAAAAAATCTACTTTTCCAGTTAAACGCGCTCCTAAAAATAGCGGTTTCTGGTGAGATTTGCTCCTAAAAGTGGACAATTGGACATCGTCTATTTTGGAGGACTTCCCCCGGAACTAAGACCCTTTAAGCCAGGCGGCGCAGCCAAAAAACAAACCAAACAAACAAGTGTATTTTAAAAAAATCAGGTTGTCACCTCAATATTGAAATTTAAGGATGATTTATGTACTTTGGATATGAGTCCTTTTTCAGGTATTCTTTTTCCAGTGTTCGACTTTTCATTCTTTTAACAGAATGCCTTTCAAAGAACGGAAGTTCTTAGGTTTGATGAAGGGGACAATTGAAAATTGTTCAATAAAAGCTAAATTAAAACCTTTTTGATAAAGCCTCGTGTGCTCTGGCGTAGGTAGACCACAGTGTCGTCGCACTCAGGTAGTCCCCGTGGCTGCCCTAAGGATCAGCCCCATCGCTTTCCCAAGGCAACACTGTACCTTGCCACACCTGCCAGGTGACTAAAGCAACAGTCATCCCCTAACAACAACAACAGCAGCTGTTCAAATACAGGACTTTATTTATTTATTAAGTAATCATTATTATGATTTTTGGAAAAACAAGTTTTGAAATGTTCAGCCTTCATGTTAATATAGGTTAGGCCACCCAAAAGATAAAGCAAAGATAACATTAAGTCATGGTCCAGGGTTACACTTAAGAAAAACAAATACAGGATTTACAGGACATATGTAAAAACAACCAAAGTAAACTGTATTTCAAATTTGTTTATATAAAAACATATTAAAGATCACTTTGAAATAGTGTCCACCTTTTCTGTAAATGGGCATAGACTAACCTGCAATCATGTACAAATGTGATAAACTCAACAGCTTTCTGAAGCTATTAATACAAATACAATTCCTTGCTTTATGCAACTCAACAAAATAATATAAAGTGAAGTCGTTAGAAAAATATGGACCTTGCTGAATCTATCTTGCATTTTTAATTTAAGTTGGAAAATATAGTTCAGATCATAAGAAACACATGAATTTTAGATTTACATATTCGCTGTATCTTACAGAATATGAGATAACGGTCTTTATTTTGGCTGAAATGCAAAAATATGGTTAATTTCTCTAACAGATTAGTTAAAAATACTTTCCATTGATAGCAGTGCTAGTCCTAGAACAAAATGTAAGCAAAACATATTTGTAAGTCAGTTGTCTTATCAGCGCCCCAAATATGCAGATCCTAACACTAAGCCCTTAATATGCATCTGCTTTAAAGATGACTGAAAGGAAATCTCACATGACTGAAAATCTGAAAATCCTACAGTCAAAATCTGCTATTAATAGAAATAAATTCAAGTAAACATTGCATATTTGATTTAAACTAAGTTAAATTAACTTATGACACTTCGGATCATAACCACTAAATCTGTAAAAGGATTTAAAAAAATCATCCATATGCAAAGATGAAACTATACTAGGTAAGCGGTGCAAGTTCAGTGACCACTAAGCTGTAGCTGCTCTTTGGTTTGGCACAGTGACAGTGGTCAGATGCCTCAGGTACTGAATATTCAAGTAAGTTTGTACCCACATAAAACCAAGTTTCCTGTCTAATTTGTTTTTAATGGCAATGGCAAGACCTGAAATTCAACTTTTATTTTCCTTAAATATTATCACAACTGTTCAAGTGTTTGAAGGAACAAAGACAGTACTAATAAATTTTGACAGGGCTTCATTTTGACCATTTCTCCGCAAAGGTTGGCAGCATTAATCAATCCCAGAGAAATACCGAAGAGTCAACCTTTTCCTGATTCCCACCACGTGTAGGCCCTTGCCAGTCATTAATATGTACAACTAAACGAAGCCAAATATTTAGAACGTGGCAAATGTTGGCCATAAATTAATTAAACCAAAGGTAACTAAATTAAAAGGCTTTAGCTGAAAATTCCTGAAAAGGTGTTTACTAATGCTATTAAGATGATGTTAACATACTGAAAGAACTGAAAAACACCACAAGAGCACCCAAATAGGTTAAAGGGAAAATTAAGCTTCCTCAGTTGTTAATCAGGTGCATGCAAATCCTTTGACCTGAATGTAAAAATACCCACAAGAAGTACCAGGACATTTCTGAAAGCAGTCACTTATGTTTAAACATTTACTACTTCCTTATAATACTCAAACTGCCAAACTGAAGTGATGTTTCTGGTTGGTAAATCGATATCCCTTAACTCTCATAAGTTTTCTAGAATCAAGATTATTAAGACTACAGCGTTGAAATAAAGGTAGAAACTGTATTATAGTATTCCAAACTATTTTCAAAGCTAACTCATTCCTCTAGTTCAAAGGGGAAAAAAATTACTTGCTTTTAACATCTAATATTAATATAGCCCATGGAATTAAACAAATCCTATAAATTATAAACCTGGAATAGTAGGCTATAAAATTTATGCTACATTAGGAGATTATAGAGCTATCCCTAGTATATTGTTTGGCGTCCAGAAGACAACTCCAAATATACCTGTTGGATGAATGTTAAGTAAGGTATTGTGCAAAATTAGAAACTGAAGAATGTTAAAGGTCGCCCAGTCGAAATCATTCTTAACACCCCTCTCCCCAACCCCATTTTATAGACAAGGAAACTATAACATGTTTTTACAGACGCTGGTTAAAACTGATCTCCATCCACTACTGGAAGCAGTCAGTCATTTTAGCTTGTGTGTGGCTGACTAAGCAGAGTATAAAGGAGGAGTGACATCTGTATATTGTTTCTCCGCTATAGGACACTATTTTTCTTTAGAATTAATGCAACTATCCCTGTCACTTAGATTGGATTGGAAAAGGGGGATAAGTGTCTAGGCAGAAAGGGGTTGCTGTTAGGAAGTCAGATGTAAGAGTGGAATCCGCCTCTCAGAGAATGGAAGTTTTGAATGACAACTCAAGTGAGAATTTCCTTCTTGAGAGCAGTGTTAGGCTAAACAGTTTTACCCTAGTTCAAATTGTCTTTTATGTTGCTGTTTAAGCTATTATAGGATTACTGTTAAAAAGTTTCAAAGCAAATTTCAGTCATTACCTAAATTGAAATTTGAAAGTCAACTCAGCAGCAGGCAGCACTCTGAGAACATACTTGAACAGCTTTCTGTAGCTTGTCTTTTGCTTTATTTTTCTTCTAGCCACTTCTACCCAATCCTACTGTGTCCAGTATTTCTATAGCACACGTAACCTTTGTTTCCCTACCTGTATAAATACCCATGAAAGTTCAACAGAAGAGTATATTGAAAGCAGAAACAAGATAATTTCTTATGCTGCCAAATTTTCTTTAAGCCTTGGGCACAACACTGCACATGGTTTAATTAATGCTTAGAACTAAGCCTTCAATGAATTATACAAATATGCTCCATGTTTTAAATGATTAGGTATCTAAATCCTTCTGAGTGTTACTTTATAGCCAACAATAAAAAAAAATCTTTAGTAAAAATGTTGAAAAGTATAAAACAGTAACTATAAATTAGCAAACAAGTTGTTTTTAAAGCAATTCTTTTCTTTTTCTTACACAGTGCAAGCACTTTCAGCCACCATACTGACCTAGATGTACTTCACTTAAAACAAGTTTTTACCTTGTGTTTCTGGAGTGAAAATTTATATGGATACTAAGAACTCTAATAATGTAACTCAGGTATCAAAAGAATACATACGCCATGTTAACATGTGACCTGACAGCTCATATTATAGCATATCATAATACGTTGTTATGAGTAAATGTTATTTCCAAAGTAAAATTAAGTCACTTTTGTAACTGTAAGTCAGTGTTGAACAGATGGGCTCATTTAAGATTAAGGCATCTTCCAGCTCTGAAGTAGTGCTTCTGTGGATCCAACAATCTGTACAAAGGTTTCCTTTTTTAAAAAATATATCTTCATCTATACTTCAATTATTTAATTCCACTGATCATCATCTTGCGTATAAAACTGAAAATATTCAGTCCATAATGTTTTTACAGACCTATAAAACCAGAAACAATGGAATTATTGATTAAAACTTGATTTTATATTTCTGAAAATAAGATTTATTAAATAGTTCTTTGGACTAAGGTATAAAGCTGCTAATACAACACAAAAGGAAAGAAATACTTTAATACTAATATTCTAATAATAATAAAGGTTTTTAGATGCCGTAAATAAGGGACAGATCACTGACTTTCCCTGAAGCCATTAAGTGAGCATTTATTTTAACAGAGGCAGATCCTTACACTTTTCCCTTAGTGTTAACTTGGGCATCATCTGAGAAGACTGCTATCAGAAGTTTATGGGAATTTCAGTGAGGATTCTCAACCACCACGAGCATCAGCCATTATTCCGCCTACACTGAGAAGACGCCCGGAGCCAAGACCTGGGAGCCCTGTCTGAGGACCAGCTCTGGGGTGGGGCTGCCAGTGACCCGTGATCACCGCCTGCAGCTCCTGCTGCCCTCTGCCTGCCCGGAGCCCCACCAGGGGCTGTTTCTGATGCTCTCTGAGTCTTAGGCTCTGGCTGTGACTTGGACATGGACTCCAGGTCCTTGTAAGGAACTGAATGCTAATGACAAACACCAAGCAAGGAAGCAGATGTCCCCTAGATGAGACTACAGATGAGAACAGAGCAACTGAGGTAATAAAGGTGGCTTGTCTTAAGCTGCTAAGTGTGTGATAACTTGCTAGGTAGCAACAGGTAACCAAGAAACACTACACGTAGGTTTTCAAAACTCTAATAGCTGCGCATGATGCTGCTGAGCCAGTGAGCTTAGCTTCTGACCTGAACGTGTACAGCTGTCTTCTCTGTTTTTCAGCAGCAGGAGAGTTCACTACATCCCTGCGGTTCAGTGTCCGTGTTAGCACTGCCCTCACTGCTCCTGCTGGTCCACCGGGAAGGGCTGCTATTCCTACTTCAATCAACGTCCTCTGGCTACTACCTCTGGGCGCGCAGGGAAGGCACCTCTGATCCATGTACGCGGCTACAGTGAACCGCTCTTCTGCTGTATCTTTGACCACGTAAAGAACATCGTGAACCTCTTAACTCTTTTTTTCACTCTTTACTCTTAGTCACTCTTGTCTGGATCAAATTTCTTCAGTAGTGGGCAAAAGTCACCTTTTTTCCTTAAACTAATAAGGTACCGTTCAGTGAAAAGGTTAGTTGTCCATATACCAATCCTAACAATTTTTACTAGTTTCCTCATTAATCTACCAACAAATATCCGGTAAGATCATGCTAGGAGTGGTCAGAAAAATGGGAGTTAGGCAGATGTTACCTTCCAATCTCTCCTGAACTACCTGATTTTGCTGACATAATGGAAAGAGTAAAAAAGACGGAATTGCAAATTGTTTTGAGATGATGACATGCAAATAAACTAATTTTTGGAGAAATTACCTTTATACTGTCTTACCTTGCTCTTATTCAACTGGTTAGTTATGAACAAGTGATACTCAATTTTCTATTGCCACTGTTACATGGTTATTTGTCCCTGTAAGCACATAATTATATATGACATGACAAAAAAAGAAATATTAAGTTTCTGGCTAAATGGTAAAATTGATGATTACAGTAAAAGCAAGTATTATGTAAGCACTAAATAGGCTTCTGGTGCCAACCATTTGCCTTCTGTTAGAACCCAGAAGGAAGGAAAGCAGTGCTAAAATCTGAAAGTCTGGTTTTATGCTTATCTTTGTAAAAACGTCCATTGGCTCTAAAGATGTTCAGGAGCAATACTTTCAAGTCCACAAATGGATTTTCCCCTTGATTTTATACGAGGGTCTAATGACCTGAATGAAGGTCTTTTTAAAAATATTTATTTTATTTATTTTTGGCTGTGTTGGGTCTTTGTTGTGGTGCACGGGCTTCTCAGTGCAGTGGCCTCTCGTTGCGGAGCACGGGCTCCAGGCACATGGGCTTCAGTAGTTGTGGCATGCGGGCTCAGTAGTTGTGGCTCGCGGGCTCCAGAGCACAGGCCCAGCAGCTGCAGCACATAGGCTCAGTTGCTCCATGGCATGTGGGATCCTCCTGGACCAGGGCTCGAACCTGTGTCCCCTGCATTGGCAGGTGGATTCCTAACCCCTGGGCCACCAGGTAAGTCCCCTGAATGAAGGTCTCAATGAAACTAATTTAAGAGAATTGAAATGCTACTGAAAGCCAAAATGACAATTAACAACAAATCAGAAATTGTGACAGCAAGCTTTCAAGTTTTAGGTTATTTCCTAGAGTTAGTACCAAACCATCTTCCTACAGTGCAAGAAGAATGTTATTACTAGTATTAAGAACCACAGATGTGATTGAAGCTGTAATGCTAGCGAGCGGCCAGACTATATTATAAACCGAGGCCTGATTCAAAAGCGCACTTCTATCTTATCAACTGTTGTATAATGTACCACAATTCATGAAATGATAAAGTCACCATGTTTCAAATACATTCAGTGCACTCTTTTTATACTAAGACAAGACAGCCAAAGAGTACAAGGCATTTCAAAATTATTTTCAAATAAGCAAAAGCTATGACCCCAAAGGATAACCTTGTTTAAGCATTATCCAAAATATTATGCCAAAAGAATTGTCTACATCTGAGGTGACAAAATACATGGCTGGGTAACAACAAGGAAAAACAAAATCATGAACAGAAAAAAACACAGCAGCAGCCACTACACTTCCTCACTCACCCTTCGCCTCCGTGAAAGCTACCAGTAAACGCTAACGGCCCACGTATAAGATATTTTATTAAAAAGTTTCAAATATTTTAGTATTTTAAAATAGCACATAGTGTATTTTACTTTTTCCACATTTATTAAACCTGGTGATTTTCATTTTAACCAGACAAAGCAATGTTTTCAGATGACGAGCATTACCTGGTCTGATAACACCTTCTTCAGATCCATTCTCTAGCCACTGAGATTCACTGTCCAACAAGCGGTTTTTTGATTCACTAAGCGGTTTGATAGGAAAGGGTGGATTTGAGCCAATACTGAAAGAGGAGCAAATAATTTAGTAAATAGTCTAATGCTCAATTAATGATACTTAATTAATAAGAAGCAAATTAGTATTCCTTCTCCTAAATGTGAGGGCAACTCATGAAATCTCAGCACTCCGTAAAAACTCCATCTTCAAGAGAAAATGTGCCCCCAACCCCCCCGCATTAAATGGCTCTCTAGACCCAAGAATTTGTACTCAGCACTGCCAATGAAAACAATTAGATAAAAGAAAAACAGCTTCAGAGGCCAATCTGAAACACTTTTAACATGTTAATCAAGAGCCATAAGGTAGCACAAGGACAGGTGAGGATCTACGTCTGTGGCCAGGACAAAAAGATTACCTGTCATTTCCCAAGTTTTCTGCTTTCTACCTCTGCAGTATAGATCTAAGGGGAAAAAATGATTTAGTGATTTAGCGTAGACTTAGTTTTCTAGCTAAGACATCCAGGGAGGGAGGGAATGGAGGAAAAAAAGAAGGCGGAAAAGGGAACTAGTATTGTTGGGGACCCACTATGGGCAAACGCTGTGCTGGGTGCTTTCTACACGCCATCGCAATCTTCACAATAACCCCCGAAGGGAGTGCAAATCCTCCTCTCATGGAGCTGGCAGCTGAGGCTGGGACAGTTGAAGTAACTTCCTCGAGCTCTGAGGTCCTAGGTTCTAAGGCCTATGTTCTTCCAAAACTAAGCCCCTAGCTTGGAATTTATAATCCCTCCTCCCCCACAACTTATTTCTGTAGTAAGTAGGTTTCAAGTGTTTCACTTTGACAGAAGCATCTCTATCTCCTTTAAAATTTCATTTAAAATGAACTATTTCTCTGAATTTATGAATCAGTGTGCTCGCCATACAAACTCTGAGAAAATATCCTCTAAGACGAAGAAGAAAAATTTTGTATTTTTGAATCCTCATTAATATTATTTTCACGCTGCAGTTACAATCTGTTTATCAAAATAAAATGGTGAATAGTACAATGACTAACTTCTTTGAAAATATAACTGATATAAACCAACATAATCAAATCTTGAAAGAGTCTTCGTTTCTAGGAAGACGCAGCGCAGGCAGGGTAGCCGTGCTTCCTACCCTGCCAGACGCGTCCAGTGACATGAGACTGTCCTGCTTCAACTACTAATAGCAAGCGTTCACTTTCTTACTCTCAAAGGTGTTCTGGTTTGAATGATAAAAAATATGGTTATCCTGAGCATATCAGCTATATCCACATTTTAACCCTCAGTTAAAAAAAACTGAATAGAATTTCTCTTTATCTATGCTGGCTTGCTACATTACTACTGTATTTATCTATGTATAACACACACACACACACACACAGTTTGCTCTATAATGAATTCTGAAAAACTTAATGACAAGAAGCACACCTTCTGGTATTTTCACTGTGGTTTGAAACAGAAGCTTGTTCTGGATCCGTCCCCACGAGACGAGTCGGAAAACTGCAGCCATCACCCTGACTGCATAATGAAAAATATCAGTAATAATTTAATCATGTTCAGTTAAATCAAAGTGGTCAAATTTAACACCTATTTTCCAGAGGCATGGTATAAAATTATCACAACTTGTCATTTCAGAGAACGATTTCTAAGATTTCTAATTTAGAGGGTTATTAGACTCCACTGAGGAAATATGTCTTTTTCTTTTATAATTTACATATAGTTAAAAACAGTATCTTCCATGACTATTAAAATGATCATGTCTATTAAAGTCATGATAAACATACATATTCAAATATTTGGGTAACTGACTGCTTATCACAATCATTTAAGATATCATAAATGCTCAAACTGAAATTCAAGATGTAAGTTCCACATATTTATTTATTCAACAACATTCATTAAATGAAAGTATACTGGATGTTCCGAGTACCATTTGAAGTGCTAGGGGTATACCACTGAACAAAAGAAAAGAAAATCTCTGCCTTCAAGAAGTTCACAACTTAAAAGAAAGTACAGCTATGCCTTCCACATTCTAGAAACATCAAAACTGTGTACCGCAGGGAATTCCACTTCCAGCCAAGATGGACTGACTGGTACATTTGACCTCCTGTTGAACAGTACATACAACAACTCTTTTCAAAACAGGCAGCACAGAACTGTGGTGTCTGAAAGAAGAGAAACCAACCAAGGAGTTGCAGCTTCTGCCAGAACTTGAGCACCAACAGGGGGATGTGCAGAGCAAGGTGGTCTCACTGAATTAAGGTGAGAGAGATGGGAGTTTCGAGAAGATGAGGAGGCTTGCTTCTGTCGGACAGAGCTGAGGAAGAGGGGTATGTGCAGAGAAAGGGCTACAGAAATCTGCACAGGGTTTTACTTGAGCCTTC
Organism: Mesoplodon densirostris; assembly: GCF_025265405.1. Taxonomy (NCBI): domain Eukaryota; kingdom Metazoa; phylum Chordata; class Mammalia; order Artiodactyla; family Ziphiidae; genus Mesoplodon; species Mesoplodon densirostris. Next base: position 1,267,013 of record NC_082677.1, read on the forward strand.
TGATGAATACTAAGCCACACATGTGAATCTGGGGAAAGAACAACTGGGGAGTGTAAGATGAACAATTCAGAGCCTGCACAGCACTGGAAGCCATTTGCATTCGACCTGCCAGAGTAGAGAGACCTCACTGAACATGTGGATATGGCAGAGACCACAGCAGGCTCTCACCTTTGCGGTAGGAATAAACCAGGCTCTCACATTTGCGGTAAGAATAAACTTGCCCTAGAGAAAATGCTACCTACACCCAACCAAAGGTTTAAGCAAGGAGGACTAAGTTGAAACAGAAGTCTGCCAAAACAAAATTCAACATTCTTTAAACGGAGACAAAATTTAAACACTCAGAATTCAAAATGTCCACCATCCAATCAAAAATTACTAGCATAAAAAGCAGGAAAATGTGATCACAACTGAGAGGAAAAAAAGTCAATAGAAAAGATTTAGAAATGACCATGAACACTTGAAACAAAGACATTAAAACAGTGATTACAAATATGTCCATGAATTAACTGGAAAAAGTGGATATAAAGAAAAAAGAAATGTAAGATATAAAAAAAGAACCAAACAACTTCTGGAGCTGAAAAATATAATATCTGAAATAAGAAATTCACTGGATGAGCTTAACAGTAGACATTACAGAAGAAAAGATAAGTGAACTCACAGATGTAACAATAGAAACGATCCAATTTGAAGCCAAGAGAGAAAAAAGATGGAGGGGGAGAAGGGAGGGACAACAGCAATGACCAGCGGGTCATGACATATATTTAAGAGAACCTGAAAAGCTAGTGGGGGAGGGGCACAGGAATAGGAAGCAGGCAGAAAAAACAATTGAAAATTATTTCAAAATTATTCAGATTGGACTTCCCTGGTGTCACAGTGGTTAAGATCCTCCTGCCAATGCAGGGAACACAGGTTAGAGCCCTGGTCCGGGAAGATCCCACATGCCATGGAGCAACAAAGCCCGTGCGCCACAACTACTGAGCCTGCGCTCTGGAGCCCACGAGCCACAACTACTGAGCCCGTATGCCACAACTACTGAGCCCATGTGCCACAACTACTGCAAGCCGTGTGCCTAGAGCATGTGCTCCGCAACAAAGAGAAGCCACTAAATGAGAAGCCTGCACACCGCAACAAAGAGTAGCCCCTGCTCGCTGCAACTAGAGAAGGCCTGCGCACAGCAACGAAGACCCAACGCAGCCATAATGAACTCCAAAGAGGATAAACACAAGGCAAACCATACTAAGGAACATCATCATCAGACTACTTAAAACCAGTGATAAAGATAAAATCTTAAAAGTAGCCACAGGGGAAAAATAGACATAGTAATTTACAAGCATACCTCATTTCATTGTGTTTCATTTTACTGTGCTTTGCAGATACTGTGATTTTTATAAATTAAAGGTTTGAGGCAACCCTACATTGAGCAAGTCTATCGGTGCCATTTTTCCAAGGGCATTTGCTCACTTTGCGTCTCTGTGTCATATTTTGGCAATTCTCACAATATTTCAAACCCTCCACCAGCAAAAAGATTATGACTTGCTGAAGGCTCAGATAACAATTAGCAGTTTTTAGCAATAAAGTATTTTTAAATCAAAGTATGTACATTGTTTTTTTTTTTTAGACATAATGCTCTTGAACACTTAACAGTCTATGGTTATAGACTGTTATATGCACTGGGAAACCAAAAAGTTCGTATGACTCTCTTTACTATGATATTTGCTTTATTGTGGTGGTCTGGAACCAAACCTGCAATAATCTCTGAGGTGTGCCTGTACAAACAGTGGAATAAAGATAAGAGAGGCTGATTTATTGATACAAACAACACAAGGCAGATGATAATGGAACAACATCTTCAAAGAAGGGGAAAAAAAAACAAAGACAAAAAACCCAACTGCCGGGCTCCCCTGGTGGCGCAGTGGTTGAGAGTCCGCCTGCCGATGCAGGGGACGCGGGTTCGTGCCCCGGTCCGGGAAGATCCCACATGCCGCGGAGCGGCTGGGCCCGTGAGCCATGGCCGCTGAGCCTGCGCATCCGGAGCCTGTGCTCCGCAACGGGAGAGGCCACAACAGTGAGAGGCCCGCGTACCGCAAAAAACAAACAAACAAACCCAACTGCCAACATTGAAATTTCTGTTTAGAGAAAATAACCTTTAAAAATAATAGTCTATGTTCCAACCAGTCGCAGTGGAAACACCTGAATATAAGAGACAACAGATAAAGCTCACAGAAGAGACTGGCGTACTTGAAGATGAAACTCAGGAAAAAGACTGAACAGAAGGTGAGTAGCCACCAGTGAGCCGTGGCGGAGCCTCCCGAGGAGCCACAGACATGTAGCTGGGGTCCCTGCAGGGACGAGGGGAGGGAGGCGACAGAAGAAATACCTGAAGAGACAGTGGTTAAAAGGACTTTCCAAATCTGATGAAAGTTTAAAAAGTACAGATCCAAGAAGCTCAACGATCCTAAGCACGAGAGTCATGAAGCAAACGACACCAGGCATGTCATAATCAAATTGCAAGAAACTAGTGATAAACAAAATCTTAAAAGCGGCCAGAGAAAAATGTCGTATTACAGAAATAATAATAAACATAATATCCACAAACTTCTTATCAGAAAAAATGCAAGCAGCATCTACAATTCTATACCAAGCAAAATGTCTTTCAAAAATGAAGGCAATTGGGAATTCCCTGGCCATCCAATGGTTAGGAATTTGACCTTTCACTGCTGGGGCCTGGGTTCAAGCTCTGGTCAGGGAACTAAGATCCCATGTGGCGTGGCCAAAAAAAAAAAAAAGAATGCAAATATGTCATTTTCAGACAAAATAACAAGCAATACAGTTCCCTGTTAAGGGAAAAAAGGAAAAAACCCCACAACACTTACAAATATGGTACTTGAATTTCAAATACTTTTTCCTTCTCTATAATGACTTTTGGTATATAGATGGCCTAGGATGGCTGAGAATTTGGGAGAAAAGGAAATTATGAATCATCTTGAGCATATATTCCCATTTAAATTTAAATGCAGGTAAAAACTGCATTATGTGTTGGGTCTTCTTTGATTTAAGACACAACAGAATACATAACCTGTATTGGAAATCTTTGAAGATATGGCTAATAAATATAAATTCTTATGATTCTTTACTTCACAAACTTATTTTCATTTTGAAAAAAAAAGAGTGATTCTTATTTTCTATGAATCATCTTTTTTTCTCATTCAAATATATGCCCAAACTCTCCTTCACCCTTATAAAAAACATGAAAAATAAAATACTTCATGTAATCAAGATATTCTGAGTTTTCATTCTTAAGGCTCATAATGTCATAATATACTATATTCTCTGAATCACTTAATCAGAGAGACAGAGATTATCACAGGTTCCATAATTTCTGAGACGTGCATTTTATAAACTACCTTGAAAATATTGGAAGTAGCCAATATTTCTTTTCATCACCAAAGACTTGTCTCCAATTTTTACTGCATCCAAGTGAGAAACCGTTTCCATCAGGTCCATATGAAAATGTGGGTGCACGGAATGATTCTGTTACAGATATATATTACAAAAAAGAAGAGTTAATCTATTCGAAAATTATAGGAGGGAAGGAAATACCAATTTTTTTCTTTTTAAACTTTTTTGGGAAAAAATATAACCTCTTGAATATTTCATCACCCTTATAAAATGAAAATGTCAAAATAGTTGTGTGATATTAAGGAAAATCGACTGAAGAATGTTCAATACACCTTAGCCTTTTTCTTTTTCTTCTTTTTTTTTTTAATATTCTATCTCTTGCAACTTCACTCATTCATTATTTATCAACTTCCTACTACATGCCTATGGCAAAGCACCAGGTTTTGGGATCCCAAGGTAAAGTAGATGAAATTCTGATCAAAGAACCCACAGTCTAACAAAAGTCTATCAGAATGACAGTGTGATACGGATACATGTGGGGTGGTGGCCAAGGAAGGTGAAATATGCAGGAGGTAACGCCTGAGCTCGATCCTGAGCTATGAATAATAACAAGTGAGGAAGCTGATGGCGGCCAGAGCCTAGGATCTCTGTTTAAAGACAAAATGCATTTCAGAATGTTTTATAAGCTATGGATAAGAAGGAGCCAGGGAGAGATGGATTGGGAAAGGTTGATGACACAGAAAAGTGAAGTAAAAACTGATGGAAGAAAGTTCTAGAAGAAATGGGATGGCCTTTAGAAAAGGTTCTAAAGATTAACCATAGATACCAGAAAAGACATCGTGTCCGCAGAAATTAGAAAGAGGGTGACAGTGATGGGTTTGAAAGTAGAAATGTTTGTGTGAGGTTATAAAGGTGAGACGATAAGAATTTACTTGTGACAACTTCTAATTTTTCTATGAAGCATTCACAAAATAGGTAAGGAAATTAGGGAGAATGATGAAAGGCTGGAATACCTATTGTGGGTAATAAGGTGGCAAACCTGATCAGAAACACATGATATTACTGCCAAACAGAGCTGAGGGCCTAAGTAAGGTCTGAGACTTTGAATCTGTAGTTGTGACCACCGCTGTGGGAGCGAGACGGCCTTCACCAGCTCTCTCCAGCCCCATCGCACTGGGAGAAGAACGCATTGCTGGAATAACCTGGGTCAGGGACTGGCAAGGGCGTCGTGGGAGAAGAGGCACTTGGGGCATGTGTAGTGCGAGGGTGCTGCTGGGAGCTTGAGGGCATTTATTATGGGATCTAGAATGGAAGGGTGAGAAACAAAACCAGAAGGGAAAGAAACGTGGGAGAAAAGTGGTGGAGTGTGGAGGACTCAGTAAGCTAAAAAGGGCGCACGCTGGAACACGGAAAGGGAGAGCTGAACACATAAAGACTGTGCTCAGGGAATGGAGACTTCAAGGTGAAAATGTGAGACCTCTTCAGTGTCCAGTGATGAAAGGTTCAGTGTTTGGGTACAGGAATGACTGGCTATCAGGATCAAAGAGGCCACCCAGCCTGTCTGGGTTGACAGCAGCAGTTTGAACGTATTGATAGAAACTCTGCAACATGAGAAATGAGTCAAGGTAGGGCGGGGACAGCTATGAGAAAGGTACCAGTGACGCCCCAGAGGACATCTGGAAGCAGCAGTGGAGAGCTGGGTAACACCAGGGTGTGCGGGGAGTGGTGTGTTAGGGGAAGGTTTTTCAAAGTGTGGGTTTAGACATCTGAAGACGCTGTAGAATCAATTCAGTGCTTTGAAACCAGCATTTCTTTCTAAAGATCTAGAACAGAAAGTATCAGAGTACATTGGACATAGTAGACATTAATGATGTTTTACGAAGATTTTGCTTATTCTAATTACATCATTTTATAAATGGGTGTGCATGCACTAGGTAGTGATATAAAATGATGCATTTCTTACTGTAATCACTGGTAAAAACGTTTGAAAAAGATTGTTTTTAAGAGAATAATGTGTTTCCCAGGAAGCACTCACCTCTCAGACACCTACAGGGTTTGGGTGGGAAACAAGTGAAGCAGGGTGGGAACCATGGCCAATTAAATGCTCGTGGCCACCGAAGCAGTCGGCCACTACTGAGCTCCTACCGAATGACACCAGGTGGGAAAATAGGGCCACCAGAGTCGTCAGTTTTGAAAAGAAGAAATCTCCTTTTCTGTGTGAAATCTCTCAGTGTCCAGCTGCTTGGGAGGTCTGAAGAGCTAGGCTTTGCATGTGGGCTGCCTTCTGTGACCTCGGGTTAAAGGTGAAGAGATGACAGGATATTCTGTGACGATGATAAATTAATTGACATAAGGAAGCTTATTCACATGGAAAAGGGATGAAGGCATGGGAACTGGAGGAGAGTGCAACAGCAGAGTGAGCTGGGAAAGGCGGGGCACCAAACCCTTACCCTGGAAGCCCGTCCTATTTTACAGGACTCCATAAGACATGAGATTAAAGTGATCCAAATGTAAAAGTACCTAAGAATCTCCCTACAATGTCTGCATCTTTCTATGTTAAAGTATGTCCAACTCTCCTTTAGACAGCAGGGAGTGTTTAACTTTCTTTCGAAACACTGTGACAGATCCCTATTTTGTTAGCCAATACCTCAATATTCCAGTTATGGCTGGTGTTGCTGCTTACATGCCAATGGTTTAGTCTGAGCAATGCCACACCACTGTTGTTTAAGAAGTGTGTGTCCAATTATTGGAATACCTTACTGAATTCTTCCCCAATATTTTCATTTTAAAAAAATGAGCAAAAAAGGGACATAAGTGCTAACATTAGTGATACAACAAATGCAGGAAACAGCTTTTATTAAAATTTATAAAATATAGTCAGTTCTCTACTTTTATATACAACACACTACTGAAAAAATATATAAGTCAATCTTACTTCCTCAACCTTCTCAAAATTATGAACCTTTACGTTTATTAAACAGCCATTGTTCCTATCCAGTCCAAGTTAATTTTAATACAGAATTGTTTTATCTTTATCATCTTTTGTCCTTCTCTAGACTTCATGTTCATTTGTGGCCATTTTCCTAAATAATTATGCTTTATTTTAACCTACTTACCTATGGTTGTTCTGTTTTTCCCAACAAGCCAGCAGTGGTAGCTGAGAAGTGACAATACGCTGATGAAGAACATTGTCGACACAAAGAATAGAAAAAGTATGTGGAATTTTGCACGTGTATCTGAGAGTTCATTCTGAGGGAAGAAAAAAGAAGACTGACTTTTCAGAAGAGTCAACCTCCAAAATATACTCTTACAAATTTGGTTCTTCCTGAAGATTGCTGAATTCGCCAAAAAATTGCCAGATATGAGAAGTAAAAAAATAAATTAGGTAATACATCCAAAAGCAACATTTCCCAAAGCAGAGAATTGGTATTATCAGAGGGGCTTGCTTACAGAACATGTCAGAAAGAGTCACTTTAAAAACTGCTCTTAAATTTTAGCAATAGTTTCAGTAATAAATAAAAAGATGGACATTTTTACCCAACGTTTTTCTTTTGTACTTTATACATATATTCAAGCTTTCCCCAACATCCAGGATACATGAGGGTTTTCTCCACCTACGCTACTATTTGCTTGTTTTAATTATATAACCAGAAACTGATTGTGATAAATTTATCTTTGGACTTCCCTAGTCTGTATCTTCGGAACACCACTGCACAGTCATCCCTTCAGCTGCTTCCATTCCTCCCTCTTTAATCCTTGCTCCCTTCCTACAGAGCCTGTTTCGGTCATCACCGATTTTGGTTTGTCAATTTGCCACAAGGCATTAGTGAATGAAAACAGCTTCTGTTACCCATTCTAACAGCTAGATTCATCTCAACAGAAGCAAGTGTTAACCCAGAAGAAGTCAGTCTCTAGCAAGAGGATCACAAGGAGGCCTTTAAGCACTCGCTCTCACAACAAAGCTGCACAGCCAACCACAGCCTCACAGAACAAGAGCGGCTCCTGCTTGATTTAAACAGTTTACAGGCCAACAGGAAGGTTTTTAGCATTAGGTGATTCTGACATCTATCTTCTCTTCTCTTCCAGAGTAACCGCAATACCTTTTAAATACATCAAGTGATTCTTCTATCTCCCCATCTTGTGAAACAAATGGGTACTATACATACTCACTATCAATGTCACAAAAAAGATGGCAAGAATGTCATGGCAATGATGTATTTTTTTTTTAATTTTTAAAATTTATTTATTTTTGGCTGCGTTGGGTCTTCGTTGCTCCATGTGGGCTTTCTCTAGTTGTGGAGAGCGGGGGCTACTCTTTGTTGCAGTGCACGGGCTTCTCATTGCAGTGGCTTCTCTTGTCGCGGAGCATGGGCTGTAGGCGTGTGGGCTTCCGTAGTTGCGGCACATGCGCTCAGTAGTTGTGGCTCACGGGCTCTAGAGCACAGGCTCAGTAGTTGTGGCGCACGGGCTTAGTTGCTCCGTGGCATGTGGGATCTTCCCAGACCAGGGCTCGAACCTGTGACCCCTGCATTGGCAGGCGGATTCTCAACCACTGCGCCACCAGGGAAGCCTGCAATGAGGTATTTTACCTTTGGACAACTCTCTGTAGATTTCCTGTGGCAAAGCTTGTATAAATAGAGACAACGCATTAAGAAACCACTTTTTATACAAAATTATCCTGCGCACTATTGTTATAAACCTTTCATGTTTGGAAGGACCACTAAGATGTGGCTCTCTAAAGGTCATCAACGACGTTTTCTCAAAAACCACAGAAGAACATTCCGCTCTCCAAGCACGTTTAGGGTACACTTTACACACCTTTCCACAGTTTTTAAAACAGAGATTTGTATCTAGGAAAGCAGAAAATTGATTTTTTTAGCAAACAGCTTTTTAAAAACTTTGGATGAGTAGTTTCTAAAAACTAGATCTAATAATTTCTCACCTGCCTCAATGGTACTGCAATAGCCTTCCAAGGGGTGCCATCTCCTCCCCTCCAGTCTACTTTCCACACAGCAGCCAGAGGGACCCTTAATAAGGCTGATGGCATTACCCCTGCTCCCCATTCCACGGCCCTTGCAACGCCCGCAATGACCCTGCAACCCTGGCCGCCTCCTGGACCCCTGTTCCCCCTGCTTATCTACTCCAGCCTTGCCAGCTGCCTGGCATGGTGCTCCTCCTCTGGGCCTTTACTCTAAAGGTCAGATGTCTCCTCTGTTTGAGACACGCTTCTCTCAGGTATCCACTAAGTCCCGTCAAGTCTTTGCTCAGCTTTACCTTCTTACTGAGGCCTACCACAGTCACTCGTAAAAAAAATTCAGATGTAACTGACATATAATGTTATTTTAGTTTCAGGAGTTCAACATAATGATTCCATGTATGTCTATATGGCAAAAGGATCACTACCATAAGTATAGTTACCGTCCATCACCACACAGAGTCACAAAAACTTTTTTCTTGTGAGGAGATCTTTCAAGACCTAACTCTTAGACACTTTCAAATAGACTTATTAGCCATAGTCACCACGTTGTACATCACAGCCCCAGGCTTATTCTGCCACCTTCTCCCACTTCACCCATCTCCCACCCAACACCTCTGACAACCACCAAAATGTTCTTTGTATCTATGGGGTGTTTTTTTTATTCCACATAAGAGTTAGATAATATGGTATTTGTCTTTCTATGTCTGACTTTATTCCTTTATTATAATGCCCTCAAGGTCCATCTGAGTTGTCAAAAACGGCAATATTTCCTTCTTGTTCTATGGCAGAATTTATACCATTTATGCAACGGTATAAATTCTGTTGCATATTTATACCACAATTTCTTCATCCACCAATGTAAACTTAAGAGTGTTTTCAGGTCTTGGCTGTTATAAACGATGCTGCAATGAACACAGGGATGCAGATCTCTTTTTTTTTTTTTTTTTTGCAGTATGCGGGCCTCTCACTGTTGTGGCCTCTCCCGTTGCGGAGCACAGGCTCCAGACACGCAGGCTCAGCGGCCATGGCTCACGGGCCCAGCCGCTCCGTGGCATGTGGGACACTCCCGGACCGGGGCACGAACCCGCGTCCCCCGCATCGGCAGGTGGACCCCCAACCACTGCGCCACCAGGGAAGCCCCAAATATCTTTTTGAGTTAGTGTCTTCCTTTCCTTTGGATATACTCCCAGCAGTGGAATTTCTGGATTGTATAATAGTTCTAATTTTAATTTTTTTAGGACTCTCTGTACCATTCTCCATGATGGCCGCGCTAATTTACACTCCCTCCAACAGCACACAAGGGCTCCCTTTTCTCCACATCCTTGCCAAACCTTGTTATTTCTTGTCTTTTTGATAATGGCCATTCTAAAAAGTGTGAGGTGGTATCTTGCTGTGGTTTTGGTTTGCATTTCCCCGATGATTAGTGATGTTGAGCATCTTTTCATGTGTCTGTTGACCATCTGCATGTCTTCATTGGAAAAATGTCTATTCAGATCTTCTGATCATTTCTTAATCTGATTGTTTTGTTTTTGCTATTAAGTTGTATGAGTTCTTTATATATTTTGAATATTACTCCTTATCAGATACATAATTTGCAAATATTTTCTTCCATTCAGTAGGCTGCCTTTTCATTTTGTTAATGATTTCCTTTTCTGTGCAGAAGCTTCTAGTGTGACATGGTCCCACTTGTTTAGTTTTGCTTCTGTGGCTTTTGCATTTGATGTCAAATCCAAAAAATCATTGCCAAGGCTGATGTCAAGGAGCTTACCACGTGTATTTTCTTCTAGGAGATTTATGATTTCAGGTCTCATGTTCAAGTCTTTAATCCATTTAGAATTGATTTTTGCCTATGATGTAGGACTGAGGTTCAATTTCATTCTTTTGCATGTGGCTGCCCAGGTTTCCCAACATCATGTACTGAAGAGAATGTCCTTTCCCCACTGTATCTTCTTGGTTCCTTGTCATAAATTAACTGGTCATATGCGCATGGGTTGATTTCTGTGCTCTCTTATTCTATTCCACTGATCTATGTGTCTGATTGTATGCCAATAACATACTGTTTTCGTTACTACAGATGTGTAATATAATTTGAAATCAGGAAGTGAGATGCCTCTAGCTTTGTTCTTTTTCTTCAAGGCTGTTTTGGTTATTTGGCTCTTTTGTGGTTCTATACACATTTTAGGATTGTTCTATTTCTGTGAACAATGGCATTGGAATTTTGATGGGGATCGCACTGACTCTGTAGATTGCTGTGGGTAGTATGGACATTTTAAACAATATGAATTCTTCCAATTCATAATCACAGGTTACTTTTCCATTTATCTGTGTCTCTTCTTCATCTGCTGTCATCAATGTCTCCTACTTTCCAGTGTAGAGATCTTTCATATCCTTGTTTACAATTATTCCCTGGTATTTTATTCTTTTCGAGGCAATTGTAAATAGTACTGTTTTCTTAACTTCTCTTTCTGACACTTTGTTATTAGTGTATAGAGATGCAACAGGTTTTTGTATATTGATTTTGTAACCTGCAACGTCACTGACTTTATTAGTTCTAACAGTTTTTTGTAGACTCTACGGTTTTCTAATATGTCACTTGAAAATAGAGACAGTTTTACTTCTTCCTTTCCTATCTGGATGCATTTTATTTCTTTTACTTGCCTAACTGTCCTGGCTGGCTAAGACTTTCGATACTACGTTGAATAAAAGTGGCGAGAATGGGCAACCTTGTCTTGTTTCTGATATTAGAGGAAAAGCTTTCAGCTTTTCACCACTGAGTATGATGTTAGCTGTAGGCTTGTCAACATATGGCCTTTATTAAGCTGAGGTGCGTTCCCTCTATATCCATTTTGTTGACAGTTTTTATCATAAATGGATGCTGAATTTTGACAAATGCTTTTTCTGCATCTATTGAGGTGATCATATAATTTTTATCCTTCATTCTATTAATGTGGTGTATCACATTGACTGATATGCAGATGTTGAACCATCCTTGCATCCCTGGAATAAATCCCACTTGATCATAGTGTATGGTCCTTTTAATGTATTGTTGAATTTGGTTTGCTAATATTTTGTTGAGGATTTTTAAATCTATGTTCATCAGGGATACTGGCCTGTAATTTTCTTGTGGTGACCTTGTCTGGTTTTACTGTTGCGGTAACACTGACCTTATAAAATGAGTCTGGAAGTGTTCCCTCTTCCATTTTTGGGAAGTCTGAGAAGGATAGGTGTTAACTCTTCACCTGTGAAGCCACCTGGTCTGGACTTCTGTTTGTTTGGAGGTTTTTGATTACTTATTCAATCTCCTTACTATTTTTTTTTTGCGGTACTCGGGCCTCTCACCGCTGTGGCCTCTCCCATTGTGGAGCACAGGCTCCAGACACGCAGGCTCAGCGGCCATGGCCCATGGGCCCAGCCGCTCCGCTGCATGTGGGATTTTCCCGGACCGGGGCACGAACCCGTGTCCCCTGCATCGGTAGGTGGACTCCCAACCACTGCGCCACCAGGGAAGCCCAATCTCCTTACTATTAATCAGTCTGTTCAGATTTTCTATTTCTTCATGATTTAGTCTTGGTAGGTTGTATGTTTTGAGGAATTTATCCATTTTTTCTAGGTTATCCAATTATTTGGCATATAATTGTTCATAGAAATCTCTTTGATCCTTTGTATTTATCAGTTGTAATGTCTTTTTTTTTAATATTTATTTTTGGCTGTGTTAGATCTTCATTGCTGTGCATGGGCTTTCTCTAGGTTCTCTAGTTGCACCACCAGGGAAGCCCTAAGAGCTGGTTTCTTGTAAAGATAAACAGAATAGACAGGCCTTTCCCTTGTCTCACCAAGAAAAAAAGAGAGGACTCAAAATCAGAAATGAAAGAGGAGGACTTCCCTGGTGGCACAGTGGTTAAGAATCTGCCTGCCAATGCAGGGGACATGGGTTCGATCCCTGGTCCATGAAGATCCCACATACCGTGGAGCAACTAAGCCCGTGCGCTGCAACCACTGAGCCTATGCTCTACAGCCCGCGAGCCACAACTACTGAGCCCGCGTGCCACAATGACTGAGCCCGCGTGCCACAACTACTGAAGCCCGCACACCTAGAGCCCATGCTCCACACAAGAGAAGCCACCACAATGAGAAGCCTGCACACCACAAGGAGTAGCCCCCGTTCACCACAACTAGAGAAAGCCTGTGTGCAACAACGAAGACCCAACTCAGCCAAAACTAAACAAAACAAAAACCCCAAAAAACAGCTCTTAGTTTCACTCATCTTTTCTACTATCTTTTTAGTTTCTGTTCCATTTATTTTCACTCTGATCTTTAATTCCTTCCTTTTAGGGCTATTTAAAAAATTTTATTTTTGGCCGCTCTGCATGGCATGTGGGATCTTAGTTTCCCAGTCAGGGATCGAACTCAAGCCCCCTGCAGTGGAAGCACGGAGTCTTAACCACTGGACAACCAGGGAAGCCGCTAACTTCAGGCTTTGCTCTTTTTCCAGCTCCTTGAAGTGTAAAATTAGGTTACCTGAGATCTTTCTTCCTTCTTAATACAGGCTTATCTCTATGAACTTCCCTCTTAGAACTGCTTCTGCTGCATCCCACGTGTTTTGTTATGTTGTATTTCCATTTTCATTTGTCTCAAGATATTTTTTGATTCCTTCTTTCATCCATTGGTTGTTCAGTTGCATGTTTAATCTAAACATATTTGTGAATTTTCCAGTTTTTTTTCTTGGAATTGATTTCTAGTTTCATATCACTGTAATTAGAAAAGATGCTTGCTATGATTTCAATATTCTTAAATTTGCAAGACTTGTTTTGTGACCTAACACGTAACCTATCATGGAGGACGTTCCATATGCACTGGAGAAAAACGTGTATTCTGTTGCTTTTGGATGAAGTGTTCTGTATAAATTTGTTAAGTCCATTTGGACTAAAGTGTCATTTAAGTCCAATGTTTCTTTATTTCATTTCTGTCTAGATGATTCATCCATTGATGAAAGTGGGGTATTAAAGTCCCTTACTATTATTGTCTTGCTGTCTATTTCTCCCTTTACTTCTGTTAATATCTGCTTTATATATTTAGGTGCTCCTTTGTTGGGTGCATAAATGTTCTTTCCCCACCCCACCCCACCCCGTGCCGTGTGGCATGTGGGATCTTGGTTCCCTGACCAGGGATCGAACCCATGCCCCCTGCATTGGAAGCGTGGAGTCTTCACCACTGGAACGCCAGAGGAATCCCACATAACTATTCTTATCTCAGATGTCCACTAACTTCCTTCAAGTCTTGCTCAAAGTTAATCTTCTTACGGGGGTCTGCCATGGTCACTCTCTTTGGTGCTATAAGCTGCAGCCGTCACACCCCCTCCCCACACATGTGCTAAATCCCTTACCCTGCTCTACTTGTTCCTCACAGCATTTACTTTCTGATATACAATATACTTTACTTATTTATTAGGTTTATTATTTGTTTCCCCTTTCTCAAAAGTACACTCTACAAAGACAGATCTCTTTGTCTCTTCCGTATATTGATATATCCCAAGTGCCTAGAACATATGTGCCTGGCACATAGTAATTGTTGAAGAATGGAGAAAAAAGTAGACTTAAGTTTATTAGTCTTTCCTTACTCATGATGAATCTCAAAGTTTGTTTTTTTTAAAATGTATTTATTATTATTTTTGGCTGTGTTGGGTCTTTGTTGCTGCGCGCGGGCTTTCTCTAGTTGCGGCGAGCACGGGCTACTCTTTGTTGTGGTGCGCAGGCTTCTCATTGCAGTGACTTCTCTTATTGCGGAGCACGGGCTCTAGGCGCGTGGGCTTCAGTAGTTGTGGCACACGGGCTTAGTTGCTCCGCAGCCTGTGGGATCTTCCCAGACCAGGGCTCGAACCTGTGTCCCCTGCATTGGCAGGTGGATTCTTAACCAATGTGCCACCAGGAAAGCCCTCAAAAAGTTTTAAAATATTTATTTTTTAATTAATAAATCATTACATGCAAACATAAGTTTCTGATAAAGAAATGGGAAATTCTACAATTTGGACTTCATTCATTTGGCACAGATTCATCTTCATTTATTATTTTAAAAAAATTTTTGGCTGTGCTGCACAGCTTGCAGGATCTTAGTTCCCAAAACAGGGACTGAACCCTGGGCCACAGCAGTGAAAGCATTGGTCCTAACCACTGGACCGCCAGGGAATTCCCTCATCTTCATTTAAATAGGACCACTGAGTATGGTGAAGTAGGTTGTAAACTGAACAAAGCTGCCCAACTAGGGGAACAACAGAGGCTAAAATTCATTAGGCTGATACCACACAGAACTGAGGTGCTTGTTTCTAATATGCACGAAGGGACTCCAAGTGCTAGCATACCCTGGTTCTAAACACCCAAACTTTAAAAGTCTAATGATGTTTTAATGAAAATCCTTCTAAAATGTATTAGACATTTCCTGGAAAATTAATTCTGTTTGATGACTCAAGTATGTGGATGTTGGAAGAGAAAGATCTAAGTTAAAATTTTGGCTTCCTATACTATTAAGTATGTGACCTTGTTAGTTACCTAACTTTTCCAACCTCAGTTTCCAACTCTGAAAACTGGAATAATAATAGCTCCTTCTGCATTCATTATATTTTCTACCTTTCTGTATTCTTGATACTCTGGCATCTGGAGCCTTGCTGACTGGGGAGAGAGTGCCTCTCCCAGGGCCATCCAATTCTTACAGAGATAGCAAGGAATGTACCTCTCATATACAAACTAATCAATCCAGAGCCCATACTCCAAAACACCTCCTTTCT
This sequence comes from Mesoplodon densirostris, assembly GCF_025265405.1. Lineage (NCBI taxonomy): Eukaryota > Metazoa > Chordata > Mammalia > Artiodactyla > Ziphiidae > Mesoplodon > Mesoplodon densirostris. The sequence goes on from NC_082677.1 coordinate 1,282,168, forward strand.
CTGGCTCTCACATTCCAGTGGGCAATACTACCCTGCCCTAATCACACCAGACAACCAGGGACAGCCTGTATCCTCAGAGACCACTGAAATTATTCAAACTAGCTAACCCTAGGTGCATTTACCCTGCGTCACCATGCTTTCCCACGGGCCCTGTGCCTTCTGCTTCCTGAGCAACTCTGGTGCTTCCCTGTGTGGCCCTGCACAGGGTGGCATGAACCCTCCCTTGGAACTGTGAGTAACAAACTATCTTTTCAATGGTTATCATCTCCTGATCTGTCAGCTTCACCATACCTGAAGAATAATAAAACCTACATTTTAAAATACCTTCATAGGGACTTCCCTGGTGGCTCAGTGGTTACGAATACGCCTGCCAATGCAGGGGACACGGGTTCGAGCCCTGGTCCGGTAAGATCCCACATGCCACGGAGCAACTAAGCCCGTGCGCCACAACTACTGAGCCTGCACTCTAGAGCCCGCGAGCCACAACTACTGAGCCCACGAGCCACAACTACTGAGCCCACACGCCTACAGCCCATGCTGTGCAACAAAGAGAAGCCACCGCAATGAGAAGCCCGCGCACCACAACAAAGACCCAACACAGCCAAAAATAAATAAATAAAATAAAATAAAATACCTTCATAGGGTTTTTAGGAAGAGTAAATACAAAAGTACCTTTAACCACAATAACCCCCACCTTCAAAATCAAGGACTTAAATGGAGGGAGGAAAAAAACCACAATAAAAATGCCAGAAGAAAAGCTGGGTATATATCTGTATAAATTTACAGTGAACAGAATAAAGCCAGAAATCATAATTTAAAAGTACTGCTTTAAAAATATAAAATTTTGATTTAGTAAAAACAAAAGCAAACAGGGTTACAAGACATCGATCAAAATTGTGGAAAAACATTTGCAACTCACAACAGAAAAAGTATTAATATCTCCGGAGACAGGAAACAGATTAGTGGTTACCTGGGGCTGGGGATTTCACTTTTATTACTGTAAAACTGCAGTAAGTCTCATCATCTGAAATAAAAGTAATTACTTCCCTAAAACTGATAGTATGGTTGGAAACAGTTTGGATTACTAAAAGAAGCTCACTATATCCTGTTTAATATTCATTTATTTACAAACATGTATATATGAAGGTAAATTTTAACCCCATCTGTCTTCTGAGCCATTATAAACTCTAACTAGTAAAATTAAGTATGTCTACTTATAATAAAGAATGAAGGAATTATTTATGAAATAGCAACTTATAAAGTCCTAAATATATGTTCTAAGATAGAAAAAAAGACTTACCGTCCAAAATTTTATAAAGTACTGTAAAACTGTTGCAGCCACGAAAAGGCAATATAATAGAGAGTACAATAAAAATAGCAGGAAGAATTTGTAATTAGAAAATCCCACACAGTTATTCACCCTAGAAGAATAAAGAAAATCACACTGTAAAAATAAGACAAACTCACGGAAACAAAAACTAGAATGGTGTTTGCCAGGGGCTGAGGGGACAGGAGTGGGGAGTGTTTAATGGGTTCAGAGTTTCAGTTTTGCAAGATGAACAAGTTCTGGACACTGGTTGCAAAACAATGTGAACATACTTAACACTGCTGAACTGTACACTTAAAAATGGCTAAGACAGGGCTTCCCTGGTGGCGCAGTGGTTGAGAGTCCGCCTGCCGATGCAGGGGATGCGGGTTCGTGCCCCGGTCTGGGAAGATCCCACGTGCCGTGGAGCGGCTGGGCCCGCGAGCCATGGCCGCTGAGCCTGCGTGTCCGGAGCCTGTGCTCCGCAGCGGGAGAGGCTGCGGCGGTGAGAGGCCCGCGTACCGCAAAGAAAAAAAAAAAAAAAAAAAGGCTATGATGGGAAATTTAATGTTTTTTTTTACCATAATAATAACAAATAGGACAATGAAAAAACTTAAAATCACTATAACTAGAAAATGGGTCATTTGGGAAGTCGGGAGCAGTGTCTTAATTATGGATGTGTGTTTTAAATAAATTCTGTAAGGAATTTGGAATTTCAATGTTAATTCTTAGTAGACAATTATTTGGGTTAATAACATCAGAATATATTTTTAAAGGAAAACATGTAGCAGAAACATAAAACTAGATCAATCTTGATATCTATGAGTAATTAAATTGACCTTCAAAATTTAGGAATGCTGAGGTAAATCACTCCAAATACTCCCCTCCCACCTCTCCACCCCCATGTCATTTCCTCTGTGTTTTATACGTACCAAGGACAGTGGTGATCCATCTTAAGAATACACCTAAGAAACAAACATAAGAAAATCCATGTAGAAAAATTTCCCTGATTCTAATTTCTGATAATTTTTTTTAACTTAAAATTTTCCCTTTAGCAATACATCTTAGAAAAACCAACCCAGTAGACATTAGGTTAGAGACAATTTCTGTTATTTCCACAAATACTTTCGTAGGTAAGAAGTAATGATTTTTCACACTGAGAATTCAGCTGAGCATAGCCAGCTGACTTGGACCACATCAAACAACATTTTAATATACAGATATGGTGCATATAGCACTTGGTACATTAGGTAGATCTAGTTTACAAAGTCAGCTAACGAAAGTAAAATGGAAGTTATTTTAAACATGTGCAAGTGATAAAACTTTAGAAGCAAATATTGTTAAAATATTAACACTGATGGGCTTGTAGGTGGTTATTTTTTTCCACAGATTTTATACAATTCTATCCCATGTATAAGAACCACTGTACTTTTATAATCAGAAGAAAAAAACTCCAAATTTGCCTCCCCACCAGTATACGTAATGTATATTTGCATAAAGTTAGACAATGGATCATTTCAAGTAATACAACAAATAAGTAAACTGATACCCAAAAGGTTAAATGACTTGTCTCACTCAAGTTCAAGAACTCACTGGAATTCCCATACTAGGAGTCTTTCTTTCAACACACTACCTTCTCACAAGAGCAGAAGGGATAAAATCTTTGAAATTTTTTTGGGAACAACTTCAGAGGTGGTAACTAAAAGTAATAATGGGATTTCTCTGGTGGTCCAGTGGTTAAGACTCCACGCTCCCAATGCAGGGGACCAGGGTTCGATCCCTAGTCAGGGAACTAGATCCTACATGCCACAACTAAAGATCCTGCGTGTTGCAACTAAGAGCCGGTGCAGCCAAATAAATACATAAATAAATATTTTAAAAGGAAAGTAATATTATTGTGGTTTGTTAGGCTTTAATACCAACATTAATAATAAAAACAACAAAAGTGTCATGATGGTCTTTTTAATCCAGGAATTAAAGTTATCTTTCTCAGGGTGGGGGGTATTACTTACTTGGCCATCAATATTACATTAAGCATATGCACAAGAAGTACACATACTTAAAGAGAATTCTAACTGGTACAAGAACTGTTATCAAAGATTACTTCAAAGTATATTCTAGCTTATATACACATTTATGTGAGCTCTGCATACAGAGCAAATAATGGGAGAGGATGCAGTATTTTTGCTAAGTTCCTTCACTTTCTGTTCTCCCATCTCCAGTTCCAGTACTGGGGTTTTTAAATGAAAGCCAAAGAGAAACACTTACGTGTCACATGCTGAGCAGTGATGCGCACGGTCAGGCTTAATCAGCTGACATCTTTCACAATATCTGACGGCTACATTTAAGAATTAAAAGGAAGTTGTTGAAGAAGGTATGTTTAGAGTTGAGTTTAATTTGACTATAAAATCTGCTTTCATTTCTTATAAACAACTCTAGGAAACTGACAACCAATAATTTTAAAATAATACCAAAGTTCATTGGAGAGCTTATGAAATCCTAATGTCGAGAGGCAGAAGGGAACCTCAGAAATGTAGCTGGCCCAGCAATGTTCAGATCAATAAGGAGATCCAAGGAAATAAGGAGCTGGTAACAAGTCAGACATGCAGTTCAGTGGCAAAACTCAGATACACTAAGACCTACTGTACCATGATGTCTGTAGTAAAATATCAAAACAAACGTTCTCAATTATCTCCCACCCCATCCCAGATAAATAGCAAAATTGCAAACATACTATTGCGAAAGAACTCTAAACTTCTTCCCACTAAATTCTAATATATAGTTTGTATCTTCATTCATTCAAAACATAATGAGCACCTACTAGGGGCCAGATATTGCTCTCGGCATAAATCCCCGCCTTCACGGAACTCACACTCTAGTGGAAAAGACGGGGAGTAATAAGCAAGGCAAGGCAACAAAATAAGTAGTAATATTAGGGAAAGGTGCTGACAGGAAAACTAAAGCAGGGAAGCGGCGTTGGGGTACTGTAATTTCAGAGTCATTTGAGAAAACTGAAACTTAAAGAAGGGAGCTGGTCAGTCACATAGGTCTGTGGGAAAAGCGGAATCTGACGAGAGGGAACAGGCCTCGGGTGGGAGGGTGCTCAGAGTGCACGAACAGTGAGGGGCCGGCATGCCTGGAGCAGAGAGGAAAGGAGGAGAACACAAGGCAGGGTCAGAGAAGCCGGATCAGGTCAGGCTTGTCCTCCCCACTCCGCTCAAGTACTCTGAGAGAAAAAAAGCCAACTGGAGGGGACTTCCTGGCCGTCCAGTGGTTAGGACTCCACGCTCCCAACGCAGGGGTGCGGGTTCAATCCCTGGTCGGGGAACGAGGATCCTGCGTGCCACACAGCACAGACAGAAACAAAAAGCCAACTGAATGAAGAGCACCACCAGAATCTGCAGAACAGTCAGAACCTGAGGTTCTGGTTTTTGAAATCTAAGTAAGTGACAAAATAGTTCTTTGAGATTTATGAGGGAAATGTATGTACCAAGACTTCACAAATTAATAATGCTTTAAAGCCATTATTTTGGATGAACAGAGAATAATAAAATTACAGTGAGATACTAACCTTTTTCCATATCATGGCCTCCAAAGCAAACAAATGCTTCTTGGCAACAAGACAAATTACTATGGGTCTTTCACTAGAGCTGAAACTTTCACAGATTTAGAGCATTTGACTAATAAATACTCTACGGGATCTACTCCAAGTGCGGTAGACTTCTTTTGGGGGTATCCGCCTGGTCTACAGGCCACTCTCTTTCCAGGAAATGACTTAAGACCCCTCTTCTACCTGGACTGTGTGAACCCACCCACCTCCCCCTTCTGGTTCACGCTCTCTCCTACGAATCAGGGCTGAGGGGCAGTGAGCTGTATCTCGCGGGGTGGAACTGAGTAACACGCGATAGCCACGCTTCGCCACGTGGACGGGATAAGAAAGGGAGAATCATTTTAAGGGCGACAGTGTAGGAAGTGAGCAGATGCCAGGGAGCAGCAGGGACAGCTGCAGGAGCCCCTCTGGCCCCCAGTTCTCAGCTCCAGTCCCTTCTTGCAGTCCTGCCCTCAGGGCATAGGAGACACCCACCACTTTCTCACACCACCCCATACATTATGGTAGTTTCTTTTGGGGGGAAGGGGGAGTTAAAAAGCTTAAGCTGTTGTCTGTTACTTGTGATCATTAGGGCTAACAGACATAGTAACAGCACGGAAAACAGGTTCAAGTAAAAATTTAAATTAAACATACCCTCTAAAAAGCAGATGGACCATGTCATGTGTTACTGTTTTTGGAAAAGAATTTGGCCGTATCTATAAAAGCGTAAGGCATGCACACTCTCTGCCCGGGATCTCTGCCGCTAGAAAATTTATTCTATAGACACGCTCTCACCACAACATGGTTTCAATAACAAAACACTAGGAATAACGAATTATGAAGATAGTCAAGCATGTTATGATACACTACGTAGACTTTAACAAGAATTCTCCATACAAAGTAGACACGTACCCTAAACTGGAAAAGTGCAAACATATTAAGTAGAAAAAAGCAAATTGCAGAATAGTTTGATATGCAGCATGTTTCATATCTCTGAGGGGGAGAAGAATATATGTATTTTTCTCTTTACACATCCCAATACAATGCATCCACCTTCAGACTTGAATTAACATATATGGGAGACACAAAGTGTTATTTTCAAGCAGTGTTAGAGTTACACCTGCTAGAAGGCAGCTATCCAGGTAACCAAATCTGTACTGGTTAATACCTATCCACTCTCATTGTTAAAATGTTGATTGATTGTATGTAAGGTTTGCCATATTCTGTTATATATAAAAAATTTCTGCAAGGATATACAAGAAGGGTGGCAACCTCTGGGGAGCATTGCCAGGGTGAGAAGGCAGACACTTCTCATTTGGTATCCTCAAAAAGTGTTTTAAATCATGTTCCTGTATTACTTTTATAATTTAAACCAAACTTCAAGATGAAGGGAATTTATACAAATATCCACTTATTAAATGAATAACCCATACCTCACTGAGGGCCTTCTGTAGTACCTTGGCTCGACTGGACACTAGGGAAGTGAAACCATATAAGGTAGAAAAAGCAGAGCAGTATAAAGGGCCTTAGAGGTCTCCTAACTCAACCCCTCATTTTTTAGGTTAGAAACACCCCAAAACCTAAAGAGAAAAAAAGTAGTTTGCCCAAGATTATCTCCCTCTCTCTAAATGAGTGGTCAGATCGGGATCAGAAGCCCAGTGTCTTATTTCCTTTTCCTCTACATTTCCTCCACTCAGAATTCTGCCATTGCTCTGAGATGAGATGAAACTAAACAGACTTTTCAAGAAGCCTTTTTAAGGGTCTTGATGACTGAGTAGATAGAAGAACTGAAGTAAAAGCAGCAAAGAAAACTGCGGTTTCCGGGAGGCGATGCTGCCAATGTCAGACACAAGCCTGATGGTGGTGGGTGGAGGGAGTGGGTGGGTATGGGAGGGGGGTTAGGTTGTTTTTCTTTCTTTTGTTCATTCATTCAACAAATATTCAGCCTCTACCCTGTGACAAACACTGCTTCATGCTGAGAATATAAAGTTGAACAAGACAGACTTCCCTCCTGCCCCCATGGTGTTAGGTTTTGCTTGACGTGAATTGGGATAACTGGTCACTCAGGTACAGCTAACCTTCGGAAGGTGGAGATATGAGAATGGAGCTCTAGTGGGCGCACATGCCAAGGGGAGTGCCAAAGCCCCGACAAGGGTCTCCAAGGGCCCTGGGGGAGGGCAAGGCAGGCTCGTCCCTCTGAAGGCACAGCTGCAGTCCAGCCCTCTGCCTGACAACAAGAAAGGGTTTGGGCAGCAAGCGCATGCTCGGGTGACAACACCCCTCAATCTGCTAGTTCACAGTAAGAAAAGATAACTCAGTCTAAAACTATTAAAGCAAACAAATTGTTTGAGACACAGTGAACCAACGATCACAATATCGTGGTGTCAGAATTCCATGGTTAAAAACAGCTGAAAGGGCTTCCCTGGTGGCGCAGTGGTTGAGAGTCCGCCTGCCGATGCAGGGGACACGGGTTCGTAACCCGGTCTGGGAAGATCCCACACGCCGCAGAGCGGATAGGCCTGTGAGCCATGGCCGCTAGGTCTGCGCGTCCGGAGCCTGTGCCCCGCAACGGGAGAGGCCACAACAGTGAGAGGCCCGTGTACCGCAAAAAAAAAAAAAAAAAAAAACAGCTGAAAGAACATTACAAAAAGAACTGGGACGAGGCACCCTTGTGAAGCGGGGTTAAAAAAATGTAGGAGGAAGAATAAACATTCAAAGATGCAAAAACAACAAGAATGGAAAAGCACAAAGAAGAAAGTTTTTCAAGCAGTTAGAATGAAACGCCACCGAACCTGGTTAGGAAGAATGAAAGCCAGCTGCCTGGAATCTGCTGGGAAGGAAAAGAGGCCCAGGGCACAGACGACTTAGGAGGGGACCCACAGTCAAAGGGCAGAGAAAATAGAACGGTAGGTGGAACGCGTCAGAACCAAATTTTTGTTGTTGTTTTTAAGAGGAGATACACTTCGAAGTATACCTGAAAGCAGAGGGAAGAAATGGGTTGGGAATTACTAAGTGAAGAAGCAAGATTTTTAGGAGCAAACTGTGGGAGAAGGGAAGAAGGTGAGCAATCTTCACGCGAGTTTCATAAAGGACAAGAGACCCCAAGAAGGCAGCGAGGTCCTGAGGGGCAGCCAAGTGTGTGCAGCTGCGGGGCAGCCCCGAGCCCGGAAGCAGCTGGGACTCTGCCGCCATGTTTCATACTCGTTCTCTCCTACTTACTAGCTTGTGACCTCGGGTCAGTAACTCACTTTCTGAAACCCTCAATTTCCTCTTCTGTAAATGCCAATAATATCAAGCTCAAAGGACTATTGTGCAGATCAAAAAAAATCTGGAACGTATCAAATTCCCAGTAAAGCAGTTATTATCGTTATAGTAATGTTATTATTTTTGATAAAACATGAAGTGAGCCTCTAGGATGGGAAAAATTAGTGAAGGGGAGAGAACTGGGGAGACCCTTCAAGTGAATAAGCAGCCATTATGGAGAACACCCAGGAACAGGTTCATCCCACAGACGCCTCCTGGGGGCCTGGCGGGTGACGCACTGGCTGTGCCAGGGCCGTGGATGGGGATCCCAGTGCCAGACCCTCAGGACGGAGTCAAGGAGGGAGGGGCACAGACAACCAGCAGACAGTGGCCTGCGATCTACAAGGTAACAGTGTGAGTAGTTCAGAGAAGATTTTTAAAATCTCTTCCTGTTTAAGTGAATAGAAATGGCTGAAGAGAGCTGGACAGTGGATTAAAACTTTAAAGTAGATTTAGGGAGGAGAAAATAATCATTCTAGGAAGAGAAAAAGACATAAAAATAAAAGGTGGCGAAGGACAGAGCTTTAGCAGAATTGACTCAGGGAAATGGAGCAGGAGAAAGAGAAACACTGGTTGTATCCAGGCTGCGGAGGGCGGAGGTTTAGAAAGACTCATTTTACTTCCTTAATAGATGACATGTCTACATGGTTCAGAAAAGCACGAAAAGGAGCCCAGTGCAGCCCCCACGCCCCTCCACGAGGGCAGCTCTTCACTTCCACTAACCTCTGGTCTAAGAAAGATCCACTTTCTATAACATGGGGTTCTGTAACTTCATTTTTTAAAGAATGCATGATATTATTTCTATAATAAGAAAAAAAGAAGAAAAACCCCCAATGTTCTTTGGGATTCTAAGCAGTAGAAATGCAGTATAAAATGGTGCTCGAGGGCAGGGACTCTGTCTGCAGTCAGAAGATAAGGTGTAAATCCCAGACCTTGCCACTTGGGGACTTCAGGGCCCTCCCTGGGTCTCACTTCTTTGTCTCTAATGTGGGGATAAGTGCTGCACTGTCCCAGTGGGGTGTAAATAATCCCCGTAAAGTGCTCAGCAAAATTCTGGTGCACTATTCAACAGATGAAGGGTATTCTTCAGAGTAGTGGAAAGCCATTAAAATTAATGAAAGGTAATAAAGCTTTAAGGGTAAAGACTTTACGTTAGCAGCTTTTAACTCTCTGGGGCATAGGTACTGCTCTGAAAATCAAAAGAACAGGCTATTTCAAAAAGTACCCAAAATTCTGCGTTTAATCTCACGGTTTCATTAATTCTCTGAAATCTTGGGACTTTGGGTTAAAAACACCTAGGGAATTTCCTGGCGGTCCAGTGGTTAGGACTCCGCGCTTCCACTGCAGGGCACATGGGTTCGATCGCCCGTCAGGGAATTAAGATCCCGCATGCCCCGCAACGTGGCCAAAAAAAAAAAAAAAATCTAATCTACATAACTGCAGCTACTAACAACTGTTGTAAACTAGACATTTTATATTGAATATAAAAAGGGATTATTTTAAATTAGCTCTCGGACTTCCCTGGTGGCGCAGCGGTTAAGAATCTGCCTGCCATTGTAGGGGACACGGTTCAAGGCCTGGTCCGGGAAGGTCCCACATGCCATGGAGCAATTAAGCCCGTGCGCCACAACTACTGAGCCTGCACTCTAGAGCCCGCGAGCCACAGCTACTGAGCCCACTCGCCGCAACTACTGAAGCCCACGTGCTGCAACTACTGAAGCCCGCATGCCTAGAGCCCGTGCTCCGCAACAAGAGAAGCCACCGCAATGAGAAGCCCACGCACTGCAACGAAGAGTAGCCCCCGCTCGCCGCAACTAGAGAAAGCCCGTGGGCAGCAACGAAGACCCAACGCAGCCAAAAATAAATAAACGTTAAAAATAAATAAATAAGCTCTCATTTACTGAAAATGTATTATTGTACACTGAGATCTATACTAAGTGCGTGTCTCATTTATGTATACTTCCAGAGATTTAGAGACTATTATTCTCATTTTAAAATGAGGAAACCAGGGCTTAGGAAGTTTAAGGGACTCTCATTGCACTAGCAATGGAAAAGCTGGGGTTTGATCGGAAATCCATGTTTTCATTCTATACGGTAATATAGTGGTTATGCAAAGGGATAGTATAGGCATACCTCGTTTTATTGGGCTTCACAGATACTGCATTATTTTGTTTTTACAAACTGAAGCCCTGTGGCAACCCTGCATTGAGCAAATCTATGGGTGCCATTTTCCCGGCAGCATTTGCTCACTTTGTGTCTCAGTGTCACATTCTGGTAATTCTCAAAATATTTCAAGCTCCATTATTATTTTGTTATAGTGATCTGTGATCAGTGATCTTTGATATTACTGCTATGATTTGTTGAAGGCTCAGATGATGGTTAGCATTTTTTAGCAATAAGGTATTTTTAAATTAAGGTATGTATGTGTTTTTCTGACATAATGCTACTGAACACTCAGTAGGCTACAGTACAGTATAAACATAGCGGTTACACACACTGGGAAACAAAAAGTTCACGTGACTTGCTTTATTGTGATATTCACCTTATTGCACTGGTCTGGAACCGAACCTACAGTATCTCCAAGGTGTGCCTATATGAAATGCATGAAAAATTTAAATGTCGGTCAAATATCCCCTCCTAAAATTTTGCACAAATTTAAAATTTTCTTAAGTCAGAATGTGTACATAATTATACAAAGGTAAAGCTCCTTTTATTTCCCCTCAGAGTTGAGAAGCATAGGGGTTCTACAGGCAGAGCACCTTTTCACATACTACCTGTATGACTACCTGTATGACCTACCTGTATGACTACCTGTATGACCTTCAACAAGTTACTTAACCTGTCTCCGTTCCCTCGTCTGTAAAATGGAGAGAGCAGTGTCTCCCTCACAGGCTGGTGTGAAGTTGAAATGAGCCTGTATGTGTAAAGAACTTAGGTCAGAGTGACTGTTAGCTATCACCATTATCTGGTATTTGCATGAATTAGTGAGGTGTATAATACATAATTTAAAACAATTTCCTGTACTTAAATGACCAGTCTGGCCGCTCACAGGTCCATCCCTATCAGTAAGGCTCTGCCCCTGAGAAAAGGAAGCTGCTGCAGTCACAAACGTCAAGGGGGCCAGTGGAACAGACACAGCTTCGGAACCAGACAAACCTGACTTCAAATTCTGGCTCTCTGAATACTAGCTTTATAACCTTGAACAAGCTTCTTCCCCTTGATGTCTTCTATTTCTCCCCATTCTAAGTTAGCACAGTCTTGATTTTTAAAAAAGTTACTCAGTGATGACACAAAATGTTCAAATTCAAACCAGGATTTCCAAATGATGGTTTACTAAAAATTATAAATGAAATTTTTAGCCATGAAGATTGAGTTGGGAAAAAAAAAGAAATGCAGAAGTGGTTAAGAATCCACCTGCCAATGCAGGGGACATGGGTTCAAGCCCTGCTCCGGGAAGATCCCACATGCCATGGAGCAGCTAACCCCGTGAGCCACAGCTACGAGCCCACGTGCCACAACTACTGAGCCCATGTGCCTAGAGCCCATGCTCAACAACAAGAGAAGCCACCGCAATGAGAAGCCTGTGCACCGCAATGAAGAGTAGCCCCCGCTCGTTGCAACTAGAGAAAGCCCACGTGCAGCAACGAAGACCTAACGCAGCCATAAATAAATAAATTCATTAAAAAAATCTATATCAACATATGTACATAACTATTATCTGAAATACCATGTAAGGTACACAACACATGAAAATCCTGTTCCCACAGATGTTATTTGTGGCAACCGCAATATCCACTTAATAGTCAAATCATGCAAATATATCTTGGCAAAAATTACCATATCTTAAAAATTCTTTGAGAAGAAAAGCTTAAGATTTGTTTTTCTTACTCTTTGAAGCTGATGTGGTATAGATAGGTAAGTCCCTTGCTGCTCTTCTCAAAATTTCTTGCTGTCTTTCTTGGCTGAATTCCTTTTCGTAACGTTCCTTTTCAGAACTGGACAAGCAGAACTATAAAAGGAGAAATAACTATTAATTCTTTTTAATCCCATGATTATGAACTATCAGGCTCAGAAAAATAAAGTTTTATCCAGAACAGAAAAAACAAAAATATTTCCTTCCATAAAGGCAAAACTTGTCTTCCAATTTGTTTAGGAAGCTAAATCAAGCACATTTTAACAAAACCACATATCTTTGACAGACTGAGAAATATTTGCCCTCCATACTAATGATGGCAAAGAACGTGAACTAAATATTTTTTGCATTTTTGTTTTTTACAGAGAAGATTAACTTTGCCCATCAAAAAGGGCTTAATATATATTTTGTTAGTAAAAATTCTGGTGTTTGAAAGTTAGTGTCAAGAGATTTGGAAGGATGTCCAAAGAGTCACTTGCTTTGTGTAACAGGCTAAATCACAGGCATGGGGCCCTACTATTTTCTGGCCAAATTTCTCAATGAGGACAACAAGTCCTTCTTTACCACTTTGCTTTTGCTTTTAAAAAGCTAATCAATCAGGGTGCTTTCTCCAGAAGTATTAAGGATTGCCAAGGTAAGCACAATCTACTTTTCTCAAGGAGAGATTCCTTTATAGAGTTGTTTCCAGTTTCCACTTCTGAAGTTTTAATTCCCGTGTGTGGGCAGCCTCCAGCCTATTTCTTTAAATAGCATCTTCCTACAAAGGACTTGTTCAGTTGCTCTTCTTTTCATGTCATCCCAGCATCTCAAGGACCTCAGTTTTATGCCTCTATTTTATGTAACCAGGAGTTTTTTTTCAGTTTCTATTGGTCTTTATTTCACAGATTTTTTTAAAAAACAAAAAAATGGCCTAGACATGCTCTTGATCATAGTTCATACTTTAATAATACTGTTCCTCAATTTTTATTTACTTACAGGGTTTTGCTTGAAAAGGTCTGAGTCATGACTAAAACTTTATCTTTTAAAATTTGAGTATTTTGGTCTACCTGCGAACTCAAGTACCAAGCCTTCCACACTCTCAATGCCTCGTCAGTAACGGCACTGCCTTCTTAATGCAGCCTCTTCTGTTACAAACGGGGCGATAGTGTGGCACAGGCAGGATTAAGAGCTCTGGGGTGAGGAAACTGTGATCCCAAGCAGCTCAGGGAATTTTCTAAGGCTGCAGAATTATTGGCAGAGCTGATATAAAAACACAAGTCTCTTGAGTTCTACGCTAGTATGTCTCCCTCTGTGTTGCTCATGTGAAGTACGTGTTCTTTCTTTTCACAGACTTGTTACTCTAACCTGACCCAAACACGATGGCTTAAGAAGCAGGAAGAGTCCGTTTAGATGACCTAGCCTAGCTCCCACAACTAAATCTTGATGGCACACAAGAAATCCCCAATTTACTTACAAAGGACAAGAAGTAACATGGACATACGAACAGGACAGAAAAAAATAAGAAAAAATTACACACAAGCTTGAAGTTGAGACTCTGGAGGTCACTGATCTAAACTCCCAGGCAGGCTGGAATCTTCAGACATTTCTGAGATCCACCCCCTCGAATACTGTCAGGTACAAAAATACGTTCCTACTTTGTAAGACGCCCCATTCTCTTTTAAGAGACCTGTAACTTGCTAGAAAGTTCTTCCCTGACATGATGCATCTCTGAAACATTCAAAACAGAGAATAAAAATCATATGGTATAACGTTAAATATATATTTGGATAAAAGATGCTCTAATCAAATTTTACAGCTTCCTTGTCAAATCTAAACAGAATTTTCCTGGGCTGAACTGTTTCTAGCCAGGCCTCAAAATCATTACTTTTCCATAAGAACTATGGTTATAAATTACGAAAAGCTTAAACCAAATGAAAATCTCAAGAGACACCAGGATTTTAGATGAGGAATGGAACAAAACTTAAAATGAACTAGATTTTTGAAATTATTCCTGTCTATTTTTCATTAAATACTACTGAACAGAATTCAAACCATGAAATGCCATTATCTTAAATTTAGTGTTCAAATGGTTCAATTTAAGTATCTGTTACACACCAATTAAGAGCTTGGCACTGTCCCAGGTACCAGGGATCCAAAGATGAATAAAAATACAGCCTTTGCCTCAAAAACACATTCCTATAGTTCAGTACGAATGTTAACCATGTAAACATAGAATTACAAATCAGCAATTCTTTGCAAGGTGTGACCAAAGCTCCCTCGGGAGGGGTGAGGGCTGTCAATGAAAGTTTCTTGGAAGAGGAGGTACCTAAACGGGGTTTAGAAAGATAAACAGGAATCGTCCAGGAAGACAAAGCAGGAAAGAAAATGTTGGCAAAAGAAGCGGCATATGGAAAACACAAAGAGGTGAAAATACTATATTCAGGGCAACACACTACTTGAAAACAGAGTTCCAGGAAGAAGCAATGGACATGAAATAAGACCTCAGCTCGTGAAGGGTCTGTGTTCCAGGCAAATGAACAGCCCACTGGCAACCTCTGCAGGAATGCCAGAGAAGCGACGGAACCATATTTTCTTTTCAGGAAGATGACACTTAGTGATGGAAGATGCCTGCCAGCTTGTCTTATGCTGCGTCCTCCTTACCATTCGTTCATTCAAGCATTTAGCAATCTATTATACACTAGGTCTGATTCTAGGCAATGGAGACACAGCCGTAGATAACAAAGAGTCTTCCTTCAAAAAGCTTATCCTTTAGTGGAAGAGACAGCGTATGAAGGTCTCAGCTTCAATACCACGTCTTCAGAGATTTCTCTGATCACACTGTCGAAAACAGCTTTGTTCCTCATAGCTTTTACCATCATGCTGCGACATCATCGCGTTCTTTTTCTAAATGTACCATGATTCATAACGTTTTATGTTTGTCTTGTTCTTTTTATTCCCAGAGTCCACCACAGTCGGACAAAGAGCAGATGCTCAGTAAATACTTGCTGCCTGAAAGAATGAAAAAAGAATGCCTACCTTTATAACTTAACTTCCCTAAAAATGCATAGTTTTTGCTTTTTAGACCCAACCAATCCCCCTAGATCCAAGCCCCAAGTGTTGCTCAAGCCTCTACATTTTTAGAGTCCTTTTAATGCGGCCATGAACACCTATCTCACAACTATGCAATTTCTGATCAAGAGCTACTCAGGCAGCCCAGAGTAAGCTTATTCAGAAAGATAATCTGACACTCCTGTTCCTGGCTGTCACTGCGGCCTAGCTTAGCTGGCCCTCCATGATTGAATAATCAATCCATTCAATACTTACTGATGCCCACTATGTGCCAGATAGTGGGAGAGGGATATAGTGGAGAGCATGACAGAAATGATCCCTGCCCTTAAACAACCGACAATTTAATAAGGTGATACATACAGGTAAGCAGGCGATTACAGTACTAGATGACAAGGTCCATGACAGGGAAGGTGGATCGTGCCACAGAAGGGCCACTGGACACAGGCTGTCAGTTACACTTACAATTACACTTACAGGAATAGGGGAGCATGAAGGATGGAGTGGACGTAAAGGCTTAATTAAGCCCTGGGCTAAGTGCTAAATGGGTGCAACATTGCAAATACAACAACCAAAAAAGAAAAAAATAAGTTAGATGGCACTAATGTGCTAGGCATTCTTTTAAGCATTTTCCCTAGAGCATTAATTACACATTATTATAAATACCATCAATCACGTGTACGTATGATTAATTTATTTAACCCATACAGCAATCCAATAAGGTGCGTACGACTACCATCCTCACTTTACAGAGGACGTTCCCGAGGTACAGACAGCTAAGGAGTGTGTCCAACGTTGCGCGGCTAGAAACGCAGAGGGATGAGGCAGACGAGGGGGTCTGGAGCTGGGGGCTGAGTTCTGAACCTCTGTACTATCCTGTTTCTCAAAAGTATTACCAATTGTTTTTCTTATTATATTTTTTATTTCCTGTAATAAAAACTATTTACTTTCACACATGCTATGTTTCCAACAGCCATCACTACTAGTAATTGATTAGATAAAATTAGGTCCTTTTCAACTTAAGAGATTAAGATATGGATGGCAATTTGTAATATAACTTTAAGGGCTGACTAATTATTAGCAAATGTTTGAAGAATATATTTGAAGAAACAGTAAGCTTGATGAGTGGTTTACATTATCCCTTAAAAGAAAAGCCCCCAGTAGAAACAATGGGCAGTGAGAGTCTGGCGTTCCCCACTACTGCTGACTGTACGTGCAGCACCCAGCAATTCCCCTCCTGGGCATCTGCCCCTAAGAACTGTGTATGTACGTACACGTGCTAGAATGTTGATGGCAGTCCTATGTGTAGCAGCCCGAGACTGCAAGTTGCCCAACGGCCCACGCCCATCAACAGTAGACCAGGTAAGTAAACTGTGTTTTATAACAGCAGAGGAGGGAGCCACAACTGTATACAACAACATGCATGAATCGCACATGAAGAGAACGTTAATGAAAGAAGCCAGACACGCAAGCACACGTCCTGTATGACTCCATCCACGTGAAGTGCAGACCAGGCAAAGCCAGCTGGTGCGACTGGGTGGGTAGGGGTCGGGGGAGCCGGACACTGGTGTCTCGTGAGCAGTGGCTGCAGGGAGTGTGAGGGGCTCACGGGAAACCAGTCACGTTCTGCTTCTGGAACTGGGTGCTGGTTACTCACGTGTCCAGTTCATGAAAATTCGTCAAGTGTACATTTATGGCATGTATAATTTTCGGCATATATGTTCTATGAAAAGTTAAATGGAAGTTGGTATCTTTAAACATACGTCTATAATTTTTAATGGATTTTGATGAATTTAATACAAAGGGAAACAATTACATTATTACCATCATCTAATATTTGAGTGCTAACCTTATGGCAGGTCCTATGTTAAAAGCTTTACATGAATGAATCTCACTTAATCCTCACAAACATCCTACAGAGACGGGCATGACTGTTAGCTCCACTTTCCAAAGAGAAAACTAAGCCTTGGATTCATTAAATAATGTGTTGGAGCAGAAAATCAAACTCAGGCAGTCCTAACTCTATATTCTTATCTATCTAGCTATTCTAAACTTTAGGTGAAGAGAATTCAGTCAGCCATATCAAGGCAAAATAGACATAGTGGTCTTCAGCTTTACTCCACATAAATGTGTACTCATATTATTTCCAAGTGGAACCTGCAAGTAGAAGAAACACTAGCCACGCTAGGTGTAACAAGCCACAGCATAGACAATTTGTTTCCCACAATCAAAACACTTCAGTTGCAGCTTATTTGTTCAGGCCTGAGAAAAAATAAATGTTGAGAGTTTCTAAAAATAAACTCTACTTTCCTAACTCAATTCTGTCCCTTAACATTATTCACTCCAGTGACATAAAGTACATCTTTAATTTAAGAAAACATAGCATGGCAGAAGAATATTAGCACAGCTAAAGCTTAGCGCCATCATTCATCTTTTACGATGCATCAGTGGGCTGGATCTGAGGGATACGCTGATGACTCACACTCACAATGCAGAGTTACCAAGCAATTTATGAATGAAAACAGAACAAATGCATTATGTAATAAAGTTTTAACAAAGGTAACACAGGGAAAATAATCCCATAATTAGTGAAAGCATTTGGTAATTTACCAACATTAAATTTACCTCTTTGGAGGGGGAAGCGGGAGATGTGAAAATTGTCATCCAATAGGACCATACAAACATAACAATGAACAGATGGAAAGCCACAAGGTAAACAACGGCCTTTCCTGGTAAATAAAAACAAATAACATTTCATTGAATCCAGGTGAAAACAGGAAAAAGCATTATACATTAAAACACAATATTTAGGGTCAGGAGGCTCGATCCAATAAAAAATTTAATTAAAATGTACTAAACATGTCAAATATATACACTCCTTTATCTGCATGACGTTAACATTACAGATATGAAAAAACATTCTATTCCTGCATTTAAGGATTATTGACCTGGTTTATAAGTAAAGACTGTATTCTGAGATGAGATTTGATTTCATTAAGTTGCTGAAGATTTAAGCTGAAATCTTATGAGCACCTCCTTCAAAAGCACTTCCTAAAAGCTAGATTTTAAATGACTTAAAAATTATTATTTAATGTTCACTATGAACATTATTATTTAATATTTAATGTTCACTATGAACATTAAATCCAAGGAACTATATACTGAAAATAAACAATTCAATTCCTGGACTGTCAGGAAAGGTATCCTAAATTCCACTGTCGTTTTCAACACTGAGTAATGAAAAAATTTTAGCCACTCTGAATTTCTGTCGTAACTGTTTCCTAAGTGGATTAGTGTAACATTCCAACATCTTTATCTCCAAATATTAACTCACTGATATAACTAAAAACTTTTTGTTGTGTTCTGTGGTTTTTCTATCTGTAAGAAGTGGAACTGGTTTCCATTAAGAAGCCAGAATTATTTACCAAGTGATTAAAGTCTTTTTCAGTTTGGAATGCAGCACCACAAACTCACCGAAGAAAACAAAGCACAGATGAGCATAAAAGTTTGAGATTCTACTCATTTGTAAAGTTTGGATCAAATATTACTTTTTCCAAAAGCCTCCTCCATTACTTTCAGAATTTATTATCCCTTCATACTATTCTCCCCAAATAATTTACTCAGACTTCAATTAAAGCACTTAATGTGTTTCCTTTAAGTTAGCTGCTTAATATTGATAAGTTAATAAATGCAAAACACTTACAACATGTCTGACACATAATAAATCCTCAATAAATATTGGCTACTATTATCATTGCTGTCCAAGTATAGCAGTTCCTTCTTCTCAAAGACTGGGTCTTTTTGTGCATTCCCTATTTCAGTGTTACCCAAGTATACAGACTGATAAAAGTTTTCACTGGTCTGCAGTTAAATGAGAAACGTTAAGAACAATGGAGTGACGTTTTTAGAAAGCTAACATGTATTCAGTTCGAAGTACTGTCCTTCCTTTGGTCTGAGGTTACTTTTCCTTATGTTTTCACATAAAAATAATGATACAAAATTGACAACTTGCTGGACCCTGGCATTTTCTTCTGCAATTATACTGGTCCATGCCTGGTCTAACAGAACAGAACCCTGAGACACACAGATGACTGATGCAGGAAGCCAGGGCTCGATGACCCTCACAACGCACGGCTGGCTAATCAGCACGGAGCACGTACTTCAACTTCTAGCTCCTAAAATCTCTTTCAAAGTAGACTTCTCATTCTTTTCACCGCTAGTGCAATAGTTCTTACATTGTTGCTCATCTCATTTGGGTCACTGCACAAGCCAATGGGCGCCCTTGCCTTCCAGTCTCTTGCTTCCAATCCATCTCAGTGGCCAGCGTAAAATATGTGGCTCACCGTTTCTTATCCCCGTTGACTATGAAATTCCTGGGAAATAGCTCCATCTACATGACAAATGAATGCATTCTCTAAAACTCTGGAACTTCCTAGTAACTATATTTATTTTAACTATAGCTACTCAAGTCAGCCCTTCCACCTACTGCAAGTCTACTAGAAGACATATAACGTTACCTTATTTCTAGCCCTCACAATGGTCTCGTGGGTATTCTTTCAGTTTACAAATGTGAAATCGAAGGCTCAGAGAATTTAATATTTTCCCCAGTGTTACTTACTTACTAAATGATAAAGCCAGAATTCAAACCCATATATGCTTGATAAACACCCAAGGTCTTTCTCACTGTGTCATATCTAAACTAATTTTCCTCCACTTTTAAAATTATTATCTAGTGGTCACATCCTACTTCAGAGATAACATCTGGTGCCAAGATGAAGCCCTAACCACAACTTCCTTCTATTCTCAAATATGCTTTCTTTTCACTTTCACAAAAACTGATTGTCATCCTCATTGAAAATTGTGGTTTCGCAAAATCTGCATTCTCTATCATTCCAGCTCCCTCTAGGCTAAGCCCCATGGTCTAACCAATGGATTCAACAGCGTCCCTTCATTTGTTTCTCCTTTGGAAAAACAGGCTGGAGCTCAGTCTCCTGTTACACCAGCACTGAAGCCATTTATCAAGTCTGCAATTTTACCTTCACCTAGCTCATTTCACTTGTTTATATTATCGTCTTTTGCCCCCATATTCAATCAAGTTTGTCAATCCTCATCTATGTATTATTGCATAACTTGGTTACTTTAACTTTAAACTTCTTAATCATTGAGTTACTTACAACTAAGGCTAGAATATAGAACAATAAATATACTGTAACATTTTTTAAACATTTAATATTTTTTTAGAATATTTTTGCTCTCCATAAGAACAAAAGCACATGGTTTTTGCCTTAAAAAATCTTAACCTTCAGTTAAAGAAAGAAAAGATAAAATAAATCTCTTAGTATATTGCCTGGAATATAGTAAGCACTTAATAGACGGTAGTTATCAAATTATAATATAAATATTAACAGGAAATATTGTTTTTAAATAAGTTCAAATTAGTGTGATTACTAATAATCCCATATATATGCTATAAACTATTGGTTAGAAGTAATACTTAAAGTAAAAGCTTAACTCATCAAATTAAATCAAAGTTCAAAGAAAACCTGAACCTATAAATCAAAAAGTCTGACTCGGGGGCTTCCATGGTGGCGCAGTGGTTGAGAGTCCGCCTGCCGATGCAGGGGACACGGGTTCGTGCCCCGATCCCGGAAGATCCCACATGCCGCGGAGCGGCTGGGCCCGCGAGCCATGGCCGCGGAGCCTGTGTGTCCGGAGCCTGTGCTCCGCAACGGGAGAGGCCACAGCAGTGAGAGGCCCGCGTACAGCAAAAAAAAAAAAAAAAAAAAAAAGTCTGACTCGGGCTTCCCTGGTGGTGCAGTGGTTGGGAGTCCGCCTGCCGGTGTTGGGGGCGTGGGTTCGTGCCCCGGTCCGGGGGATCCCGCGTGCCGCAGAGCGGCTGGGCCCGTGGGCTGTGGCTGTTGGGCCTGCGTGTCCGGAGCCTGTGCTCCGCGACAGGAGGGGCCGCAGTGGTGAGGGGCCCGTGTGCCGCAAGGAGAAAAAAAAAAAAAAAAAAGAAAAAAAAAGTCTGACTCAAAAATCACCTGTAACTGAATTAAGAAACAAACAAATAAGCAGACAAAAAACTTTACTGAAAGACTCTCTGAAAGACATGGGGAAAGTAGTCCCAAGAAATAATGATCCAAGTTAAAAGTTCTTTTATAACAGCTTCAGAAATTCTCTGCTTTCTATATCTGTGCTTTCAACACACAGGAAACAGTTTTGATTTTAAGCAAGAAAAACAAGCCTACCAAGATTGAGTCTATATTTGTTCTGTTACTGAGAAATTAGATCCAAAGTCAACTTGAGATTTACATGCTTAACACCTTCTATTTTCAACAATAAGAATATTTATTAAGAATTTCTAGGGACTTCCCTTGCGGTCCAGTGGATAGGACTCAGTGCTTCCTCTGCAGGGGGCACGGGTTCAATCTCTGGTCCGGGAACTAAGATCCTGCAAACTATGCAGCTCGGCCAAAAAAACAACCACCACCACAAAAAAAGTTTCTAACTATTCAACTGTTTTAGAAATCCTCTGGATTTTCATATCTCAAATCAAATTTTATTTTTGAAATTTGATCTCAAAGGACTTAAAATTTTCTTTTATCTCAATAAAATTTTGAGTAATGATTTTTCTCTCCAGACACTGTCTCTTTGACTAGTCATTAAAACTTTAATTCCATTTCAAAATGAACTAGTAATATAATTTACAAATTCAGAGTCTGGTTACTTAATTAAATGACTATGAGTAGTAAAGTACTATTTTAAACAAATGCATAAACAAGAGAACCACCAATAAAATTCAGACATCATGAAACACCTCCTCCTCAAACTTAGCTAGAACTGGTATTAAAAATCTTTGAACCACTACTATAAAGAGTTCTAAAGAATATACAAGGCAAAAATATGTATATAAATACATCAAAGAAGTTTGGGTACTAGATGCCTTACAAAATAATCAATTTACATAAATAACACAAATGAGAATATACTGAATGTATAAAAATAAATCTAATAACACATCTCCTTTTAATCACTTAAGCTTTAAGAATATATATCTTCTTTCTGGAAACCAAAACACACACAGTCATCACTAAATAACAAGTATATGGGTTGTAATTAAGATACCATAAGTAGTCTACTTAACTTGAGAGTGAAAGTTAAAAGTGCCTTACCGTTTTCTCCATTTCCAGAAAGTGTAACTAAAATAGAAGAAAACACAGTGAATATATTTTAAACACTTGTATGTAAACTTTATTTCAGGTTGACTATTCACCTTAATATCGTTTTCATAAACATAAAATTTAGTTATAAAATGTAAACAATAATGCAAATTCAGAATTGCACACTCAAAAACCATGGAAACACTAAAATTCAAATTCTTCTTTACCATAAACATTGCAATCACACTAAAATTTTTCTTCAGACCTTTGTTAATTTTAAGTGTATCAATATGGTTATAGTTATGTTTTCTTTAGCTCTTAATGCTGCCTACAGAATGAGGAGAACTCTCCTCTATGGCACTCATATGGCACTTAATTAAGTAGTCTGTGATGTAACTTACCAAACTTTTTGTAAAAGCTACACACAAAACACACTGTTATTTTTCCACAGGGAAAAAGAAAAAAGAGGAACTTATCCTGTGATTTTTAGAGCACTTTTCTTCCTAGTTTGTAACCCTGGGAACTGCTCCTTATTCCTCCGCTCTGGATCGTCCAGTGGCCTCTGGGTCCTGTTGATTCTACCACCTAAGTCTCTTCACTTCCGCCTCCCCCTCCCATTTCTCCCATTGCCTTGTTTTAGGACCTTCTCAAATGCCATAGCTTAAAGCAACTCTACTCGCAGTTTAACACATCCTCACCACCAGCAAATCTGAAGATGGAATACTCTTCAACACCCACCCGTCACTTACAGAAAAAAGTCCACAGTCTTCAGAGTAGCAAACACCGTAGGCCCTCTGTGATCTACAATCTGTCCGCCTCTCCAGTCTCTTGTCATTTGCCCACACCCACGGTCTAGTTATCCTGGAAAAAACTGCAGTTTCCTAAACACATCAAAGCTGTTTCCCACACTGTTGCCTCCCCCATTCACCCTCCAAGACCCGGTGTGTACATCCCTCCTTGGCAAAGCCTTCCTGAGTCCCACTCTGGGCAGAGCGGGTCCCTCCTGTATTTCAAGGCTGCGCACCCCTCCATCCTACCGTATACCACCTCATGCTTCGCAATTACTTGTTGACATGTCTGTCTCACCCTGCTGGACTGCGTTAGTGTGGAGTCATGTCTTAGAACAATAACAACCCTAACAGTTATCACTAGTTCCCACTTACAGATAAATAAACTAAGACTCAAAATAATTAAAGGACGTCCCTGAGGTCACAGAGCTAGTACATGCTGTGTAGATAAGATCTGAACTCAAGGGCTTCCCTGGTGGTGCAGTGGTTAAGAATCCGCCTGCCAATGCAGGGGACACAGGTTCAAGCCCTGGTCCAGGAAGATCCCACGTGCCGCGGAGCAACTAAGCCCGTGAGCCACAACTATTGAGCCTTCGTGCCACAACGACTGAAGCCCATGCTCCGCAACAAGGGAAGCCATCGCAATGAGAAGCCCACACACCGCAACGAAGAGTAGCCCCCCCTCGCTGCAACTAGAGAAATCCCGTGCACAGCAATGAAGAGCCAACACAGCCAAAAATAAATAAGTAAAATTAATTTTTTTAAAAATCTGAACTCAAGTCTACTTGGACTTGTATTCTTTCCTGGAGTGTGTTTCATTTTATTCAGTATTTTAGTTCCAAAGCCTGGCACACAGCAACAATGCTTAAGAAATGTTTATTAATTCAATATCCATTTTTGACTAAAATCTCTTGATAAAATAGGAGTATCTGGATACTTCCTTAATAAACTAAAATATATCTATCTCAATCCCCAAACCAACATAATTTAATGAGAAAACACAATAGAAGTATTCCCACTAAAGCCAGGAACATAACAAGCAGGTTCATGATCATTACTTTTTTTTTTTTTTTTTAAACATTGTTTCAGAGAGGCATAAGGTTTTTTCCAGCCCATCTTAGGTCATTCAGCTATGGTCTGGGGTAGTTAAACCCTGGGCTGGTCCCCTCTGGCCTCACAAAGCATTTCCCCTTTATGCTAGTGTACACTACTAAAAATTTAATTTTCATTACGTGCCATGATATGAAATGATTGGGAAGCACTACAATAGCCACACAATTATAAAAGAGAAATAAAGTAATTGTATAGAAACTGAAAAGAAGACATATGTATCACTACTTGTAGATTATATGACTACATTTTTTATACTCAAAGAAAACCAACTGAAAAACTATTATAAGAGGTGATAGTGTACAAAAACTGATATACAGAAATCAGTAGATTCCCAATATACACGTAATCATTATGTAGAAGTTATAATAAAAGAAAGTTCTATTTAAAAGCCACCTAAAAAAATAGGGCCTCCCTGGTGGCGCAGTGGTTGAGAGTCCGCCTGCCGATGCAGGGGACACGGGTTCGTGCCCCGATCCCGGAGGATCCCACATGCCGCGGAGCGGCTGGGCCCGCGAGCCATGGCCGCGGGGCCTGTGTGTCCGGAGCCTGTGCTCCGCAACGGGAGAGGCCACAGCAGTGAGAGGCCCGCGTACAGCAAAAAAAAAAAAAAAAAAAAAAAAAAAAATAATGTTCCTAGGAATAAATGTAAGAATTGAGCAAGATCTATACAAAAAGAAACATTTTGATGTCTCCGAGGGACACTGATAAAAATCTGAACAAGTGGAAAGGCTTATATTCTTACATAGAAGAGTCATTATTAAAATGACAATTCTCCTGAGGTTATTCTTATAAATTTAGTGTCATCTCAATAAAAGTACTTTTATTTTTTAAGCAGTCAGATTCCAAAGTTCATTTGTGGAAAAATAAACTTACATGATGAAGTAGGAAAATTCTGAAAGAGATGAATAATGAAGTAGGTCTAGTCAAGTCAGATCCTAGAGCACAGTATTTTAAAAATATTACAAATGCCCCAATTATTAAAACACTTGTACCGGCTCATGAATAAATAGATCTCTGGAACAGAACAGAAAGCTCCCAAATGGAACCAAATGCATATTCACGATATGATAAACACGGGATTTCAAATCAGTGTGGACAGAGCCAGTAAACAGCATCAGAATACATGGGAGGCCATGTTGAAAAAAGGTACCACTGAGATTCACAACACAGGTCAGGATAAATCCCAAATGTATCAAAGATTTAAATGCAAAAAATAAAAATAAAAACAAAATAATGTGTGTACAACATGAAACAAGGGAAATTTTAAAATATATACACTTTTGGAGCTGAGTAGGTATTTCAGAGTATGACACAGAACACAGAAGCCATAGGAAAATATTGATATATTTGACTGCATAGAAGTAAAAATAAACGCTCGAAAAAAATCACTACAAGACAACAAGAAACTAGGAAAAAATATTCACAATTCTTACTATGGACTAAAAACTAATTTCTCTGTTTAAAGAGTAGCTACAAATCAATAAGAGTTTGTTTTAAACAACCCACTTTTTCACAGAAAAGGAAATACAAACATCTCAAACATAAAAAAGATGGTCAACCTCATTCGTAACAGAAATCCAAAGTAAAACTACATGAAGATACCATTTTTAGTAATCATATTAGTAAAGATCAAAAGTTGATAACATACTGTGTGATCACACTTGTCAGAGCAGAGTTCTGATTTAAATTGCATCTGGCTAACAGTTTCTCGTGGCTGCCTCTTCCAACTTTCCACTAAGACAGCACGCAACTACAGGAAACAACAAAATTGTTCCATACCAAAAACAAAGCTAGACAAACCAAGAATGACCAGAACTACTTCGTCAAGAGGGCTTTCCTGACCACAGGAGTGGGGTAAATAAATCTCCTTAGCATACGTTCCCACAGCACTATATAATTCCCTTATCCTAACACTCCTGACACTGGTATGTAATCACTAGTTTCTAATCTGTAGTTCCTTCCAGATTTTTCTTGGAGGAAGGGACACGACAGAGTCACCAATGCCTGGCACAGGGTGGAGTGGAACCAGCCCTCAGGATCTGTTAGCTGCCCCTCCGACTACACAAAGGATAGTTAGGGACAACGAGCACTGGGTCGTCTGCAGAGCCTCTGGGCTCACAGAGGGATATTCCGTTTTCTGAGGATCCCAATATAGTTTTAAACATTCTTTTGATGATAAAGTCAGAACTATAAAAAACATTACACACACTAATGGTTCCATGTGCCTTGTAAAGGTATGATGAATGTCCTTCTTTCCATCATGTCAGTGACGATGTATCTCATTTGCAGATAGTATTCATCTAACTTTCAGTTTCTCTGTGGACCCGAGAGCTGGCCACATGCTCTTCTCTGCTTAACTGCCCCCTTTTCTCACCAACTCCCCACTAAGTGAGACTGAAAAGTCCCAGACACTCTCACTTTACCACCATCCTTTGCATCTACTGTGGCCATGTGATACAGTTTTGGCTAATGGCTACATCTTTGGAAAAGGAAAAGTTATGGTGGAAAAAGCTTTTTCTTCCTTGACAAGTGAGAAGCATGTGAGGAGAAAGCCATATTACTGCCTTCATCCTGTTTTTGCTTTGCATACTTACAATGTAAGGATGTGCTGACAATCTGTAATTGCCAACGTTCAACCTTGAGGGAAGAATATTTGCTGGATACAGGATTCTGGGTTGACAGTTCTTTTCATTTAACACTTGAAAAACGCCAGGGCACTTCCTTTTGGCCTCCACAGTTTCTGATGAAAAACCTGCTGTTGTTCTAACTTTCCCCCATAGGTAAGGTAAGCTTTTGTCACTGTTTTCAAGATTTTATCTGTCTTTAGTTTTCGCAAGTTTAGTTATGATGTGTCTTGGCATGGACTTCTTTATCTTGTTTAGCATTCACTCAGCTTCTAGAACCTGTAGGTTTACGTCTTTCATCACATTTGCAAAAATCTAATCTATTATTCCTTCAAGTACTTTTTCGGCCACACTCTCATTCTTCCCTCCTTCTGGAATTCTGATGACACATAGTTTAGATGTTTTTTTTAATAGTTTCACAAGTCCCTGATGATCTATTCATTTTTATTTCTCAGTTTAACTTCTTCTGTTGTTCACACTGGGTAATTTTTATTCCAACTTTAAGTTCACTGATTCTTTCCTCTGCCCTCTCCATTCTGCTACTGAGCAGACTTTTATGAGTTTTTTAATTTGGCTATCGTATTTTTCAGTTCTAAAATTTCCAGTTCTAAAGATGGGTCTTCTCTACATCTTTGCCAACCGAAGGTCTCACAGACTTTCTCATATGTTCACTTCTATAAGGTTTATAGGTTTTACATTTAGGTCTGTAATAGATTTTAAATGCTGATTAAAAAAAATATGGTATGAAGTGAGGATTGAGGTTAATTTTTTTGCCTAGAGATGGACAATAGTTCCAATATCGTTAGCCAACAAAACTATACTTTCTCTACTGAGTTACCTTGGATCGTCTCATGAAAATTAATCAGCTATATTTGTAAGGGTTTATTTCTGAAGTCTCTAGCCTGCCCCATTGATCTATAGTCCACTCCTACTCTAACACCACCCTGACTTGATTCCAAGCAGCTTTAGAAAATCCTGAAATCAGACAGTATGACCCCTCCAGCTTCTTTTTCTAAAGTGTTTTGGCTATTTTAGGTCCTTTGCATTTCCATATAAATTTTAAGCTCATCTTTGATTAAAAAAAAAAGCCTGCTGGGATTTTTGGCTGGTATTGTATTGACTCTATAGATCACTTTAGAAAGAACTGATATCCTTATAATATTGTCTTCCATTCCATGATCACAGCATATCTCTTCACTTTAGATTTTACCTGATCAATACACAAACCTTGCACATATTTTGTTAGATTTATCCCTTTTATTTAATTTGTTGATGCAATTATAAATCAGCATTTTAAAAATTGAGGTATAGTTGATTTACAATATTATATGTTTCAGGTGTACAACATAATGATTCACAATTTTTAAAGATTATACTCCATTTATAGTTACTATAAAACATTGGCTATATTCCCTGTGCTGTACAATATATCCTTGTAGCTTATTTTATAGTCATTTGTACCTCTTAATCCTCCATCAGTTGTTACCCCTCCTCCCTTCCCTCTCCCCACTGGTAACCT
This sequence comes from Mesoplodon densirostris, assembly GCF_025265405.1. Lineage (NCBI taxonomy): Eukaryota > Metazoa > Chordata > Mammalia > Artiodactyla > Ziphiidae > Mesoplodon > Mesoplodon densirostris. The sequence continues at coordinate 1,310,528 of NC_082677.1, forward strand.
CTAGTTTGTTCTCCTATATCTGTGAGTCTGTTTCTTTTTTGTTATACTGACTAGTTTTTTTTTTTTTTTTAGATTCCCCATATAAGGAATAATATATAGTATCTTCCTCTAACTTATTTCACTAAGCATAATATCTTCCAGTTCCATCCATGTTGTTGCAAATGGCAAAATTTCCTTATTTTTCATGATGAAGTGGTATTCCATTGTAATATATATACCACATCTTCTTTATCCATTCATCTGTTGATGGACACTTAAGTTGCTTCCATATCTTGGCTATTGTGAGTAATACTGCTATGAACACTGGGGTGCATGTATCTTTCCAAATTAGTGTTTTCATTTTCTTAGAATATATACCCAGGAGTAGAACTGCTGGATCATATGGTAGTTCTATTTTTAATTTTTGAGGACCCTCCATACTGTTTTCCACAGTGTCTGCACCAATTTCCATTCCCACCAACAGTGTACAGGGTCCCCCTTTTCTCCACATCCTTGCCAATATTTGTCATTTGTGGTCTTTTTGATGATACACATTCTGACAAGTGTGAGGTGATATCTCACTGTGGTTTTGATCTGCATTTCTCTAATGATTAGCAATGTTGAGAATCTTTTCATGTGCCCATTTTTTAATGGGCTCATTCTGCCCATTTTTTAATCAGGTTTTTTTTTTTGATGTTGAGTTGTATGAGCTATTTATATATTTTGGATATTAACCCCTTATTGGTCATATCATTTGTAAATATTTCCTGCCATGCAGTAGCTTGTCTCTTCATTTTATCAATGGTTTCCATTGCTGTCCAAAAGTTGTAAGTTTAATTAGTTCCCCTCCTTCCTTTTTTTTGGCCATACCTCGCAGCATGCAGGATCTTAGTTCCCTGACCAGGGATCTAACCTGCACCCACTGCAGTGGAAGCGCAGAGTCTTAACCACTGGACCACCAGGAAAGTCCCCTAATTAGGTCCCATTTGTTTATGTTTGCTTTTATTTTCTTTGCCTTAGGAGATAGATCCAAAAAAATACTGACACAATTTATGTCAAAGAGTGTTCTGCCTATGTTTTCTTCTAGAAGTTTTATGGTTTGAGGTCTTACATTTAGATCTTTCATCCATTTTGAGTTTATCTTTGTACATGGTGCGAGAAAATGTTTTAATTTCATTCTTTCACATGTAGCTGTCCAGTTTTTTCAGCACCACTTTTGAAGAGACTGTCTTTTCCCCATTATATATTCTTACCCCCTTTGTCATAGGTTAATTAACAATAAGTGAGTGGGTTTATTTATGGGCTCTCTATCCTGTTCTGTTGATCTATGTGTCTGTTTTTGTGCCATACCATAGTTTTGATTACCGTAGCTTTGTAGTATAGTCTGAAGTCAGGGAGCGTAATTCCTCCAGCTCTGTTCTTTCTCAAGATTGTTTTGGCTATTTGGGGTCTTTTGTGTCTCCACACAAATTTTAAACTTATTTGTTCTAGTCCTATGAAAAATGCCCTTGGTACTTTGATAGGGATTGCACTAAATCCGTAGATTGCCTGGGTAGTATGGTCATTTTAACAATATTAATTCTTTCAATCCATGAAAATAATACATCTTTCCATCTGTTTGTGTCATCTTCAATTGCTTTCATCAGTATCTCATAGTTTTCTGAGTACAGATCTTTTATCTTCTTAGGAAGGTTTATTCCTAGGTTTTTTTTTTTTTTTTTTTTGATGCGATGGTAAATGCAAGTTTCCTTAATTTCTCTTCCTGTTAGTTTGTTGTTACTATATAGAAATGCAACAGATTTCTGATATTTGTTTTGTATCCTGCAACTTTACCAAATTCATTGATGAGCTTTAGTAGTTTCTTTGCTGGGGTCTTTAGGATTTTCTATGTATAGTACCATGTAGTCTGAAAACAGTGACAGTTTTACTCTTACTTTCCTATTTGGGTGCCTTTTATTTCTTTTTCTTCTCTGACTGCTGTGGCTAGAACTTCCTATACTATGTTTAATAAAAATCATGAGAGTGGCATTCTTGTCTTGTTCCTGACCTTAGAGGAATGATTTCAGCTTTTCATTGTTGCGTATGATATTAGCTGTGGGATTATCATATATGGCCTTTATTATGTTGAGGTAAGTTCCCTCTATACCCACTTTCTGGAGAGTTTTTATCACAAATGGATGTTGGATTTTGTCAAAAGCTTTTTCTGCATCTGTTGAGATGATCATATGGTTTTTATTCTTCAATTTGTTAATATCATGTATCACACTGATTTGTGGATACTGATCTATCCTTGCATCCCTGGAATAAACCCCACTTGATCATGGTAAATGATCCTTTTAATGTATTGTTGAATTTGACTTGCTAATATTTTGTTGAGGATTTTTCCATCTATGTCCATCAGCGATACTGGCCTGTGATTTTCCTTTTTTGTGATATCTTTGTCTGGTTTTGGTATCAGGGTGATGATACTGGCCTCACAGAATGAGTTCAGAAGCACTCCATCCTCTGCAGTTTTTTAGAATAGTTTGAGAAGGATAGGTATTAAGTCTTCTCAAATTTGGTAGAATTCACCTGTGAGGCCATCTGGTCATGGACGTTTGTTTGTTGGGGATTTCTTTTATTACTGATTCAATTTCATTACTGGTAATTGGCCTGTTCATATTTTCCATTTCTTCTTGGTTCAGCCTTGGGAGATTGTACACTTCTAGTAATCTGTCTACTTCTTCTAGGTTATCCACTTTATTGGCATATTGTTGTTCGTAATAATCTGCTATGATCTCCTTTATTTCTGTGGTGTCAGTTTTAACTTCTTTTTAATTTCTGATTTTATTGATTCAGGCCCTTTTTTTCTTATGAGTCTGGCTAAAGGTTTGTCAATTTTAAAAAATATTTTCAAAGAACCAGCTCTTTGTTTCATTGACCTGTTCTATTTTCTTAAGTGTCTAATTCATTTATTTCTGCTCTGATTTTTTACTTCTTTCCTTCTACTAACTTTGGGTTTTGTTCTTGTTTTTCTCATCCTTTCTCATAAGGTTAAGTTGCTTATTTGAGATGTTTCTTGTTTCCTGAGGTAGGCTTTTATCACTATGAATTTCCCCCTTACAACTGCTGTTGCTGCAGCCCATAGATTGTGGATCGCTGTGGGCTCGTTTTCATTTGTCTCCATATTTCTTTTTGATTTTTTCAGTGATCAATTGGTTGTTTAGTAGCATATTTTCTAGCCTCCACTTGTTTCTGTTTTTGCAGTTTTTTTCTTGTAGTTGATTTCTAGTCTCATAGTATTGTGGTCAGATAAGATGCCTGATATTATTTCAATCAATGAGACCATTAGTATTGCCTGTAATATGATTATTGAAAGGTTTAAATAACTTGTTGCATATATGCTCTACATTCTCTAATAGCGGTACCATATATACTTTGTTAGAGCACATAACCATTACAAATTATATTTTTCTCTTCCTTAAACCCTCCTCACTTAGGTCTATAAGAACACACGTACGTGACTGATGTTCCCATCATAGTTTAAGGTGCGGTCTCTGTAGTCATTTGGGTTGTCTAAAAGCTCATCCTCATTCTCTAGCAAACTGGTTTTGTTGTAGATACAATTCAAGTTGTTCTGTTTATATGCAGTGATCTGGGGGAGACTCAAAAATAATAAACCGTTACCATCATCTTCCCAGAATCCCAAAAGACAGTGACTTTTTGACGAGAGGAGGCCAGATGTCTTGTGAAATGTGCTACATTCTGAACTTGTTTCTTTTTGGTGTCCTTCACTTCTTCGTCTACCCCAACCTCCTCCTCCTCCTACCATTCCATTCAAAGTCTAATGTCTTGAGTATAATTTGAGGGAGCAGGGGGAAGAGGATGGACAAGAATACTCATCTGGGCACTGTATAGTATTTAAGGAGATACTCAGGAGACACATTATTTAAGTTTGTCACTATCAGTGATGCTACGTTTGGGCCGTTTGGTAAGGTAGTGACCACCAAATGTCTCCTTTGTAAAGGTCCACTTTTCACTTTGACAATCACGAAATCTTTTGTGGAGTAAAACATTAAGGGTATGTGAATATCTTCTTCCCCTAACGGTTTTAGCATCCACTGATATGCCTTGCCTGAATCTATTATTTCGTAGAATTAGAAATCACCATTAAAAGCCCTCTATTATTTACTTCCATAGTTTTAAGCTGGCATTCTTCTGTAAAGAGCTTTCCCTCACTGGAGATGAACTAGAGTCATTCTAAAAAGGCAGTACAAAAATATACAAAAATAAAAATTTCTCTTTAATTACCCATATTCAGAATAAGATTTTGGTATAATATTTATCTCCAGGATGTCCCTGGTGGTGCAGCGGTTCAGGGTCCACCTGCCAATGCAGCGGACACGGGTTCAGGCCCTGGTCCGGAAAGATCCCACATGCTGCGGAGCAATTAAGCCCGTGCACCACAACTACTGAGCCTGTGCGCCACAACCACTGAGCCCGTGTGCCACAACTACTGAAGCCTGTGCCTACAGCCCATGCTCCGCAACAAGAGAAGCCACCGCAATGAGAAGCCCGCGCTCTGCAACGAAGAGTAGCCCCAGCTTGCTGCAACTAGAGAAAGCCTATACGCAGCAACAAAGACCCAATGCAGCCAAAAATAAATAAATAAACTGATTAATTTAAAAAATTCATCTCCACTGTTAGCAAATAAATTTAGTTTTTTTCTTCTTGAATATCAATACAGAAACTTACGGATTTTATTTACTCAATGTGTCATCAAGTGCACTCGTTATTTTTATGTTCAAATTGTCTCACTTGGCTAATGCCTCTTCCACCTGACTCCTGTAGCATCTTGATCATCCCATTAGTCTCTGAGCACTTCCCTGCACAGCACAAGATGTCCCAGGCTCATTTTATATTTTCCTCCCCTGGACCTGACATTAGCCACTTCTTCAAGGGTCACTGGTTCCTTTTAATGATATTTAGAAACCAAGCTTTGAATTCTCAGGGTGCTCACAGCTCCTGGAGTTTCATTGCTTTTAGGCCCTTTGGGTTACAGAAGGAGTATTATACTTTTTTTTTTTTTTTTTTAAATATCACTGGGCTTCTATTTTTTTTTTTTTTTTAGATGTTGGGGGTAGGAGGTTTTTTTTTTTATTTTTTTATTTTTTGCAGTACGCGGGCTTCTCACTGTTGTGGCCTCTCCCGTTGCGGCGCACAGGCTCCGGACGCGCAGGCTCAGCGGCCATGGCTCACAGGCGCAGCCGCTCCGCGGCATGTGGGATCCTCCCAGACTGGGGCACGAACCCGTGTCCCCTGCATCGGCAGGCGGACTCTCAACCACTTGCGCCACCAGGGAAGCCCTGGGGGTAGGAGTTTTTATTAATTTATTTATTTATTTTTGCTGTGTTGGGTCCCTGCCTCTGTGCGAGGGCCTTCTCCAGCCGTGGCAAGCAGGGCCACTCTTCATCGCGGTGCATGGGCCCCCCACCGTCACGGCCTCCCCTGCCGTGGAGCACAGGCTCCAGACGCACAGGCTCAGTACCTGTGGCTCACGGGCCCAGCCGCTCCGCGGCATGCGGGATCCTCCCAGACCAGGGCTCGAACCCGTGTCCCCTGCACCAGCAGGCAGACTCTCAACCACTGCGCCACCAGGGAAGCCCTATACATTTATATTTATATTCACACTGATATTTCCAATTCAAATAGAACATTACAGAGTTTTTTCCTTAATTTCTTGGCATTATATTTGTATCTCTTTACTTTCACAATGAAAATCTTAGTTCCTAAGTAATTTACTTATTTATTCAGTTTAAACTAAAATATACATAAAACAGTTTAAAAACTACATACTAGTTTAAGATTTCTTTGCAGTTTTTTTTTTGTTTTATTCTGTTTTGGCTTTAAACTACATCCAACTAAGGAGTCCTGTGTTACTTTCAAAACTCACTTGAAATAATTCTTTCCTCTGTGTAGTTATAGTATCAACTTCATAAAATTAAGTTCGTTTCATGATTTCAAATTTTACAGTTTGCTTTTACCCCTCTGTTTTATTTTTATTTTGGATATGTAACAAATATAAATGTTTAAAAGTTAAAACTATGTAAAAAGGTACTCATAAAGGCCTGGCTTTCACTCCTCACCCCCTCACCCCAGATAATCATTTTTATTAGTGTTTGTTTTATCCTTCCACTATTTCTTTTAGCAAAATAAGCAAGTAAGTATGTATTTCTAATTTCTTCCTTTATATATTTTGGTCTACACCTTGCTTTTTTCACTTATACCCTAGAAATCACTACACATTAGTACACAGAGACAACCATTGTTTCCTTTGTAAAGCACTGCATGGTGTTCTACTGTGTGGGTGTTCCAGTTATACAACCAGGCCTCTATTGATAGCCATCTGGGTTGTCTCCAATCTTCTGCTGTTACAAACAGTGCAGCAATGGATAACCCTATGCATGTGTTGTTTACTTGTGGAAGTTTATCTTCAGTGTAGATTTCTAACAGTGGGATTACTGGACTGAAAGTAAATCTGTCTGCTTTCCCCAAACTCAATTATAGGGGTTGTAACATTTTGATACTCCTACAAGCAATGCATGAGGCTGCTTATTTCTCTACAATAAAATATTTTCAGACTTTTGATACTACAGGGTAATTTTACTTTGCATTAAATAAATTAGGGTAAGAATCTTCTCATATGTTTATAAGTCATTTTTGTTTTTTTTCCCCTATGAACTATGTCACATCCATTTTTTTTTTTTTTTTTTAAATCAGGCTTTCCTCACTCCCTGGTTGTAAGATCATCCAGCCATGTTTTCTCTTAGTGATGGAAGGTTCTTATTTTTTATATTCACATTTGGTCCATTTTGAAATGGCAGGTTCCAGGGGTAGGAAAAGTATCAGATAAGCCTAAAAAAAATCTCCTGGCGCCTGAAGATAAGGAAAGAAAAATGATGGTGACGTGTCACAAGGACACAGGAACCAAACTGAAAGGGTTCCTACTGGCTAAATCTGGGACAATTTGAGCAACAAAATAAACGATACAGGGAGTTCCCTGGCGGCGCAGTGGTTAAGAACTGGCCTGCCAATGCAGGGGACACGGGTTCAAGCCCTGGTCCGGGAAGATCCCATATGCCATGGAGCAACTTAGCCCGTGCACCACAACTACTGAGCCTGTGCTCTAGAGCCCGTGAGCCACAGCTACTGAGCCCATGCGCCACAACTACTGAGCCTGCACTCTAGAGCCCATGAGCCACAACTACTGAAGCCTGCGTGCCTAGAGCCCGTGCTCCTCAACAAGAGAAGCCACCTGAATGAGAAGCCCGCGCACTGCAATGAAGAGTAGCCCCTGCTCACTGTAACTAGAGAAAGCCCGCGTGCAGCAACAAAGACCCAGCGCAGCCAAAAATAAATAAATAAATAAACAATTTATAAAAAATAAATGATATGGGGCTTCCCTGGTGGCGCAGTGGTTGGGAGTCCGCCTGCCGATGCAGGGGACGCGGGTTCGTGCCCCGATCCCGGAGGATCCCACGTGCCGCGGAGCGGCTGGGCCCGCGAGCCATGGCCGCGGAGCCTGTGTGTCCGGAGCTTGTGCTCCGCGACGGGAGAGGCCACGGCAGTGAGAGGCCCGCGTACAGCAAAAAAAAAAATAAAAAAAATAAATGATATGTTATAACCCATAAAATAAGAATCCATGAGAGCACGACGATGTAAATGAATGAATAAATAAATAAATGGGGAGGAGGGAAAGCTCTTCCTTTCAGTTTAATTCTAATTATTAAACGTAGAAGATATCATAGAATTTAAAAAATCACCATTTGGCAACCAGCACAGTAACTGTTTCAAGCAAGAGTCCTCAATAGATGCTAAAAAAGAGTAAGTGCAAGTAATCATGAACAGATTTTCCCACAAAGATACTTGTCTCAGGTTGGGTTCTCTGGAATCAGGTGCTGAGACAGTTTGGGGTGCAAGCTACTCACTAGGGATCAGCACATGTGAACGGAGGTGGGGGAAGCAGAATTGGGCAGAGGTAGACGTCTCACTGTAGTGCAGGCCTATCCAAGCTTTGGCCACAGGCAGGGAGCTCTGAAGAAGTCCACCCCTTCTCACTCAGCACTGGATGACACCGCCCAGGAAGGGTGTGACCTTGGGTGAGCTGAGTCACACTGAACAAGCCGGAGAGCTGACTGCTGGAAGCTGTCTGCTGACCGCACGTGCCACAACTGAGCAAGTCCTTCCTCAAAGAGGGATACGTGTGGGTTGTCTGGGTCTACCAGAATACTTATTAATTACAAGGAAAACTGTACCTTTACAGAATGGAGAAACTTGGCAGATACCAGCTTATGTGGTGACCAAAGTAAACAGTTCCCAAGACAGTACAATCAATGACACAGCATTACTTTTGTGGTATTCATGCTATAAAATGTATACATGAGGAAACATCAGACATACCTAATCTGACGGACATTCTACACAAGAAGCCTGTACTCTTCAAAAATGTCACGGTCATGAAACACAAAACAAGACCGAGGAGCTCTTCCAGATCAAAGGACACAAGAGAGACCTGAGAGCTAACTGCAATGTGTAAGCCTGGCCTGGCCCGTGGAGCAGAACGGTTTAGGGGGACAACTGGAGAAGTCCCAGTAAGGCTTACAGATTAGAGAGTAGCATTTTATCATGCTAATTTCCTGATCTTGGTATCTGTACTCTGATTATGTAAGAGAATGTTCTCTGCTATAGACTGAATGTTTGTGTTCCCCCAAAATTCATGTTAAATCCTAAGGCCCAGTGTGATAGTATTTGAAGGTGGGGCCTTTGGGAAGTGATTACATCATGAGAGTGAGGCTCTCATGAATGGGATTAGTGCCCTAATAAGAAAGAGACCCCCTCACTCCTTCCATCATGTGACAATACAGTGAAAAGATGGCCATCTATGAACCAAGAAGTGAGCCCTCACCAGACCCCTGCTGGCACCTTGATCTTAGACTTCCAGTCTCCCTAAGTGATAAATAAATTTCTACTGTTTATAAGCCACCAACATAAGTCTACGGTATTCTGTTAAAGAACCTGAACAGACTAAGACACTCTTGTTTTTAGAACAAACACTGACGTATTTACAGGTAAAGGGACATAAGGTCTGCAACTTACTCTCAAATATTTCAGAGACAGAATGAATACATGATAAAGCGTGTAGCAAATGATAACCTTTAGGGAATCTGGGTGAAGGATATATGAAAATACTTTGTACTATTTTTCACAAGTCTAAAATTATTTTAAAATAAAAAGTATAAAATATAACAAAAAATATTTTATCCATTTGTAGTTTACCTTGGAATACAGTATGATATGGACCCAATTTTATCTCTTATCAGATATCTATCCAGTTGTCCCACTTTCTCCTCTGTGATTTGAGGTGCTACTTTATTCTAAATTTCTATATTTACTGTTTATTTCTGGACATTCTATTCTACTCCATTGGCCAATATGTCTGTCCACACATCATACCATACAATTGGTACACAATTTTTTTTTTTTTTTTGGCGGTATGCGGGCCTCTCACTGTTGTGGCCTCTCCCGTTGCGGAGCACAGGCTCCGGACGCGCAGGCTCAGCGGCCATGGCTCACGGGCCCAGCCACTGTGCGGCATGTGGGATCTTCCCGGACCGGGGTACAAACCCGTGTCCCCTGCATCGGCAGATGGACTCTCAACCACTGCGCCACCAGGGAAGCCCAAGTATTTTATCTTTTTGATGTTATTGGAAATGGAGACTTGACTTCTACCGTATTTTCAATTATTCATTATTTTCTTTATCGTGTACATATAGAAAGTATTGCGTTTTGTTTGCTAATTCTATATCCTGCCATTTTACTCCATTCCTTTTCTTTAGGTGTTCTGTTGTCATTGACTCCCTTGGCTTTTCAACATACACTATCACGTCATCTGCATGTAGAAATAGCTTTCCCACTTCCTTTCCAATGTCTTATGCTTCTAATTATTCTCTCTTGATTGAATGTGGTAACTGGTTTTATCAATACAATGTTATTCAATACACAGCAATGGACATAGTGATACGTATTTACTGCTGGTGTTAGTGGAAATTAAGTATTTTGTGTGTGTGCAATTTTGTCTGAAAGGTATCCACTCACTCGTATTTTATTATGTTTTTAATCGGGTATGGATGTTGGATTTTTCAAATACCTTTTTGGCATCTATAGAAATAATGATTTTTCTTTCTAAATGTATTAATATGATGAATCAAGTAACAAAAGTAGAAGGAATTAGTTATTACCCTTTACATCCACTGCTAACACCACTTCCTTCAGAGGCACAAGTCCCTTCAGTTCTGATCACTTACCACCCCCAACACCACTAATGGAGCTTTGTTCCCAAAGGTCAACAACTGTCTAAGTCTAAAAGGATTTAAATAGATGTTTCATGAAAAAAGAATTCTATGGCAAAAAAGAATTTCGAAAAATACTGGATTAAACAAAGTTACATACTTAGTTATAGCAGGGCTTCTTAAAATGTGTAATGTGCAAATAAGCACTGTGAAAATAACGATAGACTATTATATAAAGTCCAAATGAATCTGACAATGTGCATTTATACATTTTTGAATTCACAGTGTCAAATACAGTACCTGGAACACTGTAAACATTCCATGTTTGTTACATTACTAAAATAACAGAGATTTTTTTTTTCTTAAACAAAATTCACATTTTAATTAGGTTGAAATAAACATAGAGATGTTTTTAAGGTCAGGAGAGTATCTGTATTTGAAATTGTGGGTTATCTACTCTGTGAATACATTCCAATTCTCCCTCTTGTACTAGGACGGGAAGTGGCAGAAACACAATTAATTCACTCATTCAATGAATCTATTGAGTACACATTACACAGGACCTGTTTTAGGTGCTGGAAATAAAGCAGTGAACACACTTATCAGGGGAGAAACACAAACAACTACATGTCAGGAAATAATAAGTGCTATGAGGAACCACAAAGCAGGGTAAGGACAAAGTGAAAGAGGAAGTACTTATTATTATTATTTTTTTTGCGGTACGCGGGCCTCTCACTGCTGTGGCCTCTCCCGTTGCGGAGCACAGGCTCCGGACGCGCAGGCTCAGCGGCCATGGCTCACGGGCCCAGCCGCTCCGCGGCACGTGGGATCTTCACGGACCGGGGCACGAACCCGTGTCCCCTGCATCGGCAGGCGGACTCTCAACCACTGCGCCACCAGGGAAGCCCAGGAAGTTCTTATTTTATATAGGGTAGTCAGGAAAGCCTCTTTGATGGGGCAATATCTCAAAAGAAATCTAGATGAAGTGAGAGAGCTAGGCTTGTGGAAATCCGGGAGGAAAGCATTCCAGGCAGAAGGAAGATAAGGACAAAGGTTCTCAGGTGGGACCATGCAAGGCCTGAGAGATGCAAGGAGGGCTGGCTGGCTGAAGCAGAACGAGAGAAGGAAGAGATGAGTCAGACGCAGGGGCGGGGCCAGGCACTAAGGGCCCCTCGCAGGCTACGGAAAGAGCTCTGGATTTCATTAAGAGCAAAGGCGGAAGCCCGGAGCACGCTGAGGACCAAGGATCTTGACTTGGGCTTTAAGAGATTCGCTCCGGCTTTCTGGAGGGTGGGGGAAGAGCGGGCCGTCAGGAGGCCAGGTCACACGGGTACACGATGCGAGCCACAGCCACGACGCCACACCTCCTATCTTAACGCTGCCACCTCTGACGCACACTGTTAACAATTTGTGTGCTGGTGTCATTTCCTTCAGGTGCTGATGACATCCTTTCCATGCAATTAGTTTAAAAGGCTTCCCTGAAGACTTCACATTTCATAAGCTCATGTTTGTTCAATTAGTTAATAATCACTGTCCCGCCTATGAGTCCGACTGGGTGGGCCAAGGTTCACGTTAGTAAGCATCACGCAGCACCGGGAAGAGTGAAGGAACAGCGAGAAGAGAAATGGTTCAAAAACAATTAAAACAAGCTTATCATCAAGGCTTATGGATCTCTGTCGGAGAGAAAGCTATGCTTCATACAACCATAATCCCCATTACCTGTGACTATTTCGGTTATTTCGTGTAGGTGCCCATCTGCTCAAGAAGACGTGCTGCATGTTGCAGTATGTAAATCTGTGTAGCTTATCTGCTCCCAGGAATAGCAGCAGGTACTGACCTTCTTAGAGTCCCACGTGACAGTGGGGTGGCGGGCCGCCCCCTTTGACAACAGTCCTCCCACATGCACACTACTGACACCACCACACGCTCATAGCAAAACACGAACCCACGTTTACAGTATGATCTTCCAATGCAGCCAGTGTTTTAAAAAGGGGGAGAATGTGCTCCTTCACTCACTTAAGAAGACTGTGTGTGGGCATGGGGGGGGGAACACAACTCTAAGAACTAGAAAACAAAAACACTTCCTGCCGAAAAGGGAAGGCGAGGAAAAGGATGCTCGTGGCTATTTACGTTTCTCCCCACCCCCAGTAACATCTGAAAGCTCACCCTGCTAAGAACGTTACATGATTCTGTAAGACAGGCATTACCCCGCTTTATACCACAGGGACCAGTTCAGAGAGGCTAAATAAGTTACTGAGATCATTCAACAAGCAGAACGGTGCAGCAAGGAGGCCAGTGTGGCAGCTGCAGAGCAACTGCAAGAGTGGAAAGGAAATTACGTCAGAGAAGTAACGAGGGGAAGAGGCCACGGGGAGGACGTGAGGAGCCCCGCCGAACAGGAGAGGGGGCCAGCCAGGGCTTTCACTGGACGAGTGACAAAGCTGGTATTAGCTTTAAAGGGATCATTCTGGCTGCTTTGTGGAAGACAGGGTGCAGGTGGGAAGATCGGGGTGAAAAGAGGAAGAGACAAGACTTAAGAGGGAAGAGATATGGGAACAGATGTATACGTATAGCTGATTCACTTTGTTATACAGCAGAAACTAACACACTATTGTAAAGCAATTACACTCCAATAAAGGTGTAAAAAAAAAAAAGACCTAAGGGTGCTACAATAATATAAGTGATAACGTGGCATAACAAACCACCTCAAACTCAGTGACTTTATGATCATTTTTTCTCTGGCCACACAGCACAGCATGCAGGATCGTAGCTCCCCAACCAGGGGTTGAACCTGCACCGCCTGCAGTAGAAGTGTGGAGTCTTAACCACTGGACCACCAGGGAAGTCCCCCAACTTTAGTGACTTTAAACAACCACCATTTATTATTTCCTACAATCGCGTGGATCAGCAGTTCAGGCTGTGATCAGCTGGGCTGTTTTTCTACACGCTGCAGTCAACAGGCAGCTAGACTGGGGCAGGAGCTCACCCACACGTCAGGCACTTTGGTGCTTAACGCATCCTGCCTTGGCCTCTCTCTCCATATGGTCCAGCCTGAACGGCGACCAGAACGTTCCAGAAGAGTTAACATGAAAGACGCATGCTGTTTTGAGCCTAGGCTCCAGATCTCACACATCACTCCCACCACGTTCTATTAGTCAAAACAAGTACAAAGCCAGCCCAGATTCACTGAGTGGGTAAACAGACTCCACCTCTTGGGAGGAAGTACAAATTATTGTGGCCATGTTTTTCAATCTACTACACACGACAGAGATCATGGTGGCTTGAAGAAATATAGCTGCAGTGGTGGTGGTGAGAAGCAACTGGATTTTGGTACACTTAATGACAGGATTTGCTGATTAATGGGATGTAAAATGACTTTTCAACCAGGGAACTGAAAGGATGAAACTGCCATTTACTGAGCTAAGATAGGAGGAGCAGTTCAGCAGAGAGAAAAAAACTCAAAAGAGTTTTGTTTTGGACAATAAGTCCGAGATGCCTCTAAGATATATGAGCAGAGATGTCAAGTAAACAGACATTAGAGGCTGGAGTTTAGCATGCGACGTCTTCTTTGCCACAAAGTGGAAGTGACCAGCAGAGAAAAAAAGTTTTATCCATGTGACTAGGGCATAATGTTGTTCTTCCAAATAGTCTAACCTGGTTTCTAAGTTGTCCAGCACCTCTCCATATTCCTTGACTTATAAGAAAGCAGTAAAGGCCCAAAGAAAGTTCAGTTTATATGGAAGAAAATATAAAAGCTCTTTTTGTTCGTTTGGGCTTGGGTTTTTTGGGGTATTATCTATAGAGTTATCTCAGACCAATCTGCTTTCTAGTATCAACAGAAAACGCTACCAGGACAGATTAAATCACTAGCAGTCATAAGGAAAAAAAATTGTTCTTCAAAAAAAGAAAAGAAAAAGGCCAGGATAATGAAGAAGCAAATAATGAAGTTTACAGAACACTATAGCTTTCTTTTTTTTTTTAACAATAGCTTTCAAAAGGCAAGTTACATAGAAAAGTATTACACTCCAGCTCTAAAAACAGATATGAAATAACAAAATTAAAACATTAAAAAATACTCTAATTCATGTCATTCCTATAATTATGTCCTCTATTGAGGATGAGATTTAGGGAGTCAGATTTTTTCAAAACAGATCATCATAATTTCAAAGAATCATTGTTTCAAAATCCAAAACAGAGACTGCAGAACCAATAAGCAATATCATGTAGCCTTTAACCCCAAAGAATGTTGAAATATATGTTGGTAACTATAATTTAATTGTTATTGTGGATGTTGGTTCCACATATTCAAAAATGATTCAAGTGAGTTTACAGGAGTATGATTCCATTTGATTCAACACATATTTATTGAAAGTCTACTAGTAACTAGATTCTCTAGTGGATACAAAGATGAACTGGACCCAACCATACTATAAATCTTAAAAGCAGGATTTTTAAAATACTTAAACGTAATAAAGTGTATGGGTTTTATTTATATTCTAATTCAATGCACAAGTGATCTGTGGAGGCTTACTAGAAATATATTCTTAAATAAAACTGCATTTTAGAAACAGAAAAATACAAATTAGAATGTGAAGTAGAGAATAAAGGGAGAAATACTCATATATGCTACAATACAGATGAACCTCAAAACCATGTGAAAGACACCAGGCACAAAAGACCACTTACTGTTTGACTTCCTTTATGTGAGATGTCCAGAAAAGGCATGCAGAGAAACAGAGCGCTGATTAGCGTTGCCTGCGACTGGGGATGGGAACAGGAATGAACCACAAATGGTCACAAGGAATCTGACTGGGGTGATAAAAAATGTTCTGAAAATGGATGGTCGTAATGACTGCATAACTTGGTTAAGTTTTCTAAAAATCACTACAAATAAATAAATTTTATGGTATGTAAATTATACCTCGATAAAGCTGCTTTTTGAAAAAAAAGGCAAAATAAAAACTTTTACAGACATACACAAGCAGAAATAACTTATCACCAACTGACCTGCATTACAATAAATGTTAAAGAAAGCCCTCAGGCAGAAGAAAATGACACCAGTTGGAAATACGGATTTATAAAAAAGAATGAAGTATACCAGAAATGATAACTACTTAGGTAAACATTTAAGATTTGTTTACTTATTTAAATATTTTTAAAAGATAATAAACTGTCTAAACAAAATAATAGCAATATAGTGTTAGTTCCATAGCATATAAAATGCTGACAACAAGAGCATAAAGGCTATGAGGGAAGAAATGGAACAACGCTTTTATAGGGTACTGTACGTGAACTGGTATATCAATGGAAGGTAGATTATGATAGATTAAATATGTATGCTATAAACCTTAAAGCAACCACTAAAATAACAGAGTTACAGCTAATAAGCCAACAAAGGAGAGAAAACAGAATCATACAAAATAATTTAAAACCTTTTGAAAATGGATTAATTCAAAAGAAGTCAGGATGAGGAGGAAAAGGGAAAAAAGAACAGACAGGACAGATTTTTTAAAAAGCAAATGATAAGACTTAAAGTTACCCACATCAACAATCACGTTAAATGCAAATGGTCAAAATGGGCCAATTAAAAGGCAGAGATGGTACAGCACGGTGACTATCGTTGTATTTGAGAGTTGCTAAGAGAGTAAATTTTAAAAGTTTGCATCACAAGGAAAGAACTTTGTAACTATGTGTGGTGATGGATGCTAACTAATCTGCTTGTGGTGGTTATTTTGCAATACATACATATATTGACTCATGCTGGACACCTGAAATGAATGTTATATGTCAATTAAAGCTCAATTTAAAAAAAGAAAAGGAAGGGCAGATGTTTTCAGACTGGATTAAAAAAGCAAGACCCAACTATATGCTGCTTACAAGAAATGCATTTTAAATATAAAAATTAGGGCTTCCCTGGTGGCGCAGTTGTTGAGAGTCCGCCTGCCGATGCAGGGGACGCGGGTTCGTGCCCCGGTCAGGGAAGATCCCACGTGCCGCGGAGCGGCTGGGCCCGTGAGCCATGGCCGCTGAGCCTGCGCGTCCGGAGCCTGTGCTCTGCAACGGGAGGGGCCCCGGCAGTGAGAGGCCCGTGTACCGCAAAAAAAAAAAAAAAAAAAA
Source organism: Mesoplodon densirostris (assembly GCF_025265405.1). Lineage (NCBI taxonomy): Eukaryota > Metazoa > Chordata > Mammalia > Artiodactyla > Ziphiidae > Mesoplodon > Mesoplodon densirostris. The sequence goes on from NC_082677.1 coordinate 1,326,952, forward strand.
AAAAAAAAAAATATATATATATATATATATATATATAAAAATTAAACAGGTGAAAGTAAAAGGACATACCATGCTAATACTAATCAAAAGAAAGATTAGTGGACATGTTAATATCTGCCAAAGTAGATTTCAAAGCAAACAATAGCACCAAGGATAAGAAAGTCACTTCATAATGATAAAGGGTCAATTCATGAAGAGGACCCAACAATCCTAAACATTTTATGTACCTAATTACGGAGCTGCAAAATACATGAAGCAAAAGCTGAGAGAACTACTAGGAGAAAAAGACAAATCCAATTATTGTTATACCTCTCTGAGTAGTTAATTGATAAAACAAACAGAAAATCAGCAAGAACACAGAAGATTCGGACACTATCAACCAACCTGCCTTAACTGACATTTATGGAGCATTATGACAGAATACCTAACAACAAACAACAAAATACACTGCTGAATACAGAATACATTTTTCTCAAATGCACATGGAACGCTTCAAAGACAGACAACATTCTGGGCCATAAAACAAGCCTGAATACATTTTAAAGGACAAGTCATAAAGGTATGTTCTCTGACCACATGGAATTACATTTGAAATCAGTAACAAAAAGAGATCTGAAAAATCCCCAAGTAACTGCAAACTATATAGTATACTTATAAAATAACCTATGGGTCAAAGGTGAAATGAAAAATGAAATTAGAAAATAATTTTAATTGAATTTAAATGAAAATAGAATATATCAACATTCATGGGATGTGAATAAAGCAGTATTTGGGGTAGATATATAGGATAAACACTTTAAAAAGGGCTCAAATCAATTAGTTCAGTTTGCATATTGAGAAACTAGAAAAAGAGCAAGTTAATCCCAAAGTAAAAGAGAAAGGGAAATAATATCAGACAAGAAATCAGTGAAATAGAAAACAGAAAAACAATAGAGAAAAATAAGTGAAATCAAAAGCTGGTTCTTTTGAAATCAATAAAATACACTGGAGTCAACTGTGTCAAGACAGCGTGCTCAATGTTGATGTTTAAGCTATTTATTTTGTCTCTTTCTAAATCTGAAGAAACTATGCAGGAGACATAGGAATTATTAGATACATAGATTCAGAGGTTACCGTTCTATCCTACATATCCTCTCTGAAAAAAGATAAAAGGCATATCCATCCTTGGACAAACCATACAGATCTTCCAAGTAATAGTTTTCTCAGAAGTAAAATAAAGGGATTGAATTAGATCATCTCCAAACTCTCTTTAAGGTCTCCGATCATCTAAATGCCAAATAAGAGGTACACATCTACCACTAACAGCTCCCAATGACCTGATAAAACCCTAGGAAACTGTACTAGCACTTTCCCCAACAATAACCAGCTTGACCGAGCTGGAAAAGTTGGTCAATCCACCCATAACTAAACTCATATGTCTGAATATTAGCCTTGAGGAAAAAAATGAAGAATTGCTGTTTAATTTAAAATCAAGGGGGCTTCCCTGGTGGCACAGTGGTTGAAAATCTGCCTGTCAATGCAAGGGACACGGGTTCGAGCCCTGGTCCGGGAAGATCCCACATGCTGTGGAGCAACTAAGCCCGTGTGCCACAACTACTGAGCCTGTGCTCTAGAGCCCGCAAGCCACAACTACTGAGCCCGCGAGCCACAACTACTGAGCCTGCGTGCTGCAACTACTGAAGCCCGTGTGCCTGGAGGCCATGCTCCGCAACAAGAAAAGCCACCACAATGAGAAGCCTGCGCACTGCAACGAAGAGTAGCCCCCGCTCGCCACAATTAGAGAAAGCCCGTGAGCAGCGATGAAGATGCAACACAGCCAAAAATAAATAAATAAATAAAATTTAAAAAAATAAATAAAATAAAATCAAGGACCAATATTACTAATTACTCCAAAGTTACTTCTCCACTTTTCACCCCGTGAGATGGCCATCTCAGATGCATTACTTCTTTTTTTTTTTTTTTTCTTTTTGCGGTATGTGGGCCTCTCACTGTTGTGGCCTCTCCCGTTGCGGAGCACAGGCTCCGGACGCGCAGGCCCAGCGGCCATGGCTCACGGGCCCAGCCGCTCCGCGGCATATGGGATCCTCCCAGACCGGGGCACGAACCCGTATCCCCTGCATCGGCAGGCGGACTCTTAACCACTGCGCCACCAGGGAGGCCCTCAGATGCATTACTTCTTACTCAACTTTATCCTCAATATTACTCCTACCAGTAATAGGAGTTGCTGATTATATATATTTCTACGTGTATGTGAATATATGTGTGTATGTGTATGTAATTACAGAATTAAGAAGTTACAGAGGCTAGGCCGGAACAAGGGCCTCTCATAAACAATTTATTTTTTCAAATGTCCTACAGTGGGCCATGCATTTTTACCGTCTGAGATATCTAGGAACCTTCAGCTACTACCTTTCAGGAAAAAATTACCTTATATAAATAATTATAGATAAGACTGAAATCTGCCCTTAGTGTCCAGATCTGGATAATCAAATACACTACTCTTGTACAGTAATTAAATATAAAAGCATGGACCCTGGAGCCAAGCCACTTGAGGTCCAATTCTGGTTATGCCACTTACTAGTTGTATGACCCTGCACAAATCACTTAACTTTTTTTATTATGAGAATTAAATAAATTAACATATCTAAAGATACAATTATCATTCTCTCCCATCTAATTTGATAAAGAACACCAGAAACTGAGAAAATTCTGTAAAAATTATTGAAACAGCACTTTAAATAAAACTCACACTTCACTCAGTTTAAAGCTCCTATAAAGTTATACACTGATATATCTCAGTAGGATGGTCTGTGCTTATACAAACATAAATTATACATAAGTAGCATAAAGGATAGTTTTAATGTGAGAGTGAATGAGCTTTTATGCTCCACCATGTAGGCCAGTGACACTGCAGAGCTCCCAAACGCTCCCTAGTTAAAGTCTGATAACTTAGAAGCAGTAAACGCAGTCCCTATGTAAGACCTGTCACCACTGAGTATTTTAAAATTCTGCCAAGCATTTGGGCCTTGACTGTTGCAGAATGTTTTAACTTAATGAAATCCTGGGGGTGTGATCTCTAAATGACGGGCCTAAAGCCTAACTGATCCCCTAAGAGGGCAACCACTTAGCTCCGCCCCAATTCCCCATTGTGGACGGAACAATTACAGTTCCAGTGACCCTCTTGGCTCACGAAAAGTTAAATGCAGAGTGGAAAGATGTGGGTCACACCCCTGCAGCCACTCAACAGCTGTGTAACCGACCAAGGGACCAGTCTCTCCTTTCATCTGTAGAGACACCGATGCTCAGGGGCATGAAAGGGGTAAAGGGGAGAGCGATGGAATGTTCCCCCCTACTAGCACACGCACGTTCCTTTCCCTTCATGTTTTTTTTTTTTTTTTATTTTAAGATGGCGAGCGGGGTTACTCTTCGTTGGGATGCGCGGGCTTCTCACTGCAGTGGCTTCTCCTGTTGCGGAGCACGGGCTCTAGGCGCACAGGCTTCAGTAGTTGTGGCTCGCGGGCTCTAGAGCGCAGGCTCAGCCATTGTGGGCACAGGCTTAGCTGCTCCGCAGCATGTGGGCTCTTCCTGGACCAGGGCTCGAACCTGTGTCTCCTGAATTGGCAGGCAGATTCCTAACCACTACGCCACCAGGGAAGTCCTGATGTGGACCATTTTTTAACGTCCTTATTGAATCTGTTACAATATTGCTTCTGTTTCGGTTTTTTGGCTGCAAGGCATGTGAGATCCAATCCCAGCTCCCCGACCAGGGATGGAACCCGCACCTCCTGTATTGGAAGGTGAAGTCTTAACCACTGGACAGCCAGGAAAGTCCCTCCCTTCGTGTTTGATGTCACCTTTTGATATGTATGATAACCATTTACAGGTTAAATGTGCAGTTTCAACATAAATGCACATTTTCAAGTAAAGCTTCAGAACCTTTACTTTAAAACCACTGTGAAATTAGAAGAGGGAGGGAATAATCTCTGATAGAATTAAATGAGATTGGTGGAATAAATCTTATTCCCACTTCGGAGTAAATAAGGTATGGGACTTCCCTGGCAGTCCAGTGGTTAGGACTCCGGGCTTCCACTTCAGGGGGCACGGCTTCCATCCCTGGTGGAGGAACTAAGATCCCGCAAGCCAAAGGGGTGCGGTCAAAAAAAGAAGGTAAAGTATCATCACAAGCTGTTGAGGGTCCCATGATCATGATCACTTTCTGGAAGGAGCTTTAAGAAATACCTAAATCTGGTCAATTTTAATTGATGCAAGCACTTTCGGCAAACATTTTGGTATCCAAAAGGATGAAACTAAACAATCATATGCAACAGAGGAACTCCATTATTATTTGGAAACGTATTCCACAACTAATTTATTCTGGACCTACTTGCAGGGATAGTTTCCCTGAAAATTAAATGTTTGAAAATTAAATGTTTTATAGGTACAAAATAACTTTCTCAAAGGTGGATAGTTTCATTTAAAAACCTACCCTCAAAACTTCTGAGCCAAAGCAGTCTCTTTCACGTGCAAAACTCGGTTTTAACCAAGTACTTATTCGCGAGCTGTACCAGCGCAGGGCCCTGACCCGAGGGTCCCGATTCTGCCCTTACAAGTAGAGTGGGTGGTGCCACTAATTCCCATTCAGACAATTAGCATCTACCTCCTGTGTCTTTTCTCCGCTTAAGGTATACACTGCTGAGCCCTTCAGAAAACTGCGGACTCGGCGTAGACCCAGACGAGATCATTCTGGGGGACCAAGGGACCGGGTTTACCAACAGCACGGAGCCTCTGGTCCTGAGCTCCCAGCACGGACCGACACAAGCGGCAGACACGCCGAGCGACGCGGAGGAGGCCGGCGGGTCCGGGGAGCGGCGGCTGGACCACGGCCCCCGCGTGGGCCCTCCGCGGCGACCCTCCGCCCGTTCTCAGGGCCCAGGGCCGAGGAGAACGCCCTCGGAACCCAGGCGGAGGGAACGTTAACTCCGCAAACAGCCGGGACACAGAGGCCGGGCCCAGCGGCCGCCGCTCCCTCGCCTCAGAAGCACATTGTGTCTAAGAGGTTGGACGCTGACCCGAAACACACGGGCTGAACCGGGCCCCACGGCCAGGCTCGGGCGTACACACGCGGGCGCGGGGGAGCGCCCTGCCCACCGAGCGCGCCTGCCTGGCGCCGGAGGCCGCGCCGAGGGGCCTCGCCCCGCCCCGCCCGGTACTCACACACGCACAGCTCCACCACGTACGCGTAGTAGGACCACACGACCACGAAGGTGATGAAGAGCACCGGCACCCAGCCCACGGTGCGCTGGCAGCAGCGCCAGAACGTGCAGGGCGCCATGTTCCGCCGGCGGCCTCGGCACCCAGCTGCCCGGGGTGGCGGGGCACGCCAGACCCCCGGCGGCGGCGACGGCGGCTGCGGCAGCAGCAGCAGCGGCGTCTACTCGGGCACTCCCCGCGGCTCGACGCTCCGCCCCGACCCCTCTCCGCCCCGCGTCGCGCCCGGCCCCGCCCCCGCCTCCGCCCCGACCCCTCTCCGCCCCGACCCCTCTCCGCCCCGCGTCGCGCCCGGCCCCGCCCCGCCCGCATTGCGTCCGCGTCGACCGCCGCCGGGGGCGGGGTCTCCGCGCCGTGGGGCGCGGCATGAATGGGCGAGGTCTGCTGGGCGGGCGGCGGAAGGGGCGGAGTAGCGGGCGGTGGAAGTGAGCGGAGGGAGCAAGCAGGCGCAGTACGCAGCGCCTCCTGGCGGCCGGCGAGGGCGTTTCGCGGCTCTGGTTGACTGAGGCGCCCGGGGGAGGCTCCCTGCTGGGCGACCGCGCCCACCCGAGCTGTGGCCTCAGGGGCCCCACGTGCCTCTCCTCTTGGGACCCCCGCGCTTTGAAATAATTTGCTCGTGTTTAGGGCGGAAGCCCTCCGTTTTCGGAGATGGAAACCGTAGGTGCGTGTGATTTAGGATGGAAGCCGTGTAGTGTGTCAGTTTGATTTGAAACCCAAATTTAAGGTTGAAACCCAAATTTAAAGTAACAACCCTCTCCGTGCCCGGCAAAAACTACTGAAATTTCCAGAATTTGTTTATACCTGGCGAATCTAAACAACGGCTGTAGTCATTAACGCCTGTAATCATTAAAGAAACTTCAAGTTTTGCTGCTTGCAGATTTCAAAGGCGACAGATGACCCTGTTGAGTGAGTCCGTGACCTTGGCCTCTGGGATGGACCTTACCGCGGAGGGAGCACAGGAAGGGCAGGCACTCATCCCTGCCCAGGGCGTGGACGTTCACCTCCCCATACCGCGTTCTCCTCTTTAGTGACGAAAGCAGATGGACAACGCCTGTTTGCCAGGCCCTAAGCCAGGTGTTCTAGTTCATGTAAAGGGGACAAATCATGTCCCAGCCAAGGCGGCTCCCCCATACCGCCTTGTAGGACGGCTTCTTCCTTCAGGACCGTGGCTTTCGACAGAGCCTGGAGAGCACAGGGCAGCTCCCCGTCCCGGACGTGTGCAGCTGCCCTGGGGACTGCGTCTGCAGAGTCCCCACTGTCACCGCCACCCAGGAACTCCAAAATGCCATTTTAAGTCCTGGTTCCGAGCTGAGGGCTGGGGAAGTATAAGAGCAACTAGAGGTAGCTGTGAACCGTTAGACACGGTTTACGGAGGCCACGTAGCTATAAATATGGAGAGTGAAGAAGAAAACCCCCCACAGACTCATAAATTTAGAATTAAACCACAATTCCAAAACACACACACAAATCTAATACTAAGAGAGAACGCAAAAAAAAAAAAATTAACAATAAGAACTTGAATTTGGGACTTCCCTGGTGGTCCAGCGGTTAAGACTCTGCACTTCCGATGCAGGAGGGCTGGTCGGGGAACTAAGATCCCACATGCCGCGTGGTGTGGCCAAAAAAAAAAAAAAAAGAACTTGAATTCACTGAAAATAATTTTATGAAGCAGTCTTACAAAGGCTTTTAAAAAAACAGTATATGGCACGAGTTCCCTAGTGGTCTAGTGATTAGGATCCAGCACTTTCACTGCCGTGGTCTGGGTGTGTGGTGTGGCCAGAAAGTAAATAAAATAAAATAAAATAATAAAAACAGTATATGGCATGCCCAAAGGGGTAAATGAAAAAATAATTTCCATCTGAAAAGAACAAAAAAATTTGAAACAAAATAATAAAAATTGGGAAAAGAACAGGTGGGTTTTTTTTTTTTTTTTTTTTTTTTTTTTTTTTGGCTGTGTTGGGTCTTCGTTTCTGTGTGAGGGCTTTCTCTAGTTGTGGCAAGCGGGGGACACTCTTCATCGCGGTGCACGGGCCTCTCACTGTCGCGGCCTCTCTTGCTGCGGAGCACAGGCTCCAGATGCGCAGGCTCAGTAGTTGTAGCTCACGGGCCCAGTTGCTCTGCGGCATGTGGGATCCTCCCGGACCAGGGCTCGAACCCGTGCCCCCTGCATTGGCAGGCGGACTCTCAACCACTGCGCCACCAGGGAAGCCCCAGAACAGGTGGATTTTAAAAGTAACTATTTAGAAATCTTCAGAATATTAAAATATTGTCAAATTAAAAACTCTGAATAGACAGATTCTAATCTGGACACTGGAGAAGAGGGACTTAGCAAGTTAGAAGATGGTTCTAATTCATCCAGAACACAACACAGAGAATAATTTTTAAATATGAAAAGCATGGAAGATATACCGGCAGACTTAAACATACATTTATGATAAGAAGAAGAAGAGGATGAGAGGAATGTCAAAGAAATGAGTTTTGAAAAGATTAAGTATGAGAATATTCCAGAACTGAAGAGAGACATAAGTCCTTAAAACCTAGACACACAGTAGTGAAACTATAAACATTTAGAATAAAGAGAAAAATCTTTAGGATTTTTCAGATTCCAGAGATAGAAATCAAATTTCCTTTGGTAATCAAAGGAACACTAACTAGACTGGCAGCTGACTTCCTCTCGGCGATAACAGATGCCAGAAGACAACAAAGTGGTATTTTCAGTGCTGAGAGAAAGTAATTAATATCCCTAAATTTTATAACCAGAGAAATGATCACTTAAGAGCAAAGGCAAAGTGAAAAGGCAACCAATGGAATGGGAGAAACATTTGCAAATCATATATCTGATAAGGGATTGCTCTGCAGAAAATGTAAAGAACTGGCCCTTCCCCTCACTCTGGCATCTCCCACCCCTCTGTCAGACCTGGCCCATCTCTGCCTCAGGGGAACCTTCCCTTAATCCCTGTCCTTGCCTGGCTGCTAAGGAATTGGTCCCAATCTCACAGGACCAACTTATCCCCAGACCTTGACTTTACTGAATGTAAAAGTAACATTTCCACTAGCCATCCCTTAAACGTCAGAACCGCTCCATCCGTCAGCAGAGATGGGTTCCAGTTTATGGTGCCTTTTCCGCCCTTTTCTTTTTTAATCTTTTTATTTTGAAACAATTTTAAGTTTGCAGAAGAGTTTTTAAGATAGTAGAGCTCCTATATAGCCTTCACTCAGCCTCCCTAATGCTAACATCTTATAAAACCATGATGTATTTATCAAAACGAAGAAATTAACATGGATACAACACTTTAAACTACAGGCTGATTTTTACCAGTTTTCCCATGAATATCCTTTTCTGCCCCAGAATCCCACTTCACATTTAGTCGCCACATCTTCTTAGTGTCCTCCAGTCTGTCTTCCTTGCTCTGCATGGAAAAACACTTTCAAAAAGTACTGGTCAGGTATTTTTCAGAATGTCCTTCAATCTGGGTTTGTCTGATGTTTTCCCATGACTAGACTGCAGTTGTGGATTTGGGGAAGAAAAGCACAGAGATGTGTGCCTTTCTCATCATGGCAGGTGGATGTGATGTTGACAAGCCTACTGTTGACATTAGCCTTCATCACTTGCTTAAGGTACTGTCCACTGTAAAGTCACAATTTCCCTTTCCCTGCACTATGCATTAGAAAACAGTCGTCAAGTCCAGCCACATTCAAAGGGAAAGGAACTAAATTCTATCTCCTGCAGGGAGGAATGTCAAGGACTTTGTGGCCATCTGTTCATTTTTGGGGGAGGTACTTTGAGGCTATGCAAATCCTGCTTCTCTGCAAAGTTTCTCCCACTAAGTTGAACATCCATTGGTGGACCTTGGCTGCACCAGGCCTTTTTCTTTTTTTTTCTGTGTAGTTGACTAATGATCTGTTTGTTGACTAATGAAATACAGCCAAAAAGTGTGTCCAGAGACTCAGCTGTCACGGTGGGATGACAAATAGATTCCTGACCCTGATGACTGCAAGAGTTTCTGGTTTGGTTAGATCTGTGTTTGCTCATCTGGAATCTGTCCCCAGAAAGCTTCCGGGCCACTGGTTCACTGATCGGTCCAGGCACGTGTCACTGACTGCATTTAGGCTCCAGGGAAAGCCTGGGCTTGGCTGCTGCCTTAGGAAACATTGACTCCTTACCAGAAAAGAGCAGGTTTTTAGGAAACATTACGCAGCTCTACTGTCTGCATTGCTGTGATCTATGATTGTTCTGGATTGAGAACTGACAAGTTTCTGACAAACAAAGGCAGAGTGGACACGCCATTCCAGACAGGAGAGGGGCACAGGCCAAGCTCTTGAGTGTGTGTCTATGCGTGTGTCTGTGTGTGTGTAGGTGTGTGTGTGTGTGAGGGGGTGTCAGTATTTGGAACTGCCCTGTAGTCATTCAGCCTCTCTATGTTAAACCCCTGTATGATACACTCAGGTAATTCTCTTATGTATGATTATTTAATTAAAGATAGTTTCCCCAGACTGTGAGCTTTCTGAAAGAGGGACTAGGTCTGTTTTGCTCCCATGGTGAGCCCAGCACACAGTCAGGCACAGAAGAGGCACTGAGTCATATCAATTGACATAACCTGGAATCAGGGGTGTCCATGCTTTTCCCAAAGTTATGGGGAGTTTTCTCAAACTCCCCATAACTGATCACAGAAGCAGTCTTGTATACGGTGGTGATGTTCTTAGTGTTATTAGAATAGCGTTAATGCTTATTTATATTATGAGGTGAAGAAACATTTGTGGACCAGCCTAGGGATGGAACTATGATGATGTGGAACACTAGTAAGGATAAATTGACTTGGGCATAGTGGAAAAAAGATGGGTTGTGGTGTCAGTGATATTTGGATTCAAGCCCCAGCTTCCTCACTTGTTAGCTATATAATATCGTGGGATTTATCTAAGTTCCCTGAGATTCAGTTTCTTCTGTCTATCAGGGATAATAGCATCAATCTCACGGTGGGAGGGCTAGATGAAATTTTATATACACTGTATGTATATACAGGTATATATGTAGTATATGTAAAAACATGTGTATATGTACTTGTATGTATGCATGAACCTATAGATCTACTGTGTGTATATATACTAGTATGAATCTACGTATGCTCGTCTACCTACCTATCTTGTGTATCTATAGTTCCTGACATATGGTCATTTTTATCAGTTAGGATTCACATTAAGTATTTCGACAGAGAAAATTTACTACAAGGACGTGGTTAAACAGGTGTTGGAGAAGCAAACAGCAAAGGGGACCGAGGTCCCACAGAGGAAGCACCTGCAGGAAGGGCCCCCCACCCCTGAGGCTGGGGCACAAAGAGATGAGGGGCAGTGTGTTAGGATCCAGAAGCTTGAAGGAAACGCCCCGGGATGCTTAGTGAGGGAAGCCTGCCAGTGGTGCTGGGGCTCCAGGAGAACACAGCAATCTGGTTCTGGGAGCGCCAGGGCGTTCACAGCAACCAGAACAGTGGGAGACTGGTACCAAGGGCTGCTAGGGTGCTGGCTGGGGCTCTGGGGACATTGGCAGGACAGCAGCAGATGGGAGCATGGCCCAACCCAGCATCACAAGGCTGACTGTGTATGGGAGGGAGGGCTGGGAACAGAGACAACAGCTTAGCAACTAGCAAAATCACGGAACTTAATTTGTTGCCTTCATCACGTTAACCGCTGCCTGGAATTCCATTGTACAACTCTAGCACAGTTTATTTATCACTTTCATGGTGCTGGACATTCAAGCTAGTTCAAATGAATACAAATTAAATTTGTATTAATTGAAATGATGCTGCAATGAAAATTCCTTCAATTCACTTTGGATTGTAACATTTTGTCACTGGAGAGAGCTTGTATGACATGATGTAAACCATAAAGGAGTTATTAATTAATACTATTCTCTCCCAAGATTGAATGTCTAAATATTATGTAAATCCAGGTGTTATAAATGTCATAAGGAAAATATTTTCTCCCGTTTCATCCTCTTGGAAAGAAAGCTTCCATACAAGGAAGACTAGCACCTCGCAGAGTGCACTGGATAGAGCAGGTTCAATAGAGATTTGAGGGCCTCCCTGGTGGAGCAAGTGGTTGAGAGTCCGCCTGCCGATGCAGGGGATACGGGTTCGTGCCCCGGTCTGGGAGGATCCCATATGCCGCGGAGTGGCTAGGCCCGTGAGCCATGGCCGCTGAGCCTGCGCGTCCGGAGCCTGCGCGTCCGGAGCCTGTGCTCCGCAATGGGGGAGGCCACAACAGTGAGAGGCCAGCATACCACACACACACAAAAAAAATAGAGATTTGATACTAACGCTGCTGAAGAAATAACCTGCCCAAAATACGATGCGTCACCTAGAGATTCCAAAGATTAATTTCCTTCCTCACTGAGCATAACCAAACACAAATTTCATGTGAATGGGCACCATGGTAGCGCTCTGTGTTCATTTCTCTACGAGCTGGTGGATATTTAACCAAGGCTCGCCCGGCCAAAGTCTCCTACGGGGCTCCTTCAATAAGTCATTTTTGAAATACTCTGTAATTTTCTGGGTATTTGCTTGGTTTTTCTGTTAAAGGTCACGCTTGGTGCGCAAGGAAGGTAAACTATTTTGGAAAGGCGAGAGTGCCATCTCGTGGCACATTTGTAAACTACTTTTTGGAAAGGCGAGAGCGCCATCTTGTGGAACATTTGTAAACTATTTTTGGAAAGGCGAGAGTGCCATCTTGTGGAACATTTGTGTTGCAGTTCTTTTATTTTAAAGGAGCTGCCGGGCCACGTCACCGGACGGGCAGGGTTCTCCTCATTTTCTCCCTGAATCTCATCTTTCTGTCTCATCTATTCTACGGCACTGGGATGCTATGGTGTCAGTTTGCCCCCAGCTTTTGAGGACGTGCCGTTTCCCTTAAACACACCTTAGCTCCTCGTCTGCCCTGTGCTGCCTTTATCTACTTCTGTTTCCTTCTTAGCATCAAACTCTGATTTTGCTGTTTGCTTCGTACCTCCCCAGGGAAGATGGGGAAATTTCTTTAAAAATCCACGTAACCGTTACGATTTGGAGGGAAATACCTGCCGCTTAGGAGGAGAGCGGGGAGACCGTGGAGTTGAACAGCCCTCCAGAGGTCAGGAACCCTCCGCTGAGCTCCAGCCTCCGTCCCGGCCTGACGGGAGGTCGGCGCAGCTGCTCACCTTGTGCTTTCCTTCCGTACAAGGTCGGCAGAGGGCGGCGTCTGGAGAAAGGCCTCACGGGTCACTGAGAGGAGGTTCAGGCGCCCGTACTGCGGGGCAGGTGCCGCCTTTTCTCCCTTCTCCTTCCCCCTGCTCATCACCACCGGCCGGAGGTGAGGGGTGGCGGGATACGGGACACTCGGAGGCTTAGAAAAGAGAAAAGACCCGGGGCTACAGGGCCAGGCCGGCTCCTCTCTGCTTAGCCAGCCAAGTCTCACCGGAAATCTAAAACGTGCCCCAGTAAGAGGAGGAGAAAATAAAATATACAAATCAAATGAGAATCTTTTCCATAGCTGTTAATTTAGGGTACACTTTCAAATATACTGGTGCCAAAGGGTTACATATGGAGAATTCTTGGAGCAAGTCCTCAGTGGGCAGCCGACTTCTAGAAATCGCCCCTTGATCTCTGGCGCTGAGTCATAGACCTGCGGGCCCCCGGAGACCCCCAAACTGGTCTCAGCCATTAGACTCTCCACGTGGGGAGGAAGCACCCACCCTCGCCCCCCTCTGGGAGCAGCAACCCCCTTTTGATAAGCCTCCTCCCCTGCCCCCTCCAGTCCTGGGGTGGGTCAAGGAAGCTGCGCGTTTCGTACAAGACACCACCCTTCGGGGCACATGTGATTGGCCAGGGGTGGACCCCGGTCGCCAGGCAGCACTTCCCTGGTCCTGCGCTGGGCCTGGCGCAGCCAGAAAGGATGGAAGTGACGCACAGAGCAAACGGTGGTGCGGGCCTCGGTGGGTCTTTTAGTGTAGTAGTGTCTGAACATGTGCATATTGATTATATGCTATTATAAATTTAAAAATATAGGTTAGTGCTTTATGTTATTAAAAATATGTAAGGTTATGTTACGTATAAATTTCCTTTCAGGATAGTATAAGGGCGTTACAAAAAGAAATTTAAAAACAAATCGTGGTGGTGGGGAAAGGATATTAGGTCTCACTTGGTGGAGAACCAGGATGTAGATATGAATCCCTTCTTGGTTTTTGACATTTCCAAATACTTTCTTAACTATTCACCCACTGGTTAACCCTGACCATATCATACATTGTTTTTTAAAAATAGCTTCTTTAAGGGGCTTCCCTGGTGGTGCAGTGGTTAAGAATCCACCTGCCAATGCAGGGGACATGGGTTCGAGCCCTGGTCCGGGAAGATCCCACATGCCGTGGAGCAACTAAGCCCGTGCACCACAACTAGTGAGCCTGCGCTCTAGAGCCCGTGTGCCACAACTACTGAGCCCACAAGCCACAACTACTGAGCCTGCGTGCTGCAACTACTGAGGCTGCACTCTACAGCCCATGCTTTAGGGCCTGTGTTCCGCAACAAGAGAAGCCACCGCAATGCACCGCCATGAAGAGTAGCCCCCACTTGCCGCAACTAGAGAAAGCCCACGCACAGCAATGAAGACCCAATGCAGCCAAAAATAAATTTATTTAAAAAAAAACTTAAGATATAATTCACATACCATATAGTTTACCCACATAAACAATTCAGCGTCTATTGGTGTATTACAATACTGATTTTAATAAATTACGTTAAAAAGGATATATATACACATATATATATATATACACACAAAACATAAAGACTGCCATTTTAACCATTTGAAGTACACAATAGTGGCATTAATTAAATGTGCAAACATCACCATTATGCATTTCCATAATTTTCCATCACCTTAAACCAAAATTCTGTAATCATTAACCAGCAATCCCCCATCCCCCGTCCTTCCCAGCCCCTGGCAACCTCTAGTCCACTTTCTGTCTCTATGAAGTTGCCTATTCTAGGGACCTACATAAGTGGAATCACACAATACTAGTCCTTTTGTGTCTGGCTTATTTTACTTAGCATAATATTTCCAAGGTTTGCCTGCACCTGTCTTGGAATCAGCTGTTTATCCAGAGAGTGGAACATGTTTTAAATATTTGCACTATTCTCGAGAAGCATATTAAAAAATAATTTTTATTTGACATATTTAAAATATTTATATTTAATGCCAATTAAATTCTAGTACCATTTTAAACGTTCACCCATAAACCACTATATCCCAAGAGACCCTTATCATGTGATCAAGGTTCTCCCGATCACACTTTTTTTTTAAATTTGTTTTATTTTTGGCTGCAATGGATCTTTGGTGCTTCTCATTGCGGTGGCTTCTCTTGTTGCGGAGCACGGGATCTAGGCACTCGGGCTTCAGCAGTTGTGGCTCATGGGCTCTAGAGCGCAGGCTCAGTAGTTGTGGCGCAGGGGCTTAGTTGCTCCGCGGCATGTGGGATCTTCCCGGACCAGGGCTTGAACCCGTGTCTCCTGCGTTGGCAGGTGGATTCTTAACCACTGTGGCACCAGGGAAGCCCCCCAAAGTGTAGTTTTAAACAGTACATATAAAACAAAATGCACCTCAGTAATTTTTTTATCTTTATAAATACTTTATTCTGTTTCCAGAATATTCCAGAATACTGAAATTTACATATAATTTTAAAGACAACTAATATACAGCTCACTGAAATAAAATGTACAAGAAGTCTATGAGATGTAAGGTACAGATAAGAAAACCTGAAATGCTTTAACTTCATTTGCCCTACTACGAGCATCAGGTCTGCAGAATTGATCCTGGCCTCACATCAGTGACTCTTCCTGTGCACCTGCTGACTGCTCCAGAGAACGTGCTGTGCTGCTGTGTTGACACCAGTGAATGACCAGGTTTTCCATCTTATCAAAGTCAAAGCGTCACTTCAATCCTAGGCTTTGGATAGAGTCCACTGTCTGCTTTTGTAAAAGAATACTTTCTTTTTACGAAGTTCTGTAATGAAATCTTACTAAGAAATTATTGAATCAGAAAGCAATACAAGGCATCTTTATATTACAAAGGAAATCAATGAAGACTTAAGAAGATAACCATCTAGTACTTTAAGAAATCCCCAGTTCCGACACTTGGAGCAATGTAATTCCCACATTATGTTTTTCTATAAAAGACCTCTTCCTGCTTGTTTCCAGACTTCTTTCACTCCTTTAATGCTTTCTTTTTTCACACATTTCCAGTATTCTTGTATACTGAGCTGTTGCGGCACCTGTTAACCAAAAATGAAAACCAAGGGTCACGGTCTGCGAGTTAAACCCTGTTCACACGTGCTTGTCGCTGCACAGTCCCGCATTCCTCCAGAAAGGACTGGAGGTGATGACGCTGTGAAGGCGACTGCGGCAAACTGTAAACTAAAGGTAAAGGCTGAGAAGTGAATGTGAGTACGATTATCCCAGGGTACCGAGAGAATGGAGGCTCCTCCCCAGCAAGGTAACAAAGACTTCGCGTGGCTTTCTTTCATATGTTGGTTTTAAAATGTAATTATTTCATAATGTTTTCTTTTATAATATTTTATAATGTTTCTGGTTTTCTGGTGAACTTCAGTTAGCTATGTGGAACAAAAATTATAAGCCTAAAACTTTGACCTAACCTTGGCTAAAATTAAAAAGAAAGAAACCATAAGTCACAATATACTTGATGAGAAGCCTTAAGAAGAAACAGTGGGGCTTCCCTGGTGGCGTAGTGGTTGAGAGTCCGCCTACCGATGCAGGGGATGCGGGTTCGCGCCCTGGTCCGGGAGGGTCCCACATGCCGTGGAGCGGCTGGGCCCGAGCCATGGCTGCTGAGCCTGCACGTCCGGAGCCTGTGCTCCGCAACGGGAGAGGGCACAGCAGTGAAGGCCTGCGTACCGCAAAAAAAAAAAAAAAAAAAAAAGGAAGAAGAAACAGTGGGTTGGCCAAAGAGTTCGTTTGGGAAAACACGAATGAACTCTTTGGCCAACCCAATGATATAGTGATATGTAATATAATATAATTCACACAAGTACTGTGCGGCTATGATTTCTCTCAGTTGAAGGAGAAAAAGCAAAGGTTAGAAAACATCTGGCTCCTGGTGACCATATGCACAGCATTGCTGGAAATCCACCAAGTGGAAGCAAAAGTCGATTTCAGATTATATTTATGTCCTTTTCCTATCATTGATTTGAAGCTCTTCTCTTTAATAGGTTTTTGAGAAAAGGCAAAGAGGCTGCTGGATATGTTAAACTGTTAACTGGAAAGGCTGGTTTAATTTCCAGGAATATGATCATTAACTATGAGGTGCTGGATGACCATAAGCTTGTAAATCACGTCTGCTAGTGGAAATCATATTTGTTCATTTCCCATAAATAATGTTTGCAGCAGGAAAATGAATGTGCTCTTCTAAGTTGTAAATGAACAGCTCTGTTTACATGAACCTACCGCAGTCTCTCTCCTGTTCTCCCTCCTGCCTTTCTTCTGGACTCATTACCTACTTATCATCTCCTGGAACCTTGTTTTCAACCTGCAGACGGCTTTCTTGAGTGTTTCTAGCAGATTCTAATCTAAACAAAATTTTGAGTTTGATTTGTCCCTCAGTTATAGACCAATATGTGGATTTGAGTGAATAATGGTAACAGCTAACATCTACTTCAAGGGTCTCAGCCACTACATTACATATTTTATGCTTGACTCTCATAATAATTTTTTCTGGTAGATTCTGTTTCTCACTGTAACAGATGAGGAATCTGAGGCTCAGAAAAATTAAGTGGCTTTGCAAGATTTGGCAGTTAATATGTGATAGGGCTGTGGTTTGAGTCTAGGTGTCTAATTACAAAGCCCTAAGTAAAATTCTAGGCTATGACTTCTGAGTAGTGCTTCCTGATTCAGACTATTTTTTTAAAAAAAGCAAAGAAAAACGGTGGATCCCATCTGTAGGAGATACTTCAGTGTTGTAACTATAGCTTATAATCGCTTTAAAAATGATAAAAACTCCATTTAAGACTATACATTTGCTCAAATTCTAGGTTTACTTCCATTCATTTAACTACATATAAACATGTAACTATTTAAAAACTCAAAATCTGTTACCCATAAACCTCGATGCATCCTGTTTTTTAACACCCCAAGAAACTCTTCATGACTAAGACACTCATCACCATCCAAATCAAAGATCTTGAAGACGGTGTCCAAAATATTGTTGGAGAGTTCTTGTCCTGTTGTTACCTTCACAGCTCTCTTAAACTCCGCTAAAAGGAGAAAATATAAAAACTCATCAACAGTGTAAAATAGTCTAAGTCTAAATGTTTATTATTTGAGAAGTAAAAACAAATCTATATATTTATCATTTGGGAAGTAAAACAAGAACAAAAATACTCATCAAGAATGTGTTCAAATAATACACTTGGCTGAGAAATGTCAGCACGCTATTTTAATGTAATCAGTGTTTTGACTTCTCAGGGGAAAGGTAAAGTAAAAGCAAAAAGGTAATTGTTAATAAATTGTTGTAAATCTGGAATAACCACACTGAATTCATTGAAAGGCCAATCAACTGTTTTTTCTGGTAAGTGGTCCCTTGACTGGTATCAACCAGGTGAAGAACAGAGTGACACTGTTTACAGATGATAAAAATTAAGTGATTCATATAACTTACCTAGTCTGACAGGGCGATGAGCTAAATTAAACATCTGCATGGCAATAGCGAAGTCTTCCAAGTGGGTCGCAAAATGACAAAATGACTTGAACTCATCCAAACTAATGCTCTAATAAAATAACAAAGTGAGTTTTTATTACAATCTTGTAAACACATTAAATAATTTTATGAATACAACTGTGAGTCCTCTTTTCTGTCATAAAGCCTGTGCACTTACATCTTTCTAAGCAAGTCTATTGAAAAATCTGAGATGCAGAATAACAACAGAACTATAGATTCTAGAGATGAGGAGGAACCCCAAGAGATTAAGTGCAGGGCCCCTGGGTGTGACCGTGCAGACTGCGCACTGTGTGAGCCTGAGGGCACGGCTGGGGGCCCCGGGGCTGTGAGCGTGGGGCTGGGGGCGTGTGTTACAGCCCTGCTGTATCTCCTCAAAGGTCCTACGTGGGGCTTCCCTGGTGGTGCAGTGGTTGAGAGTCCGCCTGCCGATGCAGGGGACGCGGGTTCGTGCCCTGGTCCGGGAAGACCCCACATGCTGCGGAGCGGCTGGGCCCGTGAGCCATGGCCGCTGAGCCTGCGCGTCCAGAGCCTGTGCTCCGCAACGGGAGAGGCCACAGCAGTGAGAGGTCTGCGTACCGCAAAAAAAAAAAAAAAAAAAAAGGTCCTACGTAAAGCCTTAACCCCCAGCATGGCCGTGCGTGGAGGGGGCCTTGACAGGGGTCATTAGGGCTGAGTGAGGTCTCAGGGGTGGGCCCCGTTCTGAGAGGACTGGGGTCCTGATGAGAAGAGGGAGAGACACCAGGGTCTGAGTGTGAGCAGAGGAAAGGCTGCATCTGCAGCAAACCAGACACTGAGCACGTTGGCACCCAACCACCTCGAACTGCTGTTGAAGCCCCCGTCTGTGGCAGCCCCAGGAGACGAATACATCCCGTCACGTGGCCGGCCGCCTCCGTGCTCCTCCGCCCCGGGAGCTCAGGGCTCTGTAGTGAGAGGGACCTGCCCTTTCCTCTGTGCACGGTCCAGGCCTCGCTAAGCCTCCAGGGGCCTCTCAGGGGTGAAGTTCATCCTCTAAGGCTACTGAACAGAACGGTCAGGACTTGACCCTCGGCCCATCTGATTTTAAAACCTATGCACTCAAACAAAAAATAAGTTAAAGAACCTAGTTTTTCCACTGGAAAAAAAAAAGTATGAAAATTCTTGTTTTGAAAGTAGATTCTTCCCTGCCTGAAAAACTTTCTCTTTGTGGAGACCTTCGGGACCACGCCCTCTGCACATGTGAGGCTGATTCAAGTTTCACTGCTTTCAGATATTGTGAATTTATCGAATTTTTATTTTTTTAAATTTAAATTTTTGAAGAGGTAATATGTATACATGGTAAAAAAAAAAATCCAACAATTCAAGAAGTAAAAAATGAAAAGTCTTCTTTCTTCTTTCACCCGTGACACACCCCTTCTGCGTCCTTCCAGAAAGGCGCTCCTCCTGTCAAACATGCACACGCGCCTGCTGTCCACGGCGGGCATGCCCCCCTCCACGTCTCCTCCCCGCTGTACTCTCATCAGCACACATCAGAGGGTGGCTGGTTCTCTACGTTGTGGTCTCAAAGCAGGCACCGGGGCCACCTTTCTGATTTTGGCTTTACTGCTGGTGAGAAATGGTTTGTCGTCAATGCTGCAACTTGCATGTCTGTAATTGTGAGTGAAGGTAAGCAATTTGCACTTCTATGTGCATCCGTCATCTGTGGATTTCTGCTCCGGGGCTTGAGGGGCTGGCGGGTGACCTGTTACTAGGAGGCAACTCTCCATGGTCTTTGGCGTTTCTGCGTATCTTGTGAACAGAGGCCCAACCACCTTTCTGCTCCAGATGGCCTTTCCAGGATGTCTGTAGAGTGAACAGCCTTGAAGAGAGACGGTGTCTCCCTCGGAGCAGAGGGCAGCCTTGCCTACGGTCCGTCATGAGAGACCCAGGCTCCTCGGCGGTGGCATGAACCCACTTCGTGAGCCTTGGGGGCAGGGGGACGGACGCAGACGTGGGCTCGTGCTGCCTGTAAGCTGCAGATGAAGAGCTTCTCTGGCTCTGACCCAACGGGCTGTGTCTTCTGCCGGCACCCGTCAAGCGGCAGAGGCTAACTTGCAAGTGACAAAATCTCAGACACGTCAGTAATTAACACATTGATATCTGAGATCCCATTTTCTCTATTAAGTAGGGTAGAATGTCAGACCCTTCAACGTTCTTGATTTTTTAAGATCTCATTATAAACTAAAGAAATTGGTCTATTACATGTGATGCCAGTATTTCCCCCCATTTTGTTAATTTTTTTCTGTTGACCTTGATTGTAATTTTGGGGAGATGAGGGAGGCAACAGACTTCTACATTTTAGGTAGTAATTTAATCAATTTCATTGAAAGCTTCTAGGTTTTTGCTTAGTGTATATACCTCACTCTAAGACATTGTTTCCAAGTCTTCTTCTGTACTCAGTTTCAGTTTTCTCTTTAACATTTAATTCTTTGATCCACCTAGAATTTATTTGAGAGTAACGAGTGAGGTGGACGTTTCCTTCATTCTCTCCCTCAGAGGGCCAGGGAACTACCCCAGTACCACTCACTCACGGTTCTTCTTTTACCCAACCAACTTGCAATCTGAGGTTACACATACTCAATTTCTGTATTTGTAATCTATTTCTGACTTAATATTCCATTCAACTCATTTGTCAAATTCCTTGTCAGTAACACTGTTTTAGTTCCAATGTTTGGTGATGCATTTTCATATCTCAGCTTTCTTTTTTTAAAGACTTCATTTTTTTAGAGCAGTTTTAGGTTCACAGCAAAAGTCCGGGGAAGGTGCGAGATTTCCATGTGCCCCCTGCCCCCTCATCGGCAGTTTCACACAGACTTGTGGCTTCTCTGGCTCCCTCTCAAGAATCCAAGGCCTTTTGATGGATGCCTGTTGGTGGTCACCAGTATCTGGTGCTCTCCTGAGACCTGCACATGTCAGGACCACGCTGCTTGGCTTCCTTGCAGTAACATGTGGTCATGCGATCAGTCCGGCCAGTGGCCGAGTGTGATGCTTCCAGGCCTAAAGATTTAATTGCTGGAATGTGACTCACTCCTTTCTTTTCCTGCCTCTGAGGCTGGTGTTTCTAGCAGATGGGGGAGCTCCAAAGGGGTGGAGCCTCAGAGAGTGTGGGTCCCCCAGCAACTGCGTGGGCAGGGTCTCCCACCAGCCCACAAGGGATGTGCAGCATGACTGAGAAGGAAGCTCTCCCGTGTCAGCCTTGGGCTTCCAAGGCTAATGTGAAAGTGCAGCAAACCAAGGCTGTTCAGACTGTACAACATTACATTTACAGACTGATTTAAGGGACAACTGCTATGTTTATAATAGTTAAGACATTCTAGTCAATACCAGGGTGTGTCTCTACAGTTAGATAAGTTTTCTTTTCTATCCGTCAAGGCTTTAAAGTTTTTTCTATATATTTCTTGTTAAATTTATTTCTAATTGTTATATATCTCTATTGCAATTATAAATGAGATCTTCATTATATTTTATTATCTTTTTCCTCATTATAGAGATAGCTTTAAAAAATTATATAAAAACACATGCCCACTAAGAGGTAAAATGAGGTTTTTTAAAAAAATGAATTTATTTATTTATTTATTTTTGGCTGTGTTGGGTCTTTGTTGCTTTGCACAGGCTTTCTCTAGTTGTGGTGAGTGGGGGCTACCGTTCATTGCAGTGCGCGGGCTTCTCATTGCGGTGGCTTCTCTTGCTGTGAAGCACGGGCTCTAGGCACGCGGGCTTCAGTAGCTGTGGCACGCGGGCTCAGTAGTTGTAGCTCGCGGGCTCTAGAGTGCAGGTTCAGTAGTTGTGGTGCATAGGCTTAGTTACTCCGTGGCATGTGGGATCTTCCCGGACCGGGGCTCGAACCTGTGTCCCCTGCATTGGCAGGCGGATTCTTAACCAGTGTGCCACCAGGGAAGTCCCGAGGTCTGGGTTTTAATTTGGGGTAGTGGGACACATAATGAGGGAAATTAAAAAACAAAAAACCCTCCAAAAACCACATCCCCATTTGAAAAAAAATTTTTTGGAACAATAAAGTAAAAAATCACTCGAAATCTTACCACTGTCCATTAATCATTATTAACAGTTTGGCAATCATCATTTCATGCATCACACAATTATGTAATAGACAGTAGGTTAGTCTTCATTAATTTGGAAGTTACTTTATTGAATTATGTAAACACATCTAACGTACTGTTTCATTTTCATCATGAGCATAGTAAAAAGGCACACCAACCTCTCCTGCGGACAGCTTCTCTCTCACATTTTTCCAATAAACGTCTTTATTTTCAGTGTTGGTGAAAAAAAGGAGCCATTCTGCAAAGTCTTCTTTTCTCATGAAACTCAAACCTTTCGAGAACTGAAGGAACTCCATTTCCTGGACCTCCGTCTGTAAGTTCTCCATAAATCTAAAGGTGAAAATATGAGATGGTGTCAGTAACTCAGGGCTTCGCCTTCGTGCTATAAATGGGTTGCAGGCACCTTAAGCAGCACCTCTAGGAGTTTCAATATGTTGCAGATCCCCTTACGTACCTGCCACGTGTTACAAGATCTGTACTACATGTCATGTCACAACTTAACAGAAATATACATGGGGAGCAAAAGAGGTATATTCTCGTTCAATGGGAGAAGAACCGTCACTGTTAAAAATGTACTTGCTTTAGAGCCTGCATTTATTCCGCAGACCTTAAAAGTATGAAGGGGGAGTTTGACTTCAGGCTTCTACCTGTGTGACAGGTAAGAGTTGGTTTCCTACAACATTTTCTGAATGTACTGGATACATGAATTTAGTTATCAATGCCGTGTGTCTCTGGGTCAAAGCAGAATTTTATCTAAAATTTGAAGCATTTCAAGTTTGGGCTGATCAACTAACTCTTTTAGTGATACGCTTTGTCCTCCGTTTTACTGAGTTTTACTGTACTGAGTACTGTGATGGCATCAACTGATTCTTATAAGGATTGTTAAAAGGGTGTTTTACTTGCAAATGAGTGTACAGTGATAAGGGAAGTAGAAAATATGGTATAAAAAATTACTAACTGTTCCTTTCCTTTTTCTTTTTCTTTGGGCTCTACCTGAGGCTGAAATATTATAAACTTAATTGTTGTTAAACTATCCATTGTCTGGTTTTAGCTCTTTCATCTTAACTAATTATACTACTTCTGAAGAACATTAAATATGCTTAATGATAAAATCTTGTCTCAAATTATACGTCTTGTCAAGACATGAAAGTCTGGGTACTTGATACTGGACATAAATATCTGAATTGAAGAAGTTACAGTACAAAAGGCCACCAAATGCATCCTGAACAAATTAAATAGTTTATAAATTAGTGTCTTAATTGGAAGACAGTGTCATAATTGGAAACAACGGGAAAAATCTGTTTTGCTTATCTGGGTTTTTTTAGGCCACGGTGTCTTGTAGAGTATTTACTATTAATTTGCAAGTTTACCAATCAAGGCCGTTCTTCCCGAGAGCCGATCGCAGAATATATTTACCAGCACAGCTCTGCTTACAGACATCTCTGAATTTATAAAAGCTCTTCATGAATTTAGAACATCCTCAACTAATAATTGGTATTTCAGAATTTAAAAAAATCCCAGTCCTAAAAAGTACATCTGCATCAATATCCTCCTAATTTTTCCTGATGAGAAAACTTGAGACCAATTTTCTTCCCTTTCCAACCACTACCCTATCTTCAGTCACAAAGTTATTTTAAGTTTTAGCTATTTATTGGAATAAAAAATGAGGTCAAACATACCACACAGGAAATAAACACAGGGGTTATTTCTGGTCACTAGTTTTAGGGCTAACCATTGAGTTTAGAAGAAGAGAAAAAGAAATGTAGAAGACAAGTCCCCAGTAAAGTAAGAGGACAGGGAGGAAAAGACAGGAAAACCAAAGAAGACAAACAGGCGCTGGCACAGAGCGGGTAAACACCATCGCAGCTGCCTGCGTAGTCTGAGCTTCAGTACTTTTTCCCCTGCACTATATATATGCTGATAAAGAACTGAATTTTCACAATTAAATTACCTGAATTTTCACAATTAAATAACAATGAATAGACACCAAAATTCTAGGAGATAGAACTTAAATTATACTTTAGCTTTTACTGAAATGGCTAAGTGGTATTTCAGCTGGAGAATCTGACTAGTTGTAGAAGTAAAAAACAAAACAAAACCCCCAAACAAGCCACCAATTTATCCACATGTTCCCTCAGTCACTGGCAAGTTTCTCTTGACACCTGATGGCATCTACTAAGTCCGTCTGTCCCTCTGGTCACCTGGGGGGACTACTTCCTTGAAAGCCCACCCAGTGCCCCCAACCACCTAGCAGGCAACTGCAGGACCACCTCTTTCAGAAACTCTGTGACTGCTCAAAACTTAAGACAAAAGCTGTGTCTGAATTTCACCTCTCCAATTTCCAGTCACATGATCTGTTATAATAGTTATACCTGCATCACAGATAAGCTTGTGAACAGCCTCACTGAGTGGGTCTCACTGGTGAAGGAACAGACCCGGCACTCAGGTCCAATCGCTTGTCAAATCAAATCACACTTAGCAAACGGTCAAGCTCCGCACTGGAACCCAGGTTTGTCTAAATCATAAATATGTGTTTTTTTCAAAATATAATATTGTTTCTCTAAATGAGAAAACTAATATCTCTAGGCAAATACCATAATTAGCTGCCACAACACTAACTCTGTGTCACCTTCCCTGCTTTTCCTTGAGACTTATAAGCTGTAATTTATAAAACAATATCCTTTATCAGACAAGCTGTAAAGAGGATGCTAAGACAAACGTCAGAAGAGAAAAGGCAAACATCTTTTTATAAGGAAGGATTATACATTATACTCCCATAAAAACAAAACTATAAGCTCCACATAACACATAGTGAAAGAACTTCTTGTGTTGTGCAATTTCAATGAGTAATTTGGCCACTATAATGGTGACTGGTTAAAAATTATATATATAATTTTATATTACATTATATATACATAATATAATATAATATATGGAAGCTATTTTCTGTTACTTTACCACTTACGCAAAATGTTAAAGACATGTTATGATTACTGAATTCTAGCCCAGTACACCTGTAACGTTAACTTTAGGGGCGGCCTCCTCCATCCAAGAGCCAAGTCCCTGAAAAACTGCATTTAAAGCATTCTTTGTTAATTGGATCTTTTTCTTAAATTGCATAATGGTATTACAAATTTCACAGGGCCCATTAATTACAGAAACTCTAAGAAAAAGTTTAAAGTAAGAATTCTAAATGAAATTATTCCCTTTAAGGAAAATTAAAGTTAGAAGCAACTTTAAATAATCACTAAGCCCTACAATCTTATCTCCTAAATGTGTCTTGAAAACTCCCAGTTCAACGTCTTCATCGCCACCCCAGTGGTTCAGGGCTCCCGTCATTCCTCATCTGCAGTAGCCCAGCGGCCTCATGTCGCATCGGATCCCCCGTCGTTGCCCACCATCCTGCCAGAGTGACGCCCATCTGACCAGGCACCAAGCACGGGACCCCTGCGGGGCCTCCCTCACGGCCTAACTCAAGCTGGATCTTCTGGTGCGTGAGCCCCCACACAGGAAGCATATGCCTCCCAGGCCTCCACCCTCACCTCTGTCCACGCCTTATGCTTGTTTATTTCTCCAGCACGCCTGCCCTCTCTGATTCTTGGACAAGCCACACGTTCTCCTGCGTGTCCTTCCTCATGCTGTTCTCCGTCCCTCCCTCCCCAACCATTTCTCCCTGGCTAATTCCTGCTCATCTGTCAAGATCGGCGTAGGGCTATTTCCTCCAGAAAGCTTCCTGATCACCCACTCCAGAAGTGATCTTCTGTGCTGCCCAAAACCCTATCCACCTGTGATAGCACTGACCGAATGCATTTAAATGTTCTCTGCACATTTACTAGATGGTTCCCAGGAGGGACCAGCCCTGCGTCTGAGGCACAGCCCGGCACATAGCAGCACGTGGAATACACTCAGTCAGTCTTTAGTTAGCTGCACTGAGTTGACAAGAGGCGTTTCCTTCCTCCCAAATCAGTGCTTTTCCACCGTTCTGAGCTGCTTTCTGGTATTTGTCCTACGACGCTGGTTAGCGGGGAGGCCTGCGAGCACAGGGTCCGGTTCTGCATGGAGCTGTTCTTGCCGGGGACGAGGTGAACAGGACACGACACCGCGGTGCTTACAATGCCACAGACTGTAAGTGCGATTCCCTCCCTGCAGATGAAGACGTGAGTGCAGCGAGGTCCGCAAGCTGGACTGGACCACAGACACGCCCACCACGTACCAACGCATCAACACGCCTGTGCTGTTCACAGACGCTTTCCCGCTGTGACGGCTGAGCTGCGCAGCCAGGACAGAGACCGTACTCACCGCCTGGCCCTTTACGAAGAAGGGCTGCCGACCCCTGGGCTGCGGGCGGGGGCCGGGGCAGCAGAGCTGGGCTGTCCCGGCTGTGCCGTCTCAGCAGCGCCGGCCCCAGCTCCAGGCACCCATCAGCAGACGGCAAGAGCAGGGGTCTGTCCAGTCTAGAAGGCCCGATTCTGGCCCCTGCTGGAGAAGCACCCAGCTGACCCAAAGACTCATGGCAATAACGAGTGGTCACTGTTTTAAGTTGGGCTGGTTTGTTGTGAATTAAGAACTAACTGATACGAGGGGCATCTCTCTTTTCTAGCTGCAAACAGTAAGTTACTAAGAATAATTATTGTAGTCTGTAAAATGAATACTACTTTTCATAATAGGTTAGAGGTATTTTTGAGCATAGTTACTTTAGTTTACATTTCACAGGTTTTGCTCTCAGAGATACTATATCTGGTTTTATGGCCTGCAGTTCTGGGACATAAATAAAGGTATTCAGTTGTTTCTTTACCTCTTACCTATAAAAAAATTTCCCTAAATGAATATAAATATTTGCATTTACCTTCGAAATTCTTTATAGTGAAGTTTTCTTTCTCCTCTTTTTCCAAAGAAACGTATCTGAAGGGTTGTGTTAATTTCAGGTTCTTTCACTGCTGGTTCCTGTAAAAAAATGATACAATAATTTCAAGTAATTATATAACCAAGGACAAAAAATGGATCCTGTAGCCTGGAATTCTTAGGACAATACCCACAAAAGATTCTTGTAACAACAAGAGGGTGAGAACAGATGTAGCCATTCTGTCTGTTACTCTACATAACACTATTCTATATCATGGCTCAAGCAGGAGGAAAACAACAGGGCTTAAAATACTCAAAGGACCCAAGGTGGACTTCGGCAGTGAACGACATTTTGGATCAGGCCAAAAAGAGAGCTTAGAATAGTGAGATGAGTTATTTTAAAATGTGACCCTTAGGCATTTTGTAATAAAGCAGGACTGAGAGAATTAAAGCAGGGAAGTCTTGGACCTTTTGTTGAATGCTAGAAATGTGAGAAGCACTAGCTTTTCCTAATTATAAAGTTACCAGGTGAGGATTCCATTCAAGGCTACGAGAGAAGCAGATTCATAGACTCTTCCTCCTTAAAATCTCCAATAAAATAAACAAAAATAATAACAAAACAGAGCTGCTAAAAAGATTATCAGCAGCAACTAAACAACAAATGGGGGTACAAACTTAAACCAAATAATCTGAAAAAGAGCATCTGGAGAAAGAAATTCAGGCACTGGATGGTCCAGCCTGCTCCCCAATCCTGCCCCCACTTCCCAGATACAGAAGCAGGTGGGGTGACTGTCACATGGTGAGAACTCATAAAAGCCTGGGTGTAGTGGGCGAGAAGGTGGCTGGGACCAGCGAGGCTCCGAGACAGTGTGTGGGCTCAGGCAGAGGGCGGGCCGCCTTCCGGACGTAGAACCTTCTGGGCACTGTTCACCTGAAGGGTGATCCGGAGCCCAGAGAGGGGAATGCCCTTTGGAGGGCGGAGTGGGCTGTGGTCCAGGGCCTTTACGGGAGCACAGGAAGTGAGCACAGTTTAGTCCTCCAGCAAGGGCTGCAGGGCAGGGCACCAACACGTGACCACCTGCAGCTCAGAACCAGAGCTGGCCCGGGGAAGGCAGCGACAGACTTGAAAAGAGCCTGAGGTGGGACGGGGGCCCAGCCTCTCAGCCCGTGAGCAGGGCTGCATCCGCAAGCGGACTCCCTGCTCAGTGTCTGCTCGACACCGGCCGTGCGGACACGGGGACAGCTCCCAGGAGGCCAGCCAGAGACGAGTGCAGCCTCAGGTTCTGGAGGGGACAGACTGCAGAGACTCAGCGCAGGCAAGTCACCCACACATCCAGCAACCAGCCGGCCACGGCCCAGGGGCCGCAGGGGGCTCGCCCGCACCTCAACCCCCTGCCACGGGGTCAGTTCATGCGGAGGAAGCGGTGGTCCCAGCGGGGCTGACTGACACAGAGCCTTCCACAGTACTGACTCCTAAACACTTGACTT
The DNA here is from genome assembly GCF_025265405.1 of Mesoplodon densirostris. NCBI lineage: Eukaryota > Metazoa > Chordata > Mammalia > Artiodactyla > Ziphiidae > Mesoplodon > Mesoplodon densirostris. The sequence continues at coordinate 1,355,370 of NC_082677.1, forward strand.
TGTGTCTAATAATTTTATAAAATAGCCACTATAAATACAAATGTGGATTTTAACTGGACTTTCACACAAGTGTGGACAGGAAGTCATGCCTGGAGTTTTTTCTTAATTCCCATATAAATGCCCAGGAGATATACTAAAATACAAAACCGTATGTATTCTCGTTAAGGTTAGAATATGATCAGGGTGTCTACTAAGAACACTATTACTAAACATTTTTGGGGGTAATTTTGTCCAATACATAAAGGAATAAACTAAGATTAATATTATTTAGAAATAATTTTATACTTAGAACAACCAGGAAAATCAACAGAAAAAATAAGAAAATTCAGTAAGATAGACCGGTACAAAAACATTAAAAATGAAGTGAATTTCCTGCTTAACAGCAATAATTTTTCCCTTGAGGGTAAAGAGTCCATTTATAATAGTAAAAAAGTTAAGTAATGAAATATCCCTAGGGATGCCCTTAAGAAACAAATTTCAGATGAATGAAAACGTTATATGTAAGAAAATAAAACCACAACTAAATCAGAGGATAATATAGGTATTTCACAACTGATTTTGATGTGGGGAAGGCGTTTTAAAGAACGAAAGAAACTGAATAAATAAAAAGACAGCTAAACATGACTACATTAAAAATAAAAACATCTATAACCAAAACATCATAAACAAAAACAAATCTGAAAAATATTTCAATAATTTTGACAGACACTAGGTTAATATTCTCAAGTATATGAAGAAAAACCCTAAAGAAATTCTCAAAGAACAGAAACTGAAAATTTGGGTGTGAGGGAGACACAAGAGGGAGGGGATATGGGGATATATGTATACGTATAGCTGATTCATTTTGTTATAAAGTAGAAACTAACACACCACTGTAAAGCAATTATACTCCAATAAAGATGTTAAATAAAAAAGAAACAGAAAATTTATAAAATAAGAAACATGAATGGTGTACATAACTATCTTAAAAAACAATCTGCAATACCTTTTCCCCGGTCATACTGACACAGATTAAGAACAAAACAAAAAAGATACTAACCTTGGAGAGAGTGCCGGCAGGCCCGTAAACTGTTACAACCTTTGCGGAAGGCAGCCTGACAATATGGGTCAAAGCCTTACAAGCAGTCATGTCTTCATCCAACAACCTGACTCTTAGATCTCTATCTTAAATTTACACGTGTAGCTATTTACTGCATCGTGTCTTCTAACAGCAAAGATTTGGAAACAGTCTTAATGACCAAGAACAGGTCAATGGTTAAAAGTGTTATATCTGGGGCTTCCCTGGTGGCGCAGTGGTTAAGAATGCACCTGCCAATGCAGGAGACACGGGTTCGAGCCCTGGTCCGGGAAGATCCCACATGCTGCGGAGCAAGTAAGCCTGTGCCCACAACTGCGGAGCCTGCCCTCTAGAGCCCGTGAGCCACAACTACTGAGCCCACATGCCACAATTACTGAAGCCCGCACACCTAGAGCCTGTGCTCTGCAACAAGAGAAGCCACCGCAATGAGAAGCCCGCACACGGCAATGAAGAGTAGCCCTGCTCGCCGCAACTAGAGAAAGCCTGCGTGCAGCAACCAAGACCCAACGCAGCCAAAAATAAATAAAATAAATCTATTTTTAAAAAAAGTTAAAAAATAGTGTTATATCCATAAGATTAGGTATTTGTTCATTCATTAAAAAATATTTATGGAGTATATAGGGTATGCCTGGTGCTTTACCAGGCTATGTAGATACAACTTGTGCAGTAAGGAATTAGCGTTACCCAGATGTCTGGCCTTTGCCCTGGGCTGCTAGGAGGTGGTCCCTAAGAGAAGGTGTCTTTGTTTACCTGGGGACCTTGGGCCACAACAGGTAGTCCAACAATGAGATGTGGGGTGGAGGCTTTGGGCCATGGGGTATCAGCTTGACCTCTGGAACGGCTAGAGTCTGAGGTCGGCCATGAGGACAGCCAACCAGGTTCCCATGGCCGACCCCAACAGTCTCTGGACGCCAAGGCCCTGGCTGGCACTACTCCGTGCGTGCTGTCACAGTCACTGCTGGGAAAGTTGCCGCTTTCTACACTCCCCTGGGAGAGGATGACCAGAACCTCTGGATTCTGCCTACGAGTCTCTCCCCTTGGCTGATTTTAACCTGCATCCTCTCACTGTAATAAACCATAGCCACGGACCGAACAACTTTCGGGGAGTACTATGAGTCCTCCCAATGAATTATCAGAACCAAGGTGATACTGGGGGCCCCCTGAGCCTCCAGCTGGCATCAGAGGTAAGGGTGGTCGCGTGGCCTGCTCCCGAACCTCACACGACCTCAGAAAGAATAAGGGTGCGCACGCTCCAGAGGACACAGACGATTAAACAACTACCCTAAGGAGGGGCAGGTGGTGTGGCAGGACATGCAGGGAGCCGAGGACACGGAGGAGGTGCACACCCGGGAAGCGGGGCACCATCAGAGGACCCGGATACAGGTGAAACAAGTCCAGCATAGGGCTGCTCAAAGGGAATGAAATATAAAAAAATTGTGATTTTAATAATGTGCAAAATTTGAAGCAGACGTGCTCTAAAAGCTGAAATGATTTGGAAATTTAAGAAAATCTCACAGAAAGCAAATTTTGGAATTACAACTGATTAAAAGATTATCAATGGAAAATTTAAGGATATACATTATTGGTGGGAATGAAAGTTGGTTCATTTTCTACAGAAGATATTTGCCAATATTTATCAAAGTTTATCAACAGCATTAGAAATGTTCATACCTTTTGACCCAGCAAGTGAATTTCTGGGAAGTTACCCCTTGGATATATTCACATATATATAAAGTCATATGATTACAGGATTATTAACTGCATTATTTGCAATATCAAAAGACTGGATACATGTTAAATATCTTTCAAATGGGGAATGGTTACATCAACTGGTACATCCATCCATACAGCAAAGTACTACGGAGCCATTAAAAAGAATGAGATATTCGGATATGGTAAGAAAAAATGGGAGGGTATGGAACAGTGTATAGTATGCTACTGCTTGTATAAAAATGGTAAAAAGAACACATGGAAATGTTTAGTTGCTTATTTACATACATGCTTATATACACATGAAATATCTCTGGAAGAATACCCAGGACCTGAGTCATGGGGAGGAAAGTTCTACCCTGCATACATCCTCTTGTGAATCTTTTGAGGTCTGGATCATGTGAATGTAGAAAACCTATTTAAAATATTTAGAAAAATTAAGTTACTGTTAATTTCCTCAACTATTTGGGAATACTTATTTGAGCAAACAGAATAGAGAAGCTATTGTAAATAACATCTGCTTGGAAATATTTAGTTTATTTGCACATACCTGGCATTCTGTTTCATTAGTTATTGTTGTCTTCAAGACATCCTGTTTACTTAAGATCTTCTGCAGCTAGAAAGAATGCAAACACGAATTTAGATGCATTTCTACTGGATTTTAAAAAACAACCTAAAAAACAGATGCTAAGTTTTTATTATAAAATGTTTACTAGTTATTTGTTAAATATTAAATTAGTTTTGCATTGTAACTCCTAATATTAGTTTTTTTTTTTTTTTTTTTTTTTTTTTTTTTTTGGCGATATGCGGGCCTCTCACTGTTGTGGCCTCTCCCGTTGCGGAGCTCTGGACGCGCAGGCTCAGCAGCCATGGCTCACAGGCCCAGCCGCCCTGCGGCATGTGGGATCTTCCCGGACCAGGGCACGAACCTGTGTCCCCCGCATCGGCAGGCAGACTCTCAACCACTGCGCCACCAGGGAAGCCCTAATATTAGTTTTTACTCCTTAGATCATATAAGAATCAAAGGAGAAAACAGATATGCAAGTATTAACATTATTATGATTTGGATCATTTGTTCTCCTAAGAAAGCTGGCTTACTTTATGTGTGTATCTATCTATCTATCTATCTAAAGTATACACACACATACACGTATATATATATTCTAAAGGCATCACTGTATAAAAACTTCCTGATTACCCTCATTCTTCAAGAGAATTTTTATTCCCTTCTTTTTTTTCTCTATCTCTTCTTTTCCTATCTCTGGTGTTTTATGGCCACATTTCAAGTACTTAGCTCTTAAAAAGCTATTTGTATCATATAAATGCTCTTCCCTTTTCTCCTTATGCATTTACAAAGCATTAAAATAATTTAAAGGCCTACATTTCTACTAATTATAAACTATCAATAGTACCTTCAAAAAAACCCCCAATAAACAAAAAAACAATACCTTCAGACTGAGTATATTAAAAAACCTACCTACCTTTCAGAGTCATTTGTACCAATCCTCACATGGAAAGCAAATTAAAAAAAAAGTTTTTTAAAAAAATTAAATGCAGACAAAATCTCAAACTATGGATTCAAATCAATTAGGAGACAAACCTTCACCCATTTTTTTCTAGGCTACTTCTTTCTTAATAGTTTGAAAACTGCTGCCAGTAAATTCCAAATTAATAAAGTAGTTGCTTCTATTTTATTTGTTTTAGGCATATGGTTTATCTCTAGTTCTCTAAAGCCCTCAAACTTTTCAACATTCTCCCACTCCCACTTATTTTAGGGAATAAAGTTGAAAAGCTTTCATTTGTTTTATCCTTTATTTTTAAATTGACCATCAACATACTGCCAAGTTCAATACCCAAACATTTCTTGCTTTGCTTTCCACACCTCCTCTTAAAATATGGGAATTTCAGACATAGCAAAGAGACTCCTATAATAACCCACCATATATACACTATTCAGCTTTCACAGTTCACAGTATCCTGCCATTCTCGGTCCAGCTATACTTCTACTACCTACTCCCGGTTCCCTTCTCAATTATTATTTATATCTCTTCTGGAAAAATTTTTATACACTGAAACGTACACATCTTAGCCATACAGTTTTAACCTGAGTAACCAATCCTCTGTCACAGAGCAGAACATTTCCATTCCTCAGAAAGCTTCCTGTGTCTATTCCCAGGCAATGCATTCTAGCTGCATCCCCACAGAGGTAGAATCAAATTAGTCTCACTTAGTTTACAAATTCAAATAAATGGTATCAAGTAGTACGTGTTCCTTTGTGTCTCTTTTCACTCAGGATAATGATTTTGTGATTTATCCATGTTGTTTGCATATCAGTAGTTTGTTCTCATTTATTGCTGAGTTGTATCCCATTTGTATAAATACACCAAGATTTATCCATTCACTCACTGATAGATGATTGCATTTCTGTCTCCAGTTTTTGGCTACTGTGAATCAAGCTGCCATAAACTTTCCGTTTTCCCAGCTTTACTGAGGTATACTTAATATACAGAACATTGCACACAATAATGTATACGTTTTGATGAATTTGTACCTAGGCATACACCCATGATACATCACCAAAATCGAGATAATAAACATATCGATCACCTCTGTTTTTGTTTGTTTGGGTTTTTTTTGGTGGTAAGAACACTTAGCATGAGACTCTCAGCCTCTTAACGGAGTTTCAAGTGCAGGGCACCATATTGCTAACTACACCCACTATGTTGTACAGCACGGCTCTGCCATCAACTTTCCTGTGCAAATCTTTGTTTTTGACATGTTTTAATATTTTTCTTGAATAAATACCCAGGAGGGGAACAGTTAGGTCTGTGCAACTTTACAAGAAACCGCCAAACCCTCTTCCAAAGTGAATTCTCGTTCCTTCACATCCTCACCATTTGGTGTGATCAGTCTTTTTAGTATCAGCCATTCAAACTATGGATTCAAATCAATTAGGAGACAAACCTTCACCCATTTTTTTCTAGGCTACTTCTTTCTTAGTAGTTTGAAAACTGCTGAGTAACCAGCGGGGGAAGTACTGTACTACTTCACTGTGGCTTTAACTTGCATTTCCCTGAGAACTCACGTGGAGCACTTTTTCAAGTGTTATCTCCCATTTGTACATTTTCTCTCGTGAAGTTTCTGTTGTAGTCTTTTGCTTACTTAAAAAATTTTTTTTAAACTATTAAGTTGTAAGCATTGTTATACATTCTGGATACAAGTCTTTGGTTAGATATGTTTGGAAAATATTTTCTCTTATCCTACAATTTGCCTATTCATTTTCTTAATAAACAGAAGTTATTAATTTTGATGATGACTACTTTATCAGTTTTTTCTTTTATGGTTACTGCTTTTAGTGCCCTAAGCAACTCTGCCTACCCTAGATTCTGAAGATATTCTCTTGTATTTTTTCCCAGAAGCTTAGTGGTTTTAGTTTTTATGTTTAGATATATAATACATCTCAAATACATATTTTTTTCAAATACATTTTTGTATGTGGTGTGAGGCAGAGGTTATGACTAATCTTTTTCATATATATATCCTATCCGTTTGTTCTAGTGTCATTTGTTGAAAAGACTTTTCCCATTAACTGATTTGGTGTCTTTATTGAAAATTAAGTGACCATGTAAGTGTGGACTCTTTACTATCCTTCACTATCTACTTGTCCATCCTGTGGGCAACATCGCAGTGTCACTGTTACTATAGCTTTGCAGTGTCTTAAGGTCAGGTAGTGTGAGAGTCAACCAGATTTGTTCTTGTTTCTCAAGATTGATTTGAGTATTTTAGGTCCTTTGCTTTTATTTATTTATTTGGGCCATGCCTCGTGGCTTGCTGGATCTCAGTTCCCCAACCAGGGGTCTTAGGCTCCCTGCAGTGGAAGTGCAGAGTCCTAACCACTGGACCGCCAGGGAATTCCCAGGTCCTCTGCTTTTTTCTGTTTTTTTTAAAAAAATAAATTTATTTATTTATTTTTTGGCTGCGTTGGGTCTTTGTTGCTGCGTGCAGGCTTTCTCTAGTTGCGGCGAGTGGGGGCTACTCTTAGTTGCAGTGCGCAGGCTTCTCCTGGCAGGGGCTTCTCTTTGTTGCGGAGCACAGGCTCTAGGCACACGGGCTGCAGTAGTTGTGGCTCGTGGGCTCTAGAGCACAGGCTCAGTAGTTGCGGTGCACGGGCTTAGTTGCTCCGCAGCATGTGGGATCTTCCCGGACCTGGGCTTGGACCCTTGTCCCCTGCATTGGCAGGCTGATTCTTAACATTGCACCACCAGGCAAGTCCTAGGTCTCTGCTTTTAAATATACACTTTAGGGACTTCCCTGGTGGCACAGTGGTTAAGAATCTGCCTGCCAATGCAGGGGACACAGGTTCAAGCCCTGGTCCGGGAAGATCCCACATGTCGCGGAGCAACTAAGCCCATATGCCACAACTACTGAAGCCTGCACGCCTAGAGCCCGTGCTCCGCAAAAGAGAAGCCACCGCAAGGAGAAGCCCACGCGCTGCAACGAAGAGTAGCCCCCGCTCGCCTCAACTACAGAAAGCCTGCACACAGAAATGAAGACCCAATACAGCCAAAAATAAATTAACAAACACTTTAAAATCGGCTTGTCAACTTCTATAAAAAAAGACTGCTGGGATTTTGCTTGGCAAAGTTGAATCTCTAGACCAATTTGGGAAGAACTAAATCTTCTAATCCATTAACATGGTATATTCCTCCATTTACTGAGGCCTCCTTGAATTTCTACCAGCAATGTCTGAAGTTTTTGGTGTATGTTTTTTGTTAAATTTATTTCTACTTATTTTATACCATCCAAAAAGAACTGATCTTAATTTCATTTTCCAAATGTTTGCTACTAATTATATGGAAATACAATCGATTTTTCCATACTGATCTTCTATGCTTTGATTTTGTTGTTGGTTCCTTAGTCATATTATCTGTGAATAAAGTCAAATATACTTCTTCCTTTCTAATATTTTTATCTATTTTCTTTTCCTGTATTGCTGTTATCTCTAGAATCTCCAGTAAACTGTTAAACAGCAGAGGTAAGAAAAGACATCCTTTGCCTTGTTCCTGATTAAGGGGAAAGCATTCAGTATTTTGTGTTGTAGCATGATGATATTTAAAAAAATTTTTTTGTAAATGCCCTTTATCAGTTTGAAGAAGTTCTCTCCTATTCCTACTCTGAGTTTTACACAAAAATGCTTATTTTGTTAGATGCTCTGTCTGCATGTTCTGATATGATCATGTTGGTTTCTCCTCTATTCTGTTAATATGATGGACTGCACTGACTGATTTTCAACCATGAAATGAATTTTGTATTCCTTGGATAAATCTCACTTGGTTGTGATGTATTATTTTATATGGTGCTTGATGTGTTTTGTTCTAGCTGGTTAAGTATTTTCATACCTCTGTTCATGAGGAAAGTTGGTCTATAATTTACTTCTCCTGTTAGGTTTTTGCCAAGTTTTAGTTATCAGGGATATGCTGGTCTCATAAAATGAAGGAAATGTTCCTTTTTCTTGTATTTTCTGAAAGAAACTGTGCAAACTGGGCACAGTTTGACAGATTTCACCAGTGAAACCATCTGAGCCTGGACATTTCTTTGTGGGAAAGTTTTTGATAACAAACCCAATCCTTTGATACAGGACTAATTAGATTTCTATCCCACCTCTTGTTTTGTTAAGTTTTGCTTTTCTAAGGCACTTGTCCAGTCATCTGAGTTATCAGGTTAACAGTCACATATGAATAAGCTGTTCACAATATTCCATTTTTATCTTTCTGATACCCCTAGGATCTCTGGTGATTTCTCTCTTTTCATTGCTAATACTGATAATATGGATCTCCTTTTGTTGTTTGTTTTTGCTAGATCAAGTACTGAAGACTAGTCAAAATTTATCATATAATTAAAAAAACAACAGATGTTAGTCATAAAATGATAAATTTGTATAGAAAATTCAAAACATCTTTTTTTATTATAAGACACAATATTGTTATAATAATCTTCACAGTTACTATAAATAGTTAAAAACAAACAAACAAAACAAAAAAGCAAATAGGATTAGTTCACTGAAATAAGAATTTTTTAGGAGGCTTATTACAGTACTGGCTTATTCCAATTTTGTGTAATTTAGAACAAGGGTCTGTGCTGAAGTCTACCCATGTGGGTTTAGTGCCACATAAAGCTTGTCCTGTCAGAGTTGTATCTAGAACATTTTGGTCTGGACTCAGGGAGAGTGTTACCCAGGTTCTGGTGCATGTTGAAATTACAGTGCTGTATATTTAGTTCTATAATAGCCCCCTTTGAAACTATTTTGTATCCAGGTATCCTCTTAGGCCAAAAGGTCTCTCTGGTCTACCAAGATACTTTCTAAGATGGCTTGTGCATGTTGCTGACTCATGATAGCAACAGACTAAGTGCCTCTCCTGTGACCATTCTAAGTGCTGGGATATAGTGGTTACCGAAAGATAACATCCTTGCTGTTGTTAACTTACATTCTAATGGGCCAGAGGTAGCAAACAAGTGAACAAATAAATAAGGGAATTTCAGATAGTGTCAAGTGCTATGACCAGAAAAAATAAAGTAGGGTGACAGGATTCAGAGACTGCTGGGGAGGGGTTTCTGTTACATAGGCTTATTCTGGGTAGTTCTCTTTGAGGATGTGACATTTGGGTGGAGATCTGAATAACTGAAAGCTACCACAGGAATGGGGAAAGGGCATTCTAGGTGGAGGTAAGAGCAAAGTCTGGCACAAACACGGGTACTTTCTTAGAGAAACAAAGAAAGGTAAAGCTTTTATACGTAAGTGGTAAAAGAAGCAGGAAGACACATTCAAATACAAATTCTGAATGTCTAAAAAACTACCAACAAATTGACTAACTTTATATTGATCCATATTTTCAATTTCAGGCTGAAAATGAAGAAAAGTACATAGGGTCAATTTAACTTATTTTTGCTTTCAGGATGGATCATAATAGTTTAAATTCCGGAATAAGAACACTGTTCCAAAATCAAGAAGGATAAATTCTACTGAAGGCCTTTATATTTAATAATAACTCTAGCAGGTGTATTTAGCATGATAGAATTATAACCTGACTGCATTAAGAGCAGTTCTTCCTACCAGTATGGAAACAATGTGAAACCAGAGGACCACCTAAGGAGAAATTTATACTAGTAAACAGACTTGTCAGTCTATCTATTTATTGTTTAAAGAAGTTGCACTAAAACCCTGGCACTTATCCCAATAAGCAGATGTACTATCTATCAAGGTAAAAATTAAATGGATTTACTATTACTGGCTTTGATCTTTGCTGGTATTGTTTGTTATTATCTGAAAGAGAATGGCTTATACACTTACTTGCTATTTTACTTGTTCTTGGGATAAAGAAGTAAGCAATACACTTTCCAACACAGTTTGTAGATCTGGATATTAATAAGACAGGAATGTATCACAAAACACAAAAGTAATAAACGAAGGCAATTTATATTTTAGGACATTTTTACAAGACTTTATATTAATACATTCCTTCATTACTTTTGCATTTGCTGTTCAAATCACTTTGTTATATCTATGTTTTGGGTATTAAAGTAACTCTCATTACTTTTCTAGCAACAAATAAAATGCACAGGGGAAACATTCAGATAAGCTGAAAAAAAGAACAAACCCACAAAACCCTGCCTTTTAAATATGCTTTTCTGATCTGAAAAGAACTGTTTGATGCTTTCAATAAACTTTCAAATAGAAGATGGTACAAACTTAGGTTTCCTAACACAATGACCATGGAAATGAAATAATTATTTAAATAATTAATGTAAGCATAGTTTTTCCTCCTCTATGCTGTTATTTTATTTTTTATTTAAAAAAATTATTTATTTATTTATTTTTGGCTGCGTTGGGTCTTCGTTGCTGTGCGCAGGCTTTCTCTAGTTGCGGTGAGTGGGGGCTACTCTTCGTGCAGTGCGTGGGCTTCTCATTGCGGTGGCTTCTCTTGTGGAGCCTCTAGGTGTGCGGCCTCTAGGTGTGCGGGCTCAGTAGTTGTGGCTCGTGGGCTCTAGAGTGCAGGCTCAGTAGTTGTGACACATGGGCTTAGTTGCTCCGTGGCATGTGGGAACTTCCCGGACCAGGGATCAATTGAACCCGTGTCCCCTGCATTGGCAGGTGGATTCTTAACCACTGCGCCACCAGGGAAGTCCCCTATGCTGTTATTTTAAATCGACAAACTGCATCATGCTCATGGGTTATCAAGTTTAGTGTTTTATTCCTAAGATCAGCACAAAGAACCCTTTGTAGGCTTAGAAGGTTGAGCTTTATAAACTTAAACTTCAAAAAAAAAATCAGTGATGTATCCTAACGTTCTTTTTGTTTCCTTAATTCATGGATTGGTCATCTAAGAATTTCCCAAACATCTAAGGAAAACACTGTAGTATTTAGAAAGTGTTCCGTAAATCCAGAGTGTTCAACTATTATGTTAAAACAAGTACTTGAAAAGCTTTCGAGGCAGGTTTGCTCAACAGTTTCAGGAGCAGAGTCTGCCCACACAGAAAGGAGACTGCTGGGCGGCCCTGAGTCTCCCTGAGAAGAGGCCTGAAGAAGGAAAGGGGACGAGGACGTTCGGTGTCCGTTGGGGCCACCACGTGACCGCGCTGCAGCGCACCGGAGCCTTGGCGCTGCATGTGTGACTGTGAGGTCACCCGGGGCCCCCTGTGTCCACTTCATGACGCTACCTCAGCTTTCCCGTTCTGGGGGGGTGGGCGGACAGTGGGGACAGCGCCTCTAAAACCTGGCCTCCTCTTGTGACTCCCAGGAATGAACAGAGCAGAAAGTTCACCCAGGGCCGAGGGGTTACGGTTTGCGTGAACTCACACCCTTACCTAGCCCAGGCTTTCATGATTCTTAACCTCTACTTGAATAAGAACGACCATCTCAAACACATCCTTCTCCCGGACCTGAGGCAGCCTGAGGTGCTGGAATGTGAGGGGCTCCGTGACTTACGACACTGGTATTTCAGGTCCTACTTGTGCAGACAGACACATTTTCACCCTCAAGCTAACCTCAAACCAATTTCCTTCCTTAATCATCAGACATCCCAGAAGAGCAAATTTTCTCTGCTGCCACCAACTCTGCATTTCCCATTCACGTCTTCTGTTCCGCGGCCTCGGTCCCCAGTAACCTGCAAGTTTAAGGGGCTCCCCGCGGCCTCTGTGCCACCTGAAGACGCCTCAAAGAGATGGATGTTCAGTGCTCCGCCCTGAGCCCACCGCCCGCACTCTGCCGTGCTTCTCCTTCTCTACCTGCTCCTTCTTTCAGCCCCTGGCTTCTCACCCTCAGCTTGGTCCCTTAAGTGAACCTGTTCTCTAGACTCTGGCTTACCCACCTCACTCCACATTCTCCCCTCTGAGGTCACACACGCTCAGGACTTAGCGGTCACCTCTTCCAGGATGCTTCCGAATCCCAGCCCCACTCCTGGTCTGCAGACAGCTGCCTGCATGGATGTCCTACCAGTTTATCAGGCTCACATTTCCAAGCTCAGAGTTAAGACCTTTCTCAGCCCAGTCCTCCTCTGAATTCTCCCACATATGAGGCAGGGTAACACTGAAGAAAGAGCAGGCTCCAGAGCTGGACAGACTCAGAGTCAAATCACGTGCTGCTCACCAGTTCCCTCATCTTTAAGATGGGGATACTACTACTGATTCTGTAGGCTGCTGTAAAGATCTAATAATATAGCACAGATGTCATAACCAATCCTCAAGAGAAGGAGTCCTCTGTGCCCTTTGATCAGTTAGCACTATCACAACTCCTGGTCAGGCTGGCCGGAAAAAGCAGTGACCACCGTCGATTCCTTCCTCGTGCTGGAAGCCGGGCCCCACACAGCCTGCACGCAGCACCTCTTGGGGGATTTCCCACTTCTCACTCCCAGCTGAAAACTGGACAATGACAACAGCCTATGGGCCTCCTGGCCTCCAGTCTCTCCACTTCTGGTTGGCCTTTCACACTGCGGCCAGAGATGAATCTGGAACACTGACGAGCCGGCTGGTCTCCCCGACAGGGTGTGCAATTCACATCCTACGTGTCTGCGCACATTTCAGCTGCACAGCTTCCACCACAGTTTCAGACAGCGGCCTACAGGTATTATCTCCCCAAGGGAACACTAATGACGGTCACTTAATCACTGTTTGTGCCAAACAGAGCAATGCTATTTCTGCTTTCCTTCACCTGAATGGAACTGATTTCAAAGATAAATTTATGACGACTATCTAGTATTTCCCGTCTTTCGTGCTTTTCGAGCATTTTTAACCCACGGTCCTGAGCAGAGCTACGTGTGATACCTGGAAATTCCTGGTTCTTTCCATTTTGTCCGTTTACAAGTACCTTCAACTTCTTGGTGGAATTCCAGGCTGCTTTCATAAACCAGTTGGTAACTGGTTAACAGTGATAAACTTTACCCACACTGCTTCTTTGGAAACAAACAGATTTGGTAATGTTTGTTCACAATGACCTAATGAAACACATTTTTTTTCCAAATCCATATCTCTTACATATAACATATTTTGGATACATGAAACATTCCAAAGATTCTTTAAGCAGTTAAATGGTATGGTTTTCTCTATAGTTTTTCTATTACATTAAAAAATTATTATTATTTATTTTATTTATTTATTTTTGGCTGCATTGGGTCTTCATTGCTGCGCGTGGGCTTTCTCTAGCTGCGGCGAGCGGGGGCTACTCTTTGTTGCAGTGCGCGGGTTTCTCATTGCGGTGGCTTCTCTTGTTGCAGAGCACGGGCTCTAGGCGCCGGGCTTCAGGAGTTGTGGCTCATGGGCTCTAGAGTACAGGCTCAATAGTTGTGGCGCACAGGCTTAGTTGCTCCACGGCATGTGGGATCTTCCCGTACCAGGACTCGAACCCGTGTCCCCTGCATTGGCAGGCGGATTCTTAACCACTGAGCCACCAGGGAAGCCCCTCTATTACTTTTAACTTCTCCCACTTTTGAGAAAATGAATTCCACAAGATCACGACCTGTTTCTCTGAACAGTACAGTGAAACCTCACATATCTAGAGGAACACTTCAGGCAACTCCAATCCTTGGGAATCCTCCAGCTTTCTTACTTAAGCTGAAAACCCAGAAGTATTTTCAGCATTTGAGACAAATGTCATAAAGAGCATGTAATAAAATATACTAAAAAGTTTCTAAAAATCTATAGCCTTGTATGTTCTAAAGCAGTGCTGAGCAACAGTAATATAATGGAGCCACACAGTGATTTAAAATTTTTTAGTAGCGCATTAAAAAAAGTAAAAAGACAAATCTATATCATGGTGCTTAGCACATACTAACTACTTAGACAAATCACTGATGAATTAATGAGTATTCACATAAATGACTAATTTATGACTTTTTAAAAAAGCCTTTGAGATATGAAACAAATGGAACTCTCTTACATTGCTGGTGGGGATGTAAAATGGAACACAGATTTGGGAAAACAAAATTGGCAACTTCTTACTTTATACTTAGTATATGACCCAGAAACTCCACTCCCACATATTTAGTCAAAGAAAACATATGTTCACCCAAGACCTGTGTATGAATATTCACAGCAGCTTTATTTATAACAGCCCCAACCTGAAAACAACCAAAATGTTCATCAAGTGACTAGATAAACAGATCACATCCACACAATAAAATACTACTCAGCAATAAAAAGGAGCAAACTACTGACAAACGCAACACACAGATGAATCTGAGTAAAATAAAGAGTACATATCAATACTTTCTGATTCCATTTATACGAAACTCCAGGAAAGGAACACATCTATGCTGGAAGAAAGCAGACCACTGGCTGGTCTCCTGGGGCCAGGAGAGGGGAGGAACTGAGTGTAAGGATACAGGAGGACTTTGTGGAGTGTGGAAATGTTTTAGACCTTGACTGGGCTGGTGGTGACATGAGCAAGTGGACTCTTTAAACAGGTACATCTGACTGTATATAAAGGATCCCTCAGGTCCCTTTGATAAGGATCCATCCACAGGCTTTACAAATTTAATTACTAAAATATTTGGTTTTATATGTAGGAAACTATCTCAAAGATTAGAAACAAACAATATAGCAAAAAAGGTCTTAAGTAGGGAATACATTTATAAATCAGTGGGATCCTACAAAAATTAGGTTTATAAATATTTAACATCTTTAGAAATTATCTGGAAGAGGGTGTATAGTGTATAAATCTAAGCATAAAGTAAATGACAAGAACACATATGTTAGTGGGCAGTAAAGCAGCAGGTGAAATTCTCAGTGTTTCAGCTTGAAGTGTAGCAGAAATCATTTACTGCGGCCAGTGGCGGTAGTTGTTCAATTATTTTATTTTATTTTATTTATTTATTTTTGCAGTACGCGGGCCTCTCACTGCTGTGGCCTCTCCTGCTGCGGAGCACAGGCCCCGGATGCGCAGGCTCACGGCCCAGGCGCTCCGCGGCATGTGGGATCCTCCCGGACCGGGGCACGAACCTGTGTACCCTGCATCGGCAGGCAGACTCTCAACCACTGCGCCACCAGGGAAGCCCTGTTCAATTATTTTAAAAAGTTTGTTAGGGACTTCCCTGGTGGCGCAGTGGTTAAGAATCCACCAGCCAATGCAGGGGACATGGGTTCGAGTCCTGGTACGGGAAGATCCCACATGCCGTGGAGCAACTAAGCCTGTGCGCCACAACTATTGAGCCTGTACTCTAGAGCCCGCGAGCCACAACTATTGAGCCCACGTGCCACAACTACTGAAGCCCGTGTGCCTGGAACCCGTGCTCTGCAATGAGAAGCCACTGCAATGACAAGCATGTGCGCCGCAATGAAGAGTAGCCCCCGCTCGCTGCAACTAGAGAAAGCCTGCGTGCAGCAACGAAGACCCAAAAAAACGCAGCCAAAAAAAAAAAAAAAGTCTGTTTATCTGGGGAGTCATTTGAAAAAATAGATACCTACATAACAAACATTTAAATTAACTTAAAGAAGTAACATCCATTTTAGAACCAAAGGCTTTTTTCTTTGGAGTGAAGCTATTGATTGAAATTACTGGTTATTTTTCTTGCCTAAGTATATAAAAGATAATTTATCATCTGTAGTTTCCAGTTTCATTTTTGTTAAAGTGCAGCAAAAAATATAAAGAAACAGGTGAAATTAATATCTCAAAATTATGACTTTATCACGAATCAAGATATTTTACATTCCTTTCTTTTTTCTTCAAAATCCAGTGCGTATTTTACATTACAAGACATTCAGATAATGTATCTCATTGGAAGTACAGGCACACGTCGTTTTATTGTGCTCTGCAGATTTGGTGTTTGTTTACAAACTGAAGGTTTGTGGCAACCTTGCATTGTCAGATGATGGTTGGCATTTGTTAGCAATAAAATATTTTTAAATTAAGGCATAGACATTGTTTTTTAAAGATATAATGCTATTCCACACTTAATAGACTACAGGATAGTAAAAACATAACTTTTTTTTTAATGTTTCAAATTTTATTTATTTATTTACTTATTTACATCTTTATTGGCGTATAATTGCTTTACAGTGGTGTGTTAGTTTCTGCTTTATAACAAAGTGAATCAGTTATACATATACATATGTTCCCACATCTCTTCCCTCTTGCATCTCCCTCCCTCCCACCCTCCCTATCCCACCCCTCTAGATGGTCACAAAGCACTGAGCTGATCTCCCTGTGCTAAAACATAACTTTTATCTGCCCTGAGAAAGTAAAACATTTGTGTGACTTGGCTTTATTGTGGTGGTCTGGAACCAAACCCACAATTTCTCCAATGTGTACCTGTACTTGATCCATATTTAGATTTTGTAAAATTTACAAAAGTAAATAAAAAGTAAATAAAAGTAAAAATTAAAAAGTAGATTCACATACTCAAGTTGTTTCAAATATACTTGAAAATCTGCCAATACCTGAAGTGAATGTCAGTTTTTAAATTTAAATTTAATTATAATTTGGAAACTCAAGTTTCTTAGTCACAAGTTATATTTAACAGCCACATGTGGCTACTGGCTACTTGACCGAACAGTCCAAATATGACTCGTTTTAAATATAATTTCAACAAGCCTTGTGGTCTGTCTTCCCAGTACACTGGGGACTGGGAGAAAGACACAGAGGACAGAATTGACTTATCTTCTCCATAAAGCGCTCCTCTAGATAGGGAACAGTGAGCTCTGCCTGGCATACTCCCCGCTGTTTTACATGCACTGACGTACTTTTAACAGTACCATCGACTTCCTTGGAACGGAGTAAAATGTACTGCTGGCGTGTTACAGAGTTATGTCTTGGGAAATATCATTTAAACATATTTCACCTTTTCAATTATGAGCCTTCACAAATTCCTAGAGAATTTGAACCAATTTATACCTTTTGTGGCTTTTTCATTTTCCTTCCCTATTCTTCCTGAAGGCTTAAGGTTTTATTTTCCTTACTCTTTTTTTGGTGGGGGTGTATCAATAATTTTTAACCCATCTATAAAGCACTTTCTGTTGTATTATCGTTTGCTGAAATCATAAAAATAAAACTCTAAAACATGCAGATGCTTAAGCTCATTTCTCCTTTTGGAACTCATGCTCTGTTCTGTAACTGTTTCCTCAAGGCTGTATTATAGAAAATTTAATATTTTTGAATGTATGATTTCTCGGCATTTCATATGTAAGCAGTAAATATTATTTTCATTTTAATGGAAATGTAAAATTATCACACAAACATCCAGGTGTTTTATAATAAACCAAAAATAACTAGACTCTACTTACCTTAAAAAATTCTTTTTTCTCAACCATCTCATCGCCGTCTGCATCCAACATTTTAAATGCAACATGAAACCCAGTATGGGGTTCTGCAAGTGAAAAATGAATAATTATGTAAACGTTGGTGGAATGCAAGTTACCTGAAGATCTATAGGTCTTCAAACTTGAAATAAGCCACCAGAAACAACATGAGTAAGTGCCTAAAGTAGAGGAAAAACAGTCTCTTCTCGGGATAACAATTTTCAAAGGCTGGTATGTTTCCATGCTGTGCTGTTCTGCTATTAAGTTCTGCCCTTCAAAGCAAAATTCATTGGAGAACTTCACGTATTTCTTCCGCTCCACTAAGGGCTTTCCTACATTCTTACAGTACGTTCTCTATTTTCACATTGATTACTACTCTTTATTTACCTTTCCCAAGAGTAGGGTTTTGTAAAAATTATTTTGAAATAATTTTAGGCTTACAGAAATACTGCAAAGCTGGTACGGTGAGTTCCCACAGGCCCTTCACCCAGCCTTCTCTCATGGCAGCATCTTATGTAACCACAGTACCTTTACGAAAACTAAGAAATTAGCACCTTTAACTGAACTACAGACTTTATTTGGATTCCATGGTTTTTCTATTCTAGGGTCAAACACAAGGAAGCCTGTTGCGTTTAATTGCTATGTCTCCTTATCTCCTCAGAGCTGTGTAAGTTTCTCAGTCTTTCCTTGATTCTCATGACCCGGACAGTTTGCAGAGAGTAACTGGTCAGGAATTTCGCAGAATGTCATGTGAGGGACTTTTAATATTCCCAAGTGAAGGCTGCGCCTGACTCTTCAGTTCAATAAGCCTTCAATTAAGGAGACAAAAGTTGTGGGGAGCCCGAGTGCAGGGGAGGTGGTGAGACTTCAGGGATAATCTCACCCCACAGAATCATTCTGTAGGTACAGAAAGCAAGGCACCAATAACATTCTTCACGATAAAGATATAAATACCAAACTTCCAACACCCTGTCTGGTAAGACGAGAGAATTCCACATGATCGATGAGAAAAACTGTGGAATACTTACTAGTGAGGATTGTAAGCAAGAAAAGATACTCGGTATATGAAACCAGCCCTGAAAGAGATAAAGACATCAGAAAGTAAGTTTTAGATGGTTTAGAAGTAACCATATACATACTATATGGAATCTTTACCTAATTAAAAACACACACATGTTTACTTTAAATTACCTCTCTGGTATAGCAGAAAAATTTCATAAGAGTTAAGTACAGTACTAATACTTCAAAAAAAAGGAGACTTTTATTAGGTCACTATTACTAGGAAGGAAGGAGAATGGTCATTGGTCAGCAAGTACAAGCGTCCACCAGAGGTTTTATCTGCATGGCATTTTGTATAATTTCATCTCAAATTTTACTATTCATAACATCTCAAGTGAAGCAAACTTATAAGTTCAGTAGAGTGACAGAGATTTGGATATACCAAAGGTCAAACCATGTTATTTAAAATGAAAGAATTAAATTTCTGTAGCAGTGACTTGATTTTAATCTATAGGTTCTCCCTGGTCTTTCTCCCCCTCAGTTTCAACTTAACTGTTGAAGAAGCCTGGTCATTTGTCCGGTAAAGTTTAAGAGTGTAGAAGATTTGCTAACTGCATCTTTTTGGTGTCATTTCACATGTTCCTCTAACGTCTATATTTTCTATAAACTGGTACTTACTTAGATCCAGAGCTGTGCTCAGATTCAAGTTTAGTTTTTGGCGACAATTCTTTTTTTTTGGCTGTGCCGTGCGGCATGCGGGATCTTAGTTCTCCAACCAGGGATCAAACCTGTGCCCCCTGCATTGAGAGCGCAGAGTCTTAACCACTGGACCACCAGGGAAGTCCCAAGAATTCTTAATAGATGGTGCTGCATACTTTCACCAGGAGGTCAAAATGTAAATGTTTACAGAAAATGATAAATACCACTGAGAGATACTGATAGTAAGAGTTCCAGGATTTAAAAAAAGGTGAAGTCTTCCAGGGTTT
The DNA here is from genome assembly GCF_025265405.1 of Mesoplodon densirostris. Taxonomy (NCBI): domain Eukaryota; kingdom Metazoa; phylum Chordata; class Mammalia; order Artiodactyla; family Ziphiidae; genus Mesoplodon; species Mesoplodon densirostris. Next base: position 1,374,927 of record NC_082677.1, read on the forward strand.
AGATGACCGAAGATGTCTCAGAGGAAGTAGTTCTAAAAATGGTCTTTGTTCCTTTTTATGGTTGAGTAACTATACTCCAATAAAAATTAATTTAAAAAATGGTCTTTGAATGATGGGTGAAAACTGCAATGAAGCAGGGGTGGTATAAGTGGGAAAGCCATATGTATAGGAGAGATGAAGCTGCATATGAACACTGAAAAGCGAGGGTTTGTCTGCAAGGATGTTCCTGTGGAAGAGTCAGTGGGAAGCACAGCTACATGGTGGCTCAGAGATGAGGAAGGAAGCCTGGCAGAAAGTGACGGCAGCGGACCTGCACCATCCTGCTGTGAAGGCGGACCAGTCCCTATGGGCCCCCGGTCGGATACAGCAGAGACGCAGGGCCGAAAGCAGTGCAGAGCAAACAAGGCAGGTAAGGGTTTGACACCCAGGTAGTTCAGTGCTTCAGCTAACAGGCAACTTCAAGTATGTATTTAAATGCTCTTAATGACTTAACAGTTTTTTACATCAGCAATTTTTCTGTCATTTTTATTTTGGAGCAGCTATGCTTCCCTTTAATAAAAAGCCTAGAGTAAGTCTTCAGGTATTTTTTCCTAGAAATATTCAGTGTTTATATGAAGGGAGAATAAATTAAATGTGTTTTGTCATATCTCATACCTGAGAGAAATGCTCTAACGTTAGTTGAAGGATCAAAGTATTTCATATCTTCGCAGCCTCAAAAAAGTGAACAGTTTTTTTCTAATTTTCAAAGGAATACAGCAATGCAAAAAAATAGCCAAACTGCTGGACTGAACTGGGCTTGGTGCCAAAAGGAGACTTCACTTTTCTTTTCTCGAGACATAGGTACATGTCCTGTGCACAGGGCAACTTTTGGAAAAAGAAAATTCTTTGAAATACTGACTTTAAAAAAATGCTTGAATAAACACAGTTGAGACAGTGTAAAAACAGCACCTTACACTCTCAAGATAGATTATAGACAATATAGCTCTCAAACAGCATTCTAGGCACCTGCCTCTGAAAATGCTTTTAAAGGAAACTGACACTTCCGAATATTTATAGGAGAAACAGTTTAATACATATTTGTTGCACTGAATTGTAAAATAAATGCTGTTAAATGTCAATGTTTCAAAACTGCATGTCAAATAGGAAAGTATTTTTAAAAATTTATATTAAAAAAAAATTCTTTTTGGCTACACTGCACGGCATGCAGAACTTCCCCGACCAGGGACTGAACCCCCTGCAGTGGAAGCGTGGAATCTTAACCACTGGACCACCAGAAGAGTCCCTATATTTAAAAATTTATTAAAGAATCCTTAAGGGCCACTAGAAGAGATGATTAAATTCTGTTAGTTACTATGCTTCTGTAGAAATATTTTAAATTTGGAACTGTTGAAAAATATGACTTGCTACTAAATGCAATTTTGAGAACTCTGTTCTCCAAAGAGAAATTACTACATGTATCATAAGAACACATTTATATCTTACAATGTATGTTATAATTTATATTCAGTATATCCCTGAGGATGGTATTATGTTGAGAATTCTGATCAGTTTCAAAAAAAAAAAAAAAAAAACATAATAGGGGCTTCCCTGGTGGCACAGTGGTTGAGAGTCCGCCTGCCGATGTGGGGGACACGGATTCGTGCCCTGGTCCAGGAAGATCCCACATGCCGCGGAGCTGCTAGGCCCGTGAGCCATGGCCGCTGAGCCTGCACGTCCGGAGCCTGTGCTCCACAACGGGAGAGGCCCACGTACCACAAAAAATAAAAATAAAAATAAAAATAAAAATAAATAATTATAACTTATAATTTACTTTTCTTTATAATAAGGCATGGAGGTGGATTATTTTCTTATTTCAAGAGTATACTACCCTTTTGTTAGTTATGATATAATATACATTCTGATAGTTCTTTTAGGTGGTAAAATAGAATATTTTAAATTGTTCCAAATGTAGCTAAACTTTACATTCTTTTTTTTCAAATGACTTCATTAATATCAACAAAGGAGTATATCTGGAAAAAAGTGTATCTTGAATCTTTCCTATAAAATATTCAGTGTTTTTTCTTTAACCTGGAATGTACGTTTCAACTCATGTATTTCAGAGAAAAACTAAAAAAATAAGTCTTGTTAAGTCCTTCCTCAACATTTTTTTTGTCCTGTAAGTTCTCTAGAGGTGGGAGAAGAGAGGATGAATTCAATAAATATTTAGGAGGCAAAATTAGAAAGATCTGTGTTTGGCTGCATATGAAGGATGGAGGGGCAAAGAGAAAGTGTTCAAAGCTATTTCCGGGTTTCAATGAGCTGGGTGAAAAGTACCACCACCCAGTAAGACACAAACAAAGCCTGGGTTAAGGGCAGCTGGCGGCTGGGGAGGCGGCAGCACTTGGGGAGGCCGCGGTAGCTCTTACTTGGCCTTTTCACTCACTCTTCTTCTGACCCCTCACCACCACGTGGCTCTGCTGTTCTCCTGCATTTCCGTCAGTGGCTTAATTTCCTTGTCATCAGCAAGTTCTACCGTTAAGTCCCGATTTCCTTACCAGTCCTAATTAGTGACGGCTGTTTTTAATACACCCCCGTGTGAACGGCAGGAAGTTAGGTTGAATTCTCCTCCTGCCGCTGCCCAGCGCACATTTTCATTCGTCCTCTCTGACTCTGAAGTGAATGCTACCATGGTCTCTCTCCCTGCAGTCACTTCTTCCTTCTAGTTCCCCTTAAAGCCTCTCTTTCCTCTATTTCTCCTACTAACATCCTTATAGATTTGCCTAAAGGGGGAAAAAAAATCAACTTTCTGTTGTGGACTTCCATCTTCTGTTTATTTTCCGAACAGTCCGTCACTAAGGGCCTTCTCCCCTGTCATCCAGAAATAATGACTTTTTATTCTTTAAGAAATCTGTGTGATGCCCCTGTTCATTGTGAGAATATAAGTAGTCCTCCAGTTACATAAAGAACAGGGAACGAGAGCTATGGAGTGAGAAGTGTGAGTAGGCTGATGGATCTGTCTCCCATGGTTAGAAAGCGGTACGTACAGATGGAGAGAGAGCTAGAGATCCAGACGTATATGTGTCTGTTACTGACAGTTAAAGACAGTACATAGAAAGGAAGTTACCACCCATCTTCCTCAGTACGCTCTGTATCTCCTATGGTATGGAAGCAGCACAGCTGGTAACGACACCGATTCACAACCCTCCTTCCCGAGACCACACCGTGACTGCGGACATGGCCCGGGCCCAGCAGAACCTCTAACTGAGCAGCTCCAGGGACAACTCCGCCCCCGCCCCCCAGCCCGTCTGAAGCGCTACGACTGTAACAAACACAGTTGTGGAAGCTGCACTAACTGTCTACTTCCCCTCAGGTCGAACTGCTGCATTCAGGGCTCCACGAACCCGGAGCCCGGAAGCCTGGCCACTCCACGCTGTCATCTCCGAGCCGAGCACACGACGCTCCGCTCGCTGCTCTGAAACCTCCACTCCCGCGTCGTACAGGAGGCCTCACAAACACTGCCCTTCACTTGCCAGGGGGCCTCCCACTTCCTCAGTTGGTTAAGTCTTGCCTTTAAACCTCGGCGTCTCCCGGCTTTTCAGGGCTGACGAGCGGCTCTGCGCTCTGCCTGTGTGCACCGCGCCGCCCAGCGCGTGGCCCCTGCAGTCCCTGCGGAACCTCCCGCCGGCTCCTCTTCTGCGCCCTCCTCAGGCGCCTCGGCCCCCTCTGCCCAGACGAGAGGGGCTTCTCTCATCCGACTTGCCGCCTTCTTACCACTCCCCCACGGCAACCCGCCGTTCCCAGGACAAGGCCCACGCTCCTGGACACGCCCCCCCACGCTGCGTGCGTATGGCTGAGGCTGTGCTCTCCTCTGGCTTAGGTCCAACCGCCCTCAGCGGCCACACCCGCTTTCTAAGCGGCCTCTGTCCTCTTTGTTGACACGCCCGCAGCTGGTCTGCACTTCATCCTTCCGGACCCAACCCACCTCCATGCCTCTGCTTCTCCCCGGACGCTCTGCGACGCTCTCCGCAATCGCCTTCCTCAGTAAACACTTTAACTGGTCGCCCTGTGCTGAGCCCTGCCGCACCCGCAAGCGGCTTCTCCGCTCGGGACACCGGGCACCCTTGCAGACGGCTCAGGTGGTGACTCCTGTCCCCACGCCACGCTCATCCCAGACCTTTGCTCTTCCAACCTCTCGCAGAAACCTGTTACTCCGAGGCTGATGCCGTCGAGCTGGCCACCTCCGACTTTCTTCCTGGTCACCTACCTGGCTCCCTCTCTTTAGCCTTCCGTCGCTGTAGGCCTGAGTGCCTGGTCCACCGTCCAGCACACAGGACCACACTCTACTCTCAGACCCGGGGTCACCCCTGTCACATTCACGCTGCCACTCACTCTGCTCCAGCCGGCCGATTCCACGACCGCACCCGAGGCCGAGCTCACCTGCAGCGGCTTCTGCTCCGAAGCGGAGCGCAGACCCCGGCTCTGCGCGCACGGTGGGCCCCGCTCCCGGGTCCCCAGCCCCCCTGCTCCCACCCTCACCGGCCGCTCTCTCCTGACTTCCCACTTTCTTTCCATCGCTCTTCCCATCTTTCTTCTCTCCAAGGCTTGTTACTTAAAGCCTCTCTTGTTTTTAAGTAAAACTGCTGCCCTCGACACCGTTAACCCCCTAGCCCACGACTTTTCTTCCCTGCGTTTGCCTAGTAACACCCTAACCGCACGCTTCTGTGCGCTTCCCCGCCTGCCTGCGGCCGGGAGAGAACCAGCTAGTGGCTGTTCCCTCACCACCCACATTGTCTTCTGAGCTCTGGCCTTCCCAGAAAGCTTCCTACGTTTCTCTGTCAGCTCTCTTTACTGGTCACAGACGCCACTTCAAACCTCCTCCTTTCTCCACACCCTCCACTTTACGAAGGAATCAGGGCCACCCCCAAACCTGCCTCAACTTCTCAGCCCTGCTCTGCAAACATGTGCGGTAAACACCCGCACATCACCCCTCCCCACGGGGTACGACGCAAAGCTCCCCGCTGAGGGGCGCGCCCCCCACCGAGCTCTGCACGCCCCCCGCCCCCTCACACCCAGACGCGCGCTCAAAGCCCTTCGTGCAACACAGACCGCCAGGACCGGCCTCCAGCTCACACCCGCCCCGCCCTGCACCACTGTCCTCCACGCTCTACAATCTGCCCCCAGAACCCGTCCCAGCACCGCCCCTGCCCTTGCTGAAGCGCGGGAGCACCTCCCCACCGCCAGCCCCAACCACGTTCTGACCCCCTTCCTTCACGGGCCCTGCACACTGATGCTCCCTCCCTCCCATGCTCCCGCGACTCCCTCTCCCCCTCTGATGCCTCTGCCTCCTCTCCTCCACGGGCACCTCCTCCTCCCCTGCTCCCGTGAATGCTGGTGTCCTCTGCGTTCTCTCTGAGGCTTTGTCTTCTTACTTTAGAATAATCACTTTACTTACTTACTTATTTGGCTGCACCCTTTGGCATGCAGAACTTCCCTGACCAGGGATCAAACCCGCGCCCCCTGCAGTGGAAGCACAGAGTCTTAACCACCGGACCGCCAGGGAAGTCCTTCCTATTCTTCTTCTTTTTTAAAAAAAAATATTTATTTATTTGGCTGTGTTGGGTCTTAGTTGTGGCACTCGAGATCTTTTGTTGCAGCGTGCAGGCTCTTAGTTGCGGTACGTGGGCTTAGCTGCCCTGCAGCATATGGAATCTTAGTTCCACAACCAGGCATCGAACCCGAGTCCCTTGCATTGGAAGGCGGATTCTTAACCACTGGACCACCAGGGAAGTCCCAAGTCCTTTCTCTTCTCTTTTTTTCTTTTATAAATAAATGTATGTATGTATGTATGTATGTATGTATTTATTTATTTATGGCTGCATTGGGTCTTCGTTGCTACGCGTGGGCTTTCTCTAGTTGTGGCGAGCGGGGGCTACTCTTCGTTGCAGTGTGCAGGCTTCTCACTGTGGTGGCTTCTTTTGTTGCAGAGCACGGGCTCTAGGTGCACGGGTTTCAGTAGTTGCAGCACGCGGGCTCAGTAGTTGTGGCACACGGGCTTTGTTGCTCCGCAGCATGTGGGATCTTAGTTCCCGGACCAGGCATCGAACCTGCGCCCCCTGCACTGGCAGGCGGATTCCCAACCACTGCACCACCAGGGAGGCCCATCTCTCCTCATTCCAGATGCTGTGCCTCACCCTTCTCTCCAAGTTTACTGAAATCAATGTTTAAATAATTTTTCTGTGACAGCTCAAAAAGTTTAAGAAAAAGCTGCTTCAAATGTAATGAGTTTATTATGATTTAAAAACATCTATTAAATAACACACTGTTATAACAGTATCTCTGTAGATTCTCTAATGTATGTTCTTCAATATGCAGCTGCAAACCTCATAACTGAATTCCTTAATAATACTTTGGTTAAATAAAACACAAGTTATACAAATAAAAATTACCTTTATCGCCAAGGTCTCTAAAAAAAGTTGATCCACAACCAGCTCTTTTGATTCCTGCCAGCACGTCCTCAATATCCTTTGAATAAACAAATTAAAGTCTTTCAATTTAATTTATAATAGTTGATTTTCTATCTTAAAAAAAAAGAAAAAAGACCTTCACCTCCATTGCTTACCTTATTTGTCAGCCTCTTCACTAAAGTTTTACCTATAGCAAAGAAGAAATATTATTTAGTACCCATATACCTTGGTAAAATTCAACTTCCATTAAGAAGAAAATCACTTAAAAGACAAAACAAATAACTAAATATTTATAAAAAATAGAAGTCTGGCAATTTTACCTAATATCTTTAAACAAAAGTTATGAGCCAGAGAATTCTAAGTGTAAACACAAATACTGTATGTAGTTCTTTGTAAGACCTATGTTCATTTTCACTCACTCCCTTCCAGAAACATGGAACCTTCTAACCATCTCTCACTCATCGTAGCTGTCTAAGAGAAATAAATTTGTGCCAAACATTTTCTTTCTTTACATGATTATTAAAATCTGCCTCCTTTTGCTTTCATTGACTAAAAAAATACACATTCATGTTTCAGAAAGCTACCTTTTTAACACTGAGAAGTTCTTAAGGTCACAGATCTGCAGTCAGATCTAAAGGCTGGTCAGGGTCTCCCCTGGTGGTGCAGTGGTTAAGAATCCGCCTGCCAATTCAGGGGACACGGGTTCAAGCCCTGGTATGGGAAGATCCCACATGCCGCGGAGCAACTAAGCCCGCGAGCCACAATTACTGAGCCTGCGCTCTAGAGCCTGCGAGCCACAACTACTGAAGCCCGGGCGCCTAGACGCCACGCTCCCCAATAAGAGAAGCCACCACAATGAGAAGCCCGCGCACCGCAACGAAGAGTAGCCTCCGCTCGCCACAACTAGAGAAAGCCCGCGCAGCAACAAAGACCCAATGCAGCCAAAAATAAATAAATAAAATAAACAAATAAATAAGTAAAAAAAATAAAAGTAAAGGCTGGCCAAGATGGCTGTTCATTCTAAAGTGATGTTATTTTTAACAGTTGCCTACTGGATAACAGATTAAAATTCTTTCAGGCTTTCCACCATCTTCTTTAGGCTGACCTCATTTTCCTCTTATCCACTGTAATTCTAAAGCAATCACCTTGCTTCTTTCGTTGAGACTTTTTCTGAAGACAGCCTCAAGCCATTTACACACCTAGAACACTGAAAAATATTTTGTTAATTTTATTTCTTACGTAAGCCATATGCATCACAAACTTCCCTTCTTGCTCTCAAAATTATCCATAAAGTTCGTTCAGTGCAATTACATGGTGTGTGAAAATTCAGGTGACAGGTTGAAAAAAAAGAATACTTTTAGATGTGGCTTTTTGCAGTTTGTGATGCTTAAATTTGGACTATAAATCTACTGGGGACAAATTCTATTATTTACTGTTAATAAATTATCAAGATTTTATTTTTGCTTTAATAATTAAAACATTAATTGTGAACATGACTATATAATTTTTAGAAACATCTATGACCATGTCTGTAAGCTTAGGAGTTACTATTTTGGAAAAACTGTTTGTCATTGATAAACTATTAAGTGTTACCCAATGACAAATAACGATTCTAATGTTACGTGCTATTATAACATGAGATCATCAAATAGATAGAAGTTACCTGGTTATTTCATGTTGACTACAAGTTCTGCCCGATACCTGTATATGTATTTGATTATCAAAAATGGAGAATCCATGTACTAAATGAACTTGTCTTGCAAAAAAAATTTTTCAAAATGGAATCAATAATTAGAAAATGATAAAGAAATTACCTTTGCTGATAAAAAGTCTGGGGTACCTCTGTTTCAGAAAATTCATTTTTAGGTTTAAAAAAAAAAAGACAAGGCAGAGCTCCTAGGAAAACACCCTGTCTTTCTTATTTCCTTTCTCCTAAGTCAATAAACATTTCTCTGAGTAAGAGAGGGGATTGTGGTGTTTCCAACCCAGAACGCTCTGCTGGGGTTTCTTAGTGCCTCTCACCCAGGCTGCCCGGTTTTAGACCGCTCGTTTATGGGCTCCGCAAGGAGAGAGACCAAGTATCAGATTTAAGAGGGGTGCGGTCTGGTCGGCTACACGAGGGGCATGACCTTTGTCCATCCGACAACAGTAACAACACAAAGACACATTAAATATACTTAAATATATGTATTCATTTTTTGCCAGTCCTCTCCCCCCCACTTTTTAAAAAACTGAGGTAGAGTTGATGTACAATATTACTCTCAGACATAAAACATAGTGATTAATAATTTTGATAGGTTATACTCCATTTATAGTTATTATATTGGTTATATTCCCTGTGCTGTAGCAGGGGTCCCCAAACCCCGGGCTGCGGACCGGCATCGGCCCCGCGGCCAAGGCCACACGGCAGGACGTGAGTGGCGGGTGAGGGAGTGAAGCTTCATCTGCTCCCCCATCGCTCGCATCACCGCCTGAACCATCCCCCCCCACCCCCCGCCCCGTCCTGGTCCGTGGAAAAACTGTCTTTCACGAAACCGGTCCCTGGTGCCAAAAGGGCTGGGGACCACTGCTGTAGAGTATATCCTTGTAGCTCATTTTACACAGAGTCGTTTGTATCTCTCAACCCCCTATCCCTATATTGCCCCCCCTTCTTCTCCTTCCCCACTGGTAACCACTAGTTGTTTCTCTGTATCTGTGTCTGTCCCTTTTTTGTTATATTCATTTGTTGTACTGTTTAGATTCCACATATATGTGATAACATGGTGTTTGTCTTTCTCTGTCTGACTTACTTCACTTAGCATAATGCCCTCTGGGTCCATCTATATTGCTGCAAATGGCAAAAATTCATTCTCTTATGGCTGAGTACTATTCCACTGTATGTATACACCACATCTTCTTTATCCATTCATCTATTGATGGACACCTGGGTTGCTTCCGTATCTTGGCAATTGTAAATAGTGCTGCTATGAACATCTGGATGCATGTATCTTTTCAAATGTTTTCTTTGGACACATACCCAGGAGTGGAATTGCTGGATCATATGGTAGTTCTATTTTTATTTTTTTGAGGAACCTCTATACTGTCTTCCACAGTGTCTGCATCAATTTACATTCCCACCAACAGTGTAGGAGGGTTCCCTTTTCTCCATATCCTCACCAACACTTGTTATTTGTGTTCTTTTTGAGGATGGCCACTCTGATTGATTTGAGGTGATACCTCATTGTAGTTTTGGTTTGCATTTCTCTGGTGATTAGCAATGTTAAGCATCTTTTCATGTGCCTGTTAGCCATCTGTATGTCTTCTCTGGAAAAATGTCTATTCAGGTCTCCTGCCCATTTTTTAATTGTGTCTTTTGTGTTCTTGAGATTGAGTTGAATGAGCTATTTATATATTTTGGATATTAATCCCTAATCAGCCATAAATACTTTCACACACATAAGAAATGCATTCTTATTGTTTTCATAGCTATTTCATATACATTTATGCTGTCATATAAAAATAACAGAATGGGAAAAACAACAGCAAAAAAGGCAGATCTAGAGTTGAGGCTGCCTTGCTTCACTGTGCAGTATGAAAGGATGGAAAATACATTGTAGCTTTTCTCGGTAGGGGAAGGGATAAATCTTCAACACTATGATGGAATTTTGGCTCAAGAAGTAGAGTGTTTTAAAAGGTCTCCACCTACTCTGGAGATTCCACCATGTGGTTTTCACTGTTTACAGAGGATTTCTGAAGTTAAAAACCAGGAACAAGCACGTCTCGTTACAGGCAAACAGCCATTTTAATACTTAAAGTAAGTAAAACTGCAACAATACATATTAAGTGTTGTTATAGGTCAAATAAATCTTTGCCTGTAGCCAAAATAAAGTTATTTGATAACCATAACTATAAAAACATTGCTAACTGTATCTAATTCAACTTCATTTTGCTAGAGATAAGTGGACTTCTGACACATAAAAATTAGACAATAGAGACATTTACATCATTTCATGTCTTGCCTAAATATATGGAACAACTTAGCATCAATATTAGAATTGGTATAAGAGCTGATTACACACTTGCTTGAATCCAGTCTCAGCTATGATGGAAATCAAGGCAGAAAATAGCACATCAGCAAAGCAACTAAGCTACCAAATACCACTAATAAAAGTGATAACTGGAGGAAAAAAAGGAAGGCAAATTCAGTGGTGCTATTTTCTTTCAACAAAGCATATGGCTTGTTTATTTTGCTGGAATATTTAAACAGTGAGAGCCAGAGATGACCTCTGGTTGGCATTTCTTCTACAGGAAGACAAATGTGATGCCCTGAAATGCCTAAAACTGGCCTCCTTGCCAACTTTGATAAGTCGCTTCTTGAAATACATTTACATCATTTTTTTTTTTTTTTTTGCGGTACATGGGCCTCTCACCATTGCGGTCTCTCCCGTTGCGGAGCACAGGCTCCGGATGCGCAGGCTCAGCGGCCATGGCTCACGGGCCCAGCCGCTCCGCGGCGTGTGGGATCTTCCCAGACCGGGGCACGAACCCGTGTCCCCTGCATCGGCAGGCGGACTCCCAACCACTGCGCCACCAGGGAAGCCCGGGTAAAGTGGAAAGATAATTAAATTGTTGCCAGAGAGTGGGATTCTGTAATTTGGGATTTCAAAACTGGAGCAATTCTAGGTAATGGACATGGGAGGTGAATGATAAGAACGAAGGTCACTAAAATTGAGGACTAAGTACTGTAAGGCTAACGACATTTAGTAGAAAACAGCATCAAAGCCTGGAATTCAATAGAAAAGAACTTAAATAAGGGAAATGGTGTTTCAGCTAGATAACCTAATTCTGAAAGAGCACGTTTTTATGGTTTTCTGAGTGTGCAACAAGGGATTACGATGACACTGATCTCCCCCAAACCTAACAAATAATGAAGGAGAACAAACAGCCAGCATCCACCTGAAAGAGGCGTGGGGAGACGGTTCAAATAAGCACCATCAATTACTATTAATAAAGTATATTATTTGTAAGAAGTCCAGGAAGATAAATACCAGGTAAAAATGAGTTTAGGAGCTAATACATTTCAGACTGCTTTATTTCTGTTTACACATGAGGATCACGGGTCATTGGGTTGGCTCCGTTTTTCCTTGTTTTGCTGTTCATCATGATCCGTAGGAATGCAACCAAGATTCTTCTTCTTCTTATCCATGATGAAAAATGAAGATGAAGGACATCATATGCATAAAGGATGTATTATTCAGCCTTCAAAATTACTCAATTCTTCATTTAGCTAAATGCCTTCTGACAGAGTTTAACTGCATTCCAATGAATAATAAAGTAGAAACATTATAAGAACCTAAATTGGTTGAATCAACGGTTGCATAAAAACAACAACGAAAGAAAGAAAAAGCCATGTAAACTTTGAACTTCATTAGAAGAACCTGGGCCTATGGCTAAAACAAAGTAGAGCGAAGTAAAAGTTCGATTCAATTGAAAGAACATAAAATGGGAGAAAATTCTTTTTTTTGGCAGGGGGGTGCTGTGCTGCGCAGCTTGTGGGATCTCAGTTCCCCAATCAGGAATTGAACCTGGGCCACGGCAGTGAAAGCCCGGAATCCTAACCACCAGGTCACCAGGGAACTCCCAGGAAAATTCTTGAAAGAACATAAAATGGGGGAAAATTCTTTGATGACACTGAGCACAAGAGTAAATAGCTCATGTTACATGAGGAAGAAAATATAAATGTTTGTGAGAGAAAGTCAAAGGAGTGAACCACTGAGTCAGGTGAAGAGAAAACAGACATTAACACATACTGTTTACAAGTATATGATATGTTAATATTCTGCTAATCAAGCTTTTACAACCTCCACTTGAAACCCTAAATGAAAAAATTAGAATAAATTACAATATAGGTCACAGCACAAACGTTTCAGATAAACAAGAACTGTTTGGCTATGAAGTATTTCCAAAAAATTCTTTCATTATCCTTTGTTTTCTTTCATAATATCATCCTCTGTTTTGTACCTTACAGATAAAAATTTTAGAAAAAGCAATCTATACCTGTCATTTTCATTTCTTTCTAATTCTTTCTTTAACTGTCCACCACTCTCTTGATACCTATCTACCAAAGGTCCTGGTGACCCATGCTGATGACCAAATCCAACAGCCTCTCCCCAGTTCCCATCCTACTGGATCTTTCTGGACACCCACGCTACTGACCAATGGTCTTATTTAAAAAATCTCTAACTGGCTCTTCTTGCTTCACTCACCTTCTAAATGTAGATTTCTTTAAGACATCTTTTTAACTTTTTCTTTTTAATGCAAATAATAAATATTTGTTGCTAATGAATAAGAAAATTACAAGACAAAAAGGAAATACAAAAACTGGTAATTCCAGGCTTCCCTGGTGGCACAGTGGTTGAGAATCTGCCTACCAATGCAGGGGACACGGGTTCGAGCCCTGGTCTGGAGGATCCCACGTGCCGCGGAGCAACTGGGCCCGTGAGCCACAGTTACTGAGCCTGCGCATCTGGAGCCTGTGCTCCGCAACAAGAGAGGCCGCGATAGTGAGAGGCCCGTGCACCGCGATGAAGAGTGGCCCCCGCTTGCCACAACTAGAGAAAGCCCTCGCACAGAAATGAAGACCCAACACAGCCATAAATAAATAAATAAATAAAATTTAAACTGTCCTTTCCCAGGGTTGCTTCTTTGAAAAAAAAACTGGTAATTCCAAAAGTAAGAGTGAACTATTAGCAATGTGGCGAATATCCTTCAAGACTGTATTTTACTCATACGTATATATAAACAAGGAAAAAATGGGATCTCACTCTTTATATGCTTTTAAAAAGTTGCCTAACTGACAGACTTGAAGGGAAAAAAGACAGTTCGACAATAATAGATTTCAATACTCTACTTTCAACAATGGACAGAACCACTACAGAGAAGATCAGTAAAGAACTAGAGAATGCGAACAACACTGTAAACCAACATGATGAAACTTACGGAACACAGTAAAAAACAGGAAATGTGAATGTATCCAGACAAGTATGGAGTGTGAATCAGTAATCAAAAACTTCCCAACGGGGCTTCCCTGGTGGTGCAGCGGTTGAGAGTCCGCCTGCCAATGCAGGGGACACGGGTTCATGTCCTGGTCTGGGAAGATCCCACATGCCACGGAGCAGCTGGGCCCGTGAGCCATGGCCGCTGAGCCTGCGTGTCCAGAGCCTGTGCTCCGCAACGGGAGAGGCCACAACAGTGAGAGGCCTGCGTACCACAAAGAAAAAACAAAAAAAAAAAAAGAAAGAAAGAAAAGGCCATCTTAAAATTAATATGGAATTTCAAGAGACCTTGAATAGCCAAAAGAATCTTGAAAAAGAAGAACAAAGTTGGAGGATTCAGACTTCCTGATTTCAAACCCTAATACAAAGCTATAGTAATCAGGCCTGTGTGGTACTAGCAAAGGATACACATACAGAACAACAAAACAGAATTGAGAGTTTGGAAATAAACCTATACATTTATACTCAGTTGGATATTGACAAGGAAACCAGGACAATTCAATGGGAGAAATAACACTTTTCAACAAATGAATAATCAGATCATTAGATAATAGATAACAGATTAAAATAATTAGATAATAAATAATAAACAGAGAGCCACATGCAAAAGAATGAAGTTGCACCCTTTTACTTTACACCACTTACAAAAATTAACTTAAAATGGATCAAAGACCTAACCTCAATAGTTAAAACTATAAAACGGGCAAATCTTTATGACTTTGTATTTGGCAATATTTTCTCAACTATGACACTAAAAATATAGTCAACAAAAGTAAAACAAATACATATGACTTCATCAAAATTAAAAGCTTTTGTGCATCAGAGGACACTATGAAAAGAGTGAAACGATAATCCACAGAATGAGAGAAAAATGCAATCTGCCCATTTCACCTAAGTTATCTGCATACAGTTGTTCATTGTATTCCTTTATGATCCTCTATGATCTAAGTTATTTGCACACAACTGTTCGCTGTGTTCCTTTATGATATTTTAGGATCCTTATGATTCCTTTATGATCCTTTTGACTTCTGTTAAGGTTGTTAGTAATGCTCCCTCTTTCACCGTTTTCCAATAGTTTGAGTTTTCTCTTTATTTTTCCTTCGTCAATTTAGCTAAAGTTTTTTCAACTTTTGACACCTCTTTTCAAAGAACCAGTTTTCAGTTTCATAGATTTTCCTCTACTTTTTCTAGCCTCTTTTTTCTTTATCTATCATCTTTGTTATTTCCTTTCTTTTGCTTGCTTTAGGTTTAGTTTGCTCTTCTTTTTCCAGTGCCTTAAGATGACAGGTTAGGTTACTGATTTGAGACCTTTTTCTTTATTAATATAGGTATTTACAGTTGTAAACTGCCCTCTAAGCACTCTTTTAGCTGCAATCTATAATTTTTGATGTATTATGTCTTCATTTTCATTCATCTCAAAGTATTTTCTTTTTCTTTCTTTTTTAAGAAATTGAAGTATAGTTGATTTACAATGTTGTGTTAGTTTCAGGTGCACAGCAAAGTGATTCGGTTATACATATATATATATATATATCTGTTCTTTTCCAGATTCTTTTCCCTTATAGGTTAATACAAAATATTGAGTATAGTTCCCTGTGCTATACAGCAGGTCCCTGTTGCTTATTTTTTTTATATATAGTAGTGTGTATATGTTAATCTAAAACTCCTAACTTATCCCTCCCCTCCACTTTCCCCTCTGGTAAAGTTTGTTTTCTATGTCTGTGGGTCTATTTCTGTTTTGTATGTAAGTTCATTTGTATTTTTTTTTGGTTCCATCTATAAGTGCTATCATATGATATTTGTCTTTGTCTGGCTTACTTCACTTAGTATGATAATCTCTAGGTCCATCCATGTTGCTGCAAATGGCATTATTTCCTTCTTTTTTATGGCTAAGGCTCCACTGTATATGTAGACCACATCTTTATCCATTCATCTGTGGATGGACGCTTGGGTTGCTGCCATGTCTTGGCTGTTGTATATAGTGCTGCTATGAACACTGGAGTGCATGTATCTTTTCGAATTAGAGTTTTCTCCAGATGTATGCCCAGTAGTGGAATTGCTGGATCATATAGTAACTGTATTTTCAGTTTTCTGAGGAACCTCCCTACTGTCCTCCATAGTGGCTGCACCAATTTACATTCCCACCAACAGTGCAAGAGGGTTCCCTTTTCTCCACACACTCTCCAGCAATTATTGTTTGTAGATTTTTTTTTTTTTTTTTTTTGCGGTATGCGGGCCTCTCACTGTTGTGGCCTCTCCCGTTGTGGAGCGCAGGCTCTTGATGCACAGGCTCAGCCACCATGGCTCACGGGCCCAGTCGCTCTGCGGCGTGTGGGATCTTCCCGGACCGGGGCACGAACCTGTGTCCCCTGCATCGGCAGGCAGACTCTCAATCATTGCGCCACCAGGGAAGCCCTGTTTGTAGATTTTTTGGTGATGGCCATTCTGACTGGTGTGAGGTGATACCTCATTGTAGTTTTGATGTTCATTTCTCTAATGATTAGTGATGTTGAGCATCTTTTAATGTGTTTGTTGGCAATCTGTATATCTTCTTTGGAGAAATGTCTATTTAGATCTTCTGCCCATTTTTTGATTGGGTTGTTTGTTTTTTTGATATTGAGCTGCATGAGCTGCTTGTATATTTTGGAGATTAATTCCTTGTCGGTCATATTGTTTGCAAATGTTTTCTCTCATTCTGTAGGCTGTCTTTTTGTTTTGTTTATGGTTTCCTTTGCTGTGCAAAAGCTATTAAGTTTAATTATGTCCCATGTTTATTTTTGTTTTTATTTCCATTACTCTAGGAGACAAATCCAAAAAGATATTGCTGTGATTTATGTCAAAGAGTGTTCTGCCTACATTTTCCTCTAGGAATTTCATAGTATCAATCCCACATTTAGGCCTTTTGAGTTTATTTTTGTATTCATCCTGCTTGGTATCCATTTTGAGTTTATTTTTTTATTAATCCTGCTTGGTATTCTGTGAGTTTCTTGAATCTGTGGTTTGGTGTTTGTTAATAATTTTGGAAAATTCTCAGCTGTTAATACTACAAACATTTCTTCTGTTCTTTCTTCTCTTTCTGGTATTGCCGTTACGGGCATGTTACACTTTTTGAATTATCCCACAGTTTCTGAATATTGTTTTTTTCAGTCTTTTTTCTTTTCAGTTTGGGAAGTTTTGACTGACATATCTTCAAGATCACCAATTATTTTCTGGGCCCAGAGGATTATTCTGTTGAGACCATCAAAGGCATTCTTCATCTCTGTTACAGAGTTTTTTATTTCTAACATTTCCTTTTGACTCTAAGAGTTCCCCTATCTCGGTTTACATTACCCATCTGTTATTATATGTTGTGAACTCTTTCTTTTAGAGTCCTCAGTATATTAATTATGGTTATTCAGAATTTCTGGTCTGAAATTCCAAAATATCTGCTACATTTGAATCAGGTTCTCATGTTTGCTTTTGCCTCTTCAGATGACGCTTTTTGCCATTTAGCATGCCACTTGATTTTACTGTTGAGAGCCAGATATGATGTGCTGGGTAAACATTACTGCAGTAAATAGGCCTTTGGTATGAGGTTCTATGTTTACTTGGCTAGCATTAGGCTGTGTTCACTGTTTGCTGTAGTTAGATGTCAGCAGCTAAAACTTCCTAATGTCCTGGTTTGTCTCCTCTGCTGTGTTTTTGTGTCCCTAGAGCCTTCTTAAGTAAGGTCTGAGAGGCATAGTTCTTTCAGTTGTATCCGCATGCTATATAGGAGCCCTACTGATGGTGTGTGGTGACGTGTGGGGAGATCCTATGATGGGTCTCAGTCTGTTAGTGAGCCCGTGTCCCTAGGCTGTGATCTTCGCAAGTGCTTTCAGTTTTTGTTTTTGTTTTTCCTCCTTAAGTGAGGCAGGAATGGGGCTGGAGTTGGGTTCTTCCATTTCCCCAGGTTGGTTAGGCTGTGGGTTACACTTGGGTAACACAGCTTCCTTTTTGTGCAGGGCTTTGTTAAGGAGAACAGAATGCTCTGGGAATTTCAAAATGGTTACTTTTCTCCTCCCCTTGAGGGGAAGCAGGAGAGGATTTTTCTCAGACCTTCACTGTGAGGACTGGTGGGGCCCTCAGGGTGGATTTTCACAAATTTTTATCTCTGAAGGTAGCCCATGCTCAGGCTCTAGCAGCTCCTATAACACTCTGCCAGATGGTGGCTCCAGCGGTGGCTTCTCTCTGTGTCTACCTTCTCCAGTTTTCGCTCTGTGTGCCCTGGGGTCTCAATTCTCTCATGGATCTGAGAAGAGCTGTTGATTTTCAATCTTTCAGCTTCTTTTGTGCTGTGAGAACAGGAGTGACAACGTCCAAGCTCTTTACATGTTGAAGAGGCGAAACTACTTTTTTAAAAAAATAAGTTTATTTATTTATTTGTTTTTATTTTTGGCTGCTTTGGGTCTTTGTTGCTGCGTGTGGGCTTTCTCTAGTTGCTGAGAGCAGCGGCTACTCTTTGTCGTGGTGTGCAGACTTCTCATTGCTGTGGCTTCTCTTGTTGCAGAGCACGGGCTCCAGGCACACGGGCTTCAGTAGTTGTGGCACATGGGCTCAGTAGTTGTGGCTCGTGGGCTCTAGCACGCAGGCTCAGTAGTTGCGGCGCATGGGTTTAGCTGCACCACGGCATGTGGGATCTTCCCAGGCCAGGGATTGAACCCATATCCCCTGCATTGGCAGGCAGATTCTTAACCACTGCACCATCAGGGAAGCCCTAAACTATTTTTTAAAAGAAAATTTTTTGTATCTCTCCAATTATTTACTTAGACAAATTTTCTAGGAGGGAATTTATTGCAACAAAATAAGTAAATATTTTCAAGGTTTCTGATATACACTGTTAAGCTTCCGTCCAAAACAGTGTGAAAGCTAATAAAGGGAGACGTTACTGCAAGGGAGTCGGGAGGCTAGGAGGGCAGCGCTCGTGCACACACCTCCAGTGCTCAATGCGACCCCCAGGGAGACACACCCTGCATCTCCAGCAAGAGGGAGAAACACGTGCTCCTTGCCGGGCAATGAAAAGCCACTACTTCAAACTCCCACTTCCCTCCAGTGCACTTTTCATTTATAACAGCCCCTCCCAATTTCCCCTTCTCTTTTATGAAAGAGTTTTCTCTCCTTTGCTTTAAGGGACTTGCATGTGGTTTGTCACTGATGCACGTTCTGAACTGCAATTCTTTGCTCCTCCCAAATAGACCGTTTTGCTGGTAAAATAACTGGTTGTTTTAGCGTTTTAGATTAACAGAAGCTGTACCAAAATAATCTAAATATATTTTTACCACCTTATTTTCCTTCTCATAAACCTTCACTGATCCCTCACTGGTTCGAGATGATGTCCCCTTATCTCCACCAAATACACATTTTTCTGGTGGTTGCACAGTGTCACTGAAATCCTCTGTACATTTGGCCCTTATTGTTTTTCAATTTGATCTCTCAGTACCCCCCAACGCCATGCTTTGGTGCTAGTGATTGGTGAACTTACTGTCCCTGGAACACATTATGATCATTTGTTTTTGCTCAAGCCATCCCTCAGTATCAATAATGTCTTCCCAAATTCAATCTACACTTCTTCCAGCTCACCTTGCCCTGTCCCATTCCATCTGTTCCATATGCACCTATCCACAGGGCAAAACTGTCAGCACACTTTGAAAGGTGTCAGGAAGCCAAGAACTTTTCAAAGAACACTTCTGCAATATTGGGCACAGAGGACCAGGCCATGTCTACTCTCTGCAAAGTGAAAGGGACTGATTTAGATAAATAAAACTAAGAATTTCTGACAATTTGGGATAACTGGGAGTAGACAGTTTACGAAATAAAATTATTTAATTAAAGCTTTTGGATTTTTGCTTCTCATTCTATTTTTTCAGGTTTTTTTTAAACCAGTGGCATCATGACTCTATTGTATGACCCTCCTTTTTTTTAGTTCTGAGCAAAACTTTAATATTGAGAAAACTAGGTTTTTTCAAGTAATCAAAGACCTGGTGATAAAGATAACACAAAGCACAGGAAATTATTTTGATAAAACACAAAATTGTTACTTTCTAGGCAGATTACTTAAAAACGGAAACCTTTCACAACAGCTTATCAAGAGCAGACCATTAGTCCAATGAAGCTTTCTCTTTTTAGCAGATGAAAGAAAATTAAGTTTTAGTTTTATATAAGTACAGTATAGGTATTAAAGCTTATTTTTTAAACTGTTACAATAATAATTCAATTTTTAGCCAGTCTGACCACACAAGATTCCTGTTCTCTCTCCCTCTTTGTCTGTCTCCCTCTCTCTCCTCAACCTTTTTTTTTTTTTTTTTTTTTGGTATTCCAAGCATTGTTCCTTATAATATTTCAACTTTTTGCACCGACTAAAATACAATCTGAGACAGAGTAAAGCTGTGTGTTCAACAATTTCCAGAAATACATCCAGTATCCATACATATGAAAAGACCCACCGCAAGAAAACAAAATAGTATTTAATATTTCAAACATTCAGAAGCATAGGAATGCATTACAAAAGGTCTTTAAAAGCTACATAATAAACCAGTAGTTAACTCAGGAGAGGGATCTAAGTTTGAGTAAGGTCAAAGGTGAATTTTTAATTTCTGTTGATTATTTTTTTCAAAGATCAAATATAGATATATATATTTTAGACTGTAAATATGGTCTATTTTTGCTTCTTTCCAATAGAATACATTTGATCACATTTTTTTTATACAGCAGGTTATTAGTCATCCATTTTATCCACATCAGTGTATACATGTCAATCCCAATCGCCCAGTTCATCCCACCACCACCCCACCCCGTGTGACCCTCCTAATTGCTCTAACCTAGTTTCTTTTTTTTGCCCAACTTAAAACATCAACACCACCAAAACGTAACATCTTGGATGAATTAGTTACCCTATTAAGAACTTAATTAGTGACATTTAAAAACTTACCTATTTTTTCCTTTCTTTAGAAAAACCCACGTACAAAGCAACTATTTCTTAGATAAATAAATAAATAAACAAAAGTTTAGTGTCACAAGGGTTGAAAGTCTAAATAATTAAGTAAACACATGGTACAAAGAATGATGATAATTAAAATGAAGAAAAGCTGTTACCAATTCTAAAAAACAGGTTTTTCAGCCCTAATATTTGATTTTTTTTTAAACTTAAAAAACGAAAACACAACTTACGTTCGATTTGGTCAAACATTACTGAGAAGAGGAAGTCCCGTGGTGTCATGTAATACTCTCCCTCGTGTTCCAGTGAGGAAAACTGCATGAAGCGCTGTTTACGAGGAGACGGTTTCCCTTTCATCTCTCCAGAGTCCACACTTTTCTAAAAGAAAAAGAAATTGCAATTGCAGATTTTTTTCAGTATCATTCCCCAACTTAGCTACTTCTACAATAATCTTTAAAGAGTAATTTTAGTGTTTAGATATAACAACCTCCAAACTTTGAAGTCATTTACTGAACAGATATTTACTGAGTGCACAGGCACTGAAGATGGAGCAGTGATGAGGCTAACCTGAGGAACCTGCATTCCCAAACAGGAGAATGACAATTAATGAATAAATGTATAAAATAATGTAAGACACTAAAAAGTGCCATGAAGAGATATAAAGCAGGATAAGAAAGTGATTAGTAACATTTCGGGACTTCCCTGGTGGCGCAGTGGTTAAGAATCCGCCTGCCAATGCAGGAGACATGGGTTCGAGTCCTGGTCCGGGAAGATCCCACATGCCGCGGAGCAACTAAGCCCGTGTGCCACAACTACTGAACCTGTGCTCTAGAGCCCTCGAGCCACAACTACTGAGCCCGTGTGCCACAACTACTGAAGCCCGCACGCCTAGAGCCCGGGCTCCACAACAAGAGAAGCCACCGCAATGAGAAGTCCAAGCACCGCAACGAAGAGTAGCCCCCCACTCGCCGCAACTAGAGAAAGCCTGTGCAGCAACAAAGACCCAACGGAGGCAAAAATACATAAATAAAATAAATAAATTTTTTTAAAAAGTAATTTTTCAATAGGATGGACAAGGAGAGTCTTTCCGAACAGGTGACATTCAACGAGACTAAATGAGGCACGCCTTGTGGGCTTGGGCTCTGGAAGGAGAGAGCATTCCAAGGAGGAGGTAAAGAAAGAATACAGACCATGGGACGGGAACAAGCGTGGTGTGCTCAAGGGTGGTATGGCGGAAGAGAAGCTCAGGGAGACAGGACGGCAGCAGATCATGTAAAGATGAAGTACATCCATTCTGATCAGTGGCCCTGATTTTAGGAATATATTGACATCATGGGTGCACAGTGCTAAGAGAACAAGAATGGCTAAGATAGGGCTTCCCTGGTGGCGCAGTGGTTGAGAGTCCGCCTGCCTATGCAGGGGACATGGGTTCATGCCCCGATCAGGGAAGATCCCACATGCCGCGGAGTGGCTAGGCCCGTGAGCCATGGCTGCTGAGCCTGCGCGTCCGGAGCTTGTGCTCCGCAACAGGAGAGGCCACAACAGTGAGAGGCCCGCGTACCAAAAAAAAAAAAAAAAGAATGGCTAAGATATTGTTACTGTCAGAGTCTGTACCTTAGACAATGGGACCTGGGCCTTGACCCAAATGCTGATAGAGACGATACTGAAATATTTATTGCTAACCTTTCACGGAGCACTTACTATGTGCTAGGCACTGTACTAGTTAAGTACCCTCCATGGATTATTTAGTTAATCCTCAGAATAACTGAACAGTAGATATGAAAACCGTAAAGTAAATGGCAGAGCCAGGATAAAAAACCAGGTGTGTCTGACTCAAAAGTGTTTCAATCTCTTAACTACCACAACTATCCTCCTACCCACGGCTAGGCACTGTGCCCTAGGCAGACTGGAAGAAGACGACATACCAGTCAGCACACATGCCAAGGTCAAAATAGGAACCTTGACTCAGAACGTGTCATCTGTGAAATCCAAGAGCACACTGGCACTCGAGACCGCTGTCCTGAAGGTAACAAGCTAAATCAGACCAGGACATCCTTCCTGGACACATCGCTTCCTTTCCATGCTGACACACAAGTCATGTTCAGTAAGTGCTGAGTGGAACTGAAAGGGGGAAAAACGGCAATTCCAGTTGCTTAAACCTCCAAATTCAAAGCCGTCAACAGCTCCTTTTAGCTGATCTCAGTCCTCTAACCAGTATTAATTCTCTCTCCCCAGTTTGACAACTGGCTTCCTTGAGTGCCTACCAGAATACTGGCCATATACAGAACACTCAATAATACTGCACTGATGGTGCCGTCTTCTCCAGATCTTGCCTGTTCATGTCTTTCCTTTTCTTTCCCCTTAAATTACTACTATAAAAATAACTCAAGGGGCATGTCTTAATTGTATGAGTCCATACTCTTATCTCAGTCATCAGAAAATTGAATTTTATTAATATTTCCTGAACATTTTATACATGAAGTAGATAAATTATCCTTTGATTTATTATCAAATGGATAGTATTTATAGGAAAACAGTGGTAAACAAGACACAGTAATTCCTACTAGAATGTACTAAGTGCCTTGGCAGTGAATTTACAGAAAGTATACAGATGGGATAGGGAAGGGAGAGGGGTAAGAGTCTTCTCAGTAAATGTCACAGCACTGGCAAAGTCCTAGATACAAGAGTAATACAGTGTATTGAAGAGCTAAAGAAGTCAAACACGGATATATACATTATTAGCTCAAAGAATATTTATGTTTATTATACTAATGTTAATATATAGTCTATTAGATTTTAAAAAGTAAATAATCTATACAGAAATAGGTATATGTATTTCCAAATCTTTAAATAAATGTTGGTTCTTAAAAAAAATTTAATTAATTTATTTATTGGCCATGCCACACGGCATCTGGGATCTTAGTTCCCCCACCAGGGATTGAACCCGTGCCCTCTGCAGTGGAAGTGCGGAGTCTTAACCACTGTACTGCCAGGGAAGTCCCAATGTTGGCTCTTTTAAATATTCTTTTTTTTTTTTTTTTTTTTTTTTTTTTTTTTTTTGCGGTATGCGGGCCTCTCACTGTTGTGGCCTCCCCCGTCGCGGAGCACAGGCTCCGGACGCGCAGGCTCAGCGGCCATGGCTCACGGGCCCAGCCGCTCCGCGGCATATGGGATCCTCCCAGACCGGGGCACGAACCCGTATCCCCTGCATCGGCAGGCGGACTCTCAACCACTTGCGCCACCAGGGAGGCCCCAATGTTGGCTCTTTTATACTATCTTGTATCTAAGTTGTTCATGACTAGTTAAAAAAATACCTTTTATCAACCACTTAATCCCTTTTATGCAAACAAACA
The DNA here is from genome assembly GCF_025265405.1 of Mesoplodon densirostris. Taxonomy (NCBI): domain Eukaryota; kingdom Metazoa; phylum Chordata; class Mammalia; order Artiodactyla; family Ziphiidae; genus Mesoplodon; species Mesoplodon densirostris. The sequence goes on from NC_082677.1 coordinate 1,398,709, forward strand.
TATTCTTCTTTCTAAACTTCAACCAACTAAAAGGGGCCATTACTCATTTATCCTCCTCAAGTGCTCTCATAACAGGATGGATCGTTATTCTATGTCTCTTTTGGTTTTCATGCTGTCCTCTATCTTGTGGCAATCTTCCTCTTTCCTGGTCCTAACCTATACTGAAAATGACCAACAAGTAAAAACACAAACCTCCCACTCTCTTGCAGCAAGATATGAAAACTATTCCTCCATCTCATAGTTACCATATTCTATATACTTGTATGCGTCTATAACTTGCATAAGCATAACATTTCTGAAGATTCTTGAGAAGAGTCAATTATTCTGGGAAGTGTCATTTTATTTTTATTTTAAAAATATTTTTAAAGTCTTTACTGAATTTGTTACAATATTGCTTCTGCTTTATGTTTTGGTTATTTGGCTGCAAGGCATGTGGGATCTTAGCTCCCCGACCAGGGACTGAACCCGCACCCCCTGAAATGGAAGGTGAAGTCCCAACCACTGGACCACCAGGGAAGTCCCCATTTTAGATAATGGCTGATTGGGTTGCCATCCCTTCCAATATTGGTTAAATATCCTCCCCAATGAACAAGAAAAGGTAGAGGAGGCGAAACTAAAGCTCCCTTCCCTGGGTTGATTTCTGAGCTTGAAACTGCCATATGAATTGTAGACCATGAATTTAGAAGGTCACTTACAAACAAATGACCTCCACATTTGCCCACCACCACGATTCTCTACCAGTAGGCGATGTAGCATAAAACTATCTAACGACCCCCTACTAACATCCTCACAACTCAACCTGGTGTCGTACCTTTAATTTCTGCTACTTCGTGGTATAAATTAACCTATTCTACTACCCCCAAATCCTGCAACTCCCTTTGCCAGCACTAGCAATGTCTCTCCTTTTTCTCATCTTTTCCACCACCTCTCACACTGCTTACTGAGGACACAGCCCTCAGTTGGAGGCCATCACCTGTGCAGATACTAATCCCACCATTTCCCTTATGCAATATACAGCGGAAGCCCCCAAGTCACCACCTCTTACTACTAGAGTTTTTCCCTTCATCCTAACTCGTATCCGCCGACCTCCCAAGTAAATACGTAATCGAGCATCTACTAGTGAGAGGGCACTCGAGGAAGAGACAGGACACATACTAATCAACGGGGCAACAATACAGTAATAAACACGAACAATATAGCTAATGTGAATTAAACACATGCCAGGTAGGGTGCTAAAATCTTTACATACATGGTCTCACTCAGTCTTCACAATGACCCTAATGGGAGACTTCATTTTATCAACTTCATTTTACAAAAGAAGAAACCAAAGCTTGTCAAGGTTAACCAGCTTGCCTGGGTTAACATGGCAAGTCCGCGGATAGCACAGAGGCAATATGACCACCTCAGCTCAACCACTATCCTATGGCAGCTCCTCTAAGGATTACATAAACTAGGAAAATAGAGAAAGCAGTGTGGGTAATGACAGTTGAGAAAGTTTTCATGAAAAGAGTGGGATTTAAGTTAGGCTCTAGAGAATAACAAAGAATAGAACTAGAATTAGCCATCCTTAAGACCTGGGCTAAGAGTTGTCCATTTCCTAAATGACATGTATTATTTCCCTTGTTCAATAAAATTTAAAATAAGTAGGATGTTATGAACACATTTCTTCGCTACGTCAACCTTTACGCAGAGGAAAGAAGAGTATTGTTCTGAAATTGCCAGAGCCTTTCTAATTCCAAGTTGAGGAACCAACAAATCAATTTTCTTTAAGTCCCCTTTGTCATACAGTAGTTGAATTTTAAAGGACCACAAATTGATGTGTATTATATATTTATGCTTACTTCACAGAATTTGGAAGATCAGTTTGGCATTTTGAATCTTTTGTTTATCTGTAAAGTTTATTCTTGCCATACTTCACATGTACGACCACTATGATCAGAGCTCTGATGGATGGATTTAACATCAAGAATTAACCCTGTCTCTCTGCCCCCAACCCTTCCATCCTCTCCCCTGGTGCTCTCCTGCTCACGTGAGCGTGCCCTCTCTGCCCACATCCTCCTGTCTCTCCCCTCCTTCCCCCGCACGTTTCAGGTGGCTTTTTTCTGTTGCTGCTGTTTGCGTATTCCCTGAACTGACCATATGGTTTCGGGCACTCATTTTTCTCTCTCTCACAGATACGTGTACATGTGGCGTATCTGTGGTCAGTTGTGCTTGGTAAACTGAGTCTGGGCAAAGGCAACGGCTTTCTGAGTTTGGTTAAGTGCAGTGAGAGGATGAGTTTGGATGCAGAGGATGGGGAGGAGTAACAAAGGTCAAGGTATTAAAATTCTGTCTGAAACAACACAAGGGCAGATGCCCAGCTTAGTACCGTTAGTACTGCTCCGTAGCAGGCGGTGAAAAAGTGCACAAATTCATCTCCAAACATTTAAGAGCCTGTTATGTGTCACTGTTCTGAAGACATACAGATGGACACTGTGAGGTCTCGGGCTTTAAGGAGCTCACAAAAGGGAGTGCTGGAGAGCAAACAAACAATTCAGAGCGCTGGCTCCAAGGTCAAACTACCCAGGATGCAAATTCCAGTTCTGTCACTCACTAGGTATGTGACCTCGGACCAATTATCAGCTGACTCACGAACAGTGAGGAAACAGAAATCAAGCTGCCTGGACTTAAATCCCAGCTCTGTCACATGGCCAAGTTCCTACTGTGACTTCTCCCTAACTAATCTGTAAAATGAAGAAGACAGTGGTATCTACTTAAAGGATCTTTTATAAACCGTGTGTTCAATGAAATAATACACATCCTGCGTGCTCTGGAAGGTCAGCCATTACTATCATGATAGTCGTAATTTAAACAAATGCTCTGACAGAAATATGTAAAAAATTGTAGGAGAAGGCAGAGGGAGGACCAGTTAACTGCCTTGTTAATTGGAAGACTTCACAAAGGCATCCCAGGCCAGGAGAAACGGGACCTGGGCTGCAAACGTGAGGAGCCGCCAAGACCAGGAGCAACAGTAGAGCAAAGCACGCTGCAGCCAGTCCCGAGGGCTGGGCAGAGGGTCTCTGGGGGACGCGACAAAAATGGGCAGAAGGGGAGAAGGGCAGACACAGTGCACCAGGAAGACCGTCCTGGATGTGGGCGTTTTCTTTTAATTCACACAAGAGCCAGCGTAGATGGAAGACACTGGAACGTACACAGCTGATGCTGCAGGATATCTCATACCATGATTCAGCACTTAGTCTATACATCCATCCAATACGCTTGGCTTTTCAGTCTCAAAATCTCAGCATATTAGAAACATTACATTACAAATGCTAGAGTCAAGTATACTAATGGCAGAAGGGAGATCTTACAGCCTGAAAGTGAGACAGGAGAGAAAAACTAAACAAGCCAGACCTGGCCACAAGAGTCTGGATCAATCAATGTTATGACGACCAATAAATAGCCACTAGGTCTATTTATGTGATGATGATCTCCAGTCACTTAGAAATTGCTAATTATGTAGGAAACATTTTGTTAAAAATGTAGCTTAACTGTTTTTAATGTAAATCTTGCATTCAAAAAAGATGTTTTATTACTTATGAGGGTAATTTTAGTTGTCTGGAAGATTCACTTACAGGGCATAACTCATACCCCACTGATGCTGTATAAACTCAGCATTACTCTCTAATCTACTATATATATCCAAAGCACTTTGTGGAATGTATGTTATATAAAAATACCAGGGCCACGTTTATATAAACTGAAAATGATTAGAACTGTGAGTAAAAGCACAGTGTCTTTCAGAAAAATACAAGTAGACATAGTTCGGGCTCGTCATAAATACTATTACATGTCAAATAAAATTAGACCACAGGATACAAATCTTTTCATCTTTCCAACACTGTTAACAGTCACTTTAAAAAAAACTTACTACTAGTGTATTCTTAGTCATGATGAGCTCTCACTTACAGGAAAAGCATCTATACAAATAGCAATTCAGTATGCTGACACCTAGGTCTCAGGATGTCAAGAGAAATCTGAATGTCATCTCCTAGGGCTAAATCAATTCCTTTCAAAGATAAAAGGTATCATAAGGCAAACCATAATTTTAAGTAATTTATATAGGATATAAAGAAACGTTGCTATTCATGTCTACAAATCTGTTAAATTCCAGGGGCCGTTTCAAGGGTATGGTGAGAATACCAGTACTGGAGAAACTCGGAACCTCCAGCTTTTTTTTTTTTTTAATTTTTAAAAATATTTATTTATTTATTTAGGCCGCATCGGGTCTTAGCTGCAGCACGCAGGATCTTCGTTGCAGCATGTGGGATTTTTTTTTTTTTAATTGCAGAATGTGGACTCTTGGTTGCGGCATGCACGTGGGATCTCGTTCCCTGACCAGGAATTGAACACAGGCCCCGGCACTGGGAGTGTGGAGTCTTACCCACTGGACTACCAGAGAAGTCCCGGAACCTCCAGCTTTTATAGGCTCTGCTACAAAAAACAAGTTTTCTTTTTCCCTTTGGATTTTTGGTTTTCACTCTCAATCTATATGATAATCCACTTGCAAATAAAATTTGGGAAGGTCCTTTCTCTATGCTAAAAAAAGAAAAAGGTATAATGTACCTTCCTGAGTTAACTCTTAATAAAATCAAAGGGTCATTAAAAACAACAAAAACAAACAAAAAACCCCCCATACATTGATGAGAAAGCAGTAAGTAAAACGTCTTCAAATCTCCGTCCCAAACCCTGACACAGAACCAGAATGAAACCCAGAAAGGAAGGACGGCCATGCTCATGCTCGCTCCTGTCTCCCACTCCGAACGTGCTCCAGAAAGACCTTCTATTGATAGACACTGATAATGCTGACCCACCTGCACGGCAGTGCTAGGAATGAAAACTAGTTTCCTCCCTCAGAGTGTGATGGAACGAGAGGAGGAGATTCTGGAATCCCTTGCGGATGGGGCAGCCGGGCCTGGGTGTGCGCACTGCACGCCTCCGGGGGCCCCTCACACTGGGATCGCAGACAGCTGTGGAGCAGGTGGCAGGAAGGTGCACTGTGGAAGGTGACTTCCTCTAACCTGCAGGGGTATCGCTGTCACTGAGAGCTCCCAAGTGCAGGGATGTGCAGGCCAGAGAGGACCGTGGGGAGTCCCCCCGGCAACCCCTGTCACTCGCTGACGTCACTAGAGACCCAGCACGTGCCTCTTTCCCCTCTTGCGTCCTGTCAAAGGAGGGCTGGCATCAGCAGAGGATGCCGGGCACGGCTGGGCAGAGGAAAATACTGCGTCCACAACCACGCTGACCAAAAAGCCAGCAACTATGTCCGAGGGCATTTCTCTAAAGGGGCAGGCACCCCAAACAGGGGGACAGAGGGAATCGCAAAGCCCACCCCTGGGGATGCGCTAACCCCCAGCGTGGCAGGACGGCAGAGCGCCCAGAGGAGAGCCAGGACACAGCCTCGCTCCTCCTCCAGTCCCGCAGGCAGCAGACTGACCCACAGGCCATGGAAACTCTGAACATCCTGCTCTGCAGCGTATGTTCTGCTGTGAAGGTAAGGAGTGGTCAGTTCACGACGGAAAGGGGTCGAGCTTAGACACTCACACTGTCCTTGGCAAGTGACATACCTGGCCAGACCATCTGTGTAAAACCTGATGGTGGGCCTATCCAAAGTCTCTGGGAAAATGAAGAGCAATAGGAAACAACACTGAAAATCAAATTCTGAAAGAAAGCAGAAAAAAATCACAGAAAACAAAAGACGTGATCGATGGACTTTAAACATCCGAGAGCAAAGGTAAGATGCGAGATGGCAGAGGCCTCTGAAGGGGAGCCAGCCCAGCTGCACAAGAGGAACAGAGACGAAAGATGCCAGCGTGGACTGAGAAGCTCTAAGAAACAGGAAAGACTAGAACCAACACTGCAGAAAACATACAAACCACTGATAGGAAAAAAAATCACATAGAAGGCAGAAGAAAAGCACAGAGAAAAGCATTTAGGGAAAAGACTATCCACATGTGTGACAGACACCAAGGATTCAACATGAAAACTGCTGTACTTCAGGAAGACAGAGAACAAATCAGCAACCATTTCCAACACAGAGTGGGAAAAAGCTCACTGAAACCCTCAAAGGCCTGAACTTACTACCCTATCTGCCACTGCCCTATGTGAATATACTCAGGTCTGAATAATCCTAGAAGACCTCGGGGGAGATTGGCCAGTTTTAGTTCTTTCAGAAAACCTAAATAAGGCAGATGTTAGAAAATCTAAGTAAGGTTAGAACTATGATGCCCTTACTGCTGGATTCAACCTCTTCAAAGCTGTTCTCAGAGAAGATAATACAAAAAAAGGACACAGTAAATGATTAAGCAAAATGTAGTTCATACCCTTGTATACTAAGTGAGGAAATGGAAGCAGCGTGAGGGGGTAACATACTCAAGCTGTTCAACCCGAAAGGCTGGGGAGAGTTTGTTTTGCCCCTCTTCACTCCAACTTATTGACTGCAGTGCAGGAGACCTATTCCAGTAGGCATGGACCAAACGGTACCAATCTTAATATTTACCCGAAGGAGATATCCTAAGTTACTTGGACTCAACCCTGTCGGCCTCAGGAAGAGGAGGAGCCTGTGGAGATCAAGGCACTGCTGAGGGTCTGCTGGGGGCTCTGCCCCTAAACCTCCCGGGACTGGGTGGAAAGCGATGGGAGCGGGGATGAGCCCGTCCCGGTATCACTCGATCTGCTTCTCAAACCTGCCTGTAAAGCTAAATGGATGGGAAAGGAGGGGCAGAATACAAGCTGGGATTGGAGCTCTCGTCCACATGGGAGAACCGTCCACATGGTTCTGGTTAAACGTAAAATGCTCCATGGCTTTCGAGGATTACCTGTAATGCAGTAACAAATGTGACAAAGGAATTAAGAGCAATGAGTGATATGAACTGGATCAAAGAGATCTTTGAAAGCTGATGACCTCTGTTGAAACATTTCACTCGTTTATTGCCTTTAAAGCAACAGGTGCTTCACCAGTCTGTCTCTACTTTCTATCCACGAAGTGACAAACTGGAAAAAGTGTTTTGTTCTTTGTTGAACATTCTTTGGTCTCTACATTTCTCATGAAAAAAGTGGTAAAAGAAAAGGCCTTCCTTACAATGCTTTCAGTATGTCCAATAGATATACATTGCATCAGGCAAAATGTAGTAAAACCTATTCATTTGGGGGTTTTATTTTGGAATTTGCAGTAATCTGGATAAAATGTAATTGTTTTGTTGTCTTTGAACTTTCGGTGGTGTAATTAAAGAGTATCTTTTCTTCTTAAAGAAAACTTCACAACTGGAAATTTTCAGTCATTAGACAGAACTTTTCCATTTCACTCTGAATCAGGGAGTTCTTATTGTACATGAAACAAAATACCACCAGAGTAAATTAGAACTATTCACTGCATAAGCTATGCTTCACGATAAATTCTACAAAATGACTGAGTATTAGTGAGGGAGACAAAAGTCATTCCTGGGAAAACTGGGAGCTCTGGAAACTATTCTCTGTGGCTTCTGGATATTGTTTCGTCTAGTGATGGCCTAGCCTAGACTTCCTTCTAGAGACGGGAAGAAAGCTAGTGTGGCTTTTCTTAGATGAGCACAGTAAAATGAAATGACATATGCCTCTCTCTATGTATATGAATTTAAAAATAGCCCCTAGGACCACAGTAATCTGTCAGAAGAGGAGTGGCCACTGTTAGGGATGCTGATGAGTAAAGAAAGAAGCATCTTCTCTTCCAGTAACAGCTTTCTCTCTCCAGATGAGATCGCTGAGCAGAATACTCATTTCCCTTTCTCCATAACTACTTTTCAGGAGGTACATCATAACCACATACATTTTTGTTTACGTTCTAACCAGAAAGTTTAAATTAGGTTTCAAGTGATTAAAAAAAAGACTAGAGCCCTAACTTAAAATCTCAGTACCTTCCTGAAGCTTCATCAGTATCACTCACTGCAATCACAACTAAGTAAAGCTTTTCCCGAGAAATGACGGAGTTGCTTTAGCCTACTGCCCTACTCGCAAGGGAAGTACTACTCTGTGAACTCCTCCTACAACCATTCAACATCAACTTATTTAACAAATATTACATGTCTCCTACGACCAAGCACTGTATAAAGTGACACATGAACAGACGCCCCCTTTCTAGTGGGGGGAGGCCTAACACAAGTGGGTGAATGCTAGACAGAAGTACGAAAGGAGCACTAAGCATTTAGCAAACATGAAAGTCCCACAATGATAAATTCCAATCTCTGATAGTTACTTTTCCAATGTTACTTATCAATCATGACATTTTGACTTCTTTCTTTTCAAAATGAGAGATATGTACACGTACCCCAACGTTCATAGAAGCACTATTCACAACAGTCAAGACATGGGAGCAACCCAAGTGTCCATCGACAGATGAATGGATAAAGATGTGGTATATATACACAATGGAATATTATTCAGCCATAAAAAAGAATGAAATAATGCCATTTGCAGCAACATGGATGGACCTAGAGATAATCATACTAAGTGAAGTAAGCCAGACAGCGACAGACAAATATCATATGACACCATTTATATGTGGAATCTTAAAAAAATGACACAAATGAACTTGTTTACAAAACAGAAACAGGGACTTCCCTGGTGGCACAGTGGTTAGGAATCCACCTGCCAATGCGGGGGACATGGATTTGAGCCCTGGTCCGGGAAGATCCCACATGCCGCGGAGCAACTAAGCTCGTATGCCACAACTATTGAGCCCGCGTGCCACAACTACTGAAGCCTGCGTGCCTAGAGCCCGTGCACCGCAACAGGAGAAGCCACCATAATGAGAAGCCCACGCACCACAAGGAAGAGTAGCCCCTGCTCACCGCAACTAGAGAAAGCCCACATGCAGCAACAAAGACCCAATGCAGCCAAAAATAAATAAAAAACAAAACAAACAACAACAACAAAAACAGACTCACGGACACAGAAAACGAACTTATGGTTACAAAAGTGGAACGGGGGCAGGGATAAATTAGGAGTATGGGATTAACAGATACACACTACTATATATAAAATAGATAAACAACAAGGGTTTACTGTATAGCACAGGGAACTAAAAAAAAAAAAAGAGACAGAGATGCACCAAACTAATATTTTTCATTATTATATAATTAAATTTAAATAGAAGACGCCTAACAGGTCTGGTATCAGCAAATTTATCTCGGTTGTGATCTCTCTTCTTCAGGCAACTGAGAAGTACAGCAGAGCCTAACAAGGAGCCTTTTGTGATATAAGCTACGATCTAATTTCAGGACCCTTACAAACCCATGCAAAAAAGTCTCCTCAAAACTGAGAACTTCAAGTATGCCTGGGGAAAGTGCTGCTATCAAAGGGCTGAGTCATAAACAGAGGCTACCAAGAGGGTTAACAACATTTAGGATATCATATCCTACAACACACACAGTGTGGAGTGAAGAGGGGATGGATTAAAGGATCCCTTCTCGCCTTTCTCCCATCCCTCCACGGGCAACAGCTGCAGTCTGTAGCTGTACGTATTTTATAGTTTAGGATTCCAGAAGGAAAGTGATTCATCCATACAGTATTTTGCACTGCTTTCCCCCCGTGCTCCCACATTCTCCATGATCCGCTCAGGCTTCCATACCCCCAGTCCCCAGCAAGACTGTCCCCGCTACATGCTTCCTCGGTTTACAGGAAGCACATAGTGAGGATGGCTTTTTAAAGCTTGTGGCTGAATACTGATGGCAGTTTGCCTCTCTACCACCAAGTCCCTTAAGCCCCACACCCTAACCCTACACAAAATTTGGTCAAAGACTGGAATTAGTTAAAAAACAACAAGAACAAAAAACCCCAAACAGCAACATGTTGCTTGCATACAAATTTTATCCCAAAAATAGAACAAATTTTTTGAAAACCTTCAGATAAATGGAAAAATAATGAAAGCTTGAAGGAAGGGGCAGATATGCAATTTCCTATTAAAAACGAAAGTTACATTTCTATTTTAAAAGTCCATTGATACTATTATTTTTATGAATCGGTCTTGTACAAAACAAATACGGTACTAATTTTAAATGTCAACCTTAGTTTTGGTCTTTGCTAACATAATTTTCCTGAAACTGACAAGGTTTGCTGGTGCGTCCTTAGCTTCAGTTTTCACCTTGCTACCTCTGATGAGCTTTAATAAACCTTTGCTGCACATCTTTCCAGAAGACAGATTAAATAACCGCTTATCGCTTCTGATGGTTATTAAACCTCACAAAGCTAAGCGGGTGACAGTTAGCTGCTTCTGGCCCTTTCATTTGTTAGGGTTCCGGTACTCCCTCCTCTAAGAGCCCTCCCCCAGCGTCCATTCTGGGTTAGGGTGTCCTAGAGCGAGTGTACAGGACTCAGTAAACGCTTATCAAAGCCCTGGTGACTCTGCACTGCGTCTGTCTGCCCCCGGCATGCCTTCCTTTGGTTAATATGTTAAATGGTTAAAAAAGTGTGCCAGGAATGAGTGAATCTTTACGAATGGGAATCAATTCCAAACTTGAAGTGTGATATTAAAAAATAACAATTTAAAAATAGATTTCAGTCCTTGAACCAATATGTGAAAGGGTTTTGTGCTTCTGTATTTTAAACCCTATTAATAATTTATTAAAATATCTTTAGGTAGCTAGGTATGCACAAGTGCACCCAAGTGTGCACACAATTATTTCCTCTTATTACAACCACAAATTATTGCATACTGTTAATTACTTTAGATTTTAAAAATGCCTTCATAACAGGAGCACAGAGGCAAAGCTGTGGACAGGGGGTGGCAGTGTTAACTGTACCAAAAGGATATTGCTTATTTTGCGCCTATTGCACAAGCCATGGAATCTCAGAAACAGATGCTCTGAAACTGCGCTGCACCAGCTGCTGTGCACTTTCTGTCTGTAAATCTGAAGAATCTGATGGATTTCAGGCCTTATATCATGTTTGGTTTGGGTTGTAATGGATTTTTTCAGCTTCCGCTTGGAGTTCGTGGACATAACAATACAGTATGTCTAAGATAAAAGTTTTGATTAAAATGTATTTGTAGCAAATGAGCAGGGCATGAGCTGAACATTTTACCAAGCATTGACAAAACACATAAAGATACTACTTTCACAAAAAAGGTACTAAGATGCATGTCATTTCTGTTTATAAATTAAATCACCGGTAAATAAAGTAATACATAGATTATATGATACAAAAAGTAATGCACATATATGATTACACATTTTGGCAAATTAATCTATTGTTCAATAAAGCTCTGCTTTTTATCTGTAAAACATGAACATAGAACAAATCGTTTAAGAACTGGCAAGGACTTGCCCAAATCTCCCTTTTTGCTTTTACCTGATTCTTTGGACATATTTCATGCTCGTAAGACATCCACACTCTCATTTAGTAATTTCTGAAGATACTTTAACAGTGAAGATTTTAAAAGATTCTATAATAGAATCTGCTATTTGCTTTAAGGTAGCACCTAACATAACTAAAGTAAACAACCGCTAAATAAACAAGCTGAAGAGAATCCCCACTTTCCCACTTCTACTGCCAGCACTGCTAGTGTTCAGCCCCTTTTCCCTTCAACTTCACCACCCTTCTCTGCCTTTAACGACAGGTGGCATCCAACGAGGATACCCGAGTTTCCACATCTCGCCTTCACGTACAGGGCAGAAGCAGGATAAAACTGTGCCAGTGAATCATATACTAAGTGAGCAGAATTGTTAGCATTTGCCCAGGCAACAGTGAGGGCTGAACCAAATATGAAGTTTTTGGCTGCATGTTTCAGAAAAATCCTTATCTTGACCCTTGAGAATTTCAGAATCTTATATAAGAAACAAAACCAGTGAAAACATATAGTTCAGGATAGTTGTCACATACATATTTAAGGGTTGGCATGGTCAGAACAAGCACTTGGGTGATCTTTCCCTTTTAAAATTTATTTGGTGGTGAATTTACTCCTGTGCTCTTTATAATCAAGAGAATAATCCTAGTTGAATCTTAACTAGGATTAGGGAAGAAAGTAGGGAAAAAGAATGAACAGATATTTGTAGGCTAAAATAGAGCCTGAAGTTCTGAAATGATTCAGGCAACCCTAATCTCCAAACTTGAATTGCTAGCGAAGTCCCAAAGAGTTACTCTGAATATTTAAAGACTTGGATGAATTTTGTCACTTTGTTTAGTGCAAAATTAGTTTCTAAATATTCATGGCTGTTGTTAAGATACTCTTCTAACTTATAATAAAAAAACTGTATATAGTTATATTATTACCAATATTTAAAATGTTACTATGAAATCATAGTTTACGCTCTGAGTTCCTGAATGACCCACCTCACTCGCATGCTAGAGGGTAAAGAGAATAAACCTGAAGACACTTTCTTGGATAATGGATCTTTATGATTTAAAGGAGAGGGATGTGGTAATAGACCAAGGCATCTGTGACATTTATAAAGGTGTACACAGGATAAGCTAGTACAACAGGGCTAACAGAAGGCACACTGGGCTAGAAAAGAGAATGTACAGTCAGAACAGAAGTGAAGTACTGGTAAAAGGGAAGAGTTAATACCATAAAGTAAAGGTAAATATTGTAAATTATCTGATCTGAGGGTAATATCCAAAACCGAAGAGTAACGCAGTAACAGGATCAAAACAGTTTACTTGAAAATAATTTTAGATATAACACCTGAAACATTTTGTAATGTAAAGAAGGACAGGGCTTCCCTGGTGGCGCAGTGGTTGGGAGTCCGCCTGCTAGTGCAGGGGACGCAGGTTCGTGCCCCGGTCCAGGAAGATCCCACATGCCGCGGAGGGGCTGGGCCCGTGAGCCATGGCTGCTAAACCTGTGCATCCGGAGCCTGTGTTCCACAACGGGAGAGGCCACAACAGTGAGAGGCCCGCGTACCGCAAAAAAAAAAAAAAAAAAAAAAAAAAAAAAAAGAAGAAGGACAAATACTAAGAACCTAGAAGTGACAAGAATGTAACCTAAAAATTTAGAGCAGAGCCTCATAACCCCACACTACAATGCTTCCTGGTGCTTGTGACTCCTGGAAATTATAGGTGAAAACACTGTATGAGCTTTTTGGGAGAGAGTACATAACTTTTATCATATTCTCAACCTATTCAAAGAATAGGAAGACAGGGGACTTCCCTGGCAGTCCAGTGGTTAAGAATCCGCCTTCCAATGCAGGGGACGTGGGTTCAATCCCTGGTCGGGGAACTAAGATCCCACATGCTGCGGGGCAACTAAGCCCATGTGCTGCAAACTATAGAGCCCTCACACTCTGGAACCCGTGCGCCACAACTAGAGAGAAGCCCACGCACTGCAATGAAGAGCCCGCGCGCCACAACAGAAAGATCCCACATGCCACAACTAAGACCCAATGCAGCCAAAAATAAAAATAAATAAAATAAATATAAAAAAAGAATAAATGACAAAGATGAATCAGCAAACCTGAGTAATAATATGGTAAAATACAATAACAATTAAGGGCTTCCCTGGTGGCGCAGCGGTTGAGAGTCCACCTGCCGATGCAGGGGACACTGGTTCGTGCCCTGGTTCGGGGAAAAAAAAAAAAAAAACAATAACAATTAGTTAAAAAAAAAAAAAAAGCTCCAATTCTAAGCACTGCTCATGTTAGAACAGTGTACAGTTAATTAACTCTGAGATGATACGTTCTCAACACATGGCTGTAGAGGACTCTTAAAATTGAACAGAAAAAGTTTTCTCCAGCAGGACTAAATATAAAATGAGAAAACAATTAATTCCAAGTCCTTTAAAAATGTCTTACATTTTCCACCAGCTAAAGCATATTAATTAAAATAAAAAATACACAACCGCTGTATAGCCAGAATAAAGCAAAGTACTAAAGGACATCATCGTTGTATAAAAAATTCGAATAAAAGCTTGGTCTTAATAAAGTCTTATATGTGTATCTGCACAATTCTGATTTTCACATCACTTTCTCTTTTCGCTGATATGGGCTAAAGCCATGTAGGCTGCCTTCCCCAAACCGGGCACTGCCCTATATAAGCAAGCATAATAAATACTCACAGCCTCTAACAGAGAAACAACTAAAGAGCAATACAGACGAAAAGAGCCTGGAGAGCGAGGAGACAGGGGCAAGAGGTGGTCTCCAAGAGGGCAGCGACATCTCACTGTCACTAGAATGACCTCTCTGGAACCACACTTATTTCTTTCTTTCTTTTTTTAAAAACTTACTTATTTAATTTATTTTTTGGCTGCATTGGGTCTTCAGTGCTGCGTGGGCTTTCTCTAGTTGCGGCGAGCGGGGGCTACTCTTCGTTGCGGTGCGTGGGCTTCTCATTGCGGTGGCTTCTCTTGTTACGGAGCACGGGTTCTAGGCATGCGGGCTTCAGTAGTTGTGGAACACATGCTCAGTAGTTGTGGCACACGGGCTTAGTTGCTCTGCGGCATGTGGGATCTTCCCGGACCAGGGCTCGCATCTGTGTCCTCTGCATTGGCAGGCGGATTCTTTTTTTTTTTTTTTTTTAACATCTTTATTGGGAGTATAATTGCTTTATAATGGTGTGTTAGTTTCTGCTGTATAACAAAGTGAATCAGCTATACATATACATACATCCCCATATCTCTTCCCTCTTGCATCTCCCTCCCACCCTCCCTATCCCACCCCTCTAGGTGGTCACAAAGCACCGAGCTGATCTCCCTGTGCTATGCGGCTGCTTCCCACTAGCTATCTATTTTACGTTTGGTAGTGTATATATGTCCATGCCACTCTCTCACTTTGTCACAGCTGACCCTTCCCCCTCCCCATATCCTCAAGTCCATTCTCTAGTAGGTCTGTGTCTTTATTCCCGTCTTGGCAGGCAGATTCTTAACCACTGCACCACCAACCAGGGAAGCCCCCACACTCATTTCTTAACTTCACAGCCATTGGCTTTATTTCTAAAACATGAGAGAACGATAGTTGTTAATACCTTAACACTGCCTTGCAAAGTTTTAAATAAGTTTTAAATGACTTGAAGAGACTAGTCACTGTTAAAGCTTTGGGTGTTGTATCTTGAGTGAGAAGGTTTTTATTAATAAAATAAATAATTATTATTTATAATTATATTATAATAATAATTATATTATTTAAAAATATTTTTTTATTAATAAAAACCTTCTCACTCAAGATACAACACCCAAAGCTTTAACAGTGACTAGTCTCTTCAAGTCATGAAGAGGCAAAATGGTTCCTATGTGTTTCTTTTGGCCACTTTTCCTAAATTTTCTATAATACACACATATCTCAATAAGAAAAAAGCCAACATAAGTAAGTAATCTTTAAGAATTAAGAAAGAGCCAACAGCTGGAACTCCCTTCCTAATATATTTCAAGAAATTTCAATAACCATAATAAAACAGCATTTCTTTAGTGTTTTAAGGAGCAATCTTTTCATGACTGTAATTGAAGACGGATTTAATCACTGCCTAATGGCAGTACTAATAAAATACAAAGTCCTACTTTAAAAACAAAACAGTTGCAGTATTAAATAAAGTCAAGCTTCAATTACAAATAAAATACGGTTAGTATTAAGTTTTTAAGAAAGAAAAGTGTGTCTGGCTCACAGGATAACCCTCACTGTCGTCTTTCTACCGCAGCAGTTCCTGGTTAAACCGCAATGTTCCCTTATCACCACTCCCTCCTGCTGCACACTAAAGTAGCTCACTCGGGGAGTCGGGAGTTGGAGCCTTTCACATCACACTCCAGCGCAAGCGGGACTGTCACTGGAGGAACGTCAGGAGGTGTTAGGCTGTTCGCTGCCTCTCCTCGGCAGCGGCCGAAGCCACGCACTCAGAGCAGGATGCACCACAAGAGCAGGCTCCTGACCCTGACTTCAGCCCTGGAGCAAATCCAAGCGTTCCAGAACGCCCCACCAACGTGGGTCTGAACAGAGGCAGAAGCCCTACTAGGGATCTGCTTCTGATCTGAGCTGGCTCGTAACTGGTCAACTACGACCAAATTTAAACTGAAACAGATTTTGTCTTTAAAACACCTAATAGTGTGATTTAATCTCTTGGTATTTATACACTGCACACACTCAAAAACACAGAAACTAACCCATTTATACTTTCTTATTACGTATAATCTTCTAATTGTGCATACTAGCAAATGAGAAAAATGACTGATATTCCCAAATAGCAGACAGACTAAGCCAATCATATTTTGTTTTGGAATATCTACTGATAAAACAATTTGTGACAAAACATTGTGCTTTCCTATTTAAGGCTCATTTTGTCTAATTTTAAAGATGGTTTGCACGTCTAGGGCGCACAGCAGCCAAGTGATGAGGAAAGAGGAGGGAGCCGCCTGGAACTACGCTTGTGTAGCAGGAAACACTGAAGCTGCACAACGGCTAGCACAGGCACATCAATCATACAATACACATGTGGATAAACTGAAGATTTTATAAGGCTGTATTTCTTAATGCAGAGTAATCACAACTTTTGTTCTGCATACCACACATTCATGAAACTTTCACAGATGTCAGTGAAAAGTTTCTATATAGACCAGGCTGTGCTTAAATATACGATCCATTAAGTATTATTTCTATATTGAAATTATTTATAATCTGAAACATTTAACAATCTTTTTTATGGAGAGCACATTAAGAGAAGATATCTGCTATGGCTTACTTTACCAAATATTTACCACTTTTTAATGTAAATTTTAAGTTCATATACTGCTACTATTGATGGCTTAAGATATGTTTATACACTGTTATAATTCATAAAACTCCAAAACTCACAGTAACAAAAGCATTAATTTGAATGCATTATCTACCAGAACATATGCTTTATAGAATAAGAGTAAATAGTAATTTTTTACTCAGGTTCAGCTAAATAAATACAATTGCAAAAGGACAGATTAAAAAATGCTTCTGCTTTTACATTACAATTTGCTTTTCTTCCGTTCTTGGCCCCTTTGTCCCCCCTCCCCAAAAAGCACCTCCGCAGACTTGCAGTAAGATACAGAAAGAATGTCCTATCGCACGAGGAAGGAAAGACCACCTCGCATTCATGCAGGACAAATAGCTGTGCCAAAAGCACAAATTACATCTCATTACAGGGTATAACTTGTCATCTTTTTTTCATAATCTGGCCATTTACACACTTTGATTTTGGACTTCCATTTGGGTTTATTAACATCAAAGCTTTGTCATCACTTATGTGTTTCTAGAGACATTTTTACCTGAGGCAATAAAGTGTAAAAACTTCTTTGCATTCTTGCTGTACTGCTGCAAGAAAGCTTTAGTCTTCATTAGGCTTACAATGTTTCACGGTTATTAAACTTCTGTATGTTGCTATAAAGTTTATTGCCCTCGGCATACCAATTTTAAATGTACTATCGTTAAACCCAATGCACGGCACACAAATACACTCCAACCAAGTAGCCTCCAATATATTATTGTTTTACTCTTGCTAATGTCTTACTAATGTCCTTTCCTCCCCTTTTCACAAAAATAATGACCACAAATATACTCAGACAACTTGAAATAAAAGAAAGCAATGCCAACTTAATTTTATGAATTGTTCAGGGCTCTTATAGCAAATTAAAATAGTTTCATTTCATTAAATACATTATTTGAGCTTTTAAAATACTCATTGATATGCAACAGAAAAAGAGTCCTGCATCTAATGACACTTGCAAAATCGCTTTCCCAGTTAACATATTTCTGTTTGACTATTTAAACATGATGATCCACATTCCTTGCTTTTATTTATTTAAAATTTGTGACCACCATTTGTTTTAGTCAGGTTATACTCACAAAATATGAGTTCAAAATGTGAATTTAAGTAATATCAAAGGGCTTCCCTGGTGGCGCAGTGGTTGAGAGTCCGCCTGCCGATGCAGGGGACACGGGTTCATGCCCCGGTCCAAGAAGATCCCACATGCTGTGGAGCGGCTAGGCCCATGAGCCATGGCTGCTGAGCCTGCGTGTCTGGAGCCTGTGCTCCGCAACGGGAGAGGCCACAACAGTGAGAGGCCCGCGTACAGCAAAATAATAATAATAATAATAATAATAATAATAATAATAATAATAATAATATCAAAGAAACACCGTATTTGATGTTCTCTTACTATTTTAGAATTTTAAAATGCCACGATGCAATATATTCTTCTCATTAAACTCATAATACCAAGGCTTCTTTTGTTTTAGACATTTAAAAAATTAATTAATCTTTGGCTGCATTGGATCTTCGTTGCTGTGTGTGGGCTTCCTCTAGTTGTGGCAAGCAGGGGCTACTCTTCGTTGCGATGCACAGGCTTCTCATTGTGGTGGCTTCTCTTGTTGCAGAGCACGGGCTCTAGGCGCGTGGGCTTCAGTAGTTGCAGCATGTGGGCTCAGCAGCTGTGGCTCTCGGGCTCTAGAGCGCAGGCTCAGTAGTTGTGGCGCACGGGCTTAGTTGCTCCGTGGCATGTGGGATCTTCCTGGACCAGGACTCGAACCCGTGTCCGCTGCATTGGCAGGCATATTCTTAACCACTGCGCCACCAGGGAAGCCCAAGGCTTCTTTAAAATAATTCGTTAGGTAAGATTTTTTAGCTACGTTGGAAACACTCACCAAAAGCAAGCCATCAGAAGTTTGTGGCCAGTGGTCCTATATTCATCCTAACTACTGTCTTGAAGCTCTCGTTCTTCATGAACGCGTTAACCCGTCGCCCCCTCCCTCTCTGGGTTTTCTTTCCGGCAGCAGTCATTACTGCTCTGACCCTTCTGACCCGCCCACGTTTCCCTGATTCTACCTCCTAGTTTTCCAGAGCAGCTCACCATCAGGGTCTCCTGTCTACAGCCAGCTGCTAGGGTTAACCATGCCCTCTGCTTTCACTCCTGTCTGGATGAAGGAGGAAAACTTGTTAGTCTCAAAGCCCAACCTTCTACCTGGGGTCTGACTCCAGGTAACCTCCTTCCTCAAAGACTTCCACCTATAATCACCCCCCCAGAGGTGGACCAATTTTTGCCCCCTTATATCATTCTCCCAGCCAGTGTCTCTTTTAATACCCTTTACAGCAACACTTCTAGAAAGAAGCATCTCTATTCGCTTTCTTTGCTTCCTCACTTCAGTCTCTCCTCAACACATTCCAATTAAATTTGCCCCCAGTATTTCACTGAAATGCCCTTTGTCAAGGTTACGAACAACTCCCCTACTGCCACACCCAAAGCTCAACCGTCTGTCCTCACCCGCTCAGTAGCAACAGACTTAAGTGAGTTACAGATTCGAAGCAATCCCTATCAAAATCTCAGTGACATTTTTTTTTTTTTTTTTCCTTTTTGCGTTATGTGGGCCTCTCACTGTTGTGGCCTCTCCCGTTGCGGAGCACAGGCTCCGGACGCGCAGGCCCAGCGGCCATGGCTCACGGGCCCAGCCGCTCCGCGGCATATGGGATCCTCCCAGACCGGGGCACGAACCCGTATCCCCTGCATCGGCAGGCGGACTCTCAACCACTGCGCCACCAGGGAGGCCCTCAGTGACATTTTTTATGGAAATAGAAAAAAAAATCCTAAAATTCATATAGAGCCACAAAAGACCCTGAAGAGTCAAAGCAATCTTGAGTGAGAAGAACAAATCTGGAGGCATCACACTTCCTGATTACAAAATCTATTACAAACCTACAGTAATGAAACCAGAAGTAGCAGGTGCTGAAAAGTATGGTACTGGCATAAAAACAGATAATACGGACCAATGGAACAGAAAAAGAGACCAGAAGTAAATTCATGCATTTACAGTCAACTGATCTTCAATAAGGGTGCCTAGAACACGTAATGGGTAAAGGATAGTCTCTTCAAAAAGTGGTGTTGGGAAAACTCGACAGCCACATGCAGAAGAATGAACTGGACCCTCATCTCACACCTTATACAAAAATTAACTCAAAATGGGTTGAAGACTTAAATGTAAGAACCAAAACAGTAAAACTATGAGATGAAAATATAGGGAAAGCTTCTTGACATTGGTCTGGGTAATGATCTTTTTTTTTTGGATATGACACCAAAAACACAGGGAACAAAAGCAAAAATTCTCAAGACTACATCAAACTAAAAAGCTTCTGCACTGCAAAGGAAACAATCAACAGAGTGAAAGACAACCTATGGAATGGGAGAAAATATTTACAAACCATACATCTGATAAGAGGTTAATATCCAAAATATATAGGGAACTCAAGTCGATGGCAAAAAAAACAAAACGAAAAAACCTTGATTAAAAAATGGGCAAAGGATCTGATTAGCATTTTAAAAAAGAAGACATACAAAAGACCAACAGATATATGAAACAGAGCTGACAATCATGAATCATCAGAGAAATGCAAATCAGAACCACAATGAGGTATCACCTCCCACCTGTCAGAATGGCTATTATCAAAGAGACAAGAGATAAGTGCTCTGAGGATGTGGAGAAAAGGCAACACTCATGCACTGTTGATGGGAGTGGAAACTGGTGAAACCACTGTGGAAAATCCCTCAAAAAATTAACACTACAACTACCGTATGGTCCAGCAGTCCTGCTTCTGGGTATGTATCTAAAGGAAGTAAAATCACTATCTCTAAGAGACATCTGCACTCCCAGGGCCCACTGCAGCTTTATTCACAAGAGCCAAGCTATGGAAAGAACCTGTCTGCATCAGCAGATAGTGGATAAAGACAAGATCGATACACACTCTTACCCACAAGATGGAACACTATTCAGCCTTGAAAAAGGAAGTCCTGCCATTTGTAACAACATGGATGATCCCGGAGGGCATTATGCTCAGTGAAATAAGCCAGATACAGACAGATACTACATGGCTTACTCATCTGTGAAATCTGAAGAGTCAAGCTCACAGAAGAACGAAGTAGAATGGTGGTTGCCGGAGGCTGGGGCTTGGGGAGATGCTGATCAAAGGGTAGAAGTGTCAGTTATGCAGGATGAATAAGTCCTGGAGACCTAGTGGACAGCACGATGACTATGCATATACACCATACATACAATACTATATCATATGCTTGAGGTCTACTAGGAGGGTAGATCTTAAGTGTTCTCACCAACCACAAACACACCACACACACACCTCACAATGGTAACTTCATGAGGTGATGGATGTTAATTAGCTTGACTGTGCTGATGATCTCTGTTACACAAAGAAAACATCAAGTTGTACACCTTGAATATATACAGTACACCTCAACAAAACTTTAGGATAAACAAACAAAAAGCCCTTCCAGGAGTGCTGCTAAAAGCCTGGGAACGGGAGGGACTGCATTCTCCAGCCGCCCCTCCTGGGCATCGCTCCATCCGATGCCGCCTCTGCTTAAACCACAGGCGTTGCGCGTAACTCTGCCTAAGCCCTGAGAATACACCAGACTTTAGACTGGGTGGGAGGTGGGGAGATCAGCAGGCTGTAAGAGAACACACCCTTTCCAGTCCCACGCCTCTCTCTCCCTTCCGTTCCTACACCCAGACTGGCCTGCGTGCTCCAAGTTCTCCTGCCCTCAGGCAAGCAGCCCGCCCTCACCCACGGAGCCTGAGCCACACTCACATCCTTAGGGGGCTGACTCTTCACGGAAACACTGGCCATGCAAACCCAAACCATTCTCCCCCAAGAGGAATTCAGCCAGTTGTTAACAGACAGACCTTGTTGTATTTAAATCTTTAGTCAGTGTAATCAATACTACACAAAGTGTGTGTCATGCATTTAACTACAATATCAAAATATAGTGTGTATTAATCCAGTTGGTTTTAGCCATATGTCAGGATTATTTTCCAAATTTAAAAATAATTTAATTGGCTTGAGGTTTACAAGTTGAAGCATCTCAATAATTGGAATGAAAATGTAATTTATTTTATTCTAAAATTTATTCTGATATTTTAATGTGATAGCTCAGGACAAAACCTTGCTGCATAAAGACAGATATAAACATTAACAATATGAATTAAAAATTAAATATCATACACAGTAATAGGTGAAATGGACCCACCTTTAAACTTTTGAGACAAAGGTATACCAATTATTGTTTCATTATAGATTTCATCAATTTATTTACCCATTCAATAAATACTTAGCACACCTACTATGCACAAGACTCTTTTCTAGGCTCTTGGGATATAGCAGAAAAGAGCAAGGTTTCTTATTTACTTAGGTTTCCTATTGGGAAAATGGCATATGTCTCTATGACTCTAAGTGTGTAATTGAGTACACATAGGACATTTAGTAACTGAGCTGATTCTGAACCTTTCTAGAAACTGCCTGCCTATTATTTCTACAAAGACTAATTAAACCAAAGTTAGACAAGGTCACTTCATTACATAGTGCAGTTCATTTATTTACTTTTTGTATGAACATTTATTATGTGCCATTGTGTGACTGTGAATGTTTCAGGCACCAAGAATATAGAGATGAAAAAGATAAGAGGCAATTCTTCCGGGGGAGACAAAATAAACAAGAAGATAAAGTAATTGCAGGGAGTGATAAGTTCTACAAAAGAAAAGAAAAATGAATTAAATGTTAAGAAACGCTTTCAAGGATTTATAAATACAAATATAAATAAACATATCAAAGGGAATCTGACACTTATGAATCTACAGAATAAAAAATTTGATTTAGAATAAAAAACATTTATACAGTATTATAGACTAGGTTATACAAAACAACTTTACCTTACACATGGTGGACAAATTTTTCATTAAAAAGCAAACCAAAACAATCCTATTATGAAGTCAGGGAAACATATATTCAATATCACATATAATTTGAAAATTAATATAAGGCCAAAGATTATAAAAATTTAGAGAATAAATGAAATACTCAGTCAACAGATCAATCAGAACAAATAAAATATTATCACTGCTGTCACCTGCAAACTGGAATGCGCTTAACTCTGGCTTTATGGTGTTCTCTTTACTTCTCTCCCCCCTCAGTTTTAGGCCTTATTTACAAGGATTTATAGTATCAAAATGATTCAGAAAAGCTTTACTCTTAAGTCTGATCTTACATGCCATCGAGGATTTACTTAGTAATATGGAGATGTTTGTTTTCATCAGTTTTTGGTTTACCAATGTATTATTTCTAGCTTGCAATAATAAAATACAGTAATAGCAAAAAAACTTTTACATAGTATTGAAATTCCTGCAGGAAGAAAATTATTCTGCCATTGCAACTTGAAAACTCTAGAGCTCCTGTTTCTCCATGAAATAACTTTCTATATTTTTTAATATATCAAGGTTAAAATGCAGCTATCCTTTTAAAGCAGAATGGACTGGAATAATAGAATAATTTTGTCTTCTCCCTTCTATCATTTCTTATCTGATTTTACGATGCCAGAATCAAATATAATAATACTTAAAGAGAGTAATACTAAAATCTAGAACAGTTTTCAAATATACTTAAATGTTTCAGAGGAAGCAGGTTACATACAAATAACTGACAGGCTGACATGCTCTAAAGCAAGTCATGCCCTAAAGGATATCTGTAGGAGCAATATGTTGTTGTCCAGATGTAACCACTTGTTCAGGGCTCCTGTAGGGATCCCCCGCTTCAGGCCACTTCGCTTTCACCAAATTCACCAAAGACCTACACAGTACCCGCTTCCACTAACCCAAAGAAACCTGAAGAAGATTTTCGCTTTTACGAAAAAAGGCAAAAATCGAAAAAAGTGCTCAGCCTTTGTTTTTCAGCTAGCCGTTAAAGGGGCAGTGCACAGCCCAGGCAGCAAGAGCGGCCCTGGGGACCACACTCAGCATCTCAGCATCAGATGCCAGAGCTCTGAACTGCATCTGTGAGCATCTGTGCTTCATCTCCATTTATTCTGTGCATCCGTTAGCAAGATGTGTCCTAACTGCTCCTTCACTTTATGCCAATTCGGCTTACAAAAGGTTTCATAGGAATGCTCTACTGTTGGATAGTGGGGGAGAACCTGTATATTTTTTGAAACAATACAATTACATTTTACACAAGACTCCTGCAACTTAGACTCTGCAAATTTATCTTCTAAACTTCTTTCAAATTCATCCACTAATTTAGCCATCACCAACTCTCTCCTGAATTATTTCAACAGCTCCCGACCTCACTTTCAATCCATTGAAAGTGGAGTCACTAAAGTCTCCATACTCTTTCCAAAGGTCCAAGCCAAATCTGCAATACAGTAATACGTGTAATTCTCGATTTATGCGTTAAATAACATGGTATGGTGGCATGTTTAATAAGCACTGTAATTTCAAAGACGTGATTCTTTGAGATATCTGTCACAACTGTATCAGAACAGGACAAGATCTGAGGTTGAGGCTGTTATACTGTCGGTTACTGTTAATACTTCTGTAGCTAGTTGCCTACATTCACAATTGAAGAAAATGTGAAGTTATAGGTCAATGAAAACAAAAATGTAATCTTTTTCTCTTTAAATTCAGACTCCCTGAATTCTATGCCTGTATTCTTGGGGGACCATGAAGGTTAAGCCCTATGATGGCTCCCTGCTGTCCTCAGGATAAAAATGTCTTCATGACCTGATTCCCTGCCACCCCTACCTGTTCTGAACCTCATCGCGTGCAGCTCTCATCCTACTGAGTCCAACTCCTCCCTCCAGACCTCTGCAACACTGTTCCCTTGTGTGCAGTATTCCTCCCCCTCTCTTTGCCCAGCAAACTCCATTCATCCCACAGGCGTCAGTTTACAGGTCATTGCTCAGGAACCCAAGCTTGTGGGAGGGGCTCTTCCAGGTGCCCCCAGAGCACCCAGCACCTACCACCCCTATCGCCCTGTATTAAAACTGCCCCCGCGGGCTTCCCTGGTGGCGCAGTGGTTGAGAGTCCGCCTGCCGATGCTGGGGACACGGGTTCGTGCCCGGGTCGGGGAAGATCCCACGTGCCGCGGAGCAGCTGGGCCCGTGAGCCATGGCCGCTGAGCCTGCGCGTCCGGAGCCTGTGCTCTGCAGCGGGAGAGGCCACAACAGTGAGAGGCCTGCGTACCGGAAAAAAAAAAAAAAAAAAAAGGCCCCCGCACCAAGCTGTAAGCACTTGAACCGTGTCTTGAATTCCCCACTCCTTGCATACTGCCTGGCACAGAGGTAGCACCTCAATAATTGTGGAAAGAAGAAAGAAAGAACGAAGGGAAATGCCAACATATCTGCTGTTTCATGAGCTTGAATTCTACCCTTCATTCCTGACTCACCCTCACAAATGCAAGCACTGGTCACAATGGAAATCTGAAGTGTATGAGTCAGTGAGTATACATTCACTATTTTTAATGGAGAAATCACTTACTGTGATGACTGAAAATGAAGGACATTACCACTATTATTCAGTCCATGTCAGGAAGACTGTACCACCTTGCAACGCTAAGTAAAATAACTATATAATACATATAAGTGTACCAAGAGCACATCTATCTCAGTAGTTCTCGACCATGCACACATGGCTCCAAAGCGGCGGGATTGACAGGCCCCCTCTTAGGGAAATGTTACCCGAGTCAGTGAGGTGGAGGGAGTTTTCAAACTACAGGCCCCTCAATTCCTGCTGTATTCAGCCACTGCTGCTGAGAGGAAGGTGAGGTCATCTTCAAGTCCACTGGGGTGGCAAAAGGACGAAAACCACTGTTTTAATCAAAGTGGTGCAACAGCGGATCAAGCAAATGCTGTGTCAACAGACCTTGTAAACCCATTGATAATACAATGGTTTCTGCATTACTTTAGCTGGGCTGAAAGTACCAAAGGTTGCAGGGAGGGAAGGGAGCTGGGGAGAATTCAAAACACCACACTGGTGTAAAGTTTCAGTGTCCTGTCAGGAATTGAAAACACAAACAGACTAGCAGTGGGCCACAAAAACACAGTGACACAGACGGACTGAACCTGGAATCTACAAATTGCTGAGTGGGTAAAACTGAAGCCATTTCTGGGCACACGGAGTGAACCCCTTTGATAGAAGGTGTGTCTGAGTAGAGCTAGGTCAGAGCGTGACTACAGATAGCTCTGCAGGACAAAATTTAAAAATGTGGATTTTATCCTGGGAGCACGAGGCACTAAATGGTTTCTGAAGAAGCGTACGTCGTGTGGTTAAAGTGATACTCTTGGGAAGATTAACTAAACAGGATGAATTAAGCTGCTGAGAACAGAGGCAGAGAAGCCAAAGATGGATAATAAACTGAATTGCTTGACACAAAAAACACCCGTTAGATAGAGCCTTCCACCTGTAATCAGAAATGGTATGAGAATGAGGGGAGAGTTATTGTTTTAACTTTGTGGCATCTTAATTTAAGACAAGTAAAAATACTGTATGTCAATCCTATACTTTTATTCACAAGGCCTGCTTTCCTCTCTTTTGTTTTATCTGACCGTTGAGTTTTTCAGAACTCAAGGCACTTAGAAAGGCATAATGTAAATCTAACCAACAGAAAAAGAATACTGCTTTTAATTTTCAAAAATATTCACACATAAACTTAAAAGAATTAAAATGTCCTTTAAATATTTAAAAAGTAGTACTCTTTTTCAAATGTTCAAATGTTTTGCGTGACAATTTGATATTGAACCAGGGAACATGACCTTTACTTTCAAACATGGTAGTTTTAAAAGAAACGTCTTTTGCGTGGTACTCAGAGTCCGCGGAAGCATGAAGGTTTACGACAGGTGATACTGTGCCTGACAGTTGACCATCAAACCTGGCAAGCATCGACCAGCCGATTGCCTCTTTTATTATTAAAAAGGTCACCTGTTAGGACAGCTGGACCACGGGGCGCACCTGCGGGCCCGGGCGCACGGGACACTCCCCCACCGTCCCCGCGGGTGGGCGGCGCAGGCTGCCGGGGGCCGCCCCAGCACCCCACTCCTCACCCGCACCCTCCACCCGCCGGGCGTCCGAGGACTGAGGGGCGCGGCGGGGTTGCCGGACGGAGCCCGTCCCGTACCTGGGCTACCACGGTGAGGCCGCTCTGGGGCGCCGCCATGTTCACGCGGCCGTGGTACCACGCTGCTCCTGCTCCCGCCAGGGCCACGCCGACCACTGCCGCCGCCACGGGCCCGGAGCTTGGCAAGGCCCGCCGGCCAGCAGCCAGCCCGCGCCGCAGCCTTCCGCCCCAGGCCGCCAGCCGGGAGCCTCCCGCCGCCGCCATTTTTGCGGAAGCGCCCAGTCGCCGCGTCCGCGTCGCTTCACACGGCGGCCCGAGAACTCGAGCGCGGCCGCGGTGTCGCGAGACCCAGGCGGTCTCCGCCCCGCCCCCGAGCCCGCGCGCTGTGAGCGGGCGGGGCCTGGGCGGGGCCTCGGGGCGGGGCGAGGCGGGGCCTGGGCGGGGGCGGGACGCAGTGGCCGGGAGAGAGTGGGCACGCTGCCGGGTGTGGCACCAGGATCGCCGTGCCGTGTTGGGGGGGGGGGCGTGTCCTGTGGGGCCAGGGCCGGGCGGGGGTCGAGGGCCTGGGGCTGGGGTCGCGCGAGGCGGCTGGCTGGCTGGCGCCGGGCGGCGGTCGCGGTGAGCTGGGAGCCGCTTTCCCGGGGGGCGTGATCAAGGCGGTGCGACCGGGTCCCTGGTGTTGGGCGCTGACGGACACGCCCTGTGGGTCCTGGGAACCGGGTCGCCTCGGCATCCTACGGGCTGCGTTCCGAATCACTTACCTGAGTCAGAAAGCTGCTCAAGCTCTACAGGCTTCCGCACAGACCTCGAGGACACAACCTGGTTTAAAAAAATTGTATTCTATTGTCTCACTGTGGCAGCTAAGCAAACTTTTTAAAAAATGTATTTTCAATTGTGGTGAAATATACATAACACTATCATCTTAGCCATTTTTTAGCTCACAGTTCGGTGGCATCAAGTACATTCACGTTGTTGTGCAACTATCACCAGCATCATCTCCAGGACGTTTTTTGTCTTGCAAAACTGGCGAACTTAAAAAAAAAAAAAGCGTCTTCGCTGTCTTTTAAATCCTTCCAGTCCTTACATTCTCGTCTGCTCTTTGGTTTTTGCTAAATCATGTTCTTTCCCAGCCGTCTAACTTTGACGAAGTAGTTTTTTTTTAAATAAAATTTTCTGTTTTTTAAAAATGTATTCTATTTATTTTTTATTTTTAAAAATTTTTTGGCTGCATTGGGTCCTCGTTGCTGTGCATGGGCTTTCTCTAGTTGCAGCGAGCGGGGGTTACTCTTCGTTGCAGTGCGTGGGCTTCTCACTGCGGTGGCTTCTCTTGTTGAGGAGCACGGGCTCTAGGCATGCGGGCTTCAGTAGTTGTGGCACGTGGGCTCAGTAGTTGTGGCTCGCGGGCTCTAGGGCACAGGCTCAGTAGTTGTGGTGCATGGGCTTAGTTGCTCTGTGGCATGTGGGATCTTCCAGGACCAGGGATTGAACTTGTGAAGCAGTTTTTAATGAACTCGCAGAGTCAGTCTCTTTACTTCAGGCAATCACTATTTGCTGAGTGTTGGCTTTAAAGTCTTCTAATAAAGTGTTTGATGGTGTCTATTATCCCACCTGGCCCCGAGTCAGCTGCAGCAGCACACCTTCCCCATGTCTCTAGCATCAGGGACCCAGGTGTTTTCCCCAGCACAGGCTTGGGCAACACCTCAGTCCTGGCCATTCCACTGATTATAAGAAATGATTTAGCTGAGGCAGATGGCTTGGCTTTGTTTTGTAGTCTCTGATCCTCCATTCACTGGTCTTTACTTTTCAGAGTAAATTTACTTAATAAACTTGGTTCAGCCTCTGAAATGTCCCTAAGCCATCAGAAGCTTTACTGGGGCATGCAGTAACTTACAGCCCATGTCAAAGGTGCCAAGAGTCCTCATCACATAATCACTGCCATCTTGAAGTTATGCAAAACAAACTAAAACCAAAAACAAAGAACAAGTGCCACACTAAATCTACTTGGACCACTTAATCCCTTGGATCCTCTTGTCATGATCCGCCCTTCGTTCTTGCTCCCTTTCCTTAGCCAGCTTGTCTAAACTGATCTGCAGTTGGAGCTTCCTCACTTTTCCCACCTGCTGGAACCACTTTCTGTGTCCGTCCCAGGCAGGAAGTAGAGGGACTCAGTGCACAGCTGTCTGATCCAGACCACAGGGTTTGCATCCTGCCTCTACCGGGATGATCACTGTGATTAGGGGCAAATTACTTAAACTCTCCGAGTCTGAATTTTCTCAACTGTAAACACTGTCTCAGGGTTTGGGGTTGGGGGATTACATGAGATGTCCCACAGGAAGCGACTAGTCAAGTGCCCTGTAGACTCACCGCAGATGTCAGCTTACCCTCTTCAAGATTTGCCTCACTGCTGCCTTCTGATCACAAATGAGCTTGACCGAATGCCAATGAGTCCAGAGGGCTGGCCTCTCTAACCGGAGATCTTCCCGCTCTTTCTTACCTGACTTGACCCCGTAGACCTCTGGTCCGTTTTCCACCTCTGCTGACTCTGGTAGCTCTCGGCATATGTCCTGCTTTTCTGGGTTATTGACATCTAGCTCGTTTCTGTCCCTGGGGATTATAGGGTTTCTAGGACATGTTTGTACATCCTGGACGTCTTACCTTAAAGCTTCTTCTTCTTTTTTTTTTTTTTTGGCATGCGGGATCTTGGTTCCCCAACCAGGGATCGAACCCATGCTCCCTGCATTAGGAGCACAGAGTCTTAGCCACCGGACCACCTGGAAAGTCCCAAAGCTTATTCTTGATTTCCAGGAACCACAGTTACAAGATGTAGTTGTGTGGTTGTGTGTATACACGCCGCCTAATTCACAGTTCCTCTACACATTTAATGAAAGCTGGCATCTATCATGTAGTCGTGGTTCCAAGCCCCAAATAGGGGCATAATCCTATGAGAGCATTTGGTGTCTTTAAAAACATTGTATTTCTCCCACAGTTTGACATCCTCGTGGGCGAGGATATCTTATTTTTCTGAGCACAATGCCCCGCACATATTAGACATTCAGTGAAGGAGTGAATATGTCACCAAGTGAGGACGCCACAAATGAAGCACTGCTGTGCCGATTTCCATTCTTTGGGCATCAAACATACAGAAATATTACTATTGTGTTATTTATTTTCCAAGACAAAAGCCTCATTTTAAATTATTTTCTTTTCCTGAAAATCTTTGAATCTACTTGAAAAACTGTGCTTTGTAATTATTATTATTATTTTTTTGTGTGTTATGTGCCCAGACCTCTAGAACTCTCATTAAGACTTAATGCGTTCCAACTTTTCTTTTGCAGAGGAAACACATTCTTATAATAGAGCCAATCTCTAGCCGACTAACCATTCTAAGTATGAAATCTTCCCTGGCAGCTGCTGACATTTGTCTGAACACATTGAATGTATTGGTCTTTTTAGGCTCCGGCTTTGTTCATTTCTTCCTCACCAGCTGTAGAGAAAGTCCCTGGCTGGGATGTATTTTCAACCATGTAGTTTATAAACCAATCCCCAAATAAGGAACGGCTTCTAAAGCTATCAGATTTCTGCTGTTTTAAATGGTGATTGGAGAAAGACAGAATATAAACACCGATCGTTTCAAAGTATCATTCTTTTTTTTTTTTTTTTTTTGCCGTACACGGGCCTCTCACTGTTGTGGCCTCTCTCGTTGCGGAGCACAGGCTCCGGACGCGCAGGCTCAGCGACCATGTCTCACGGGCCCAGCCGCTCCATGGCATGTGGGATCTTCCGGGACCGGGGAACGAACCCGTGTCCCCTGCATCGGCAGGCAGACTCTCAACCACTGCGCCACCAGGGAAGCCCCAAAGTATCATTCTTAATTCACTTACTCTGTGCTCATTTTCTGTAGGAGGGACAAAATTTATATGGAAGAAAAACTGTGCTCCAGGGGCATTACTTTCACTGGAGAGTCCAAGCCTGAATTTCAAAACAGTGCAGGATGGCATTGAACTATGTACTGAACAGAGGAGGAAGAGCTTGAATAGAGGGGAAGGTATCTAGGGAAGCGGGGAGACGATCTAGAACTTGGGAAGCCAGAAGGGTTGCTACAGGTAGAATCCTCCAAGACTGGAGGAACACTAGGGTTGACAGCCTGGGCACGAGGTAGATATGGTGGGTGTTTCCATGGCTTGGAGCAGAAGGGCTGGTTCAGGGCTGCCCTGGAGTAGCTTGAGGGCCATTAGGGGGTCATGCAATCATCTCCACCAATGTATGGACCGCTTGTCAGCTCTCTTGATCCCTCTACACGTTTGTCTTTGGGGTATTCACGCCTCCTTTCTGGCATCCCCACCCACCTCGTGCCTGGTCTCCTCTGCAGCTCAGACCCTCTCTGCTCAGTGATTGTCTTCTACCTGTCCAGATTTTATCCTGGCCTTTCTCGCCCACTGTCCCATGGACTTCTCTAAATTATCTTCCTTCCTGCCTACAACCTGACTTTGATTTTCTCTGGGTTGCTGGTCTTGAACAAAAGAGATCACCTAGCTTTTCTTATTGAAGGCATTTATTCTATCGTATCTCCATTTAAAAAGATGAAGTTATTAACTCAAATGCATCTTTAATCCTAGCATGTGTGGGGAAGATTAAAAAAAATTGCTATCCTGGGCTTCCCTGGTGGTGCAGTGGTTGAGAGTCCGCCTGCCGATGCAGGGGACACGGGTTCGTGCCCCGGTCCGGGAAGATCCCACGTGCCGCGGAGCAGCTGGGCCCGTGAACCATGGCCGCTGAGCCTGTACGTCCGGAGCCTGTGCTCCGCAACGGGAGAGGCCACAACAGTGAGAGGCCCGCATACTGCAAAAAAAAAAAAAAAAAAAAAATTGCTATCCTGATTCTGAAAGATTATTTACTGTTATATTACAGAATAATGGGTGTTACGACTGATTGTCTTAGGTGGAGGAGAAAAAAATATGGAGGGTCTCAAAAGATAAGTTAAAGATGTTGAACTCAGTCCTGTAGTAATAAACAGTATTTGAACAGACATTATAAAGAACTATTGCTTGGAATAGACAGAGGTTAATCTATATTTATGGTGGATAATTGTGTAGCAGAGGGTATGAATCATCCTCAGAGGCCCTAGATGAGTCAAAAGAATTGCTAATTATGTCTTTTTTGTGCAGCTTGGGGCCATGGGTAAAAATATCTGGGTATCGTGATTGATACCAGCATGTGTAGAAATAGGTCAAGATGAAATCTTCCTGACAGTGACAAAGCAGTGCCGAGAGCTGCATTTTCAACGTCTTTCAGATCCTCCTCTGCTTCTCATTCCCCCACCCCATCACCCAGCTCACACTCTCGTCACTGCAGGCTTTGATGATCGCCGTCGTCTCTTACCACGGACTGTTGCTTCTACTCTTTTTCTCCTCTGAAGCAGCCCATAGATCTATGTCAGATCAATCTTCCGAAAACAGTTCTTTCACCATACTTCCATTAGCTGTGCGATTTAACCTTCCTAAACCTCCGTCTCCTGGTTGGAAAATGAGGAGATTGCTTTCAGTTTATTTTTCCAGTTCTAAAATTCTCACTCTATGCCACTCCAGAGTGGCTTTTTTTTTCGTTTGGCAAATAATACTGAGTGTAGAATCCATGCCAAGCACAGTGCCGCCTCTTAGAGATGCAGACACAGCCTGCCGCCACGGTGCCCTGTTATGGGCAGGGGTCTCCACACATTGGATTATGCCCCTACGCTTAGAACTTGTGAAAGTGTGTTACCCCCATTTGTGTATGTTTTTTCCCAAATCTACACATTTACAACTAAATGTTAAAAATCACATAATAAAAACTTAAATGGTGAGATAAAAGATGAAATAGTATTTATAAAACTTAAATTTTATTATTTAAGGTGCAATTAATGTTTTGCTCTCTCTAAAACTGTTAATATTATTTTAGTGAGATCGGTGTGATTAAATTGGCTTCATTAACTTAGAAAATCTTTTTCTAAAATAATTTTTTTTAAGTTTATTTTGTTTATTTATTTTTGGCTGCGTTGGGTCTTTGTTGCTGTGCGCAGGCTTTCTCTAGTTGCAGTGAGTGGGGACTACTCTTCGTTGCGGTGCGCGGGCTTCTCAATGCAGTGGCTTCTCTCGTTGCAGAGCACGGGCTCTAGGCACGCAGGTTTCAGTAGTTGTGGCGCGCAGGCTCAGTAGTTGTGGCTCGTGGGCTCTAGAGCGCAGGCTCAGTAGTCGTGGTGCACAGGCTTAGCTACTCTGTGGCATGTGGGATCTTCCCAGACCAGGGCTCAAACCTGTGTCCCCTGCATTGGCAGGTGGATTCTTAACCACTGCGCCACCAGGGAAGTCCCTGTTTTGTATTTCTTAATAATGTTTGTAATCCAATGAACACACAAAACTTCACCGAGAAAAAAATGCTGGGAAGTTAGGGGACACCAAGGAGTGGAGAGAAGAAGAGTGAGTGAAAAGTCTTGTACAAGCGTGTGTCACACTTCCACATCCCTGGGAGAGCTGTCTGTGTGTGACGAAGTGCACTAGCGAAAGCATGATGGCACAACGTCTGAAGTTGCAAAAAGCAGGATTTTCTCCAGAGAGCACATTTATGAAACAGACTGTGCATGTCCGGGATATTTGATTGTTTTCAAATCACTTATAATGTCTCCAAAGTTCTGTATATTCCACCAAGAAAGAAAATCAACACTTTTTTTTCCTCTGCCCTTTTTCAACTGTAAACCACGCATCTCAAGCAAATCAAAGATGGTGACTGAAGAAGAGTTAAGGAAGATGACATGTCTGTCCAGATGAGCAAGGGAAGACGGACAGGAATGAAAAACCTAACGGGATGTTCTTTGATCGCAAGATTTCAGCAGAAATTTCCAAGTCCGTGATATGTGTTTATGTGATCAAGACACCCAGAATACCATAGATGTCTTCCACTGTGTAAAAAACTAAGGCGTTAAGTTAGTGCAAAAGCTTTGCTACTTTCACTGTTTCACAATAAAACAAATTTCAGTTTCATTATGCTTTCCCTTCCCCCAAGGGTAGATCTGTTCTTTTTCTGTCTTCAGGCTACCACGCTATGTGACCATGTGGCCTTAGGTGACTTGTCCAGTGGAGGCCGGCAGGGTGCAGGACGGTCATCTGACAGCAGAATCTCAGGTCCCTCTAGAAGGTTCTCTCTTTGTCTTGGTTTCCTGAGTTTCTTTTGTGCTCCAGGGACTCAGAAAAACACACGGAGATGGTCACCATTCAGCGGTTCCCCTGAGATGATGCTGATCCCAAGGTGCTGGGACTTATTGCGGATGTGGCAGGGAGGGTGGGGCCTGGGGGACAAGTGACCCTCCAGTAAATCACCGTGAGACAGCAGACTGATGGCTGGGCACGTCGGGGACCTGCTTGGTGGCAGGGAGGTGACGCCGGTGGCCTTGAGGGATTCGGTCTGGCTATGTCCTCCTGGCCGTGACCACAGTGACCTCTGCCAGTTGTGAGGCCTTCAGCTGTGACCTTTGGGTGCTGGGGGGAGGGTAGGGCCGGGACGCTGAGGCTAAGAGGAGCTGGGCGGAAGCCGGGTGGCTCTTGAGAACCAGCAGCCCTGGCCACGCCCGGGGGACAGCTTCAGAATCTGAGCCAATAACCCGAGTCTGTGAAGAGAAGCGCAGAGCAGCATCCCGTTTGGGGGTGGGCTTCAGGACGCGGACGTTGGTTTGTAGAAGAGCTGGCACAGGGGCAGGATGGGGCTGCTTCTGGGCTCCTTGGGGGAAGGGGTGACCGTGGAGGCCTGTCTTCAGGGAGACAGCCACGGGGTGGGGGGCAGGCCTGCCGGTTCCCCCGGGCCCTCTGACCTTGCCCACCAGCTCAAGTGGCTGATTTGCTGTTACTCTTTGGGGGTCCCCTGGGCCTCCTGGGGCGCCTGAGATGTTTTGCAGGGCTGGGCTGGCAGGGCTACCTGCCTTCAGTAGGAGGCCTGGGGTGGGAGACGCGTCCAGAGCCAGGGGGCAAGTGGGCAGGGGCAGCAGGAAGCGGAGGGTGTGAACGCTGAGTCCGGGCGGGGAAGGCTCTGGGGCCGCCGTGTTTGTTCCGATTGCTGGGGTGACGCTGAGGATGGCCGACTCTTGGCAGGGCTGCTGGCTGGTGGCGTCTCTGTGGGCCAGTGGCTGCCCTCGGCTGCTTACACGCAGTCCCACGTGGATGAGCTATGAGCCCACGGCTGGGGCCTGGGGTGGCGTGAAGACAGTGGGGACATCGCACGATCGGCGCTTCCGACCGCGTGGCCCGGATTCTCACCGTGACACTTACGTAGAGTCCCACCTGTCACCGAGCCAGCCCGGGTCTGCGCCCCCGTGCCCAGAAAGCCAGCCCACTACCTCCGGGGGATGGAAAGGGCAGCTTTTATCGCAGAGCCAAGCAGGAGCCCGGGGGACACGGAGCCACGTACACAGGGACTGTGGGACTTCCCACCTTTTTGCTGGACTGAAAGAAAATGACGCGTGGGAGCTTTAACATCTCGCTCCTGCGTCATCCGTGGTGTATACCCTCTCCTTTGAGAACAGAAGGTCTGGTGCATCTTGGAGCAAGTCCAGCCTCCCAGCTTAGCGTTCCCAGTGGTGGGAAAGACAACCTCATAGATCCGCCAAACCCCAGCGTTTCCCTCTGCGGGGGCCACGCAGGCAGCTGCGGTGAGATGGCGTTGGGCCACCAGGTCCGGCTGCGCTACATCAGGGGAGCTGGTTTCCGTCCACTCCGAGCTGACGAGTTGAGAGCCAGCGAGCCATACTTTCTTGCTAAAAAAAATAAAAATAAATCACTCTTTTAATGTTTCTTTAAATACCTCAAATACTTGTTGGTAAAGAAGTTGATATGAACACATTAAGAAATATGGAGACTTTTACAGTTATCTGTCTTATTTTTCAGTTAGAATATAGACTAGTTTGTAACAGGTTTTCTAGGTTTTTGGTAGCCTTCCCAATAGCACATAATAAATATTTCTTGGTTGATTGATTAATAAAGATGTTCGTATATGTGTTGATTTAAAAAAACACAAAAAATGTGTTGATTTAAAATTCCATTTTAAATTTAAAATGGAATCAGATGGAATAAATGGAACAGAAGTTAGGAGAAGGGATATTATAATATTAAATGATTAAAGATCAGACAAACTGTAGATATATTTATATGGTGCACATGTATTTTGTGACATATATGCTTTTCTATATTTCAGTTCCAATGATCTCAGTGTGTATTACAATCTTTTTGTAAGAAACATTTTGTTTCTCACTCAAATGTAGATATTGAGAAGCATAATAACATTCGGGCAGAAATGTAGTGTTTACAAATTTCATTCAATACATTTTTATGAAGTAAAAGGAGAAAAGTAGTGAGATAGTACGTGGGACATTTTTTTATTAACGTAAGAATTGTTTAAGTATAGTTTCCCCTAGTGCAAATATCAAGAGCACAATGGCTGCAGAGAAACAGATACTGAAACGCTGCACTGTGATTTTTTTTCAAAAAAGATGACAGCAATGATGAGTTTCATAGTGAGTGAAGAAGTCTGACAATAGCCGTATCTACCTGCCAACGTCAGGTGGAACAGCAGCTATGCTCAGCTAGAGTAACGGCCGCCAGGACACAAAGGAGGCGCTGCAGACAATTCCTTCATTCCTTGGACAGCCGTGATGTCCCCTGGGGTAGGCACTGAAAAATCTCCAAGGCTCTGGGTCCCTGTTAACAGTAACTCCTTAAAGGGCTACCTGCAACATCAGAAAGATACACGCTGTTTGAGAGCATGGTTTTCATGGGTGAATTGCCAGAAGACAAATATAGATGACTATGTAGTGTGCATGTGTGCGTGTGCATGTGCGTGTTACATTTGCTTATTTGTGAACAAATGTTTGTTTGAATTTGTTTGTGTGAAGTATCTTTTTGTAAATGATAATATAATGCATCCAGAGGGTGTCAAATTCAGGAATGAAGGATTACTTATCCATGTATAATACAGTATATAAAGTAGTAAACTGTATAGTATAGATCTGAAGCATTCTTGGTAAAATAAAAAAGGTGCCCTTTGTTAAAATTTCACAGTGCTTCTTTCTCTGTGAAGCCTTATCAAAGTTCTAAGTCCTTTTTCTAGCATGTGTGAGATTCTTCAAAAATACTTTCCTCAGAGATCAAAATTCTAAATTTCAGATTCAGTTAAATACATTTTATAATTCATCCTGCAGCTGTCGGAGCTATAATGGGGTAAAATGAGAATTGCTTTTTAGGGCGTATTTCTCAACAGAGCAGTTTTGAAAATGAAACCAAATCTTCACGCTCCACTTGACATTGGAATTTAAAGTTATTTTTACAGGCTCCACTGCAGTCACTATGTGAAACATTAAAAAAGTTATTAGAATATAGTAAGTTAATAGTTAAAACAATTTTCTTCTGGCATCTTATTCGGTAAATAAAAAACAGCAATACAAATTATATGTTGCTATCACCTTTAATGGGTTTTTGTATTTATGCTTTAACCAAATAACACATTTTCTTGTGTTAAATGTTTCCTCCCTTTTAATTATAGCCAGATTCGCTGCCTCGGCAGGTAGAGCTTTTATTAACTTGAAAGTATGTTTGTTTTAAGTAAGGGCTGTGTGACAGACCCTTCAAGGGAAACCACATTTTCTCTGAAATGCAGTGTGGTGTCTAAATATAGCCCCAAGTCCCTAGAACATTGAGGGACTGGAACATTTTCAGGTATCCCTACTGGAGACAGATCTGCTTTCGATTTTACAAAGTACTGACTGTATGAAATCACTGAAGCTGGACCAAAAGAAAAAAAAAAAAAAAAGGCTTCCAATTCATGGTAAATCCCAGGGAAGACAGACAAGCCACAGAGCAGGAGCGAGAAGCCCTGGGTCCAGCCTCCTTTTTGTCTTTGATTTGGAAGGCCTCTGACCTTGGGCACCCCCGCGAAGTGGGGCTCCACATTTCTGTCTTATTCTCCGTCCTCCTTCCGTGACCTCCCGCCCCCCACAAGCGCCTGTCCCCGAGGGCTTGGCCCCCCG
The DNA here is from genome assembly GCF_025265405.1 of Mesoplodon densirostris. Lineage (NCBI taxonomy): Eukaryota > Metazoa > Chordata > Mammalia > Artiodactyla > Ziphiidae > Mesoplodon > Mesoplodon densirostris. The sequence goes on from NC_082677.1 coordinate 1,436,588, forward strand.
ACGGCCAGCTAATCCGGGTAAGGGATCTGTGAAGGGTCCCGTTCGAAGAAGGGGGCTTGCTGACCCTAATCCCCATGACTCTGAGAAATCAGGCTCAAACTACAGCTTAAGGATGGAAGGATTTAGGTTCTTTTACAGTGGAGACTGTTAAATATCACTCCCGTAGTAATTCCGGAAGGCTTATAAAATGAGAGAATTTCTCCTATGTCTGAGACAGCTTAACTCTTGACATTAACCTGGGTGGCCATGAAGATGTTGTGGCGAAGAGTAAGTTCTGGGTGACCCTACTGGGCTTAGACGTGTGACTTCAGCGTCAAGCTCTTTAGATACAAGAGACCATTTGAGGTCTGATCACTACTCTTGTGAACTTCCAAAGAGACTGTGGGTCCCAGTTTGAGAGCAACAAGGAGAAAACCCTAGTTTCATATATTTAGATGAAGAGTAATGAAACAACAAAAACAAAATAACTGAAACCTAACAAAATAAATGGCTTGCCCAAAGTTCTAGCACAAAATAAGGATGGCATCAAGAATAAAAAGTTCAGGTTTTCTGCTCTCAGTGGAGCACCCTTCTCACAACAATATACTACTTCTCAAATTTAAATTACGACAAATGAACTTATTTACAAAACAGAAACAGACTCACAGACATAGAAAACAAACTTATGGTTACCAAAGGGGGAAGGGGGAACGGATAAATTAGGAGTTTGAGATTAACATACACACTACTATATATAAAATAGATAATCAACAAGGACCTACTGTATAGCTCAGGGAACTCTATTCAATATCTTGTGATAACCTATATGGGAAAAGAATCTGAAAAAGAATACATATATATGTATAGCTGAATCACTCTTCTGTACACCTGAAACTAACACAACATTGTAAATCAACTATACGTCAATAAGAAAAGAAAATAAAATTACCATTAATTAGTCAATTGATGAGCTTTTCACAAATGATTTAAATATCCCCCCAAATATAATACTGGCTGAAGACCAGCCGATTACCATTTTTCTAATAAGAACAAATATTTAGTGGCATCAGTGTGGACAATTCTGAATAGTTTAGATCAGTGCTTTTCTACTGTAATGTGCCAACAAATGACTGGGATGTCTTGTTAAAATGCAGGTCAGTTTCTGCAGGAATGAGGTGGAGCTTGCATTTCTAACAAGCTCACTAGAGATTCTGATGCAGCCTGACCAGCAGGGTTAAGACTGAGCATGGAAGACCCTACCACCCTTGGAAAGTTTCCTGCCTTTAGAAAACTCCCACTTATAGCAGTAGATGAGACAAATGAACAGAAGTAAGACAACAATAAATATAACTTGAATTCATCTGATTTTTAAAAAATGTATATTATTTCTTTCTGAGTGATAGATTTTTCCCAATTCGCTGAATGTCCCTCCTGGCCAGCTCCTTTTTTTACTTTTTATAGAGTGTCTAGAAAATCACTCTGTACATAGTAGCTGTTAAGAAATGCCAACTACCTGTCATCACAGGTCATTGCAAATACCAGATGGAAATTCCAAGAGGAACCGGATCATTCAGTCTCGTGATAAAATTCCTTTCAGTAATGGATTATCCCAATGGCTGGATGGTGGGTTTCTTTGCAACTTCATCAACTCCCCCCAAACTCACCCCTTCACAGGCAGGGCAGGGGCAGGCTGTCTCTTCACTGCCTGGGGACATTCTGCAGATCGCGAGGCCGGTAGGCAGAGTGTGTGCAGATGGATGGCTATTCACTGTCTCCTGGTTAGACCGGGGAGCTTCAGGGTGAAGAAGCAGGAGATGAAAGCCATGAAAAAGCCTGGGATTCTCTCAAAAATAGTCCAGAGCTGTGCTGTCCCGTACAGGAGACACTGGCCACTTACAGCTGTTTAATTAGCATTAAATGAAAAATGTAAATTCAGTCCTGCAGTTGCTCTGGGTACATTTCAGGCACACACATGGTTAGTGCCTACTGTGTGGGATAGCGGTGCGGATACAGGACATTTTCGTCATCCCAGAAAGTTCTGTTGGACACAAGGGGCAAAAAAGGAAAGAAAAGCTTGATTCGTGTGGTGGCTGGAAGTTATCAAAGAAACGTTCAACTAGACAGAGATTGCTCAAGGACAGCATTTCAGCTGGAGAGCAGGGTAGTGGAATGGGGCAGGTTTAGTTGGGGGGGAAGGGAGAAGAAGGATAAAATGAGTTGCTCACATCATAACCAATTATTTTGACTTTTAACATTTTTTTCCTGAGCAGTGGGTACACACTACAGAACCCATCCACTTAGAAAATACTTTCTTTCCCTGACTGTATAGTGTTTTCTGCAGTGCCGTCGTGTATTGCTTTACACGTAGTTTATGCTGTGTAAACTGCTCTTGACTTTGGGGATCCCCCACGCCCAGTCGTAAGCCCAGGTTCTTGTGTGACTCCGATTAACTTGTGAAAGCTCTTTACGCTGGTGGATCAGAGGTTCTGCCTTTATGTCTTACGAGATTTTCTGATAATTCTCTTCCCATTCACTTCACTCATTCATCTGACGAGTGTTTATTAAATACCTCCTAGGTGCTAGGCATGTGTTAATTCTTCTTCTTTCTTCTCTTCTCCCAAGACAGCTTCTTTCTTCTGGTTGAGATTTTAAACAGTAATAAAATGAAATTTCCCAGCCAGAACTTAATATAACAAAATCTGTTCTAAGTGGAGGAAACCACACTCCTTAGCCATCTGGGCAAGTGGATTAAGTTTGATCTTAGGAGGAGAGAATGTTTATAGCGTTCTCCTCGGGTCTGAGATCCCCTCTGAGGACTTAGCATCCTTAGGGCCTGTATCAGTTCCCTAGGGCTGCCATAATAAATTACCACAAACTGGGGGGCTTCAAACATAAGAAACACGTTCTCTCATGCTTCTGGAGGCCAGAAGTCTGAAATCAAGGTGTCAGCAGGGCTGTGCTCCCTCTGAAGGCTCCAGGGAAGAATCCTTCTTGCCTCTTCCCACGGAGTGGCTGCTGGGAATCCTCAGCACTCCTGGGCTTACAGCCGCATCCTCCAACCTGTGCCTCCATCATCACGTGCTGTCTTCCGTCTGTGTGTGTCTGTGTGTCCGTGTCCAAACCTCCTTCTCTTTTCTCTGACAAAGGCACCAGTCCCTGGGTTAGGGTCCATTTTATTTTATTTTTTTTGCTTTACGCGGGCCTCTCACTGTTGTGGCCTCTCCTGTTGCGGAGCACAGGCTCCGGACGCGCAGGCTCAGCAGCCATGGCTCACGGGCCCAGCCGCTCCGCGGTATGTGGGATCTTCCCGGACCAGGGCACGAACCCGTGTCCCCTGCATCGGCAGGCGGACTCTCAACCACTGCGCCACCAGGGAAGCCCCTAGGGTCCATTTTAATCCGCTACGACCTCATCTTAACTTGATTACATCTGCAAGGACTATTTCCAAATAAGGTCACGCTTGCCAGGACTGGAGCATCTTCTCGGAGGACACAATTCACCCACCGGAGTCCGTTTAAATACAGACACACAGATGTATACACGCAGGTCGTTGATTTTAGCCCCAGTAAAAGCAGCAAGGAAGCAGGGCTCCAGGGAGAGCCTGAAGTTCGATGAGAGACGAAGGAACATTGCTCTGACCCTTGGTCCTTCCAGCTTCTCTAGGGAGCAGATGGGACGAGCCATGAAGAAGATCAAAGACTGCCGGGGCCCAGAGGGCAGAGTGCTGAGCACGCGGACGCCGAGCAGGTTGTAACTCACGTCTGCCCGTCATTCTCTCCTCCTACCCTGCGCTCTGCCCTCCTCTGCCCTTGCCTCATCCCTTCTCCATTCAGTCTCTCTGTCACCCCTTTTCTTTGAGCCCCAAAGCAAAGAAGAAATATCTTATGTGACCAAAGAACTTCCGAGGGACACTAGCCTATTCCCCATTAGGTTATAAGTGTTTAATCCAGCATTCTGAGCACAAATCATAGGGCAGGGTTTGTAAATTTCATTACGTTGGCCTTCAACCAAGTTTTGGTGGAACTGATTTTCTCAACCAATATTCTCTTTTCTCCTGTCTTACTAATTTCCATAGCACACAGTAGCAACATACAGTATCTTGTTAATCAATACATAGACATAAGACATTTATAAAACAGGGCATCTTCTCTTAACATTTCCTAGAGGGCTGACTCATATTATAGGTTAATCTACTCTGATTTTCGTGAAACGTTTGTCCATTCCTCTTACAAATATTTATAAAGCACCCACTATGAATAAAGGATTTTGCTAGAATTTGTGGATGATGCAGAAATAACTAGGACATAGTCCTGCTTTCAGGAAGTTTCCGATTTGGTGGAAAAAAGACTCAGATATAAATAACTATGATATAAGGTAAAATGTGATAAGTGCTGCAATCCAGGTTCAAATGTTTGGGGACAGAGGGGTTGATAATGACTGGGAGGGCCTTGGAAGAGGTCAGGAGTTTGTACTGGGAACTCAGGATGGAGAGTGTGTCAGCTAGAGCTGTTCCTTGAAGGACGTTGTCCTTGGAATACGTGGGCAAAGGTGTTGATTTGTACAGAGCGGGCAGGTCCTGGGGGAAGGAGCAACAGGAGGGTGTGGTTAGAGGGATGTGAAGTGGAAATAAGGCTGGAAAGAGGTCGAACGATCCAGAAGACAAGGGTCTTTCTTTGAATTCCAGATTGAAGTATTTGGACGTCATTCCATATTTAATGGAGAATCATCAAAGTGTCTCACTGGAGGACCAGAAGGTCAGTTGGGAAGCTGTTGAAATGGTCCGTGAGTCAGGATGTAAAGATCTGACCTAGGAAAGGGGTGGAGGATGTGGAGAACAGGGGAAATCGAGGCACAGGTGGAAGGAGAATCACGAGAACCTGGCAGCGGACAGGATGTTGACGAGGAGGGAAAACAGAGTGCCCAGGAGGAGCCTCGTGCAAGGACGTGGTGAGGGGGCCATGGAGAATCTATTGTGGTCTTCTGGTATTTTTGAACCATTGATGTAGGGAAGTCCAGAAGGGGGTGAAAAATGCATGTTTGGAGTTGTGAAGAGCAGTCAGAGTTAGGGATGAATATTATTAACTAAAGAAAGGATTTTAGAGAGAAAGGTGATGCCCAGCCTTTCTATACTGTAGAAATACTGTACGCTTAAAGTAAATTTATCCTGTCGGAAAAACACTTAGAAACAAGAGCATTATTATTTACTAAACATAACTGTGTCTAGAGAGGGAAAAATATATAAAATGGAAAAACACCAAAGGGATAAGAAAAGACTTAGGATCCTAAGGAAAAAAGGGTTAGTCCTCCCCAGGGGCTAGTTTAAAAAATTGTTGATTGAAGGGAGCCTTGTTATTGATTTTATATTTTTGATTATATAATTGGCTATTGAGTTCTGGGAAAGAAGAAAGAGGGAAGTTTAGGAACAGAATGATCATTGAAACCCTAGGTATCCGAGACTTCAAAAAAAGATGCTGCGTACTTTCTGCCTAATTTCTTCCTAAAAAGTATTCAAAAGTGTGATTACCCCTAGATGTCCAAGACACTGTCTTCTGGGGGGAAAAACACCCCAATGAAGATGAAGAATTGACTGGACTTACAGTAAGATGTTTGTAGTCACTTTATAGCTTTCCATTTGCAAAGCTAGCACTCATGAAGCTTTACTTTTTAAATGTCTCTTAAAAAGCATTGCGGTTTGGGTGTTTGTCACCAGATTGGTGCCAACCACCGTCAAACAAAGGCTTCTCTCTAAATAAGCTAAATTCAATTTCATACCACCACATAAAAATCTAACTGCTGTTAAGGTTTTTCTTTAAACTAAAATCTTGATTAAAATAAGAGAACAACAATTAATGGACTGATTTAATACCTTTGAGTCTCCTTTTACTTATAGAAAATGTAAGGTTAACATGTAAGGGCTCAATTATTTTTAATATTCCTCTTCTGTTCTATGATATTGCACATAAGAATGATATGTGATTTAGAGCAAAATTTAAAGAAATATGAACACCCAAGGTACAACTAAGTATTTGTTATTAAAGTTTTATTTATTTATTTTTGCAGTATGCGAGCCTCTCACTGTTGTGGCCTCTCCCGCTGCGGAGCACAGGCTCCGGACGTGCAGGCCCAGCAGCCATGGCTCACGGGCCCAGCCGCTCTGCGGCATGTGGGATCTTCCTGGACCGGGGCATGAACCCGTGTCCCCTGCATCGGCAGGCAGACTCTCAACCACTGCGCCACCAGGGAAGCCCCACCTTCACCATTTTTAAGTGTACAGTTCAGTGGTATTAAACACAGTCACAGTGTTGTACACCTGATACCAAAGCCAGACAAAGACACAATCAAAAAAGGAAAAGTACAGACCAATATACCTTATGAACGTTAATGCAAAAATCCTCAACAAAATACTAGCAAACAGAATTCAGCAGCATATTAAAAGAATTACACATCAAGGTCAAGTAGGATTTATTCATGATATGCAAGGATGGTTCAACATATGAAAGCTAATCAATGTAGTTTGCCACATCAACAGAATGAAGTGGAAAAAAAACACATTATGATCTCAATTGATGTGAAAAAAATCATTTGACAAAATTCAACACCTTTTCATGGTAAAAACACTGAATAAACTAGGAATAGAAGGAAACTATCTCAACATAATTAAAGCCATATATGAAAATCCCATAGCAAACCTCATACTCAACAGTAAAAGATGGAAAGTGTTTCCTGTAAGATTAGGAACAAGGCAAGGATGTCATCTCACCCTTTCTACTCAGCAAAGTACTGGAAGTTCTAGCCAGAACAATTAGATAAGAAAAAGAAAGAAAAGGCATCCAAATGAGAAAGGAAGAAGTAAAATTAGGTCCATTTGCAGATGATATTATCTTATATGTAGAAAACCCTAAAGTTTTCAAAGAAACCTGTTAGAACTAACAAATGAATGCAGTAGCAGGATATAAAGTCAACACACAAAAATCAGTTGCATTTCTGTGCATGAACAATGAACATAGCACCAAAAGAATAAGATACTTAGGAATTAACCTAAGCAAAGAAGTGAAAGGCTATCTCCATGGGAGGCCTCTGCCTTTATGAGGTAAAGGGAAGAGCGTGCATAGAGAATTTTACACAAAACTCTGCTCCGTAAACCCTCCGGTGACACTTGTCACCCAGCTCACATTTACTGGGGGAGAGACCTGGGAATACAGTCTTCCATATGCCCGGGGAGGGGTAAGGAGGACCAGAGACTCGTTAGCCTTAGTGACGACTAACCATACCTTAGTCCCATAAACCCAGCACTGAAGCAAAGGTGGTGTTTCATGCAAAATTCATTTGTTCCGCAGTGAGTTGTCCTTTCAGACTCTCTAGCCTGTGATGCCACCAGATTGGGAGGCCCCAGCACATTCTCAAGTGCGCTAAGACTTGAGAGCCATGCGATGTCACAAATCCTACTTTGAGTTTCCAAAAACTCAGTTGATTAATTTTGATAAGGTGTATGGAATATGAGATAGTTCCTAATGTTATTTACTCAAGAGCAAATGCTTGAATTATTTAAATTTAATGAAATAGATGATAGTGGATATCAATTTGGGTAGAGAAAGCACAGAGTAGTATATATAAATATAAAGGAAGACGTTGGGAAAAATACAGGTCAAACAGGACTGAGAAAGGTAAATGGTTTTTGGAAAAAATTATAAGGCACACATGTTATCACTCACACTGCTCCTTTGAAGCAAAGGAATATTCCAGATTCCTCTCTGATAAGTATTGATAATGGTACTTGGGTGAAATGATTATTTCTAGAAAGTTTAGGATGTGTAACAGTAGTGGAATTAGTTCTTGTTAATTCTTATTAGAATTATTAATTTTGTTACTTCTTTTATTATTGACCGTTTTCTTGGTAACATGTGTTATAATATGACATTTTATATATATGTAAATCATATATATATATATATATATATATATATATATATATATATATATATATATTTGGCTCTAGGCTCTAAAATAAGCTGAATTAAGAAGCATGATAGGGCCTCCCTGGTGGCGCAAGTGGTTAAGAGTCTGCCTGCCGATGCAGGGGATACGGGTTCGTGCCCCGGTCTGGGAGGATCCCATATGCCGCGGAGCGGCTGGGCCCGTGAGCCATGGCCGCTGGGCCTGCGCATCCGGAGCCTGTGCTCCGCAATGGGAGAGGCCACAACAGTGAGAGGCCCACATACCGCAAAAAGAAAAAAAAAAAAAAAAAGAAGCATGATAAATCATGTCAAGATTAACAATGTTAATTGATATATTTTACTCCAAACTCCAGTAAGATTTATTAGGGTCTCTGTATCTAAGTCTAATGTGAATTACAGAGTTTTGGATAATTGCTATTAAGTAGAAGAAACAATTTAAGTAGGAAAGAAGTCTGTTAGGTCACAACACTATTAGGACACAAGCATAGAATTACTAGTGTTTAAATCTGTTTTCAGTATTTCAAAATTATATGTTGCGTGAAAATGCTAAACTTGGAGAAGATTATTGAGTCTCTAGTTCCTCTGTGTGAGCAGCTGCCAAAGGCTAATGATTATAATTAATATGATTATTGTTAATAATAATAATTGATAGTAAAGTCTATCTTAAAATGTGATGCTTTAAAAAATAATATTGGAGATAACAAGTGTATGTAATTTTTTCCTCAATAAAGTTTAAGATTGTAAAACTACATCACAATTATTGTTTCCTATAAAACACATCATATTTTAACTGGGATTATTTCCTGTAGTCAAGATATTTAAAGAAAATACTTCTGAAAAACACATGAAACTCCTTGGGAAAAGAGGTGCCATCTGAATAGAGGAAAAGGTATTATTATTCTAATATTTGTACTAATGACAAGGGAAAAAGACCCATTTGACCTTTGTATGTAATGATAGGAATGTTTGAATTCTCTGGAAGTTAATTTTATTGTTGAATGACTATTTAATTGAGCAGAAAATTAAAAACACTCTTTTTTCATGATAAATTTTGTTATGGGATTCTGCAAATTTCTTATATACTAGCAAAAAAAAAAGTTTTTTCTTAGAACTTAAGTGTAATGGCCACACGGCTGGCAGGATGCTCTGGGTGTGAGGCCGTTCACTCTCCCCAGCAGCCGGAAGGGTAAGTCACCAAACTGGATGCAAAGCAACCGAGGATCCGAACTTGGGGGAGTCTGGTTTCCAGTCATCTTCCCTGACTCTGGGACTGTGCTCCCCCGCAGCAAGGAAGTCATGGAGCCACCCTACGGATTTACTGCTCTTTTTAGAGTTGACCCTCCTGCAACTGACTAATTTTCAGTGGGGTTATAGCTGACTCATGTACATACAGTAAAAATAAGGCAAAATATTGGATACACAAATCTAGAGTTAAGAAAAGAAAAAGGTGAAATTTGAAATTTCTTGTTCAATTGTTAAAGGCATTATATAATTTTAGATTTGGGAGAAACATTTGAAATTTTTTATTAACTCTTATTTTACAAAGGAAGTAAATGAACCCAGAGACTGGATGGTTTTTGTGCTGATCTTGCAATAACCCAGGCCTACCGACTCCTAGTTAGCGACTTTCCTCTAGGTAAAGATTTTACTTTTTTTTTAAACACCATCTTGTTACTAGGCTTTAATAATGTTGCATTCTACGAACGGACTAGCAAACCTGAAGCCTATGGCATCGGGTTGTGAATGACCAAACTCTTGTTTACTTCTTTCCTACCTTCAACTTTCTCTTTTTTCTTAATGTGTCTTTATGGATGTATTCGTGTGTAATGTGCGTCCAGCTTCTCTAAATGGATGGTGACCGGAAGACGTGTTTCCTTCTTTTGACTGACAATAAAAAATCGTGATATGAAATTAATGCTCTACATGTCCATGACAGTGTCTTTGGAAGATGTTTTGTCCCACGGGTGCCCCATTGGAAGTCAGAGGGAGGTCAACTCCGTAGCTCGTGGTCACCAGCCTGATGGCTCGGGAGGCACTATTTGGGGGTGGGTCTACACCTCACATCTGGTCAGCCGTGGTGTCACTCTTCTGGGCTGTGTGGTAGGCAGGTTCTCACAGTGCCCGTGCCCTGTCCTCAGCTCGGACTCACAGACAGGAGGGAGAGGCCAAGCGTGTCTCACCCCTCCTCTGCCCCCTGGGCCACTGTGCGCCCATCGGCCACCGAGGGACCCTGGTTCTCTTTCGCTTCAGGTGTCACTGCTAATCTCCGTCACCTCCTAACACCTCCATCTCAAGTGCATTTGACTCTGGAGTTGACTTTTTAAAACACCAGTCCTCTGAGTCAAGTCCAAGAGCTGCCACTTATAACCTGACTGCTCTTCTCTCGAGTTGAGCTAAAATTTTCCTTCCTGGGCTTCCCTGGTGGAGCAGTGGTTGAGAGTCCGCCTGCCGATGCAGGGGACACGGGTTCGTGCCCTGGTCCGGGAAGATCCCACATGCCACGGAACACCTGGGCCCGTGAGCCATGGCCACTGAGCCTGCGTGTCCGGAGCCTGTGCTCCACAATGGGAGAGGCCACAACAGTGAGAGGCCCGTGTACCACAAAAAAAAAAAAAAAAAAAAAAAACCCCAAAAACTTTTCCTTCCTTTCTCCCGGGATTGTCTGTGGTTCCAGTGAGATAATGTCAGGGGAGCCTTTGTAATAAAGAGACTCATTGTTATTGTGTGTTTCTGTCATCAAAACTGATAGCTTATCTGGGCTTGAGCCCCTGGCACAGAGATTCTGATTTCAGTTGTCCTGGGGGTGGTCTGGGCACCACACTTTCAGAAGTTTCCAGGAGGTTCTAACAGTGAGACTCACACTGCACTTCCCATCAGTGGTTCTCCAAATGTGGTCCTCAGACCAATAGCATCACCTGGAAACTTGTTAGAGGGGCACATTCTCTGGCCCCAGCCAGACCTGCTCCCTGGGGCTCTGGGGAGTCTGCCGCCCTCTCAAAGGGGCAGGCAGGGGGTGGGCTCGCCCGGCCTGCACTCCTTCCCCCCTGCTCCCCTGTGGCTGGAGGAGGGAGCTTTTCCCTCGCAGGCCTGACCAGTCCTTCATGCAGGTCCCACCTTCTAGCAGGCCAAATTCGGACATCGGAATGGGGTTCATTTGTGTGACACCCAGTTTCCAAGCACCCAGCATATGCCAGCAAGGCCTCCGAGTGCTACAGTCAAAAGGGGAGAAGGCCGCTGCCCCCGCGGCACTGACGGGCCGAGGACAGAGCGCCCCACGGCTAATGCTCCCAAACAGCTGTCCCCTCCAAACATAAGGACAGCACTGTTATGTCTCTGAGGACAAGGATCACGAGATTTACTCAGGTCAGGTGTTCTTTTCCACGTAATGAAGCTTCCGTGAATGCACAGTGCTCGACGGGGGGGTCCTGTTTCTTAGATGTGCAGCAATAAGGCCAGGGCGGCTTCGGGGTGTCCCGAAAGGGTGGGCACCTCCCAGCACGGGGGCCGGCAGCCCCTGGGGCTCTGGAGATGCACAGTGGGTCTGCTAAGGAGACTTTGGGAGGCAAGGCCCCTGATTACACAGCACATGAAGCTCCAAGGTCCTTGTTTAGCAGGACGCGTGTTCATCTGAGCAGTAATTAGGAAGGTGAACGTCTTGGAAAACTTACCCGTGATTTGGGCCGTAGTCTGATGTGGACGAGCCATCCTGACGTGCAGTGTCGGCTCCGTCCACAAAGGGGCGCCTATATTCTTTGGTTTTATTTTCCACCTGGAAACCACCATTTATATTTTCACCCCGGCACAGGATAAACAGAAGAGTGACTTAGGTTTTGCTGTTTGCACAGCTGATTGCGTGTCACTTTTGACAGTTCTGTTACATTCCAAACAGTTGTGATTTTTTTTCCATCGGGACTTTGGGATGTTAGTTTAGGACATCAGGAAATATGCATCCCTATAAACAAACAGTATCCCTATAAAATATGAGCTCTGTGCTATTTGGGTTATCTGTGAAAATATCTCCTTCATCAGTGCCCATGAACAAGATCTGTCAGTAAAATAATAGTCTCCCAATTGCGCTGCTGCATATTGGAAAGAATATTGACATAACAGAGAAAGCAAGTTGATTCATTTAAGATAGTGAAACAACGGAATGATACATTTCCTCATGATTAGACAGTTACAGCTCTGGAGACATTCCATTAATAGGGTCAGATGTGAGTCACATGACACTTTTCAGGTGGCACCCAGCTATAAGGAAAGAGCTGCATGTGAGGACACAGGTGGACAAACACAAACTCCTTGAGGGTCCGGAAAGCTGGAAATTCAAGATTGTGGCTTTCAAAGTCAGTGTGAAATTGCAACACAGATAGAGAACTAAGCAGCTCAGAGAGGGAGGAAACAAGTTAAACTTGATGACACCTGGATAAAAGCATGTGCACAGCAGTGCCTGAGACCCAGGGGTCTCTGTCCAATGGTCCAACACACGGTACCTGGTGAAGATGCTGTTTTTAGAGCAGATTCATGCCATTTTCTGCTTTCCTGGGAAGTGTTTCCCTCTCTCCCTCTTGGCTTACCTGCCTCACCTTTTACTCCTAAATTAATATGACACAGGGAAGGGTTTGGGTCGGCTTTTTGTTTTGTACAGTTTTCTGCAAAGAGAAGAGACATTAACAGCTCTGCGACTCATGGTTTGGCCCCTTGCTCTGAGGATGAGGAGCTGGGGGAAACTTTCTACACTCTTCTGCAGGCCCTGCACTTTCCCTGCAAGTGCTGGAAGGGGACCAGAGCCCTGGGCCCCCCTTCCCAGCTGGTTAGGAGGAGGCCGGGGTCTGGGGCTGAGCTCTGAGGATGCGCTGACGAGATCATGGGTGAGGGGAGAGCTGCGTGGCTCTGGGGGTCTGCGGCGGGACCCAGTCCATCATTATCTGGGGGTAATTGGAGTTGAGAGGGTAGGACCTCTAATGAGCTGCTTCGCTCCCTAATGGCCGGGGGCCTGGGAATTAGCACGGCCGCTCTTCCACATGAGTGAGCCCCGGCCCCCGGCCACCAGCGAGCCCCTCTGGGAAGTTCTCAGCAACTGCCTGATGGCAGCCCCGCTGATGGCGACAATGACCACCAGGCCCTTGCAATGAGGCCGTGGGCACCAGTTAGAGACGAGCCTCATGGAGTGACGGTGGCCTTTCAGCGACGAGTGCCCCAGCGCCAGTGGCTGGGGGTCCAGGGGTGCCTTTCCAGCCCCCGAGAGAGCCCAGACAGACAGACGGACTCTAGCCTGGCTGCCCCCTCGTGCACTGACAGACCCCCGAGCTCTGCCTGCGGAGCCCTGCCCCTCCCCCAGAGGCATCGCTGCATCCCCACAAGCACAGAGCCTGGGCCCCCAGGCCTACTCCTCCATTTCCCTGCACCATTTCGTCAGGAGCAGTGGAGACAGGAGACGGGGATCCCACTTAAAGGACTTGCCCAGCTCAGCATCACGGGTTTAACGCCACAAGGGGACCGGACGGGGGCTTCCAGGCCTGGCAGTGAGGGCCACTGTCCTTTAAGGGACTGTTAGTGCGAGCAGCCCCACCCGGTCCCACCGTCCTTGCCCACCCCAGCGTGACCTCGACTCGGGGAGGGAGGAAGCAGACCTCCCGCTCGGGGCCCCTCCAGGGCAGGGTCAGCTCACCAAAGCCTCCTAAACCTCGCATCCTGGGCGACTCCCTTGCCCACCCCAGGCCCTCCCGGGAAGAGACCTTCAGGTCTAGTCACTCTTTCTCGAAGTGAATTCACTCATTTATCTTTTCTGCACTTAACACCTTGATAAATTTGCTGTAACGTGGACACACATACTACTTCCTCTGTGTAGAAAGACAGGAGTTGCATGAATTGCAAACTATTTTTAAATACGGCAACTAAGAAAAAAAAATTAGGACAGTACTTTTACTGGGTGGATTTGGAGATAAGCTGGTTTTTTTTGTTGTTGTTGTTATAGGAATTTTTCTTGAGCGTAACTATTGACTCAAATCCAGGCTTTTTTTTGGGGGGGGGAAATGAAACGTGAAGCTTTGAATTTATTTTAGTTTTTTTGAATTTGCATGTGTGATAGGTGTTGATTTATCATCTTAGAAAAGCCAGGAGGAGAGAAAATGACAAATACTTTTAGTGTACTACCAAGTTTTAAAGAGAGCAGTTGCTGTCATCTTTAGGGTGGTTGGTTTCAGCCGTAACATGCAGACACAGAAATTGCTCGTAAAATGTAATTTCACTAGAAGATGATTCCTGTTCAGTCGAAATGAGGAGTCAGTGCTGAATTCAGCTCACAAGTGACCAATTTAACTTCTATTACTTGTGCCTGAAAATAATTGCAGGTGCAAAAAAGGAGGGGACCTTTAAAGAACTGGACTTCGGTGTGCTGGGTGCAGACGCCCAGTCCAGCTGGGTTCTGCAATGGTCCTTCTCTGCTTTGGCTGAGTCATTTTGGTGACTTGCAGCTTTAAGGGAGGAAAGACACAAAGAAAAACAGACTTCACCTGATTTACAACAAGAGTTTTCTATTGACTGGTTTTATTCTTTTCACTGCAGAATTTAGAGAAAGCAAGCAGTTCACAAAGCACCTATTTCTGGTTTGAAACGCAACTTGTGGTTTCCCACTTGTTAAACATTTGCTGTATTTTAAGACACTTTGCCTAAGAGTTGATAAACTACTTGTAAAGCAATGGTTGTTGGGGGAAATTCCCCGAGGAACTAATTTCTTATTGGGAGCTCGCCTGAGAGGGCAGTGATTTCCTGCCGTGATTTCTAAATCAGAAGTGGATTCAGGATATGAAGGTGCTTGTGTGTGTGTGTGTGTGTGTGTGTGTGTGTGTGTGTGTGTGTGTGATCTCTGGGTGAAGAAGCAAATTCCTCACTTTGAAAGCTCAAACAAATGCTTTCCTCTGGAGAAATAGAAAAAAAAAATAAATCCAATGGGCTGGGTAAATATCCTTGACTCCATAGAATGGAGCTCGACCCCACAATTAAGTGGTCCTGACATGAGGTGACGGTCAGGTGCAGCCCTTGGTCCACAGAAAAACCCCAGCACGTGAGCAGAATGGTGGCCACGGGCAGTCATCAGGCCAGGAAAACAAGATGCAAGTACTCGGGAAAATAAAGAGCCGGCAGTTTCTACACACCCATCAGGAGGTACGAATAACAGAGCGCATCCATTTTTAAATGTAGCACATTTTTGCTGCTCAATAAATGTATCACAGTAATCATCATCACATTTTTATTAGACACTGTGCACTTAGAAGCAAGCTTGGTGGTCTCCTTGGGTGTCTGCCAAGGTCTAATGGAGCCTTCAGGGCTGTTCAGATCCCTCATTTAGGGTTTTCTCTCCTTTCTGCAGGGTCTAAGGAACAACAGCAAACGTCCCTACAGTGAAGGGAAAGGAAGGGGGGAGCTCGTATTTTACCTGAGGGTCCACCTGCCCCAAAAGGTGAAGCGGAGATAATCACCTACAAAGGACAAGGAAGACGTTAGCATTGGCCTCCTGCTCAAAAGTTGGTTTCTGACCCGGTGTCCACATTCGCTGACCTATCGTGCCAGAGGGCGTGCTTACTTAGCAAGGATGGCAAGGCTGGGGCTTGGCATGAAAACATCGCCTTCAAAGTCAGTGCTGTAAGGTCAAGGCTGACGAGTATAAAATACCTTGAGCGGACGAGGCACATTTTGGAAAGCAGCCGTAGGTACGATCCTATAGAACGCAAAAGCTTCTCCTCTTGTGAAGTGTAGTCAGGCACCCTGCCTGCCAGCACAGCGGTGTCGGAAGAGGGGAACTGAAGGCCTGGAAGGTTACAGGTCCTCTTGAGGAGAAGCAGCCCCTTCTGGGGACTTGGACGTGTGGGTGACAAAGCCTGACTTGCAGGGCTCACCCCAGGGGGGTGTTGGGAGCATGTCCTACTGCATGGGACGTGCAGAGAAAATCCAAGACATAGTGTAAGGTCGGAAATTGAGGACAATGAAAATGGGATGAGGAAATCGGTGGAAATGAGACTTATTGATGGCATTCAGATTACGAAGAATTGTTATCCGAAGAGGGCAGTGACTGTCTCTGCTGAGGACAGAACGGAAGGAACAAGTCAACTAGGAAAGAAATCTAAACTGGAGGGTGTGGAGGGGTGGAGTGTGATGCCAGCGGGGGAAAAACAAGGAGATCAATCACACACCGTACCTGGAACAGCCCTGACATATTGAACATAAATGAACAACGAATCGCCTTAGAGAGATAAACACAGAACGTGAACCACACACAGCTCTGCATGTTAGAGAGAGAATGCGTTTTGTGTCTGACCTGCAGATGCAAATTCCCGGAAGGAACGCGCGGCGTGACATCCACGTGGGGGGCTGGGTCTCACTTCCAGGTGTGTTGTCTGTACCCACCCGCCTATGCAGGTGTGTGTAATGTATATTTATATGCTTGTTTATTTACTTACTTACTGCCAGATGTACAGCCAGCATCTCGCAGAGGAGAACTGTGTGGGGTGCTCTTGGGTGATTTCATCTCTGGAAAGGTGGCCAGGTACTGGGAGTGGCTGGGTTCATGGGGCGGGCATAGTTAGTGGAGGTTTGCAGGGGGTGACAGCGGGACCTGGGGAGGCCGTCGCCCCTACCTCTGTTCTCCCTCTACTCTTGTTTCCATCACCAGTTGGCACCTGACAGCGTGATGGCGAGTCCCCTGAGGGCGGGGACATGCAGCCTTGAATTCCCAGCACGTCACATGGGGCTGTGCACTTAGCAGGAGGACCTCAACCCATGTTGATCGGCTAGAGTTGAATATTACGAACAGGTTAGGAAAGCCTCCTGGGGAGAAGGGTGACACCACGAACGGTGCTAAAGGGGCAGGTGCTTTGGGCTGCACGACCCCTGGCGCCCTCTCACCTCTGAGCATCATGTCCTGCGGTCCTGTGAGGAAGGGTTCACATATATCATATTGATTATATTTCTTTAGAGAATCCTGATTAATACAATGGGGAATGAAAAACCCACAGTTTTCAGTTTATTTTTAGCCTTTATTTTTCCCTCAGTGACAAATATATTGGATTGTTAGCAGAAAATGTATTACACGTAAATTAGAATCACTGGGCGTGAGGATGCTACACCTATGATCTAGAAAACTTCCTCTCCTTCCACATTTGAGGTGAATGGATTTTGAAAGGAGCACGTGATATTTAATGTAGGTTCTGTTAAAGAATAAGTGAAAATTGAATAAATCACTTGAAATATGTTACTTAAAAAATCAATAACATAAATTATGTTTCATGATAAGCTAACAGCACTGTGGTGGACATCTCATACATGTGATCATATTTAAAGATTTAATACTACAATCAATAACAGTAACTTTCACTCAGAACATGTGTGTTTCAGCTAGTTTCAAAGCAGACATATTTTCTTCATCTTACTCTTTCAAAATCACTAAAAACTCTAATACGATCTTGAAGGGAAATGTCAGCAATGTCTGGAAACTAGAAGTTAAGAAAATTTAGCAAGTTTATTTTCTTTACAGCCTTAGTTTTTGAGGAACTTGATTGGAATTTGTGGCAGGACTCATGCTAGACCAGGGTTTCTTAACCTTGGCACTAGTAGCATTTGGGTTGGATAATCCTTCACCATGGGGTCCTGTCCTGTCCATTGTAGACGCACCTCTACCTGTAGATGCCAGCCGCACCCCCCCGACTGCAATGGTGGCCACCAAACAGGTCTCCAGCTTTTGCCTAGAGTCCCCGGGGGCAGAACGGCCGCAGCGTAGACACGTGAGACATGAGCAAGGCTGGTTATGTGAATAAGTAAGGGACCACAGCCTCCAGTAAGCGCAAACAGGAGACTGCCCAATAAAAAGGTAAAAATAAAGGTTAATGAATCACAGAACCTCTGGAGCCTGCAGTGTTGGCTCCTGGCACGTGATGTGCGGTTAGTAGGAAGTGGCTTTTGCCGTTCGTGAACTTTCCTGGTTCCTCTCTACCTTGGTTTCGCCAGGATCAAAGCAATGGCCTTTGTTTTTACCCAGAATAAGAGCACCGTCCAGTGACAGAGCTTTTATACCTGTGTAGTAACAACACCGTGTTTGATTAATGATGGTTCAGCTACGTGGAAAGTTCCCGAACAACCAAGTGTTGTGTCCAGCTGGCCTAGGGAGGGAAGACAGGGTCTTAGCAAGGATCTTGCTTCCCGAGAGCCCTGCTTCTGGTGGGGTCTGACATGAGCTCAGACACCAGCGGGTTTAAGTAAATGAGGAAGTAGGAGAAGATAAAGGAGGGCAAAGTTGGGTGCCTGAGGGGGGGGTCAGTGTGAGTGTCCACCTGGAGAGGCCGCAGCCCCCAGTTATCCAATCAACAGTCCTGCAGGCTTGCTCTCAGGTATTTGTAGGTGGTGTTAACATCTGGATCAGATGGCTTTAAGTAGATGAGATTATCCTAGGTGATCTGGTGGGCCTGATCCAATCAATTTAACCTTAGAAGCAGAAGTAAGGTTTCCCTGAAGTAGAAGAAATTCCTCCTGCCCCACAGTTTCCAGCCTGCAGGCCTGCCCTGCAGAGTTTGAATTTGCCAAGCCAGCCCCCACAATGCCTTGCGATCAAACTCCCAGGCCCTCCCCTCCCCTCCCTCTCCCTCCCCCTCACCTTCCTCCCCTCCCCCTCCCCTCCCCTCCCCCTCCCTTTCCCTCCCCTCCCCCGTCCCCTCCCCCTCCCACTCTCTCTCTCTCTTTCTCTGTTTCCCTGGAAGCCTAATGAACAAGCTGATTTACAATAAGAGAACTACCACCATTGTTATTGTCAAGGGACATATTGAGGACAGAACCCTATCTCATTTATTTTGTTTCCTTCTGGACTCTGGCCCACAGGCTCTCAATAAATGATGAATTGAATGAAATTATTGTTAGCAATTACACAAACAGCTCTGGAGTATATAAAACAATATTTTGAATGTCTCTGCTAGGAAGTTGGTAATTTTTATGAGAAAGGGCATCATTTAGCTTTCAAAATTCAAAAACAACTTTTTTCATTATGTAAGTAACATTAAGCACACGACTGAAAGCCTGTGAACTAGAACACAAACACTCAGCAAGTTCACGATCATAACAAGCAGGGCCTGGCATTCCGTTTGTCCGCCAGGCTTCCCTCCCGAGCCCCTACCCCATTCAAACGTGGGTTTGTATGGTGGGGATCATACTGTATTAAAAGGTTTTTTCTTTTTTTGCTTTTCCCTTTGTTATTACTTAGTCTTCATAAATATCATTTACTCTTTATTTTTCCTTTGTTGAAAATAGCTTTACTGTTTATGTAAAATTAATTTCTGCTTATTAATAAGATGTACTTTTATTGAGCCTCTTTTAGGTATCAGGCATTTCACATGGTCTCTCTGTTTTTATTCTCAAAACAAGTACGGGGCAAACATTATTATCATCTTCACTGTACAGATGAGGAAGTTGGACTTAGGACCATTAAAGAGCTTGTCTTGTCTGCCAGGTGGCAGGATTCTGAACTGTCCTCTTTCTACTTTGCTATAGTGTCTTATTTTGCTTATCTTACTTTATCTTTCCTTTTGTGGATACAGGGGTTTATGAATTGTAGGGGGACATTCCTTTGCATATTGTTCTGTGGAAAAGAGTATGTCAGAGATTCAGGATCTGATTCCATAGTTTGTCATATACTGTAAGTGGTTTTCTACAACTTAACAAAGGGGAGCACACCTTTCTTTAGGTGCGTGAATATTGATGTTTTACTTCAATTTATGTTTTCAAATTTAGTTCATATTCCAATGATTTTTACAGAGGAAAAAGCCGTAGTTTTTAGGATTTGGGTTAGTCACTGGTAACTATCCCATTCAAAATCCACATAATCACATACGTACTTGAAACCGAAAGAAAAAGTGCTACATGAGCATCCAACCCAATTGGAAAGATAGAAAGTAAAATAAATAAGTAAAATTCAGCTATCGGTAAAGAAATGTTCAAAGATTAAGAATGGCACTGTCAGATGGATCTCCTTGTAGTTTTTCACATGAGAACTGATTCAAAATATAGCATTCTCTCCATATTAGGGTTTACTTAGAAATACTAAGAACTTTTTATTGTCCTTTCCCTGTGTGTATTAATGTATTGAAGTAAATGATGCCATACTAAAGGAAACACCCCAAATATGGGCGGTTGATTAAAATACGTACATGAACAAATTACAGCACTGTGGAGAAGGAAACATCACCACTGCTGGTGTTTAAAACATGCTTTCAGAGAAAAAACAAATACCGTATGCTAACGCACATATATGGAATCTAAAAAAATGGTACCAATGAACCTACTGACAGGGCAGGAATAAAGACGCAGACGTAGAGAATGGACTTGAGGACACAGGGTGGGAAGGGGAAGCTGGGACGAAGTGAGAGAGCAGCTCTGACATATACACACTACCAAGTGTAGAATGGATGGCTAGTGGGAAGCTGCTGCATAGCACAGGGAGATCAATTTGATGCTTTGTGACCACCTAGAGGGGTGGGATAGGGAGGGTGGGAGGGAGGCTCAAGAGGGAGGGGCTATGGGGATGTATGTATACGTATAGCTAATTCACTTTGTTATACAGCAGAAACTAACACAACATTGTAAAGCAGTTATACTCCAAAAAGATATATTAAAAAAATAATTACAGAAAGAAAAAAAACCACTTTCACTTCTTTTGCCCTCAAGTTGCTCCTGTATATTGCAAATAAGAATGCCTCAGCAGCATTAACTGTCTACCGTGACGTAGTGTTCTGGGTGTCTCTGTATTTTCTTACTTTTCTTTAAGCCCATGCTATTTAATTATTCTTGATAAATGCTCACACACCACTTGATACTAACAGAGTCTTCTGGGTCTGGCTAGTTTATGAATAAGACTCCCTCTCTTTTCCCCTCTGATTTTGTTGTTGGTGGTGCTTGGTTTTAATTGCATTAGTGTGAGGGGAGAAGTTATGGGCAGAGAGACTTTCTGGATTTCGTTCAGAGGCTACTGCAGAAATCCTGCTCACCACCATGCTGAGGACCAGCTCAGCCAAAGAGCAGCCGCTGTGCCCCAGGGAAAGGGCCTTGTTGAGTTGGCCAAGATATCTACAAGAAGATGCTTAAAGATGCTGTGCTTTCCATGTTCTTACAAGGCTAGCTTGGTAAAGTTCTCTAGAGAGATTGTAAGGATAAACAATATTCTCTCTGTTTTATAATATCGAGAAGCCAGCATAATTATCTAGAGGTGAGTTTACATACCAACATAATTCATAAAATTAATGTGCCAGGAGGTTCATATAGGGTACAATTTTACGGCCATATATATATCCTTAGACAAATTTGGAATGTAATTTTTGATTTTGTGTTTTCTCTGTTCAGTAACTCAGTGGAAAATGCTGGTTGAGGTGATTGTTTCATGAATGTTGTAAAGCCGCCTTTATGAAGACCTAAGAAGGTAATTCACTGATGACCTTAACCTTCACCTTGAACCTGTCTGCATTCATGCAGTCTTATAAGCGAAGGCTGGCAAGTCTAAGTTAGTTGTTGAAGGCTATGCTTTTAGCCTGGTGAATAACCTCTCATTTATTTTTATGTCCTTAAGTTAGCATCAGTGCAGACAAGCTAGGTCTTGGAAGAACTTGGACAAGCCCTCTTGGCTTTTCTCATGGACAGTCATGCCCAGGGGGTAGGACTTCAGTGACTCCTTTGAGGCAGGTGCCCAGGTTTATCCATGTCCCAGACTTGGGAAAAGGTTCAGTTGAGATAGTGGATGTGTAAGATCTTTGAAAACTGGAAGACACTATGAAATAGACGGTAGAATCCTTGACATAATAATTCACCAATATTTTTGGATAGCAGGTGGTTGGTTGGGGCAGGACAGTCGTCCTACTGCAGCTAGGAAAAACCGGAGAACTTACAAAAACGATATCTTTAAAGACACAGAACGTTGTGGAAGAAACGAGATAGAACTAAAATTACAGAGCAGGGACATTGTTCCAAGGCAAGCTGGTGATTTATGTATATGTATATATATATATATATATATGTATTTTTTATAAATTTATTTATTTATTTTTGGCTGTGTTGGGTCCTCGTTGCTGCGTGCAGGCTTTCTCTAGTTGCGGCGAATGGGGGCTACTCTTTGTTGAGGTGCGCAGGTTTCTCACTGTCGTGGCTCCTCTTGTTGTGGAGCACAGGCTCTAGGCACGTGGGCTCAGTAGTTGTGGCGCATGGGCTCAGTAGTTGTGGCTCGCGGGCTCTAGAGCACAGGCTCAGTAGTTGTGGTGCACAGGCTTAGTTGCTCTGCAGCATGTGGGATCTTCCCGGGCCAGGGCTCGAACCCGTGTCCCCTGCGTTGGCAGGCAGATTCTTAACCACTGCACCACCAGGGAAGCCCTAAGCTGGTGATTGACAGCTGTTTTTGGCCCTGGAGTACTCGTTGATTTTGGACACAGGTTGAGGCTCACACCCTCAGGCAGAGGGTCCTTGTGAAGGAAAGAGAAACTGGCAAAGCTTTAACACCCGTGGGGCTAGTGGGACAAACTGGAAACTTGAGAGGCTTCAGACTCAGAAACTTTCTGGGGCCAGGAGGCTGGAGAGCTGGTTTTAATACCTCTGAAGGGTAGAGAGAGATTTCCCATAATCTTTCAGGGTTGAGGAAACTGATACCCACCAGCCTCCTCTTCAGAAGCATGGGGTCAGGGGGCCACACCAAGGAGCAGTGGTGAACCACAGGTCCAGAGTCTGCCTAAAAGTGCAACCCAGCACCAACCCAACTCAATTCCTGGTTGGATTCAGGTGATCAGCCCCTCACCCAGTCTTTCCAAAAGAATGGAATTCAGCATCGTCAGGATCCTTCCCTTTTTTATATATAACATCTGGCCTACAATCAACAACATCTAGACATGCAAAGAAGCAAGAAAATATAAATGATGATAAAGAGATAAAAACCAGACAGCGGAAGCAGACCACATGCTAAAACTAATGGAGTTAATAGATAAGAACTTTAAAATAATATTCAAGAATATATATATATACACACACATGTATATAGGGGGATGGAAATAACAGATGAAAGTATGGAAAATTTCACCAGAGAATGGGAATCTATTTAAAAAAATTCAAACAGACATTTTAGAACTGACAAAACCATTACCTGAAATTAAGCACTTAGTGAGTGGTTTAATAGCAGAATGGACTCAGTAGAAAATGGGATTAGTGAATTGGAAGAGAGACCATTAGAAAATACTCAAACTGAAGTACAAAGAGAAAAGGAATGGGAAACAAAACAAAAAATGTCTAACATACACATACCTGTAGTCCCAGAAAAGAGAGAATAGGGAAGAAGCAATATTCAAAAACATGACCAAGAGTTTTCCAAAACTGGAGGTCATCAATTAGAGATTTAAGAAGCTCAGTAAATCCCAAGCAGAGTAAACACACAAAAAATTGTGTCTAAGCACAACATATTAATGCTTCTGAAAAGCCAAAGACAAAAAGAAAAATATTAAAAACATCTCGAGGTAGAAGACACATTACCTGCAAAGTATCAACAATAAGACTTACAGATGACTTCCCCACTGAAATTACAGAAGCTATAAGACAATAAAATAAAAGGACTGTGAATCAGGAGTTCTATACCCAATGAAAATATCTGAAAAGATGAGAGTGCAATGAACACATTTTCCAACAAACAAAAACTGAAGGAATTTGTGGCCTATAGGCTTCACTGAAAGAAAAACCACAGAGAGTTATTTAGGCAGAAGGAAAACGTTCCCAGAGAAAGCAGGGAAATGCAGGAGAAAATAAAGGAAAAGAAAAATGTAAATGAATATAGACTGTATAAAAATAAAAGAGAGGAAGAATCCTGTCTTTTTTGTATGCATGTCCCAAACAAACTCTAGTACAATGTCTTGTACAAAATATGTACTCAATAATATTTTTCTGGATATTTTCTCCTACTCTAAAAAATTCTGATTTAATTGGAAAAGCAATTCTTTAATGAAGTATGAAGTTTTTGCTAGCAGATAGATAGTGGAAGTTAGATGCCCTTACTTTCTTTGTTAATAGTTTTCTCTTTACCCTTCTTTTCTTTTTCACTCATCCTTCACCACGTTTGATACATGGCTTCTAGAAATTTAAGTCACACCTCTAATACTATTTTCTTCTTAATATAATCCATGCTTTTATAGTTTTTCTATTCTTCCTATGTCTTGTGTTTTTAGGTACTTGTTATAAAAATGGTAACTTGGTAATTACCGGTTGAATCACAAAGAAGCACAGGACAGTGAGGCAGATAGATGTTCCATTAAGCTCAGCATCCTATTAAAGAGCCAAGGTGGAAAAAACGGAGCAGAGAATATGGACAGATGACTCAGTGGGTTCCTGGTTACAAATTAAGCTTAAGTTGGGGACAAGTGGGAGTGGAGAAACCAGGGGGAAAATATAGTCTCGGGAAAGAATAAGGAGTTACAGGAAGTATTGGGAAAGATAAAGACTGGTTATAATGAGAGTTAATAAAATTCCAGAGGACTTTCATTGTGTTTTTAAACACCACTCAGTGTTTGTTATGTTTGAAAAGTGAAGTAACTGCACTGTGTTGTCCATTGTGTGGACCCTTTCGAGGGAGTCATTATCAGTCACAATGGTTGTTCATCACACCTGGCACGACGCCCAACTCCGCAGCAAGGTTTCCCAGGTTCTGTAGGATCCGGCCCATCTCTCCTTCGTCTGACAGGGCTCCAGCCTGCACTTATACTGCTGCTGCCATTGGCCTTCTGTTCCTCAGTCATTTCACTCTCGTTCTTGCTGTGGACTCTGTACAGCTGGAATTCTCTTCACTAAGGTCTTAGCAAGACCAGCTCCTTTTTTGTCATTTTCTTAGAAAGAAGAGCTCCCAGGCACCTCTGCAGGACTCTTATTTTCTGATAGCACACGATACTCTCTAGAATTACCTTCTTTACTTGTTTGTTGTCTGCCTCTCTGCATGGAATGTAAGCTTCATGACAGCAAGGGCCTTGTCTATTTTGTTTATTGTAAACATATTGGCCAGTAATAATTATTGTGACAAAAAGTAACGATAGTGGGTGAGAGAGCACTGTTTTAGGTAGAGTCACCAAGGAACTTCTCCCTAAGAGGATGGCGATTCCGTGGAGACCTCCACAAAGCCATGGGGTGTTTGAGAAAAGTGTTCCGAGCAGAATGTCAGCCAGAAGATGGGAACGTACGCGGCATCTTAGAGAAACTAGAAAGGAGCCAGCTTTGGGGAAGCAGAGGGACCGTGTGGGAAGTAGGAGATGATGTCAGGAAGAAGTCGGGGCTCAGGCGCTCACAGGTGTTGCAGGTAAGAGCGACAGGGGAGTGACAGGATCTGACGTGTTGATGTGGCCTGGATGACACGCTGAAGCAGAGGAACCAGAGGGGCAGGCGTTGCAGCCTGTGGGGGGGATGCTGATGTGAAGCCAAAGGGGTATCAGTGAAGACAGTGACAGGTGGCTGGCTTTGGGATGTGTCTTGAAAGTAGAACTGTTAGGGTTTGGATGAAGAGTGACTCACATTTGGTGTCTGAGCAGCTGAGTGAATGCTGGTGGCTTGGACTGAGACAGGAGATACCTGGGTGCCCAGATTTCCGGGGGGAGTGGTAGTGTTGGGGGTTGGAGGCCCCCTGGACAGTCAGGCGGAGGTGGCAGGGAAGGGGCTGGTTACACATTATTGTTTAGGGGAGAGGGGGGTCCAGAGAGGTAATTCGGGACGTCTCAGTTCCTGGACTGTATTTAGCGATTTGGGAGGAGATGAAATCGTCTAGGAAGGGAGTATAGAGAACGGCCCAGGGACTGAGCCTCTGGACGCTCCAAGTGTTGGATGCTGAGAAGCAGAGGGGGATGCGGCAAAGGAAACCGAGAAATGGAGAAAGTGATGCTGAAGGAGGAGGAAACCGAGGACGTTCGTAGTCGTGGAAGATGCGAGACAAGCGTACGCAAGCCGAGTGTGATTAGCTCTGTCAGGTGCAGCAGGATCAGTGCAGAAGGCTGAGAACTTCATTCATTTCAGGAGAATTTGGGTGGCACCAATGAGACCAATGAGTAGTGATTTGCTACTTGTTTCTAACCATCCCTGGAGAATACTAGGAACGTTCCATCAACTATAAAGGAAGAAGCAAATATTGAAGAGGCCTTTAGAGAAAAAGGGAAGCTTTTTTTCACCTAATTGGTCGAATGGAAGAATCGCTAAGTTAGCTATTTAGCAGAACCCCCCACCCTGCCCCAGTTTTAAGTTATTGTTAAATTTCACGAGATATTAAAGGAGAAGAAAACTCAAGATTTGGTGTTGGAAGGTCTATGTTAGAATCCTGCTCCCTCACTTAGCTGTGTGACTTCAGTCAGGTGTCTTAAACTCTCTAAGCCTCAGTTTCCTCCACCTTAACAGACAGATAATAATGTCTGGGTCACACTGTAATGAAGTTTAAATGAAATAATGTATGTGAAGTTCTTTCTGTAAATATATATCTCTAGAAATGTTAACTTTCTATAAATATATTTGATACATATTATTGTTTTGTTGTTGTTACTGTTTGACCTCCATCTGTATTCTAAAAGTTAGGGAAATAGGCAAGAAAAGTTAAAATGGGCTACACGGGAGTGACCAAAATGAAAGTGAAGAAAAATGGAGTTAAAGAGGCAAACCAGAAGGGGAGACCACATGAGGACGCTGGCAGCTTGCTGGCCACGAGGATGCCCTCGGAGTGGGAGGTGGGCAGCAATGTGATGTAATGTTGGGACAATTATAAGTGAAGAAAGTCCCGGGCTTTGTCAGCCACGTTTTGTGACAGGAGAAATAGGGAGAGGCAGGAAGGCAAGATGGGCGGGAAGAGAGCTGAGCACGGCTAAGGAAAGACAGGCACTGCAGTGGAAGAGACAGGGAGGAGAAGCAACCCACAGAGCTGCCCTGGAGCCTGAGGGGTTAGACGTTGTCACGTTTTCAGAGATGTGTCAGTTCATGCTCCTGGGGTCGTGTGTGGGAACGTGGTCCCTAATCACAGCATCTTCTGCGGTTGCTCCCAAGATCTTTGCATAAGGCACTGTGCTTCCACTCCTCTGAAGGAGGGAAATGTAATTATTAAAAAAATTAAACCGGGCTTATGCCTTTGTAAATAGATACTATATTCACGTGGTTCAAAAAGGTAAGAAGTGTATATAGTGAGAGTTCTCCCTCCTACCTCTTATCCCTCAGCTATACAATTTCTTTTCCTGGAGGCAACCAAAGAGATTGCATGTATTTATAGAGATATTACTTACATGTATAAATAGAAAAGCTTTCTTTTTAGGACACAAATGATGGCCATATACACTGTTCTCACTGTATTTTTTTCCTTAATGATATTCTTTGGAGATTAGTTCATAGCAGTATACAAAAAGCTTCCCTTTTTTTTTTCCTTTAACAAACTGCTCAAGATTTTACTTTATGGACTTATTATAATTCATATGACCAGTCATTCATGATGGACATTCTTTTTTTTTTTTTTGTGGTATGCGGGCCTCTCACTGCTGTGGCCGCTCCTGTTGTGGAGCACAGGCTCTGGACGCGCAGGCTCAGCGGCCATGGCTCACGGGCCCAGGCGCTCCGCGGCATGTGGGATCCTCCCGGACCGGGGCACGAACCCGTGTCCCCTGCATCGGCAGGTGGACTCTCAACCACTGCGCCACCAGGGAAGCCCCATGATGGACATTCTTGATGGGCTGTTTCCAATCTTTTGCTACACGAGTAGTGCTTCAGTGAGGAATCTTCTACACACACGATTCTGTGCATGTGCCCATAGACATCTAAGATAAATTTCCAGAAGAGAGATTGTTGAGTCAAAGGACCTGGGTATTTGTAATTTGAGTAAATATTACTGAAGTGCCCTTCATAAACGCTGTCTCAATTTCATCTCCACAGTAATGTATGAAAGTGTCTGAATCCCCCAGACTCTAACACCAGTTCATATTATTTTTAATATTTGTCAAATTTATAGGTAAGAAATGGCATATCAGCACAGTTTTATTTTTTGTTCTTTTTTGTTATGAATGGAGTTGAGCATATTTACTAATGTTTAAGAACCATTTGCATTTCTTTTTCTGTAAACTATTTTATCCTGTTGTTAGTATTTTTCCTTTTTCTTTCAACACTTTAAATATTTCATTCCACTCTTTTCTTGCTGGCATGGTTTCTGAAGACAAGTCCGATGTAATTCTACCTTTGTTCCTCTATAGATAGGATATCTTTTTTCCCTCTCTGGCCCTTTTCAAGATTTTATCTTTGTCTTTGGTTGTCTACATTGTAGACATGGAATATGATATGTTGAATGTGATATACAGCATAGATTTTTTTGGTATTTTTCCTACTTAGTATCTCTGAGCTTCCTAGATCTGTGGCTTAGAGTCTGTCATCAATTTTGGAGATGTCTTAACTGTTATAAATTCAAATATTTCTTCTGTTTTTATTCTTTTTTCTTCTCTCTTTCTTCTCCTTCTGATCTTCCCATTATGTGTATGTTATACCTTTTGTAATTGTCCCACAGTTATTGGCTATTCTGTTCTACTGTTCCTTTCTTTCTTTTAATCTTTGCATTTCAGCTTGAGAAATTTCTATTAACATATGTTCAGACTCACTGGTTCTTTACTTGGCTGTGTCCAGTCTATAGATGAGTCCATCAAAGGCATTCTTCGTTCTGTTAGTGTTTTTTTTTTTTTTTTTGGCGGTACGTGGGCCTCTCACTGTTGTGGCCTCTCCCGTTGTGGAGCACAGGCTCCGGACGCACAGGCTCAGCGGCCATGGCTCACGGGCCCAGCCGCTCCGCGGCATGTGGGATCTTCCCGGACCGGGGCACGAACCCGTGTCCCCTGCATCGGCAGGCGGACTCTCAACCACTGCGCCACCAGGGAAGCCCTGTGAGAGTGTTTTTGACGTCTAGTATTTCCTTTAGAGTCTTTCCATTAGTCTTGATCTCTCTGCTTACATTACCTGTCTATTCTTGCATGCTGTCCACTTTTTCCAGTAGAGCCCTTAGCATATGGATCATGGTTATTTCAAATTCCTGGTGTGATAATTCCAAAATCTCTGTCATATATGAGTCTGTCTAAGTCTGGTTCTGGTGCTTGCTTGTCTCTTCATACTCTGGTTTATTTGTGTTTTAAGCTCTTTGCATGCCTTGTAATTTTTTGTTGAAAGCTAGTTTGATGTATTGGGTAAAAATTACTGAGGTAGATAGTCCTTTAGTGTGAGGTTTTATGTTTATCTGGCTAGGAGCTAGTCTGTTTTTACTGTTTGCAGTAGCTATGGTGTCAAGGGCTAAAATTTCTTCTGGTGTTCTTGTTTCTGTCTCCCCTGTTGTCTTTGGGTTTCCCTGGAGACTCCTTAAATAGGGTCTGCGTCTTGCAGTTCTTTTAGCTCTAATCCCTGTTATTACATGGAAGTCCTGTGGATGTGGTGGTAAGGTGGGGACACGGAAATGTTCTGTGGTCCTATGACCAGGTCTCCGTCTTTCAGTGAGCCTGGGTCCGGTGTTTCCCTTCCCCACATTGAAGGCTGGAGTGGGTTGGAGTTGGATATTCCCCTCCCCCCAGGTGGGTTGAGTCCTGGTAAAATAGCTCCCCTTGAAGGCAGGCTTTGTTAAGGAGAATAGAGAACTCTGGGCATGTTTCAAAATGATTACTCCGTCCCTCTTCCTGAAGGAAGCAGGAGGGGGTTTTTCTGAGATCTCCCCAGTGAGAACCTGATGGGGCTTCTGGAGGTAAATCTCAGGAGAGAGTGAGGACCCGTCTAAGACTGGGCCTCTTCTGGGTTTTTCAGCTTGTCCACACTGAGCTCCCAGCAATTCATCAGTTACAGTTTGAAGTGTTCCTGCTGATACTGATTCCAGCTGTGGGCTTCTGCTCCAGTAAGAATTCTCCGTATCTGTCTGTCTTGTCTCTCCAGTTTCCAGACCAGCAGTTTATCCTGTGACCTCAATTCTTTGATGGATCTAAGAAGTGTTGTTGACTTTGTGTGTTCAACTTTTTTCTTTTTGTGAGGAGAGGGGACCTCCAAGCTCTGCATGTCAGACTGGAAACCATAAGTCATATTTTTCTTACTGATTTGTAGGAGCTCTTACTATATTAGGGGAATTAGTCCTTTATCTTGATATGAGATGCCCATGTTTTTCTATTTTGTCATTTATCTCTTAAATTTGTGTTTTCCCCCCGCGCAGACAAATGTTTTGTGTGTGGTTGAACTTATCATTACTCCCTTTTAGATGTTTTGATTCTGTGATACAATTACTAAGGCCTTCACAACTCAGATTATAAGGGAATTCTTCCGTTATTTCTTTTAGTACTTGTTATGGCTTTATTTTTTATATTTAAATATTTGTTCCATTTAGGTTTTACCCTCATGTAGAGTGTGAAGAATAGGTACTACTGCTTTTTTTTCTAGTTGTCTATTCAGTTGTTTCAAAACTATTTACTCAGTAGTTCATTTTTCCCATTGATTATCATGTATTAAATTCCAATATGTATTTGAGTCTATTTCTATAATTCCTATTCTGTGTTATTGCTTTATCTCTTTATTCATATGCTAATATGAATAAGTCATAGGATAATACTACTCTGTTTTAATTAATACAGCTTTAAAATATTGTATGGCTAGTTACCCTTTTATTTTTCTTGTTAATTTCAAACATTTTTTTTCTCAATTTAAATTTAATTTTGTACATTAACTTTAGCAATCGGTTCTTCTAATAAAAAACACTTATTGGCGTTTTTATTATGATGATGTTAAGTGTTTTTTAGAGTAATTTAGGAATGGTTGCATATTTATGAAATTGAGTTTTTCTATCTAAGAACATTGTGTGGCTTTCCATTTGTTCATGTTTTTTTTTGTGTCCCTAGAGAACTTTAAACACATTTATTCACATAAATCTTGCACATTTTTGTTCTTTTTTTCCCTAGAAATCTTATCTTTCTTTTCCTGTTGTAAGTGTGGTCTTTATTAATTATGCATTTAACTGGTTGTTTATACATGTATATAAGCTGTTTATTCCTATATGTTTACTTTATGGAAACACGCTGTTTCTAAATGTTTAGAAGCATACGCGCAGTATAACAGAGGGCAGCTGGGGGTCTGCCCCGTGGGGCTCTGAGGTCTATGGACTTGGCCCCGGGGCACTGCGCCTCTTACTCAACCTTTAGAAGCCAGTTTCCTCATGTGTACAATGGGACGATAGCAGTACCTACCGTGTAAGGTAGTTTTGAGGATTAAACAGGTAAAGCACGAAAGCACTTAGCCGAACCTCTGGAGCCCAGTAAAGCCATAGGTTAATGTTGGCCTCAGTGGTTCTGTCCTCTTAACCACTGAAGCTCGAACCTAGTCAGACATGGGGGTCAGACTGGGAACAGACTTGAACCTCCCAACCAGTGCTCCCACCCACCACTCCTCAGAGCTCCCACACCAAAGCCCGCCACTAGACGAAAGGCTGTGGGGTGGGAGGATGGGGGAAGTGGACACAGAAGGACCCTCACCTGATTGTTGTAGGAAAGGAATGAAAGGGTTCTGTGGTGGTCTGCATTTGGGGGGGTCCAGGGAAATCAAAGGAGGAGACACATGCTAATGAAGTAGTGGAGGTGGACAGGGCACTTTCCCCAATGGTCACCTTGGATCACCAGGACGTTTTTACACACATGCATCCTAGGCCCGTCTTTGCGTCCGCTCAGCAGTTCCGTGAGGGGGGAACGGGAAATCACAGGGAGTGGGTGGGATGGGGGAAGCCGGGTCCAGACGTGCAGACCCCTGTCCAAGTGCGCATTCCCCTCCGGATCTCTCTTTACTTCCCTTGTTACTTCTCCTACTTGGGTCTCAGTCCCAAATTATCAGCAGGAAAGACAGGTGACAAACTGGAAAAAGGAGAAACAAGAGGGATTAATATGCTGGGAAGAGGTAGCCTAAGGGACCGTTGGGGTTCAAATCAATAATACCATTTGCTAAATACCCCATGGGCAGCAGAAATCCACGGAGCTATATTAGGAGTAGGGTACTAATAGCTACCGTGTCTTAAGTGTCTATTGCGTGCTGCCTGTTTCATGGGCATTTTTTCTTTTATTCCTAACAACAGTCTTCCAAGGCGGTGTTATTAAGCCAATTACACCACCTGTCTCTAGGAAGCAAGGCCTCAGTCCTCTTGGAGCTTAGTGTCTGTGTACTAACTGAACAGTATTTGTGAGCGGAGCTCTCGACCACGGCGGGGCTGGGCGAGATCTTGAGGGAGTCAGCCCTGGGCAGTGGGTGAGGTCCGGGGAAACGGGATGTGATCGGTGAAAGGAAGGATACCGTGCCTATTACTGGAAGAGGAAAGCTCGACCCAAGAGAAGCAGGGGGAGAAGCCTGATGGCCAGGTTCAAGGGGCGAGGGAGCAGCACAGGCTTCCTGCAGCTGGAGTTGGAGCAGCGAGGAAACGCGGGCTAAGCAACTGCAGTGGGCAAGAGGCGCCCGAGGAGGCAGCTTCCAGCCGGGAAAGTGCTCCCTCAGCTCCCAGCCCGCTCGCCCACTGCTGCATCGCTTTTAAAGGGACAGTCACCGGGCTGCCGAGGCTTCGGAAGCGGAAATGGTCTCTGCTCACTGGCTGACGGTCTAAATTCAGACCGAAAGAATGTGCTTGGAGACAGCTGGTGGAAACTATCCCAGGCCTGTCTTCAGTGGACATGTCCACGTGCTGCTCGTCTTGCCCTGTCAAGCGTCTCCCTCTCTCCATCGCGCCCTCCGTCTGCCTGCCTGTCTTGCTTCATTAGGCTTTACAAAAAAGTAACCAACCCCGCGCCTTGTACCCAAGCAGTCCAGTAACGCCTGCGTGATGAATGCGAGCTACTCGGGTGCTTTATGAGAAGTGACACTTCTTCCCCAGCTTCTTGTATCTGCCACTGAGCAGTTAAGGTTAAAGCCCACCGCCGACGTGACTGCTGTAAATACCACGGGGCAGGGCTCTGGAGCTCACTAAACGCGTAAGCGAGACGCACGAGGCAGCCCCAGACGCCCCATGACCCGGGACTGCGGCAAAGGGTGTGGGAACGGAGAGGGAGGACACTGCGCCCCCTCCTTCCTCCCGGCGGGCCAAGCACACCTTCCCGCCCGGGGGGCAGGGGCAGGTCGCTCCAGGTCGCAGGCACCTCCGGCGCCCGAGAAATCTGCAAATTCATTGCTCCCTTTCATCTTCCGGCGAAAGCCTTCCGTCCCGAGTAGGGCCAGCCCCGTCCTTCGCCGCCAGCCTCGAGCTGACCGCCGAGGCGGATCCGACTTCTCCCCATAAAAAGGCTCCGGTTCCCTTTCCCCGCGCAGGGGTCCTAGGCTGCTTTCGACTTTGCTTCTCGCTCGCACGTCCCGCGGTCTGGAGCGGTGCTCAGTCTCGGCAACTTTCCCCAGCTCGCCCCGGGAGTCGGGCCCTTTCTAAGACAATGAACAAAGAGGAGCAGGGGCGAGCGGGGCGCGCGGGCAGGCTGGGGGCGAGCGTCGGGGCGCCGCGCTCCAGCCGGCCCCGCGGGGAGCGGGCGCAGAGAGCGCCGCGCGGCTCCCGGGCCGCTCGGGCGGCGGGTTTCTTTGTCCCGGCCCCGGGCTGGGCGCGAAGGCCGCCGGCCGCGAGCAGAACCGCGACCCGGGCTCGGGGCTCAGGCTTCCACATGCGCCCCGCGGGGGCAGAGCAGGAAGCAGCGGCCGCGACCCCGGGCGCGCCCCGCGCCGGGCTCCCCCGGTTCGGCGGCGGCTTCGGGCCGTGGGGGACTCGGGGACCTCGCCTCTCGCGTCTCCGAGGGCAGGCCCTGCTCGCCCTCGGAGCGCGGTTCGGGGTAGGGAGCCCCCGGCGCGCGCTCCTGCACCCGGACTCTCCGCAGACGCGCGCCAGGCGAGCTCGGGGACAGAGGCGGTGCTCTGGCGCCCCCAAGCCGGCCGCACCGCGGGGCGGGACCTAAACGCAGCGCCGGCCCGAGATGCCCAGGAAGCCCCGAACCAGACGGGAGCGCGGCCACAGCGGCCTGTGTGTGCGCGTGGGAGGGGGCTGGGCGCACGCCCCCGTCTCACCTGCCGCACAGCTTGCGCCTGTGTGTCTGCAGGAGGAAGGAGAGAGGAACTGCGGTGTCTGTTCAAGCTCGTTAGACCAACCCCCTTCCCTCCAACTCTCAGCTAAGTTTTATTTCATAACGCAAAGTAGCATCAAAGCCCAAGTGAAAACTAGTCTCCCGATTTCAGTCTGCACCTCCGCCACCGCATCGACCGAGGGTTCGGTTCCCGGCTTCGACTCCGCAGGAGAGCGGCCGCCCCGAAGGCCCGGGGCTCCGGCCTCCCTTTCCCTTTGTGAGGCCCATGCTCGGGGCGCCCCCGGTCCCGCGCTCGGGCACGCGGCGCGGGGCCTGCCGCAGCGCGGCGGGCGAGGCGGGCGCTAGGACCGCGGGGAGCGCGGGCGGCGCGGCGCTACCTTAAACCCAGCCCAATGCCGCTGCCTGCGCCACTCTGCGCGCCGCGGGGCTGCGCAGGAGGAGCGCTCGCCGGCCACCTCGCCCCGCGCCCGCGGCGACACCTGTTCGCGGCCGCCGGCGGCACGCGGGTCCCGCCGCGGCGCCCCTCGCTCCCGCCGCCGCCCGCCGCCCGCGCTAAGCCAATGGACGCCTGCCGAGCCCCTGGAGAATTCTGGATACCAGCTTTGGACGCCTAAAGTTTTTCCTTCGTTTTGTTTTATTACCATTATTCTCATTTTTGGAGGGAGGACGGGGGCAGATTTGTCGCCGCCACCAACGTGAGATTTTTTTTTTCCCCTTGAAGGATTCCTGCTGATATCTGCAGAGTCGGTTAGAGTGAAAACGGCGCATGCCTTCCTGGATCCGTAAATTCTGACGTAGCCCGTGCATCTTAAAAACCCCTATAATAACGCCTAGGCATTTAAGTTGCTATGGTCATTCTGATCTCAAACCAAATGGAGAAACTACGGATTTTTTTTCCTTATTACGGTCGGATGGGATGAAGACCTTCCTGCCTGCTGAGAGCCGGGGAATCTATCTGTAGAGATACATAGATACCTTTATCAATATGTCAGTGTGTGAGTATAAAGTGGTGGCTTCTTAGACTATCCGTGGTTTGACCTTGAACCTGTGCCAGTGAAACAGCAGATGACTTTTATTTATCCATTTAATGGATTGAAGAAAGGGACCTTTTTTCTCTCTCTGCAACTGCAGTAAGGGAGGGGAGTTGGATATACCTCGCCTAATAGCTCCTGGGTTGGCACCATCATTATTGTTTATCGCTGTGCTCCGAAAGCCGAGTCTTCTGATGGCTCCCCTAGGTGAAGTTGGGAACTATTTCGGTGTGCAGGATGCGGCACCGTTTGGGAATGTGCCCGTGTTGCCGGCGGACAGCCCGGTTTTGTTAAGTGACCACCTGGGTCAGTCCGAAGCAGGGGGGCTACCCAGGGGACCTGCAGTCACAGACTTGGATCATTTAAAGGGGATTCTCAGGCGGAGGCAGCTCTACTGCAGGACTGGATTTCACTTAGAAATCTTCCCCAATGGTACTATCCAGGGAACCAGGAAAGACCACAGCCGATTTGGTAGGTACACCATTAACCCTTTACTGTCCGTGCTGGCATGTTCGGATTGTAACTACCGAGAAGGTGGCTGGGCGGGGGATGCGGGAAGGGGTCTCTCCCTCTCTCTGTCTCGGTCTGTCTCTGTCTTGCTAGCTCAAGGGGGGTGGGGGGGGGAGGGAAGCCTCCGGAATTGCAGATCTGCCGCTGGCACTGATGCGGGTCTACATTGAAAGGCTTTTTTTTTCTTTGTAAAGGAGGGCATGATTTATAAATATAACACAAGCCCCTAGTTCTTTTGCATCAGATACACAGGAAGATCGGGTTTAGGAAGTTTCTTCTGAATGGACTGATTCCACGAGTTTAAAGCTTTAATGATTAACTACTGAGAACTTAAAATGCATTTCCATAAAGGCAGTGGTTAGCATCTTGTGTCAAATGAAGTTTTTGCCCTTTCCCTTTTTTCCTTCAATAAGTATCCTGCTTGAATTTTAAATTAAGCGTGTTGCTTATTCCCACCGTGAGGGTCTGGAACCCTTTAGGCGAAGGTTGCTGATTGTTCTGTTGGGAAGAGGACTAAAGTCGTATTTTAGACTCTGGGCTGCAGGGGCAGAGGCACTGGGGGAAAATGACTTAGGAAGGGCCAGGGAGCTCACCAGGGGCGTTTGTCCTTCCAGCCACGAGTTATTCCCTGTGCTCTCTGTAATTTCCATGGCGTGCAGCCCTGTGTGGCTCTGGTGTGAGTGTGTGCGCCCGTGCAAAAGCTGCGAGCTAATTTTAAAGGGCATTCCGAGGATTTCATTTCCCGAGGAGGGTATTTGTGACTCAGCATGGATGGCTGCAGACCCGAGGGCTGGTGACTGCCCCCTTTAGTGAGTGCACACACGTGCCTGCTGGGCCGCCCTGAGCCCGACAGCAGTGACTCGGCGAGCACAGTCCCGGAGTGGGGGGAACTGATGGTGGAGGGGCGACTCGGGTTTTTTCCTTACTTGCCAAAAAAAAAAAAAAAAAAAGAAAGAAAGAAAGAAAAAAAAAAGGAGGGGGGCATCTGGGCAACCAGACTGTTGGAAAGAGTTAACTTATTGAGTAAACCCGCCTGACAACACTTAAACTAGGTCGTAAAAACAAAGTCCTGTGGTGATTTCTCTTCCTCAAGCTTTAACGCCAGATGTTGAACATGATCTAAACTATCTGTGTAGGTTCGTGGGCCGCAGACGATGCCGGAGGTGAGGACGGTTCGGGCCTGAGACGGGGCTGGTCCCGGATGCACGAGCCCCGGGATTTTCTGCCTCGGCTCACCCCGCACTGAACCTACCGGCGTGAACGGCGGGCTGCCTCCCTTCTCTGCTTTGCAGCTTTCAGTTACGGAAACGTAGCCCCGAGAAGCGGAGGCAGCTCTGGCCGCTGCGGAGCGGGGACGAAACTTTCCTAAAGTGCTCTCTGCGGCCGCTCCCGGGGCTGCTGCAGGACCCGGGGCGGCCGTGGGCGGGGGCGCCGAGCCCAGACGGGTCCCCGGCGCGCCGGCCGGCAGGTGCCACTCGGCGGCCGCCGGCCAACTCCGCGCGGTCCTAGACGCGCTCGGGTTCGGCGTCTTGCCCCCGCCCCGCGCGCCCTCGGCTGCGGGGACCGCTGTGTCCCGGGCGTCCGGCCGGCTGGCGCGCTCCGGCCGCGCTTAGGGGTCGGGCTCCCTTTGCCCAAGTCGCGTCCCTTCGCGCTCGCCGCGTGTGAGCGCTGGTCCAGCGGATCCAGTCGCCGCCCAGGCAGCGCGGCCGCGCGCGGGGTGGGAGCTGCCGGAGGCGCGCGCGGCGGGGGACTCGGTGGCGGGGCCGAGGCCCCTGAGCCCCGTCCCGTCTCGGACCCTTCTCCCTCCTTCGACGCTCACAGCCGGGTCTCGGGAGCGGTGGGCTCGCGGCGCCGGAGGTGGGTCGGGCCGGCCGGCAGGGCGGGAGCCGCGGGGAAGGGAGGGGGACAAAGGGCGGCGCAGGCGGCGGGGGCCGCGTGCCATTGTTACCGCTCCCGAGCGGGGCCCGGCGCCCGTCTCCGCGCCCTGCGTGGCCGGGCCCCGGCCCGGGGAGCCCGCGGCGGGCGCCCGAGTGCGGCCAGCGGCCTGGTGTGCAGTCGAGCCCGGGCCGGGAGCACCCGGGACCCGCGCAGAGAGGCGGGGAGGCTCCGGTTGGGGCTCCTCCACCCCGCCCCCACCGTGGTTTTTTTTTTTTTTTTTAAACGCAGTCACCTTTCGTGTAGGACGTTCGCTACACGCAGCCGAGTCATTAGGAATCCGGTGACTCCGCCACGGGGACAGAGAGGGACCAGGGTGGATGGAGGGGACCGGGGAACGGAAAGCGCGGAGCCGAGATGCGCGCTCTGGGGTCAGCCAGCAAGGACGCTGGCACGGTGGCTGAACAGAGGCCGTAAAACAAAAACCCGGCCTCGGCATCCCACCTCCGACTGCGGAGGTGACACGTCCACTCCTTGTCCGCCCGGCGCTGCCGGCGGGCTGGTAGGCGCAGTGCTGGGTGGGAGGCCGGGCAGCGAAAGCCTGGCCCGGGGTGGGGGCCCGGCCCGAGCTCGGGGGTCGGCCGGGAGCTGGCCGCGGGGGAGGGGCGCGCCCGGCGCTCGCCGCGCCCTCACCCGGGTTTGGATGCGGCTGAGTGGGTGGTGTGCGCAGTGGGGGCGGGGAAGGAGGGCGAGACGAGAGGCTTATTTCAGCTTCCATCCGGTGGCAGGGAGGAGCGCCCCCGGGGTGACAGCAGTGCCGCGGTCTCCCGCTGCGGCAGGTCCCAATATTAGCAACCTCTGCAGCGCCCCGCGGCCGAGCTTCCCACCCTGCCTCCCGGCCCCGCCCGCGGCGCCGGAGACGGCTGGTGGGCGCTAGGACCCGGGGCGGGGCTGCGGCCGTCGCACCTGGCGCTCCCGCCCCCACCCCCCCGCCTCACCTTGGGCCCTCCCCCTCCCCCGCGTGCGCCCCCCTCCTCGCCCGCTGCGCTCTGGGGACTTCGAATGCACCCCCGGTTTCTCTTCCGAGTCCATAGGAAAGAGTAGCTGTGGGTAGGGGCGAGGGGGGTTTGCACCCTGATTAAAACAGAAGGTGCCTTTTCTACCTGAAACGGAAAGGCAGGAGGAAGCGTGCGGGGAAAATGACGTGCTACCCCCCGCAGCCGCAGGTGACCGCAGCTGCTGGCAAGCGTGGCGGTGGCACTGCGGCGGCGGTGCGGGTCGTGGGGGGGGGGACCTTACTGCTGTCCCAGCAGGAGCCGCGCGGTTGACAACTTAGGTGGGACCTAGAGGGAGCTCTTTGTTTTCCTTTCGGGGGTGCTGGCGTGGAGCTGAGGCCCAGCCTGGAGAAAGGGAACCGGGACTCGTATCTCTGGGTGATAGGCCACGGGAGCCAGACGGTTCGTTTCCTTTTTTTTTTTTTTTTCCTCTTTAGAGCACTTGCTAGACGGAAAAAGTGAGCAGAAAATCAATTGAGGAAATGGTAATGTGGAATAATAAAGAAGTGAGCGTCGGGCCTGATCCGTTATTTGACTTGGCACGAGGAGCCTGAGCGGGGTGACCCCGGCCTGGTGCGGAGATGCCTGCGTCCCTGCCGGGCGTCTTCCGGCCCAAGTGCAGCTCTGCCAGGCCACCCGCATCAGTACCAGGGCTCCCGGCTGGGGCGGCCGGGTCCAGGGGTCAGGTGAAGTTGTACCAGAGCGGAGAAACATGATAACAGTATGCTTTAAAAAGAAAGAGGTTCAAAACAATCTTACTTCCAGGGTTTCGCACTTGAAACAATGCCGTTCTGGGTATCTGGCTCTTCAATATCTCAGTAAGGGAAAGGCTGCCTATTTAAGGAGCCGTTTTCAGGATAGCTTCAGATTCTCGAAAAATCGGTGGGGTTATGGCTCCCATTCAGCTAGTCATTTTCCACATGAACTCTGGGATTTGCTCAAGTTGCTGCAGACTCGGGCTTGCTGGGATTGGGGCTCTGAGCTGATTGATTTGGCAACCCTGGTTCGGGGTTCTCCTGGCCAGCAGGGAGCTCTGTGGGGGGGCGGGGGGGGGCCGGCTAATCTATTTTCGAAAGCCTCGTGTCAGGCCTCTCTCCACAGTCTGCACACATTCTTGTCCTCTGAAGAATGCAGCTCTGTTAAGTGGTGTTGGGGGCTTTTAGGCTGGAGGGTTGTTTAACACGGGCCAGAGTGGAGCTGCTTGGGCTGGCCCTCCCACTTCCCATGGCCAGCGTGGAGGTGAGGCCCATGCAGCGGGGCTCTTGGGAGCTGGGCCAGCTTTGGGGTCATGGTCCACGTGAACAGAGCTTGGGGGCTGAGCACTACTACCTAGTGAGTCTGGAGCGAGGATGATGCTCTGCTGAGGTCATTTTCCTGAAGTGGTCCCAGGAACTGACCTGGCCTCTTGCGGACCACAGATGACCGTGGGCCCCACCAGACCCCGTCAGGCTTCCTGGGCCCAGTGAGTGCATCCTCACTGGAACTGTTGCCTGCCGTGAAAGGGAATCGCCAGGTGCCACTCGTCACTGACCTCACGCTTCCCAGGCCACTCCATCACTGCCCATTGCTGTGGCCTTTCTGAACTGCCTAAGAGAGTTGGGCCACCCTGGGACACGTGTGAGGGCCACACTTTAATTTCAGGCACAGCCCCGCCCTTCCCTCCCTCCCTTTCCTCCTTCTTCTCTTCCTAGCCCTTTCCTTCATTCCGTTCCTCTCCTGACGATGGTGAAGCATGTCACCGTTTCTATACAGAAGCCTTCTCCTGGGCTTTTCCTGAGCCTCACGTGCACGTGAACAGACACCGGGGGAGCGGCCCCGCTCAGATCAGTGCGGTTGTGATCACTTGCTCGGCAGTGGCTCAGGCCCGGGGAGAGGTTAGCTGACCTGGTTGAGGCTCTAGAGTTCATGGTGGACACGATGGTAGCAGGAATGATAAGGACTGCAGTCTGCGGGGGGCGGGAGCTGGTTACCAGGGGGCCAGGTCTTTGTGGCCTCGCAGCTTCGGCCCTCTCTGCACGTGAGGGAGCGGCTGTGACTCAGACGTTGTGAGTTCTGCTTGTCCTCGGATCGTGAGGTGGCCTCCTAAAAAGCTGGGCTGCTCTTTCGAGGTCTCTGCTTCTCAAGGAGCTGCAGAGATAGGGGTGCTGGTTTGAGATGATGAAACCTTTTCCACCTGGGGTCCCTAGATGTAGTTCCTTCTCATGTGGAACACCCCTCGGAGGCTTGTCTCGGCCCGATTCCTTTTAGGAAGCCCCTCTGACTCTCCTTGTCCAGCCTTAGTGAGCCGCCCACCCTTGGACACTGAGCGTACCCTGAACACCTGCCTCTCACCGCATTTCCCACATTGTCATTACATTTATCTGGTTATTTGCCCTTCCTCCCACTAGACAGGAAGCTCTTTGAGGGTGTAGGCTAGACCTCGTTCATCTTCATACCCTCAGAAAAGGGCATGGTGCTTGGCTTACAGTACAGTCACTCCTTAGTTTGCTGATTGAATGAGTGAGTGCGTATCTTGCTGATGCCAGAAAGAGATAACAAGATAGATATCTTACTACCTTCATTTCCAAAATGTATGATAATCATTTCGGACCTTAAGTCCTTTTAAAAAAAAACCTACGTGCACGGAGAACAACGTGTGAATAGTCTGCACACACAGGTGCCCACCTTCCCAAGTTCTGTGTGACGAGGGCACGGTCCCAGGAGCTCACGTGCCCCTCACTTCCTCTGCTTCTAGTCCTGCGCGCTGGGCCTGCAGAGTCTCACCTGGGTAACATCTTCCAGTCACTAGTGAGGGAATAACTATATAAAAGTGGTACAGAAATCACGGGTCCATGAGAAAAGGTAAAAGTGATGGGAAGGTGTACCAATCAGTAAGGACCTAGGCTCTGGAGTCTGATTGCTTGGGGGCAAGTTATCCTTGAACCTAGTGTCCCCACGTGTCATCTGGAGATTAGCATATAGTAATGCCTAGGGCTGTTCTGAGGGCCGAATGACATCAGGCCTCTCACTGGGCACAGACTCGATGCTCGAGGAGTCCGGTTGTTACGATAGTCGCTGTTGATATTATTACTTCTGATGCTCCGCTGACCAGCCAGTTACATGGTGTTGCGAGATCACGTGCACTTACTTTTTCTTAGGTCTGATGGGCAATGTCAGTTAATAGTCTCAGAGCTGCCTTCTGCTTAGGGAAAAGAGAAGGATCATCAGATACCCTCTTAGAAGGTGCAGGTATTGTTTATTTTAGTTTTATGACTTTCAGTTTTATTGACATGGTGTATTAAATCGGTCAGATGCAAAGGGGCCAAATGTTTTCATTTTACAATGAAAATTGGACATTAATGAATTCCTTATACTATTTCAGGATAACTATGACATATTGTGTGTTTTCAGGTAGCTAAGAAGAGATTCACATGTGTGTGACTCCTATAGTAATAAAAGGCTACAATGTAAGTTATTTTTAATCATAAGAGTTAGTCGTAGTATAATGAAATAAAATGATTCATCAATAAGGGCGTGCATCTCACAAGAAATGACTCTCATGGAACTACTGCCTTATTTGTCTTTCCATTTGGTTTGTGAGGTAGGGATGGCTGGTAATGAACTTATTTCACATGTATTTTTCACTAGAGAGTCACAGGTTATCAGATCCAGAAGGCAATTAGTAACTTCTCTTTATATTTATTCACACACTACTTCACATTCTGTTAAAATACATAGTTTTGCAGGTCCAGATAGACATTCTGTAAACTGTAAGCTCAAAATATTTGTTGCATTTTGTGCTTATAACAGAATTAAGAATACCTCTTTATAAGAAATCTCTTTCCCTTTGTCCATCACCTTGGAACCTTTGCTTTATTAGATTTATGTAGTTCACATCTTCTTGTGATTGCAACACAGTCTATTTTGTGAGAGTTGCAAAATTAATTGTTTAAAAATACATGTAAGTGCTTTTCTATGAGTCACATGAGACTGACTGTAGCCCAGGGTTACCCTTAGTTTCTTTCTAAACTCTTAAATGTAAGTAAATTTTTTAATATTTGGAGATATTTTTAAAACAACTCAATATTTTGTGTGTGTTAATACAAGGTTTACACGAAGTGTAGCACTTTAAGACAAAATGGAAAAAATGGCTGAGCACGAGTGATATTAGCGTCGTCCCGTATACCATTGGGTAATCATGTTAAAACAACAATATGGTTATAGAACCTGGAACTGCTGTTGTATGACCACACAATTCTGGGTTTATGCCCAGCTTAGGTATTGTTATTCTTAGGTAAGCAAGGTGAAAGAAGGAAACAAAAGAAGATCGTTGTGTTGATTTGATTTTGGGATGTAGTATTCCATGCCTATTTTAAATCAAGAGCATTTTTGGAATCAGCATTTTTTCCCCCAGAATATTGTGTTATCTTAATTGCTTATCTATCTCTTTGGGGCTTAGATAAGCACAGTGAAAATCAATACTTTGTTTAAGCAGAAATATTTGGGATATGTGTGGGCTTTTTAGTTTTCCAGATGGAGCTCAATACAGTTATACAATAGAGAACTGGATAACTTTCGGTGTAAACCAAACAAGTCTTTGGTTGGCATCTCCTATTCTTTTTTTTTTTTTTTTTTTTTTTTTTTGCGGTATGCGGGCCTCTCACTGTTGTGGCCTCCCCCGTTGCGGAGCACAGGCTCCGGACGCGCAGGCTCCGGACGCGCAGGCTCAGCGGCCATGGCTCACGGGCCCAGCCGCTCCGCGGCATATGGGATCCTCCCAGACCGGGGCACGAACCCGTATCCCCTGCATCGGCAGGCGGACTCTCAACCACTTGCGCCACCAGGGAGGCCCTCCTATTCTTATTATGAGGGGCATAGACCCTTCTCTGAATAGAACTTTTTTTTTCCAATCCATGGCCATACACATATACTTAATTTCACATTTTTGAAGTGGAAGTAAGTTTTCTCATACATTATACTCTTTTAAGTTAATTAGAACATGTGCATTGGTTTACTGACATGTCACTTCTCACCATATCTATGTAAATGCTAGCTTTTTTACTTAAAAATATTTTGTTATGTGTCACGTCGATAAGTATTTTTGTCTCGTTACTGTAAGATAAAATTTAGTTGAAAAATCAATTCTTTGGGGCAGTGGTTTTAAGAGAAGACACTTCTCGAGTGAAGGTGCGGCCCTCCTCTTAGATGCTCCCAGGGATGTGGACGCTCCAGGGGAGATACTCTGTGCTCTGACCTGTCTCCCTCTGCTGTTGGTCTCACAGGCATCCTGGAGTTTATCAGTATAGCGGTGGGCCTGGTCAGCATTCGAGGCGTGGACAGCGGACTCTACCTCGGCATGAATGAGAAGGGGGAGCTGTACGGATCAGTAAGTACCTGAGAGACCTTGCCCGCCTTCCTGGCTCACGTTTGCTGGGAACTGCTCTTTCTCGAGCTTATAAATAGAAATGAAGCAGTGGTGGGAGGGGGAGTGTAGGTTTCCACTTTTTGAAGAAGACCACTTCATTTTTATTAATAGATATCAGCCCTGGATCTTCACGAGACCAAAGTTTCTAAGCAAATGCTTTATTTATATGCCAAGCCATTTTCATTGTCAAGGAAATAAAAAATTCACAACTGTGAAAAATCCCATCTTCTTGTATTGAATGGGAGTTATTTTTGAAACAAATTGAAATGATCTTCTTCCAAGCTTTGCCAAGCATTGTAATTAAAACTAGAAATAGACCGTGCAGTGAGTATAAACCCTTTCTCTGAGCTACATAAAATTTTCATTATGTAGAGAGAGAAGGGAGATGGAAATTTTTGTCAGATATTCTTGTAGGTGAATAAGAATATAAAAATATAATAATTATTTGCGAGTGTTAGGAGTTTCTTCCTTCCCCTGTCTTACTTCCCATCTCCACTGGGTCGTAAGCTCCTTGGGTGAGGCAAAGAAGAGCGCTCACTGTAGCCCGCCAGGCACGGTTCTAGGTGCCAGGGTTGGGGGGGCAGAAATGAACAAGAGCCCCCCCGCTTCTGCTTTGAGAGGAGGGGCAGACTTTGTATCTCTTTACTGCACAGTAGGAACTTGATACATTTTTGCTAAAGGTATGAGTGTGAATACTGGGTTATCAGTTACTGTGTATAACTTGAGTTTTCAACAAAAGCTTTGTAGTGAAGTCAGCCTTTAGTTTCTTGTTGCCATTATTGGTGGTCAAATGGGGATTTAATCCATATTATCTGCAATATGAGAACTTTGGCTAGAATCTACAAAAAGCTGAAAATTAAAAGACGCTCAGGATAGGAGAGGTTCTGGAGTCCTCTGTTGGCAGAAACGAAGGGCATTTTTATGTAGAATCAGGGGAAAGTTTTTCTAGATATCCTCTGTTTTATCCATATACTAGTAAATACACACACACACAT
This sequence comes from Mesoplodon densirostris, assembly GCF_025265405.1. Classification (NCBI taxonomy): domain Eukaryota; kingdom Metazoa; phylum Chordata; class Mammalia; order Artiodactyla; family Ziphiidae; genus Mesoplodon; species Mesoplodon densirostris. Next base: position 1,481,479 of record NC_082677.1, read on the forward strand.
GACATACACGCGCGTGCACACACACACATACACACACACAAAGGTTGGGAGTAGTCTCCAACTTTTACTCAGAAACTCCAGGAGACAATAAATGGTATAGTTTGAATATAACATCCACCATTTTTCATGACACAAGGATGGTTTTTCTGCTTTGGTAAAATTTGAATGTAAGATTGATTGATTTTGTTAGACGTTTGTCTTTTAAAAAAGTGCTTCCTTGAGAGAATGGATTATTTTAAAATAGGTTTTTAAGCATAGGATTGAGTTTAGTTTTTTAAACACAGTTCTTGGTCTAGATGAAGTTATTTACTTCCTAAATTATCTTTGTCAACGCTTTTAAGTGCAAAGATTCAAGATGTAAGGAAGCTTTTAGATTTTTAAAACATGAAGTGATGTTCTCCTTTGGTCGCCCCTCACTTTTTCCTTCACTTTTAGGTCCATAACGTGGATTTAATTAAATCAGTCATAGTTGGGCTCAGTAGAAGGCTTTCTGTGTTGGGTCGCAGTCTGACCTTTTGTGGGTGGGGTGGAAGGGACTGTAGTTTATCACCGTGATGTCCAGATGTTTTGAGTGTGGATCTCAACACTGCATCTTAAATTATTTGAAAATTGCATATGGAACGCGTAGTTCATATATGTTACGTTATTTTATAAAACACGCCTTTAGGCAAAGTGTTTTGAAGGCAGCGATGAGTGAGCAGACCGAGGCCATGCTGCTTGTCCTCAGCCCTCGGGCCACGCGGACAGCCGTTGCTCTTCTGTGGACACTTGCGGGCTGCTGGGCCGCGCGGTCGGGTCCCCCCTTCCCCCCACCCTGCTGTCCCCCCCCCCCGCACTGTGCCCGTGGAGGCAGCCTTCTTTCTTTCAGATGCGTGAAGATGCTGCCTTTTCTGCAAAACCTTCCCTACACCCCTAACTCGGACCCTAGTTTCTGGTCAGCATTTCTTGTGTTGTCCTCTGGGCCCCGGGGATGCTTTATGTGTGTTTCCGTCATCATACGAGGAATGTACACTGCCGGTGTGGCCGTGTGGCCGTGTCCCCAGCGTATCGAGGGCCTGGGCTGCAGCTTTCTTTTGAATATCGCGCCCCGCCCCCGCCACAGCCCGAGCCCCGCACGTGCTGGGTTGAAGCCGATTGAAGTCGTCGTTCATTCGTGGCTTCACTGGCCCTGGAGGTGCAGCCCTTGAGGCCAGCCTGTCCCTAGGGCCCTGCTGGAGGGAGGGGTCCCTCCCTGCCACCCCCGTGCTGAGCTGGGCTGTAACGCGTCATCTGAATGTCCAGCCCCAGGGGGAGTGGCCGAGTCTGGAGAAGGTGGTGTCTGGGGGAGCGTGGGGACGGGCGTCAGGACATCAGTGGGTGCCCTGCCTGTTCCTCCCATCCACGAAACCAAGGGCTGGACTTAGGTGGCCCGAACGGTTCCTGCTCTGGACCTCAGGACTCTGCAGGCTTCGCTCCCGAGGCTTGCCTGCCTGGCCCACAGGGTGCTCTATGTGCATGATGTCATGCAGCAGTTCCGTCTGTCCCCAGCAGCCGGCCTGGTTTGTCCGTGGTCCGTACCTCATGCGGGTGTGCGGAGGCATGGGGGAGACCATCTCCTCGGTGTCCAGGAGTCACTTTCCACTGTGTTTGTGGTTGTCATCGTGGCGTGGCAGTGAGAATGGGGGGGACACCCACACGTCCCCTTTTCATCCTGATGAGATGGAGAGAAGGAAAGAGAGAAACAGGCAATGATACTGTTATTAAATACGCTGGAAACTAGCCCGAGGAGTTTGCTTGTATGAAGTTGTGTGAAGCTCCGTAAAGTGGAAAAGGTGTGTTTCTAAACATTGGGGAAAACTGGAAAAGACTGATCTCATTGGGAAAGAAGGTAAATAGATTTGGGGAAATAGCCATCACTTTTATAAAGTAAGTGAATGTGTAAATGTAGCAAAAATTAATGTAAAATGTATTTTGGGATTATTTTTCTCTTTTCATCTATGTAGATCTTTTGTTTCCAAGTTTACATTAGGATTAGATCTAAAAGGCCAGAGGTGAATGGGGTAATATTTCTTCAGAGAAATATGTGGGATTGTGACATCCTATTAAATTGTAGAAATAGGAAAAACTCTATTGCTGATGTGTATCATTATACGATTTAAGGAAAACCTGAGTTGTTCTCCGTCTGGGATGGAGTTTGATGATTGTATTCATGTGTTCATTCATCCATGCCTCCATTCATTTGCTCATTTGTTCACAAACATTTATACCTACTATGTGCCCAGAATTGTGCTAAGTGCATGACAGTGTAACAAATATCTCAAAATCTGGTAGGAGAAATACAAATAATTCAGTGCAATGTGAAATGCACTGTATTAGAGGAATCACAAGTATCTTGGGAGTCCAGAGAGTGTTTAAATAACTGTTTGGGGAAATTGGATGGTAGCGCTTAATTGGGTCTTGAGGGATGAATAGGAGTCTCAGAAAAGGGAGGGAGACAAGGAAGGGCACATGATGTTTCAAATGTAAAGATTAGAACATCCTGCCTGGGTGGAATTTAGGGAGGGTATTAGGTCTCTCACATACACACTCATTTGGGTGCACACTTGGGCAGAGGATTAAAGTATTAGAGTATTAGTTTACATTTGTCACTTTCGTTCTTATCAAAGAGACTAGAAGTAAGGCTCAGTTACTTTTAGGGTCTTACTCTTAATTATCTGAGTGTCATCAAGATACTTCAGTGTGTCAAGAATAATTGACTGTAATAAATATATCTTTAAAAAAGAATGCCTTGAAAAAAAATTAATCTGTTTCAAGGAGCCTGCATTTAATGAGAGATACCTTTTCATTAGAAAAAGTTAGCACAATCACTAAAATTGTAATGATACAGGAAAGCAGAGCATGGGATCTGTAAACGTGGTGAAAAGGATGACATGGATTTCTGGTTTGTATCCCTTTTAGCACTTACTGTATTCTGTCCAGAGTTTCCATTCCCTGTTGGTCTTTCCCACTGGATTAAGTTCTTAGGGGCCAGACTCTGTCTTTACAGTCTGTATGTTTCCTGAAGGCCCACTCTGAGTGAACAGTTGGCACATAGGGTTTGTCACCTCAGCTATTCAGCCGGTCATCCCCTCATGGACAGCGCTACCCAGGATGTCGCTGTCCACCTGACCATCCTGGACCTCCACAGGCAGGACCCTGCTTAACTGTCATGGCTAGAGGGTAGCGGGTGGGGTGACTTGCCCCGGGGCTGGAGCTCGGGGGCCGGTGGGCCAGAGCGAGGACTCAGACCAGCTCTATGGGGCCTGGCCACCGCGCTGACAGATGTGCTACTGTTGTTCCATTTCCAGAGACACAGCTGGGCCCGATTTGGTTTATGTGAGTCCATGTAATCAGTAACCAAGGTGTGATGGATTTGGACTGTGTTTCCAGTGCACAGGAACTTAAAAAAGCCCCAAACATTGGGGCAGTTGTCTCTACTGGGTGGACGTGTGTGAGCCAGAGCAGTCCCTTGTGCGGTGTTTCCACGTGTGCAGTGTTTCCACGTGTGTGGTGTTTCCACAGTGGGCGCAGCAGCAGGGGGCCTGAAGGACCACCCGTCCCAGGATGAAGGAGTATGTCTACCTCTGTAAGAGGAAAACGGTGAAGTATCTCAGATCCTCAGAACCCCATTTGACTTAGATTATTTTTATTATCTTATTTGAATATGTACAAACACGAACCCCTTATGCCTCTTTGGCAACTGCAATTCAAAACGTATTTATATTAAAATTCACACTGGACTATAAGACCAATAGACTCTGAAGCAGCAGGGTGGGTCTGATGTGATGGCTGAGATGCCGCTTCAGTGTCCAGGCTTTGAGCTCGGCACACCTGTCCCCCAGGGCTCCTGGAGGAGGAGGTCCTCCCCCCATGTCTTCTGGTGCAAATTACTGGGAAGCCAGGTATCACCTGGCCTTCACCGATGTTCCAAGGATGTTGTTTCTCTTCCCAGTAGCCCTGATGGTGAGAGTAGTACTGCTTAGCGTTGAAGGTAACTTTAGACACACGCACATTCTTGGGCTGCAGTACGTGGCTATGCGCAGTCATCTGGAGGGTCTAGAGTGGCCTTAAAATGATCCCTTTACTTTTTCATGAAATGAAGGGTCAGAGAAAACGCTCTTCCAGGAAGCTTGTTGCCCCCAGATTTGGTCCTTTATCCTCCTGGGACCCCTAGGTGCCAGTTGTGAAAACGCCTGGGGCTGGGAGGCCCTGGCAGGGAGGGTCCCTGTTGTTTGCATTAGGTGCCGCGGTGCCCTTGTGAGGGGCTTTGGAACAAGCAGAGTGAATGTATGTGTTACGGAACAGGACACCGTACCCGATGGCCTGTCCACACTGGACTTAGCGGTTTGTCGTTGTGCTGTGTCAGTTCAGATGACTTTGATGGTGGACGGTCAGGCGTGTCCTGTACGTTGAGTCTCCAAGGAATGTCATTCCTGTAAAGGAAATGAAACGGGTCATTTGTGCAGTAATCTCCTCGATGGCAGGTGTGCTCTGGAAGTGGGCGGTTTTAAATAGATACTTCGGGTGATAGAGCAAGGCCTTCAATTGCTAGTGTACGTTGCCAGCGTTCAGAGGATCAAGTGGTGACTTTGAAGACAGGAGGGCAGCGCCTCAGAAGAGCACCTTCTGCTGTGTGAGCTGATTTCGTTCGTAGAGTGTCCTTGTTCTAGAGGCGATGGGAATGAGAGTTTAGTGGCTTAGCGACTGAGTCAAGGTAACACAGAGAGTACGTAAGGACTTACTATTTGAACATAGGTGAATTAGTAAACCTTGCCTGATACATAAGCATCAGTGGCCATCCATTTTTGTGAATAAAAGATATATATATATATATATATATATATATATATATTTTTTTTTTTGCCAGAAATAACCTCGTATTAGAGCAGGATTGTAGTCTCCCTTCACAGATAAGACTTTGAAACAATTGTTTCTTTCTAGTAGCCTAGTTTCTATTTAGTGGTTCATTTGTTTCCTTAGCATCTATACTCCTGGCCGTTAATTCGTGGAAAATCATCTTTTAAAAAAGTATCTACTTATTTATTTGAGTTTACTTACCTTTATGTTGTTAAGCATGCGAGCTGCCTCCCCTGACGGTCTGAGGTGCGTGGAAAACCTCGCAAGTTAGCGGTGGCCGGAGTCACCCAGCACAGGTCTTCGTGGACTTCGGGGAGGGCCCGTTTTAATGGTTCGAAGCTCACGGGCGGGGCCCAGTAGACCCATGTGGCAGGAGAGGCGGGCGGGGGATGGTTCCAGTACCCGGGGCTGTGCTCAGTGCGCGGGGAGGGTCTTTCTTTAGGGTCCGGGGTCTCGGGTCCGCCCCTCCCTGAACCCCGCACACATCGCGCCTCTTTGCAGAGGGTCGTCTGTCGGGCGCGCAGAGCCAGGCCGCTGCTTGGATGCTGGGGACGCGGGGCTTCCGCTCCTCCTTCCCACCTCCCGGCACGCTCCTTGCCACACGCGGCTCCCCTCGCTTGCACACTCGTTTGCTTTCACAAAGCCAGGGGACGTGACTGTGTCCCTGCTCACACGGGCCGGCCCTTCCGTAGGCGTCAGGAGTACAGCTGGCCCTCGTGACTGCAGGCTGCGTGCGCGCACGTTTGTCTGCTGGCCGCAGTTGCCGCGTGACCGTGCAGTTGCGTCGCTCGCGGGCCTGCACAGGGAAGCAGAAGCCGCGTCTCGAGGGGGCAGCTCCTGGCTGAGGCCCCGTGAGGGCAGCTCCCACTGAGCCAGCGCCCCTTGTTTTTGTGCTTTGGGTGGTGGTTTTGCTGGTTAGAATGCCCCCGGGGCCGAGTGCCGAGATGCTGTACGGTGTCCCAAGTTCAGGAGGCTGGGCGAGCCTCACGGGGGACGCTCGCACCTCAGAGGAGCCTCCGTCGGCCTGAGTCACTGCCTGCGTCCACGGCCAATGAAGCAACGCTATTAACTTGAAACACAAACAGGCGTAAGACAACATGTATTGATTTGTTGACAAAAATGTCACGAGCAGAGGCTCACAGGACCCTAACCCTGTGTTTCCCCGGGAGCCGTGGTTCAGGGCCCCGACCCACACGCAATACCCCGCACAGGTAAGTGCTGTCTTCTCCTGGGGTGACCTTGCGGCTTTGGGGGGCAGTCAGACGTGCACACCAAGGCTTATAATTTGGTGTGATGGCTGTCGTGACGGAGTTGTACACAGAAAGGCCTTGGGGAGCATGGGGGAGGGAGCTTCATCCCCGGCCTGGGGGGAGACGTCAGGATTGCTCACAGAGGAGACGGAGAAAAGTAGGCGGGTGGGCTCGGGGAGGGAAAGGCTGGCGTGCAAGCAGCTTCGGGGCTGCAGGCTTTGGAGCCGCGGCTGCCGGGAGGAGCCTGATCCTGCCATGTTTACTGCCCCTCCAGCCCCAGTGGTCCTGGCTCTGCTTCTGTTTCTCTCAGCTGCCGCCAGAGGCCACGACGCTGACATTTGGAGCGTCCTCCACTGTCATCGTCATTGCCATCCGGGGGTGCTGCAGCCTTGCTGCTCCGTGTCCCGGCCCGGGAGACACCCCCTCCCAGGGAAAGCCCCACCCGCTCGCCTCCTGCCCCCTGCCCCCTGCCAGGACTGGCTTGTCCGCTGCGTGTCCGTCGACCTGGGCGCCCCGCAGCATCCTTGCAGGCGGCTGAGAAGAGTGTTTGCCTTCCCAGCACCCCGCCACCGAGGCTCCCCAAGGACGGAGAGGTTCTGGCTTGGAGTGGAGCCCCGCAAAGGGCTCCGTGAATGCTCACAGTCCTGACATAAATGCATCCCCTCCTTCCTCAATCTTTTGTTGTTGTGATTTTCAGAGGGCTCTCTGCTGCAGCCTGCTTTTCCTTTGTGGGGAACCGCCCACGGCTCAGTGCAGTGTTCTGAGCTCGGACCTGCCAAGGTCACGCCAAGGGCACCCTCCCCTGTGCGTGCTGGGCTGGCTCTGCTGTGGCCGGGAGTGGCTTTGTCCGTGTGGCTGCCACACTGCCCTGCACATGTGCACACGCTTGCTGTCCACTCCCAGCCCGAGGCTCCTCTCTGCCCCCCGCCCTCCCTCCCTCTCTTCCATTTTCCTTGTGAATTGCTGTGTGGCAGGTCGTTTTCTCTGGACCCTCTGGGGTGGCTTGTATTCCGTTTCTTTCTCTCCCTGTCTTTTGAGTAGATCTTCAGTTTGCTGTGTTTCGATGGAAGGTTCAAGCCTGTACTTGCATCCTGAAGAGTTTGAACTTGGAGCTGCAGTGAGGAGTAGGTGCAGCGCGGGGCCTGGGACGCTAGCTCCGTGGCTCGTGGGCTGTGCAGCCTTGGGCATCCTCCTCAGACTGGCTGGGCTGGGACTAGGAACCAGGGTAATGGGGACAGTGGAGACGGGGCCCAGGATGCGGCCAGCGCTGTCCTGGCCCCCGGGGCTGTGCAGCTGCTCGTTCGCCTCCTTCAGGGATAAGTGTGGCCCCAGAAGGAGACGCCTGCATGGAGGCGCACGGAAGTTGTGCTTCTTGCAAGTCAGAATTCAGAAGTTAAGATTTAGGATACAGTCTGTGAAGGTAAATAAACATTTCCCTTCAGGTCGAACTATGGCGCCCCTTGCATTATACTTGAAAATGTTAACCATAAAGCTTCATTTGTTAAGGTTAATTTTATACACCTTCTTCTCAAATGCAGCACATTACTATTTTACTCACTTAATGAAATGAAAAGGTTGGACTGCCTATTAAGGACTTAGTTCCCATCGTGGTGATGGTGGGCATGATTTCTCATGCCCACAGGGTGGTGAAGTCGCCAGGCCGTGGCAGCACTGCAGTGGCCACCCCCGGACTCGGCGTTTCAGGGTGAAGGTGCTGTTCTGGAAGCGGCCCACGTTGGTGTATGGCTCCGGTGCCTTGGGGGAGCAGGCTGACTGGCCGATGGATGGTATGAGCTCGGATTCGTCCTGGAAGGGGGCCGTTAGCAGAGGGGCCCTGAGAGAATGGGACAGCCACCCACGTGTGAGGAAGGGACCGCAGCACCCGTCACTTTCCACGAGCGTGGGGCCATTTCTCTAGCGCAAGGCGGGGGCTGGGAGGAAGAGTTTGGTTCCAGAGAGATCTGGGCTGATGCGAGTCCAGCTGGAGTTGGTGGCGGGCAGCAGGGGGGGCCCCGGGGAGTCGAGAGGTGCCAGAGACATGCATGTGCTCGTGAGCCCACTCGGGGTTTCTCTGTGCACCTCGGAGGGGGGTGTGACTGGGTGTCTGAGAAATTCTGGAGCCCTGGTGTCGCTTCTCTTTAACCTTGCCTTTTATCTCCCTTGTGCACACGTCCAACTTTGCCTCCAGCTCTGGGCGCTCTATGACTTTGATAACTTCTTGTTTTCCTCCAGGATTTGGTTTTTCTTCCCAGTAAGTCCTCTTCGGGCAGCTGATGACGTAGGGTTTGTTGGTCAGGCAGACGTTCATTTGTGAGCTGTGTTTTTTGAGGCCAACACCGGGGGACATCCTGTCGGTCTCCCAGGGAGGGAAGGAGGGACCCCTTGTGCCGAAGCTGTGTCTTCTTCCCCGTCCTTTCTTCCCCGAAACAGCAGCCTCCCCGCTTGGCTGCTTCTGGAAGCATTACTTAGCTCTCCGTCTCTGCAGAGGTAATGGAGGATGAACATCTGGGCGTGTTTCTTCCCTTATTTTCCAGCAACGCTGCAGCTTCTTTTCCATTTCCTGGTCAGTGCATCCTTCCCGAGTCATTGTGGGTGGCTAGGCCTCCACACTGGATGCTCCAAGGCCGGATCATTCAGCCTTAGACTCAGAGAGACCGTGGACATCCCTGAGTCCAATCTCCTCTCTTCACAGAGAAGGAGCTTGAGGCCCAGGGTGGCTAATCAACCCCATTGTGTGTGTGTCTGTAGGAGGTTGACATTCCTTTACCATAGAAATTCCGTGAATCTTTTAGTTCTTCAGAAATTGCCTTTGCGCTTACTTTACCATTATCTTTGTTAATCTTTCAGTTTGTCTAATTTTATTTCTGCACTCAAGGCCTGAATTCAGCCTGCTTTGTCTACCATAGAAGATCTCTGGTACGTGTTTCTGTTTTGATTCTCCCTCCTGCGGTGCGCCTGCTGATTATCCTGCAGACAAGGTGGTTGGGTTCCAATGTCTCTGCCTGGTGTCCTTAATAATAGGAATTATTTCCTTCATTCCACCTCCCAGCCTTGAAGCTGCCCACTTCTCCTCCATGGTCTGTGCTTCTACTTTCAGGTTTTACAAAGAGTAATATTTAGCTTGAAGTTTTTTCAGCTTTTGCAAATCTGATGTGCATTTTAAGTGGTCACTGAATGACTTACTTCTCTTATCAGATGATCATTTATGATAAGAAATGTTACCTGTGCTCTAGGACCCTAAGAGAAACTTCACAAACTTTTCCTGTAGGGCTCTCGGCAGAAGCACCAAATGTGCATAGTCTACCCATTGGCAGAAGCAAAACTATTTCATAAAGTGAATATTAAACTTCTCCGCTTGAATTCTGTTCAACCTTGGGCAGGATTTTCTTTCCCCTGTGGGGCTCCACCTCTGAACATATATTGCAAGTTTATGAGCTCACTTGATTTGCTAAACAAATGTCCGTTTCTAGGGTGGCTGCTAACGACAGCCTCTAAGTTGTCTGGTCTGCCCTGTGGTCCACGCGGCGGGCTCTGTCTTTGGCTGTGTGGTGGGTACCACGTGGCTGGTGAGCCCACGCCATAGGAGATGTCCAAGGCCGGATCACATTCAGACTGGGCCCTACCTTCGAGTCCACAGGTACACCTAAGTATGCAGCTTCTGGAGCGAAGCTGAATTCTGTCTTTTCTTGTCTGGTTTGGTGGGGGAGGAGTGGAGAGAACGTAGGAATTCGTACCTTTTTGTGTATTTGATGAGACAGACGTTGCCCGCCCACTTGCTTCGTTTGTGTACGTTGACCAGACACGACTGATTCAACTGTTCCCACAATTCCAGTGACAGTTTTGATGGCCAAGATCATGGGTGTAAAAGCAGGCCCGTGGGAATGGTAGGGATTTTAAAGAGGTTTTGAAAAATAGGCCTTGAGTGAGGCGTGTTGAGGGCTTAAGGGGGCTGGATCTGAATGGAGCTTCTAATGAAATGAGAAATAGTGCCTTCCTGCCTGTTCTGTGTGTTTGTTGCTTTCTGTTGGGGGACTTCTCCCAGGAGAGAAGCGTTAAAATACCTAGCTTCTTATGAATGATCCTTTCGTCATTCTATTTAATCACCCCGATGCTTGCAACAATTCCCATCAAGACTTTACTGCTAGATTATGAATGAGGAAGGTACATCTCTACGAGTAATTGTAGTTAAGGGAGGGGTAGACGGTGGGCAGAGAACGAGCGGTTACATCAAATCAGTAGCTTACAAAAGGTTGGGGAACTCTATCAAGGCGGTTTCTGACCTTGGGATTTATGTGTTGTGAGTTTATGCAGGGAGGTCAAACAACCCATTGAGTTGAACACAAGCAACCATTTGGATGGTATGGTTAAAGCTACACCATATGTTGATATGTATAAAGATGGAAATCATGTTTTAAAATAGCAGCATAAGTCTATACATTTTCAATGAGGACTCGAATCTCAAATTTTGAAAACTTCTGATTTCAGTTTTTAAATGGGTACAGATAGGAATCAGGCATGGTAACGCCCATGTGGATTACACATTTTCCAGTTGTCAAATAGTTAAGACTAGTGTCCATATGAGTTTATGTTGTATAACATTCCTAAACATTCTCTGGGGTATACTATAATTTTCACATTATTATCTCATACTTTGGTTTTAATAGGATTGGTAAAAGTTTTGAAGTTTTAATTTCAGTTTTTCCCACTGCTCAGAATTTGATGATATAAAATGAAAAGGGGTTTCCATAGTTGCTGACATTCACCAGATTTTGTTCCAAAGCATGGGCTTTAGGAGACTTTTGAATTAAATCCACATTCTCCACCCAAGCTGAGTGACATAATCCAGCAGTTCAAAGATAGGTATGCCATAAACAGCTATAGTTAAATAATCCCCTCAAAAATATTAAAACATGGAAATACAATAAAAGAAGAATTGATCACTTTATAGTGGAATACTCTATAAACTGTCTGCATTGGAAACATGTGGCGAGTCTTAAAACATCTGAGTTCTATAATTCTAAAGTGTATAGTTTATTTGAAGGCAGAAACTGTTTCTTCTCCTCTGTGTATATATAAGAATACAGCTTAATATATTTTTTTGCTATCCCAATTTGCATTCACTTTCTTATTTTTAATTTAGAGAAATCACTTTGGAGTACAAATATGTAACATAAATATATTCACCTCAACTAAATATTTTATCGCTAAGTACTAAAGTCTAATCATAAAGAGATTAATTCTGTAAATCTTGCTGCTTTGTCTACCTTTGTCTGAAACAAAAATCACACATTAACATAAACCCAAATAGCAGGAAGAAATTATTTGAAAGCATATACATGGTATAGAAAGGTATCAGGGTCTTTAATTTTATGATCATTTAAATTAAAAAAATTTTTTAAGGTCTGCAGGTTTATCTGAGTGGCGTTATACCCCTTGTGTAATAATTACGGGAGCTGAACTGGATCAGGGGTTTTGCAAGGTAATGTCTGCACGGCCTCATTTAACTAGTTAACTGAGGTTATCCAACCCTCCCGTGAAGGAGAGGACTGAGCTCGTAACCATCACAAAAGCTGCTGTCTGTAGATGACACTGTTATACGTGGAACAGTTCACTTCATTTTCCGTGTTGCCTAGAGCGTTATACTGTGTGTGTAAGCGACGTTACAGCAGCCTCGTAAGGGGAACAGAGCCGTGTTTGCTGAGCAGTGAAAAGGTTAGTTCAGTTTCTTACCTCGTTCAACTTTTTAAAAAAGGTTGCTTTTCTTTTTTCGCAAACTGACGATACCCCCAAAACATGTGAATTGAGGCTCATCTTCAATACTGGACTCATTAGTGTTTCAGTCTTAGCGTGCAGCGTCCACTGCAGAATTCTGTGCATACGCTCTGTTTTCTCTCCACCTCCACCCGTTCCTCCCGCAAAATGAATAGTGTTTTTTTAAAAATTGCATTTTGAGGTAAAGAAGAAAGGCAGCACGTGTGATTGTCAGAATCAGAGGGGCTGCACTGAGTTCCGGAACGTGGTCCGTGGAGCCCCCCGCCCGGCCCTTTGGAAGGGGCCTCGGAAGTCCCTGGACGGACGGGGTGTCTGGAGGAACCCTCCATTAGTGAGAAGTGGAAGGTGCGGGGTCTGGGGCCGGTGACCTCCCTTGCAGGCCCCCCTGTCCCGGGCATTTTCCGGGGAAAGTTGCAATACCTGTTGGCTGAGGTTGGCTCCAGTTCTGAGAGGTTCTGAATTCATGGTTCTGACGTGCCCCCACGGTGACTGGGGGCGTGTCCTGGGCCCCGGGTGCCGATCCCCGGCCACGCACCTGTGTTGGCCTCGCCTCAGGTGCTGGCACTGACCTGCTCCAGGTGAGGCTGCCGGAGCAGGGGCTGTGGCTCCAAAGCCTGGCCCCTCATGGTGTGCAGGCCCTGCAGGTGCGACTTGTATACAAAGCAGATAGAAGCTGGGGCAGACCTTGGGGTCCAGAAGGGGGAGAGCCTTATTTATTTATTTTGTTTTTCCGGTACGCGGGCCTCTCACTGTTGTGGCCTCTCCCGTGGCGGAGCACAGGCTCCAGACGCGCAGGCTCAGTGGCCATGGCTCACGGGCCCAGCCGCTCCACGGCATGTGGGATCCTCCCAGACCGGGGCACGAACCCGTGTCCCCTGCATCGGCAGGCGGACTCTCAACCACTGCTCCACAGGGGAAGCCCGAGCCTTATTTTTTAAACCAAGTATCTGTCAGGTAAAGTGATTTCCTGCTGAGAAAAAGAAAGCTTAATTTGAATTGTTTTTTCATGTCCTTGGTAGAACTGAAGGCTCTACAATACCGTACTTCGGTCCACCTTTATTAAGTAGAAAATAAATGAACATCGCTTGTTTAGAAAATTTACTTAATCACTACAAACTCAAACCAGACATTTTAAGCCAGGAATAATCTTGTCTGTGGGGAGAATATTTATTGTACAGATGGACGTAAAGTCTGAAATAGCTGTTAAAGTCTTTAACACACTATTTTAATTTTGTCCGCTTTAATGGAGGTGAAACAGAAATCAGGTTCAGCCTGGTCTCCCCAGCACAGGGGGTTTCCTCTAGGTTTGCTTGTGGAGGGAGGGGAGGGGCTTCTCTGCTAGCGCCCAGGTGAGGGGGGCTGCAGGTGCCACTCGCCCCCTGCAACGCACCATGTCCCTATAAACCCAGCATCAGCTGTCCAGAGTTTCCCCATCATCCTGTCCTGCTCGATGCTTTTGGTTGCTGTTGTTGCTTTCCCTTGTTTCAGCTCGCTTAGCAGAGACTGGTCCAAGGAGATAAGATTTTGTTACCAACCTGCTCAGGACATTTTGATCACCTAGAGCAGCGGTCCCCAACCTTTTTGGCACCAGGGACCAGTTTCGTGGAAGACAGTTTTTCCACGGATTGGGCGGGGCGATGGTTCGGGAGGTGATGCGAGCGACGGGGGCGGGATGGGCAGCGGCAGATGAAGCTTCGCTGGTCGCCCACCGCTTGCCTCCTGCTGTGCAGCCAGTTTCCTAACAGGCCGCGGACCAGTACCGGTATCGGTTGGTGGCCGGGGGTTGGGGACCCCTGACCTAGAAGAGCAGCTCCCAGGAGGTGTGGGTCCCCTGTGTTTCCAGGTGGTTGAAGCCTTCCTTGAATGGAGGAGTGATGTGGGGAAGCCAGCTCACGCTGGCCGCTGGTTTTCAGCATCCTCAGCTTGACACGCCCCCCCGGCCCCACCCTCGCTCTCCCGACGCGACCACGGCAGCTGGAGATGATGCCTTGTGCTCGGCTGGCTGTGAATCAGTGCACTAAGTTGTGTCCTCAAGTGTGTAACTGTGCGTGGACATGTATTTGTAGGTTTTCTTATTTACGTAAGGGGCCAGGTGGGCAAGAGCAAGGGGAATGTTTTCAGAAGTCATTTTGGTGTTTCTTTTTTAACACTGCCATCTGGGAAGGTGCTGATCTTAAAGTTTCTGCGTGGTGAGAAGAGCAAGAAGCTGGTCCACCCACCGCCTCACTTCTCCAGGCGCAGCTAGAAGCACCTGTTTGTGCCTGGAATGAGTTCACGGTTTGGGGTGTGATGTGTGCATCGCTTCTGGTCCTTACTGCCCTCGAGACAATGCGGCTGCAGGGGCCCTAGGTTATGGGGTTCCAGGGAACCCAGGCTTTCATAAAGCTCTGGTGGAGGGTGAAGTGTAATACATTTATGAAAATGTGGAACCTTTCTGCTTTTAAACAGGGGGGAGTGTGTGTGGTGGTTCTTCTAAGTTCAAGGAAACAGGAGGGCTAGGATGTTTGTCTTTACTTCTTTGTACCCAGGAAGACCCAGACCTGATAGAAAGCATCGTATCTCGAAATGTGGACCAAAGAGTGGCTGCATCAGAATTCCACAAGGCCTGTTCAGAATGCGTATTTCCAGACTTTCTGGATCAGAATTTTAAAAGGTTGGGGATTGGAAACTTACACTTAAAAAAAGCATCCCAAAGTGATTCTTCTGCACACTGAAGTTTGAAAACCACTCTTCTAGTGTAATGAATAACCTCCACTGCTTCAAAGGGCAGAAAATCTCTGACGTCACTGGTGAGGTTGGTCTGTGTACCGAGGACTTTACGAAAAATACGCTGAAGATGAAGCAGCACTCTGAGACTCTTTCTTCGAAAAGGCCCTCCCCCCAGGATGGTCACCATCCTAACTGCTGTGGTGAAAATGGGAACAGCTCATGGCGTTAGCTGCCTTTGCCTACTGACTCATTCAGATAATTGGCATGTGGAAAAGTTTGACTAGAAAAAATTAGACTCTTTTGTGCTTTAATCATTATGAAAAAAATTAGGAGGTAGTTAAATTTATAGAGGTAAGCAGTTTTTGCAAAGTGCACTTAAAGTGGGTTAAAATTGGTATTTTGTCACCAGTTATGTTATGTCGCAATTGCTTTCAATACGGAAAGTAGCTAATTTTTGCAAAATATTTGCTTTTGTTTTTTAACAGGAAAAACTAACCCAAGAGTGTGTATTCAGAGAACAGTTTGAAGAAAACTGGTATAACACGTACTCCTCGAATCTGTATAAACACGTGGACACTGGAAGGCGGTTCTATGTCGCGTTAAATAAGGACGGGACCCCCAGAGAAGGAACGAGGACTAAACGGCACCAGAAATTCACACATTTTTTACCCAGACCCGTGGACCCCGACAAAGTACCCGAACTCTATAAGGGTATCCTAAGCCAAAGTTGACAAAGACCGTTTCTTCACTTGAGCCCTTAAAAAAGTAACCACTATAAAGGTTTCACGCGGTGGGTTCTTATTGATTTGCTGTGTCATCACATCAGCTCCACTGTTGCCAAACTTTGTCGCATGCATAGTCTGACGGAGGCGTGGAGGGGACATGCTGATTTTGTTCTCCAGGCTCGTCCTCTCTCGGGACCCCCTGCCCACTGCTGCCGGGTGTGTGGTGAGCAGAGGGCAGGAGGCCGCAGGGTGAGGGGGTGAGTGGGGCTGCAGAGAGGAGGGAGCAGAGAGGACCAGCCGATGCATGTGGGGATAGACGCGCTTTCCCGTCCGGTCTCTTGTCCTTCATCCTCATCAGCAGAGCTGCCACACCTGGACGCATCGGGATCTGGCTGGTGGCCCGAGGGGGGGCCCCGCTGCATTTTCACAGGCAGGAGGGTGCGGTCTGACCGACAAGTCTTTCTCGGTTCATTGTCACGGGGGTCATCCCAGTGAATTTAAAGCAAAGACCTCTTAGTTAAAAAAAAAAAAGAAAAAAAAAGAAAAAAAGTGAAATTTATTTATAGAAATTCCAAAGGCAACATTTTATTTATTTTATATATTTATTTATTCTATAGAGTTTATTTTTAATGAAATATGTACAGGCCAGATAGGCACTTTGGAAGCTTTAGGCTCTGTAGGCATTAAATGGCAACGTCCGCTACAAACCTGTGGCATATTCATGCAGCGAACGTGGCGTGCATGGATGCGAGACACTCAGATGGCCCTAGTGTCCTAAAGGCGACAATCGCTTTTGTGCCCGTGTTATTGTAAACTGATGCATACCGTTTATGACACTGAGTGTCCACTCTTCAGACTGCTTGTTCCATAGCTTATCCCAGAGGATTAAAGATAAACTGGGTCTCAAACTTTTATTCTGTGTCTGTAATATTTTCTCTCTCATAAGTGACTTCCTCCCTCATTGTAACTTCACGGTTGGAAAATATAGGGGTTGGTATATATTCTACTTGTCTAAATGTATTGCAGAATATACCAAAGCTAAACAATAACTGTGCTTTTATTTTAGTCGATCTCCAGAACAACAGGACTCATATCAAACATTGTACTGGTTTAGAATTCTTAAAAAGGAAAAAAAAAAAAAAGAAAGCTTACTGGGCACAGATTTTTCTTTTTTTTTTTTAGGGGACAAGAATCAGAGTCAGAACAACAGGGTAATTCTTATAAACTTTTTATTTGGGCACTTGGTTCTCAAATATGAAATTACACAAGTACCTTAGGGGTTATTGTAACATCTTTTATAGAAAATTGCTTTCGGTGTGACCTGTCATAATACCTGGTAAAAGCACCCTTCAAGTAAAACTTGCAAAATGAAACTAATAAATCTCCATCAATCATGACAATGAGGGGGAAAGTATATATTTGTTGACTATGTTTTGTTTTTTAAAATGGTCTTCACAAGCACTCAATTTTTTTAGAGGGGAGGTTACTCTATAGATTATCTTTTACAAGGCTTTTATAACATTTTATGCTGAAAAGCATAAGAATACATATTTCTTTAGTAGCAATAATTTTGAAACTTGCCCTTGGGCAAGGGAGACTATTTCTTACTATATACTAAGGAGAAAAGAGCCAAATTCTTAAAGCAATATTTAAGAAAAAGAAATTTATAACAAATTCTCATACCACATATAACACTTTCTAGCCATTCGTGTGGGAAATTGAAAGTGACAGTTAAAAAATGTGTTGGGATTTATGTAACTAATTTTAAAATTTAATATTCCAACTTTGTTTTGCTCTGATGCACATTCTCTATGACATAAAGTAAAAGTATGCCACTGGTGAGTCAAAGCTGTTTCGAAATAGGAGCACATGGCTGATTGTCATGAGCGTGGGGGGCCCATCTCTGGTCCAAAGGGCAGACTGGACAGGGCCTCCTGTTGATGTGCATTAAAGAAAAACTAAGTCCAACATTTGGAATTCAGAAATATGCTGGGGGGGCGGGCAACAGAAGCAATGTAAAATAGCTGATTTGTGGTAAAAGTCAGACTGTCCTCTTCATTTATCTTCTTGTTTCTTTTTTTAAAACTTTCTTAACAGAAACTGCATTTAATTCCAAGAGGTAGTATTCTTATTTATTATTTAACCCTTTGCTGCTGCTAAAATGTGCACATATTCAGGCTTTAGTTTTTCCAAAAGGCATTTAATATTGTTGTCTGAAAAACATTAAACATCTGATCACAGGGAAGAATCAAGTTTCTAGGATGTCATAGGTACAATATTTAGCACCGAAGAAATTGATTTTAGGAAATAGCCAAAAGTAATCTTAAAGTAGCATGAGATGCTAGATTAATCAGCCTAAAAGAAAGAAAATGATTTGTGAAAAAGACTAAACTCTCCATGCATTCCTAGAAAATGCTACTTTAATGTCGACTTTTGGAGTTATTTTGTTTTGGTTACTTTTTTTTTTTTAAAAAGGAAAACAAAATGTTATATGCTTTTGGCAATTGATATGATAAACTGTAATGGTCTGTAAATAAATAAATACTGACTTATGCAATTTCTGTACATAAGTTTTCTGGGAGAGTGGATGGCTCAGGGTTTTGTTGCGGGCGCTGTCCTGCTGGGCCGCAGAGCGAGTCGCCCCAGCTCCTGGCTTTGCAACTGGTTCTTGTCATAAGGGACCCAAGGCCGTAGGTGGCTGCTCAAGCCTGTGTGGAATGATGGGTCCAGTTTTCACAAACACAAGCCCGGCCAGCCAAACCGCTATGTCGTTTGTGCCAACACTGCACCTTGGTCACAGACTTAACAGGCACGGACTGACCCCCCTCCCCCATCTGTCATGCGAATGTCCCCAGGCGGTGCCGACGTGCCAGGTCACCTTGGGGCACCTGTCCCTGCCAGGTCCTGTTCTGTGGATAAGTGGACGGCTTCCGTTTATCGTTTTCATTCGATTTCATCTCATTAACACAACATTGTGTTATTTACTTGATAACCTGTAATTGTATGTAAATACATAAAGGATTATGTAATTTGTGTAAATACATAATTACAGACTTTGGAAAACTGGTATTTTTTACTTGATGTCCATGTTGGAGCTGCTTCCGATTCTGTGCCTACGTGAACCGATGGAATTTTAAAAACACGATCTCCTTGCTCTTACAGCTGTTGCGTGTGTGTTGAGGGACGAGGGGGTGTGGCGATGATGGGGGGAACAGCCGCATCCGGAGGTCCCGTCTTTTCCGTAAGCGTTAGATGAGGGAGCGCGGAAGCTTCTGGGATAAAGATTTATGTACTTGCATCAGGCAAAACGCAGTGTGTGAGCACGTTTTGCTCACAGAAGCATACTGACAGAAGCATACTGTCGGAGGTCAAATTCTGTCGCTGCATCGTTTGACCTCGAAATGTGCCGGATTTAGATCCACTGTTTGTGGTCACTTGCATGAAAGAACAATGAAGTGCCGGGGGTCGGGGAATACGCCAGATGGATTCAAAAGATGCGGTCGCCAAGCCCCTGTGTCTGCGTATGCGTGTGT
The DNA here is from genome assembly GCF_025265405.1 of Mesoplodon densirostris. Classification (NCBI taxonomy): domain Eukaryota; kingdom Metazoa; phylum Chordata; class Mammalia; order Artiodactyla; family Ziphiidae; genus Mesoplodon; species Mesoplodon densirostris. The sequence continues at coordinate 1,500,343 of NC_082677.1, forward strand.
GTGTGTGTGTGATACACGCGACGTAGTACCCACGGGCATCCATAGACATTTCACATTTGATTGATCCTAATTATGAAAATTATTATTATCAATGAAAAGTGACACTTTATTGTTGCAGGTGGGGTGGGAGGAATCACGTGTCGGTCAGTAAGTAGCCCCGCGTTCCGGGCTTCGGGGGTGGAGGGCGGGCCTGACGGCGGGCGAGAGCCGCGCCCCACGGGGCTCCCCGCTCTACCTGCCCCGCGCCTTGGCAGCCGCCTCCCTTAGGTCTTCAGAAGAACTTTTCTTGTGACGTCTCCTTCACCGGGGGGAGCATGCAGAAATGAGAAACGGCCTCTTCTGTAATTTTCTCTGGAAAGAAATGATGACGAGTGTTCTTCACGCGTGTATGTGTTCTACGTCTCGGCGCTGCACCAGCTCGTACTCGGCAGGTTGGTGGCCGCCGGCTGTGAGGTCGGACGGCGTTGTGACGGCCACCAGTGAGGCAAGGAAAACACCAAGGAGAGGCCTCTTTGCTACTTTGGTTGGTCGTCACAGAGAAAATTCATACTTAGGTTTCTCGTTTCTCTCCAACCGTATTCCGGCATATATCTTGGAAAACATTTTTAAAACAACTTTAATTAAAACAAGTTGTAGGCATCCCTGATACCTCAGTACCTCTTGGCCAGATGTGCTGGTAACTGGCTCTTGTTTTTTCCCATCCCCTTCTGAAGATCCTTCTGTTTGTGGTTTTGGTGATGATTCCTGTTGTTATTAGTGGACTTAGCTGGGGACATTTGATCCTGGGAAAGAAAGAGTTAAAAGACAATGTGTAAAGGGGACATTCAGAGCTGAGCATCTGAGTCTGCCCTCCTCACACAGCGGAAGCGGAAGCGTTACTGACAGCGGTCATGGCCGGCTTGGACAAACTTATCAGAAACACACTCACTCAGGCTTTTTCCTAAGCATTTTGTGGGATGTGGCAAAGCATTCTGTAAACTCCACCTGGCTGTTGCCTCTTGCTTCTAGCGTCTGTGGGTGTACAGGGTTGGTCCATGACAGCTTTGGGAGATTTCTGTTTCTGATTCATAAAAAGAGGGCTTTTCCTAGTCCGTGAAGATGTTAGAATGATAGCTGCCCTTTCAGAAGGAAGCGGTACTCCAAACATCTCTTCACTCCGTGGCTGACCAAATCCTGCCCCCTCCCTCCCTTCCTGTTTTTCTTTTCCTCACGCCTTCCCTCCTTCCTTTGTCGTATGTGGAGCTGGCATCAGCAATAAAAGGACAGGCATGGTCCCTGATGGTACACGGAACTTAAACCACAGGCATCCTGAGGTGGTGTGATGGACCCTGGGATGGAAGGGTACCGGGGGCCGTGGGACATCCGTGCATCCCATATGGACTTTTGAGGGTCTGAGGTCGTCATGTCTGAGCTGAGATGCAAAAGAGTGGGAGGTACAAGAGAGAGAGCTTATAGTCACTGGCTTTCTAACCATGTCAAGATTAAGTGCTTTGTTCTTGGACAATCTGGGCTCATTGGATCTTTTACTGATGTTTCCTGGATGCCTGTGATGGACCCTGAGGATGTGAAAAGTGCTGGCTGACTGGCCAGCATCGGTCGTGGCTTTGGTTCCTGGAGATGAAGGGGACCAGTCTTTAGTCAGACCACCTCTGCTGCCCTGTGCCTACTGGGGCCACGCTCAGAATGCTCTTTGGCTACTTTTGATTGCTATTCAGAGGAAGGTGACTCTATTAGTTTTTGTTAATATTACTCACTTTAATTTTCCCCTTCCACATTTACTTCATGTCACAGGCAAAATTCACAACAGACTAGCAATGAAAATATAGGGTAACAAAAGAGGTGAAAATATAACCTTTAAAATATCCACTTCATTCTTTGAATAAATATGTATTGAGCAGCTGCTATACGGCGTGGAACAGTGCTAAGGATATTGTAGAGAAAAAAAGACAATCTTTTGATCTTGCTACTTAATACCAGGCTGGGTTCTATGTGAATTGTTATATCAACATGCAGTTTAAGATACTGTAGGACTGGGATGCCCACGTTATAAGGCAATTAGGATAATGTTGACAGTTTTCCATGGACTTCACCTGTCTTCAGCTATGTATTCAATTTACATGAATATATAAGGACCCAGTTAGATGCAGACCCATTCGAGTCCTATTGTTTTAAGTAGGACAGTGTTTTCTTTTTTTTATTTTGTTTACTTTTTAAAATATTCTCTTCCATTATGGTTTAGCACAGGATACTGAATATAGTTCCCTGTGCTCTACAGTAGGACCTTGTTGTTTATCCTTCCTGTATACAATAGTTTGCATCTGCTAATCCCAACTTCACAATCCATCCCTCCCCCACCCCCGGGACAGCGTTTTAAAAATGTGTCCTCAAATTTGATGATATAGATTCTTTCGGTAGATGATCTCCTCCTTGGCAGTAAATGAGTTTCTTTTGAAATAGAGGCCGTCCCATTTTTCCTTCCTTGGGAAAATCCAAAGGAAAAGGCACCGGAATTCCAAAAGTTTGTCAATTACACATTTGGCTGTCTTTTAAGGATACCAGGACTCTGAAGCTACAAGAACCAATGAAGCTTTGGAAAATTCCTCATCTCCCTTACAACCCACCTCACTGAAATATAAATGGGTGTGTAACAATAGCTTTTATACCATAGAGATGAAATTATACATCTCGGTTAGAGGGATAAAACTTTTCATTTTGTCTTCACCAGAATTAAAAATCTGTAGTTAATCAGCTTCTGGCTTCCCCTGTGTCTTTGGTTTCCTCTTCTAGTTGTAGGGGTGCCCTGGCTTCCCACTCTCTTGGGTCTTCCCCTCTTTGTCCTACATTTGAAGAGTAGAGATGGTTCGGTGTCTGTTACAGAATAAGTAGAACAGGTGGGATGTGATGGGTGGTCTTTAGAATTTCTCCAGAAGAGTTTTATGATGTTGAGTTTGGTTTAGGGAACAAGGGCTAATTGAATTAGAGCAGCATTCAAAGCAGGACATATTGGCTAGAAAAGAAGCTCTCTGTCCTTCAGGAGATATGCCGTGACTGTCCCTGGATGGAGAAAACCTAAGGGCAGAACACTTCCCTGACGCTGCCATTCACCCCGTGTCGTGCCATCAAGAGATCAATTTGAGTTATGAATGCTACTTTGGTAGATGGGTGCAAAGTTTGAAATCAGACTATTTCTTCTGATGATCTGCTTCAAAGAAGCAATTTAAGATTTTGTGGTGACTCTAATGTGCCTATACCCATGCTTCCTGTTTCTTCCTCTGGCGTATTTCCTATTCAAGAAGGCTGGATTCTACTATTCTCATCTCAGAGCTTTCATTTAGTTCTGGATGCAAAGTGCTATTTCTTTTAAAATGTAGATTATTAACAATGCTTCCTGCTGAAGTACATGAATTAACTTGCCTGAAAGTACAGTCTAGTCACATCGAGTCCTTTTCCATGAGCCATTGCCCCATTCTGCATTCCACGTGGTCCTAAACATGTTCCCAAATGCATCAGTTCCTTGAGATGGCCAGACTTCTCTCAGACGAGCTGTTCTGTTTCCTAATTAGCTGGTTGCTATAGACACTTGGGTCATGTTTTTTTTTCAAATAGTAGGAGCTCAAATTATAGGAAAATTAAAAATAAAATAGAAAGAATAAATATTATTATTGTAGTTGGGATAAGTAAAAGTTATTTTTTTGTAGTCATGGGTCACATTTGATTCTTTAAATTTTTTAAACCGTTTAAAATTGGTCAACTATTGAGTTTTATTCTTAGAGAAACCCATGATTTTTCAACATGTCTACATAATACCCAGTGGATTATTTAGAACCTGACCAAAATTTAAGTGAAGGGAACTTTTCCCTGAAGCTCATTAATTTATTAAGCAAGCAAATGTTGATATATACCATATTCTGGAGATTATAAAGTAAAACAGAATTGTTAAAATTTGTTTTCATATGCAATATGAATATGTATTGACTCACTTAGCTTGTGCCTACCTCTTGTGAAAGTGTCATGATTTTATTGTCATAATTTTCTTCTTGTCTCCTTTATATAAAATATCACTTCTCCCTGGAGGAGACGACTGGGATGTGGTTTAAAGCAGAGCGTCATCTCTTTAAAGCAGGTACTTTATACTATAATGAACTTGTGCCATTTGGAGATCTTCTTTTGGTTCCCATTCAACTGGATGCTTATAATTCTTCTCAAAGGAATTCCCTCTTGGTTTGACTTTGAACTGAAAAATGTCTCTGAAAAATAAAACATGCATAAAGTCAATATGATGTAATTTAGCATACTTTTTTGTCATGTTTTATAATGATTAGTCTCTATTTGTGGTTCAGAACAGTAGTTAAGTTTCCAAATTCCTGTGTGACTGTTTTTATCTCAGAAACATGTGATGGCTTGTCATGAGGCTATCTTATTTGGGAACCACACATGATGGTTCTGAGCACACTCAAGGAACTATATTAAGGAGTATGTGACAAATGTATGAACAATTTATAAATACATTTGATTAGTAATTGCTCTCTAGAAAGGGGCTATGTAGTGATTAGTACATGAATATAAGAAGATTATGTGAGGACAGGAAAGAACCACCCTAAAGGATGAGAGGTAACAGTACTGGGTGCTCCCAAAGGGTGAGGAACAGCACCTCTTCCTACCAGACAGACTAGAAAACCTCAAGATTCATAGAGCATTAGGTAGAGAACACAGAAGGGTCTTACCTCAATTGTGGAGAATAACTCTCCTTAGACTAAACACTGTTCCAATTCTACCTAACATATTTTAAAAGAAACACCCAAAAGGATCAAACTATTTTCAAGTGAACTTAGCTTTATCTCAGAACAAAACTCCATAATATTTATGGGAATAAAGAATACCAAACAACCAGCAAGATAAAATACACAATGTTTGGCATCCAATCAAAAATCACCAGACATGCAAAGAGGCAGGAAAATACAACCCAAAACGAGGATAAAAAACCATTCAGGGCTTCCCTGGTGGCGCAGTGGTTGAGAGTCCGCCTGCCGATGCAGGGGACACGGGTTAATTCCCTGGTCCGGGAAGATCCCACGTGCCGTGGAGCAGCTGGGCCCGTGAGCCATGGCCGCTGAGCCTGCGCGTCCGGAGCCTGTGCTCCGCAACGGGAGAGGCCACAACAGTGAGAGGCCCGCGTACTGCAAAAAAAAAAACAACAAACAAAAAAACAACCTTCCCACAAATAAAAACTCTAGACTCAGAAGCATCACTGGTAAATTCTACCAAATGTTTAAGGCAAAAGAAATATCATTTTAAGATAAACTCAGAAAATTGAAGAGAAGGAAATATTTTAAAATTCATCTCATAAATTAAGCCAGAGAAAGACTTCACAAGAAGAGAAAATGACCAATCAAGATCCATCATGAACATGGATTTAAAAATTCTAAATATAATTTTAGCAAACTGAATCCAACTATATGTAAAAAAGGATAATATACCATGTCCAAGAGAGATTTATTCCAAGAATGCAAGATTGACTTGCCAATTGAAAATCAATTAATGTACCGTTTGACCAACATTTCCCCAGTTCCCCCCCACCCCCGTTTTCTGGTAACTACGATTTTACTCTCTGTTTTTATGAAGTCAGCTTTTGTGGGTTCTACATATAAGTGATATCATACAGTATTTGTCTTTCTTTGTCTGCCTTATCGCATTTAACATAATGCCCTCAAGGTTCACCTGTGTTGTAGAAAATGGCAAGATGTCCTTCTTTATCATGGCTGAATTATATTCCAGTGTGTGTGTGTGTGTGTGTGTGTGTGTGTGTGTGTGTGTGTGTGTGTGTGTGTATCACATCTTCTTTATCCGTTCATCCATTGATGGATGCTTGGGTTGCTTTTATATCCTGGTTTTTGTGAATAATGCTGCAATAAACATGGGAGTGCAAATACCTTTTTTTTTTCTTTTTTTTCGGTACGCGGGCCTCTCACTGCTGTGGCCTCTCCCGTTGTGGAGCACAGGCTCCGGACGTGCAGGCTCAGCGGCCATGGCTCATGGGCCCAGCCGCTCTGTGGCATGTGGGATCTTCCTGGACTGGGGCACGAACCTGCGTCCCCTGCATCGCCAGGCGGACTCTCAACCACTGCGCCACAAGGGAAGCCCTGCAAATACCTTTTTGATATCCTGTTTTCATTTCCTTTGGACATATACTAGAAGTGGGATTGCTGGATCATATGGTAGTTATATTTTTAATTTTTTCAGGAACCTCCATACTGTTTTCCATAGTGGCTGAACCAATTTACATTCCCACCAATACTGCACAAGTGTTCCCTTTTCTCCACATTTTTGGGCAACACTTGTTATCTCTCATCTTTTTGATAACAGCCATTCTAACAGGTGTGAGGTGATATCTCATTATGGCTTAGATTTGCATTTCCCTGATGATTAGTGATGTTGAGCATCTTGCCATCTGTTTGTTGGCCATTTGTATGTCTTCTTTGGAAAAATGTCTATTCAATTCCTCTGCCCATTTTTTAACCAGATTGTTTGTCTTTTTGTTATTGAGTGGTATGAGTTCTTTGTATATTTTGGAAATTAACCTCTTATCAGAAATGTTGGTCAAGGGGTACAAACTGGAAGTTAGAAGATGAATAAGTTCTGGATAGTTAATTCATGGCATTGTGATTATAGTTAACACTACTGTATTTCATATTTTGAAGTTGCTAAGAGACTTGATCTTAAATACTCTCACCACGAAGAAAAAGAAATGATAATTACGTGATGGATGGAGGTGTCAGCTAACACTATGGAGGTAATCATACTGCAATATATAAATGTATCGGATAAACACATTGTACACCTTAAATTTACAATGTTATATGTCAATTATATCTCAATTTAAAAAACATCTTTACAGTTTGGGCAATGAGCCAAATAAAACAAGATGAAATTTAAAAGGGTAAATATAACAATATGAACTTAGATCTAAAAAACTGTGAAAGACTAGAATGAGAGGAACATGGCTTACTAGGAGCATATCTATGTAATTTACTGGACAATAAATTCAGTATTAATCAACAGTATGATGTAAACAAAATAGTTAGAATGCATTAATAAAAGCATGTTTTCTAAAACAAAAAAATCAATTAATGTAATTCATCTATTACCAAGCAAAAAAGAAAAGCAAATTATCATCTCAATAAACTCAGAAAAAGCATTCGATAAAATTAAAATAATTCCTGGCAAAACCCTCAGCAAATTAGTAATAGAAAGATACTTCCTCAATCTGATAAAAGGTGTCGACAAAATAACTACATGAACATCTTACTTATGAAAGACTGAGTGCTTTAGTCCAAACTCAGGAACAAGGCAAGGCTGTCCACACTTACCACTTTTGTTCAACGTTGTCCTGGAGATCCTAGGCAGAAAGAAGTGAAAGGCACCCAGATTGGAAAGAAAGAAGAACTGTCTTTTTTTTTTTTTTGCAGATGACATGATCATTTATACAGAAAATTTGATAATATATACAGAAAAGCCACTAGAATTAAAAAATGAGTTTAAGTTGCAGGATGGAAGAGCAATATACAAAAGTCTGTTGTATTTCTACATATTCTTAATGAACAATCAGATACTGAAACAAAAATAACATTTAATAGGATACAAATGTTTAGGGATAAATATGACAAAGTATATTCAAGGTCAATTCACTGCAAACTACAAAACGTGGCTGAGATAAATAAAGGAAGTCCTAAATAAATGGAGAAATACACCGTGTTTATATATTGTTAAGATGTAAATTTCCTGTGTATTGATCTATTGATCAAAGTTAATCCCAATCAAAATTTCTCAGTTTTTGTTTTAGAAATTAACAAACTGATTCTAAAAGTCACATGGAAATGGAGAGGAGCTAGAATATCCAGAACCACTCTGACAACACGGTTGGAGGACTGACGCCATTTGAATTCAAGGTGTATAAAGCTACAGTGATTAAGACTGTGCAGTTGGCATAAAGATAGACAAATCCATCACTGGAACAGAACACAGAGTCCGTAAATAGACCCATACCTCAGTAGCACCCAATTAAAAATGCTATTTATTACTCTCTATTTTATCTTAAAACGCAAATACTCATAAAGAAAATGTAATATAGCAGCAGCATCACTGAAAAAGAGATCTGACATGCTGCATTCATTATTTTAATCTTTATACTTCTAAAAAATTGACTTTATATTTTTAGAGCAGTTTTACATTCAGAACTTTCCCATATACACCCCGTCCACATAACGTCATAATACCCAAAGTCTGTAATTTCCATTACAGCTCACTCTTGGTGTAGTCCATTTTATGGGCTTGGACAAATGTATAATGACATGCATTCATCATTACGGTGTAATATAGAGTATTTTCATTGCCGTAAAAGTCTTCTGTCCTCCACCCCTCAAACCTTTAGCAGCCACTGATCTTTTTACTGTCTCCATAGTTTCGTTTTCCTAGAAATTGAAATCATACAGTATGTATCCCTTTTAGATTGACTTCTTTCACTCAGTAATATATATTCAAGATTCTTCCAAGTCTTTTCATGGCTTGATAGCTCATTTCTTTTTAGTGCTAAAATTCCATTGCCTGGATGGATGACCGCTTATTTATCCATTGACCCACTGAAGGACATCTTGGTTGCTTCCAAGTTTTGGCAATTATGAATAAAACTGCTATAAACATCCCCGTGCAGGTTTTTGGGTGGACATCAGTTTTCATCTCTTTTGGGTAAATATCGAGGAGTAAGATTGCTAGAGCACATGGTAAGAGTATGTTTAGTTTTGTAAGAAACTGTCAAACTGTCAAACTGCACCATTTTACATTCCCACCAGCAATGAATGAGAGTTACAGTTGCTCCATATCCTCACCAACATGGACAACTAATTTCTGACAAAAATACAAAGGGAATTCAGTGGAGAAAGGACAGCATTTCAACAAATGGTATGAACAATTGGATATATCCATATGCAAAAAATTCAAATCCATACCTTTTACCATATATGGAAATTAACTCAAAATGGATTATAGACCTAAAAATCAAGCCAAAAACTACAAAACTGGGACTTCCTTGGTGGCACAGTGGTTAGGAATCACCTGCCAATGCAGGGGACATGGGTTCGAGTCCTGGTCCAGGAGGATCCCACATGCCGTGAAGCAACTAAGCCCGTGCGCCACAACTACTGAGTCTGTGCTCTAGGGCCCATGAGCCACAACTACTGAGCCAGCAAGCCACAACTACTGAAGCCTGCGTGCCTAGAGCCCATGCTCTGCAACAAGAGAAGCCACCGCAATGAGAAGCCCGTGCACAGCAACAAAGAGTAGCCCCTGCTCACCACAACTAGAGAAAGCCCGCGCGCAGCAACGAAGACCCAACACAGCCAAAAAAAAAAAAATTAATTTAAAAAAACCTATAAAACTTCTAGAATCAAACAGAGGAGAAAATATTTGTGAACTTGGGTAAAGATTTCTCAGTTACAACATAGAAAGAACACAATCTCTTTCAAAGACAGCATTAAGAGAATGAAAAGAAAAGCCACAGACTGACAGGACATATTTGCAAATTATTTCCAGACTTTTCTGTCCAAGGACCTAGATCCAGAATGTATACAGAACTCTTGAAACTCAAGAAAACAGGCAAAATATTTGAACAGACAATTCACCAAGGAATATGCAAATGGCAAATAAAAGATACTAAAAAGTAAAAGGATACTAAAAAGATACTCAACATCATTGCCCATCAGGGAGATGAGAAATAAAACCACAATGAGATACCATTACATACCTCTTAAAATGGGTAAAATTAAGAAAATTGATCCTTCTAAATGTTGGTGAGGATTTGGAGGAACTGGAATCCTCACACATACGTGGTAGGGTGTAAAGTTGTAAACCCTCTTTGGAAAACATTTTGTCAGTTTCTTAAAAAGTTACACACGTGTCAACTTTAGGATCCAGCCATTCCACTCCTATGTATGTGCCCAATAGAGATACAAAGGCATATGCAGCTTTTAAAATAATAGCCAAACACTGGGAAAAACCCAAATGTACCCTCCAGGTGAATGAATGAGCTCTGATACGCCTGGACAATGGAATACTGCTCGACTATAAAGGTGAGTGAATTACTGAAACACTCTGCAGCATGGATGAATCTCAGAATAATTGTGCTGAATGAAAGAAGCTAGACAAAAGAGTACATACTGTAAATTTCCATCTGAATAAAATGCTAGAAAATTAGATCCAACACACAGCTATAGAAAGTAGATCAGAGGTTTCCCGGAGATGAGCAGGACAGGCAGGGGTGGGAGGAGGGATGACCAAGGGCCTTGAGGAGACCTTTGGGTGATGGATTTGTTAATGATCTTGATTTACTGAGTTTGCAGATGTGTCAAACTTGTCACATTCTACGTTTCTGTGCAGTTTATGGCATGGCAATTATACTGCAGTGAAAAAATTTAGAAGCATTATATAAAATATTTAATCTATTTATATAAAGAGCTATCCTGTAGCTGAAATGAGATGACGGGGGTAGTGTGATCCTGGCACATCAGTCTGCTCCTCTTACTTACAGCCATAGCCTGATGCCTCTCTGTCAGGGAAGAGGTCCTCACATCTGCTAAACAGCAGGGAAAGGAACACCCAGAGGAAGGGAAACAGTGTGAGGATATTTGTCCCTGATCACCCTTTTCTAAAACTCAGTTTCTGGACTGGGGTGATCTTCCAGAGAGAGGCAGATGAATCTGGGGGCAGGGGAGAGCGGCTCTTGAGGGGTGATGGTGCAGAGAGCCCTCCCCCCAATTCCAAACTCACCTCCGTGTGGGGACAGCACACCGTTGGCAGGAGAGAGTGGCTTGACTTACAACATATAAGGAAGGAGGCGTGCAGGCAAAACGAAAAAACAACAGCAAGACAATTGAGACATATATGTAGTGTCAGATAGAAGACCTTTCTGGGCTTGTAATGATTAGTTCAGAACTAAAGGGGTCAAGTTTCAAAATTCCTGGTTAGCTCTTTTTATCTGGTGACAACTTGTCACGAGGCTAAATTGGGAACCACACCTGATGGGTCTGAGCACACTCAGGGAACTCTTTCAAGGGCTGTGTGACAAATGTATGTACAAACCCCTTCGATTAGCTACTGCTCTCTGGAAAGGGCTGAGCCTTTGAAGCAAATGCCAGACTGCCTACTATGCTGTGAAGTTCACGAGAGATTAGAGGGAAGAATTAATACAATGTGTAATCCAGTGACTGAATCCCATTCTTGGGACCGTAGGACTTTATATCGAAGATAGATACAAAGGTCAAGACCGTAGGATTTCAGATTAATGGTCTGAAAACAAGTTATACATAAAGGAGAGGAGGTCCAATCAAAACTTTGTTTCTACAACTACAATGAGAACTTTGCTTTTTGGAAGCCAGCTATGGTTTGTCTCAACAGAAATTAGGCCAGTTTGTGCCTACATTGAAGGGGAATCTACTGGACTTAAAAATGACACATTCCCACTGCGCTGCTTAACTGTTTAAAGAGGGATTGAACCCGTGGAAATAGTAATTGTTTATACTGCTGCTAATTCACATTTGGGAGATGCCAGCTTATAAAGAATATTTATTCGCATCTTCACATGGGATGGAAGATCAATGAGGCTGATCGACATTTTCAAAAGAGCGGAAGTTACATGAGTGTCATGTGTCTGCGTTTATTGAATACCCGTTCTCCACCAAGCCGCTTAGCACAGGTTTACAAGCATAGGCTTTGCAGGCTGGTGGCCTGAACTTGGATCCTGGGACACGACCATGTTCCTTGTTGTGCTTTTGCTTGGTCCTCTAGCCCTGCCTCTGTAAGGGTTGTTGTCAGGATGAAATAAGTGAAGTTTGTAAAGCGTTTTGAATAGTGCCTGGCACATAGTAAGCACGCAGCGGGGTTTGGCTGTCCTTCCACACCTTACATTTGAATCCTTAAAATGACATGAGGAGGAGCTAATTATCTCTGTTTCACAGAAAACAAGCTAGCTGGTTCACGCTAGTCCCGTGAGTGAACCTAGGCTCTCTGACCTTGGCCTCAGCTTTCCCCCTCATACTGTATTACAGCACGGGAGCCGTGCTGCTCCCCAGGAGTTCTACTTTTTGGAAACGTCCACCTAGCAGTTTCCTTCAATCGCGGTGGATTTCCGTGTGCACCTCCTGACTCTGCTTGGGCAGCCCGAACACGAAATCTATGGTCCTTTCAAGCTGCAGGGCATCCCGGACAGCAAAGCAGAGGGCGAGTGTGATCTCACCTACTTTTGCCACATTCCAGGGACGTGAAGCCATGGCCCAGGACTAGCTGCTGCTGCTGCTACTTCTGCTTTGACATCTTCTCCTCCTCCTTCTTCTTCGGAATTGGAAGCAAATGGGAGCTAGAGAAATGAAGTGACTTGAGCTGGTTCAGTTTCCCCTGGGAGTGAGGGACAGTCTGCCTTAGAAGACCAGTGATCTAATTTTCACTTTATTTACCCCAAAACATGGCTTCTGTTTCGGTTTATTTTGTCTTCATGCAGAGGAGACCTGGCAGGTAGTGGTCCAGGAGCCCCGGGACGTACCTGCCTGGGCTGCCCCTGTCACTGGGCTCGATGGGGGAAGACCATGGGCTGTGATTCCTGGTCAAGACATTCAGTAGCAGGTTTCCCTCCTGCCAGCTACCTCAACATCCCTTGTAGCTGGGCTGCACCACCCAATTGATTTCTAGCCATGGAACAAGAGCAGAAGAGATTTATGGCATTTTTAGACCTGGCCTCAAACATCACACATCACCCCCCCCCATCTCTCTCCTTCCCACATGACCTTGAGACTCAACTTTGACCCTGTAGACAAGCCCAGTGTCTGAGGGGCTGGTGGGACAGCTCCTTAAACCTCCTCCTCTGGGCTGCTCAGAAGAAGCAAGCACATCAGTGACCCTCTGTCGTTTGGCCTCTTTGCCTCACCTCTGCATCCCCTATCAGGGCAGGGCCTTAGTTGTCCACCTTCAGCAGCTTTCTGCTGGGTATTTTAAGTGAGTAACAAATCCTAAAGACAAAACCAGACAATAGCCCATAAGTGGTGCTACCATCTACATTCATGGAGTGAGATGAATCTGCCTCGTGGAAAATGGCTTTGCAATCTTTCGTAATTCCACCGTGTATTTTCCACTCCCGAACTACCCGTTTGAGCAAAGCCACCTTGTTAGTGGCTGTTGGCTAGGTACATTGCTAGGCTTTCTCCCTGGTTGGGAGCTTGGTGGTTTATTGCTAGAGACCACACCTGCATTTTAGAAATGACTTTTGAAACCATTTCAGAGACTACCCAGAGAAGACGAAAAATACGTATAAGGAATCTAGCAGTAGGAAAAGTGTGGTGGTGGAGGTATATGGGATTGTCTTAGTATTACATCTGCCCAACATAATAACAACTCAGCTCAGAGGGCTCTGTAGCTCCTTATGACACCAATTTCAGAAGATGCACAAACCACATCCTCCCACCTCTATAACTCAACAGCGGGCTTGTTTTATTGCTCTGTGGTGGTGCTTGAACTGCGACCGCAAGGTTCCCCTAATAACTGGTCTGTCTGGAGTTAGTGAAAGAGGACATGGATGGAGACAACCACTGGGCAGTAGGGGAGGCTGTGTAAGACCGGGCCCAAGGGGAGCCGCAGCTTCGGGGACCGAGTCAGCTCAGGGAAGCAGGAGGAACGGCCCCCAGGGCGACTCGGGAGCCTTGGCTTTCCTGCACCTGCCCCAACCCCCAACTGTGCGACCGACCTTATTCAGGGGCTTTCTGGAGAGCATGGCCAGACGTCCCCTGCCTTTCCCTCCTTGCTGCTCCGGCTCACTCTCTGAGATTTTAATTTACCACCATGCGATACCGAGCGTCTCCCTGGGGCTGGCCGCTCGCGTTTCCCGCTCCCTGTTGGATGCGTCTGTCTGGCGGCTCATTGCGGCTTCAGACTCAGCACACGGGTTCCCGGGGAACCTGTCATTTCAGCCCGGATCCTGCTGTGCTCCGCGTCCGCACCGCCTCAGAGGTGATACCACCGCCCACGCTGGCGTCCAGGGGACTTGGGAGTCCTTGTTCCCGCCCTGCCCCAACCCACCTCTCACCGTCAGCAAATCCTGCTCATTTATCCGCAAACCACTCCCTTCCCTCTATTCCTTCCAGCACGCCACCGTGCAGACCCTCCCCACCGCCTGGATAGCGGATCTGCTTCCTCGCCTCCGTCACGGCCCCTCCCGTCCATCCTCCCGGAGCTGCTGGAATGGTAAGCCCTGCAGCTCCATGGCCCTGGGCCTGCTGTGTTCTGGAATGTTCTGGAGTTTGGGAAGGGGATACGGTACACGTACCCTGTATTAGGTGACACCCAAGCAGGGTCTGACGTAGCACCTGAAGTTCCAAAACATTAGTATTTCTGCTCAGAAAAATTGATCACATTAAGTGGTTAAAGTCTGTACATAGCTTCACACCCGTGGAGGTCAGGCTTTGTGGCCTTAAGTTCAGACTTTGTCACCCGAAGTGTTAAACTTGCACGCCGAACGTCTTGGGTTCCAGGTATGAGCTCTCCGCTATGCTTCCCTGTCTTGCTGTCTCCACTTTGGGAACTGTTAGGGCCCCTGTGGCCCTTGGGACAGATTCGAATAGAACTTCCCAGTTCTGTGGGGAGCACCTGCCCTCCTCCCCCCGCCAACGCCCCCATGCACCCAGCTGTTTCCCGTTCCTCCTGCCTGGGGTCCCCCCAAGCTGTGCACCTGCTCAGACCCACTTCAGACCTCCTCCTGCAGGGTATCCCCCCAGGCACTGGTCGGTTGCGTGAGCCCCGGGCTCCTGAGTGGTGCTGGGCTCTATCCACAGTGCCCCCCCTCGCGCCCCCCATGTGCCTGGAGCCCGGGGGCATCAGCACCTTTGTGGAGTCAGTCGAGAAATGGGTTCCCTCTGCTTGCTTTCTCCCTGAAGTGTATTTACTGTTTTATTTTGAGTGTTAATGGGGGAATTGGGATTCCACAGATGGACTTTGGGCTTTGAAGTTGACTTTTCCAGAAACAAATTTATGCATCAAGGGCTGTCTGGACTTTGCCTCCAAATTTCATAACTACAGCTCATCAACACTGGCTAAATTGACAGAGAAAATCCTGCCCTCACCACAAATCTTGGCAGACCGGTGCCTGTAGCTTTGTCGGATGAGCTGCTGCAGAGAAATCTGGGGAGTGGCTGGGTACCCCCAGGAGGCGGCCCAGAGGGGCGGGATGCTCGGCAGGCGGCCTGTGTGGTTTCAGTCTTGAGTTATTGAAGTTAAAGCCTCAGTCTCTGCCTTTGTAAATAATAAAACAGCCCCTGGGAAGCTCAGTAAGACCCTGAGCAGTTTTGGCTGAACCATGAACTGGGTGACCCAGGGCAGGTCACTCTACCTAATCAGCAAACGAGGTGCTGAGTTACACACAGGTTACAACCAGGTGTGAGCAGTGGAGCAGATACTTTTTAATTCAAAATTTAAAAACCCAGAAAGTGTTCGTGTGCATGTGGGACTGTGCTGGGCCCCGCGTGGGTCTCAGGACGGTCGAGGATTATTCACTTTTTTGTTAGAGTAGATCAGAGTGGCTTCGAGGTTTTCTGTGTGAGAATGTCCTTCTCGTGCAGCTGCTTTCTGATAGGCATTTTCACAGTGGAGAGACAGGGATGGACATACACTAGCGTGCTGGAAATTGTGCAAAAACACAGGCACACACGGGAGCTGGTTTGGGGAAAAAATTGAGAATCATTGAAATGTAAGATTTTATTTTTTATTTTTTTGCCGTACGTGGGCCTCTCACTGTTGACGTATAATTGGTTTACAATGTTGTGTCAATTTCCGCTGTACAGCAAAGTGACTCAGTTATTCATATATATATTCTTTTTCATATTCTTTTCCGTTATGGTTTATCACAAGATATGAATATCGTTCCCTGTGCTTACAGTAGGACCTTGTTGTTTATCCATTGTATAGGAAATATAAGATTTTTAATGGCCCTTTTAACCTTAAAATTCTATATCTTACAATCCAGAGCAGTGATCCTGCTAGGCCTTTGGTGCCTTGACATTATTGTTACTACGTGTCATTTTTGGTAATAAATGCTTTCTTTCATTTCTTTCTTTCTTTTTTTTTTTTTTTTTTTTTTGCGTTACGCAGCCCTCTCACTGTTGTGGCCTCTCCCGTTGCGGAGCACAGGCTCCGGACGCGCAGGCTCAGCGGCCATGGCTCACGGGCCCAGCCACTCCGCGGCATGTGGGATCTTCCCGGACCGGGGCACGAACCCATGTCCCCTGCATCGGCAGGCGGACTCTCCACCACTGCGCCACCAGGGAAGCCCTCCTTCATTTATTTCTTTGCGCGCTGGCCATTCACCCCGCTTTCATTCGGCTGATACTTACGGGATGATGTCTATGAGGTGGGCATTGCCTCAGGTGCTGCAGTCACCAGTGAGCGAACCTGGTGCGTTTCCACTCTGCTAAGCTTGCCGTCTGTTGGGACAGAGGGTGATAGCCTAGGGCTACAGCAGTTGGGGTAGGAGTCACGCAGGGTGAACTGGAAACCAGTAGGACTTAGAGAAGTAGGGCTTCCTCCTGCCAGATTGGAACATTACTTCATGATATCTTTAATTTCTCTGTCTCCGTCTCTCTGCCTTTTAAAAAAACGCCCCCACAGCTTTCTGTACGTTCTTCATAAACTGTCCTTTCCTCCATGCTGCCCTCCTTTCTGGCTGTGCCCCCTGGTACCAGCTAAAGAGGGTTTCTGCGGCTGCTTGCACGCCTCCATTATTTATAGGCTGCTATGTTTTCCCTGGGCTCACCAGTCACCACCCAGACGTGCTGTACATATTTAGTTATTTTAATCTTTCCCAGTAAATCAATTCTCCCTACCTCCCCATCATTTTTATTACTCGGCTCTGAACTCCCTTCAGCTTTTCTGCATCTTTATGGTATTGAAGTGCCCGGAATTTAATGTAATTTTCCAGGTGGGGTTTGGGAAAGGCTATTAAAGAGGGACTCTCACCTCTGTTCTCTGCTGATGAAACCATTGGGAACGAAGCCCAAAACTGCATTAGCCGTTTAGCTGCTGTATCAGCTTTACTAACTCATATCTCATTTTCTTTTCACCATCCCCCTGCCTCGGCAGCTGCTGACTGGACAGAATGGGCTTTGGTGCTCTTACGATGTTCTCACTAACTTCTAGGTTTTAGTCAGGCATCAGCGCCAAAAATCGGAGGAACAAAGAGAGGGAACAGAGCCCCAGAGAGCAGGTGTCGTGCTGTGATGAACGACAGTGACAGTACCGGCCACGGGGAGGGGGATAGTGTGTGTGCTGGGGCGGCAGGACTTGTGTGTCTCGCATTCGAGACACATCCTGCTCACGTCACACATCCTTGCTCACGTCATTCTGGCAAGGAGCCTGAGGAACAGGCCCAGAAACGCTGGGTAAGTAGCGGGAAGTCACCCAGCACAGCTGGGTTTGAGTCGGGGCAGCTGGACCGCAAAGCCTTTGCTCTGCGGAATCGGCGCCTCTCACGAGGGGACGCGGGGCAGGTGGGGTGACGGTGCTGCCTGGAGCCCGAGGCACCAGGGCCGGGTGCTGGACCCAAGTCCCGTCTCTGCATTACTCACCGAGGAGTCCCTGCCCGGGCCTCTTCCACATTCTCCTCAAGCGTGGAGGAGAGAGGACCACAGATCTTCCAGCAAGTGAGTGGAGGTTAAGTTCCTGGCTGTAGTGGACACTCAGAAAGCACCACCCCCCCCCACTTCCACTCCATCACCTGGAAAGCAGTTTCTGGACCAGAGTCAGGGCACAAAGCGCAGCCAGGTGGACCCCGCAGAGCAGACCTTTCAGAACCGTCATCTGAAGGCGAGAACCAGCCAACTGCTGAGGACGTTTCCAAAAGGAACTTGACCTGCAGCGTCTTAATGGCCCATCACCGACCTCAGCAGCGGTACTGCTTCTTGACACCTCACTTTTGTTTCCTCCTCCTTTCTAGGTCAAAGTTGAAATGGAGTAATTCGACTTTATTTCTCCTGATGCTTATGTAAACCTTGATCAGGGGTCAATGAAACATGGAGTTTGATGGGGGAAATGCGGGTGCAAACGGCATATTTAGTGTGCAGAAGTATGGTGTTTTTTTGAGAAAAGACAAGAGTCCGTGCTCTGAAACCATGGCTGCGTTGGAAGAGTGTCGCTGGGCTGCCCCATCACTATTATCACCATCACCCCCATCAGCATCACCACCGTTACTATTATCACCGTCACCACCGGAATCACCTCCACCGCCACCATCACTATCAACATCGCTACTAACGCCACCATCGCCACCTGCGTCATCAGCACTGCCGTCACCACGTCCAGCAGTGCTTACTGAGCGCTCACGGTGTGCCAGGAACTATGCTAAGCCCTTGGCAGACATGTTCTCATTTATTCTTCAAAACTACTCTTAAAGTAGGTACTATGGTTATTCCAGATTTAAAAACAAGAATACTGATGCTTAGAGAGGTTCAATAACTTATTCAAGGTCGTACAGGACATGAGAGATCAAAGAGACACATGAGGCATGAGCCATGCCCCGAGGAAGTGCAGGATCAGTGGGAAGCAAAATTAAAGCATATGCAAAACTAGTGACCTTCAGAGACATTTTGCAGTAAGTGCCAAATTGCATGGTTCAGGCTGGAAACGCTGCAGGTGTTCAGGGAACAGCGGCTGGTGGAGCTCACTGTGTGTGCATGGTTCTTTTGTTTTATGGGATTAACACCTATTCAGATTCCCTTAAGTCCTGTAGGGATACACGTGGGAAACAGGAATCTCTGTCATTCAGACTTCATAAGAATCCAGGAAACGCTCAGCACGCTGGGTTCTTAGGGAAAGCAGAACTTGAATGAGACCTGGCGCCGTAGCAACTGGGCTCGGGAAGCTACGCTGGACCCAAGTCTGCTCCGGTGACAGGGCTGCCTCGGGGCCTGGCAGCTGCAGGACTTCGGGCTCCTTCTGTAAGGCTCTGCTGTTAAGGAAACTTGCCCGCTTGCTGACGTGCGCAGCCCCGCCCCTATGGGTGCTCTCTCTCCCGTCCGGATTTTGGAGCGCGGGGCTCTCATGGTTGTGCCCGGCCCTCATCCTTCTCTAAGCAGAGCTTCTGCACCTGCCCCGTCACACTCAGCAGCCGCCGGCCAGCCTACGACTGTCGGCCTAGGTTAGGAGCCCATTCTCATCCAATCAGCTTTGGCCAGAGAGTCTTAGTCATACAGAAGCTGGTCACCTAAGGGGCAGCAGGAGCCCCCCGGGAGGGCTGTGTCACTAGGACTGGGTCACACAGGTGTCTGTCACAGGAGCTCTGGCGTGGCCATCCCCTTCCCTGGCCTGTTGACTGCAGCCGAGGAAGCCTCCATGGAGGGGTGGGACCTGGTGGGCCAGACCTTTAGGAGAGGCACGGAGGGTGGACTGAAGTGAACTTCTGGCAGCAGAGGACGCAGGAGAGGACCAGCCACGTCCGCCCGCTCAGGGGCCTTGTGAGTGGAGCAGAAACATTTGGACAAGTTTGGAGGCCCTGGGGCGCCATCTGGGGTGTGGGGAACGGTGTTGAAGAGGACCAGGGGATCCCCGTCAGGAGGTGCCAACCCTCTTCCGGAAGTGTGGCCAGAGACAGGAAAACCAAAACTCCTCTCTGGGGAGATTCTATTCTTTTATGCTTAGGCACCTTTTGGGATTTCTAGCCCTTTCGCAGACTCAGGCAATTAACATGTTCACATGACATTCTGTTTGTAAGATAACTCACACAGTCCGGTTTGAACAACAGCAAAAGACCTAAATGAACTCAAATCATAGAATAGGTTGGTAATGAGTCACAAGTTGTTTTAAAAATAGCTGTTTTGTTTACTGAATCCACCTGCTTGCTAGATTCCTGAGCCAAACCTCCATACTTCTTGCTCTCATATTTTCTCTCCTATATTTTCTGTTTTCAGACTTTTTAAGAACTCCCCTCTCAGTTTCTACAGAGGCCACCTCAATTTTTATTCTTTAATTTTTATGCCTTCTTATGAGCTGCTGCCAGAACACACCCAGCTCTCGACCTGCTCCCCGGTGGTCCCTCCAGGAAACGCACTGCACCCAATGCATAAGAGAGCTTGGTTAGCTTTTATTCAAGAAAACCCTTCTGAGTCTAAAAGCTTCCTTAGTAGACAATATTTAGAAACGAGACTAACAGACGACACACCACGATGCTTGTGCTTCCTCTGAAGTAACATGAACCATTTGATTTTCCATTGTGTTTTGAACACATTCAGCATATTACAAAAAAATGCGAGAACCTTCGTAAGATACTTCCTAGATTTAGAGAGATGAAAAATGGGTAAAAAATAGGTGTGTAAAATGTGAAAAGAATGCGTCTGAGACTCGGTGAGTTATGATGGGTCACGAGAGCCTCGAGTCGTGTTCAAATGGGAAGCAAACCAGTGGGAGGCTTAATTCTAGGCCAAACCCTAACCTTAATCCTAACCTGAATGCTACCTAACCCCACAGCTAACCTAATCTTAACCCAAGCGTATCCTCTTCCTCTTGTCCACTCAGCTGATTACTCAAGTCTTTTAACATCATAGTAGAGACGATTCATGTTTGAGATGACTTCCTAGTTGCCTTATTTTGGGCTGCCATTCACACAATACCACAGACTGGATGGTCTAAACAACAAGCATTTATTTCTCACAGTTTTGAAGGCTGAGAGTCCAAGATCAAGGTGCCGGCAGATTGGCGTCTGGGGAGCAGATGGCCGACCTCTGATTCTCGCCGTGTCCTCACGGGGCAGAGACAGCAGAGGGGAAGCAAGGTCTCTGCCGTCTCTCCTTCTCAGGGCACCAATCCCCTCATGAGGGCCCCCCTCTCATGACCTCATCACCTCCTTGGACCCACCTCCTGACCCCATCACACTGGGGGTTGAGATTTCAGCACGAGTTTGGGAAGGACACAAAAACACAGTCCATGATGCCAGCTGCTTCCCTGGCTTCCCAGGGACCTCATCCCGGTCTGCCTGGCCCCTTAGGCCAGCCTTGTGTCTCTGCCTCTTGTCCCACCCTCTTCCGTCCTTCCCTGTTGAAGCTGTTTGTCTTTCTAAGATGAAAATCTCATGCCAGTTTTCTGTTTAGCAGTTTCTCTCCTCTACCTGGAACGTGCTTTTTTTCCTTCTTTGCCTGGCAAAGACCTAGTTCATATGTCATCTTTGTGACCTCTTTTGTGACACCACCAATAATTTTTGTTGCTGTGTCCTCGTAGACTCCTGTTAGCACTTTGTCCAGGAATAAGACTGTGGTCTGCCGTTGGGAGGAGATAAAACTAGGGCATGTGAGGGTCAGTGCTGGTAACAGGCAAGAAGGGAATGTCCCATCTGTGGTATCCCAGTAGGGCTCTGGGAGATTATTGAAGACCAAGAGCTATGGTTCCTGAGAGATTCGGGTGAGAGCCAGGAGGTCCCACGGGTGTTGGGAGGCTGGGACAAGGAACGTGTGCCTGGCTGAAGGGCTGATAAGATTGGTTCCCTCCCTGGGCTCTTTTCTTGTGTTCTCTGTCTGGATCAGCTCTGGATCTGAAGCCACAGGTCAAATCTGCTTGCTGATTGTTTTTGTAAATGAAGTTTTGTTGGGGGACAGACATGCTCATTTGTTTGTGTGTTGTCCACTGCCGCTTTCACATTCCAACAACAGCAGCAAGTCGCTGTGACAGAGACCACGTGGCCTGCAAAGACTGAGCACATTTACTCTCTGGCCCTTGGCAGAGAAAGTCTGCTGACCCCAGGCCTGAGACATCTCGGAAGCACAGTCCTGTGGTGCAGGCTCTTTAAGCAGTCACTTCTTGTTCCCACTAAAAAAAAAAAAAGGAAGTAAAAGATGAAACAAATGTTAATAAAAATAAAGACGAAGTTAAAAGTAACACATAAAAAGAAAGAAAAAAAAAGCAGTAAAAACAAAGGACTGGTTAAAAAACAACAGACCCAAGGTCCAAGCCAAGGTCTCTGTCTGAATGAGTCCCTCTGAAAGTGCCTGGAAAATGCTGTGTCTGTAGTGAGAGCGCAGTCACCGGGACCAGAGGCCTTGAGGGGTGAGAGTGCCACGGGCAGGTTGGCCTTCGGGCTGTGCGGGGAACTTGTTTTGTAACTTAGGGAGACCGAGCCCTCTCCATCCCCCCAGTCCCTTGCCCTTCCTCCCTGCTCAGCCCTGTCCTCAGCGGGCAGGAATCTCTGGCACCTGGCCTGTGACATGGACACTCTCCTGCCTTCCTGTCTGTGGTGCCCTGGGTGCTAACCTGTGTGCTTAGGAAATCCAGGATGTACACTGGGGAGGGCAGAGGCCGGGCCAAGAAGCCTCTCTTTTCAGAGGTGGTGCAGGTCAGCCGAAGGGCCGCGCACTTCCTCACGGAACGTATGGCGCCCAGGAGAGAGGCGAACATGGGCTCATTGGAAGGGAGTCTCTGGTCCCTGGTGGGCAGTCTCAGAAGCCGGGGGTCAGGGAGAGAGGGCATTTCTGTCTCCTTTCCCGGCTCCCTTCTTTCCTGTTTGTGGTAAAACGTCCTCCTTTGTCAAAGGTCTCTGGGGACAAGGGGTCAAGGGGGGTCTCAGGTGAGCAGCTCACAGGCATACAGCCCGGCCCCTGGATAAGCTGGTGTGTGGCTTGCATCCAACAGGGCCGTATGTCACCTAACCCTAACCTGGACCTCTGCCAAGCCAAGCGATCCCTGCTGTCATTCAGAGGCGGGTTCCAGAAGAAAAATCCAGGGCTTGTGGACCTTAGGTGCAGCGGGGGCTACGCCCAAGTCAGAAGGTGCAAACGCGCTCCTGGTCCAATAGAAAGACAACGGCTCGTTGATCCGTGGTGACTTCAGGACCATCCTTGGGGAGGAGCCAGGCAGAGGGAGAGCCAGCTGCAAAGTGCGGTGACTCGATGCAAGTCCTCGGTCCCTAGACTTGGGGGTGACGTGGCTCTGGGGGGTGACGTGGAGATGGCCCTGTCTGCTGGCGCCTCAAGCAGCACGTCGGGCTCACACGCAGACAGAGCCTCCCCACGACCCCGCCGTTGTCCTCAGCATCCCGAGGCCTGTGAGGGGACTCCCTCTGCCCACACCTTTAGCCCATTTGTTGTTCTCTTGCTGGCGACTTTCCTCCTCAGGTCAATGAAACGCACTGTGTCACAGACCCACTGTTCCACAGGTATCGGGCAGCGACGTCTGGGCACACAGCTGGCTGTGTGTGTGTGCGCATGTGTGTACTGTATAAGGATAAGTGTGATGCAAGAGGAAGTGAGAGAAGAATAATAAAGAAGCTGATGGGGTTTAGAGAGAGAAAGCATGTGCTCTTTGGGGGATGAAGAATGATTTGATGGAAGTGAAATATGAGATTTGAGAGGGTCTTGGGAGAGGGATAGAATTTCGTCAAGAGAAAAGCCATCCAGATGAAGCATGAGAAAGGGCAGAGGTAGGAAAGCAGATGCATTTCGGGGAGCAGCACATCGCTTAGTTTGGATGATGGCTGGGATATGGTTTGGGGACTGGGAAGAGGTATGTTATGTGGGACTGGTGTTAGCACGGATGAGGCTTGGCTGAGAGTGACAGAAAGCCAAGGGGAGTGATGGCTTAAACAAGATAAACACGCGTGGGGCCCCGTGGTCCCCAGGGCTGGCACAGTGCCACATTGTGTCCCAGACCCATATTCCTCATGTTAGTCCACAGCATAGGCCCTTAGCTGATGGTCCCAGATTGCAGCATCATGTTCTAGAGTCAGGATGCAGAAAGGGACAAAGAGGAAGGGGTGAGGGGCATGTGTTCATCTCTGAGAGGAGGTTCCCAGAGACGACTACCAGGACTTCACACTCATTCCGTTGTTGAGAACTTGTCATGTGCCCGCACCTAGCTGCAAGGGATGCTGGGAAACAGACTCTGGTTTAGGGGCCCATGTTCCTGGCAAACTACCGGGGGTCCTGCTGCCACAGGAGGAGGAGAGAACAGCTGTTAAAGGACAACTGGTTGTACCTACCCCAGGTCACTGGGGACCTCAAATGCCGTGCTGAGAAGCGCATATGGAACTTCAGAGACTATCAGAGGCTGTGAAGCTTGGAGGAGGGGAGTTACCTGAAAAGGAGCGTTTTTAGGAAGATTAACCAGCCCGTAGCACGTAGATGGATTAAGATGGAGATGAAGTGAAGCTGGGAGGCCAGTGAGTCTACAGCAATGTCGCAGCAGAGAATTCATGGTGACAAGGGGATAAAAGGAGGATTTAGATTCAAGACCCACCGCAAAGGTAACAGAGCAGAGCTGGCCAGCTGAGAGAAAAGGGACGAAAACGTTGACGCGCACGTGGAGGCTTCACACCTGGGTGCTCGGGAGAGTGGGGTTGGTGATGTCTGAATTACAGACCACTGAGAGGAGCTGGTTTGGGGGAGGTTACAGTGGGTCCGAATATGTTACTTTTGAGGGTCCAGAGAGGCTTTCAAATGAGGCTTAAAACGAGCAGGTGGACTTGTGGATCTGGAATTTTGTGTAAATAGTTGCTCACAGGTCACGTCTGGCTTCCAGGTGTGGCTTGTTTGCCCTGTATGGGTTTCACCCACACCATTAAAAAATGAATTAGTTGTTCATTAGTTGCTTATAAAAATCTGCACTTCTGACTTCTTTTGAAAAATCTTAAGATTTGGAGAACCACGCGCTCATTCTCCCAAAACAACAGTCAGCTGCAGTTGGGAGTGAGTGTGTGCTCCCACTTTGCTGCAGTCCCCACAGCTCCCTACCGCCCCCGTCCAGCCTTTCAGAGTTATTTATACCACCCACCTGGCCCCTGTAGGTACTGGGGTGTTCAGCCTCTATTCTGGGGTTTGGAGAAGATGTCAGGGCCACAGATGCAGATTTGGGAGCTGTGATTTGAGAGAGATGAGTCGAGGCGTGGACATGAGTGAGACTTACTAGGGGGAGAGAGTCGAAGGTGAAGCAGCGGCGGGTGGGGGGAGCCCACGTGTGTGAATCAGGAGGACAAGGGGCCTGTGACGGAGGCTGGGGATTCGAAGGTCTGCAGAGTTTCAGTGCAGCGGGAGGGCCCAAGTCACGTGCAAGTGCTGCTTGATGTTTGTAATAATTTGAGTTCATCTGCACAAAGACATTGGGGTGCGGAGGACGGCGGGCACACCTGGGACTGGCCTTGCTCTAGATTTCTCCCTCACCTGGTGAGAGCCCAGGTCAGGGCTAGGCAGGAGGCGAGCAGGCTGTCCTCCAGGGAGGAGGGGGTGTCTTGAGTTCCACACCTACTCAGGGCCAGGTGCCCATTTAATCCTCACGACAACCTTGGCGGTGGGCCTTGTTATTTGCATTTCTACAGATGAAGAAACTAAAGCTTACAGAGGTTTGAGATGTGCTCAAGTGACTGAAAGAGTGACAGAGCTTAGAGTGAGGATTTGAACGTGGTCTCTCTCATCCCCGTTCTTCTCATACACCAGCCACTTACCCCGCCTGGGGTGGTTCTTGGGCACTTAATCCCCACCTGGGTCACCCCTCCAGTGGGTGGGAGACCTTTCTCACTGCTTCTCAGCACTGTTCTGGCCAGCAGTCACGTCTTGCTCTGAAATGGCTAAAGGACATTAAGTTTTAAAGAGAAAATAACTTGTTTTGAATCTTGTCATATTGCTCAATACATGAAAAGCCTTTGCTTTGTCCCAATTACACTAACCTCTCCTAGGGCTCAGTTTATTTCTGAAAATTGTGTGTCATGAATACCATCCACATTATCACCATGAAAAACGAAAATGATCTGTGTTCTGTGATCAGTCAAACAGCGGTCTGGACTTAGTTCATTATCATCTTCCAGTACAGGTCAGAGCACTGACCAAAACCCATTTCACAAGAGGGGGACAGAATCACGATACCTCCTCATAAGCCATGAGGCCCTCCAAGCACATCGGAATGAATGAAGGTGCTCTCGTGAAAAATCGCAGCTCTGCACTTGTCCATCTACCCTGCATCTTCTGGCTTCCGGGAGTTGAAGACAGAGTTCAGAGTCAACATTCTGAAAACCTCCCACTTCCCTTACCTTTTTTCCCTCTGGGGAATCATCAACATCTAGCGTAATAAGACCTAATATTTCTTGAGCACCTACTACATGCCAGATACCACAGTAAGTGCCTTGACTGACATTTTCTTGTTTTATTTTCACAACAACTCCTCCTGGTAGGCATGCTTCTTATTTACACTTTACCGATGAAGAAACAGAGAGGCTGAGAGGCCTGGAGGATTCTGCCCAAGGCCACACCATCAGCCGCTGAGCTGGAATTAGATGGGCTCTTCCCTGTGTCACCGTGTGCCCACACAGGATCAGCTGGCCCAGGAGGGACCATGGGGCAGAATCGACTAGTGTGATTATCAACCAGTCTTCCCTCCAAGGCAGGATGGCACCCTGGAGAGATCCGCTTCTCACCTGCGCTGGCTTGTTCTCCGCGGGAAGATGTCCTTTCACCTCCACTTGCAAAATGGGGGACTTCAAACCAACGATGGATCCTAATTTCTGACCCCAGAATCAGGCTGCCTGGTCTGACAAATGATTGTTCTCTGACTTGTGTCATTACTTATATGGAAAATTTTGCCAAGAGTGAACATGAAAATCTACTTGCTTCCACGTTTAATGACTTGGCGATTAAAAAGAACAAAATGAAAAAAAAATTGAGATCCTGGAAAATCTGGGGAGCCTGCCTGCTCAGAGAGCTCTTCCATCTCTGTAATTCTAGGAAGGGTTTTGTCAGGCTGGCCTGGGCCCAGATTGCTGCACAATCCTAAATGCAGATGGCTTCTCCTTGGGGAAGTGGCAACCTCAGTAATGGACCCCTCGTGTTAACAAGAAACATAAGGTGGGGATGGGCAGGGGGCTTAACAAGGTATTTATCACAGCGATTGTGCCCAGGGGTTTCTCACAGTGATTGCTTCATAAATTTTAGTAATCTTTCCTCCTCTGATTTATATGGCTTTTCTAAAGGGCATTGTTCGCCAGCACATTAACGCGATGCTAAATTTAGCTGGAAAGCACCCAATCTCTGATGCTCCGGTGCCCAGTGGAAGGCAGGCATCTGCCAGTCAATAACCTACTTTTGTTCCAGTCTTCCTTGCTCGAATAGATCATGTCGTAGAGGCTATTTATATCTGAAAACATGCTGAAAGTTGTCAGAAACCCTTCCTGCTGCAGCGAGCCGGCCCTCCCCGGAGCCGCTGAGGGTAAGTGTGCGGCCAGGCGTTCTTCCCAGCAGCCGGCACCGAGTGACCTTGGTGCGTGCCATCCTTCCTTTGAAAACAAAAACACCAACTTGGAATTTTAATTAAAAGGCATCGAGTGGGCTATCAGGCTGGCGGCGTTGGCTGAACCGCTGTTGATCGCAGTGTGGATTGGAGGTCACCATTGTGAGGACCTTAGGAAGGTTAATTGATCAGGGAAAACACGGCCACTGAATGCATCTCCTGGCTCACCAGGAAGGGGAGGCTCAGAAGAAGAACTTTTTTTTGGTTCATAATAGAGACGCGGTTAAGAGTGAAGGGAAGTCTAGGAGGACAGTGCCAGCCGAAGGGAGGAAGGGACCCGACAGACAGCATCCCTCGGTGGGTACCACGTGGAGCCCATGCATCTAACCCGCAGCGCTGGGCACCGACTGGTGGCGGATGAAACTGCTCTGATTCGGGGCTCAGTGCGGCTCTTGGAGCGCCGATGGTTCAGCTGGCCCATAAAATGACTTAAGTCTGCTTGAGTGGGTTGTTTTGCATTGAGAAAGTTATCTAAAGCCTTTTAAAAAATGGCATTATTGGAGCCTGTTATTGGTTTACATTACTTTGTAAGGAGGCACACGTTGTTTATTGCAATGAAGCGCTCCCGATTCTAAGATTTAAAAACCCTCTCAATGATGGGATCAGCCCCATCCGGGATCTCCAGACGCCAAACACCTGAGTGGGAGGGGCACGCACCTGGGGGCCCACAGGTGGGCGGGGCTCCCCAGCCTGGGTGGCGGAGGGCTTCCAGAGCATCTGATACAGGCTCGACCTGGGCTTGCCAGGGCGCTCTTCTTCCGTGAGTCTGACTCTGTGCCGGAAGGGGTTTCCCAGAAGATTCCCATGACCGAGATAGTCAGGGAGCTCTTGGTTAGGAACGTCTGGAAATCCAGTCCAGTCGTGGGAACACATGCCTGGGATTTTCAGAGGAGAGGAGGCAAGCCTCTGATGAGTCCATGTCACCTCTCTCCTGCTTCTCCTGTGAAGATATCGGGGACGTCCAAGGACAAGACAGCAGTGGCTGAGTGGGACTTGCTCTGTGCCTGGTTGTTGGGATGCTCCAAGCACCACACCCCTTGGTCCTAACAGTCCTTGGGCAGACGTTAGCACCTCTTATAAATGGGGAACCAGGCATGGAGCTGTCAGGCCTGACACAGCCGTGTCCTGGAAGGAGGGAGGGACCCCGGCTGGCCCCTCCTTCCCCCGCCTCGGTTTTCTCTTTGGCTGATCGCGCAGCCTGACCTCTTATTCACCATCTGTAGTCACAGAGCTGAATCCCCTTCTCCACCCCCCGCCCCACTTCTGGGGCTGGGACCCCCGCATCCCATCCTCTGCTGTTCACAGCATCAAAGTCCAGTTCCAAGCCGAGGTTCAGCACAAGGTTTGCCAGACTCCATGGTGACGTGGGCTGGTGTCCTACACTCCCTGATGGACCGCAGAGCTGGAGGGGAGAAGGGCGCAGCACCACAGAGCTACCACTGCAGTTGTCAAGGAGACAGGCAGGGTGATGGGATGGGGGAGGCCTGATTTATAGGGTTTGCTGATTTCCATGGTGTACCTACTCTCATCATGGCTGATCTCAAACTACCCTCAGCTTAACAACTGCCTTTGAAAGTTCCGGGACATTTGACCACTGAAAATTGCATACCAGCCCTGGTGTCTGTGGGCCAGTGTCTATGCCATGCTGGCCCCCCTGCCCGGGGGTCTCACCCTGTGTTGTCTCTCACACCCCTTGGTGGTGGCCTTGGTCCCACTCCTGCCGACGGTCTGATGCACCTCTGTGTGTCTTGCAGACATGGTGCCAGGTGACGACCTGCACACAGGAGGTCTTCAGTAGCTACTGCCCGAGGGGATGGACCTGAGAGTCAGGCCCCGCTCCATCTGGGCCAACAGCTAAAGCTACACACTTGGACAGAGCGCAGGCACCGTGAGCCTGAGAGCACTGGGAGTCACCTCTGAAGCCACAGTTCTGGGGGGTCCTGGGGGTGAAGATGGGGGTGGGGTGGAGCCAAGGCCAGCAGAGCGAGCGGAGACAGATGGGCCTCTTGGGGCCCAGGCTCTGCCCGAGTGGGTCTGGGGTGGGTGACGAGCAGAGCCAGGTGCAGGACGGAGCAGCTGCGGCCTCACGGCAGGGACAGTGTTTGTACAGTGTGTGGAAGGACCGAGAACTGCGCGCTGGAATTTAGCCTCTTCTCCCTCCTGCACGCCGTGCCCACAAGCTTGCTTGAACAGGACACTGGTCACGCAGAGGTGGCGTCTCTTGTTTAACTGTGATCTAGTGATGTTTAAACCTCCCGTGCTCAGCGTGGTGCTCACCCTCCCCCCGCTGGCTGGTCCTTAGGAGCCTGGGGACCTCCAGAATTCAGCTCCATCCCTCCAGCCGGAGCCTCTCGGTCCTGGGCTTTGTGGGGATTAGCTCTCCATGGGATCTTCCTGCCCCTGGTTTCAGCTCCTCCCATCTGCCCTTCACCCTGTATGACGTTTTCTCTGATGAAAATCTGATCATCGCCTTGAATCACATCTGCCCTGTCTTCAGGTTGGAGTCTGGACTCTGTGAGGCATCTGAGTTCCCTGACCTGAACCTGGAGTCGTCTCTAGGTTGGTCTCCATCCCCGTGCACCGCCCTCCCCTGCCACACACACCCCCCACCCCGCCCAGAGCTCCAGCCCTGCCTACGACCCTGCTTCGCTTCCCTGGAGGCAGCCTGGCTCCCACCAGCCCCGTCTCAGTTCTGCTCCTGGACACGTTCCCCTTGCCCCCCTTCCCAGCTCCCCCGGGCTCTGAAGCCCCTCACGCTTGCCTCTGAGCACCCAGTGCAGCAGCTCCGTGGCGACCGTGTCTTATCCACTCTGACATCCATGACTCCACAGAATGCCCAACGTGCAACAGACACAAAAATACGTGTTTTAAGGGAGTTGACTCAAATGGATTATTCACCTTTTGCATGTTGGCTTTAATCACAGCCAATCAGAACCCAGTCTCAACATCGCTCCTTAAGGATCATGGAGTGGGTGTGACGGGGTCACGGAGAATGCTCACAGGCACCTCTGACCCACCTTCCCACCCGCCAGGACCAAAGCACTGATAATTGACTGCATGCACGAGCATGCACAGCATTCTGCTATCAGCTCTAAATGGAAGGCAGACCACACAGGTACCCAGTCGGCTTTGCCAGCAGCCTGGCCCGGGCCGTGGACAGGCAAGATTGTGACCAGCCCCCGACACCTCCAGGAGCCCATGCGTGTCTGGTGCATCCTGGCATTGAGTACGCCTGTCTAGTTGTAGAGCACAGTTCCTGACAGCCTCGTCCCATGAGGGGCAGGACTCCGCATAGCATCAACCAGGGAAACCAACATCTGTGCTGTTGTGTAACTGGCTTTCATCTTGCCCCCAACAGAAGGTGGGTCATTGACATGTGGGCAGAGCACAGCCTGCGTGATGCCTGTGCCTGGAAAGGACATGATTTAAGTCCTGCCGCGGCACTCTGACACCAGAGGCCACAGTGCCCTGACATGGGTGGCAACGTGAAAAGGATGAGCGGCAGCCTTCTGGGAGAACTTGGCCCTTTGCCTGATGTGTCAGTGTTGATTTCTGTGATTGAAGATGCAATGAATCCACAACAATAATGCCCACGGCAGCCTCCGTGGAAGCCGGGCGGAGGGGCTGTCTGCTCTCGTTCTCCACCAATTTCACAAACGCTGACCCCTGTGCATTTAGATGAGCAAACAAACAGACCGAGGGTCTCTGCAACTCGGTGTTTCTTGGTCACAACTGGCGACTTCCTGTTTTGGGCCAGCTTCTTTTTCACCTGGCAACGTGCTCCTTGGATTCTACCGAGTCTGGGGAGAACACTGCTATTTTAGTTTTATATGTGTGAGTAAATCATATTACATTTCATGGGGCATTTAATAAAACTTTTCAATAAATAGCAATTTTAAGTAGGCTACTGAGAATATAATGAATATATATTCCAAGACCTAGCCCTTCCTCTGTAATCCCCAAGGAGACGTATTAGTGTTTTGGTTTATCAAGAAGTCTTGACCAAAACGCACTTCATAGTTTCAAGACTTTTTGCCTTCATTCATTGATATCGGAGGAAATCACTGGCTCACAAACTTATTAGGTTTCGAGTTACACGATCATATGGAGGAGTGATGCTAAGTACTGGAATGACAAAAGTCAGTTCTACTAGGTATCAGCTTGTCACTAGTGACCGTGGTGGTGATGCTGTAGAGGAATAACTCGTATGTCTTAAACTCGGATTATGTGACAAGAGCTTTCCATATATTATCTCATTTAATCTTACCAGGTCCTTCTGGTTATCACGTCCATTTTACAGATGAGGAAACTGAGGCTTATGTACGTTGTGTAAGATCACTTGGTGAGTGACAGAGCCAGGATTTGAACCAAGTCATTTCACTCCAGAGCCTGAGAAAACACTCATCGCAAGCGCAGGCAGAGCTACAGACTCAGGTCCACAGTCTAGACAAACTGCACCTCGAGGGGAAAGGCCTCTGTTCTGGGTTCAATCTTCAGGTAAAATGAGATGCCTTTATTTGTTCCATGGGTTCTTTGTGACCCTGTGTCCATCCTGGAAAGTGCACTGTGCTGCTGGAAAGCTGGGCAGGCTGGCCTGCAGCGTGGAGCCTGTGGCCCTGTGTGCGTCCCACAGGGAGAGTTCTGTGCATCTTACCGCCTGCCCACACCCACTTCTTCCCCCTCCTGCACCCTCGGATCAAACCAGGTGTGCAGAAACGCAGCCTGTCAGGGTGCCACATGTCCATGGTGGCCTAGTGCCTTAATGGGTCAGTAATGAATCTGTTATCCAAGGTCCTGGATGCTCTGATATTCATGAGCCATGAAACTCAGAGGAACGATTATGGGTTGAATGGTGTCCCCCCAAAATGAGTTGAAATCCTAATCCCTGGCACTTATGGATGTGACCTTATTTGGAAATGGTGTCTCTGCAGAGGCAATCTAGCTAAAACGAGGTTATACTGGATCAGGCGGGCCCTAATCCAATGACTGGTGTCCTTTAACAAGAGGGAAATTTGGACACAGCCCCACGGAGACAGAGGCGGAGACTGGAGTGCTGTGTCTAAAAGCTGAGGAACAACCTCTCACCAGAAGCCAGGAGAGAGGCGGCGAGGGGCCTTCTCTAGCACCTTCAGGGGAGCAGGCCCTGCCCACACATTGTGTTCCGGCTTCCAGACCCTGGAACCACGAGGTAAGTACCCTTGCTGTGCTAAGGCGCTCAGTTTGTGGCACTTTGTCATGGTGGCTGGAGCAAACTACAGTAATATGGGGACCTTGGTTAAAATACATATTCCTTTCCCCCCTGCCCCCAGTTCCTGAGGGCATTTACGGGGATTTTTAATAAAGAGCCAGTTGATGCTGATGTGGAGGGTCACGGGGAGTAACCCCGGCCCAGAGGGTGCACTGGACTGACTTACATCCATCACCGTCACCGTCAAAACTACAGTGTTTTGTAAGTTTATTTCATAGAACAAAAAGATGCTTGTTTGTCACTGTAAATAATAAAGAAAAAGAAAAAGAAAAAAGCCTGTCGCTGGTTTTGTAAGAGAGGGTGTAAAAGGAAAGTGTCTTGAGACGTGTTCCGGATAAGGCCTTGCTATCTGCACACCTGTCTGGGCTCTGAGGCCAGCGTTCGGGTTCACACCTGTCTTATCTTTATTACTTTATCTTTAACATTTGAATGTTGACCCAATATGGGGTGGGGCGGGGGTGGGCGGTGGGTGGACATTGTTTTGAACCCAGTGGCGTTGGAAATATTTTTATGTAACTTTAAGCTTGCCTTCTGGCCTTCTGACCCCGGAATCCACCAGAGCCAGAGGGAGCTCCCTGAGCCCGAGCCTGATGCTGCCGTGCTCTGCTTAGCCCCCTGCCTCAGCACCCGCTCTTCAAGACCAAGTTCAAGCTTTTTAACTTGGCGGGGGGCTGTTTGCAACTCGGGCCCGTTTTTCTCTGCAGCCAGGGTCTCCAACTTCATCACTTGATCTTCTATACCCCTCTCCCCCCATCCTCTACCCTGGCCAACTTACTGGCTTACTCTTCCTCTGGTGTCCTCAGTTTAGAAGTCGTTTCCTGTGGAAAGCTTCTTAACCCTCCAAGGCTGGGTTAGGGCTCCTGCGATGTGCTTCTATAGAGTCCCTGTAGCACGTGTCATGCTGGATGGACACTGTAGGCTTACTCCTGTCTCTTCCTCTCCAAGTTCGTATGTTGAGATCCTAGCACCCACCATGATGCTGTTAGGAGGTGGGGCCTTTGGGAGGTGAGGAGGTCGTGGGAGAGTGGAGCCCTTGTGAATCGGATTAGTGTCCTTATGAAAGAGACCCCATAGACGTCCCTCGCTTTTCCACCATGTGAGGACACGGCCAGAAGTCTGTGACCTGGAAGAGGGCCCTTACCTGACCATGCCGGCACCCTGATCTCAGACTTCCAGCCTCTAGAGCAATAAATTCCTGTTGTTTGTAAGCCACCCAGTCTGTGGTATTTTGTTAGAGCAGACGGATGGACTGGGACAAGGCCTATCCCTGGATGTGATGGTACTAGGAGGTGGGGCCTGAGGGAGGTGATGAGGTTGAGATAAGGTCATGAGGATGGGGCCCCCATGAGGGGATCAGTGCCCTTAAAGAAGTGAAACAGACCAGAGCTGCTTCTCTTCATTCTGCAAGCCCAGAAGAGACCTCTTACCAGAACTGGACCGGCTGGCACCCTGGACCTGGGCTTCTCATACTCCAGGACTGTGGGAAGTGTCTGTTGCTTAATCTGCCCCATCTGTGGTATTTGTAGCAGCTGAGCTGCTAAGACACTATGGTTTCTCTAACGACAGGGAAAGTGTTTACCCCAGTACCTGACACATTGCCTGACACACAAGAGGTGCTCAGTGGATGTTTTTTGAGTTTATGGCTGTGAAACAAACGTTCTCAGTGCTACCACTCAGCCTTCACTCCTGGCCCATGGTCAGCTGCAGAGGCCTGCATCTTCTTTTCCTCTTCTCCTGCACTAGGGTTTGTGAGCAGTGCTGAGAAAGTCACATGGTCGTGATGACAAGTCAGCACCAGCCCCACACTCCAACCTCGGTGCTTCTCACACTGCTCTGACTCAAAAATTGTGGGCACTGAGGCTGTTCCCCACTCAGCAATGCCAACCTTCTATCCCGTTCCATTCTCATCACGCACCTGAGAGAGGCCTGGCCACCCGAGGGGACCTCCGTCAGATGTCCTAACTCCTCACTGTCCTTCTCCTCCTTTCCACATCCAAAGGGATGGGTTGCTTCCACATCTTGGCTACTGTGAATAGTGCTGCTATGAGCACGGGTGCCCAAATATTTCTTTGTGACTGTACTTTAATGCTTTTGCATATATACCCAGAAGTGGGATTGCTGGATCATATGGTAGTCTTATTTTTTGAAGGACTTCTATATTGTTTTCCATAGCCATTGTACCAGTTGTTGACTTTGTATCCTGCAATTTTACTGAATTGGTTTATTAGTTCTAACAGTTTTTTGGTGGAT
The DNA here is from genome assembly GCF_025265405.1 of Mesoplodon densirostris. Lineage (NCBI taxonomy): Eukaryota > Metazoa > Chordata > Mammalia > Artiodactyla > Ziphiidae > Mesoplodon > Mesoplodon densirostris. The sequence continues at coordinate 1,535,171 of NC_082677.1, forward strand.
TCATTAGGGTTTTCTGTAAATAATATCATATCATCTGCAAATAAAGACAGTTTCACTTCTTCCTATTTCTTTTTCTTCTATTTCTTTTTCTTGCCTAATTGCTCTGGCTAGGATGTCCAATACTATGTTGAATAAAAATGATTATGGTGGGCACCCTTGTTCCTGATCATAGAGGGAAAATTTTCAGTTTTTCACTGTTGAATATTATGTTAGCTATGGGTTTGTCATATATAGCCTTTATGATGTTGAGGTACATTCCTTCTGCACTCAGTATGCTGAGAATTTTTTTCATAAATGGATGTTGAATTTTGTCAAATGCTTTTTCTGCATCTATTGAGATGATGATATGATTTTTATCCTTCTATTTTGTTAATGTGTTGTATCACATTGATTTGCATATGTTGAACCATCCTTGCATCCCTGAAATAAATCCCACTTGATCATGGTGTATGATTCTTTTAATACACTTTAGAGTTTGGTTTGCTAATATTTGGTTGAGTAGTTTTGCATCTAAGTTTGTCAGGGATGTTAGCCTATAATTTTCTTTTCTTGTGGTGTTCTCTGGCTTCAGTATCAGGGTAATGCTGGCCTCATAAAATGATTTTGGAAGTGGTCCCTCCTATTCTACCTTTTGGAAGAGTTTGAGATTGGTGTTAATTACTCTTTAAATGTTTGGTAGAACTCACCAGTGAAGCCATCTGGTCCTGGACTTTCGTATTTTGGGAGGTTTTTGATTACTGATTCAAGCTCCTTTCTAATAATTGGTCTATTCAGATTTTCTATTTCTTAATTCAGCCTTGGTAGATTGTATGTTTCTAGGACTTTATTCATTTCTTCTAGTTTATCTGATTTATTTGCATATAATGTTCATAGTAGTTTCTTATTATCCCTAATGTTTCTGTGTTATCAGATGTAATATTTACATTTCTGATTTTATTTGTTTGAGCTTTCTCTGTTTTTTTCTTAGTGAGTCTAGCTAAAGGTCTGTCAATTTTATTTTTCTTTTCATAAAACCAGCTCTTAGTTTCATTGATGTTTTCTACTGTCTTTTTAGTCTCTATTTCATTTATTTCCACTCTGATCTTTCTTATTTCATGCCTTCTACTAATTCTGGACTTCATTTTTTTTCTTCTTTTTCTAGTGCCTACAGGTATGAAGTTAGGTGGTTTATTTGCAATCTTTCTTATTTCCTAATGTATGTGTATATCCCTATAACCTTCCCTCTTAGAACTTCTTATTGCATCCATAAGTTTTGGTATGTTGTATTTCTGTTTTCATTTGTCTCAAAATATTTTGAAATTTATATTTTAAAATATTTTTTCTATTAAAAAATAATAAAATTTGTATTTTGATTTCTTCCTTAACCATTGGTTGTTCAGTAGCATGTTCTTTAATCTCCACATATTTTAAAATTTTTGTTTTTTTCTTATAATTGATTTCTAATTTCATATCATTATGGTTGGAAATGATGCTTGATACGATTTCAATCTTCTTAAATTTATTATGACTTTTTTGTGGCCTAACATATGGTCTATCTTGGAGTATATTCAACACGCACTTGAGAAGAATGTGTATTCTGCTGTTTTTTAAAGGAATGTTCTATAAATGTCTGTTAAGTCCATCTAATCTCATGGTTGTTTAAGCCCAATATTTCCATATTGATTTTGTCTTGATGATTTATCTACTGATGAAAGTGGGATATTAAAGTCTCCTACTATTATTGTATTGTTGTCTATTTCCTCCTTTAGGTCTGTTACTATTTGCTTTATATATCTGAGTGCTCCTATGTTGGGTGCATAAATATTTATAAATGTTATATCCTCTTGTTGGATCGACCCCTTTATCATTATATAGTGCCCTTCCTTGTCTCTTATTATAGTCTTTGTCTTAAAGTCTATTTTATCTGATATAAATATAGCCAACCCTGCTTTCTTTTGCTTCCCATTTGCATGGAATATGTTTTTACATCCGTTCACTTTCAGTCTGTGTGTGTCCCTAAAGCTGAAGTGAGTCTCTTGTAGGCAGCCTATAGTTGAGTCTCCTGACTGCACAATTGACAGCCCAATTCAGACTCTCTTGGGGCCAGCAGGGAACCATACCTCTGACAATGGACAGCTTCAAATTTGCTTTGATGCTACTAAAGTACACACATTGATATTGACTAATTTTTCCAGTTGAGCTCCAGAAGTTATTTGCAATGGATCATGATGAGGCACCTATCTCCTTGATATGCCTGTGTGCTTCTGTTCCCTGGGACAGTCAGAGCATGGGACTGGTGCCTGCATACACCTCATCACTCTGAGAAGCAGAGCTGCCATTGATTTTGCCTTGATGTGCCTTGAAGTGTTGGATCTGCCTCCTCACTCCTCTGCTTGAAATGTCTTCCCCACAGGCCTATTCTTTCACCATTGAGTATTCATTTGTTTGTGTCTTGAAAGCTTCTTGTGTCTTCACACAGTATGTTAAGTCATCTCACGCCAGGATGGAAAACATTTGGGCCATGTCTCCCAAGTTTCATGTGGCTCTTTTAAGGGCAGCCTACACCTCCCTCATCTCTGTGTTTCTGAGGTGGTGAAACATGACAGGGAGAGCACAGGAATATGGTTGTGAGAACTGGATTCTAATTCTTGGGCTACTGGGAATACACTGTGTGACCCTCAAGAGTTATTTAGCTTTCTTTGGCTTGTATTTTCTCATTTTAAGTGAAAATGAATGATGAGAAGTCTTGAGAGCTTTCATTTGTTGAATGCTCACTGTAGCAGACTCTGTATTACATGTTTTCCCTGCATTTTTACTTTTGATCTTCACAGAAACTCTTTTTGAAGACTAGCTGTTTTTATTCCTATTTTATGGCTGAAGAAGTTGAAGCTCAGAGAATTAAGTTATATGCTGGTAAGTGACAGAGCTGGGTCAAAACTCAGCCTTATCCATTAAGTTGTATGATTAGGTCACCGCTAAGGTTCTTTCCATTTATAATATTCTATGAATACAGATGTAGAAGATCTACAGCAATCTCTGTGCTCTTGTGGTTAATAGTATTTGAGCTTCAGAGTTACATAACTATAAGGACTAAAGACAAAATCATTAATATTTATTGTTAGGCACCTTATGTACCTCATTTTTAGACAATGTCTCTTTTAATACCAGTCTCCATTTCTTCTGGAATTCCAGCTAGATATTGGACATTTTCATTTTACCTCCATTTATTTAAATCTCTTTTCTCTTTCCCTGTTGCATTCTGTATAATATCCTCAGGTTTATCTTCGGTTTACTAATTCTTTCTTCAACTTTGTCTAATAGTGTGTTAAACTCATCCACTGAGATATCTTAATTTCATTGACTATAATTTTTATTACCATAAGCTCTATTTGCTTTTTAAGTCTGTCTCTCTTTTTTTAAGAGTGTCTTATTTCTTACATTTTTATTATTTTTTCTTAAATCAATTTTTTTTTAGTTGCTAAACAGTAGTTCTATTATCAGAAGTTCTTAAGAATTGAATCCTGCTGTTTATTTCATCTGCCGACTCTCATTGCTGGTGGTTTCTTGCTTCTTGTGCTGTACATGAACCCGAGTTTGAGAATTATGTCCCTCCAGAGAGGTTCTGCATGGTTTTCTAGGTGATCCAGGATCTCATTTTGGGTAGCACAATCTTCCCGAACTTGTTTGAGATCTGGCCTGAGGTTTTGAATTCTCAGAGGGGAAAACTATCAGAGATAGAAAGACTTTCTCTTTCTCTGCCTGTGCTGGGGGGGAATTTTCCCTAGTTCACTGTTTCCTTGATTCTTCAAGAGTTGTGCCTTTATGTGGGAGATTCCATTCCACCTCCTGGTCCCTCTGGGTAACTAAGGTTGTTACCCCCTTCTCTCTGGAGTTGTCAGTGTGGGCTCACACAGTTCTCACTCTGGTTTTCAGTTTCATTTCTGGTCTTTGGGGAGTTCCAATTTTTTTTTTGTTTGTTTTCTTTTTTTGAAAACCCAGCTAGGCATTTAAAAGGAATCTCATGGTTTATGTAGTATCTTAAATTGTGTTATAGTGGGAAAGTTTCCAGGTTATTAAATCTTTAATATTATTGGAAATGGAAGTTCTCCATGTATTAACTATAAACATAATAACAGTTCTGCCAGGCAAGCATGGTTATCTCCAGTTTGCAAATAATAAAGTGCTTAAGAGAGGTTTAATGACTTGCCCATCACCACATGGCTGGTAAACAAAGCAGTCCAGACCTGTCTTTCTCCAGCCAGTGTTCTTCCCAATACATACGGGCTGGGAGCCTGGGGTGGGGAGCCAGCCTTGGGTAGGAGGAAAGTGGCCGCAAAGAAGGCTGGATCTTGCCAGTGCACACTGTCCCTGCTTCCTGTGTTTCCTAGCACCAGTTCTGAAGCCCTAATCATTTCAGGGCTGTAGGGTTGGGGTGCCAAAAATGTGTCCTCAAGTGATAAACACAATATGATCGGGAGGTAGAGGCAGAGAGAAATGGTTCTTCCTTAGCTTTGTGTTTGCTGACTCCCTTGTCTCTTGAGAAGAAGGTGCTGGGATAATCTGAGCAGGACAGCACAGGGAAGTCTGCCTGAGGGTCACCTGAGGAGACAGGTGGTGGCCGAGGCAGAGAGGCCAGGCTGTGCTGTGTGGGCGGCGGTGCCCACATCTCCTCCCTCAGGCTGAGGCTCACCCCCATCAGCCCTGTAGGTCAATCTGCAGCACAGCTCAGGAAATCCAACACCAGGCGCTGAAAGTGAATCCCTCAGCTCCATTTTCAGCGACTTCTTCTGCTCCTTGTGTTTCAGTTTCCCAAGGGCCCTAACCCCAATTAAGCCATCAGCTGGTGAAGGTATTAGGTTCAAGCAGCGCTAAGTGATTCTGGGCACCAGGCGAGCAGGGCAGAGTGAACACCCGCCATGGCCCCTCCTCCCTCTGGTGGCGCTGCTAAACGGACAATAACACAGCAATGTTAAAAAGGCATAAACCCACCAGGTCAAAAGGAAAAGGAGAGCAGGTAGCACATGTTTGCATTTGAATGTATTGTGAGGAGGTTTACAGAAATAGAGGAGAATTTGGAACTGAGTTAATAGCAGAGAAATGAAAGAAAATGAAAAACAGATAAGCAAATTATTGTGTCAGCTAGGAAAAGAAATGACTGTATTACATGAATAACCTGTGAATAGGATTTACAGAGATATAATAATGTAATCCCTGAATATTGGTCAAACTAAATTGGAAACTTTTGGAAAGATAATGTATGTATGTGTACGTAGGGCTGGGGTGAGAGTCAACAGATAATCCCTAAAATTGAAGTAGCAATATATGCAAGTTATTTAGAGACATGGATGCAAATGTGAAAATAATTAGTTAAAAGATTTGAAAGTGGTTGCCTTTGGGGAGCGAAAAATGGGGCAGGAGCTTTTATGGTTTTTTTCTTCACAAGACTTGTAGAACAATTTGACATTGAACTAAAGCACATGTCTAATTTTGATAAAAATCAAAATAAAAATCAGTATGCAATTTCATAATAGAAAGTATTTCATTTTTAAAAAGTAAATCAAAAAAATTAAGTGACTCTGAGCCTTATCTGAAATCAGAATATCTGATGGAAATCTTGGTGTGAAGCCCCAGGGGAAATGTCCTGCCCCCAGCACAGTCTCCTGGGCCCCTTGCCTATTTCCACATGCGGGCCTCAGGCTGCAGTGGCTTCTGACCAGGCCTGGCTCTTGGTCCTGTCCTTATGCTGCTCTGTTTTCTCTGCTGTGCCCTTGCTTCTGGGGTTTTCCAGGTTCTGGACCTGCTGCCTGGTCACTTTTAAAAAACTAACTAATTAATTATTTTAAATTGAAGTAGAGTTGATTTACAATATTAGTTTCTGGTGCACAGCGTAGTGATTCAGTATTTTTATAGATTATACTCCATGTAAAATGATTGCAAAATAATGGCTATAATTCCCTGAGCTCTACAATATATCCTTTTTGGTTATCTTATACATAGTAGTTTATACCTCTTGATACCTTATCCCATCTTGCCCCTCCCCTCTTCCCTCTCCACACTGGTAACCACTAGTTCGTTTTCTGTATCTGTGAGCCTGTTCCTGTTTTGTGTGTGTATATGTGTGTGTGTGTTTGTGTATACATATATATATATATACATATATATATACCTTTATTTTTTTAGATTACACATATAAGTGATATCATATAGTATTTGTCTTTGTCTGACTTATTTCACTAAGTATAGTGTTTTCTAGTTCACCCACACTGCTTCAAATGGCAGAATTTCATTGTTTTTTTATGGCTAATATTCCATTGTCTATATATACCACATCTTCTTTATCCAATTGTCTGTTGATGGACACTTGGGTTACTTCCACATCTTGTCTATTATCAATTATGCTGCTATGAACACTGGGGTGCATGTATCTTTTCGAATTAGTCTTTTCATTTATTCTGGATATGTACCCAGGAGTGGAATTGCTGGATTACATGGTATTTCTATTTTTCATGTTTTGAGGAATCTCCATACTCTTTTTCACAGTGACCGTATCAATTTACATTCCCACCAACATTGTATGAGGGTCCCCTTTTCTCTGCATCCACTCCAACATTTGTCATTTGTGGTTTTTTTTTTTTTTTGTGGTACGCGGGCCTCTCACTGTTGTGGCCTCTCCCGTTGCGGAGCACAGGCTCCAGACGCGCAGGCTCAGCGGCCATGGCTCGCGGGCCCAGCCGCTCCGCGGCATGTGGGATCCTCCCGGACCAGGGCATGAACCCGTGTCCCCTGCATCGGCAGGCAGACTCTCAACCACTGTGCCACCAGAGAAGCCCCAATTTGTGTTCTTTTTGATGATAGCCATTCTGACAGATGTGAGGTGACATCTCATTGTAGTTTTGATTTGCATTTCTCTAATAATTAGCAATGTTGAATATCTTTTCAACGTACCTGTTGGCCATCTGTATGTCTTCCCTGGAAAAATGTCTATTCAGGTCTTTTGCCTATTTTTTAATTGGTTTGTTTGTTTTTTGATGTTGAGTTGTATGAACTGTTTATATATTTTGGATATTAACCCCTTGTTGGTCATGTCATTTGCAAATATTTTCTCCCATTCATTAGATTGGCTTCATTTTGTTGATGGTTTCCTTTGCTGTGCAAAAGCTTTTAAGTTTAATTAGGTCCCATTTATTTATTTTTGCTTTTATTTCTTTTGCCTTAGGCAACAGATCCAAAAACACATTGCTATGATTTATGTCAAAGAGTGTTCTGTGTATGTTCTCTTCCAGGAGTTTTATGGTATTACATCTTACATTTAGGTCTTTAAACCATGTTGAGTTTATTTTTGTACATGGTGTGAGGAAATGTTCTAATCTCATTCTTTTACATGTAGCTGTCCAGTTTTCCCAGCACCACTTGTTTAAGAGACTGTCTTTTCTCCACTGTATATTCTTGCCTCCTTTGCTGTAGATTAATTGACCATAGGTGTGTGGGACTTTTTCTGGGTTCTCTCTTCTAGTCCATTGATCTATGTGTGTTTTCGTGCCAGTACAATGCTGTTCTGATGGCTGTAGTTTTGTAGTAGTGTCTAAAGTCTGGGAGCCTGCTTCTGCCAGCTTTTGGCTCATCTCTGAATTTCCTGGTCCTAGCTTTCCGTCCTGTTTATTTTATTCCATTGTCCAAGGCTATTGCTCAAAAGCAAATACAAATGACTTCCTCATTTTCGTTATCAAAAAACATGTATCAACTCTCCAAAATCTGAATATTAACCAGTATTTTCATCAGGTAAATCACACAAAAAGTGACAGTTAGACTTACCTGTACTGAAATGTCATCCTTGTAGTGTGAGACAATGGGAATGCCCTAACCTGCCTCTGATGGATGGTCTCATCTCAGTGAAGTCTGCTCCTGGTTTACAGCACTACAGCATTTATTACAATTCCTTACTTAACCATTAAGTTAATTTCAAAGGCATTTTGTATGTACACGTTTTGTGTGTCTCTACCTGAAACTCGACCTTCTGGAGACCTGGTGTAAGGCTCTTCTCCATAGTGAAGACCCTCCCCACCAGGTACTTCCTTACATACAATCCTGATATTATTCTCTGGTTGTCTCAATAATATCAGCGTGTTTTGTTTTTCTAGGGTGATTGCAAAGTCCTCTAGAACAGATTTTTTTCATTGAGTCCTTTCTTTTTTGTGGAATATAGCCCTATTTCAGGGACATAGTGGGCTCTGGGGAAAAATGGATACCTTAAAATAGACTTTCACTTTTACTAAAAACTTAAGAAAATAAAGATGTTAATAACTTTTAGCTTGAGGAATCTCCAAACCTGACACTTATTTAAAGGTTCAAGGTGAGAAAACTATTACATATCACCCTCATCACCGTTTAGCATTTAATGACACTATAGCATAAGTTGGAATTTGTTTCTCGCAGGCCAGAAACACAGAGGGAATCTCACATTCTTAACTTTATCTGGTGAAAAAAATGCAGCAGTAAAAATACTGGCCCAGATTTGGAATCCAGAATTGGAAGTTCCAAGATGATGATTTCCCCTTTTATGATAGTTTTAAACCTAACCATTGTCATGAATAAAATGACTTTAGTTTTTATGACTGATAGTAGAAATATTACATCACCTTATCAATTCAAAGGACTTCGTGGACTATTGTCTATTTTTAGGCAAATATTCCAGTCATTTTCACTCACAGTCACTATCAAAAGCCAATACTTATGTCATAATTGTTACGTTTCTTTGTACCTATGTTTACCTTTGTCTCATGTTCCTAACTAGTTACTGATTTCCTTAAAGGCTGGAGTTGATATGTGACTGGTGGTGGCACTTAGTTCTTTTTTCTCTATTTAGCAAACACTTTTCTGGGCCTTTTAAAAAAGCTTTACAAATGTTAATTTATTTAATCTCCATAGCTTCCGATGAGGTACGTATCCTTTAATATCCCCATTTTACAGATAAGGAAACTGAAGCACAGAGATATTAAGTAATCTGCACAAGCCATCAGTGATACGGCTGAGATTGTAACCCAGGAGGTCTGGCTCTAGAATCTGTGCTCTTAACCGATATGCTGTGTTGCGCCTCAAAATTTTTTGCTGTTGAAGATTTAAATTGAACAGAATTTTAACACTGTGGGGGAAGGGGGAGGAAGAAAATGTTCTTCCCACTCTCAAAAGAGGGCTGGAATATAGGTATAGGATTATACAATGTTTAGTTGTGGCACTCATGGAATTTAGCTCACAGTAAACATGTATTTGATTTCCAGCTCTTTGCAAAATGCAAACAAGCTTTGTACTTGTTTGTCTTAGGGTTATGTCTTGGCGTACTCTCCCAGATGGTCAGATGAGGACTTGGAAGTTGCAGAAGTAATAGTTTAACTGAAAGGCTGTAAAATTAATAGAGTCTTTCTTCAGTGCCTTCTATCTGTCTATCTCCCTCTGGTTGAGTGGGGATTAGAAGCTGGACTAATACGAGAAAAATAGGAGTCTGTGAAGTGTCATATCTGATGCTGGCAGCATCCTGCTCTGAATGGGGTTACAGACATTGCATAACTAACAGAGATAGGGTTTAGGGTAGGAAAAGGAGGATTAAAAAGAAATGCCAAGTTGTGTTTTTATGTGGAGGGTAGAGTTCATTTTAAATTTAGAACTATTTGTGGAGATCTGTAAACTTTTGTTGTCCTCCAGCACCCAAGAACCAGAATTACAGTTATCAAAACGTAAGTGAAACAACCGTGATTTTTTGTTTTAGTAAAATGGACCCTGACAATATATATAATTTTTCTTGCATGTGTCTATTTAGTTGCAGAGAAAGTAAACGTGATAAAACGCTAAATAGAAGGGGGCGTATTTTGAAAGAACTAATTGTTAACAGGTTGTTTAATTATGAAGATTATATCCTTGAAAAAAGAAAAACTACTCACATTTCTGACTCCAGATCCTCTTCTTTACTGTTGTCATATAAGCAGCTGCTCATTATTCTGTCTGGTTAAAGCGTCGGAACCACAGAACTAGCAGACAGATTTACGGTGGACCCAGTCAACTCTTTGTGAAAAATCTAGATGTGTTTTAGTTCAGACTTTTGGATGTGGGGACCAGATTCTAACCACCAGGGTAGAACGTGGCCCAAGCATCTGGCCCAAGTGTCCTTGCAGAAGCGAGAGGGCAGGAGCAGTGAGACTTTCATCTAGATCTCGTCAAAGAGGTAGATTATAAATTAACTGGCGTCCTCTTTCTGATTGGCATCAGGGAGATGGGGCTGAGGTGAGTCGCAGAGGCTCACACCTCACACTGTGTTAATCTGTAGAGGCTTTGGGGCTCTTCCACACGTCACTGGATCCTGGGTGATCCAGAGTTGAGCCACGGGGTCCGGTGCCAAGGACTTGGAATAGAAAAGCCACGGGCTGTCTCGGTAGGAGGTTTTAACCACGGGACCAACCAGGGTACTCCTTACAGATCCAGCCAGAGGCAGGCCCTCTTCTCTGGGGAAAGCTTTGATGCCGGAGCGTGGCAGTCATCGTTTACCTGATATTCTTCCTGGTCTAGGTTTCCCTGGACGGCTTCCTTCTCCTGGCCTACACCTTGATCTTCAGGAAACTTCACTTAAATGAAAGTGCATGCAGTTTGGAGTCAGGCCTGAATCCAAATCTTGTCACCATCAACATAGCTGTGTGCTTGGGGCAAACTGTCCTTTCTGGCCACTGATACCTTCATCTGTAAAGTGCAGTCAGAAAAGAAACACACGGAATTAATGAGGATGATCTAGCCCCTGTGTGCGTGGCCTGGTGCTTCTCGGTGCCTCATAAGCGTCGGGCTCCTCCCCAGGACCCAGCCCCGCCGGGGGCGGGCCCCTGAGGCCACAGGTGTGCGCACGGCCCCGGAGCTCGCAACACGGGAAACAACCCAAACACGAAGGCAGGAACCATGTGTTTAGTAGAAGAACGCAGTCCAGCCCGCAGAGCGGGCGTCAGCCCCGACCTGTGGCCTGAGGGAGGGCCCTCGTCGGCGGGCGGGGAGAGGCGGCTGCCGGGACGCAAGCGCCGCTGGTGCCTCCCCCGCAGACTCGGACACTTCGGGAATGGCGGCCCGGAGGACGAGATGTGTGCGCATGAGCGCGTGCACGTCCGTGCGTATGCGTGCGCGCGCACGTGCACTCTGGGCGCGTCCACGGTGGCGGGTACAGTACTGGGAACCTGAGGAGAAGACCGGTACTTGTGAAGCAGGGCGCGGAGCCTGGGTGGCTGATGGCGGATGGGTGCGCGCTAAGGTTCTCGGCGTGAGGGGGCTTACAGGTGGCCGCCGGGAGCCTGGGGACGGCGCCTCTGCCGTGTCCGCACACAGGACTGACTCCGGGACGACGGCCGCTCCCTCCCATGAGGTGGGACAGGGCCTCGCGGGCGGCATGGGGGTGCGGCGAGCTCTGTGCACGGGACGCCTTGACTTCCACGGAGAGAGGGACCCCCAGGTGCGTGTGCGTGACCTCAAAGAGCCAGCCTGTCGGCTTCGTTACCATTGAAGCCGAGCGTCGAGTGTTCCTTTGTCCTGCTCTTCGAGTGTCTGACTGGTCTGAGGTGTGAGACCGACGCCGCCCTCCGAGATGCGCTTCTACCCGAGGTGTTAGCGGGCGAAGCGAGCGGCCACACTCGACCCCAAGGTTCAGGGCACGAGGCCACCAGCCCTGAGAAGATGGGTCTCCTTCTCAGACAGGGTTGCTTCATTGCCTTTTCAAGACAGATGCCACAACATGTCTTTCTCATTTCCCCAAACGCCCTGGTTTCTCCTCCGAGCCTGCTGGAGGGAAGAAGGGGGAAGAGAACGAGACGCGAGGTGTGCGGAGGGGAAGGACCCAGGAAACGGATTCTTGGCAACCTCGGCCATCGGATAAGCAGCGTCGGGTTATACATTTCAGTTTCGGTTACCCCTTCACCTGGGCTTTTGTTTGCTCTTGATTTTTATCCTCGGCACATTGATAATATTCTTGGTTAAGATGTGGGACTTTCCCGGACTCAACACCACGGTCGTAAAACAACCTTTCAAAATGTCCTTTTAAAAAAAAAAATGTGGAAACAAAAATACACACCTAGATAAACAAAGAAGTACAGATGCTGCAGCAGAGTGGCCATAAGCAGGTTGACGAAGCCGTTTTCTCAATGAATACATTAGGTATTAAAACCCAGGACTTAAGTGAAGAGCACAGATGGACCGCTAATGGTGACGCTCTAAGAGCTCACAATCCCCTCTGGTAACATAGCCGAATTTAAAAAGCAATTGCAAACATAGGAGGAAAGAGAAATATGAATGAATATTTGAAGCAGGGTCAAGCCGGCAGCACCATCAGCCAAGAACAACTGGTCGTCCAGAGCCAACGGAGCAGGACTGGCCAGGGGAGACCTGCACCGGCGGCCCGCAGCTCCCGTCTGTCTCAGAATGTGAGTCTCCCAAAGGACGCCCGTGGGAGAGCGGCAGTGTCGATCCTTGAGCGGGGCGGTTACCCCCTTCCATCTCACTGCCTGTCCCCCAACATCCGAGCACCTAGAGCGCAGTCTCCAACGCAGCGCAGGAGAAAACTGTGCCAGAAAAGAGTTTTCCCTTTTACTTCCCGAGCAGTAAATTTTAAAAAGAATACCCTTGTATTGGGTCCTCTGACTTCTCTTATAGAGGAGCACATGAAGATTTGAATGCCCTGGGGACGATGTCTTCCTTCCTCTCAGCCTTCCTTTCCCAGCGGGGCCAGACCCGGGTCGCAGGCGTGTCCCTGCAGCCCTCACCATGTGGCCTGGGGAGCATGAGGTTCCCGTGGGACAGAGAGGCAGCCTCCTCAGGGCTGGGGAGCACGGGGCGGGGGGAATGACTGCCGTGTGCCCTGGCTTCCACACGTCTTTCCTTCCAACAGCTAAACTGTTTTTATTCCGATTGATCTGCACCCCATCTCCAAATTATTTCAGTTGGGTTTCCTTGGTCTTTCTGTTTGCAAGGTTGCAAGTTGCTGACGTGGGGTTAGCGGAAGGTGAATGCCACCTTCTAGAACCTTTGTCAAATCAGCCCAGTACATCTGTCTGCTTTTCACAAGTTAATTGCTAACTTCCAAGGAAAAAACACTGTTTCTTACTTTCTGGTCTCTTATCACACATGCTGAGCACGGCTTGGTTAAGCAGTAACTCCGGCTCTGCAGGTAAACAGAATTCCCCGCCCTACCCCTCCTCTCCGATCGAGTCTAAGAACTGGGGGGAAGAGTCAGCAGCTATTAATAACTCGCTTAACTGGAAGTGATTCAGTTTCATTAATACACCTTGAGAGCATTTACATCCGCAAAGGACAGAGTGTTTACAAGGCCTGAGAAGGTTCTATGGAAAAGCAGCTTCACGAGCCCTGAGGGCACTCTCCTGCCAGTGCCCGACTTCCACAGCAGTGAGCTATCACTTGAGTGAAAACCTCAAGCTTTTGCTGAAGTTGGCCCTCACTCTGGCTTTTCAGAGGTTCTATAAACGGCCGGCACCTTGAGAGCCAGAAGTGGTTTTGGGACTTGGTAGAGGGTGAGTCTGAATGCCATTCAGGCCTCGGATGCAGAGAGTGGAGGAGTGATGGCCATGCTGTGGCTTCCTCCACACGAGCGGGCGGAGGACCTGGGCCACCTATGTAGTGTGACTTGGAAGTTGCCAGGAAAGCAGCCCCCTGACTGAGAAGTAGGCGTCTCTCCTCAAAGACCTACCTCAGAGTCTGAAATTTAGAACCAGGAGATCTGTGCATTTTGGTTTGGGCATGGTCTTCAAAACACCTCCTGTGAAGTGCAAAAATTCCACTTAAGAGAGGAAGGTATTAACACAGCAGCACCCAGACCATGTACTAAGAGTCACCTGCAGGGTCCTAAAGGTGGGGCCTCACGAAGTGCTGCCACCGCCCAGCTGGCTTGTGACCAGGGCCTGGGCCCTCCCTGCCTCTTCAGGCCCACGCCACCTGCAGGTCCCCATGAGTGCCCGTGCAGAGAGCCACTGCTTCTGTTGCCTGGAGCTCGTGTTTCTTGTGGCTCTGAGATTTCTGCAGCAGTGCTTACATTCAGGATTGATTTAGGATCTTTAGCCGGGAACAATACAAGATCTTCTCCTCCATGGCCACGAGAAATTCAAATGCGTTCTAAACTGCAAAGCAGACATAGCGACCAGTGAACTCAGCACTGAGTTTCACTGTGGAACTAGCTTTTTTGCACTTTTGGAAATAGGAAATGTGAAATCTTTCAAATCTTGTCTTTCTTGGTTTCTGTTTGCTAGGACCCTGAGTGTGTGCTTACCCGGCCTACCCGGCGGCCTGGCTCCTTCTTCACTCCCAGGATCCAGTTACTACCCGGAGCCAGCCCACCCAAACGCGTTCCGTCTCTAAGCGCCAGACTCACCTCGGTGGTTGCCCAGCAGTTACGTCCGCTCACGTGTCCGCAGGCATCTCCACGTCACCAGGTCTGAAACAGAACTCATGATCTCCTCCAGATTGGCTCCTCTTCCCGTTTTCCCCATTGCACAGAATTCATTCAGTTGCTCAAGGCAGAAATCTGAACGCCCCCCTCTTGGTCACCCCGTATCCAGGAGCTCCGTGAGTTTCTGCTGTCTCTCTCTCCCTTCCATCGGCTGTGACTTTACCGCCGCTGCACCGCCCACCCCACGCCGTGCGCTCCCGCCTGGTTTTCCTGCAGCAGCCTTCTCGCTAAGCCTCCTGCCTCTGATCCTTTGGTCTCGGACACCCACCGTGCGCCCTGCAGCCCGCGACACCCTCCTACGCTGACCTGCCACCCGTCTGCCTTGCCAGCCTGCGTGCAGTCCCCGGGCTTAAGCTCGCTCCCGGGGTCTCCAAGCCTGCGGGATCCGGCCGGGCTTTCTACTTCAGCCCATACCCGCCCACCTCCCGCCTCCAGTTCTGGCCCGGCCATAGGAAAGGTCTGTAAATGCCCACAGCACAGAAACCTGCTTCCCTTCGGGCCTCTGTGCACGCGGTCGCAGCCACTGGTAGCGGCCTGTCCGCTTTGTTCCCGCCTGATGGAACCTGCTGTGTCCCTTCCTGGGCAGCTGGAACCCGCACGCTGTCCCTCCCAGCCCGGGCACCGCACCGCGGCCGCCGGTGCGGGGGGCGTGCTGACGTCGTCTGCGCGGCCCCCAGCACGCTGCCTGATGCACGGCCAAGGCTCAGTAAGTGGATCACGGGGTTCTCTTTTTATGTCTGGGGGGGCACTGTGGTTGGCGCTGAGGTGACGGACTTCGAGGCAGCGGTGCTGCTTCTGAGCTGTGAAGGTGGGGCGTGGTGGGTAGGCGCAGGCGGGGCCCTAAACCGTAGCAGCGGCCGGCGTACAGCGATGCGTCCACTGCTTTATCTGGGGCATCTCAGGGTTACCCTCGACGCGGACAAGGAACCTGAGGCCTCCCAGGTGAAGCGTGGAGGCCAAGGTCGCCCAGAAGGTGTGGAGGGGAGGGGGCGGCAGAGTGGCTCACCCGGCTTCCTGCTCCCGGCGCCGCCTGGGCCGGTCTGTGTGGCGTTGGCCACGTGCGGGAGGGTCCCTGACACCCACTGTGGCTTCGTGCAGCGGCCACCCTGTCGAGTCACTTTGCTCTGATGTGTATGATAGCGTCTCATTTGTGTCAGTGGGAAGGAGCCTGTTGGGTGCGTGTGCTTTGCAGGGCGGGGGCAGCAGGGGAGTGTGACGTCGAGTTGCTGGGTTGAGTCGTGGGGAGAGTAGCATTTGCTGGTTCGAAAATCATGGCCTGTTTTTCCAAAGGGTCACCTCAAAAATCAATGACTTAGTTCATTCCTTCACCAGATGTTTAGTAAATAGGATGCAAGATGCTGTTCTTTACTCTGAGCATCAGACGGTCTTGATCTAGCCACGAGAGAGGTGGCGGCCCCCTTCCCCCGCAGGGAGCAGAAGCTGGGGCCGCCGGCGTGGGTATGCGAGGAGTGGGGGGTGTGCTGAGACTGAGGCCATTTCTCGCTGTGGTGACTGGAGTAGGCGGCATGTGACCTGGCTGCCCGCAGTGGGGCGTGTAAGCTGTTCGATGTAAGCATGGCAACGAGCCTATGGCCCTCCCCGGGGCCATAAAGCAGGCACTCCATCAATATTTACTGAGTTGGCTTTTAATCTCAGGTGCAGCATGCAGCCATACAGCTGAATAGAGGAATTGTGTTTATGGCTGAGTCTGGTACAGTGTATTTCATTAGTACAATTACGATGAAAAACGATTCATGTGTTATTTGCCTCACTTCTAAAATGCTTGTATATCTTAATTATAAGGTCAGGATTTTTAACCTGGAGATCTCAGATGCACCTAATCTTTAGACCCAGATATTAAATGCAAAAATGTGTACGTATATGTAACTGTTTATTTTTCTGCTTAGCGCTTTTATGAGATTCTTAAGGGAATATGTAGGAATTTTATTGTTGAAAGAGGCATATTCCACAGAGGGATAAAGCTGAACTTATTTATTGATTTCTTACATAAAATCAACACATTCTTATAAGTATTTACAAGAAAATTATTTACAGGTAACTTTTTAATTTTTAAATTTTTGTTGAAGTATAGTTGATGTACAGTATTAGATTAGCTTCAGGTAATGTAACTTTTTGAATGTTATAATTTGTAATAGATAATGGGTCTAGAATATGTCATTGTGGCTTGGAATGTGAGAAAAGTTCAAGTGCTTAAGGCAAGATTTGGAAATAAGTGATATATTATCTAAATTGAATGATCAAGGCACACCAAAATCCTTAGCTGTATTCCGTGCATGTGCCAGAAATATAAAATCAACAAAGGATCTCCCAGACTCTAGTTACTGGACTCCAGTGCCTTGACAAATGTTCGGAGCAGGCTCTGAGGTCCCGCGAGGACTCCTGTGCTTGGTGTGGGCACCGCCCTGTTAGGGAAGGTGGCAGAACGAGGGGGTGAGCTGGCAGCCAGCTGGGATGGGAGGCCGTCTGTGGTCAGACGCTGTCTCAGTGTGGGTTCTTCCAGAGGTGGATTCTGAGGTAAGGATCCCAGCACAAGTAGTTTCCCTGGGAGGTGATCCCAGGAGACCCAGGAAGGTAGTGAGCCCGGGGAGGGAAGCACGTTCTCAGGCAGGTGCCACTGAGGGCGTCTGGGCCTTATTCCTGCCGAGAACTCTGGGGCCAATTCCGGTCCTGTGCCTCCACGGGACCCCGCCCGGGGCGGGGAAGCACGTGTTTCCCCACTGACTCCTGCTCTGTCTGTCAGTTGAGAGCCACTCCTGGGAGAGGGGCGGACTCCCCAGCACAGCTGGCCTGCCCGGAGAGAGGGGCGAAGTCCTCAGGAGGGTTACAGGGATTGGCAGTTGGGGAGTTGGGCCAGCCTGTAGGAAAATGGTAAATGCTGAGGACGTAGGAGCAGGACATGCACGTTTCTGCTATAGACCCCTTCTACTCCACTGGCCAGGCCACTGGACAGTGCTTGGGGTTCAGCAGACCCCAACTTCTCTGCTGTCCACCTCCTTTGCACAGTGTCAGAAGTCCGGGTACCACCCACAGGTTCCTACAGAGGCTCCAGCTCTCAGTCTGGGGCCCTCAGCTCTGAGGTTGTAGGCAATGCTTCACGTGGTGCGCTAACTGGAGAGATTAGGGTGGCATAGTGGGTTAATATTAGACGCGATTAAGGCAAAGAAGTGTGCCTTTTCTCTGCTTTGAAGAGCTTTAGACTAAAGTAGTTGGCTTATCAGTGCTTAGGAGCTGTGGTATCACAGGATAGGCACCCCCCTCCCTCCCTCCCTCCTCCCTCCTCCCTCCTGCTCTTTATTTTCATTCACTCTTTCTCCTTCTAAGAACTTCCACACAGAAAGCCTTCTCTTCTTTCAATATACTGTTTTCCTCATCCTGTCTTTTCTGTCCTGAACTTCTGAGCTCAGGGACCATATTTTGTTGATCTCTGTGGTACTGATGCTCAGCAGAGTTCCTGGCATATGTGGTGGGTCTTGAGAAAACGTTTGTTGAATGAATGCGCCTTTTTGATGTACTGAAGTGGGGCAGGACAGGGGACCGTCCGGCGCACTCTGCCCCTCGTGCGGCAGTTTCTGCCTGCGCTCTGGAGCCCCTTCTCTCTGCACACAAAGGGAGACTCAGGTCTCCTGACTCGAAAGGAAGCTGATGTCCTCTTGGGGTTCAGCAACATAAAATAGTCTTTCAAAACTGAACCTTTTTCTGCTGAGAATTGGCAGAAAACCCTGGTAAGTGGACAACTGACGAGTTTTCTGTAGTTGCTGTCTAAAGAAATTTTCTCTCTTTGTCATTGTTTAAATTCAGCTGTGGAACTTCATACTGACTGTGAAATTAAATGCCATTTTCCCCACCGCCATCCAGGCCTATCCTGGAAGTGTCTCCTGTTAGGCTCCTAACTGCTGCTGCTGCTGGTACTTTTCTTTTCCTGTTGTCTGTAAACTCCTATTTAGTATTACCTTTTGAGTCTCTGACAAAGGTAATACATATACATTGTAGAAAACTTAGCAAAAGATATGAGAGTATGAAAATAATTTCATCATTCAGGATAAAACCTCTTAACATACTGGTAGAAAAACTTTTTATGGATATAACACAGATAATGTTTTGTTTTATAACAAGCTGAGAATATTTGTTCTAGTTTCTATTTAATTAACAGGCAGGGGTATTTGAGAACGGTTTTTGTGGGGACCATTTCCCATTGAAACCTCTCTGCAGTTTCTTTTCCTGCCTTCAGCTGGGTGAAGAGTTTTACAAATGAAATGGCATGAGATACAGTTTGTTGAAGCATAATTTTTACAATGCTTAAAAAATTCACTGTGTAGAATAAATATTTTCTTTTTCACATGCCACCTAGCTGCTGAAATTTGGACTAATCCTTCCAGTTTCAGCTGTGAAACTGGCACGCAACAGTAGTAAACTCCTCCCGTGAGGTTTTGCTTATTTCGTTTATTTCCCCCAAATTAATTTGACTGTGGTAGGCTAGAATAACTTGTCACTGAACATTTGGGTTATGTGGTGAGGTTCAGCCAATGAAAGCAGGAGGTAGAATGCAGCTGTACTTGAAGGTTGACATAGAAGGGATTGAAAAGCATCTGTGAGTGGTTGGAAGAAGTCTTTAGAGGACATGGACCATTTATTCAGACAGCAGGCTCGGTCAGCGTGAGGGGACAGTTCTTTCAGCCACCTGAATCTCATGGCTTCTGGTAGATTCCATGATTACACAAATACTTGTTACATGATAAATGCAACTGCCCTAGTTGGGTTACTGCATCCTTGCCAAAAAGTCAATGTACAGGAAGAGCCAATTTGGGTTAGTTTACTCTTACTGACAAATACAGAGGCTACATGGATGGTCAGGGAAGTGGTCAGTGCAGCTGGACTGGAGGTGCTTGTGCATCAGACAACACCTGGGATTTTAGAATAACAGCCACACCAGCACCTCCACAACAACATTTATCAGAAAATAAAAACAGGGACGGTATGTTTCACATTTTCCATGGGCTTGCTAAAATATAACTTAAATATACAGCCAGTTAGAAACTCCTTCTGCAAAGCTCACCCCCCCGCCCCCCCCCCAAAAAAACCCCTCTAGATTGACCTTTAATGCTTCCCTGTAAGCAGCTGCTAATATGTGAGCACACGGTGTGTTTAGAGCTTGGTTTCTAAATATTATGCCCACTAGATAAACCAACATTCCTTGGAGAAATGGCTGGTTTCAGGGCCAGGAGGAGAAAGAACGAGATGAGTCTGGCTTATCTCATTAAGCCAGAAGGTGAGGAAGCACCCACCCGGTGACAGGACACCACACAGGAGCACAGACGGGCCAGGGGCTCTCACAGCAAACGAGGGACGATCTGAGTGGCCAAATGAAAGATGGCAGGAATAGGCTGTAATTCACTGAACTGTATGAGAATCCCCAGGTTCATGGTGCTAATAAGTAGGTAAATGGAGAACAAAGGAAAGCTCTTCCTTAAAGCAGAATGTCATGTAGAAAGAATAGAGTTAGAAAATCACCACTTTGTAACCGTCAGAGTAAAGGTCTATTCAGGCTGGAATCACTAATGGGTGCTGAAACTATTGGTTGACAGTTTCTCCGGACGAGCCGGATATTTACATTGTCTCAAAGTCTTCCTCACAGACCACTTACTAATTGCAAAGGTAAGAATGGCAACTTTATAGTGAGGAAACCTGGGAGACACATATTAACAATCAAGGATTCAAAGCAGAGTTTCTGTCACCAAATCACAGGGCAAACTATTTAACACACAGGTCCTGTTGTAATGCCTCTCCTACCTAACGTTTCTGCCCGAATGCATAACCTACAACGAATTCAAATCGAGGGACAACTGACCTGAAATCTTCAAAAGTGCCAGTGTCACAAAAGACCAGGAAAGTGGAGGAAATGTTCCAGAATAAAGGAGATTCAGGAGACAGGACCACTAAGTGCAATGCATGAGTTCTGGATCGGGTAGAATGGATGGAAAAGACATCGTTGGGACAGTTGGTGAAATCTGATACGGACCGTGGAGAAGATATAACCCTATCAAATCCAAGCTCACTTTTCTGAATATTTGTTTATTGTAATACAGGAGAATGTTCTCATCTTTGGAAAAGGCATGATGAAGGACTTTGGGGTGACGAGGCAGGAGATCATCAGCTAACCCTCAAAAGGTTCAGAAAGAATGTAATTATATATGATATTGTATAGTATATGTAAAATATGTAAAACGTGTTATGTATAGAAAGGGGATGATAAAGCAAAGTGTTAAACTTGTGAATCTGAATAAAGGGCGTATGGAAGTTCTTTGTACTATTTTTACAACTCTCATAAAATTATTTCAAGATGAAAAGTTAGAAGGAAAAAAGTTACTAATTTTGCCACAGTTGGGGTGGAGGTGGGCCAGAAAGTCAAATCCACATCTCCATCCGTTTCTTCTGTTCTCCGTGTTCCGTGGTTTCCTCGAGAGCCAGTCTGCCTCCGCGCCCTGTGGCCGGGCTCCCAGACCCCAGACAGCCGTGGCAGCCCCCGCCCGTCCTTCCCTTCGTCCTGCCTTCCTTTAGTTTGGCTGCCTTGGTAGCCCTCCCTCCTGCCAGCCAGCAGGTGAGCAGACCCCCGCCTGCTCCCTCTGGTAGCAGGGGTGCAGCTAGTACCGCAGTTACTCTTCCCATTAAGGCCGAGTGTCCAGGACTGGATGACCGTGCAGGACGCACTGCAGCTCTGTTCATGACATGGGGTGTTAGTACGTTACCAGACACTTAGCTTTCATACTTTGTATCTATGTCAGCTGTTGTAGCCTACTTGCAGAAGATCCTTCATTCCAGCAGTGTTGAAAATGGAGTGCTTTTGTCTGCATCAGGCAGGGGAACAGCAGGGGAAAGCTGCTGATGGGTTGGAGCTCTCACTGGCTTCCTCAAACCTCCTGTTGCCCCATTTTATTTAGAATACTAATAACTAAGTAGTTATTTTTCCAAGGAGAAGAGTTCTGCTTCTTTTGTCCTTAACCAAAATAGGGACCAGTTGCTGAAAGTTGTATTGGTATTTGCACATGCCCAGCTTTCGAACTGAATGTTATGGTAAAAAAAAAAAAAAAAAAAAGAAAAAGTGAGACAGCCTTTTAAATAAGCCACTTGGCTTTGATAATTTCTTCTTTTTCCGTATAGCCTTGACTTTGGCTGAGACAGCATGATTTACAACATGAGTGAACGTCTAGAGGGCAGAAACTATGTCATACATGTTCTGAGCTTGCCACTTCCTGTTCTAAGATATAAATCATATAACGTTTGTAGTAAATTAGAATGTTTAGGTATATGATTAGTTGCTTTGTATAACTACTTTTTAGAATATGTTTATAGAATGTATCTTTGCTATATTTTGATTTTAAAATTATCCTTTAAAAATTAATTTTAAAACAAAAGTAATACATGTACAAGGTTTAAAAAACAGCGCACATTGGGACCTATAAAAAGAAGCAGTGGTCCCCAGGCCCATCCTTCCTCATCCTTTGTCCCTTTACTCAGGCCCGACTTCTTTTATCTCTTTTAGCTGTTTCTTCTGTTAATTATTGCCAGTCCCTAAATATTGGTTTATACTGTTATTTCTCTAGTCTGATGGGATAGATGAGGAGTTACATATCCTCATCAGCATTTCTCCCAATATCTCGGTACAGTCAACCCACATTTTGAGTCCCTTCATTGCTGGATTACTTTGTCACTTTAGGGAGTATAAGTATAGCTTGATTTCTTGTTGCATTAAGTGCTGGGAGTATGTCAGCTTCTAACTGTGCACTCAGCCCCAGGACAAGTGACATACTTTTTAGGGACAGTGGAAAATGAAAATGCAACACCCCTTGTTTAAAAAGTATTATGAATATCATGGTGATGACAGAGAGTGTTTGACCAAGCTTGGGGCCCTTCTGGTGGGGTCTCTGTGGGGCTGCAGGGGTGGCACATACTGACATTGCTTCTCTTTCCCTTCAGCTCTCTTTCTTCTCTTAACTTCTGTCATTTCTTTCTTACTTTTAAAATATCAAGAGTAATAACATTTTAATTTTGTCCTGTAACCATATATATCTCATCCATTCATTTTCTATAGGTTAAGTATCCAAGTAGAAAAATAATATATAGTTTATTGTTGTGACTACGCACATATTATTCATTGCAGAACCAAGTAAACCAAGTATTTTCTTTCTTGTACCTCCTTTTGTTTTTCCTGGAGTTTATAATTGCTTTTACTTTTGTCTTGTCCTTTTGCTGTATCACATTCTCAGTTGTAACCAGTCTATCTAATCAGCTGTTCAATCTATTTTTCCCCAGAGGCCTCTTGCAGTCCTGAGCAAAGGGCCTCCCTCCTCTATCTGGACTTAACTCTCTCCAGGCCTGTTGCTTGGCTGGTGTACTGGGACTTTTCTTTATTTCTTCCCTGGTTTAGTTTCACTGCTTCCTAGATTCTGAGATTTTATCCTTGGTTGATCCTTTGCTCTAGGCCCTCCTCAAATAGCTTTTTTTAAAAAAACTTAAAAAAATTAATTAATTAATTTATGGCTGTGTTGGGTCTTTGTTTCTCTGCGAGGGCTTTCTCTAGTTGCAGCAAGAGGGGGCCACTCTTCATCGCGGTGCGTGGGCCTCTCACTATCGTGGCCTCTCTTGTTGCGGAGCACAGCCTCCAGATGTGCAGGCTCAGTAATTGTGGCTCATGGGCCCAGCTGCTCCGTGGCATGTGGGATCTTCCCAGACCAGGGCTCGAACCCGTGTCCCCTGCATTGGCAGGCAGATTCTCAACCACTGTGCCACCAGGGAAGCCCTCAAATAGCTTTTTGATGTGAGCTCAGGAAGAAATTTCTGAGTCCTTCCATTTCTGAAGATGTTGATAATTTATCCTCTCAATTTGCAGTTATGAATAGAGCTCTAGGTAGAAAGTAACTTCTCTCAGGTTTTTGAGAGGATCTCTGATTGTCATTGGCATCCACTGTCATTGATGACAAGGCCACCTGATGCGTTTTATTTTACACTGCGGTAGTTTTTTGTTTTACACTATGGTTGATTTTTCTCCCTGAAGACAATTTCCTTGCATTCTTGGTATTCCGAATTTCACAACGTTGGCCCCAGGTGTGGCACAGGTGTGGGTCCTTTCTCACCCATTATTATGCTAGGCGTGTGGGAGCATTTTAAACCTGGAGATTTCTATCTTTTAATCTTTGGAAAATTCTCTTGAACACATTATTTGATAATTTCTTCCCATTTGTTCTTCTCTTTTTGAAAGTTCTACTAATTGGATCTTGGGCTTCTTGGACTAATTCTATATACTTCTTGAATATCATCTCAACTTTGTCTCTCCTTAAGAGATACAGTTCTCGTTTTTTGGGAGGTTTTCCCAATTTATCCTCCACTCTTTTTATTATCATGTTTTTCGTCCCTAAAAGTTTTGTTTTTCTCTAATTTTTCTACTCATTGCATTGTTTTTGCTTTATGAATATAATACCAATGATTATACAAATTGGAGTATTCAAATTATTCCTGAATACTCCATAGTATTTTTTCCTATTTATTCTGCTATTTTTTTTTTCCCATGATGGAGGCTTATATGTTGGTGATTCCTGACTGACCTTTGAATTTTGAGGTGAGGCACTAAAAACCTGATGGTGAGCTCTATATACTTAAATAGGGTTTGTGAATTGGTGGGGGTTGATTTAAGGTGATAGGTGGTGACTATTTTTTACTGGGACTTCTATATACTAGAATGTATAGGTCTTTCTTCTGTAGCGGTTACATGTTTTAGGGTGAAGTTTTAGATTTTTATTTTTTGCCTGGAGGTACTTTCCCGGGTGGAAATCGAAGTGTGTGGAATTGATGCCTTCTTACAATAACTTTCAATTATTTCCTCATTTTCTTCCCCAGAGCCCTCCCTGCCCCTCTGCTTTCCTGGCTTGGTTGCACTGCTTCCTAGGCACTGTCCATCATGGCTCTGATACTTCTAGGTACCGAGTCTCTGGGGTTCCACCTGGGGGACAGCCCTCCTGAGCTCCTTGGAACCGTCCTGCTGCATCAGTTCTCTGTAGCTTCTCACTTTTGTAAGTTCGCCGACCTCTCTTCCCCCCTCCTTCTCTGCATCATTTTTAGTTTATCACCACTTCATTTCTTTACTGTCATTTAAATGAGGTCTTGAAGGAGGAGGATGCTGTCTATATGTTTTGAGGAAGATTTGCCTTAATCTTTTCTTAAACCACCCGTGGCTTCTGTGTGTGCCGAGGACAGCAGTGCCCAGTGCGTATCAGCTGTGTTCACGCGAACACCATCCATTCTAGTCACACCTGTCACTTGTAGAGTCGGAGAAAAATCAGTGTAAATTTTACGTAGGAAAACCGTAGTTTTCTAAATACCCATGTGTGTGTCTGTGTATCTGTGTGTCTGTCTATGGTTATGTAGGTAGCCCCTCCTGTGGGGACATGGTTCAAATGCACAGAGCCTGTTAACAGAGCTCGGAGAGGATGGGCATGTGGTCGCCTTGGGGATGGATTGGAGGGGCTTTTGTTCTTCTTCTTCTGAATCAGCAGAAAGTTTAAAATTTTTAAATTAAAAAAGTGGCTTTAGGCTGCTCCATATTCTCCAGGTCATCAGGCCTCATACCTTTATGTTATTTTAAAACATACTTATGAACTGATTGAGATCCACCTTTATTCAATCATGTAAATAGATTGTTTAGTAAAGTTCATATTTTTTCTCTCCAGGGTTTGGGGCAAATACTGCAAAAGTAATGTGTAACATGAAGGAATTGGTTAAGCTGCCAGCACATGCTTGTAGCACTTGTTATGTTATTACTGTAGCAGTTACACTGGTGATTTACACCCGCTTAACCACAGCTCCTTCTCGGGGGAGATCCTCCTAAGCATAAGTTTGGACACCAGCCTGGGAGGCGTCTCTCAGCTTTCAGAGACCTTGTTCACACCTCGCAGAGGCTTCTGTCTGTAGCATTTCAGTACTTTTCAGGGAGAGATCTTTACATCCAAGGAAAGCAAAGTGGCCAGCAGCTCTTCATGGCTTCTCTCCACCTCTTTCCTGATTGCCTGGCAGACAGTGGTGACACTGGGCAAATATTTCTGAGTGTTTGGTGCACATACTGGGACACTGGGACACTAGCCTCATGGTGGGACCCTGAGGGAGGTGGCTGTGAATTTGGAAATGTGCGAACCACAGTAATGTCCATGGGCCCTTGGTCTGAATACTGCATGTGGAGAACAGCAGGCCTATTGAATACTGAGTGGGAGAAAATGGAATTACTCTAGAGGAGTTTAATTCGACTCATTAAAAGATCTGTTGGGGGTTGTAGCATGGTTTGTTTATTTATTTTTATTAATTTTTTAAGCAAGCACATAGCACTAGCTAGGTGTCGGGCAGTATGCAAACGTCTCCTTGACTCGTCATCGTTTGATATGATGTGTCCTGATCTACCATCTACGGAGGAGGAAACCGAGGCTCAGAGAGGCTACAGGACGAGTCCCCGGGGTCCTCCCGAGGTGGAGTTGAGCCTGTGGGTCTCCGGAGGCCCGTCTCTGCAGGACATCTTGCCTGCCCCACTGTCTCTGTCGGAGACCTTTGTTTGACTTGCCCTTTTGCCTGGAGCACCCTCCTTTACTTACTGAAATTCAGTTCCCCCTCCCTTTAAGTCCCAGCATCAACGCCAGCAGCATGACATCTGCCCACGTTGCAGAGCCTCAGTCATGGCTGGTTTCTACCTTTCTCTCTCCGGGAGAACTTCTCAGCTCCCAGCTTGGTGTTCCCTTCCTCCCTTGGGTTCCTGTTCCCTTGCGGGCACCGCTGTCTGTGTGCACGTCCGTGTCCCCTGCCGGCATGCAAGCCGTCTAAGATCATCAGCTGCGTTGACGTCCTTTCTCTCCCATCCCCCCGGGCTGACATGGTGTCTGCTGCCTGTCGGACCCTGGGATCTTGAGGAGAATCCAGTGGGCCCACAGTGAGGCGGGACGGGCCACCCAAGTGTGTGGTTGGTTTCTGACACTGTAGGATCAGTTAACGTCCAGCTGTAGAGACATCATTCCTGCCTGGTTTTTTTTTTAATCACTCAGTTTTCTGGGGAAGATAGAAGACTCCATAAAAACTACAAGATTGCTCAGAAAGAAAAAAAGAATGTTTACTAGGTTCTAAGATATATGAAGGCAGGAGCCATTTGTTGCTCTCCCAGCCCCACTCAGCAGCCACACACTGCTTTGCAGTACAGTTTGGATCATTGAAGGCCTGTTGGGTGGTGAGCCAGAGGTGAAGACGTGCCTGTGTGGCGTGGAGCTGCCCTCCTCACGCTGACCTCCTGACTCTGGGATTTCTCAGGCTTTAACTAGAGTTCTTTTTTTCCCCTCTTTTTATGTTTGCGTGAATTCTCTCATCCTCACTTCCTGCAGCAATTTTCATTCTTCTCCTTAGCTGTAATTGCTGGGTATTAAAAGACTGTGTGACTGTGTTATGAAACAAAATTGTATTGTATTGTACGAATATTCTTCTACTGGGGTTTTCCTTTGCTGTGATGATGTGAGAAATCTCTTTTTTACCTCCTGTGAAGTCTCTGAAGGGATTTTTGTGGCTAATTTGGGATAATAAAGGCATTCTTAGTGTAATGCAGCTCTTCTTTTTAGGAATATGTGTATATATTTCCGTCCCTTCTGTATAAATTTGCCTGAACTGAATGAAATTCCCTGCAGAAGGGCTTTAAAGCGTTCATGTGTTTGCATGCCTCTGCCCAGTCTGACCACCACCCACCCATGCTCCCAGTGACCCTACAACTCAGCCTTGACATGTGTCACACCAGACAGCTCCTTGGGTGCTCTGAGGCTTGTTCACTGTGGTAAAAATGAAAGAGACGGAGGAATTAGAGCTCAAAACATTGTCAAGGAGAATAAAAAACTGCTTGGCTTGAAGGTCGTCTTCTTTTTGACTGAGAGTGTAAAAGGCAGTGGGAACCGAAGGGTGAGCAGTGCTTTACTTTGGTGATGCTTTGCTTGGCTGTTTGAAATAAATGTCCGTTAAATGCACAAAACACGCCTGCCAGCCCCCTGGACACCGGCGGCTTCCCGTTTGTGTCCTTTACGAGAGAGGCACGTGGACTGGTTGGGACTGGCTGGGTCTTTTCCCAGCCCCACCCTGCCAACCCCCCTGCACCTGCTTCTGCTGCTTCCCTGCTCCCACGCACACCCCCCACCCCAGGGACATGGCTGCCATCTTCAGGGCACTTTCCTTTTAAAGAAAATGATTTTTTTCCTTGTGTGATGGCTGGTTCTGTGTCAACTTGGCTAGTCTGTGGCGCCCAGTTGGTTGGTCGGGGCAAAGCATTTGAAAAAGAATAGATACATGTACATGTAGAACTGACTCACTTTGCTGTATGCCTGAAACGAACACAACACTGTTAATCAACTGTACTCCAATATAAAATAAAAAGTTAAAAGAAAAACCTCGTCCAGGTATTTTGCAATGTGACTGACATCTCATGTCAGTTGACTTTAAGTGAAGGAGATTATCCTGGACAGCGTGGTCCGGCCTCATCCATCAGTCCAAGGCCTGAAGAGCAAAAACTGAGGTTTCCTGGAGAAGAAGGGCTGCAGCCTCTGGACCGGAGCATCACCTCCTGCCTGAGTATCCAGCTGCTGGGCTGCCCTGCAGACTCCAGACTTGTCCCATAAACGCATGATTGCATGAGCCAGTTCTCTAAACTAACTCTCCCCCCCACTCTGAATATTTACGTCATCTGTATCTATATCTGTGTCTGTATCTGCCTGTGTCTGTATCTGTCTGTATCTCCCTATTTGTTCTGTTTCTCTGGGGTCCCCTGATACACCGTATTTCAGATGTCTAGACACACAGCCTCACTAACTGTGATAACGTAGCAGGGAAGTGTTCTTCATCAGTGTGGGTGATCGTTATTACTGAAGAATGATTTTTAAAGCTCTGAGTCAGCAGCGTATTCACTGCCCCAGCTGGTCCCGGAACTTCTCCCCCAGGGTGTCCCTTGCATACCTGGCCACGCTCTGTCACTCTCTCCTCAGCGGTTGTTCTGGGGGCCGCCCGCGTGCATAGCACTCTCTTCCTGTTTACTGTTCACGTTTCCTTGGCCCCGTTACAGAGACCAGAAAACAGGTGACCTTACAATTAGCAGGGTGAGGAACGGGGATTGGCCATTTCCTCGCTGCTTCTACTTTTTGCCTGAGGGTTGTTTATTTCAGTGAATGGATTTGCAGAGCGAAAGTTTGAAAAACTCGGAACATGTTCTCCAGGTGTCCTTCCTTTTAAATGAATATGTCCTAAGAAAATGTGAACCTTGCAGAATTGATCAGGGAGAACATACATTGTAGCTCCCCAGACGGGAGGTCTTGAGGGGACATGTCACGAGAGGTGGCCCTCCCTCCTGATGAAGGCTGACTGGAGGAGGGGCTTCTGCACAGCCACATGGAAAGGGTCAGAAGGGCACCAGAAGACTAGGCCTGTGAGTGGGGCACTGGGGCTCAGAGGTGATGTACGCGGTGGTCAGACGGAAACGCTCACATCAGAGGGGCTTCCTGGCCACTCTGCTGGAGCTGCTGGGGACAGAGCCTGGAGCTCTTAGACCCAGCTCAGCGCTCCGTCCAGATGGGACACTGAGGCTCATCAAGGCTTCCACTGAACAGCAAAGGAGATTTGGGGTAAATAGCTATGTTTTAAACATAAAGTTAATGAAAAATCAGATTTTATTTCAAGAAACTTTGTTTTCAGCTTCTCCGGTGCATGCCTGGTCTGCAAAGTGAGAGAGGCTTTCCGCCCCGCCCAAGAATTCTAGGCTTTTCTGGCTTATACGTCACTGTCACGTCACCTTTTAGTTACCTCCTTGGCCTTCTTGGCATACTTCTGAGCGCAAAACCATTCTTTTCTGTCAACTTTCGTTCGTTTGCTTACATCTCGCCAGCAATCGTGTGACTGACTGAGTCTCTCTGAGTTCCCGTCTGGAGAACGGCGACCGAGATTCATGACTTACTCCACTTCTCACAGAAGCTCTTCCCATCCCTGTCGAGCTGAATGAGTGTCGGCTTGGCTCATGCCCTTGAATGAGTGGTAGGAGTTTGGGGGTCAGAAAGCCTTGTCTTCCCCCCAGCCCCATCCTTTGCCAGTGGTGGAACCTTAGACAAGCCAATTCTCAGCTTCTCGGTTTTCTTATCTGTAAAACAGGACAAACGTCTGTTGTGAAGGTTCAGTAGGAAGACAGGTATAAAATAGGAGATGGTTAATTATCGGAGGCTGTTGTTATTCTTTATCGAAGGCCGTTGATTTGTTTTCCAGGCAAGAAAACCACATCCACATTATATCTGTTCTAAAGCATATTTACCTCTTCTTCCTTTGATTTCATAAGAATAAGTGCAGATAGAAAGCCAGAACTGCTTTAGTGTTGTTATATTATCAAGTCTGAGGAGACAATCTTTTGGAACTTTAAATAAAATTAAATTTAAGGGTCTTTACCATTTGTGAGTGTCACCATGGAGACAAAAATGTGTGGTCACCATGGTGACCTTTATCAACATTCTCATCTGAAATTCTTACATATAAAATTAGGCATGGCTGCCGCTATGAAAAGACAGGGTATAAATAAGTGAACTCTCGTGATGACAATGCCTGCCCGATTTGGTGTCACGGCACAGTTCTAAAAATGTCATTAATGGTAAGTTGACACCCTGTGGATTCTCACAGAGCCGACGTTTGGCTGTGCCCTTCTGTCTCTGAGCTGGCAGAATGTTCTTAGATGGGGCTGTTCCTTGTTTCCTCTTTAGTCTCCTGCCTCATTCGAGGCAGCCTTTCTGTGTCTTTGCTTTTTATGTCTGCCTCTGGTGCTTCCTGTGGCTTCCTTGAAGGCTACTCCACGAGTTCCGTTGTGTTTGTAAAAGCAATAAATCACGTGATTTTATGACAACTCTCGTATAGAGTGAATAGTAGTAATTTCGTTTTAGATCATTATTTTTGAAAAGAGATGAGCGTTCTTCTATCACATGCTAAGATGCACCTCATAACCTACCACACATTATGTATCTAAAATGAATCTGTATTTAGAAATAAATGATTCCCAGATGTGTGACAGGCCATTCGTTTATCCAAATGGCATAAAAATACCCACAGTGTGTATTAAAGTGGAGGCACCCAAGTTCATCAACTATTAGATTCCCGGGCGTAGGACGGTCTCCCAGGGGTGGGGATGGCCTCCTCCAGACTCAGGAAGAGTTGGTTGTGTTGATGGAGACTGTCCAGGGCAGGACAGTGAGTGACAACCAGCGGTAAGGAGACAGGGAGGGCGAGGGGCGTGCAGGCTGAGCCCTGTTGGACAGCTCTGAGGAGCATACTCACTTGTTTTCAGGTCTTCCCTGCTTTCAGAATACTACCCCAAATTTGAATTAGATAGGAACCTCAGAGCACTCTTAAATACAAACATTTTGTAATCAGGTTTAAAACTTCAAAACAGAATGGGCAACTCTTCAAGTACATCTTCTCAAACATTTTCTGGCAGTGTTCAAAAGATGCTGTGTTTGAACAGAAAAATGAACTCTAGATTATTGGTTTTGTGAGCAGAATGACTTCCCAAACCCAGGATCCCCCAGAGGGATGAATGTAAGCTCTTTGTGGTGCACCCCGGAGGGAACGGCAGGCTTCCCCTCGTGGTACACTGATCAGACTCTGGGATTCTTCTGGTGGTGACATCTCTTTGCTGAACTGAATGCCTTCTGCAAATCCAAGGACATCTTGAGCCAAACCTGGTCCTTAGGGTCTGGGGATTGTTTCCCTGGGCAAAATGTTGACCTCTATTTCTAAGAAAAAAGTCTTTGAAAAACTCTTTGGATGTTGAAATAGCTCTAAAAGTAACATTTTGGTGCTTTAAAGTATAAACTAACCAGAAACACATGAGTTCAGTTACCCACAAATCACAGAGGGTTTTGCCTAAGAGAAAAATGCATGTCAAAACACGTCTCGGGTAAACAGTTTAAGGTGGTAATCTGGTTGCACAGGTAGGTCAAGGGTTGGGGAAGGTGACATGCAAATTTGCACCCAGGTGGAGCGTGGAGGGCATATCAGCATCGGCTCACAGCTGCTGGGAGACAGGACGCCAGCAACGTTGTGATGGGTGAGAGGGTGGCCCTCCGCTTCTCTGTCCTTCTGTTGGAGGCTGAGCTATCTGGTGTGAGCCTTTATTTGGAATACTTATAGAGAAAATAAGACCAAGTTATTAAATATTCCAATTATAGATTCATACAGCAGTGGATTTCTGCTGCTCTGCACTTAACCTGCTCATTCAGCCGTTGCTCCCCGTCATCACCTGAATCGGTGGGTGGATAAGAGGCACCGACAACCAGCACGTGCGAGCAGAGCTTCTGAACTGCATCAGGATGCTGGAAAACACTGCCGGGGTTTAGAAATACCTTGTATTTGCTATTCTTGGCGTTGTAATTTGTCTTACTTGTGAAGCAAGGTTTTTCTAAGGAAGGTCCTTGATGAAATGATCACAGCATGTGAATTAATAGAATCCAAATGAATTTATAAATGTATAAAGTGAGTATAAAAACATTCATTTGACTTGCATTTAGGTTGTGAGGTTTGTTGGGAATTTCTTGGAATCTTCTTGACTCCTGGGTGAGGGATCTTCTGAGAAGCTGGAGGGGAAGGGAGGGATGGGTATGAAGTATCTTCTGTGTGTCATGCATTGTGCTTTTAAATGTGTCCTCTTTTAAATGCTCACAGAAGTCCTTTAAGAAGGCTGATTATCTTTATTATCTAAGTGGGTGAGGAAACTGAGGCTGGAGACATTGAGGTCATTTGACCACAATCAACAGTGATGATCATTGCTCCATTCAGCATTGAGCAGTATCATCCAGGACTGGAAAATGCTTTGCTGGATCAGTTTGTAGTTTATCAGATTTGCAAGATTCACTGTCTCTCTTGTCCAAGGCTGACAGCTGGGACGGGAATTGAAGATGCATAAACTAGAAGGCCAAAGACCAATCCTCGTTCTTAATTAAAAAAAATTTAGAGAAACCCACAGACTTAAAAAATATTCCTTCGTCATGTGAGCCCTGGTGTTGGTAAAAACACTCGGAGTCTCATGAAGCCTGGCTTCTGATCCACATAGCACCGGGGGCAGCCTGCACAAGTCAAGTCCTCAGTCTGCTTGTAACAAAATAAGTAATGTCATAACAAATAATAACAGAATAAGTAATGATGAAATAAGTAACATCATAACAAATAATTAAAATGATAAAGGTAAATAAACTTTATGTACATTTTGACACTTAGGGAGAGGCATTTATGAGGATGATCTATTACTATGTAGTCAGTCACTGTTAGGGCACAGATGGTATCCTGAGTCGACAAAGCTTTTTCCCCGTCCAGTCCTCCAAGGAGGCTGGTCCAGTTGTCCTTCTGGTGCCCTGGTGGTGAGTGTGGTACTGTGTCCTTGGAGTCTGGCAGCAGTGACGGTGCAATCTGTGCTCAGCGATGGAAATTTCTCCAAGTGCTGTTTTTAAGAGTCACTGTGAATTCATGCATTTGGTATGTGGCTGTTTGGGCAACAAGTAGCGTCTTTCCCTCACGTGATGGAAGCTGGAGCATTAGCTGGTTAATATTAACGACCTTCTCTACCCGAAGTGGGATGTGGTGGGTGGGGTCTGGAAACTCGTGGAAATCACAGTCCCTGTGCATGTTGAAAATCACGGAGAACTGGTCCTCTCTCTCATGATCGTGGCCACAGAGAGAGGAGAGGTGGAAGTTCTGGCCATCAGCAGCTGCTTTCAGGCTCTGTGACCACACGTGCTGCACCATATGCTGAAAAGGATGCTTCAGGACGATCATCTCTTTTTCACCTTGAAATATTTGAGTTTCAGTATTTTTTTTTAGGGGCACAGGTTAGGTTCTTAAGGCTAAATTTGTCTTTTTTTTTTTCAGAGTAAACAGTGCTGTTGAATTGTATGAGAAAACAAGATGCTTAGAAGGAACTCTTTTCACTACTCACATTATTTTTCAAAGCCAAAATTCAGCCTTGGGCTTCTGTACTGGTTCCAATAACAGTGGCAGGAGGAAGCCGAGCACGGTGGTTTCTGGACAGTGATCACGTCTTTGGTTCCTTTGGCAGTGCTGCTCTCTGGGACCAGGTTTCTGACCTAGTGGTTTAAGGACTGAGGGCCCTGAAGGGGAGCACAGCTGTGGGGAGGACTTCCCCTTACTTTGCCATCTGTTTTTCCAAGGTAATATCAGTATTTAAGGAGTCTGGTCATAATGCATAAATGTCCTAGCTCTTGTACATTTAATTTATTCTCCTGAAGATGGGGCTTTGTATTCCCTCCCCCCTCCCCCTGAAGCAAGGTCTTAACCCTCTCAGATCTCAGAGTTGAGGAGACCTTTCCACGCCTCTTGTCTGAATTGACCGCTCTGCCTACTTCCGTGGTCAATTCCTGCCACTCGTTTGCACAGGGGAGTGGGGGTGACCTCCTGCCCGGAACGTGTAAATCACGTCCTTCAGCAGTGGTTAGGTGAACATCTGGGGTGTGCTGGGCAGGTGCGTGGCACAGGTGGCCCTGGGGCTAGAGGGCTGGACAAAGCAGAGGGGTAGCCTACGGGGGTGCAGACATTGAACGTGCGATGGAAACCTTGATGACTGTTCAGACACGGAGGGCCGGGGGCTCCGGGACGTGGCCAGGACTGGCCGGGGGAGGGCTTGCCGAGGAAGAGGTGAGTGTCTGAGGCTAAAGCAGCTGCCGGGTGAGGGGCAGGGTGGAGGCTCCGGGGCTGGAGAGGCAGGATGTGGCTGGGAGACGACGGGTGCGTCCTGGGGGCAGTGCACTCATGGGTGCCCTCCTGCTGAGGGTCAGCCCCCCAGTAGCGGCAGTGCCCACTCCATACTTGGGGACAAGTGAGCTTCAGTCAGGAGGCTTAATCAGTAGCTTATGAAACAATTAGCTTCCAATCCAGGCACCAGAAAATTTGATCTGAGGTCTGTGTAATGATTATAATCCTGACGGTGGCAGCATTTTGAATCAGCTAATTCCTGGTTTTGAGGACAGTTGAGAGTATAGACTCAATGTCTCAGGGTTTGAAAAGAGAATCTCAAAAGCCATTTGGCCCTCTCTCCACCCGACGTTAATATTATCGTTTAGCACCTCCGGGGAGGTGGCAGTCGTGGGACGTGGTAAATGAGGGCAAACTTAGGGTCAGAGAGAAAGTCACGGGAAAGTCCTGGCTCTGGGGTTACGGGTTTGGGCCAGAACACCACAGGCATGCAGTTCTTTCTAAGCACATCCTGTCCGAGGGCACATCTCTGGTGCGGTCAAACGTGCACGTGAGTAAGGTGTGTCTGCCAGGCCTCTTCACTGGAAACGTGACTGTTTTCCCCTTTCTGCACTCTGTTCTTTGGGATTAGGTCACTAAGTCCAGCCCACATTCAAGAAGAGGGGAGTTAAGGCCCAGCCTTTTCTCTCCAGGGCCTTTCATATCCCAAGCCTTCCCCCCAACTCCAATATCTTATAAATCGTTAGGAGAGAAAGCTACTCCCTCATGGGCTGGACGAGTCATTCTATCTATCTATCTGTCTGTCTATCATCTATATCTATCGATTGTCTATCATCTATCTATTATCTGTCATTTGTCTATCTGTTATCTATCATCTATTATTGATCTATATCTATCATCTATATCTGTTATCTATCATCTATTATTGATCTCTATCATTGATTGGTCTATCATCCATATCTATCTATTGTCTATCATCTATCTATGATCTGTCATTTGTCTATCTGTTATCTATCATCTATTACTGATCTATATCTGTTATCTATCATCTATTATTGATCTCTATCATTGATTGGTCTATCATCTATATCTATCTATTGTCTATCATCTATCTATGATCTGTCATTTGTCTATCTGTTATCTATCATCTATTACTGATCTATATCTGTTATCTATCATCTATTATTGATCTCTATCATTGATTGGTCTATCATCTATTATCTATCTATGAAGCAAGACTAACGGAGCACTTTGGGACAGCTACGAAGCGTCTGGGAACATCATCTTCTGGAAAGAACACCACTGAGGCCAAGCAATCCAAGCATCCTTCACGTGAATCAGGAAGAGTGCTCAAAGATTTCTCTTTCAATTTACTCCTTTTGTGGACCCCAGCAGGAAATAGGCAAAGACTCATATAAGGACAGATTTCCCCACAGCCACCCACACGTTGTTTAGATTCACATTCTGCTCGGCACATTGGGTTTTTAATATATATATAGGACACGTTGTATCAATCAATAAGAATGTCTTATTAGTAAGAATTTCTTTTCTCAATTGAATTTGGTTATAAAATATTTAAATAAAGCAAACAGAGAAGTACAGGCAAAAACATAACATTTTGCCTTATCTTTTTAAAAGGAAATAAAAACAGAGGTACAGTTGAATGCTCTCCACAGTACTGGCCCAGCCTCTGGCTGTAATTTCTCACCCTTCCTCCAGAGGAAATCATTATCCTGAAGCAGGCATGTACTATTTACATCTGCGTTTTAGTACCTTCCCTGCAAAGCAAATCCTCTTTTCATCTCTGCTATGTAAGTATGTATAAAATTAAAATAATATATGGTATTTTGGGGGTATTTAAAAATCATACAAACAGTACCCTACTGTACAGCTTATATTTTGCACTATTTTGCCTCTCATAATTATACATCTGAGACTTAGTCCTGTAGGTATGTGTAGAACTAGTTAATTCATTTTATGTTTATTTATTTGTTTATTTTTTTTATTATTTTGGGTAAACTTTATTTTTTTTTAAACTTTTTATTTTATGTTGGAGTATAGTTGATTCACAATGTTCTGTTAGTTTCTGGTGTACAACAAATTGAGTCAGTTATACCTATACATGTATCTATTCTTTTTCAAATTCTTTTCCCAATTAGATTATTACAGAATATTGAGCATAGTTCCCTGTGCTATAGAGTAGGTCCTTGTTAGTTATCCATTTTAAATATAGCGAGTTAATTCACTTTAAATGTTCTCCATCTTGCTATTGTATGAATAAGTTAGAATTCATCCATTCCCAATTGGTTTTCGACTGTATCAAGGTATATTTAAATTGTTTCCAATATTTTCCCTATTAAAATGCTGCAAAAAAAAAATTCCTGTCCACGTCTCCTTGTGCAGCATGCCTGGAACTTCTCTGGAGTGTGTCCACAGCGCGGAGTTGGTGGTGGTCTGACTTCACGAGGTGTTGCCAGGCTGCTGTTCAGTGTGGCCACACTGGTGGATGCTCCTGTCCTCTGACACACAGGGGCGGGGTTCTCCCTGCTCCATGCTCCAGCCCTCACGGGGTGTTTCCAGACTTCAGAAGTTTGCTTATGTGGAATTATGTTTTGCTTCATTTTTCATTTTCCTGATTACTAGTGATGTGATGTATATATTTTCCGGACAATTTAGATCCCCTCTTCTGGGCATTGTCTGTTGATATCTTTGCCTATTTTTATTTTCTCTCTTGACTTTTTCTTATTTGCTCGTGGGGGATATTTATATATTATGCATACTAAGCCTTTCTTGGCAATCTGTATCGTAAGTATCTTCACTCAGTGTGATTTTCCAATAGAGGACAAACCAAGCAGTTTGTGGAAAAAAGATTTTTTGCCTCATCAGGAGACTTGGGCGTTTGTTCTGGTTTGGCTACCAACTTGCTATTTGGCCTTGGGTGGGTCACGTAATTTTCCTGGACCTTGGCTTCCTTACC
Source organism: Mesoplodon densirostris (assembly GCF_025265405.1). Taxonomy (NCBI): domain Eukaryota; kingdom Metazoa; phylum Chordata; class Mammalia; order Artiodactyla; family Ziphiidae; genus Mesoplodon; species Mesoplodon densirostris. The sequence goes on from NC_082677.1 coordinate 1,572,400, forward strand.
TCTAAAGTGGTATAATTTGATCCCAGAACCTCAAATCTCTGCTAGATACACAGTCATATCAGAGTTAAACAAGATTAAATGGAGGGAAAGCTCTTTCCAAATTAAGGGGAAAGTCTGCATTCTGGAATATTTGAAAACAGATTAAGTTTTTCCTGGTTTAAGAACATAGATAACTGGGATTGTGTGGATAAAGTTGGCTAACAGGGACTTCCCTGGTGGTGCAGTGGTTAAGAATCCACCTGCCAATGCAGGGGACATGGGTTCGAGCTCTGGCCTGGGAAGATCCCACATGCTGCGGAGCAAGTAAGCCTGTGTGCTGCAACTACTGAGCCTGTGCTCTAGAGCCCTCTACAGCTACTGAAGCCTGTGTGCCTAGAGCCTTTGCTCCACAACAAGAGAAGCCACTGCAGTGAGAAGCCCGTGCACCGCAGCGAAGAGCAGCCCCCGCTCGCTGCAACTAGAGAAAGCCCGCGCACAGCAACGAAGACCCAACGCAGCCAAAAAAAAAAAAAAAAAGTTGGCTAACATTTGGATAACACTTCAGTTTTCAAGAGTACTTCCGCATACATGATTTATTTCTCATAAACTTGACTTGCAGGATCTTGTTTTTGTCGTCAAATATGTCATCACGTTTCAGGTGCCGGGCCAGGCAGCATGTCTGTCTGCTCTGCCGTGGGACTCCCAGCGCCTTGAATCGGGCTGCACATGGAGGGCTCGGGGTGCGTGGTTTGTCGAATGGCTGAGAGACAGGTGATCAGCTCATCAGTGTTAATGAACAACTCAGCACTTACCTGTCAGGGCAGTTCTGAAGAACGGTCTGCATTTCCCCTCTTAGGTGTCGTAGCATTTTCCCCAGTCTCGTTTACTCTCCTAATAAAGGGATAACGTTGGTTTTCTTAAAATGTTTCTTAAAAGGTACCTGTAGAGTCTGAATTAATGAATTTTTATTATGACTCAGAGTGAGAATTGTTTTAATTTGTTGATGCTTTTATATTTTGTAAAGGGCATGACAGTGGTCATAATGATTAACAAAATCACTTATTACTTTTCTTCCCATTGGCCCAGAAAAGCTGCTAGAGACACACACTCTCTTTAATAAGCATATCCATCTCATACCACAGCTGTGACAGTGAGCTTCATTTTAGGAGAATGAGTGTGAGTTTATTTTGTCTCCTCACGGCTGCTCTGGTGCTTGACCTGGAACAGAAGCCACCTGTCACTGCCTTCCGCTCTCTGGTTCGTGCGGCTCGTCTGTGAGGCTGTTGGGTTCCTCCAGGACCAGGGCTTGCTGGACGTGCTCGGTGCAGCGGAGCCTGGGGTCGTCTTTCTGCTGACACGTCCTGCTGCTCCTTACGGGGTGCTGAGTGCAGGGGTGGACAGGGCTTCCCTCATTCCTGCTGAATCCCCTGACCCCTCTGCCTCGTCCTCGGGAAGTCGGGCGCCCAGGCAGCCCTGGCGCGGGTGTCTGTGACCACAAGACGCACCTCCATCGCTGCCTGAGAGAACTCAGTTTTCCCCAGAAAGGAGGAAAAGGTGCTTTTCCTTCCGCATTTCTAGATTCTCTTTCCTTTGGGTTTTTTCCCACGAGAGAACACTCTGCCAGTCATATTGAGGAAACGCTGCACAGGCATCGGGAGAGGGGCCGTGGACTGGGCTACCGGGTCAGGGACGCCCCGGGGAGAAATGCCGAAACAGAGCAGCAACTGGAGGAACTGTCCGGATGCTGAACCGAGCCGCCCGACAAGGAGCCGGAGATGGGTATTCGCCCTGAGGCCAAGTCAGCACAGTGGCTGGGACACAGAATCAGGACCAGGAGAAAGGAGGGTGGCGACCCAGGGGTGGCCTCTGTCGAGCCTCCTGGGCCCCTGGGCTCTCAGAGGACTTGTGTGACGTCCACCCCGGCTGTCGGGGTCCCGAGTCATGGCTCCTCAGTGATGGCCACCTCCGCCTGCACGTGGCCAAGAGCTGTCTTCACCAGCGGGCCCCCCGGCTCCCGGCGGGGAGGGCCGGTAGAGATGGCAGTCAGCCTGTGGACATGGGTTGAAATGCATTTAAGAAGTCATGGTCCAGTGTGCACGTTTCAGAAGGCCCTCGTGCAGGAACTGTTTCCGTGTCAGTGTGATAATTGTTGAGGGAATATTTGGTGTTGTCTAGAAATACAGGAGCTCTAGCTTTACAGGGCAAGTCTAAGGCTTAAAACAAGGTTAACTGAACGCGGGGAGGGCCTTGGGGCTTCACAGAGATCACTGGCTTCGTGTAACTGAGTGACCTTTCCCTTGTTTTATGTTCATGCTCTGGACAGAGACGGGCTGGCTGAGACCAGGGAACTAGAGGGCACAGCTCTCTTCCCTCTGGCGTTGTGAGTGGTCAGCGGGCTTCTTCCGCTGGAGGGGGCCAAGGACTAGGGAGAAACCCTTCCAAGTGTCCTTACACGAGCTGGCCGGGTCTGGGCTCCGGGGGGCTCCGACTTCAGGAGGTCGGTTCGGGGCAGCCGGTCCTGTCCAAGGCGAGCAGGGCCCACGGCAACCCTCCACCCCGGTTCCCTCCTCTCTGCCCTGCCCCTGCCTGTGTCCTCCGTGGCTCCCTGGCCCCTCTGACCCCTCCGTGCTGGGCTCCCAGCCACCTCGGCTCTGGCTCCACTGCGCCCCGTGTCAAGCCTCCAGAGGCCCCAGGGCAGAGCAGCTGAGGTGGGATCCGCAGCTGCCGGGGACCGGCCCCTCCCGCAGTCCGGCGCCTCGCTCCTTCCCCTGCTGCCCTGCTCACGTCTCATCCACCGCCAAGTCCCAGGAATAAGCTCCTCCCCATGCTGCCATCGCCCTGCCTTCTCCTCTGCCTGCCCTGGGCCTGCCGCGCCTTCCCTATGGCCTGTGTGTCCACTACGTGGCTTAGCTTTGACCATGGGCTTGCTCTCCTCAGAAGGTCTTCCTTGGCTCCTGCTGCCCCGTGACTGAGTCCCCGAGTCCTCAGGGCCCCGAGTCCAGGCCTGGGCCCGCGTCACTTCCAGCCTCAGCCCTAGGTCCCACCCCAGGCCCCGAAGGTCTTCACTTCTGTGCATGTTGCTCCCTCCCTGGACGGCCCTTGCGTCTTGGCTCGTTTAGCTGTGAGGTCCTGTTCACGCTGCTGGGTTTACAGAAAAGAATGTTCCTTCGTGGAACTTGTTTGCGGTCCTGAAACTCTGGGAGGGCCGCCTCAACTTCTCCCTTCTGTAAGACTCCTCCGGGCTTCCCTGGTGGCGCAGTGGTTGAGAGTCCGCCTGCCGATGCAGGGGACACGGGTTCGTGCCCCGATCCCGGAAGATCCCACATGCCGCGGAGCGGCTGGGCCCGCGAGCCATGGCCGCGGACCCTGTGTGTCCGGAGCCTGTGCTCCGCAACGGGAGAGGCCACAGCAGTGAGAGGCCCGCGTACAGCAAAAAAAAAAAAAAAAAAAAAAAAAAAAAAAAGACTCCTCCACCCACACGCGTCCCTATCCCCTGCCCTGTTCGGTCACCTGCGGGGACACAGAGGAATGCAGCGTGTGGCGCCTGCTCTCAAGGAACTCACCCAATGGCTGTATCAGAACTTGGCTTTTCCAAGTCCATTTTTAGAACCTTTTGTCTCAATGGAATGAGAAAAAGTAAAAATAGCCCAAGCAGGCGTTTCAAAGGGGTCTTAAATTATTCTCCACTAGTTTTTCTTCGTATGCTGTGAATATCTTTAGCTTCTATAGAGGGACAAAGAAAAGAAAAGAAAATTCCTGGCGGCTGTGAGTTCTATTTATACCCAGCGGTACATTATATTTCCATAGAAATAGCTCGGGAGGCTGGAAGCCTGTTTTCGTGGAAACGCAGCTCTTCTTGCGGCTGTTGACTGCCTTTCTGTGCATCAGCAGAGGGGGGTGTGAGGGACGCTCCCCCTCCCCCCGGGCATCCCCTGAAGCAGCCACATCCTGCCCACCCCCCGTTCTGGCTTCTTGGAGAAATGACCAACGTGACCAGGCTCAGGCCTGTGACAGCCAACAGGAGCCAGAGGGGCGCACAAGTGGTGACAGGGCCTTGAGAGGTGACACCTTCCGTGTTGCTGTGCTGTGTTCTGCCACCACATGGGGCCTGTCCCCCTCCACTCCAGCACCGCCTGCCTTTGGCCTTGAGAACCTGGCGGGAGTTCGAAGGTCGCCTCTCTGTTTTCTCATGAAACCGTTTCCCCCTGTTTGTTCCATGATGGTGCTTTGGGCAACAAAATACAAAATATCAACGCAGAGTGAAGGGACTCCTTTCTGATGAAAATGCAGTGAGAGTTTCTGTTGGACGGGGGAGGAGGGGGCTCAGGGTGGGCCTGCGGTTTTGCAGCCTGAACAGGGACAGGACTGGCTTCTGTTCCATAGGAGCAGGGGGGCAGTGGAGCCTGGCCCACGCCAGCCACATCCCGGGAGCAGGGCCAGGGCTCGGCCGACGTAGGCTATTTGGCGGGCTTAGCTTCGCGTCGCTCCTGCTGTGCAGACGGCTCCCGGTGTTCATTGTACGGTGGTTTCACCTCTTTCCTCTGCTGCACCCGTGATCACTTCCTGGCGGGGGTGGCAGTTGGAGGAGGCCGTGGCTGGGGACCACCACCAGCTTCTGTGGAGCCATATGATGCCATTCGGCTTAACTATTTCTTATTCAGGAGGAAAGGTTCTGGAAAGGATAAAAAGTGAGCAGGCGGTCTACGGTTTCAAGCAGGACCGAGGCCTGTACGGAGGGGAGATGTGCTGCGTCCCGGGAGAGGCCGAGAAAGTGCTTGTTCAGGAGCAGCGGGTGGGAGTGGGCTTCCTGGAGGAGCGGCTCCGGGCCCCGGGACGACCGAGTCCAGGGAAGGGGAAGGGAGGCCGGCAGGGGCAGGAAGGGACGGCCGTGTTCAGGGCCTGGGCTGGGGTCATGCTGGCGCCGCTCGCGAGCGTCTCGGCTGCAGTCTTGTTGTAGTCAGTTCACGAGCCAGATCCTGCGATGCCTGCCCTGCTGCGGCCGCCGCAGGCCTCCGCTCCCTCCCGCCTCCGTGAACATGGGGAGACAGGAGGTGCTTCCTAAGGCCCGATTCTGCTCTAGAGCTTTTGGATTCCAAAGGACAGGAGTCAGCTAGGGGGTCCGTCCAGTGGTCTCTGCACGTAGTCGAAGAGTCTGCTTGGACTGGGCAGGGGATGGAAGTGGGGGCAGCTGGGACAGAGGGTGCTCGGGGACGGTGGATGCCACAGCAGAGGGAGACGGGGTGACCGGGGCGGGTTCCAAGCCCGGCTGCCTGGGGAGATGCTGGTGCAGGGGCGTCAGAGAAGGAGCTGGTTTTGTGGGAGGGTGAGCCCAGCCTCAGACACGCTGCTTTGGGCCCAGGTGGATGCGGCTCCTAGGCTGTCACAAGGTGCTTCGGGAGGACGGTCAGGCTGGAGGGGAGACCTGCAGCGCCTGTGCGCAGGGTGTGTTGGGGCCCCGGATGAGGCTGGAACGGGAGGAGCAGAGACGGGTGGGGGGAGAGGGGGACCCTCACCTGTGCCAGGTGCTGCCTCCAAGGAGATGGGGCCTGGCGGGGGGTTCAGAGGAGACAGAAAAGATCCCCAAAGGGTGATGGGGCCCCAGATGGTTTTCTTCCTATTAGATCTGGGGTCACTGAAATTCAAGGAAAGCCGAGAGAGAGAAAGGGAGGGAGAGAGACATGGAGAGAGAGGGGAAACCAGCGCTGTGAGACGTGGGCGAAGGTGAGCGCTGGAACCCTCAGGGGAACTTCTCGTCCTCATTTCACAGTTCTTCTGACCTCTCGGGGGTCCTGCTGTCCCCAGCGGTGATGCAGGTCTCTGCCTGGGTGTCCTGTACTGAGAGCAGACCAGATGAGGTTTAGAAGTAGCCTCAACTTGCTCCCCAAGATAGACAGGATGTGGGCTTAGCGCTCCCCGGGGTCGGGGGTCGGGTACTGGGAACAGTCATCAATGAGAGAAGAAAGCCCCAAACTCAGCAAACCCCAGGGCAGCCTTTGACTGTCTGGCCACGTAACCAAACCGCTGACAGCAGCGTCCCAGCAGTGCTTCGTTTTGTTTTCAGGGCTAAGATGTGGGAAGCCACCGAAGTCAGCCTGAAGGTGAGGGCAGTGGAGCCCGGCCGTGCCCAGTCTCTGGCCTCTGGGCCCCGGGTCTGCAGCAGGTCGTGACGGGGGAGGCCTCCCGGGCCCACCATGCCAGCGCGGGATCCGCCTGGGCTCCTGGGCTCAGGCTTCGGGCTTGGGTTTCGGGGGTGGGGACCTCTGGTGGGCGGTTGGCAGGCAGCCCAGGTTCTGGAATGTGTGCTCTGCCTGGTGGGCTAGCAGCCTGGCATCAGGTTCCTGCTGGGACTGCAGGGGAACAAAAGGCAAGTGGCTCCAGGGCTAAGTAGCTGGTGAAAGCCCTGGGCGGGGCGGGGGGCCCAGGCTCGCTCCTCTGCCTCTGGGGAGGCTGCTCGAACACTCGCTGGCCTGGGGGTCCTGCAGGCCAAATGGTGCAGCAGGAATTGGAGCCAGAGGGGAGGAATCGACCTGTGACTTGGGTCAGAGGGTGGCCAGCGGTGACCCAGTCCACGACAGGGCCCTGGGCACAGCCGTCGTGCTGCCCTGGCCCCCGGCTGCGTGCCCACGGATAGCTGTGTACAGAGACCCTCCTGGCCCACGCCAGCCGTGTTCGGGCTGAGGCACTGCCGTGACTTCATTTCTCACGGAAGAAGTGTTCTGTCTGCACCATGTGCTTTCACGTGTTTAATGTTTTAGTGGGGGTGGGCTGAAATGAGGGCCAGGCCGTGGAAGGCTTCAGGGTTCCTGGGACACCAGCCAAATTCTTGGGGGAACGTGTGTCTGGATTTTGTGGAATCTTAGGTTTGAGAGAGTCAAAAGGTCTTGAATATTTGACAGGAAAAATAAGAGTGATTTTTCATTCAAAATCATCCAACTCAACTCAGGACAACTCAGATTTACATGAAGTTGAATTAAGAATGCTATTTATTTAACAAAAGTGTTTATGACAGGAATCTTTGAATAAGAAGTCTTTCCCAAAGGCTGTGAAATGTAAGAAGGTGTTTAACTTACAGCTTTTAAGGTGTTCGTCTAGTTTAGAAGACGAGAGCCGCCCTTCATCTGGATCGGGGTCGCTGGGAGAAGCTCTCGAAGTGGGTAGAGGGAACGTGTTGGTTAATTGGGTTTTAACACAAAACCTCACTTCTCTCCTTCGGCAGCCCTCTTGCACTTGTTCCCAAATCAGTATTTTTCTCTCATTAAGCGGCTCCCTCAAGATTCAAGTCTCAGGCCCTACTTCAGAGGCCTCGGTAGGGCTATCGCTGAGGAAGTAGATGTCTAAAATATTTCCCCCCAAAGTTCTTCAAAACCAAAGGAACATTGGTTGAAGGTGGTCCTTATTTTTCTAAAAGGATGGAAGAATCACTGCTTCTTCGTGCATCTGGGAAGGTCTGCCCGTTGCAGAAGCTCGCGGTTCCAGTGCAGTGGTCGTGCAGCCCGTGGCCTGGGAGGGTTTCCGGGCCGCCGGCACGCCCCATCCCCACCCCGGGCGGCTGATGCTGGCTTTGGCCGGATCCCCCGGGGGTCTGTAAGCACAGAGCCTGGGAACAAGTCGGTACCACTCTGTCGTGAGCCTGAGATCCCCGCTTTGTTCTGTCACGAACGCTCTCTCCCCCTCTCCCCCGCCCCGCCCCGCCCCGTCTACCTGACTGTTCATCCACGCAGAGGTCCTGGACCACCCTTGGGACACCTAGATTTTTCTCTGTGAAGCGTGTGAGGTGATTTGACAGCTGGAGACCTTCCTGTTAACAGCCATTATAATAAAACATTCCCTCAAACCAAATTCGACAATTATTAACATGTTTAAACAGAAAGCGATGTTTACTGAGGCATTCTTCCCGGGGCTTAACATATCCTGCGAAGAGGGTGCGGGGCGGAGAGGGGTGGGTGGTAGCCGGGGCCCTACCTGCAGTGCGAGGTGAAGGCAGAGCTGGAGGACAGGGTCGGCAGGTGGAGGCCGTGTGACACGTGCGGCGGGTCAGTGACAGCCCTCTCGCTGGGGGACGCGGACCCCAGCCCGCCCCTGCCCCCCGGCTCTGGTGGCACAGCGCCGTTCGGGAGGCGAGACCCGGGCCGGGGCCGGGGGGCCGGGGCCGGGGGGCAGGCCCTGCTCTGCCGCCGGCCGCGCAGCGCGGTGATTCCTCACCGCCTCGCGGCAGCAGTCGCGGCCGGCGTCCGCGTGCTTCGGGCTGTGAGTGTTTGCGTGCGATGGGGCAACGTGGGCGGCGGGGGCTGCGCCTGGCCAGGCGAGCCCTTCTGTCCTCTCCCGAGGCGCCCGTGCCGAGGCCCAGGGCCTCCCGGCCTCCACGGAGCCTCCCTGCAGCCCGGGGCGTGCGGTGGGCCGGGGCCGCCCCTGGGTGAGGAGGCGGGAGGCGGTGTCTCACCTCCAGCGCGCACGGCTCGGCGGCAGACACGCGTCTAGGCAAATACGAGTACTCGTTCTTAAGAAAACCTGAAGCGTGTGAAAGGCACGGCGTGGGGGGCAGAGGAGGGGGCGCCCCGCTCTTCCTGAGACCAGGGTCGCGAGCCCATCAGAGGACCTTCTCAGGGCGACAAGTGACAGTTTGTTAAGCGTTTACGGTGTGCCAGGCCCAGTTCTAAGGGCACACGTGCACGTTCACGTCATCGCCACACTAGCGGTGAGTTTATCGCTGCACTTTCTAGGGGCCGAAGCTGAGGCCTGTGAGCCGGCAACTTGCGCTGCTGGCGCGGGGTGGGGCGTGGATCCGGGCAGCCGCGTGGCCCCTGAGCCCCGGGGCCCAGGCTCAGGAGGAGGGGACACATAGCCCCGGGGGGAGGGCCCCCGCGCGGCCCGCAAGCCTGCAGCGGGACCTCGGAACGGCGCTTACGGGAGAGGGCAGGGCTGGGATGCTGACCTCAGGCTCTAAGGACCTTACTGTTCCTCTCTAGGTGACAGTTATGGAAGGATTTTATTTTATTTTATTATTATTATTTTTTTTGCGGTATGCGGGCCTCTCACTGTTGTGGCCTCTCCCGTCGTGGAGCACAGGCTCCGGACACGCAGGCTCAGTGGCCATGGCTCACGGGCCCAGTTGCTCCACGGCATGTGGGATCTTCCTGGACCGGGGCACGAACCCGTGTCCCCTGCATCGGCAGGCGGACTCTCAGCCACTGCGCCACCAGGGAAGCCCAGGATTTTAAACATTGAGGTAAAATATACAGAACACAACGTGTAACCATTCTGAGTGCAGCATCCTGGCATGAAGTGCGTCCATACTGTGCCCCGTCGCCACCGTTCATCTCCAGCATGTCATCCTCTTCCCAAACTGAAACTCTGACCCCACTGAACAATGATTTCCCATTTGCCCCTCCCACCAGCCCCTGGCACCCCCATTCTATGAACTTGGCTGCTCTAGGGACCTCACGTGAGTGGAATCATACAGTATGTGTCATTTTGTGTCTGGCTTATTTCACGTAACATGATGTCTCAAGGTTCATGCGTGTTGTAGTGCATGCCAGAGTTTCCTTCCTTTTTAAGGCTGAAAAATACTCCACTGAACGCATGGAACACACTTAGTTTATCCGTTCATCTGTCTGTGAACACTTGGGTTGCTTCCACCTTGTGAGTTGAGGGACTTTAATTTGGGAAATGATGTGTCAGGTTTACATTTCAGGGGCACAGAGGGCACACCTGGCTGCCAGTGCCAAGCAGACAAAGCCGAGGCCACCTCTCTCTCACATTCCCTGCTCCAAGGGACTCTATTTGCAGAAACGTCTATAAAAGGTGGAAAGTCACCTTACACCTTAAGAGGTGAAGTAAAGGGGATTAAATGAAAAGGGAAGATGAAATGATACGATGTACCTGGAAATACACATGAGCTGTAAAGGACGGTCCGTATATCAGCTCTTACTCTCCTCGTTTCCTCTGTGTTTCTGGGCGAATTGCTTCTGAGTTCAGAATCTAGCCTTGACCCGTATCTCTGCAGCTTCATGACAGCAAAGTTCCCTCTTCAAAGCTCCCGGAATCCAGATTTCCTACAGCTGTCTCCAGTACTCAAGGGAGTTTATGTGAAATACTTGAAGTTCCCTTTGTACAATGCCTCTTTTTCCCGCTTAAAGGTACCTGTGTGTCTCAGGTGGATCTGTGTCCTAGATTACCTTAGGACTTTGCTTGAGTGTAGAAAGACTAGAATCCCTGACCACGTGAAAATATTTCATTGTGAAAGTTTTCAAACACACAAAAGCAGGGGGAATAAAGCGTATAGTGAGCACTGGCATATCCATCACCCAGATTTGACAGTGACGATACTTTTCTGCTTTGCTTACACTCTCCATTTATAAAATTAAAAAAATATCTGGAACCTCATTTCGTTTTACTCCCGCATACTCCAGACTGCATCTCTAAGAAGTGTGGACATTTCTTCTATAACACAAGGCCATTTGCGCACCTGTAAATTAGCATTACCTGCATAACTAAATTACCCTCGTCGGCTCAAAAACGTCTCCTTACACTTGGTTGTTCCACTGGGGCTGCATGTCTTAGCTCGGCCTGCTATAACAAAACACCAGAGATGGGCTGGCTTAAACAACAAACAGCCACTTCTCACGGTTCTGGAGGCTGGGAAGTCCAAGATCAAGGTGCTGACCGATTCGGGGGTGGGGGGGAACAGTCTGGTGAGACCCTCCCCCAGGCTTGCAGACAGCCTCCTTCTTGCCGTGTCCTCCCGTGGCAGCGAGAGGGCTCTGGTCTCTGTCTCTTCTTATAAGGGCACTAATCCCGTCGTGGGGCTCCACCTTCACCATCTCATCTAAACCAACTGCCTCCCAAAGACCCCTCCTCCAGGTACCATCACACTGGGGATTAGGGCTTCAACATATGGAAAGGGTGGGGGGGATGCAGGCCTTCAGTCCACAGCATCCCTAACCTGTCACACGTTGCACTCATTTATAATGTCTTTTTTTTTTTTTTTTTTTTGCGGTACGCGGGCCTCTCACTGTTGTGGCCTCTCCCGTTGCGGAGCACAGGCTCCAGACGTGCAGGCTCAGCGGCCATGGTTCACGGGCCTAACTGCTCCGCGGCATGTGGGATCTTCCCGGACCGGGGCACAAACCCATGTCCCCTGCATCGGCAGGCGGACTCTCAACCACTGCGCCACCAGGGAAGCCCTATAATATCTTCCTTGAGTCTTTTCACGCCCCTTCATGAACTCTTGCAGAAACTGGGCCAACTGCCCTGCAGAATGTCCCCTATTCTGGCTTTGTCCACTGTCCTCCTTGTTCAGTCTTTGAACTTGCCCTCTACCTGCCATGTTTCCTGCAAGTGGAGGTCGGCTCTAGAGGATCGATTCCGTTCAGGCTCATCATTTTTTGCAAGAATATTTCACAGGTGCTTCTGTTTGCTTCCTGTCGCCTGTGTTTGGAGGCCCTGGACCTCTGGTCATCCCATCTCAGTGCTGCTGAGAATCATTATGGATTCAGAGTCATCTTTAAAAATAAGTAGTAAAAAATTATTTTTGTTCTTATTCCAAATTAAGACGTATTAATTGTAAAAGATTTACAACATATATTTATTTATTTTATTTTTGGCTGCGTTGGGTCTTCGTTGCTGCACGCGGGCTTTCTCTAGTTGTGGCGAGCGGGAGCTACTCTTCATTGTGGTGCACGGACTTCTCATTGCGGTGGCTTTTCTTGTGTGGAGCACGGGCTCTAGGCGCGCGGGCTTCAGTAGTTGTGGCACGTGGGCTCAGTAGTTGTGGCGCACGGGCTTGGTTGCTCCATCTCATGTGGGATCTTCCCGGGCCGGGGATTGAACCCGTGTCCCCTGCATTGGCAGGCGGGTTCTTAACCACTGTGCCACCAGGGAAGGCCCAAGATTTACAACATATAGATAAGCAAAAGAAATAAAACCATCTTAACATCCTAGCCCTAGATAACTGCCATTGAAATTTTGGCGTGGAAACTTCTAGTATTTCTTCACAATATAATTATATCATGGCCATCTCCTTCCACTTACTGTGAATATCTCTTAATGTCGTGAAATATTCCCTTACTATGTCATTGGCCATCTAGTCCTCGAATGGTGGAGTCAGAATTTATTTAATTAATGTACTACTTCTGTGCAAGTCATGAAAGTTGCAAATCCACTGTCCAAGATGCTCACTCAGATTTAGCCCCAAAGCCGTCTGAGAGTAGAGAGCCGCGGCGTGTCCATGTACCTCCTGGGACTGCTGCCGTCTCTGCTGGGGGCCCAGGCGAGTGGGGGATGGGAGGGGCGGGGGTGCCGCTGGGGGTGGGCTGCAGACTGGGTGCCGTCTGAGAGCTCTCCTGAAGTGCTGCGATACGTCTTCTGTGTCTTGCTCGACGCCCTGTCTCGTTCTGGTGCTCAGGGCCCCACCCCGCAGTCACAGCTCGTTCCCTGGGCGCCTCCTGGGGGCTTCTTGGAAATACGGAGCTTCAGGCCCGCCCAGCCGGGCTGGATCAGAACCTGCATTTTAACCACATGCCCCGGGGTGCAGTAGGAGAGTCACTTTCTAAAGCTCTTTGACCCAACGAATGCCTGGAAAAGCCAGTCCATTCCTGAAAAGAAAGATCCACGTGGCAGGAGCATACTAAGGTCAGCCGCGGGTGGAGAAGGGCTTAGTCGCCGGCCAGCTTGGGATGCCACCTTTCCACGGATGCAGAGCAAGCCGTGCTGAGCCTGTGAGGCAGTCGGGGGCCGGGAGCCGGGCTCTGCAGTTGAGAGTCAAGCTTAGCAACTGCGTGGCTTCAGTACGTCACAAGGGGTCCCGTCTTCGGTTTCCTCCTCAGCATAATAGAACTGTACTTTCTTATTTCATAGGGATGGTCTGAGGTGTAAATAAAATCGTGTGTATGAAGCAGGAGCCCAGTGCCTGGCACAGTGTAAGTGCTCAGCCACCCAGTGTTGTTAATGATCACAAAATGCTTCTTGATGAAGCGGTGTTGAGAGCAAAGGTTAATTGATAAATATTACTTTGGGGAATGCCGGGATGGTGAGCTCTTTTCCTCCTAACTTCAGCTGCAAAAGAAGTCACCAATCCATCCTAACAGCTGGTTCCACGTAGAGAAAGTGATAAACCGTGTTGGGTTGGACACATCCATGTTACACTTGAACAGCCACCCACTGTGTACCATATGCTGTCTTATTCTTTAACCAAATGAGAAAAGAACAGCCCAATTTCCCCTCACTCTTTTTAAAAAGGTCTTTCTCTTCAGTACAGGCTGAGGCTGAAATATGCTTTGATTCCAGAGAGATTGTATTTAGAAAGTACCTTCATCTTTAAGAAGTTCTGGCTGGTTCAGTTCTGTTACATTCCCAGGGGAGTCACCATGGGGTATGCACTTGACCGTGCTTTCTGAAGTCGATGGGATGAAACCAGCACCAGAGGCAGCATGGACTTTTCCAGCCCCTAAAATAAATACTTGTAAAGCAAGCTCGGTGGCATGAAGACCATGGTGACAGAGGGTTAAGACGTGATAACATGATTCTTAAAGATGGATCTCCTGACAATCAGACATCGGATTCTTAGCCTGGGACTGAGCCAGGATGGGTCAAGTACTCAAGAGTTAAGTAGTCTCCCACGTGGGACAGCACTCTCTGGGGGGGGGCATATATTTAGCTCCAGTGAAAGGCATCAACCCTGTGATCTATAAAAATAAGTTTACCTGTATGAATAACCCCTACATTCACATAGCACCGTGTCCTGACTATTTTGCACCTTCTTAGTTTTCTGTACTTACAGGCTAATACTTCAAACTCATCTTCTTATAGCAACATTCCAACTCCTTCCCATCCTGTGACTCTCCCCTCCCTCCAAAGAGAAGCCAGCACCGTCCGCTCTCCTTGACTCCCAGCTTGACGACCCTCAGGGCTGCACACTGTCTCCTGATGTGCAGACCACTGACCAGCGTTTATTTCCTACGGAGGCATCTGTCGATGCTTCACCCCTTTGTCCTTTGAGTGACTGTATTTTCAAAATCAGTTTGTGATCTTCATTGTCCCAAGCTTGGAAGTATTTAGGAATAACTTCCGCAGCCCTCAGGAAACAACGAGGAAGCTGCAGCGCTGATTTTTCCCGGAGCTGAGTCAGTGCAGCATGGGGAGGGCTCCGGCCTGCCTTCAGGGCGGCCCTGCTGGGAGGCCCCCGTCGTTGTTTGGCCACTTGGTCTGAGGACCTGGGAATAGGAATTTTTCGTAAATATCACTCAGCCGCAAACGTTTTTGTTTTGGGCATTTATAATGAAAGCCATGAGCTGGGGGAAGTCACTATTTTATTTTTAGACTAGCTGGTTATAAACAGGACCATTCCAGCTCTGCTGACGTTCGGTTACCTGGTTAGTAATAATGCTGTGCTGTGCAAACATGGTTTGCCCCAAGGTCCACTGGGGCTGCGGGCCCCTTGCTTTTTAAAAATTGTGGTAAAATGCACATGGCATGAAATTTACCATTTTAACCGTTGCAAAGTGTGTATTCCAGTGGCGTTCAGCACGTGCGCAGTTGGGCAGCCGTCGCCACCGTCATCCCCAGCACGTTCTCGTCTTCCCACAGAGCCGCGGTCCCCACTAACCCTCCCTCTCCGTTCGCTGGTCCCCTGCCGTGGCGACCGCCCTCCTACCCGCTGTCTCTACGAATTTTACTCTCGTAGGTACTTCACACAGGTAGAGTCACACAGCGTCCGTCCTTCCATGTCTGGCCCATTTCGCTCAGCATAATGTCCTCGAGGCTCATCCACGGTGTGGCCTGTGTCAGGACTCCCTTACTCGTTAGGGCGGGACGGCATTCCACCGCACGTTTATACCGCATTCTGTTTATCCATTCATTGGCTGATGGGCACTTTGGTTGCTTCCACTGTTTGGCTCTTGCAAATAATGCTGCTGTGAACCCGGGTGTACAATTATCTTTTCGAATTCCTGCTTTCACTTCTTTTGGATATATACCCAGAAGTGGGTTTTCTGGATTATACGGTAATTCTGTTATATCTTTGAGGAAACCCCATGCTGTTTCCCACAGTGGCTGCACCATTTTACATTCCTACCAACGGTGCACAAGGGTTCCAGTCTCTTCACATCCTTCCCAACATTTGTTGTTTCCTGTATTTTTTCTTTAATAGTAGCCCTCCTAGTGAGTGTGAAGTTGTATCTCATTGTGGTTTTGATTTGCATTTACCTAAAGACCAGCGACGCTGAGCATCTTTTCATGAGCTTATTGGCCGTTTGTATATATTCTTCTGAGCGGGTCCTTTGCCCGTTTTTGAATCAGGTTGTTGTTGCTATTGTTAGTTGCCCTTTCGAACCCGAGAGAGAGAACAACTCCGTCAGTTTGCCTTCCAGCATCTCCTAACCTCTGTGAGTGCAGTGTTGTCCTCAGCTGGTGCTGAGTTCCGTTCAGATGGCAGCCGTCAGGTAACAGGACTGGGTATTTTCTGGCAGGCTGGCTTCACCAGGTAACTGGGCTTTACCAAGCGGTGTTGCAGGGGCTGCACACCAGATCGTGGGAAGCAAGGGAGCCAGCGGGCCCCCTGTAGATCAGCGAGGAAAGCTCTCTGATCAGACCATCCCCTCTTGCACTGGTGCACCAGCCCGCTGCTCCCCACTTCAGTCTTCAGATCTCGTCTAACTACTGGGGGGCGAGCGTCGCCCCTGGAACAAAACACACTTTGGCACTTAGGGCTTTTCCAGATAAAAGCTTACATTCCTTTTTTTTTCAACATTTCTTTGAAACTGGGGACTTAACATGATTTAGGCTCGCGAAAAGCCATCGCTAACATGCACTCTTCTTCAACCACGACATGGACCTTCACTCTGTGCGTTCTCTAAACACAGATAATCGCCATGGTAACCACAGTGTTTCACGACTCTCACACGTACACTTGCACCTTCCTTAAAGAAACACAGAGCACAACAATTAGAATTAAAACAGTAAATCATGTGAATGTTTTTTATTTGTTGTTACATAGTTGTCAGAATCTAGAGAAGAGCTGGACATCGTCATCCGCTATCGATTGTACTTGGAGGAAGTAGCCATTTGGCCGGGCCCTTTGACATCTTGCCAGAAAGTAGGGTGCTGTTTGTAACATGTAGGGAATGACCGATGGGTTTCTAGCTTGTCGGGGTCAGGGACTTTCAAAGCAGGAAAGGTCATTAAGAGCACCAAGTACTGAATAATACAGATTTTTACATGACACATTCACTGGGCCAACTACCTTCAGTTACATTACAGTTATGATACCCATACGTTGGTAAAAGTTTGCACAAACATGCTTTTTGGGTAGTATCTGATTCTGTCCTTGGTTGTATTTGGAAACATGCACAACAATTGTGCTGTGCTTTCAAAAGCCTCTCTCCTTTGCGGTGATGTAAACAAGTCTTTTACTGCCCTGTGAATACCTGATGAGTGGTCAGCAGAGTGGAACCCACGTGAAGCTTTCATCAGGAGACATCTCCAAGTGGCTTCTGGCTAACTGCAGCCTCTGGGTCACGGGGACCCAACAAAGTCAAGGCCCACAGGCTGAAGGTAAGGAATTACACATGCTTTTAGCAAGCCCCCCGCCCTCAGTTCTGAATGTTTCACAATGTTTTGTCCACATATGAAAAGAACTATCTTTCTGTAACTCTGCGTGTGATGAGGACTGGCTTTCCTTCTCGCTCGTGGAACGTAGCTCTGATTTCTCCGTCACTAACTTCTCTGTCTCTGGAATACAAATGTTTTGATGAGAGAGAAGAAAGGACCCTCTTCTGTTTGATTGTTTTCTTTTAAATTAAAAGTAGTAATAAATCTAACTCAACCAAAATAACTGCTGAACGTTTCATATTAACATAGCAGTGAAGATGAACTTGGACGGTGCATGATAAACGTCTCCGTGTGCTTAGACTGGAATGCGTCCAGACCCTTCAACTCCCACACCAATTTGGAAAGGCCTACCTGAGGTTTTTATATCCTTAGCCTGAAGATTCATTTTTCATTTACAAGATAGAGCCCCTGCGGTTCAAGGACAACTATGCTATACTTCTGTAGAAAGTACACAGAGATAATGTTGGAATGAGGAACTTTTTTTAAATCCAGTGAGTATATTATTTGCCTTCCAAATCTGTCACGTGTCTGCTTTTCTATGTTTTCTATAATTTGATTATACCTCTATAACTTTATAAGCTGAAATTATATGAAATAAATAAATAAATACGAAATAAATCAGTTGGCAGTGTTTTTATTAAACATGGACCTACTGTGTGTGGGATTAGGAACAGATGTGGCATCATTCCAACCCCCCCCCCCCCCACTGCTTTCCTGTCAAGGAAGATGGTGCATAGAATGCCAGTGTAAGACAGCTGCTCTCTGAGCCCGGCCAGCCGGGGGAATGCTCTCTGCTCTCCCTGCACTGGCTGGGAGGCAGGGGTGCAACCCGAATAGGTGCATGAAAAATGGGTAGAATTTGGAGGAAGACCAAGTGATGATGTGAGAATTCAGCTGTTGATGGACCTCTGTTTGAAATAATCATTATTTATTTCATTTCTATGTGCGAAAGCACCCCAGATGCTGGACGCTGTAAAGGGTTTATCTTCACGGAGTTTAGTTTACTTTAGCTGGGAGTGAAGAGAGAGCTGTTTGGTGCAGACCTGGGGAATCAGGTCTTCCTCGAGGCTCACATTGACTGAACCTGCCTGCCTCAGGGACTTGCCTAGAACACCTGCCTGCTGGAGGATCCCTCCTCACCCGCAGACCTCAGTTCACACGTTGCTTCTTCAGGAGTACGTTCCCTGATGTCTCTCTGGAGAGGTTAAAAATCAGCCCCGTAAACATGTGTAATCCCTTGTATTGCCCTTTGTAGTGGCCGTCCAACTTTATTTTATTTTTATTTTTTTTCAGGTATAATTGGCACACAGTGTTATATCATACTAGCTTTGGGTGTTCAACACAGTGATTTGGTGTTTGTATACACTGTGAAATGATCACGGTGAGTCTAGTTGACACCCATCACCACGCTTAGTTACAGAATTTGTCCTCTTTCAGTGAGAACGCGTAAGATCTACTCTCTTAGCAACTCTCAAATATGCAGACAGCGTTGTTAGCTATTGATACAGTCGCCACGCTGCACATCACGTCCCCAGGACTCATTTATTTTATAACTGGTACCTTTTAAAGTTGGTACCTTTTGACCCTTTACCTATTTTGCCCACTGCCCACAACTTTACTTTTCTTTGTGTGATTGTTTAAGGATCTATGAAACTCCTAGTAGCCTGGGAGCTCCATGAAGGCAGTTGTTGAGCCCTCTGGTCCTAGGATCCAGTACCTAGTACCTGGCACAAAGTAGAAGCTCATCAGTGTTTGGTGAAGCAGCCAGGTGGATTCCTGGAGGGTACTGTTTGAGTGTGGTTTACCTCTTAATGATTCTCACGCCTGTTCCCTTTCTGTAACTCCACGGGGTCCCCCTTTATTCAGTGCTCATCACCGTTTTGCGTGGACAATTCCTAAAGCCTCCTAAATGGTTTTGTTGTCCACATTTTGCCCTTTTTTATGTAAACAGCTGCTGTTACAGCCAGAATACGCCTCAAAAATGCACACGTGGCCATGCTGCTCTCCACAAAGGGCACGGCATCCTCGGGGCTGTGGGGATCTGCCTTCCTTCGCCCGGAGCTCCTGACCCCGACCCATCGTGCCCTTGGCAGGCTCCCTTCAGCTTCCCGAGCCCTCCCGGGTGTCTCACTCTTCCCTCACTTTGCACACGTCGTTCCTCTAGGCGGGGATACCTTTGTCCCCTGTCTTTTATCTGGAAACATCATACTCGTTCTCAAGACCCAACCCAAATGGCTCCCTCCCTTAGGACCCCTCCAGTCAACCCAGTGGTCCCTCTGCTATGTGCTGTGCAGGTGGAGGGCTCTGCCCTCTGCTCTTACCACGCTGTGCCGCAATGACTACCTTACACGCCTGTCTCGCTTGCTGGATTGCGTTCCTGGAGGGCACAGAGCATGCTACTCGTGTCACTATCCCCATTTTGTCTCCATCGTTTAATACAGTGTCGGTCATTTAATAAATATTTGGAATGCATAAAAATTTCTCTTGTTAGTCTTATCCACGTCTTAGGAATTTAGTAAATTTTTTCCAGGAATGTCAGCTCCTCTTCTAAGTAAGATCTCAAGCTTTTGGAGTCAGAAATAGTATCTTACATTCTCCTTATGTATCACTTTGTGCTAATTGTACATAATAAAAACATACTAAACATTCATGATTGATTGAGCACTAGAAAGTCAGTCCTTTTAACATATATCTTTTTTGTATATAAAAATAATTTTGGCTTATAATAATTTTGCTAAAAAAATATATCAAGAACTATATTTATCACATAGTCTTGTGAAAGTGTCATTTTAAATAATATATCTCCAATCCTTTTTTTGATAGGTTGCTCCATTCACATAAATGTACAGAATTACAAGTGAGGTTTCTGAAAATTTTATTTTTGAAACAATTCATTTCAATCAATAAAATTTCCTGTGCAAGTTCATATTTTTTTTTCTAAAATGTGAATTAGAGATTCAGTGACAGATCATTGTCATAAAAATTTAGATTTCATATCAGAGTAATGCTGGCCTCATAAAATGAGTTTGGTTGTGCTTCCTCCCCTCCTATCTTTTAGAAGAGTTCGAGAAATATCATTATTAATTCTCTAAATGTTTGGTAGAATTCACTAGTGAAGCCATCTGGTCCTGGACTTTCTTTGTTGGGAGGTTTTAAATTACTGCTTCTATCTCCTTATTAGTAATTGGTTTATTCAGATTTTTCTGTTTCTTGGTGATTCAGTCTAGGGAGGTTGTATCTTTCTATGAATGTATCCATTTCTTCTAGGTTGTCCAGTTTGTTGGCATTTCATTGTTCATAATAGTGTCTTACGATTCTTTGTATTTCTCGGTATCAGTTATAATGTCTCTTCTTTCATTTCTGATTTTATTTATTTGAATCTACTTTCTTTTTTTTCTAAGTTAAGTCCAGCTAAATGTTTGCCAATTTTATCTTAAAAAAAAAAACCTCTTAGTTTCACTGATCTTTTCTATTGCCTTTTTAGTCTCTATTTCATTTATCTGATATGATCTTTGTTATTTCCTTCTTTCTATTAACTTTGGGCTTTGTTTGTTCTTCTTTTTCTAATTCTTTGATGTATAAAGGTAGGTGGTTTATTTTACCACTGTTAATGCCCTCTTAAAACTGCTTTGCTGTGCCCCATAAGTTATGGTATGTTGTGTTTCCATTTTCATTTGTCTCAAGGTATTTTTTGATTTCTCTTTTGATTTCCTTTTTGGCCCATTAGTTGTTCAGTAGTATGTTCTTTAATCTCCATGTATTTGTGAATTTTCTAGCTTGCTTCTGGTAACTGATTTCTAGTTTTATACCACTGTGATCAAAGAAGGTGCTTGATGTGATTTCAATCTTTTCAAATTTATTGAGTTTTTTTTTGGTGGCCTAACATACATTCTGTCCTGGAGAATGTCTCATGTGCGCTTGAGAAGAATGTGTGTTCTACTGCTCTTGGATGGAATATTCTGTATATATCTGTTAAGTCCATTTGGTCTAATGTGTAGTTTAAGTCCAATGTTTCCTTACTGATTTTCTGTCTGGATGACAGTTCATTGTTGAAAGTGTGGTATTAAAGTGCCCTAATGTTATTGTATTGCTATTCCTCTCTTCAATTCTGTTAATATTTATAAATTTAGGTGCTCTGATGTTGGGTAAATAAATGTCTAGAAATGTTTCCTTTCTCTTTCTCTTTTGCATACCTAGTATAGGTTTTGCTTTGTGGTTACCATGAGGCTTATATAAAATGTCTTATAAAGGTCTATTTTAAGCTGAAAACAACTTAATTTCAAATGCATACAAAAGCTCTACATTTTTACACCACCCCTTTTTATGTTTTCTTTTTTTTTAATTAAAAAATTTTGTTTTCCCTTTTTATGTTTTTGATGCTACAGTTTACATCTTTTTATATTATATACCCATTAACAAATTATCATAGTTATGGCTATTTTTAATACTTTTGTAATTTACCCTTTAAAAAATTAATTAATTAATTAATTAATTAATTTATGGCTGCATTGGGTCTTTGTTGCTGTGTGTGGGCTTTTTCTAGTTGCGGTGAGTGGGGGCTACTCTTCATTGCGGTGTGTGGGCTTCTCATTGTGGTGACTTCTCTTGTTGCAGAGCACGGGCTCTAGGTGCTTGGGCTTCAGCAGCTGTGGTGTGTGGGCTCAGTAGTTGGGGCTTGAAGGCTCTAGAGCACAGGCTCAGTAGTTGTGGCGCACAGGCTTAGTTGCTCCGCAGCATGTGGGATCTTCCCAGCTCAGGGCTCGAACCCGTGTCCCCTGCATTGGCAGGTATATTCTTAACCACTGCGCCACCAGGGAAGCCCTGAAATTTAACCTTTATACACAAGGTATAAGTGATTTAGTCACCACTATTACAACATTAGAGTATTCTGAATGTAACTATATATTTACCTTTTCCAGTGGATTTTATACTTTCATATGTTTCCATGTTACTAATCAGTGTCCTTTTGTTTCAGGTTGAAGATGTTCCTTTAACATTTCTTGTTAGGCCAGTAGTGGTGACAAACTCAATCTTTTGTTTGTCCAGAAAACTCTTTATCTCTCCTTCGATACTGATGGAAAATTTTGCCAGGTAGAGTATTCCTGGCTAGCAGTTTTTTCTTTCAGCACTTTGAATATATCACGCCACTCCCTCTGGCCTGCAAATTTTCTGTCTAAAAATCTGCTAATGGTCTTATGGAGATTCCCTTGTATGTTGCTTTTCTCTTGCTGCTTTTAAGATTCCCTCTTTGTCTTTAACTTTTAACTATTTAGTTATAATGTGCCTTGGTGTGGATCTCTTGAGATTCAAACCTTAGTGACTGTCCATGCTGCTGTCTTTGTTCTTAGAGGCTCCCAGCAGTTGAGGGTGTGCCAAGACCATCAGTGTCCCAAAGGGGAGGACCACAGTCAGCATCTAGAAGCAGGCTGGTTAGAAGCAGGACCTTCTGGCTGCAGCTGGGAAAGTGTGCAGTTAAACTACTTTTAGGGGAAAACTGGGAAATGGGCATTTTTGCCTTCTTCCTCTGTGCTGAGCCTGGGTGTAGAGCCACTGGGTATATAGCAGAAGTAAAAACTGCCTCTTTGTTGGCTACAGTCCTGTGGAATTTGTGACTGCAAGGCTTGGCTATCAGATCTACGTGATTTGGGGACCTGTCCTTTGGGTGGCAGCTGTAAACACTGGGGCTCCAGACACATGTACAATCTGTTTCTAGAGGGGTGCTGGTGACCTGGTTTTATTGTTGGAGTGAGCTGGAGGAGGAAGGTGGCGGCAGGGCCCGCTGGCTTCCCTGGGCTCTGGGACGGATTGCAGCCATGCCCTAGGTGCATGGCAACTCATTCATGGAGGAAGCCCCATTGGCTTCCAGAGCTAGATGTCTCGGTGGCCCATCCCTGGGTGGGAGCCTTAAAAGCTGGACAGTAGATGTTGGGTGGAGCATCCCCTCAGGGAGATGCTGGGAGTTGGAGATCTCTCCCAATCTTTTGGTGCCATACGGGGGTGGGGTTCATGGTGAGAGTATGTCTCAGCCTTTCCTGTCCTTTTCCATGTGGGTTATCTTCTCACTCACCATGTGTGGGAGTCATTCTGGATTTCTCTCAGTGGAATTGTTCCATGTGTTAGCTGTATATTTGGTGCACCTGTGGGAACTGGGACTGTTTGTTTTTTGAACCTGATTGAAGCACTTTATGATTATCCCGTAGTGTATTTGATGTTGGTTTTGGTCATTTGTTCTAGTCTATTGAGATCTTCTAAATCTTGATCCTGTTATACAACATATTGTATAGGGTCACCCATTGGCTTGAATATTGTGTTTTCTGTATTTTTTAAACCTGAAATGTTCAAGTCAGGCCCATGAACTAAAACTTTAGCATATTGTTGGCAATTCAAATTGACCTCACTTTGTTAATTAACAGTCTTTGGCAGTTCAATCAGCTAGAAATCTACAAAGCTTTATTTTTATCTTTTAATTTTATCCCCACCCACAAAATATATCACAAGAGACTTCGCCAAATACATGATTGAAATTAAGATTCCAAGTGTCTG
The DNA here is from genome assembly GCF_025265405.1 of Mesoplodon densirostris. NCBI lineage: Eukaryota > Metazoa > Chordata > Mammalia > Artiodactyla > Ziphiidae > Mesoplodon > Mesoplodon densirostris. The sequence continues at coordinate 1,595,527 of NC_082677.1, forward strand.
TAGCTTTCCCTTCTCTCCCACCCTGGTACCTTAGCCAGTGAGTCACAATGGGGTTAATTTGTCGAGTCTTGCTTTTGGTGAATCAGTGTTGTTCCCAGTGATTGCCGCCTCCTTTTGAAAGTGTTTACAAGCCTGTGTTTAATAATTTATTTAAAAATTTTTCTGGAGATTGACATAAGCTCTTAAATGATAATTTTTAGCCATTTTCCTTGAGCCTTTTCCTGTATTTGGAAGTCAGGACATTTGCTTGTCTCTGAGCCTTTGGCACCTCTCCTGTTCTCTCTGAAGTTGAAATACAGTGATTCTGTCATCATATTTGCACGTTCTTTTAGTATTTTGAGTGTAATCCATTTGGACGTAGAGACTTGAATTCATTTAAAACAGCAGGTTATGTGTCTTACTGTTGTTATTTATTTTGGCTTTTAATTCCTTGAAGCACTTTTATGTTAACCTTTCAACGTTAAGACCTTCCTCCATGAGGGCTCAGAAACATATCTGCTTTATTCATCACTGTTTCCACAGTGCCTGACACACAATAGGCTCTGAATAAACACGTGTTAGATGATTGAATGAAAGTTGGATTACACAGGGACTCTGCTTGCTAGACCGGTAACCCTGTGAAGACGGCTACAGGCATGGATACCTTGTAACATTGTGGATATTCTCTTCGCCTCAATCATGAATTCCTTTATTTTTTGTTTTTTTCTATATTTTTGTTTTTTTACTTTAAAAACTAAGTTGGTTCCCCCCAAAATCCTGATAATACCTTAAAATGCAAACTTTACTTCTAAAACCAGCTTGTTTTCATTAATAATAATGTTAAATGTTCATTTCCAGTTAGAATATTCTCATTAAATATGTTCTTAAGGTTTAAATAATATTTTCCCTGACAAAATCTGGATCTGTGACATTAAAAAAATTCACCCAAAACGATTGTAATATGCGTCTAGTCATGTGCCTTTAAGTTGCTGGCAGTCAACAAGAAATATCACCCTAAAATATCATCCTAAAATCAGATGCTCTGCTCAGTCTTATGTAGCCTCATTCTTTGCTTACATGAATGGCAATACTTACTGGTTTTTATCTAGATGAAGAATATCACTTTGATTCAAAGTGATTTACAACGATACCTTCTTTATTAGTACCTGCGTTCTTAAACCATTGGCAAGATGGAAGACACAATCATTACAGGTTGAAATTCAGGAGAACCTATACTTAAACTTAGAGATTTGCACCTGAAAAAAGCCACTGTCTGGAATAGTCAGATAAAATAAAAGATGGTTATAAATGTTAGTGGTAATATTGATGTTTCACCTGCCGAGGATGCTTGGCGTGGGATAGGGTAGGATGGGGACTTATCCATGATGAGTCCTACAACATGCCAATGGGGAATACCTTTAGGATTTCCTCTTACCTCATTTCGTTAAAAACAAATCCCTGTGCTTTCAAGTATTGGCTCCACAGCCTTGGCCAGTGGATGGAGAAGTGAGTAGAGGACAGGTGAGTGACTCACAGCACCATGGAGATGAAGAGAAAGAAATGGTATAAACTGGGAGTACTCTGAATTTCATGTCAAAATAAGACGGCGAGGTGGAGAGAAAGTCAGGACGAAGGATGAGAGCAAAAGAGATGGAGCTGCCCGTACTCAGCAGAGGCGGCTCGAGGGCCTGGGCTTTGGAAAAGGCGGTGGCTGCATCTTCTCCCTCAGCAATTCCTGGAAATCGGCCTCCAATGAAGCTCCATCCCCCGGGGAGGCAGGGAGAGGCCTGAATGCTTAGGGAAGGCCGGCGCGGTCGCCACCTGTTCGCCTCCTTTCTTGGTTGATGTGGAGTTCAGCTGAGCAAAAGAGTCCACCCCGAAGCTGAGGGATTGCTGCAGAGGACAATGTCCTGTAGCCCAAACTGGACAGGACGTGGAGATAAGCTGGCCTCCCAATGGCAGGAGCTTCTCTCCTCTCGGGCACGTGGTTCCCAAAGCCTGCGGTACAAATTCTTATGATCCTTCTACTTCAGAACCCCATCCTCTTAAGAGGGCACAGGGCCGGGGAGCTGCCTGAGGCTCGGCTGGAGATGGTGCTGGCTTGGAAGCGCGGTGTTTAAGGTCGTTTCCAGGCCGTGGTACCTCTGTTTCCGAGGCAACCCTTCTACGTTTCCATCGGCCTCTGAACCTGGGAGACTTGGCTCTTTCGGAAGCATCTGCTCACGTGTGTGTTTCTTTCCTTAACATGTCAGTGCAATGAAAAAGGTATGATTTTCTTCCATTCTTGTGTTGTAATATTAATTTAAAATTTGAAGTTCTGTTTTGTAATTTTTATGGGGTCCTATTCTAGCCTAGCGTTCCTCTCCTCACCATTTTGGTGCAAGTCAGACCACCATCGGCCCGGGGTGCTGAAAGTCTGGCTGCCTCGTCCGTTGCCCCCAGCCTTCGTGTCCAGCCAGCGGGAGTGGGCCGTTCTGCTTCCGGTGACATTTCCCGCTCCAGCCCTCGTGGTGCAGAGTTTCCAGGAGCAGCACAAGACCTCTGGGAAGGAGCAGCTGAATTGGAACAGGTAGATCGAAGCAGAAGTTGTGGCAGGTGTGAAATTAGGACGTGGCAAAGGGAGGTTTTTCACAGATTGTTGAAAAGTCTCATGTTTTGTGGAAACATCAGAATTTGAGAAGCCCCCCAACGTTACACATTCTAAGAACAATATCATAAAATTGGGTCTTCTTGCAGGCAATTTCAGGTACTTTTCCTGAAGGTATTTGGGATAGGAAGACGGGGATTTCCATTATGAACGTTTCTGCTCACATTTAACAGCAAAGGAAGCTCGCGGAGGATTTTCTCTCCTGTGTATGTCTTCACTTCTAAAAATCATCATTTGCTGTTTCTCTCTTCAGCTCGAATGACTTGTTTAATTAGAAACATACGTCCGAGGCCGTCTCTTCGGTAGCATCCATGCTATGCGGGGAGCCCAATTCACTTAGGTTAACCACAACAGCACCTTTTGTGTGTGAAGCACAGTTGCAGAAATCGTTAGTTAACTATATTTGAGATGACGGTCAACAGAAGTGATACAGCAGCTCCCTGTTAAAGGGAGTAGGACTGTGTGCTGTGGCGCTTCCTAGAGCACTGGTCAACCGTGGACGGGGGCCCCTGGGGCAGCGCAGGCAGACCCCGGGATTCACACTCTACTCACAGTGTCCCACCTGCACCTCCTCTGTCAGAGGACCTTGGAGAGACGTTCCTTTTGGTCTCAATGGTTTGAAATGCGCTCGGAGACATGTAAGCCCCGCTGTTCAACCAATGTGCATATCAAAAGTAATGGATCAAGTCTTTACCGGAGGGGAGGGCAGCCCCGTGCCCTGTAGTGGGGAAGGCTCCGTGGGGTGAGGGGAAGACTGCTGGACCACAGTCAGGGCATGGATTTGAGACTGAACCAACTCACTCCATCTTTCTGGGCCTCCTTTGCCGCTTCTGGACGAGCTCCATAAGGTGCCCTGCGCCTCCGAAGGGCACGATTGTACGATGTCTTGGCTTAGTCAGCATTTGTGAGGCCGTGTTGCACACACACTCACGCTCCTCCAGGTCAGCGCAGCTGCTGGGGGGAAGGGTGTCCGTCTGCGCGTCTCGCCTGTAGCTAGCGGAGGGCGGGACCGTGCCTGCTGCCCCGTGTCCGTCATCCGAGGGCAGGCCCCCCGTGGATGCCTGTGGCCTGAGTGAGGGCCAGCTCCCAGCTGCGGGGCAGAAGCAGCGCTGCCGGAGGAGCCCCCCGTGTCGGTGGGCGGGCTGCTCGCTCTGGCCGGAAGGTGCTCTTGCTTAGTCTGCTTTTAAAGATGGACCTTCGCTGGCCGAAGAGGCAGTTGCAAAGCGGATGTTAATCTGAAAGTAACAAGGGGTGAGTTTTAGAGGCTGCGGACCTCTCAGGGCCCACCTGTTTCTCCTTCGTGGGGAGAGCCTGCCTTACTCCCAGTGCACTGATGTCCTCTTGTTACTCTCTCCACACTTTAGAAGAGGTTGAGTTGTATCTAAACTGAGTCTCCCATAAGGTTTTAATGGCAGCCCCAGTGGAGTCCTTATCATTTTTCACTGAAATCTGTAACGTCTTTAAAAGTTCAGTTGAGATGTCTGTGTTCCTGGGTCCGCCTTGAACTTCTGTCACGCTTGTGCGTATAGCCCCTCTCCTGTGTGGCCAACCCCAGGTGACCCCAGGTAGGGCCATCCTCTCCGCAAGACCCTCTTCTCCAGGGTGGGTGCCGCTTGTGTATTGATCTCTTCTGCCCTCTAGGCCCTTGCCCCGCCCCTTCCCCACATGGGTCCCTAATAGGTCTTTGCCGCACCTGTGAACGAACCACTTGCAGGAAAGTTTAGAGATGGAGTTAGCTGTGTACTATTATCCCAGGAAAGTCATCGACTTGTACAGGTGGCAGGGATCTGAGAGTTCGTGCCACCCAAGTGATTCATTTTATGGCCTGGCTTCATTTCGTAGAACACCCTCTCGGTGGGGCGGATTCTGGGATTTCGTCTCGGCCGCAGAGACTCAGAGTCAGCTGCACCAGGGGCTGCAGCTGCAGACAAGATGCTCTGTTCAGGGAGCAAAGCTGCAGGCCCGCCATCCCCGTGGGGCGGGGAGCGGCAGTCAGGGCCTTGGTCAGGGTCGGGCCTCGGCCTTAGAGCCCCTTTCCTCTTCGGCCTCCACTCCTTCACGTCACGTCTTACTGCACCGTTGTTTGGTCTCCTGTGTCAAATAAAGCACCTTTCATACTGAGTACAGAAGGTGCAGTGTTGAGTTTGTCTAGTCCAAAGTGCTGAACAAGCAGTAACCCACCGACTGCCCTTGACCCCACACTGCACACCTGGTTTAAACAGCACAGTTATCTGAGATAACCACACCAGGCGGCAGCCGGGAGAGTGACACCGAGCCTCAGGACCTGCTTGGGTGTGGTGCATACTGATGTTTCTGCTGACGGTAAAGGTCTTAAACCCCGGCTGTTTACAGTTCAGAAGTCTTCTGGAGGGATGATGAGGGCAAAGTGCATGAAATAGGAAATGACGGAGAGCCTTTTAGGAGGCGAGGGCTTTTGATGATGGACTGTCTGAAAGATTTCAAAATCGGGATATCCAAAGACTTTATTACCAAAGTAGAATTAAGCAACAAATTCTTGAGACTCTCCATAAATCAAAAATCACCCCCCCCAACAAAATAAAAATATCTGGCTGAGTTTTGGGGAGTGAAGATATTAATTTATCTAAATGACATGTTGACTGTAGCTTGCTCTCAGGAGACCGGTTTTCCGTCTTCCATTTGAGATGTCCGCTCGTCCCTCCTTTCTGCCTTTGGAATTTGTAACACATTATAAAAGGTCCATTCCAATTCTATCACAAGGAATGGAATTTGAGGAGTTCACAGTTATTTCAGCTCTTTAAACTTATAAAAACATTTTAGTGAAAGAAGGACTGTACTCTCTGCTTAAGAGAGTTTTTTAAAAATTCAAAAATTATAATTAGAGTGGAAATTTAACAGTTCCCCCAAATTCTTGCCTCTAATTTATGTACAACTTCTCACAAGTTACTTCAGTTCTGTGGGCTTCGTTTCCTTGTCTGTAAAACGGAACGTGTTTGCTGAGCTTCAGTGCTAATGCTTCTTTGTTTTGATCATTTATTCAATATCTGTTACTTCAACACTGGCTTAAAAAATAGCTGAAGGAAATTGAAGGAGTCATACTGGTCCCAAAACTTTGAATTTTTGTGTATTATCCATATTTTAATTCGTGAGGCTTTAGGAGAGGTCGTGGCAACGTGTTTTGACCATGTTTGCTGTCTCTTTGCTGTGTGTGTGTGTGTGTGTGTGTGTGTGTGTGTGTATCTTCCACCTGGGAAGAAGTGACACATTCCATGCACCTGAGGGCTTGAAATGTCTCTTACAGTCTTTGCTGTTTAAATGGAGCAAAGGCTCTAAGTTTAATAGGAAATATTAAAAAAAAAGGCTCAGGGTGGTGATATTTTCAAAATTAATGAACACTGTAATTTTAGTCCTATTTTTGTCCAATAAGTAAAATGTAAAGGTATGATTGTTACCTAAGATAAATGGAATTTTCCATCCATATCTGTTGAATAGTCTCTGGGGGAATTCAATAAACATTGCAGCTCCTTGTGAAAGGCTGATGGGCTCCTGATGTTGAGGGTCTAGGATGGTTCTGTGACAGGGAGATGCAGGGCTGGCACCAGAGGCCCTCAGTGGCGAAGAGAGAATTCTTGATGATCCCCTTTGGGCAGCAGCATGTCAATCAAAATGAAAACACTTGTGAATTTGAACATGACAAAGTTCTGATTTCTCTTCCTCATTTCTCCTATGCTTTGAAAAATATTCAACTATCAAGTCATTTCATAAATTATTGTTTTGATGTGTAGGTGCCACTGTCTTGCCTTGAGATATGTTCAGGGCTAGGGTCCACGGGCCATGATGGGGGCAGTGTGGTCCAGCCGTCGCAAGGACGGATGTTCTCATGGGTCAGGGTTACTGGGTTAGACCACCCGTTAGATGTTTCTGCATTCGTGCAGGTCTTGTAAACCATCAGGAAGATGCAGAGCCTACTTGAGTTCCTGGCACATACTTAGGTTCTCATTTATGTAGCATTTTTCTACCTAAGAATGTTGATAAGTCAAGGAATGGTGCCAGTGTTTACAAAGTGCACATGTGATAATATCAATATACAGAAATGCCTGTGGATGTTGATAAATCTTCAAACGAGGATTACACACATTTCGAAGCACAGTGTCTCTTTTCACCACGTAATAGCAGATGGTTTGTTCTGCTTTTCTCTTTGTGCAAGCAGATTTTTTCAAAGTTTTGTTAGTTAAAATTTTCATACCTTTCACTCCTTCAGCATAGGTTTTCTTATTTTTTTGCATAAAATTATAAAGTTATTTATAACATTCTAATTGTGGAAATAAAACGACAGCTTGAAACACGTAGAAACATCTTGCTGTAAATGACTAAAGTGGTGGAGAATCTGGAAAAAACCTTGTATTCAATTTCCACTTAAAAATTATTGTTTAACATTACGTAGCACAGCTATATGACACAAATATGAATCTACTATGGGTCAAATCATGTTTTCTGAGACTAGCTACAGTAAAAGCCTCTCATAAAATTATTACAAGGAATGACCTTAAGTGAATGCCTTGCTTGTTGAGTCAGCAAAAATCTTATTTCATAACATGAAAGTTGGTAAGACTTCCACTATACATGGCAAGGTCAGTGTTTCCAAATCTCTAAATTTAAGATAATTTGAGGCTAATGGGAAGGTATCCTGCAAAATAGCACGAAACATATTAGAATGTATTTAAGCACGTTAAATCAGAATAGAGCGTTTTAGCATGCTTATGGAATTACATGCCACCTCATCAGGTCAGCGTCTCCGAGAGTTCATATTTAAGCTTGCCTGGGATTAGTTTTTCACATGTTATTAAAAAATAGGTTTCAGTAGCTTAGTAAGGTTTGAGGAGAAAAAGTGAATTCAGTTATAAAGTTATGCCAAGATGGAAAACAGACTTTGATTCAATATGAAAAATAGCCAGAATTCTTCTTAGTGTGTTTGCATAACAAAAATAGCTGGTGCTATGAATTTCGTTTTTGCCAAAATTGTGGCATTCATCAGGGAAAAAAAAGGCACACGAACCATTTATGTGGATAAATGTATGCTCCAAGTTGCGAGGTCGTTTGGTGAGGGAAACTGCATTGGGGATTTGTATTTCCCCAGCTGAGATTTTGAATCTCTGTGAGGTGGTGTTATCTGAAATAGCTCTTTACTGTGATTGTCTTGGATTTGGAGACACTGAGGTCGTTTTGTTTTGGATGCTAATGATTTTTGTCTCTTTTTATCTGTATTGTATTTATTTAGACGCTATATTTAGATTTTTTTTTTTCCTGAGCCTTTTCTGGGAAAGGCAGTCCCTACAGTTCAGTCGAGTAAACACACAGCTTGCGAAGTTAAGGCATTCTCCTGCTCTTATTTGCTGGTTGATTTCTCGTGATTTCTGAGGAGCCGTGAGATGGCTGCGAATGCAGCCTGCCGTCTGCTCAGTTAGGACCACGGCCTTTCCGAGGATGCCCGTCTTGAAGAGTGTTGCGACTTCCTCTGGCCTCCTTTGGACCCTTGGGCTTCGCCAGCACCTTGCGGCGGTGGCCTCCTGGTTCCGGGGTGTTCCGGGATGATTCTGAAACGCATTCTTCAAGCCGGGACGCCATGGTGACGATGTTTGGAGACACGTGTCTGCAGTGCACCGACAGCGGCAGTGGGCCCGGGGCTCGTGTCTCCGGCGCCCCCCTCCCTCCACACTCTTCTCTGAGTCCCGCCCGCCCCACTCGCCCTGTCGCTCGGGACCATCAGGGACTTGCTTGCGACAGGGCGGTTCCTCATCCTTAGGCGTTTACACAGGCGCGGGAGGGGTCAGGTGCTGTGTGAGTCATGGTCCCCAGGCCCCGGGAGCTCGGCTTGGTGGCGGCAGGTACCCGGGGTGCCCGCGGTGCCGCCGCAGGGCCGGTGGGGAAGGCGGAGGTCGGGTTGTTACCCAGATCGGCGCGGGAGGGCGAGGGCGGCAGGCCGCCAGCTCTGCCTGGCGGAAGGGGTGCGCGTGCTTGAGTTGGGAAGCTGCTGCATAAGTAAACAGCTTTGTCAAACTATTAAGGAAAAGAAATTGAGGCCAAAAGTATAACATCTGGTAGGAAACATGATAGGAAAACAGTTATACCAGCTTAGGGCATTTTGTCTGTGGGACCACGTGTCCGTTCTGTAAAGCTGGTGCTTCTTGGGAACCTTTAGAGGGTTACTGCATGGCCGCTTATCTCTAAAAGAAAGTTCTTATTGAACTATTTACACCACAAGGTTGAATCAAAATAAGGAGGTTGCTTCCTGGTCAAGTCGTGGTACAGTTGCTCGAAGAACCTTAGGCCACATTGTCAGCAGATCCTCTTCTTAAAGGTGTTCGGTTTTGGGAAGTTGGTGTGTGTGTGAGCCCAGCCTCGATACAATTATCGAGTTATCCTAAGCTTAAACAGCAGGTAATAATTCTAGTGTTTCAAAGCTCCTTTGCTGGCTTCTGAACCGATTGGGGAGGTTTACTGGTTATTTATTCCTTTATTTTGTAGGTATAAAGATTGAAAAAAGCCCATAACAACATAATACCCAAACTCCCCCAGTCCAACCCTGCCTTTGGATGGAAAAAGCAAAACAAAAATACTCCTCAAAATGTTTCCCAAATACTTTGACTTTGCCTGAATTGGTGCATGGCACCAGAAGACTTTAGTTCAGGATTTTGGAAACAAGCTTTAAACTCTTCAACAAAAATGGATTCTTACATTGTATATTTGTGTGAAAATTCTCTCGTTTCTATGATCTTATAACCGCATAACTGTTGTCTTAGTTCTTTACCACTGTGCATTATGGCCGTACAAATTGTGCCATTCTCTAAATGCTTGTTGTTTTAAACACTCCAATGTCTTGCATCGTTTTTGAAGAATGTTATCTAGTTTATCTATGAAACTGCTTACAGAGTTCCTCTTCTTTCTGTCCCATTAGAGAGACCGTCAAACCTTCATTTCCGTGTTCTAGATCCGTCCCTTTCATTTGGTGTTTCACTGACTTAAAAAAAAAAACTACCCCTAGCTTCTGCCGTCACTGGCTTAGCTATATGGATTAAATCCTATTCTAGCATATTTATCTCCTGAAGTGATTTTCCCCACGTAGATCACAGTATATACGGTAATAAATAACCTTGACCTGACTGTTCCTGGGTGTGTACGTATTCTTCCCCTTGTCCATCTTGAGTAATGAATGGTGAAGCGCGTATGAGAAGGAGAATTAATTTTTTGAACACACTGACTTTGATCAAAGGTAATGTTTATTTAGCCTGTTTGTTGCTAACTCTGAGGGGAGGAACTACAAACCCAATCTTTGCTGATTTTTTTTTTTTTTTTTTTTTTTTTTTTTTTTTTGCTGTACGCGGGCCTCTCACTGCTGTGGCCTCTCCTGTTGCGGAGCACAGGCTCCGGACACACAGGCTCCGCGGCCATGGCTCGCGGGCCCAGCCGCTCCGCGGCATGTGGGATCTTCCGGGATCGGGGCACGAACCCGTGTCCCCTGCATCGGCAGGCGGACTCTCAACCACTGCGCCACCAGGGAAGCCCTTTGCTGATTTTTTAAATTGAAAAAAGAAAAGCAAATTAAACTGACAGGCTGCCTAGAGGCTACGGATTTTATCTGAATAGCTGGCTGGGTGTACAGGTCTGGAGCGGAGCAAGACCAGGGGAGAGGCAGTCGTGGGTGGACAGGGCTGCCGGCTGCAGCCACGGTGGTGGCCGAGGTTCAGGGTCAGCCCTTTCTTCTCACTGCCTGGTGACCTCGGCCACGTCACATAACTCAGCCAGTGTCCTTAGCTGTCAAATGAGAGAAACCGTCCCCGATGTGAGGCTTAGAAGAGATGGCCTTTGCATAATACCGACACAACGCCTGGCAGAAGGGGTCCCTCCTCCCGAGATCCCGTCGCCCTAAATGGTTCCTCTTTGGGGGCTCTTACCCCTTTCTACCTTGTAGTTGATTTTGTACTCAGCGCCAGCTCTTCAAAGACGAGGTCTGTGTCAGATTCATCTTTGTTCCTTCTACAGCTTCTAGTAGAGAAAATACTCTGTGACTGTTTGTTGAATGACTGTATAGTGAGTGATCCCATGTAAGTACGGTTTAAATATTTTCCTTGTCCCTGGTAGGAATTTTAAGATATGATGTCTGATGCCGGCTGACCTGGATGTGTGCTGTGAACATGGAAGTGTGTCATGTCACAGATCTGAACATCATGAGTATAGCTTGGAACAACCTTGGATGGCTGCAGATAGAAACTTTATATTGCCTCAAAGCTAGGATCTGGCCAAATCTTAAAATAACCAATGAGTTTGTCCCAGATGGAGTTCCTAACTGCACTGCAGTAGAGCCATCAAGGGCCCCAAGTCTTTGTGAAATAGATTTAAGAAAGTATATGATTTCCCCACCAGTGAGTGATCAAGGAGGGCCATGTTTTTTTTTTTAATCGAAATAAATCATTCCATGTTCAAGTGCTTTAAAATGTTATTCTGGGCTTTGAAATTTCTAGGCAACTGGTGGGTTGTCTACACGTTGCCTTCTACCTTGAGTGCACCAGAGGTTCAAAGAACCATCCTTTGCTGGGCTTTGATCTCAGAGGAGAGCTGTGTAGACATGATCAACTTGAGTGCCCCACCTAGGCCCAGGGAACCTTGAAGAACATTGCACTCATTTGATTGTTTGTGGTCCTTGGAACACATTACACGTTTAGATGTGTCAGTTGACTACATCTTTACATCTGTGACTAAATCAATCACAGATTTACTTCCAAGACTAATATTTTTATCTTATTTACTTAAATGTTAATTATATTTAGTTTTGTATGGTGCTCCCCCCACAAAAGGGGAGCTCAGATTAAAGTAAATGTAATCCTTACTCAGATGTCAACAGTATCTCATTTTTTTTAATGGAATGAACTGCTCTGATACCATCCCAGGTATGTACTGCTTACAGCTCCAAGTCATCTTGGAGACACACAAAACAAAACAGGTCTGCATGCTTCCCTTTTACAACCACTTTCTCTACAATTATAATAATCTTCTCTATCTTCTCATCATTTTCCTGAGTTCATATTAAGTTCTAGTAAATCGCCGTGTAAAATAAAGATCAAGGACTTTTTTAAATGATTGAGAGTATAAATAACATGCCTCAAATGCTGCAGAGAAGGTATTTCTGCACACTGAAAGAAAATGAATTTATTGTAACTGCTATTAGGGAGGGAAGGATTAGCATCTTGCCCTGTTGAGCACTGCCTTTGCCGAGACCTTGGTGGAGAGGCCAATTCTGAGCCATCCTGGGTCGCCATCTTGGATGCCATGATTTCAATAGGGGGGTGATTTGGCTGCAATAACAGCTCCACAGACTCTCTAGCTGGTGCTCCCACCTTTCAGGAGAAGACACTGTATTTTTTTTTAGGTGTATTCATGGATTTTTATTCTGTTTATCTCAACAGAATTTTTTCATGTGTGTATTTCTTTTTTTTTCACATCTTTATTGGAATATAATTGCTTTACAATGGTGTGTTAGTTTCTGCTTTATAACAAAGTGAATCAGCTATACATATACATATATCCCCATATCTCCTCCCTCTTGCGTCTCCCTCCCACTCTCCCTATCCCACCCCTCTAGGGGGTCACAAAGCACCGAGCTGATCTCCCTGTGCTATGCGGCTGCTTCCCACTAGCTAGCTGTTTTACATTTGGTAGTGTGTATATGTCAGTGTCACTCTCTCACTTCGTCCTAGTTTACCCTTCCCCCTCCCGTGTCCTCAAGTCCATTCTCTATGTCTGCATCTTTATTCCTGTCCTGCCTCTGGGTTCTTCAGAACCATTTTTTAAAATTTACATTCCATATATATGTGTTAGCATACAGTATTTTTTTTTCTCTTTCTGACTTACTTCACTCTGTATGACAGACTCTAGGTCCATCCACCTCACTACAAATAACTCAATTTCATTTCTTTTTACGGCTGAGTAATATTCCATTGTATATATGTGCTGCATCTTCTTTATCCATTCATCTGTCAGTGGACACTTAGGCTGCTTCCATGTCCTGGCTATTGTAAATGGAGCTGCAATGAACGTTGTGGTACATGACTCTTTTTGAATTATGGTTTTCTCAGGGTATATGCCCAGCAGTGGGATTGCTGGGTCGTATGGTAGTTCTATTTTTAGTTTTTTAAGCCACCTCCATACTGTTCTCCATAGTGGCTGTATCAATTTACATTCCCACTGACAGTGCAGGAGGGTTCCCTTTTCTCCACACCCTCTCCAGCATTTATTGTTTGTAGATTTTTTGATGATGGCCATTCTGGCTGGTGTGAGGTGATACCCTCATTGTAGTTTTGATTTGCATTTCTCTAATGAGTAGTGATGTTGAGCATCCTTTCATGTGTTTGTTGGCAATCTGTATATCTTCTTTGGAGAAATGTCTATCTAGGTCTTCTGCCCATTTTTGGATTTTTTTTTTTTTCTGATATTGAGCTGCATGAGCTGCTTGTAAATTTTGGAGATTAATCCTTTGTCAGTTGCTTCATTTGCAAATATTTTCTCCCATTCTGAGGGTTGTCTTTTCGTCTTGTTTATGGTTTCATTTGCTGTGCAAAAGCTTTTAAGTTTCATTAGGTCCAATTTGTTTATGTTTGTTTTTATTTCCATTTCTCTAGGAGGTGGGTCAAAAAGGATCTTATGTGATTTACATCATAGAGTGTTCTGTTTATGTTTTCCTCTAAGAGTTTTATAGTGTCTGGCCTTACATTTAGGTCTTTAATCCATTTTGAGTTTATTCTTGTGGATGGTGTTAGGGAGTGTTCTAATTTCATTGTTTTACAGTAGCTGTAAAAAAAAACTGTAGCTGTCCAGTTTTCCCAGCACCACTTATTGAAGAGGCTGTCTTTTCTCCATTGTATATTCTTGCCTCCTTTATCAAAAATAACCATATGTGTGTGGGTTTATCTCTGGGGTTTCTATCCTGTTCCATTGATCTATGTTTCTGTTTTTGTGCTAGTACCATACTGTCTTGATTATTGTAGCTTTGTAGTATAGTCTGAAGTCTGGGAGCCTGATTCCTCCAGCTCCGTTTTTCTTTCTTAAGATTGCTTTGGCTATTCGAGTTTTTTGTGTTTCTATACAAATTGTGAAATTTTTTGTTCTAGTTCTGTGAAAAATGCCATTGGTAGTTTGATAGGGATTGCATTGAATCTGTAGATTGCTTTGGGTAGTATAATCATTTTCACAATGTTGATTCTTCCAATCCAAGAACATGGTATATCTCTCCATCTATTTGTATCATCTTTAATTTCTTTCATCAGTGTCTTATAGTTTTCTGCATACAGGTCTTTTGTCTCCTTAGGTAGGTTCATTCCTAGGTATTTTATTCTTTTTGTTGCAATGGTAAATGAGAGCGTTTCCTTAATTTCTCTTTCAGATTTTTCGTTGTTAGTGTATAGGAGTGCAAGAGATTTCTGTGCATTAATTTTGTGTCCTGCTACTTTCACCAAATTCATTGATTAGCTCTAGTAGTTTTCTGTTAGCATCTTTAGGATTCTCTATGTATAGTATCATGTCATCTGCAAAGAGTGACAGTTTTACTTCTTCTTTTCCAGTTTGCATTCCTTATTTATTTTTCTTCTCTGATTGCTGAAGACACTATATTTTAAATACAGGTCCTTGAAAACATTTTACTCGGAAGCCATCTGTTTTCCGGGTTAAGTTGCAAGGGAACCATTTTTCTGTAAGCGTAACTAAAATGGTAAATAGAAAGGAGTTTGGTGATCATGCCACGTGGTTGGTGGGGACATTAACTGTGCTTACTTGGGCTTTATTTTTTTTGTTTGTTTTCATTTTCAAACCAAGAAAAAGATGAAAAGAAGTTGGTAATGGACAGTAACCTCAAATTCCCGGAAATGAACTGCATTTTTATATTCTTGCTCCTTCTTTTTCAATTTTTTTTCCGTCTCCAGCCTGTTTTTTCACGTGATTAAGTGAAAATGAGTGGTGTAGTTCATTGGCTCAGCCAGTAGAGGGGAATGATGCCTATACCCGCTCATTACCGTGTGCAACTACTTCTCCAAACCCCTTTCTCATGCTCCAGTGTGGTAATAGTGCAGCCTTGCAAATAAGCGCTATCCAGGGACACCAGGGCCAATGACGTGGGGAGGTGACCTTCATTTTTTGAATCGTGTTCCTATAACTCCCTTGTTTTATGGCTGTTTCTGACGTCAGTTTCTGCGTCTCTGCCACTATATCTTTGTCCTCCTTTCTGTGTATTTGTCTCCTGGCAAATTCTTGGTGTGTCCAGTTGGCCTTCTCTGTGCCCATTAAACCTAACAACTTCATAGGTACCTCTTTTCTAGAACACTGATTTTCACAAAGATTGTGTTCATAGAGGGAAATTACTGGAGTATTATCACTTGTTAAACCACCTATTCATCCTAGATGTGTAAGCCAGAACTTCCATTCCTGGCTGAGGCAAGTCCACAAACAATTTCCTAGTCTGTGAAGCCCAGGCCACCCTAATTTTGTAGGGTTTATCTGTCACCTGTATAGGTGTCATTGTCCTAACTTTAAAGCTCAACAAACTTGTGGGAGAAAAGTCCTAAGAGTGTGAAATCCTATATCTCATTTCTAATGCTCTGACTTTGCTTCTGCTTTTCACCAATGTGTGTGCTTGAGTGAACATCTTGATTTTGACTCTACCTAAGGGGAGACCTTTTCCATTACTAGGTCATTGTAGTGTTCACTAAGCACTCTCCAGGCTGAAAGTTTGCTCAAAGTGCATTCTCCTAAAGGCAGTTAGGAGAATTTGTGAATTATAGCCCATAATAAAATTTGGCACTGGATTCCATCTTTTACTTAACAAGCCTGTATGTAAATTTGGATTAATGTGTGATAAAAATTGGTTTAGGATTATGTAGAGTCTCCCTCCAACAAACTAATCTGTTGAGACAGTAAGCATACACGTTTCATTTGATTGGTGAATAACAGTATATATCATTTCTAATTTTGAAAACTAGTCTTCAAGAATCCTCCATTTCTATAGATGATATCAAGAGGGGTCAAATAATGTCCAAGTGGACTTTATCCCTGGGATACAAGGTTGGTTTAACTTATGAGAATTAATCAATGTGATACACCACATTAACAGAATGAAAGATAAAAACCACATGATCATCTCCATAGATACAGAAAAAGCATTTGACAAAGTTTAACATCCATTCGTGACAAAACTCTCAACAAAATATGTGTAAAAGAAAATTTCCTCAACGTAATAAAGGCCTTTTGTGAAAAGCCCACAGCTAAAATCAAAATCAACAGGGAAAAACTGAAAGCTTTTCTTCTAAGATTAGATATAAGACAAAGATGCCCACTCTCATCATTTCTGTTTAATGTAGTATTGGAAGTACTAGCCAGAGCAATCAGACAAGAAAAAAAGGCATCCAAATTGGAAAGGAAAAAGTAAAATTATCCGTTTGTAGATGACTTGATCATGTATGTAGAAAACCCTAAAAACTCCACAAGAAAACTGCTAGAACTAATAAATGAATTCAGTAAAATTGCAGGATAGGAAGTCAACACATAAAAATCAGTTGCATTTCTTTACACCAACAACAATCTATCAAAAAAAGGAAAGCAAGAAAATAATCTCATTTATGATAGCATCAAAAAAAATACTTAGGAGTAAATTTAACCAAGAGGTGAGAGATCTGTACACTGAAAATGAGGACATATTGATGAAAGAAATTGAAGAAGTCACAAATAACTGAAATGATACCCCATGTTCATGGATTGGAAAAATTAACATTGTTAAAAATGTTCATACTACCCCAAACTATGTACAGATTCAATGCAATTTCTATCAAAATTCCAGTGGAATTTTCCACAGGAAAAAAATTCTAAAATTCATGTGGAACCACAAAAGACCCTGAGTATCCAAAGTAATCTTGAGAAAGAACAGAGTTGGAGACATCACACTCCTGATTTCAAATTATATTACAAAGCTATAGTAATCAAAACATTATGATACTGGCATAAAAACAGGCATATGGACCAGTAGAACGTAATATAGTGTCCAGAAATAAGCCCAAGCATATACGGTCAACTAATTTTTGATAAGGTCTCTAAGTATACACAATTGGGAAAGGATGGTCTCTTCAATAAATGGTATTGGGAAAATTGGACAGCCACATGCAGGAGAATGAAATTGGATCCTTGTCTTTCACCATGCACAAAAATCAACTCAAAATGGATTAAAGACTTAAACATAAGACCAGAAACCATATCATTCCTAGAAGAAAACATAGGGAAAAAGCTCCTTGACATTGGCCTTGGCAGTGATGTTTTGGATGTGACACCAAAAGCAAGGGCAACAAAAGCAAAACAAGCGTGACTACATGAAACTAAAAAGCTTCTGTGCAGGAAAAGAAACCATCAACAAAATGGAAGAGGCAGCCTATGGACTGGGAGAAAATATTGCAAACCACATATCTGATAAGTGGTTAATCTCCAAAATATATAAGGAACTCATACAACTCAATTACAAAAAAAAACAAGCCAACTGAAATATGGGCAAAGGACATGAATAGACATTTTTCCAAAAAAGACACACAGATGGCCAACAGGTACATGAAAAAGTGCTCAACATCACTTATCAGGGAAATGAAATCAAAACCATAATGAGATATCACCTCACACCTGTTAGGATGGCTGTTATCAAAAAAATGAGATAAGTGTGGCCTAAGATGTGGAGAAAAGGGAACCTTTTGGTGTGAGTGTAACTTGGTGCAGTCACTATGGAAAACAGTATGGAAGTTCCTCAAAAAACTAGAAATAGAACTGCCGTATTATCCAGCAATCTTCTGGGAATGTACCCAAAGGAAATGAAATCAGTGTCTTGAAGAGATATCTTGAGTCTCCATGTTTATTGCAGCATTATTTGCAGTAGCCAAGATATGGAAGTAACCCAAGTGTCCATTGGTGGATGAATGGATAAAGAAGATGTGGTGTATATACATATACCATGGAATGTTACTCAGCCTTACAAACAGACATCCTGCCCTTTTTGTCAGCACAGATGAACCTGGAGGACATTATGAGAAGTGAAATAAGCCAGACCCAGACAGGAAAAAGCTGCATGATCCCATTTATATGTGGAGTCTAAATAAGTCAAATATGGGAGCAGAGAGTGGAAAGACTGTTACTAGTGTGGGGCGGGGGAGATGGGGGCTCTTGGCCGAAGGGTACAAAGTGACGGCTGTGTAGGAGGAACGAGTCTAGAGATCTAAAGCACTGCATGGTGACTGTACTTAATAAGCCTGTTGAATCCTGGAAATTTGCTAAGAGGGTAGATTCCGGGTGTTCCCATCACACACACACACACACACACACACACAGTAACCATGGGATGGGATGTTAAGCAGCTTGACTGTGGTCATTGTTGCACTGTGTGTATGTACATCACATCAGCATGTTGTACACCCTAAATACACACAGTCGTACTAGAAAATAAGGTAACAATTAAAAGAGGGGTCAGATGTCATAAGTAGAAGATGCACATGAAGATTTGGTTTACAGCAAACTTTGGCGTGTTCTCGTGTTATGTTCAGGCTCGTGGTGTGGGAAGGCTGTCTGGGGAGAGGAGGAAGTGGGTCACACTGAGTTATAACGGATTCAACACCCCAGGGAAAGGACAGCCAGCGGGCGGAGCGCCAGCTGTGTGCCAACACCGCGGTCCCCGCCCCTTATCGCGGACTCCTGAGGACAGTGCAGGGGGCAGTGAGAAGACGGGGGGCTGGGAAAGGCTGGGTCGATTCTCCTTCCTCATGCTGCTGGTAAGTGACAGGGCCCGGTCCCCACCCTCCTTGGTCCGACACCACACCACCGGACCCACTTTCTCACACCAGGCGGCCTTCCAAGCTCTATCAGAGTTATTGTGATGCTTATGTGGCATTGCTTGTCTGAATAAGCTGTTCTTTTTGAACTTTCCTCTCTGAGCAATGTTCTTTTGTTACGTGTCATTTTGTGATTTAGGTCAGGAAAAAATATCGAATAGGAATTGCGAGTAACATTAGTTGATTTCATTTTCGGCTTGAAAGTCAAGGTGGATTCTTTCACTACGAGATCATATCCCATGTGTTCCATTGGGCCAAGGTTCTCCAAGTTGCTGGAGATCTGGGTCTGCCCTGGAAGGGAAGGAAGCTCTCTGGGAGTCAGGGATGCAGCGGAGAGGGGTACGGGGAAGGCTACCAGGAGGGGCTTTCACTCCCCCAAACAGAGAGAAGAGACCTCCTACGATTACTGGGGTGGGTCCAGGTTTGAGGACTCCTGCTTGGCAAGGTAGACGAAAGAATGTGTTTATTAGGAACTGGCCATGGAGCATAAATGGATGTTGAAATAGACCAGAACCAGGCAAAGCAGCCCACCAGCAGATAGCCATAAAAATAAGGTTACAAAACAGAACACATCCTTGCCCTGCCCGTCCGACTCTGAACTTGGGGTCAGGCCCTCGGCCTGAACCTCACTTCCCAGCTGGTGTTTGCTTCACTCACACAGACTCCTGGGCTTCTCTCCCCAGCCCAGGCTAAGCCAAGGTGTCATGTCTCACCATCTCGTTTATAATATTTATTTCATATTATTTGTGTGTGGGACGGCTGCCTTTGAGTTTTTCTAGACAAGATACAGGCTCCGTTTTGACACACTGGACTTCCTGGGAGGAGGACGGAGGGGGAAAGGAGTTGCCTGAATGTTCTGTGGAATTCTCATCTAAGAGACCCCAACCCCACACTCCTCCCCTCTTCCTCCCACAAATAATTAATTAACCTCTTTGAAGACTGTCTTGACTCTAGCTGCTTCCAAACCTTCTTCCGAGAAGAACGAAGATTTCCTTGTTCTCTAGGTTGGGGCCCATCGCTGAGTCCAGACACAAGAGAAATGGCTAAGACTCAGATCACGCAGGGTGGCCAGACTACACATTACAGATGCAATGCAAAGAGGCAGCTCAGGACTTGCTTTGCCAAAATTAGTCAAGGCTCCTACAAGTTTCCACTTCCTGCAGGATCTTTGTATGGGTGTGCCAAAAGGGGAGACAGAAGTTTGCTTTAATACCAAGATGATTCAAGTATGTTTCTGACTCCCTGTCCTTTGCTATGGCGCGTAGAACATTTGGGGGTCTTTGAAGCTCCCTTCCATAATGCAAATAGAGCCTTAGATAAAATAATGTCATGACGTCCTTATGATCTTATGAGGTAGAGGTAATTATGAAGAAAATAACTGTTAAGTTCATGAGGCCTTCCCCATGATAGTGGCCTTTAAGGTCTCGAATACACTGCTTTATAAAGATAAGATAAGATATAAAGATAACACCTGGTCACTTAATCTTTTTCAATCAGCAGTAGTAACTCAGGGGTATGAAACTGAGCACAGTATTTCATTATTATTGGCCTTTTGAAGGACTCTTGACAAATTCAGAGTCAGAGTTAGCCCTGGAGAAGTATGTTAGAATTGCAGGGGAAACCGAAGGAAGGAAAAGAAATATGAACTTTGTTTTCTGTACGAGTGAATATTTAGGCACAGTAAATACAGCAGGTCATGCGATTCAGACCCAATTTACTGTTCTAACTTTTTAGCAGGAAAAGAAGAGGAGGAGGAATAATAATTTTCCTATATTTTTTACGGCAGCTATAAATGTCTTCATAAATAGGGCACCTGTTCAAAGGAATTTTTTCTTGTATGTCATGCTAGAGTGATTAAGCCAATGGAAAAAGCTAGGAAGAATAAAATTCCAAGATTTGATGCTTTCTGGGGAGGAGGTTGGAAAGGCAGTGATCTTTTTAATTTTATTCTCTTGCAATTTTGCTACTCACTGAAAACCGTTTTCTAGTAATGAGAAACACACTAGGAAAAAGGAGTGATGTTTTAGTCTACTTGCTGATATTCTTACCCAACGCTCCAGGCTTACAGAACCTCTAATAAAACATCTGTCATGACTGATCTGTGTGTGCCTCAGTGATTCCTCTAGGTGCATCACGGGTGTAGAGCATTTATCAGGGCCATAGTTTTCTTGGGAGTGAAGTTCGGTGGGATAGGAAATTGGAGTTTCTAAGTTTATATTGGGTCAGATACGTTTTTATTCATTTAGGTCCCTTATGTGGAGAACCATGCAAAAATCCTTTTAGAATTCAGACTTTGGAAAATATGTTGAAACCTTCAAACTAGTAAGATATTTCCTTTCCTCTCTCACCCTTCCTCCCATCCATCCATCCATCCATCCATCCATCCATCCATCCATCCATCCGTCTGAGGTAACGGGATCCATGTTACTGCTTGAGTTACTTTTTTGCTTAGTGTAGCTGATAGAAATCTTGGAGGTAAGTTATATGTTCAGCTTCCATAACAAAAATAATACTTACAATAGCTAAGATGTTTTGAATACTCACTAGGCCTCTTTCAAGATGCTAAGGAAACACTTTACATAATCCTTTTGTTTAATCCTTGTTACTGCCCTACAAAGTAGGGAGCAGCATAATCCTTACTTAACAGCTGAGAGAGCTGAGGTTTACCGAGGTGTGGCTTGTGTGGGTGACAGCTAGTTAGTGGTGGAGCCTGTGTTCACATCCAGGCAGCCTATCCCGAACGCTGTGCTTGTAACACTGCATGGTACCTGCGCCAGCCTGGGTCTTCTGTCACAGTATCTGCGTTCATAGTCTGATTCTTATTCTTCTTTAATAGGTCAGTTATAAGAGGGTCATTTGCTGTTAAGTGCTTCAAAGTTGCTTTAAAATCAGATGTGACATAAATGATTAAGAGAAATATAAATACATAAATTCAGTGCTTATTTCATCCCACTGGCGTCCTCCCCCGTTTTTATCTTTGAAGGACCGTCTCCTCTCCTTAGCCTGAATTTCTACGGAGCTGAGTTCCTCCTTCCTCTTATCTATAATCATTTAGGTTTTTAAAACAATCATTTTGAATGATAAAGCATTTCCATCATGAAGTGTAAATATTTTAATAGATGCCTGTGTAACCACCACCAAGATAAAAGCGTTGTTAACATATAGACACACACGTTTCAGATTGCTCACTAAAAATAAATAAAATGTAAAGATATATTTAAAGCCACCTTCCTTCTTCTCCTCCTCCTTCCTCCTGCCTTTCACAGAGGAAATGACCACACTGAACTCACCACTGACATCCTGGCATTAATTATTTTCCGTGCAGTTTTTTATGACTTTCCCCTAAGTATATATCCACATAAATATATGCTATTAATATGCTTGAAAATGTGCATGAATGATACTATATTAGTTGACAACTCATTTTCACTCCATATAATGTTTTTGAGATACAACTATATAAAAGTAATCCATTTATTTAAACTGCTGTATAATATTCCATAATATTAATAAGCTGTCTTTTATCCATTTCCCTCCGGTGGACTGATGGTTTTGCTCTTGCTGTCAGCACTGCACAAGCATTCCTGTGTTTCTGATAGGACCCTTGTGTGAGGGCATTGAGGGTTGGTAATGAGATGGAAATTGCATTGGGCAATATGTGGTCATCTTTAACGCTGACCTGGCCAAATGGCTGAGAAGTTGAACCAGTTTACACTCTGGCAAGTGGTCTTCCCATGTTCCTCTCAACGCTGTGTGGGATCAGACCTGCTAAGTTTTGTCAATCAGACGGAGGTAGATGTTATCCCTTTATGGTAACATGCATTTCCCTGATTACTAGAGAGGGCTTAAAACATTTATTTTTTGGGCATTTGGGATTCCTCCTCTCTGAATCCCTTTTTTATATAATTTGCTTATTGCTGAGTTAATTTCATATTGATTGGTCGTATTCTTATATACCCTGGATAAAAAATGTTTTGTCAGTTACTCGGTTTGGATTGTAAATCTCTTGTGGATTAGCTCTTCACTTTGATTGTAGTATCTTTTGTCATACAGACAGAAGTTTTAATTTTAATGCCATCAAATGCATTAATCTTTTCCTTTATGATTTTTTTGTTTTGTTAAATAAATTCTTCCGTGCTGCAAATCATAATCTCATAAGCATTTGTATGTTTTTTTGTCTCTCACATTTAGTACTTTAACCCATTTTCAAGTTCTTTCTGGAACTTACATTAGATCCTTGCTGAAAGAACAGATAAAAGAAGTACTTTGAAATGGAGAATAACACAGGAGGGAATGATTGATAGTAAAGTGCTTTAAGCTTTCTAATATAAATTGTATCTGTTCATTTAATTCTTTTTCATATTTTCCACATTTTATATCTCTGTGTGATGCATTATTGATAATTTTCTCAGATCTTCTAATTTAATAATTTTCCATTAACCTGTATATAATCTTCAGTTGGACCTATTGAATTTTGTATTCTGATAACTGCATTTACTTGTGGAAGTTTTCGCTGGCTCCTCTAAGTATTGCCTATTCTTTTATTAAGGTTATAAGACGTTCTTTGACATCTTAAGTCTATTTAAATATGCCCGTGTGACAGTCCCTGTAAAACTGTTTTGTTATCTGCTGTTCTAGGGATTCCATTGGTCTGTTTGCTCTTTGTGCTGACTCTTGCTGCTGCTGGATTCTTTCTTCATGTGTTTTGTAGTTTTGGGCTGTGAGCTGATCTTTAGCAGAAATTTAGCTGTTGGAATCCTGTTGGGTTTGAGGTTGGGGGCCATTCCCAGAATACAGTTTTATGACTATTTTTGTGAGAAGCACTGAAGATGGTCCAGGACTAATCTCTGTTATTTATCAGCTGTGGGGTTCCTAGACCATGTTGGTGGGTCATTTTAAACCCCACACACTAGCGTTTTGTCATCTGGGATTTATAATTTCAGGGTTATTGTTTTTGTTTTCCCCCCAGAGCCCAGGCTGAGATAGACAAGAATCCCAGTCCTCGTGGGAGGGTCCTTGTCCATCTGTTCACTGAGAACACAGTCCTGGGGGGTCTGGACCTCTGCAGCAAGTTTGGTTTGAGTTCCCACCTTGACTGGGACCAATGCCTGTTACCTATCACTGTGGTTGTGAAAACCTGGCCCCAAGGTTACCAACACCTCACCCCCACCGGCACCTTGGGTGCAGGATCAGCTCAGCGATTTCAGCCGTCTCTTTATATTTGGTGCCTTGAAGTTTCTCCTTCTTTCTTCAAGCTCAGCTCTAATAGATGTGTTTTTACTACTGAATCTACCAGTTCTGGGTACTTGTGGTGAAATAATGTTCAGGTTATCTGAGTCACTGTTGTCTGGAACAGGAGCTTGAAGCTTTCACACTGTGTTCAGGGAGTGGAGACCCCACAGACCCCTGTAGACCCTGACCACTTCCAGCCTTAGGAAGGGATTCTCCGGGGTTTCTGGATTCTGGCTCTTCTGGGGAAACTGCCCTGTCTGCTTACTGAGGGCTTGTCTCATCTTGCTCATCAAATGTCTTTGGGTCCCATTTACCCTTGATGAACTGTAACGAAGAAAATCCAGCCCTCTCTACTCTAATACCCTCTCTTCAAGTGGTGAACCCCGCGTCTGTCTGTTTTCCCGTTGTGATCTGCCATTAAGATGTCATTTCCCTTTCATATTTCTTTAGTCCCAAATCAGCTTCTAAAATCTCAACATTTCTTTTAAAGGTACCTCTCCTGTCTTCCTTTATTTTGATTTCATTATTAAAAAACACTCCCCATCTGATAATAAGACTAAACCTGCTTTTCAGGCCCATCTAGTTTCTCTTTGATTATTCAAGCGGACTGAATTCCTAGGTGCAGAGTATTCTGGGCAACAGCCTTTTAAAATGCAGCCTTCATATTTGGGTTTGCAGTCGTCTTATCAAGTTATTTCTTTATCTCAAATCAAGATTGTGGCATATTCTCTTTTTAATAAATGCTTCTGTCATTCAGAACTGTTCAGTGGGCACCTGCTGTACACAGGGTATTTTTCTAGACCCTTGGGAGACACCTGCAAACAAAACAATTCTCCTTTTCTGTCATTATTAATAAAACTTTATGATCCTCCTGAGGATGAAGCCGCAGTTCATGTCTCTGAAATCTAAAGTCAGATCCTAACATAATTCATAAAACTGGCTGTGCCGGTCTGAGAGCTTATGGATGTGGGCAGCTTTCTACAGCTGCTGGACAGCAGGGCTCAGGCCCTGAATTCAGGCAGTGGGTTCGGGAGCCCTGCCATCAGAATCAGCCTGCAGCCCAACACCCGTGGGCCCTGCAGCTTGACGTCCTGTGTCCCAGCCTCCAGCCCACGGGGACGGCCAGGTTGTTCCCTCCTATAACGCTTAAAGGCCTCTGGACAGGAGGGGCCTCTTCTTTCCGTAAGGAAATCCTGGCCTGTGTGGAGCCCATGCCCCAGCCTGCTTTCCAAGGCTCCCGCCTTTCCCCCTGGTGCAGGTCCCAAGTGGCGGGTATCTGCTGAATTCCAGCCTCTTAGGAGACAAGAGCTACAGACATGGGCAGGGGCTGGCGTCCCGCATGACCGGTGCTGACTGTGGCCGCCCGCCTTGGTGTCTGCTGTCTCCTCGGTGTAGAATTTTGTTTTCCAAATGCTGGTCTTGTTCACCTGGTAAGGTCCGCAGTCCGTGCAGCCAGGTGTTGGGAGCCTCGGGAGTCAGAGCCCCGGCCCTCCTCCCCCGGTGAGTGTGAGCGGGTGGGAGAGAGGGAGGGGCAGCCAGGGTGGCGCCCGGGCGGGGGGACGGTGGGGCTGCTAGGGTCTCCGTGAGCCCCTGCCAGTGCGGCTGGGGGAGGGGGCGCCCCTGGCCGCGGGGGGCAGACGCGGGTGCCCTCAGGCCAGGCCGGGGGGCGGGCCGTGGGCTCCGACCCCTGCTGGCCCGGAGGAGGGAGAGAAGCACAAGTGTTACCCTCATGCAGTTCCTACCCCAGAAACATGAGGAGCGCACTTGTGTCGGGGGAAACGTTCCACTAGCAACAAGCCTTCTGGTGTAGTTCTTGGAATCTGAGGGTCAGCATCTGTCTGGCTGTCTGTCTCTTCCACCGTTTGGACTCGATCCTGTGTAATTCTCATTTTCCTCCATGTCCCGTGCATGTTAGAGGGACACGGATGTTGACTGAAGGAAGGCCTGTGTTCCCCGTGGAACCAAGGAGAAGATGCAACTCTGGGCCTGGTGGTGGATCACACAGCGTGACTGTTAGGACAGATGGACACTTCACCTGCCGTCCTCTCAGGGCATTTTCCTACCTCTAGTTGTTGAAGGAAGTTGAAAAGGAATTTCGTAAAGATGTTACACGTCAATTCACACATTTCTTAGCTCTCCTGTAGAAGAGGCAATTAAAGCCCTGGAAAATGTAAACTGGGACAAGGCTTATGATGACACCGACTTCCTATTTAACTCAAAACACTCGGTAAAACCTAAATATATTAAAAAAGAACTTTACCCCTAGTTCATCTTGTAATGGTGTTTCCAGCAATAATGAAAGGTTTTCATTAGGTTATATTTTTTTTAGCTTAGTCCATTTAAATAGTGTGGCAATTGTGACCTTTATTTTGAGATGTTGATGCCCAGGTATTGGTGGCAGGGCTTGTGTTCCTCCCGCCAGGCCTTCTAGGGCTGCGTCTCCCAGGGGCAGGCGAAGAAGCAGAGGCTCCGGAGGAGAAGCATCTTCCCGTTTCACAGCCCATGAACTGCAGGGTCAGGTTCCAACCCGCGCACCTGACCCCGAAGCGGGGGCACGTCTAAGGGAAGCGTGTCCCTGGACCAGAAGCTCGGGCCCTGGGCAGCTTCACCTGAGCTTTCAGAGCCAGCTTCATCCTAATTACAGTTTCAACCAAATATTTGCTCTCGGCCGTGTGGAGATAATATAATTAATAATAGTTTTATTATTTCAAACTTGGGGAGCATCAGTGGCTGCTACTCATTTTTAAGACTGACGTCACGATGTATCGGACAGTTTTTGATTCTATCATAGAACTGAAACCAGGACACGGGTTGGGTTGAAATCTCTTGGAGAAAATACAACACAGAATAATGTGAAGTTTCAGTGATGTCATAGATGCTAAAATAGTTCCTGGTCGATACAGTGACTCTTGGTGTATTTTGTTCCTAAGAGCTCCAGGCTCTGGTTTAGATTTACCAAAATCACAGCCTCCACTCTTGAAATTCTCTGTTTGCAGAAACTTGCATTTTAGGAGAATTTTCCAAAATTTCTCATTTTCCTCTTTCCCAAGTGTTTCCAGCCTTCCCTGGCCTCCGACGCACGCTGCCTACAGCAGAGATTTACACGCGTTCTTCGGAGCATATTAATTTATTCCAACAGTAATTCCTGGCAGTCCCGTTGAGGTCCATTTTCCTGTGTTGTCTAATACACAGCAAGTCATGTTTATCGTTTTAACACCATTGAATTCAATAGAACTCTTAATTTTGCTTAAGTTTCGTATTCATCTGGATCTATATTTCTCCCAATTGTGAATCAGAGGGTAGATTTTCACTTTTCTGTTCATTCTGCTAATTAGATAACTTACTGAAGTAAAAATTTGAAACACCACTGAGTAGCTTTATGTGCAGTAAATTAGCCAAGACAAGCAGCTAAAACCCCGTTGCTAAAGCTCTATTCAGACCAAGCACTACTCTCTGCTGGGCCTGCGTCATGAGATTCGCAACAGAATCATGCTAGGTGAGGACTGTAGCAGATTGTCAGGGGAAAATCGAGAAAGTGGGAACTTCTGAAAATGGAGCTGATAAGACTTCAAAACTTTGGGAAGATTTCTCGGCCTCCCTTAAGAATAATAATAAAAATGATGATTCCAGAAATTTTGTAAGTTTGCAATAACCTGCTTACGACTGAGAGTCTCCTGGCGGTGTTATCAGCCCTGTTCCTT
This sequence comes from Mesoplodon densirostris, assembly GCF_025265405.1. Classification (NCBI taxonomy): domain Eukaryota; kingdom Metazoa; phylum Chordata; class Mammalia; order Artiodactyla; family Ziphiidae; genus Mesoplodon; species Mesoplodon densirostris. The sequence goes on from NC_082677.1 coordinate 1,622,961, forward strand.
AGAGACAGTTTATGGAGGTGGTTTTATGATACATTCCTGAAAAGCCTCCAGATTTCAAATATGCAATATAAACCACCTTATGAAAACTGCAGTTTTATAAATAGTACCACACCTACCTCAGATTAAATAGGATTTCCACATTTTAACGCAGCCAGCGTACGGTAAGAGATGGACGCAGAAAACCCATGAGCGGGTCAGTGTGTCAGGATCTGTCCGGGTTATTTAAGTGAGAAGGTCTTGAGCTTGCTGGCCTCACAATTCCTTTACGCTCTCAAAAATGATTGAAGGTCCCAGCCAGCCTTCGTCGATATGAGTTATAGCAGTCAACATTGACCGTCTTACAAATTGAAATTGAGAAAACCTTAGATCACAAGAATATATACAAGAATGCATCCCAGGAGCCTATAGAGGGTAGGGGCCAGCACCTGCCGCGTAGCCTCTAGGAAAACCCATTGTACGTCCGAGAAGAGTGAGAGGGGAGGCACATGGAGCCGACCGTCATCACGAGCATAGTTTTGACCTCGTAGACCCCCTGAGAGGATCCCCAGATCACACTCTGAGAACCGCTGGTTTAAATGATTTGATGTTATTAACATTTATCCACACCTTGTAGGAACTTACTTAGTAATAGGTGGTGAATTATTTCACACCATAGTTTCTGATCACGGCTGTTAGGATCAGCTGACTTCTGTGTGATGCCCTGTCCTCTGAGTTTCTGCCTATGAGATCTTGGGCAAGTCCCTTAAGCGCTCAGAGCCTTCGTTTCCTGAGTGAAACTGGGGCTCGTAGGGTTCCTGTGAGGATACCCAGCACACGACAGGTATCCAGCCCGTGGTGGTTACAGTGGAAGAAAAGAAACGGAACAGAGACCCAGGTCAGTGCAGGCTGGGGGCTCCTGCCACCCCCTCCCAAGGAGGAGGTTTCCCGATCACTGTGGAATGAAGCAGAGAATTCTCCTGGGGAAGGACGGCTGCAAGGAAGAAAGAGAGGCTGCCTTTCAACCCTCCCCCTCCCCCGCCTGACTCTTTCCCTATAGTGTGTTTATCTTTAAGAGCTTTGATCTGAAATGGGTAATTCCTTGCACTTCCGAGGTCCAGGCTTGTTGGCTTCCCTATATTTACACTCTGTTGTTTTGTTAGATGGAGTTTTATTGCTATTAATACAGGACACCTTCTATCAGTCTCAGCTCAGATTCCTCAGAACTATCCCAGCTCTGTTGTAGCAACATTCCTGCCTCAAACTCGCCCTTGATCGTGGAGCCAGTGTTCGATACGATTCTTTTCTGTAAGTGGCGCCTTATCCCTGGTCATTTTCTGTGTGTCTAGGTTTGGTGTCCTGGGGCCCAGGGGTAAGTGGACAAGGGTCCCTTTGACTGGGATTCCCTTTCAGGGCAGCCGAGGGGGCGCTGCAGGTGGGGCCGGTGGAAGCTGCCGGGGAAGACGGCGGTGGGAGGCCCTCCCCGCTGGGTGAGGAGAGGGGATCATCGCCCAGGGGCCTGGAAGGAGGGGCCCCTCTGAGCCTCTGACAAGGGCCGCTGGGCTGTCACAGCAGATGGTTTGACAGTGATTCTTCTGCAGCAGTCTCGCATGACCCTTGCTGGGCTTTTCTGAAACCCATCGGAAAATCTCCTCCCCCTTCCAGTCCCTTAGATTACGGGCTCTCGCTTGTGCTCCTTTGCTTATTTCATGCGGTCGGTCATCATCCATGGAGCTCCTGCGGTGTGGCGGGCTGTGCTGAGCCCTAGGGCGACTGGCGCACCGTGAGCCTGACTTCCGGCTCTGGTGGAGGAGAGGTGGCCCCGTCAGCCCCAGACACAGGGATTTAGGAAGACAGACCAATCATGGGGGCAAGATGGTAATTCCAGCTTGGAACATCTACTTTGAGATGGTGGTAGGATATCTACATGAAAGATTCGTAGTAACCCTTCCTGTAAGTCGTATCCAAAGTCCTGTATATCAGGACAGCACAGCGTCTGAGCAACTTTGGGGCCCCTCAGGCCTGGACGTTCATGCCAAGTCCCCCATTTACAAGTTGAGCGGAGTGGGTACACTTCTTAGCACACTGGCGGGTCAGTGTCCTCTGTGAAGTTGGGGTTCTTAATAACTAAACCGATCGGCTGGTGTGTGGGTTACAGGGTCGGCTGTCTGTGCTGGGAGCAGTTCTCGGAGCCTTCTGTGTTGGTTCAGCACTTCACGTCAGCCAGTTTTTGTGGCTTCAGCTGGACCAACGGGGGCCCCTGATCTGAGAGTGACAGCAGGTGTGACAAAGCAGCAGTGAGGTGCAGGCAGAGGATCCACTCCTGAGCATGCAGGGCTCAGAGGCGGGACAGAAGATGGGGGCGCCGTCCGGAAGCCCAGGTCACGTTTAGAATTCACCCAGGCTTGGCTTTGAATCCCCACCTCTGTTGCTTGCCTGCCGTGTGGGTTTGGCCAAGTGGCTTAAACTCTCTCTGCCTCCACTTTATCATCCACAAACGTGCGGATAACAACCTCCCCTCCCTCGTGGGCTGGTGTGGGAGTTCAGTGAGGTGGTGAGTCTCAGGGGCTCAGCAGACGGACTGGAGAACATCGGGTGCCCAGGAAATGACGCGGTTCCCACCTCTTCCCCACGCTGCCGGCCACACACTCCTTAGAGCTCAGCAACTTACCCCAAGGCCAGAATCTGAATGCTGACCTCCGGCAGGGCGGCGAGCGTGCACGGGGCTACGAGCCTCTGCGTTGGCCCTGGTAACCTCTGATTTTTCATGTACATGATCACTCAGGTAATTCCCACCTCTTGTTTATAAGGCTCTTAGCTGTACACGAATCCCCGCTGGGCGCCCACTGCTCCTTCTCTGTGCATGCTGAGTCCCGTCACAGCACAAGGCAGGGGGAAGGGACGCCCCGCCAGGACTAGGAATCCAAGCGTCTGTCCCCCTGACCCATCTGCGACCCTCCTGTTGGTTTCATCTTCTTGCTGCTCAGGGCGTCTAAACTGCATTCCACCCACCGGGTAAAGGCCAGTGTCCTCCTGTGGTCTGAGAAGGAAGCCTGTTTCTCACCTGTGCCTGCTGAGGGGTGACTTGTGAGCGTGTTCTGGTTCCCCGGAGTGACTGTCGCTGCCCAGGGTCCCCACTCACACCTCGCTTAACCAGGCCACGCTGGGCCCTGGCCACCAGCCTTGGTGCCCTGATGGGCAGTGAATGATAGATACCAACTCCCGAGTCAGATCGACCTAAAGCCAGCTTGAAAATACCTTATCATGGGCGCAGAGGTCACCTTGGAGACACGTCCTCATTGTGGAAATCTTACTCCCCCCCCCCGCCCCGAGATCACTCTCTCTGCTTCCATGCATGTGTTGGTGTCTCTTAACCAAAGCTACACTTTGTCCCACGCTAGGCTCCGTGACCAGGCACCATGGGGATGTCATACCCCTGTGGTCACGCGAGCCTGGGCGTGCGGGGGGCTTGCCGGAGGCGCTCCTGGCTGTCCCGGTGCCTGGTGGACCCTCCGTCAAAGCCGTCGTGTTGAGGAAACAAAGGCAGCTCTCAGTGGCAGCTCTGTGATGCTCAGTCCTGGGCAAGGGAATTGAATATGCAGTCTCCCTCTCCTGGAAACAAAGTGATGTGAAGTGATAGGTCTCAGCACAGGGACATGGTGACACCACACTCACCACCTGGGATGAATAAAGCCGGGGCGTGGATTCTGCAGACCCGCGATTACGCATGAAGGGCTGGCTGGTGGCCCCGGAGGGGACATGCCCAGCCGAGCTGGAGCCCCGTCAGTGCACAGGCTGGGAGCGGGCAGGAGCGCCATCGTCTGGCTGTGCAGGGGGGTCGCTGCAGGCGGGGGCTTCTGCGCCAGCCTGCACACGCGGGGCCCGCCCAGGTCGGGTCTCTCCACCTGTTCTACGTGCTCACTTTCCTTGCGATGCAGTTGGCAAGGCCACTTCTGCTGAACCCACGGTGCTTTCGTAGTTACAGGACAGGAAGCTTTCTGGAGCTGCCCGGCAGAATGACTGAAGCACCTTGTGTAAATCTAGTAGGACGTCCTTCCATGTTGGGGAACATGGAAAGCAAGGGGGCTGGGAAGGGAGGAGACGTGACAGTGTGGCGGTGAGCGGCTCCGGGCTGCCGAGGCCTTGGTCCAGGAGAAGCCTGGGGAAGGAGTCAGTGCGCTTTTGCACGTGGGCATCGTCTGGATTTGCTTAGTGCCAACCAGGGCGTTTTTAACAAGGGCTTTGGGGGACACCACCTGGTCTGAGGTCCAGTCGGGGTAGCACTGCTTTCCCGTCTTCAAGGCCTTGAACACGGTGCCAGACCTCCTACGGGGACACACCTGTGTTGGTGTCCTGGCTTACGGAGGTTTAAGCCTGGGCCAGTTTCCAAGTCAGATTCCTCATCCGTGAAATGAAGATGGTCATCGTCCCTGCCTCATGGGGCCGTTCTGGGGTTAAATGAAATAACGTGGGTGTAACGCCCGGCTCGGCACATGGTCATCCACCCGCAAATAGTAGTTATTGTATTAATTACCAGTGAGGTCGGTGATTCTGCGTAGGGGGTGTGAGAGGGAGACAAGGTGAGTTGGAGGTCACCTGAGGGCTCGGAGCCCCGTGTGGCTCTAGATTTCAGAGGTGGCAGTGGGTTCAGTTGTGCACATGGTGAGTTCGGGACGTCAGGGAGAATCTTCGTTGAATCAGAAGTTAAGACAGGGAGCAGTCTTGGAAACGGGACCTGCAGGTACTGTGCCCACGGGCGGCCCTTTATGTCGATGTGATGTCGCCCGAGAGCCATCTCCCACCCGGCCCCCTCCAGGTGGCCTGGTCCCCTCCGTCCCGCACAGCCCCATGTGTGTGATCCCAAGGCCCGGTCCTACCCTTGCTGTGCACGACTCCGCCTAGTTGTGATGTGCGTGGCGATATTGACACGTATGGACTAATGAGCTCCACCGTGCTGTAACACTGGTGACCTCAGGTGTGCGTGTGGAGCACAGGATGCAGACTCCGTGCCTCCCCTGACCTCTGGTGGCCTTGGTCTGACCCTCTGTGGGAGGAGGGCTTTGACTAGACACTTCCTCAAAGCTCTCTCATGACGCACCCTTTCATCCGTGGTCGGCTTGGATCCTCTCAGCCGTGGGTCCCTCACTCCATCACTGGGTTGTTCAGGACACCCTCTAGAGGCCTTCTCTGTGGCCGCATGGGCTGGACGCTGTGTACGGGGCAAGGGGAGGGTGGGCCTGCCTGGCCGGCTCTGAGCAGGTGAGCGCCCGCCTCCCCAGCCTGTGCCGCCGTACGTACGGCAGCTGCCAGGGGAGCGCAGCAGAGGGCTCTCACCTCGCTCTTCTCTTTCCCTTTCTTCCTTTGGCTGCGCCGGGGCCGAGCAGACCTGCCTAGGAGGTGTTTCCCACCTGGACCTGCTATCAGGTGCCATCACTGCAGCTGTGCTTGCCTCACATCTGGAAGCCCCAGCCAGCGGCATCCAGGATCGGTCCCCACAGGACGCACGCACTTTGGAGGCCACTGAGCGAGGTCGTCTCCCATGGCTGCTCGTCCGTGGCTCCGTCTAATACAGACAGCAGTCCGTCTGTTAGAGCTGCTCCTCCTTCCCAGACGACAGAAGTGGGGGCACACATCTTGCTTTGATGGAAACGCGGGCTGGTGTTTACCTGTCCCCGAGGTGCCGTGTGGCTGTGTTTATACAACGTCAGTACGTAGACGCCAAGGGCAGAGGAGTGCGCAGCTCTTGGGTCCCCTTCAGCCAGCGAACAGAGGCCAGGTTGTGACGCAGACGCTTTAATATGGTCCCATTGTAGGGTTGGAACATGATTTCTTCTTATTCTAATTTGTTCATGGTAATATGTAAAAGCAATACAGATGCCTCAGCTTTTCAGGCTTATGAATAAAGAGCGCAGATATTCCACATGAGAACATGCCCAGGGTTCTTTTATGGGATGGAAGGGGGTCCCTTTGCCCACATATATTAAAGTGTGCACCTGCCTTCAATAAGCCCGAGTCAGCATATGTAGCTGAACTGCGTGCCAAATGTGCCTTGTAAACCCACAATAAAAAGAACAGACGTGTTTCTGGGCAAAGGAAAAAGTGAAGAGGTTCAGCAGAGATTTGTGAGCTGAAAACAATCGGTAGAGCTGATGAAATATACTCGGAAAGATTCTGTATAATTGCAGTAGTTTTCAGATTTCAGTATTTCAGAAAATAACCATTGCCTTCGTGTGGAGTAAGATTTACTAAATGCTCGGCACCATTAGAAGCTATGACGTCACATGGTATTTGCTACTGAAAAATAAACCTCCTCTTCTGCTATCACGGAAAACCAATCAAGCCGGCCCGGTCCGATCACCCATTTAAGGCTTATTAAGAAGACTCGTTGTGGTCAGTAGCTGGTTCCCGGTTACCCGTTTCCTCCACCTGACTCAGAGCTCCCGCTGGAGGCCACGGATCCACGGGTAGTGTGATCCACGTCTCTGATTACTCAGTGAACAGTTACTGGTGTGTGTGTGTGTCTTTGTGTGTGTGCACTTATTTAGACGGTGAGGCCTAGAGTCAGAGGGGCACAGCCGTCTGGGAAAATGGATTTGTAGGACAATCTGCAATCTTCTGGGACTAGGAGGATGGGAAGTGAAGAAGCATCAGCACATGGGGAGCTATTTCTAGTGGCTGAGCATCGGGAGGGTTGATGCAGCCCACTGTTGGTGGGGGGCACTGGAAGTCTTTCTGAGAGAACAGAGAGTGAAGGAAGGCCCGGTGTAATTGATGGAAGCAGAACAAAACGACCTGTAATTCACCTACTTTTTGTTGGACTCGGTGATTCCCTATTGTCTGTAAGCGGTTCCCTTACCACCCACTGACGAGTCAGGGCGGCCTTCATGCCAGCCCCTCGGACCTCAGCTCTCGTCGTCCTGTCCTGATGTCACTGCAGAGGCTTCCTGGGGAGTCCGGGCTGCACTGTTGGTCACCGGTGTTCATCACTGTTTATAACCACCGACTGCAGTTTACATCCAGGTCCAGGTGGTACCAGGTCCAGGTTGTTGGGGACTGGACTCCAACGTGGAATTCTAAATGATTGTTCCCTGTTTGCATTTTCCCATCAGGAGGATGTTATTGGCCCTTCAGGGGCTGAGTCGCCTTCAAACGGCACATTGGTTTGTAAATGGGGCCTCCACAGGGCAAACGGGAGGGGAAAGTTTTAGGACATTTAGTAAAAACTGTCTTTCGGTTTCAAAGTGGAGGGGACAGTCCTAAATGCATGTGGACACACTGACTCAGAGGTGGCTGTCTTAGTGCTGGGCCTTTCCAGCAAATCCAGCTACTGACACTCGAAATCCACGGGAGTGTGTTCTTTGTCTCCAGGGACAGGAGAGATGGCCCCAAGCCTGCCAGGCCCTCGGGGGCTGCCCCGAAGCCTCGCCGTGTGGTGACCGGTGTCGGCCATGGTTAAAGCCAGTCCGAGCGCGCGAGGAAGAAGGTTCTGGAAGCTGCAGCTGGGAACAGGGCGGGGTGACAGGAGGGTGCTGGGTGAGACCTGGGCTCCGTCCTGGCGCTGGACCCGGGCCAAACGGGCTGACCTCTGGCGGCTTTGCTTCCCCACCCGAAAAATAGGAGTCAGAGTCGCAGGGACCCTGCCAGTCTGTTTTTCAAAAATATCTATTTATTTATTCATTTATTATTTTTGGCTGCATTGGGTCTTAGCTGTGGCACGCTGGCTTAGTTGCTCTGTGGCGTGTGGGATCTTAGTTCCCCGACCAGGGATCCAACCCACGTCCCCTGCATTGGAAGGCAGATTCTTTACCACTGGACCACCTGGGAAGTCCCCGGTCTGGTTTTTAAGTTAATTAATTTTCTTCGAGTCTTATTGAGATATAACTGACACACAGCACTGTGTGAGTTTTAGATGTACAGCATAATGATCTGACTTGCATACACAATGAAATGATGACCACGTAAGTTTAGTGAACACCTGTCATCTCATATAGATGCAACATTAAAGAAATAGAAAAACATTTTTTCCCTTGTGATGAGAACCCTTAGGATTTAATTTCTGAACAGCTTTCCTGCATAACGGACAGCAGTGTTAGTTATATTCATCATGCTGCACATCACATCCCTAGTACTTGTTTATCTTATAACTGGAAGGTTGCACCTTTTGACCACCTTCATCCAATTCCATCTCCCCTCACCCCCTGCCTCTGTAGCCGCACATCTGATGTCTTATTCTATGAGTTTGTTGGTTTTCGAAGTCTAATTGACCTGTAACACTGTTAGTTCCTGGTGCACAGTATAGTGATTTGATACTTCTATACATTTAAAAATGATAACCACGATTAATTCAGTTACCATCTGTCACCACACAAAGATGTTACATAATTATTGACTATATTCCCCATGCTGTACGTTTCATACCCATGACTCACTTATTTTGCAACTGGAAGTTTGTCCCTCTCACCCCCCTCACCTATTTCTTTCCTCTCCCCACCCCTTTCCCCTTCGGCAACCACCTGTTTGTTCCCCGTATCTATGACTCTTTCTGTTTTGTTACATTTGTTCATTTGTTTCATTTTTTTAGATTCCACATATAAGTGAATTCATACAGTACTTGTCTTTCTCTGTCTGACTTGCTTCACTTAGCACCGTGCCCTCTAGGTCCATCCATGTTGTTGTAAATGGCAAGATTCTATTCTTCCTTTATGGCTGACATATGTATATACCACAGCCTCTTTATCCATTCATCTGTTGATGGGCATTTGGGTTGTTTCCTTATCTTGGCTATTGTGAAAAATGCTGCAGTGAGCTTTGGGGTGCATATATCTTTTCTAATTAGTGTTTTTGTTTCCTTTGGATATATACCCAGGGGTGGAATTGCTGGATCATATAGTAGTTCTCTTTTTAATTTTTTTGAGCACTCTCTATACTGTTCTCCATAACGGCTGCATCCATTTACATCTCCACCAGCAGTGCACGGAGGCTCCCTTTTCTCCACACCCTCTCCAGCGCTTGTTATTTGTTGTCTTTTTGATATTAGCCATTCTGACAGGTGTGAGGTGATACCTCCTTGTGGTTTTGGTTTGCATTTCCCTGATGATTAGTGATGTTGAGCATCTTTTCATGTACTTGTTGGCCATCTCTATGTCTTCCCTGGAAGAATGTCTATTCAGGTCTACTGCCCATTTTTCAATTGGGTTGTTTGGGTTTTTGCTACTGAGTTATAGGAGTTCTATGTCTATTTTGGATATTAATCCCTATCAGATATATCATTTGCAAATATCTTCTCCCGTTCAGGTTGCCTTTTCGTTTCATTGATAGTTTCCTTTACTCTGCAAAAGCTTTTTAGTTTGATGTAGTCCCATTTGTTTATTTTTACTTCTGTTTCCCTTGCCTTAGGAGACAGGTCCAAAGAATATTACTAAGACTGATGTCAAAAAACTGCCTATGTTTTCTTCTAGGAGCTTTATGGTTTCAGGTCTTACATTTAAGTCTTTAGTACATTTTGAATTAATTTTTGTGCATGGTGTGAGAGAGTAGTCCAGTTGGATTCTTTTACACGTAGCTGTCCAGTTTTCCCAGCACCATTTATTGAAGAGGCTGTCTTTTCCCCATCGTATAGTCTTGCCGCCTTTGTCATGGATTAATTGCCCCTACAGGTCTGTTTTGAGGATGAAGTCAGCACCTCTGGTGTCTTTCCAGCTGCTAGTTTCGATTTACCTGATAACTGGGCAATGAGGATTGGGTTCCAGGCTTGATAGGAGAGCTCATTCTCAGGGTTCCGGCGCTGTAGCACTCAGGGAGCTTCTTGCTACCGTGTCTGTTGCTGGTCCCAGCTTGGGTGATACACCGCGTAGACGGGCAGTAAGGACAGGATCACAGAGGTGACTACTGTGGATCGGTCCCAGCAGGTACTTGTACGCCTTCAGCCCAGCACTTTGTGACGATGCCATTCACGAGTGAGGTCCCTGAATAAACGTCGAATGTGCACCTGTGATCAGGCAGGATTCCGTGAGCGAAGCAAAGCCCGTGACATCAGGGAGTTTACATCGTAGCGTGTGAATAGATAAAATAAATAAACACGTGACCTGTCAGAGAGCAGTGCTCAGGGCAGAGGACAGCCCAGATGGGAGAGGGTGGGAGTCCTGGAGAAGGGGTGTGAGGGACCGTGTCACATGAGGCAGGTGGGGGGAGGCCGCCCGGCCAGGAAACACTGGGGCAGAGGCAGGAAGTCAGCCACGCAGGTGTCTGCGGGAAGAGCATTCCCGGCAGAGGGAACGGCGGGGACAGGGCCCTGAGGCTTCTGCAAAGCCTCAAGAATGAGGTGGGTGGGAGCAGAGAGAGCTGGTGGGGCAGGGGGCTGGGCGGGGCGGTGGGGTGAGGGCCAATCACGGAGTGGCGGCCTGGGGGCTCCGGCTGTGTCTGGGCAGGACGGAAGCTGTTGGAGGGTTTTGAGCAGATCAAGCCGAGAGGTCTGTTAGGACGTGGTTGTGACTCTCCAGCTGAGAGGTGGTGGGGGCTGGGATCAGGGTGATGGAAGTGAAGACGGTGGAAAGTGATCAGCTTTAGGGTATGTTTAGGATACAGTCTGAGTGCAGAACTGCTGGTGGGTGGATGTGAGTGTGAGAGGAACGGGGTGTGAATGGCTGTGTGGTGTCTGGTCTGAGCACCTGGGTGGTTGTGCTGCCAGTTCTGGGGCGGGAATGTGGGCTCGTGTGCTTGGTTCTGGACGAGGTAGGGTTGAGGGGCGATTGGAGAGGCCAGGGAAGGGGGCCAGCTGGCCATCTGAGTATCCCAGAGGTGTCAGTGAACAGAGTTACATCTTCTTCAGTATTTGAGGAGTGAATTTGGGCTTAGAGTGGGGATAAGGAGCTGCACTGATTTTGCCGAATTCCCTAAACTTCGTGCTGTTTATCATCCAATCTCCTCTCCGATTCTAGAGGTTTCCTTCCTGGTCACCCACCATTCTGACCGCTGAGAGGAGGGAGAGGGGAGAGAGCAGGTGGAAAAAGACCCTGGACCCCTAGTAACTGCTCAGGGGTGTGTGTGGGTGTAGAGATTGCAGGGGGAGCTGGGGGAGGGGCAACCAGAGGTTGAGTGACCACAAAGAAGGAGCAGTGTCCTCTGTCAGCCTCGGCAGCTCCAAGCGTTAGAAAGGAGAGACGGAACGAGCAGGCGATTTCAGGGCTGACTGTGAGGGTCCGAAAGTGGGAGTTAGAATAAGCCTTCTCATCGTGCCTGTTACAAGGCTGGTATGTTATCCCGGAGCTGGGGCGTTTCTAAATTTCTCCTAGTTGGTTTTCAGCTGGTCATATAAATGTAAGAAAAATAATGAGCAAAGTGACGATGGGCCGAAGACAAATTCACCAAGGCAGGGGTGCTGCCCACAGGAGGTTAAGCGCAGAGGTGGGCAGAGTGTGATGCCGGGGGGGCAGGTTGCGATCTGTACACGGTTTTGCAGGATGGCATCTTCCGTCTTAACCCAGGGACTGCGTTAGCTGGTGTGACACGGGAGGAGTCTCTTCCGGGCTCACTGGACTCTTCAGGTGCATGAAGATGGACAGCAGATGTCAGTCTGCAGCATCCCCTGTGGAGAGGGATGCTGAGATCTGAAACGTAACCACGTCCTGGCTCGATGGAGGTCTGTGAAAACCAGCGTACTTGCGTGCAGTGGCTGGGGATCTTGTCCTTCGGTGGTGGCGGTGGTGATGGTGTGTCTGCATAAGGGGAGAGTCCAGGAACACTGACCTCTGCCTGGGGTGGTGGAGGAACAGTCCTCACTTGGAGAGTAAGACTGAAAACATTGAGAGACACAAACAGAACTGAACCGCCTGCCAACAGTCTCCCTGAATTGAAGCTGTATGGACCGCAGCTTTTCAAAAATAGGAATCCAGAGAATGTTCCAGATCATTAAAGCCCCAACTGCAAATCCACAACTCATAATATTACCATTGGGCTCTGATGATAGATTGCACATCAGTGGGGAAAGGCTTACTGGAGTACGGAAGAAGAAGGTCACTGGACGTTGGTTTTGTTTTTGTTTTTGTTTTTGTTTTTTTTTTTTTGCGGTACGTGGGCCTCTCACTGCTGTGGCCTCTCCCGTTGCAGAGCACAGGCTCCGAACGTGCAGGCTCAGCGGCCATGGCTCACGGGCCCAGCCGCTCCGCGGCATGTGGGATCTTCCCAGACCGGGGCACGAACCCGTGTCCCCTGCATCGGCAGGCGGACTCTCAACCACTGCGCCACCAGGGAAGCCCTGGACGTTGGTTTTGAATCAGCACAGGTCTTCTGTCTTCTGAGACTTGACGGAACAATTCCAAATGTGTGGATAGACTTCCTGGAAAATTCACACACACACCCCATTACATCTTATAACTTATAAAACTCAAAGACATTTAAAATGTGGGTTCTTGCAGACTTGTGGCTCTCCTGGAAGCCTTCTCTGAAACAAGAGCCAGCGTTCCTGGGCATCACTGGTTCTCGCTGAGGATGGAGTGGCGACGGGGGTGCCACGGGGCTGCCGTCCACCTCATTTATGCCCTTTGCCATCTACACCTTGTGCATGTGCCTTTATGTGTGTGTCTTGGTGAAGCTTTACGGTGAAGGCAAGTGTGAGATTTGTTAGGCAATCCAAGGCAGAATAGTTTCTATATGCAGTGGCATTACACTCCTGATATACCTCTGAGTCCGAATAATCTGGAAACAGAACACAGGCAAAAGAATCCTACCGGTGGACTGGAGGGTACTGGATTTGTAGGAAGGAGACGTCATAAGACTTTCCTGTTTGCCTTTAAAGGAAGAATCTGTCTATAAACGTAGAAAGGTATAGGTCTCCAGATGTTTTTAAACAATTGGTTATGTATTAAAAAATGTAAGCTACTGTTTGGGTCTTTGAAATGGGAAATAAAATGACTTCTGGTTGTTTCTGAAGCCACAACAGGATCGACATATGTTTCCAATGACCGTAGTCTAGCAGGCATTAAGTTCTAACTATAAATTATTTGTTGCAAATTGAGAATGAGTTGTCTGAAAGAGGTAAAAGGAATTTGGTGCTGTGTATCGTGCTCCCAAAGTTCCAGACTTGGCTTCGCACACCCAAAGCCTAAGGTTTTCATACTGAAATTTCTAGCATTGTCCCAAAGGCTGAAAAAAGTCCCGTGATAGAGGAACGCGCAGTGGGAAGAGATGGGTGAGTGTGGCATCGTGGGCCACCCAGAGCGCTGGGCGTTGGGGAGAGGGCTCCAGGTGCTGGGAAGGGCGACCACAGCCTCCGGCTTCAAACCAAGCATCTTGCCTCACATTCAAACCGAAGAAACGACGAGTGCGATTTAGTTCTGCCCCAGTCAATTTGGAACTGTGTCGCTCATGGTTTGACTCAGCCTTTGCGCTCAGATACTGTGTGTGTGAGTGTTTAACCCAACGTGCGGCTCAGAATGGCCAGAGGATCTAGACAGTCCTGTCCTAAAGTCACATTAATTCCTTTTTTGTTTCAACAAGGTGAGAGTTAACTTCATTCTCTTCCTTCTTATGTTGAAGACTCATTCATTTGCTCCCAGACGTGAATCCCTACTTGGTAGTTGGCATGTTAAGTGGGTTTGTCTTAAGAAAAGCAGTTTTCTTCTTTTAAACTTTTGGCTTTTACAACTCTCAAAATGGACCCCCAAATTCCCTAATGTTCTAGACAAAGCGAAAAATTGTAATTATTTTTTACATCACTACATAAATCCGCAGAGCATTTTTCAGTATGTTTTAGCCGGCCAGCTAAATAGTTTCTATTTCTTTTCATTCCTCTGTGATGAAAAAGTAAATAAGTAACCTAAATTTAAACAACAGCAACCGCCCCAAATAATCATATCTATCAGTCATCTTTATTCACAAATAAAGGCTGTGTATAGGAGGCAGGTTTTAAGGAAGAATGAAATAAGTGCTACCTTGGTTGATTAGCTACAAAATCGATAAAAGGCTAAGGCAAATTAGAATGAAATTTTAAAGAATTTATTTCATTTTTCCAATTACATAAAAATTCAAAACAGACCCATGTACTTGGTGGCTTCGCTTTTCCTGCGGCTGCGATGCAGCTGGTATTTTGGAGCCGAGGCTGAGGGAACCTTGAAGCAAAACCTGATGATATTTCCTGACGAGGATGCGCCCCAGGCTGCCCGCCTCAAGGCACTTTTGGCATTTCCATTCGAGACACAGGCTGTCTGGAACGAATGACTCTACCACAGACATCTGTCTGAGCCGCACGGCTGGGCCGGTGGCTTGGCGGGGCCCGGGTCCCTTGCAGGTGCCTGCGGGCTGTCTTCAAATACGCACATGTGATGAGAGGTGGGACGGGGCAGGAGTGACTTTAAAGTGGGAAAGGCCAGGAAGTCCGAGGTTCTGCCCTGAGGGGACACAGAGGAGCACGGGGGCCCCAGGGCTGAGGCATCCCCCTCTCCAATGGGGCTTCTGGAAGATGCCATGGGAGGGGCAGCTCCTGGCTACTGCCCGCCTTGGGGTGCAGAGCAGCCTCTGCCTGTGGGTGTCGGACGTGGTGCCCCGAGGGGAAAACAGGGGACCGGAGCGAAGCTGAGGCTTTTTCAAGAACGTGCTGGTGGCCGGACAGGGACCCGGTGCCGGACTCCCCACCCGCGTGCAGGTGGCATCCCAGCTCCCACGGGGGAGGGACGAGAGGAGAAACCAGTGACGGTGCTGTTCTTCCTCAGGGCCTCACCGGGAACTCGGGAGGACGGCGTGGGCGTGCAGGATCCAGGCCAGTGATGCCCGGGGGAGCCTGGACCAGCCCCGAGGCCACAGTGCCTGGTCCGCTGTCACATGACCGCCGCTGTCACGTGACCGCCGCTCTCCCGCGCTTCCGGCCCGCCCTCCCTCTCTGGCTGCTCCCAGGACCCCAGAGTATGCTTCTCCTGCCTCTTGTTTTTTATCTCCTTTTGTCTTTTCAGTCGTCAAACCCGCCAGGGCCACCCTGGCACACGCGTCCTACCGAATCAGAACAAGGAAGGTCCTCCCTCTGGCGGGTGGCAGCCGAGGCCCCGAGTCCTGAGGCTCTGTCTTTCCCTCAGGGTGGCCGCCAATTCTGGATACTGGGATCCGGGGAAGTTTTGTGGGCCCAGACGTGGAAGAAGGCTGCCCACGTGCTCCTACAGCTCGGGGCGGGGGTTCTGCTGTGAGCCAGCCGAGTCTTCTGCCCGCCTGGGGTTCCCTGAACAAAGACAGGAGGGCACTGGGTGACCAGCGTCCCTGGGACGCACTCTGACTCACTGCTGAGGCTTCGTGCCAGCGCCTGGGATTCTGAGAAGGTTTCAGGGATACACACGGCATGAAGGTTGCTGGGACCCCCCCAAGAAGGGTCGCATGCAGCACCTGAACGGACCGCGGAGCCCTCGGAATTCTACACTTTGTGCTGTGCTGTCCGAGGCCGCTTGGGATTGCAGTCACAGAGGCCAGCTGTGTGTGGTCATCGCAAACAGAGCAGGCTGAGTGCAGGGTGGCCGGGACAGGCGCCGAGGCCACTGCACATCTATGTCCGGCACTGACCACACGCTGGTTGGGTGGCAACGAGGGAGCCTGGGGTTGGGTGTGACCACCTAGCTAATGGAAGTGCTGGCCAGGTGTCAGTAGACTTCCTGAAATATCAAAACTTTGAGAGGTCAAAAGCCCAAATTGGGTTTTCACCTGACTTTGTGTGGGTGATTGTGGGGCACCGGATTAGTGAGGGCTGAGATTTAGCAAATGGTGAAGTAAGTGCCCATTCCTCCAAGTCTCTAGAATCCAAATCTGAAGAGCGTGCGGAATTCACTGAGGTGCGGTGGCTCATTTGCTCAGATTGCAGCCTAGATATTGAAGGATCGGCAGTGCTCTCTCAAAGAGGCCGGAGGAACAGAACAAGCAGCTACTTTAGGGAGAACAGGCAGAGTTCAGCCTCTGCTTCTCTTACTTTTGACCATCCCCGAGGACCCAGGAAAACATCTAGTTCCCAAGGCTTGCTGGGCAGAGGGGGAGAGATGTCAGGAATTCCTTGGAGTCTTTCTGAGTGGAGGACTCAGTGGAAATTCTTCCCAGGTGGAGGAGGGGAGAGATGTAGCCACAGGTGCACAGGTATCTAAAGCCTCTGCCCCAAGAGACTGTGACGTGCGGGAGGGCGAGAGAAGGGAGCATTTCCTTATCACGGCCGCTGACGGGCAGGAGAGGGAAGGAACGCCAGCGCGAGTCCTGGGATTGTGCAAGGTTTTCGAGAAGCCTGCGTCACAGGTCAGGGGAAGGAATAAGTTCCAAGAAGCGATGGGTGGGAAGCTGGTGAAGGTCAGGTGTGTGCCCAGGCTGACCCAGCCCCTCTGGCATCCGTGCGGCTTCGTCCCGGGCGGCTCCCAGCTGTGCCCGCAGGAGGCCTGAGTGGTCCCCGCTACGGTGATGATGCTGGGGCACTGTTGGAAACACCGATCGCAAGCGTTCCCAGAGCGTTTGGTTCAGCCAGGCGGTGCACTCAGCTCTCTCTAGGAGAGCTAGAGGTGAGGGAGCAGGTGCATCTGGGCGCACATCCCGAAGCCAGGCCAACAGCCCCGCCTCCGCCGCGGGCGGGAGCGGACCCCCAGCTTGCGTCTGCTTCGCCGTTATTACCTCCCCTTCACCTGCTGTTCAATAAGCTGCTCTCTGCAGAACATTGTTTTGAAGACGGGGTCAGCCCTTCCTCGACCTTCACTGCTTTTTTTTGACCTTAGAAGTCTCCACCCCCTTTTAACATTACTTAAAAAAATATTTTAAAAATGTTATTAAAGAAAACCCCCACCATGCCATGCTTCTCTCCAAGCCTTTATCCAGAGCAGAGAGCTGACGGCACGGTGAGTCAGAATCTGGCTGCACTTCGATGGAGGGTGGTCCAGGTGAGGAAAGAAAACGTATGGCGAGACGAGGAAACATCAAGAGTCTTTCTGTATTTATGACCAATAATTAAAATTGCAATCAAATCTGCAGAAACGGTAGAATGAGGAGGTAATAGGCTTTAATCATATCAAGAACGGTGAGTAAAAGTGGAAAGAAAAAACTGTATTTACTTTTGCAGCAAAAAAAGTCAGCACCCTATAGGGTTAAGGAAATGAGCACCTGCACATTTAAATACAGTTTACTAAACTGTCTTCTTGTTTCTGGTTCTTCAGAAACCTTAAGAATATCTTCAGAAATTCAATCAATCAGCTCTTTATTTTTTAATTATTTTTATTTATTTATTTATTTATTTTTTGTGGTACGCGGGCCTCTCACGGTTGTGGCCTCTCCCATTGTGGAGCACAGGCTCTGGACGCGCAGGCTCAGCGGCTATGGCTCACGGGCCCAGCCGCTCCGCGGCACGTGGGATCTTCCCGGACTGGGGCACGAACCCATGTCCCCTGCATTGGCAGGCGGACTCTCAACCACTGCGCCACCAGGGAAGCCCTCTTTATTTTTTTTAAAGAAAATTTTCTTTTTGTCTTTGATATTCTTAAATTTCATTCTGATGTGATTATCCTGTGGCATCCGCATGGAATCTGGGGTAGGGCCAGCAGTCTGTGTTTTAAAAGCCCTCCTGGCAATTCTGATGTGGAGCAGCGCCATAGATTAATTTTCCACATTCAGCCACAGGATAAATTCTGGCTTGGGGGTGTACTGGGGGTGCCCTAGACCAGAAGTTCTCAGGGTGTGGCTCCTGGAAACCCAGACCCACCAAATCAGAAAGTCTGGAGCTGGAACCCAGTAATCGGTTCAGACATCCTTCAGGCGGTTCCGGGCACGCTGACGTTTGAGAACCTCTGTTCTAGACCGTTGGTTCTCAGAATCCTATGTGCTTGAGGACCCCTGGGGATCTCGTTAGAATGCAGGCTGTGTTCTGCAGGTCTGGGGTGGGGCTCGAGTGTCTGCTTTTCTCATGCGTTTCCAGGTGCTGCCAATGTTACTGATCCAGGGACCACCCTCAGAGCAGCCAGGTTGTGAAATATTATGGTCCCTAGAAATACACATCTTCTATGTAAATGGAGAAAGAGGCATTCGAATTAAAATGTCACTCTTCTGTCTTGACAGTGAGCCAGACCTCAAATAAATTATCTTCTCCAGTAAACCTGATGACACTGTGAGTTCCTGAATGTAAAAGCCTGAGGATATAGCTTTGGTTGTTTGATTCCCCTTTGACATGTAGTAGGCACTTAATAAACGCTACGGAGAGAACAAATGGGGACCTCCCCAAGGTTTCCCAAGGGACTGATGCGCGGGCAGTCATGAGCATCATTCTACTGGATCCTTTTTAGCTACAAGAATGTATTGGAGCAGGAAAGAGGCCTGTGCCCATACGGATGACACCAGGGGCCCCAGGAAGGAGCTGGCAGTTCTCAGCGCTTGAGTCTCTCTGAGACGCTTTTGCTGCTGTCAACACTTGGCTCATTTTCCCCTTTGGCTTAAGTTCGCCCTTTTAATCAACTTTCATTGTTAGATGGCTCTGTGCACTCAGCACTAGTCATTTTTGCTAAATCCCGTCTCTTCCTCCAGTGCCTCTTTGATGGCAGCGGCGGCTGGGCGGGGGCAGGCTTGTTGTCAAGGGAGGGAGTGGGGACCACTCTCCTGCCTTCCGGCTGGTGGCCTCTCTCCCCCTGCCCTCCATGCCCACACCTCGCTTCCTCCTTTGTTTTAGACATGCTGATCTTTTCCTCTGCAGACGTCTCCCCCCACCTTCCGCCCCCTTTCACAGGCTCGTAGTTCGCAGGAGATGCCAGTCCTCGCCCTTGAAAGGCTTACAACCCAGGGGTTCTTTCTGGTTGAGGAGATCTAGGCTGTTGGTCCTCGACCTTTTGTGAATCTCAGGAAAGAAAGGGTGTGGGCGAGTCTACTAAATGGCAGGTTTACAAATGCTCGCAGGATGCCCAGTGGTTTGCAAACATCAGCTGTGACTTCAGCCAAATCCCGGGCCCCCGATGGTCTGGGTCACTCAGGAAGCAGCTGGAACCCTCTCCCGCTCAGCTCCAGCCTCGCCGAGGTGCCGTCCAGAGGTGCTCCTGGCACCTCTGTGGGTCCTCTTGGGACGGCCCCCTGTTTTCCTGCAGCTGCAGTCTGTGCAACAGCTCAGTAAAACGGGGTTGCAAGCTTCTGAAACCTTTGTCAAATCAGTGTTCTTTCCTATACGTGTAGCCCTGTAAGACCTTATAAAAAATGTAAAAGGAAGGTACCAAAGTTTCATCCTTCTGTTTTTTTAGGACAGCAAAATGTTTGATTCCACAAGAGGACCAGTAAATAATACCCAGAGGGGGAAATAATTAGGGAATAGATTTTGTTCCCTCCCCCTACAAAGAAAAGCAAAGGTGGCATTGTCCTCTTTGAGAAGCTGAGCAAACCAGAAGCAGGCCTGTTAAGGTTAACCCTAAATGTTCTGCCCTGAGAGCATCCCAGCTGGGTGTTGAATCTCACGCCCTCCCCGCTGTGCAGCCTCAGTGCCACGTGGCCGGCCGGAACGGCTCCCGCCAGGCACTCAGCTCAGGGCCCCAGCCCCTCCGAGAGCTCCGCACTTGTTGCCGTATTTTCTGTAATGCGTCTACAAAGCTTTGACATCGGTGCTCCAGTGAGGAACAGAATTCAATTTCACAAGCAGAAAAATATGCAAAGGAATGTCCGGCAGTCAAATCAATCTGCTTCCAGATTTGCGGAACTGGTTTTGAAAATGTGATATGTGGACTTTCATTACTTTGTAAATACACGCTATCAAATTTACAGCTAGATTCAGGCATGTAATGTGGTTAGATCATGGTTACTTTGTGGATCATGACTTCCCTGCATGGGTTCTAAATCTTTCTCTTGCACTAGCCTGGAGTCTTCCTGCTTTTGTCCTGAATCCGTCTGACTTTCACAAAGTGAAACGTGCTGGTGCCTCTCTTTGGCCAGGATGGGCACGCGGGGCTCCGCAGAGAGAACACGACTGATCCTCTGGCTTAAACATGCTCTGCAGGGCGGGCTGGCAGGGGCGGCCCCCGAGGCAGCCTGATGGTCGGGGTGGGGAGAGCCGAGGACAGGCCCGGGACGGCGAAGGCTCCGCGCCCGTCTGCTGCCTCCAGGCTGCCTGCCTCTCGCCTGGCTGGGGTGGGAACGCAGGGCCCAGCCTGGGACCCGCTGGGGCTCGGGCCGAGCTGGGGGCTTTCCACCGTGTTGCCGACTCGGGACCCTCCTCCAGGGCCTGCTTCTGTTCTTCTGAACTGCTCTGGGCCACTAGCCCTGAATTGGAACAGAATGAAAAGGCAGGAAAAGTTTTACCCCCAAGAACTCTTTTTTTTTTTTTTTTTGCGGTACGCGGGCTTCTCACTGTTGTGGCCTCTCCCGTTGCGGAGCACAGGCTCCGGACGCACAGGCTCAGCGGCCATGGCTCACGGGCCCAGCCGCTCCGCAGCATGTGGGATCTTCCCGGACCGGGGCACGAACCCGCGTCCCCTGCATCGGCAGGCGGACTCTCAACCACTGCGCCACCAGGGAAGCCCCCCACAAGAACTCTTAAAGGGACATCAGATTAGAGTCCCTCCCACCTCCCCGAGGACGCCGTCACAAGCAGAGGAGGCGGAAGTGGCTTCTCCCGTTAAAGGTGGGGCTGCAGAAAGGAAACTGGCCCCCTCCCTGCGGGGGACGCCAGCCTCTCCAAGCGCAGGTAATCACTCACGACTGGCTGCCTTTTAGTTTGCTTCTTAGTGTGCCAAAGTCAAGGTGAACTCCAAGACGGTGGCAAATGCCGGATGGGAAGAAGTATTTCTCACTTGGCCGTGTGTCCACTCAAAGGACCTTTGAGGGTCCTTGCCTGGTGCCCACCTCGTCTCCCATGCCCAGACCCTTCTTGTGTGGCCCTGCGATCACTCCACCTCTTACTAGAATTGCACATTCAGGGGCTGGAGGTCGGTTACCCCTCTTTGCTGTGTGTCTAACGCAGCAGAACTTTGAGATCGAAGCCGTGCTGCTAATTCAGGTCTTAGAGCACTTTGGACCTTATCACATGGAGGTTGTGGCTTTCGTTTCTTCTGAGGATGCTTGAATTTAAAGTGATAACCCAGTGATTTTTTTCTTTAAAGAAATGCCTTAAAGGATAGGACATTTCTACATTTGCTTGCACTCGAGGACAATTCTTTGATAACGTTTTAACGTTGACAGTGTTTTGGCTTCATCTGAGCTTAAGTGAGAGGGTCTAAGAAACAGATTTATAACAAACCCCTGAAATGTAGCGCCGCTAATTCATGCACCAGTGATTTCCTCTCCTCCAGTTCACAAACGAGTTTTTGGAGAGTCATTCCCGGAAGTTACAGTCTGGGCGTTCACCGGCCCCTTCTGACTGTCTCCTTCATCTGTGCGCATGGGGGGCCCCTCACAGGGGCGGGGGGACGGCGCTTCTCCAGGTGAGATGGGTGACCAGGCCTCAGAAGGAGGCGCACACGTTGCCTCTCTCGGGAAGCAGTTCTTGTGACTGTGAAGGTGCCCGGTTGTCAAGGAGATGGAGCAGGGAAGCCAGTCTCCTGAGTGCAGCCTCGGTTGGTCAGACTTTGGGTGGAAGCGGTGGGTTTTCTCGGGTTCCCATTGCTGTCGTCCTCTCTCCTTCCCCCTCTGAGGTCATTCTTGTGGGAGGTTTGCTCCCCAGCCCCTGCTTCTGCCGAACATATCTCGGCTCAACTGGAAAGCCATGCTCTGCATTCTGGAGAGTTTATCTTCCTCAAAACACAAGGTTGGCGTTTCTTGCTCGGAGCCATCCAGGTACAGGGAGCTCGGCCCCCGTAGGATGCTGACTCCTGGCCGGCTCCACGCCTGCGTCTCAGCGGCCCTTGTGGCCGTACATGGGACACTTCACAGCTGCGGGGCTCGGATGCCAGACGCTGGGATGTGTTTTCCCAGCAGCGGTGGCAGTGTGGGGACCTGTGGGGACCGAACTCACTCACTGGCTTCTCCGCTGGCCCTTCTGCAAAACTCTTGACAGGCTGACAGTCTGCCTGCTGCTTTGCCGGCTGCCGTTGTGTTTGACTCGCTTTCCATGGCAGAGACTTTACTGGCTCTGGTGTCAAGTTCCTGTGCAAACTTCTGCCCGGGCACGTGCGAGTCTGTGGACCCATGTCTGTGATGAGGCCTCTCCCTGTCTCCTGGTCCCTGGTCTGTCCGGTGTGGAGGGGCGTCCAGGAATCCCTGGGACCCGTCGAGCCGAGTTCTCCTCCGGGGCCGCGAGAGGGTGGGCTGGGCTAGAGGCAGGGATAGGACGTCTTTCTGCAGGGATGGGGGGGGGCAAGGAAGGGGTGGGCTCCCTCCTTCTCACGTTACCTATGCAGACGGCCAAGCGTGCTTCCTAAAAATGGGTGGGTCCTCGACTGCCCAGCAGGGCAGCCTGGGAACACGGGCTCACAGGGTAGACGGGAGGGGGGAGGCGGGAGCAAGGACGTCCTTCTGGAGCCACAGGGCGCCCGTGTGGTGCACGAGGTTGGCCCTGCTCCCCTGGGCTGGCCGAGTGTCGGGTTATTGGCCGACCGTGCATGGATGCCAGCCAGGAGCTCACAGAGTCTTCTCTGCCCCAGGCTCCCAGGACCCATGTCACGTTGTCCCTGGTGGACGAGGAGGAGAAATAGAGCTCCAGGAGTCCCTGTGCTGGGAAGGCGGCCTGGGCGAGTTTCAGTGTGGCTGGACTTCTCCTCTGTCCGCAGCCCCACGTCTCCCCACCTGCCCTTCACGTTGTCCCTTCTGGCCCCTGAGGTTCTCACCATGCACCCTCCCTCTTTTCCCTCGGGACCTCCACTCACGTGAGCACACGTCTTCTTTTCTTTGTGCCAGACCAGCCCCAACTTACCTCCCAGATCTCAGCTTCCACGTCACCTCCTCCAGGGAGCCCTCCTCGATGCCCAGGCCTAGGGAAGGTGGCCCTGCCAAGTTCCCATAGCAACCTGTACCTCTCCCGAGTAGACATCGCCTCTGGCTGCACCCTGCGGTACATCCCTGACTCCCTTCCCGCTTGTTAAACTTGGCTCAGAGAGGACTTCTGGACAGTGATTGGAACACGATAGGCTTTTAAATGAATATTTGTTGCGTGCCTGAATGTGGGTTTAGGCTCTATTGACCCTTCCCTAGACTCACGTCATACCCAAAACATCTCAGAGGAGAGAGTCCTTATAGCTAAAAGTTGTAATAATAATTGCTGCCATTTTCTGAGCACGTACTACGTGCAGGAAACTGTATCAGAGCCTTTACGTACGTTATGTATCAACACAGCAGCCCTGCAAAGTAGGGATCCCGCTTTCTGTTTTTCATATGATGTTTTGTGGATGATGAAACTTCTCTCCTGGCCAAACAGAGAAGAGCAAAGGCATGGTAGCACCATTGTCTGGCCTGGCTTTGGCCCTGACCTGGCTTGTCAGCCCTGCTGGTGACCTAGTATGTCAGGCAGGACATGGCAGGTCAGGCTGCAATGGAACAATGGCGACAACCAAAGAGACCTCTGCAGCTCAGTGGCTTTAAACAAAAAATCTGTTTCTTATCCACACTTCGTATCTGTCTCATGCAGGTGGGACACTGCTTATTGCAGCCACTCAGGGACCCAGGATGGCGGTACAGCCACCAGTTCAAACAGTGGTTCCAGAAGAAGAATGAGCACTTTACACAGGAAATCAAATGTTCAGTCCCTTTTGTCCCAACTCATTGGCTCTGTTTAGCCTCTTGGTCTTAACCTAAAACAGAGGCTTGACAGGCTGGTCCTCTGTGTCTCCAGAGCGAGGAGAGAATTACCAGGATACCTCGCATCACGTTCTCTTGGGCGCCAGTGGGAAGGATGGCTCATCCGAGGCCGCAGAGCTGCTGTTTCCCATGGGCCTTTCTCACCTCCAGCCAGCTCAGGTCCTACTCTTAGCAGCCTCTCAGCCCAGATGAAAGTCATGGTTGTAGGTTGAAAGGCAAAAAAGTACTTTAACATCCTGTCAATTCGTTTCCTTTCCTTTAAGCCACACCGAAGTGGACTTATGACAGCAGATCTCTTGGTTGTGAGAATCATCGGCCTGAAGTACAGTAGGAGGGGAGCATCCCTGCTTCTGCTGACCTGCAGCCCTGCTCGCTTCCCAGCCCTGGACTCGTCTGCCAGAGTCAGCATGTGCGGCTTCTGTGTCACCATCTCTGTTATTTATAAAAAACCTCAGCGCTACTGTGGGGTGAGGGGTCCCGGAGCCCCCATGTTTCTGCACCGGCGAGCCTGGCGTTGTGGGGAGGATGGGGAGGCTGACTTACCTCTGGAGCATCCTGTCTGCTTTTGTTCGATATTCTGTTATTAATTAATTAATTTATTTTTGGCTGCATTGAGTCTTCGTTGCTGCACGCGGGCTTTCTCTAGTTGCAGTGAGCGGGGGCTACTCTTCATTGCGGTGCACGGGCTTCTCATTGCTGTGGCTTCTCTTGTTGCAGAGCACGGGCTCTATGCACGCGGGTCAGTAGTTGTGGCTCATAGGCTCTAGAGCACAGGCTCAGTAGCTGTGGCACATGGGCTTAGTTGCTCCATGGCACGTGGGATCTTCCTGGACCAGGGCTCGAACCCGTGTCCCCTGCATTGGCAGGCGGATTCTTAACCACTGCACCACCAGGGAAGTCCCGTGCTTTTGTTTAGTATTTTGAATGCTGAACATTTTAATACCAATTTACTTAGTAAGTCAGCCAGGAGTTCGGGATGCAGAAGCGGTGAGCCTAACAACTGCCCTCAGGAAACCTCACTCCAGTGAAAGGTTAGAAAACAAGCAGGCAGAAGGGAATGATTTAGAGGCTAATTATTATATAATAATAATAATAATTATTATTATTATTATTTCTAAGCAAGCAGTATAAACCTGGGGGTTGTGTACACAGTAAAGATATTGCCCTTTTCTATGAATCCTTAGCCCTCCTTCTGTAAATACACAAGAAGACCCTTACGAATTTGTTTGTAAGATCAAAATGTTCAGTGCAGCCCAGGTACTGCTGGAGGGAACCCTCTTGGTGTCCTGACCCCCAGGGCGTCTGGGGCAGAGGAGGGGCTTCAGGACAGGTCTGAGCGAATAAACCCAGAAATCAGGTTAGGGCTAGAACCAAATATGCCGATCAATACTGACTGAATGCTCCTGCAAGGAAAAGAAAGACGAGAAAGAAAGGTGGCCTCTCTACTGTATGTAGGTGGGTCTTAAATACATCTGTACAGGTAACTACACTCATTATGTGTATGTGCGTGTGTGCGTGTGTACGTACACATAACACCTCAGCCAGTGAGATGAAACTCCACCTTCACACCAGTCACTTCACGAGGAAGGTCTGCCCGAAGGACAGGGCACCTTTAATGACCCCAGAGTCCCCGGACAAGGGAGCGGGCACGTGGGAGTCGCACCAAATTGCAGGTTTGCCTTGTGTCTGGGGCCCCGTGGGCCTTGCAGGCAGGGTTCAGAGCACAAGTCCTCACAGCTCTGGGGACCACCTATGCGGCCGGCCGGCTCTAAGTTTAGCTTGAACAAACAAACAGATGACCTGTGGCTACCTAAAAATTGTCCTTAAAATTCAGTTTAAGAGCAACTTAAACTTTTTGTTCAGGAGGTATGCAAACCCTACATGGACCTCGTGCCTGGAAGGAATCAGCCTGGCGTGTCTGTTACCCTGACAGGCTTCTGCCCTGGCTCAGCCGAGCGCAGCACAGGCAGCCGTCACCCCCTCCCCCCTCCTTTCAGGATCCCTGGGGGTGCCGTGCGTGTGGGCCGGGGGTCGTGATGGGCTCGTGCTGCAGAGGGGCGGGTCGTCGTGTTTCCTGGAGCCCCTTACAAAGAGGGTGAATCAGTCCTGAGCCTCTGTCACAGGGGGACAAATACAGGGCAAGACCAAAGTTGGCGTGAAGTCTCACCGTTTTGGACGGGACCACGCTGATAAGGGCTCTTCTCTCTGAAGAGTGACCTACTGTTTACAGGTCACAGTCCACTCTAAGGCTTACACAGAAGAGTAACAGATGATCCTTCCTTTATCCTTGGAGGATCTGCTGAGAAGATCAGCGCTGAGCGCATATTGGATCCTCTTTGCTTAGTTTAGACGGGCGAGCGCAGACGCGGGCTTAGAGGCGATGCCCCTCTGCTTAGGGTGGGGCTTAATGGAAGAGACCTCCACCCCGTCCCCAGACCCTTCTGCTCTGGTTTCTCAGGCAGAGGGAGGATGTCTGGGGAGACATGGGAAAAACAAGCTGCACGGAGGCATGTGCCCGAGACTCCCCTAAACTGTAGCGATGAACAAGCAACCCACGCGTGTGTGAGCCTGGGGCTGAGACCCTCCGGCTGCCGCGACAGATGGTGTCGTGAAACCAAGCGCGAAGGTGGGGCTCCTCCACCCTGTGACCTGGGTTCCTCTGGGGCTGCTGCCTCCACGGGGAGGAAAGAGCGTCCTCTGGGTTAGATGCCGCTCATCCTGCATCACTGTGCGGGTCGAGGGGGAGCTCGGGGCGGCGGGTGTGAGGGCAGCCTGGGCCGTGACCGCCTTCTGCTGTTACCACGCTCGCGGACACCCTTCCTACGCGCCCCTCCCCGCAAGAGGGCAGGAGAGACTCCAGTTTGGGGGGGAGAATTTCTTTTTAAATTTAAATTTTAGTTTATTCGTTCTTTTTATACAGCAGGTTCTTATTAGTCATCTATTTTATACAAATTACTGTATGCGTGTCAACCCCAATCTCCCAAGTCAGCCTTCCACCCATCGCCCCATCCCCCCACTTTCCCCCCTTGGTGTCCACACGTTTGTTCTCTACATCTGTGTCTCTATTTCTGCCTTGCAAACCGGTTCATCTGTACCATTTCTCTAGCTTGGGGGAGAATATTAAAAAAAAAAAAAACACTCAGAGGATTGATCACAGAAGCAGGCCCCTGAGGCTGTCGTTCCGTATGCCCGTTCACAAATGCGGCTCCAGGACCCTGGTAACGGCCCCGGCGGGGAATCGGCTCCCGTTTTCCTCAAAGGAGGGACCCACGTGTGGTTCTGGAGGAGGGCCAGGCTTGGGAGCACCCGTGAACCGTGGCCGCTGGTGGCGCTCCACGCATTTGAGCCCCTTCCGCCTCTGCACGTGGGGAGGGCACCGCCCGTGGGTGAGCTCAGACTTTACCTGGTCCAGGTCAGTGGTGCCAGGCTGCACTGTGGATTAAAGCACAGAAGAGCTGGTTAAATCTGGGCATTCCCAGGCCCTGTGTCAGTGATGCTGGACTAGTAAAACTCACGGGAACCCAGGAATCTGCATGTTTACAAGTCCTCCAGTGATTCTGATGACGGTGGACCCAGGATCACACTTTGGAGATTAATGGTTTATGTTTCCAGGGTAAAAAGGGACAAATCACTGAAGCATAAGGCAGATTCACACAGAATGAACACTAGACGAGCCCTGTCTGTCTGCCAGCTTGTGGGTGAGTAGCGTCACCTGGACCTCCTGTGGCTCAGCCGCTGTCCTCACTGGGTGAGTCACCGTCTGCAGAGCCCTGACCCAGACGTCAGCTGGGTTACACCGGCCACAAGATCAGCCCCAACATGACGCCTGGGTGAGGAGCACGGCCAGACAGGGTGGCCGGTGTCACACTGTCCGGGGTTGCAGGGTGGAGGGGTTAGGAACCAGGGCCGGGAAGCCCACGGGCAGCTCCCAGGGGTTCCAGGAGAGAGAGGGGGCCGAAGCGGAGCCTTGGGAGCTGAGCAGGGGTGGAGGGTTGAGGAAAATGGCAGAGGAAGGTGCCCGGTGCCCGCCTGGAGGGTCCAGAGGCCCCAGGGTTTACAGCTTGGGTGACTGGTGCTCAGAGAGCCTGGGCGGGTGAGGACACGGGGGGCTTGCAGCACTTCTGGGTTTGGGGGTGACATGGTGAAGCTGCCCCAGCTTCCCCTCGGCCCCTCACAGGCCACCGTTCCCTCCTCCTCCCAGCGCCGGCCCCTCAGGCACATCCCACGTCACCTAGTCCACGTGGTCCAGGAGGACGAAGTGTGTCTTCCTGCCCCTCCGCCTCCTGGGCCCTGGTCAGGCGTGGTTCTGGCATTTTGGACACCATTTGACAAAACCTGTTGTCAAGATTCGCAGTAACAAAAGACCTGACAGCAGGGATGTTTTTGATTCTGAGGAAATCCCGAGTTGTGCATTAGCACTAGTTTGTTTGCTCACCAGGGAGAGATCTGATGGCAGGTCTCATTTTGATTCAGATATGATGATGTCACGCAGAGCACGTGTGTGGTCGGTCCTGGCCCCCGGGCAGGGGGAGCTTCCAGAGCCGTGTCCTCCGTGGCTGGGACCCCGTCTCCTTCTCCGTAGACTTGGTGGGTGTGTGTCACATTTTAGTGACATGTCTTCCCAGGGCTCCTTCAATCCTGAGGTTCTCGTGTACTGTTCTAGATGGGCTGTGGTTTCAGCTAACAAGGAAGATAAAGCAAACCGAGAGATGCTTCTCGGCTTTTGAATCTCAGGGTTACGTTTAGCTGGAGGTGATTATTTTCACTCTTTGAAAATACGGATATATGAATAGTATTTGGGGTTTGTTTTCCCCAAGGATACAAGGAAAGCTTTATGACATTAAAATACCCGACTTAATGTGGATTCTGCCGTCTTGGGCTCTTCATGTCCCAGGTGTTGGGGCTTCTGACATGACCCAGTGATGCTCCCCTTAGCAAGCCCAGTCTCCGAGTTTCCCTCCATCCACCTCCACCTGTGTCAACTGAACCATCGCCTAAGACTTGGCTCAGGTGATACGTCTCCCCCGAAACCTCTAGCTGGAGGTGATCCCTCCCCCTCCCCAGGACAATTCTCCCACAATCTGTTTCTTCTCATGTCCTCCTCCTCCTCTTTTCCTCATTTTTCTGGCACGTTTCACTCACTGATTTTTGTCACAGTTAATATTCTGGTTCTAATATAAGCCCCTTAGATCAGGAAGTGTGTTTATTCTTTACATATTTCCCAAGCTTAATGACTTGCCTTGTGGTCACTGATACATAAAAATTGTTGGCTGACTCACCAGTGAATCTCCATTCACTTGTTAACTCAGCAGTGACTTACTGGGAGGGTCGGGGTCTGGAGGACACATTTTGCCCAACGTGCTGGGTGGGCTCCTATGACGCCCTGGTCCCCCCATCCCGTCCCGTCCCTGCTTGATGTTGACGGTGGTTTGGGTGCTGGCTCGACTGCCCCTAAGTCTCATGTGGTGCCCATCTATACCTCCAGGGCAGCCGTTCTGGATGGTCCTGCAGTTTCCTGGCCTCGATGGCCAGAATAAGCATGATTCTCAGGGAAGGTGGAGCTTGCTCCGTGATAGGTTACGTACCTGCTGCCCGGGGCATGAGGGCTGTAACTCAGTGTGATGAGCGTTACTGACAAACACGCGTTTCATGAGGGTGTCAGCGCTCAGAGCCAGGGTAACAAATTACTTCTTGGTGAAGCTGCAAAGTCTGGCTTTGGGCTTCCCTGGTGGCGCAGTGGTTGAGAGTCTGCCTGCCGAGGCAGGGGACACAGGTTCGTGGCCCGGTCCGGGAGGATCCCACATGCCGTGGAGCGGCTGGGTCCGTGAGCCATGGCCGCTGAGCCTGCGCGTCCGGAGCCTGTGCTCCGCAACGGGAGAGGCCACAGCAGTGAGAGGCTGGCATACTGCAAAAAAAAAAAAAAAAAAAAAAAAAAAAGTCTGGCTTTGATGCTAAGAACAGGGCAGAATGATGTAGTGCAGGTTGTCAGAGCCGTCGTTTCAATGACATCTTGATGATTTTCCCATCATCAATATTTTTCTTTACTTTTTTTTTCTTAAATAAAGCTTTCTTCTTTTTTAAAAAATGTCTTTATTGGAGTATAATTGTTTTACGATGGTGTGTTAGTTTCTGCGTTATAACAAAGTGAATCAGTTATACATATACATATATCCCCATATCCCCTCCCTCTTGCATCCCCCTCCCTCCCACCCTCCCCATCCCACCCCTCCAGGCGGTCACAAAGCACCGAGCTGATCTCCCTGTGCTCTGCGGCTGCTTCCCACTATCTATCTATTTTACGTTTGGTAGTGTATATATGTCCATGCCTCTCTTTCGCTTTGTCACAGCTTACCCTTCCCCCTCCCCATATCCTCAAGTGCATACTCTAGTAGGTCTGTGTCTTCATTCCCATCTTACCCCTAGGTTCTTCATGACTTTTTTTTTTTTCTTAGATTCCATATATATGTGTTAGCATACGGTATTTGTTTTTCTCTTTCTGACTTACTTCACTCTGTATGACAGACTCTAGGTCCATCCACCTCACTACAAATAACTCAATTTCGTTTCTTTTTATGGCTGAGTAATATTCTATTGTATATATGTGCCACATCTTTTTTATCCATTCATCTGTCGATGGACACTTAGGTTGCTTCCATGTCCTGGCTATTGTAAATAGAGCTGCAATGAACATTGTGGTACAGGACTCTTTTTGAATTATGGTTTTCTCAGAGTATACACCCAGCAGTGGGATTGCTCGGTCGTATGGTAGTTCTATTTTTAGTTTTTTAAGGAACTTCCATACTGTTCTACATAGAGGCTGTATCAGTTTACATTCCCACCAACAGTGCAAGAGGGTTCCCTTTTCTCCACACCCTCTCCAGAATTTATTGTTTGTAGATTTTTTGATGATGGCCATTCTGACTGCTGTGAGGTAGTCTACCTCACTGTAGTTCTGATTTGCATTTCTCTAATGATTAGTGATGTTGAACATCCTTTCATGCCTTTGTTGGCAATCTGTATATCTTCTTTGGAGAGATGTCTGTTTAGGTCTTCTGCCCATTTTTGGATTGGGTTGTTTGGTTTTTTGATATTGAGCTGCATGAGCTGCTTGTAAATTTTGGAAATTAATCCTTTGTCAGTTGCTTCATTTGCAAATATATTCTCCCATTCTGAGGATTGTCTTTTCATCTTGTTTATGGTTTCATTTGCTGTGCAAAAGCTTTTAAGTTTCATTAGGTCCCATTTGTTTATTTTTGTTTTTATTTCCATTTCTCTAGGACCTCTAAGAGTTTTACAGTGGCTGGCCTTATGTTTAGGTCTTTAATCCATTTTGCATTTATTGTTGTGTATGGTGTTAGGGAGTGTTCTAATTTCATTCTTTTACATGTAGCTGTCCAGTTTTCCCAGCACCACTTATTGAAGAGGCTGTCTTTTCTCCACTGTATATTCCTGCCTCCTTTATCAAAAATAAGGGGACCATATGTGCGTGGGTTTATCTCTGGGCTTTCTATCCTGTTCCATTGATAGATATTTCTGTTTTTGTGCCAGTAGCATACTGTCTTGATTATTGTAGCTTTGTAGTATAGTGTGAAGTCTGCTAGCCTGATTCCTCCAGCTCCGTTTTTCTTTCTTAAGATTGCTTTGGCGATTCGGGGTCTTTTGTGTTTCCATACAAATTGTGAAAATTTTTGTTCTAGTTCTGTGTAAAATGCCATTGGTAGTTTGATAGGGATTGCATTAAATCTGTAGATTGCTTTGGGTAGTAGAGTCATTTTTACAATGTTGATTCTTCCAATCCAAGAACATGGTATATCTCTCCATCTGTTTGTATCATCTTTAATTTCTTTCATCAGTGTCATAGTTTTCTGCATACAGGTCTTTTGTCTCCTTAGGTAGGTTCATTCCTAGGTATTTTATTCTTTTTGTTGCAGTGGTAAATGGGAGTGTTTCCTTAATTTCTTTTTCAGATTTTTCGTTGTTAGTGTATAGGAATGCAAGAGATTTCTGTGCATTAATTTTGTATCCTGTACTTTACCAAATTCACTGAGTAGCTCTAGTAGTTTTTTGGTAGCATCTTTAGGATTCTCTATGTATAGTATCATGTCATCTGCAAACAGTGACAGTTTTACTTCTTCTCCAATTTGTATTGCTTTTGTTTCTTTTTCTTCTCTGATTGCTGTGGCTAAGACTTCCAAAACTATGTTGAGTAATAGTGGTGAGAGTGGACATCCTTGTCTTATTCCTGATCTTAGAGGAAATGCCTTCAGCTTTCACCACTGAGAATGATGTTTGCTGTGATTTTGTCATGTATGGCCTTTATTATGTTGAGGTAGTTTCCCTCTATGCCCACATTCTGGAGAGTTTTTATCATAAATGGGTGCTGAATTTTGTCATAAGCTTTTTCTGCATCTATTGAGATGATCAAATGGTTTTTCTTCTTCATTTTGTTGATATGTTTTATCACATTGGTTGATTTGCATATTTTGAAGAATCCTTGTATTCCTGGGATAAACCCCACTGGATCATGGTGTATGATCCTTTTAATGTGCTGTTGGATTCTGTTTGCTAGTATTTTGTTGAGGATTTTTGCATCTATGTTCATCAGTGATATTGGCCTGTAGTTTTCTTTCTTTGTGACATCCTTGTCTGGTTTTGGTATCAGGGTGATGGTGGCCTCGTAGAATGAGTTTGGGAGTGTTCCTCCCTCTGCTATATTTTGGAAGAGTTTGAGAAGGATAGGTGTTAGCTCTTCTCTAAATGTTTGATAGAATTCACCTGTGAAGCCATCTGGTCCTGGACTTTTGTTTGTTGGAAGGTTTTTAATCACAGCCTCAATTTCAGTGCTTGTGATTGGTCTGTTTATATTTTCTATTTCTTCCTGGTTCAGTCTCAGACGATTGTGCTTTTCTGAGAATTTGTCCATTTCTTCCATGTTGTCCATTTTATTGGCATATAGTTGCTTGTAGTAATCTCTCATTATCCTTTGTATTTCTGCAGTGTCATTTGTTACTTTTTCTTTTTCATTTCTAATTCTATTGATTTGAGTCTTCTCTTTTTTTTTTTCTTGATGAGTCTGGCTAACGGTTTATCAATTTTGTTTGTCTTCTCAAAGAACCAGCTTTTAGTTTTTTTGATCTTTGCTATTGTTTCCTTCATTTCTTTTTCATTTATTTCTGATCTGATCTTTATGATTTCTTTCCTTCTGCTAACTTTGGGGGTTTTTTTGTTCTTCTTTCTCTAATTGCTTTAGGTGTAAAGGTAGGTTGTTTATTTATTTATTTATTTTAAAATATTTATTTATTTATTTTTAGCTGTGTTGGGTCTTCATTGCTGTGTGTGGGCTTTCTCTAGTTGCAGTGAGCGGGGGCTTCTCTTCATTGTGGTGTGTGTGGGCTTCTCACTGTGGTGGCTTCTTGTGTTGTGGAGCACGGGCTCTAGGCACACGGGCTTCAGTAGTTGGGCTTGCAGGCTCTAGAGCACAGGCTCAGTAGTTGTGGCGCATGGGCTTAGTTTCTCCACTGCATGTGGGATCTTCCTGGACGAGGGATTGAACCTGTGTCCCCTGCATTGGCAGGTGGATTCTTAACCACTGCACCACCAGGGAAGTCCGGTTAGGTTGTTTATTTGAGATGTTTCTTGTTTCTTGTGATAGGATTGTATTGCTATAAACCTCCCTCTTAGAACTGCTTTTGCTGCATCCCATAGGTTTTGGGCAATCGTGTCTTCATTGTCATTTGTTTTTAGGTATTTTTTTATTTCCTTTTGATTTCTTCAGTGATTTCTTGGTTATTTAGTAGTGTATTGTTTCGCCCCCGTGCATTTGTAGTTTTTACAGATTTTTTCCTGTAATTGACATTTCATCTCATAGTGTTGTGGTCGGAAATGATACTTGATATAACTTCAATTTTCTTAAATTTACCAAGGCTTGATTTGTGACCCAGGATATGATCTATCCTGGAGAGTGTTTATGGGCACTTGAGAAAAATGTGTATTCTGTTGTTTTTGGATGGAATGTCCTATTAAGCCCATCTTGTTTAATATGTCCTTTAAACTTTGTGTTTCCTTGTTTATTTTCATTTTGGATGATCTGTCCATTGGTGAAAGTGGGGTGTTAAAATCCCTTACTATGATTTTGTTACTGTTGATTTTCCCTTTTACGGCTGTTAGCATTTGCCTTATGTACTGAGATGCTCCTTTGTTGGGTTCATAAATATTTACAATTGTTATATCTTCTTCTGGGATTGATCCCTTGGTCATTATGTAGTGTGCTTCTCTGTCTCTTGTAACAGTCTTTATCTGAAAGTCTATTTTGTCTGATATGAGAATTGTTTCTCCAGCTTTCTTTTGATTTCGATTTGCATGGAATATCTTTTTCTATCCCTCACTTTCAGTCTGTATGTGTCCCTAGGTCTGAAGTGGGTCTCTTGTAGACAGCATATATGTGGGTCTTGTTTTTGTATCCATTCAGCCAGTCTGTGTCTTTTGGTTGGAGCATTTAACCCATTTACATTGAAGGAAGTTATTGATATGTATGTGCCTATTTCCATTTTCTTAATTGTTTTGGGTTTGTTATTGTAGGTCTTTTCCTTCTCTTGTGTTTCCTGCCTAGAGAAGTTCCTTTAGCATTTGTTGTAAAGCTAGTTTGGTGGTGCTGAATTCACTTAGCTTTTGCTTGTCTGTAAAGGTTTTAATTTCTCTGATGAATCTGAATGAGATCCTTGCTGGGTAGAGTAATCTTGGTTGTAGGTTTTTCCCTTTCATCACTTTAAATATGTCCTGCCACTCCCTTCTGGCCTGCAGAGTTTCTGCTGAAAGATCAGCTGTTAACCTTATGGGGATTCCCTTGTATATTATTTGTTGTTTTTCCCTTGCTGCTTTTAATATTTTTTCTTTGTATTTAATTTTTGATAGTTTGATTAATATGTGTCTTGGTGTGTTTCTCCTTGGATATCCTGTATGGGACTCTCTGTGCTTCCTGGACTGGATTGACTATTTCCTTTCCCATATTAGGGAAGTTTTCAATTATAATCTCTTCAAATATTTTCTCAGTCCCTTTCTTTTTCTTTTCTTCTTCTGGGACCCCTATAGTTCGAATGTTGGTGCGTTTAATGTTGTCCCAGAGGTCTCTGAGACTGTCCTCAATTCTTTTCATTCTTTTTTCTTTTTTCTGCTCTGCAGTAGTTATTTCCACTATTTTATCTTCCAGGTCACTTATCCGTTCTTCTGCCTCAGTTATTCTGCTATTGATTCCTTCTAGAGAATTTTAAATTTCATTTATTGTGTTGTTCATTATTGTTTGTTTGCTCTTTAGTTCTTCTAGGTCCTTGTTAAACGTTTCTTGTATTTTCTCCATTCTATTTCCAAGATTTTGGACCATCTTTATTATCATTACTCTGAATTCTTTTTCAGGTAGGCTGCCTGTTTCCTCTTCATTTGTTTGGTCTGGTGGGTTTTTACCTTGCTCCTTAGTCTTCTGTGTTTTTCTCTGTCTTCTCATTGTGCTTAACTTACTGTGTTTGGGGTCTCCTTTTCGTAGGCTGCAGGTTTGTAGTTCCTGTTGTTTTTGGTGTCTGCCCCTAGTGGCTAAGTTTGGTTCAGTGGGTTGTGTAGGCTTCCTGGTGGAACAGACTGATGCCTGTGTTCTGGTGGATGAGGCTGGATCTGGTCTTTCTGGTGGGCAGGACCACGTCCGGTGGTGTGTTTTGGGGGTGTCTGTGACCTTATGATTTTAGGCAGCCTCTCTGCTAATGGGTGGGGTTGTCTTCCTGTCTTGCTAGTTGTTTGGCATAGGGTGTCCTGCACTGTAGCTTGCTGGTTGTTGAGTGGAGCTGGGTCTTAGCATTGAGATGGAGATCTCTGGGAGAGCTTTCACCATTTGATATTACATGGAGCCGGGAGGTCTCTGGTGGACCAGTGTCCTGAACTTGGCTCTCCTACCTCAGAGGCATAGGCCTGACACCCAGCTGGAGCACAGAGACCCTGTCAGCCACAAGGCTTAGAAGGAAAGGAAGAAAAGAAAGAAAGAAAGAAAGAAAGAAAGAAATAATGAAGTTATTAAAATAAAAAAATAAAAAAATATTAAAAATAAAAAGTAATAAAGGGCTTCCCTGGTGGCGCAGTGGTTGAGAGTCCGCCTGCCAATGCATGGGACACGGGTTCCTGCCCCAATCCGGGAAGATCCCACGTGCCGCGGAGTGGCTGGGCCCATGAGCCATGGCCGCTGAGCCTGTGCCTCCGGAGCCTGTGCTCCGCAATGGGAGAGGCCACAACAGTGAGAGGCCCGCGTACCGCTAGGAAAAAAAAAAAAAGTAATAAAAAAAGAGAATAGAAAGAAAGAAAGAAGAGAGCAACCAAACCAAAAAACAAATCCACCACTGATAACAAGTGCTAAGAACTATACTAAAAAAAAAGAAAAAAATCGGATAGAATCCTAGGACAAATGGTAAAAGCAAAACTATACAGACAAAATCACACAAAGAAGCATATACATACACACTCACAAAAAGAGAAAAAGTATATATATCTATATATTAAAAAAAGGAAGAGTGCAACCAAATCAATAAACAAATCTACCAATGATAATAAATTCTAAATACTAAGTTAAGATAAACATAAGACCTGAAACAAATTAGATGCAGAAAGCAAACCCCAAGTGTATAGTTGCTCCCAAAGTCCTCCGCATCAATTTTGGGATGATTCGTTGTCTATTCAGGTATTCCAGAGATGCAGGGTACATCAAGTTGATTGTGGAGATTTAATCCGCTGCTCCTGAGGCTGCTGGGAAGTCTGAGGTCTTCTGCCAGCGTTCAGTAGGTGATCTGTAGGAGTTGTTCCACATGTAGATGTATTTCTGATGTATTTGTGGGGAGAAAGGTGATCTCCACGTCTTACTCCTCCACCATCTTGAAGATCTCAAGGTTTGTTCTTAAAGGAAGCTTTATATCATCTTGTAAGGGAAAAGGTAGCACCTTACAGCACAAACACGCGGCTCCCAGGTGGATCATTGTTTCCACATAACACCTGGCGGCCCCAGATCCACACTGGGAAAACACTCCCCTGGCTAAGGAGCCCCGGGTGGAGAGAGGCCTTTCTGCCCACAAAGTTGGGTGGTTTGGGGAACGTTACTTAGGTCTTCGAGTCTCCATTTCCTCATCAGAGAAAAGGGGACGGTGAAGCCTCCCTTCGGAGTTGCTGCATCACAACAGGAAAAGTAAGCAAAGTCATACCGAGCCCCACACCTGGCAACAAAGGTACAGAGGGGAGATAATTCGAAGGCTTCTTTGTTTTTCCCAGTGAGCAAGTGTGGTGAGAATTTTCATCAGGGAGGGCGACCAGCCAGCCCTGAAAGTGCTGACACAGATCCACTCTTGTTGAGCCGGAATCTCATGTCTTTGGACTGGAGCCATTTCACACGTGAGGGTGGGGAGAGTCTGGGAAGGTTGGTGCCTTCTTCCCTGTAGCCCAGGTCTGGCATCAGGAGCTCGGGAATAAGCTCTTCCGACTCACACGGCCGCTTCCCTTCCTGACGTCTTTCGTCAGCACCTGCTTATTCCTGGGCCCATGGCCCCCACCCCAGGCTCCTCTGCAGCCTCGGGATGCCGGCGTCTCCTCACCTGATCACGGGGGGGCCTTCCGTAGCTGCAGGAAGGGCCTGAGGCGTGCCACCACCTGGGCCCAGGGGTGGGGTGCCTTCCGGGGCCTCTGGCTCTGGCCACCTTGGAGCCCTTGCCCTGTCCCTGGTGTGGGCCACGCCCCCTGCCCCCATTGACCTTCAGGAGCCGGGAGGCAGTCACCGCAGGACCTGCGGTCCTTCTGCTAGTTGTGGTGTCACCAGAGCAACCAAGGAAAAGAGGGCAGTGCACGCTTATCAAGGCCGGAGAGACAGTGCCGGGCACCGGTCGTTCACATCGCGGGGCTTTATCGTGGGCATTTGGGTGTTTAAAGCAGACACTCTGGTGGCCACATCGTTCCCCCAAGTCCTCCCACTATACTGAGAGGCGGGTGAGCTCACAGGAAATGGGGAGCCTGCTTCTCCCAGGCCGGCTACGAAGCCGAGTGACAAGCACCTCCCAATTCAACCACCAGGAGTGCATTTGTAAGTCACTTAATTGGAACTCAGAACTCATTTATCTTATACCTTTTTATAATTATTTTATGATGGTTTTAATGAAGCCAGGAGTTCCGATGTCAAAGGCAGGAGGAGACGGAGGCCTCGGCCCTTCCGTTCTTTCCAGGCCCTCAGTGGATCGGACGAGGCCCCGTGTTGGGGAGGGGGTCGTCTCTACCGAGTCCGCTGCCTCAAACGCCCCTCCCTTCCCGGGACACCCTCACAGACACCCCCAGAAATGTAGCCCCGTGGAGGCGATACGTGGAACTGAGCCCAGGCCTCCTGTCCTAACGTCTCCTGCTTTGGCCACGGGCTCCTTCCTCCTGCACCTATCCAGGTGGGCTTCTCTCCTGCCTCTTCTTAGAATCCCACCTTTCGCTCCCTCCCGCGTTGCCCCTCCCCACCTCTGAACTCCCGCCACGTAGGAAAGAGATGTTTGTTTGGAGAATATGTACTGTTTTCCTAGCAGATTGTAAGAGACGTGGAGGCCCTGACCTGGGGCTTCCTATTCAGGAGCATCCCCTTCTCTGCACAGTGAGGGAAGCTTACAACTTGATACCCACGGAAGACTTGAACAGCAGTGGATGGAAACGACTCACATGCTTACACGCTGTGGACCATCGCCTGTGCCCACTCAAGGGGGGGGATCACGGGCTCCAGGTTTGCGGGGACCTGGAAGGTCCTGTGGTCAGACGTTTGTGTGGCTCAGTCGCGACCCTGTAAATACTTGTTGAGTGAACGAAGAGGAAGACGGCAGCCCCTGAGAGGGAGGCACTGACTTGCCCTGAGTCCCGGAGTTACGGATATTTATTAAACCGATGCGCCCAGATGACCCAGGGCAGCCGTGGGGTCAGGCCCTCTTCTCCTGCGTGACACCCTTCAGCCGCCGTCCCCTTCGCGGCCCCGTCACTGAGTCTCTTCTGGGGCTGACACGGTTGAAATGGTCTTAAATCTTGCAGAGGCAGTGGTTTTCTGCTCGCTGTTTCTGAAATATAAATGCTTTACCTCGGATCAAGCAGGTGAACTCTATGAAGCCACTTAACTTCTTAATGAACACTTCCTCTTAGAAGGCTTATTTTACAGAGAATGAACGAAAATTCGATCTCTAACCCTCGTGTCCAGGATGAAAGGGAAGTAGAAAAAGGCCATGTCTAAGGTCTTGTTATTTCTGTTAAGATGCCTGTTTATTTACTTCTGAGTCATGGCACAAAGGCACTTGTTTTCTAAGTAGTGATGTATTATTGCCTAGTAAGACCTTTTGAATATTTCAAAGTGTGATATTAATAGCCTTCTTGCCAGCTTTCCAGATGAGCAATGCTCCCGGTGATGCACATGGTGATGCACTCAGGGAAAACTGTGGGCGACCCTGGCTTCCCTTTAGGACGTAAGCAGAATTCTTTACTTGGCATCTTTTAACTGTAACCCACCAGGGCTGGCTTGGAAGGGCTCAGAAGTAATTTCCAAGTGGGTAGCTGCAGAGCATGCCTAGGAGACGGGGGAAGAAAACAGTATCTGACAAGGTTTTGGTCTTTGCTTAGGAAGGAAGCCAGAATCCGGGGGTGGCCTCCAAGCACCCGTGGCGGTGGGAATCTTGTCTGCAAGGTGCCCTCCTGATTCTTTCCTGCTCTGCATGCAGCTGTCGCATCGCTGTAGGTGAGAGCGACCTCAGCCCCCCTTGGAGGCAGCCCGTGCCTGAGCGCTTTCCGAGCCCGTGGGGACCTCAGGAAAGGGGTTGAGGTTGAGGAGGATTCTTCGGAAGGGAGGGGAGGGTGTCGCCTCCCGTGCTTGGGCTCCTGTGACAGGACCGTCCCGGGAGCAGCTCTGGGCTGACCTGCGTGCCTTTGGCAGGTCCTTGGTCCTGCACAAACCCTTGCTCTGCATGCACTCAGGCTTTGTGTAAGGACCGAACGAGATGCTTTGTGTAGAGACTCAGAGCCCAGTGCACAGGAAGCGCTCAGCGGTCTTTGCGAGGTAACTTACGCTAGAAGAGGAACAACGGCCACCCACGGGGCCCATCCCATAGGTGCCAGGACACAGCATGCGTCAGGGCTGTGACGGAGTGAGCCCCGCAGACGGTTCAGACAGGACGTGGTCCATCTACTAAAGGTGATGATCTTGGCCTGGCCGTGCGTGGGTCTCCAACCAGGATGTGGTCGGAGTTGTCGTTGCTTGTGTGTCAGCTGGTTATCTGCACGTCTTCAGGGGAAACCTCAGGCTGTGTGGGTGAAGGAGGGGAGAAAAGGAGAATTTCTTTCTCTCCATCTTCCCATATGTGGGGGGGAAACTGGGCTTTTAGAGTTTTAGTGGAAACTCCCAGGCCCAGGTCTTTACTCCAATACGCTGCTGTTTATTTTGGCCAAAAGGGGCTATTCCTTTAGTGCCTCCTTGTCTTACATGCTTATTTACTTCCTAGAGAAATCTTATGGATTTGTTTAAAGATGATTCCAAAGTATTTGGGTGCTTTTAAAGTATGCTTTTTGTTGTGCTTTAGAAGAAAATAAGATCGTGTAACCCAAGGCAACTCGCTGGAGTTCAGTGAGTACTGGGGCGTCAGGATCAAAGGTGCTCAGTTTACAGCGGGCTCGGTGGGTGATCAGCTCATCTACAGGACCTCCTGTGTTTATCTGGGGGAGGGGGTCTACAAGTGGATGGTGAAGGGCGCTACCTGGGCTGTCCAAGGAAGCCCCCCGCCCCTGGCCTGCTCTCTGTCCTGGGCTGTAAGGACACAGACCCCCGGGCGGCGGGGCAGGTCAGCCTCATCTTCAGCTCTGTCCCTGGGACACATGGTTCTGAGAAATCGTACATACGGTAATCACACTCAAAGCACACTGGGCTTCCCCTCCCCGCTGAGGGCCTTCCCTGCGGAGCTGGTGCGGTTGTGCTGTGCTCCGCCGGGTGCACGGTACCCGTTTGCAGAGCCCACGACAGGATTGTTAAGCCAAACGCCAGCAGAAACAAGCTTAAGACACGTTTCCAGGCACGCGTTCGGCAGCGCTTTGCAGTTAACCAAGGCTGG
The DNA here is from genome assembly GCF_025265405.1 of Mesoplodon densirostris. Taxonomy (NCBI): domain Eukaryota; kingdom Metazoa; phylum Chordata; class Mammalia; order Artiodactyla; family Ziphiidae; genus Mesoplodon; species Mesoplodon densirostris. Next base: position 1,663,748 of record NC_082677.1, read on the forward strand.
TGGGCCAGCTGCGGAGGTTTGGGAGGCACGGTGACATGCTTGTCCTTTTGTCCCTGAGACCCTTCCAGGTGGGGCCTCTGTGACCCTCGCTGAACAGGCTCAGGTGACAGGAGCTCTAGGGCCACACCGCCGGGCAGCAGCAAAGCCAGGCCAGAGCCCCAAGCATCCGTGTGTCTGACTTGTAAGCAGTCCGAGGACATGGGGGCTGCAGGTCAGGGCGCATCCAGCTGAAGCCCCTCCCGCCCAGCCTTGCTCTTCCTTAAGGAGAGGCCCGGAGTGAGTGTCTCTGGGGTGTGCTCAGCATTTCCAGCACCCGGCACTGGGTCGGCATCTGCAGGACGGAAGACTGGCCGAGAGTGAGCCCCCTGTGTGCATCTCCTGCTTAATCGGAGAGGGTGCTTCCTCAGGGCTCTCGTGGGACGACATTGCCCCAGCGTCTGCTTACACCTGGGCCCAGCTCAGCGGGGCTGGGGCAGCAGAGCCGGGTGTGTGAGCTGGGCCGGGGGGGCCCTGCTGTCGGGGGGCCGTGTGGGGGGCCGTCATTCCTGGTGGGGCTGGGAGGGCTCCTTCCCGGACGTGCTGCACCCTCTGCCCTGACAACACCTACAGGTAAGGCTCTACAGCCTGGGACAGAGCTTGGACCACCTGGGGGGATGCCTCTTGTGCTCTTTTGGTGACCATAACAATCATTTTTTTTTTTTTTTTTTTTTTTTTGCTGTACGCGGGCCTCTCACTGCTGTGGCCTCTCCCGTTGCGGAGCACAGGCTCCGGACGCACAGGCTCCGCGGCCATGGCTCGCGGGCCCAGCCGCTCCGCGGCATGTGGGATCTTCCGGGATCGGGGCACGAACCCGTGTCCCCTGCATCGGCAGGCGGACTCTCAACCACTGCGCCACCAGGGAAGCCCCATAACAATCATTTTTAAACGAGGTCATTAGTGGTGATGAATTGTTGAACCATTGAACCAAATGGGGAAAAAAAAATAAACATCACCTTCTAACTAGTGAGAACATGAGAGTTAATAATCACTTCTGGTAACAGTTGCTGGCACTGAGCGGACTCCGTCCCAAGAGCTTTCCTTAAAGGCCCCTGGTGTCTTCACGACGCTGAAGAGTAGCCCATTCTGTGGCTGGGCCGACTGAGGCCCCCCCAGGCTCGGCACACACAACGTGCCACCCTTAGGTCTCCTCTGAGCTCTGGGCACCTCACCTCCACTTTCCCTGTGCTCCGAGGAGAGAGCCTTTGTCTGGGGACCGCAAAGCCCCCCATGTCCCCTCAGTGTCCCTGAGGGGCCTCTGTCCTCTGGTCTCTTTCCCGACTGTGGCTCTTGGGTCCTGTGGATGCCATCATCTCTCTCTCTGTCTCTCTCTATTTGATTGCATATTTTACTGTAAAAAAGCAATTGCATGGATTGATGGATTGATTGAAGTATAGTTGACTTAACGATATTATATTAGCTTCAGAGGTACAACAGAGTGATTAAAATTTTTTTAAAGAAGATTTGTTTAATTAATTAATTAATTAATTAATTTGGGGGCTGTGCCGGGCACATGTGGGATCTTAGTTCCCTAACCAGCCATCGAACCCACACCCCCTGCATTGGGAGCACAGAGTCTTAACCACTGGACCGCCAGGGAAGTCCCCCCAACATAGTGATTTGATATTTTTATAGATTACGCGCCATACAAAGTCATCCAATATTGTTGACTGCGTTTCCCTTGCCGTACATTAGGTCCCTGTGGCTTATTTATTTTGTAACTGGAGGTTTGTGCCTCTCAACCCCCTTCACCCCTTTTGTCCATCTCTCCCCCCCCTGCTCTCTGGTTTGTGCCTCTCAACCCCCTTCACCCCTTTTGTCCATCTCTCCCCGCCCCGCTCTCTGGTGACTGTGAGTCTGTCTCTGTTTTGTTTCTTTTGTTGCGGTTTAGATGCCACGTAAAAGTGCAAGCATCCAGTATTTGTCGCCCTCCGCCTGACTTCTTCCATTGAGCATCGAGCTCCGGGCCCCCCGCTGTTGTCAGAAACGTCACCTCTCTCCCTTGACCCCCAAGCAGAACTGCCATGACAGCAGGTGTTCGGGAGGCCGTGGAGGCCTCTGAGGCTTGTTCCTGCTGCTGCCTGCATCCCTCTTCGGCTCTGACACTTTGGCCCTCGACTTGAGCCCCCCTTTTCCTTTAAACTGTGACTTTGGTTTGCCACTCTCTAGCAGGATAAAGTATCTGGAAGTTTTGTGCTTCGTTTTGTCTTTGACAGACTCACCCTCATAGACGTTTCCTTCCCTGACTAGCCTCTGCTGGAAATGCAGCTGCACAGGTGTCTGTTTTCTTGTCCGAAGCCTCCAGGGTCACAGGCGACCTTTCTCCTCCTGTCGGCTCCTAGACCGAAAGTGACCGTGGAACCCAAACTTGTCCCCATCTGTCCTGCCTGGGACACCATCTTGCCTGGTGTCTCTCCTGGTGTGCAGACCTGGTATTTATTTCTATCTCATTCTTTACCACTCCACGTGCCATGAAGGCCCCAGATGGAGCCGAAGCTGGGGTTACAGACATGTCGGGGCATCTGATGAACTGCGTGAAGCAAGCCCAGCATCCGTGTGGTTGGCAGGGTCTTTGTTTGTGAAATGATGACTGGGGAACCGGAAGAGGTCCGATGAGCCGATGACATCTCCCTGGAGGCGGGCCCCCAGCCTGCACCAGCCTCACGCTGCACCAGAGCTGCAGGCAGAGGTAAAGGAGCAAGAGTCCGGGAGTCTTAAGGCACAAGAAGCCCCAGGGTGACCAAATGTGACCCAGAGTCAGGAAAAGGGCCCCCCTGTCACTTCTGTATGGAGCACTGCGTGGCTTTAGGGCATGCAGTGCACGGAGTAGGACTCAGGGTGATTTGGTGAAGGATGGAAGGATAGAAGGAAGGAGGGAAGGAACATCTGATGCTCTGGAGGCCTGAGCATCACCTCCAGGATATGCAGTGTTGAAAGCCTCAGAGGACCGTGCCCATCGCAGACTTCTGAGCTGTCCTGCTGAGTCCTGGGTCCAGATCTCAAAGGCCTTCAGGGAGCCCCTGGGCATGTTGGCCCCAAGGGAAGTCTGAGGGGAAGGAGGGAGCTGCCAGGTGCAGAGCAGGAATGTCAGGGAAGAACACAGGCTGTGAGGGCCTGGAAGTGGGAGCTGAGGCACGTGACCACCGAGGTCACGAGCTCCAAGGGTCCCACTCAACTGGGTGGAAGCATCCACCCCGACCTGCAGAGCTGGCATTACCTGGGGACCCTCATTCTGGTGGCGCAGGGGCCGCACACCCAGCAGTGGCCTCAGAGGCCCTGCGATGGTGACCTTTTTTGTGCCTGGAGGCTGGGGAGCCCCGAGCAGGCTCACGGCTCACCCAGGTGTTAAACCTCTTTAGGGGAAGGCGTTCAGCTTGCGCAGGTCTGTTTGCCCCACAGTGCAGGGCACGGCGCCTTTCATTGGAAACTCTCCAACAATGATGGATGGATTAACCACTCTTGTCTCCTTTGGACTTAACAGACTGGGACAGACACGGTTGTATTTGTACCCGTGTGCTTGGGTGGTGGCAAAGCTTCTCCTGACTCACCTGTGCCCCGTGGCGGCACAGAGGGCTAGGGCTGAGAGGCAGGGCTGGGTGCCTCGGGCCTGAACCACAGGCCTTGCCGCAGCTTCCCACCTGGCGGAGTCTCTTGAGGGCTGTGCGCTCAGGTCCGCGCAGCTCCCAGAGCACCGCTTGGTGCATGAGAAGAGGTCGGACGGGCTCCTGTTAAGTGACCTTTCCCAGCCGTCCGCCGCCTCCTCCCACGGAGGCTGCTTGGAGCTCTCAGAGCATCTTTGCCTTCAGAAATGGAGGAGGGGAGCCTGTGTGGGCGGGACGGTGGGGCGCACGTCGGGGGTGCAGGCTGACCCCTGCAGACCCGCGTGGTCCAGGGGGCGGAGGTGAGGGCTCACGGCTCCTGCCCTGGAACAGCTCACGGTTGAATCCCCACTGAGGGTTATACTTGCCTCGTTTCCTCCGGTGTAGATTCACATGCACTTAGATCCCCTTTAAAATGGAAATACTTCTGAATAATTTGTTGGCATATCATCGCATGCGTTAGCTCAATCCGATTCCTTTCCTTGTTAACGCAGTGGTGTGATGGCACGGGGAATTTTGGCGAGGAAGAGAGCATAGCACTAATTTTGGAAGAGATGTGAACAGAAACTCATGACCCTAGGATAGAGGGACTTGGAAAAGCATACAGAGGACCGAGAGGTCAAAGTTCACCTGTTCTCCAGAGTTTGCTCAGGACCTCCTCTGCCCCCAGCAGTTCATGGAAGGAGGGGACACCCTTCCCCCTCCCCCAGTGTCCCCTTCCGGTTCCCAGTGAGTCTCCGTTCTTGAGACCCAGAACCTTTAAGAGAAGAATTCTCCCACTTTGTGGGCTCAGCAAGCTTTTGCTGTGTCTCCCCCCAGACAACTCAGTCGTTCACTCCAGCCTACTGAGGCAGCTCCAGGCACCCTCCCGCAGCCCAGCGTCCTGCGTCCAGACAGAGGGGCCTCGTGGCTGGGGTGCTGGCGAGTGGGTAGAAGCTCCCGGGTGGCTGACGTCCTCCTCCTGCTGGGCGAGGGGAACAGGGTTTGTAGAGGGATTTCTTCTCCCTCGTGGCTTGCCTGAGGGCTGGGCTCCCTCCCCGCCTAAGAAGTCCTTGGTCTGGGCAGCCTGGGCCGGTTCTGCTCTAGGTCTTGGGGACAGGTATGTGTCTTTCCTTTGCTGCTCTCTTCTGAAAACGAGGGACACCTTTGAGCAGAAACGCACGTGTTGGAGAACTAACCCCAGCAGCTCGGGATGTGACCGTATCTGGAGAGAGGCCCTTTCAGAGGTGATCCAGGTAAAAAGGTTGTTAGGTGAGCCCTAATGTGATAGCTGGTGTCCTTATAAGGAGAGACGATTAGGATGCAGACACACACAGGGGACGACTGTGGGAGGACACAGGGGGAGGGGCCCCCATGCCCAGGCCACGGGGCCAGGCCTCGGAGGACGCGCCTGGCCCACTTCCTCGATCTGGGGGTTCCAGCTTCCAGGACTGGGAGACGCTGTTTCTGCTGTTGGAGCCCCCAGCACGTGGTGCTCTGTTACGAGCAAAGCGTCCTCACCGACCCTCCAAAGCCCAGGTCGGACAGAAGGCAGCAGCCTCCGGCCCAGGCCCTGGCCTCGTTCGTTAGGGTTCAGGCCCTGTGGCCCCCGTGCGGTCCAGCGTCAGTCACCAGGCCGGAGTGACCTGTCATAGCGGATGGGCTTGTCCTGCCGCCTCCGGGCTCTGCCCCAGCAGGCCGACTGGGACCGCCCCAGGGGACGATGGGTCGAGGACTGGGATGCTGGCCAAATGCCTTCCCGGTTCCTCGGCACCAGCACTAACCGTCAGCTACAGCTTTGCGTTCATGGGAAAATACGTCCTCAGCTCCCAGGGACTGTTACAAGTGCATGTTTGGATCGCAGCTTGTTTAAATTGAGGACTGCGCTTCGTACATTTCTTACCAACATTCAAAGGGAATATACTTTTTTTTTTTTTTTTTTTTGCGGTACACGGGCCTCTCACAGCTGTGGCCTCTCCCGTTGCGGAGCACAGGCTCCGGACGCGCAGGCTCAGCGGCCATGGCTCACGGGCCCAGCCGCTCCGCGGCATGTGGGATCTTCCCGGACCGGGGCACGAAACCGTGTCCCCTGCGTCAGCAGGCGGACTCTCAACCACTGCGCCACCAGGGAAGCCCGGGAATATACTTTTTATTGACATGCTGTAGAGCTCAACCTTTCTACTGATGCGGCCCCATCTTTCCCTACTTAGTGCTCATTGCTGTACTTGCTGCTCACACTGAGTACATGATTTCAGAGGAGTTCGCAGATGTACATAACAGACTGGAGAAGTCTTTCTCTTTCGAAGAACTGAAGATCCCTGACAGTGAAGGAGGGTGGACACGTTTCTTCTCCGTATGTGAGGCACTGCCTCCTATTTATATGGAGATACTCAGCTTGGGAACGTTGAAATGCTGGTGAGAGAAAATGACGCTTTTCTTAATGACTTGCCATGAAATGTCCTGTTCTCTTGTGGCATCTTTACTATCATATAAAGGAGGATGAATACAATGCACTTCTTTAAACATACATTAAACAGGTTTAATGAACCCTGGTTAAAGGCTGACAAGCAGGTTGATATTGTTAACCAGCTTATAACTATCAAATCCTGCTTCTGGTTTCACAAAAATGATTGAACAAACATTTATTCAACGCCTACTCCTCTCCCAGCACTGAGCTGGGACGAATGAATGTAGTGCCTGCCTTTAAGGAACTGACCGTTTAGTAGGTCTGATTCACAGTCACTCAGAAATTTCCCTCTCACGCCTATTAGTTCTAGAAATGAAAGGAGATAATCGTATAAAGTGCTTGGCCCAATGCTCAGTGTATAATCCAGTGTTCCATAAATGCTCATTACAATTGTCATTATTAGAAAAAATGGCAAAGGAAATAGAATGATGTACTTTGCTGTCCCTGGATTGGCTTCGTCCTTAGTCATCCTCAGGGCTCTGCCTGCAAAGCGAAGGTACTTACTATAGGCATCTGAGAACGTCTTCCCGGGTGTCTGGTGTCTGTGGCATCACCTCTGCTACCAGGGATAAAAATACACAGTCACCTCTCCTGGGTGGCCTTGCGCTTCGCAGTTCAGACCTAGTAGCTCTACCAACATCCTCATCTTTTCTGGCCTCTGGACTCGGTTTGGATTTTCTGAGCACCGTACTCCCTCGCCCGTGATAGCTAAGTTATTCAACCCACTTTGAAACAGACTCGGGTCCCGGGATCTGGACTTCTGGATGTTGTTCCACTTACATTTTTGCAGCTTATGGTCCTGCATTTCTGGGGAAGAGTGAACAATTAAAGCTTGATGCTGAGGCCCAGATGAAGGCCGGGAAGTGACAGGATGGTGACAGGTATATCCCGGGCGCTGTCCCCACAGCCTCTCTGGGCCATTACGGGGCCAGGACAGCTCAGAGGGCTTTGGGGGATGGCTGTGTTGTAGGAATAAATTCCATCCTGTTTAAAAATGTCCTCTCCTTGCGGCTCCAGAAGCTGACCGACCCCTTGAGTGGACAGGGCATGACCTCACCCAGGCTCTCCAAGGCGCCCACACCAGGCGTCCAGCTCCCAGTGCCCTTGCTGCTGCGGCCGGGGTTTCTGCAGCAGCTGGGCGGCGTCAGGGCACATCGTGTGCCCGTGTGGGAGACATTCTGCACCGTCACCTCTGTCGCTGAGGGCGGATGTGGATCCCGGAACTTCGGCGCATCTTGACTTCGGTGGGCCTGGGACTCTTTATAAAGCCTGCACTTCAGTGGCAGACAAATCTCACTTCCAAACAGCTCCCCTGGGCAATCCCCCTCGTGGAGTCAAGGGCCCCGCTTGCCTTTTCCTCTAGCACAGGGGCTCCTTAATTGAATATGTTGTTTGTTCTCCAGGAGAGGGGAGAATTGCTATCTTTCGTGCATGCTGAGGACCGTGCTTCTTTATCAAAGGAAGCAGACTACTCTCATTGGTCTGGGGTGCCCAGCGGTCCCTGTTCCCATGTTTCTTTTCTTCCAACCCCTCAGTCCAATGTCCTTTTTCCTGTATTTTAGGTCTTAGTGCCCCTTGTTCGAAAGACTAGTTTGCTCTAATGGGAGCAGTTGGTTAGAACTGGACCCTGGGACAGTGCCTGCAACTGCACACTCCAGGCTCAACCCGAATGGGGCCCCTCATCCCGGGGACTCCACACACTCAGGGGCCACACCACAGAAGAGCTTTGCTTTCACCCCTTTGGCCAAGACCATACAGACTCGCCAATAGGGCCTCCTTTTCAGAGGGCGGGGGTCAGGATGGGCTCGCCCAGCGCTCATATGGGCAGGGGCTGCGGCCACGTTAGGCGGAGGCAGTGAAGAGGAGAGGTGTCCCCCTGCCTCCAGGCCCACTTCTGTCTGGAGGCTGCACGTTGCAGAGAAAGGAGCTTCCAGGGGCAGGAGGCTGGCTTTGCCTCATGAGAAATCAGCCTTTACTGTGCTGGGACAGGGATCTGGGGATTTGCCTTGTTGGAAGTTAATATTAGTTTCGCAGACTAATGGGCACATTCCGCTACACACCAAACAAAAACCCAAGAACACCTTTACAGCAAGTTGTGTAAAGTTTTGCATGATGAATTCCTGCTCAGAGAAGGTAGATGTACATTTGTGTGTGTTTTCACAGGGAGGGCAGTATTTCTTCTCCATTGTGAGGTGAATGTCAAAGTTGGAGAAACCAGCCATTTGTGAATTAATATGTTTATCAAATGATAAGAAGATGGTGCAGCACCTGCAAGTACGATTTTGGATCACGTTTAAACAGGCTGTAGTCGCAGCACTGAGCTTGTAGCAGGGTCACCTCAGTGCCCCCGAGATATTTCACACGTAAATAAACATGGTACCCGTGCCCTGACTTCACCTTCACACTGCTGGTACTTGAGAAGCCACAGGAAGTTGGGAGGCGTGTGGCACACCCGTAGGATGTGTCAGGGAGAATGTTGGCTTTGACAGCTCCACCCCGAGCTGGGGGACAAGATGGACAGGACAAGACGTGAGGTGGGGTGTCTCTCTTCTACCCATTCCTACCTGACACTTGTGGTGCCACCAGTAGCCCAAGGAGGAGGTTAACAGGAGGTCCTCACTGCAGACGTCACCAGAACTGTTCCCTGCTTGGACTTGAGCGTGTAGACACCCCAGCAGCGAGAGGCTCGGGCCACAGCCCTACTTCTGCTGAGCTCCAAGAGCTCCTGTGACCGTGTACAGTGACCACCAGTTACAGGCAGGCGCGGCGCAGCTTCCCGGAGCTGCTTCCAAGAACTTTAATTCTTGGAATTGAAGGTATCAAGGGGCTTCCCTGGTGGCGCAGTGGTTGAGAGTCCGCCTGCCGATGCAGGGGACACGGGTTCGTGCCCCGGTCTGGGAGGATCCCATATGCCGCGGAGCGGCTGGGCCCGTGAGCCATGGCCGCTGAGCCTGTGTGTCCGGAGCCTGTGCTCCGCAACGGGAGAGGCCGCAACAGTGAGAGGCCCACGTACCGCACACACACACACACAAAAAAAAGGTATCAAGGATATGGCAGCACAGAGTCCAGGAATTCAACTGGTGGATAATTTAAAACATTCACATGGTATCAAAACACACAGGGAATATCGTGCATTAAAACACAAACATTTTGGAGTTTGAGATTAACATATACACACTACTATCAATATATATAAAATAGATAATCAACAGGGACCTACTGTACAGCACAGGGAACTCTACTCAATATTCTGTAATAACTTATATGGGAAAAGAATCTGAAAAAGATTGGCTGTATGTGTATGTGTACCTGACTCACCCTGCTGCACACCTGAAATAACACAACACTGTAAATCAACTATACCCCTATATAAGATAAAAATTAAGTTTAAAAAAAAACCACAATCGTCTTGCATGAATGTTGAAATGAAAACACTCACTTCAGTGACAGTTTTTTGCTTGACATCAGCCCACGTACAGTTCTGTCCCCAGACTTCCGGGACTATTCACTCAAGGTTCTTTGTTCTCAGGGGACCTTGATGGACGTATTTGAGAAGCTCCGAGTGTTAGGACGGTCTCAAATGTCCTCACTCCGATTTTTATCTGAGCAGTATTTGTCTCCGTGCTGTATAGAGCTTTAAGAAGAGAAACTTGATATTTTAAAAATTCTGTAGATCTGCTTGGGAGAGCTCTTCAGATACCTATTGAACAGTTAAAAATAAAGGAGCTCTCACTGATGGTATAAAATGGTCATTGCAATTGATCAAATGTGTTTCAAGGCCTGAGGAAAAGGTCATTGTTCCTTGGAATAAAGATATTATTTGTATGTGAATGGATTTATGTCAGAGGAGGGCTGTTTGCAGAAGCTGGTTTTCTGCAAGTAACTTTGGGGACGGAAGGTTTGAAGTCTGGGCTACGTAGGTGAGGAATCACTGTGGGGCGGGGAGCTTTCCTGGGAAGCTATTTTCATCCAACCCAAGGAAACCAGCGTCTTTGCTGGAGGGGTGTGTTTTCTTCTCCGATATTCTAACGCCAGGGCTCTGGGCCCCTCGGAGTGGAGCCAGAGAAGGTGGGGTGCCCCTGGTTCTATTTTAGGGCACCAGGCCTGTTGAGCAGTTTACTAACAGAACCTCATGTTTATGTAAAGATTAACACTTTACGAAGTACTTTACTATGCATTAGAGTCAGAATTTTAGACCCGGAGGGAACGTTGAGGTGCCTCTATATTAAGGGTGTTGAGAACACGGAGGTCCCTGGATCCTTTGTTTTGGGAATGAAGGCCATGAGGCCCAGAGCAGCAGGCTGTGCGGGGCTCGCTTGGGGGTCCAGACCTTTCGGTCCAGCGGGCCGTCTCTCGGACCTCAGCGCCCCACCGTGCAGATGAGGCTTTGCCCCTGGGGTGACGGACGCACTGCTGGCAGCCTTGCTGGCGGCACGGCCCTTCCAACAACCCTTTGAGGGAGGAGGGGTGGGCGCATCTCTAAGTTACAGAGAAAGAAATCGGGGCTCAGAAAGCATGACATTTTGTTCAGGCCACACGACTGGTGAGTGACAAGCCCGGGAGAGAGTGCAGCTGTCCCCCTGGAGATCTTCCTGTCTCACTGCCTGGAAATGCGGCCCCAGCCCAGCCCGGGGCCCGCTGACCCCTCGGGGCGGCTGGGAGCCCCTCCTGCAAGTGAGGTCAGCTTTGATCCCAGACCACGGACAAAGGGTTTAAGGAAGAAATAATGACTGGAATCTGTTATTTGTCCAACAAAAGAGCAGTTTCCTCGCAATGTCGGGTGAGGATAGTGGGTTTTGCTATGGCCTTTGCAGGAGGAAGGAGCAGATTGTGTCAGTTGTCACCTTTGGCCCACTTCTTGGCACCTGCTGACTTTGAGAAAAACTTGTCTGAAGATGAGGATTAATGTAATGGCTGATTCCATTACTTCTGTACTTTTTGGATGAAATTTGATCGTTCGGCCTCACATTCCTTCTCCTCACCTGCTCTGGAAAGAAATTGAATTCTTTGAAAGAAAATGCAGTCCAGACCAGAACACACACAGAACCAGCCTCCGCCGTCCTCTTAGACGTCAGGGGCTCCCCGTGGCCACAGATGCGTCTCTCCTGGTTTGTTTACACTGCACAGTTTATTCCATTAAGGGCCAGTTTCAGGTGCTTGGTGGGACCCAGATGGCTGGAGGCCGGCTGCCTTGAACACGAGCCAGTGAACAGTCCCGGGACTGACTTCCTCAGGACTGGAAACTCCGCTGGGGCAGGGCTTGCTCGCCTCGAAACCTGGGGGTGGTTCCTCCGCCCCAGCCCGGGGTCTGTCTGCTAATCTGGCTCCCAGGAGGAGGGGGGCCTGGAGGCCCGTCCGCTCCGTCTACTGCCTCTCCCCACACCCGACCTCGACAGGGAAAATGCCATCCACACAGCGGCACCCCGTTCTCCCCACCACCTGTTAATTCATTTAATTTGTACAGTTTTACTTTTATTTTTTAAACTAACATATGGTAAATGACACTTCTTTTGGAACATAGTTCTAGAAAATTTAACACACATATAGCTACCATGAAAACCAGAACGCAGATCAGTCCCATGGCTTCTCCTCTCTGTGTTACCGCTCTGTATTTATTCATACTTCACCCCTGCAGTGAACCCCTCACAACCACAATCTTCTTCATGACCCTGTAGTTTTTTTGTTTTTGTTTTCTTTGTGGTATGTGGGCCTCTCACTGTTGTGGCCTCTCCCATTGCAGAGCACAGGCTCTGGACGTGCAGGCTCAGCATCCATGGCTCTCGGGCCCAGCCGCTCCGTGGCATGTGGGATCTTCCTGGACCAGGGCACGAACCCATGTCCCCTGCATCGGCAGGCGGACTCTCAACCACTGCGCCACCAGAGAAGCCAACCCTGTAGTTTTGAGGACATTATACAGATGTCCAAATGAAATGATACAACTTACAGACTTTTGAGACTGGCTTTTTCACTTAGCATAACCTTTGAGTTTCATACAGTTTGTCCTGTATATCAATAGTTCTTTCTTTTTTATAGATGAGTAGTATTCCTTTGTCTGGATGTACCACAATTTTTAAAAAATCCATTAGCTCATTGAAGGGCATTTTAGTTGTTTCTGTCTTCAGGGGATTTTTTCAGTAGAGCTCCTGTCAGTGTTCACGCACGGGTGTTTGTGTGAACTTAGTTTTCATTTCTCCGGAGTAAACCCACCACCTTTTGAAAAATAGCTCTTTGTCCAAGTTTTCTTCTTTAGTGCTTTTTAATATGTACACAACCCATAATTGATACTCTTTGCTTTATGAACATCTAGTTACACGATTTTGAAATACAAGAGGTGAATCTGTTTCATCTTGCAGTTGAGCAGACGAGTGACGAGGAAATGAGGGAGGTTGAGTGACCCATGCGAGGACCCCAGACCCACGATGTTGCAGCACAGGGGGTCCTGGTGTGACTCGGCCCAGACGCACCTCCAGCTCCGGGCCTGGCTCTGGCCCCGCCGTGTGCTCAGAGCCCACAGCCTCAGGTTCTCCCCCCAGGACACACTCAAGCCCCTCTCCTCCGTGGCTCTAACCCGCTGGAATCCTTCCGTTTCTGAATTTCTTTGCACTTGCAGTCCATGTAGAATGAACTAACGCGGAAAGGTTCTCGTGTTGTCTGGGGGTCCTGGTCTTCTCCCCGCCCCTGGCCAACCCGAAGTGTCCATGGGAAGGGATCTCGTCATTCGCTCCTGGGTTCAGGGTAAAGCAGGGCTGGCACTTGCAGCAAATGCATTGATGGATTCATTGCTTGATAAACACGGACATCTTAGCTACCGTCCCCACTTTAAACCCAGTGAGAGGATGTTTTACTTAGTGGGACCTGGTAGATATGCTGTGTTCTGTGATTGCTGGCTGCCCAAATCTGCCTGGCAATGTCGACCGGCCTTGCTGGCCACCTCATGATGGCGGCAGCCCCCTCGCCGCCCGCTGCTGCCATGGTCCAGGCTCCAGCTGCAGCCACTGGCCTGGCACACGCATGTGCCCCGTGCTCCCGCCCGCGTAACGGGCAGGCACAGGATCCGCTGTTTCCTCTGTGCCCACAGGCGTTCGCAGCCCATCCTGTGAGTGTAGAGCTTGCCTCCTGTGGCATGGTCACTAGTTGGCACATCCTCCTCCTCCACTGCCCTTGTGGGTCCTCCCCTCAGGGACCTGCCTCGTGTGTCTTTGCACCAGCCCTGGCCCGAGAGCAGTGCCTTGAAATAGCTGCTGATGGACGTGATTTAACTTGTGTTGCCAGAGGTGGGAGCAGGAGGGCCACAGCAGTTCTGAGCACACACTGCCCGCTGACCCGAAGACCCCTCTAAGATGACAAGACCCCGCCTTGTCTTCAGTGGACTTTCCGTCTATCGGGGAGCAGCTTAGAGGAAGATTTACCACGAGGCACCTCACTTGCCCAGGCCCCTTCTAAGGTCCTGTACTTAATTTTCAACTTGTAATTTTGTATTCTTTTCCTTAAAAAAGAGCTCATAAAAATGTAGAATTTCAGGGCTGCAACAGTGGGATCTGTTCCCAGCGTTCTCAGGATCTGCCCCAGAAGAGCACAGGAGCTTCGTCCCTCCCCGAGCTGCAGGGCGGCCGGGCCTCACAGGGGCAGGGGACTGGGGGTCTCCTCCAGATGCAAAATTCTGCACGGGGCGAGACGAGACAAGGAATGATTTAGGAGGAAATGTGGTACTCACCCTCAATGACATCTGCCTCAGAGAGGTGGGAATGCATCTGGAGCTGACTCTAATTTAATCAACGAGCCACACACAATGTGTTTAAACTGTTTACATGCTTTTCAAAGTTCTTTGGTGTTTGTTACTGGGCTCAACCTCCCACGTGCCCTGGAAAGTGGGTTTCACATCTGTCAGCTGACGAGGACCCCGAGGCCAGGTCAGGAGCTCATGCGAGGTCCCAGGGCAGCCATGGTCATGGCTGAGGCAGGACTTCAGTGTCATGATCAATCTACACGTTGTCTCTTTCTTCATGAGCTTCAGGGAGAAAAAGCATCCTAAACCACGTGTGCAGGAGAGGACGGGCTTCTTTCTCCCCAGAAGGCTTCCATGCTGGTGAACAGGGAGGGCTGGTCTTTCAGGGCTGGGGTAGGTGATCAGACAGCAAGGGGGAAAGAAGGCAAGAGGGGGCGGTGTGTGCGTGTTGTGTGCATGGTGTGTGCATGGTGTGCGTGGTGTGTGTGTTCTGAGCGGGATGTGTGTGCACAAGGGTGTGTCTTTGTGTGTATGTATTTATGTGTGCATGTACAGGTGTCGGGAAGTTTGTGCCACTTTGGAAGATCTCATTAGGCAAGACGGTCATGGTCCCACTTACCTCAGACCCACAGATGGAAATTTGGGGGAAGGAAGGAAGCAAAGGCCATCGAGGGTGATGTTGCTGTTTCATTGGCCCGTTTGGTGGGTTATTCGGACTTTAGGATGGAAAGAGGCGGCTGGAGCTGAGATATTTTCAGTATTTAGCCTCCATTCCGTCCTTTGTTTCCTAATTCACTGCCCCCTCCCCAGAGACACGGAAACCCTCTCCCCTCACTTTCTGCCAGGGTTGCCATGACCAGGTTGCCCCTGGAGACTTGTTGGAAGTTCACGCCTGCATTTTTCTAGCGGCTCCAAAGCCCTTTAGAAACGCTTCCGACGAATCTTCTCAACCTGTCCGTGAAACAGGTAGGACACGCGCTGTCTGCGAGTGTCCTGTGGGGCTGGCGAAGCCGTGGTGACCCTCGTCCCCACCCGACACACACACACGTACGTGTCGAGGCTCCAGGCGGGACTGGGGCTCCGTCTGTGAGCAGACAGACAGCGGCGGTCTCTTTCCTGTGGTCGTTTTACATTTTGGGTGTCATACTGCAGTCACGTGTGGCAGCTGTTTCTTCATCCTGGTTCTATTTCATTAACTGCTGTTTAAAACGGTAATGAAATCGCAGAAGAGACTGGTAAATCCTGCTTCTCATGTCTCTTCATGGAAACATCACACAAGTTAGGAACGTTTTTCAGCAGAACTGCAGAGCCCCAAGTGAGCTTTCTGACCACCCTGTCGCTGACAGCTAATCCACGCTTTAACCGCCCAGCGTCTGGTTTGTACACAGTGTACGTGGGCACATTTTCATACACGGAGCTGGGGTCAGCACAGCCCAGAGCCTGAGCTCTGGGGCACACGGCCTTGCCACGCTGGGTCCCAGAGCAAGGCGAGTGGTGCCGTTTTTAGGTCTGGGCGCAGGTGGAGGTCTGGGGGTGGAGCCACAGGCCTGGAGCCACAGAAGGTGAGTGGAGACGGCGGTTGAATCAGATGGATTAGGGAGATGAGAGAGGGAGAAAGATGAGAGGCAGGGGATTAGCAGAGAAGTGTCAGCTCCGCAGGAGAAGCTCGGGTTGTATGGAATGTGCCCCGTGTAAAAAATAGCCGCATTTTGATGTCTCTTCCAGGCTTTTCATAGTTAGACAGCTGCAGAGGGAGAGAAAAATGTGGGCCCTAAACAGGAGCCTTGTTTTCAGAAGACGTGAGACCTGTGTCCTTTTCGTGATATCACACAACTCCGAGACCTGGCCGGTCGCCAGCTGCATCCGCCTTCCCTGTGGCTTTACGGGGGCAGCAACCTGATTGCAGAGGGCACCCCACACCTGCCGAGACACACAGACGGACGTGGACATGAGACCTCACCTCACCTTTGAGACGTGGAGTTGGTCCATGTAGCTGTGGCTCTTGATGTTCAAGTACAGCTAAGTGTGCGGGTGTGCACACGTACAGACATGCACAGACACACATGCATGGACACATACACACAGGTACACACATACACAGACACATGCACACACAGACACACATACATAAACACAGACACATGCATGCACACACACAGGTACACACAGACACACACAGACATGCACACACAGACACACATGCATAAACACACAGACACACATGCACACACAGACATACACACACAATGAACACAGACACAGAGATACACACATGCGCACACACAGACACACATGCATAAACACAGACATGCATGCATGCACACACAACACACAGGTACACACAGACATGCACACACACAGGTACACACATACACATGCACACACACACAATGAACACAGACACACAGACACACACAGGTACACACAGACACAGACACACGTGTACACACAGACACACAGACACACATGCATGCACAGACACAGACACACATGTACACACAGACACACAGACACACATGCATGCACAGACACAGACACACACAACACAGACACACAGGCACACATATCTACACAGGCACACACAGACACACAAGACCCACAAGCATACAGATACACACAGACACATGCATGCACACACACAGACACACAATGAACAATGGACACACCACACACACATTCCAGAGATGGTTTAGAAACATGAAAGTCTGGCTCTGTCCTTGGGTGCTGTTAAAGTATTTAAACACAAGGCAATGCGCATTTACAAACAAAAGGACTGTCACTTTGATGGCTGCACAGGGGAAGGTGTGCTTGTCCGCCACCAAATTGCTCCATTTCCGTACAGTTAATCTTGTGAGCTTCTGTTCACGTTTCATTCTGATTCCCACTTTGCAGAGACTTGCTTTTGCTATTTGGACAGGTGAAAGCAGCCACCACACAGTTCTGTTAAAACAATAGCTTGTTTGTGTGAGGAGAGAAGCATCTCAGTGTGTATCAGTTACTCTTAATGTCTGTTCTGATGGCTCTTTATTTATGGAATATTGGCATATTTTTGTCTGTCAGGCGGTCAGTTGTTTTCGGAGGAGAGAGATTTAGAGGAAAATGAGTGATGCGCACAGCCATGGACAGCCAATTCTAAACTAAATATTCTTTTCTTGATCTTACCATTTTATTTTTTAAAAAGAGAAATTAGCGTGAGTTCACTGAATATCTTGCAAGGTTCAAGCCAGAAATAATTCCATAATCCTACAGTATGGCTCCGATTTAACGCTCCTCATTAAGCCTTCAGACAGCTCTTTAAACACATGTGCCTGTATTTTAGTTTTCCCTTTCATATTTCTCTAGGCGTTTGACTTTGGGGTCTGTCTAATGCATATGCCTTTTCTTCTAAATTCCCCTTAAAGCTCATCTCTTTGGGGGAGTCCTTCCAGGGCTGATGTGCAAACAGCGTTCGTATTTTTATGCTGGGCACTGAGGGCATCTGTCATCCTTGTTTTATTCTGGACAAGGGGGACGTGACGACAGTGGGTGTGGCTTTTATCCAAAATGTAAAATAGTTTTGCAAACCTCCATATGGAAACCATCCACACCATGCTGGGAGGGCAGCTGGGGGTGGGAGGTCCTTTGCGTGTCACGGGTCCCTTGTTTATTGTGATAACCCTTCCGTCACTGGGAGTGTGGTGGCTCTCGGGTCAGCCCAGCCTTAAATCTGCATCCAGCGGTGAACTTGAGTTTTGATGCGTATTTTATGAGACACGCTTCAGGTGCTCTGACCCTAAAATCTCATGAAAACCACTTCTCTGATCTCTTCCTTATTTCCTGCTTCCAAGGGTGTAATGAGATTTATTTCTGACTTCAGAAGCTGTTAGAGCTTTGGTTATGGTCACAACTCGGGTTGGCTGGAGCCGCTGCAGGGTCCACCGGGCCAGGCGTTGGCCCAGCTTCATCCGCGGTCCCCAGCCCGCCTGTCCGTCCCCATTGGAGCCCTTGTTTGTTCCTCCGTCCTCTGGTCCAGCAGACATGCGCTGAGACCCCGCTGGGAAGCAGGTGTCCACGGGCCTGGAGCGGGGAGGGGACGGGGTCCTGCTCTCAGTATCTCATGGGCTGGGCAGTTACTGGGGTGACTGTTTCCTCCCCCTGCAGCAGGGCAACGTGGGGAAACGCCCCTGGGGAGGAACCGTCGGTGGGGGAGGCGGGGAGGGAGGCTCTTCAGAGGGGCGGCCTGAGCACAGCCTCCGCGAACCCCGATGGCAGCTGCCGCTTAAAGTCCCAGGGACTTTTGGTGTCACAGGACCTGTGGCCGAAAGGGCGTGTGTGGGATGTTGTCCTTTGCGTCTCAGCGTCTGTGGTGCAGGGAAGGGTCAGGGCTAGGCACTCCCCCAGCACGACTGCGACGAGATGCCCAGTGGCTTCTGTTCCGGAACCTTTTGTCTCCTGCAGTCAACCCTCTGCCTTTGCCGCACTCGAGTAACAACTGTCCGGGAAAGTCTTTTAAAGTCTAGGCCTGCTCAGCGGAGGGCAGGGTAGGGTGCAGGTGCTCCTGAGTTGATGCCCCCGGCTGGAGTGGGTGAGGCCCTAGTGCTGAGGCAGAGGCAGGGGAAGGGTCCCTACTTTACACTCACGTGGTGCAGGGCTGCCAGGATCCCAACCCTCATGACTGGGGAAGCGTTTGTGATCAAGGTGCTGGAAGACACTGCAATGTGAGATGTCGCACGTCACTAAAATGTCGACCGACCTGGAGGGATGCGGCAGCGATAGGTGTGTCTGGTGATGCGGCCGAGTCCCGGCTGAGTCCCCAATCCTAATTTCAGGGTGACCCAGGGCTGGGTCTCGAGGATGCCCTGGGCTCCGTCGGGAGGGGTAGGTCACTCAGGGTAGAGGCACCAGAACAGGTGGAGGTCTTTTTCAGTCAAAAGACCGAAGAAATCGTATAATTTTCTCCTTGCTGTTTTGGCACTGGATAGAGACTAGCTGGGATTTATCATTCACCGTAACAATTTTTGGGTACGGTTTTGTAAGAAAATTCTTGCTTTGGTTTCTAATGAGACCCTGTGGCCTCAAGACTCTGAAGAGATTTTGTGGTTTGTTTTGACTTTCGTAAAAAGACCAACAAACCTCTGGAACACAATTTGATTCTGTGTTTTAGGTTTGCCGTGTAGCTTCGGACAACCACAAAGCCCTCAAGCTTTCAAACTTATATTGACTGAAGGAGGGAGAATTTCTTCAAATTCAGAGAAGCTCGTGAGCACTGCAGGAATTTCACACAGTGTCCTGTGGGCCCACTGCGGGTCACATGCCTCTTTTTAGTCATAAGAGTTGGAAGGATGAGTCACCTATAATTTCACGGTTTTTGAAAGTTTTCCTGAGAAGTCATCCTTAAGTATCTCGTCCTTAGTTCTGTATCATACTTTTATTGCATTTATATTTGAGGTTAAATAGCCCTCATAAATGGCTTAGCCAACTGGAATGGATTCTTTACCCAAAAGGACTTTAATGTCTGATGAAAATTGTGTTTTCTCGGGAAGAGAGAGAAGATGAGTTTTTCCTGGTATTTCTTCAAAGCTTTGTTTTGCAAAGCAGTTGGGCATGAAGTTTTGTGAGGGTTATTTCAAAGGCTTTAGTTACCGTTTGCCCTCATGGCTTCTTCCTTACCCCCTTCTATAATTATCCTCTTTGTTGGAACCAAGATGTGCTGCAACATTGCAGGGGATCTGGAAGTGGTGTGCAATCGAGACCTAAAATCAAGTGTGCTGGTACAGTTGTCAGCCCAGAATTTATGGATTTGTGGATTGGGAAGCGGTATTCCAAGGAATATCTAAGGAAGTGGTTTCTAAGGGATAGTTCGACAATCTGGAGCTTTCCTTCCTAGGCAGACAGAGTGATTGTTTAGAGCATGGCTTCTGTGGACTCTGGATTTGGAGCTGCTCTTAGCCCCCATGTGATCATGGCTGGTTTCCTTAGCCCATCACACCCCTGCCTTCTAACAGTGGGGCGGGTACCAGCATTTGGCTCATAGGGTTAATAAGAGGATTCCCTGAAGTCTAACTGAATTCACAGAACTTTACAGGGCTCATCACAGTTCCTGGAATAGTGAGTGTGCTGAATTAATGTTATTATTATAATTAGTGCTATTAATGACTTTCTGTCCAGACTGGTTCTTTATCTGCTAAATTTTAAATAAATGCTGAGTAAGTTGGTGAATTATTGTTAATGGAGCCATTCACAGGCCCAGGACTGTGCAGTTTCTAACAAGTGCTACCCATGGCCATGAGTAGATGGGTCTAGTACCGGATGGAGACAGAAGCAGAAGAAAGTGGTTGTAATAAAGTAATGACCTATGGGGGCGGTTCATGATGGTGCTGTAGGAAGAGCCTGAACCTACCTCCCCTCCCACGGACATAGCAAAGACACAGCTGCCTGTGGATCAGTTCTGTCTGAAAGGAACCTGAGAACCAGCTGAGCACCTGCTCCAGCACGGAGGATGAAAGCCCATGGGGAGATGGGCAGGGGAGGCAGAGGGACCTGGTGGCGCACAGCGGTGGTGGGGGGGTGTCTCGCTGGACCAGGCTTCTCCTGCAGGATTGAGGGGTAGGGCCCCCATCAGACACCTGGCCTCTGGGATCTGCACCACAGCTAAGCCCCCAACTTGTCTGGCTCAGAAAACCAATGTGGCTGACGTCCAAGTGTCCCAAAGTGCCCAGGACACCGAGAGTCCCCTCTTAAGGGCTTACATGTGGTCTCATTCGCCTAAGACCAGTGAAATAACAGTAGTTGGAAAAGCTCCCAGACTGTATGTGAAGGAACATCATTTGTGAATCTGAGAGCATCGGCGGAGGGGTGGAGACAGTGAAAATGTCCCCTGGAGACCCAGGCACTGGCAGACACCATTACTGTGCCCTGTGTAAGCTGCCAGCACAGACAGGCGAGCTGGATGCAGGGGTGAGGGAGCGGGTGTTGTCCTGCCATGTTGCTGAAGGGGCGAGCGCCAGCCAATACCCCCCCTCTGGGGCTGGGGGTGGGGCACGAGCAGTCCTGGCATCCCTGGGCCCTGACCTGAAGCCACGTGTGTGTGCAGACAAGGGGCTCTCACTGCTCAGCCAGCCCCACCCCTACACTCTCCAGCTGCCTAAAGTCAGTGGGTGTGGACAGTCCACACAGGGACACCCCTTGATCACCTGTCCCTGGTGGCTGGCAGGGCTGGTGTCCCCGAGCTCCCTGGGACTGTAACAACCATGAAGACAGCTCTTGTCAGGCCACCACCCCTGGGGCCCAGAAACCTGACTGAAACACAACCCCAGTCTTCCTGTGAAAAAGGCCTATTTACTTAACTTGGAGCTTCACCCTGAAGGACAGCCTCATGTTTCCCTCACATCCAGATGCTAAGGAGGTGACCCCAGCGAAAGTAAGAGGGGTCACTATCCCTGTGCACCCCCTTGGCTTCCCTACAGCTCAATGAGCTCCCCAGAAAGGAACCTGTACACTCGTCAGGAGCCTTGAGTTTTCCAGCTCTTTCCCAGGGGACACCTCTGGATCTCGTGGTCTGGAGGCCAACAGGAATTATGATTGTTGCCCCACAGGACTTTGTATCTATATCTATATCTATATCTATATCTATATCTGTATCTATATTCTTTAAAAGCTCCTGCCTGAGGGCCTAGCATCCAGTCAGGCTGCCTGAGGGCCTGGCATCCAGTCAACCTGAGAGTAGGAGCTAAGTGAGATTCCTACCCTTGGAACACTGACAGGTCTCAACACACCCTCAACAACAGGGCTTATTAAGACTAAGTCAGGCAGTACAGACAACAGCAAAGGTTTGAGAGACAACTGAGAGGTAGCGCAGGGCTGAGTGAGAAGGATCGTTGCCTACACAAGGCTGCTCCTCCAAGACTGAAAGAGCAGCTGCTTCCCCTAACACACAGAAGCAAACACAGAGAGCCAAGCAAAATGAGGAAACAGAGAAACATGTTCCAAATGAAAGAACGAAAGGATAAGACCTACCTCAGAAAAAGCCCTTAAGGATATGGATATAAGTCATTTACCTGATAAGGAATTCAAGGTAATGGTCATAAAGATGCTCAACAAAGTTGGGAGAAGAACGGATGAACACAGTGAGAGCTTCAACGAAGAGTTAGACAGTGTAAGAAAGAAACAATCAGAATTGAGGACTATAATAATTGAAATGAAAAATGTGTTAGAAGGAATCAACAACACATTAGATGATATGGAAGAACGAATCAGTGATCTGCCAGACAGAGTAGTGGAAATCACCCAAGCTGAACAGCAAAAAGAAAAAGGAATCAAAACAAATGAGGATAGTTTAAGGGACCTCCGGGATAACATCAGGCATACTAACGCTCCCATTATACGGTCCTAGAAGGAGAAGAAAGAGAAAGGGGTAGAGAACTTATTTGAAGAAATAATGGCTGAAAACTTTCCTAACCTGGGGAAGGAAACAAACATCCAGATCCAGGAAGCACAGAGAGTCCCAAACAGAGACACATTATAATTAAAATGTCAAAAGTTAAACAGAAAATTTAAAAAGCAGCAAGAGAAAAACAACTAGTTACCTATTAGGGAACCCCCCACAAGCCTATCAGTGTATTTTTCAGTAGAAACTTTGCAGGCCAGAAGGGAGTGACAAGATATATTCAAAGTGCTGGGATAAAAACCCAAAAGAACTTTGCAACCAAGAATGCTCTGTCTAGCAAGGTTATTATCAGAATTGAAGGAGAGATAGTTTCCCAGACAAGCAAAAACTAAAGAAGTTCATCACCACTAAACTGGCCTTACAAGGAATGTTAAAGGGACTTCTTTAAGAGGAAGAGAAAAGGCCATAACTAGAAATAAGAAAATATCTGAAAGAAAAAACACCTCACTGGTAAAGGCAAATATCTGGTAAGGTTGATGTATCAAGCACATATAAAGCTGGTATGAAGGTTAAAAGACAAAGGTAGTAAAAGCAACTATAAATAAATAATGAATGAATATACAAAATAAAAAGATGTAAAGTATGTGGAGGGTGGAGTAAAAATGTAGTGCTTTTAGAATGCATTTGAACTTAAGTGATCATAACTTTAAAATAGACTGCTTTATATACAGATTGTTACATAAGAGCCTCACGGCAACCACAAACTATAAGTCTGTACTTGATACACAAAAAAATAAAGAGAAAGAATCTGCACATAACACTAAAGAAAACATCAAAACACAAGGGAAGAGAACTAGAGAAGAAGAAAGGAACAGAAAAGAATTACAAAAACAACCAGAAAAAAATAAACAAAAGGGCAATAAGTACATACCTATCAATAATTTAAATGTAAATGGACTAAATTCTCCAATCAAAAGACACAGGATAACTGAATAGATACAAAAATAAGATTCATCTGTATGCTGCCTATAAGAAACTCACTTCAGATCTAAAAGACACACACAGTCTGTAAGCAAAGGGGTGGAAAAAGGTATTCCATGCAAATGGAATTCACTTCGTTATACAGCAGAAACTAACACAACATGGTAAAGCAACTATACTCCAATAAAAAAAAGAAGGCTGGAGTACCAGTACTTATATCAGACAAAATAGACTTTATTTATTTATTGTTTTTTTGCGATACGCGGGCCTCTCACTGTTGGGGCCTCTCCCGTTGCGGAGCACAGGCTCCGGACGCGCAGGCCCTGCAGCCATGGCTCACGGGCCCAGCCGCTCCGCGGCATGTGGGATCCTCCCGGACCGGGGCACGAACCCGTGTCCCCTGCATCGGCAGGCGGACTCTCAACAACTGCGCCATCAGGGAAGCCCCAAAATAGACTTTAGAACAAAGATGGTAACAAAAGACAAAGAAGGGCATGGCGTAATGATAAAGGAATCAATCCAACAAGAGGATATAATGTTTGTAAATATTTATGTACCCAACATAGGAACACCTAAATATATAAAGCAAATATTAAGAGACATAAAGGGAGAAATTGACAGTAATACAATAGTTGGGACTTTAATATCCCACTTACATCAGTTACAAGAAAACTGGAAAAAACACAAACACGTGGAGACTAAACAACATGCTATTAAACAACCAATGGGTCAATAAAGAAATCAAAGAGGAAATAAAAAATACCTTGAGACAAATGAAATGGAAATACAGCTTTCCAAAATCAATGGGACACAGCAAAAGCAGTTCTAAAAGGGAAGTTTATAGCCATACAGGCCTACCTCAAGAAACAAGAAAAATTTCAGATAAACAATCTAACTTCATACCTTAAGGAACTAGAAAAGGAAGAACAAACAAAACCCAAAGTAGGTAGAAGAAAGGAAATAATAAGGATCGCAGCAGAAAGAAATCAAATAGAGACAAAAAAAATAGAAAAGATCAATGAAACAAAGAGCTAGTTCTTTGGAGAGAGAAACAAAATTGACAAATCTTTAGTCAAACTCACCATGAAAAAAAAAGAAAGGGCCCAGATAAAATAAGAAATGAAAGAGGAGAAGTAACAATCTCAACTGATACCAAGAAATAAAAGGATCATGATATACTAGTCTGAACAATGAAATGGCAACAAATTGGACAACCTAGGAGAAACTGATAAATTCCTAGAAACATACAGTCTTCCAAAACTGAATAATAAAGAAATGGGAAATCTGAATTTACCAATTACTGGTAATAAAAATGAATAAGTAATTAAAAGCTCCCCCAAACAACTTTAGGACCAGATGGCTTTACTTGTGAATTCTAGCAAACATTTAAAGAAAAGTTTATACCTATCCTTCTTAAATTATTCCAAAAATTGAAGAGGAAGGAATACTTCCAAACTCATTTTACAAGGCCAACATTACCCTGATACCAAAACCAGACAAAGATACCACAAAAAAGAAAATTACAGGCCAGTATCACTGATGAACATAGATGCAGAAATCCTCAACGAGATATGAGCTCATCTGTATGAGTCCAATACAGATGGTAACTAGACTTATCACTGTGACCATTTTGAAATGTATATAAATCCGACATCACTATGATGCACGCCTGAAACTAGTATGAGGCTGTGTGTCAATTATTCTTCAATAAAAAAATAATGAGCTGCCATGTGATGTGAGCTGGCCTCTTTATATGTGTTACTGGAATAAATTTTATGGAAGGAACATGAGTCATTAGGGACATGGATGCGCTTCTGCTGAGAGAGGACGGGGTGCAGCCTCCCCAGACTAGGTGCCCTTACCTGCCTTTGAGGGCGGGGCCTCCATTTCAAGGAAGCCCTCTGAGTCTCCGAGGCTGATGCCTGGGTTCGAGAGGGTTCGATAGGCCCTTCACACGTGGTATTTTGAGTAGTTAGTAAACGTAATTATTTAGTTGTTAATGAAATTAAGTCGGCAAGTGTGGTGGGTGTTGTGCTGTAGACCCCCAGCAAATGATGGGCAGAAGGGACCAGGTGTCGCAGGGGCTGTGGAAGAGCCTGGGGAAAACCACCAAGATGCGTGTTTCCAGAGGCGATGGGAAATGCACGGACCTACTCACTTAAAAAATGTTCTAAGTAAGTTAGTAGTAAAGTGACCTAAGTGACGGATCCCTTTGCAGTTGATCTCTTCCAAGGATGCAGAGCCTAGGTGTCTTGTCCCTGGGCCATCCCATTGCTCCTTGGTCTGGCTCTGGTCCTTGCAAACCACACGACCCCAGGCAGGTACCTAATCTCTCCAGACAGTGTGCAGAGCACGCTTCCAGGAGCGCAGGGAGGCTGCACATAAGACGTTTGTATCCTGTGACATACTTGGGAAAAATTCACACTGCTGTATCGTGGTGTTTCTGGAAGACCACAGGCAGTGGCTCCATTGCTTTCGTGGCCGAGTCTGGTGGCACCTGGTGGCACCGGTCCAAGGGTCTCAGGCTTCCTGAGGGTGATGCACTGCATTTTGCTCCAGAGCTCCCCATCCGAGCTTACCATTGATGGATTGCTTTGAAAATGTATCCCGCAGGCTGGGAGAAAGGGTGGCTGGGTCAGCACAAAACCACCGTGTGTCCCACGGGGTCCACCCACAGAGCGTGAAGCGTCAGCTTCACTTAGGAGTGGAAAGCGGACCCAGAGTCCTGTGGGCTTAGCGGGCCTCTTCCAGAGCCAAGGCCTCCCTGGGGCTTAGCCTGCACTGCAGGGTGGGTTTGCCCGCTTCACTGGTTTACAGCTTTGGAGTAGAACTGGTCCTAGTAGTGAAAGAACCGGTCCACCTCCGGGCGGCCCTGCTGGAATCTGCTGCAGTCGCTGGCTCGTCCGCAGCTGGGGGCGGGGTTTGAGGAGCCCTGCTGGGTCGGCCAGGTGTCTGCTCAGGGCCGAGGTGACCCAGGGCAGGGATGGTTCCAGCCCACCCCTCTGCTGTACGTCCGAACCAGCACAGGGATTTTGAGGAAGGAGATTTCCTGGCCTGAGTTTTGGAGATTCTGCTCGGCGTGGGTAGAGAGGTCAGCGTGAGGAAGGCTGGCTTCGCTCCTGTGGGGAGAGGCTGTCTGCATTTATGCCCCGTGGGCCTTGCGGTCGCTGCCTGGTTTGGCTGGGTATTTATTTCTGGCCGAGCACAGCAGTGAGTGCTGCTGGTGTCTTGTGGGTCGAGCAGGGCCCCAGCCCGTGCACTGACCTTCAGGCTCCTCTCCTGCTTCTAGGCAGCTGGGTTTGGAACATTCTGGCCTCTAGAATTCTAAAATGTGAGCACCCACGTAAACCGCCGAGACTGTGCCCGTCACGGCGGGGCCCTGGGAGGACCCCCAGGCCCGAGCCGCCCCCCAGGGTCTGTGGAGGCATCCTCCAGGTGTCCGAGCTGTACAGTGAGACGGGGAGCCCCGTGATGGCTGTGATCGTCTGAGAATCGCCGTTTCTTGGGTGTTGGCAGGAGAGAGCTCCCTCCACCCCGGGATGGACCCCTTCACCTGGGCCCCGTGCACTGCCCTCCCCGCCCGTTTGGGCTTGAGGTCCTGCCCTCAGTGGGAGTGGGCCCTGCGGGGGGGTTGGCGGCTGCCACACGGGCTCCCGAGATGCGTGGAGAACAGGAGAGAGGGACTGCGTGCGTTGTGATTCCCTTCCTCAAAGTCTTGCCCCATGAGTGACCTGAGCACACACTTGGAGCCCCCTGTGACAGCAACGGCTGCGGGACCTCCCCCCCGGCCTGTCCCACGGCAGCGGGAGAATACGGGCGTGGAGGCCTCGCCACCCCAGTCGGGCTGCCGGGCCCCCGGCCGGCAGCAGCTTGCTCCCTTACACGTGAAGGTGACCCTCGATGGGACAGCCAAGGCCTCAGACCAGCAAACCCAGACGGCCCATTGAAGGAACTGCCCGCCAGCCCGGGGTGTGCGCTGGGTCCCACGACACACAGCTTCGCGGGCAGCGATGGACGGTGGGCAGGACCCTCCTACCCCCCGGCGGATATGACCACGCCGGAGGCACAGAGTCAGCAGGCGAACAGCAGGGAGGGAGGCCAGGGGCCGAAAAGTCAGGCCCTTTGAAGTGAGACGTTCTCAACAAACCCCAACACTTCCCTGGGCCACACGATGCATTTTCACAGGAAGAATATACAGGTTTTTCGTTTTTGAAACAGGATTAAAAAAAATAGGTTATCTTTAAGGTGAAAAGGTCAGCTCTAGGCAGAAATAGTAACTTATAATTTCTCTAGTTTTATTCAGCGAATGGATTACTGTGAAAATATCATCGCTGTGTCAAGATGGGTGTTTAAGGTACGCACTGGATTCCACACACCTCTCCTCCTGACTCGTCTCCATCCCTGGTGCCCTGTCCGTCCTCTCTGCCCCTCCCCCAAGCCCGGGTGCAGGATTCACCTCGGTCACTCCTCCCTCTGCCCGTGTCAGGAGCATCCTCCAGGGACCTGCTCGGAGGGCACGCGCTCAGGGCCCCTCCGCTGTCCACCCAAGCACCAGCCGTCTCCACCTCCGGCATGTCCCCCACCCCTCTGTTACTTCCCATCACAGGACAGTTTATTCCGGGAACGTCCACCTGCCGTACATGCTGGCGAACCGAAGCAAGCAGACGTTGGCTGTTGCATCTGGGGGCTCCCGGGGCCCAGCGAGGCGTCTGACGGGGAGTGAGCACACTGGTGTCCCTGCCGAGGGATGGCGGGATTCGTGCGGCCCAGCAGGAACGGGGGCGGGCGGCCTTCCTTATCATCCCGTGAGACCCAAGCACATGAAGAGTCTTGAATCCTTAAAGGATGACAAGTGGATGGCAGTTCCTAGAATAACTCCCGCCTTGAGAAGACAAGGGCATCGCACAGTCACGGGCGACTCAGAAAATAGCACGCGTTGGACACAAAACCCTGAAAGTGTGCATTTATAGGCACGCTTAACTATTTGTGGATGAGGAGGCCAGGACCAAAGGGAGAAGTGACTTACCAGGTGTCATCAGCTGCCTGGGAGGGTGGGTGGCTCCTTCTCTGGCTCCCAGCCCTGAGCGCAGGTCCAAGGTCCATGGCAGGGCTGCCCTGGTAAAGGACAGACTTCAAACACCAGAATGTATTCACACATGGCCCAGGACTTCTTTGCTTCAGGGTTTACTTCCTAGAGTCTGTCATACAGAGTGAAGTAAGTCAGAAAGAGAAAAACAAATACCGTATGCTAACACATATATATGGAATCTAAGGGGAAAAAAAAGTCATGAAGAACCTAGGGGTAAGACGGGAATAAAGACACAGACCTACTAGAGAATGGACTTGAAGACATGGGGAGGGGGAAGGGTAAGCTGTGACAAAGTGAGAGAGTGGCATGGACATATATACACTACCAAAGGTAAAATAGCTAGCTAGTGGGAAGCAGCCACATAGCACAGGGAGCACAGCTCAGTGCTCTGTGACCACGTAGAGGGGTGGGATAGGGAGGGTGGGAGGGAGGGATATGCAAGAGGGAAGAGATATGGGAACATATGTATATGTATAACTGATTCACTTTGTTATAAAGCAGAAACTAACACACCATTGTAAAGCAATTATACTCCAATAAAGATGTAAAAAAAAAAAAAAAGTCAATGATCTGGGTACGCATTGCAAATGAGCCAAACCGGGCAATAGGGCGGTGGGACCAGTGGAAGCTGGCTGGGACTGGGTCCCCAGCGCTCCCAACGGCAGCAGCATTCCTGAGGGTCCTGCTGAGCAGGGAGCATCTCTGTGAGGCTTCCATCCGTCATGGGCAACCCCAGGATCCACCCTGATTTTGCTGTTTCTAACATAAACGGAGCCTCTTGCTGTTGTTTGAGGCTTTGTAACGAGCAATAAAATACAAGTGGACGTTCAATTTACTTAGAGCTTATACATGTCAGCACCTAACTAAATAAAAAGGAGGAGGAAAAATAAACTGACAATGATTAATATCACTAATGATTTGTTTTGCTTATTTTCTAAAGTAGTAACTTGATCCTCTCTGTTGAAAGTAAGGCAGAGAAATGATACCAGGAAGCTCCCAGGCAACTAAGCTGCCATCCTTACTTGTTTGCCACTGTTGGGGAAAATCTGATTATCTGCGGAGTTAAATGTGCAAATATTAATTTTCAGTCACCAAGAAAAACTAAGTGAGGTTATGATATATTAGTAAAGATAAACATGTCTGATTGAACCGTGATTATTCGTATGACCTGACTTGCTGTTGATGTCGTGCCTGGTGTGGTGCTGGTTTCCTGCCATCTATGGTCACAAACTGGAAAGTCATTCATTAGCTCTGTCCCCTACGAAAGAAGTCCTCAGAGCATGTTTAATGTTGGCAAAGTTTGCTTTTTGTGTGAGCAAATCAAGAATGATACCAGGGCTGGAGCCTGGCAGGGATCTGGGCAGTTGATTGAGACAATTAAGCTTTCGCTTTTAGATAAGAACCTAGAAAAACCCACCGGCATCCACACTTTCCTTGTTCAGATACTTAAGATTAGTGGGTTCTCCTTAAGACCTCAGTGTGGCATCCTTGGCATCATTTTCTTTCTTCTCACATTGCCCTTGAGAGCAAAATGTTTCTGGCATTATCCCCCCTTTTCTGGAACTCCTCTGGTTTGATGACTTGGAGTGTTGGAACTGCACTTTGCAAAATTTGCCCCAGAAACTCCAGAGCATCCCTGCAAAATCAGGTCCAGATGGTGCCAATTAAATGGTGTCACAATGTCCAAATGCAGCTTTGAGTCGCAGATTTGCGCTGTAAAGGAATTGGCGTCAAGGTGTAAAGGAAGGCAGAGTGAGTGTTTCAAAATGGCGCTCCCTCGTGAACTGTGTCACTGGCACTGGCTTGAAAGAGCCACTTGGTGTCTGAGCGTTTGCGTCGGACTCCCTCCCAGCCGGGGCAGATTGTTGCTGCAGAGAGTGCCCGAGTGTGTCCTGTCATCTTGAAGGAGCGTGGTTGGTTGATTACTTCTGACGGGGGGTGGGACGGGGGCGGGGCTTGTGATGAAACACGGTGACGATGGTGAGAATGCAAACCAGGCTCTCTGGGAGGAGTGGGGCCCGGGGTCCTCACTGCTTTGCCCTGTGAGGCTGTGGCAGCTTCTTCCCTACCCAGGGGACACGGGAAGGTCTCATGCTTCTTCTTTATTATTGGCTCCTTAAGGCTGCTGAATAAAAACAGATCGTTGAAAAATACCATGTTAATTTAAAGATGCCTGTGATGCTCTAAAGCAGATAGCAGCAACATTTGCACCATGGGACCCCCCACCTGGCTTTTCTAATATTTTTTAAAGTGGGAAAGATTCATCTTTATTTCATTTGGCTAAAACCCCCCAGAAAATCAATATAAAACTGAACGTTGTTTCAAACAAACAAAAAATAATAGCCAGAACCAGATATACATTTCTTTTTTTTATCCAGGAGATACGGGGTAGATGGTGAAGATCTGTTTATAAATGGCAGACTGTCTCCTGAACGTCTGTCAGGTACATTCGAATACCATTCAGACCTTGGTTGAGGTGCCTTGTGAGTTTACAGTACTCTGGGTTACAAGGTTCTACGTTCCATCGGTCACCTATGGTTTAGAAGAGCAAAGCCATTGCAATTTAATACTCATAATTTAGCACTGAAGAGCTGAGGGTTGAAATGAAGTTTAAATGAAATACTGATATGTGGGGTTCGGTCTTTCTTTGGCGTTTTTAACCATTTCACTCTAATTCTACTCTGGGTCGTTCATTAGGGCCTAGTCGGATGGGGTGGATTCTGAAGGTGAAGTGAGGGGAGGGCAGGAATGAAGTAGGAGAACCAAGTAGGAGAGCCTTGGCCACGGGGACGCCTTGGCTGGTTTGTGTAGATGGGGAGGTGGTGGACAGGGGTCATCTGAGGTGTGGAGAAGAGTCTGGGTTGAACCTGAGTCTCTGTGAGGGACACCATAGTATCTGAGTCTTAGTTCCTTCAACTGTGAAACTAGAAAACTTGTGTAGATGCTACTTATCTTCTAAGATATTCTTAAAGTCAACAAAATTAGTATAGTAATACACTGTAAACTAGGAGCCCCAGAGAAATAGAGGTGTCATAGTAAATTTAAAGAATGAGCATCCATCCAGCTCATGGAAGGTTGATGGGCTTTTGTCTTGTGTCCACCTTTGGGTCCAAAGTTGGCCGTAAAATGTATCCCCTAAAAGTGACCCAAGTGGCATGAAAGTGGGTCACTTTCCTCGGGGGTTACCATCTCACATTTATGAATTTCTCTAAATAGTGAAGAGAGAAAGGTGTAACAAGAGATAACCAATTTTATTAAAGAAGGGTCAAGAAGACATAACTTAAGAAAATGATTTTATTTTTAATTTCTTCAAGTCCAAGCTGCTTGGTCTGTCCCAGAAAAACAGGCCTCATCATTTCAAAACAATGGGTTCAGAGAAAGTGCATGATGCCATTCGTCCTGGAGCATTGCAATCTGGGCTCGTGTGAAAAATCTGTGTGTTTTGTCATGAAGACTGGAGGTTTTATATAATCCTCTGAGTACCCTTAGTTAGCTTTGGAAGACCCAGGAAATCTGTGTTTATTGTAAAGTCTGATTACCTATTGAACACAGAAGAAAAGAGAATTTGGAAGTGATTGTTTTGGAAAGCACAGAAAATACCCATTTTCTTGCCAGCGTTTTTATCTGAAAGTGGAAAAAACAGGGTTTAGAATGTCTATTTGTGAAACAAGGAAGCTTTTAGCTCTGGCATCTATTTAAGAGGAGATTCTGAATTTAAACATTTGTTCTGCTGGGTCTTAGAGGTCTCCTGATGTTGGAAGGATTTTAGCTATAAAAATATTTTAACAGGTCTTGTTATTTAGTCATGAAATAGTGGAGATTGTACACAACGTTCATTTAGAAATATTTTTTTTAGTAGATCACGGGGAGACGACTTGATGATTCATTTTAACTCTGGACATTTGAAATTTAGGCAACGACTTCCCTGAGGAAGGTTGTTGAAACTCATCTCGCGGTTGTCGCGGGCCGAGTAGAGCGCGGACACGGGTCTGCTTGCAGGTGAGATGGGGTTAGAGTTCCCCTCAGCACCTACATTTTAGATGCTCAGCGTCATAGAAGAGACCCCGATCGTTGCATTTACAGGGTTTGCTGCTTCTCTCCCGTCTGTTTCCTCCTTCCCTCTCTCTCTTCAGGCTGGGGCGGGGGTGCCTCCGTTTTCGACATATCCACATGTGTCCCCTGTAACGTTTTCCTTACAACTGTCCATTTTTACCCAAGAAGGGCATCTCTCAGAGTTGGAGGCATACGTCACCCGTCAGAGACAGTTTGATTTCTTCTTATTCTTTGCAGATCACTTCCCTTCTGAATGCTCACCGTTCAGCTCCTGTTTTCCTAGCCCCTGTTCTCTGACATACTTCACCTTGACAGTATTTAAAACTTCCCTACTAGTTCTCTTTGCCCTTTGGAGACTTTTACCTCCTTTTTTGTATTTTCATGGATGTAGGTTGCATGATGAAGAGAACTTATAAATTCTCTGTTACTTACTAGCTGTGTCCTTTTGCAAATGTTACCTAACTGCTTTGACCTCAATTTTTTTCCCCAGTTTTATTGAGATATATTTGACATATAACCTTGTATGAGTTTAAGGTGTACAGCATAATGATTCAATGTACGTCTATGTTGCAAGATGATCACCAGCGTACATTTACTTAATGTCTGTTACCTCACATAGTTATAAATTTTGTTTCTTCTTGTGTTGAGTGAGCCTCAATTTCATCATTTGCAAAATGTAAGAATCATATGCACCTCATGGGGACTTGAGAAATAAAATGATTGAGGTGCAGTGGCCCCTGGTGCATTTATGGACTCTATGTTTAAAGACAAATGCGTGGACAACTTGCAGTGAGCATGTGACAGATTTCCTTAGACCATCGGTTGGCTTCCCACGTCATACTTTTTGGTCCTTAGTTCAGGTGTTTTCTGCTAGAAAAAGGCCGCCTTGTGGTGTCTGCTGAACAGGCTCAAGCTCTGTGCTAACCCCTGCTTTGTTCATCCTTCGAGCCTCACGTTACCACCGTGTAAGTGGGGAGATGATGCTCTTAGTCTTACTCTTTCTCTGGAACCAGAGAAATACATCATCAGTCATTTTAAATTTCAGTCCTGGATCTCCAGTGCAAAACGCTAAGTGTCAGAGGTACCATCCTAGCTTTAACGATCTCTAAGAAATGTCGGAGAAAAGGGACCTTCTTGATGACCATCCCCTCCTCGCTGTGCCTGGCCGTCTCTTGGGCAGTGTGCATGGGGCTGGGAGGGGCACATCACGGCTCATGACGTTTCAGGTAGAATGAGTGTAGGCTGCTATCACAACGGTCATCGTCACCAACGCATACGTTCAAGTGGCTGATGGGTTTAGACGTTGTACTTCTCCTGCTGAGTGGAGTTGGAGTGGAGATGCAGGTGATGGGGAGGGTTAGGATATAACACACACAGGTTTAGCTTTTCACAGAACTGAAATTGCTTAGTCGGTGATTATTTTGTATCCCACTTGCTGATTGAAGAATGACCACAGAGGCTGTGGGCAAAAGGGTCCAGCTCCAAAATGCTCCTGCGTGAATTTCCTCGGAGACTATCTTTAACCCCATGCACCCTGCACTGAACAGGCTTTATAGTAAAAAGAGCATGTATAAATGTACGTGTATCTGGGGAAACCTTCGCTTAAAGGTCTTGTCTTTAAAGTCATCAGAAAAGAAATAGTGGAGAAAGACTTTATTAAGTTTACAAACATTTGCTGAGCTCCCATCATGTCGAAAGCACTGGGGTAAGTGCTAAAGATAGAAAATCAACTATACTTCAATAAAGTTAAAAAAGAAAAAGAAAAAAAAAAAGGCAGGGAGTCTCTGCCCTCAGGAAGTCTGCAGACATTTGGGAAGACAAACAATTACATTAAATGTGATAAAGGATCCAATAGAGAAAAACCAAAAGTGTCGTAGAGATTCCCGGAGAGACTCAAGGCAGCGGCGGCTGCGGCGGGGGAAGGGGTGGAGCCGAGCCGGGTCCGGCCCCGGAAGCGGACGCTGCACTGCTGCTGCGCGTGCGGAAGCGCTCCGTCAGCGAGAGCGCCGTCAGGCACCAGCGACCCCTCGCTTTACATCCCAGTGTCCATCATGGACAGACGCACCATACAAAACGGGTGCCGAGAGCTTTACGCTGCAGCACAGTCCTGACTGAACATTAAAGGGCTACAGCGGGAGGGCAGTAAGAAGTGCGAAGAATGCAGGGTCTCCATCAGCCCAAACTCCTGTGTTCAATCACTAATAAACAGAGAGCGAGTTTCTTGCCTCTGCCAGGCTCAGTTCTGAGACCAGGGATACAGGGGGGAGCAAGATGGTGTTCCTGCCCTTGCGCGGACTTTCAGTTTCTGCTCGGAGGGGACAGACAGCAGACACACACGCAGGTACATACCGCAGTGTGGTTTTGGATATTGATGAGCCTAACGGAGCTGGAGAGCCTCGAAGGAGGAGCTGAACGTGGCTGCCCCCAGTAGGGGGTCAGAGAAGGCTCTCAGGGAGAGGTATGTGATGAGAGCCAAGCAGCGCATGCAAAGATCCTGGGGCGGGGACGGGCCCTGAATGTCTGCATGACGGAAAGGGCGACAGTGCTTGCTGGAGCTGAGGGGTCCAGGTGGGGAATGGTGGGCAGTGGGGCTGGGGCACAGAGGTCAGCGTCAGAAGCCAGGCCAGCTCTCCCAGAGGGGAGACCCCACACAACGGTGATGGAGGAATAGCCAAACGATACCAGTAACAGAAGAGCCACTGTTACAAAAACAAAACCCCGTATCTGAGGATGGTGGGAAGCCTCAGCCATCACTCATGCTTCTGTAGCCGTCGGAGACTTCACCCTCTCTGAAGAAAACCACAGAGGGGACTACCGGGGAGGGTCTCCGCCCTCCACTGGAAGAGCCGCATTAGAGGAGGATCGTGTGGTCGCAGTAATCACGGGGAGCCTTCCGCGTGAGTGTATCACGGGGCAGTCCTCAGGGGTTTACACAGGGAGAGCCGCCCTGGGGCTGTACGGAGTGTGCAGCAAGACGTGAGATGCTGAATTCTGTGCTCTTGATGCAGTCACGGTGATGCTTTACAGATGCCTTTAGAGTTGCTGTTTAAAAGAGGAGAAAGCCAGCGTGGTCGTCCGGGGTTAAAAAGGGCCTGGGGCAGACGAGCAAATGTCCCATGAGTCTTTCCAGAATGTTCTTGCTGGACAGCATTTCCTCTCTGAGAAAGCAGGACTTGGGAAGACAAGGAGGTTACCAGTGCCGTGAGACATGGTCGGCTGTCTGTCCGTCTGCCTGCACCCCTGAGCGGGGATAGCGGACACCAGCTAGAGCCAGCCATCCACACGCAGGGCACGGCTGTGTTAACCATCCTCACTGCGGAAATGTCTCTGCTCCTACACACTCGTATTCCTGCAGATCACTTTATTGCTCTTTGCAGGGGCCTCCAGAAAGGCCCATCAGCTCTTCCGTAAAGAGCGTCAACTGGCAGTTTACCCTCCCCCCAAGCCTTTGTCTTGCCCCATCAACCTTCAATTCTCATGTCGTGATCTCTATCCGCTCCTAGCCAAGCCTCCTGCACTGGAAGAGCCACTTTACACCGAACTCCGCCAGGCCCATGAAATCCAGCCTTGCTCTTCTCCTGAGACGTTACCAGCCCTGCCGGCGGGGAGGGCGTCCTCCCCAGCAGTGTGGGCAATGAGCAAGGCTGTCCTGTCCCCAGGTGCGTACCGGTGTTGGAAGTGGCACTGATGTGCCAGAATCCGAGGTGGGGGGACTTACCAAGACCAGTGACACAAAGCCTGAGAGCTCTCATCCTGGTGCTTGAGGCAGATTAAAACATAACAAAATTAAGAGAATGAAAAGACAAACCGCAGAGTGGGAGAAAATATTTGCAAAATTCATATCTGATAGAGGACTAGTGTCCAAAATACACAAAGAACTCTTCAAACTCAACCGTAAGAAAACAACCCAATTAAAAAATGGGCAGGGCTTCCCTGGTGGTGCAGTGGTTGAGAGTCCGCCTGCCGATGCAGGGGACACGGGTTCGTGCCCCGGTCCGGGAAGATCCCACATGCCGCGGAGCGGCTGGGCCCGTGAGCTATGGCCACTGAGCCTGCATGTCCGGAGCCTGTGCTCCGCAACGGGAGAGGCCACAATGGTGCGAGGCCCACGTACTGCAAAAAAAAAAATGGGCAGAAGATGTGAACGGACACCACAGAAGGTATACAGATAACAAATAAGCATCTGAAGAGATGTTTAACATCACATGTCTTTAGGGAAATGCAACGTAAAAGAACAAGATACCACTCCACCCCTATGAGAAGGGCCAGAATCCGGAACACCGACAGCACCGAACGCTGCTGAGGGTGTGGAGCAGCAGGAGCGCTCACTCACTGTCGGTGGGAACACAGACTCTGGTGCAGCCACTTCTGAGGACGGCATGACAGTTTCTTACAGAGCTAAACGCATCCTTACCGTGCAGTCCAGAGTTACACTTCTTCGTGTCTACCCAGAGGAGTTGAAAACTTATGTCCACACAAAAACCTGCACACACATGTTCATAGCAGTCTTATCCCTAATTACCCCAGACTGGAAGCAACCAAGATGTCCGTCAACAGGTGAGCAGATAAACTGTGATACTTGCAGACAACGGCATTTTATTCAGTGATAAAGGAGAAATGAGCGACATGGAGAAAATTTAATGCAAGATGCTAATCACAGGGGAAGCGCAGCAGTGGGAGGGGTGGTGGGGTGCGTGAGGACCTTCCGTGCTTTCTGCTCCGTTCTTCTGTAAACCTGAGACTGTTGGAAAAAGTAAAATTTATTAATTAGAAAAATAACAAAACACAATCCCAGACAATTAGAATAAGACGAGATTAAGTCATTTGGTAGAGGTAGGCCCCGACCGAGTACAGTGGAAAATAACAAAACAGCCTCCTGGCTGAGCCCTGGGGGAGGGGAACACCCTCATGGGGGTGGAGCTGCATAGGGGGCGGACCCCTGGGCAGAGTCCTGAAGGGCGAGAGTGGATTAGGGAGGGCAGTTTAGGCCAAGGAAGGGGCACTTGATGCTAGGGTGTGCGGTGGGCGTATTCAGGGAGCACGGAGGGGAGACGGGAGGGCCCAGCTAAGGAGAGGAGGGGCTGCCTTTGCGTGGGGAGGAGCGTCTTGGTTGGGGAGAGGTGGGGAGAGAGCAGAGCGGGAAGGCAGGACTGATTAGGAGCTGGCGCAGGGCCCGAGGGACGGGGGCCCACCGCTCGCCCTTCCCCTGGCTGCACAGGCCGGTGCGCAGGGCCCGAGGGACGGGGGCCCACCGCTCGCCCTTCCCCGGGATGCACAGGCCGGTGCGCAGGGCCCGAGGGACGGGGGCCCACCGCTCGCCCTTCCCCGGGATGCACAGGCCGGTGCGCAAAGAGAGGGACGGGGGCCAGATGAGCAGGGACGGGCGGGGCCCGTGCTTTCTGGAACCAGCTTTCTCTTCTGCCGCGTCTCCAAGGGCACAGAAACACCCTTTCTGAGCCCCAAAGAGGAATAGATGATCTGATAACTATGACAAATATTTGACGTGTTGGGTTGCCCCGAAAATCTGTGCTGTGTGGTCTGTTTTGAAGAGTCAGAGGAGTGAGCGTTTCTCTTTATAACCTTTAAGGAAGGAAGGTTTCATTCTGAGCTCTTGTGGAAAGAGTAGGAAAAAAGAGTTCAAAAAAAAAAAAGAAAAGAAAAGAAAAGAAAGGTCTAGATTATGTTTCATGTGTATAGTCAGACTCCAGAGCGACATAACAGCGTGACTTTCCAAAGTGCATAATGACCCTCTTCATTAGTTTTAGCAACTTGTTAGAGTATTTTGGAGGCAGGATTTTCTGTGAATAGGGAGCAGACACGTATAGAAAAGAGGTCCCCTCGCTGACAGCATAATAATAGCTCTGTCCCGTTACAGAGCAGACAGCCACACGGCACAAGTTAGTTCAAAGTCACTTGGTATTCAGAGAAATTTACTGTAATTCCTCACAAAAAAGGACCTTTGAAAATTACATTTAACATATTGTATCCCTGTAATCCTTCATGTTTTGGGCCTTCCTATAATTTGTGCTGAAGTCATTATCCGTTAAAAGCAAATTTTAAATTACAAGATCAGCGTTTTCAAGGTATAAAAAAAAGACAATCTAGGTCAGCTCATGTGTTCCCCTCCCTCCCTCCTTTCTCTCTAACTTTTCCTCCATGTTTGCTGCTTCTTCCCAGGAGGCTTTAGCTCAACGGCAGTCACCATGCAGGCCTTTGCATCCATCCACACCATGAAAGGTGGCTGGGGGTCTCCCAGGGGTCCACACAACCGAGGCTCCTCCAAGAGGTGAAGGCTGGGCCGCTCTCGGCCTAGAGCAGCACTGCCTTGATCTCTTTGTGGTTGGGGGTGTCTCTGTGTGATCTGAGTTGGAGATAGGGCTCCTGGCTCAAACGAAACAAAAGGAAAGGCTGAAAACCCGTGATCTTGATTAAACTGGCAAACAGACCAGCTCATGTATGTATGTGTCCTCTGTCTCTTGTGGCCCCAATTCTTGTTGTCCTCAGAGGCCACATAGGTTAGGATGCCATTGGCTAAAGCCCCTGCCGCCCCAGACTCTCACTGTCTGCTCCTGAAACTCTGGAATCAGAGACTTCAGGCTGCATTGATCACTAGCTGTGTAACCCGGGAGCTGAATAGGCTTTTACTAATAATCAAGTCGTACTCCTCATCTTATGCAGGAAGCAATGACTTCTTCCTCTTACAGAGTGTGGACCTGGAAAATCCACGGAGCAAAGTGAGCCTACGGTCACCTCTCACTGGGCATGATGCTTTGCTGCCCTAAGGCAGGTGTGTGTGCACGTGTGAGTGTGCGTGTGTGTGCATGCATGCAGGTGTGCATGTGTCCAGGTGCCTCTGTGTGCACGTGTGTGCGTGCATGAGTGTGTGTGTGTGTGTGTGTGTGTAGGTGTTTTCTTAGATTCCTGTTTGAGACATTAGGATAGAAATATTATGGAAAGTTAAAAGCCCAGAAAGTATCGTGTCTGAATATCATGTCCAGATTTGGCAGATAAGAAAGCTGATCAATTTCCCATTGAATTGTTCTCTGGTTTAATTTTTTTCAAAAGTCCAGCATGGGATTCCGAGCACATGGGGGTGAGTCGAAGTGGAGGAGCCTCAGGAAGCTGAGGGAAGGGCTTTGCCTCCTGACGTATCAAGACTCAGATTGACATTTTGACGCTTTCTAGTTGGTGACCTTTGGGGAGATTTTAATCTCTCTACCCTTTGGTTTCCTTCTTGGTAAAATGGGGGTCATGAGGCCTCACCCTTTTGGCACGTCGGGAGGGGAAGATGGGAGAGCGGGAACGGGGATGACGGTCAGCCGGGTGCTCCGCTGGGGCGGGGATCGCCGTCAGTGCTGCTTAGTCCATGGTGTCTGGGGCAGCACCCAGGACACGGGAAGTGCTCAGAAATGTTTGTAAAACACATACTTTGTGTGTGCGTCATGCTAGCAAAATAGTAACAAGACTCCGAGATGAGATTGGATTGAGCTTTCCCATCCGTTTTCCACTCCTCTGTGTGCGTGGGTGTGGGGAATCCACAGGTCAGGAATGCACTGGATAACGGTCCATCCTCGGTGGGGCAAGGCAGAGACATGGTGGGCTGGGGCCTGCTTAAAGTAGCCTACATTTCAGTCCTACCCTCGCAAAGGAATCTCCTAGTAACGGCATAGAGAAGGGCTTGCACAAGTGCGGCCGCACATTCGCGAAGCATCCGTTTGGCTGGAGGGGAAAATAAAACCAGAGCGCGTGTCTTCGTGCAGCTTGTGGGCAGAGGTTCCTCTTCTGGATAGGGCAGCACGCGGCCCTGCCCTTGGACAGAGGGAACCAGACAGGGAGCTGCCCCCCGCAAGTACGCGCCCCAGATAGCAAGGTCTGACACTGAACTCTGAGCACTCCTGAAGTCCTCGGTTGGGCTTTATGACCTCTGATGACTATTCCAGTAGTTGTGGGAGGTCCCCTGATTCAAAGAGAGTGAAGTCAGGCTGCATTAAGAAGGGGCGGTGCTCCCAGCTGCGGTCAGGACGCCTGGGAAAGGCCTGAGGAGCCTCATGCAGGGCCCGCTTTCTCGGAAAAGTGAGGCGTGACATTTAATATTGTAGAAAAGCTGGACTACACTTTCGTTCCCAGGAGACTTCTCCAAACACTTCAACTGCGTCAGGATCAACTGACTTGTAAGGATGCTGCTCTGTCGTCCTGGGCTTCACAGCTGAGCCTGAAGCGCTTTGCTGCTGTCAGAGCCGAGGCAAAGGGTCAAGTGGAAGGCGGGCTTCCGGAAGGGAAGGACCAGCTTCGGCCTCACTCAGCATCTCTCTTCAAGTTTGTCTTTGTGAAACTCTAAACTGTCTAGATTTGGATGTCGACGAAGTCAGGAAGATTATCATTAAAAGAACAAAAACCCAGCAAAAACCCCTTCTTTGCTGGTGAAATTAGTGTAGAAAATTAACAGTGTTCTTCAGAAGTGATTTGTTCCGTGTGTAAAATCAGCCCCAAATCGCCTTGTGTGGCCTGCTTCCCACACACAGCCTGTGTCGGAGGGGACAGAGTGGTAGAAGGAACCACTCGGCTTTCTCTCCGTCCGCCTCGTGCCTCCTGGGCCCTCTGCCTCCTTTCAAAACATTTCAAGAGGGGGGAGGACCTGCCAGTTATGGCATCTGAGAATATTGTAGAAAACTTTAGTCCCGGAGGACACGGAGAAGCTGTGGAACCGGGAGATCGGGCTTTCAGTTCAGAGCTGCCGTTAGGTAGCTGTGCAGCTTTGGGGAAAAAAAGGAACTTGACTGTATTGAAAAATCACTCTGCGTCATGTACTTTACATGTACTTTCTTAGTTAGTCCTCACAAGATGCCCATGAGGGGGGTAGTTTCATACTTATTTTGAAGATAAAGAGACTGAAATTCAGAGTGAGTATGTGAGTTTTTCAAAACTAACGTCAGTAATACGTAAAGGAAAAGAAAACCAGGGGGTCCTGTGGTTTCACAGGAAGCCTTGATGGGCCACCCTGGGAGAATGGCTTGGGGTCTGGATACAAGCCGGATACTGACGTCACAAGTTGGGGGACCTTAATGTCATCCAGGGCGTAGAGGCCAGGAGTCCCGGTGGACACCCTGCAGTGGTGAGGGCAACCCTCACACCACAAGTTCTCGGGTCTAAATGCCAGGGTTGAAACACCTCGTTTCATGTATGGAATTCCATAGGTTAATTTACAGAATTCAGTTGGTGGAAGATTCCAAGAATTGGGGAAAGCGGGGCTCTTCCTGGTAGGGAAGAGTGCCTGTGCTGTGCTGGTGCTTAAACATCTTGACTCTCAGCCCTGGGAAAAAGTCACTTAGGACACTGCATCTTAAGGTCTGTAGGAAATGAGGGCTTCTCTACCTTGTGAGCAGATGCCCCTTCCCCACCTCACTCCCAGCGCCCCTCCCAGCACAGCAGGATGGGGACCCGGCTGGACGGATGGGAGGCCACTTGGCTTCGATGTAGGAAACAGTCAGAACTGGGCTGCGGAAATGGAAGCCTGGGGAGATGGCGGGGTGACCGGTGGGGGCCTTAGCATCCAGCTGGCCACCCATCACTTTGGATGACCAGCCTGGAGGCCTTGGAGCCAAGAGCCCCCTTCCAACCATTTCTTGTTTCCCCAGTGAGCTGAAACCACCTGCCAGCTCAAGCAATGCTTTTCCGTCCCCAGAATGGACTGAACCCGCCCCCCAGGCATGGGCATTTCGTGGTGCTCGGCCGGGATGCTGTGCTCCCCAGGCGTTTGCACTGCTTCTTCCCTCAGAACTTACACCTTTCTGCTGAAAAGTCACCCTCTCAGAAACTCCTTCCTGACCTTCAAATAGGCTTCAGCCCCTCCATACCTTCTGTTCCCTCAAACTGCATGACTTATATCTTCACAGCTCCTTCTGAGACTTGAAATGGTTGTTTACTTTTTGACCTGTTTGTCTGCGTCTCTCGTTAGAATTTAAGTTTCGTGGGAGCAAACACTTTGCTTGTCTTGGCCAGTGCTTTAGGCAGTATTGCAGTACCTTGATCAGTATTCGATACTTTTTTTCCCAAAGGAAGGAATGAATGCCTGTGTGTGTGTGTGTGCACGCGTGCGCGTGTGTGCGCACGTGTGTGTACACCTGTAGACCAGGGAGCTGCACAGTTCCAGGGCACAGCAGACCAGGCCACCGGGAGCACAGTTTTGAAAGACCTTTCATCACTTGAACTCACGGAACCCTTGTAGGGATTATCCATATAAGGATTACAAGTTCTCCATTATATTCCCTCTAAGGGTTGAGAGTAGCGACCAAGTTACGAAGGCAGCACGGATCGAGCCCTCTGAGCGCCTGGCCGGGTCAGTCTTTGTTTAATTTACTGTGAGCACCGGACGAGCCAGCATTTCATCTGGAGTTTAGCAAAAACTCTACTCAGACCATCTGCTTCAGAAACAATAAATAAATAGAAAATACAGATTTAAAAATAATTCGGAAGACAGCCCACTGGCCCATCAGTCACCCATTTGGGAAAGACAGTGATAACCGTGTTATTCTCAAACTATCTTAGTTATTCCTAATTGATCAAAATACCCTGATGTTTATAGCAAATGAGAGAATGACTCAGAACGAAATGAAGTCAGCGAAATGCCAAAAGTTTTTACATCCAAAACAGAGACATGGCCCATATGTTCAGAAATACTTTTGTCCTTAGGAAATGTTTATGAAAAAAAAAATGGATAGGCACTTC
The DNA here is from genome assembly GCF_025265405.1 of Mesoplodon densirostris. NCBI lineage: Eukaryota > Metazoa > Chordata > Mammalia > Artiodactyla > Ziphiidae > Mesoplodon > Mesoplodon densirostris. The sequence continues at coordinate 1,706,768 of NC_082677.1, forward strand.
CTCAAAAAGAGACTCAACTAAAAGTAACACAGTTCAGATAACAGAAGCATTTTCCTGTTAAGCGCACATCGCCTTTTACTTACTGATTCTCCACGATCGCGTTTGAGAAACCGTTCAGACAGCAAATGCAAAAAGTTGCCCTCATGGCATATTCATTTCACCTGCAAAAATTTCAAAAAGTTGAAAGTTTTCAGAAAGTTTTTCATGGTATCATCCATGTATTGTTTTGATAAATAAGCATGATATGTGATAAATAAAGCCATTGCCTCATAATATACAAAATATATCCACACATGTTTATAAACAACTATAAATCTAAAATCTGCACTCCATACAATCCCATAAAATTATATTGGCGTGTATAATCATTTGATCGTTTTTCAAAGTAAGAAGACACTTTTTAAGTGGTAAAAAATATGGTAAAAGAATATGGACTAAGGCAGAGAAAGGCAGATGGTGGGTGCTCCGTGGAGGCTCCGTGGAGGCCTCGTGGGGCAGGACAGACGGGACCACCGACTGCCTGGGAGAACAAATGCAGGAATCTTGATTAGAGGGAAGTTCGGATCCCGTCTTGTGAAAACATTTCAGTGGTGGTGTCTTATCAGGAGGGCGAGCGTCATGTATTTTATCATCTGTGTTGGGGCATTTGCGGGGGTAAAAGAGGGCCTTATGAGTAATGCCTCTGGGACAGCGGGTGTGCATTGGAGCTGTCACCTCTGCGGGGCTGCTGTTTCCACAACTATTATTCGTAACTGTGTCATCACTGCCTGGGAGGGTCCCCTCTTCCTGGCGAAACTCCCTGCTCATGAATGTCGCTGGACCCGAAGATGTGCTTCTCACAAGTAGCATCTGGAAGAGATGGGCTGTCACTCTGCGATGAAGTTACAGTGCGCGTGCCTTTCGGCCCCCTCCCCGCCCCTTGCTTCCTCCTGGGTCCCTTCCCCGGGAAGCGGGCTCCTGCATTGTGAGCTGCCCTACAGAGAGGCCCACGGGGCAGGGAACCCTGTCTCTGCCAACTTGGAAGCCAGCCCACATGAGGTGACACAACCCAACCAGTGCCTGCATCACGAGGACCCCACTGAGCTCATCCACAGGAACGGGAGATGGTAAATGTTTGCTTTTCTAAATCCCGAAGTTTCAGGGTCCTCTGTTACATAGCGAGAGGGAACAATGCAGAGACCTTAAGATGCGGTGTCCTAAGTGACTTTTTCCCAGGGCTGAGAGTCAAGATGTTTAAGCACCAGCACAGCATAGGCACCAGGCAATCGGGTGGACGTGAGGGGCCCCACCGTCCTCTACTTCTCCTTGAGCAAAGACCTCCTGTTTTGAAGGGAGGTCCGAGGAGGGTCGCAGCCTGGGAGCACAGACGCAAAGCTATCTGCCAGAATCGGGTCAGTGCTGGGAGTGAGGAAAGTGGCTGCACTTAAGAGCACACGAGGCGGCTGACGGCCTGGGAGTGGAGACGGGCTGCAGAGGACGGCCCCTGGGGCTCCAAGTCCACGGACATTTCCTTTGCCCACACAGTGGTGGCGGGTGCAGAGGCTTGAATGTGAGCACATGTTGACATTGGAATGCTGGGAAGTATCCTGTGAAAACCCAGCTTGTCGTGGAGGATTGGAAGATGCAGCCCCAGGACCGCCCAGCATCCCTGCCCTCGGGGCTGGAAGGCCCGGCTGCCCCCAGGACTGGTGTATACGCGGTGGTGGGTGCCTCCCCCTCGGGCTGGCTGACCGCAGGGCAGGCGGCCCTGGTTTCTCTTGCTCCCCACCTTCCTGCCCCTCATCCTCTGGGCAGGCATTGGCTCTGGTGTGTTTTATCCTGGAGTTCCCACTGTGGGCCAGATCTGTGGACGGAGCCCTCTCAGGAGATCGGTATGGGTCAGCCGTTCGGAATCAGAGCAGCCGCCTTTTTCAGTTTCCATGGAGAACAGGCAGGATGGGGCCCCCGGGGGTGATGCTGGGAGCAGGGCCACCTTGATGTGTGTGCATTCTCGCTCCCCTTGAAGGAAAATAGAAGCTGAGTTTGTTTCTCTGCAAACCTCCTTCAATTTTCTGTTCTCTGACCATGGTTCCCTTGAATTTAATTGAATTTAGACTTTTAGAAAATGGGGAAAGAAAGACAAAAGCAAACTGCACTGAGACTCCCATCACCAGCGATCTGTGGCTTTCCAGGTGTCCTGAAACAAATTTTCTTTAGCCAAGGTGTGTAGAATTCAGCTCAAAATTTATGGTGAAATGGCCTCAAAATTATTTGAAGTTCACACGGCAGGGTAATGAATTAGGAAGAAAAAGAACATAATCCATTTCTCTCTCTCTCTTCTCTCCCCTTTCTCTCTTTCTTTCTTTTTTTCCCTTCCTCTGACCTAACTTCTGAGACTGTGAAACTATTGCATTGGTAGCTTTTTCTCCCCCAAGAGGTGCTCCTCAGAGGGTTTTAGACAGACACATCAGGGTTCTATTATAAGTGGCTGCCTTTCACCATGTGGAAAGGTTGAAATTGAATTTATTTTTGTGTGCTCTGTGCCTGATGTGTTTAACGGTGCAGAGGGCACCCCAGGGCCCCGAGGTGAGCGCGTGAAATGACAACAATTAAATGAGATCCAACTGAAAGAGTCGGAGCTGAAAGAACACGACCCAGCATTGGGGAAGGAGCCCAAGCTCCTGCCAGTGCTGGAGGGGCCCGGAGGGGACAGCAGTCACCTGCGTGGGGTCCAGAGCCGGTCATGCCTGGGGTGTGTCCCGAGGCTGCCACGGGGCTAAGCCTCACCTACCTGTTCTGTGCGTTGGGGGAAATAATTAGATCCAGACGTGGGATGTTGCGAAGAGGAAGGGAACAGTCCGGTAAAGTCCAGCGTGCACAGCGCAGGCCGGTGCCACCCCGGCTCTGGTTTCCCAGTAGAGCCGCCGGTGCTCGCCTTTGCCTCTGTGCCGCCCACTCCGCATGTCCGCGGACTCCTGTGCTGCGTGAGAGCTGATCCCTTTGTTTCGGCCGTGCCGTCCAGCTGGATTACAGAGATCTGCTGGTTCCACGTGGCACTCAGTTTTACCGGCCGGTCTTTAACTTTCAGCCTCGTATCTGTGCTCAGAATGGCGCTAAGTGACAGGGCCTGTTGCCATCAGCTCCTTCAGGGTGCAGGTCCAGAGCCCTCGAGGTGGCGGGACAAGCACTCTAGGTATCTTGCGCCTGTGAAAACGGAGGCTTAACGAAGAAGTTAAGCGAGGATTTGAGTTCAAGTCTGTGTTTGTTTTATGGAAAAAGGAGAATTGTTCTAAAATAATTTTGTTTTGTTTTTTAGTTCTTTAAAATGTATTGTACTGACGTAGAGTTGATTTACAATGTTGTGTTAGTTTCTGCTGTACAGCAAAGTGATTCAGCTATACGTAGGTATACATTTTTTTCCCTATTCTTTTCCATTCTGTTGTTTTGTTCTGTAAGTTTCAGGTGTGCAGCATTATAATTGGACATCTGTACGCACTGCAGAGATGCATACACATCACTGCCATGTCGAGTCATTATCCATCATGAAATTGTTTTTACGATTGCGTCTGCAGCTTTATTTAGAAAGCTCTGGCCTGCAGGAACGGGGCAGCCTGTTGAGTGGCTTGGTTGGGTGGTTGTCATCCATTGACCCCATGCAAGGGGGCGCGAGCTTTCTCCGCCCCCCCCAGCCCGAAGTCCCCACACTGTCCTGTCCGGGTGGGTAATTTGCTGTTAACCCTTCGGTGGCTGCAGCTGCTGACTCTCCTTCCTCATCTGTTACAGATGTCTCCAGGAGGAGAGCTTATGGTGGTGGATGGCAGCAGTGATTTTAACGGCTAATTGAAAAATCATGGGCTTTTCAAGCTCAGAAAGGCCTTCACAAAGATTGATGGGGCCCACGGATGTGAGGCTTACCTTCCCCGCTCCGTGTGGGACCCTGTCTGTCCTGAGGGTGAAGTAGGCCGGTCACCGCCCCCTGTCCCCACTGCCCCTGCTCTCCCTCTCTGTCTGTTAAATGGCTGGATGTCATTGACATTGACTGGAATGCGGGCTCAGTAATTTCCCTTCTCTTCTCAGTTGTAAACTTGGGAGATGATAAGAAGGCCTGGGATATCTTGAGCTGGCTTTGTTTCCGTGGGTGGAACTGTGGCTGTGATTTATTCCACATTGTGGGAAGTATACCTATACCTTCTTTCCTGAAGTGGTAAAGAGACCCTTTAAACAAAGAAATGTCATGGTGACACATGGGTGGTGATGTCACCAACACCTAATAAATAAACAGTATTATTTTACGTGTTGTACGGTGTTTCTGCTTCCCCAGATCCTTGCAGCTGTGGCATAAGCTGCTTCTGGAAGAAAGCCGATGTGAATGTGGGTGAACATCCATTAAGGATTGGGAATTTAGAGCTTTCTCCGTAACTGTCACTCTGGTATGGAAAGCTCCCAGGGGGTCCTCAATCTCCCCATAGACTAAGTTAGTACTTCTCACACTTTAGAATTTCGTGCAGCAGTAAAATTTCCAAAAACAACAGAATCCTGACATGTTTGTCAATTTTTAATTTTGCTAAAAACTAAGAACATTAGAAGCATTTTTAAAAACCCAAGCTAAAATCACATCAACAAATAGTCCCTCTTTGACCTATAACCACTGAATGTTTCATAAAAGAAATAAAATTTCAACACCAAAATACTTGAAAAGCTTAGGCCCCTAATTTTTAAATAAATGAGTCTTTTAAATATCCTACAGTTTGCATTAGGAAAAGTTTACTGCATTTTTCTTATTTTATTGTGGCCTCATCTACTTTTTTAAACCTCTAACAAAGGTGGAACCAAAATACACGATTGATTAACTCTGCCTGGGTAAATACAGAAAAATACCCACCTATGGAACATTGCTCTCTCTGGCTGGTAAAGCCAAAGAGGTGATTTTTAATTTTTCTTTTTGTTCATGTGTGTGTATTCTAAAATTTAAAAAAAAAAACACTTAATGTTATTACTAATAATAGAATTACATAAGCTATGTTAGATCCTCAAACCAGATTTTCTGAGGCAGGGGCGGCCGGCAAGTCTGGAGTGTTCATCCAAGGGTCAGACACCAGGCTCCTCCTGTGCGTGTACCCTTAGCAGCCGGCGGTAGTGGGTCCCCTGCCTTGTGGTGACTCGGGTGGGGGGGTCACTGTCTTTGCCTATCCTGCTTCTCCCCCCACCCCAGTTCCAGCCCCTCCTCCCAGGTTCCCGAGAGCTTCCTCTTGACACCCCATGGTCTTGCTGTCTCGTGCTTTTTGTCTGTATGGCTTTTCAGCTTCTCTGTCCTCTGCTGGCTGGTCTGCATCCTCTTGTCTGTCTCCAGGGGAACTTCCTGAAAAGGGAAGATGCTGGTTCGGCCTGTTGTGGATCCTGCCACTGTGAACAGAGGCTCGTGCAGGACCCCGCGGGGGCTGTCCCAGCTGACTGGTTGGCTGCTTTGGGGCCGGAGCCCGGCCCCTGGAAAGACCCGGGAGGCAGGTGACAAGGCGGAGCTCACCTGAGCGCTGTGCTCTGGGGGAGACAGCCCGGGTTACGAAAGCCGCCCCTGTGGTGTTCCCAGCAGTGGCCACCCGCAAACACTACCCGCTCTCGTGCGCGGTCCGGTGAGACCCAGCTCACCCCTCCACGTGTGGCTTCTGGGACTCACGATCACGCTCTCATTTATTCCCCTCGATGAGACCCCCCACGTTTCTCACGAATGCACGTCCTTTCCGTGGCAGCGGCCTAGTAAAGTTGCCCCTGAACTGTCTGGCACACTTTGTCTTTGGCATAAGAAGGTTTTCTCTATTTCTATTCATGAGTAAACTGAAACTCACCCCAAACCACACGTTCGAAATGACTGGGGTTTGGTTTCAACAGTAGCTGTGGAACAAGGCTCCGAAGCCGGGGCGTCAGGTGGGCATCACCGGGCGGGTGGAGGCTTGCCCAGGAAGGGGCTCCGAGCGCAGTGCGCTCCTGCGGGCCAGTCCCCACTTACTGATGAGGTCCTCCGGTATCGCAGACATGGAAGCCGACACGTTTTCCTCTGCAGCTTTGTGTCCCTTCAGAAGCAAGCACTTGGGATTCTCCCAGAAGCACCTACGCCGCTCACCATTCTTACACTGCGTGCCAGAGTCTTGGCAAGAAGCTGGAAGAATTCAGATGTGAAAATAGGCAGCAGGCTTGTTATTGATGTGAGCCTGATGGGTTGCATGTTCGGCGCTATCCAGAGGACTTACAGCTGTGACTCTGGAAAGCTCTGGCCACTCTGGTTATGGCCCAATGGCAGAAAGAATTGCTTTTTCACTGGCTTCTCAGGCTACAGCCCTGGACGATTACGCACAGTTTGCTTGTCTAGGAGACGCTGCCCCGGAACTTGTGTCTTGAATAAAACAGATGTGTGCAGCCCTCGTCCAAGTGTGTTGCAGAGACCACCAGCCCTGCTGGGCAGGGGGCTTCTGGCGCCTGTGATGGCGTGGCCCGGATGGCAGGGGCTGCTCTGGGTGGGACCTTTCTCTGCTTCAGGTGCCACGTCTGTGTGACAGAAAGTCTGACCCCAAAGGTATTTTGGGATCCTGAGTAAAATTTAAATAAATTCATGATCTACATACTCTGTACATTATGAAATTCTGCAAATTTATTTCCTTACAGGATTTTCCCCTTAATTTTCAATATCAAACAACCCTGGCGTCTATAAAGAACCAGTGAAGACCTTCCTGAATTAAGTTTTGCTGCTCTCGTGTCCAGCAGGCAGGGGAGGGGCAGTGTGGAGGGGCTGGTGACTGGCACTGCTCATACAACCCAGGCTGTCAGCATGCACTTCCGTCCTGGTTTAAAAAAAAATACCTGCACACACCTCACAACAGGTGATGATTCTCGAAAATGCTTATTTTCTTTCTGTCTCTGGAGTGTTTGAAATTATTCTTTCCATTGTAAGGCTAATAGGCCTTTTCTTTTTAGAAAACATAATGCTATTATTTAACCTGAAAGTATAATACATTATTTTAAGTCTACTTGAACCATTCACATAAGTAGAGGAAAAAGATGTCTCCAGAGTTCAAGTGTATTAAAAACAAAATTAATTCCCTACTTTTGCTTTTCCAAGGCCTCTGGTTTAGCCTTAAAAGCCAGCTCTATTCATAATCTGCATTTAGGAAAAATAAAAATAATAAGCCGTGTCCTGAGAATGAAAAGAAAATGTATTTACATCAGTGAATTCCTATTAAGTGAGACATGGTTTGAGCACCAATGGAGTTCAAACGTCTTGTTCAAAGATGGTGGCAAAGAAAGGCTGAGTATCCTCCTGCCACCCTGCAGTGTCGGTCTTTGCCTCTGGGCCACATTTCCTAATAAAAACAGGGCCTCTGGAATTTCATTGTCTGGGATCAAACCCCTGTTCTTCCACTTATAAAACCTGTGATGAGGTTGAGTTACCTGGCTGTCTTAGTCTGCTCGGGCTGCAATAACAAAATGCCATAGACCGGTGGCTTGTAAAAACCAGATGTTTATTTCTCACACTTCCGGAGGCTGAGAAGATCAAGGTGCCCTGAGATTCAGTGTCTGGCGAGGGCTCGATTCCTGGTTCCTGTGTCCTTACACGGTGAGGGGATCTCTGGATCTCCATAAGGACACTCATCCCATCACGAGAGCCCCACCTCCGTAACCTCATCACCTCCCAAAGGCCCACCCCCAGCACCATTACATGGAGGTTAGGTTTCAACGTCTGAATTACTGGGCGGGGGGGCCATTCAGTCTACAGCACTAACCTTGCTGAGTGTTGAGTCCTCCTCTTTGGGTGGCGGATGCAGACTCCTGGGGCTGGAGGTGGAGGGGCTGTAAGGAGGGGGTGTGGGTAGGTTGCCCAGAGCAGCTGCATGTTACTAAGGCAGGTGTGTGCTCCCGCCAGCACCAGTCAGTGTTCAGGCTCCTACTCTGACCGCAGTTCCGTCCACTTCACCGTTTTCCTCCCCTGTGATGAGCACAGCACCCAGCCCCTCCCACCCGCCGTCCCGCCGCACGCGCCCCACTCTGGGCCCAGGAACATGCTTTTCCTTCCCGGATAAGCAGAGCCTGCTTCTGCACGGGGACCCCCCTCGGCCATGCCTGGTGAGGAGGGAGGGAGGACCCCGAGTCCCGGAGCACGTCCGGGGCTGCCACAGTGTTTCCAGGTCTGTGCTGGGTGACCGGGGTCCTGCAGTGACGTGTCCTGAGAAAGCATCCTCTCTCTGCGTGGTGGCCGTGCTCTCATACCCAAGGAAATGCTGCAAGATGGAAAGTAAGATTCGATGTGCTGGGGTCACCTCGTTCGTGCCCCGCTTTCCTGAGTGCGGGGGAAGCTCCACAAGGCAGAGCTGACATCCCCTGGGGCTGAGAGCTGCAGGTCTCCCCAGAGCCCAAGGGAGACAACGCTGGTCCCCAAGGTCAGCGCACACACATCCGGGTTGTGCGCAGACGGCCGAGGTGAGAAGGCAGGGAGCGTTTTCTCAGAGTGCGAACCAGTCTCCAAACTGGCTTCAACCCCAGCCGAGCTGTTTGCTGAGGCCTCGAGAACACCCAGGAGAGCTGCCTGGGCGGCTGGAGGGACGCAGCTGTGCGCCATCAGAGAGGAGCCCGCGTTCTGCACGTGGACCAGCTCCAGTGCCTCGATGCTGGCGTCTGGCCCTGGACCCGGGGGTGACTGGCCTCCGAGGATGCCGTGCATTTCTCAGGCCCTTCTGAAGGCCCTGCAATTGCTCCGCAGAGAAGCCAAGTTGAACATTCTGTGCATAACTGAGCACCTCCTAATGGGAGGGGACATCGCCGAGTGTCTGGGATAGTACAGTGTCTGGTTCAGTTGGGAAATCACCAATAACCTTGACCTCCCAGTCATCCGGGGCTACGGGGAGGAAGGAAAACCACGAAGGCCCTTCTGATCCACCTACATCTTCTTTCACACTCCATCACTTTCATAACTCCTTTATCACATTCACGAATAACTTTGTTACTATTTTCCATTAAAAATTAGACGTATAGTCAGAAACATCTCAACAAGGTGAGCCCTGAGTTGGATCTTCGTCCATCTGGCAGTGCTACCTTTCTGCGGGTACGTGAGACACCTGTATTTACAGGAGGTGTAAGAAAAGCCCAGAGAGATCCAGTCACGCCAGGTCCAATCACACACATCCACGTCATCGGGGATGTGCCAAACTCAAACTCCAGTCATCCGCCCGGTAAGCAATGACAGGTGCTTACCTGCTCCACGTGCACGGGGACAATACATCAGAGCAAAGACAGAAATGTACAGATTCTGCATCATCTTACACTTGCACCTTTCCCCCCCTCCACACACACACACACACACACACTCAGGGATGCTGCTTAAAGATTCTGGGGAACAGGTGGGAACAAACGTTGCACTGAAGAACTGCTGTAGGAGTTTTCATGCCCCACGAGGTAGCTACTTCTGTGCACATCTGCATGGCCTCCACCATAACCCTGGAAAGTGTAGTTAGGTGTCTAGGAAGCAAAGTTTCCGGAACTCACATTTGCTCTTTGCAGTATTGCTGAAATGTTTCTTCTGCAGGCGTTGGTTCTGGAGACCAATGCTGCTATAAGGTCTTCCCTGCTGTCCTGTGACTAAGCCGACCCCAGCAGCTCCAGGGAGGGGCCAGTCCTTCCTCTAAGAAGGGCATCTGCTGGCCTCTCTTGATTGATACCGTGTCAGGATGCGTGTGGTCACCGCGAAAGTTTATCTGTGATTGTCACGCACACCTAAGATTTCTATTTTTATATATATTTTCCTACCAAGGTTCCTGCAGGCAAGCCCAGATCCTCCGGAATGGCCTTTAAATTCAGTCTAATCTCTGTCATATGCTTGGCCACTGATGTGAGTCACTTTGGCATTTTTGAGATTGCAGATTTCCCAGAAGGAGAGCAAAAGAGAAAGTTTTATAAATACTGTGACCTTGAAATTAAAGTCACTTTGCCTTCCTGTTCCAGATTTTACCACGTGCTGGCTTGAAATCCAAGTAAGAAAAGGCAGCGAAGTTACGAAACTTGAATTTGTCCTTGCAGATCCGCGTTGAGCCATGCATACTTACAGATGAGATGCTGTTCTATGCGATGGTCATTCCCTGGAGAACTGGACTGAGTTGTTAGGGAGGATTTGAGGGGTTAGAATGGCTTAAAAAAAATTTTTTTTTGTAGACTTTAAGCCTCACCACGAACCCCAGAGCTACGTGTCCCAAGACTTAAGCACAGGGCATGAAGTCCGTCTGCCCACTAGGCACCAAGGGAGATGAGGAAGGTTGGAGATTTGGAAAATGGCGGAGCACCTTGGAGCTGAGGGGAAAGGTGTTTATAAGGCACTATAGGGGAGGAAAATATGAAAAAACTAGGCTGCACGAGGCACACGAGATAACCTTAGTGCAAGTAGCTAAATCTGTGTGTCTTACCGTTGGGCGGACAGAAATCCATCAACCCGAATTCACAGTTCTGTAATGCTTTAGGCTTACAGATGATATGTCTTTTTGTCATCTCTTTGGCAATAATGTGACGTAGGTGAGGATAACAGACACTTTGATTTCAAGTGTGAAGAAACTGGGATAGAATGAGTGCCCTCTCTAGGGTAGGCGAACGTCACAAGAATGATAGCCCAGGAGCTATCAGAGCCCAAGCTACCCATCAGTACTCTGGTTTTTCATTTTACTTCCTGAAGGTAATTCTCCCCCCCCTCAGTATGATAGTAACACACATTCTTTGCTGACAGTTTTGAAAATGCCAACTGCATCAAGAAATAAAGTTAAAATCATGTGTAATTCCAGTACCTAAAAATAGATACTGTTGTGGTATAAATTCTTCTAGCCTTTTTTTTTTCTGTATGTAAGCACACACAGGGAAACATTTTCCAAATTGGGAATCAGACTGCACTTCCTGTTTAAGAAGCTGAGATCCTCACTTAAGATTGTGAATTTCTTATGTGATCAAATATTTCCTGTAATATCCTCTGTACTAGCTATATACAGTATTTTGTTGGATGTTATACTTGATTTAAATAATCCCTCATTGTTGAGCTCTTTGGTTGTTTTCACGAGTATGGTTTATAGATGGATATTTTGATTGGAAGTTGACTTGGGGAAAAGGGAACTCATCTTTTTTTTAAAACTTAGCATTTACAATACCCAATTCTCCTTCCTTAGACATAATTGCGATGGCTTATTTGATGGCTGTGTAATTCACATGTAGTGAAAGGCACATATCTTAGCTGTGCAGTGTGGTGGGATTGACGCATGCATTCACCCCAGTCAGGTCACAGAGGATTTCCATGTCACAGCAAGCGCCCACACGCCTTTCCTAAGTCAGCGCCCAGCTTTTGCCACGGCACCTACATGTCTGAGTTCTATCAACATGCACACTTTGGCCTGTTCCAGAGCCTCTTAGAAATTGAACCAAGCACCCTTGACATCTTGGTTTCTTCTTTCAACATCATGTTTTTGAGATGCATCCATGTTTCCACAGGTGTCTATAGTTTATTCTTTTCTAATTGCTGAGTAACATTCTATTATATGAATATGACACAATTTGCTTATCTGTTCTCCTGTTGCCGGCTACTTGGGTGGTTTCTAATTTTTGGCTCTAATAAATAAAGATGTTATAAATGTCTCTATATAGGCTTTTGTTTGTTTGTTTTGTTTTAGTTTTTCAAATGTATGTTTTCATGGGTGAGTGGCTGGAAATAGGATTGTCGGTCCTGGGTAGGCCTGTGTTTAACTTCATAGGAAGGTTCCCAGTGGTCCTCCAAAGCGATGGTTCCCTATACTGTATATGCCCCACAGCAGTGGATGAGAGAGCTGTGGTCCAGGTGATGAGGACGTTGTGTTGGAAGTCTTTTTAATTTGAGCCATTCTGGGGGATGTTCTGTGGTTTCCGTGGGCATTTTTCTGATAACTCATTATGTTGAGTACTTTTTCATGGGAACATTGGTCATTTACATATCTTCCTTTGTGAAGTATCTGATCAGGTTTTCAGTCCATTTTTAATTGGGGTATTTGTCTTTTCATTGAGCTGTCATTGTCCCGCGTATTTTAGGTAAAGGTCCTCTGGGAGATTTATCTGTGAAAGTTTCCCCTGAGCCTATGCTCTGCTTGGCCATCTGTGTCCTGATGTTTTGGTAGCAGATGAAGCCTTAGTTTTTTCCTGAACGGTTTGGCTTGTGCTTTCTGTGTTCTAGGAGAGCTTTGCCGACGGGAGGTTGAAAACGTATTTTCCTATATTTTCTTCTGTAAGTTTTTCCATCTTTGCTTCTGCAGTTAAGTACACACTCCATCTCAAATTAATTCTTGAGTAAGATGCAAGGCATGGATGGTGCCATGTGTTTCTCACAGAGATACCCTGTTGTTCCAGCTCCAGTCATTGGCATGACTTTCCTTTCTCGATTGAATTGCTTCGGCACCTTTGTTAAAAGTTAACTTACTGCATAAGTGTGAGTCTATTTCTGGCCTCTGTCTTCTGTTCCGTAGATGTATTTGTTTATCTCAGTGCCATATTGACTGGTTACTGTTGCTCTACAGTAAGTCTTGAAATCAGAGAATGTAATTCTTCAATCTTGGTTTTTTTCCCAAGTATGTTCTGGTTATTCTAATTGTTTTTTGGCATGTCACATACACTTAAAAAAAGAACTCGTCAACTTCTGGGAAAAAAAAAAGATGGTTGGGGTTTTGATGGAGATTGTATCAATCTGTAGATGAATTTGAGGAGAACTGGTGTCTTAGCAATTTTGAGTGAGTCTTCAATTCACAGACATGGTATATCTAGTTATTTAGGTCTTATTATATTTCTCTAAGATTGTGTTCTACAGTTTTCAGTGTGTAGGTCTGACACATATTTTATTAACTGTATCCCTGATATTTTATGTTTTTAGTGTGATTTTAATTACTATTGTTTCAACTGTATTTTCAAATCATTCATCACAAATATACAGAAATACCATTGACAGTTTCTATATTGACCTTGTATCCTGTGACATTACACTTCTTCATTCTAGTAGTTTTTTGTTTTATAGACTTTTTTAGGATTTTCTACATAGACAGTCATGTGGTTTGTGGATAAAGACAGTTTTGTTGTTACCTAATCTTTACATATTTTATTTCCTTTCTTACTTTATGCACTAAGACCTCAGTACAATAATGAAGAGAAGAGATGACAGAGGACATTCTCACCTTGTTCCCAATCTTACAGGAACACAGTCCAGAGTGTTCCTGTTAAGTATGATGTTAACTGTGGGGTTTTTGTAGGGCTTTTTATCAGATGGAAGGAGATCTTTTCTCTTCCTAGTTTATTGAGAGTTGCTGGTTTTTTTGTGTTTTTTGTTTGTTTGTTTTTGCGGTACGTGGGCCTCTCACTGTTGTGGCCTCTCCTGTTGCGGAACACAGGCTCCAGATGCTCAGGCTCAGCGGCCATGGCTCACGGGCCCAGCCGCTCCACCGCATGTGGGATCCTCCTGGACCAGGGCACGAACCCGTGTCCCCAGCATCGGCAGGCGGACTCTCAACCATTGTGCCACCAGGGAAACCCAGAGTTGCTGTTTTTAAGTCATGAATGGGTGTTGAATTTTGTCAAATGCATGTTTTCTGCATCAATTGGGATAATCGTACAGCTTTTCTTTTATAATCTGTGGAATGTTAAACCAACCCTATATTCCAGGCCTAAATTCACTTGATATATTGCTATCAAGTCATGATACACTATCATTTTTATATTTCTTGGCTTGATTTAATTTTTTACTGTTTTGTTAGGGCCTTTGATGTTCATTAAGTGTACTGGTGTCTTTTTGGGGAGGAAGGGTCATCTCTTTTTGATTTAGGTTAACATCACAGCACAAGCCAGGAAGTATTCCCTCCTTCCTTCCCACTTTTTGGTTCTTCTGTCTTTAACTATTTCCTGTCTCCACTCCTCTCTCTTTCATCCCGTGAATCCAGCTGCCCACGTGTTAGACCCTTAGGGTTACTGTCCGGAGGTCACCGAGCCTCTGGCCGTACAAGCACGGTTGGGCCCTGGACTCCAGATGGTGGGCTTCTGTGGCTGGAGGCCCAGCTCTGGGCCCCTCTCTGAGGAGGGGGCACTGCCGGCCGGTGCAGGCATCTCCGAAGGGCTCACAGGGCTGGTTCCAGGGATGCACAGAAAATGAGAATTGACTCTGGCTGCTGGGTTGATTGTGGGCTCTGCTGACACTCGGCCGCTAATAAAACCTGGTGGGTCCAGCTGCCCTGCGTGTAGCCTCCTGGTTTCCCAGCGGAGGCAGGGCCTGTGTGGAGGCAGCTGCAGGGGAGGCCGGCCCTCACAGCCTCTCAGACCAGCCTCACAAGGCAGCGTCTGGGGGGCGGGCGAGAAGCCGAGAGACAGTCGCTGAGCGACGAGCAGAATCCTCTTCCAGCCCTGCATCTGCACGGGAGCCACGGCGATCTCTAAATCGCACTATGCTTCCCGCCGCGCTTAGATAGAAAGCCTCGGTGTGGCCTGCTGGCTGCTCGCCCTTGAGGCTGTGCCCTCGCTTGCTGGTTCCTGCTTCTTCCTCTCCACGCCCACTCCGCTTGGCCGCGACCTGGCAGGACCTACGTCACCTCCCGTCCGCAACTCAGACAGGTCTGTCCTCCCAGCACGTGTAAGCTGGGCCCCTCTCCTAATCAGCAGTAGGAGTTTGCTCTTAGGTGTGTGTGTTGGCCACCATGATGCTTTGATTTGTCTTTCATCAGTGGCCTTGGTGGACTTGGGCTGCAGGGCCCCGGGTCTGGGAGCTGGCATGGCGTCGGTGGTCAGGTCACTCATCCATCAGTGAGCTGTTATCTTCGTTACCAACTACCCCCAGCAAGATAAGTGCTTCAGATAATTTTGGGGAGAATAGAAGGATTAAACGAAGGACCTGTGGGCAGTAGAGAGTGGCCTGGGATGGACCGAGGCTGACTTCACATCTTACTTGTCTTCCCCCGGCTGCTCCCTTCTCAGAAAGGCCCTGTGGCCTCTCTGGTGGGATCCGTGAAAGTTCTCCTAGTTTTCTGGGGAAAAGAGCTATTATTGTTGTTTTTCAGCATCTCTGTTTGACCCAATGACCCTCACACCAGCAGAAGGTAATTTAGACAGATTAGGACCTTGGCTCTGTTTCAGGAACCCACAGAAGCCTTGGAACGGAGACAGTCCAGAAATACACACATGTCCACGTGACCCAGTCTCTAGAATGGGCTATTTTTAAGCTGCAGGAGCTTGTTTTCTCAAGGATAATTTCCACCCTGTTACCGGAGGGTTGATTCACCCAGGTTGCAGTCTCCTTTGCCGAGACGTCTTAAGGGGAAGGAGGATGAAGGAACTGGTAGGAATTTTGCGACAGGAAGTGTGCTTAAGTGTACGGGTTCTGAGCAAAATTTGATCCAAATTTCACTTTTCAGGAAAAGGAGAGATTTTAAGGCGAGGTCCCTCAGGCAAGTCCAAAGTAGACTCGAGCAAACACAGAGTGCGTCAAACTATTTCCCAAGCTCTATAATTGATTCCTCAGTCCCGCAAAATTGCTAATTGTCACTAAAAACCACTCGTGGTGCCATGGCCAGGGGGCACCGCGCCAGGAAGACCAGCGAGCTGCTTCCACTCAGCAGAGGTAAACATAAGCCTTTGTCACGTAAGTCGGGAGTGAGATGGCCCCATGGGTGATGGCACTCAAAAGGGGTGCGGCCTTGGAAGGGCCACGTTGTCTTGGATTTTATATTCTCTGCTCTGAAAATTAAGCCAGCGTTCCCGAAATGAACGCCTTTGAAAGGAGGGAAAATGCACAAAGGAAAACACACCTTAGAATGGAGGGTGCAGGGTCCTCACATTCTCCCAGGAGTGAGGGAAACATCAGGGGTTAACATTCCTCTCGTTTTCCCCCAGAATAACCGGAGCTCGGTCTCAGGCCAGAAGCCCTGGCTGGCGCTCCGACCAGGCCTGGAGCACAATCCTGAGCTCGCAGGGGTCAGTGGGCCTGGGGAGCCTGCTGCTGAGGTCGGCCTGGACCCCAGCGAGAGCTTGATGTCCCAGGACAGCGCAGGGTTCTGCACAACAGGACCTGTCACTCTTTGGAAATGCACAACTCGGACAACCGTTCAGGGCCCCCTCTGCTGCCAGCACAATTTGAGGCTGGCGTGCAGGGCATCAGGCGTGCAGCCTGAGCAGGACTTCGGCCTACGCTCCCTCAGTTACGTTGCATATTCCTCGAATTTTCTATTTAAAATACTCCTGCCTTTTCCTGTTGTTCCTAGTTTAAAAAACCTGTCTAAGAGCCTGGGCGTGCCTGGGCCCCTCAGCCAGGGCCAGCAGGTGGGAGGGAGGTGGGAGGCCCGCCTCGTCCTGAAGTGGCTCATGGAGGGGCAGAAAGGCGGGACCCCGGGAGTAGGGGCTTCCGGGGTGGAGCAGGGAGGCCCCTCCCTGGGCCGCCCACCTGCAGCTCGGCTGGGCCTCTCCCGAGAGCCCGGGGGGATTCTGTGAGTCCATAGCCTGTGCCAGCCCTGTGGCGCATCCCATGCTGAGAGGTCACTTTGGGCCCCCAGGTCCGTCTCCTCGGGTGAGTTCTAGACGCTTCCCCCCTGGACCCCCTGCTCCTGGAAGGATCCCTGCTGCCAGCAGTGACGGTGGCAATGGTCACAGCACTGAGGATGGGGCAGGGATAGTCCACCCGCAGGGCCTCTGGGGACTCACAGGAATGCTCCACGTCAGAGCTCGTGTAACGTGCTGGAGAGCATACGTCTGACCGGGCGGTGCTAGGCTGTCCGCCCTCAGAGCTCGGGCTCTGCGAACCTCAGGGAGGGGACCGTGCAGGGAACTGAGGGCTGGCAGGGCCGGGGCTGCCCGGCCCACCCAGCTTCAGTCCACTCCCGGGGGTCACCACTGCCGGGACAGCACTCATGTGCCTTTAAAGACCCAGCGGGCCTGGACCCCTCGGCTTTGGCTTTTGGGGCCCCAGAGCCTGGGTGCCTGAAGGCCTGGCCTGTCAGGGGCCCGCCCTCCACCGCCGCCCGGCCGCCTGGCCTCCAGCCCCTTTGTTCCTTAAGGCCAAGCCCGCAGCTGCTATGGTGACATCAGGACCTCATGAACTTGAAGCAAATAGCACAAAATATGCCAGCAATCTAATCCCGGCCTCAGCCTCCACCAGCTATTTAAGGAGAAGAGGGATGGTCCAGGAATGAGCTGGTCGCTGCAGGCAGGGGGCCCTTCTGCGGCCCCGCGCCCCAGGAGGCTCTCGAAGAGTCCCAGTCCCCAGGGAGGGGCTTCCCCCTCTCCTGAGCCGCTGACCCACCCACGGTCCTTTCTCTCACGTGATTCTGGCCCGTCCACTCGTGATACTGACACCCACGTCAAACCTTGTCCACGGACGGCGTTTCTGGAAGGGGTCAAACCTGCTGGATTCTCCATCTCGTCCACTTTTCCCTGGCGTCATCCAGCTCGGTGCTTCCTCGGTTGCGTCCTTCTCCTGCTGCCCTGTTCCCTGACCTGCGCTCGCCAAGGCTTCAGGCCCCTCTGTGAGGGCCGGGAGAGGGGAGTGGCGGGCCTTCTCGGCTGGCTGGGCCCCTGCACGGGAGCCAGGAAGGCCCAGCATCACCCTTCCGGGCAGCTGCAGCCGACCTGACTGACCACGGACTCCCACCTGCTTGGCCTCGCCCAGGGGTTGCTCGCAGCAGCCCAGCCTGGTGTGGTGTAGACCGTCAAAGGGAAACCAGACCAGGAAATCAAAGAGAAGAAAAGAGGCATCGGGAAACTAAAGGAAGTGAAACTTCCCATGTGATCAGAGAGGAACTATCAAGGGAAGCCTGGTGTCCTGTGAAGAAGGAGTCCTGGACCTGCTAATTGAAGCTGCAGACAAGGAGCATTTGATATCCATACAGTTCACTTACCCAAATTACTGTTGTTAGTGAGGCACGATGACAAAGGATTCTCCCACATCCACACATTTAACTGTGGTGATTATTATTTACATGTGATTTATTACCCCCAGCCCAAAACACAGCTGGAAGGATCACACGGATGACTCACGATTTCCTAAGGCCACATTTTTGTTTTGTTTTGTTTTGCCCAAATGATGGTTTTATCGAATGCCGGGATGACGGTCTGCTCCTGATAGGTCGCTGGTGCCAAAGGCACTGGAGGAAATACAGGGAAACGGAATTATAACTTTGCTCCTAATGAGAGGTTCAACCTCCCCTTTGTTCTTAAACAAGATGCTCTAGGCAGAGATCTTGAGAAGGATACAGGTCTAGAACTCTCATCAAGACGGGAGCTGCAGACTACAAAGAGGACACAGTAACACCACGTTGCAGTCAAAGCGCTTGAAATGATTTAATGACCGTGTTTCTGTCTCGGGGAAGGCTGCGTCTCCAGGCGCGCTGAAAATGCACACAGCGCATTCCTAAGCCTGCACACAAAGAATTTGCATAATTGTTATATTCAGGGAGCAGTGGAGCAGAGAGGGTCACATTCTTGTCCCTGTATGTAATTCTGTGCCAGGCAACACTGTGCCCTCGCTGGGGACTACCCCGCCTGCTCGGGTGGAGCTGGGCAGCAGCGGGCCACGTGCATCACAACACGTGGATTTCAATAAAAATCTCTTTTCCAGAAAACTTTGGAAAAGGGTCAGCCTAGCCTATAGCAGACAAGGGACCAAAGCACCAGCAATTTGCAGTGAAGTGGACTAGTTGAGCCTGGACAAGTTAGAGCAGTAACTGGTCTCCCCAAGGATCATGGTCTCTGGTTTTCTAAGATTTTCATGGATTGTGATCAGCCACCTCCCGTGTGCACTTGGCCTCCAGCAGGACACTCCCAAGACCGGTTGGAGGAGCCTTTGCTCGTGTGTCTGGTGCAGAGGCCTCTCAGGCACTGGGTCTGGCAGTGGGGGGTTAAACAGGAAGCCCTCCCCTCCGATGGAGCCACAGGCCGTGGAGAGGCTTCCTTATTTATTCATCGCCAAGGTTTTCATTTGTAGGCCCATAAGTTCACGAGAGACCCTGTCTCCTTATCCGTTGGTTTTACTGCTTTCTGTTCCCAGAGTCTCTGACATTTAGCATAAAAGCCACCTTTGCCCAATTCTTAACCAGATGGATAGATTTCTTTTCTTCAGTCAAATGATTAAGGCAGAGACTCCTATCAAACAGAGCTGGCATGGGGTTGGTGGGTGGCTGAATGCCTTAGTGCCCCCTCCCCCAAATCTCCATCTATTTAGACCCGAAACCACCCCAAATAAACACCCATCCTAAGTGAAAGCAGCGCCCTTGCCAAGCAAATGAAGATTCAGGACAATTCTTTTCCTGCCCTCACCACCCCAGATTGCCACCAGCTTCCTGGTCACTAAACTGTTCCTTTTTGGAAATCCAGAGTGAGCAGTGCTTCAAATAAAGGACCCTCTTTCTACCTGCAAACTTCCATGAAGTCTGAGGGAAACTCCACACTACAGCTGTCTTTGGGCTCCCTATACTATGCGTAACCTGGAGACGCTCATTTGTTCGGATTTTTCCTAGAAGGCTTATTTTTTTAAAACAAATTTGGAAAATTTGAAAAGTGAAATCTTTTCAATCCCAAAGTTAAACTGCCTTGTCCTTTAGATGTTCCCACGTGTCATGTCTTTAACTCCGTTTGTTTATTTCTGTTCCAACTAGATTTGAACCTAAATTCGTCGCAGTTTTTACTAGCACTTTATCTGGAAGATAACAATTTTCTGGCTAAAAGGCAGTTCTAGGCACCAGCCGACTTGAGGTTTAGTCCCGGTTCTGCGATAGGGCATCTGCCGTACATGGTGGAACGTTCAGGACATACCTAGGCTGTCCTTGTCCATGGATGAAATGAGATGGCATCGCGGATGTGGTGCAGAGATCAGACTGTGTCCTGGAGAGAACTGGGAGCTCTTAGGATGACTGAGATTTAAAAATCTGCAGGAAACCCTCTTACTGCCATTCTACTGACCCTACATCACGAGTCGCCTGAAACTTTGCTCTTTGCAATACAATGGTTGTTTGTGGTGAAATCTTTGAAATGCTGCATGATCGCAAAATGCTTTCTGAACCCCCCCAGAGACCTTCTGCGTGCATTCGGAAAAGTTTTACTATTAAGTTTATATAGTCATAGTCTAGACATTTAGGCAAACAAGGGGTAGTCTTAACCATCAATCAAAATCCTGTGATAGAAACATGGCAGGAGGGTTTATTCTCTACAACAAAGAACGTCCTCTCTCTCCCTCTGTGTCTGTCTGTCTCATATGCACACACTGTGACACACAGAGACAAACAAACATCTAACACAGCACAGGCTAGAACTCAGCAGAACCCTTGCTTCCTTTCTCTCCAGCCTCATCCTAACAGACTCATTTCCTCTTTATTCTAGGGTGGACCTTAGTCAACAAAATCTTATCTTATGGACGCCAAAGACCTATCACAAATTGTGCTAGAGATATACAAATTCCATGTTCTCATATCACATATATATAAATATACACTATGTATATAATATGAGATAATAAATTTTGTATAATTAAGAAATTAGAAATCCTGCACTTTGTCCTTTTCAGGACCAGCGCCTCAGAGCTCGTGCCCACACTCCTAAATTGTGTATTATAGGCTATGACGCTTGAACAGGGAGTAGCTTTAGTTTCTTTTAGATAAATGTAACTTTTCTTTGCTAAGAAAATACGTTTTGAAAATAAAGGCCTCGAAGGTGTTTCGTAATTTTTAAATCTAAATTTAAATCTAAGTTTTCAAATCTAAGTTTCTACTCTCTAGAAGAGACATACATTCTATAGATATATAAACAGAAAATGGTGGGAAAGGGAACACGGCCTGTCACTGGTGCTGGCAGAGTCCACCTCCTCTCAGACACAGAGCACTGGACAGACGTTGTGAAGGTCACGTCCCAGGCCCCCCAGCATCCCAGCACTTGGTAGTTCAAGGGACTTCAGGGCTTCTGTCGGTGGAAGAGGCTGCTGGGGGTATAGTTCAGGCCTCCCAACATGTCCCTGCAAGGTTTGTAGTCACCGTTTCTCAGGGGCAGGGTCTCCCCATGACCCCAGTCTAGGGCCGGGTGAAGCACTGGGTGTGGTGCACCAGCCAGGCTGACAGAGACCCCCCTTGCAGCCTCCCTGGCCATCTCCTGCCCCCCCCCCCGTCATCTGTGGGGGACTCTTGCCTGGAGCCCCAGTGCTGCTGTGCAAAGCCCCACCCAGAGGCAACCACTCCCGTTCCCGTGTGCTCCTGGCTCACATGGGGGGCGGGCATCTCCCCAGCGCCCCACCCTCCTCACCCCAGTGTCCTCACTTAGCTCACACCCCTGCATTTTTGTATACATGCAGGTGTGTGTTACAAGTTTTGTCAAATGATGTGTGTGGTAAATCCGTTTTAGCTGCAGTTGGGTAAGCCCACTTCATAACTCTCTGAAAATAAGAAGTTTAATCAAGTAAAGTTTTGACTACAGTTTTTTCAGCGATATCATGCTTGAGAAGTCCTCAGCTTAACAAAACGAGTCCATTTTGAATAGTTGTGGGCAAGCATATCTGAAATAAATGATTCAGGGCTGCATTTTAGTCAGCACCTAATTACAACCTTGAACTTTCTAAACGAGCTCTCCTGGGGGACGGGAGTGGGGACCAACCACCCAAACCCAGGCAGCCAGTCAGTCATCTGTGGAGTTCAACTTCTTACGCTCAGAACTCAGTACAGTATTTAGCACGAACAGCATAATAGTGAAAGTTTGTGATGGGACTTTCTGACCTTGAGTTATTGGTGGGAGGAGTTTGTGGACTGTCTGAAGAATGAGAGAGGATGCTTTTTGTCAACTGCAAACCTCCACACGCTGATGGTGTGTGTAGCATCAGCAAGAGTGTGTACACGTGAGTGTGTGTGTGTGTGCCCTCTGTCCTATGTAATCATTTGGAGACTTCTCAGGCAGGTTATTTGCTAAGCATACAGCTCGTAAAATAAACGTTAAGTCTTAGACAGGTGTTGTTAACACAGATCTTGGTCTCTATAGAAATGGAGAAATGAGTATAATGTGATGGATTTACATCTCGGAGGACCAGATAAAGGGTTCCACATGTACATTTCTTCCCCAGGATGCTGTGTCCGGTGGCGGGCAGGTGGGGAGGTGTCATGTTCCGGCTCTGTAGGAGAGAATTGCATTTGGTCAGGGTGGTGACACAGACATTTTACCTGAATGAGTGGCGCTCTCACCTTGGGTGAAGCCCGAGACGCTGAGAAACCACCTCCGTGAAGCCTGATTCCTGCCCCTGTGACACCCTTTTCTCTCTGGTTGTGGCCTTCGTTTCTGAGCGAGGGGTGAGCTGTTTCATGAGCTTTGCAGCCACCAGCAGTGACATGCCTCGTGTGCTGCGTGGATGCTGGGTGATGATGGCTCACCGGGTGGAAGAGCCTTTGTTCTGCATCCTGTGCCAGACGATGCTCCAACTTTGAGCTCCATCTCCAGCCACAAGAGCCACGGGACAGGCAGTGTTACCCATCCCCGCTGTCCAGGTGAGCATGGAGGCACCAGGTGGGGGAGCACCTGTCACTTGTCCGTACACGTGTCAGAGAAGATGCTTGCATGCGTGTGTGCATGTGCATGTGTGCGCGTGCGTGTGTGCACGTGCATGTGTGCACATGTGCTCGGTGGTAGCTCAGAAAGCAGGGCTGGAAGAAGGATGTTCTTTCTCCTTCTCATCTGAGATCTGTGGGGAACGTCCTTCCGGGGCTTTGGGCGGTCAGCTCTCCCCGCCATAGGGCCGAATCCTATGGGAAGATGGGTGTGGCCACCCCTGGACCCAGCCTTGGCCACCATGTGTCTAGCGCACTTGAACCTGCTCGTTTCTGTAATGAAAAAAACGTGCTGCTTCTCATGGGTAATAACTTCTGACTTCCTGGACAGCTCTTTTGTTTTGTTTACTTTAGCATAAAGTATTCCACCCTTTAAAAATATTACTCTCTCTTTTATCTGTTTTATAGTATTAAAATACATCAGTGTGTTTATATTTAAAGATGGGAGATGTCAAAAACATTTTTACAGCATCTTTTAATCTTTGTTTAAAGTGCAGGGCAGGGGGTGGAATAACCTCTAGGTTATGTTCAATTTTGTCCATTTCTGGAAGGGCTTGATTAAGAATTCCAAGCCGTTTGTACTGGACAGATGTTCAGGATAAAAAAGGGCATATCATGTCTCTCTGATCACAGTAGTTTGTGGTATATGTTAATACAATGTTAGAATCACTAAGATTGAAATGGTTTTGCGAATGATATTTAAATTTTTGAACAGCATTTAACTCTTTGAAAGATGCTGTGTTCTAATATTTGTTTCATTTTTGGCTTTTGCTATTTGGAAAGTAACTTGCGATGCTGTGTTTTACGACCTGGGGTGATTATGAGTCGTCACAATCATGGTTGAGCTGGAGGCATGCAGAACCCCCTCCAGAGGTGCCCCGAAGTGCTTGGTTGAGTGAGTGAAATCCCCCCTTTTCTGTGCGAAATGCTGAAATGCCTGTGTCCTGCAATTTGGGGACAAGGACGAGAAATGCCCTTTGCTGTTGGTAACTCCAGGCGGACATGAGCAATGGGCATGGGAAAGCTTTCAGTTGGTGACAATATAAAGAGACAAATTCTGGAAAAAACTTCTACCTTTAAAAAAGTCGAGAGTATGGGTTTTTTTTTTTTTTCACTTGGAAATAATGAATCAAGCACTTCTGTGCAAGTACAATTTGCACAGAAATTGGTGATGCTTCATAGTGTTTTGTTTGTTTGTTTTTTGTTTTTGCAGTACGCGGGCCTCTCACTGTTGTGGCCTCTCCCGCTGCGGAGCACAGGCTCCGGACGCGCAGGCTCAGCGGCCATGGCTCACAGGCCCAGCCGCTCCGCGGCATGCGGGATCCTCCCGGACCGGGACACGAACCCGCATCCCCTGCATTGGCAGGCGGACCCCCAACCACTGTGCCACTATGGAAGCCCGCTTCATAGTTTTTGTTTTTTGTGGGGGAAGCATTTATGATCATTGTTCTCTCTTCATTCTGAGTTTTATTTTCTCACAAAAGCTCATTAAATCAGGTGAAAACCTGTGATAATCTGCTGTTAATGCCAGAATGACTAGGAGGAAATGACAGGATGTTATTAATTTATTAGAATTCCTTGTACTGAGAGTCATTTAATCAGCTAGAATCACAGAGATACTCCTGAAAAACAGTCAAGTTAAAAATCATCTGCTCTTAAAGTTACCTCATTAATGTTTTATGCCATGGATTTGTACATTCCTAAAAAATATTGAAAAAAAAAAACGCCCAGAAATCGAAATAATCACGGGCTGATGGCTCCCCTACACTGAGCTGCCTGTCAAGGGCCAAGGACATTCCTTCCTTACTTCTGCATCCCCGCTTCCTTGCACACAGCCAGGGCCACAGGACAGACAATAGTGTTATTTGAAGGGTTGTATTTGAATTCACCTTTTTTCTTATTCCTGTCACTTTCTCTTATAAAGGAAAGTCGTCCAGGTGTCCTCACGGTGCTTGGACCGAAGCAAAGACGTTATTTGTGCTAATTAATCGTCCCCCGAGCCCAGCTGCCCGTAACAGGCTGTGCTGTCCATCTCTGTAAACTATTTCCAAAGCTAATTAGGAGCCATAGTTGAGGCCAGAAACAGACGGGGTTTCTGTAGCCCTCAGCATTCCAGCCCCGGGTCTCCCTGCCCACCCTTAGCACCTTCTGTCCTCACCGGGGCAAGTGGGGAAGGGTGGGGTCCCCTAGGCCTCGCTTCCTGTGTGCGTCTCTGCTCGCCTGTGGCTGTGTAGTTGTGGGATGTTACTGATGTGCCAGGCAAGACAAGACCCGCTTCCAGTTGCCCCTCGTCACACGCAGGTCAGCTAGACTGGATGTTCAGATCCATCTCCTGCACTCCAGTTGATTAAGTTATTTTTCAGCCTGCAGAATCCTACCAGAATTTACACTAAGCTCACCCAGCTCCTTTTACTTTTATTATTTTTTATTTTATTCAAGTGTAGTTGATGTACAATGTTGTTTAGTTTCAGGTGTACAGCAAAGTGAATCAGTTATATATATATATATATATATATATATATATTCTTTTTCAGATTCTTTTCCCATATAGGTTAGTACAGAGTACTGAGTAGAATTCCCTGTGCTGTATAGCGGGTCATTGTTGGTTATCTATTTTATATGTAGTAGTGTGTGTTTGTTCATCCCAAACTCCTAATTTATCCCTCCCCACCACATTTCCCCTTTGGTAACTGTAAGTTTGTTTTTGAAATCTGTGAGTCTGTTTCTGCTTTATAAATAAGTTCATTTGTATAATTTTAAAATTAGATTTCACATATGAGTGATAGCATATGATATTTGTCTTTCTCTGTCTGACTTAACTTCACTTAGTATGATAGTCTCTAGGTCCATCCATGTTGCTGCGGATAGCATCATTTCATTCTCTTTTATGGCTGAGCAATAGTCCATTGTATATACGTGCCACATCTTCTTTATCTGTTCATCTGTTGATGGACACTTAGTTGCTTCCATGTCTTGGCTATTGTGCATAGTGCTGCAATGAACACTGGAGTGCATGTATCTTTTTGAATTATGGTTTTCTCCAGATAGAGTATGCTCAGGAGTGGGATTGCAGGATCAGAAAAACTAAAAATAGAACCCAGCTCCTTTTAGTATGCGCTAACTCGTGAACTGAAAAGTAAGTGAAAAGAACATTCCTTGGGATTCAAAAAACAAATACCTTTACACCAGCCAGTATCTGAACTGACACATTCTCTTACAATGTCAAAAACTGTGGGAGGGCTTCCCTGGTGGCGCAGTGGTTGAGAGTCTGCCTGCTGATGTAGGGGACACGGGTTCGTGCCCCGGTCTGGGAAGATCCGACCTGCCGCGGAGCGGCTGGGCCCATGAGCCTTGGCCGCTTGGCCTGTGTGTCCGGAGCCTGTGCTCCTCAATGGGAGAGGCCACAGCAGTGAGAAGCCTGCGTACCGGAAGAAAAAAAAAAAACTGTGGGATATTTCAAAACTAGTTTAAAAAGGTCTGCCTTTTAAGTGCATGGCTTGCTGTGTTGAATGACCTCACAAATGTGAAAATGAACAGCCGTGGGACATTGAGGTCACTGCCGCCTGTTTGTCATTGTAGGTCAGGTGGTCAGCACACAAACACATTTCTCCTCAGCACCCACAGGACACGGTGGGGGGGGGGGGCGCCCAGCCGGAGTGGAAATCGGAACAGCTGCCACTCGGCCAGCGGCAAGAGCTTGGTGGACTAAGAATCCGACGTGGCGAACCCTGCCTTTGGAAAGGCCTGTTTACACGCCGGAGACTTAGGCCCAGACGAGCGAGGGGAAACCAGCGTTGGCAGACACAAAGGGTCCTTCAGTGCTGGAGCAGGGACCTCCCTGCTCTTCTCCGCCAGAGGTGACCCCTCAAACAAAGACGGTCTGCGTTTCCAGCCGCCTTCGCCACCATGCACTTGACCGAGGTAACGTAGTTATTTTACCTGCTTTGACCTGAGGGCCTGCGAACCCCTTCTCCATTGTTCAACTTGATGCCCACATCTCTGGAACAATTGCTATGAGTGTGAAGCAGGTTCCCCAGACAGCTTTCTCCTCGTTCCACTGCCCTGACTCCTGGCGTTGGGCCTGTAGTTCTAATTCCTGCGCTCACGCACTGGCCTTCCTCTCCGTTTCTCTATGACTTTCTTCTCTATGACTCTCTTTCCATCCAACTCATATATATGCCAAAAAGGCTGGAAGAAAATTGACCAAAATATTAAGACTAGTATATTGGATGATGGGATTATGGTAAGTTTTATTTTCTGTGTTTTTTTTTTTTAAATTCTATAATAAACATGAATCAGTTTATGATCAGAAAATATTATTGAAATGGTTCTGGAGAAGTAGAAATCCATAAATTATAAGATAAGACATATCTATATCTAGATATTGATATATATTTATTTTATATAAGTAAAATAAACGTATAAATGTATGTAAATACATTTTAGTCCCTGTTGGATAAGGACTGGATTGGAAGAAAGAGTTTTACCTCAAGGGACAGGTGTTCTAATTTAATACTGTCTTTTACTGACATTAAGGGCCATCAATGCTGTGACATAAGGGCATTGGGGTGTGTTAAGAAAATCCCTGCCCATTAAATTATAACACTCCATGGTCGTAAGGTACATCCTAAATGTAAAGATGCTAATATACACATTTTAGAATTGATAAAATATGAAAGAATGCCAGTTTCACACAAGCTCAGAGAACAAAGGACTCATTTTAGGACGCCAGCTGGCGGCTGCGCTGAAGGGGGTGCCAGGGCCACGGTTTTGCTTTTGTGCCGGTGTCGCGTCTTCCTGGAAGGTTCTCGTCCTCATTCCGCCTTAACTTCCTAGTGAACTTTCTCTCACGGAACCGCAGCTCAGATGCCCTTTCTCCTACCCTGCCTTCTCCGTACTTCCAGGTAAAGCCGGACTCAGCTTCTTCATCACACTCAGAGTTTGCACACTTTTTAGGACACAAATCACGTTGTGTCTAGACTGTCCGTCTCACCCGTGCTTTCCCTTTAGGTCTGTGCATCTGCGGCTCAGGATAGGACCCCTCTCTGCCCTAGTGCCTTGCTCATTTTTGTACAAATGTAGTACTTAGTCGGGAGATTGAATTGAATTCAGAAATCTTACACATGCTTCCCGGTATCAGCCGAGCTCCTCTGAGGCTGTGTAATGTTATCAAAGCTGTTTAATATTCTGTCTCCTAGTCCCTCTCCAATTGCAATCCATCACATATGTGGGCGTGACAGCCCTCGGTAACTAACAGATGCAACTGTCATCTCTAAGCATTTGTATTGTTATGACATGTCATATGATATTACATTATTTCCTGAATTCATCATACTCCAATTTTTCCCCTTGGTGAGAAATATCCTTGAAATTCCTGTCAAGGGTACATTTTAATATATGTTGTAGGGAAGGTAACGATTCCAGTAATTGTTGATAAGTTTGGATACTTCGATACATTTACATCGGGAAAACCATAAGTTAGTATAAGAGGTAATATTTCCTTCAAGAATTTTCTTAAAGGTGAATTCGATACTGACTGCAGTATCCTCCATAAGGCAGAACTCCACACATGGGGGAGAACTTTTTCAACAAAGTTGGATCAATTATGGATGTTTGCTTGGTCCCCAGGTGGCCGGATGATTGATTGGGACAAGCACACCACCGCTTCCTGACCATGTTTGTTGTCTTCGCCCTTTCTTATAACTATAAAGTCTTGGACGTTCTCTACAAAACAATTTCCTTAGTTTGTAAAGAAATAGGCCTGTCCATTTTTCATCTGTCTCCTCTGTGGCACATGTGCTGCCCAGGTACTGGTGGAACACGTGAATCACACATGGATCACACGTGGATCACAGGGGAGAAGCATCCCTGCCTTTTGTGGGAGCCGGGTGTTAGCAGTGAGTGAATGTACTTACCTCACATCACGTTTGATTGTTTCTCTCCACAATCAACACCGATGATACTATGCAGATGGTCTCTTGCATCTTTCTTTAAGGAGTTGAGAGCATAGGTGGTACGTACATCATGCTGTCCTTCTTAAGATCCTTCAAAGAAAGAAGGAAGACACGTTTGCAGTCGTAAATGACGAGCTTAAGACAGAAAAGGAGCTGACGGGCTGATGCCACAATCGCGGCGTGGACGTGAGGGTCACCCAGGCTGCGTGGGAGGACAAGGACAACCCACTGCATGGCTGAGAGCACTTTGTTACATTCCTATGAACTTGTACTTCTGAGCAAATTTCATAGAATCTTACTTGAAATGAAAACACTTATCGTGAAATAAATACCCGAATTAGAAATGCTTATGGCTGACCTACACGAATCAGTCCCTATGGCCTCTCCCCAGGGTCTTGTCCCCTGTTGCTCCAAACAGGAAAGTTGACCGAAGAGCAGGCCGAAGACCCTGCAGCTGACACGCAGCCGTTCCTGCACGTCCTGAAAACCCCGAGGTCCTCCTTGGCTTGATTGAGAAAGAGTTCAAAGATGCCTCATACAATTCTTCTACCCTTAGCCTGGCCTTTGCTGAAGCGGGATTTTCCTCCCTCCAGGAAAGGCATCCCTGAGACCATGTGGTACCCAGCTCTCCTGGTTGTGTTGCTCTGGGAATTTTTGCCCACGAGAGTCAGGTGACTAGCGTTTTCTTATCTGATTGGTTGCCATGTGAGTTGCGTTATGTGAAGACTGTGTCATGGGCAGTGGGAGAGGGTGGCTGAGCCTTGTGAAAAGGCAACGCCGACCTAATGGGAGGATTTCACAGAAGAAGATCTTAACAAGCACAGAGGTCCAGGAGGTCAGCCTGCGGAGATGTGGGGTTTCTTGCCAGAGTTCCCATCTGTGTGGATTTCCTGTGTGCCAGGAGTTTGTGTCGGGTATCCACTGGGTTTCCAGAAGGAAAAGAATATTATTGCTCTGAGCATAGAGAAAGCACAAGACTAAAGTGAGAGGATGGTGATTTCTTTTAATAAAACAGTAAATCAGGGAAGTGTAGCTTTTAATGTGGGGTGGGATAGGGAGGGTGGGAGGGAGGCTCAAGAGGGAGGGGATACATGTATACATGTAGCTGATTCACGTTGTTATACAGCAGAAACTAACACAACATTGTAAAACAGTTATACTCCAATAAAAAAATGTGAGGCTTATATTTCCTGATTCATTTCATTAGCCTCCTTGGTTCAAACTTAACCAAAAGGCACAGCATCCCGAGCCAGGAGGCCAGGGAGGTGTCCCGGCCCGCATCAACCTGGGAATTCCCTGCCGCCTGCCTCGAGTCCCCTGCTGCCCCAGCTGCATGCCCGGAGAGGTCTATTCCCGGACCCAAACGGGGACCGGGCCGGCCTCGGCCCTGCGAGGCAGCTGGCTTCCCTGCCAGCAAGTCTCGCCAAGCTCGGTATTGCTGCTGGGTCTCCTGGCCTGGTGAGACGTCCTCTGTAGGGATGTAGTTTAGGACGATGGAAGGGACAGTGGCAGCCCCCACCCAGGTCCTCTTTAGTCGCTTCCATAGAGATGGTGACACCCCACAAGGCAGTTGGACATTTGGACATTTGCCTTTTAGAAGACATTGTGCCTTTTTGTCTTCTCTGGAGAGAATGAGAGAAGGACAGCTTCTTTTCTGATACGTATTTTTGCAAGTTGATCAGATGTGTTGTTGTGAGCACTCGTTTTCTATTTTAATTTTAATTTTCAAAGGACATATTGTTTAGCTTTGTGTCCATTGTGTTTAGTTTTATAACTAGCCTCCGTTTATGACAGGTGATCCTGTTCCCTTTTTTCCTAATGGTAGGATATTTCCTTTTGAAGTACACTGAATTAGACTAAAAATCAGTCCTCTTAGAGAAAACTGTTACATACTCATGCAGGGTACTGGTGTATGGGTGTGCTGAAATTGAGGCATGCCTCAGTGACTGAACTTCATGGAATGCTGCTCATGAAAAACTCGGATATGACCTCTCCACTCTGTTCCTGAAGATGGTGAAACTGACTTTCCCTCCATTCTGATAAGACTACACCCCAAGTGTAAGATCCTAATACCCAGGGTCTGATAACCCCCCGGCGCTGTGTGTCTCACCGTCCGGACCTCTGTCTGCAGCTCCCGAGTAGGACCAGATCGCGAGGTTGGAGTCCACAGAGTCCCGCTTACCTGCATGAAGCACTTGCTACGCTTTTGCTCAGTCAACAGCTGTGCATTGTATTGAGAGTGTCTCTGCAAAGCTCAACTTCTTTTGGTTGATTCTAGAACTGTTGGGCCATAATTACAAAGATGTGGCCAAGGCATATAACTCTTCAGAAATCTCAAAAGAGTGACATGACTTTGGTCGGGGTTTGAGTTCCCAGACTGGCTCCCTGGAGCAGGTGTGGTCAAATGTGAAGAAAGGGCAGGGTTAGAGAGGCCTCAAGGGCTGAGCCTGACCACGTCTTACGTACCTGACATTTTCTTTCTTCTTGCAGAAGAAAAAGATTCTTGGAAAAGAGACATATCTGGTTCTAGTTCCTACTGGAAAAAATACCACACCGAGCCCTGGACGAGAGGCACTCTTTCCAGTGGAAACATTGACTTGTAGCACCACAGCCTGTTGTAAAATCTAGTGAAACGTGCATACAAATCTTGCATCTGGTTTGAGATTTATCTCTGCTACTGAGTCAGCCTGTCTGCATTTTTGACTCTGGATGGTTGTTCATTCAGGGGTGAGGGCTGCCTCACAGGGAGAAAAGAATTACTGTGGAAAACATAGAGAATGGGATTTTCTTTTGCTATCACGATGGCTTATTTAGAAAAATATTTTCTAAACGAGCTGGCAAAAGGTAGGGTGTATGTGAGCTACCGTAAGGATGTTCAGGTAGTGGCTTTTGGGGACCACGTTGCCTTGCCCTTCTCACAATGAACTTCGTGAATTAGGCTTTGGTAGAATGCACGTGACTTAGATGTGGAGATTCTCCAAGAGACGACCATTGCCGTGGTGTTGCAACACATAAAAGATGTGGGCTACTGTCTCTCAGCATCCCTGTGTGCACCCCCCCGCGAGGGAGCGACTGCAAAGTACGTGCTGGGTGAAGCTTTGCTCTCTGCCAGGAACTGGTCGGTTTTCTCTGTTGAGAAGCTGTTTTACAGTCATGTTCTGTACGCTCACTCGTAGCCCGTTCGCTGTCCCTGCAGGGCTTTACAGCCTGCGTGTAAGTGGCTTTTTTTCCCACCTGCTACTCTGTTCTAGTAGAATTTTCCCTAGTACTGATTTTTAAAATTTTTAACAGCGATTTTACCATCTTACGGTGTGGATTTCTAGTAAGTTGCTACATCTATTTTGTGGAACGAAGGTATCTGAGTGTGGCATGCAAATTCGAGAACATTTCCTTATCCTGGCAATGACTGTTGGAATAAGTTGTGAAATGCGTGTATTTCTCTGATTTAAATGACAGTGGAGTGTGCATGTTAACTCCTGGCTCAGTCATGCGGCTGCTGAGAGTCAGCTTGGAATAGCCCGTCTGAAGGTCAAGAAAAGTGCTGCGTAATGGCCTTTAGCCTCATCTGGAAAGCGAACTTGGTGTGAGGAGGGTTCCAGCGTTGACTGGGAACATCGAGTTTGGAAACACTTCTTGGAAGTATCCACTGTGGACCAAGGTGCTCAAAGAGGCTCGTTTGGGGGCTGTGGCAGTGACCCTGGCAGGATTCAGGACCCAGGGACTTCAGGAGAGAGTGAAGGGAGATATTTGGGGAGATTCCGGAGGATCTTCCCTGTTGTCCTCATGCCCTGCACCAATTCTGCTCCGCATCTACATCTTTCTTCCCTTTCTCTCTCTGTCTCTCCCCCAGCCCTTGGCAACCACCCTTCTGCACCCGGTCTCTATAAAATTGCCTGCTCTAGGGACCCCATATAAGACGAATCATGCAATATTCATCCTTTTGTGTCTGGCTGATTTCACTGAACATCATGTTCAAGGTTCATTCCTGTTGTAGCCTGTGTCAGAATTTCATTCCTTTTTTGGGGGGCTGAAAAATATTCCGTGTATATATCACATTTTGTTTATCCATTCATCTGTTGATGGGCATTTGGGTTGGTCCCACCTTTTGGCTATTGTGAATAATGCTGCTATGAACGTTTGTGTACAAATATCTGTTCCAGTCCTTGCTTTCATTCTTCCGGGTGTACACCTAGGAGTGAAATGGAGGCACTTACGGTAATTCTGTGTTTTACTCTCTGGAGAACCCCAACACGATGGTCTCTCCATGCCTCACTACACACTGTGTAATGTATTGTCTGCCACACGTAAAGAATGTTAGCTATCGTTGGTGTTTGTTATCATCCCCAAAGTAGATAGTTTGATATTTTATACAGGTTTGTTATGGGAGGTGAGCTTAGAGCATGGGGAAATATTTTTTGCCAGAATTCTGTACATTTTGCTTTCAGTTCTGACAAGACCTGAGCAATATTTTTAGAAACATCTTAACATGACTTTACCTTTTTAAAAAGAGGGGCAGGCTACAAAAGAGGGTCCATAAATTGTCTTGTTTCTGGATCTTGATTAACTCAGGAATTTGTGAGGTCATTTTGAGGAAACTACATCCATTCAGCTGTTACAAAATCTTCAGACTTCCTCTGTGCTCACAAAGTTGTGTATTTAAAATATATTTTTGATTTTTTGTAATAATTTTAATTTAAAAAGTATATACATCCTTGGAGAATTAATGATCACTTTTAAGTATCAGCATTAAGAGAATATAGCCTTTGAAGTGAGTTTTAAAGATGTTTCATTGCTTAAGCAAAGGTGTCTTTCTTCCAACTAACCTGAAATAATTCTCTCTGCTTATTCTATGTTATGTCACGTGATGTTTACAGACAGTGACTTCTTCCTAACAGTCATGGGCTTTCTCAACTGTGCATCCAAATGGTGAGACTTTCCTAGATATTCGACCAAAAAGCACTCTTGGGAAAGACTTTCAAATCCATTTTTCATCTTATCGCAGTCGTACAGCCAGCGAAACACACAGGCACAGCTTCCTTTTATGAACAATTCTATATTTTCATCACTCTTTGTTTCTTTCAACTTCTGGTCATTTTCTTTCTTTGAAAGTTATTATTAAAGGGGTGTGTGTGTGTGTGTGTATGGGTGTGAGAGTGTGCGTGAATGCGTGTGTGACTGTGTGTGTGTGTACTAGACAAATGCTACATTGTTTCTGTTCTTTTTTTTTTTTGCTGCTGCTGAATTTTTTGCTGTATCATTATCCAATTGATCTTAATTATCTCCTGCTAAATTAAGTTTCTTTCAAGGGAGTTATCTTTAAGATAGTATTTCTTTCAACTATTCTTTGTATCTCTTTTAGGTTCTTTTTTAAAGAAAAATGTTTTCCGTGCCAGAAGAGATTGGTAGAGAGTGGCTTTTATTTTTCTCGCTAATATAGGAATCATTTTGGCATGAATAAACAAAGATGAAAAATAATCAGCTAAAGAATTCCAGTCATTAGTTGATTTACATTTTAAGGCCAAATTTACAGAATTCCTTCTTCTGTGTTAAATGACAACAGATCCACTCCCACCTTAATAACAAGGTTAGGGGAACTTCAGTGGCAGAACACAACCCCATGCCTGGGGTCCCTTCTCCTTCCTCTGCCACCAGCCAGCTGTGGGCTCTTGACAAAGCTCAAGCCTCAGTGGGACTCCTCCGAGCCTCAGGGTCTTAGTCTGTTAAATTAAGATGTTTGACCAGATACCTCTACCATGGACTTCAGTTCTAAAATATCATCAGTCTCTGATTACAGTAGATCTCTTGGAGACACAGAGTTTTAGCTAACCAGCCTCTTAATCAACTCTAGGTCACTGAAAAGACACTGAATTCCTTGTTTAGAAAAATGTTTACTGTAGCACGCCAGAATAGCGTGAATGAATATGGGAATGGTTTCAACTTCTAATAAGGATTCTCACTGTTGTGGGACATTTCAGTTGAACCTAAGATTAATAAAAATTTTTTACAGTGTGGAGTGTTATGTTTTAAATATCTAGTTTTTTCTAAAGCAATTTCAAACATGTTTCATTAAATAAAGATGTCCAGAAGAAATAGAAATTTGTGAATAATATTCGTGTGAAAAGAATAGATTAAAATGTAGGAAAAGATCAATTCAATAATATGTCCTCGTTGATCTCTCATTGTTACATGGACCATGAGCTCAGGCGTAGTGCGTGAACATTGTGAAAATGATGACCATGGAAGGAAAGTTTTATGCACGTAGGTACGTGTATACCCTGTGAAGGTTGTGTGCTTATGTTAAAGGAGTTTTCCTAATTCACGACGTTTTTGTAATTGGAGTAATGACAACTCACACGGCACACCCTTTACCAGACACAGAAGGAAACAGTTAATAGGATATTAAAGAACAGCAGTGCTGACCTGTCCTTGGAGCTTTCAGGGAGGAAGAGAAGTTGCTGAGACACAGCAGCGTCAGCAGGGGTGGGAGCCAGGTGAGCTCGGGGTGACACGGTGACGTCACAGCCAGGCAAGGGACCCCCGTGCATCTTCAGGGTGCACTGAAGACTGGAAATTGGCCAGGGTGCATATGTGTTAGCAGAAGTAAATGACAGGAAAAATCGCTGCCTTATGAAATCAACATTTTTAAGTCCATGGTAAGGATGTGAGGTAGTCGGTAGTCATCAAAACAATTACCTGCAACATTTACTTCCTAATTACATGTATATTTAAAATGTATTTAGACTGTTGCTGGATTTTTAAACGACATGACTCTCTGTCTTCACCCTGGTGTTGAACGGCCCAGGTCTGGACCTCACGTAATCCACATGTATCAACCCCAACAAGCTGGGGACCCTCGAGGCAGGACTTTGGGGGCAACGTGGTGAGGGGGGACCAGGATGTGGCAGCTGGTGCCCCACATCCCAGGCAGATATAAGCCGACATGGCACGTCACTTGCAGATAAGTGATTGAATGTGATAGGTTTGGATGAGTTAAAATGCTAAGCCTGTACTTGGGGAGAGCTGCTTTATAATTTATGAGCAGCGTTGCATCTTTTCTCTGCCCTGTTTCCCCCCCGCAGTCCATTTGTATGTGTGCGTGTGACTCGCTTATGATTTAGGTCCCTGTGATGGGTCTTTAATAGCAGGTCCTTATCCCTGATGACTCTGCTCTCACCCTGTGTCTTATCCACGCAGGGCACTCTGTCGGCCTGCTGTGTTACCAAGTCAGAAACTGATCATGATTCCCTAGCCTTGCTTGGCAGTTTTCTTCACTCTGAGACTTCCCAGTATTGTTGGAGGCTTTTTTTTATCATTGCTCAGGATCTGGAATATGCAAGCTTCCATCTATACCTGACTTCTCCTGTATATTTCATTCATTCATCAATTATTTATTAAACACTTACCATGTCAGATATTTGTCCTTGCTTTTTTGTTGTAGTGTCCTGTGCTTACCTGTTCAACTGCATCTATCCTATTATTTTATGTCTTTCCCAGTATAGTAGGTTCCTGATGGTAAGAACAGTGCTGGGTTTACCGCTGTCATGGTATCTCGCCAGTTCACGGAACATTCTAGGTACTCCATAAATTTTTTCTCTTCCTTGGACTTGAGTAATAATGCTAAACCTTTTTTAAGCTTAAGTTCTCATGATATTATTCATTTACTTATTTCAGTATAAAAATTTTAAATCATGCAGAAAAACATAGTAAATAATACTAAATAATAGTAAGTAATAATCAAACACAGTATCTTGGTGGTCTCTTCCACCAAATTTTGTTAACTCTCAAGTGTTTTACTACTTTTCCTCTAAATGTTTACTACGTTATAATTCCTACAATATTATTTATAGAAAATATTGTAGATATAGTTGAAGGTCCTGTGTACTCCTTCCTAACCCCATCTTTCTTCCTCACTCCCCAGAGGAAGCAAAATCTGAATTTCTTGTTTGGTATGCCCATGTAGGGTTTTAGGCTTCTATTTGCTGTGAGTGTATTTTTAAACAATAGCTAGTATTGTTTGGCATGTTTATAAATATATAAAAATGATGTGATATTCTCTGTATACTTTTGCAACTTGATTTTCTCGGTGTTATGATGTTGAAACAGTCCACGCTGACTGATGTTGCTGAAGCGAGCTCATTCCCTCTAATTGCAGAAGAGCATTCCATTGTGTGAACAAACCCACACAGCATTAATCAATGCCTCTGCTGATGGGCATTTAGGTCGTCTCCAATATATTTGCCATTGCAAACAATGTGGCAATTAACATTCCTGTACAAGCCCCTATTCGCATGTATGGGAGGGCTGGGTCAAAAGGATATGTGCATCTTCAATTCTCCTAGGTATTGCAAAAGTGCTGTTTTATAAAAATCATATCTGATACCTTTTGTCTTTTAACTAGCAAATTAAGCCCGTTTTTATTATTACAATTCCTCATATATTTGGTTTCATCTCTGCCATCTAATCCTGATTTTCTGTGCTTTCCTCAGGCCCCCTCTCTTTCCCGGCGTCTGTCATTTTATCCTAACTCCTACCTTCTTTCTGCTGTTTGGAGGTTATATATTTACCGTATTTTTATTGTTCTGGTAGCTACCCTTAAAATTTAACATGTGTGCTTGAGATAGTCTAAAGTTAGTCGATAGCTATACTGCTCAGGGAGATACAGCTCCATCGAGGAGCCTGTAACACGCTCACTCTGATGACCCACATCTGTCTCTCACATTATTATTATTATTTTTTAATTTATTTATTCATTTATTTTTGGCTGTGTTGAGTCTTAGTTGCTGCACGTGGTCTTTCTCTAGTTGCAGCAAGCAGGGGCTACTCTTCCTTGTGGTGCATGGTCTTCTCATTGTGGTGGCTTCTCTTGTTGCAGAGCACAGGCTCTAGAACATGCAGGCTTTAGTAGTTGTGGCACGAGGGCTCAGTAGTTGCGGCTCGTGGGCTCTAGAGGCAGGTTCAGTAGTTGTGGCACATGGGCTTAGTTGCTCCGTGGCATGTGAGATCTTCCCGGACCAGGGATCAAACCCATGTCCCCTGCATTGGCAGGCAGGTTCTTAACCACTGTGCCACCAGGGAAGTCCCTCTCACATTATTTTTCTTCCCCAGTATTTTAGCTCCCAACTTGTTTTTAAATCCATACTAAATAGTGATAAATTAGATTTAACCATAAATTTGATCATCTCATCATATCTTCTTGAATATTAGTCATTCCTTTATGTTTCAGTTTTCTTTTTCAGGAATGTATTCTTAAATAGGTCTCTCAATGGAGGTCTGTTACAAGTGAAATGGTTTGGGGTTTTTTTTAACCTAAAATTGTCTTATTTCGTCCTTATTCTTGAGTAATTGCTTAGCTGGGTACAGAGTTCTAGGTTACAGTCGTGTCCCTCAGAACCTCAAAGACACTTTTCTCTTGTTCTCTGTCTTCTTCTGCTGTTGTCCTGTTGGGATCATTTTCTTCTGTCATTGAAATTTTCTTTAGTGAGGACCCGTGGTTAGCAAACTCCCTCAGATTTTGTTTTTCTGAAAATACTTTGTCCCATTCTTGAAAGATGTTTTTCCTGAGTGTACAGTTCTCAGGGTTTTGATGACCTACTCCCCCTGCCCCACCCCCGCCTTCTGTGGTTATTGTTGAAAAGTCAGGTTGGATTAGTTGTTCTTCCATTGTAAATTAGCTCTATTTCCTTTCTGTCTGCTTTAAAAATGTTCATTTCATCACTGATACTTGGCAGTTTCCTATGCATCTAGGCATGTCTTTTCCAGAACTCTTGTGCTTCTTGAATATGAGAACTGGGGTTCTTTAACCAGTTTTGGAAAATTCTCAACTATTGTTTCTTCATATCTGATTTCCCTTATTCATTCTCCCCCTTCTTTGAATTCCAAGTAGATATATGTTAGAACTTCTCACCCTATCCTTTCTGTCGATTAAACTCTTCTTACTCTATTTATCTCTTTGTATTTCTGTGCTTGTGTTAAAATGTACCCATGGGCTTTTAATTCATGAGGGTGACTGAGTGAAAACATGAAGAGGTCAATGCCACTGAAAGAAACATTTGCTGTTACTTGCAATTTTCCCAGGAAAATAGGCACAGCGTGCTGGGCCACACGTGGAAGCAGCAGAGCTGGTCTTGAGGCAGAATGGGGGGTGAGGGGAGAGCCTAGACCATAGCCTTTGCTGGGGTTTCCATGGGGAAGGCAAGGCAGGGCAGGGTAACAGTTTAGGACTGGTTGGTTGAATAATTTCAGTGGGCTCTGGGGCATGAGGACTGTCCTTAGTTGTCTGATGTTTGGCCCTGGGTTGATTTAGAGCAGATGAAATATTGGTTTGGGGTGTGAGTTATTAGCAAAAGGAGGCAGTTGGGGGTGTGGACTCAGGATTGGTTGATTTGTGGATGAAATGTTTGCAGGTGAGTCATTGATTATCTCTAGGAATTAGACCTTGGAGAGGCAATCTGCCCTCAGCAAGATGTCAAACACCATAAAAAAAGATTAATACAGTGCTCCATTCTGGAAAACTTCTTCACCTTCTATTTTCAGTAGACTCTAAGTATCTATGAAATCCATGCACTGAGTTCCTAATTTTAATTAGAATATTTTTTTATTTCTAAGTGTTCTTTTTTGAGTAATTAAATAATTTTTGCTCTTTGCTTATATTTTCAATTCTTTATTTACTTAAGCACAGTATGTATGACATTTTATGTCTGTATGTGGTAATTCCCATATTTAAAGCCATTGTGGGCCTGATTTTGTTCTCTGTTTTCTCTGCTGGTTCTTTTCTTTCTTATTTTGCCTTATTTCCTTATGTATTTTGTGATTCTGTGAGTTCACATTACTTGGAATTTGTGAAAATTATGTGAAACTGAGATAAACATATATTCTTCCAGAGAGAATTTACCTTTATTTCTGATGGGCACCTGGGTACTATTAACCTAGGATTACCATCTACATTTTAAAAATTGAGGTTTTTCAGCCCATCAGCTAGGGCTACAAATTTGCAGTACAGGCAGCCTGTGGTTACAAATTGTCAGTGGAAATATTTTTCTATTTAGTGCCATTTTGCTAGAGACAGTTTTTTTTTTTTTCTTTAGGGTTCCTGGTGGGCATGGGTATGCACTATTTATGGTTAATCAATATTCTGGCAATGTAACTGTCTAGGGTTCTGACTTTATGTAGATGGTCTTTGATCAGATTCCACCTCTGAGGTGCCCCTATAATTTTTCTTCTGGTCCTTGCACCCACAATGGCCCACTGTTTTATAGGTTCATTTGGGAAATCCAACCTCCAGCACTCATATTATTTCTCTGAATCTCAACTATTTATTTATTTATTTATTTATTTATTTATTTATTTATTATTGCCTTTCTGAAGCAGCCTTATATTCTTGCCATCTCATTGATTAAAGTTTTGTACTTTTGGGGCTTCCCTGGTGGCGCAGTGGTTGAGAGTCCGCCTGCCGATGCAGGGGATGCGGGTTCGTGCCCCGGTCTGGGAGGATCCCGCATGCCGCGGAGCGGCTGGGCCTGTGAGCCATGGCCGCTGAGCCTGCGCGTCCGGAGCCTGTGCTCCGCAACGGGAGAGGCCACAGCAGTGAGAGGCCCGCATACCGCAAAAAAAAAAAAAAAAAAAAAAAAAAAAAAAGTTTTGTACTTTAAAAACATTTTATGTAACATTTTTATTTATCTTCAGTGGGAGAGTACTATCAAAAATGGAAATCTCTCATGTTTTTCCTGTATTTCTCTGATTCACCTTTTGGGAATTTTCCTTACATCCATTTTCCAGTTAACTAAGTCTCTTGTCAACTGTGTCTAATCCACTGTATCGTTGTTTTTTCTCCATTTTTCATTTTAATGATTATATATTTAAATTTTAGAAGTTTCTTTTGGTAACTCTTCTGTT
This sequence comes from Mesoplodon densirostris, assembly GCF_025265405.1. Classification (NCBI taxonomy): domain Eukaryota; kingdom Metazoa; phylum Chordata; class Mammalia; order Artiodactyla; family Ziphiidae; genus Mesoplodon; species Mesoplodon densirostris. The sequence continues at coordinate 1,747,164 of NC_082677.1, forward strand.
CCCATGTGGGAATTAATCTGAAGCTTAACCTCCCTCATTACTAAGAATAACAGCCTGACCTGTATCTGCTGCTGGATCCCTCAGCTCATGTTATTGACACTTAATGATTGTTTAGGAAAACATGCTTTGGCTATTAGGGTATAATGCATAGGAATAATTTTGAATTTCATTTCAAACCTTTAAATATTTTCTAGTTTGAAACCATATATTTCAGGACAGTCAGAACACATTCTCTGCTAGAGGAAAGAAGAACCATTCATTCAGAGGGAGTTTGCCTATTGTAGAGATAATACACGTCTTAGCAAGTAGGCTTTCCCACCCCATCACCTGTGATGCCCTTGATATCATGTCATTTGTTTCAATACTTAGAAAAGTATATTAAAAGTTTGCTGTGGAAGTTTTTTTTTGTGCGGGGGGGAGGAGATAGGAACTTGTGTAGTGAGTTTTTTCCTTATCCGATGGGCTCCTCTGGGGATTTCCCCAAAGTCTTGCTTTCTGACATTCAGTACAAATTTCTTGACATTTTCAATGGCAGTGTGACTTTGGTGTAGACAATGCGATGAAGCGTCTGGGTTTCCTTGAGAATTTGGAGTTGCCATGCTGTCCCTGTGACACCTCCAACAGGGGAGAGCTGCCTGGACTGTGGTCTGGAGTCCTGGGGAAGCCGCTGTGTCATCCCCACTTCTTTGAACCACTGTCTCCTCATCCAGATCAAGGGCAGCATCCTGGTTTGCCTGCCTTGGCCATGTGGCTGCACCCTTAGTGCAAGGTAAGCTGAGGCTGTGAGTGTTAATCACAAGAAGCCTTTTCAGCTTCTGCTCCAGGAGGCAGGTTCAGCCTCAGCTGGGGACTCCCTAAGACGAACGAGTGTGCAGACAGAAGAATAACTAACGCCCACAGCCACTCAGAGGCAGAGTTGTGCCAGGGAGGCCAAGACACTTGGTGTCCCCTCTCTGTGGGAACCTTCTCTGGGCCACTTCCCTGTTGCTCCTTCCTCCTCCCAAAATGAAACTTCAGCCAGAGGCCTGCCTCAGACCACCATGCCAGCCCTAAACTCTCTTCTTTGGGGTTTTGTTTAGCCCTTTGGCTTCGAATGTCATGTCCATGAGGGTGAATCTCAAATCTGGTGCTCTATCTATGCTTGATCTTGCAGTGAAGTTCCAGTATCATCTTAATATATTTAGAAGTTACTCCAATGTGGTGACTTTAGCCATTTCAAGTTCATATTTGTCATATGTTTGTGTTTTTTTCCCCCAGTTAACTCCTGTGTATCAGTCAGGGTTCAGAGTTCTCCAGAGAAACAGAACCAATAGAATCTATACCTATTTGTCTATCCATCTATCATCTATCCATCTATCTATCATTTAGAGAGAGACAGACAGAAAGAGAGAGAGACAGAGAGGCAGATTTTAAAGAATTGGCTTACGTGATCCTGGGGGCTGACACGCCTGAAATCCACAGGGCAGGTCAGCAGGCTGGACACTCAGTCAGCATTGCCATCTTTAAGCAGTGTTCCTTCTCCAGGAAACCTCAGTCCATGGTCTTCAAGGCCTTCAACTGATTGGGTGAGGCCCACTTCCTTTATGGAGGATAACCTGCTTTACTCAAAGTCAACTGGTTGTAAATGTCAATTACTTTTAAAAGTATCTTCACACCAATATCTGGACTAGCGTTTGGCCAATTAACTGGGCACTGTCACCTAGCCAAGTTGATACGTAAAATTGGCCATCATATCTTGGTCCAGGTTTGCTCTAAATGGTGTCACCAACTGCACTCCCCAGAGATACTGCTGAGTTCTTCTAATTCCCACCTTTGGAGTCAGACGAACCTGGGATTGCATCTCAGTTCTGCCCTCACTATCTGTGGGGTCTTAGACAAGTGATTCATTCTCGTCAAGATTCCGTTTTGTCACAGAGAAGATGGGACAAAATGGGAACGGTGGCAGTACCTGTGCCCCTCATAGTATTGAAGCGGGAGGAAGACATACAAACTCCTGGGTATAAGAACCTGCTGTGTGGCAGTCCTCCCTCAGGGGCTGGAAGCTCAGCCACCGAACTTCATTGGGGCACCTGGGCTACGCTGTTGGCAGCACTTTGTCCATTTGGAAGATCAAGAGCTGAGAGGTTAGGAACTTCCCCCAAGCCACAGAGACAGCACGTGTCAGAGTCAGAATCTGAGGTGAGAGCTTTCTGAGACCAAAGCCAGAGTTCTCTTTCCATCCACTGAGTGGTGGATGCTCCGAAGCATTGACGCAGATGAGTAGGGAGACCCTTGGGTAGGAGGAGCCCACGTGTGTCCATCCACACCCTGTCCCCGCACGAGCCTGGAGCAAGTGAGCTGCGTGTCACGGGGTGGGGGTCCCCCTTAAAATCCAGCTCACCAAACCTCTCAACCTACTGGAACTGCCCCATTCCCCTCATGGTTAAGACAAAGAGACAAATAGCACAAAAACTTATTGGATAATGTAAGTTTTTTAAATTAACATTTGGGGAAGACAGTCATCTGAAACACCTGCCTTTCTGTTGCCGCAGAAGAAGATTCTGTTTGCACTCTGAGTGTTGTTCATTTCAGGAAGACACATTTGCATCAGGTTTGTTGTGCATTAGGGACACAACAAACTCAGGAAAGCAAGCCAGCATGTATTAAAAATGTTTACTACAGCAGAGCGGGTAACAAAGAATGCCTTTCAACATTCAGCTTTTCCTCGGGTCACCTGGGCTGTGAGCTGCCCCAGGTCTGAGGAGCGCTGCTCCTGGACCGTCCCTGTGTCCTCACTGCTGCCCTCTCCATGGCTGTGGGATTCCTCTTCACGTGTCTCTCCCCCTCCCCACGGAGTGTGACCTTCTGGAGGGTGTGGCCAAGGCCCAGTCCACCTTTGAATGGCCATACTCTGGTATTCGGTACACGCTCGAAGAATACTGGAAGAACACGAGAAGGAAAAGGCAGGACAGGAGAGAAGGTGTGAGGGAGGAAGGAAGAACAGAGGGAAGGACCAATGGGCAGGGAAAGATAATAAGTCAGCCGGGGCCTGAGCGTTCATGCTGCCTGAGTTTTACTCCATTTTCTTCCAGCCTGCGTGCCCATGAAACCCCAGCACTCAATCAATAAGTCATGTTCTTTCTTCCAGTAACGTACGGGCACGGCATGTTAAATAGAGAGTGTATTTCGTCTTTGTTGTTAATTATAGCTTTCCTCCAGCTCACAGAGCTGGTTTGCAGCCTGTAGAGCATGAAGAAATGCAGCTTGAGGGTTTGCCGGCAGACAACTTAGCTTGCTACATAAAAGCCGAGGCCCCAAGGGTCCCGAACCCCCCGCGTCTGCTCACAGCATGGAGAAGGGAAGCTCCGGACTGTCCGTGTGGACAGCGCGTGGCTTGATCAGCCGCGCTTGGCAGTGACAGAGGCTTTCAGAGGACAGGCTCCACCCTCCTCACCTCTCCGGCCAACTCAGCAGCATCGGCCGTGGTGACACCTGTTATTTGTGGGATGGGTGCTGTGTTAGTTGCTCTACGTCATTTAATCCTCAAACAGGCCTACGGTGGAAGGGTTGTTATTATCCTCATTTTAGCTGTGAAGTTGAGACCCAGCCCACGCACAGACACTCACCCCATGGAGGGAGGATCCAGAACTGGGATCCGAATTGTTCTGGCCCTGAAGAGCATGATTGTAACCACCTTGTTACACCCCCTTCTTTTATTTTGTAAGGAGAAAGTATTTAAGACAAGATCACTTGGATTTTCCTAGAGCCAGGAAAGAAATTGCCAAAAATATCTCCTTTGTGTGTTTAGAGAACTAGGGATTAAATAATGGAAGGGAACTTTCATCAATACTCGCTGTTTTCCTTCTTTTTTTTTTTGATAGCGTAGAAACTGCACATGAGCCTGGTGGACCCACTGTGACGTCCGTCAGGGCTCCGGGAGGAAGGACACGTACCCGAGTGGTACCCTCAGAGCTCCGGCTGCTCCTGACGTTGTTTCTGGCCGGAGCCTCTTCGGCATTCTCTGGAAGCAGGTGGCTGTCATAGGCGTCCACCTGTGCTGCCTACGTTTTTGTTCAAGCTTTACTGATTTTAAAGCACTTCCACAAACGGCATAGGCACGGCCACGTTGGGGCTGCCAGGCTGTGTGCTTGGCCCAGGAAAGCATGGCCCCTGGTCCACAAGGAGGCCTGGCTGCCTCTCCATCTCCAGGTTCAGGGACGTCCCACAGGCTTCAGCGGCTTGATGGGCAACTGGAGAAAGAGGGCGTGGTCTGCGTTGCTTCAGAACAGCAGACGCGCCAGACGGTACATCCAGGAGCTGCTTTTCCTTGGTGCTGTTTCTGCCCAACAAGAATGGGCTGCCCGACGATGCTGGGAGCCCCTCCTGAGAAGAAGGCTGGGCTGAAAAGCCCAGCATGACCAGGGAGGGGACAGTGCTGATGTCTAACGCTCTCATAGCTGCTGGTCTGTGATCTGCAGCCAGATGACCTAAGCTCTAGTTTTGGCTGTACCACTTGCTGGTCCTGTGAACTTGGGGAAAACGACAGTCTCTCCCTCACCTGGCTGCTGTGAGGATTAAGTGAGTTAATGTCAAGTGCCTAGAACAGTTACTGGGACTTAATGTCATCAGTGAATGTGAGTTCTTATTACTAGGGCCCCTTCCGACTCTGTTGGTTTGTGATTGTGTTGGGATGGCACGCTGCATCGGCTAATCATTACAGAACATTTGGGTGATGTTATGATGAAAATTTAAATAACCATGTATTATGAGCAACAACATACTCTGGGAAGAGTGGTAGATACAAACAAGTACAGGACATGTCTCCTGGCATCAGGGGTCCACATTCTGGATGGAAGGCGTGATGCGTGAAATGGTAACTAACAAGTGAAAACAGTGTGTGACCGGGTGCCTCGTGTGTGGTCTGGGAAATCAGATGGCCTGGAAACCACTTCCAATCAGGCAAGGCTCCCCTCAGGGTCAGGATGAGTCAGACGGACAGGTTTCTGCCATGTGATGGTAGATAACAGGCAACTCAACACCTCATGGGTTGAAATCAGACATTACACGTGGTTCAGCCTGTGCACCGGTTACTACTCAGCTGGTCACCACTCCAGGGTCTGGACCACTCTGCATGCATCTCATTTTAGGACCCAGGCTGAGGACGCGGCCCTCAAATGGGGAGCAAAAGGACCAGCAGCAACAGGGGATGATGCTTAAGGCCGTGGCTTGGAGCTGGACCCTGCCCCCATGTTCTCCACCGGCCAGCGAAGGCCACATGGTCAAGCGCACCGTGGAACGCGGAAGCCTGCTCTGCCCGTGACAAGCCCGGGCGAGGGCAGGAAAGACGCATCAGTTGTGAGCACGTAGTGCAGTCCACATGGATCGCTTTCAAAGATGAACATCAGCTGTTTGGCGTTTGGTTAGCTTCTCGGTGTCTCGAAGGCAAGAGTCACAGTGTTGACTCTGCACGTGACAGGCACGTGATAGGCGTGGGGGGGTTTTCACACAAACCCCCCAATTGAAATTGGAATCACAGCAAATTCACTGTGCCCTTTCAAGATGCCACCTGGTCTACCTGGAGATGGGCTAAGGGAGAACAGTCCCTGCTCCCAGGAGCTCCTGGGCTGAGAAGGGCTGTAATTAGGCCGGAATTGAGGTCTTCATCTCTCCACTTGGCTGTTGAGAGTAGATTGTTACCAAGTGTCGCTCTGAAGGCCTGTGGTCAGTGGAGCATCATGAGTAACCATGTGGTTTCCCTGTGCTCCCCGTGGCCTATGACAAGACCCCTAGGAGGGGTCAGGGGATCCCCGGGGTTGTGGAAGACACGCTCTCACTGGAGGTTCTTTCAGCACTCTGGTTGCCAGAGAAGGGTATCCTCACAGCCACGCCTCTGAAATGAAAGATACTAGGAAGTCACATCCCAGCTTCTCATCTACGGGCAGGTGACACCTCCACAGGCAACAGGGAGCAGGAGCAAGTGCCTTGAACTGGAGCCAAAGTCAGGAGCATCGTCCCCCTGGCCTCGCCTCCAGGCTGGCTCCTCTCTAGGGTAAAGTGTATAAACACAGTAGTAACTGGTGTTTATTACTCACCCAACACTGTTAGTGCTTCTGCATTTTCACAGTGTTGGACATGCATCAAATCCTTTACTCCTGGGCCTCCCTGGTGGCGCAAGTGGTTGAGAGTCCGCCTGCCGATGCAGGGGATACGGGTTCGTGCCCCGGTCTGGGAGGATCCCATATGCCGCGGAGCGGCTGGGCCCGTGAGCCATGGCCGCTGAGCCTGCGCGTCCGGAGCCTGCGCGTCCGGAGCCTGTGCTCCGCAACGGGGGAGGCCACAACAGTGAGAGGCCCACATACCGCAAAAAAAAAAAAAAAAAAAAAATCCTTTACTCCTAAAAATGTCCTGTGAGAGAGGGATCATAGTTCCCTTTAGAGAGGTTTACGGAAGGTAAATGTCTTGGTCAGCTCACCTCCAGAAGCTGGGCTCCTAACCACCACTTTTTCTTCCTTTTATTTAAACCAGTGGTTCTTAATTTTGGAGCAGACCTAGACCTTTTTGAGAATCTGACATTAGCTTCAGACCCTCTCTCCTGAACAATGTGTGAACACACAAATGGGCACAATTTGCAGAAAATGTCAAGAGATTCACTGATCTTTTAAAAACCACTCATGGAAGATAGGGTAAAGGTCCCAAATAACAAGAACACAGACTTAGCCTGATAGAGAAAAACTGTGTCCTGACTAAGAGCTGAAGCGTGGAATTAACCTAAAAACCACCCGTAGATTTTTGGAAGAAAAGGTGAGACCCCATGAGAGCAAAGTTTCCTTGTCCTTTGAAACCAAGTGTGTGAGCAGTGTAATTCCCTCTCTCTCTCTCTCTCTCTCTCTCTCTCTCTCTCACACACACACACACACACACACACACACACACACACCTGCATGGCATACACCCCCAAAGCCCCGATTCTTGGACTGGCTGATTTTCAGAGTGAGTGTAGAAACGGTTCCCTCTCCCCTTGGGATCTAGAGATACTCAGCCTGACACCATCTTCTCATTTTATTCAAGATGACACAAGGCAAGGATGATAGGTATTGTTATGAGGACATCTTATTTGAGAAGACGCCAGTTCTTCCCCGTTGAAGCTGAGTCATATGTGTCAAGAAAATCCCCTCTCGAGGCATTTTGGCCAAATTCAAATAGGTCAGAGTCCCTGAAAGATTAATTAACTGCAGGAACTGTTTCTTGGCTGAGGGGAGCACAGAACCTATTATTCCCTTAATAAGGCCGTTTCCTCGGTGCATCATGGGAGCTTGGACAGACTCAGGGAAAAACAAAAGGACTTTTTTAATTAAAGCGTCATATGGGCTTCTTTCCTAGTATCTTTGTTACCCCAGAAATTATATCGTCGTCTTGAAAGGGACTGGCTTAGAGCTTTATGTGTCATTTATGCAAAATGAATATTGTTTGACTTCAGTCCTAACAAACTAGCCGGGCAAAGCACATTTTATTTCCCCTTATTGGGTCACGTTTAATGCTGTTACCTATCCTTATAATCTGTATGACAATGGACACATAGGGATGATAAAAATGGATAATACTCCCACCTGGAGAAAATTCAATAAAGACAAGGAGACAAATCAAGCATCGTCAGAGAATCCCCATGCGTTCTGGAAGGAGCCTTTATATTTTCGTCTTTACGTGTTCATTTCAGAGAGGGAAACTGAAGCATCATGAAAGCGGTGGGCCGGGAGGAATGTCAGCAACGTGGCCTGGTCCTCGGCAGTGAGACAGAGGGGTCTGTCAGTGACGGATCAGTGAATCAATGGTCTCCTCGTGTTCACAGAGCCCCTGTTTTATGCCGGGCGCTGTCCCGAGTCCTAGGGACGTAGCCGTAGGCAAGACGGACGTGGCACTCTCTCTGTCCTTTGCTGAGTCACTTGACGCTTACCTGGCTGGACCAAAGTGGGCCCACAGGATGCTATTGAGCACGAACCAGTTGGGGTGAATACATTTTTTTTTTTTTTGCGGTACGCGGGCTTCTCACTGCTGTGGCCTCTCCCGTTGCGGAGCACAGGCTCCGGATGTGCAGGCTCAGCGGCCATGGCGCACAGACCCAGCCGCTCCGCGGCATGTGGGATCTTCCCAGACCGGAGAACGAACCCGTGTCCCCTGCATCGGCAGGCGGACTCTCAACCACTGCGCCACCAGGGAAGCCCGGGGTGAATACATTTTACTTCCTCAAGAAATAGATCCTTGAGGAAACCACCTGTACTGTAGCATCTGGAGAAGGAGTTGAAATTCTCAGGGAGGAAGGAAAAAGGGAGGAAGGATATCCAGGCAGGAGGGACAGCCTCTACGAAGGTCTGGAGACTGAAAACGCACATACGTAAGGTGTATGCAGCAAGTGCAGTAAGGTGGCTCCAGTGGGTGACGGACGGGGCTGGCCAGACAGAGTCCTGAGGCCTCAAGTATTTTGAACCAGGGTCTGACACGGAAGGACTTGCAGTAGGGGGCTGACACGTTAATACTGAAAAGACCATTTAGGTGTCAGTCTGGACAGGATGAGAGTGTTGGTAAGACAACAAACCACAGCGTGAAATGACTGTGTTTCAGGGGGCCTGGTGACAGTGGTGGTCGGGAGAGGGGTGCACGTGAGGGGCTGCTGAAGAGAACTCATGGGCCTTGGTGACGGACCGGATGCGGGGATGAGGGCTGGTTGGCCACGGAAGCATGTGTGCTTCAGGAGCGAAGGAGGTAAAAAGCCAGGTGTGGGGTGCTGGCATCAGAGGGTATTCAGTGCCTCTCACGTCCTGCGTAGATATTGTGCTCAGTAGTTCGTATGCGATAATCTGTTTAATTCTTGCAAACATCCTGTGGTTGAGTTCTCAGGAAACTCCCTCCTGATCTAAGTAGACGCCGTCATCTCCGTCGGGCCTCCGGAGAGCCGGCAGCCGGGGGACGCGGTGCTTCTCACAGGGCTGACGACTGAGGCCCGATGCGGCCGAGCCCCTGCGCCTGCACCCCAGGGGCTGACCCGAGCAGAGGGTGTCCCGTGGCTCCTGGACGCGGCCCCTCCGGAGGAAGGACAGACCCCGCGGACCTGGGAACGGGGCAGGGACTTTGATGCGATGAGTGCAAGTGAGAACAGGCCCTGTGGGCTGGTGCTGTAAGTGGGGAGCCGAATGGGGTGGGACCCCCAGACGATGGGAGCTTCTGGAGGAGATGAGACGTGAGCTGGGCTCCTTGCCCTTTTCGGAATAAACTCTCAATTTCAGAAAAGTTTTAGATTTACAGAAAAGTCTTAGATTTACAGAAAAGTCACAGAGATGGTACAGAGAGTTCCCGTAGACCCTGGGGGACTCCCCAGTTGTGAACATTTTACATTTTCCTAGGGTACACTTGTCACGAGGTGTTACTATTAGCCAAAGTCCAGGCTTTCTCTGGGCTTCATCCATTTTTCCCTAAGGCCACTTTTCTGTTCTCGGATCCCATTCGGGTCCCACGTGACGTTAGGTCACCAGGCTCTGGGGCTCCTGTGGCTGCGACGGATCGTCAGCTCCCTTGCCTTTGACGGCCTTGGCGGGTCGGAGAGCACCGTCTGAACAGCTCCTCTTCACCTGTGCTTTGCTTACACATCGCGGCCTCGGGAAGACTTGGGTGCAGCGCGGTTGAGGTGAGACCCTCAGTGATATTCCCACGGCGCGCGTGCTTTCCGGGCATGAATGTGTTCATTCTTTTTTTCTTTTCATTCACTCCAAAAACATTTGTTCAGCAGTTAATTATATGCTACGCTGGTGTTCAGGTGCCAGAGATGGAGCAGAGAACAGGCGTGGGGAGGACCGGCCATGAACGCGCACGTGTGACCCGCCGTCTGTTAGGGGCTCACACGCACCTGGGGGAGAACACAAAGCAGCAGTCGGCAGGGCATGCACGGGGCTGGGAGAGTTCTAGATTTAACTGCGGCGAGCAGGGGAGGCCTCATGAGAAGGGGACATACAGGCAAAGACGGGAAGGAGAGGAAGGGCCCACCATGCAGACACCTGGATGACCGCTCCAGGTGAGACCCTCCCTGCTGAGTCCCCGAGTGGCCAGAAGCTGCGCTGCAATGTCTGTGTGTCTAGATATCAAGGAGACAATTCATGTGTGGCCTCGAATTTAGGGTTCGGCCTTTACTCTGGGGATACAAACCGGGAATGTCAGCATTTGGATGGCATTGAAGACGTGGGACCAGGTGAAATCCCAGGAGAGATGCTCAGGGAGTGAGTTCTGGGGCACAGGAGTTCTCCGGGTTGGGGAGGTGACAGGGAACGGGCAAGGGTGCCAGGGAAAAGCCAGGAGGGGGACAAGCAGGTGTGGAGTCCCGGAAGCCAAGTGAAGGGCCAGGGTGTGACCGTCTGTTAATCCCACAGACAGTACCACGGCCAGCACGGGCTGTGCAGCGAGCCGGCTCGGTCCTGAGGCTTTACACCCATTGGCTGCTAGCGTCATCATAACCCTCTGTCAGACACGCTCCTCTAGGAGGTCTGTTTTGCAGATGGGGCCTGAGGTCCGGGGTAAATAACCTGACCTGCTCAATGGCTCACAGGCGCTGGAGCCGGGATGGTACCCAGACCTTGTGGTCTCAGAGCTCACGACCCTTAATGCCCCGCCGTGCCCACTGACCGAGGATGTGGGTTGATGGTGTGGCTGGCGGTTCCTGGGGAGTTTGCAGGGCGGCTGCAAGTGAGTCGAGGGGGAGGCGGAAGGACGGGGAGGCCGATGGGGACCGGGGCGTGTGGGTGGACACGGGTGACAGAACGTGTGCCTGAGCAGCTGGGCTGGAGGGGACCCAGGAAAGGCTGTGACGGCTCCAGGGACGGGGCCGCGCCGGGGAGCGTTTTCCAGTGAGAGAAAGCGGGGTCCATTTGTAGGCTGGCGGGCACAGAAGGGTAGAAAGGGGAGAAAATGAGTGATGTCACAGCGGAGGGGAGTTAACTCTGCGTCTGCGGCTGAATGACTGTCTGCGGTTGCTCAGTTTCTGTCTTCTCTGCTGAAGCATCGACCGCTAGGTGAGGGCCTCTCACCCGTCTGGGCCCCGCTGTCCCCGTGTGCCCACCACAGGGCCCTGGGGGGAGTGGGTGCGCCCTCACAGGTCCTAGGTGGAGTCCCTGTGCCCCCAGGCCCACGGCTTCCCAGGCGGAGCAGGACGGCCCCCAAGAAGTTCTCTGCCAGCAGACCTGTTACTGAAGGGGACAGAGAGGGAGAAGCAACAGGACAGTAGAACTTCCCCAAAGCCTCTAAAAGTCTCCTCTCCTGGGACGGCCCCTTCCTCCTGTGACCAAGCCTACGTCCTCCCGGTGGCAGGCTCCCCGCAGGCCCTCACCGTGTCCCGGCCCAGCGAAGAGGGGATGGGCTTTCTGGATGCAGGATGCTCGGATGGGGCTTCAGCTGAGGTGCTCTCGCTGTGAGGACGCTACTTCCCGGACTGAATCAGGGACTCTAGGAAATGCAGCCCCTTTCACTCTGCCAACCCCGGTGGGTGTTTCCAAAGCTCCAGGGCGAAGTTGGGGGGCTGAACTAGCTCCCCTGCAAGCCTGAATCTCCCCTACCAGCAAGCACTTGATTTCAGGGCCCCTGTGTAAGCGTGGGGAGGGGTCTCCAGCCTCAGGTTTGAGGGCAGGGCTTGTGCATGTTTGTAAAAAAATGCCTCATGTGTTTTTCGAGGCACCACATGTATTCCCGCTGACACCAACCCACCCGCCCACAGGGCAAGCTCCTGTCTCTCTTTACACACGCACGCGCGCGCACACACACACACACACACACACACATCTCCTTCCCCAGCCAGATGGCCTGGCCAGAAGCAGAGTGAACGGAACCCTGAGCCCATCCGGGCCTGACCTGCCTACACCGTTTGCCTAAAATACCTGCGAGTGTACATCCAGCCTGGGACAGAACGAATTTCCGGAGCAAGTGTCGGGGCCCCAGGGCGCTCGGCCATTTCCTCTTGTCCGTAAAGCTGTTAAACTAAATTATAGGGCTGGGCCAACGGGAGGCCAGCTGTGCTTCAGCTGCAAGGCCCCAGTTGTGACAAAGTGAGAAGTGTAGGCACCAACAGATCATTAACTGTGGGGCCAAAAATAGGCTGATGGCCGGATCGCGGGCTCTAAGGGGAGGAGAAGGGGCCTCCAGGGTGTGCTGGGTCCAGCCAGGATGGGACCCACCGTCCTCGGCCAGGGTAGGCGGGGGGGGCAAGTGTTCCTGGCCCACGGCCTCGTGGTCTGGGCATTTCATTACGTTGGGACAAGTCTTATTTTTGCCTAAATCTTTCTTAAACTTGACAGGGTTTTTTGTGTGTGTTTCTGTTTTGGTTTTGTTTTCAAACTAAATTTCCTGTTGTGCCGCCTCTTTGGCCGAACTCAGCTTTCCTGTTTGCTGTAATTACCGGGAGGCTGGTGACGAGAGTCGACCAATCTAAGCTGACGTTCAAGGTGCACTGCACTTGAACAAGCCCGGAGGTGGACCGTCGCACGTGGGTTTGGAGTTGCCCACGTGTTTTGTCTCGATTAACAAACACATCGCCAGGGCTCCTGGTCGGGTTTGCATGAGTAACTGCTGGGCATTCTCTGGGGCGTGTAAACAGCACTCATCAGTAGTGGCTCAAGGGTGAGATTGAGTAAACTCACCTCAGTGTGAAGAGTTGGCCAGCAGGGAACCAAACTGTGCTTTGAAATAAGACCTTTCTCGTTTGAGGGAAGTGGGGAGGGAAGGGCCAAGGCACTGAGAAGCGGCAAGTGAATCCCTCGATTGTAGGGTGATCCACTCGTGAGCACAGACGGTGGACGTGATCTCCCCGAGCCTTGGCCTCCCTCTCATCTTCTGTAAAATGGGCACGAGAGTCCACCTGCTGACGTCTCACGCACTCACGGACTCGTTCCGCGTTGGGCGTTGGGAGGAGGGCTAGCAGCTTTCTTCCACCGAAGTCAAGTCACACGAAGGTGGGTGTTTTGACCTCGAAGGGTCTGTAGATGCCTCCAGTTCAAGTTCAGCATCTTTGTGCAAATGGGTCTCGGGCCCCGGGGGAGCAACGTGTGCTTTCTCGGGGCCTCAGCGGTCTGCCTGTCAGCGTTGCCATCAGGGCCCCCTTGTCCCTGTGGGTAGCATGGTGGGGGGGCCTGGCCATGGCAGGGGTCAGGGAGGAGATGTCGGCCTAGGAGGATGCATGAAAGATTTCAAGTCTTGAGGTGACTTAAAATGTAAGCTTACGTAGAGGCAAATGTTTTAATCACATAGCTTTAGTTTTCCTTGGAATATTCTTTTTTTGCACCATCTAAGATGTGGTTAAATAAAGGACATAAGGAGAGTGCTCCCAGGGACGGGGTAGGGGACCTCACTAATGTAATGGTATCAATACCATTTCCTCAAGGCTCACGAGCGCCAGGATTTTAGGTAACGTGGTTCACACGCGGCATCTCATTTACTCCTCACAACACATCTTTGAGCAAGTTTCGTGATTATCACCATTTTATATTTAAGAAAACCAACATTTTGAGGAGGTGAACTCATTTGTCCAAAGTCACACAACTGGTGATGTGACCAGCATTTTTATTGTGACCCGGAGATTCTGAAAACCCACACTGCTGCCTTGTCTTTGATTAAGTCTTTAAGATGCCAGAACTTTCAAGGACTCACCAGATGCCCAGATGGCCCACCCCAGAGACATTTTGTTTGGAAACACTCAGATGATTAACTGACTTCTTGGCGTCTGTGCAGCGAACGCTTGGGGGGCGCCACGCAGGAAGGGGCCCCGGGGTTCCACCGATGGCCCCGCCGGTCACAGATGCGGACGGGCCTGAAGGGAGCACTCCCCTGGCGGTGGCTGGGTCTCGCCTTGGTCATGAGCTGCGTGGATTCTGCTGGCGATGCCCTTGCACCCTCATCCTGCCTGGCTTGTGTCATCCTCATGGCCCAGGAGCAACCTGCTCAAAGGGAACCCAGGCACCGCATCCAGACGCACTGGGTCAGCTGTGTGACCTCCAGGGATTAACTGATGTCATGGAACTCACCTGCTTTTATCACCTGCATTTCCCAGAGAGTGGAAGTAAAATATTCCTTGGAGAGCTGGCATGTAGAGTAGATGTAAGGTGTGTGGGTCAGTAGCACAGCGCTGACAGAGGAGACGCCCCCCGTTACTAACGGGGATATTTCAACATTTCACATATTAAGATGCCAGAACTTTCAAGGAGACACCAGGCACCCAGGTGGCATCCCCAGTGCTCGTGCTTCTGAGAACAGAAGGCATTTATCTTACATTGTGTCACATTCGTACATATTAGAGACCCTTGATAGCTGTTCCTAAAAAATGCTAACACATATATGTGTGTGTGTATAGATATAAATATAAATCTATGTATTATCCATACTAGCACTAAAACCAAAAGCGTTTGTGGTATATTATTGGATACACTGCTCTCACACATGGAATTCACATGTGAAATATCTAATATGTAGAATTCAGATTCCACCTGTGGTTTCATCATCCCCTCATCCCCACGAGTCAATGACTTGAGGAGTAGCGTCACTACGGTTTTATGGTTTTGTTGATGGAAATGTGGAGTCAGATCGTTAGGTGAATCGAGAGAGATCCAGGGCTCCCGGCTCGGGGTCGGGCCATTCCCGCGGGTCCCGGGCACTGCAGGCCGTGTGCACGGTGACACCAACGCACCTTGACACGTGATTTATGCCTCCCTCTCCCACGACTTACTGGTTGCTGTGCCACAAAACCTGCCCGTCAGCGAAGGCTCAGAACCTGATCTCACATGCGCACAGGGAACAACACTCATTTGTTCACTGGGAAACCAGGCGGGTGATGGACCGACCACGGGCCCAGGGGGAAAAAGCCCGGTGAGAGCCGGGTGGGGTGAGTGGGGTGGGAGGCTGGACCAGGAGACGTCTCGCACCTTCCCACCTCGGCGGTTGTGGCTGCTCCTAATTTTCCTGCCTTTTGTTCTAGAGGGCAGATTCCAGGGACAACATCTGCACCAAATGTTACTGAAGGGAAATCGTACCAGCTGCCCTTTCTGTGTCAGTGAGATGGAATTTGGGGGCCTCCCCTGCGCCCCCCTGGGTCTCAGGAGCAGACGGAGATAACAACCTGCCGGGATTCCACCCACTGTGGAGGCGGCACCATTAAGTCCCAGGAATGTGCGCCCTCTCCTCCTCTCTCCACTGCTGGCCTTTGTTTTTTGAGAGCGGGATCCTGGGTGGGCAAGGGACCTCGCTGGGGGATCTCTTAGCAGTCCCTCCCTCCAAGCCCTGGGATATTTTCCAGCTTATCCGTGGTGCCCAGCACTGAAAGTGCATGAAAAAGAAAGCTTTTAGATGGAAGTTGAAAGAGAAAACCAGCCAGGGCATTTGGGAGCAATGAAATATGGCCCTGGACAGATGAGACAGGCAGTACTCTGTCCTAGCCGCAGATTTCAGGGTCGCACAGGGCCATTAAAAGCAAAACAAAAACCATAATTGCCCCTAATCTCCATTCATTCTGCATGTGCAAATCTCGTTCAAAGGGCGGTTTCCAGGGGGGAAGATCAAGAGGAGAAAACGCACAGATCTCTGGCCAGAGCCAGATTCCACCTTCCTCCTCTGAAGACGCGGGAAGAATAGAGTCAGAACCTGAGGTGTGCGCTCTCCCCCGGGGAGGTGCTCGTGGCTGACAGGCTCCAAAAGGCCTGACTTCTTCCCATGGTGTTGTCAGCCCCGTCTGTGTCCACAATCCCCTTTTGTGGAGGTGAAACATTTCTGCTGGGTTTTTGGCTCCGAAGCTGAGCAAGATGATCATGTCTACATATGTGCTTTCACTTAACGTTCCATAAAAAAACAACCAGCTCTGCTTAAATTACAGTGAAATTACTTGTGAGCCTAAGGGGTTACAGGTTCGGAGTGGAAGCTGGGGGTGGGAAGAGAATGGCCAACCTAATGTGCTGTAGACCCAGGAAAAGTATTCTTCTAGTAATTTATGGTTCTCCTCCTCAGTTCCTCTAAGAATAAAGATCCTTACCAGTTCTCAGTGGCCTGACTCATGGTAACATTGTTTTTAAAATGTGAGACCGTTGTATGCAGGGGTCTGGATTTTTAATGAAAGAAATTTATTATTTTCTAGGTAGTAAAAAGTAACAGTACATGACCCCAGTCTACGCAGACGAGAATGTGACATATTTACACTGTGATAGACCCAGATTTCATGAGCCCAGGTGAGACTATTTTGGATAATGTACGACAGTTGGGCTCTTCTTTACTATAATATATGCCTCGCACAGGGTCTGATATATTATAATTTGCACTGGCACCACCTTAGGCAAACATTTTGCAATAGAGTGACTGACCGTAATCCATCCAAGTCTTATTTCTCTCCGTAGATTAGATTGAGATTATTGGGTTGATTGGGGGGGACAAGATGCTCCAGAGATTCTCCTCTGCCTCCCTCTCTTGCCTGTCATCTGCCTCTCCTGTCCTACATTTTTTCCCAAGTGAAACTCACTTATTCTCACGATATTTCTTTTAACCGGAGCCTCACTTTTAGACTCTAAAACTCCCTCGATTGTCTTTGACTGTTATAGCTAGATTCCCTTTCTCTCAGTAGGTTTAAAGCAGTTTTCCCCCCATTTTTCTAAAAAACAGATTGGACCTTAATGCTTGGTCTCAAAGTAAGTGAGATTTTGAATGAATGGTATTTCCATGAGTCTTTTTCTCCTTGGAATCAGAAGTCATGGGCAAAGAGGAGGAATGCTTTCCTCCAACCATTTCTGGTCTGATTGGTGTTGGTGGGAAAACAGTTTTCTGATCATTTGGTTTAGGACCAGTTAGCCTGGACCCAGTTCCATGGGTTCCTGTGTTTGGTTTGAAGCCTTAGTTGGCATCCTTCTCTTTGATGGGTAAGTGCCAGGCAACAGCTCCACTTCTGCGTTCTCCACCAACCTGCGGCCCTGAAGTCTTTGCCTCTCGTCCGTCTGTAATGGATAGGCCAGTGAGAGACTCTGACTTCTGTACTTTATGTCACTTTGATCAGTTAAACTTTAAAGGGTGATTTCTTCAAAAGATGTTGAAAGCTGCTTTAAGGTGAGTGACCTCATAGCAAATACTAAGCTGCTACTTCTCATCAAATTTCCTCTTCAGGGAGCATCTGTAACTCTTCAAAACTTTCCTTTATTCACATTGTCACACTGAACCAGAAGATCACCCATGAGGAAAACAGAGCCCATCACAGCGACTGTCTCCTCTGTAAAGTCAAAAGTTATGCCTAGGTTATTGCTCTTGGAGAAATTATAATTCTTCGTGTGACAGACTGACTTAAACCATTACATTGGTTCTTTATGAACTCAGGGCATAAAGGAAATGGAAACTTCTTGAAACCCCATTGAGAGTAGCTTGATGCTTCCATGGATTTCTTAGCTGGGGAATGACCTAGCTGTTTTCTTGGTTGGTTTCTGCAAAATAATGGGAATATTTGCAAAATATGCTGTGATGAAAAACAAAAGCTTGACTTTGTTACAGATGATTAATTTAAAGAAATGTGAGTTTAGGTAGAGCTAATGTAAGGTAAAATAATAAGAAAACGTAGGCAAATATTTATCTGATCTCTCTATGGGAAAAGGCTTTCTAAAGTAATAAGCAACGGGAGGAAGGGGAAGGCTGGTAAATTTGCTTGCAGGAGACTTTAAAAGCCTTTATATACCTTTATGCGTTGAAGCTCCATTGATACTTTTTTTTTTTTTTTTTTTTTCGGTATGCGGGCCTCTCACTGCCGTGGCCTCTCCCGTTGCGGAGCACAGGCTCCGGACGCGCAGGCCCAGCGGCCATGGCTCACGGGCCCAGCCGCTCCGCGGCATATGGGATCCTCCCAGACCAGGGCATGAACCCGTATCCCCTGCATCGGCAGGCGGACTCTCAACCACTGCGCCACCAGGGAGGCCCGATACATTTTTTTTAAAAAGTATCTGCAATAAATCTCATGTTGAAGGGTTACTCTTCTTGATATATAAAGAACTCATGCAAATCAGTAACTGAAACCTACAGTCAGTAAGACTATGTAAGTAAGAAAAGAGGAAATTAAAATGTCTGATAAACAATAATATTCAACCATGTTAGTAACCAAAACAGAGCAAAAATTTTATATCGAAGCTAGTATCAAAGAATGAAAAGAAACACCGATTCCTGGTAAATAGGCATTTGTATGTATCGCTGGTAGAGCCTAAACTGATAGGGCCTTTTTGAAAGAAAGGTTAGCACTGTGCAACAGGAACTTTCTAAACAGTTTTATTTCATTGTGGTGTTTTCATGTTTGCAGAAAATTAGAAAAAATCAAGTAAATTATTATGGGTAATAGGATATGTAATGATACAGTCATTAGGTAATAGTCATGGACAATTTTAAAATTAAAGGAAGATGCTCATGCTAATTGTAAGAAAGAACAGAAAATGATACATTCAGTAGGACCAAATTGCAAAATTCTGTCCACATTAAAAAATTACATAAAGGTACACCAAAATATGGGGGGGCGGTTCTGGATCTTATTTTGTATACTTTTTGGTATTTCCACTCTTGTAAAGTATTTAAACTACTATTTCTAGTAGCCAGTCAGAGATCCCAACTATAGTGTAAAACTTTATAGTTGAGTTTCAATTGTCCCATGTTCACCACAGACATTATTAGTGTGCATGTATGTGCATAAAATTACTCTCTATATTATTAGTACACATCACATATATATGATATAATAGTATATGTATGCTGTAACATGTGAACTTAGTATATTAATGTAACAATAGTAATACTCGTTGATTTGCATATTATATTAGTAATTATATATCAGTAGGTTGATATCCCATGTCATGTAAACAAATACATCTAGATATGTATTTTAGTTTGTGTAAAGTAACTGATTTCTGTCTACATCATGGACTGATTCTAGTTGACCCTGAACCTGAGTTGTCTCCGTGGGTCCCACCTTCTCCCCTAACAGTAACCGGTCACGAGCACAGTTTCCTTACACGGGTGTCCGTGTAAGCCCAGGGTTTCTGAGACACCTCAGTGTGCCTATATTTTAAGTAGCTTGTGCCAAGCAGATGTCCAGCCCAGGGGGGCCTTTTGGATGGTGCCCTAGCATCCTACGTGATACAGTACGACTTTTATAAGGTGTTAAGCATTGCTGTGTGAACGGACATTGTCGCCTGTAACTTCAGTGCTCAGATTACCTAAATATGTTGCCTTTGTTAAAAAAAAAAAAAGACTTGAGTTCATCTCCAAGAAAGGACAAACACACGGGAGAATCAAAGGGCTCTTTCAGATTTGTAAACCTAATATCAAAGAATTTAGAAGTCTCACCCAGCCTCACAGGTGTCCTTTGCTTTGATCACTAATTAAAATGTGACTTCTATCCGCAGTGTCACTGTTGGAGGACTTGACAAAACAAAGTGCGTCAGGTACCTGACAATTTCTTATAATGCCCTGAAAGACAGGTGTTCATTCCTACAGAAGCTTTGAAGCTAAAAATAAAATAAGACAAAATTTAAATTAAAGGATATTCCCGAGCACATAGTAATCATCTTAAGACACACACTTCAGGATCTCTTTTGCTCCCAGATGATGGTGGAGGTGGTGGGTAGGGGGGTGGCTGGTGGAAACGACAGGCAAACCCTGGCTGGAAAGGAATGCAGAAAATGGGGTAAAGTAAAGCCTTGTAAGTCATTTGAGATCAATTGTCAGAGAATGTGTCTCAACGGTGTCATTATCAGATTAATATTTGAGTTCCAATTTAAGCTGGAATTATTTGGATAACAAAAATCAAAAGGAAAGTTTTTACAAACAATTTTGCCTCGGAGCAAAAGAAACGAATCAGGGATAGGATTTTTGTGATTTTTCACCACACCTCCCAAATTCCTGCAAGCTTCAAGAATCACGGACGTCCTTACCTTCACAGCTCTGCTTTGTTTATCTTCAGCTAAGATAGGAAAAAAACCAAATTCCTTCTAATTTCATATGAGTTTCCAGTGGACTATAACCTTTTGGCAAAATAATCTGCAGAGTATTTCTAATCATTGTAAAAGCATGATTTATTTGATAGGTCATTCCTAATTGAAAATGAAGAGCTGCCTCCTTGGTGATAAAAGCAAACTTTTAACTGATTGCTTCTTTTTATTTCCACATCAGCATTTCTCGGAGCCAGGGAGCTCTACGTGTGAGCTTGCTAATAAAGTGTCTGAACTTCTAATAGCCAACAAAGTCGAATAATTGGCAGCAATTAGCAAACGAAAACATTCAGCGAATCTCTAGATCCATCCATGTTGCTGCAAATGGCATTATTTCATTCTTTTTTATGGCTGAGTAATGTTCCATTGTGTGTGTGTGTGTGTGTGTGTGTGTGTGTGTGTGTATACACCTCCTGCATCTTCTTTATCCATTCATCTGTCCGTGGACATTTAAGTTGTTTCTTCAATAAAATAAATTTTAAAAAATGCAGTGAAAGACATAGACTAGAAAACTGGAGACAGGGTTAAAAGAAAATTGGGGATGCATTTATTATGCTTAGTGGCCATGTGAACTCAGCTGGGGTGGCAGGGGCAGGGGCACCATGTCTTTAGTTAAGAGAGAATTCCCGCTGGCTTTGTCTGTGTGACCCTTCCCGGTGCCCAGAGATGTGGTGAGCCTGTTCCTGGGGGTGCTGGCTGGACAGGAAAGGTGTGTAGTTGTTCATCTAACTCCCAGTGTGCAGGTGTTCAGGGTTTTTCCCTAATATCCTTTTCTCTGGGAAATACTGAGTGCAGGGGAGCAAGGAACCTGTGCCTGACTTCTTCAGAGAAGCCCAGAATACCTCAGAGGCTTTCAGGTGACAGAGCTTTGACTTTTGTGCGGTCACAGCTCTATTCTTTGCAAGGTACTGTGCTCTCCTGTTGACCTTTCTTAATAAAGCCAACCATTCTGGATGTCAATATCGATAACGGTGTGGTGCTATCCTTGATATTATTGATGGAGTGCTTTCTATGTGTCTGGCCCTATACTATGAACTTTTACCTCACTTTGGTCTCCCAGCAATCCTTTGAAATAGGTATTTTATGTTTACTTATTACTAAGAAAATTTAGCATCAGCCTTTGAGTAAGTCACAGACCTAGGGAGCAGCCAGTGCAAGGTCACATTTCTGTGTCTCCCAACTGGTTTATGGGAGGGCACAGAACTCAGCAAATACATGTGCATTGCTCTTTTGATATTTTTAAGGGATATAAGCTGCTTGAAGTATGGTAAGCCTTCAATACTATTTTTGTGTGTGTGTGAATACATGAAGTTTCAGGAATTTCTACCATACTTTTGTAGCAAGGTTCATAGACCTGTCCTGGCCATCCTGTGGTGGGCAGGATGTTCTCTAGAATTGACTGTGAAACTCTCTGTCCCTCTGACATCGAGACCCATGGAGATGAAGTTGAGGGGGGAGGGGGTAGACATTCACTTTCTTTCTTCAGCTTATTTTAACATTTTATTTGAAATACTGAGTTGATTTCACTAAGCAGATGCACGTGGGCTAGTATCCTGGAATGAGAAAGAAGTTGTTACCACTGAGGATGGGCAGTCGGTCAAACCGCCAGGAAACCAATTGTCAGGTTCACTTTTGCTCACCCCTAACCCTGCTGTCGTTCCAATGTGATCCTCAAAGCTGTACCAGCCTGGAGTTCAAGGATGCCCAGGAAGGCAGTGCTGTAAAAGCAGTGGGAAGAGAATCACTGGTAAAACATGGGAACTGATTTCGCTGATGGGTCCAACTTAAGAAAAATTCAATCCAAGGTTGTTGGCTTAGGATTCCAGCTTCCGGCCAAAGAGCTGTGTCTGGAAAGTTTAGGATTATGAAGTCTTGATGAAGCACTGTGAGTTATGGAGATGGACCTTACGGGATTGGATCTTCTTATCACACAGGGGAAGGAGCCTGTTCCTTCCCCTGTGCACAGCTGCAGGACCAGACGAGTCTGCGGTCAGTGTGAGTTGTCGTGCACCAGTGTCTTCTCTCTTCTTCTCTTCTTTTCCTTTTCTCTACTTTCTTGCAGAAAAGGCAGCTCAGCCTGATGGGAACTTTCACCCGGCAGATTCTGTCTCTCTGCCGCCATGCCCCTCAGACCCGAGATCCCTTGTAGCAGGATGTATTGCTGTTCCCACAAACGCCAGGAAGTCAGGATTTGATTGGCTGGAGAGGTGGCAGTGATAGTGCATAATGAATTTTTAAATGTTTGAATGACCTTTCTCCCTTCAGCTTGATCAGCTCCAGGCAGGGATGTGGTTCAAGCACGTGGAAGGGTTTTACCTCGTGGCTGGCCGAGCTGTCATTGGTTATAGGGAGAGTAATATCCGAATCCTTATCTCTGTCACCGTTGTCTCCAGGTATTGTGACATTTCTACCTGTGCACAGCAACTGTTGGCTTACTTGTCTTGCTTGTAAATGGGCCACCATGTATACTTAGCAAGTTAAAACCTGGTGGAGTTTCTATCTAGGGAAAGTATGAGCATTTATACAAGGTGAGCTCAGGTTGCCATTAATTTGCTGATTTACCGGGTGATTAAATGCAAAAAGAAAAAAAAAGGATAGAAACAACTGCAAACAGCTTGGGAAAATGTCCTCTATACTTTCCAGAATATCTTGATTTTTATTATCTTGAACATCTGTACATTTTAATATAGATCATCTGCTTTAACAAACAGTTTAAATTAAGTACATTTTTAAAAAACTCTCACTCATAAATACTGACTAAGTAAATTTTACTCATTGTGGTAACAGTGAGAAAGCAACCTGGCTATCATCAAGTTGTCAGCATTTCATTCGTTGAAAAACACAAATATCTGGGGGAAGCGTCCCCTCCTCACACCTCCCCGCTCACCCAGTCTCACTCCTGATTGGGTGTTTTCACTCCAGAGAAAGAAGTCTAAGACATAATGCCTCATTTCAGATTTTGAAAGATAATAGTCTACATAGATTATTTTTTCACCTTTCTATCCATATTTCTTTGCTTTAATGGTTTGTACTAGTTTGAATGCCTCTGGATTGGTCATCAGAACAAGATCCTCAAATCCATTTCATTTTAGGGATAAAAATATACAACGATGCACTTATTGTTTGGAGCCTTCCCAAGTTCAAATTAGATTTTTTAAAAAGTTTGGATTTACTTTAAGAAAAAAAGAAACCCTTCAATTGTGATCATCGAAAATATACCAAACCCATACCAATGGCTGATCGAACTTTTCATGTTATAACTGATTTGTTTTTGGTAGGTGGTCTTAAAGACAAAAGGAAAGTAGGGCTACAGTGTATTTGCTCTTTGAGGACTCATTTTATGTCATGGGCATTTTGTTTAAAAACACAAGAATTTTTTAAAGGACAAAACATAGCTCCTTACTTGATTGTCTCCATATCATGTTATAAATTAGAAATCTATGTCCCTGTTACTCATTCATTTATTCAATAGATATTTTTGAAATACTATGTATTGGAGGTACTCTGGGAAATGCCGACATGACAGGACACGGTCTCCACTCAGGGTCAGAAGGAAGCTGGGCTCTGGTGGTCAACCCGTCTCTACCTACTGGGCCAGGCTGGGCTGTGCTCCAGAGTTCTCAGAGCAGAGAAGTCGTCACTGACCCCAGCTCCAGGGCTGCTGGGCACCAGGCAGGGCAAGGACGCGGCCCCCAGGCTCGGTTGCAGGGAGCCCCGCCTTGTCCGGGGCTCAGAGGAGAGCTCATCAAAGAAGAATTGTTCGGGCTGATTTCAGAAGTGAGAGTCACAGTCGGAGGGAGGGGAGAGCTTGTGCCAGGTGGTGAGGGGTGGTGAACCCAGGAAACACGAGAAGCCTGGTCTGCCCGGCCAAGTGATGGGATGGGGAGCTGGGGGACCCTGGGGCCAGTGGAGAGCACCACCTCCCGGAACCCCCTGCAGCCTGAAGGCTCCCCAGGGCACTTGGTCTGCAAAGCAGCCTCACCATCAGCTGCCCCGGCGAGCACCTCCGGGGCAGACACACCCTCAGACCCAAAAGGAAGGCTCAGTATGTCTCCCTCCAAACCCGTGGCTGCCGCGGACTTGGTGTCAGACCTCAGTGCCTTTACATTAGCTCTGCACCCAGGTTCCCAAGTCACATCAGTGCTCAGCCAGCACCAGACCCCAACTTCTGACTCAGGGTCCCGGTGTTTTCAGACTTTTTAAGGTGGTCTACATTTCGGTCCTATTTTGGCCCCTTCGGTTCTTTCAGCAAACCAGGCGTCTTAAGATGGCTTAGGCTTTTATAGTTGGGATTGGAAGGAGTCCAGGAAAGATGAACATCTCCTTTCAGGAGGTAGAAAAATGATAAGCCAAAGTGGGCATCGCTGTGTAAGAGGGAGCTTGTGAAAAAAATTAAAACGCGACTCAGAGGGGTAGGGTTGTTTTGGAAAGGTTTTGCATTGTTGAGCAATAGGGCCCATAGCAGAGCTGAGTTTAGTCGCTATTTGTATTGGGCCAGTTGTTTGAAATGAAGGTTTGGGTTTATTTACAGAGAAGATAGCAATTTGGGGAAGAATTAGTGTGACAAGATTTTTCAGATGAAAACGGCACACCCAGATCTCAGCATCATCTGCACATATCATCTTGTTTTACTGTCCTAGCATCCCGAAAAGACAAAAAAATAAAAAAATAAAGCACATTCTCTGGCTCTTTGGGATAACATGCCGGGTATAATTAATACGTCTGTTGGATTTCCTGTGTGGTGGCACCGTATAACAGTTTAGAAAAATGCTTCTTTCCACACTTGCGTATCATCAGTCGTTGGATTCAGGGTGCTTGCACGTCATCAGCCTTTGGTCCCTGGGCTTGTTTTTTCCGTTTTAGTAACACGGTTTGAAGCCTTGCTAAAGCATATTTGGGATGAACTAGTCCACAGGTGTCTCTCTTGATGTTTCTAATCCACACACACTAGTGAGCTTTGCAATGTTTAAATGTTTATGACACGTCACGCTCTGTTCCCCCAAACGGGGACACTCCGGAGTAGACAGATGCTCACATTCTTACTTATTTATTTACTTGTTTATTATTGAGTATAGTTGATTTACAATATCATGTTAGTTTTAGGTATACAGCACAGTGATTCAGTTATGAATATATATGAGTGAGTTATGAATATGTAGATTCTTTTCCAGATTCTTTTCCCTTATAGATCATTACAAAATATCGAGAATAGTTCCTCACATTCTCCTTTAAACTTCGTGTTTTCATGGAAATTTTCCTTGATTCAAACCAAAGTATCCTTCACACCTTAGTTGGGATTTGGTAGTGCATTTATTAGGTTTACCTTTGCTTTATATAGACTGGTTAGAAGTCACTGATTCGCTGGGCTACAACACAATGTGTTTATCACAAATGGGAAAAAATGTGATGACAAACCATTAAATGGGGCAAAGGTACAGTTTACCTGGACAGATGTAACAAGTCACCTGGAGGGCAAGTGGAAGGAGAGTGCTTGACTCCAAATCCTGACTCTGCTGTCTACTGTCACTGAACTGTTCTGAGTCTCAGTTATTTAACTATAAAATGGATATTATACCTGCTATAACGGTTGTGAGGATGGGCGATAATACACATAAATGACTTACCTGATTCCTGTCTGTTTAGCACTAAGCAGTTAATAAATGGCGGTTATTGTTATACTTAATAATAATAGCCATCATGCATACCCAAGTGTTTTCATCATCAGAGCTGTCCCCTTCAGAGAGTGGATTCATAGGAGCATGGTAGCAAAGTATTGCCCTGAAGCACAGACTGGACTTCAAATTAAATGATAATTGGAGTTGGAGAGCTACTGAAATGAAATGATTTTGCTACAGCAAAATCTGGGACCAAGAGAGGAAACTTGCAGGAGGATATGCTTGCGCTGACTCATAGATGGGTTTTCCGATGAGCAGATGCATTGTGGGAGGAGGGGGGCTGCCTCGTGAGACCCTGTGCCCCTGGCCTGGCTGTATCCAAGCAGAGGCTAATGGCCACTGGTCAGTGCTGATGCCAAGGAGATTTCCCCCTGGGTGGGAATGTGGATGGATAATCCTCACGTGGCTTTTCTGACTCTAAGATTCCAGGATCCTATGGCAGGATCCATGGGTGGTCGTTTGGCATGGAAGGGCAGGAAGAACTTTGAAACCAGTGTCAGGAAAAATTTCTCAAGAGAACATGTTTTCTCTTCCCAAACACCCAGTTGTGGTGAATATGGAAGAGGGAAAGTAGTGGCTGAGGCTCATTTATCTTGCAGTTTAGATTCACATTCTGTAGAGTCGATAAGGTTCAGGAAGGTCGTCATATCTGACCTTTCCCCCAATTCCAGAATTTCCTGACACCATTGTGAAAGGGGGTCACAGAGACTGTTTGATCCCTTCCAGGGCCAGGAAGCTTACTTCTCACTTGGCAAGGCTGGCCACGATGTTGATGGGCAGTTCTAACTTTCTGCAACTTCTTCAACATATATGGGTGAAAATACATGAACGTCCCTATTTCTGAGGGATAAATCAGGTTTCTGGGCCAAAGGTCCATCCTGAGACGTTGGCACACTCACCAAGTTAATGGCCTCTTGGGAGACAGTTGGCTGGTGTTCCCTAGGGGCACACAACAATGGGCCATGTCACAGGATGGGATGAGAGGCTCTTTGTGTAACTGGAACTTCCCTGGTTACCACACCCTTTTCATGACCTTCACGTGGCCTCACTACACTGTTAACTCCTTTCGTGTTTTGGTAGAACAGAGTTTGTGTAAAGTTACGTCACACAAGAACTACATCTTCTACGTGAAGAATTGTAAATGTAATTGGGTTAGATGTAATCCTCTTTGTTTCGAATCCATCACACTGTTTATTATGGATTCTCATTCCTGTCTCCTAGCCCAGGGATTACCAGATTACAACCTGTGGACCAAATCTAGGCAGTGGCCTCTTTTTGAAAACATTTTTTTGGGGGGGAACAGAGCCACACCCATATTTTTACATATCTATGGCTGCTTCTGCCCTACCATGGCAGAGTCGATTAGTCAGGACAGAGGCTGTGTGACCCCCAAAGGCTAAAATATTTACTCTATGGTCTCTTATGGAACAAGTTTGCTAGCCACTGATCCAGCTTATTAGCTCTTTTCCTCCAAATTGTGTGTTATCTGAAAGTTAGAGGAACACTTCTAGCCTTCTGATTATGTTGTTTATAAAAATATTAGGTGTAACAGGGCCAAGTGATACCCAACATAAGATTTATTAATCAAAGCATTGTAGATGCAACCATCACTGTCCTTTGGTTGTGGCGAGAACTGCGGATGCTCACTATTCTTCATGTTTTCTGTGCTTTCCTTGACTTCTTCTATCTTCTGCTGGGCCTCGTTTCCCAACCTCCTTTGCAGATAGGTGTGGCCCTGAGAATATAGCATGAGAGTGGCAGTGATGGGAGCCACTTCCAGGCATGATGCTCAAAAGCCTCTGGTGCTCAATCCTTTCTAGCTCTCCTGATCTCTGGAGACCTAGGCGAGGCACAGCTACAAGAGGGAGAGAGGTTTGAGCCAGGATTGGTGGCATCCCTCAGAGTCCCTCTACTGATCCACACTGGACTGTCATAGATGGGAGAAACAAACCTGTGTTATATCCAGCCATTGCAGATCAAGGGTTGTTTGTTATAGCATATGGACTACCCTGAGTAAGACCATAATCAATCCCGTTTTTATCCCTCTTGTATACAAAAATATCATATGAAACTTGTCAGATGTCTTTTTCAAACTTAGATAAATATGTTCATAATATTCCTTTAATCTTAGGTGAACATTCATAAAAGTAAATACCATTTTATAATTTTATAATAAATTATTCAATTTATTTAAACTAAAAAAAAACAGCAAAAAACAGTTCACCCATTTCTCCCATCATTAAATACCCACCAGTTAATACCATTTATAATAACTTTTCCTGGGTCAGCTCTTATATGCTCCCAGTAAACGCTTGTTTTTCTAGGTTTTCACCAATTATTTGTTAAGTCATTCATTCCTTAATTTTTTCAATGATCTAGAGGATTGATAACATACTTATTGTTCCCTTTTTTGATTTGGATATCTATGTTTTCTGAAATCTTTCTGGTGTCTGTTTGTGTTTCTCAGCTGCCTCATTTCAACCATAGCCCTTGAATCTCTAGGGAAATGGCTGTCCAAGTCTGGAGAGTTGACTATACCTAAGTGACCTCTTACTAGTCCCTCACATGTTCCTTAACCTTTCTCTCTCTTCTAATGGTTTTAAATGCAGCAGACCTAGTTTCACCCCCTGGACACCAGCAAGTTCATGCAACCTGACACATCTTCATCTCGGGCATCCCCATGTTTCTGTTCAGGACCTTGGTAGGGAGATATGGAAACCTCTCTGTTTTCCTCTTGTTTCTTTCTTCCCTCTAGCTTTCAATATTGTTTTTCATTATATGAAATTCCAAAGTTTTGACTAGTGAGTGAACGAATAAATATGTATCTTTTCCTCAATGATTTGTACCATTTTTATTCCTCCAGGAAGTTACAAAGGATAAAGAAAACCCTCAATAAACATGTATAAAATGGCTTTGAGATGGTTTCTCAAAAGTTGTTGAAAGCTTCCCTAGAGTTGGCTTTGCTAAGCAACAGGGTATGAATTCAAATGTAGGCAAGGATGCTTCCCTGGTGGAGCAGTGGTTGAGAATCTGCCTGCTGATGCAGGGGACACAGGTTCGAGCCCTGGTCTGGGAAGATCCCACATGCCGTGGATCAACTAGGCCCGTGAGCCACAACTACTGAGCCTGCGCGTCTGGAGCCTGTGCTCCGCAACAAGAGAGGCCACGATGGTGAGAGGCCCGCGCACCGCAATGAAGAGTGGCCCCCGCTCGCCACAACTAGAGAAACCCCTTGCATAGAAACAAAGACCCAACACAGCAATAAATAAATAAATAAATAAATAAAAATGAATATCTGCTTATAAAAAATAATAAAAATATATTAAAAAGAAAACAAATGTAGGCAGGAAGAACACTTCTCTGATTTTTAAAAAATGCTTTGAGATGTTATCCGATACTCACCAGCACTTCAGAAAACTCTCACCGAGGAAACCTGCTTCGATGCAGTGGCTTCAGCCCTCTCTGTGCTCGCTGGACCATCTAGTTGGACGTGACCGTGAGGAGCCTCCTGTGTACCCAATACTCTGTTTGAAGGAAGACCTTGCAATGTCTTCTGTTTGCCACTGGCATGTAAGTTAGAGCCGATGAGATGCCAGCTTTGATCTTCAAAAGGGTGGAGCTTATGGGAGAAATTAACTTACCTTGAGTTCATGTGTTTCGCGAGATGGAACCAGCAGGGAGTGGGGTGAGACAGGTCAGTTCTAGGTCACCTCACTTCTGAAGATACATGCCCCGAGTACATGTGATGAGCTGGGGACTTGAGTGACCCTGAACCTTCTAGAGAGGCAGCCCATGTTGGGCAAGAAACACGGGACCCAGGATCCCCCTGGGCTGAACCTGCTTCCTATTCCACATGAAGTGCTCAGAATCCCTACTTGCCTTCTGGGGATGTTACAAGGATCAAATGAGATAACAACTTAGAGATCTTTGATTTTTTTTTTTTACATCTTTATTGGAGTATAATTGCTTTACAATGGTGTGTTAGTTTCTGCTTTATAACAAAGTGAATCCGTTATACATATACATATGTTCCCATATCTCTTCCCTCTTGTGTCTCCCTCCCTCCCACCTTCCCTATCCCACCCCTCTAGGTGGTCACAAAGCACCGAGCTGATCTCCCTGTGCTATGTGGCTGCTTCCCACTAGCTATCTACCTTACGTTTGGTAGTGTACATATGTCCATGTCTCTCTCTCGCTTTGTCACAGCTTACCCTTCCCCCTCCCCGTGTCCTCAAGTCCATTCTCTAGTAGGTCTGTGGAATTTAAGAAAAAAAAATGTTATGAAGAACCTAGGGGTAAGACGGGAATAGAGATCTTTCAATTTTAAACAAGTGAAGTCACTTCTTTCCTTTAGGGAGGGAATTAAGTAAGTTAAGTGGAAGGTTTTCATCTTCCTAGAACCATTGGAAATAGAGGCTTGAGGCTCGACCGCCCTCTTCTATGGTGGAGAATCACACCCTGATCGATCGAGTAGGTAATTGCCAGGCAGCTTGATCATGCCAATCCATCTGGATTGCTCATTAATCAAGCCATATAACTTGAATTCCCATTAACGTTAACAGGATCAACTTTATAAGTTTTCCTAACATCTAAACATGTCAAAGTGGTTAGGTGATTGGAAATCACGTTGGCAGGTCATGTTTCCCTCTTTCCCTCTACATACTTAAAAGATCATCTTCCATCTGCTGACACATCTGGTCGTCACTATGAATCTTGAGGGTGCTTACCCATCAGGGCAGACATCTCAACAGACAAAGATCGTAGGTTCCGTTTTCATACGTGATGGTGATTTTCTCTTCTCCATGAGTGAATTCAGTCACTCCTTCAGCAAATAGGCATTGACCACTGTTACATGCTGTGCGGGGTCCTTTGCCTCCTTTGGCTTAGAGACTAGAGGTAGAGACAGACATTCCTCAAGTAAATACTAGCTATAAAGGGAAAACATACGGCCCAGGAAATAACCGTCAACTGTACTTAAAGAATAAAGTCTTCAATATCAGTATCATTTTCACATGTAAAAATCCACATATTATTATTTTTACATTTATTATTATTCGTGAGATGGCTTTGTTTCTATCTTCTCATAGCCCTGAGGGTGTTACTGTAAAGGGGAAGATTTTTGTGCTGTTCAGGGAAAGCGACTAATCAGACGCCATTGAGCTCATTGTAATGGTTGCTCATCGTTTCTCTTATTAAAGAAGAAATCTGCTGTAGCTCGGTGCTCTTTTATTTTCGTCCTCTTCAGCCATGGTTGGCTGTGTTGAAACAATGCCAGACTGAACATTGATACCAGGTGCCCGTCCTCACAGAATCCAATATCACACCTGCAGATAGAGTGTAAGATTACATCATGTGTCGTCCTGAGCCCCACAAATGACTCTATACTTCATCTCAAATAACATTATAATTTACACTTGGAGACCTCAGACTACGTAGCCTTGGCCAAATGAAAGTTTTTGCAGCCAGACACATCAAACTCAAATGTATTTTACTGTGCCGATGGGATTGTTTTTTTGAGAAAGTGGAACATAATTCAATCTATCAATGGCATTTCAAATCAAAAGTACCTGTCCTGGAAAGGTAGGCTTATAAACATTTGGCTGTCAATAAAGAAGATGCCGCAGAGTTTTGTGCTGGAAACCAAAGAAAAATGAAAGGACCCCAGTGTCCTCTGTGGATTTAATAAGAGTTCACGGAGGAAAGGAAGAACCATGAGAGCCATTGTTTCCCCCAAAATGTCAGAGTGATGAAGGTCTGGACTTAAAGCTGGAGAAGCACTGCAGGCAAAAATGAAAACCCTCCCAGTTCAAACATTCTCCCAGCTCCAGGACACAACCTGCAGTAATCTTCGCTGAACTTTTGGAAATGTTGTGTAGCTGTTTCAACACCTCCTCACCCCATACATTCTAGGTTTCCCCTTTGCACTTTGGTGCCTGACGGGCTCCTCTTGGAGAGCCATCATCATCACCTGCTCACACGTTGATCCGCTGGCTGGGAAGCAGCTGCTCTGCCTTGTTCAGAAAACCATTGCAAATGTTTATAGTAACAGAGGAGTGGAGGAATGTCTTCATTCCCTGTCTTCCCCTACCAACTTCTTCAAAGGCTTGGGGGAGCTTTCCACCTGGCTATTGGGTTTCTATGACTTTTGGATTCATGCCATGGTTCTCTTATTTTCTGTGGAACTGTCCCAGCATTTTGCATCTTTCAGACAGGCTGATTTTATGTTTAAAACTAGTAGCCAATCATCTGTGGTCTGGGTATGATTGTAGAGGTGCCGGAGAGATCATTACCACCCCCCAACCCAAATAACTCCCTCTTAACTCTGCCCTGATTTTCTAGTATTTCCATGATACTTTGGGAACTCTTCTTGGAGTTCTTGGAGTCCTGATGTTTCCTATGTGTTGTCACGTGTTTCCTAAGGATGCAGGGCATAGGAAGGAAGGGAGGGTGTTTTTGGAGTGTATAAAAGTTTGTAATGAGGATCCAGGACAATTGAAAGATTGTAGGAGAAGATCTGAAGACAGTTATAAGAGAAGTAAAGAATCACCAGAGAAACTTGCTTTACATCATGGCTCTGTGTTCTATGACCACAAGCTACTGGTTTTATCATACGGCGACGTGTAAATCAGATGGATGTGGAAGTAGAGAAGAAGAGGATTTTCCACTTCCAAGTGAGGAATGGGTATTACTTGCTGTACAGACACATCTTCTCATCTGGTCCTTATGGTCAATGTTTATTTGAACACTGATTTTCTGTGACATGATTTTTATGGATCCTTCACCAAGGAAGAATATGTGCTAGGCAGCCTTTCTGTGGTAACAAATAGTCCCTAAGCCTCCATGGTCTCCAATAATGTTTATTTCTTCTCAGCATCTCATGCTGGTGACTACAGTTGGCTGTGGCTCTCCTTGGGTCTGCTTGGCCCTGCAGCAGGTATCTGATTCTTGGTCTTAGGCTGAAGGAACAGTATCCATTTGGGACAAGTCATGCTTGTAGAGAAGAAAAGTGCACAAAAGCTGGTGGGAAGCCTGCAGTACTTCTGCACACAATCATATCTGCTCCCCCATCTGTCCCATAAAGCCACGTGGCCAAGCCATACAGTGGCGTGGGGAGATGTAGTCTGTCTACACGGAGGCACCACGAGCCATAGAAGAGCAGCAGGAAGGCCGTCTTCTGGGGACGGGAACGAACAGATGGGAGCAATAACACGGTCATCTCAGCATGTCTGTTCTCATGTGGCTTCTTTTGCTCAGTTTCATAGAAATCCCAAGTAAACTGAGCTTTAGCGATTCAGAAGCATTGGTGCATATAAAGCCAAATGCTCCCAGAGTTCTTGGATATTTATCTATAGCTATTTCTAGTCTGCACACTGAGTGCTAATCAGTGTTTTCCAGTGTGTCATTTGTCATTCAGGCTTTGGTTTTCAACGCTGAGTTGGAGTGCAACTAAGACCTAAGCTGGACTGAAAAAAAAAATGTTTTCTCCTAGATTTAAGGGTTTTTCTCTTGAGTTTAAATTTTACTTCATCATTAAATATATGATGATAAAATGTTCATATTTTCCTCCAAGTGGACTCACACAAACAGTTAAGGAATTAAATACCAACGTTATTCACAAGTAGTGACAGTAATTTACAGGGAGCTTTTACCCCAGTGGCAGGTCTAGGGGTGTTCAGCCTCCCCTGGTAATCAGTACCCTAACACCCTAAGTGGTTAGGTCATTAACGAGTTCTTGGCACTTTACCTAAAGGCTTTGTGGTGTTAATCCTGGTTTGCTGGTCAGATTCCAACTAGGGTAATGAATTTCTGACTTCTTAAATTACTTCTGTAATTTTGGTCCAACGGGATGCTCTCTGCACTTTCTGTCCCATGTGGTTTCACTCAGCGACTTGCTGGTAGAGATCTGCCATCTTCCTCTGTAACTGAGATGAGAATAATTTAAAAGCACTTCTAAAAACTTCTGAGCTGCAGTGGTGCGCTCTGTCTTGAATCCGTCATGAGTCCAGATGAGGGCTGTCTCCTGACGGAGACCCCAAATAGAACCTCATGCACGTTAAATTCCTTCCTCCCTGTAATTTGCTTGGATGCTTTGTCCTTGGGTGAGCTCACCCCACAGAGGCTCCCCAGCCAGAAGCTCCTACCTGGTCCTCCTCTGAAGGAGGGATGGACAAGTTCTCGGGAACCTCCCTGATGTCTCCTCCCCAGGCTGACCGGAGAGATTTCACACAATCTCTCTTGGAAAGGTTGGAGATTATGTCAAAGCAATTTTGGATGTTCACCAAGAACTATTAATAAACATTTCTTTCTTAATGTTTAAGGGCATTTTTTATTATTTATACATTAAAATACATCTCACTAACATAGCCTATTTAGAAAAATGTGTATTTACGTGCACGTATTTTTAACAGAACAAACTCAAATCCTATTTTTATTATTAATAAAATATGAAGTGACATACAAGAATTTAAGCAACTGATAGCCGAATGGATGCTTCATGACTGTGTATGTATTTGGTCTCCTAGGAGTCACACTAGTTTCCAACGTTTTCACCAATAAAATCCTCATTAATTAGTTTTTGCCCTATTGATTCCAGGTTAGAACGATTTTTGCCTCCCGAACGGAATGTATTAGGTAATAATTCATTCACTTCCCTATTTTTCTGTTTTTCTCGAAGACCCATGTAGCTGATAATCAGTATTATTATTATTGATCACCTTGAGCTCACTATTGGACCGTGACCTCTCCATCCCAGGGGCTCTTCGGAAGAGGAGGGAAGATGCCTCGCGGCTCAGCTTCTCTGGGTGGAGCAGCAGACACGGCTACTTGGCCCCTCTGTGACTGTAGTTGCAGAGGTTTGAGCTGGACACGTGGCTTCCCAGGAAGAAGCTACACTTTCCGTCGCCCCTCCATCTCGGTCTGGCTATGGGCTCTGGATTCCAGCAGATGGAGCCTGAGCAGGAGGCGTGTGGGCAGATCCCAAGTCGAAGGAGTGTGGCTTCTCCTCCTTTCTTTGCTCTTCCCGGGGTGGGATGCTGCTGGGGACCACCCTCGTGGACCAGGACACACTGAGAATGTACAGGGTGACACGATAGAGACGGTCTGGGTCCCTGGGCTCCTTGGGTAACAACAACCCAGTGAAGAGCTGCGGATACAGACGTGAGCTGAGGCAGGAGTGATGATGCTGAGATCCCAGGTCCTTCCTGTGTTTTACTGCCAGCCTTGGCGCTGCCGGCCTGGGCTCCTGCCATCCTGTGTGATCCATTCTCTTCTGGGCGTCACTGTCACTGTCACAGCAGCCCAGCCTGTACCTCACGCATGAGTGGGCTCAGATATTCGTGAGCGTAATCACTAGGCATTTGCAACCCATGTATGTTTCTGAATGAAAAGTGCTGGGCTTCCCTGGTGGTGCAGTGGTTGAGGGTCCGCCTGCCGATGCAGGGGACACGGGTTCGTGCCCCGGTCTGGGAAGATCCCACATGCCGCGGAGCGGCTGGGCCTGTGAGCCATGGCTGCTGAGCCTGCGCGTCCGGAGCGGGAGAGGCCACAACAGTGAGAGGCCCACGTACCGGAAAAAAAAAATGTGGTTGACTGCCTTTAGTGGCAGAAGGAAAAAGCCTCTCTGTGTGTGGTGTAACACTCGTAATTTCAGCCCTTTTCTCCCACGATTTGTCTTCCCTCTGGAAGGTGGGTCACATGACTCTGGTCTCTCCTAGGGTTTTAGTCCAGGCGTCTATATGTGCCTCCTCCTCTTCATTTCCTCCTTGTAACATTTGACAGATTTTGCTGAACTTCCAGAATAATGGAAAGAATCATTTCTACAGTGAATAGTGTACAACTCACCACCAGGTGTGGTTCTTCTCCCGCCCTCAG
Source organism: Mesoplodon densirostris (assembly GCF_025265405.1). NCBI lineage: Eukaryota > Metazoa > Chordata > Mammalia > Artiodactyla > Ziphiidae > Mesoplodon > Mesoplodon densirostris. The sequence continues at coordinate 1,782,697 of NC_082677.1, forward strand.
CCATCCAACCCTCTCCCAGGTCCCCTGCAGGCAGAGCTCCAAGCCTGTTTATAGGCTTGTTTATAGAGTCCAACGCATCCCTTCCTGCCCCAAGGAGCACCTCAGGCTGGGGGGACCCGAGGGGGAGATTGAGATTGTCCTCCTGTCTAAAGCTGCCCCTGAAAAGTCTCTCTGTGTTCTCAATGTCTTCTTTTTCCAGGAGGACGGGCACTTAAGGGGCTGACCACCCCTCTTAGGGGAAGTGACCCTGTTTTCCCAGGTCCAGAAGACAGAGCCGCACCAGGGGACAGTAATGAGAACAGGGCCATCTCCTCACAGCTCTTGGGTTTAATTTTTCCCATTTCACAGATGAGTAAATGAGGAACCAGAATGTTTAAACAACTTACCCAAAATCTCATTGGCTTTCAGGTTTCAGCACCAGAATTTGAACCCATGAAGGCTTTCCTGATGCCGACCCAGACTTGCACCAAACTTGGCTGTCCGAACCTTCTGGGAGCTTGTTAAAATAGAGGTAAGTGCCCGATCCCACATCGGGGCTATCTTTTCAGTAGTTTTGGGATAAGTCTTAAGGCCTTGAATTTTATTTGTAATCAACTACCCAGACAATTCCAGTGCACGGGGAATTTGGGGACTACTGTTTGGTGCCACACAGGCCACACTGGTCTCGAAATTTTTACAGTTTTTTCCCCTTTGCCCACTTCCTCCCTCGCCCCCAGACAAATGAATGATTCAGAGCGAGAGCAGTGTGTCTTAAAGTGAAACTCAACACCTGTTGAGGCAATGTTTTGAAGATTAGTTATATGAATACATTATCCCTTTAGCTATAACCGCCATCAAGTTTGAAGGGTGTCTTCCCATCCACCCATTACTACTTACTGAGTGATGCTTTGTGACCAGGCTTTACAGGGAGTGTCACAGAAGAATAACCCCATCCCCAGATTGCCTGAGCTATCCATGAGGGAGACCCAATGACATGTGTGAGACAATTCAAGGGTAACAAAAAATGATAAATTCCAGGTTATAGCAACTGACACTTGGTGGACTTGAACCAGAGAGAAGTGAGTGACAGGAAACGGGAGAAGTAGGGAAGGTTTCCTAATAGAGGTTATGCTTGAATTACGTCTGGAAGGAGTCAGGTTCGGAAAGGCAGATGTAGGATGGAAAATCTATGTAGTGGGAAGAGATGAGCAAAGGCACGCGTGTCCTAAAGCAACCGAGGGCCATGAAGTAATTGGTACTTATTTCCTGAGTCGCTGAGGATGTAAACTGGAATATCAACAATCTGAAAGTGTGTGTGTGTGTGTGAGAGAGAGAGAGAGAGAGAGAGAGAGAGGCTGGAGCAAGGTGAGGCCAGGGAGGGTGGGGAGCATCGCTGGAGGATGCTGGCTCGGGGGGTCGGCTGCTGGGACACACATCTAGGGAGAGAGGGTGGGATGGGCAGGTAGCGGGAAGGTCTCTGCTGGGGCACGGAGGCCACAGACCCAGGAGGGCTGTCCGCAGTGAATTGACCTTCCTAAACTCTCCTAAGCTTGGGGGCCTGGGGACACGTCCCTCCCTGCCCCTCGGAGTCAGGCTGCTTTGGGAAGTGAAACATTTATTTTATTCTCCCTTGAAAACAAACTTTACATCATTGATCTGCTGCTAAAAAATGTTTGTGCTGAATTCCTGCTTCTAAGCCAGTGCCTGTGACTCAGATGGTGTGCATTTCAAAATTCTCTCAACATAATTTCACATAAAAAAGAAACATCTTACATTGGGCCAACTCTGTTAAAAACCAACTGCCTTGTATCACTAATACATAGCTGGATGGATTCATGGTGTACATCTTCAAAGACCTGGATAATCATCTTTGTTTGCAAATTCCTTATTAACGTGGAGATAAATGTTATCATAAATTGAACTTTCATACAATGGGCTAAATTTTTTGGTCTTTAGAGTTCATTTCCAGAATATTCGATAGCACGACTGTAAGGGCTGCATGGCACTTTCCCAATTGGACACAGTCGGAGATTTTTTTTTGTCTCCTTTTTCTTTAAGCGAGATGATAAACACTTAATAAGAAGATGGAACTTATGGAAATTAGCCAGAAGAGAATAGCATTCTACCGATGGAATTCCACTTCAGATGCTCTGCTGGAGAGAAATCCTCCTCTCAAGCTCCTTCGCCTTTAGATGATGGCTTTAAAAACTGTGAAAACAGAGAAAGCCAAGTGTGTGGTCTTGGGCAATTTCGTAATAGTCTGTGCAGGAGACAGAGGGGGTGCTTTGCTGGAAAAAATGATTAGCTTTTTCTTTACGATGACAGAAAACAGTTGCAATTCAAAGATGCCAAAGGTTCTGCAGCCCTCCCTTTTGGCAAATTGTTAGGTAATCACTGCTCCCAGGTGGTGCTTTCAGTAAAGGCCTTGGAAAGTCACGCCCCAGAGATGTCCTCAGGGCAGAGCCATTGTCAAAGGGGAGAAACTTGGAGAATTAGTCAGAGCAGGGTTAGAGGAAAAGATGCTGGATTTTCCTTCAGGGGAATCTGCTCCTGATTTCCTGGAGCGCCTTCAGGTGCCTCTGGCTGACTAATGAGCGTGAAGTCTGCTCCTGAGCTTCTCAGGACGAACTGAAGAAGCCCTTCTCAGGTTCCAGTGTCATTATTGTTGCTGTTTGACTTCAGTTATCCTCCCAGGAAGCATCAGGCCCACGCTGAGGTATCACTCTATACGCAAGCTCTTATAACAAAATAGGTTTTAATTAACTAGTTACCTTGCTTATAATACACCACGGAACGGTTTTGACCTTTTAAAACAAGTTTTCCCAAGACTGGCTTTTCTTTTGTCATTTTGGTAGTGATCTGATCGGCCTGGCCCGGGACTGGCACCCTGAGCCCGGGCTCTTTCCCAGCACTAGGCCCTCTGTGTGTAACGGGGACTAGGGGTGAGGCGGACAATCGCCTGTATCTGTTGAGTCAGTTCAGAGCTCCTTTGTGAGCACAGCGCCAGGCCCGGGAGCCCCACGGTGTAAAAGACCATTCTCATCCCTGACATTCACGGCCCAGTGACGCTCAGACGCTGGAAGACGACAATATCAATTTATGGGGCCAACGTGGACTGGAGTCGTGCACAGGTGTTCTGGGGGGCTGTGCATTTTGGGGGCGCGTTTTGATTCCACTAGGCCATCCCAGGTCAGCTGACCTGTGATGTGCACCCCGAGGGAGCTGAGGGGGACGCAGGTGTCCTGACGGCCCTGCTCTGCATCCCCGCAACATGGGCCCCGCCTGCTTGCTCCGCTCAGCCTGTAACAGACCTTTCCTGCTGCAGAACTCATAACGGTTCTGTCCTGTTGGCCCCTAGAAGTAGCAGACTTTCCAAACTGGGCATTCAATCCAAACTCTTCTGAGACTCCCCAGGGTTGAAAGAGTTCCTGAAGGTGAATTGTACTGAAGCTGACTCTTGGATGCCTGTTAGTTGAGCTGTGCATTTTCTGTGCTTTTTCGGTTGGTTTGTTAGGCAAATTCCTCAACAGCCCTAGAAAAATGCATAGCAAGTTGATCCATCTGCTCTGAGCCTCTCCAGGACCCACTACTCTACTTTTCACAAGCTGGGGTTTTGGATCTCTTGCGGCAGTGACGGGGGTCCAAGGAGGAACCTCGCCCCCCCCACACACAGCCAGCTTAGACCAGAGAGTCAGTCCTCCTGAGAGGTCCCTTAACTGCCACCCAGGGTGAATGGGAACCTCATGTCTGAGGACCATCGAGGTGCTGGTGATACATCAGAAGAAATGCTTGTGGTGGGAATAGTACCTAGGCCATGGGATGGAGTGGGGTTATTACCTGCCTCTTTACTGGGACAGGTGAGTGAGGGATGGAGGTGAGCATCTTGGTGGTGGAGGTGGGGATGGCACAGGTGTGCAGCATCAGACTTACGCTGAGGGCAGGAAGGTGCCACAGGGCAGGATGCCCTGGAAGAAAGGCCTCCTGGGTGGGAAGTTCTTCTGTTTACTGGATTCCTCTGCTTCAAGATAGAGAGCTGGCAGCTTCTTCCTCAGCATGGCCTCCCTGATCCCAGTGAAACTGACCAGGACTCCGTGGGGCTCCTGGACACGGAAGTCTTTCTGTGTCCCCCGTTTCTTGTTTGTAGGGAATAGACTCCAGCCTCCATGATCTTCCCTGAGTTCCAAAGGGCAGGTTCAAACAGTTGCTGGTCAGGGAAGGGAGGGGATGCAGAGACCAGGGAGGAGCAGCCAAGAAACAATGGTGCAGCCTGGGGGCAGGGTCCCGGTTCCCCCTCAGGGGTTACACATGACAATATCTTTGAGCTCTTTACAGAACTAAAACCCCCCCAAAATGGAAGATGTTAGCAATCTTCATTCCAGAGAAGGTCACAGTTTGATAACCTTGAGAAGCTCATCAAGAGACCATTTGAGGCCCTGCACACACACTGACCCTTATCAGCCACCTCCCCTTTGAACCCTGGCTATAAAACTCCTCACCAGATCCCCCGCGGTTGGGACACAGAGTTTTTCAGGGCACGAGCCTGCTGTGTCCCCCTTTGCCTGGCAAAGCAATAAAGCTATTCTTTTCTGCTTCATCCAAAACTCTGTCTCTGAGATTTGATTCGGCACTGGTGCACAGAGGTCACGTTTTCGGAATCTCCAGCAAGGTTGTGATGGTTTTTGGTCTTGACGCTTTGAGTTTTCTTGCCAGCTCGGCCTGACTCTGGCCAGTGTTATAGTGATGGACATGTTCCTTAAAACACGTGCTCAGGTCGTCAGGCTCCTCAATGCAGGACTTGTAAGACATGACCCATACGTGCTGGCTGGGTTGAGCCCTCACCCGTCCCTGGGTGCTCAGGATCCAGGCCAGACAGGGATTCAAGGACGGGGACAAATCACACCAGCTCCCTCATCCACAATCTTTTCATCGAATAAGAATGCATTGAAGATAAACATCAAAGGAAACTTTAAAAGTGAAAAGTAGTAACAAAAGGCTAAGCGTGCGCTGAAGTGCACGTTTGGACTCAGAAGCGGCACCATTCGCCATGCTCTGTGGGGGAGGCTTGGTTTATAGCTTGACTGCTGTGCTCAAGCACACACACTGGAACTTTCTTGTTTTTAAATCACCAGTTTTAAAATAACTCTCTTAAAGATGAGTTTCACCCCGGTGGCCTCACTGCATCTCCATCCACACCCCAGGGCTCTGAAGACCGCTCCTGTGAAGCTGCAGACCCCCAAACACACGACACAGCAAGGGGCACTCCTGAGGTTGGGGAGGAGACCGGTAGGGCTGGGACAGTTGTGGGGAATAAAGCCCAGGGCCCGAGGCTTCGACAGTTCATAGACTGTGCCGCGTTCCCATTATCCTGGCTGCAGTTTGATTTCTTGCAGCTTAATAACATCATTTTAAACATCTCATTATGGAGAATTTCCAAGCATTACCCAACTAGAGAGAGTAGCCTGTGGACCCCTGTGGACCCATCACCCAGCTTTTTTGGTCAAGAATGAACTAGTGGCTGATCTCGTTTTACATATTCCCCAGGTAGATACTTCTAACACTGATGTTTTCAAAAGCTGACTGTTCAGCAATGATTTGGTAGAGTGAATCCGTCGCAGGGAGAATCCACAAAGCAGTCTCTTCCTTTACACAAGGTCGTTGCAGATGGGGAGAGAGAAGCGTGTGTCAGAGAAACACAGAACAAATATGGGTAAATCAGGATCTTAATTAACTGTCTCGTAAGAAGAGCTTCCAAACCATGTCAATGGGTTGAGTAAGAACCAGAAAAAGAAGACGGAGGAACACAGCTGACTCTGGAAAAACAAAACGTCATCTGAAAAAGAAAGGAGAAAAGGTACAGGTTAGCACAAACTAAAAAAGGGCCGAGTGACAAAGCCATAAGTGGTCACAAATGCACGTGTGTGTGTGTAAACCACAACAGCTGGCTGGACGATGGCGGGTCAAAATAAATTCTCTGGGAAAAATGAATGTAAGTCTCTTGGGCCAACATCTGTAAACACTGAACGTTTTTGTTTCTTGGAGGCAGGTGACCACCTCCTGCCGTCAGCTCCAGGGCGAGATGTTTCCCTAAACCTGTGGGTCTCCTTTCGTGCAAGAGCCCATCAGGGATTCGGTTTGAATATTCTATTTCTGATTCCCTTGTTGTGGAATTATTTTTCAAGTTAGTTGGAGTAATGTTAATATTTTCAGAAAATCACATATATATGATGCATATATATAATCTCTCGGGCATGCTTACTCAATAATCAGGATGTGTCTCTTTTTTCCCAAGAGAGCACGTCCATAATTAAATGGACGCTAACACCTCGCTGATGCCTGTCTGTTCCGTGCAGGACGCTGGTGGGGACAAGGCTCTCTGTCATCTGCGGGGTGGAGCGGGGATGGGCGGCGGCTGGACAGGCAGCGTGGGCTGGGTCCTCGGCCCGTGGAGGAGGGGGCGGCCACCTGACTGCCATCGGGGGTGCTCAGGGCATCGAAGGCTTGAGCACTGAGGGGCTGTCAGGGACGCAGTGGGCGGTAGGAGCCACCTTCAGGGAGCTCTCCTGAGCCCAGAGTCCAGCTGTCGCTTGCTGGTCACGTGGATCCTGGGCATGTTGACTTCCCTCTGCTTTAGTCTCCTTGTCGGGGTGCTCACAGCGGCACTGACCTCCCCGGGTGCTTGTAAGTTAAAGCATCCTTGCTCTGCTTTGGCTCAGAGGGACCCATGGCCGTGCTGGCCGGGAGGAGGACTCGGGCCAGAGTGACCTTGACAGGGGTTGGGGGTACAGGGTGCCAGGGGCTGTGGAGCCCAGGACACCGCTCACGGGTGGTGGCTGAGCTGCATCCAGAAGGGAGCATGGGAAAGACAACTCAGGGGCTGGAGGACATGGGTTAGAATGAACCTGGCAGGAAGTGGGGTTACTGGGTCCGCAGAGGGTGCGTGTGGTCCAGCAACCCAGGGGCCGGCGGGGAGCACAGGGGCCTTGGTTTGCTGCCTCTGGGCCAGGGACCTCGCGTCTGTCCTGCCAGAGGCCACGTGGGCTGGGGCAGGTGCCAAACCCACGCCGTGCAAGGGGTCAGGAGCCGGGTGCACTTGACCCTGGCTTTCTGCATTCCAAGCCCCACCTTCTTCCTCAGCCCCCGCCCTGCCTTGTTTAGGACAGGGAACAATAGTCATAAGGACACCCACCCTGCCGGCCCAGGCTGTTCCCTCCTGGAGGAAAGAGGAAGGAGCCGCCGGGCGTGGGCCTACAGGGGGTGGGAGGGCGGGGGCAGGGACCCGCCACCTTAGTGACCCGTCGCCACGTTTGCTGAGCAAATTGAAAGTTTGCACGTCAGCGGGAAGCCGGTATCCTGTTTGCAAACCCTCCCCTTGTGGTTTCCCGAGTTGTGGCCAAGGCTGAGAGGCGTGGAGGAAAGGACCCATCGGACGTGCAGACCTGCCCGTGTTTTGATCGCAGCGGGAGACGGTTTTGGTTCCCGCCTCTCGCAGCCTTTGTGACTGGCAGGGGCGTCTGACAGAAGGCCGCTCTCCTCGGGTTGAAGTTTGCGGCTCCACTTCCACCAAGCCCACTTTGCGCGTCTGTGCTCTGAAGGTGACGGAGCTCGCGGCAGCCCCAGTTAGGGCCGATTGGGAGCGTGGGCGGCCGACTCCTGGCTGGAGAGAAGTGACACTTGGTCGTGCCTTTTTCTCTTTGTTTCCAGCAAATAGTTTGAGTTGCATTTTATCCACAAAAAGTCTTTGTTTGCCTATTTTTTGTCCATTTGTATCCTTTTTTTCCCTTTTTCCTTCATAATGAATTTTTGAATTGATCTAAACCTGAGAACTGATTCCACGTGAAGCTGGAAGTGTGACCCTTGACCTTGACCCTTGACCTTGGGACAAGAAGCTGGAGAGTGAGGAGAGAGGGCTTCTCCTCCCAGGTTTGCTTTGACGCAGCCAAAGTCTGCGTGAATGACTCAGCTTCTCTCTGCTGTAGTTTTCCCATGTGGAAAACAACTTTAGTAATTCCTGGGCCTGCTGTGTGTGACAAAATTCCATCCCCTTGGAAGAAATAAACTATCAGATTATGGTATATGATTAGGTAATCCACAGCTTCTGATTTCTATTCATATGCTAAGCTTAGCCATTTTGGGGGGCAGCTTTCTGAAAGAAATAATTTGATTTTCACAACCGCTTGGGCTCATGAGCGCGTGATGAACACAATAGCTACGTGCCCGAGAAAACAAATTCTTCCCTTGTGCTGGCTCCATTGTTCTAGGCGACTAAATCTGTGGATGATTGTTCAGCCCCACTCTTTTTTTTGGTCCTGTCCCATCAGATACGCATTCCAAGAAATTACCTTAAGATTTGTTTCACCATGAAAGCGACATTCTCAGCTGTGCTCCAATCAACTGGATAAAAGTGGCGAACCCATCCTGGTTGACTATCACCTTTCAAAGTATGTGTGTGGAGGAGCGAGCCTGAGCCCTCATCCCTCCCTGGCTATTGTTAGAAATAAGTAATGATGTATCAGGACATGCTTTTTGTGCCAGAAGTTTCTGAAACTTTTTGCAACCGCACATAGAAACAGGAATTACTTCACCCGCCGTTGAAATGTGGCCACCGCTTCGATGAGATGGGGCAGCTGTTTAAAAATGCACAGGAACTTTAAAAGAAAAAAGAAAAACCAATGCACAGCAACGTTCCAACACGGGGGGCCTGCTAGTGAGGGGCAAACTTGCCTCCAACTGAGATCACAGGGGAAGCTTTCTGGGCTGAGCCTGCTGGCGCTGGGCTGTGAGGGGCTTTAGTTTTGTGTCTCCCTAGGAAAGCCAACCTCTTCTGTTCAGGGCTGCCTCCTGGTCACCTGCTAAATCATCCGATCCCAGACCACCAACTGACGGGCAGCCTTCAGCAGCGTGGCACGTTCTCCACACTGGCTGACGGAGGTTGGCGTCAGGAAGAGGTGGCCTTGCGTGAGGAGTGGTGACCTGACCCTGCAGTGACACTTACAGCTGGGCACGGCCCAGGGTGATGGAACAGAGAGCACTGTCCAGTGCTTCCTGGTCACTGTAAAATATGTTCTCCGACCTCAGAGACACTGACATCAATTCATCAGCTTGGAGTCTACACTGTTCCTATATTTATCTGCTCACATGGGCCAGAGTATCTTGAGTAAGACCCAGAGAAGTGTCTCTTTTTTGGACCACAGTTTCATTAGCAAAAATCGCTTCTCTTTTAGGCCAAAGAAGGACTCAATTTACGAGCAGATTCCTCTTCTCTGGATAGATTTTAGTTTCGGGAAAAGCAAAGCTGATGACCACTGTACTCCCTCAGGCCTCCCAGGGCAGTTGAGGATTTTCACGGTGAAAAGAGAAGGGAGCCAACACAGCATACAACACGCTAAAGCCCACGGCAGGCGGGCGAGCAGCGCCCACTGGAAAGGTAGAGCTGTAAGCACACGCATCAGAAAAGAGGAAAGCTCTCACGTTAATAACCTACGTCTACACCTTAAGGAGCTCGAGAAAGAAGAGAAAATCAAACCCAGAGCCAGCAGAAGGAAGATTAGAGCGAAGATAAATAAAGGAGAAGCTAGAAAAACAACAGGGAAAATGGTCAGAAGCAAAAGTTGGTTCTTTGGAAAGACAGACAAAGTTGACAGAACTTTAGCTGGATTGACTGAAAGAGGGGGCTGCTCGGGAGTGTCTGGGGGGTTGTTCTTCCACTTAGGGGGTTGATGGTGCCGGGCTGGTCTCTGCCCCGTCTGGACTGTGAGCCTTTGCAGGGCTGTCCTAGATGATGGTCGGGGGGTGTGGAGGGTCGGAGGCCATCCCTGGGAGGCTTGTGATACAGGTTAGATAAAACAGGGTGTTTTGCACCCTGTTTCCCAGAGTCCTCGAGGGAAACCCTACAGTGGGAAAGGGCAGCCTGGGGCTGGGCCGCGGGAGGAGGTGCAGGTGGGCTTAGGCAGGTCACAGGAGCAGGTGGCGGTGGGATGCTTGTCCAGCTGAGCTCGGGCTCACAGCATTTGCTGGTAGATGCAAGGCCCCTCCTGCCCCAAGTCACTCCCTGAGCCCGGCGTTCTGTTCCCTCCAAGTGCAGGGTCGGGACCGCTGTTCCCTTTTGCCATGTTCTGGTGACAGCTCTGATGCTCCGTGGAAGATCCCACTTTCCCAGCTAGGTCCAAATCGAATGTTGACTTCACGAAGTTTAAGTCATTTTGCCCATAGACAGCGGTGCTTTTAGGAGGACACGAGGGAACGCCTCGGGGGTCAGCACGGGAGACTGCCTGAACCTGGGCTCCAGAAGCACGGTCCCTGGATGGACCCTCGGAGGCACGCTGGGCCTCGGCGGGCCTGTCCGTTGGCGCGGGTCGTGTTAAAATGACCCTCTTTCTCTCGCCTGCAGCATCTCATTGTCCTCCGGGTCCTCATGCTTCGTACCGTTCAAACCAGTGTCAAAAACCCCGGCTGGTCCTTGCCTTCGAGCAGATGGGCACCCAGAGGCCTTGTGCTTGCCCCGGCCCCACGTTCGGAAGGGACAGTGTGGCCACTGAGGGGGGGACGTGGGAGGAGCTGAGCCCACGGCGGGGGAGGCGGAGGCCATGGGGCTGCTCCGGGCTGGTGGCCGGACCGCAAGCCTTGGCCCCTGGGCTGGCTTCCCTCCCTGCATCACAGGGCCAGGGAGCCAAGGCGCGTGGAGATTCGGGACGTCTGCGTCCGCAGTGACCATGCTGGCACCCACGGGGGCCGCTGGGGATCAGAGGCCCAGGTCCGGCGGCACGGCCCCTGCTCCGCCCCCTGCCCTTCCACGGCAGGGACCAGGGTCAGTCCTCCCTGACGGCTGCTGGTGCTGGCTGTGGCCTCGGTGTCCACACCCCCTTTGCTGGGGCGGCCTGTGTGCCGGAGCGGGGAGCCTCTGACGCCCCCCTGCCCCTCACCTGTGTGCAAGCTCCACTGCTGTATGTGCTCCCTCTCCCTGGAGAGAGAAGCTTCCCCGCGTGTGTGAAGGCGTCTGGATTTGATTCTGAAGATGACGGTTGTTAGTGCAGTGAAGGTTGGGGCTGGAATTTGGGAGATCAACCCAGGCGTGTGACAGGCGACCCCAGGAGGGGTGCTGGGGTCTGAGTCAAGCACTGGGGGCGGCCTCTTCTCCCCTGCAGGGTGACTGGAGTTGATCCCATCAGGACGTCCCTCTGTGAGGGATGCAGTGGTTGGCGTGGTGCCTGCCTGCCCTGGGAGTGGGCGGGCAAGAGGGCTGGGCCTGGTCCTGTCTCAGGGAGCCCACGGGGCTGTGAGACTCTCCTGCATTGCAATTACGGATGTCACGCGGGCTTAATGAGGTAGTGGACCCCTGAGGTAAAAGCAGGGTAATTACTCAAAATAGAGGCAAGACATTCTCCTATATCCTGTAGATACTAGTATTTAGTGACCCAGACAAGCATCTCTTAACACCTTCGTTCTCTGAGCCATTTATAATATAATGAACTTAGTCTAGTTGGGAAAAAGCCACCATAGCACTAGCTTCTATTCAACCAACCCACCGTGACCGTCTCTTCCAGAAAGTAGTATTTCCACACTCAGCGCAAAAACAGTAAGCACTTATTTAGTATTTTTAATATTCAGAATACTTATACTTACTAATTACTAATAAGCCCAAACCTCCAAACCCCCAAACAAAACACACAGCAAACCCCAGCAAAATGTTAGGTATTTTATTCTCCAGGAATCATTCACTTTACAAAAAGGTAAATGGGCTTGTTTCCTAGGTGGGGACACTGGCTGCCTTGTCTGTGTGAGCTCCAGGCCGTCCCTCCCCTCACGCTGCAGTCGGCACCGACCACCCACTCTGACCTGTGGGCCTGTGTCATCTTTCCCCGTGGATTGGCTGGGAAGCAGCTGGCGGGGCCGGCAGGGGAGAGGGCATGTCTGTGGCCACGAGGAAACCCTTCCTGACCGAGCTAGTTGGACCCCCTGTCCCTCTGCACCTGGCCCGGCTTCTCCCACGAGCCCCCGAGGGGGGCACGGAGGGAGCTGGGTGATGGGTAGACTAAACAGAAAATGAACTTTTCTCTCCTGCCTGTGTGTCCTCCCGGAAAGGCGATGGGCCGGGGTGAGGGACAGTGCTGTGCTCGTAACGATACGCCCGACCATGATGGTGACAGTAAATTTTCGGTTCTGACACCAAGAACCAAGGGCTCCGATTCATCCCGTGGATTTTGTCAAAGCTCTGCTCTTTGGTTCCCTGCTGACCCAGGACAGCGCCACCCCTGGACGAGCACACGGGAGCCCTGGAGCCCAGCCTCCAGGACGCCTCCGGACGCTGCTCCCCTCGCATTCTGCGGGACCCATTTGACCCTCGCGCCTCCCACGCGCTGGGCCCCTTCGCCCCCCCAGCCCCGGGCTCTTCCCTTTTCGCCTCTGTTTTTGGAATCATTCGACCCCCTCGCCGGCTTGAGGATCAGCACAGTGAACCAGTGCAAGGTGTTCAGCTCAAGACTTGGCCCAGAGGACGTGCCGGGTAGGACCCTGCCCTCCGATGGCCCGAGGGACGGCCAGGCACAGGGACTCACGTGGAGAAGCGAGTCGTCCAGCTGAAAAATCCATTCTTCCTCGTCTACGCTCAGAATGATTCCTGGTGCTCCAAATCAGTCAAGTCCACAGAGTACTGACAAAACTGAAATCATATATAAGGCAGATGAAAGTATTTTGTGGATTGCTTGGTTTTCTCCTTTTTTTCAGTAATTTTTATGTTTTCACATTTTTCTGGGCTTTAGAGATACCTTTCTGCTTCGCATCTTTCTCCGCTACGACTGGCTTGGATCTCATCTTCACTCGTTTCAACTCCCCACGGCTCTGTCAGGTTCTGACCACGTCACAGACGGACCCCACACGAGGTCATAAGTAAACGGGGGTTCTCACAATTCCGTCCTTTTGGAGCTAAGACTCCAGAGCTCAAATGAAAGGAAACAGAATTCGCAACACACTCTCTCGATGTGTTTCCATAGGGTTAGATTCCTTACAGAAATGATAAGCTATTCTGATGGATGTCAGTGTCTTATGGAGACGCTGCTGCTGTTTTCTTCGTTTTGTGGGCAGGTGGAAAGGTCCTGGGAGGGAGGAAAGCTGTGAACTCAAGGGTAGGAGATGCAGGTGACGACACTTCTCTTAAATTTGAGGAAGGACTGAGCGAACCAGGTTTGACAAAGACACACGTGTTTATGAAAAGGAAAATGACAGAGAAGCCAGGAGATAAGTTCTAGAAAATAAGGGAAGATGTCCCCAGTACCAGTATCTCTCTTCTTTTCTCCTTCTCTTGGTTAAGTGGAGGGTGGGGTAGTGGAGACGCGGCCCGCGGCCCCTGGGCCCCCAGGCCTCCCCATCCCATGGAGCGCCGCCAGCCGCTCCAGCAGGCCTTCACCCTCCGCCACGCTTTCTCCTCTCTGTTTCCTCCCAGACCATCAAACGAGGGACAGTCACGGCTTTAGAAGAAAGCTGCCAGTGCGGCTTTGCTCGTTTTAGGCCCGGAGTCATCTGATTTTCACGAGACGGTATCACAGCGAAGGTAATAGTGAAAGATTTAATTCAACAGCTCCGGCTGTGCTTCTCTTACAGGTGGGAGAGGCTATTTTGAAGAGCTTTGAAAGGTAATTTATTTTCCTCAAACAAATGAATTGGTATTTGGGGCTAACTCTTTGGGGTGCTGGAGATGATCTAAGCTGACACTTCGTTATCTGAATATCGTTCCCGGGGTTGTCCACGTGACCCATGAACCATCAGCACCAAAACAGATGAGGAAAAACACCTGTTTTCACTGACATCCATTACTTGTGATATTTTGCACCTACCTCATGACAGTGATCTGTCAGTGAAAAACAAGTTTCGTTTGAGGCACGTATCAGAAAGGGTCACGACGACCCATCACGTCTGGCTCTACACCGTGGAGAGCTATGACGTCTCCATCTGCGTCACGCGTTTCCCCTGGGGTTTTTGTATCTGGTGTTGACTTGCTTGGAAAGGGTTAGTGTCCAGGCGGGGACTCTGGATCAGCCCTGGTGTTCTCGGTGTTAACTGGGCGGGTTGGCTTGCCGATCTGCTCCTCAGTTTCCTTCATGGACCAAGTAGGAGGCATAAAGCCTACGGGGCAGGATCGACCGGGTCCGGAGACGGTGGGGAAGGCCGCCGGGCAGTACTGCCGGCGGTCGGTGTGCAGGACCATTAGGACGCTGGGGGCCCACGGTGCTCACAGCACGGCCTCAGCGGCTCTGCTACCATGATGCTAACGCAGCTGGTGCTGCGAATAGCTTTGCTTTGTCCCAGTAACGGTAACTCCCTGCACTGTTTTTATCCAGGAACAAAAGCAAGACTCTGAGCTCTCCCTGCTGTTTGAAGTGTACCTTGAGAGTCCTGTGATTTGTAAATGGAATACGTAGAATAAAGATGTCTCAGGATCTGGGTCATGGAAAGTCAGTGACTTGTTGCTGACTACGAGGCCGAGCTGTAATAGCCTATTTAAATCCCCTGTGACAGAGGCGAGTCATTCGCAACTACAGTTATTAGAGTTTCCAAGGAATGACTGCCTTGTTCCTGTCAGCAGTCAGGCTGCCTCTCTCGGTGCGGGGGTGACCGCTGGCGTGGCCAGAGAATGTGAACAGTGACGATCTTCCAACATCCTCATCTTTTCAGGGCCTGGCACTTTATTTTTGGTGGCTTCACCAGCAGCCTTTGTGCCATGACTTGTAACTTCTATACCTCACCGAGTAAGCTTTCCCCACTAGGTCTTAATATCCAGCCCCGTACGCATTAATCATTAAAAACCAGAAAACCAGTCCCCGTGTTCTCACTTGGACGATGGAACAGTGACAGTGGCTTAGATCCGGGGATGCGGGCTGGGCTGAGCAGTGGAATCACTGGGTCTCTTGCCTGGGAGGTGTATGTTCAGAAGAGAAGGCGCTTGGCCTGTGTCTCATCCAGGGAAGTGGGTGAGGATTTGAATGGGAATTCATCCTAACGGGGAGCAGAGGCTGGGAGGGCGCCAGGAAAGTGGGGTGGGGCAGTGACGGTTCCTTGGAAAAGGCTGGGCAGCTTCTGAGCAGACTCCAGTGTGGGTTAGAAAGAGCCGCCGCCGACCACAGACAGTACACGTAAATCGTTTAGAGATTAAACGCTGGGTCGGGGGTAGATGGTGCCTCGGAAACTAAGCCTCCGCCTCCCCGTTCACTACCCTTCCCCTGGGCCGGGACAGGTTTTAGAGCAGACATTTGTCACGACAACCGTTCAGGGAGAAATGATACCCAAAGTGGTGCAGGTTCCAGGTTAACAAAGAATGCGGTAGGAGAACCTTTCAGAAGAAATTCTTTCTAAATCCTCTAAAATCTCATTCCTGGGACTTCTAGGTTTCCAGAGTTAAGATATTAAGAGTTTACCTATTGCTCTGATTTCGATAAATTGTTTAATATTTCCAAAGTTTTAATAAACTTATATATATGTACATTTTTTTAAAAGATCAGAGGCTTTATTCATTTTGCTTTCACCACGGAATTGGTATGTCCGTTATCTGTGCAGAATAAGCCACAAAGTGGCAACTAGAAGTGGTCGTTCAGATCAGACAGAGCTTCAAGAAGCACTTACTAAAGTACAGAAAGTCAGACCAACTGGTTCTTTCAGTGGCTTGTCAAGGTCCCACGTCTGAAGGTCTGTGGCCAATGCCTGGGTGTGGGTAAAGCTTCGGCCGCTGCCCTGGAAGCCTCACTCCTGCTGGACTATGGGGCCTCAACATTGCCAGCCTGGATGCTTCTCTGCGGCGGATTTAAAATGGGTGGTGTGTGTCAGTGAGTCAGGCCCTTGATGACCAGATGAGCTTCTCCCTGCAGTTTCCCCTGAATTGGGAAGTAACCGATTCCATCCTCACCGCCAGCCTCAAAACGAACACCACGTGCATTTAGGGGTTGAATCAACTCCCATGCAGCCTTCCAGACGGTTCCCGCAGCCCAGGCTGACCTAAGTGGGTTGATTGATGGGAGAGCACAGAGGACCCTGCTACGTCGTGAACAGACGCCTTGTGATAGCTGAGCAGGACCTTCCTAAAGGTTTCATTTTCTCTGTAAAGGAACAAAAAAAAGTTTACATTCTCTGGTCCCTCCCTGTAAATGTCAGAATAGCTAATTGGAAGGAGTCCCCAGGCCTAAAATCAGAAGCCTTCAAGCTGAGTCTCCATTTTGGGAGGCACTTAGTGAAGTACCTCTGGGACTCAAGGCAGGTTGCTCAGTCCTGTCTCAGGTGCACATGGATGGCATCGGGCACCAGGCCTGCACCTCTGCCAACACCATCTCATTTAGCGCTAAAGCCACCAACCCCCTGCTGCCTTTGGCATAAACTAGGTAGATGAAGATGGACTAGGTTAAGATGTAAAATACAGATTTACAAAATAATAAACGAAGAGATGCTCTTTTTTTCAGTACTTTCTGTCTGCCAGGCACTTAGCGCATATGATGTGTACTTTACATCTATCATTTCATTTAATCCTACAGTAACACTATGGGCAGGTGCTGGTTGAGGCTGGGAAACCTCGGGTCACAAAGCCAATATGCGGTGGTGGCAGAGGTGGCCGTGGAAATATCAGTATAAATCCCAAAACATCTGAGTCCAAATCCAGAGCAATACTTCATCTTTTACCAGATCTGTGCTTCAGCTTCTTAAAACTATCTTGAAGGACATACTATTTCTTGGAGTGATGAAGAAACAAAGTAGTGAGTGATGAAGACATTCACGCTTCTAATCATTCTTCAGGTTTCATACTTTTACAAATACTTCAGAGTTTTCTTTCCACACATAGCACAGAAGCCTGACTTCTGTACCTAGAATGTTCCTCTGCAGACTGTCTGCCCTTTACCATGGGAGGTCACGCCTGTGTCTTCACTGGCTTTCTGGTCCATTTCCAATCCTGTTCCCCATCCTATGGGCTACTGAAGACTGGCTCCAGAACATTCCCTTTATTCCGACCATCAAAGGGACAAACAGATGCAACGCTCAGAATTCACGTGTACGTCCACTGTGGGGCGGTGCCCTCCTTGGTGAGAGCGTGTTTCCAACTTTGGAAAGAATCTGTTCATGTAACTGCAATCTCATAGAGTATTCTGTTTGGATTTTCTTATAGTTGCTGTTGACGCTGTTATTTTCCCTCTAAGCATTGAGGTTAAGAGAGACAAACCTTCAGGAGTTGACTTCACTGAAACATTTGAGCTACTTGGGCAGAAAAGAACCCACAGTCCAAAAATGAATGTGGACTTCTGGAAACAGTGCGTAGTTTGCCATGATTTCACCTAATTTCTTGTTCCACAGAAAGAACATATTCTCCAGATATCTATTATCAGAAAAAAAGAAAAAAAGACATAATCCGACATGGCTAAAGTTTGAGACAGACACGTTGGAGAAAATTAATTTTTAATAAGTGACTAAGGGACTAAAACTAAGTGAGATGCTTTCTGTTCTTAGTCATAAAAATTGGCTTTTCTTTTGTTACCTATGCTGACAGTTTAAGTAGTTTCCCCAAACTCCAAATCCTGTTGCTCCATGGGAAGGAATTGCCTAAATTCTTTTTTCCCCTCCTCTAGGACATCAAGGGGCAGCTTAGACGTCTGGTCCTAGAGACTCTTCCCCACGAAGGGAATGTGTCCCCTTGCTGATGGGGGAGAGACCAGGAGGGAGGGTGTCCAAGGTGTCTGGAGAGGAGATGGGAGGAGGGCACATCCCCGCAGGGGCCTGAATGTGAGAGGCGACATGGGCATGGTCTGGGCCCCCAGGACCAAGGGCTGAAGGAGGCCAGTGAGCAAGGAGAACGGGGCCCGAGCTCCCAGCAGCAGGAGTGGAACCCGGGACTCCTCATGAGTTCCCCAGGCATATGGGGTCTAGTGGGACCAGAGCCAGTGCCTTGAAGACCAGTGACGCCACCAACACACCCCTGAGGACCAACCCTAGGTCAAGGGGACTCCGTCTCCCAACATGAAGATATGCCAGTCCCCCCTCCCCCCGGATGCCTTCTTAGGGACATAAGCAGGGGAGCAGCTCCAGGAGACGGGCCCTTTAAGCTGAGAGAGGCTGGGCACTGCTTTAAAAAGCCTGTTTCAATGGTCTGATTCAAAGGCCAGGCTAATAGCAGTGCTTTGCATTTTCAGGCACGTTTGAGTTACATGCACAGCGGGTGAGATGTTTCAACCCCATCACACCTGTTGACCCCAGGTGGGTCTCTGGGTGGCACATGAGCGGAGGGGACATGGACGCCCTTTGAGGTCTGTCCAAATCCCACCACAGGACACTTCTTTGTGTCTGCTCATAAGTGGTCTGTGTTCCTGGGATCTGTTCAAAGCTTCCACTGACGTGCAAACATCTGATGCTACATAAATCAGCATCTCCAAAATATGTTGGACGAACCGGAGGTCTGACTTGGAGACCTTTCTGAGGAGTCGGTAAATCCCTTTTGGTGCCCGAAATGTATCTCTGTGGATCCTCAAGGCCTTTACGACAGCCTGATTTAGCACCTTCCTTTGTTTTCCTCTCACTCTCCACCCCCTCCCCCAGTAATCATCCCAGACTTTGTATGGACTGTCCCTGCTTTCCCAGGGGCATTTCTTTCTGCAGGCTCTCAAATGAGAAAATGACTCACCGACATGAACGAGCCTCAAACACCAGATTAAATGGCTCCAGGCACCTTCCGTGGAGCTCCGGCCCCAGCCTGCAAGGGCTGTGGCGACCCTCACCCTGTTCTGCTCCTCTGAGCTCTGGGGTCAGGCTGAGCTGAGCAGCTGAAATGATAGAGGAGCGCGTCTCGCTCCTGCTCAGCGCAGAGTCGGGCCGAGGTCTGAAGGTTTGGGCCTGGACTTGGAAGCCATCGGAGCTAGTGAGCTGGACAGAAAGGCCTGGGCATGGCCCTTTGCTCTCCATCCTGTTACCTACAGTCCTGACCCTGCAGCGGGCAGACAGCAATAACGTATGGCCATACACGGCTGTGGTAGCTCATTTTGGGAGATATTGCCCAAGACACACTGCTGTCCAGTGGAATTAATTTACACGGGTCACTTGTAGGACCAACGTTTTTATTCTTCTTCCATATGTCATACGATTTCCATGACTTCAGCATCTGGGAAAGTCTTCGTGGCTAACTGGGCATCCCGTTGGACAGGAGGGCAGGGGGAGTTCTGAGAGCGGGTGAGAACAGATGGGGTCTGCAGACGGAGCTTGAACTTGAGTGCTTCACAGTTCACATTGCTGAACACAAAACCCCACGGGGCATGTTCCTATAGGGAGCGAAACTGACAAGCTTCCCTGGGCCATGTGGGTTTCCTGTGTACTCAGCTGTCAACGGTCTCCGTGCGGGGGTCACGGACACACTTGCTTCACCCTCCTGCGCCTTTGCCAAGGGCAAGGCTTCAGCCCGGCTTCCTTGAACCCGGGGTTGCATGAAGGTGGCGATGCTATAAACAGGGAGAAAGGACTTGGCCTCGTTCTTGTTCTTTTTTAGCAGCCCTGTCTGTCCCCTGTAATTTCCCTTCTCCATTTAGACAGTGCTGCAGCCACAGGAAGCCATGCTCGCCCGGCCAGCGGACCCGGACCCTGGCCATCTGAAGCCTTCTGGTGTTTTGCAAAGATGTCATCTCATCCCACAGATGTCGCCTTCTGTGAAGGGCCAGGCTGTCTGACACACAGGAAGGGCCAAGCTGGGACTGCACGTGGGGCGCGTCGACTGGAGCTGGGAGGGTCCTCCACCCGCTCGTTCTCAGACGTCACAGAACTGCAAGTGAGACGAGACAGCCAGGCTCTAAATTTACCCCGCGTGAGTGACCCCAGCAGCCTCACGGCAATCTTTTCTCTCGTGAAGGAGGCCACTCCTTGCCTTGGTGATTTGCCTTTAGATGTCAGATGAGGTGGAGAGTCGACTTCCGGCCTTTCACCACGATGTCGTGTTGTGTTGCGCTGTGTTGTGTTGTGTTGTGTCTCCCTGCCTGGCTGTCAGGGTCCAGCACCAGACTGTCCCTGGAAAGAGGGCAGCTGTTCTTCTAACACTTCCTCCCTGGGTTGACTTCCCACTCGTTAAGGAGGGGATGGCTGTGACCGTGCGGTTTCTTCGTGGTCAGCAGTGGGGAGGCTCGGGGACAGAGTTCTCTCTCTCATTTCCCCAAGAGTCCAAGTTATCCTGCTCAGAACAAAAAAAGCACATGGACCCCAAAAGAGCGCAAACGGTGAGTGTGGTTTGCTTGATTCCCTGGGGCCAGAAGTGCCCACGGACGAGTCAAATGAGAACAGCGAAAAGCCATGCAGTCGCCCAAGGGGTGGGTTCTGTAGGGTGGCACATGTACAGATCCTCCCAAAGGGGTGACAGCAAACGTCCTGAAACTCATCCTGATGGCATCACCAGCGAGGTCGAGTCTGGCTTCCTGAGAGGTGATGCTGGCCGTGCACACCAAGGATAGGGACATGGTGACATCGGTCACCAGCTTTGGTCGCAGTGCTCCCCCAGGGCCCTGCAGCTGCCTCGGGACTGGGGTAAAAGTCTCGTTTTCAGATGGTACCTTTTGGGCCAACACTGATCAAGGCCTCACCATCAATAAGATAGGGATGACAGCATTTGCCTCACACATTTATTGTGGAAATAAAGTCTGAAAACTAAGTGCTTCATAAATAGCAGCTGCTATTATGCTTATTCCACATTCTTCAGATCAGAATGCATTAACTAAATTTTTCTTTTTTCAGTTAGTGTTTATATTTTTACGTTGCATGTTTGAGATGCACCTGTCTTATTTCCAACACTGAAAGGGTAACAAACAATTGCAAGCATCAGGTTGAGGGTTGCCAGGTCAAATACAGGATACCCAGTTAAATTTGATTTTGGGATAAAGAACAGAACATTGTTTAGTATGAGTATGTCCCAAAGATTGCATGGGATATACTTATACTGAGGAATTATCCACTGTTTTTCTGGAATTCAGTTTAACCTGGATTTTTATTTGCTAAATTTGGCAACTCCAGCCAGGTTAGATGAATCAGCGGTTAGTTTGGGAGTGATTGGCGTATCTTAGGCAGGCACACCACTCAACACGTAGAATGTTCCCGAATCCAGAGCTCGGATACAGCCCTGGAGGGGTGAGCATGAGGATGAACCCGCAAAGCCAGACCAGGGCACGTTATAGCCTGCTGGGCTCCAAGATTCTCTGTGCCGTTTCCTCCAAGTAATTTGATTTTATTTGTAACTAAACAGTCCACAACCAGGCAGGAGTTGTGGAGTCCATAAGTGACCGGCTTGCATGAGGTCCATGACATACCCAAGCCCCACGGGTTTGCCGAGGAAAGCAGATCAGGCGGCAGAGTCAGGGTTAAAACTCAGGCTACTCTGATTCCAGAAGCCTTGCTCCTGATATCTGGGGAAAGACGTCTCAGACCCTGAGACTAAGTGACCGTGTGAGACACAGAAAATGAGTCCACCTCACATGATGCTCTTTGAAAAATGGAGGACTTTGGTGATGGATCTATGTGGACGTGTAACTGTTTTTAACTTTTTTTTTTTTAACGACTTTTTTTAACCCTGCATTTGTTTATTTATTTATTTATTTTTGGCTGTGTTGGGTCTTCGTTTCTGTGCGAGGGCTTTCTCTAGTTGTGGCAAGCGGGGGCCACTCCTCATCGTGGTGCGCGGGCCTCTCACTATCGTGGCCTCTCTTGTTGTGGAGCACAGGCTCCTGACGCACAGGCTCAGCAGTTGTGGCTCACGGGCCTAGTTGCTCCGCGGCATGTGGGATCCTCTCAGACCAGGGCTCGAACCCGTGTCCCCTGCATTAGCAGGCAGATTCTCAACCACTGTGCCACCAGGGAAGCCCTGTTTGTAACTTTTTATGTCTCTTATGTAACTCCAGGTAACACCTGGTGGCCAAGGAAATGCTTGTTGCCATATCCAAAATGTCCAAGAAATGTTTACTAAGAGTTTTTGCTGGAACATATTTGTAACAATGAGATTTGCCCATGAGGTGTTGTTCTTGTTGTGTTGGGTACAAAAATCAGTGCTGCTCACCTCAGATTTAACACATTAGTACAAATAATAAATTGTTAGGTCTCTGAAAGAAAAATAATCTGGTTTCTTACATGGGCTTACCCAGGTAGCCACTGTACCTGGCAGTGCAAGGGTGGTTGAAAATTTTATGGCCAACAGACAATAGAGCATTTGAACATAGGAGGCAATGATGTGGGAAACAGAAGAAAACGGGACCTGTTGAAGGAGAATCCGGATGTCATCATTAGGATCCTACAAATGATCCCCCAGACAGGTTGAGGGGAAAATCTAGAATAAAAAACTAAAATTGAGAGAAGGCTGACTTACATCAAATAGTGATTTTAGCTCCAGGTTTTTAAATATTCTGTATCATATCTCAAATCTAATTGAAGTTTCCCCTTTATAGTTTCTGGTGAAAAGAAGAACCAATCAGTCATGTTCCACGATGCAGCACACAAGCTCCTGTATCCAGAAGTCTGGTGTTTCACTCTCCTCTGTCGATCTGGACACCCTTGACTTAATGGGGCAGGTATTTTGTTTTTGAGACAGAAAGACTTCACATCTTCTCCATGTCCTTTGGCTGCTGTTCTTGGTGCAGTGGTTTCCAACAGTCATGTCTGGGAAAAGTGATGAGGCTGGCAGTCCTGCCCATTCACTGAAGCCAACACTGGCTCCAATGGCTGCCCCAGTCAGGGTGGTTCTTCACGGTGTGACGGAGGAAAGGATAAAACCCCCATGATGTGCCTTGGATCCCAGTGATCAGTTTCACTATTCGAACACTTAGCCAGGAATTCTTTCATTTATTTCTTCCACAGGTATTCGCTAAGCACCTACTAGGTGCCGTGCCTATGTCAGGCACTAGGAAATGAGGAAGAAGACAGGCCTTTAACCAGCCTCCTAAGAGCTGGATATTTATCAGAGAAGACAGACGGTTATTGGTAAACAAACACAAAGAAGGTACCTCGAGTTTAAACAAACAACAGTAAAGGGAAACCATGGGGTTCTCCATTGGGTGGGAGGGAGGGGTTCTGTTAGAATCTGGTGGCCAGGGCTCCCTTGGTGGCACAGTGGTTGAGAGTCCACCTGCCGATGCAGGGGACGCAGGTTCGTGCCCTGGTCTGGGACGATCCCACATGCCGTGGAGGGGCTGGGCCCGTGAGTCATGGCCGCTGAGCCTGCGCGTCTGGAGCCTGTGCTCCACAATGGGAGAGGCCACAGCAGTGAGAGGCCCGCGTACCGCAAAAAAAAAAAAAAAAAAAAAAGAATCTGGTGGCCAGAGACAGCTCGCTGCTGGAACTCCAGGATTTAAAATATCTCTGAAAGGCTTTGGATCCATCTCAGCGTTACATACGCTCTTAGAATTCTTTCTTCCTAAGTGGCGTCTAACACTTTACTCAGTGAAAAGCAGGTAACTCTGGATGTTTGGTGAGTTGAAAGGTCACCCACTGTTGGTTGGCTTCAGGCCTACAGCAAACCACCCTCGCTGATAAAACGGGTGCTGGCGGCAGTTACCGTAGGAACAGCTCACAAAGCTTTTCATCTTCGAGGCAGGTTCAGCATCCCGATGAGGAGGTAACATTGTCTTTAATTCATAGGAAGGAGAGGGGGAATTTCACACCGCTTCTGTGGTACAGCTGCCCAAGGGGCCCCTTTCCCGCTGCCCTCAATTTCCCTTTGTCTCTGATTCTGAGAAAAAGCCCCCAGCTCCCCTACCTTTATTCCTCTGAAGAATTTTTCACCATTTTTATTTTATCACAGCTGTTCCAGGTTCAGAACCCTAACATTTTGGAAAACAAACTGTATTCGATGGCTGGAAAAGTCTGGGTCTTCCCAGATGAAAGCAATGGAGAACCTTCATTGTTCAAGACAATAACTCCTTAGCTTGGTCTCAAGGAAGGATGTGCATTTCTCTCCAAACTCTGGAAAGCCCTTGAGGAAATTCTGAAAAGCAACAGGTGTGCATGAATCCTTTCAATTCTGGAGGACGGGCACGCCGGGTGAGGGATGCTTTCTGCAGTGCGTTAAAGGGGCTGAACATTTTCTTCTAACCCTACAGGTCAAATCAAGGAACTTTTCCCATTTCTCAGGCTCTTGTCACCTCCTCTCATCAGAAAAAAGAGCTATGTTTTCTTGGAATTCTGGTGATGGTCCACACTCCTAAATAATTTTGACCGTTTTCAGCTGCTGCTGCTTCTGCAAGGCAGGAAAATGGAAACTCTCACAAGCACCCCTCCCCGCCCCCTGCAACACACATATGTGCACACTCACACACACACTCAACACACGTGCGCACATTCACACGTGCACACATGCACACACTCAACACATGCGTGCACACGCACAATGCACACACTCAACACGTGTGCACACTCACGCATGCGCACACACACTCAACACACATGTGCACACACTCATGTGCACACATGCACACACAACCACACATGCACACACTCAACACACATGTGCACACTCACACATGCACACACTTAACACACATATGCACACACATGCATGCAGACACACACACAGAGCCTGATGTAATGAAAATCCCAAGGCTTCTCCCAAGCAAGGAGGGATCTCAGGTCATGGGCTTACTTTAAAACATGAACGACTATAATTTGTAGTATGTTGTACACAGCACACAAACATTTTTTAGTTTTAAATCTTCAAATATCTTCCTTCTAACAAACTCAAAACAATGTCATTTTTCTCTCTTCACTGTGGGGTCAGCAGAACCAATATCACAACTATTTCACAGTTGGGGAAACTTGCCCAGAAGCTGGTGGCTTCCCCTGGTGCTGTGTTGATGGCAGTGTCAGGATCTGGGTTTCTAACCCAGTGGTCGGTTCCAGCAGGGTCTGCGGCTTCCCTCAGTGTTAAGTTATACTTTATTTGGGGACACGTTCAAGTTCCCCAATTCCACATGATTTTAGAAATCTAGACCAAAGAGCTCACCAGGCCATTTATTGTTTTGACCTCTTGAATTCCAAGCCTCTTGTTTTTTATTCTGGCACAGAATCCAGGTGTTTCAGGGCTGGAGTTCAACCTAGGATTCAGATACTGTAACTCTCTGAGTCCCATCACTGAGATCTTCCAAAAACTGTGATAGAAAATCTTTGTTGGGGGGAGGACTTAGAGTGACCTGCGGATTTCTGTGCTGGACAACTTTTGTGCTTTTCCATGCTGTGAAGTCTTGCCTCAGCATGCAAGCCGTCCCGTGGAACTACTGTGTCATGCTCATGACTAGCTGGTTTTCTCTTTTTTCCCCCTAAATTAGTGATTCATAATTTATTTTGGTCTTGCGAATACACATTCTAAGATTGTGGTGACATCCACAAACCACTTGACTGAATTCAGTAAAAATAAAGGAAAAGAAACCACAAAGAACGGAAAGGACAGCTGAATTCCATCAAGCACTGGTTTGTATGGACGCGGTCACAGAGAGCTACTTTGTGTTTCCCCCTTTCTGACAATCATTTCAATATCATAAAGACCAAGGATTTAATTATTTAAGTGGACCCTTGTGTCCCATCTCTTTGCCCCACAAAATGTGTTTATCATGAAAGGGCACTTAATTTTTAGCATGATTAAAATACCAAACACTTGAATTAAACATTTTCATGAGGGTTTATCTCCTGCAGAAAACATTCTGTTTCCTTGACACTGGAGCGCGTGTTTCATTAACGATCATAAATAGTTTACAATTAAAGAAGAAAACATAGTAACTTACTCTGGCTTTGAAAGGGTTTTGCACTGCAGCTTGTTATTGGCTGTGGGTTGCTGAGGTCAAAGGTCAGAACTTAGCAGATGCTGGTGGTGAAGCTTTTGGTCTCTGCCTCCTGGTTTGTGGATGTGACAATGCAGGAAGGAAGAAGGGGACAGGTGGTGACCTGCAAGTGACCAGACCTCTCTGCCCGAGGATGCCTGTCCCTCACCTTTCACCGAAGCTTCCAGGAGTGTGCATTTTGATTTTAGGGCAAGCGTTTTATTTACTCACGAGGCACAGAAGGAGGACACCAAACTCTGGACTGCTATCTTGGAGCTGTGATGCTGTGCAGCCCTGAGGGCACGCTTCACCTTTTCTGGAGAGAAAGTTGTCTTTTGTGACACATTGCTGTGCAATTTGTGAAAGAAAAAAATAAGAAAGGCTGGTAACTTCTCCGTGCCGTCAGGCGGCAGCTGGAAGGTTCCCCAGCAGAGGGTGATGCGCCTGACAGGGCTTTGAAGACAACCTCCTGAGAGGCATCGGGCCACGCAAGGGAGGCTGCCCCTCCAGTCGGTGCCGGTCTCTCTCCTTGTGTTTCTCTTTCATCCTCGGGGTGTCCTCTCCCTGCAGTGTGGACGGAGGCCACTGCCCACAATGAGCCCCTTGTCTCCCCCGAGGGCTCCCTCCCAGCTCCAGGTGACGGGAGGGGCTTTACCCTCAGTTCAAGGGCAGCAAAACTCAACACTTGCCGAGAGAAACCGCTGAACTCGAAATCAGTTATCAGACACTCTCCTCTTTAGTGATAAAAGGTCGGAGAGGAATTGCCTCTCCTCTCACTAAATAACCTTGGAAAACTGCAGAGAAGGCACTGACTTTTCTTTCTCTCTCCCAGGTTTACAGCTCAAGGCTCAGATCTTGGTAAAGATCCACCAGGTGAAATTTCGTTTTCCTGGACTGAATGGTGAACTTCCTGAAAGTCTAAACAAGTAGGACTATTTTTCAGAATGTTCTAAAGTTTTTAAAAAGTTCAGCTTGATAATTTACAAAGAGGGGCAACTCAGACAGCATAATATTTCTGTGATCACACACCCACTGCTCCACGAGCCCTGACCTCACCCCGATATTAGCTCTGGGGGCGTTGGCTTCCTTCCCACATCTGGGTCAGCATCTCCCCCTGACTCTCAGCCTCCTTCTTCGACTTGCCTCTCATGCTCCAGGGGCCTCTCGAGCTGTCACGTGTGGTCACTCCTGAACCCGTGC
Organism: Mesoplodon densirostris; assembly: GCF_025265405.1. Classification (NCBI taxonomy): domain Eukaryota; kingdom Metazoa; phylum Chordata; class Mammalia; order Artiodactyla; family Ziphiidae; genus Mesoplodon; species Mesoplodon densirostris. Next base: position 1,809,657 of record NC_082677.1, read on the forward strand.
CCATGGTGCTAAGTCATAAGGACACAGCTGGCAGGTCCAAGGACCCCGGGACATCCGTACTTGCAGCTGACAATTTTCAGGAACTTGAATTTTAAGGCTAATAACAAATAGAGTAAGAATCTTTAAAATAACACAATATTGTCAATAATGTGTGTATTTCCTGCTAACTGTGTCTGATGATTTTGGGTCCATGTTGAACCGGGGCTGAGCGTAGGAGCGTGCGTCCAGAAGGTCACCCCAAAGAAGGGCCCTCCAGGCTGAGATGTGAAGGGACACTGAGGGTTCACTGGGCGAGGCTTGGGAAGAACAGGGCAGGGCCTGGGGGTGGAGGGAGCACCGCGCATCCGAGGACCCAGAGGACACACGGGAGGGATGCGGAGAGGCTGGGAGTAGTCACCTCCAGGAGGAACCTGGTCCCCCAGGGCCCTGGAGGCCACAGGAAGGAGTCTGAGCTTTGTCCTCAGAGCAGAAAGGAATCTGTGCCTGGTCTCAGCTCCCAGCTTGGAGCCCCAGGTTACTAGTTGAAGGAGAACTGGACAAGTGTTCTTCCTGGGTCAACGCAAAGAAGGAGAGTTGTATCCCTTTGAAGTTTACCCAACGGGGTGAGGGCCGGCAGATAGTTTGGTGTCCTGGGGTCTCAGACACACCACACACTCAGCGTTCAAATCATTGCTTCAGTTGGGCATGTATATAAACGGACTGATGCGCAGGCTTGTCTGGGCCCAAGGCCCCTCTGCTTCTGGTTCCCAGTCTCGGCCGCAAGCAGCTCAGGATCTGGGCTGGAGTGTCCCAAGAGGTTCTACCCGCTCTGGATTGAGATGTTTGAGTGATAAATGGTAAAGGCTTCATGCAGGAATGCCGGGAAAGTTTGGGTAGATGTTGATGTTTTTCAAGAAATCTTAGAACCTGAGTAGAAGGGATTTTGTCAAGGGCTGCTGGGTTTTAAAAGCAAGGAGGTGAAGAACGTCCTGTGTGTGGACACAAAGATACATGAACAGTACATATACACCACGTAAGGGGCTTTAACATACACAAAGAAAGCATTTTAAAAACACTTTTTGGAACAAGAATTTCTGAGCCATAGAACTTTCATGCAGTTCTGCACCCAAAAGGCATGTCTTTTTTTTTTTAACCAGCATTATGTGACAATCTTTATTTCAACAAATAAGTGTGCTATAAAAAAAGTTGACCTGAAATGTAAAAAAAGCAGCTAAAAATAAATATGTTTACACATTATTGTAGAAATGATACAAAAGAGTGTTAAAATTCTCAGTGAGGAAAACCCAAAACATGTCCAATTGTGTAAAGACTCTTCCCTTGCCAGAAACGGGAATAAAGCTGAGGACCCAGTTTGGTTTCACTGCTGAAAAATGTACAAAATAACTTAGAAAAACCAGTCGAGGTCAAACGTGGTTTGACCCAATGTTGAGTCTCCATTGTCGGAAACAAAAGATTTGTTTTTTCGGCTTCAGAGAAATCAGATCAGAATCCGAGCCACACAGCCGAGGGGTCCAGAACCTGCAGGTGTCAAGCTGAGTGGTTCTTATGGGAGGGGGGGGCAGAGACGGAGTGGGGACCACAGGGGGAGGGGCCATGAAGACTCACGCCTCCCAAACAGGAAGAAAAGCCACGGGCCAAAGGACAGGGCAACGATAAAATAGTAACCTTCTCCTGCGGGTAGTTTCCAGATCCAAGTCCACCTGTGAAGAGTCAGATGGAGGGTTGAATGTGCTGAAATGTGTTTGGACTACGAATCGGTACCAGTAATCGTCTGGAATTGTCAGCCTCGATTATCTGGGTCATCTCAATTTTCTGACCCCTTTTTCAGGACAGGTCTATCTGAAGAGCTCAGTCAGGGTTCATGCGGCCTCACCATCATCAGGAACAATATTGAAATGCCTCTATTAAGCCAAAAAGAAACGGTCAGACACCATCCTTCTCTGCTGAGGTTTGGAAACCAAATGTGATCGGTTAAGTGGTAGAAGATACACACATGGTTGTATAATAAACACCAGATTATTACAAGCACGTGGGTTAAATATTTAAAGTATGCCCAGGCCAAGGGTAAGGTCAGAATACCTCTACAGTGGTTTCAATTGCAGGATCTTTGTGTTTAGCCAGGGTGGGGTTAAAATAATTGTCATCTTCTGAACAGCCTGGGAGGAAGCTAGAGGAAACGCGCTTTCAGGAGGTTGTGTGGTAGACTGAGGGCCGGTGCCCTGAGGGGAACTTGGGTTTCTAGAATGTGAGCTTCTCCTCTTGCGAGGGAACCTTGCCAGGTCCACTTGAGAGAAACACAGAGGCTACACAGGTGGGTGGGTGTCTCTCCTGCGGTTCCTATGTTTGGGGTCACAGCTCTCTTAGAGAAACTAATAGAAACAATGACTGTTTCTTCAGAAGACACATGTGCAGAACGTGGACACGCACGTTCGCGCTTGTAATTCAGGGACTCGGCAGTGCCTGGCGAGGTCTGTGAGGGCAGGTGCTCTGCCTGCAACCAGCATCGTCGCTGGCCCGTAGGAGGTGCTCAGCTATGTCCACTAAACAGACAAAGGAGTGAACTCAGCAAACAAATGTCTATTGAAGGCCTCCATGTGTCAGGAGCAGGTCAGGTGAGATGGTCCACAGCTGAGACCGTGATACACGAAGTGGTGACGAGTACCAAGGAGGAATGAAGCAGGGGGCCTGGGCAGCCGGGGTCGTGTGCGGGACGGCCATTGTAAGTGGTGGCTGGAGAGAACCGCACTGCGCAGGTGACCCTTGAGGACGGGCCTCGGGGAAGTGAGGATGCGGCCCTCGGTGCCTCGTGAGCAGCTGGATGGAGGGGGGTGGGCAGGAGCTGGGCTTGCTGGGCAACCGCGTGATGGGCTCTGCCACAGCCACCAAAGACACCAGTCAACGCCCCAGGGAGCCTCCACCCAGAGCTCCAGACCGGGGTGCCTGGGAGCGGGGATGCGTGGAAGCGTCACCGAACCTCTAGGCATAGTGAGTTCTGCAAACAAGCTCAACTTTGGAAATAAATAGCAGTGGACGTGGCCTGTTGCCTTGGAGGTGGTTTTTTTTTTTTTTTTAGATGTTGGGGGTAGGAGTTTTATTAATTAATTAATTTTTTTTTGCTGTGTTGGGTCTTCGTTTCTGTGCAAGGGCTTTCTCTAGTTGCCGCGAGCGGGGCCCACTCTTCATCGCGGTGCGCGGGCCTCTCACTATCGCGGCCTCTCTTGTTGCGGAGCACAGGCTCCAGACGTGCAGGCTCAGTAGTTGTGGCTCACAGGCCTAGTTGCTCCGCGGCATGTGGGATCCTTCCAGACCAGGGCTCGAACCTGCATTAGCAGGCGGATTCTCAACCACTGCGCCACCAGGGAAGCCCCCTTGGAGGTGTTTTTGATTCCTTGGGACAGCCTCAGACGGACAAGCGAAGAGGAGGCGGCATCAGATTCAGGAACCGTGTGCTCTGTTGACTCACCCACATCTGTCCCACGTCAGCTGCCCTGCCTGTTTTGCTCTTTGATTTTCTCTCAGCTGCAGTAGAAAATGGACAACATTTCGGAAATCTGTGTAATATTAGCGATTGTAAAGAGAGACGCGTGGATCAGAATGAACCCTGGGTAATCAACTCGGGAAATTTTTAGCAGTAAAGGTAGGATTAGTTTCACCTGACTCTAATATGTTTGCATTTCCTTTTTACTTATGGAAGAGAATCATTTGAAAAGCTTGGATGGGCACTTAGGAATGCCAATAGAACTAGAAGAAAGGACGTCAATATCAGGATGCTTTGTCGTATTACTGGCAAATCTTGGGCGTGTCAGAAATAATGTATACAGGTGTTTTCCTAAGAGCTTTACACCTATGACCTGCAGCTTTCAGCATCATTGACTGAGACATGACACCAAAGATTGAATCCAAACAAATTGCATTTGACACGAGTTTTACGGAGAAGACATAAAGGCAAATGCTCAAGCCCTATGTACTTTAATACTTAAACATTGTATTGTCTTTAAAAAAATGAACATTTGGCTGTCTGCTCAAAGTGTAGATTTCTAGTGAAGCATTTATTTACAAAATAGTTATCAAGCGCCTACAATGTAGAAGTTTATGTTTAGATACTGATGTATGAGGAAGTTGATTAGATGACTTCTAAAAAGTTTCTTTGAGAGTCCTTTTCCCCATGTATAACTCTATCTAATTTTTTTTTTTTTTTTTTTTTTTTTTGCGGTACGCCGGCCTCTCACTGCTGTGGCCTCTCCCGTTGTGGAGCACAGGCTCCGGACGCGCAGGCTCAGCGGCCATGGCTCACGGGCCCAGCCGCTCTGCGGCATGTGGGATCTTCCCAGACCGGGGCATGAACCCACGTCCCCTGCATCGGCAGGCGGACTCTCAACCACTGCGCCACCAGGGAAGCCCTGCCAAACATTTTTGTCCCGTGGAGCAACATGCAGGGCTCGCTTTATGTCCTGGAAACATTCCCTACTGAGCAGATTTGGTCTCATCGTTCTTATTTCTCATGTGGCAAATGTTTTTCTCATACTAACGTGTGTTTCTGTGTGTATATGCATAAAATGAGGAGTTGTCCAGAAGTGGAGACGGGCTTGTGCACATGGGCTGCCTCTGTTAGTGCTAATGTGTCTTCATCCGTCTGGCCTCACCCTGGGTTACTGGGAGTCTACACGGAGACAACATCTCAGATTTATTATACTACATGCTCCTCAATACATGCTCCTAGAAGATGATGCCTTTCCAGTCTCTGTTCTGTGGCGATCGACATAGAATCAGCCGAGGTAAGTTTACCATGTTTATAATTAACGACTCAGAAAAAGGAAAGACTTAGAATATATACATTATGGTAGAATTTCATGCAGCCAGGTAGATGCTGATATAACGTTTCCCCTTTCTCAACGTAGAATGGCCCCAAAGAGTAATTTCACTAGGTCATAAAACTCTTCTTTCTTTTGAAGTGAATATGGTTTCTTTTCCAATAGATAAGAAAAGACATTCAGCGGCTTCGGGTTATGTGAGGTGAGGAAGTCAGGGGAGGCTGAAAGGATAGAAGGTGCACCGTGCACACGGCTGGACAGCCCAGGTTTTGCGAGCACCACCGTTACCTAGCGTGCGGCAGCGGGACACAGGGCGGACTGACATCACGTTTCCAGGGTTGAACAAGTGCATTCCCATCACCATCCTCAGATCATTGGAGGTTCTGTTTAGTTTCTGCCTCTTCCCACTTGATACTTATTTCTAGTTTCCAAGGAAGATCTTCCCCCACCTCCAAGGTGGTGGTCGGTACAGAAAGAATTCCCTGTCGGGCAAATGTGACTATTTTTCACATGATCATTATCATAGTAACTGTTATTTACCACGTTAAAGATACTCCTGTTCAGATGCTTTGAATATTTCGAACCCTCATCATTGTTAAACCCGTGACTTATCCCAAATGAAATGTTAGGTCAACTGGAGTCTTTAGTGACTATCGGAGAAAGAAAACAGAGCAAAAAGAAAAAAATACTCCACAAACCCATAACCACAGAAGAAAACTCCAGTGTCCTGTGCTGGGGTTTCAATGTAGTGTAAAGTAAATTCTCATGTAGTTGCTAAAATCCAGTTTCACCTCCAGGACTGGTTAACACCCTACCTGTCTATGAGGTCGGAGAAGGAGGAGTGTGGCTCCTGGTGATACTTAGTTACTCTGATGCTCAGTCCTTGGGTCATTATTTAAATATTTTGTAAATACACACACATCATCATCATCATTTCTCTAGTACTTGTCTATTTTTGTCATGAGAATAATAATTTGAAACTTTATACAGTATCATCTAATAATTAATCCAGGATCTGAAAACATTTCTAGCTAGTGTTTTCCATGAAATCTTTTTGAAAAAAGAGAAATTCGATTGCTTTAAAAAAAAAATCTGCAGCCCCTGCAGCTGCATCAATTGCTTTTTGCGACATGATGTTTAATTCATTTAGATCTCCTAGAAAAAGAGACCTTACATGGGCAATGCTAATATCTCATCAATGTTGTAAAAACCTGTTAAAATTCATATTGTTTTAAGGAGGGTATTGTATTCATTTGATGTCATGTGTAGGTGGGAAAGCTAATTTTATAGGGCTTTTTTTTTTTAACTTTCCTATCTCAGACCTCCCTTGGAATTTGGAAATATTATCTTATATGAGCTCCAAATTTTCTTTATTACAATAATATATTTTCTCATGTAATTTGGTTTATTGGCTGGCACTAACTTTACCACTTTGAATGGAAGAATAAGACCCATCATCCTGTCACGTGACTTGTCATTCTACATCACCTGCTTCTAAGCATCCTTTGTCCCAAGGATGCTAGGGTTCTGGGGGCCACACGCTCTGGGGGCTGAGCTGCCTGAAATAGAAGCCGTGTTTATCATTTTTGTCACTAACATGACTTAGTATCGTGACATCAGTCAGGTGTGGCCTTGCCAGATGGTAAACATGTAAAAAGAATACAGCTTCCTTCTGGCAGTAAAAGAGATTAGTTGACGGAAGTTAGCTGTGACAAGATGGGGTTGGAGAATGAAATCAAAGGGTTTGTTTATAAGGGTCTAGAGATAATCTGCTATCTGCATTATAAAGAGGTCTCAGCCTGTGGGACTTCAGTCCTGGTAAAATCATTTGGGGAAAATATGTGGCTCCTGGTTCCATGCCTCAGACCTTTTCTGTGGAAGATGTCCACGTGTGCTTCATAGAAAAACTCTCCCTGATAGGTGAGCGGATTTCTGATTCCTGGAAATTTTTTTTTTTTTTTTTTTTTTTTTTTTTTTTTTTTTTTTTTTGTGGTACGCGGCCCTCTCGGTGTTGTGGCCTCTCCCGTTGCGGAGCACAGGCTCCGGACGCGCAGGCTCAGCAGCCATGGCTCACAGGCCCAGCCGCTCCGCAGCATGTGGGATCTTCCCGGACCGGGGCACGAACCCACGTCCCCTGCATCGGCAGGCGGACTCTCAACCACTGCGCCACCAGGGAAGCCCCCCTGGAAATTTTTAATTAAAAAAAATTGAATAAGTAAATCTGCCTTCGGAAATTCATATTTTTATCTTGAACGTAGGGACAGTTTGTTATCATTGAGATAACCTACATGTTTTTGGTATTCAAATATATGCCATACTTAAGAGAATCTGATATTAAGAGAATCCGACCTATTATATTATGTTGAAGATGTCAACTGTGTGATTAAGATACTGATTTTAGACTTGAATATTGAAATGTGTAGGAGAACCTGACTAAGCTCTAAAGTACTGGTTATAAATACTTTATAAGATGTGTAAGTTGAAAGCTTATGGAAAACTGGGTTTATGCAGGCTAATTTTAATCATTTGAATATTAGCTTAAAAAAATCTGGTGACTATAGATCAGGGTCTCTTCAATGTGAAGACACTCACAGTGACACTTTGTATTGATGCGGAGACACAAGTCCTGCCCATCGGGAACTGCCACCTCCGCCTCCTTGCCCTGATGTCCCTGCACCAGGTAGAGCCATACCCGCCACCCAAGTCACCCCTCACCTGCAGCCACCTCTCCTGGGTCACTTTCTTTTCCTTTTTAAAAAAAAATTATTTATTTATTTATTTTTGGCTGAGTTAGGTCTTTGTTGCTGTGTGCGCGCTTTCTCTAGTTGCGGCGAGCGGGGGCTACTCTTTGTTGCAGTGCATGGGCTTCTCATTTTCATGGCTTCTCTTGTTGCGGAGCACGGGCTCCAGGCACATGGGCTTCAGTAGTTGTGGGGTGTGGGCTCAGTAGTTGTGGCTCATGGGCTCTAGGCACGTGGGCTTCAGTAGTTGTGGTGTACAAGCTCAGTAGTTGTGGCTCGCGGGCTCTAGGCGCGAGGGCTTCAGTAGTTGTGGGGCGTGGGCTCAGTAGTTGTGGCTCACAGGCTCTAGAGTGCGGGCTCAGTAGTTGTGGTGCACAGGCTTAGTTGCTCTGTGGCATGTGGGATCTTCCCAGACCAGGGCTCGAACTCATGTCCCCTGCATTGGAAGGCAGATTCTTAACCACTGTGCCACCAGGGAAGCCCTTTCCTGGGTCGCCTTCTGTACTGTGTTGCCATCCTTTACTTCTCTCTCTATCTCTCATGTTACCCAGGAGCTTCCTAAGTATTTACTCCTATTTCTACCCCACCACCTACCAAAGCTGATGTTTTGTTCGTGTCTTTGTACGAGGCTCTCTGAGTCTAACAGACCCTCTACAGTGCTAGACAACCTCGTTCTAGAACCCGGGAAGCTTTACCATTGAATTCAGGAGCTGAGACCACCCCGTGTGGAGCAGCAATGAGCAGGTGGTCCCACAGCTCCTGGAGGTTCTGGTCTATTGGCTCGGCGTGGGCCTCAGGAAGCAATGTTTAAGAAAGTTCCAGAGGATTCCACTGTGCAAAGTGCTGGGTTGCAGGGAGGTGATTAGAATCCGGAAGCAGTTTGAAAGCACCAGATTTTTAAATGAATGCTCAGAATTCTGGTTAGCATGTAGCCGATGAGAAGAGCAAGAAAATGACGGCACTTTGGGGCAAAGACCCTCCCCCTGACCCCCCCCCCCCCCGCCGATTCAGAACCTCTGCTAATGGCTCTGGAGCCTGTGAGCAGTGAAGGCCTTGGTTTCTGGGGGTCTCAGTGGAGAGAACGATCATCGCTGGTGTTTCACCCCTGACCTGGGAAAGTGTCTGGAAAACTGACAAGGAGCCCAGGCTGAGGGCCAGAAGCAGCAGATCGTGGCTCAGAGAGATATCGGGACCTTTGTGTCACCACAGCCCCCTGAGGCTGTGCAGAGGCCCTGGGCCTCCACGAGACCAAGGAAGAGCTGGACAGGCAGGTGGCGGCAGCAAGACGGGCAGATTCTCTGCATGTGCGTGTGACCTAGAGGGAGGGACCACCCTGGATCCATCCCTGCAAGGACACGGCCTTGGCTCCTGGACTCGCCTGGAACACAGTCCTGCCCAAACGGAAGTCCACTCAATATACAGAGGGAGGAAGACCGGCCAGACCCAAGCCTAGAGGAAAAGCTAAAACCTGGTGGAAGAGATATTTAAGTTGAAATATTCAATTAAAAAGAGTGCTTCACTGTCTAAACCTGAAAACACGATTTCCTAACTAAAGAGTTGGTTGACAAATTAAAGATGAGGTGGTCACTGCTGAGACACAACCTTAAGAACCAGAAGGTCAGGTGGATGAGATATCTCAAAACAGAGCACAATTATAGAGAGATGGAAAAATGGGGAAAAATGCATCTGGTGGAAATCCAGCCAGCTTTAAGAGTAAGACACTCCATCTCGGTGAGGAAATATTTGGTAACTTGTTTTCAGAAAATAGTGGAAATTGTGAGAGATAACTGTTAATGGAATAGAAAAGGGTGGTTGAATTTACATATTAATTAGAGGAAAAAGAATAATTAGAGACAGACTAACAAAACCAAGTAGAATTTTTTTAAAAAGGAAAAAATGACAACTTGAAATATTTAGTAATCCTGAAGGAAGATGGAGTATATAATCAAGGATATTAGCCATTATGGTGGCAAATGGGCTAGATTTTGTACTATAACACAAACCCATTTATGTACAATTTGTAATAATCACACTTAAAACAAATGAACACAGAACACTTGAACATAAGGGTCAGAAGAGAATAACCAAAAAACAAGGCACGAGGCAATATTAAACAAAATGAAACTCGGAAAACACTGACCAAAAAAACCCTAAACAGTATAAAACAGGAAAGGCAATATACTAATGTATAATATAATTAATGTCATACTATAGTAAAATAATAATTTGCATTTAATGTTAAGCATTCATGGGACCAAACAGGGAGACCGAGTAATCATGAAAAGAAACCAGTCTCAGGCCTCAGAGCATCAAACACAGCAGCGAACTGTGGGGGGGAATGTGAATTGGCACAGCCACTGTGGAGAACAGTACGGAGGTTCCTTAAGAAACTAAACATAGAACTACCATACGACCCAGCCATCCCACTACTGGGCATATACCCTGAGAAAACCATAATTCAAAAAGAGTCATGTACCACAATGTTCAGTGCAGCTCTAGTTACACTAGCCAGGACATGGGAGCAACCTAAGTGTCCATCGATAGATGAATGGATAAAGAAGATGTGTCACATATATACAATGGAATATTACTCAGCCATAAAAAGGAACGAAATGGAGTTATTTGTAGTGAGGTGGATGGACCTAGAGTCTGTCCTACAGAGTGAAGTAAGTCAGAAAGAAAAACAAATACCATATGCGAACACATATATATGGAATCTAAAAAAACACAAAAGTTCTGAAGAACCTAGGGGCAGGACAGGAATAAAGACTCAGACGTAGAGAATGGACTTGAGGACACGGGGAGGGGGAAGGGTAAGCTGGGACAAAGTGAGAGAGTGGCATGGACATATATACACTACCAAACGTAAAATAGATAGCTAGTGGGAAGCAGCCACATAGCACAGGGAGATCAGCTCAGTGCTTTGTGACCACCTAGAGGGGTGGGATAGGGATGGTGGGAGGGAGATGCAAGAGGGAGGAGATATAGGGATATATGTATATGTATAGCTGATTCACTTTGTTATAACACAGAAACTAACACACCATTGTAAAGCAACTATACTCCAATAAAGATGTTAAAAAAAACCCAGCAGCTAATTATGCAAGACCAAAACTATGCAAATGCTATATATGATGAGAGCATGTTTATAACAGGAAACTCGAATATATCTTTTTCAAGAATGGGCAGATCTAGTAGACAAGCAAAAAGTGAAGCCTGGAGAAATTGAATAACACGATCAACAAACAAAATTATAGCTGTAAATGTAAGCTCGCATCTCCCAAGTAGAGGCTATATGTTTTTCGTATGACTTTCACTCAAAAGGTGTTCATTCGTTAACCGTGGAGAAAAACTTAGTAGAGATTTTCAGGCCACAGAGTCTGTTAAAAGGTCGTTAAAAACATCTTACTGCTTGAAAACTAAGAAAAACTCCCATAAAATCTTTGGATCAAAGACAGAATAAAAAGTGAGGGGCCTCCCTGGTGGCGCAAGTGGTTGAGAGTCCGCCTGCCGATGCAGGGGATACGGGTTCGTGCCCCGGTCTGGGAGGATCCCATATGCCGCGGAGCGGCTGGGCCCGTGAGCCATGGCCGCTGAGCCTGCGCGTCCGGAGCCTGCGCGTCCGGAGCCTGTGCTCCGCAACGGGGGAGGCCACAACAGTGAGAGGCCCGCATACCGCAAAAAAAAAAAAAAAAAAAAGTGAGATCACAAACTACCTAGAAAGCAACCAGGAGGAAACCTCATACCAAATGTGGTGGGCATAGCTGAACGCAGAACAGCTTACAGCTCAAACCAATTTGTTATTAAGGAAGAAATACTCAAGATAAAGGAACTGAGGAAAGATAATATCAAGAAATCACCTGAAGATATTAGAAAAGGAAAAACAAAATAAACCCAAGAAACCAGGAAGGGAGAATGACTAACAATCAAAGCTGAATTTAATGAAATAAAAAATGCACAACAAAGAAATTCAGAAAGGATAATTTAAACCAAAAACCTGTGTTTCTTAAAGATCAGCAAAATAGAACTTTGCAAGTGTTCTGATTCATGAAAAAGAAAAAATAAGACTAAAAAAATGAACACACTTTGACAGACCATTCATTACATGGACTCAGCTTGAAAAAACAAATTATAAAGAGAGAACTAAAATGGAGTGTAATTCCTACCAGGCAGGAGATGCTGACGAAGGAGGTTATTTAAAATAGGAGAGACAAGAATTTTGCTACTGATGAGCAGGTCTCTTAAAGACTTTTCTAGCTTATCATATGATGATTCATTGACTAAAACTAAACTTTAAAGTATCTTTAAACTTGAAAGATGAGGGAGTCAATTTGTTTCTAGTGGTGACATTCAGTATAATAGTTATTGGTGAGCTACACGTTCAAGGACTATAGCCTGGGCAATCTATAACCCAAGGTTATTCATGTCACCACAATCCACAGTTTAATAATTTGCTTTCAATGTGTGTTTACATTTGAAAATATTGCTAAGTTGGCAAAGAAGACTAATATCAGTCAAGACAGATCTAGAAAGCAGAAAACTGTCAAGTGTTTAGTGATAGGCTAAGGGATTAAATACATGGAATTTCTCTGATTTTGAACAATAGTAACAACATAACCTGGAACTAGAGAAACCAATATTATGTCACAGGTCAAAGAAGCAATGGTTTCTGTTACTATATATAATGCTTTTTCAATATTTGATACTTATTCTATATGTGATGCTTATTCACCTAAAATGAAACTTGAGCTTGAAAATGGACGAAAATAAGAATAACTTTGTATAAATGGAAAATAGCATTTAGGGAAAGAGCTAAAAAGTCTTGATTCAACTTTTTTCTGTGCCTTTACGCCTCTTTCATAGACATCTGAAGTCGCCATCTGAAAGAAAAGAAAACAAAGAACAACGCAAAATAATTTTAAAGACACACATAGTAATAAAGTAGTTCACCCACGTAAGCATTTTGACATTCTCTGTCCCATAAGTTTTTCCTTAAAAACCCTGAAGAGCATGGCGGGTATGCTTTTCCTTATACACGTGAAGTAACTAAGATTCATGTGCACTGAATCGAGGAAAGCCATGTGGAGACCCATGGCAACTGAAGATTCAATGTTGTTTTGACAAGTCTTTCATCTCCTTGGTTAAATTTATTCCTCAGCATTTTATTCTTTGGATGCTATTTTAAATGGAATTATTTTATTAATTTCATTTTCAGATTGTTTACTCCTGGTGTGCAGAAACATAAATTTTTGTGTGTGTTTATCTTGTATCCTGTGACTTTGCTGAATTCATTTATTATCTTTGGTCACTTTTTCTGTGGATTCTTTGTAATTTTCTAGATGCAAAATTTTGTCATTGTAAATAGAGTTAGTTTTAAACATCCTTTCCAATTGATGTCTTGTTTTCCTTGCCTAAATTCTCTGGCTAGGGCTTCCAGTACGATTACAAATAGCCATGGTGAAAGTAGGCAACCTTGTCTTGTTCCTAATTTAGGGACTGATTTTAGTCTTTCGCCACTGAATATGATCTTAGCTGGTGTTTTTTCCTAAATGTTCTTTATCATGTTGAAGAGTTCTTGTCTGTTCCTAGTTTGCTGAGTGTTTTTGTCTTGAGAGGGTAATGAATAATGTCAAATGCTTTTTCTGTATCTACTGAGATGATTATTCTATGAATGAGGTATATTACATGGATTTTCTTATGTTGAAACACCCTTACATTCCTGGGATAAATTTGGGAAGTTTTGGCCACTGTTTCTTCAAATACTTTTTCTTCCCCTTTCTGTCTCTCTTCTCACCTGGGCCTCCCATAATTCATACGTTGGTATTTTTGATAGTGAGCCATAGGACCCTAAGGCTTTGTTCATTTTCTTCCTTTTTCTTTTTCTTACTGCTTCTCAGACTGGGTAATTTCAATTGAACTATCTTTAAGTTCACTGATTATCTCTTCTGCCTGTTTGAATCTGCTGTTGAATACCTCTAGTAAAATTTTAAATTTCATCTGTTTTATTTTCAGCTCCAGAAGTTTTGTTTCATTCTTTTTTTTTATAATTTCTAACTCTTTTTAAAATTTATGTTATATTTTTTTACTGACTCACTCACTCATTGTCCGCCTGATTTCCTTCTGTTCTTTGTCTGTGGTTGCTTTCAGTTCTTTGAGCATATTTAAGACAGTTTAGAGACTTTTTCTAGTAAGTCCAATGTTTGGGATGTTTTTGTTAATTTCTCTTTTATTTTCCCTGTGAATGGGTCATACTTCCCTGCTTCTCTGTATGCTTTGTAATTTTTGTTGAGTACTGGATGTTTTGAATGCTGTGATGTGGTGACTAAAAATCAGATTCTACTTCCTCTCCAGGGGTTCCTGTTGTTACTTGAGGAAAGCTGCGCTGTTGCTTTGTTTAGTGACTTTTCCAAACCATTTTTGAAAAGACTATATTCTTTGTCACATGTGGTCACTGGAGTATCTGTTTTGTTATCTCTGCAGCCAGTCAATGACTTCCCAGAGATTTCCTTAGATATGTGGGTCCAATAAGAAAAGAAACAACTGTACCTGTCTCTTTAAATTTCCATGGACCAATGTAGGTGGAGAAGCCACTTCAGTCAGTGGGCATTGATAGAATGACCAGTCTCTGTGCTGGCCCCCCAGCTATCAAAAGCAGTGCTTGAAATGGACAATTCCTGTCTCTGGAGGACTCCCTAAGTTTTTAGTAAAAGATATCTTAACAAAATATATATTTTTAGTATGTAATAATAACTCTCCACAAGAGAGTTATTTTTGCTATTTTTATTTTCTGATTATTAACAGGGTTTAGAGAGATCAATTCCTGATGTAGGTCTAATAGAAAACTAATTTTAAAAGTGTCACAAAAGAGGGAGGACTTAGAGATAATCTTGAATCAAACTCTCATTTTATATGATACCTAAAAATGGTAATTGAATAAGAATCCAATTTCATGTTTCGTTAAGTAAGAATTAATTCTGAATTAATTATATCATACATGTCAATATATCAAAATCCTAAGTGTTTTGAAACAAATTCTTATAAATCTGAATTCATGGTAAAAGCCATGTTGTATAAAATTTAGTTCCTGTATTCATTAACTCTTTTAAGAAGCAAATGTTTCAGTTAAGGAGAAATGTTTCTGAGCCCGTTATGCACGTCACATGTGTGTCTGGATTAATTTTGCGTTTGAAATATTTTGTGCAACTTGATAAAAATTACATTAACCACAGATAATTAAAAAATAGTATAATATGAAAATTCACTTTAGGCGTGTATAGTTTGCTACTCCGCTCTGTGCCATTTGGAAAGTTTACAAAATTTTATGCAGAGATAATTATATAGATGTATACATATATATGTGTATGTGTATCTTTAAAATTTTCTTTTCAAAGAATAGAAAAGAAATGTTACCTTAAAGAAAATCGTAATTATCCCATGGCTCTGGACATCTCTTTAAAGATCTTGCTAGGCAGTGAGGTTGATTGGGTGAGACCATCCTGTGACATGAGCATCAGCTGCAGGCCAAATCCATCCTGATGGTGTTAACCATCAGGGTGAATTATTTAACTGGGAGACTATGATTCTCAGCCTAGATACTAATTTTCTAGCTACTGCAACTATATTTCATTCTCACTTTAAACACACCTGGCAAGAGAGACTCAGCAGGAACAGATGTGTGGAGCTGTGACAGTTCATTCTCTGAGAACCTCCACCTTTGTTTTCTCCATTGAGAGATGAATGTGGTTCCTAGAGCTCTTCTAGGAGCGGTCAGCATTTTGCTTGGGTCGCCATCCTTTTGAGGCCCGTTTTGCTCTTTGGTTCGCGGTTTCTCAGCAAGTCTCTTCTTTCCCCCTTTCCCACGTGTGGCATCCAAGACGGAGGCTCCGCAGCCTCAAGCCTCAGCCAGACTCTGCCCAGGAATGTGCGCAGCTGCGACCGGGCGGGCAGGGACTTCGCAGTTGCTCTGCTGTGCAATCCAATGAACACAGGCAACATTCCAGTGGGAAACTAATACTGCTTTAGGGAAAACTCACGGGGAGGGAAAACAGGTGAGACCACATTATCTCATCCAGTGGAAACCAGGGCACGGCTCTGCCTTATCTTCGGATAATTTACTTCGGAACACACTGTGGTGTGACTTTTCCTCTTTCTCCAACGTGGCTAGGGGTGTATTTTCAATTCACTTGCACCATGAGGTGCCAGAAGATCGCTGAGGGAGTTTGTGATGTGTTTGCTTTAGAGCTTCCTGGGCTCCGTACGGAGCACTTTTGCTTGAGGAGAATTGGGGCTCACCCCCTCCCCCCAAAATAAAAAGAACAAAATTATGCCATTTGCTGCAACATGGAGGAACCTAGAGATGATCATACTAAGTGAAGTATGTGAGACAAAGAAAAATGTCATATGATATCACTTATATGTAGAATCTAAAAAAAAATACTGTATGATACAAACGAACTTATGTACAAAATAGAAATAGATCCACAGACATAGAAAATAAACTTACAGTTACCAAAGGGGAAAAGGGGGAGGGATAAATTAGGAGTTTGAGATGAACATATATACACGACTATATACAAAATAATCAACAAGGACCTACTGTATAGCACAGGGAACTATACTCAATATTTTGTAATAACCTATAAGGGAAAAGAATCTGGAAAAGTATACACACACACACACACACACACACACACACACACACATATATGAACTGAATCATTTTGCTGTACACCTGAAACTAACACAACATTGTAAATCAACTATACTTCAATAAAAACATGAGCTCGAGGTCTCTTGTCAGAACTTTTATAAAGTGAAAAGTAAGTTTCAGTAGAGAGTCAGCAGCGTGCAAGGCTCAGGACGGGTGATGGCCGGCGAAGCAGCCTCTTGCCCTCCTGCTGTCCCCCTCACCCCCGAGGCTGGGTTTTCTTGACTTCCCTCCCCCCTCCCTCCCCCTCCCTCCCCCCTCCCTCCCTCCTCCCTCCCTCCCCCCTTCCTCCCTTCCTCCCTTTCCTTTCCTTCTTTCCTTCTCTCTCTCTCTCTCTCTCTCTTTCCCCTTCTTTCTCCTCTCACAGGTCAGAGTGTAGCCCGTCTTTGGGCCCACAGACCCCTTCCTCAAAGCATCTGTGCTACATTTATATATTTATTGGTTTTAGAAATCAGCAAAAGATTCTGATACATGTTGAATGTGACTGAAGAGAAGCTGCCAAAATCGTGCTCCAAGAAGAGCAAGGCTTTGTACTTCATCAGAGAATCTGGTGGCTTTCATGAGCCAGACGACAACAGTGCTTATGAAGTAGTTTCACAAGGTAAGTCATGCCCAGAGTCAGGGTCAGGAGCTGAGGAAGAGCAGGTGTTTGGGGCATTGACGCCATCCCATCCCCTCTGCTCTGAGAGCCGCCAGGGCCAGGCTGCGTGACTTCCCAGCGGGTCACACAAGGTGGAAAGCTGGCTGGGACTGGCAGCGCAGATGCCCTGTGAGCTTTGGAGTGAATGGGGTACAGGGAAGTGAGGCTCTCAGAGCCAATCTTCATGAGCAGCTACCCGTCTTGATGACTAAGCGATTTTACTTGGCTCCTGGCTTGTTTTCTTGGAGCGAGTAGCCTGGTTATTTGGCTTGTTGTCAGTGTTATTTGTCACAGGGACAGGAAGGTATTTGGGGTTTATTTTCGAGACTGCGTTACCTTGCCATGTGGGCATCTCATGGTGGCGTATCATGGTTATTACATTTACATTACATGGCTTTTCCATGAGATCGTGAAAACATAATAGCACATTATTTTTTTATCATGATAAACATGTTGCTTCGTAACAATTTTCTGGCAAATTTTAAAGGGAAATGGACAATAGATCGACGAAACAAAACGATCTCAAAAGCTTCTCTCCCCAACTCCACCAGCCTCATGGAAAAGCCCTCTGATCACAGAATTACACATATGACCAAAAACCTTGGCACTTGGGGGTGATGCTGGCTGGAGGGGCTGGCAGGATTTAGTAGTGGGAATAAATGCTTTTCTGGAGGGGAATGGACCACACTGACCCTCTGTGCAAGGTTATGCTTTGTCTGAGGTTGCTGTTTGCCCTATGGCAGGCCAGCTGTGGAGGACTCAGCGGACGACTTCCGCTGGCCTCAGAGTTCATGGTATATTCACACTATATTTTTGTTTGTTTTTAATGTGTGTGTCATTGCACAAACTCTTTCAGATTTTGTGAACTCTGATAAAGCATATTACTTACTCAGGCATAAATAAAGACCATTCAGTTAACTAATCACATTTAGCAAATGCTTCTTTTGCAGAGTACCTTACCAAGCCCTGCAAGATTCCTTGCAATTACAAAGAGCATTTGTGGTTCCTGAAAGCCAGGCATGCCAGATTTAGTATTCCAAGGCAAAGACACTGTATATAAGCAAAGTAGGTTAATCATCCAGTTTATGTATTTAGATGTATTTTCAAAAGCACATAAGATTTATTTTCTCTTGACAAACTAGGGCCTGTCCTGAGAAGCAGAAGCTAGATGATGAGGGTCTAGAATCATGTCATATGAAGAGAGTCGGGAGAATTAGGCGTTTTTAGCCTGGGGAAGAGAATACACAATGGGGGCAAGATAGTTGTCTTTAAACATTTGAGAAGCTGTCAGGTGGGAAAAGGATTAGACTGATTCTGTGAAACTCCAGAGGGCATAAATATGGTGGAAGTTTCAAGGAAGCAGATTTGGGTTGAAAGAAATGTCTAACAATTTGAGTTACACATAAACAAGTGATGCGTTCTAAAACACTGCAGGGTGGTTTCAAGGAAGGAATTTCTCTGCACCAATTAATCCATGGACACTTGGATTAGATATTTCTTAAGGTACCTTTCTTTTATTTTTAAATATTTATTTATTATTTATTTAATTTATTTTTGACTTCGTCGGATCTTAGTTGAGGCACGTGGGATCTTTCGTTGCTGCGCACAGGCTATTCGTTGTGGTGCGCGAGCTTCTCCCTAGTTGTGGCGTGCAGGTTTTCTCTTCTCTAGTTAAGGCGCGTGAGCTCAGTAGTTGTGGCGCACGGGCTTAGTTGCCCCACGGCATGTGGGATCTTAGTTCCCTGACCAGGGATCAAATCCGTGTCCCCTGCGTTGTAAGGTGGATTCTTTACCACTGGACCACCAGGGAAGTCCTTCTTAAGGTACCTTTCAACTCAACATTCTATGATTCTTGGATACGCAAATTCCACTTTACACAAAGAGCTGGTTTTGTTGCTCGCAATCAGTGTCAATAGCAAATCCACAGCTGTCCCAATATCCAAATGTAAACAGGGCATAGAGGCCCCTTGAGACCGTATCCAGTGAGCTCTCCTCCCCAGTCCACAGCCAAAGGCCTCCCTGGTGGGTTTAGGTTTCTCTTCTTGGCCAAGAGCATCACACATGTGATGGTCCAGGCTGGTCCTTCTGCCTGGAATTTCTCCGTTCTGCTTCCCTGTATCAACTCTGTCATCTCGATGCCAATGTCTCTCCTTCTGGAGAAACCGTTTCTGGTCAGCAGGTACCCCTCCCACCCTTTGAAAAGCCCGCATAGCACCGTGCTCTGCGCTTTCACGATTCCTCACTCCAGCTGGAGTCCTCTGTTCACGTTTGTCTTTCCTATTGGACTTGAACCTTGTGAGGGCCGAGGCAGGCCACAGACTCACGGCCGTATCGGCAGCATCTTAGCACACCTCCAAGCACAAAGTTTCTCATTAGAGATATCTGCTAGTTGAAGGTTAGCCTCGTGCACTTTGAGATTCTCATGTATACCGATAGCAAGTTTACTTTTAAAATTTCAAGAACTCAGGCATTGCGTGTGGCACCAGAGTGCATCTCTGAGAGGGCTGTGGACGTTTAGGAATTGGAAAGCTTTTGAAGGTTTTTAAGAGTTTTGTATCCTTACCATATTGTTACTTGCAGGATTTCATTCCCTGGGAGATGCCTTTGGAGCTCTTGGGGCAGCTGGGCCCACAGTCACCTCAACTCTCCACCCGACAGCAACAGAAAGCGTGGTCAGGATTGCCTGGCAGGGAAAGAAGTGCTCACAGTGAGGAAAGGCAAGAATTTCAAGTGGTTTCCTGAGCTTCTGGGGAGTTTGGGGACCAGACTGAAAAGAGAGGTCCCGGTTTTCCGAGCCGTGTGACTCCACAAAACCAAATTCTTCCTCCCTTCCAGTCCATCCTGTTTGTCCTGAGGAAAGTGTGGGCCCCGTGGCGGGCAGCCACACAGATGGAACGCGTGGCCCAGGCTGGTGCAGAGCATCCTCAGGGCTGCCCGCTGACAGAGCAGTAAGTTGCTTTATCCGGGGAAGAGATGGTCATGACAGTTACGAGCCCTTTTGTAGCTATTGCCATTGTCCTAGGATTGTCAGCCCAAAGCATGGCTTTCGTAGTGAAAATGAGAGAAGGGCTGGGCCTGGAGCCACCAGCGGGGGTGTGGTCCGGGGACACGCCAGGCCTGGTCTCACTTCGGGGTGGAGCTGGAGATGCTTTTTTCCAGGCCTGAGGTTGTGTCTGTGGTGAGGCCTCCTTGCTCTGTGCTGGTCATAGTCAAGTCAGCAAGCATTTCCTGAGAAACTGAGAGGGACCCTGTGATGAGTAAGAATCTACACTGAGGATCTTCAGGGGCTTAAAGGTACAAACAGCCGGGGCCTGTGAGCCTCAGGGCCTTGTTTGGGGACACACAGATTAAACGTGTGACCTTAGTCCCATTAGCAAGATACTCAAGTCAGTAGAGCCTGCAGGTGTGTGTGTGTGTCTGAGTCTCATAGGAGCAATACATTCTTGTCTTCCATAAAGCGGCATATGGGAGGCGGGGCTTCCCAAAGCAGCGGTGCTGGGAGCGGGTCGGTGGCGGGGACTCGAGAACCATGATGCGTGTGAGCGCCACGCGGCACCGACGGCCTACGGCGGGTTGGGAGCTTGGCAAACAGCCTCTTGGACCTGCAGCTTGAGGAGCAGTGCAGTCAAGTCAGAGAAGAGGAATAAACGAAAACTGACCAGTGAGAAGATTGTCAAAATAATTATCCGTGAAAGAATAAGAAAGAAATCTGGCTTCTGGAGGAGCAGCTGTCCTCCTGGAACCAGCATCTGCTGGCACGTCCGTCTCTGATGTGACCCCGGCTAGGGGTGCTGAGAGGACCCCCTAATCCCGAGGTGACTCTTTGCGAATGGCTGCCTGTGTGTGCGTGTGCGCGTGTGTATGTGCACGTGTACGTGTGTGTGGGGGGGTGTATTCCTGCAGGAGCCCACAGCCCAAGTGAACACAGAATCATCTCCAGGGCTGTCAGCCTGTCACATTTGATGAGTCCTAGTTTGAAAAGGAAAAGAGAAACAAATCACTCACATCCAACCAATAAGCAATATGCAGGCTGAGAAAGGAAACAGGCCACATGACTGGCGCCCTCTCTCTCTCTCTCTCTTTCTCTCTCTCTCTCTCTCTCTCTCTCTCTCTCTCTCTCTGCAGGAAAAGCAAAAGTCACCTGAATTCAAAGTTGGAACAGGGCTGTGTCCTCTGCAAAGCCTGGGATGTCCGAGGTTCTGCTGTGTTGCTCATTCTGGCAAAGACAGGGAGGTGACTCAGGACAAACTGCAGCCGCATGGAATCCTGGTGCTAAATGTAGCCAGAAACCTCACGATCCTGTGGCTTGCTGAGTCCACTGCTGGGCAGGGTCCATCCACAGGGACCCTTCTGGGCCTTCAGGGACACTGGCAGAGAGCCAGGCGGTGCTGGAAAGGCTTTCAGCTCTTTTTCTCGTTTTCTAAAACTCATGTACTTTTTACTTTTGTTAAAGGCTGGAATGATTGCCTTGCTCATGGCTTTCCATTACTTGATTCAAACAAGAACAGCGTGTGAGAAAACTGTCACCTCTAAGAGGAAAGTCTCTCTCCTCTTGGGCAGGTTGGGCTCCCAAACCTCGTAAGATATTCCCTTGGAGGGTGACTCACACCCACTCACCCAGACGACCCCTCCCCATCCCTTCAGAGGGAGTAACGTTCGTTGTCAAAGAAGGAGGAGGATTTCCCACAAAAGTGCAGCTTTCTGACAGAGAGCACACGCGGGGCCTGAACACTCGGTGAAAATGACTCACAAGTTTGAGAGTGAGCAGGAGGAGAGAGGACCACTGAGGTGAAGGCCGGGGAGGCCTGTGCGTTTTTCGGCATGTTCCAGAAGTTCTATGCAGTTGTCTCGCCCGAAGCAAACCTGTTAAAGCAAATGTTTAGGATTTTAAGCCCAGGATGCCCTTTGGCTTCCAAGAAAGAGAGTTCAAAAAGAAAGTGTGCAATATTCAAAGCAGGACTATTTACAATAGCGAAGACATGGAAGCATCCTAAATGTCCATCGACAGATGAATGGATAAAGATGTGGTATATATACAATGGAATGCTACTCAGCCATAAAAAGGAAGGAAATAATGCTATTTGCAGCAACATGGACGGACCTAGAGATTATCATGCGAGGTGAAGTAAGTCAGACAGAGAAAGACAAATACCTTATGATATTGCTTGTATCTGGAATCTGAAACAATGAACTTCTTTACAAAACAGAAACAAACTCACAGACGTAGCAAACAAATTTATGGTTACCAAAGGGGGAGGGGGAGGGATAAATTAGGAGTTTGGCATTAACGTATACACACAACTATATATAAAATAGATAAACAACAAGGACCTGCTGTGTAGCACCGGGAACTCTACTCAATACTCTGTAATAACCATAACGGAAAATAATCTGAAAAAGAATATGTACGTATAATTGAATCACTTTGCTGTACACCTGAAACTAATACACTGTAAATCAACTGTAGCCCAGTATAAAATAAAAAAGAAATTAAAGCAAAGAAAATGGGCAAGAAACTGGAATCCTGGTCTTTCCTGTGACCTCCACCTTTTGTATTTCCTGTTCTCAATGTTTATGTAAACAACGTCATGCCCTCCGTCCCCCTTGATGGGCTCTGCAGCGATTAGGATCATACTTCTGTCCTCCCCCTGCCATGGGGCGTAGGGGGCAGCCCCTCCCAGGGACGAGTGAGGGGAGGGGTCCCCTTGCAGAGGACGCGGGGTGTGCTGACTCAGCGGCTCAGCCCCAGGACGGAACCCTGGCCCAGGACAGAGCGGGGCTGAGCCCCCGACGGTGCCCACTGTTCACACAGACGTGCTTCTGGGCTCGGCCTCTAGCTCTCCGTCCCTGTCCCACCTCTGCCGAGTCCTCCCGCGTTGTTGTCCCCCGAGGCCCAGCCCTGCCCCCGTGGCCTCTCCCTCCACCCGGCGCTGCCGTGACGCCGGCCCTACCGCGGCTTCAGCTCCCGGTCAAGAGTCTCATTCCTCCACCCTTGACTTAGAGTGTCTGCTGGAGCTCTGAGGCCTTATATGCAACATGTCACCCTACCTCAGAGCCAGAATTTCCCAAAACCAAAGCTACTCATTAATCTCTTATCAATAAGCTGCTGTGTGCCAGACCCTGTGCTGGAGAGAAAAGGTAAGCCAACCGTTAACACACAAACAGCTGCAGCATCCTTTCTGGAAGCAGGGGCTTTGGAGAAGGAAAGGCGGGATGTTGTCACTTTTGAGCTGTTTGAACTTAGGCAAACTACACAACTTCTCAAAACGTCAGTTTATTCACGACAAAAGGTGCAGCATAACCTGATAATCTTGAACTGCTGCGGCAAGAATTTAACGTGAGAGCGTATGAGAGACACCTGAATGAAGCTGGTGTAGAGTTGAGATCAGTGAATATCGGTTACGGAAGACAGAGAGGGGTGTAGCGCTAACAGCAGGGGTGCATGGGGGTTAATGAGAGGAGGCGGGGGCGAGTGCACACAGGCATCATCCCGTGTGTTAAGCTAAAGAAGCTCTGCTTTATCCTGGAAGCTATGGGAGCGCTGAATGAATTTAAGCAGGAAAATGACATGATCAGATCTGCATTTTAGAAACAACACATTGGCAACTGTGAGGTCGGGCTTGGAGTCGTGCCAGGCTGCAGGCAGCGAGACCAGTTAGGGACCGTCGCAGGAGAGCTGGGCAAGCGGTGATGAGGGCTGGATTAAGGTAATGGCTTTGGGGATAGAGAGGATGGTTCGGATGTGAGTGGATATTAAGGACGGAGAATCTGTAGGACTTGGTAACTTGACATGAGGCTAAATGAGAAGGAGGGTCTGGGATGCCTGCCAAGTTTCTGCTGTGGGTGAGTGGATGGAGGGTAGCATCTTGCAGTAAAATAAAGAAGATTGAAAGAGGAAAACATTTTAATGATGGGTCCAGTTTGAAACCTAATGAATTCTCTGTTCAATTAATTTAATGGAAGTTGGGCTTTTCTTCCAGACATAAGGAGGCAAAATCCAGGAGATGCTGAGTGGTGCGGTCGGTTCAGAGGAAGAGTCAGGTGTCAGGTGAGAAGAGACAAAGGCAAAGGCCTGGGGAATAATGGATATTTAAGGAAGGAAGATGACAGATTGGTGGCCTGGTCTAGGTGGATGAGGCATGGGGCTCAGAAGAGAATCAGGAAAAGTTGGTGTCACAGAAGGTGGATGAGGGAGCGATTGATGTTGTCACAGACAGAAACGTAAGTCAGAGAAGAGGAAACGGACCACTGGGCTGGGAAACACAGAGGCCATTAGGGACCCTGAAGAGAGCTATGGCCTTGGAGCTGAGGAAGGAACACAGGTGTAACTGTAAATAACATGGGATGGGGTGGGTCTCCGAGATAGTCTATTGCGTCAGGAAGCCTTACCGTGAAAAAGGGAGAGGAGGAGAGAAAGGAATTTAGAAAAGATTTGAATTTGAAGAAAGTAGCTTTTAAATTTGCTTTTGGAGCTAATGTGTGAGAACGCTGTGAGTGTGTGTGTGTGTGTGTGTGTTCTAGAAGGAAACTCAGTGGACGTGGAAAGGTAGAAGATAAAGGAGGAGTAGGTGATGGAGCACTGCCCTTGAGGAAGGGGGCAGGAACAGTAGCAGAGGACCAGTGACGGCAGGGGCCCTGCAAGGAGGGGCTGAGACAAAAGAGAAGGAGCAAAGGCCAGTGCATACGCATAGATTCATTTTATTAATTTTTTAAATTTTATTTTTAAATTTTTATTAAATTTTGATTTTTTTATTGGAGTATAGTTGCTTTACAGTGTTGTGTTAGTTTCAAAGTGAATCAGTTATATGTATTCATATGTCCCCTCTTTTTGGATGTCCCTCCCATTTAGGTCACCACAGAGCACTAAGTAGAGTTCCCTGTGCTATACAGTAGGTTCTCATTAGTTATCTATTGTATACATAGTATCAACAGTGTGTATATGTGTCAATCTGAATCTCCCAGTTCATCCCACCCCCTTCCCCCCTTCATAGATTCATTTTAATGGAGGGGGTAGATAGTTCTTGCCTGTTACTCTGTATTTGTTTCTGTTGTTCGGGGCAAGTTCATCCACTGAGAATACGGAGGAGGTGGACTTGAGGGTAGACATAGCCCTGTAAATAGCTTTTCAGAGGAATAAGGGGAGGACATGGCTAGTAGTTATTGACTATTTACTGTGTTCTGGTCAGAATTTTAATTGCTTTAAATTTATTAATTCTTTTAATCCTCACAATAACTCTATAAGGCAGATACAATAATCATCCCTCTTTTACAGAAAAGGAAACTGAGACACAGAGCTCTTGAAATACATTGACAAATATCTAGACAGAGGAGGACATGAACTCAACATTTGGACTCAACAGACCAGCCTTTAATGGATTCGTGTACATATGGGGCACTAATATTTCATGTATTCATTTAGCAAATGCTAATCAAGTAATCTGTACGTGCCAGGCCCTTGTTTCAATCATGAGGGATGCACTGACAGACAGAATAGTAAAGGTGCTTATGTTCGTATTTTAATGATGGAAGATTGACAAGAAACAAAATAGAAAAGTACACTGTGTAGTTTGTAGTTGGCAAAAGTGGTATAGAACAAAAGGAAAACACAGAACAGGTGAAGGGGCTGGAGGTGGGCTGTGAATCCAGTGGAGTGGAACTCATTTGGGACGGGAACGGGTTAGCCCTGTAGACATCGGCGGAGGCATTCCAGTGCCCGAGGCGTGACTGCGACCAAGTGTATATCTTTCTTATAAATCACAATATCACAATAATTCTTTTTCTGTCTGAAAATGAATACAGTCACCGGTCACTTCTGATGTCAAGTCCTGCCTGAACCCCAAGGGAGTTAACTGCTTCCTACTTTGGGATTCACACACCCCTTTGCTTCATGACATGTTGTTTTGTGTATTTTAAGTTCTATAACCAATACTGTGGGCCTCTGAGAATGGTTTTTAAAAGATTCTTTCTCTGTCATAGCCCCCAAACTGTCACTACTTAATCATGGTTATCCTCATTTTTTCTCTCCATCTCTCATTTTTTTAACATCTTTATTGGAGTATAATTGCTTTACAATGGTGTGTTAGTTTCTGCTTTATAACAAAGTGAATCAGCTATATGCATACATATATCCCCATAAGCACTCCCTCTTGCGTCTCCCTCCCACCCTCCCTATCCCACCCCTCTAGGTGGACACAAAGCACCGAGCTGATCTCCCTGTGCTATGCGGCTGCTTCCCACTAGCTATCTATTTTACGTTTGGTAGTGTATATATGTCCATGCGACTCTCTCACTTCGTCCCAGCTTACCCTTCCCCCTCCCCGTGTCCTCAAGTCCATTCTCTACCTCTGCGTCTTTATTCCTGTCCTGCTCCTAGGTTCTTCAGAAACTTTTTTTTTTTTTTAGATTCCCTATATATGTGTTAGCATACGGTATTTGTTTTTCTCTTTCTGACTTACTTCACTCTGTATAACAGACTCTAGGTCCATCCACCTCACTACAAATAACTCAATTTTGTTTCTTTTTATGGCTGAGTAATATTCCATTGTATATATGTGCCACATCTTTATCCACTCATCTGTCAATGGACACTTAGGTTGCTTCCATGTCAGTGCTCTGCTGACATGTGAGTATTCAAAAAAGTTTGTTGAAAGCAAAAAAATTAATTAAGTTCCAGACAGAGCATTTTCCAAAGCCTGTCAGTATGATGCTGGAATATCTCAACAATATAACCGAATGCTGACAGTGACCTCTAGAAAGGAGCATCATTTATTTCTAGTGACAGTTTAAATGAATAAGCTGGTGGATTTTGTCAGTGAGGCAGTTACAGATTTCCAACTTTTGGACTCCTCAGAGCTGGGAAGGGCCCAGAAGGTGGTCCTGGGACTTTATTGCGTGTCTGGGCCACCAGAGATGCGGACTCAGCGTGAGTGTCATTCTGTAAACGCGCTGACGCCGCGCAAGGCTCTCCAGTTGCCTCGGGGACCCTGTCTTGGCTCCGAGGCCAGCCTCTCTTATCCCGATTCCATCCTGTCCTCTCTGATCTCCGGGGGGGCGGGGAGGAGAGAGACAGGAGAAGGTGCTTCGTTAATTGCTCTCTGATGGGAGAAGCCTCGGATAAGCAGCCCCATCTCAAGTCTGTGGAACGATCAGGGTAGGAATAGCAAACAAAAGGAATCTTTTTTTTTAAGTTCCTATGAAATCATAATAAGAAAGAAGGGACAATTTAAGCCTCTTTCATTCTCCTTGATTGTGAGTCAGCAATTTTGGAGACCTCTGACCACTCCCACTCCCAAATGAAGATGCCTGGTGTAAAATGCTAAGCCAGCTGAGCCTCCCGGCCATGCGTCTGGAGCATCCTTTACAGCACGTGTGGCCCTTTTAGATCTTGCTGCTGTTGCTGGGGACCATTTTCAGCAGCCGTAAAGGAATCCTATAAAAACCCTTACAAAGTCAGCACAAAACACACCCAGACCGTCACCAGCACTTCTCAGCTGTTTTGGTAGGAGCTTTTCTGCGGTGTAGCAGTGAGTTGCCTGAGCAGGGTTGTTTTTGTCTTAAGAAACCACCACCCTGGCCTCACTCAGCCTGGCTGTTCCTTCCTGAAAAATTCGTATTACCTTTTCACCCTGGTTGAAAAGGGTGAGTCAACCCATTTTCTAACGCTTTTTACTGGTATTCTCACATTAAAACTGCAGACCTACAGAATTGTTTTCAAGCATAACACAGTGACATAGGATTTTTTTTTTTGCTAATATTTTCACTAATGATTATTTCGATATTCCCAGGAGGTAAAGGTAAAGAAATTGAAGTGTAATGGGATGATTTTTAAGGTCATACATTTGTTAGGGCTACAGTTAAAGGCAGAATCTCTGCTTCATGCCACCTGAACCAGGACAGCTTGGGAGACCACAGAGGAGTGACACAGGCGTGCAGCCACAATGCCGCGGCCTTCGCATTTAGGGACTCATTAATTGTGAGGTGTAGCATGTCGATTTCATGTGTGAGCAGCTGCAGGCCTAGAGGTAAGGCAGTGTCCTCCGGGTGATACAGGAGTGAGCTGCAGACTGGCTTAGATGTATACCTGATTGATCCACACTCTGAGCCATGTTATAACACCCATGTCTCCTGGCCAGAGCTGTTTGCCTGTGACTATTGTCACTGCCTTTGGCTGTTCAGGTGACGCCCTTGCCAAAGCGCCTGACTTTGGGGTCACCAACAATTTACTGGGCACACTCATCAGCTTTGGGCCACGGCAAGAGGCAGTCTCACTGGGGAGGAATAGCTCACACTAGAATATCCAGGGGACACTTTTTTCTTTTTTTTTTTTTTTACATCTTTATTGGAGTCTAATTGCTTTACAATGGTGTGTTAGTTTCTGCTTTATAACAAAGTGAATCAGTTATACATATACATATGTCCCCATATCTCTTCCCTCTTGCGTCTCCCTCCCTCCCACCCTCCCTATCCCACCCCTCTAGGGGGTCACAAAGCACCGAGCTGATCTCCCTGTGCCATGTGGCTGCTTCCCACTAGCTATCTACCTTACGTTTGGTAGTGTACATATGTCCAAGCCACTCTCTCACTTTGTCCCAGCTGACCCTTCCCCCTCCCCGTGCCCTCAGGTCCATTCTCTAGTAGGTCTGTGTCTTTATTCCCGTCTTACCCCAGGCTCTTCATGACTTTGTTTTTCTCCTCGGTTTGTTGGAGGGGTGCCTTTCATGCCCCATCCACAGACGGGTTCGCTCACATACCTTAGTACCTTGGGATCAGCACTCTGGCTGTCTTACCTGCCGCACCTGTAAAATGGGCCTGGGACAGAGCCAGGACTTAGGAGGAAGCATTCCAACGTTTATAACATTGTAGCTACTTCGTGGGGGGAGAGAAAAGCTATTTTCACTCAAAATAGAGTTATCTCTGTACTTGAGTGGGGTGGAACTCAATATGCAGGTCTGAGAGTGTGTTCGTTTATAAAGAAACTTCAGAGCTCATTGAACGTGTTATCAGTTACCAACTTTCGACGGATAAAAAAAAGACTCTAATATTTACGAAGCAGTTAAAGTATCAGGCTACAAATTGTGAACTTTCCTGTTACTGATAATTGATGTTTCTGGTGAAACTCAATTCGGTGCCTTCGATGATACTGGGAAAGTCCATAAAACTTCAAACATCTATAAACAAGTCAGCTTCCCGACTTCAAATATCCTAATGTGCCATGTGTACTTCAGTTTTTCCACGTTTACTGAGAAATAAAAGTCAACCCACAGGCGGCGGTTTGAAGCCATGTGGGCTTGTTGGGGAATTCTGAGCTTCTTGTGGGGATGTGGCTTCCCTGGGAGAGGTCACCTTGTAAGCTGGTCCTCCCCGATCCAGGAAATACACCCTGTGGAGCCCCTTTGGTTGAGAGTGACTTAACAGGTGTAAACAGTGAGTGACAGATTTGAGGTCAAGAAGAGTGAGGGAGCTCAGTGGTGAACTTGGCCACACACTTGCATTACACTGTAAACCCAAGGCCACTGCCCAAACGGAAACACAGGGATACAGAGTCACTGTGGCTGTGAAAACAATCACGGTGGGTTTACTACCTCAGTGTGTTTAAGGTTCACTTTTGTGTCAGCGTGTTCCCCGCAGGTGTCAGAGTAGAATCCATGTCTTGTTTCAGATCAAGACCAATTCAACAGGCAACTTTTTTTTTTTTCTTAACAGCTTCTCTGGAGCTACAGAAAGCCCTGGGTCAACGCTCCAGTGCCATTGGCCTGACTTAGAAAATACATCAGGCCTGGGTCCAACTCACAAAATTTAGACCCCAAAGGGGAAATAAATTCCTGCTGAGGCCATCCGTCCAGTCTGAACACTACCTAGTAGACAGCTTGAGCCACTGAAATGGCAGAGATCTCGGGGCCCACCAGCTGTTAGAGGGAGTGGAAGAGACAAAAAGTAGCCAGAAGGGGTGGCCCGTGAGGGCCTGAACACGGAGAGAGAAGAGGTGCGTGTGGATTGTAGCTGCTTCCATGTGGCAGAGAAAAGCACCTCTCCTGTGTGTGCGTGTATGTGTGTGTGAGCGTGTGTGTGCCTGTATGTGCGTGCGTGCGTATGTGCATGTGTGCGTGTATGTGCACGTGTGTGCATGTATGTGTTTGTGCGTGTATGTGTGTGCGTGTGCATGTGTGAATGTGCATGCATGTATGTGTGTATGTGCACACGCGCGTGCATGTATGTGTGTGCGTGTGTATGTGTGAGACTGAATGTGTGCGTGTGTGCACGTGTGTGAGACTGTGTGTGTGCGTTGTGTGTGGAGGGCATGGGGGAACTAATGAAAATCTTGCGGAGAAAAAGAAAATGCTTACTCACTTCTTAACAGTTATTCACTCAAAAACAGTGTCAGAACATCCAAGAACACGTGTGGCAGTTTGCTTTCGGTTTGGAAAAGCCAAACCCAGGGTTCAGGAAGCAGACAGAGTAGGGCTGGGGGAGACGCTGCCAGCAGAGCGGGCCCAGGGACCTGGGTGTGAGTGTGTGTCTGCGAGTTCTAGCTGGTTCTCAGGGCTCAGCACTTCCCCCTGTGTGTTCACAGCCAGCAGTCTGATCGCTGACCTTTACAGAAACAGGCCTGCCGAGGTGGGGAAATTTCGGCAGTTCCCAGCCGGCGCTGGGCTGGGTGGAACGGAGCCTCCTTTCTGCTGCTCTGTTTTTCCAAATAGCCTGGTTAGTTCTCTGGGTGGAGTTGAGATGTCCAGAAACCTCCGAGCTTCAGATTTGTTTCCCAAGAGGGTTCTTTTCAGGCCTTTGAGAATATTGAGACCATATCGTCATGTTTATTTTACTTTATGTTTTCATTTTTCTAAAAAGCAATTTGATACATTTGTATTTCTCTCTGGATAAAATCACGTGAAATTATGTTATATTGCTTGACAGGCTGCGTTGTCAACCCTCATGTTGTGTAGCGTGTGTCAAGGAATGCATTACACACAGCACACAATTATTGGACACACCGTAGTCTCTTAAAATATGGGTAAAAGCTGCCGTAAGCATCAAAATCTCTGTTCTCCCAAGAGCAGGAGATATTGGGTTACTGCCTGTTAGTCTGATAGGTATAGTTTAAACACTTACTTTAAATAAAAATACACATAAAACAGAGCCCATTTTGGATCACCTTTGATCTCTAAGTGGTACCAAAAGGGCTAGATTTTACTGGGAACTCACCTATCCTCTAGCAAATTCGTTGGCTGTTCATGTATTTTTATAAAAGATAAATATTTTGTTCCTCCCCTGAGATCAAAAGAAAGTTCTATAAAGGTGTTTCAGTGTCAGTTTTCTTTTTAAAAAGCGTTTTCTGGTTTGCTAAAATCTTCCATACCTGCAGACTTTCCTCTCCAGCCAATTTTCGCTGAATATCTAATCAACACTGAGGCCCACAGGACAGCATTAGTGAACCCATGAATCAAGGTTCTGTGGGCACTTCATCATCAGAGTAAAATCTTTGTTGGTTTAAGTTAGATCGTGTACATGACAGGAGTCACCATATGGAAAGTTTGGCTGAGTCTGTATTTCTAATTTTTCTTTGCTGAGAACTCCCATGAAAATTCACATTTTTGAAGATGGAAAAAGCAATAATTCCCAGGTCTGGATTACATTCTGGATACGTTCCTGAGCATATACGCATTTCTCTACCCATAAATGGGGGGGGAATTAGGCTGATAATGGCTCATTAAAAAATTTTAACGTTATATACATAGTTAAAAATTATATGAATCTAAAATTTTACACATACCTCACTAAAGTTATATGTATAATACTAAAAGCATTTATGTATTCATATTTATATATGCATGAGTCAGAAAGAGGTGGTCTTTTTTAAGAAAAATACCTTGATTGGTCATTTTGGGAGGCAAGTCAGGCTCTGGCACAGTCTACAGAGTGGGGATGTGAGAGCCTGGTGGAGCAAGAATTAAAGGAATAAGAACACTTCTAGGCACAAGTCGGTCTACAACGCAGATAATAAAGAGTTTGCACTGCACTGATGTAAAGCTTCTGTGTGTTCAACCTTCAGTAACTTTGGCTTTTCACACAATGGAAACCAGGTAAAAGGGGCCCAGATCCATCTCACCAAGACCCATCACCCAAGGTACAGAGAAAATACACTCCTTACCCAAATTGAGAGATAAGCGTCACTCTGTGGGTCCTGAGTACATTTCCTCACTTTAATGTACATGGGCAGGTTTCCATGTGCAGGAGAAAAAGATGACCTTCCGTGAAAATGAATTTACTGGGAGTCCTTAAGTTCACAGATGTACTCATACTCACCTTTCTCTGGGAGATTTATAACATGGTTATGCATCTGCGTTAACTTAGATTTGAAAAATTTCTGCTAATCTAACAAGTTTTAGATACAGGACATTCATGTTTTTTTATTTCAGACTGATTTTAGACATCAGTTCAGGCTTTTTACTACACATTTCACTCTATTGTTTTGTGCTGGTAGGTGTAATTGTTTTCATTAAATATGATAGAAATAGTGTATTAAATGACTATAAACTTGGCATATAAGGAATCCTTGTTTGGGGAAGAGATGTCAAATCTGCATACAAATAGAGAAAAAAAATCTTTTAAATTTGCAACACACACTGGGCCTATGAAGAATTCTACATAAATGTAACTGATAACATTTAAGTAATTGTAGTTCTCAATAAGTTATGCTGGATTTACTGATTTGTGCAGTTATATTTATGTAGAATGGGAAGCTGGCATTGTAGATATCAGATCATGGCTCTATATAGAAGGCTTTCTAGTGAATTAGATGTTAGATAAACACCAGAGTGAGGAGGTTCCTAATCTATGTTACTTGGTGAGTTAAAAAAAAATAGTTCAAAATCAACTACTGAATTGAGTTGATCACTTTGATGATCATTCAAGTAAATACAGACAAAAGACAATGCTCGAATCATTAAATAAGTGAATTTACAAAGACTTGTTGGTGAATAATTCAGACACTTTCCCTAAATTTGCGTCTCCATTTCGAGTGGCATCCAGCAGGCGTTTAGAGGTTTTGTGGCCCTGGTTCCCCACCTTTGCCCCGATTTTGTGCCTTTGCTGAGGTTCTGCATGTGGCTGCCGGTCAGAGGTGTGGGAGGCTCTCGGGACCAGGGACTCGGACCTCCCAGACTGAGGTAGGGCGCGCTCCCTGGTTCTCTGGAAAGCTCCCAGGAGACTCGGATCCGCAGCCGTGGGCTGAGAGCACAGGCTCTGCTGCCTTTGTAGGTTTTCTTTCTTTCATTTTTAAAACCTGTCTTTCCAATTCATCAGCAGGCCTTTGGGGGGCAGGGATGGTATCCTGTCCTGTTGTAGAGTCTGGTCCATAGTGGGCAGTCACGGTGTTGGTTGGATGAATGAGTTTATGTGCCACGTCTTCTAAGATGACTGCACTGACTTCAGAACTACACGATCACACTGAAACTAGCTCAGAAATTAAGCTGAGCCACTGAGAAGCAGAACCCGTCTTCACAAAACGTGAAGAAGAGAAGCCTTGGCAAAGATCCCAGCCAGTGTGATCTCAGCAGGAGTAAAGGACGGGCACTAAAGTCAGCCCCCAAGGGCGTGAGGTCCAGAAGATTCTCGTTGGGCCATCAGCGCCCAGAGAGCCAGGGGCCAGGGGGACATGAGAGAGGACCGGGAGGCATGTGTGGGCAGCGGGGTGGAGCTCAAAGGAGGGAACGAGACCCTGTACCCAGGCTCAAAGGGACCAAGAGCCCCCAGACCTGAAGACTGCCCAGGGGCACCTCAGGCAACAAGTGGGATGATGTCTTTTTAGCTTCGAACCCCAGCGAGTTGAGACGAGGACATTTCCAAGGCGAAGGAAAGTGGACCAGGCAACCCCAAACTCACCTAGGATTATAAGCTTTGTCATAGGCAGTCTTTTGTTTTCGTTTTTGCTTTTACAGTTTTGCACTCTGTTGAGGCTTAGAGAGGTGAAGTTACTTACTGAGCTAGAATAGCTCTTGTGTGATGTGTCCTGGTTGGCATCTGGGGACGAGTGGGTGACGAGAATGCAGAACAAATGCAGCTCTGCGGGTCCACGTTCTCCCCCCATGGGGCCCCTCTCCTCACCTCTCCCAGCACAGACTCAGATTCTCAAAAGGCATCCTTAGGGCACAAGATGTGAGCATCGTTTATCAGCCTAGAAACCTGTTTCTTTTAATAACAAGTGTATTAAAGTGTTGGTTCAATGACGGTTTTTCCCTCCCTGCCCACCTATGAAGGGGCATTTTCCACAGAAGTTCTTATAATTGGCGGTAGGTGAGTCCTTAGAAAATCCTCAGCCTTTAACAAATACTTTAGCACTGTGTAAGCAAAAGATAAGAAGGAAGAGTAATTTTTGGTTGGTTAAAAAATTAAAAGTGCTCACTTGCTTTGTGCAGATGAGCCTAAACACACAGGCTTGTAGGATCTGTTCTGTGCTCTCTGGTCTGGCTCATGCTTTGACACCGTTAGATATCTTATCTTCCTCCTTCTCATGGGTCTTCAGCTGTCAATTTTTCCTTATCTTGTCCTGCGTGTTTAGTCTTTCCATAGACTTTGGGGTAGATGTAGGTTTTATACAACTCACCTGAGTCTTTTCTACTGTCTGGATATTTTTCTTTAAACCCCATGCTAGCTATAAATTCAGTTCTCAATCAGAGACTGGTTTCTAATGGACGGGTCCTCACCTTGTGTATCCCCTCCACTTGTTCTTTGATTTCCAGCTAAAAGGCAGTGCCCAAGCTCAGCCATAGTTCTGCATAGGCCTGTTCTGATGCTTGAGGTATCACTTCTTTTTTTCCCATATCAGCATCGTCTCATCTGTGAAAACTCTCGTTTTGATTTACAATCATATTGACTTTATGTGGTATATGTTATTTTTAGTTCATCTTCTTATATGCTATTAGTTACTAGATCAATTTAATGATCAATTCTCAACAATATAGAAGGAAATCATCCCGAACCAGATGCACATAAAGGTGAAAAACCATGGTGCCATATTTATCCTGAGACATTGGACACTGATTCTCTCTGATCTGACACCCCATCCAACCAGGTCCCTGAAGAAGGCAAAGAAATTTAACTTTTCACATGAATAGCAGCTCTGCTGTGAAACATCACTGCAAGTTCCAGCAGGCCGGGCAGAATTCCGTGGAGAACTGTCTTGGACAGTCACGCTGAAGGAGAGCAGTGCCCGGGCTACTCTGTCCACAGCACCTGGGGACCTTGTGTCTTGTCTTTCCAGTCACCATAGACACAGGCTGGAGGAGATGTGCCCTGAGAAGAGCTGCAGGGGAGCAGAGGGCAGGACGGATTGGCCCAAAGGGGAAATGGAAGTGGCACAGAAGACCTGTGAGCATCCCTCTGGGCTGCGGTGGAGCGTGCAGTGGGAAAAGGGCAGCACTCCCCAGGCCCTTTCTTTTCAGCCACACCAGAGAGGGGAACCCCGGGAAAAGAGAGCGGGAGGGCTGGGCCTCCAGGAGGGGCTCCACCTGCCAGGGATCTCAGCTCCAAGTCAAAGTGAAAGTGAAGGCCAGCCAGGCTTCCTGCTTCCTTGTGGGCTCGGCTCAGCCTGGACACACACACGCACACACGGGGAGATGGGGGGAGAGAACAAAGTGAAGAGAGACCCTGGCCCTTGTCCCGAGGAGCAGCGCCTGCTTCCCTGCCCCCTGGGCCACCTGGGCCGGGGTCCTTCTGCCTGAACTCCACGTGGCCGAGAGCATCATCTGGGACCAACGGAGGCGCTTGTCCCTAGAGGCGTGTTGAGAAAAGGGGCCTGTGATGGGACGGGGACAGGAAGCTTCCACTTCCTTGCAGACACTGTGCCCCTTTCTCACCACCTCCCTTCGGGGCCGCTGAGGGCAAGGCATCCCGTCCGCTCACTTTGCTGCCCCGCCTCTCCGTCCCCGTTTAATGCCTGGACTTCTCCCCCAGTCCTGTGAATCCTCAGGACCCTTCACAGGATGATGTTTTAAATGCAGAGAATAAGTCGCAGAGGATGACAAAGGCTGCCTGTCATACTGAAGTGACATCTACTGATGGATTCCTGGGGGGACATGGGGCCCCGGGTAAAAATCAGTGTTGAGTGGGGCTGTGCATAAGTCAGGGCCCTGCAGGGAAGAGGTGGCATGGCCGAGCTGACACAAGCTGAGGACTGTTTGATAAAAAGACGCTACAAAGCACGAGCAGGGTGTAGGGCACAATACAGAGCCCTGAAGCACATGGTTCCAGAAAGTACAGAGCTTTATCAACAGCAGAGACCAAAGGGAGGAGAGGCGGGGGCAGGACACGTACCTAGAGAAGGTGACTCAGTCCTGGGAACAGGTGGCCACGCGGGAGCCCTCCGGTCCCCCAGCCTGGGCTCCCAGAGATGCTGTGCGTGGAGCAGACTTTTAACAAAATGGAAATCAATTTAGGGCGCAGCCATTCTCCTGTCAGCATCAGAGGCCCCCAAGTCCTTCAACTCCCCCCTGGCCCCGGTCCTGTGTCTTGTGTTCTCTTAACCCTGAGCATCGTTAAGAGGCAGCCACGCGGCAGGTAAATTACCTGCACAGACCACGTGGCTACAAAGTTCACTCACTATCACTCAGTCTTCATTTTTGTTGGCAAATATTTAAGAATACTTTAAACCACACGTGGAGTTAGAGGAATTGATTTCCCCTCCTTTATGCTAGACTAATTTTTCTTTTATGATTGATTTAAAAACAACACTCATTGATAGTTTTCCCAGGAAATCTCATTACTTGCAGGTTGGCTGGCCCAGGACGTCACCTCACTGTGCTAAAGGAGAAAATCTTTACAAGTTTCATCTTGAGAAACAGTTAAACTTACCAAATTCTTTGGGAGCAGCGATTTAGTCTTTGACCGTGTGGGCAGAGTACTTGGGAACTGTTTGAAAAGTCGTTTGTTCCAATGTCTTGTATTGTCATTCTACAAATTACACAAAACTATTTAAAAAGGAATAAAAAGAAAGAAAGAACGATTATTATCTACCCACAGAGATTCATTGAGAACATATACCCAGTGTTCCGTGGCAGGTTTCCTTCCGCAATAATAGAAGGTAAGGGAAGGTCTGCCCCGGGGGGCAACTCTGCCAGGAGGCCAGGGGTCAGTTACTGGTGTTAAGAGATGGAGCGCATGCCTGGGTTGCAGGGAGAGGGTCTGAGGGCGGCGTCCGTCTGGGAGCCCCCAGACCCCCCCCCCCGGCTGGTCCCCTCTGTTTACCCCGCCGCCATCTGACTCTTTGGCTGTTTGTCTCCAAGTGTCAGAATGCTGTCTTTTAAAGTACAAGTTCAAGTTCAAGAAGTTTTGCTTCCTAAAAAGCCAGCTTGGTGCCTGCATCTGAAACACTGAGCTCCTTTCCACGGGGGTTTTTGTTTTGTTTTGAAGTACCCAGCAGTTCTCCAAAACTGATCTCCCAAACCAAGGGTGGGATGTAAGTTGTCTTCTGTGGCTGGTTTTCCTGGACTCCAAATTGCCACCAGCGGTGTTCTCTCCTTGTTTTCCTTCCACAGGGATCCTAACGTGGTCGGTGGCTTGATGACTGGAATGGGTATTTGCAGATGGGGCTCTTGGCAAAACGTGACCTTTTCTTCTTCGTCTTCTTTTTTTTTTTTTCAGGAAGTGACTCTCTGCAGAAGGTCTTTTTTTTTTTTTTTTCTTTTTTCCTCCTGAATTCTCAGAGGGCACACAGAGATGTAAAGGGAGGAACGGCTGAATATTCCTGCTAGTGTTTGGACCAGACCAGCCCTAAAATATTCTGGTTATTAGCACAGGGGAGACGGGCTTGTGGAAGGCTAACACAGGGATGGCTCCGCTTGCTTGCTCCTTCTGTGGAGTGTCTGCGTGACTTTGGAAAGGCTGCCAGGTGCCCATCTGTTAGCAACACAACCTCTGCCACAAACACAGCTGTCGTGACAACCACGCCGAGTTCGTCTTTCAAATAAAACTTGTTAAAAGCTACTGCCCTCCAGTCCCCACCCACTGCAGTTAACTGCCTTAAATCGCCCTCTGACCAGTATTTATTTTCTTAGGCGGACCTTACTTGTGCAGCTGCGGCATGCCAGCCTTTGATTGAAAATAACCCCACCAGGATGAGCATTTACGGTCCCCCAAAGGTCAGGATGTGTTTAGGGTCCCACCCGAACTTTCTCAGGCTGCAGAGCCGGCATCCAGGGCCCTCTGGTAACCCCTCCGTTACGTGGTCTTCAAGTCTGGCAGCTGATGGGTCAGCTGATTTCTTCCAGATGATGACTGACCAGGTAGACACACTTAGAGGAGATCTATAGTGCAAAGGGTGGAAAGCCTCACCCTCAGGCCAGTGTCCCTCCCAGCACCCCTGGTTCCCCCATTTTCATGAACTTGGGTGGCAGAGGCAACTTTGGACTAATTTCATCTCACCTGTGGAATCTGAGTGGAGTAAGCGGTGGCAGTCCCGTGGCACAGGGCATCCTGGAATGCGTGTTTTCTTGTACCTTACATATTTGAAATCGTAAGGGACGCGTGACCCCTTGGGATGACTCTTTGATTGAAAAGCAATTTAACGCTCTTAATATGTTCTCTGGAGCTGGTCCTTTTAGGAAACCTTTCTCTAGTAGAGAAGCATCTTCAGGGCAGCCTTTAAAAACAGGTACTCTACTTAGAAAAAAATAGGCTAAGGTAGGAAGAGTGAAATGATGATGAAACCTACTGTGTGTCTGGGAATGCTTTGTACCTTTTGGAAATGAAAACCAGAAGAGCCGTTTCTGAGTGTGAGGAGGAGGCCCAGCGACCGCGCCTGGATCTGAACAACGTGGTCAGTGCCGAGTGTTTAGGAGAACGATTGTGCCTACGGCCCTGAGAGACAAACGGTGCCCTTTGCACACTGCATCCCGCCCTCCACACAGCCGAAGTGCTGCGGACACTGATCACGCAGCAGTGTTTGTTGAAGGAACACTCAGATGAAGAGTGATGAGGATGAGGATGTTGTTAAAGGAAAAACTTTCACCGAGAATCGGATCCCAGCTCCTCACACACACGTGATCAACGCGTGTCAAAAATCTTAATGAATGAAGAAAACAGCAAGGTAGCAAGACACCTGGTTTGAAAGAGAACTCCAGGGACCACACATGGATTTCAGAGAAGGAACGCTGACTTGAGTTTACAAATGGGTGTAAACTGGCCAAATGCGTCCGCGATCGCAGGGCAATGATCAGTTGCCTTCTGAGGGACACCGTCCGTATTTCTGTGGGCAGAATTATTTGCATAGTTAACACTTTTCTACAAATTAACTTGTGTCTCTGAAGAGTTGTAAAATATCCTAGTTGAGGAAAAATGAAGATGCACGTCCTACAGAGTCAAACAAGCCTGTGGTCTCAGGAGTCCACTGAGGTCTATCCCGCAACTTCACTCGTCTCCGAGGTCGGCACTTTGGGTGACTCCACTTCACAGCTGAGGAAGCAGAAAGAGATGAAGCCCCTGGCCCGAGGTCACAGAGCAAGGAAGGGGGCCCAGCCGTGCAACTGCACAGCCCCAGGCTCTGCCTGAGGATGGAGGTCGTGGGGATCAATGGGCCCAGCAGAGAGGCCTCTGTTACTGTTGGTCTTGAGTCCTCAGGAAGTGCCTCCAGGGAAAGTCGGGCCTTTGAGGTGTCCTGGATTCCCCGGGGCCTTTGGAGGCAGAAATGGACACATTGTGCGTCTTGCTGTCCCTTGGTTTGCAAGTTACATCTGCAGCTGGCACAGCATTGTTTTCTCACCTTGATTTGCATGTCCACCGGCTCTGATGGCGTCACCAACGGCTGTGGCTGAACAGCTTCACGGCAGGTCAAGTGGCACCTGCTCATCCCAGTGGGACGTGTGTCCGTCAGAAATCCAGGCAGCCAGCGACCTCGGGCCACGTACTGGTAGAATATGTTTGCTCAGGTGTCTCCAGTTAGAAAGGCCCCTCACGAGGCCTCCTGCACCTGAGGTGCTGGGCCACCCCTACTCCTGACCTTGCATCCTCCGGGGACCAGGCCTAGTTTTGTAAAGTGGACCGTGGCCAACATGGAGAGCTGCAGATTCCCAGACTGGCAAAAAGTCTTCCTATTCATTTTCTCCCCCAGTTTCCACTGCTTCATATTAAAAAAGAAAGTCCAGGAAATATTTAGCACAGTCGGAGAGCTGTGCCCTGGGAGCTGTAAAACTTTACCATCCTCGGCCTCCTTCTGTGTCATCTGTACCTAACCTGGAACCCGGGAGATTCTTCTGGGGGAGGTGGTGCGTTGGGTCACACACTTGCAGGTTAGCTGCAAAGGCTCCCAGGAAAGAAAAAGGCCCAGGAGGCTCCCGTCCGCCCACCCAGAACCAGGACGGCTCATCCGCACGCCAGCTGTGCCCAGAGCAGGAAACCAGGCAGGGTGTCCCTCCTTCAGCCTGGGTGTCCCTTTGCTTAAGAAAGACCAGAGAGGAGAGAGTAGGTCATCCACAGTGTGGGAGGACTGTGACTTTCTTTTTTTTTTTTTTGCTGGGTTTTTGTTTTTTAATGAGCGTTGGCCCTCCTTGTGTAAGGACAGTTGGGGCAGGACCCAGTGTTATCTGATACTTCATGAAGAAAAACAAAACCAAGCAATGCAGTGATAATAGAAATAATTTAAAGTCTCGTTTAAAAAAATTGCTTTGTCCCTGAAAGCTTCCTTTAGAGAGATTTGGTGGGGAGGGATGTTGGGTCCCATTTGTCTTCAAGGGGCAAAGGGGCAAAGCTGGGAAGGAGGCTCGTGAGGCTGGGATGGAATGGGGGAGTTTCTTTTGTCAATTCACCTTCTTCTGTGCTGGAGTCATAGCCCTCTGTGGGCAGCACTTCCTAACTCTTCCTGTCGTTGGTAGATTGAAGTTGGCCGTGGTGGGATATTTACACCATGGTAGTTGGCAAACACTACAAATCCAGGTTCCTCCACCCCTGCCCGAGTGCCAGGTCATTAAATGCTCACTCCACTTCACATACATCACATACATCACGAGAGCACTGTTTGGCATAGAGCTAGTGCCCAATAAATACTTGTTGAGGCAATGAATGAATGAGTCTTGTTGACAATGTATAGGAAATTTAAGGACAATTTCTCTCTACTAAAATAAAAAACATCCTAAGTTATCGAAGTTTAGAAGTTTATCTTGAATTTCCTTAACTGTGTCATGTAACTTCTGGTTTGGTAGGCAACATGTAAGCTGCTTTTTATCCTTTGCCTCTTTGAGTCTCCAAACAGTCATTGGCAGAGCGGGAATTTTTCTCGTTATCACAGAGCGGACAGGAAGGTTCAGCATAGCCGAGGGAAGGTCACAACGCTGTGAAGGGTTGGAGCTCACATTTCAACCCAAGGCTGGTTGACTTCAAAGCTGCTGCGTGGCCATAAGACAGCAACGTGAAGGAGGCCATGCCATCCAGCGCCCTCCCTCAGGTCCCGTGTTACTTAACGAGCAGAGTCAATGAACTTCCAGCCCTGCACACGTTCCCTCATTCCCTGCTGGGAGATGTGAGAGCAGACAGGTATGCCTTTTGGACTCAGGGCAGTAAATTCAGCCCCCTGGAGGATGAGTCTGTTGGCTGAGCAGGAAAGATGCAGCGACGTGAAGCCGCGGCCGTGTTTGCTCTCCGGCACGAAGATGCCATCTTTGAACGACAGTGCTTACTTGGTGCCAGGACATCAGCACAGCCAGGCTCCCCTGCGGTCGGAGGTTTCACATGCCTGCTGCACCACGTGGTTGAGGATAGGCAGGGGGAAGGATGGGAGAAGCTGGTCTCACCCGTGAACATTTCAGTGAAAAAGGCTGAGAAAACAAGGTATTGAAACTCACCACCATCGCCCCCCGCCCGTACCTGGTGGTGCTCCGAGTCAGGGGTACAGGCAGCCGCGTGCCCACCCACCCTCTCTCCTTCACTGGTTCTGTCCTTCTGGGGCCCTTCAGCTGCCCGCTCAACGGGGCCAAAGTTCAGCCTGGAGGTGGAGAGGGGAACCACGTGATACCGCAGGACGACGGCTGGTTCTGCTCAGCCCACGTTCTACATGAAAGAGACAGATGCATCACTGTATGAACAGAAACGTTTCAGTAACGAGAGAGGTGCCTATTCAGCTGCACTGAATGCATCGAAGCTAAAATTCGGATCGGAGGCAATCAGCCCTCACGCACTGCTGTTGCCTGCTTTGAATAAAACTCACAGAAGTTCAGAAGGAAACCCTGTTGTGCCACTTGCCTGAAATTTCAGTGCTCTCATCAAAAGGGGTGTCTGCTTTTTCCTGTCTCGAATAGGCAGTTATTTCTAAAACTCAGTTTTACATGTTGTCGGCTTTGGGGATGGATCTGCTGCTTTCACCCTTTACCCAAGGCATAGTCCAGCCAGGTGGGCTCACCAAGTACAGCACCTCACTCAGGAGCCCGTGGCATCAGGAATAATTCAGGCGGTTTATCTGTGGGCTCCTGTGAGGGTGCTGCTAACAGCGCTATTTCAGTTTTCAAAGCCAAAAATCTAGCAAACGATTTGCAACATATGAGAAAGAAACTGAATGCTGCTAGTCCATAAAACCAATACAATGTAAATAAAGCTGAGAGGGAAATAAAGTTGCCTGTGTCTTGGGCCCAAATTGCCAAGACCGGTGGGATGGGAAGGACAGAGCAGGTCCTGTTCGTGCGGCATCTCCTGGGGTGAGTTCAGGGCTTTGGACGTGGCTCTTAAGTGCCACGGAGACACCGTGACACATCCTGGGGGAGCTCGGGGAGCGGCTGGTGGGACTGTGGCGTGCTTACAGCTGCATTTCCAAAATCTCCTTCTGGCTGCAGAGCAGGAAGAGGCCAGGTCACTGCCTGTGACGGTGACATCAGGAGGGCCCAGGACAAAGACACTGGCAGCTGCAAAAGCCTGGGGCTGGTGGCACTGAAAGAAAGTTAGTGGAATTAATAAATTTTTAGGAGGAGAACATTTGGACTCGGTGATGGTTTGGATATGGGGACAAGGGGAGGTGCCGAGGCTGGCTCCTGGGTCCCTGTCTGGTGACTAAGGCATTGGAGCGAGTGGGACCGCTGGGGGGCCCTAATGGGGGGGAAGGGGCAGGTTGCTGCCGGGGCGGGGGAAGCAGGGTCACGGGTTCAGGGTGGCTCACTTGGAATCTGAAGTTCCTGTGCAATCACCTGGTGACAGGACAGGGGAGAGGTCTGAGCTGTAGGGACACAACTAACACTGAGTCTGCTCTGGGTCCACCTGTGGGCGGAGAGAGAGGACGAAGTGGAGATGGCCAGGACCTGATGCCTTAGGAGCTCCAGAGGTAACACGGGCAGACAGGAGGTGACGGACCTGGAGCAGCCCCAGCGATGGGGTGCGGACGTCATAGGTGCGTCGCCGAGGAAGGAGCGCCGCAGGTCAGAGGTGTGGCTACCTCGTCAAGGGGGTCAGTCCCACGGGGCTTCCTGGTGGCCCCAGCGAGAATTGTTTCCTTGTAGCAACCAGGGCAGGGGCCAAACTGGATGAGTTTGACAAGAAAGAGGCAGCTGGAAAGTGAGGATAGATAGAGATCTCTCCAGAAGCTTGTCTTCTCAGGGGAGAGAGAGACAACAGAGGAAGAAGGAGCCCTTTGAGGGCGACGTTCAAGCCATGAGGACAGATCAGTGGAAGGAGGTTCAGGGGAGGATGCGGCTGTAGACAGGCTCCAAGCACAGTATCTGAGCCTGGAAGAGAAGCAGCTTCTCTCGAGTGACAGGAGGAAAGGCTGACAGAGGTGGATGGTCAGCCTGGTACCTGGGGACTCAGGTGTTGGCTCCAGCGCCCTCTGTGAAGTGAGAGTTGGGTGACTGGCTGCCAACAAGCGTGGATGCAGGAGTCTGAGGAGGAGGGGATGGACAGAGAGACCCTTGTGCAGAGGTCTTGGGCTACGGAATAGACAAACATCACATAGAAAATCTGCCCAAGGTGGCAAATGGTTCATTTCTCAGCTGCAGAAGCTTGTCCACATTGATTTTAAAAGGGCCCCTTTGCAACTGTAGCTGTGACATGAAAGGGTATATAAGGTGCTGTATAAGTCAGCGAGAGCTGCCGTAACAAAATGCCACAGACTGGGTGGCTCATACATGGGAAATTTAGGTCTCACAGTTCTGAGGCTGGAGGTCCAAGATCCAAGTGTGGGCAGGGCTGGTTTCTCCTGAGGCCTCTTTCCTTGGCTTGCAGACGGCCGCCTTCTTGCTGTGTCCTGTGTGGCCTTTTTTTCTGTGCAAGCCCCTCCCTGTGTCTCTTCCTCTTCTTGTAAGGGCACCAGTCCTATTGGATTAGGGCCCCACCTTTATGACCTCACTTAACCCTAATTACATCTTTAAAGGCCAGATCTCCAAATACAGTCCCAGTGGGGGTTAGCACTCCCATGTATAAATTATGGGGGATACAATTCAATCTATAGCAGGTAGATAAAGATGATTTTGTTTTTGTTTTTTTAGAAAATGACTACACCTTATTTGCTACCTTCAAAGTTTTCTTTAAAG
This sequence comes from Mesoplodon densirostris, assembly GCF_025265405.1. Classification (NCBI taxonomy): domain Eukaryota; kingdom Metazoa; phylum Chordata; class Mammalia; order Artiodactyla; family Ziphiidae; genus Mesoplodon; species Mesoplodon densirostris. The sequence continues at coordinate 1,854,047 of NC_082677.1, forward strand.
GTTCCTGGTGAGTGCTGGCTTAAAAAAAATGTTTTTTACAGCTTTCATCCCTAAAGTCTGATGTGCACTTTGCACTTTATTTACAACTTTCTTTCTTTCTCACCTACTGTAAGATCAAACACTTCATAGAAACTTCCCATACTTTGTCTTAGTCCAAAAAGAATTTTGTGGGAAAAGAAGGCAAGTTAAATTCATCCAATTTTTTTTTTCAAGTAGATCCAGGGAAATGGCATCGTTTTTTCTGCTTCCCTAAGAATTGTCTTGAGCAGGTTTGCTCTAAAATGTTTTTTAAAGGAGCGGAATTAAAAATCTTTACAATAACCAGTCTTACAGTAAAGGTAGGTTAAAAAAAAGAAAAGTGAACATTGATATTTTTTATAGTAACAGTGTGACAATTTCATCATTGTTTTCTTCTGAGGAAATTTTCAAAATATCTACTTCATCTAGGAAGGTTCTGACAAAGTAAGTGGGGTGAATTTTTTAAAGGTTTGATTTGGTCATTCCCCCATTTCTTCCAACTCTATGCTTATTGATATTATTTTGACATTCTTTATGAACACATATCCACTTTACTCTTTCATAGCTCTTTGTATAAGAGACAAATCCAAAGACGGCTTATTAGGATATCTGTATCACTTCAGATTAGGATTGACTGTAAGTTACAAAGACCTGAAAAACAGTGGGTAAAACAGGATAGGAAAATTTTCATTTCCTCATGTAAATCAGCCCAGAGGAGGGGAGTCCAGGACTGTGAGGTGGGGAACTCAGGCTTTTTCTAAGTGTCTGCCTTGATAAAAATCTCCTCATAGTCTAAGATTGCTGCAAGAACCCCAGCCATCTCATCTGAGTTCTGATCAGAAGTGGGAATGAAATAATGACGAATGTCATATCTTTTCCCTTTAGGGAGCATCTCTGGAAGTTTCAATCCACTTCTACTTCTTTTTCACTGGCCAGAGTTTGCATCTAGCTTCCTGGGAGCCTGGAGAGTATGATTCCTTGGGTACCATGGTGTTCAGAATCAAGCCAGAGCTCTGTTGCTAAGGAAGATGGGGAGGGCAGCTGCAGAGGTTACAAGGACTGGCTCCCCCTTTGCACAGCGCACACGTGTCACTCTGCTCCGAGGGGCACTAAGCTGGGAGCTGTGGACGCCCTTGCTCTGGGCAGATGGAGTCCTCGGCTGCACACGAGCAACGATGGTAGCAATAAATTCAGGAAAGACACGAGCGTCGTTTTGCAATTTTGCGAGGAAGCCTCATGGCAGTTATCTCACGTGGTCCTTATAATGATGTTCTGAGGTATGAACATTATCCCAGTGACCTGGATACTCAGATTATTTTGTAAATTGTCTAACATAATATAATCCCTAAGAGGCAAGGCTCATATTCCAGGATGCGGCTTAACAAGCTGTGCTCCCTGCCTGACCAGGCTGCCTGGCTGTCCCCGACGGTCCCCGAGCCCTCCGCCCGCAGCCTCGCGGGGACCTGGGGCATCCTTCCTCCGACCCTCCGCACCCCTCCCACGTCCGCCACCCCCCTATCCCCTGACTATCCTCCATCCACGCTGCTGAATCTGCACTCCCTCCCTCCACCCCGGGACCACCCCCTCGCCCTGGACTGCACAGCAGCTTCAGGTTTCTCAGGCTTTCATGCGGTTCTCAACTCCTTTCCAGACGCCCTGAAATGCAAGTCCGGGCACAGCACACACCTCCTTGAACGCTCCTGAGGTTCCTGTTGCCTTCAGGATCAAACCAGCTTTGGGGCAAACCCAGCCTTCGCAGTTTGAGTTCACTGCCCTTTAGCGTTTGTCTCGCACTCCTGGGTGCCCAGCAAGTTTAGTGACTTTCCTTTACCTGATTGTCCCCCTCCACCACCCCGTCTCTGTCCTGGCTGTGTCCTCAGCCCACACGCCCCTGCTTCCCTGAGTGACTCCTGTTCATCCCTTAGGGCTCAGTCCTGACCTGACCTTTCCTGAACTGAGGAAATCCAAATCCGGGCTGGGTGCCTGGCTCAGGGCTCAGCTCTGTGCTGCAGTTTTTGTTTCTTGTTCACTAAACAGCTAAGCCTGGAGAGTGTGTATCAAGCATGTCGTTTTTATTCTGATGCTTGGACATCTGGGCCTTGCTGACCCTGCAGGGATGGGCCCCTCCCAGGGCTGGTCAGTTCCTAGAGATGGTAGAGGATGGCCCTTTCATACACTAACTCACCAAACCTCGCACCCCCAGGACCCCACGGCTTACACTCTGGGCCATTACTCCCCTGCCCTAATCACCCAACCTGGGTCAGGGCAGCCCCTGGGCCCCAAAACCCACTGAGATCACTAGAGCGGCCTGCCCTGGGCCTGCTCACCCTGTCTCCGTGTCCACCCCCTACAATGAAGGCTCTCGGCCACGTTTCCCCCACAGCCTCTGCACCTGCCCACAGGCCTGGTGCTTCCCCATGTGGCCCTGTGTGCTGTGTCCCCTCCTCTTGGGGACAGTGGGGAGCAGCTATTTTTTCAGTGGCTGTTGCCTCTAGATCTGTTGGGCTCACCATCTCTGGATGATAATAAACCTGCATTTTAAACCAGGAGAGGACTTTGTCCCATTCACGCAGTGCTTGATGCATAGTAGGTGCTTGGGATGTGCTTGGTAAGCGGCTGGACAGAATCAGGTGGAGGGAGTGACTAACCCAGTTTGGGAGAATCCAGGATGGCCCCTAAGGGGCCCTTTGAATGGTCTTCAAGGAGAAGCAGAGTGTTCTTGGGGCCACAGTGGCAGGCGGTCCCAGCGGGTCGGGGCAGCTCCCTTGGCATCCTCACCTGTCCTTCCTCATGTCCCCAATACCTCAGCTCCCTCTCAAACCAGGTGAGACCACCTGATTACAGGGGACTCTTTTCTGTCCCAAGAACAGTTTGTGATTTTATAACACAAACTTGAAGTTTGTGTTGATGAAGTTGATGACCATCTGACTCTCTTCACTAGACCATTGGCCTAATGAGAGGAAGGCTCTGTCCATCTCTGTTCACGATGGTGTCTCTATCCCCCGAAAAATGCTTCTTCTAGTAAAAGCTCAATCAGTGTACGTTGGGTAGAAGAAGGCGTGAATGAACGTAGGAAGTGAGAGGACTTTGGAGTGGTTGAAACTTACGGTCCACATGGGACATGCCTGGAGACCCCTGCACCTGGGTGGGGAATCCAGGGTTTCCAGTCCTGCAGCCGCTGCTCCAGAACCAAGGATTTTATAGATGGAAGATAAGGCTGAGGCTGAGCAAGACAAGGTGAAGGTGCAGCGTCTCAGGACCAGGGAGGGACTCCGGAGCGGGTCTCGACAGCTTGCATTATGGGCGGCTGTGGTCGGAGCCCTGAGGTTCATCCCTCTTTTCCAGCCTCAACTCCGCTGCCAGGACTGAGCCAAATGGGCCACAGGCTTTCTTGGTCCAACAAGGTGTGACCTACTTTCAGTGTTCATTCACCTGCCGCCTTTTCTACTCACAGCCATTTCTCATGAGCCCTCATTTTTTTTTTCCTTTTTAGCCAGAGAAGATACACAAAAGAAAGATGTAGCATTTTCCAAGAAAAGTGTAGCACAGTCAAGAAAAACACATATAAGCAAAATGGAGAGGCGTTTTTCATGATGCTCATTTGCAAGGCTGCAGTGTCAGATTCTTTTAATAGAATCCATCGTATGCACGTGTATTGCCATATAAAGCTCTTAAGTTGTTAGGATTTAAGTGTGGACAGTGTGAAAAGGAGAAAATAGGAGCCTGGTTTGTCTATTTGTGATTTTAAAAAGGTAATGATGAAGAAAACAAGTGGCAGAGTCTTGAATTCTTAAATCAAGAAACACACACACACACACGCGCGTGCGCGCATTTATCCACCTCCCTCTGGTGAGGAAAAGCCTCATGTCACAGGTCCTCACTGCTGACAAGCCTGTTGTTACCTCCTAACTGGGGTGGGTTTAATAACTGGGAGACTGAGGGGCATTGAGATTTGATGACCCTTCAGTGGTCTCAGGCTACAGGACAAGAACCAGCGAGGACACACCTCCTGCCGACTTCGCCTTGGTGATTTCCATCAGTGACTCCACTGTAAATTACGGGGATTGTGTAGCCTCCTACAATTACTGGTGTTCTCATTTCCTGGGACTAATTTTAGAGGGTGGAAGATTTTAATCATGGAAAGGAATTGTTTTCATTGTTCAGACAAATGTCAGAAGCCCAGTTGAAAGCAGGCACCTGAGCGGCCCCCAGAAAATTCCAGGGGGTCGGGTGGGCCACCCAAACCTGGGAGAGGACGTCCAGAGCTGGGCCTCTCCGACTCTCCCTGGACTTTTGTCTCTCACTTACCTTTCTTTGTGCCACAAGGAAGCTGTGCGTCTAAGCATTTACGGAGACCTCAGAGCGAGTTCTGTGCACTGTTCTCCCTCGGAGGAGTCTCTAGATGTTGAGAGGCCCTGGGAACCTGAATGTGGCCTCATGATGAGGCTGACCTTCTGCATCCCATCTGTGGAAATGCCTGGAGGGGGGAGGGAGGGTAGGAGGGGGAGGGTGGCCCCCTCCCTCGCTCGCTGTCCCCGGGGTTAGAGCTTTCCTCTCTTCTCTCTCCACATCACTCCTCTGACCCGAGATGGGAGGAGATGCCGGCAGGGCCGTCAACAGGACAGCCTCACAGGACAGGGGATTCTCCAGACACACCTAGGAACGCGCCTCACAGCACTGCCCGGCCCAGCGGAGCCCACCCTTCCCGTGCCCTCTGCAGGGCCTCCTTAGACGTCATCCGCCTTCTCCCCAGCCGGTGTAGACACCGCCTCCCAGACCCAACCCAAGTTTTGGATTCTGGATTCGTGGGAAGACAGCTCCCTGTCTACTTACTGTCTACTGTCAGCTGCTAAAGATGGTGGGTGTGCCAGGTGCTGGGGGGCAGAGGCTAGGGCCTGGGGCTCCTTCCCTGTGTGGCCGGCACAGCCGTCTACACAGAGCAACACTTCGGTAGAAGCTCTGATCTGGTTTCCGCTGAGGCCCTCCTCCTGCTGCCTTGCTGCGGTGGGTGCCCAACACCTGTATTGGAGGATAAGCGCATGCATTTCAACACACGCCAGTTCAGAAGAAAGCTTCTGAGGCTCAGAACACACCATGAATAAGACTCTCGGTGAGTGGGACCTGAAGAAAGGCACCCTCAGTACTTATCCCTGATGCACTTGGTAGTGATCCGGTTTCCTCTTTTCGTTTCTATGATTTTTCTGCGAGCAAAGCATATTTGGACCATTTGAAAGATGGCACATGATCATAGCCAGGGGCGTCCATGCTGCTAGGGCGGCTCTGATTCCAGGACCTTGGGCCGGAGGCTTTCCAGCCAGGACCCCGCCTGACTCGAGCGTCCATATTCCTGGAGACCGTTTTCGAGGGCTGCTCACCTCTGCCTGCGGGCCCCCCTGCTCAGGGGACACCCCTGCCTTCCCAGGCCACAGACTCCTGGTGGAGCAGCTCTCTTGTCAGAAAGGAAAAGACGAAAGAAGCAGGGTATGGGGAGGGGTCAGAAACACTGGCAGTCAATGGGGTTCAGCTTCCTGTGGTTTCCAGGCTCCCCCGCAGCCAGCATCTCCCCCGTGGACACGTGACCTTCCCTCTTTGTTTTCCTCACCTAATATCCTAAGTCCCTCAAGTATCCATCAGGTGACATTGCTTTTAGCCCCTCACCATTTGAATGACTTCCTCCTAGATCAACTGCAGTCAGTCAGACTTTTCTGTTGATTTTCCTGTAAAAGCGCCTTCCCTGAACCCAGGCGCTGTCCTAAGTGGGTGCAGGCGGGGCACCTGGACCCCACGCACCCAGCTTTCCACCTAAGAGGCATCAGCATCTTCAGTGGTGACATCGCGCTGTTAACTCATCGCAAGTTAGTGGTCCTCTCAAGCCCCTGCTCGGATATCTCAACCCACCCGGTGAGGGCTCAGGACTGAGAAATAAACTTGCTCTGTCTGGGTGGAGATGCAGACGTGCAGGTGAGTCAGGTGAAACTGGCGCAGCTAACCCGAGGTCTCGGCCCTGGGAGGGAGTAGCAGCCGGGAGGGCCCCCAGTGGTCCGGCCGAGGGAGATGGGTCCACGTCTGGGGGCCGTCACGAGACCTCTTTCGGATCCAGACCCCCGTCTGCATAGACGCACACTCCGGGGAGGCTGAGTTGGGTTCAGCTAGGAGCTGGACCACAGCGCGGCCCACGGCAGGACGAGAGCACAGAGAACGGGGACCAGTGGTCGGAGGCCTGTCCTGCAAGGCAGGTGGTGGACTACTAGGCTGGACGCCAGGGGCGCCAGGGCTGCAGGGGGGGTGGCCCAGAGGCAGGTGCAGGCGGCAGAGACCCTCTTCAGCTGTCTGCAGCGGAGAACAGCTGTCGCAGGGCATGGAGATGCTGAGAGCGGGGGACCGCCTGGGGGCAGGGCCCACGAGGGTCTGGGGGTCTGGCGCGGCCCCTGTGCTGGTCTTGGGAGCAGCAGAGTTAGTGCCTGGGGCACAGTGGTGTTGGAGGGTGCAGGGAACCCCAGCCTGGCGTTGAAGCAGGTGAGAGAGAGGCCTGTGCCTTCCAAGAAGCTGCTGGAAAGATGACAGGACTTCAGACAGGCAAAGACCGGGTCCTGCAAACAGCAGAGGAGAGACGGGAGACGCTGCGCCTGCAGGTGTGACGCACAGATATCAGGCCTGGGCCTGCACGTGTTTCCTTACACAGAAAGGTTCTAAACTAACCAATCGGGCATTGGTTTTAACGGAAGATTTGTGCAAGAAACGACAGTGAAATAGCCATGAAATGTTGACTTCCCGAGATGAGGGCGTCCAGGACCTCCCCGTGCCTGGGCTCAGCCCTGGCCTGGCCTGGCCCGCAGGTTCCCACAAGAAGCAGTCTTTCCAAGACTTGGGGCTTAGAACTGTGAGATGCCAGGTCAGACCCCAGAGGGACAGCCTACAAGGGAGGATCCAAGGGGCTTTTCTTGACTGAAATCTTAACGGTTTGAGAATCAGGCCATTTTTACAAGTTTAATTTGAGGCTTCCCGTATCACTTAACTTTCATAAGCATACCAATTAGGAGGAAGTCTCAGGTGAGATTTTTCTAGTTCATTCTTTGACAATCCAATCCATAAAGTTGGAATCCTACCAGGTAGATCCCTAAAAAGGCATCTACCTAATTATGCCGTGATAAGCTAGGTGACCCTTTGGAAACCCATTTGAATCCACGTATCTCTTTCTTAATAAGGATGTACAGACAAGTTGGAAAAAAAGAACGATTTGACATATATATCAGTTTGAGATCTGTTTTCAGATACGTAAGACATGTCCATTTAGGCTTCTTCAAGAGGCAAGTTCTAAGTCATAAGCTAGTGACTCCCTCTTTTTCTTAATTTGCCTCTTATTTTGCCCTCGACTTAGTATCTATTTTGCCTCTGTTATTTTTGCATTTATTGGATTACAATTGTTTTAATGAGATTGAAACGAAAAGTCCAAAGTGCCCAGACCAGGCGTCACATCAAGCCCACTTGGCTGGCTAGCTAGGTATCGTACCAGCAGGAACGCCTGCTTGGCAGGGCTGTGGCAGCCTCCTATTTGCTTGTGACAAGGGGCTGCCTTTTGATATTGACCATGTTCTCCTAATTATTTAATCTTTGACAACATGAAAACATGTTTAACCACATACCATGAATAAAGACCCAGCATGACTTTTCTCCCAAGGCCTGGTTTAGACTGTGTGTTCTGAACGCTAACAACAACTAAGGTGAAAAAACATTTACTTCCTGTGCTCCATGGAGGGGGACTTGGGGGTGGGCCGGGGGGAAACATCCCAGCCCCTCCAGCTCCCCTCCCCCCTCCCCCCAGGAGTCCTCCGTTGTCAGCCTGACGTGACTGTCTCGTTAAAAAACAAGATGTGGGAGGGAGGGAGATGCATGAGGGAGGGGATGTGGGAACAGATGTATATGTATGACTGATTCACTTTGTTATAAAGCAGAAACTAATAAAAAAAATGGAAAAAAAAAACACAAGATGTTGATTCTGGTGTTTTAAACATGCTCATCTTTTCTACTTCGGAATGTTTACATTTACATTTATTCGGTTCATGTGTCTGTTTCTTTCACTGGACTCTAAGCTGCTTGCTGGTAGGGCCCTTACTATTTCATCTATTTACCACCTGTGCTTAGTAAATATTTGCTGGGTGAATGAATAAATGAGAAAACGAACACTCTCATGAATGACTGAATATTAACTTACGTTTGCCTTAGAGGACTGACCTAAAGGCACAAGTGGAAATGCTGAGGCCTCCCCTTGGGAAATTCAGAAGAAAATCTGCCGGTTTTATTAATTGCGGCAAAAATCTATTCACATGAAGATTCACATCCTGGGTCTGAGCAATTTAGCCCAATGTTCTGTAGCTGACCCAGGCACTCGAAACTTTTTGCTCTGGTTGCATAGTTTTCTCTAAGACACCAACGTCTGAAGTTTAAACTTTCCTTCATAATTTATCACACTGATTTGCATACACCGGAGGTATTTATCTGCACTTTCCTGGCAGAAGTGCATCCTCGGGTGACAAGGGACCCATGTAGTCTGTCTACCACCTGAGCCCCTCGGTCCCCAGTGATGCTGAGAGCCTGTCCGGCACTCTGCCCCGTCAGCTTCTGTCCATGAGGGAGGCCGTGTTGGAATCTGTGCCGTTAGACTGACAATCGCACACATCTGGGGTTGTCAAACTTTTTCTGTCAAGGGTCAGGTAATAAATACTTCAGGCTCCGTGGGCTTCATGGGTCTCTATCACAACTGCTCCACTCTGCCCTCGTAGCACAAAAGCAGACACGGACAATACATAAACAAGACGGCATGCCGTGTTCCAATAAACCTGAAATTTGAATTTCTTGTGCTCTTCCATGTCACAAGATATTAGCCTTCTTTTGATTTCTCTCCAGCCCTTTAAAAGTGTAAAAAGTATTCTTAGCTTGTGGGCTGTCGTTTGCTGACCCCAGTAATGCATGGAAAATGTCTCCTTTCTGTAATATGGGAACAAGCGTGAAGCCTGCAGGAGATCAGGGTAAAGACAGCGGGACGCAACCGGAAGAAGCCATTTTTGGGGAAAGGGCAGCATTCTTATTCACGGTGGACTTCCTTTCACTTGGCTTCTAATAAGCTTCTGGTGGCGCTCAAGGCTGCTCCGGCATCCATGTTCTGTATTTGTCTGTTTTGCCCACATCTGAGTCCCAAGGATACTTTCCAGGCTGGAGCCATGGCTGTGAGGTCCCAGGGAGCTCTCTGCTGAGGATGTGTTTCTGCTGGCGCCCTTTTCTTCTGTGTGAGAAAACAAAGGATGGATGGACCACGGCTTATTTATCCATCACCCGCTGAAGGATATCTTGGTTGCTTCCAAGTTCTGGCAATTATGAATAAAGGTCCTATGAACACCCATGCAGGTTTTTGTGTGGACAGAGGTTTTCAACTCCTTTAGGTAAATACCAAGGAGCTTGATGGCTGGATCCTACGATGAATACGTTTTTGTTAGAAACTGCCAAACTGTTTTCCCATTTTCACCAGCAATGAATGAGGTTTCCTTTTGCTTCACATCCTCACCAGCATTTGTGTCACCAGTGTTCCAGGTTTTGGTCATTCTCATAGGAGTGTAGTGGTATCTCGTTGTTTTGATTTGCATCTCACTGATGATGTATGATGTGTAGCATCTTTTCGTGTGCTCATTTGACATCTGTATATCTTCTTTGATGAGATGTCTGTTAAGTTGTTTGGCCCATTTTTTAGTTAGGTTGTTTGTTTTCTTGTTAAGTTTTAAGAGTTCTTTGTATATTTTGGATAACAGTCCTTTACCAGATGTGTCTTTGGCAAATATTTTCTCCCAGTCTGTGGCTTGTCTTCTCATTTTCTTGACACTGTCTTTCATAGAGCACAAGTTCTTAATTTCAATGAAGACCAGCTTATCAATTATATCTTTTATAGATCATCTAGGTTTTCTCCTATGTTATCTTCCAGGAAGCTTATAGTTTTGCATTTTAAATTTAGGTCTCTGATCCGTTTTGAGTTGATTTTTGTGAAGGTGTAAGGCCTGTGTCTAGATTCACTTTTTTGCACGAGGATGTCCCATTGTTTGAGCACATTTGTTGAAAAGACAATCTTTGCTCTGTTGAATTGCCTTTGCTCCTTTGTCAAAGATCAGTCGACTATATTTGTGTGGGTCTATTTCTGGGCTCCCAATTCTGTTCCATTGATCTATTTGTCTATTCCTTCACCAACACCATACCATCCTGATTACTGTAGCTTTATAGTGAGTCTCGAGGTTGGGTCGTGTCAGTTCTCCACCAATATCGTGTCCCCTGATTCTTTTTTCAAACTTACTTTTGAGATGAAATGAAATGAGATATAGAGAAATATGCCTTTGAATCATCAGAAATCAACTTCGTCCCAGGATGTTTTAATTTCAGGAGGATTTTTCTGGAACTCATTCCAGAAATAGACAAAGAAAGGGGGTAAGGCTAAGGAAAGATTTATGTGCATTTTTTCTTCTTTGGTAAGTCCTGTGCTGCAACTCCCATTTGTCACACAGAGCTGCATTATCTGATACTTATACTTGAAAATCAAGAATAATACATTCACATATAGATGGAAAGTTATTCTCTTAGAAATTCAAGGAGCAAAATCAGCTGTCGATAAGCTTTTAGAAGGAAACTAAAGGATTGCCAAGAATGCGAATGTGATAGAGCATTTCTAGTAATATATGAGACCCTATTTGCAACACCTGTTCTAAACTAAATAAAACATTATATGAAGCATTTGGAGCAACTTCTTTCTGCCCACATCTTTTGTGTTATCACAGAAATACAGAATGCACACATATTCATATCATTATGGACACATGTGTCAAATTGATCATACTCCAAAATCTCTATGATCAAAAAGTTCTCAAGTAATTTTAGTCCTTGACATAATCCACTTCTCAGTTTCAAGACCTTTTAAAACCGTTTCCATGAACGCTGACTTAATTCACCCATGTGTGCGGCGCGAAGTCTGGAATGAGAAACACCACAGGGCATCAGAACCAAGAAGGGGCTCTCGTTTCAAAACAAAGCCAGTATTTGGGTTTGCTTTGCCTGCACAACTGTACTTCTGCACACATGTCTTAGTTTCAGGCACATGGTTCTTTTATTCAAAGGTTAAGAGTAGGGGCCAGGGTCTGCTCTGCTTTTATGGTTCAATTTTCCAAAATTTGTAAGCTATAAGGAAGAGATCATTCTCACTCCTTGAAACAGTTGCCACACGTGTGTCTTCGTCTCGTCACTTTGGAAGAATGTACTTCCTGGTGATCATTTGTTCTAGGCAGGCACAGCGTAGAACCGGGTGTGTGGGTCCAAGCCACCGCACCCCAGCAGCCCCCATCTAAACAAGACATGTGGAAGCACAGGAAGGAGCGGGTGGCTCTCACTGTCATGGGGGAGCCGAGTCCATCTTCATTCTTTTTTTTTTCTTTCTTTTAAAAAGATGCATTTTATTTTTATTTTTTTTACATTTTTATTGGAGTAGAATTGCTTTACAATGCTGTTAGTTTCTGCTTTATAACAAAGTGAATCAGTTATACATATACATATGTCCCCATATCTCCTCCCTCTTGTGTCTCCCTCCCACCCTCCCTATCCCACCCCTCTAGGGGGTCACAAAGCACCGAGCTGATCTCCCTCTGCTATGTGGCTGCTTCCCATTATCTACCTACGTTATGTTTGGTAGTGTATATATGTCCATGCCACTCTCTCACTTCATCCCAGTTTACCCTTCCCCCTCCCCATGTCCTCAAGTCCATTCTCTAGTAGGTCTGTGTCTTTATTCCTGTCTTACCCCTAGGTTCTTCATGACCTTTTTTTTTTTTTTCTTAAATTCCATATATATGTGTTAGCATACGGTATTTGTCTTTCTCTTTCTGACTTACTTCACTCTGTATGACTAATCCTTTCTTTCATGCTTCCACCTCAGAAGTCCTCCTCTAGAGAGAGAGCCAGAAACCAAGTCCAAGCAACCCTTCAACGAGGTGCATTTTGGGGGAGTTTTAAGGCAACTCCATGGACCCACAGAATGAGCATTTCTGGGAATCACTACAAGGGGGTGTCATGAGGGTGTCATCGTACAGCGTCTGAAGGGGACATTGTTGAAGACACGGGTGGACAGAGGTACAGAGTATGTGAGCAGAAGCAGGGCCCAGCCTTCAGTGTCCTCGGGCTGCAGTAGGTAAACCAGGAGTGTGAAGTGGCCAGATACAGTGAAAAGGCTCAGGGCATCTCACAACCCCCCAGAGAGCATTTGGGATTAAAACCGGGATGCACAGCCCTGGCAGACATGCCCGTGGACCGCGAGTCTGCAGGCTGTGGGGAGCAGGGAGCGTGTCGGCGAGGGAACCACACACACAGACAGAACGTCGGAACTCAGGGCCCGAACAAAGGCCATAAATGGAGCTGAGTTCTGGAGTCACTGCTGGGTCTTGGCAGAAATCTCGTTAAGATCCCAGTCAGAGGGTGGGAGCATCCGACCAGCAGAGGGAGGGGGACGGAGCAACAGTTCAGACGCTGCGGGAGGGCGGGCCGTCACGCCTTCCTTTATTTATTTTTTTTTAAAAAAGGAGGTGCTTTTAAAAGAGGCCTCAGGACCGTGGGGCTCGAGGGTGGAGATGGGGGTCCGGCCTCCACAGCAACCATTCCCTCCCCTTTGGTGCCCAGGTGCCCTCCACGTCCTGCTGGTTCCCAGGGGGCTCAGGGGGCTCAGGAGCCTGGATGCAGAGCCCCAGCCAGCGACTCTTCCCCCGCCCTGATCTGCTGCTTTTTCTCAATCCCGGTCTGGAGACCACCTTGAGGGGCGACAGGGAAATTCCGTTTCCAGACCCATCCTGTTCTTGGCCTCTGGGCCGCGGCTGCCCACAAGGCACCATTTAGGGGAAACAAGGGGCTGGAGGGAACCAGAAGCCGCTACCATGTTGCACGTGTGTTTTTTGACATCTCGCTTGAACTTCAGCCTGGCCTGGACTCCTGTGGGAGGGTTAAGAAGAAATAAACTCCGTCTCATACCGCCAGGTACAGTGATGGGGAGATGGGCTGGAAAAGTCCTGGATCTCTTCTGAGCCCTAGTCTGCGCTTACACAGGGGAGGGCAGCCTTTACTGCAGCACCGTCCAGCTGTGAGGCTACCAATCTAATTAGAAAGGCCAGGAGCCCAGGCCCATTGTAGACGCTGAGTCAGGACACACAAGCAAATCCAGTTAGACAGGCTTCCTTCACAGGTCTGAGCTGCCCTCTGGCCAGGTGCTAATGAACGACCCGGGCCCCTCCCGCCGCCCCCTGGAGATGGGCTTCGCCCATAAACGGGGCCAGATGACACTGCGGTGGGTCCAGAGCACACCATCCTCATCCCCATCCTGCGATGGGCAGTGAGGGTACCTGCGGGTCGGCCTTCCTTGGGCGTCTCCCCGCCCCTGCCCCACGCAGGGCAGCCCTCCCCTCTGGACGGCCCTGTAGCCCGACTGAGCAAGTCAGACTCGCACTAACAGGTGGCAGTACATCAGAACCATGGCTTTCACTTTTAGGAATGTTGCTTTCTGTGCACTGGGGTCTTGGATAACTCGAAACAGACCCCTGCTCTCCGCCCCGCGGCCGGCCCTCCACGCTGTCGCTGGCAGCCCGTGTGGCTTGCATTAAAGCGCCTGTGTTGGCAGATTTCTCCCCGCCAGTCGGTCATCTGTTTAGTGTTTGGCGTGTCCCACTAGGCCGCTGTGGTCACTCGTGAGTCTATTCATTAGAAGGAGAACTAGTCAGAGAACGTGGGCCGAGGGACCACGCAGCCACTTCCTACAGGAAGGTGGATGTAAGGTAGGCGGCAGGTCCCGCTCCGACACGTCTGATACCAGCAGCTATTGTTGGCACTCGGCATGTGAAAAGCACACTTTTGTCATCACCAGCATCCAAAAGGAGAAGCTTTATGTTGAAAATGAGAGCCACGTTGTCTGGGTTGGTAGCGTTGGAATTGTGTCGAGGTGTCCATTTTTAAAGCTCTATTTTCGTTAGGTAACGACTCATTGAAAACATCTACTTCGTGTTGAAATCGGGCCTTATCAGGACAGGGAACACAGAGGCTCCTTAAATGCTGGGCAGAGGAAGGAACACTGTGTCCGTGGTCAGGGTGGCACCGATAGACACTTCCTTCATTCCGGTCAGCATTTCAGGGACCAAAGCATATCTCACGCCACCGATTTATTCCCAAAGCCTCGTCACAAGACGCCGGAGCCAATTTGTTTTCATGCAAGGAGCTGAGAGAATCGTTAGCTGGGCAAACTAACCCCAAAATAGTTTTGCCACCTCCAGCCTTGGCAGAGGTGGGAATTACTAATTATCATGTGCTTATGAATGAATGATCAATCTTCTGATGGCTTTTGACCACGAAGAATGAGATTTTGAAACTATCCTGGATAGTGAGTGTTGTAATATTCAGATCTGGTTAGCATTTTGTGAAAGTGGCAGTTTGCTTTGGCAAAGATGTCCTGTGTTGCATTGTTTCCGGAAAAAGCAGGTAAGCCGATGGATTTCCTGTTAGCCGACGTGGCTGTGAGTTGAGGACCCTGGCAAGACAGGCTGTGATGATGCTGGCTGGAACCGGTTTCTTTTTCTGTGGTTTGTGGGGCTGGGTGCCCAGGGCCGGTTGTCAACGGCGTTGTCACAGAAAAGCAGGCAGGAGAAGGAAAGATACTGCAGAAAACTGAGGCCTGGTGTCGTTGGCAAATCAACGGTACCTCAACGGCAAATCAGTCGGCGAAATGTACACTTGGCTCGATAAAAATCGGCTCAGCATCTACTCTGTGAAACCAGGGAATGTGCACAGACTTATCTGCGGCTTCCAGGAACTTCTAATCTAACTGGGGAGCTAGACACTTCAATGAGAAAACATAACCAAATATTTAGAACAGCCAGCTGTGTATTCGTTGCAGAGGCAGGGTACGTGGTATACTGTTTGGTGTGGCAATGGCAGTGTCTTTTTCAAGGTTTTAGGATAATTTTTTAAATCAGTAAAGTTAGAAAGAGCATATTTATCGAATGGGGGGGCACGGAGGTGAAGGAGGAGTTTTATGCTGGGTGAAAGAGCAGGGATCTGGAGGAAGCTTGGTACGCGGGGAAGAGGATTCTAACAGAGCAAGGTTTCATGGCAACAGAATGAAGACAAAACTTAGATCCTAAAACGCAAAGGGAAAGTATTTCACAGCAGCCGCCCTGAGGACAGACTGCAGGATCCATGGGTCAGGAGAGGAGGGAAACTGGGCTGACATTTAGGGAGCAGCTGCTGGCAGCTCTGCTGGACTTTTCTCTTTGGTCCTCACGGCAACCCCCCACCCCCACCCCCGGGCACCTTGTAAACATCTCTGTCCAGTTTTCAGAACCAGCTTGCAGGGCGGATGCCCTCTTCCTTTTGCAGATGGGGGAGTCGAGGCTCAGAGGGGTTAAGGCACTTGGCCAGGGTCCCACCAGCAGCCAAGAAGGACAAGAGATGGGGTTTGCCATAAAGTCCCTGCCTTTGTTTATTTATTTTTAAGCATAGCGTCTGTCTCTCCAGGATACGGTGTGTCACTTTATTCATGAATGGGCATGCAGCCCCCGTCCACAGGGAGGGAGCAGTTCTGCTCCGTCAGAGGAAGGCCCATTCCGGTACGCGGCAAGCACACGGATTATGTCGTCAGGTGGCCTGTGTTGGACTCTGCCACTTGTGAGCTGGGTGGCCTTGGCCAAAGCTTTAAAACAGCAGCGGCATCAACATCAACACACGTCTCTAGGGGCGAGGCCCAGGCTTTGCCGCAAAAGCTCATGTGTTGAGAAGCAGGCTGTGCGAGGGTCCAGGGGCAGGAACAGGTCTGGGGATTTCTGTGACCCCCGTGGTCACTCCAACCCTCAGTATATTGTGTGGAATTCTGCAAAGGCCGATGGTCCCCTCCCCTCAGGGGTCACTAGAGAAAGGTGTCATTCTGGATACTTCTCTCGGGACCCCTGCTGAGTCCAGGTGGGAGAAAAAGCAGGAATTTAGGCCAAATAGGGTCCCCTCGGTAGGGGGACACTGGGCCACGGGAGACAAGGAGACAGCACTGAGAAGCAGCCCACCTGCGGTTGTCCATGGCAGTGGCTCCTTACAGACTCGGCTGCAGCAGGACCACGTGGTGGGGTGTCTCCAGGGCCGTACTGTCACGGGGAACTGTGCCTCCACGCCCGCCAGACCCCGGAGCTGGGGGCCTGCTCTCCTCACAGGTGGATGGGATGGTGCTGGGGGGCGGAGTGACCCCAGGCTTAGGAAACCCTTCTCTCTTGGGGCCTTCCTGGCGGGGCACATCCTAAGAAAATTCTCAAAGGGCTGGTGGCCCGTAGACAGCGCACAGCACATGCGGGGTGGGTGGGGGCACCTCATGGCCACGGGGAGGACGGGGCAGCACGAGATGCTTCCCTGCGCCCAGGAGCTTCGTGGCAGGGAAGGGGCGGGAGCTCAGGGCCGCGCATCTGTGCGGGCGTCCGTCCTTCCCTGAGCGACACGACGCAGCTTTGCTCTGGGTTTCCTTCTACGGGGAGTTCGCCCGTTGGGATGACTCTCTTCGAGAAGGCAGGAGCGTTCTTCAGGAGCTGAGCCTTGCTTTTCAAAGTTTTCATTTCCTTCTTCCCTCCTCGCTGGCCCCCCACTTGCCCCAGGAGATCGTCCCTCCCCTTCAGGCGTGCCCACCCCTCGCACGGCTCGGAGGCCGAGGCCCAACGGCCTCTTCTCTCCTGCTTCACCCTCTGGTCAGCTTCCAAATGAACGCTTGGACAAGTTAGACACCTTTATTTTACTTTTTTTTTTTTTTTTTTTTTTTGCGGTACGCGGGCCTCTCACTGCTGTGGCCTCTCCCGTTGCGGAGCACAGGCTCCGGACGCGCAGGCTCAGCGGCCACGGCTCAGGGGCCCAGCCGCTCTGTGGCATATGGGATCCTCCCGGACTGGGGCACGAACCCGTGTCCCCTGCATCGGCAGGCAGACTCTCAACCACTGCGCCACCAGGGAAGCCCTATTTTACTTGCTTAAATAGCCGGTTCCTTTCCGTTTATCTTGGGACTCATCCCCCTCCAGCTGCCTTACTTGATCTAGTGTCACATTATTTTATTTTATTTTATTTATTGGCGTAGAGTTGATTAACAATATTGTGTTAGTTTCAGGTGTACAGCAAAGTGATTCAGTTATGCATATACATGTATCTCTTCTTTTTCCAATTCTTTTCCCATTTACTTTGTTACAGAACACTGAGTAGAGTTCCCTGTGCTATACAGTAGGTCCTTGTTTAGGTTTTCAGTTTTTTGAGGAACCTCCAGACTGTTCTCCATACTGGCTGCACCAATTTACATTCCCACCCACAGTGCAGGAGGGCTCCCTTTTCTCCACACCCTCTCCAGCGTTTACTGTTTGTAGACTTGTTGCTGATGGCCATTCTGACCCATGTGAGGTGATACCTCATTATAGTTTTGATTTGCATTTCTCTAATGATTAATGATGTTGAGCATCTTTCCATGTGCCCCTTGGCCATCTGTATGTCTTCTTTGGAGAAATGTCTATCTAGTGTCTTGTTTTAAAATAAACTGATTCGCACATGTGGACACAGCTCTGAAACCCACAAGTCATATGAAGACATATACGCCCGTCCACGTCTATAAGCAGCACCTTCTGGAAAACACCATGTGTGGTCTTCACCCCAATGCCGTCCGCTCACATCACATAAAGAGACTGGAAACATCTCCAAGGCCTTTGTCAAGCATTCTTCATCTCTGCCTGCAGACAACTGCACAGGCCCAGTGTTTAAAGGTTGGCTCTTGTTATACAAATTGTTTGCATGAAAACCATCACAAAAATCACTTATAGAGGGAAGAAAAAAATATATTTGGTTTGGAAAGTCTTAATAGAATCAAAATGAATTACTAGGTCTCATAGTCCAAATAAGAACTTTCCATTTTAGATATTCTTATAGGAATGATTTCAGGACATTCAAGTAGGTGCAACCAACCCAAACATGGATTATCTGAAAGCTGTATAATTTCCACAGTGTAGTTTGGAAAAGAATTACAAATATAAGACTCAGGATTGGGGGAAATCCCATGATGAAGTCTGTCATGGTCTCTGTGGTCCGTTAGGAGCTGTGAGACACACAGAGGAAACCTGGGCTCCCCAAGGCAGCCCGTGGGTCCCCCCCACCCCCATGGGACTGTGGATGTACCTTCTGCCAGCACTGCGTGGCTGGAGAACCACCCTTGTTAACCTGAAAAGAAATGCCATTGAAGCACCGCAGGGGGAAGAGCATCTGAAATGACGTCCAAGGGAAAAGGCTGAGAAGCCTGGTCCTTATCTTGCGTACCACCCGCCAGCTTTATCTCTGCACTTTGCAACCGGGCATTTGGGCCTGGGATTAAGAACTAAAAAGAATTCATTCTGATAATGAGAGAGAGTGTCAGGGATTTTTCTTGCCACGTAAAATAACTTAATTCCCTGAATTAAGAAATAATGAACAGGAGAGAAGCTGGCGAGCTGACCAGAGGCTCGGACATGACCTTGCAGGGGCTTGGTGGGGCTGGGGTGGGATGCAGGCAGACAAACATCAATTGATTGGAGACGTGCTTTCAAGAGCCTTCTGCACAGGAGTTGGGAGAGGCATTCAGGGTGAGGTTAACCCCTTGAGATGCACCTTCTAAACAACCAGCTGTGGACGCCCAGGGATTTCCCCCCATCGGTGAGTCGGGATCCCCTTTAAAGCTAGTCGCCCCAAATGACTCCTTGACCTTGTCAGGGAAACAGCCAACTGTATTTGGTCCACTCTGTCCCGAAGGGATTCTAACCCGGAAGGAAATGCCATGTGTCAGCAGGTGGCTCTGAGAACCCTTTTCTGTTGTCTTTCTCTTGCCTGGAGATTGCTCCCTGTGGATCCAAATCCTCTGGGAATTAAAAGGGACAGGGGTCACCATAAGTTTGTTTTCGAAGTCTGTGAGTCTGTTTCTGTTTTGCAAATAAGTTCATTTGTATCATCTTTTTAGATTCCACATATACGTAATATCATATGGTATTTGTCTTTCTCTGTCTGGCTTACTTCACTTAGTATGATCATCTCTAGGTCCATCCATGTTGCTGCAAATGGCATTATTTCATGCTTTTTTTATGGCTGAGCAGTGTTCCAAAGGGGAAATTCACCAAAGGGGAAAGGTGGGGTGGGGGGAGGGATAAATTAGGGGTTTAGGGTTAACATATACACACTACTGTATATAAAATAGATAATCAACAAGGACCTACTGTATAGCACAGGGAACTCTACTCAATATTCTGTAATAACCTATATGGGAAAAGAATCTGAAAAAGAATAGATATGTGTATTAATATATGTATAACTGAACCACTTTACTGTCAACCTGAAACTAATACAACATTGCAAATCAACTATACTCCAATGTAAAATGAAAATTAAATTAAAAAAAATTTTAAATTCTGCTGGATCATGATCAATCAATCAATCTATCTATTGTTTATATTTCTGCTCTTAAAAAAATAAAAGAGATAGGGGTGATTCTCTCATTAACCTGTGATGGAGAGGTGTGTGTTTACTCTAAGTACCTGCAATGGGAACTGGACCCCAATTTCCCCAGGTGTTTGGTGTATGATAGCTTCATTTTGATTTGAGATGCTTCTCAAAATGCTCCCTTGCTGACCTATGTGGGCAAATCCAGAACACATATTCATGTCCGAAGGTATCAAATTTCTCATTTCCTTCAAGTTGAAAATTGATAGCTGAAAAGGCAACACAGGTCAAAAAGCAACTCTGGACTCAAAAGCTCCACTAACTGTGAGACTCAGGGCAAATCCCTCAAGCTTGTCAGACCTCTCTTTCCCACGCGGTCAATGAACATGACATCACTTTCTACTTTTGAATGAGGCACTGTTGGGCGAAAAACACTTTTGTACTATTTTAAAAGGTGAGCCCAATTTAAAAATTATTATTTGTTAAAGCATGAAATTACATTTTTCTCTGGGATTGCTCATAACCTGCATGCTAAATTTTGAAAGTGGTTGTCTATTTTACTAAGTGTGTGTTATTTGGGCTAATGCTTCATTTAAATGCATATACTTGTCATTTATAAAATGAGTTTAAACTAGTTTATTTAGAACAAAATGGTCAGTTGTAACACACTATCCTAGTTTCTAAATTTCCTCTTTCTGAAATTATCTGAGACAGCATGACTGTATTTGGGTTCAAACATATGAAAAGAGCAACAGTGAACAAACAAACATCCTTGATCAAGCTGTCACTTCCCATACCACATGCTTGGTGCCTACAATAATTTTTATTTAAATATCAATTGAAAAATTTAGTCTTTAATATAACTGTAAGCTAGGCCCTCCCCCAAATCTGAGTCTGAGAAAAGATTTCCTGATTCAAAAATTATGTTTCTCTTTATATTCTATATAATTAAGCTTCAAAAATGCAGCTTTCAATGGCAGAACAATTCAAAAACATCTTTACAAACCCAGATTCCCTATAAACACAAACCCTTGGCATGTATACAGCGCTTTCAGTTTACAATGTCCCTTTCCTCTGACCTTTAGGACAGCCCTGAGAGGAAGCTAGGTTTATTTTTATGCCCATTTTATAGATGAGGATACTGAGGTTAGTATAAACTCATTCAAGATTACATAGTTAAGTGTGGGGCATGGGGAATCAAGACTAGAGCCCAGAGATCTACCCTCAGTTCTAACATTTGCTTTATTAAAGCCCAAAAGAGAAACAAACTTATGCAATTTCTCTATAGCCCGTCACCTAGAATTCTTCAAATCCAGCCTGATCTCTGAGCATATGTTAACTTATTCTAAATCATACAGAGACCAACCTATTACAGCTTAATCTTTGTAAGGTCTGTATCAGATTCAGGAATAATTCTGTCTGCCTGCTTCTATTAAGGCTCAGTTTTGGTCACTCTTTATAGAAGCTTAAGACACTGAATTACATATTTTAGTGTTACAGGAAAAGGTTAGTTCCGGAGGATCTGTTCGATTTAACAACTAAGGATTAGAGTGTGGTAATTTATGCTTTGGTGCTTAGAAAGTTTATTTTCTGTCCTGGTTTACTCCCTGTCACAGCCAGCCACCTGAGTGTTTGGGAGAGCTGTGTGGGTGTTTTGGAGTTGAGGGCTGGCCCTTACTGTATAGACATCGGGTGAAGCACAGCAAAGGGAATGCAGTTATTTTCCGGTCATCAGTAGCTAAAGGCTTTTGAATACTTGGTTATTTTTATTACATGACTTTAGGATCCTCACCAGGCATCCTTATGGCTCATAAGAACACATGCTTTTCTTAAATGCTCATTCACACTAATTTTGGGATGAGGCCTGTGATTTCCATGAGGATGTTTCTATGTCTTCAACGCGTATGTTTCCTCGGGGCAGTAGAACATCCGAAATTGCTATTGCTTTTCTGTTCTGTGTGTCTGGTCATTGTGGAAAGAGGATGTGCTGACAGTGGACTGTAATTATTCCTCTCCTGTGTTGCCTAAAATGTGGCCAGCCCGCCTTCTTTAGATTTCCAGTGCACGTGCCTCGGGCTGTGGTAGTTTATTTCTGAATGGGCTGCCTGTGTTTTTGTTGGTGGAGGTGACTCATTTTCATGACACCTTCAGATATGCCCCCTCTCCTCCACTTCACTGTCTTCACTCTCATTTTTTTTCCCATCTCCCTCCCCAAGTCGACCTCAATTTTCTCCTTCCATCCCTCTCACTGGAAGCATCTCCTGTGAAATAGGTGGGATTTTGCAAACCCAGGGCAGCTGCGTCCTTCTAACCCCTGAGTTGGAGCCAGCAACCCTACTCACGGTTGAGAACTGCTTTAAAGAGTGGGCTTGGGCGGTGGGCCGAGGGGGTGCTTTGCAATTACTGCTTCTCATCAAACTGGCCACCCCGAGCCATTAAGCCACTGTAATAGTTTTGCTAATTTGATTTCCTGCACATAAACAACCTTGGCTGCTCTTTGAAGTTCTCAAGAAAGGTATGAGGGGTTTCAAATTGCAATAATTCAACTCCCAGCATAAGGCGAATTCATCTTTTTTTCTTTTTTTTTTTTTAACAAATAAATCAGTAAAACAGAAGTTAATTAAAGTGTAAACAATGGGTAGCATTGTGGCCGGGCCTCAAAAGGAGCCTGTGGAATTCTTTGTGTGATGGGTTTTACCTGATTACCCTCAGCGGGTGCGGCTCAGGAAGGATCCTGTTACTGAGGCTTTTGCTTCTTCCCTGAACATAAAAAAAGACAGAAAACCAACAACAACAGATGCTTTTATTTTCCCTCCCTGAGCTGGGTGATCACTTCCTAAGCCCACTCTTTGCCAGGGAGCCCTGCCTGGGCAGGCTATCTGAGGGCCTCCGCCGAGCAGCCCCCGCATCGGGTGGCCACTTCCTCAGTGGCTCTGCAGAGAGGATGTCACACTGCAGAGTGGCTGACACCAGGCCAGTTTGTGCAAAGGACACTGGCTGCCCTCAGCTCCGATGCCATCGGCCCAGCTCTTCAGATGTCAACAGAGACCCCTCCCCTCACAAAATGCAGGCTTGGCCGAGACAGGTGCAGGGGAGGGAGGAGGTGCCCAAAGTGACACAAACGCCGGAGTGATTTCAGGACAGATCCGCTTATTTTGATCTTGAGAGAATACAGAGAAATGTGCTAGGAGGGCAGGCGAGGATTCCAGCATAACCAGGGACAGGACTTGTGTGTCCTTTACAGATCAGGTGGGGTCAGAGGAGGGAATATTTTGCTGAAGGAGTGAAAATCCAAAGACTAATAAAGTGGCATTGCCCACTGCCACCCATCACAGTACATCTAGCAAGTAAACGCGCTCGTCAGTGGTACCTCCTGTCCATCTACAGCGCTGATCGCCTGTGTGTGTGTGTGTGTGTGTGTGTGTAAGCACGTGAGTACGTGCACATGCCTGTACCTGTGTGTGCACGTATGTGTGGATCTCAAAGTGGGGAGAACAGAGAAGCCTGCAGACCTGGGACCAAGGCAAGCGACGCAGAAGGGGGTCCCCCACGTGGTAAGCCCTACGGAGGAAGTCTCCCCTGCAAAATAATCCATCCCAGACTGTCTAGAAAACCTTAATTTCACTTTTCCTGCCAGAATTTCTGTCATTAATGATTCAATTTTACAGATAACAAGATTCTCTTTTAACAAGCAGGCACTCCTCTTAAATGTCTATAGGCCTTTATATATCTTAGAATCAGTTAGTCTAATGAAAAGCTTTCTTTATAGCATCAAGCTAAAAAAAGTCAGCTTAACGGAGAAAAAGGAGCATAGTTTTTGAAACATACAGGTGCCATGGGGATGGGAGCCCAGAATGAGGGCTCTGGGGAAAAGTAAGGAATACAAACCGTAATAAAGGGTGTTAGAGTGGGATGGGGCATCGGGAGGGAGTAGTTGCTTTCTTGCTAGTTTTTGTCAAGGGCTGATCCTGGCTGTGAGTGCCGGAGCCCAGGAAGGATTCCCAGGAGGCGGCTGGCATCTGAGGTACACATCTACCCCTTGGTGGGACGCAGGTGAGGAAAGTGAATTCCAGAGCCAGGAAGAGTGAATGCCGGGATGCAAACATTTGTATGCCCACTCCCAGGCTGGTGATCTCCCCGCATGCCAGGCTCCTGGCTGAGAATTGGTGCCCAAAACGTCACGCACATGTTTACAAATGATGGAGAGTCTGCAGGTCCAGGGCTTTAAAGAAACCTCACTGTGGGTAGGTGTCAGTTTTAATTAGAAGTTAGAGCCCAGCATTAAGCACCTGGAGACCCGTCACCGAGGGGCTTCCTCTCCCCTGCCTTTAGTCCTATGAACTCTCAGGCATGTCCACCAAAAAAAGCCAATGAAACCCAAAGTGCTTTCCTGCCTGGGGAGTCCTGAGTCTCCTCAGTTAATGGTGAGGTAGGAAAATGGCTCTGAATCAGCCGCTGGTGACGGCTGCCCGGGGCTTTACCTGCTGACAGTTAAAAGGGAACGGACACATCAACATTTGCTTATCTCACTTAATGAAGGTTATCACGCAGAAAGGTAAATCAGTAATGGCTGAGATCAAACATACCGATCTCCTTCTGAACACACAATGCCCTCATTTAATAAATCTCAGCCCTTGACGTGTCCCCCTGTGAACACAGGCGCTGCCAGCCTGGCCGAGGCCTGCAGCTCAGGGCACTGCTGTCAGAGGTGAGCCAGGGACCCTCAAGTCCAGGGGCTTCCTAATCGACCTGCTAACTGAGCAGGAGACCAGAGCGGGTGACTTGAAGTCCCTGCCTTGCTCCCCTTCTGGGGAGAAAGGCTGACTGTGGCCCCGGGTGAGCCCAGGCCAGGAGCCAGGGAGGGGCAGACGTGCCATCTGCTTAGTTAGGCAGCTGCATCTTCCTCTCAGACCTTCAGAGGCAGCCTTGTGTCCCCCAAGGCCGGGTTTCTGTGTGGAGCTGGGAGCCGTCTTAAAGAGAGGATTTAAAACTTCTGCAGGAGTTTCCAACTTTGAAAAGTTCCCAGTGGTTGGGCCCCCTGCCCTCTGCTCCAAGGGCCTCTGGCTGGGGACAGAGGAGGCCAGGCTGGGAGGAGGCACTGGGGGGGGGCCTGTCTTCCTCTATCTTTCCCCCCTTCCCACTTAGGCTAAGTCTCAGGTCACCAAAATGAGACGACTTAATTATGCTCTCAGAAATGGGATCATCACTAGTGAGGGGATGTGCCTGATAGACCCCTGCCATCTTCTAAAGGGAAGTACCCCAGCAATAACCAACCTGCTTTTCTGCTTCGTATAACTTCCTTGTCCCTCCGCCTCCCACCTACGAAATCTTTCGTTTTGTACAGCATCTTGGAGCTCCTGTCTGCTAGACCGGATACTGCCTGAATAGAGCCAATAAGATCTCTAATATTTGCTCTATTGAATTTTGATTTTTAACAGTAAGGATCTATTAATTTTTAGATAATATTCGACACGTGGGATAGAAAGGCAGGGACATGCTCCTTGCACACCATGAAGCCACGGGTTGGGGGATCGTCTGAGCCTTGGTCAACTTCTCTTTGGCTTTCAAGGTGAAGAAAGTGAATTAGAGAGATTTCAGAGAGGAATTCCTGAAACTCTCTGCTTATGGAATGATAATCTCTAATGTGATATGTTACAGCAGGATTCTAGTTTAATGAGGATTCATGATGTTAAAGTTATAAGAATATTCTGTTATGCTGCCTTCTAGGATTATTAATAATGGAAAAGGCAACATGTCAATCTTTAAGATTACTCATTTTTTCATTAAGATTATATGAAAGGATTACAAATCAAAAATCTCTAGAGAAAACAGTCTATGTCTCTTTCTCGTACCTTCTAAGTGCTCGTGGTTTAGCCAAGGAGTTAGCAAGGCTGCCATGTTGCACAGGTTGTGCACTGCTCCAATCCAGGGAGCACCACGCATAGACACCGATGGAAACAGTGCCTCCGTGGAGGTGTTCACTGCACAGTCTGCACAGCCATCAATGGTGGCACTGCTTTTTTGGCACCTGCCATGCGTTTGGAGTAGGGGCCATAGATGTAGACCATGTCTTCTCCGACAAAGGGGCTGTGTGGTCTGACTGTGCTTAGGCCATGACAGCACCCACAGTTGGCTCAGATTAACAGCCAGGGATGACCAGTCAACCTCTGCTTTGAGCCTCACTCTCAGGGTCACCAGTGTCCTGGTCATTTTCTATTTTCTCCTCCAGCTCTTAGCTCAGCCCTTGTCTGTCATGCCCAGGAGCCTGACCTCTCAGCCTGTGTGGCCCATGCTCCTTGGCCCTTGGGCTTCTGGTTGGATTTGGCCAAAGGGAAGCTCTGGCAGGTGGCCAGGGAGCAGGAGTTGAGAGTGTGGGCGTTCACTTGGGCTCGTCTCTCTTGTCAGGCTGTGGTTTTGGTGGCAGGTGCCCTCTCAGCTGTCCTCACAGCTCCATCCCTGGGAATGCTGCCCCCTGAGATTCCAGGATCTCTCGTGTCTCCCTCGACCCTCGCAGACCTGGGGCAGTGCCTTCCCTGGTCCTTGTCCCTGTGTCCTCCACCACGCCTTCACCCTCCGGCACAAATGTAATAACTCTCCCCAAACTCCGCTCAGTCACCCCTCAGAGAGAGCCGTGTGCTCACAAATCTGCAGTTTTATTTCACTCCCTCTAGCTCACTTATGTCCTTGACGTTGGTCCCACCATGTCGTCATTTCCCATGGGCACCTGGCTGCTGTCCCCCGCCCCCAGAGAGAGCCCTGTAGCCATATCAGTTCTCCTTCTACCACGACTTGATTCTTTTTTTAAAAAAAATTAAAAAATTTTTTATTTGACCATAGTTGATCCACAATGTTATGTTAGTTTCAGGTATACAGCAAAGTGAATCAGTTATATCTATATCTATTTATATATCTATATACATATATATGGCCATTCTTTTTCAGATTCTTTTCCCATATAGGTTGTTACCGACAAGGAATTAATCTCCAAAATATACAAACAGCTCAGGCAACTTACTTCTTGAACCTTCCCTCCCACACGACTGAGCTTCAGCCATCTCATCACCAAGGTCTCCTAATATCACCGCCGGGCACTGTTTGGGAAGTTGATCCGAGCCTCTTACTGGAGTGTGAGCCCCAGAGCGTAGAGGTCGTGCATGCCACCTTTGTGTTCCCCATGGTACTTAGACAAGCCCCCTGCATGTCAAGGCCACTCAGTGTGTTTTGGTTGCACCAAGTAGCATCTGGAAGGAAGTGAATACAGCGCAGACGACATTGCACGTTGTGATGGGGGCACATCTAGTCTTTCATGTGGGTCTTCTAAAACTATTGGTTCGGATGGAATTGCACTGTATACCCTTATCTGCACTGTTTTTAGTTAACGATGTGTCTTGGAGAGCTGTCTGTATCAGCAGGGAACTTTTAGTCTGTTAGTTTATTGGTGTCTTTTTAAAATACGGAAACATCATATACGTATATATGTGAAAATCTCTCTTTCATAATGAAGAATTTTGGCATACATAAAATGCTGAGAATAATATAACAAAATCTTTACCTGATTTACGTATAACTTTTTTCCATTTTGTTCAGATGTTTTTTTTTGTAACTAGGGAGGGGAGAGCTGACGCCCTCTTTGTACCTTCCTCACTGTCCCCATCGTTCCTCCTCTCCCTTGCTTTCTTCTTCCCTCTCCAGAAATCATCATTATTCTGCAGTCGGTGGATCTTTCTCATCCATGATTTTATACCTATACCACCTATGAATGTACCCATAAACAGTAGTATAGTGTTACTTTTTGTATTTAAAATCATCACAAATTCTGCTGTAAACTCTCTTTTAACATTAAAATTTTTTTTATTTGGTAATCATTTAAAACTTTAAAGAAAAGTTGCACTTAACCCAGATTCACCAGTTTTCAATATTTTAAAAATATTGAAATAATAATAATAATACATATTATTTATAATAAATTATAAATAAAAATAAATAATAATAATAAATAATGTATCATTCCCTCACACACAGACACACACAGGCATGCACACACACACACAATATTTTCCTAAAGCACTGGAGAGTAGTTTATACACATCATGTCTGTTGACCCTTTAATATGTCAATGTTTCTTCTTAAGAACAAGAATAAGGATATTATCAAATTTAGGAAATTTAAGATCGACATAACATATTCATCTAATCAGCAGCCCATATATTAATTTCATAATTTATCCCAATAATGTCTTTTATAATAACTTTTTCCAGGACACACCTTAGCCCAAGATCATGCACTGAATTTAATTGCCATGCCTACCCCCTTTATCTGGAATATTCCTCAGCTGTTCGTTACCTTTTATAATGACATTTTAAAGCACATTGGCCATTTATTTTATCAGGTATCTCTAGATTGGAGCTATCTGATATTTCCTCATGATTACACTCAGCTGCAATACCATTATGATTATTAACAGATCGGAACTTAGTTCTTCTTTCTCTGTCTCTGCCTGTCTCTTGATATACCAAGCTTTCTCTTTATTGGATTAATTGGATTTGCATTATTCGTCATTTCCTCTGTATTGGTTAATAAGTTACAGGACTCCCCCTCTTTTTAGTAGTTACCTTCAACATTTTAATATACATGTGACTCAAAGTCTCCAAGTCTTAATATTGTGGTCTAGTATTATTGTTCCCGTTAAAAATGCTTTCACTTTAGCCGTTTATAGGCTGAAGTCTACAATTTACATTCCTGTCATGTTCTTCTGTGGAAGGAACCTACATCTGTGACTTTCGCCAGCCCCCTCAGGTGAGGAGGCAGACCTTAACTGTTGATGAATTGGGGGGAGGAACTGAGCTTGTAGAGAAGATTCTCCCTTCATTCCTTCTCCTTGGGATCTGGTCCTCACAGCTAGGATCCTGCTGGTCCTCCATTTTGTGTCCGTTACCTGGGAAACGGCACTCGCCACAGTGATACGCACAGTTCTGGGAATCAGGATAAAGAGGCCCATTACTGACATCATCTTACTTTCTCAAATATCAGCTTTTTATTTTTTTTAGTTATGAGGGTAATATTTGATCTCCAACTACCTACTCTTTTGTGTTTTGTGTTGACTAGTTCCCTACTCAGGTGTGACAGATGCATGCATTTTATTGGACTTCTTTAAACCCTACTTAATAGCTACTATTTTCATTGTTGTTATCATTATTATTAATGTAGTAACACTTTGATGTATGAATATAATTTTATTGTTAGTATTTTTCTTAGTTTTTGCTTCTTGAATCTTGATACTTTCTTCTGAGGTCAATTTTGTAACTAAAAGGTGCTCTTTAATCTTCTAAATATTGTTAATCTATCATCTTTTTTAGGATTATCCTATTATCTCAAGTTCTGGGGGTGTTTGTTCTTCTATTTGTTCTTTTGTTCTTCTGTCTTTCCTAGTGTTTTTTTTTGTTTGTTTGTTTTTGTTTTTTTTTTTTCTTTTTGCGGTATGTGGGCCTCTCACTGTTGTGGCCTCTCCCGTTGCGGAGCACAGGCTCCGGATGCGCAGGCCCAGCGGCCATGGCTCACGGGCCCAGCCGCTCCGCGGCATATGGGATCCTCCCAGACCGGGGCACGAACCCGTATCCCCTGCATCGGCAGGCGGACTCTTAACCACTGCGCCACCAGGGAGGCCCATTTCCTAGTGTTTTATTTCTTTTTCTGACATTAACTTTTTTGGGAAGCCCATCCAAATGGGGGTTGTTTTTCTAAGAGTTCTGTATGTATAATTCATGTTGACAGTGTCTCTGCAAAGCAGTTTTGCATTTATTTTTATCTGGGCCCTAGAGTTTCTTAACTGTCATCATTTTCTCATATTGTAGCTTCTGTCACTTAGAGGCATAGTATAAATATTGTTGCCCAACACACACACGGCTCATGTTTGGAGTTTGTGTTCCTCCCCTTTTCCAACCTAATCTTCAGTCAGAGAGGAAGTTCCCAATGTCCTTTGCTGGGGAGTCATGGAATTTTTTTGTGTCACCTTTTCACGGACCAGAGACAGTACGGTCTCTCAAGCCCACTGCCCTGATTTGTGCCAATGTGCCAGAAGTTTTATTCACCAAGGTTTTGTACCACTGATGCAAATGCCAATTCAGTAAAAAAAAAAAAAAAAAACACACACACACAAAAAAGCCATAGTGTCCTAGTATTATTATAAAAATAGTTTTGACCTTTCAGATCCCACGTCAGGACCACATTCTGAGAACCAATGTTTTAAGACGTTGTACGTTGCTATTCATATAGGTTTAACAGCGAAGGGTATGGCTTTGGTTCCCCTTAGGTTTTCACACCAGCAGGGAGCTCTCCAGAACTCTCTGAAATGCTGGTCAGGTGGTTTTCTGCTGGACTGGACAAACTCTGGTGGCATCTGGCAACTTTCCCCAGGCAGCAAAAAATAGAGTCCATGACTGTTGTATCATCTATGTAATCACAAGGGACTTGTGACTCTTCCTACCTCTCCTCCCCCCAGATCTCTGGAACGTGGCACAGAGTCACAGACGCTCAAAACTTATTTGAACGAAACTGGATTTGACTGAATGTGGCACTTACTTAGTATGAACTTTTAAATTATATCAGACTTTTTTTTAAACATCTTTTTTGCAGCATAATTGCTTTACAGTGGTGTGTTAGTTTCTGCTTTATAACAAAGTGAATCAGCTATACATATACATATATCCCCATATCCCCTCCCTCTTGCCTCTCCCTCCCACCCTCCCTGTCCCACCCCTCTAGGTGGTCACAAAGAACTGAGCTGATCTCCCTGTGCTATGCGGCTGCTTCTCACTCTAAGATATATTGAAAAAGGATCCCACAGAATTAGATTTATATGTCTGACTTGATGTGGAATAATCTCTTCATTCCACAAACAGGTACCATGCACCTCTCACGCAGACCCGACAGATATGAAGGAGCAAGCTGGTTCTTGACATTAGTGGTTTACAGCCCAGCGTATGTACTAAGAAATACAAAAAGAGGTGCTTTATAGAAACTAGAGAAGTAGACGTGAGACAGAGTAGAGGTTCAGGGAAGAGAGTGTTCACCTTCACCTGGAGGCAGGTGGGGTCCAGAAAGGTCTCTTAGAAGAGCTAAAGGTTTGAAGTGAGCCTTACAAGATGAGTGGATGTTTGCCAGGCAGTCAAGTGTGGGAAGGGTATTGCGGGCAGAGAGACAGCTTGTGAAAATGCAAGAATGCAAACACTATGTAGCTCAGTGTGGCTGGAACATGGGCGATGTAGAGAAGTGAGGGTTAAGGGCGAGGAAAAGATGAACAGGGAAAGTAGGAAGAAGCCAGATTATGTAGGATTTTTAGGTAAGGCATATGGATACCATCCTGAAAAGGAGGAGGAACCACTAGAATGTTTTAGGATGAGGTTGCTTTTCTGAGAAGTCACTCAAACACAGACCTTCGTGGTAGAAGAGGGGACAGCGTTTGAGGACCACTGTTGGGCTGGGAATCCATCCTAACAGCCTAGAACTGAGGGAGAAAGAAGAGGGCAGTGGCTACAGACTGAGGGACTTGGCTGTGTGCTCAGTTCAGCTTATAAAGCACAGTGGATCAGTAGGATAATTAGAATTCTGAAATCATTCACGCACGACAAATTTTGTTACATCATGTACATTGTTTCGGACTCATTAACAGCCTGAGTTGGAGCTGAAGCTATTTGAGATTTGTGGCTAGAATACATCGGTTTCTGTTCACACAACTGTTTACATTATTTGGGTAATTTCTCATACCTTAGGCATTAGAAATGGAGGACACACTTTATTCTTGGTGGTTTTTGTCAAAGTGCAATATTCTTAATCTCAGTCCTTGATCTTTACAACGCTCTCTATAGTATATGCCAAGAAATGTAACCAAAGGCTTTATGGTCTGAGAATTTCATTCCTTTCATTATGTCATACTAGAACCTATAATCACAAAATATCTTTTAAAGCACTAACTTCTGAATTAAGCATTTACTGTGAAGTTGAAATTTAAGTTCCACTCACATAAAGCAAACATTCTTGTGAATAACCCTTGGATTTTATGTCTTATATTTGTTTCTGTCCTTTGAATTATAGCCTTAGGCTTGTTAAATAAAATGCATGCATAAATATATAATAAAGTAATAGGGGCTTCAATTTCTTGAAAACACTTAGGGACATCATCAGCTGTGGAAGGTGCCGTGTGCTGCTCAAGGCATCACCTTCCAGCAAGCCTGTCGGCCTTGGTATTTTTCACCATTATTCAAGCTGGGGATTCAGTCTTGAACTGCCCTGATCACAAAGGTGTGTAGATGGTTGACTTCTCATCACTTTCCTCTAAACGTGATAAGATACACTGGAAGATTTTATAGTCATTTTATCACTCTCCATGTAGAAGAAGCCACGTGTTCTTAGACCACTTTCTATTGACATTTTTTCCTTATGGTCGGTGTTGACCCTTCTATGCTGTTCCAAGGGTGTGAAGAGGTCAGTAGAGTCCTATGTACAAGGCAGCCTTCTCTCCTTCTAATGTTCCTCAAAACTTATCTTCACCTTTAGAGCAAATCAATTGTAGTGGAAATTCTTGATTTCCCCAAGCACTAGTGTTTTAGAAATGAAATATAACTTTCCAAATTTTAGAAACTTCCCCTGGAAATGGAAAAGAGGAAATTGTTAGGAGACAGTCATTTGTTCATTCTTCCCGCATTCATTCTGTGCTCACTCTGGGGCAGTGTCGTGTACAGCTCTGAGGATATAAGGATGAATAGACAATCCTTCTCGCCTTTAAGGATCTTAGTGTCTGATGGAGAGAAAGATGTCTTTGTAATTAACTGGAGTGTGAGACAGACTCGAAAGATGTAGAAGAAAAGTGTAGGCGAAAATTAAAGTTAAGATGTGTAACTGACAAGATAAAGCACAAATTATGTCAAGGTATGTTGTGATTTACATGTGGGTCATGACACCTTATACTCTATCGGATAAGGGCCACAGAAACTGTCATCATTTGATAATACAGGTAGGCATTGGCTCATTTCAGAACGCATCTGAGATATTATATATGCTAATAGTGTTGATAGTAATGACAGTAAGTGTAAAATGAATAGTGGATAGCTCCAACGTGCCAAGAACTTGTAAAGGATTTTAGGAATGTATCGCATTGGATCCTAGAGATAAAACCAGGTGTCAGGGAAACAGTAGAGCAGGTGGTTCATGAAAAGGACGTGGGATCAGACATCCTGAGCTGCAGCCCTGGGTCCATCCTAGTTACACACGTGACTACATGCAAGTTACCGAACAACTCCAAGTCTCGGTTTTATTTCTTGGGGAGAATGGGGGTGACTCATTCAGAGAGTACTTATGAGAATATTGAACTGATTCACCTAGCACAGTGTGTTACTATTTTTTTAACCTATGGGAAAAACCCTGGTTTAGAGAGTTTATATAACTTTCCAAATTCCACAGGCAAGTTAGCGGCTGAGCTGAGGTTCACCCAGATCTACAGACTCCAAAGCCTGAATTCTTTTTATACTAATATTGGACATATTTTAACAAGTCTTTACATATATTGATGATATAGTTATAAATCATATAAATCTTAAAGACTTCCAACTTCAACCACCATGACATCTAGAAATAAAAGTTGATTTTACTTCCTCATTTTAGATTACAACTTTGTGTGCACTTCTCGTGTGTCTAATAAGTTTAGCTTTAATTAAATGACATGATTTTATGTGGTATTAAAAGTTGACCTGTCTAAATCATCCCATGAGCTGATATCTGATTAGATTTAGAAAAGTCTGCGTTATGATGGAGATGTGTAAACACTGACCCACTCAGACATACAGAGTTCCCTTTCCTGACCACTGCCTACGTGATGCTATCTTTAGTTTTATTAGTTTTGGAACAATTTGGGGAATGCGTTTTACAGCTGAATAGTGAAACTAATATTTAAGTAATGCTAACACAGCAAAAACAAAGCAAAAAAAAGACTCTCTGCTATTTTCTTTGCTGTTGTTGTGAGAAGGAGCACGTTAAAAGGAGAGGACTTGGCAGCCAGGTAGAATGGCAAGGCTGGCAATGGCAGGGGTGTGCTCTGTGCTGCAAAACTTACAAAATTGCTTTACTGCCACATACGCCTCAGTTTTCTTGAAGTTCTGTTCTTTCTTTCTAATGTGCAAACCATTAGAAAGTACCAAACCAAGGCGTAAAGCACTAGGAATTTCTTTTTTTTTTTAAACATCTTTATTGGAGTATAATTGCTTTACAACGGTGTGTTAGTTTCTGCTGTATAACAAAGTGAATCAGCTATACATATACATATATCCCCATATCTCCTCCCTCTTGCGTCTCCCTCCCACCCTCCCTATCCCAGTCCTCTAGGTGGACACAAAGCACCGAGCTGATCTCCCTGTGCTATGCGGCTGCTTCCCACTAGCTATCTATTTTACATTTGGTAGTGTATATATGTTCATGCCACTCTCACTTTGTCCCAGATTCGTTCCTTCCCCCTCCCCATGTCCTCATGTCCATTCTCTACATCTGTGTCTTTATTCCTGTCCTGCCCCTAGGTTGTTCAGAACCTTTTTTTTTTTTTTAGATTCCATATATGTCTGTTAGCATATGGTATTTTTTTTTCTCTTTCTGACTTACTTCACTCTGTATGACAGACTCTAGGGCCATTCACCTCACTACAAATAACTCAGTTTCGTTCCTTTTTATGGCTGAGTAATATTCCATTGTATATATGTACCACATCTTCTTTATCCATTCTTCTGTCGATGGACACTTAGGTTGCTTCCATGTCCTGGCTATTGTAAATAAGCACTAGGAATTTCTGGTAAGCTTTAGGGAAGGGAATCAGTGGATGATTCCTCCTTCAGCACCTGAAAAATGTTGTGTTACTTTATTCTGGCCTCCATGATTTCTGATGAGAAATCTACTGTCATTCAAATTATTTTTCCCTATAGGTAATATATTATTTCTCTCTTGCTTTTTTCAAGATTTTAAAATTTGTCTTCAGTCTTCAGAAATTTAACTATACTGTGTCTTGAGGTGGATTTCTTTGGATCTGTGCTGTTCAGAGTTTTCTTAAATTCCTGAATCTTTAGGTTTATAGTCTTTTGCCAAATTTGGGATGTTGCAGGCATTATTTCATCGAATACTTTTTCAGCTTCATCCTCTTCTGCCTTTCCTTCCAAGATTCCAGTGACAGGAATGTTAGATCTTCTGTTACAACCCCATAGGTCCCTGAGGCTCTGTTCATTTTTTCAGTCTCTTTACTGCAGTAGATTCTAATATTAACTGCTAATTCAGCCTCACAAGGAGCTGGTGAAATCCTTAAGAAAACTGCCTCTATTCTAATTCCAATACGAATTTATCTTCTTTCATTGCCCTGGCTCTATTAAGTGTGTGTTACATATTATTCCTGTCTATTTTATGCTAGTAATAAATAATCATTATGATGATAGTAATAGTAGAGTGGTAGTAACTGACACCTATATAGTTCCTTCTACATAAATTAAATGATTTAATACAATGACTCAATAATTAGTTACCCTTATTATTCTCTTAATACAGATGAGAATTAATGAAGGGGGTGACTCAGTGACTTGCCAAGTTCCCTCAGTTAGTAAATGGCACAGCTGGGGTTTGAACTAAGACAGATGTGGTCGCTTTTCTGTTTCAGAGAGTTTAGCCAAAAGAGCAGAGAACTCTTACTAATTCTTTCAATTGGCCATTACTTCAAGTCCAAACTTGAAGCACAGTCTTGACCCCTCACTTATTTCTCAAGTGGCTTTGATTTCTTTGAAATGTCTGCCACCAGTGATTAATTATCCTATGAATGGCTTCTCTGGCTGATGTTCTCTGGTGCGAGACCCTCCATCTAACATGGGTTTCTCAGGCTCACACATGTCTTGCTATGTCTCCTGAGCATGCAAGTCCCTGACTGCCCTTTACCTGGGCCATTTCTCAGGGCTCTGTTTGGACTGAGAACAACCTTGAGGGAGCAGATACCATCTCCTCTTGAAAAAGGAGCAGGCTTACGTCCACTAACTATGAAAGCAGTGTTCCCCCCAAACTTAGGGTTTCTCACTTGCAGTGCAGCCCAGGGTAGGGGGAGGTGTCCTCAGTCTCCCCATGTTCTTGTGGGGTGTGGGGCTTGGGGAATTGAGGCAACTATGCTGACACCCCGGCTACTGTTTTGCTGTGAGTAATAACACTTTTTGTCTCTGCCCCAGGTGTCCTGGGTCTTCTGGAGCATCAGTGAAAGCATGGCAGGCTAACTTGTTAGTTTGCAGGTAGGGAAGAGTTCCAGACCCTTCAGATTTGACAGTGATGCTGGTCCCCTCTTGCTTCCTAATCGGAAGTGCTCTGGGGCTCAGCTCACACTTAGATGTGGGATGAGTAAGTCAAAAATTGAGTTCAGGCAGAAAATAAGTCCAGAAGCATGAACTTTCTGATTCTTCCTGTGTAACGTTATTAGAAAATTTCCTCGATTAGAGCAGTTTCACATTCATCATTCCATGCTCACAGCCAAACAGACTAAATTGATCTTTTGGTAATTTGTTATCTTATCCATCTAACTACCCAGGGGAAAATTCTAGAAGATACAGGCTAATACCTGCTTTTTTGGTCAAGTCAAAAAATAAAGACATTTTGGAGAAATGTGATGAAAATAAAGGCTTTATGCTTGAGAGAAGTGTCAGGATTAAAAAAAAAGATGAGATGAAATAAAAGTGGAACATACTCACTTGGAAGTTATTACTTTACACATAATGCAGGCAATGTTTGCTTTTGTTTGATTTAAACTTATATTTTGCCTCCGAAGTCTTAACTTTCTAGATACTCTTCTAAGGTGCTGGGTTTGTCACCTGCCTGTGACACAGCCCTCACTGGGTTCACCTGAGGTCACAAATCCATCCATCATCTTTAACAGTAAACACCAGACATGATGATGATCACAAGACAAGGAGGGCGTAGCCTGTCCCAGAACCATTATGCAGGGTTCATGCAAACACTTAGCCGATACTTTGTGAGTGATGTGTAGTAGTAGTAGCCTTGAAGGTGGTAGAGAATTTATTGTCTGAAAAGAGGTAACTGCAAGAAACATGAACAGAAATAATCTAATGACAGTCTGGAGTGGGTTAGGAACTGCTAGGAAATGTCAGCAAATTAGCATCAAATATTCCTCTTCTGGGCTTCCCTGGTGGCGCAGTGGTTGAGGGTCCACCTGCCGATGCAGGGGACGCGGGTTCGTGCCCCGGTCCGGGAAGATCCCACATGCCGTGGAGCGGCTGTGCCCGTGAGCCATGGCCGCTGAGTCTGTGCATCTGGAGCCTGTGCTCCGCAACGGGAGAGGCCACAACAGTGACAGGCCCGCGTACCACACACACACAAAAAAATTCCTCTTCTGTTGTTTTTTCTTCCAGTATCATACCAACACACACACACACACACACACACACACACACACAATTCTCACACAAACTAAAAGATTCAAGGGAGAAACTGCCTTCAGAGAACAGACTTATGTTTGTCAAGGGGGAGGAGGAGGGGGAGGGGGGAGGGGGGAGGGAGATGGACCGGTAGTTTGGGGTCAGCAGATGCAAACTAGTGTATACAGGATGGATAAACAACAAGGTCCTCCTGTAGAGCACAGGGAACTGTATTCAATATCCTGGGATAAACCATAATGGAAGAGAATATGAAGAAGAATATATATATAAAGCTGAGTCACTTTGCTGTACAGCAGACATTAACACAACATTGTAAATCAACTGTACTTCCATAACATAAATTTTAAAAAAAGCAAAAGAGAAACTGTCAGAATCTAACGACTTCAGACTAAGCTGTGTCCTTCCAGCAACCCAGACAAAGTGGAGATGAGAACAGGCCGGGAGGTTAAAGTTTAAAAGTTTCCCCCTCAGTTTCCTCCTTACTGAGAGAGGTCTGGCACAGTAGGTGATTTCCTCAGGTCAGGACACTCTGGAGGAAGACGAGTTTCAGTGTCTCCGTGCTCCCCATTTCTGTCCTTTCTCCCTCCCGGCCACCCCCTTTTCTAAACACACTTAGCCATGCTGGTTTTTTTTTTTTTTCATAGTTTGCTAAATATGCCTTTTAAATATCCTCTTTTCTTTAATTTCCTCTATTTTTTCCTCTGGTTTTTGTCTTTGTTTGTCTGGTTTCTGGGCAGGAGGCTCAGCCTGGTTTACATGTCTTTTTGTGTATGTGCTCTTTTCAAAACAATTCCTTCCTTTCTCATTATTATTCTCATTCATTTATTTTCTCATCAGAGAACTGAGTCATGTGCAAAAGGGACTTCCTAACTGATCCTTCGGGGTGAATGTTTCCTTCTGTGTCTTTAAAAATATTCTTTGATGATGTTGGAAGATGGAGTTTAGTGCCTTCCTTACACATTTTGCTGCTGAGTGAAATGATATTTGTTTTGACGGATGATGCTCACTTCTCTTTCCTTCCTCGACTGACCTGGGTAGAAATTGTGCACATCTCTGTGTGTTTGCAAGCCTGAGTGTGGCGTAGCTGCTGAGGAAATGCTCTGTTTGTGCTGGTGTGTTTGTGTGTCTGCGGGTTTGTGTGACCGTGTACGAGGCAGGGGAGATGCATGGAAGAATGCTCCACTGCGCTTTGGCATGTTTATTTTGGAATGTCATCTCCAATCAAATCTAACATTTATAACTGGCCTCCCTTCGTGGCTTTCTGGGCCACAGTTTAAATGCCCAAGAATAAACAAGTCAGCTCTGAATGGAAGATTGTGGTAACAACCGAGGCAGCTTGCATCTCAGCAGCTGCTTAAAGAGTAAAATTTCTTTCGTGGGTAGACTTGCTTACAGCTCTGCCTATGGGCTGTGAAGAGAGCAGATATTTCATGGAGTGAGTGTGATAAGGGCTATAAGATGTTGAAAAATAGACAAGATACCTTGTCTGTCATAACAGAGAGCCCCCAGAGTATAGGAAGTTGAGCCAGAATGCTTTTAAAGGAATTTCTCCCAAAACACCACATTCTAGTGATTCTAGAATCAAACAAGATTCAGTTTTGCAGTGGGATATCTATTCTGCAGTTATTAATACCCAGAGTCGTATATTCCTGTGGAAGTGCATACGTTTTAAAGATGTCTAGTTGCAAAGAGAAGTGTAACTTAAGTTTTATTTTCTATTTGAAAGTAGAGAGTGTTTTTCACAAATAACTCTACCCAACTTACTGACGCCTTCTCTGGATTTATCAAGCAAAACAGCACAGTGTCAGGAGTAATTTGCCAGTGTCTTCAGTAAGCATGAACTTCATACGTGTTTCACATTTAAGAAGCCAGCAGAAGCTGTCAGCTTGCCCAGCCCAGGGGTGTCCCACTGAGATGGTCCACGGCTGTCAAGTGAAGGCAATGATATATTACTTCGCTGGTGATGGTGCAGGGTGCCTGATTCAGAGGCTTCTCTTATGAGATGTTACTCACCGTGGTGCTTTCCTTGATCATTATAAAATATATTGATTCCTCCCCTTTGCTCTGGCCAATTGAAGTGGTCTGAGAAAAGGGGTTTCACAAACAATTCAAATGGATTCTATATCATATAACGCTAGCCTTACTGCTATCGTAGCTCGGGGCTTTATCAGTGAAATTGAACCATTTTCTGGATCCTCACACGAACAAATAATAAGGCAGGAGTTTATTCCTTGAAACATCAAACTGTGGCATTGGGGGTAGTAATGGTGGCCAGAGTGACACATGACATGTTCCCAAATGCTTCATCATGTCCCCAGACTTTAGTCCGAGAGAGAAGCAGACCAGCAGCTGTTGACCCAGAAAGGTGGATCAACAATCATGGCTGCAGCGTGTATTAGTTTCCTTATCTCTGCAAGCTGGGTCCTGTTGGGTTTCAAAGGCAGCCACCTCCAATGGACAGAATGCCTCGAGCCATGACATGTGAAGGGGTTACCAGGTATCGCCTAATTCTGTGTTTGCTTGTAAACAGGCAGGTGGAACGCACTGAAACTGATGAAGACAGCTCCAGCCAGGATGAGACCACAGCCCACGGCAGTTACAAGAAGTCCATAAATTTTTTCAAGGAGCACTTAGCTTGTTAAATGATTGTTTAAAAAATGTCGCTTCCATGTATTAAGTCTGAATTGTCTTTAGATGAATAGCAGGAAGTTATGTCTATCTTTTTAAAAAATATAATGTCTATTTTCATGCAAACAAAATGAAGTAAAGCATTGAAGCTTTATCTGTATAATTCAAGGCCCTAACTTGCCTTTATCTGAATATTACAGGAGAAAAATCTTGCTGGATGTGAATAGGACTAAACTCTCTGCAGAACTGTTCTAATTCTCATTTTATGGTTTTATTTTTCATATAACCTACAGGACATGACTTTTAACAAAATAAAAAAAGAAGACATTGTTATTGAATACAGGTTACATATTGACAGGAAAAACTGCCTCAAGATTGGTTGAAAGAGACATTGATAGGGTTTAATCATCTTCCATCTTAATTTCAACTGTCACCAATTAGACATAGTTGGTGTTACGCCACCAATAAAATTTGGACTCTGATTTCTGTAGTCTCTAAAGTTCTACAATTGTAGAGTTTATAGCTCTGTTGTCTTTAAATTTAAGTATCATTAATGTATTTACAGATATTTTTACTGTTTTTTTTCTGTGGCAGTTATGCACATACTAATCTTTTTTTCCCATGCTTACTGTAAAAATAAAATTCACCAATGGTTATCTAATGATATATATCTGACAACCCCTTGGTTACGGTAAATTTCACACATACTGACATTACTTTGTGAAAACCGATTTTTACCTCCACTCCCATCCCAGGAGAATGTTCTGACTACCTCAGTAAAGTCCAGCAGATGAGATCAAGACCTGGGTCAGCTGGTGAGCACATGTGAGATTATCAAGAAAATTGGCCTGAAACAGCTCAAATTCACCAATAAGCCATGCCCTGCATGGTATTTTATTTATCAGGAATCTTCATAAACACTTCCATCATAATTCTCTTCAAAGTCGCCTTGGCACACTCGGATTTCTTCCTTCTTAGGGTCTTTATAACTCTGCAAGCATGAACTGATAAACTGACAGATGCCTGGGGGGACTCAGCCATCCCATGCCCAGGTCCTGCTCTGAGAGCCAGCGAACACTGACTGTCGAAGAGTGAATTAGCTGCCTCTCTAAGGCCTTTAACAGAAGAAGTTTCTCCAGTAGTTGTTCGAAGCCTTTCTTAACCTTAAGTGGCACCTGAAAGAAAGCTGTAGGGCTTCCCTGGTGGCGCAGTGGTTGAGAGTCTGCCTGCCAATGCAGGGGACACAGGTTCGTGCCCCGGTCCGGGAGGATCCCACATGCCGGAGAGTGGCTGGGCCCGTGAGCCATGGCCGCTGAGCCTGCGCGTCCGGAGCCTGTGCTCCGCAACGGGAGAGGCCACAACACCGAGAGGTCCGCGTACCACAAAAAAAAAAAAAAAAGAAGAAAGCTGTAGACATTAGAGGGTTGGGAAGGGGATTGTTGGACTCTGGTGATTCTTGGCCGTGCACAAAGCCTGCTACATTCCCTTTACTGGGATCTAACACAGATGGAGGGCTTACTGGGGGTGCTAGGTGCATTGGCAAGTGCTCTCAACTAAGAGTAGAAAGTACTAGGAGAAGTCCTTTCCCCCCAGAGAAAATGGGTGGAGCTCTTCTTATGGAAACCAACAAATCTGAGTACATGTGACACGGGTTCCTGACTAATAGCAGGAGAGAAGCAGATAAGTCACTGACTTGGTCCATTCGAGGCGTTATAGCAAAATACCACTGAGTAGGTTACTTATAAACATGAGAAATGTATCGCTCACAGTTCTGGAAGCTGGGAAGTCCAACATCAAGGCACCAGCATAGTCACCTTCTGGGAAATCCCTCTTCCTGGTTTACCCCCAGTGCCGTCTTGCTGTGTCCTCACCTGGCGGAAGGGTCGAGGGATCCCCCTGGAGCATTAAACCTCCCAACTTCGTCAGCCTCGGGGGTTAGGATTTCAGCATGTGAGTTTGGGGTGAGGCAGAAACATTCAAACCAGAGTAATCACGTCTGCACACCTAAGACCAAGACTCATTCAAGGGCCCAGAAAAAGGTATGGAATTTATTTGAAATTATTAAGGAGTTTTATTTTTCTACCAAAGCAAATACTTTCTTCTTCTCAATGTCTGTGCAGCAAACTCTTTACTATTTTTTTTTCACTGCGTGTGCCACCCTACTGGCCTCTTTATTCCATCAGAGACAAAGAAAAAACGGTGTGAGGATCAACCTGTCCTTGGGAGCGGGTCTAAGTGATGCCAAGATAATGGTTTCCAGGGGGAGAAAAACCACTCAGGAAACCTGAACAACTTTTATTTTTTATAGAGCCAAGATGTTGACCTATTGCCTGTATCCAGATCAAAATTAGAGAAAATAACATTAGATCATTATAATTACAAAAAAGTAGCATAAAACTTGAGGCAAAGTATAGAAAATGTCATTACACAATACTTAGTAATTGTATTGAATCTTCCTCCTCTTGCTAATTTAAACCCAAGGACCACTCATTACTATAATTCTACCCCCCAAACTCCACGAAAGCCTCCCACCCGGCTCCCATCCCTTCACCCTCTGCAGGTAACCTAACCTGTTTTACTGAGACAAAGTTATACACAAGAGATGTGAAACCGTTCAACACCCTGCCTTCTTATTACAGCTCTGCCTGCTCAGCGAAACTTCCCTTTTGTCTCTGGCTCCTGCCCCAAACCAGCCTCTCCCCAGGGCCACTGATCCTACATTCTTTCGTCCCATCACTGTGTATCTGCAGTGTGTTCCTTCTGCACTAATTTCTTTTCCTCAATCTATACACACGGTCGATTGGCCCATCCTCAGAGAAGCTCCTGGGCCCCGCCCCATTCTCTAATCCTGGTCCCTTCTTTCTTTCTCATCCAATGTCATCCATTCATTCAACAGAGGTTCACTGAGCATCTATTAATTGCCAGGCAACGTGCTAAGCTATTTTTATTCTATAATAAAAATAACACTTATTCTTTTTCAGATGAAAAAAAGCACATAAATTTTAGGTTAAGCACATAAATATAGAAATGAATAGAGAACAAAAATCACAA
Source organism: Mesoplodon densirostris (assembly GCF_025265405.1). Classification (NCBI taxonomy): domain Eukaryota; kingdom Metazoa; phylum Chordata; class Mammalia; order Artiodactyla; family Ziphiidae; genus Mesoplodon; species Mesoplodon densirostris. Next base: position 1,896,715 of record NC_082677.1, read on the forward strand.
ATACTCCTACTTATATACTAAATGTTACTAATACTTAATGTACAGCCAACCATTTATGTATAACTACATATTGATAATGATGTACTTTAGATGTAGATATAGAAAAATACAAAATGTGACTTACAATGTAGCCACCGTTCTCTCTCTTCTTTTTTAAGGTTGATATTATGAGATGTTCCTCATACTCTTGGATTGTCTTTGAGGCACAATTTGTGATAGTTACACGGTGTTCCGTGTGACCTGAGTAGCTAGCGGATGACCAGACACGCATGGTCTTATTTAATTTTGTAAAGTTGGTCTGGGATGTGGCTACCCTGCTAAGATTAAGTTTCCTAGCCCACTTTCCTTAAGGTAGGACCATTAATAGTGGTGTGTGTTACTTCTGGGCCAAAGCAGTTAAGAACCAGGCATTTCTTCTCCAAGTCATGACCTCCCTTATCTATTGACTGGAAATCAATGGCCAAGGTCACTCTGGAAGCCATGTGTTGAAGACTGACAGACACTCTGTCAATTAGGGACACTACTGACTCCCAGAGTTAAGTGCCATCCTATCTACCCCTACGGCCAGCTACATTTTACATAGTGAGAAATAAAATGTTATGGGATTAAGCCATTGAGATATGGTGTTTGTCTGTTATATTAATTAGTGCTACTTTAATACAGACATTAGTACTGTAAAGTGGATGCTGCCAGAATGAAAGTCTTAAAATATGTGGCATTGTTTCAGAGACCAGGCAGGATACAGTAGGAAACCCGACCCTGACGGCTGGGAGGATGGAGGCCCGGGTCATGGCGTGACAGACCATCCAGCTGAACTGTCTCCTCTTTGCCTTCTTCCCGGCACTTCTAGACTCGTTCTAATCTGGCTGCCACCGCACTGAGCAAGTGGAAACCCTTCTCCAGAGTCTGTAATGACTTCCCAGTGATGAGGTCAAAAGGACATAGTGAATTCCTTGTCTGACTTCAACTCTTTTTTTTTTTTTTTTTTAATGCTTGGCTTTTTTTTTATTTATTTGTTTGTTTGTTTGTTTTTGGCTGTGTTGGGTCTTCGTTTCTGTGCGAGGGTTTTCTCCAGTTGTGGCAAGCGGGGGCCACTCTTCATTGCGGTGCGCAGGCCTCTCACTATCGCGGCCTCTCTTGTCGCGGAGCACAGGCTCCAGACGCGCAGGCTCAGTAGTTGTGGCTCACGGGCTTAGTTGCTCCGCGGCATGTGGGATATTCCCAGACCAGGGCTCAAACCCGTGTCCCCTGCATTAGCAGGCAGATTCTCAACCACTGCGCCACCAGGGAAGCCCTGACTTCAACTCTTTATAGCATTTCTGAGACAGCGGACAGGGACTTTTTCTTCCTTGTTGCTCTCTGCTTCCTTGGCTCCTGGGTTTGTCATTTCATCGTCGCATCACTGTGATGATTCAGTATTCGTCACCATGCCTTCTGTTCCTTCCTGGGTCTCCTCCCCGGCCCGGTCCTTGCACGCTGGGGGTGCTTGCTGTCCTGCCTTTGTGCTTCGCACTCGCGTTTTCTCCCTCCATGCACGCTCCAGAACGTGCCTCCTGGGTGCTAGCAGCTTCCGTGTCTGTGTGCTCACCTCTCCCGGGTGCTGTGTCCGGCTGCTACGGAATAGTCCCCACCTCGGTGTCCACCCAAGACCTCCCACGAAACAGAACCGATTTCACGGTTTTTTCCTCCTGCAAACCTGCTTGCTCTTCTATTCCTCATGTGGGTTGGTTGCTCCACGATTCACTTATTCCCTGGGCTGTTGAAGTCATTCAGTCTTCTTAAATATCCACATCCCGTTCTGTGGAGTTGCCAATATTCTTCGTCCACGTTTTGTGCCCCACGTCCAGCTCGTCGTCACCTGCAGCATAACTGTCCTTTTGGGTTCCCTTGCCTTCGGTTCTCACGTTGTCCACAGCCCCGTTCTCCGTATCAGCCCCTTAGTGAGCCTCCTAAGGCACGGTGTGATGGTGCCGGTGCCCATCATAATAAAGTCTGTTTGTGCCCGTCAGCATACGGGACCCAGGAGGAAGCCCAGTACCCCGCGAGGTCCTGCCTAGGTTTGCAGATTCAGGCCCACAGCCCAGAAATATGCAGCTGCTAAGTTTCCCTGTTCAGATGCGGTTTCACAGTGTTGCGCCTCGGCGAGTACTTCTTTCCCTTGGACGAAAGTCTGTTCTATTATTATGAATATTGCTGCTGCTGTCACTGTTATACTCTGTAAACTTGTATTATTATTGTTATTATGCTAAGTGTATTATTGTTGTTACTGTTATTTTCTGTAATCTTGTAGTTATTTAACAAAACTCACTCATCAATGGCACGGGAGGGGCCTCCTAGACAACATTCTCCTCTGTTACTATTGTTTCTGTGCATGATGAGCTCCTATCATCGCTGTATCACACTGTGCCATTAGCCGTTTTTAATCTGCTTGCGATTCGTGTCTCTCTCGCTAGACTCTGAGCAAAGACCTTGTATTCACGGCACACAGCGCAGTGCTGTGCTCAGCAGCTGCTGTACGTGTTTGTCAAGTAACAAAAGCTCAAATCAAGGAAGATTCAAAGAGCAATACAGAGAACTTCTTTTCCATTATGGGTCTCATACATTTGTGAATCTAAGTTTCTCCCCAGTTCCTACACCAGAAGCGTTTACTAGGGAGTGTACACGTAAAGAGAAAGCCGAGCCAGCTCGGGCTACCTCACTGTCACTTGGTTGGCGATGTCTTCCCACGTCAGGCATGGCAGGAGGCAAAGGGAATGTGCTGACAGGCAATGCACGGCCCATCAAATGGCAGCATTTAGAGGGAGACTGAGACACAGGGAGGTTTAATGACCTTACCCAAATCACACTTCTGTGATTAAGGCAGGATTAGAGCTCGGTCAGGTTCTAGAGCTTTCCTCTCAGATGCTGACTACACTGCCATCGTGCAGGATAAAAAAAAAGATGGTGGGAATTGTAGGTAGAAGATCATCACAATAGTCCAAAGTAGAATCTGAAATTGGAGATGAGAGCGCGGCCGGGAGAGGGGACCAGGTCTGAGCCGTGTGTTGGGGGCGTGATGGAGAGACGATGGTGACCAGTGTTGGCATGTGTGTGTGGGGGTGTGCGGGAGACATGCGGCCCCCACTGCCAGCCTCCTGGCCTTCACCCTCCTGGGTGATCCCCTCCTCTTGGGCTTGGCTGGACCTGGTGACCTGCTCCTAATGCAGAGAGGGGGAAATTGATGGGCGTCACTTCTGAGGTTAGGTCACAGGCTCTGTGCCTTCTACCCGCTGGCCCTCTCCCCCTAGAGCAGAGGGTGTCTGGGATGGACCCACCAGCCTGTCAGGCCGAAAGCTGCCTACAACCATGGACACAGCTTGGAAGCCGAGATTCGGCTTCATTTGAGCCCTGGGATGACCGTGGCCTTGAGCGACACCTTGATCCCAACCTGGTGAGAAATCCTGAGCAGAAAACCCAGCTCAGCCCTGCCTAGCTCCTGACCAAGGAAACTGATGAGACACGTGTGGCGTTTTGGTTACACAGTAACAGATCACTGATACAGGGAAGAAGGAAACAAACGTCATTAGGTTAACATTTCTGAATTGTAACTGTTGAAATCTGTGATTATTAATGAGGGGACTTCTTAGTGGTAATATTCAGATACCTCTTAATACTGGTGTGTCGAAATATCATGTTTTAGCTTCTCTTGGCATATATGATGTGACAGAAGTATTTTTCTTAAACGTATTTATTCATTCTTGGTATATGTACTACATGAGAATTATAAATGTGTGTCTCAATGGTCAAGAAATTATGTAAATGCTCGTTAATCATAAAGTAATTAGAATACATGGTTAAATTAAACCTCAGTTATTGACAGATAGCTATAAAGAATCAAAGCAATGTCCCTTGGCCTTACCTTGTATTAACATTTCCTTGTGTAACAAAAGTGCCCCCCAATTCCTTGAAAACATGCACAGCATTTGGCTCTTCCAACGCAAATTTAAGTTATCATTTTACATACCCTACAACGTAGCAAGTGGCTGCAGCTCCCAGGGTCCTGGCTAATTACGTGTGTATGTGACTTAATTTAAGTGGCTGTCTTGTTTTGGTCATTACCTTAATACTCCCACCTCCCTATCTCTGTTTGAAATTACCTCCAGGATGAAACAGAACGCTCTCATTCTAAGGGTAGAAAAACATTCCTTGTAAGCCACTTTTCAGTCACAGGTCAACAATTTTGATAGCTGGCATTCCACTGGCCAGCAGGGTGGAGACCGACGGTCTCGTGGCTCGGGGACTTACCGAGGTACTAAATACCCCCCAGAGGATAAAGACAGGTGTCGTCAAGGAGGGCAAGTACCATGGCACATTTTATTGTGAGCTATGGCTGCATGATGAAGTTTGGTTCCCCAGGCATAAATCACATTCACAGATTAAACTCGTTTTCTGTGGCCTAAAGGAGCTTTTCTAGATTCGGTCATTAAATTTTTCATTTAATGATTTTCATATGTGGAAAAAATGATGTTTTCTACAGAGATGGAATGGTTATCCGTACTCCAGAGAAATTTACAGCATTATATTGCCGGAGCTTAATAGAGATTTAGGTTTCATGTGGGGAATATACCGAAGATAAAATTTAATGGTGCGTAGAACCACAAAGGTGACTGGTCCTTGTAAGTCATACGAAAAAGCTGTAAGTGATGAGACTAGCTATCTCCTCACTGAAAGAAAACTGTGAAAACCCACATTTACAATAATGCCTGTACCATAAATTTTTATTTCTATGTACTCTTGCCTGTCACCAAGTATCACATAAGAGCACTCCCTTCATTCTTAGATGTGTTGACTGTATGTCTATATTTAACACTAAAAAATGACAGCAGGTGGTGTTCTACTAACCTACAATTTAAAAAGATGCTTTCTCCCTCTTTGTACTTACAACACAAAATAAAAGCAGGTGGATTTAAATGATTTAGTGGGTTTCTCCTAAGTTTTCCTCCTCACAAAGGATCCCCAGACACCCTGTACGTCCCCATAAAACTGTATTTTTTCCGCCTCATTTTGGCACCCAACATGAACTAGCTTTTCTATATGGTGCCTTTTGCTCTGGACCTTTTGTGTCTCTTCACTCCATCCGACATTTTCAGTCCTATGTTTTTATTCCCTCAATTGTTCAGAAGAGGGCTGTCAAATAGAAATTTCTTGATGATGAAAATATTCCACATCTGAGCTGCCTGAGATGGTGACCACCAGTCATGTGTGGTTATTCCTCCCTCGAAATGTGACTAGTGCAACTGAGGAGCTAAGTTCTTAATTTCATTGCATTTTAATGAGTTACAATTTAAATAGTCACCATGTGGCTACAGTATTGAGTGGCGCAGTTCAGATAATCAAGGGATTTACATGCTTCGTTTAAATGTATTGTTCCTCTCAGTATACAACTCATTGTGTTCCCTTAGCATTTTATTTATTTTATTTGGTTTTATTGAGCGCTTGTTATGTGTCAGGCACTGTGCAATGTTCATCAACACAAATGAACACTGTATTTCTAATTTCCATTATTTTTATTTATTTCTGAACACTAATTGGCTACTGAGCCTCGTAGGAAACTACCTTTGACCTTAGAGTGACTTGAGGGTGCTTGGAGCTTTCACATGGAGCGTTGTGGTTCTCTCAGCGATGTGCCCTTGGCGCTGGGCCTCCTGCTGGGATTTCACAGTCAGCTGGGGGCGGTCTCTACCATGCACAGTCAGTGAAACTGTGCATATGATTCAATGGAAAATACGTTAAATAAAAGGACTTTTCTGTCTCTCTTTTTTGCCTTTTCCCAAATTCTCTTTGAGATTTTACATTAAAGCAGTGAGATTTCCTTCTAACGGAATAAGAACCTTGTATCTAAAAAAAATGATATGACTTATCATGAACTTATTTATACAAAACAGAAATAGACTCACAGACATAGAAAACAAACTTATGGTAGCCAAAGGAGAAAGGCAGGGAGGGATTAATTAGGAGTTTGGGATTAACAGATGCAAACTACTATATATAAAATAGATATGCCACAAGATAAGCTACTGTATAGCACAGGAAACTATACTCAGTATCTTGTAATAACCTATAATGGAGAAGAATCTAAAAAAGAATATACATATGTATAACTGAATCAATTTGCTGTATACCTGAAACTAACATAATATTGTAAATCAACTATATCTCAATAAATTTTTTAAAAGAACCTCGTATTGTAATGTCTATGGCATTTTCATAGATTCTCTGAAAACTAAATCCCAAATTCCCATATATAAAAAGACACCACTGAATGCATTTTACTTAAAAGTGTTCAGGTATTATAGTAACAACTAAGTAAATTTTTCAGAACATTTCTGCCTGATTTGATTAAGATCAAATTTATTAAAATATGTCCGAACCAATTAAGTACATTGTGATATAATGTAAAGTACAAAACACCCAGCAATGATAATAATTTCTATCAACATTTCACATCTGCAGTTAACGTAAAGCAGATGCTATAAGACATGGCCCATTGTTTTATATTTGCATGTGACAACATGTTTTGATGTTTGCTTTTTAATTGTAACATCATGTAATGCAGCTTTTAAAAAGTACGTGTGTGGTAAGTGTCAAAGGCTGAGTTAAAATTTTATTTCCAAAACTCTTTGTAGCATTTCCAATGATCCTATCTTTTTCCATATACTTGACAGGATCAACAGATTTGGATTGCTGAGAATGGAGTTATGGGCTCCACACCGCAGTGAGCAGGCACACACACACTTTGCTTGTGCTGTTTCCTATGTCTAGATGATGAATCAAAATTATCCTTTTTTTATTTTCACCAAGGAACTTCTCTCTAATTTATGGGGGGGGGGGCAGTGGTGGCCTAGCCTTTCAGAGATGCCCTGTGACTCACACATGAGAAAAGCTGGGACCCTTTACTTTAGGGAACAAGTAGGAAAATGGGGAGAATCCTCAAATTTTCTTTTTCTTCTTGGTCTCAAAGTGACTGTGCATGGATGTAGGAGAAAAAACTTTCCCAATTAAGAAAAGTTCTTATTACCATTAAGATGTGTCTGAGCAAAATTGGTTAAAATGTAATGACTGCCCTGAGATAGAATTAAATGAGAGGCATATTAGAACGTGAAAGTACATTTTATTAACATACTTTTTAAAGTTTATTAAAGTAAATATTTGCACAGAAACCATAATTCAATAGCACATGTGGAACTAGGTTAAAGGAAACACACGGACTTCAGATCTGGTGCCTTGGGGCCCACCTAGTTCTTGACTTTCTATGAACACTTGCTGGTAACACTCCCAGGTGGGCCAGAGCGCAGACGCCCTGTCTTCGTGGCATCCTTGAGCCCATGGTCCCTCTTTACTGCACCTCTTTCTTCCTTCTTCCCTATGACGCCCTCACCATGCAGTTAATCAGTAGGTGCTGTGCGAGGGTCCCTCTCCCACCCCCATGCACTTCTCCAGCAGGGGGCCTGTGAGGAGACCAGGGCCCAGCTTCCAGGAGCCCCACAGGGTCCCCGGTGGAGACCCAGACACGGCATTTGGCAAAGAACTGAAGACAAGGCCAGGCACAAACACAGAGTCAAGGCTCAAACACATAGTCCAAATCCAGGGTTCTGGGTCCATGGTTACAACCAGTCCCAGCAAGGAGATCACAGGGAGGGAAAAAAGGACAGGGAAGGTGTTGGCCCAGAGAGGGCACAGGGGTCGGTAGAAGATGTTTCACTTCTACACAGACTCTGTGACCTACGGGCACTGGAGCTATTTTGGAAAGCAGGAGGAGACCAATGTGTATAATGAATGGTCTTATCAAGGAGCTCTTGGTGAGGAAATGTATCGCTTGCTGCTAAGGAGAAATCATCACATGTTCAAAAGATACTGACAGGTAGGGTCTAGTTGAGGTGGAAATGATCCTTATAAGAATGGGACACACATGGGCTTCCCTGGTGGTGCAGTGATTGAGAGTCCGCCTGCCGATGCAGGGGACGTGGGTTCGTGCCCCGGTCCAGGAGGATCCCACATGCCGCAGAGCGGCTGGGCCCGTGAGCCATGGCCGCTGAGCTTGCGCGTCCGGAGCCTGTGCTCCGCAACAGGAGAGGCCACAGCAGTGAGAGTCCTGCGTACTGCCAAAAAAAAAAAAAAAAAAAAAAGAATGGGACACACTTTCTTTGCAGAGCATGGTCATTGCTAGTCCATACATGTGATGTTGTTTGTTGATTTCCTTATTTTTCTCCCAGAGGCAATTCCTGCATCACTCACTGAATTGCCGTGTGGTTGGTCCACCTGGACAGTTTTCAAAGAGTAACTCGCAGGGTTGGATGGTGCTACAGTTTGGTTCCTCCAGGCCTCAGAACAAAGGGGTCTGACTGACTTACAGTCCATTCACGTGTAATGGCCTTGGCCATTACTGTAGTGCACGTGCACACACACACACACACACACACACACACACACACACACACTGCAGCCCTTGTAGAGATCTGACCATCAGCTTGTCAAATAGACAAATGATTCCAAATCCTGAAATAGACCTCAAGAATATAGAAATGGAGTCTTCATCATGACAGGAGACTTCATCATTCTGCTCTAAATTATGCCTTTTATAAAAATTCTCCAGGTTATTTTTACAGAATGCAAGGACAGTTGGAAACTGGTTGATGGTTAAAGATCAAACTGGAGAAGAAGAATATACCTTATTTTCCACACAGAAAATTAAACAACCAGTTCCTATCAAACATATGTGTGGTTCTGACATAAAGATAGAGTCTGTGTGTGTGTGTGTGTGTGTGTCTGTGTGTGATGTATTTTCGGCTTTCTTTCTCTAGCAATAATAGACACAGAGAATGATGCCAAAGGGAATTTTCTCACTTTTTTCCTTGTTTTCCATTAAAATGTGTTAAAAATCTTCACATACAATAGCATGTGTAGTGGATTAAGATGGTTTCTTCCTGGGTTACTTACTTTAGGATCAAGGCTTTGACATTGTTCTAACTGCATTAGTTTTTAACTGTTGAGGGTGAAGGCCTCTTTGAAAATCTTATTAAAGATGTGGACTCTCTTCCTAGAAAAAGTATATAAACATACTTGAAACCTTGGCCCATGGGACTGCCACCCCGGGCCTCTCCCACAGGGCCACACAGCTGAAGCCTAGGGTTCTCAGGCTGGTCCCCAGACCAGCAACCTCAGCACCACTTGGGAGTTTGTTAGCAAGGCAGATTCTTGGGCCACTCCCCAGACCCACTCAATGAGGAACTCTGGGGGTGGCCCTGGAAATCTAGACTTAACAGAGTGATACTCATGGATCCTGAAGTTCTGAGGACTGTTGTCCCAGGGAAACTTGGAGCTAGGAATGCAGCAGCTTCTAGGTAAGCAATCAGTGCTCCTGCAGGGCATAAACCCTCACCTGGATGATGAGAGGGGACACATGTCTCTGGGTGGATCGTGAGGAAGTTAGCCCTTCCTGCTGACATCGTAAGCTATCGGGAATCCACTTTGGCTCCATATAGAATGATGATCAGGCTTAACACTCCTCTTGTTCTTCATGACATGAGCACCCAGCATAGGGTCCAGCTCAACACAAACACATCAGTGTATGTAACAGATTCAACCATTGTAGAGGTATGTGTCTACAGATTCTTACGCTCCATCTAACGATACAAAAACTATACCAAAAAGGACAGATTCTGTTTGAAATGTGTGGAGATACATAGAAAACACTAGGAGAATTCTTGAAATATAATCTAAATGATGACAAACATCCTATGAATTGTCTGGTCGTGACGTGTAGAAGCGCCTTGAAGGTTTGTGACTGTTTGTTTCCAAGGAAGTACTTTTGGTAAAGTGAGAAATCACAGGAATTAAAATCTGAAGATCTCGGCTCAAGCCAGCTCCACGGCTCACAGGAGTTGTACAAACCTGTACAATTGCTTAACTTCCTTGAGCCTTGGTTTCCTTCTCTGTAAAATGGAGCTAATATTATCTACCTCACAGGAATATTAGGAGGACCAAGCTTAACACATTGTCTAACATGTGGCATGTGTTTTTCCATAAGTATGTTTTCTTCATTTTTCCCCAGCTAGAGTATTTATTTTCATCTTTCCCCACTCCCCTGCCCTAGCCCAATATATCAATTCTTTTTATATGAGGAGTTAGTCCAGCATAAACTTTCCAATAGGCTATTGAATCAACTTGGTATAATACAATATTTAGGGCTTATTTCTATCAGTATACCTTTAAAAGAAAATAAATGCAGAACATCTGCTTTATTGCTTTTCTAGATTAAAAACAATCATTCTAAAGGAGTAGGGGTCTCAACTTTCTGCATCTTGATCCTACTGGAAAGAATGTAAAAGAGTTTAAGAGGCAGAATCACTTTATGTCTCTAGAGACTTTTGTGTTTCCCTCATTTCGTAGGAGAACTGGGAGTAACTCTTGCATTGGACATAATTTCACTTGGATTGAATTAGATCATTTAAGCATTTTGCTTCTATGAGACTTCTTTTTGAAAACGCCTTTTGATGGGAAAAGGGAGGGGAGATCTGGGTGACTTCTGGAATGCTTTTGACACATGTCTCTGAGAGCTGAGGATAATGGATCTTGTTTTGGGGGAAGGTTCTGTAGCATCTTGCTACTCAATACACTCTCCACAGGGACCATCAACATTGGCCACCATGGGGGCTGTTCAGAAATGCAGAATCTCAGGCCCATCCTCAGAGCTTCAAAACCAGAATCTGCAGTTCAACAACATTCTCAAGTGACCTGTACTCACTTTACAATTGGAGAAGTGTGGGCTTCCCTGGTGGCGCAGTGGTTGAGAGTCCACCTGCCAATGCAGGGCACCCGGGTTCGCGCCCCGGTCCGGGAAGATCCCACATGCCGCAGAGCGGCTGGGTCCGTGAGCCATGGCTGCTGAGCCTGCGCGTCCGGAGCCTGTGCTCCGCAACGGGAGAGGCCACAGCAGCGAGAGGCCCGCATACTGAAAAAAAAAAAAAAAAAAAAAAAAAAAAAAAAATTGGAAAAGTGCTAATCTGGTGTTTGCTTTTGACAAAGTGTAACCTTTTGTATCTGTGTGCCTACTTGTGATACACTAAGGGAGGATTTCCCAGGCTGTTAGAATGAGCCTTCCTTTCCATAGAAGGAGGGAAAATCAAATATGATAGAGCGCTTCCTATAGCCTCCCAATGGACCCAACATTCGAACTCGGGTCTAAGAGCTTTTCATCAAGCCATATTATCCATGGGATATAAAAAAGCAAGAGTTTAGAACTCAAACACCCAGAGACCCAACCCTGAGTGAGAGTGTGAGGTAGGGTGTTAGTTCACGCTGTCCCCACGTCACTGTCCTGCACACCCTCCATCCCAGCCTTAAGCACACCCTCTTCCTCCTTCTGTTTCTTTCTCACCTAAGAATTCCTTAAGCAGTGACAGTTGCGTATCTATGAATAGAGTTGCCTTCCTAGAGATCTTTATTACAGCCTTTTAAAAACTGAGGCCCCCAAAGTCTTGATACCCAAAGGAGGGTAAGTATAACTGTGAGATTCTAGACGTCATAATGGATTGAGCTTTGGAAGTAAGATCCCCCATCTTGAACTCTTTTTTGTTTTCATTTGTTTTAAATTCAATTTTTTATTTTAGATTGGAGTATAGTTGATTTACAATGTTGTGTTAGTCTCAGGTGTACAGCAAAGTGATTCGGTTGTACATATACAGGTATCAATTCTTTTTCAGATTCTTTTCCCATATAGGTCATTATAGAGTATTGAGTAGAGTTCCCTGTGCTTTACAGTAGGTCCCGTTGATTATCTATTTTATATATAGTAGTGTGTGTATGCTGAATGCTTTAAAACACACTAGAGACGTGTCTGTTGGTTTGTAAAGTCTGTTTAAAACCCAAGAACTGTGTCTGTGTCAGAGATATAGGGGAGGCTGCCATGTGCATGACACTTGGAGTCAGTTTTCTTCTTGGGTTTACCATCTTGCAAGGTTTCCACCAGCAGGAAGCTACGGAGGACCCAAATTTGTAATGTAGCTGGTGCCCCCTGCTGGAATAGGGTTTCTTAAATTTCCATCTCTTGGGGTGTCTGTGCCAGCAGCCCTGTTAAGACAACAGCCTTGCCAACATAGCCTACGGGCATCTGGGTAAGTCATTTAATTAACCTCCGCTTCAGGTCTCTGACATGTAAGAGTGGGGTAACAATATCAGCCAATCCTAAATTTCTTTTTGAAAGGTAGAATTAATTAGGGAAGACAGTAAAATACTTTATGAAAACCAGGGACTGAAGAGTGATAAATGTTTGAACATGCCTCTGCTGTTCTTGGGCAGGAAGATGACCATGTGATATGTATTCTTATTAAACCTGCTGTTGCTAATTTTGTCTCCTTATTAATTCTCACGACTCTCCAAGTTGAAATGCATAGACACACCTCACACATCCCAGTTGATGTTATGTAAGCTAAAGGATCTGGGTGATCGTGGGCTCTGGCACATGGGTGTGGGGAGGACGGAGGGCCCCCGTCTGCAGGTGCATCTCGGCACTGCAGGTATTGACACTTTGGAAATCTGCTCCATCTGTGCTTTCATTGATAAGGGAGTGTGCTATCTCTCTGCACAATAGTGAGAGTGCCGTTAGGATCCCAAAGGACGAATTCCCCTGGAAGACAGAAGGGAGTGGAAGATTGAAGACGACCTTCCTGATACAGGAGGAAGAAGTGTCCTCTCCTTCTGGTCGAGCAGCTGATGGGAAAAAGAAGAGAGAATGGATTTGAGTGATAAGATCAGCATGGGTCCCGTTTCCTTCCTTGAACTAGAACCCCAGTGGGGCAGGGGGAAGTCTGCAGACAGAGTAAAGATCTAGGAGCACTGGCTATAGCTGGGGGGCTGCTTGTCTCCAAGAGGAGCTGTGCTCACATTTGCATCCTGCCTGAGGCACCAGCGGGAGAAGCATAGGGGTGAAACAGGCAGGCCTGTGGTTGCCGCTGCCTGTGTGCGGCGTGCCAGAGGTCAAGAAGCAATCCCAGTGGGAAATGGTGAAGGAGTGAGTGATCCTGGGCTTAAGACCAAGGGTGCAGTTTGCTAAACCTTCAGGATTCGGGGCAGGTGGCTGGGACCATGGATTTCGGCAAGGAGAGCCATCACAATGCCCGGATGGTGCTGGTATCAGACACACCAGAGCATCTGTGGGCCGGCGGGTAGACAAGATCACCCACCCACAGCAGACACTTGAGGATGTTATGGATCCAGATGACCCTGCTCTCCGACCCCTCGGGCCACAGCAAGACTACAGTAGGTCCACTCCAAGTGCCCAGATGCTGTCTAGGAGGGATAAGGACCACTGAGGATTCACCCAAAGAAATAGTAAATTATTGGATCAGACTAAATTCACCAGACGGAGAAAGTAGATCAGCCCCAAGAAGTGGAGAAGCTCTCGTGCACAGCCTACTTTAGTGTACACATTTGTGGCCCCTCTACATGGCTGAAAAACTGTACCAAAAATGCACAGATTTCCACCGGTGGCCCAAGTATTTTAAGTATTATCCAGTACAAAAGTGGTGTATTGATACTGTCGCCTGCACCGTGGAACTTGTTACGAAGAACCTGGTCTGTGTTAACCTATGAACTAAATGGATTTTTGTAGGCCCTTAAAGACGTAAAGTGGCCTTTACCACATGACGTCCAGTTAATAAAATTATTATGGGATATGACGTAAACAGAAAGGATATATGCCATGCATGGAGAAGAAATCGGCGATGGAGGATTTTAGCTTAGATAATAGCCAAATTTGTTCTCTGTAATGATACAGAGGTCTGAGCAAGAACCAAGAAGCCAGATTCACTGACATTTACAAACAAGAGGAATCTGGGCTGTTCTCTGGGTTTTTTTGTTGTTGTTATTGTTGTTGATGCTGCTTTACAGACTCAAGGCCCACTTTTAAAATAAATGTATGGGACATATACACACTACCATGTGTAAAACAGATAGCTAGTGGGAAGCAGCTGCTTAGCACAGGGAGATCAGCTCGGTGCTTTGTGACCCCCTAGAGGGGTGGGATAAGGAGGGTGGGAGGGAGACGCAAGAGGGAGGGGATATGGGGATATATGTATATGTATAGCTGATTCACTTTGTTATAACGCAGAAGCTAACACACCATTGTAAAGCAATTATACTCCAATAAAGATGTGAAAAATAAATAAATAAATAACTGTATGGAATGGACAGTTGGAGAAAGTATGTTTTCCTGCTTAAAGCCATTGTCAGTGAGGTTGATACTAACGACATCACTATTATGACTGTTGCCATTTCATCTAATATTCATTCACTTAACTAAACAGCAGGACTGAAAAGACCCATGGGATTTGGACAAGCGTGTCCCTGGGGATGTCCAGTCTGGACTGGACGGTGTAGCCCCATCTCTTCCTGCTTCTCCCTGATAAATACAACTATACATCCTGGAAATAAAGCAATAGACAACCGAAGGAGAAAGTGAGAGGAGGAGTGAAGAAGACAGACTGACCGGCGATCCCTGAGAGGAGGGGACCCATGGGGGTGTCCATCCAGCGACGAGGCCACCAGGCCTGGTGTTGCCTGACACGCAGCTGGGCAGAAGGTAGGCCCTGGTCCAAGGGGAGTCCTGCCGGAAACGTCACTTACCACCTGGAGATACCTGGCAGGAGCCCTTCTACAACAAGCCCACCTGTCCAGGAAGCGCCTTTCACATCGACCTCAAAGCCAACACTAATTAAAAATGATGAGAGGGCTTCCCTGGTGGTGCAGTGGTTGAGAGTCCGCCTGCCGATGCAGGGGACACGGGTTCGTGCCGCGGTCCGGGAAGATCCCACATGCCGTGGAGCGGCTGGGCCCGTGAGCCATGGCCGCAACGAGACAGGCCACAACAGTGAGAGGCCCGCGTACCACACACACACAAAAAAAAATGATGAGAGACTCGGGTTCTGTATGGATGTCAATGTAAAACCTAAATAAAATGTTAACACATAGGACCCAGGATCACATTAGAAGAATAATATACCATGGTCGGTGGGTTTATCTCAGGAATACAGCCTGTATAATATTCACAAATTATAATACACAATATTATACCATGGGTTTACCATGTCGCTTGGCACTTGGTGACCATTTGGTAAAGTTTTGTGAGATGGATGAAGTAAAACAAGTTGGAGACCAGCAGCCTTGGCCATGGGGGAGACACCCACTATCGGGCGTGCCGTGATCTGTGACTGGTCCCCGCACTGCCTGCTAGCAAGCAACCTCCTGTGGAGACCAGGAAAACAAATCACAGGAATGAGAGGAATGGCAGGCCTTCCTGATGGAGCACCGGGCCCGGATTCCACGCTCAGGAAAAGGGAGCAGCCGTCCCTGACACAGTTGGGAATATCTTTTTAGTGTTTGAGTAATTCTCAGTGTCAGATCCATTTAAATTTTCCGAACGTGCAATGTAAAACAAGTGCTCAGCTGGGGAGAAAAGTCCAAGAGGAGAAAAGACTAGAGGCTGCAGACTTGTTTCCACTAGCCGGTGGCCAATAAATGATGTCTAGACGCTGTGTCTTGCCCCATCTGGAGAGTTCTTACATAATACACGAATCGGGAGAAACAGCGGGCTCTCCGCATTTTGCTTCCTTTACGATGTCCTTGCCGACAGGAAGACAGCTATTCTACTGAGGCCAGTGAACCCCATGCAAACTGCCTTCTGCCCAACCTTTCTCCCCCTCTGACTAGCCAAGCGGTTTGGGGTCGCCAAGTCGTATCTTGGCTCAGGACTTTCTTATACTCTGAGAATTCATACGAAGAGTATTATATACACTTTATGACTTCTTTTTTCAGAGCCTGAAACCAAAGAAATGTTTAAACGTTTTAGTCTCTCTCTCTGGTGATTACGTGTGTGTAAGCGATCAGTGTTTTCTAAGGGAAAGAAAAGTGCAGATTTTGTTTGGGGAAGGGAGCAGCAAAGGAAGAGTGTGTTTCTTGTGAAACTGCGAGCAAATGAAATAAGCGTGACGAAGAGAGCGTGTGACTGCCTCCTGGCCTTGCACAGCTCCTTACCGTTGGGTAGACTGCAGCTATCTATGCTTCACTGAGCTTTCTTTGTTGCCCAGGTTCCTGCGCAAAGGAGAACAAGTCTCTTCATTCCCCAGGCCTTCCTAGGGGGAGGGGTGCTGTCCAAGGGGGAGGGCTCGGGCCCCAGGAAGGAACCTGGCCCCTCACAGCGGGCAGGAGCGGAGCTCTTGGAATTTTCCAGAGCGTCCTGTGATGCCCCTTGGCCCCGTCTCCTGCATCTTTGGATGGCTGGCAGGAGGGAAGCTGTGGGAGGCTTTGAGAATGGTTCCTGAGCAGGTGTGGTCCCAGCTCGGCTGCTGTCCTGGGCACCTATGGTTGGCCTTGGGCTCTGGAAGGTGCAGTCTGAGTGCCCGTCTGGGAGGTCACGCCCCGTGTAGGGACCGAATTCTGTCAACGGCTGCCGAGCCGTACACACCTATGACTCTGCTCGTCAGTAGAGATGTCTCTGCTACTTTGCTTGGGGGGCGTGTGACATGCTTTGATGGGACATGACATAAAAGTACGAAGCCCGTCCTCCTTTGGTCGAAGGCACACAGCTCAGCGCTCCCTCTTCAATTCGCCACGGCTTTGTTTCTAACTGGTACGTTTCCGTGTTTGTCTGTCGTGGGCTGGCGGTTCCTGCCGCGCATCTGGAACAGGGAAGCAGTTGTTACTCACGCTTTCCTCATCCTCCGAATTCTAGGTCCTCATGCTTCTCTCACACCCGAGAGTCCGGCTGCTGCAGCTCCGCACGCAGCCCTCTTACAGGCGTCTTTTACTTGCCATCATCTCTAAAACCTCAGTGTTTTAGCAAGAACGACAAGTATAACTCTGAAACCTGCCGTGGGCTCAAGAGCAGGGGGAGCGTCTCATTCTTTCCTGGCCGCTAATATTTAGAATGAAAGCTTGGGCTAGATAGGGCTCAGTAAAATGTGGTGTCTGCTGAGGTTCCGTTTAGGTGAAATTCCTCCAGAATTAGACCCCGAGACAAGGATCTGAATGCGTGTAGTTTGGGGGGGAGGTCCTGGGTCAGGATAGAATGGGGGGGAAGTGATACAGGGAAGGGAAGGCAGCCGATAAAATGTACCTTATCCAATCTACTACCACAGGGCCCACGGGAGCTTAATCCCACCGAGAGATTCTGGGACACATTGTAAAACACGTGCTTCCGAATTTTCCCACCCAAGAAGTAATGGAGCCAGTGCGATTAACCAGCAACTTCTGAAAGTAGATTAAGGGCTGTTTCCTGGAGTGTTCATTCCCTGCCACTTCCAGCTTGCCTTGCTGGGACCAGAGTGACCTTCCATGGCTCAGGAACTGAATGCCCTCGGACACAAAGATGCAGATAGAAGCAGCTGGAAATCCGCCAGATACACTGACAGCCCAAGGTCGTCCAAGGGCACTGATAGGATCTGCTCCAGTTAGTTGTTTCTAAGTGAAAGTAGTTGTTTATTGTACTAATGTCTCTGGCTATAATTTTAAGGCTATCAATGACATTTTTATCACAGTCATTTCAGTAATATAAAAATAAATGCTATTTTAATAAAGTCCAAATTATCTCTTTTTTATCCCTCATACTTTTGGTGTCATGTCTAAGAATCCACTGCCAATTCAGGTCATGAGCGTTTGCCTCTGTTTTCTTCTAAGACTTTTATGGTTTCAGTGCTTATATTTAGGTTGTTGATTGACTCTGAGTTAACTTTTGTACATATGTGAGATAAGGGGTCAAGTTCACTCATTTATGTGTGGATATTCAGTTGTCTCAGCACCACTATTCCTTCCACAGTGAGTGATCTTGACGCCCTTGTCAAAAATCCACAGGCCATGATGTATGGTTGATTTCTGGACTTTCAGTTCTACTCCATTGGTCTAAATATCTATTCCTATGCCAGCACTACACTGTTTTGATCACTGTGTCCTTGTAGCAAGTTTTGAAATTGGGAAGGATGAGTCCTCCAACTTTGTTCTCTTTTTCAAAATTGTGTTGGGTATTTGGAGCCCCTTATAGTTCCATATGAATCTGATGAACTGATTAACCATTTCTGTAAAAAAAAAAAGACCACTTGAGTTTTGATAGGGATTGTACTGAATCTGCAGGTCACTTTGGGCAGTATAGCCATCTTAACAATATTAAGCATTCTAATCCATGAATATGGGATGTTTTTCATTTATTTAGGTCTTTTAAATTTTCTTTCAGAAATTAAAACAGTTTTACAGTTTTCACTACAAACTCTTTCACCTACTTAGTTGATTTTACTCCTAGATATTTCATTCTTTGAATGCTATTGTAAATAGAATTATTTTCTTTCTGGATGGTAATTACTGGTATATAGAAACACTGATATTGGCATGTAGATCTTGTACTCTGCAATTTGCTGGATCATTTGTTAGCTCCAGTTTTTGTGCGGATGCTTTGGGATTTTCTGTATATAGGGTCATAACATCATGAAAAAAGATAGTTTTACATCTTCCTTTTCAATTTAGATAACTTTCATTATTTTTCTTGCCTAATCTATCTGGCTGTAACTTCTAGAACAATGAAATCAGGGATCTGTGTCTTATTCCTGATATTGGGGGAAAGCTGCTAGTCTTTCACCATCAAGTGTGATGTTAGCTGTGGGTTTGTCATAAGTACTTTTCATTATGTTGAGGATACATGATATTCTATTCCTGTCTCTGAATGTACATTATGAAAGGGTGTTTGATTTGGGGAAATGCTCTTTTGCATTTCTGTCAAATTAGATGATCATGTGACTTTTCCCCTTCATTCTATTAATGTCATTTATTACACTGACTGATTTTCAATGTAATATTGAAATGTTGAAACACCCTTGCATTCCGAACTTTTGTACATCAAAAGACATTATCAGGAAAGTAAAAAGACAACGTACAGAATGGGAGTAAATATTTGCAAATCATATGTCTAAAAAGGGTCTAGTATCTAGAAAATATAAAGAACTCTTACAACGGAGGGGAGAGGGTTAATCACCAAGTCAGCCATGGTACAACACCAAATTCCTAAATCTGTACACATGAGAGACCATATTCTGCGAAGCTGTGGTGGTTTGAAAGCAATCCCCTGTGCTCATTTATGGAGGGAAAAATGATGTTTTCTATGAATCAGGCGCCAGTTATTGGAGTTGTGTTTATGGCTCTCAACTTGGCAGAAATGCTTTTAATAACTTTTTAATATTTTATCTTGGCATATGTCACTTCATTATGGTATCGTGCTTCTTGATTTTGAAGTCCCTCCCTTCCTTCCTTCCTTTTTTTCTTTATGTTGTTTGTTGTTATTGTTTATGTCCTGGAAAAGTCTCAGCTAATAACTCTTTAATATTTCTTCTCTCATTCTCTATTATTTCTTATGGGACTCTGATGAGGTGTATATTACATCTTTTCACTTTGTCTTCTATATTTTTAGGTTTCTCTTTTATACTTTCTATTTTTTGGTACTACTTTCTGGGGAGTGTTTTCAAAGCTATTTGTCATTCACTGTCTCTTCAGCCCTATCTAATGTATTGATCAGACATGATACACTTGATTTTTTACTCTCTATGCTGATATTGTTTTTTTCTGTGATACATATTTGTTTCAAATCTGATCATTTTAATTATCAGAAGGAAGGAAGGAAGGAAGGAAGGAAGGAAGGGAGGGACTTCACAATCAAGAAGCACGATACCATAATGAAGTGATATAGAGCCATAGACAGAAAGGAACATCGCAAAAGCATCAGAAATAAAAACAAATGACCTACAGATGGATGACCATTAGACTAACAGCAGGTGTCCCAAAAGCAACAATGTAAATCAGAGGATGAGATGCTAACCTTAATATCCTGAGAGAAAATAATGACCAACATCAAATTATACGATATATGTTGGTACAAAACAAGCCATTAATAATTCTTAAAGAAGATAATCTATACATTAAAAAATAATTCCACTGAAAGTCTAAAGTCCTAGACTTTAAATGGCAAAGACTAATTATCTAACACCTTGATCAGTTTTTCTTGTCCCTCTTGTAGATCCTTAGGCAAACTTGGCATTTATATCTCATAATTTAACATTGGCAGTCTAGGTTAGTTATATTCAGTTTTAGGTTGCTTTTGCTGAGTCTCACTCCCACTGGATTTTTTTTTCTAATTTGTTTTGTGATTTTCTTTTTTTTTTTTTTTTTTTTTGCGGTACGTGGGCCTCTCACTGTTGTGGCCTCTCCCCGTTGCGGAGCACAGGCTCCGGACGCGCAGGCTCAGCGGCCATGGCTCACGGGCCCAGCCGCTCCGCGGCATGTGGGATCTTCCCGGACCGGGGCACGAACCCGTGTCCCCTGCATCGGCAGGCGGACTCTCAACCACTGCGCCACCAGGGAAGCCCTGTGATTTTCTTTTTAATTGTCAGTATATGATTCTTGAAACTTTGTGAAAATTATTTGAGTTCTGGGTTTCAGAGAGTTTTTTCTGTCATTCACCTGGGACAAGCTAAAACTAGATACTGTCCATGGATTTTTAGAGGTCATGGAAATAGTGTGTCCTCTAGCCCCCAAACACACATAAGGTCGCCCCTCTGTTGTGAATTCGAATGGAGATGGCTTGCAGTTCTCCTAATTAGCCATGTCCTCTCTTATCTGTCACCCTGCTTTTGCCTAGAGTCTGCTCTCTCTTTTTCAAGGCTAGGGAAGCATTTCCTAACCAACCAGCCCTACTCTGATTAATTAAGGTTTCCTCAGGCTGGCACATCACCTAGTTCTTAGCAGTTTTTTTTTTCCCTTAAATAAATAAATTTATTTTTTTGGCCATGCCTCGCAGCTTGTGGGATCTTAGTCCCCGGACCAGGAATGGAACCCGTGCCCCCTGCAGTGGAAGCACGGAGTGTTAACCGCTGGACCACCAGGGAATTCCCTCTTAGCAGTTTTGACACTGTATTTCAATCATCTGAAACCTTCTTGAAAGCAGGCACACTATCTTTTCCATCTCTTATCCTCAGGGCTGAGCACAGTCTTTGCCACATCCTAGACATGTCATAAATCTTTGCTGAACAAATGAATAAAGACAGTTCAAAATTAATAAAAACAAAAACATAATACTCCCCTCTTGCTGATGGCTTGACTGCAGCATCACATTTCAGGCCCAATGGTGAAGAATAATTGAACATATTTACCAGTTCCTGTCATCAGGGACAGTTAAAAACAAATTACTGCTCAAACCAAAATCATGATATTGGGAGAGACTCCTCAGGATTACTGCGTGGGTAACACTAAACAACACATGCAACAAACTCGCTCATCTCATTATGTGGGGACCATGGAATGTGTAGCTTCATCATCCCAGTGGAACTGTCTTCGAGCAGCTCTTTCCAAAAGCCAAAGTTGATGTCAGTAGAAAGAACAGCCTGAAACTCCCTGACGGCCGCCTGACCTTGTGCTCCTGACACACCTCTGCACACATTTGGGGGTTTCTGGGAGGTGGCCTCTTGATGCAATTGTGCAGATCTGAAATTGTTGTTTTGAGGAAGTACGGATTCTGCCTGTCCAGCTTTTCCTGCACAAATCTGTAAAACGTGGTTAGAATACAAGGAAATTTCCTTGATTTACATCAGTTTGTCATCTACACTGCTGGCATCTCAAGCTTTGGCTGTTCTTTTGATGAATAACACAAAAACACTCACACTCCAGTCGCTTTTCAGCTTTTTATGATTTGCCAAAAATCCAGCTAAGAAAGAGGACCTTCAAAGGGGAAAGTATGAGCAGTGTTCACTCTTCCTTCTTTTAGAGCCCAAATCTCTGTCTCTGTATCACATCAGAGTATCAGAAAGTCAAGAGCTGGAGTTGATTCCCTTGGATGTCCATAGAAACTTTTATAGTTCAAGAATAGATGCCTCGATTCAAGGTCAGGGTAAGAAATGAACATGAAGAATTTGTTGTTGAAACCAGACCTTACCCTAACCTACGCGATAGATTGCTTCTTATTTAGCCTAGTGATATTTATGGAGCACTTATTGTTCCAAGTTTATCTTTTCAAGAACTAGTAGACTATCATTAGTTACATAAGTCAAGCTATGCTGTGCCTTGAACTTCCTTCTTGACTTTTGCTGCCAGAAAGTTTAAAAGTAATTTGGGGGCTCAACTGCAGTGATTTCCTTTTAACCTCACATTCCTAGTGCAGATCTGTCTCCTCCACTCTCTTCCCGCCCTCCTGGTTCCGTTCTCTTCTTGGGTCTTGTTATTGCACCCCTATTCAATCTTATTAAGGTTTAAACGTTTATATTTAGTGACCTAAAAAAAGACAAGTTTCTTTATCATAAATAGTGGTGCAGCACTGCATTTTTATTCTTTGTCCACCCGCGGTCCAGGGCGGCATTAAGAGTCCTAAAGATCGTGATGAAATACACCAAGTATTTCTGGCTTAGAGGAACTTAGTGTCAGGTGGAAACTGGAATACCTGGGCTCTACAAACTCAAAGTCCTGAACAATGAAGCTATTTTTAAGGGCTTAACTGCTTTTCCTCAGTTCTGTTGTATTGTGAGATCGAATGAAGCAGCACAGCCGACATGGCATTTCGAGTTGGC
Source organism: Mesoplodon densirostris (assembly GCF_025265405.1). Lineage (NCBI taxonomy): Eukaryota > Metazoa > Chordata > Mammalia > Artiodactyla > Ziphiidae > Mesoplodon > Mesoplodon densirostris. The sequence goes on from NC_082677.1 coordinate 1,919,340, forward strand.
TGTAGCACGACAAAAGCCATCATTCTGGGCCACCATCTCTCATCCAGCGAAAGCAACTCAGAAATGAGGAGCTTTTTTTTTTTTTTTTTTTTTTTGCCAGTTGGATATGATGGTAGCACAGGTTACCTAAGTTTCTGAAGCACCTAAGCGAACCTATGACCTGTCACATCTATGTAAAAGTTTTTAATAAAGGCCCATTTATGTATCAATAGCATCTGTTAGCAAAGAAGGTATGATGATGACTTATTGAAACACAATCTAAATGATTTTGAAACAACAACAATACGCATACTAAATTGTAGCCCAGCAATCGAGGGGGTGGATATTTTAGAAGATAAGAAATATCCTACCTTATAATCCCTGTAGACTATGTAGTGTGTGTGTACCGTTCACACAATCATCTTGCTCAGGTTTCACAATGCTGTGCGTTGACTAGGGCAAGATTAGTACCTAAGATTCTAAAGTTCAGAAAACTCAATTCCAATTCTAAATCTCTGAGACAGCAATTAAAATAAGTAAACTAGATTTACTTGTATCATCATATATATATATATATATAACTAAAATAATAAATAATGATTAATAAAAGTTAATTGCAATGCATGCAAACATACTTCAGGAATAATGATTACACTTGGGAGATATACAGAGGATGAGGTGGACAGTTGTGTCTATAACGTGTCATACAAAAAATAAAATATAATAAATAAACAGGGAAAAAGCTAACATTCCTTTAATCTGGATTGTGAATATATAAGTGCCTGCTATAATGTTTTTTTGATGTTTGAAACATTTATTTCAAATAATTAAAATTTTAAATTAAAAATCCTCTATGTCTTTGTGACCTCCTCACTTAGCCATGGTCACATGCATAGGAGTTTGATTGGAGCTCTTCCTACAAAAAACATGTCTGCCCAAAACATCAGAATGTGGCTTTATTTGGAATAAGTTCTTTGCAGATGTAACTAAGGTCAAGATCTCAAGATGAGATCGTCCTGGATTAGGGTGGGCCCTAAAACCAGTGACAAATGTCCTAAAAGACAGAGAAGGAAAAGAAACAGAGATACAGGGGAGGAGGCCATGTGATGATGGGGCAGAGACTGAGGTGACGTGTCTACAAGCCAAGAACGCCTGGAGCCACCAGGAGCTGGAGAAGGAAGGATGCTCCCTGGAGCCTCCAGAGGGAGCCGGTCCTGCCGACCTCTTGATTTAGTACTTGGCCTCCAGAACTGTGAGAAAACACATTTCTGTTGTTTGAAGCCACCAAGTTTGTGGTGATTTGCTATGGCAGCCCTGAGAAACTGATACAGAGGGAAATATAAGACACTCACTGCATTTCCAGACTCGAGTGCCTCTTGCATTTACTTCTAGAGAGATTCCAGGAAGCCAAAGTAGCCAAGATGCAGACTTGCCAGGCTCTGCCGCATCATGGGTCACGCACAGGTACTTGGAGCCTTTATAAATACACAGGGAACGATGCCTTTCCAACAGCAGCAAAGGTGGATGGTTTCCTGCAAGATGGTGAGGAAAAGAATGTTCTTCTTTTCCATTTAAAGGTTTTTCAGCAAAATGTCCAGATTTCTCTGTGTTCTTCCTTTACCATTTGCGGGACTTAAACAGGCACCCAACTCAGGCTGCCAGACGAATCCTACACTTGAGAGTCCTGTCCTGGGTGGAAGGAGATAAACATGGGGCCCTTGGGAGGTCAGATGTGGAGCCATGGTCAGACCAAGCACCGAGCATGAGGTCAGGGCTGGGCTCGGCCAGTGTGACCCCGGGTCCTGAGACCAGGGAGCAGCTGGGAACCAGGGAGGGAGACTGCAGGCTGGTACACACAGTCAACCCCTCTGCCGGTGCAGTTGGAAGCTGGGGACTCAGCTCTCAACCTGTCCACCCCTCCCAGCTGAGCAGCAGGGCGAGCCCCGTGTGTCCTTGGCCGCTGCCCGCTAGCTGAGCTCAGCTGGCTCGGCCAGAGAGGCTTGTCTGAGCTTCCTCGCTTTCTTGGCAGGAAGACCAGAGAAAAACATCAGCTTTGGAACGAGCCTGTACTGGCGAGTGCAGCTCACTGCTCTGTGGACAGCAGATCATTTTTCCATCTGTGTGTGAGGCTTGCATGTGGGCTACAGGTTGGTGGGTGTAATGGACCCACCCTTGAGCTTTGGTCTCGGTTCCACAAGGAATTGATGTTTCTTGAGGGGGTGTGAGGTCACGCAGCAGATCGCTGGTATTTCACCCGAGTGGGCCAATGCTTTTGCTTCTTTTCCATTTTCTTGCCCTATTTCCTTCTCTCTCTTCCCCTCTTTGTCTTCCTCTGTCCCTTTCTCTTTCTTTCTTTCCTCCCTCCCTCCCTCCCTCCTTTCCGTCTTTCATTCTCTCTCCCTCCTTCCCTCTTCCTTCCTTCGTTCCTTCCTTCCCCATCCTCCCTTCCTTTCTCTTTTTTTTTCTTTCCCTCCCTGTCTGGATTCTCCTTCTTCTCCTGTGTCCGTTAGCAATGGGTCTTCAGTGGGCTGTGGTAGGGCAACTGGGGAGCCATAGAGTTGAGAGGTTCTCAAAGCATCATAGATCAAACCCCTTTTTAAAAATGTTAAAAGAGACTCTAACTCTCCTGAAGACAGTGGGAGCGGTGCAGTGTGGACTAAGCCAGTTCATTCCCAGCACGAGGATGCTTACTGAGACCACCGTGTGACTGGCTCCCTGCCAGGCACTGCAGAGGTCAGAACATCTGTGTCATCTTACAAATCCAAGTTTGCACAAGTCTTTCTCCTGACGCTTGGCCCGTACTAAGGAAAAGACAAGAGTTCTGCTTTTCAAAACACGTTCAGTACTACTGGGGAGACAAGGGGATTTTTCAGAGCAAAACCAACCAAACAGAACAAAATATGTATATAAAAATAGAGGAGAGGAGGAAATGGCTTGAGTAATGGTCTCTCTGCATCAGAAGGGCTTCCTGACACCAACATGGAGCATGGTTAGTCCTGTGGGAGGGCGACAGGGCCCCACCCGCAGGAGCAGCATCAACAGAAGGATTATAATCTCAGGAACCGAAGACTCTGACTTGGCCATGGTGCAGCCTTCGTGCCGGATGACGGTGAGGACTGTAAGCCTGGATACGTGGATTGTTAAAAAAGGGTGAAGCTTTGTCACGTTTGTCCTTGGCTCCATTCTAGGTGGGCTAACGGTCTCCTTCTTTGACCACAGATTGGGCCCTGGGATCGGGCTGTGAGAACACAGCACCTTGCGATGGGGATCCTGACCCGACCTGGATCTGGCTGCAGTGGGCCTGCTCAGGGGTGTTTGTGACCCCCATGGGCATGTCCATGGCCACACACATACTACTGCACGTCCAGCCCACGTCCCCATCTCCCGGGACCAGCACTTCTGCATCCTCCGGCCCCACCTGGACAGGGAATACCGATTCTCTCTGCCAGGCCTGATTCCCCTTTGCGAATGGATCCCAGTTTTTCCTATTTCTTTCAGAAAATGGTCCTTTCAGGAAGCCTCCTGCCCTGCCACAAAATCAATTCATCATTTCTTCCTTTCAAATCATTATCACTCTAAGTGGGTCAATGTTTTCCAAATTCTAAATCAAACGGACAAAACTTCCCTCTTAAAATCAGACAAAAGAAGGACATAAAAAAGAAAATTACTTTTTGCATAACTTTTCCCCCCAGTACAGTCACGTCCCACTTATTCACACACATCCAAAATTTTCAAAGAAATGGACCCTTATTTACTTAAATTAGTTCACTGTGTTTTTGTTTGCTTGTTTTTTTTAACTTGGCTTCTGCTCTACAACACAACTGAAATCATTCCTACGAATGTCATCAAACATCTCCCCTTTGTTACGCTGAACGGACCTTTCGGGTTCTCAGACCCTTCACTCATCCCCACATTTGGGACCGTTAACCGTCTTCTCTTTGAGGTATTCCTCGTTCTCTCTGTGTGTCTCTGAACATCACTTGTTTCTCTGAGTCCTCTTTCTCCTCCCATTTTCCAGTCAATACGGTTCATTGGAGCTTCCTACCTGTGCCTTTCTGTCCACAATCTCCTCCCGGCGCTGCAGCTGGGACCTCTCTGCGTGTGACCTCAGCCCGTCCCCATCTCCCCCTCGTTCTCGTTTTAACCGTCATCCCCCACCCCCCATCTTTGCCTCCTGCTTAATGCAGTGGGTCCAAAACGGTGCCCCTCATTTCCCCAGACGTACCAGTGTCTCCTCTTAACTGTTCTATTCCTGGAATCATGCAGTGGAAACATCTGTAAATTCCTCTTATTCTCTAAATACTCTTAGTCATCAATTCTTAGTGCGGAAAAGCATTTTGTACCTTTTTTATATTCCCGCTGCCCCTGCATCTCCCTGTCTCTGTTGTCAGCAGCTTTATTGAGATATAATTCACATGCCATACAATTCACCCATTTAAAGTGTACCAGTCAATGTTTTTTGGTGTATTACACCACTAGCTTTCAAAATTGTGGTAAAATATCTATTACATAAAATTTCCCACTTTAACCATTTTTCAGTTTCAATTAAGTGGCATTAATTACATTCGTGATGTTGTGCAACCCTTTAGTTGTACAACTATTTAGTTCCACACTTTTTCACCATCTCGAACAGAAACTCTGTAACCATTAAGTAATAATAACTCCCCCACTCCCCTCTCTTCTCACCCCCTGGTAATCTGTAATCTACCTTCTGTTTTTAAGAATTTTCCTATTCCAGGTACCTCATATAAATGAAATAATATAACATTTGTCTTTGGTTGTCTGACTTATTTTGCTCAGCATAATGTTTTTGAGGTTTATCCATGCTGTAGCATGTTTCAGAATTTCACTCTTTTTTATGGCTGGAATATTCCACTGTATGTGTATTCCACATTTTGTTCATCCATTTATCTGTTGATGGACATTTGGGTCGTTTCATCTTTTGGCTGTTGTGAATAGTGCTGCAATGAGCATTGGTGTACAGGTATCTGTTCAAGGCCGTGCATTCACTTCCTCTGGGCATAATAGGAGTGGACTTGCTGGGTCATGTGACATTCTACGTTTAGCTCTTTGAAGAACAGCCAAACTGTTTTTATAGCAGCTGCAACATTTTGCATTCTCACAAGAAATGTACAAGAGTTCCAACTTCTCCACATCTTCACTATTATTATTATTATCACTATTATTATTATTATTACATCCTCACAGGTATCAAGTGGTATGTATCTCTCTTATCATTATCTGGTGCCTGGGCTATTATAATAATCTCCTACCTGATCTTCCTGCTATCGTGTTTCTTTTTGAATACATCCAGCATGCTAATGCTACGTTCTCTTACCTAAAAAAAATTCCCTGATCAACAGCTTTCAATGACTCTTTATTGCCTCTTGAAGAAAGTCTAGACTCTGCTGGCCTGCAAAACTTCTCATTTTCTTGGCCCCAATCTATCTGACCTGAACATGGGGAGCATAATATTCCTCATAGGGTATTTGGAAAGAAAAGATAACACTCGGTTAGCATAGTTGTCTAACACATGTGCTCAGTAAAGGTTTACTCTTTTGAAGTAACAGCACCTTATTTGCAGATGAAAAAAGTAAAGTCCTGAAAAGATAAGTGGCTTAACCAAGACTAGCTGCTCAGTCTGAGATGAAGTCTGATTCTCAGCTGCCCAGGGTCACGTTAGAATGAACTAACCCCCTACTTGTTCTACTGGTCCATGTAGAATTATGAAACAAGGATGATTCACGGCCCTGTGAGACGTCGTTTGATGGTCAGATTAAGGAATGACCCTATCACGGTCCACCCATCTCCTGGTGTAACATCTAATCTTCGGTTTGGTTCCACCTCTATAGCCACTTTGGCATAATCTCTGCCTTATCCTGATGACCATATATCATTGCAAAGACTCTGTTTTAATCCAATGGCAATTTAGTCACGTGAATAAAATCATTCTTCTGCTCGTATGTGGACTTCATACTCAGAGGGGTCTCCCCGGCCCAGGGGTCGGCGGTGGGGAGCTAACCACCACCTCCTCATCCTAGGCCGCCTCCATTGTGCTCGGTTGTGATGGGTCCACCTCCGTGTCCAATATGCCTCTGAATCCACCAAAGTACCCTTCCTCCGTCTTCCCCATTGTTTCCTGAGAGCAATAACCTTTGATTTATAATATGTATCTCCTCTCCCTTGATGTTTTTAAAGGTCTTTGTCTTATTTAGGTGATAAGCCCAAGGGATCCAAGCAGCTCTGTTTTCTAAATTCAGAGCAGCTCCAAGTATGCTGCCAGCATTTAATTATTAACGCATGAAAACAGTAAAAACAATACCAGCAACGACAGGCAGAACCCACCATCTGCTACTGCTTCGGGCTAAAAGGGGTGCACGTCCAAGGCCAGCTGTTTTGGGGGGCTTCACTTTTTCCTGCACCATTTGCTTTCCATTTGAGGGCATCGGGGCCTCAGAACATTTTTAGAATTTGTTTCCCTACTGACATGGTACTGATTTCCATATTATCATCTTATGGCTCTAACATTCTCATTTCTATGTCACATTAAAAATTCTGCTGGAATATTTCATAGCTTTTCCCATATCCTTTTTACCCAGTGGAGATCAGAACTGCCAAAAAGGTTCCAGATGCACTTGAACCAGGCTGTGCAGAGCAGAGCCATTGCTCCCTTGTCCCCCAGGCAAGGGTCCCCCATAGAAACCCGAGATGGGCCTGCTTCCCTGCAACGCTGGGAATGCAGGGAGTAGGCACTACACCCAGATTCTGGATCTGTAGCGTCTGCTCACACCCACTCCTCCACGCAGAGCAAAGATGCCATGTCTTGATACCTTCATTAAATATCAAGTCAGCTTACTTTCCCTCCATCTGATCCGGTGTTTAGTAAATGGTCCCCTAGGATTCAAAATATTCACAGAGGCTTCTTCAAACCAAAACTGGAAACCAGCTGGAGACAGATTTGCTACCTTGACTGTTTTAACACATATTAAATGAATAATACTTGAAATAGACTTCCAGCAATATGTTTTTCTGGAAAGGTGAATGTTAGAGTCAAGTGCAATATCTATGAATTAAACTATGTCCTGCATAATGTTAATAGAACTTTCAGAAGTGAATGTTTCTTCCCTGTACTTGAAAATTCTATATTGTAGGTTATTAAGATATCTCAGTATAAGGCTTGTGAGAGAGGTCTTCCATATATATCATATAATTTTTTTTCACTAACACGTGTGAAAACCTTTTAAAATTCATGGTTGAACATAATTCCTCGAAGCCGTCCTTATTTGGGGGACATTTTTTCACTTGAGGTACAATTAAAACCAATGAAATAGTAAGCTATGTTGTTACAGGCTTTCCTCCAGAACAGCCGGTAACTTGAATGGTCCCCAAGGCTGTTCCAAGCTCACATAATTTGCTAAAGTTCCCAATCTCATCACACTTCCACACGTCCCAGCACACTTTCTGTATTATTTTGCCTTCAACATGAGCAAGAAAACAGAGGTCACTAGAGGTGAACGCTCTCTCCATCCTCATCCTTTCACTTTACATTACATTTTATACCTCTCTCTGTTCACACTTAACTATTTACCTTCCACTTCTCAAAATCAAGCCATGGCCCTCTTCCTTTTTACTGGAAATCCCTCTGTGACTCGGTCATGGGAGAGCTTGGGCATGGAGTCATCCAGACTTCTGTCTGAACTCCAGACTTATTGACTAGTTGCCTTCTGTTGGACCAATTGCTTCATCTCTTTGAACCTTTGTTTCTCCATCTGGGACAGAGAAGGGGATGCAGTGTGGTGAGCCAAGAGTAGACACTCAAAGCATGATTCTCCTTCCAAAATCTTCCAGGGCCTTTTTTCTCTTGACTATCTCTTATTTCTTGGACATATTCCTTCCCTATCGTCATTGGCTTCCTCCTCGGTGAACAAACAAATTTCCCATTTTGAAACAACAAATAAGTTTTTAAGTGGAGCCTTCCTCTTGTTAGTGTTTCTCCTTTAAGCCACACTTCCATTTCTTTTTCCAACTTGTTTCAATGTTTCTTAAAATCATACATTCACTGTGCCACTGTTCACATTGCTTTATTTCTTAACCACAACCCCTGGTTCCTTTCACTGCTTTATCCAAGGTCTCCATTGGGCTTCTATCAGTTCTGATTCTGCCAGACGCATATGGAACTTTTTACCGTATTGAGGATCCCCTCCTAAAAACTGTGACATGGTTTCTGAAACTGAGCCCTCAACTCAGTTCGATTTCTAGCCCTCTAGCTCCTTTTTGACGTCCTTCTCTAACTATGCTTCTTCTGATCACCTGTTAAGTTAAGCTGTCCCCAACATTCTTTCCTGGGACATTGTTATTTTTGCCCTCTCCTTGGACAATTTTATTTTCTTCCATGCCTTTGAATTTATGGAAACAACTTACACTTGATCTTTATACCTGAATATACAAATATAGTGAATGTCTGTGTCACAACAATGTTAGCAGATGTACCTTCTGAAAAAATAAATGTTGGACTATCTATTTTTCCTCCATATTTTTTTCAACTCTACTGGTTCACTCCAAGTTTTACCTATGTTGCCTTTAAGCCAATTGTTCCCCATGCAAATAAAAAACTAATTTATTTGCCAAAACGACATTTTTAAATGTTGGCCAGAACAAAGGCCATCAATTTTGAGAAAAGTAATGACATTCCAGTATAAAACATGATCTCTAGTGACCTTTCCTAAATGTAGAATAGCTGAGGGAATTAGAAGCCACCCCTGAAGACCTATTTCTGTGAGAAAGGATTATAAGGAAACATTATGAGTGACATATGCCAATACATTAGACAACATAGATGAAATGGAAAAATACATAGGAATACATAAGTTACTCAAAGTGATGCAAAAAGTAATAGAAAATCTCATTCAACCTCTACCTAATAAAGAAACAATTGAATTGATAATTAAAATCTTCCCACTAAGAAAAGCCAGGGCTCTCATGGTTTCAGTGGTGAACTCTCAAAATTTTAAGAAAAAATAATAAAACCCCACATAAACTCTTTTAGAAAATAGAGAAGGAAGGAACACTTTTCAACTTAATCTACAACCTTGATATGTTTAGTATAACACTGATACAAAGCCCATCAAACACATCACAAGAAAAGAAAACCACAGACTTATATCCCTCATGAGCTAATTGCAAACATCCTTAAATTTTTAGCAGTGTCCATCAACATTAAAAATTGATTGCATATCATAACCAAGTGGCATTAATCCCTGGAATGTAAGGTTGATTTAGCATCTGAAAAATCAATCATTGTAAAGTACCATATAAGTACAACAAAGGGGGGAAAAAAAGCATGATCATTTCAATTGACACATTAAAAATTGACAAAATTAAACACTCATTCATGATAACAACTCTCAATAAACTTGGAACAGAAAATACTCTCCTTAAACCAACTAAATGCATCCATGAAAAATCTACAGCTAACATTATATTTAATGCTGAAAGACTAAATGCCTAAGATTGAAGAAAAGGCAAGGGTTTTCATTCTCACCATTTTTATGCAACATTGTGCTGGAGGGACTATCCATTGCAATGAGATAAGAAAAATAAATTAATGGAATACAGATTTGAAAGAAAGGAAGTACAACTGTCTTTATTTACAGAATACAGGATTCTCTGTGCAGAAAATCCTGAGGATTCTACAGAAAAATGACTATAAGTAATCAAGTTTAGCAAGGTTGCAGGTTACAAAAATCTATGTTATTTCTGCAAGTTAGCATCAAAACATCAGAAAACAAAACTGGAAATACAATTTCATTCACAATCACTTATGAATACATTAAATACTTAGGAATACATTTTCACTTAGTGCAAGAGCTGTACACTGAAAATTACAAAATATTACTGAGACAAATTAAAAATCTGTATAACTGGAAAGACATAACAAGCTCAGGTATTGGAAAACTCCATATTTAGATGACACTTCTCCCCAAATTTATGTGTAGATTTGACACAAAATCTTATGCAGAATTATGTATAAATTCACAAGCTGATCCTAAAATTTATAAGGAAATGCAAAGGACCTAGAAGAGTCAAAATAATTTTGAAAAAGAAGAACAAAGTTGGAAGACTAACACTACCTAATTTCTAAACATACTATATTGCTATAGTAATCAAGACAGAGTGGCATTGGTTGTAAATATATATATTTACATATATATACATATATGTTTACAAATTTACATATATATTTACATATATGATATATACATATAGTACATATAAATGTAATAGATTAGAGAGTTCAGAAATAAACTTAATTTTATGATCAATTGACTTTTAAAAGGTGTCAGATTTAATTCAATGGAAGAAAAATACTCTTCAATAAATGCTACTGAAAAATTGGATATTCCATATGCAGAAATATTAACTTAGGTCCCTCAAAGCATAAATAAAAAATTTATTAAAATATATCATTATTCTATATTTAAGTGCCAAAGCTATAAAGCTTCTAGAAGTAAACATTAGAGAAAATCTTTGTAATCTTGGGTTAGATATATATATTTAGACATGACACTAAACACACAACACATTACAAATAATACATTGAATTTCATGAATATTTAAAGCTTTTTTCTTCAAAGACACCATTAACAAAACATAAAGACAAGCCACTGACAAGAAAATAGTTGCAAATATTTCTTGTAAAGAACTTGTATCCAGACATATAAAAAGTTCTTGCAACTCATTAATAAGAAGACAAGGGGGCCTCCCTGGTGGCGCAAGTGGTTGAGAGTCCGCCTGCCGATGCAGGGGATACGGGTTCGTGCCCCGGTCTGGGAGGATCCCATATGCCGCGGAGCGGCTGGGCCCGTGAGCCATGGCCGCTGAGCCTGCGCGTCCGGAGCCTGCGCGTCCGGAGCCTGTGCTCCGCGACGGGGGAGGCCACAACAGTGAGAGGCCCGCATACCGCAAAAAAAAAAAAAAAAAAATAAGAAGACAAACAACCCAATTAAAAAATCAGCAATAAATTTGAATAGACATCTCACCAAAGAAGATATGAAAAACCAATAAGAATTATGGATGAACAGCTAATAAGAAAATGAAAGAATGGTCACCATCATTGTCATTAGTGAAATTCAGATTAAACCCAAAATTCCATACCATTAAATATGCACTAGTATATCTATAATCCAATATATGACAATAACAAGCATTGACCCTGATGTGGAGAACCTGGAACCCTCCTACACTGCTGATGGGAAAAAATAATGATATAGGAACCTTGGAAAACAGTTTGGCAGTTTTTATAATTTTCCATATAATCCAGAAATTTCATTTCTGTCCACACAAAGACTAGTATGCAAAAGTTCATACCAGCATTTTTCATAAGCGACAAAGACTGAGAAAAATCCACTTGTCCATCAACTTGTGCATGGAAGCAAACTGTGGTATTTCTGTATAATGGAATACTACTCAGCAATAAAAACTATCGGTACATGCAACAATACAGATAATTATCCAAAATATTATGCTAAGTGAAAAAAGCCACAAAAAGACAACATATTGTATGGTTCCATTCATAAGAGATTTTAGAAAAGGCAAATCTATAGAGACAGAGGGCAGATCCAAGGTTGTTTGGGACTGGGGGCAGAAACAGGAATTGACTGAAAACCAGCATGAAGGAACTTCCTGTAGTGATGGACAAATTCTAAATTTTGAATTAGGGTAATGATGGTACAACTGTATGCATTTAATAAAAATCACTAATAACTGAATCCCTTTGCTGTACACTTGAAACACTGTAAATCAATTATACTTCAATAAAAAATATTTTAAAATTTCATAAAAGTAAAAAAATAAATAAATAATAAAAATAAAAGTAATCCCACCCCACCAAAAAAAGTCTAGTGAAATTCTAAGTTGCCTGAAGCAAATAAAAGAAAAAAATAAATGTCTCACAATATTTGAAAAAAAATCATTAAACTTTGCACTTACAAAGGGTGAATTTTTTTCTACTTAAATATAGTTGTTAAAAACTTTATCCTGTCACTTCAAAAATTTAGCAAAACTGGAAATGTATTACAATTCTAAGTGTGCCTACTAATCATAAGAGTAATAAATGTTATATATTAAATTTAGGAAATCGGGAGGGAGGAAATTTGTAGTTTTGATTGGTATTTAACAAAGAGATGGGTTGTCAAGAAGTTGTACATTAAACATGAGCTTCAGATGATGTAACTAATTGAAAACCAATAACACCAATAAAGTTTCTCTTTATTGAGTCTCATTCTGTAAACCCCAACACAGCGATCTTGTGAGTCCTAATTTCTTCCATCATTTAAAGAAGTCTTAATTCTTGAAATACATATTGCCACACTTCCTTAGACACAAGCACTGTATATTTGCTAAGTCGTAATATGAATAATAAACACTATTTCAACACTTGAAAAATTGAAAGTACATTCATCTGAACAATATAGATGTCATTTGTTTTAAATCACTTTGTTATAAAGCAGAAACTAACACACCATTGTAAAGCAATTATATTCCAATAAAGATGTTTAAAAAAAAGCAATCTGAAGTCTTTAAATGTAAAATAATCTATTCACAGCTTCATAAGTAATTTTTTGGTGGATCCAGGTCTAGAACTTGCCAGACAGGTATTTTGTGACCACATATATTCATTATTTGGCTTTGAAGGGATACCATATTTCAGAGATGCTGGAGTCCATTGATTTGTAAAGTGTGGGCCACGACCCATTTATAGGCTGTGAGTATAAATCAGCTCGAGGGCTGTGAATATAAATTTTTCTTTTAATGAAAGAGAATATTACAATAGAAAAAATATGAAGCCCAGGCAGTAAATTGTGGTAGAGATTATTATTCTTTCAGAATTTTTCTTTTCCTTCCCACTCTTGCAATAATTTGGCCTTTGGCTTTGGGCTTGTCTATACAATTTACTGTGACCAATAGAACATGGACAGAAGTGGCAACACGCAGTTCTCAGCAGAGGCTTTAAGGGGATCACATGTCACCACACATGCTCTTGGGCACCTGTACAATTTCACAGGAGACTCTGATGCAAGATGGGGAGACCAGTGAAGTAAGCCCAATTCCAGCTCTCAACCTGGAGCCTGACCCAGCAGGTCCTGACTATATTCCTAGCAGAATCACAGCTGACACACACAACCCGGTTTGAGGAAGAAATGCTTGTTACTGTAAGCCATTAAGGTTTGGCATTGTTTGTTACATAGCATTAATACCGCAAAACCAATTAATACCCAAAGTTTACTACTGTATCATGAAAATTTTTTTTTCACTTAGGACACATACGTTTATGTTTGAGGAATTGAGCCATCCCTACAGTTGGGATATAAAATACATTTCATCTTGAGTGGTCAAAAATTGGAAAATTATTTCCTTAACTGACTAAAAAGGGAAACTCCTTTTAGACAAAGGAAGATACGTATTTCTCTCTAGGGAGTTATCAGCTGTTTTTTTGCATCACTTTGTACCTAGTGGTCAAATTCATAATTTTTTTTTCAAAATATCTGGGTTAGAAGTACAGTCAGGAAGGGGTAACGTGGAGCATCAGTTAAAGCTGGAACAATTGGGCATCCTTAATTGCTAAGAGCCTGCAGGAGAAGAAAGCATTCCCTGGGGTTGCGGCTTGTTTCAAGTACAGGCAGGAAGAGTGTGTGACGATGGTGCCTCCTGATGAAGTGTGCCTACAGTGGAATGTTCCAGAAACTCAGAACCACAGAACCAGTGTGGAGATGATGCAAGCCAATTAACTAAGAAGTATCTCTGAGCCGCAAGATGTGGGGAGGGAGATTTTATTCTCTTTTTGATTTTTTAAAGCTCTATGGGAAAATACTACTCTGTAAGAACTTTTTTGGTATAATAATATTAAAAAATTATATAAGTGAAGTCAATTTTTTAGGTTTAAACCCTAGGAATGGCCCAAATATTTCCTGCCTGCAGGAAATATTTGGGTAGAAATAGCTGAACCCAAAGTTGGAAGTCATTAGAAAAATTAAATTAAAGCGATAATTTATATCCAGATACGTTTTAACAAAGAATTCAATTAAGAATTTAAAAAATTTCTGGAGTAGGTTAGAGGAAAATAGGATTTGCCTAAAGTATCAGGTCTTTTGATCCGATTCTGGGAACCCTACAAATCAGATAGCTAAAATGAATGAAGATAAAGTGCATATAATAATGCTTAAAACCTGATTAAGCATGATCACAGGACTAATTTTGGCTGAAATAAAATGTATGCTGTGTAACCCTTAGTGCACAAATTAGAGAACTTACGAAATTCTAGGGAAAAAAAAAAAGAGAGTTTGGTTTTAATCTGAGGTGTTCAATTTTCCTGAGGAGGAGGTGAAATGATAAGCTCCGTGCTTACTAAATGGTTCTCAACTTTGGCTGCATAAAAAGCACGTCCACTGCTCAGGCCTTATCCCACCCAGTCAGCAGCATCTCTGGGGGGTGGGACCACCGGTGACTTCTGATGCAGCTTAGGTTGAGAATCACTGCTTTAAATATTCTAAATAAGTGTTTAATAGAAATATATGATCATTTATCAATATTTGGAAAGTGGGAAATGATAAAAAGTGACATGAAAGTTTTTAAAACTTTTTCTTCAGTGGGGCTGAGAAGAGTATTAGAGCTGTAGCCTTAAGGTAAACTTTTGATAAATTTGGATACTTTGTCCAACATTTGACTGATGACTCAACATGTTACTAAAGTCATACGGGGCTCTGGTGCTAGAGCATTTCCTGAACATACCTGGGATCTTCTAGATTTAACCATTTCCATCTGGACTGGGAGAACACTGGATCTTATCAGTAGCCCAAGTCCTTTAGTAAAAAAATAACGAATTGTAAATAAACCCAAAATAATGGTAAACACCAAGTCTTATTTTTTGATTCATTTTGGCAATGCAACCTTTCAAGCTGGACTACATATATGTCAGAGGGAAGGGAGGTTGCTGTTTTATGGGTCTAAGAGGAACATTTTCTATTAAGATTCAATCTGTAACATTTGCCATATTTTTCAAATAATAAATTGTCATAAAATTTATTTTTATAGAGCCACTGTGAGCTCTGTATATTAACAAGTGGGACTCTTGTGTCTCACTTGTATCCAGCCCAATACCCAGCCCATAGTAAATACTTAATAAATATCTGTGGAATAACAGTGGAATAATTCTATGCTCGTCTTTCAGTGAATTAAATGAAATGCCATCCTAAATTATTTTTACTAGTTACACTAGGTCCCCGCCCCGCCAGCCCCCGGCCTCCATTTTGCTTTCCGAGGTTTCAGATACCTGTGGTCCACCAAGGTCCGAAACTCTTACATGGAAAATTCCAGAAATATATAAGTTCTAAACTGCGCGCCGTTCCGAGCAGCTGATGGAATCTCGCGATACCATGTCGTCCCGCCGGGAGGGACGTGAATCACGCTTGGTCCAGCACGTCCCGCCCGCCCGCCCGTGAGTCAGTTGGTGGCTGTCTGGGTTATCAGAGAGACTGGGGTGTCGCAGGGCTTCTGCTCAAGTGACCTTTATTCTACTTAATAACGACCGCAAAGCAAGAGGAGTGAAGCTGGCAATTCCGACATGCTCTGCAGAGAGAGGACGCACAGTGCCTCCTTTGAGGGAAACGGCGAAAGTTCTGGACTTAATAAGGAAAGAAAAAAGGTGTGTGCCGAGGTTGCTGAGATCCATGGTAAGAACCAGTCTTCTGTGATGTCGTGAAGCAGGAAAAAGAATCGCTTGCTCGGTTTGCTGTCACATCTCAAACTGCAAAAGCGACAGCCGCAGCGCGTGGTCAGTGCTTAGTTACGATGGAAAGGCATTAACTTTGTACAATAAGATTTTTGATACAGAGACAACTTCACGGAAGTTTTGACAGTAGGTTGTCATAGTTGTTCTGTTTATTCGTCATTGTTGTTCATGTGTTCTTGTGCCTAAGTTACAAGTCAAAACTTAACCGCAGCTCTGTGTGTAGCGGGAAATATATGCAGGACTATGTGAGGTTTCAGGCATCCACTGGGGGTCCTGGAAGTATCCCCTGCGGACACGGGGGGACGACTGCATAACCTAAATAATCTCTCTCTCTCTCCTCTCTACCTCTCTGTTTCTCTACTATTCAATAGTAAATTGAATGACCAGGAACAATATATGTCTCCAACTATCCTTTCACTATATACTTGGTGAGAGAACTTTTTCTTCAATTGCTAGTGCGTGCCTTTTCTATTCTTTCATAGGTAATAATAATAATGTCACAAAGAGTTTCACTAAGTTATTTGTATGTAATTATATATCATATTTAAGATCTATCTATACATTTATATACATATAAATGTATAAGATCTATATATCATATAGATATGATACATCAGTATAGATACAGATGTCATATATCATTTGTAAGATCTATATATCATATTTATCATATTTAAGATCTAAAGCTATACATTTCCTTAGATTTAATAATTAAAGTTTACAACTCCATTTAATGTAGATTTCTCCTCCCTGGAGCCCTGGGAGGGACCTGCCTTCAGAGCAGTGTCTGGCGGTTCTGTCTCTTTTTTCCTTCCTTCCTCCCCTACTTTCTGGCTGCTGTTTGCACCCCTTCTGGTGGGGCGGGGGGAGGGATGGAACTCGTGGACCCCACCGTATCAGATTCCACGCTCATTCCCACATTAATGCACAAAAACCTCAAAAACATCTATGATGTGAAAACACACCCTGCATTCCCCCCTGAGACTAAAGCCAACGTCAGTGCCCAAAGTGAAAATACGAGCTCTCTGCTGAATGTAGAGATCTCTCAACAAACCCTGTTTGATTCCAGATACAGCTTTTCCTGTCAAAGTTGTATTAATTCCAAGCCTTGACAGCAGAAATTGTTCTATGATCAGGTGAAGCATAGATCTCTTTATAAGACATAACGATCTAAAGCGTTAAAAAAAAAAGAACAAGGAACGAGGAGGAAAGTAGATCAGAATGTGGAGTAGAAACTATGATTAGTGGTGGAAGGTTGAAGATATGTCTAAAAATACGTGATTGCTGACTCTCCTCGGCTGATAATATAGATATCGCTAATGCAACAGTCACTCAAAGAGATCAATAAAGGTTCCTAATGCCCATATTTGTATTAATCTGAGCAAGTCCCTGAACTGATTTCCAAAGATCTGCTGTTCTGTAGGCCTCTTGGACTTGTCACGTCCTTAAGGAGGCTGCTTGGTGTACGATGTTTATATTTTGCTTTGTTTCTTTTGTTTTGTTTATTTTGAATTGGTGAAGGCAGCGTGGAGGGCTGGAGAGAGAGGTTTTCAAGAACTGTGGGTGGAAATCATACGAATACTGTGAACAGTACTTGCCACATGCAAATAAGAGGTGCCAGATAAAATAGGGGTGTTCATTGAAATGTACCCTTTACCCCAATTTCCCCCCTGATTAGTAGTCCTGGGAAGGACAAAAAAACAAGTTGCAGATCAGAAAAGACTTGCTTGCTGCCGTGTCTGGGAAAGCTTTTTGGGAGCGGGTGGTGTGAGCTCCGTCTGGGTGGCAGTCCGCATTGGTCTGTGTACCCTATGTGCATTTTCCACCGTGAGGGGCAGTGCCTTTCAAGTCCAAATAGTGACGTTGGGAAGATCAGAGAGATTGTTTACTTTTTCCACACACTGCACAGGGCTTCCTGAGACATTTCATCATCATGGCCTGCCCTGCCAAGTTTAACCCCCTGGATACTCCCTCACTTGACAAAGCTTTTAACACTTTTTGGTTTTAAATCCAGATGCTTTTTTCCACAAACACCTGTGCTGTAAATGAGAACATTTTTTCTGTAACTATCTAATAGTCAGTGGCTGACAACACAGGAACTAAGATAGCTGTTGTATTAAGTGCAGAGGCGTACGGGATGCTCTCCGTCATCCTTTTATGTGACTGGTCTGTTTGTGATCTTTGTCTTTTGGGGTGGGCCCAGGATTTGCTGGGAACCAGAGAGCTTTACCACCAGCAAACAATACTTTTGTATTTTCCCTCACGTATGTGACTTGGAAGCAGGTTTGGGGGTGTGACCGTATGTAGCTGTCGTTATTTTAGATGACTCCCAAAATAGAAGCTGCTGAAGCACTTTGTAAATGAAAGATTCTAACACCTCTTGGTAATGGTAGGCGTGATCACTGAAGAATAAAAAAGCAACTTTTGGGGTCTCAAAGTGAAAAGATAATTATGCAGAACACCGCACCTGGTTCTGCGGGCTTGTCTCATTACAGGAACAGGATATTGAAGGTTTTCATTTTCCACAGTCCTTCACATCACTCCAGCTGGATCATTTTCTAAGATGTGGTCCTATCACATCTCTCGTGGAGGCGTCCTGCCCGCAGCCACCTCACTGTGTCTTTCCGTGAACTCACTTTTCTTACTGCATAGAGAGTTCATTTTGCAGTCAGTCTTATTTTGTTCTGCGAATTTAGTTTCTGTTTGAGAGCTGGCATTTTCTTCCCCCATGCATTTAGGACTCTTCATTTCAACAGAAATGAAGTCCTTCTCGAGGGGAGGGACTGTCTTAATAATACCCTAAATACTAAATACCCCCAATAGTACTTTGCACATGGAAGGATTTTATTAAGCATTTAAAAAAATTCATTGCTTTGGATAAAAATTAGTGATCTGATGAGCATCTCGTAGAGGCATCTTAAAGGAGGCACTTTCTTAGCCTTTGAGGACATGACAGTCGTGTGTCCAGAATGTGGGGAATGGCTTACACGTGGAACCTGGAATCACACACAATTTATGAAGTTTCTTAACAGAGGATGATCACCCAAAAGAAAGTGCTCAGCAAATGTGACTTGTGAGTCATCGTATGTGGGAGTCTTTCAAGGCTGGCATCACTTTCAGTCTAGTGTAGAAGCCCATTAAATGTGTAAGATACACCCAAAAAACCAGGTCTTCAAACTCCTTCTCAGTTGGTTCAATCCACCTCTTGTTAGGGGTTTTCTCTCCTTTGCTTTGCTTTGCTTTTTCTTTTTAACAAGTGACTACTGTCTGCTGTGCTCTTTCTGGGCCTTTGCCAAGATTTCGTTTCCAATCTTAATAACCAACTTACAAATGCACTTTAATTTCTTAGGGCACTGTAAAATTGATCAAAAGCAACTTGACTTTTACTTCCTATTAAGTTAACATGAATACTCTCTTTAAAATGTGTAGAGAAATCTAATATCTTTCAGGTGCCACTGAAAGTACTTCCAAGCAGTTGTGATTTATTCAGTTTCCAAATAGTATCTTTTCATTCACAAAGAGAAAGGTATCAAATTTCTTAAATGAAATATAATTGTATTATTTTGTAAATTTATGGTAAATATCCTTGGTACTCATCCCATTTATATGTAGTTATTTAAAAATTTTTTGAAGTTTTTAGTTTTAGGGGCAGTTTTAGGTTTACAGCAAAATCAAGGGGAAGGCACAGAGGTTTCCCTCATACTCCCTGTTCCCAGAGGTGTACAACCTCAACCGTGATCAACATCATGCCCAGAAGGGTGCACGTTTCACCAGGTACCAGGATGATCTTACACAGACACATCATAACAACGCAAGGACCTTAGTGCACCTGAGCATTCACATGGTTGTTGTACATTGGATGTAAATAGTTATTTTTGACATTATCACTTCATAACTCTCTTAATAAAATATTTGAAAATGATCTGTTTCTGATAATTTTTATAATACAGCAAACAAAATAGTGTTTTGCTGTAGTTGCTGGTTTATTAACATGAATTTGGTAGTTCTCTGATATAAATGATTTGATAAAAATGAATGGTTTACAGTGTCACATTTTCATTTATACTTGCATAAGTTCCAGCATTCAGGAGTTCTCAAAAAGAAAAAAAAAAGAGAGAGAAAAGAAGAGAAACGAGATAATAAAAAAGGGAATCTCTCTAGAGAATTTCTTTGGTGAAGCATTTACACACACAGACATTTTCATCTCCAAGGCAGTCATCAGAAATAGGATTTTCATAAGTGCAGATTTAGGTGAGTATAGCAACTAAAATAATATCTAATCATAGTTGTCAGTTTATTATGGAAATATTTAATTTTCCAGGGATTTTGAAATTATTGAGTTATATTTTATATTACTTTTTATTGGATAAATGTAAGTGAACATATTTTAAAATATGAGAAATTGGAATCAATGCAAAGTGGCCAGAAAGGAATTACAGGTTTAACCCCATAGCAGAGAGTTCCAGTATAAGGAATATGTGGATATCTGGCCATGGAGCTGGTCTTCACACAAACGATTTTTTGAATCAAACAAACATTTTTTGGGATTAATTGATGATATTCTATGAATCACCTTTACATTCCAAGATACCTCCCTTTGCTTTCAGAGCTCATGGGTTTAATACCAATCCAGTCACCATTTCCTTCTCTTAAGCTTAATTAAGTCTGAGAAAGAAAACCAGGTAGGTGAACAAATAGGAAGCCGATGAAAAGAGCACCTATTTAGAGAAGTAGCAGTGAAAATATTTTCATTTGTAATTGAGCAATATTAAGTTACTGGTGCTAACATCCATGTGATATGCTCAAAGATCATCTTTTCTTCCTGGGCACACAACCAAGTACAGTTCTGGTCTCATAGTTCATGGGACCATGTGACTGAGTTCTGGCCAAGAAATGTGGGCCATCCACGGGTGCCACTCCCAGTGCTGGCCTTTCAGGGGTCTTCCCAGCACTCTGTTTGTTAAGGGGACGGCCAGGGACTAAAGACCTAGTGGAGGTCTCCAGGGCCTTCTGGGTTCCCAGGTCAGCGGATGGCAGACACTTAGATGGAAGCAGCCTGAAAGCCTGAGTCATTTCATGGCCGAAGCTGTGGGAGGACACCACCCAAAGTGGGACATCTGCACTGGATGTTTGTGAATGAAAAATAAACTATTACCTGGGACTTACCTGGTGGTCCAGTGGTTAAGACTTAGCCTTCCAGTGCAGGAGGTGTGGGATCGATCCCCAGTTGGGGAGCTAAGATCCCACATGTCTTTGCGGCCCAAGACCAAAAAAAAAGAAAACCCAACATAAAACAGAAGCAATACTGTAACAAATTCAATAAAGACTTTAAAAATGGTCCACATCAAAACAATCTTTAAAAAAAAACCAAAAATAAACCATTACCATGTCAAGCCCTTGTGATACTGGGTTGGTTTGTTACAAGGCTTAGTCAGTACAAGACTAGCACTTCCCTCTGGATTCCCTGAAATATTTACGAGACTGCGTCTGCTTTAGGAAGAAGCTAGAGGTTATGTATCTCCAATGGAACGAATGAAATGGGGAGAAGATATGTTCACGTATGTGTATTTTTATTTAATACAAGGCTTCTAGTCTTATAGATAGTTCTTTTACTCATCAACTTTGAAAAGGCTTAGCTTAGAAAATGATTTGTCTCTGCACTTAAGTGAATCGTAGCTATGTCTACACAGCGCTAAAGCTGAGCAACAGAGGGTGCAAACCTAGGAGCCCCAGTTGGATTATACAGTCAAGTGTTTTCAAAGAAGTAGTCTGTGCGCCGGCGCAGGATTCTACCCAGTTGCCAAATGACGGAAAGGGATTGCTTCCTTTCCCTCTGATTCCGTGTCTGCCACAGTCCTAGACTATCCAGACAGGGTCATGGTGATTGCCTGAATTAATCAGAGAAAACATTCTAATAAATTCTCCAACATCCCAGCATCTGCCATACTTGTAACAGTAGCGGCAGAACCCAGAAGATAACAAGCGGCCCGAATTGTGTCATGTCTCACCTCAAGTGAGATTTGATGTACTTTTCATTTTAACCACTTAATTCCAAAAATATTTAGAGGTGGCAAATGTCTAGGGAAACCTTCTTGTATTGGATACAAGTGATTAGCTCAGAAGGCTGGGACTGTATCTATTGGGGGGTACGGTTCATCTCAGGAATTATAGGACAAGGTGGTTTAATCACAGGCTTGGGTTTCTTAATAGCAAAACCAGGGCTCCTGGGGGAAGTGTTTCTGTGACACACGCTCCCTGAATCCATCAGGGCTGCCTTGACTGAGGGGAAATTTCTGGTTAGAATGAATAGCTCCAAGGTGAGAATGAATGCAGCTGCTGTGGTCTTTTAGTGTCGATGCTGGGGGCTGCTCGCTGAATGGCAGGGGTGTTAAACCTGCCAGTCTGGTCACCGTTAGCCTTCGGTGAAGAGATATCAGGTTACTGCCTGCTTGTGGGACCTCTGCAGCAGTCTTTAAGCAAAAGTTGTTATGGTCCAGTTGGAAGTTAAGAGCTGGGGCTTCCTTTCCTTCTGTCTCTTGTTTAAATCACTAAGCTACGCCCTTTAAAATGTGTTTGTGTATATAATATGCATGCAGTTTCCCCCTCTGGAAATTTAACAAGATACCTCCTATTTCATGATAATTATGTATTCCTTATTTAGATTAGGAACTATTGTGTGTATTTTTTTAAATTTATGCTTTGGGACCTTGTAAAAAATTGGTGATTAATTAGTGTAGATTTTGATATTGGAACCAAGATAGCAGAAATAATTAAGAAGTTTCCAATTTAGAAGAAATCAAGAATTTGAAGCAAAATTAAAAACTGAAGTTAAATAATATCATGACATAGTCTTTTGAAATGTCGTCTATTGTGTGAATTTAATACACACTTTAAAAAGGAGACTAGGTTTGGTGAGAGCTTAAAAAGAATGGGGCTAGGTGTTTGGTAGCTTGATAACAAATTAAGTATTCTCTAAGCTTGATTTTTATAATTTGTTCTTTTATGCCTTATAGGGAATTTATATTTGAAAGAAAATACTTGCTTGATTTTAGTCAGTTGATGAAAAAGTTGGTAGAATCTAAGGATCATATCTAGGAGGGAGAGAATGACATTGAGAAGGACATGTGTGTGATTTGGAAACCTATTTCTAATGTGGGATATATCCTATGTACACTATAGACTTCCCTTTCAGGTAGGGACTGTATTACTAAGAAGTGTGTCTGTTAATGCTTAAAAATTTTCAGTCTGAGTAAGACTTTACATTTTATAATGGTTTTCCTTTTCTTTTTTCTTTCTTTCTTTTTTTTTTTTTTTTTGTGGTAGGCGGGCCTCCCACTGCTGTGGCCTCTCCCGTCGCGGAGCACAGGCTCTGGACACATAGGCTCAGCGGCCATGGCTCATGGGCCCAGCCGCTCCGTGGCATGTGGGATCCTCCCGGACTGAGGCATGAACCCGCATCCCCTGCATTGGCAGGTGGACTCTCAACCACTGCACCACCAGGGAAACCTTTTCTAGTGTATTTTTCATTTCAGTTATTGTATTGTTCATCTCTGTTTGTTTGTTCTTTAATTCTTCTAGGTGTTTGTTCTTTAATTCTTCTAGGTCTTTGTTAAACATTTCTTGCATCTTCTCGATCTTTGCCTCCATTCTTTTTCCGAGGTCCTGGATCATCTTCACTGTCATTATTCTGAATTCTTTTTCTGGAAGGTTGCCTATCTCCAATTCATTTAGTTGTTTTTCTGGGGTTTTATCTTGTTCCTTCATCTGGTACATAGCCCTCTGCCTTTTCATCTTGTCTATCTGTGAATGTGGTTTTTGTTCCACAGGCTGCAGGATTGTAGTTCTTCTTGCTTCTGCTGTCTGCCCTCTGGTGGAGGAGGCTATCTAAGAGGCTTGTGCAAGTTTCCTGATGGGAGGGACTGGTGGTGGGTAGAGCTGGTTGTTGCTCTGGTGGGCAGAGCTCAGTAAAACTTTAATCCACTTGTCTGCTGATGGGTGGGGCTGGGTTCCTTCCCTGTTGGTTGTTTGGCCTGAGGCGACCCAACACTGGATGCTACCAGGGCTCTTTGGTGGGACTAATAACAGACTCTGGGAGGGTTCACGCCAAGGAGTACTTCCCAGAGCTTCTGCTGCCAGTGTCCTTGTCCCCACGGTGAGCCATAGCCACCACCCGCCTCTGCAGGAGACCCTCCAGCACTAGCAGGTAGGTCTGGTTCAGTCTCCCATGGGGTCACTGCTCCTTCCTCTGGGTTCTGATGCGCACACTACTTTGTGTGTGCCCTCCAAGAGTGGAGTCTCTGTTTCCCCCAGTCCTGTCGAAGTCCTGCAATCAAATCCTGATAACCTTCAAAGTCTGATTCTCTAGGAATTCCTCCTCCCATTGCCGGATCCCCAGGTTAGGAAGCCTGACGTGGGGCTCAGAACCTTCACTCCAGTGGGTGGACTTCTGTGGTATAAGTGTTCTCCAGTTTATGAGTCACCCACCCAGCAGTTATGGGATTTGATTTTATTGTGATTGCACCCCTCCTACCGTCTCATTGTGGCTTCTCCTTTGTC
This sequence comes from Mesoplodon densirostris, assembly GCF_025265405.1. Classification (NCBI taxonomy): domain Eukaryota; kingdom Metazoa; phylum Chordata; class Mammalia; order Artiodactyla; family Ziphiidae; genus Mesoplodon; species Mesoplodon densirostris. Next base: position 1,943,662 of record NC_082677.1, read on the forward strand.
TTTGGATGTGAGGTATCTTTTTTGGTTAGTTCCAGTGTCTTCCAGTTGATGATTGTTCAGCAGTTAGTTGTGATTCCGGTTCTCTCGCAAGAGGGAATTGGGATTTTCAAAATTATTAATGAGGAAGTGGAAGAGAGTTTGCACTACCAACAAAATGTTTGCAGTCCACTTGATGTTTCTAGTAGCTGAAGGACCCTCCCTTGACTCAGCACCTCAGAGACACTCTTCATGGAGTGAATCGTGACCGCACTGTGTATGTGCTCGCCACTCCTCTCTGTAGGATGACAGTTCCCAGGTTGGGCATATAGAGATAATAGACACACCATCCATTAATGTTTAAGGAACAAGTATGAGTCTGAGGATGTGCTAAAGAGCACTCTTAAAGATCTTAATTAAATGGAGGAAATAATCTTTTACTTATTTTGAAGCATCCCAATGAGCCTTCAACATGAACTTTAGCATCATTGCTTTAGAACGTGCCTGCTTTTGTGTATAAAGGCATATTTTAAGGTACTAAAACTTCTTCCAGAACAGGACACGGGATGATTTAAGAAGGAGAAAGTGACTAGACTTATTATGGTGATCATTTCACAATATATACAAATATTGACTCATTAGTTTGTACACCTGAAACTAATATAATGTTGTATGTCTATTATACCTCAATAAAAGGCCAAAATGTCAGATGCAGAAAAGAATGAAGATCAGTGAAAATGATAAATATGTGTGTAAGTACAAACATTTACTATTTAAATATTTAAATCAGATATCCACAAAAATAGCATTTAAATTTACTTGTGAAGATATTTTAAATATTCTGAAGTCCTTTCATTATCTGGTAAAATAATTATTAACATTTGATTTTAATAAGTCATGAACACATGCTCTAATATCTAAGGTGATCATTAAAAGAAGAGAGCAAAGGATAAATCAATCAAATTAATAGTGAGAAAATAATGGATAAATAAAATAAAATGGAGTGTTTATTTTTCAATCTGAAATTGGGATAAGGGAGAGAAAAATGACTCAACAACTGGTGATGCAAATAAAGAGTATGTAGTAGTATGGCAAATTTAAACTCAAATTATACATATTTACAACAGATATAGATGGATTATATACTCATTATAAAAGACAAAGATTATCACAATGAGTATTTTTTAAATGTCGAACTATACTATAAACATATGACAATGTTATCGAAAACATCATGCTAGAAAGGTTGGAAGTAAATCGTTGGAAAACATATGCTATGCAAATATCACCAAAAGAACTTCTATAGTGATTCTTCAGACAAAATATTCTTTAATGGAAAAGGCGTTATTGGAAGCAAAATGTGTTACTACATATTGATTAAAGGTAATGTATTTATATGCTCTTCAGAGCATGGCTTCATAATGTATAAAACAAAATTAATAGAGCCAGAGGACCAATAGATAAATCTACAGTGGTAATGACAGATTTTAGTAGATTTCTCTCAAACTGATAAAACAAAAGATAAGAAGTGAGCAGATTTTAACATTATGCTTAAAATGAACTTACAGACCATATATAATCCCCTGCACCAAAAAGTGTAATACACAATTTTTTGAAGCACCCATAATATTTTTAAAAATTGATCCTATTTTGTGACCTGAACTCTCCAAATTTCACCAAACTGAAACCATGTAGACTATATTCTTTGATTATGATTTAAGGATGCTAGAAATTAATAACAAAAAGATAATTAGAAAACACTTATATTGTGGTGCATTGAGAAATATACCACTAAATAACCCCTATATCAGGAGAGACTGACAGATTGGGGCTCTCCACTGGTCTTCTCCCCAGTAAAACTTGTGAAAACTAATTTTTACAAAACCCAAACATTTAAAGCCTGTGGAAATTATTCTAAGGGTAAGTAGGACAAACGCAGGAACATCTGTTTAAGAACATCTATAAAAATTCAGTGAGAGGGCTTCCCTGGTGGCGCAGTGGCTGAGAGTCCGCCTGCCGATGCAGGGGACGCGGGTTCGTGCCCCTGTCCGGGAGGATCCCACATGCCGCGGAGCGGCTGGGCCCGTGAGCCATGGCCGCTGGGCCTGCGCGTCCGGAGCCTGTGCTCCGCAACGGGAGAGGCCACAACAGTGAGAGGCCCGCGTAATGCAAAAAAAAAAAAAAAAAAAAAATTCAGTGAGAAAGGTATGAATTAGTGATATTTAAACCAACAGACTGCTCCCTCCCTCCACCTTTTGAGGTGGGCACTCACTCGAAGCTGCAGCCCAGAACACAGGGGAGCCTCTCTGGTCTCAGAGGGCTTTCTTCCCAGGAGGAGCAGGATGTCATTGTTTTCATCCTGCCCTCAATTACCTGTTGCTGAGCCTAAGTCCCAGGTGAGTGTGGTTGAGGGGTGAGGAGCCCCCTCCCACAGCCCCCCCTTATGGAATGGAGACTCTACTTTGGGTGCAGTGTGCTGAGATTGCTGGGACCCTGGTCACCCTTTTCCAGGTTCATGAGGTAGTGGATATATGCCAGGAGAGACGAGCAGAGAGGTTCATAGAGAAGATGCAGAAAAAAAATGTTGAAAAGAACGATGGTTTAAACTTTTCAAAGTTTATTAAAAACAATAACCTACACATCCAAGAAGCTTACAGAATTCCAAGTAGGATAAACACATAGAAAACCGCAAACAGACATACAAAAGAAAAAATGCTGAAAGTCAAAGATGAGGAGGAAATCTTGAAAACTACAAGAGAAAAATAAATCACTACTTACAAGGGAATCCCAATAAGATTAACAGCCAAGGGCTTCCCCGGTGGCGCAGTGGTTGAGAGTCCGCCTGCCAATGCAGGGGACACGGGTTCGTGCCCCGGTCCGGGAGGATCCCACATGCCGTGGAGCGGCTGGGCCTGTGAGCCATGGCCGCTGAGCCTGCGCGTCCGGAGCCTGTGCTCCGCAGCGGGAGAGGCCACAGAGATGAGAGGCCCGCGTACCACGAAAAAAACGAAAAACAAACAGACAAACAAAAAGATTAACAGCCAGTTTCTCAGCAGAAACAATGAAAGCCAGAATACCGTTGGATAACATATTCAAAGTGCTCAAAGGAAAACAGCTGTCAACTGTGACACCTATATCCTGCAAAACTATCTTTCTAAAATGAAGGGAAAATAAAGCATGTCTCAGATAAACAAATACTGAGAATATTTATTGCTGGCATACCTAACTTACAAGTAATACTAAAGGAGGTTCTTCAGGGTTAAAGCAAATGACCAGGGTTGTTAGTTTGAATCCACATGAAAAAAATGAAAAACACCAGTAACTTAATTATGTAATTATTAAAAAACGATGGAAGTGCGCATTTTTCTTCCTTCTTCTCTTAACTTTATTTTAAAAAGCAATTGTATAGTATAATATGTATATAATGTGTTATTGAGCCTATAACATACAGAAACATAATATATGTGTTACATTTTCCAATAACATTACAAAGGAAGAATACATTTGTTTTGGGCTAAAGAAATGACTATAAATTAATAATTATAACAATATATTGTTGGTTTCATAACATTAATAGATACAATATGTACAGCAGTATTATCACAAAGAAGGAGAGAAAAAGGAAATAAAGCTATATAGGAGCAACATTTCTATATAACACCAGAATTAAGTTAGTGTAAGTCAGAAGCTGATTCAGATAAATTAAGGTGTATATGATAAACCCTAAAATTACTATTAAAAATAACTTTTAAAATAGTTTAAAAGTCATTAAAGAAATTTAAATGGTCCATTAGAAAAATACTCAGTACAAAAGAAGGAGGAAAAGAAGAATAAAAAGACATGGGACATATTGAAAAGAAAAAGTAAAATGACAGGCAGAAATCCACTATGTTAATAATAATGCTAAATGTGAATGGATTAAATAGTCATATCAAAAGACAAAGATTGTCTGATTGACTACAGAAAAAACAAACCGTGTACAGCTACATGGTGTCTTCAGGAGACACAGTTCAAATTCAAAGATTCAAACAGATTGAAAGCAAAATGATAGAAAAAGACATATCATGCAAACAACAACCACAAGAAATCTGAAGAGCCTTTACTTTTATGATATAAAATAGACCTTAAAACAAAAAAGTTACAGTAGATAAAGAGGGACATTTAGCAATGATAAAACAGTTAATACATCAGGAAGGCATAAAAATTATAAACATATGCACCTAATAGCAAAACACCACAATACATGTAGTAAAAATCACAGAAATGAAGTGAGAAATATGTAATTAAACATCAACAGTTGGAAACTTCAATAACCCACTTTCGATAATGGATGGGACAATTAGATAGAAATTCAGTAAGAAACTGGAAGACTTGAAAAACACCATAAGCCAACTAGATCTAAATGACATCTTAGAACCCTCCACCCAGCAACAGCAGAATACACATTCTTCTCAAGTGCACATGGAACTTTCTCTGGAATAGAGAATACTCTGAGCCATAAAACAAACCTCAATAAATTTAAAAGAACAGAATTAATACAAACTATGTTCCCTGATCACAATGGAATGAAATTAGAAATCAATAGCAAGAGAAAATTTGGGGAAACTCATAAAATACACTTCCAATGGGTCAAAGAAGAAATCAAAATGGAAATCAGAAAACACTTTGAGATAAATGAAAATGAAGGTACAATATACATAAGAGTTCTAGAAAGTAGGTAAAATAGAGGGAAATGTATAGCTGTAAATACCTATATTAAGAAAGAGAAAGATCTCAATTCACTATCCTAATAATCCATCATAAGACACTGGAAAAATAAAAGCACACTAAGCTCAGGTAAGCAGAAGGAATAAAATAATAAACATTAGAGCAGATATTATTTAAAAAGAGAATAGTAAAACATAGAGATAATAAATGAAGCCAAAAGCTGATTCTTTGAAGAGGTTGAGAAAACTAACAAATATTTAGCTACAAAAAAAAAAAGTCTCGGGCTTCCCTGGTGGTGCAGTGGTTGAGAGTCCGCCTGCCGATACAGGGGACACGGGTTCGTGCCCCGGTCCGGGAAGATCCCACATGCCGCGGAGCAGCTGGGCCCGTGAGCCATGGCTGCTGAGCCTGTGCGTCCGGAGCCTGTGCTCCACAACGGGAGAGGCCACAACAGTGAGAGGCCTGCGTACCGCAAAAAAAAAACTCAAGTGACTAGAATTTGAAATGAAAGAAGAGACATTACTACTAATCCTCAGAAATAAAAAAGATGAAAAGAAACAATGAACAACTGTAGGCCAACAAGTTAAATAACCTAATAACTAGAGAGACACAAACTATTGAATCTGACTCAAGAAGAAACACTCTAAGTAGACCTATAACATACGAAGAGATTAAAGTAGCAATCAGAAACTACCCACAGAGAAAAGCCCAGGCCCACATGGCTTTACTACTGAATTCTACCAAAGATTTAAAGCAGAATTATTACCAGTTGCTATAGTCTGAGGGGTAATAATTACTGATACTGGTCAAAACTCTGACCGTGATTTCCTAAGGGAAGTTTTCCATTTATAGGCACACCTCAGCACCCACTGTGTATTGTAATTCTAATTTCTTTCTTTAGATGCACGGCTGTGAAGAGTAAAATCTGGCAGCGTTCCTGATGATGTGAGGTCAGAGTGGTGAAATATTGACTTCACCCTGGAAACATGCATCACCTTTACTTTATTCAGCATGCTCATGCTGCTGTTTGTGTAGATAGACAGTATCCATGTCCTGACATAAATAAGCAGGGTGGAATGTTTCCTCTAGTACAGGTGAGGTGTGTATTGATTTGTCCCCTATTCTCAGTTCCTAATGACCCTGCCCATAAATATGAGATTGCTGTCTACAGCCAGGTGTCATGTGTGGCCATGTGGCCACACGCATATGCAGATGTGGTTTGCACCCAAGGCTCTGGTCCCATAATTCTACCCTCCTCTCAACCGAGCCAGCCAACAAGAAATAACCTGTGTGAGTCAAATGTCTAGAAATTCTTCACTGTGATAATGCAGTTTCCTGAAGGAGAAACAACAGATACCCTTTAATACAAATAAAAATAAAATAAAATTTGAGCTGTCAAATTCATATAAGCTTTCACAGAAGAAAAATGTCCTTTGAGTCTTAAAATAATGCTATTTTAGGAGGTGTATTATGGGACCACAAGATAGGTGAAGTTGGATTACAACAAAGTCTTGGCTGATTCTAGTAATTTGAGAACTTCCAAATTTAAATCTTCTGCACTGAATTGCGTCTTATAATCACATTGTAGAAAAACAAGGTGATTTTGACAAACCAGTTCTTAATTTGGAAGCCTTCTTCCTTGTGTAATGTTCCTGTCAAGCTCTTTTGAATGTTGTAGAGTTTTAACAAAGCACAGCACAGTGTGTGGGGAAATGGTATTTCCAGTGAAACTCTACCCTGCAGGGGTAAAGTCTGTGATACTGTGAATTTTTCATGGGATTTTTTAATAATGAACATGTTTTTCATTCTCAAAACTTTAGTTACCACACAGGAATTTGCCCATTAATTACAGTGTGAGCGCATGCTATTTCCTGATAGCCCTGTAGATAGCACAGTTGGCATATTCCACACTACAGCTCTCTGCCAGATTCCTGCCCAATTACAAATGAATCGTAACGACAGAAAGATGACATTATTTTATATTCTGGAGAACTGCAAGGAGATCTGAGAATGTCAGGTAACATGGTAATTACGTTTAAAGTAACTTGGTAATTCAAAAAAATATATTACTAAGTAATCTGCTGAAGCATGTAGTTATTATGTGGCTACATGTCTCTTTCCATTATGTTAGCACGAAATTATGGGTTAGAATTCCTATATCTACCTTTTTTACTCTCTCAACAAAAGATGCCGAGTTGAAACGCTGGTGAGGGGGAGGAGTTTTTTCCCTACTACAGTTGACAAAAGAATGAAAGTTTCAAGCACAATGCAACATATAATTTCTTTCAAGTTTCTTCTGAAGCCGACATCTAAGCAGAGCAGGGAGGCCCTCTGGAAGACTATTTCTGTCATTTTGAAGCTGGCGTCATGTTCTGCTGATGGAAGAAAGCAAGAGAGGGTGTCATTCAAAGTGCTCTTTGCCGTGGCCATCCGGGGCTTCATCTGAATGTCTGCAGAGATGAAGCCTTCTGGGCATCCCAAAAGATTCCTGTCACTCTGGGGCTGTAGTCACCACGGACACTGGCAGACTGTTCTAAGTCCCCAGGAGGTGGGCGTGGAGTTTACTGTAAGGTGTGATCACACAGGTTAAGGGGGTAGATTAGAATTGCGTTTGGCAGAGTCAAAGGAATAAATATATGCGTTCAATAATACCAACGTTTGTTTCTGGGAAATAATGCGAAAGGGAAGGCAGGTCAAGTTCCTGGTGAGAATGTGTGTTCTCTGATGAGGCAGGAGGGAGGTGTAAGCTATTGGCACTGCATACATGCTCAGAGTCATTATTGGTGCTGTTTCTAGAGTACAGGCATGTTGGAAATGCTGGGCCGTCTGTTCAGGATAGACTTTCTGATGAGAATGGAGTGTGCCATTAAAGCTTATGGGAATGGGGGCTTCCCTGGTGGCACAGTGGTTGAGAGTCCGCCTACCGATGCAGGGGACATGGGTTCGTGCCCCGGTCCGGGAAGATCCCACATGCTGCAGAGCGGCTGGGCCCGTGAGCCATGGCTGCTGAGCCTGTGCATCCGGAGCCTGTGCTCCGCAACGGGAGAGGCCACAACAGTGAGAGGCCCGTGTAACGCAAAAAAAAAAAGCTTATGGGAATGGAAGGTAAGTCGACGACGAAGGATGGGACCGAGAGCAAGAGCCCCGAGTGAGAACTTTGGGGCAAACAAGAAAGGAATAAATAGGTGTTTAAATCATACTCTCTAGGTACATGGTTTTCAAAGAGCTTTTCTTTGTAGCTCAGTGGCAGTTCCTGATGGTCTGCGAGGTACTCTTTGATGGGTCACAATCAATACTGAGTATCCTTAACTTTTCATCGTTTTCTCAGTTTGACGAGAACGCTGGCTTAACTGTGATACAGCAACTCCACCAACATTGGCATCTCCACCATCACTCTCCTCCTCCCCATGCTCACTTTATCTTTAAAGTTTAACTTTTTAATTGAACTTACAATAACATGTGCTGAAAATGTCGGAATTTTCACTGTTGACATAATTATATCCAAAAGTTTTACTTTAACTCTATGACTCAGAAAAACAGCATTATTATTGAAACTGTTAACTAATTTTCTATTTGAATTACCAGATGACAATGATTTAAGACTTGCGTCATGCAACGATTTATAAAGTTATTCTGCTCATGGAGGAACACATGAAATAACCACCAGTTCACTTTTTGCACATTCACTGAAAATTACATTTTGAGATTAATTAAAGAGGCCGGTTATTTGGTCTTAGTGACAAATCTTGTTTTATAAAATAATAGGTAAACATGGAACCATGTGATGGATTGTCATCTTTGGTCAAAGTCTTTGCAAAAGTAACTACTTATTTTGAAGCAGATGCTGTTGCTTGGCCAGGAAGTTTTCATTTTCTGCTATCAGGGTGGTCACTGATGTTCCCACGGCTCCCACAGTAAATAGTAAATGTTAATGAATACTTTGTGCAAGTGCACATCATCTTTCCGAGAAATTAAACTCAGTACTTCTAAAACAATTATTGGGTATTCATTCTCTCTCTTTCTAGCTCACTTCTGCCAGGAGAGGAGTCTGAAGCCTTGGTGTCTGTAACTACAACAAACATTAAACATGGCCCGACCCCTTGTCAGATTAATCTAAATCCTCACACTAAAGGTCAATTTATGCCATGCTCATACCAGTTACCTTTTGTAACATGTCCACTTAAAAAAAAAATTACAAGACATGCCAAAGGCGAGGAAAAACACTGTCTGAAGAGACATAGCGACCATCAGAACCAGACCCAGATATGACGCAGATGTTGGAATTATCACAAAGGGAATTAAAATAACTATTAATAATTTAATGGGAAAATAAACAACATGCAAGACCAGATGCGTAACACCAGCAGACAGGTGAAAAATACAAGAAAAGATCAAAAGGAAATGCTAGAAATCAAAAGCACAGTAATAGAAATGAAAAGTGCCTTCTACAGATTCATCAGTTGATTAGGCTTAACCACAGAAAGATTCAGTAGATTTGAAGAGAGATCCACAGACACTTCCAAAACTCCAACATAAAATGAAAATTAAAAAAATAGAGCATACAAGAACTGGGGGGGGGTGCAATACCTAATATAACATAAGTATATTTGGAAGAAGAGAGAAAAAGGCAGAAGAAATATTTGAAGAGATATGGCTGAGAACTTTCCAACACTGATGTTAAACCAGAAAACTCAGAGAATCTCCAAGCAGGACAAATACAAAATAACAATAACAAAAAACCTAGACATGCATATTCAAATTACAGAAATCCAAAGAGAAAATCTTGAAAGAAACCAGACAGAAAGGAAACCTTAGTTACAGCCAGAAAATATTGAATTTAGTAAAATCATGTTCAATTTATTAGAAATGAAATATAAGAAATTAAGCCTATAGGATGGAGGACTTGAGTTATAGTTCAAGTGACCTACCGTCAACTTTTGAGGACATTTTGAGGATATATTGCAGTTTAACTCATCTAATGTACGATAGAATAATTATTGCTTTAATAAAGTTTTATTTTCACTTATTAACAGCTATGGTTTTTTTTAAATGTACCTTTTTACTGATCTACAGTGTTAGAGACATTGCTAGAGCTTTTGTATGTTTTAAGTTTTAGGGACAAGTACTTGACATTTTCTCCTTGTAGAGCTGCACTGTTTAAGTGGCACCCAAAGGACATCTCAATTGGGTGGGGGGGCCCTTAGTGGTGTGGTCCTATTGCTGGTTATGCCCATGTGAAGCTGTGACCTCGGTGAATAGTTATTTATTGTTATTTAGCATATACAAGCCGAGAGAACTCGCTATTAGCATAGGAAATAGAATGAAACATACCAAAAAGTAGGATGCTGGGTTGAAATAATAAGCAGAGATAAAGTCTTGAATTTGGATTCCACCTGTGTATTTCTGCATGGGATGGGAGAGTCAGGTTGTCTGGTTGTTCCTGTATGTGTACTGCATGTGCGTGCTGGGGGGTGTGCAAAACAGCATCTTGGGTTTTTAGTTGCCCATGAACTCATAAAATGGGGGCTATTCAGCCAGGATAAGAGAAGTCTCACAGTGGGATTGTTGCTGCCTTTTAAGTATCTGAAGTTCCGTCGTGTTGAATATATAATAGACTGTTCAGCTTTGCTTTTGGAAGGCAGAGCTGTGAACAGCTGTCGAAAGTGACAGAATATGGTCACCTGGCTTAATGTGAAATGGACATTTCCAGCTTCTAGTGCTTTTCAATCAAACACACCTGAGTTCCTCCTTTTCCAGAATAGAGGATGGAAGCATGGAGTTTTCTTTTTACTGAGAGTCAGGGCTTTGAAATTGTCTCTAAGTAGCACAATAAATAAAACTTTATGGTAAATTAGTTGGTAAATCATTACTGCAGTTACAAGTTAAAAATAATTACTCTTCTTCACATGGCTTCAAATCAGTCTGGTTAATTATAGTAAAATATATTTCCACGTGTATTGGGATAGGTTATGATCCTTTGTTCAAGTTTCCTAATATTTTATTTTTAAGGTGATTACCTAAAAACTTAACAAAATAATCTGATGTGAAGCAATATTTTATTAAAATCCACCATTTTGAATAAACATGTTGACATTTCTTTTATTAAAAAGTAGAAAAATTTTATCCATGAGCTTATGAAAGCTGTCACCACAACATTATTTGCACACATAAGTAAGAGGCAAGGTAATTGTGATGGAATTATTCCCACTTTTTGCCCTATAATCAGATATCTAAAGACGTTTTCTAGAAAAAGGAGAGATGCAATGTTTGAAAGGACTGTCGTTAATATGAAGTATATGAGAAGAAATGTTTTGATATGGTGGTGAGGCAGGAGGCATGATGTGGTTTCTGGTCAGAGTTGGAGAACTTCTTGCCGGCTTCTCAGGGGAAGAGATGCTCCTGGTTCCAGGCTAGAGCCTGGAGGACAAAACTAAGGGTGTTCTTGAACACATGTGGCCAACCACGGGAAGATAGAAGTCATGCTTCAGAGAGCAGAGCCCATGCTAACTAAAGGAAAGAGACAAGGACGTGTGTGGGAAGGACGTTGCAAAATAAGAGGAAGATGAAATCGTGGGGAGTGTGACCTTTGACCTGGGAACTCAATAAATGGGCCTGACAGTTGGAGGGAGGGACTGTGCAGTGCTGGTAGAGCGGGAACAGCATCAGTCGGTCCTGGGGCCGCGTGATAGGCTGGATGGAAATTCCAGTCTTCAAATTCCTTAGGGTTAAACAGTCCTTGGAAGCTCATTCGCTTTCCCTTGGTCCTCCTATTCTTTAGCTCCCAAATTCACTCTCCCATGGCAGAGGGGAGGGGGAGACATTCTTATCAGGGTGGTCCCTTCCTCTCATCCATCCCTGCACCTCCTCTCCCTCCACGTGCTGAGTTCTACTCCACAGCAGTAGGGGTAACACTTCTACACTGTCACCTCCTTCCCTGGACCTCTGGGTTTGTACTCCCCTTCTGCCCTGCTTGCCTTTATCTTGATCAAGATTCTGTCCAGGCAGAACCCTCCCATCCTTTCCTACTAGATGAGACGGGCATGTAAAGCCAGCCGGCAGGTCCTAAAGGCACAGGGTGCGGGGAAGGCACTGAGTCGTGTTCATCTTGCCAGAGAAGCAGTGTACGGGCTGAGCAGTTGCTTTTATGGAAACCTTGGTAAGTGCCTCCTGATCGGATCATACCAGGTTATGGACCATACAACATGGTTCAGTGTTCCAGAATTCTCCATTAACTAATGGTCGTCCAGGTCTCCTAACCACTCAAGGGCCAGATTCCCTCATTTATTTGTAAAGACTATTTTATAAATACAAATTCCCCAAATGACTGTGTGAGTTGAATCGGATGTCAAGAGTAAAATACACTTTGTGAACAAGACAACAGAAATGGTGGTTATTTTTTCATAACAGCCTGGCCTCAAATCATTGGCCATTTCAATTTTTCCTTCTAAAGGCCGATGTAATGTATCAACCATGATCTCTCATTATTTTCTTATTCCTGATTATGTGAACAAAGCTGCAAAATAATGAAATTTCGACATTAAAGAATGGGCATTTAAAAGGTTAGAAGCCTCAGGAATATCAGGATAAAATCAAGAAATTTGAGGTCAGCATAGTCATAAGTAGTAAGTGGGCATCACACATCTATTTGTTGTTTATCCAACAAACTGTGACCAAGTGCTGATTAAGAACCAAACACTTGTGGGAGGAGGACCTCACACTCTGTGTGTTTCCACTGGGGGGGACTTGCACTTGAATAATTACTGACCTCTGTCTCCTGCTCCTGTGAAGTGACTTAACCGGCTTGCCTGACTGGATTCTTTTCCTCTTTTCTCTCTTTGAGAACGACTCTGATTATCCATGGCTGTGACTCTGGGCAAATTCAATCCAGAGGAATAATACCAACCAGCTCACTTGGCCAACAGACGAGAAAGTCATGCTCGTTAACCTACATTTTATCAGAAGCGAAGGTAATATCTTAGTCTCCATTTGTTTGACTCACTTCATTCTCAAATGTGTGTGTGGAGCGAGGGAAGGAGATTTTTGTTGCCTGCCCCTCACACTGCAACAGGTACTAGACTATAGATGACCATGACATAATCTGGCCTTAAGATATTTTCTAATAGGTAGGATGAAAGAGTGAGCACAAACAGACAATTCAGACACCGGGGTTTTGAGTCTCAACTCTACCGTTTACTAGCTGTATGCTTTGGGGGAAAGTTGGTTTAATCTCTTTGAGGTTCGATTTCCTCATATGTAGAGAGTAATAACCCCTGCCTCATAGCGATAAGATCAAAGATAATATTGCTGTGAAAAATTTTATAAGCTCTGGTGCTAAGTAAAACCTTGTCCTAGCTTGTCTTCCTTAAATCAGTCCCCTCCCATCCCTTACCTGCCAAGTCCCTACCCTGATTATTTAGCTGGCATTCCACAATACTTTCCTTGTCTCCAAACATGGATTGGACCAGTATCCCTGAAATTCAGTTCCTAAATTGGAAAGCACCAAAAAGTGATGCCAGTCCCAAATTCCGTTTTTCAGCCATTACCTGTTGCTGACCTCAGATGGTTTCACCCAGAGTTTGTCATCCACCCGCTCCAGCCTCTACTCTTTCTACAATTGGTTGTCCTATACTCCTGCTAAAATTGTTTGCCCTATTTCCCTAGCTCTGTGCTTTTCACATCTTCCTAAACTTATTCCTATATGTATATGCCAATATGTAATAATGTCCAGAAGGCAGAATGTTGAAAATTTCTTATTGTCTTTTTAAATCGGCGATATATGATGGTCAGATCCAACTCCTATAGTATGAGTTAGTTCCAAATAAAAATTTGTGACCTTGAAACCTTATAATCCGAGTCACTCTTGGTAAAAGCAGCTGAAACTTCCATTTATAGAACTTATTTAGAAATTTTCCAGATAATGAGGGTTGAAGAGGAAACACCAAAGACTGCCCCAGAATAGCAACAAGGCCCACCTTGGGCAGCTGCAGCCAATCGGAGGGGGCTTGAAATCTGTCTCAGACCTGAACTGAGACTCTGAAACTTGACCAGCTTGCTAACAATAGTGTATGGTGCTGAGTAATTGCTAAGGGGGGAAAGACACACAAAAGAGAAAAAAAATAATACAGCATGTTATTCATATTATTTGAAGGTACCTATGAGTCATTCGAGAGAAAATTCACCTGAAAACATACAATATTGCACATGTCAACTCCCACTTGTTAAAAAAAAAAACAGTAGTGATTCTCCTATTACTGAAAGGAGATGCAAATGCAGATATATTTTTAGAATGGAATGGCCATTGCTCTCTGAATTAAGACACTTGGGCCCCATCTACATGAGGTCAGTTATTCCACCTTCACTGTGTAATTTGGCCCCGACATCACCTCTGCTTTGCATTGTCAGGCAGAGTGTAAGTGTGGGAGGCCGTTACTGATGACAGGGTGATAACAATCTCTGAGGTCTAATGTGGAGAGACATTCCATCCTTGACCTTGGTACTGCATGCCAGGATCTATCAACCCACAGGGCCAGGTCCTCTAGCCAAGTTGTTTGGTCCGTCCTCAGCAACATGGAGGCTGGTCAAGTTCCCCCCAGAGAGGAGGCCTGCAGCCCTGAGTAGATTCCAAAAGACATGTGTGGGCTCCACCAAATGGAGGATCCAACAGAGAAGTACCTCTAAATCTCCCAGTACTTTGTCGGTTTGGGGATAGGAGGTTGTATGCCGAGGTACTGTTGTTAAAACAGAATCCAGAAATGATGTTTCTAGGTCTCCTGGGTCTTTGAGTTGGGAGCAGTACAAGTGGCAATTGAATTCATTTGATTTTCCAAATATGACGGAAGAAAATAAAGGAAAACATTTGTGATTGGGGGCTAGAGAAAGCCTTCTGGAGAAAGAGTTAAAATTCAGAAGACTTCAAGGAAAAGACAGATTTACCAACATCATATGTATAAACTGACGGTTGGGGAAAACATCAAAAATAACATTAAAACTTAGGAGGCATTCTAGAAGAAAATATTTGGAACCAGACTAGACATATGATTCATATCCTGAATACACACAAAGCTACTAAAAATCAACAAGCGAAAGATAAACGACGCAGTAGAAAAAAGGTGACAAGATATGAACAAGTAACTAATTCATAAAAGAAAAAAATACACAATAAGGCATAAAAACAGTAACTATAATTAGACAGAAGCAAATTAAAACAGTATCATTTTTATATCCCACATTTCCCAAACAAACAAAAAATAAACAAGATGTAACAGCCTAGCTTGTCAAGGGTGTGGAGAAACAGCGAATATGACAGTGCCGGTGGGGTTGAATTTTGGCCCAGCTTTTTTTGGAAGGTTATCAGGACGTATTTGACAAAACAAACAATGAGCAAATGCTATTATTCAGCAATTTCAGTTCTTGACAGTGACCTGCAAAATGCTTACTCATGTGTATAATGATACGTACACAGGGGTGTCCAATCCATACCGTTTGTAAAGACAAATGGAAACAATCTAAATAAGAATAGAATGATTTATAAACTGTTACAGTATATCCATACAACATATTATTATGTAGCCACTAAAAAGGACCATGGAAATGTTTCATGATATTTTTAGTGCAAAAAGCAAGTTACATAGCAAAATGATGCTGTGTTTATAAAATAAATTGTGTATACCTTTCTGTATATGTGCATATTAAACAGAAAAAGCCTGAAATGTTATCCTCCAAACTTTGATCATGGTAACCTCGACTGGATGAATTGGATGTAATAGCTTCTCTCTCTCCCTGTCTGAATATGTGTAAAATATGAGATATTTTGACAGTTTTCTTGTGTTTCTCATATTTTCAACAAATTCACCTCAGTTGTGTAAAATAGTTATTTATAAGTTATCAAACTATGCATTTTTAAAAATGTGATTTATAATTATAGTAGCATAGAAGAAAAATCTAAATAATGATATTTCTAATGTCAAGGTGGCTTGGAAAGGCCATCAGCATGACATGTGATGCTAATGGTTGTGAATGCATTAAATATTAAGTCGACAACCATCAAAATTAATGAGGAATTTCTACTGCCATAATATTAGGCATAATTTACATTTGTGTGTCACAAAATAACCCAGATGGTGTATTATGAGACATTTCAAGGAAAATATTCTGGAATCAGAATAATCAAATTGAAAAAAATTTTTCTCATTTTGCCAATAACAACCATGTTTTTTTTTTTTTACATCTTTATTGGAGTATAATTGCTTTACAATGGTGTGTTAGTTTCTGCTTTATAACAAAGTGAATCAGTTATACATATACATATATTCCCATATCTCTTCCCTCTTGCATCTCCCTCCCTTCCACCCTCCCTATCCCACCCCTCTAGGTGGTCACAAAGCACCGAGCTGATCTCCCTGTGCCATGTGGCTGCTTCCCACTAGCTATCTATTTTACGTTTGGTAGTGTATATATGTCCATGCCACTCTCTCACTTTGTCACAGCTTACCCTTCCCCCTCCCCATATCCTCAAGTCCATTCTCTAGTAGGTATGCTAACAACCATGTTTTTAGTAAAATCTTAAGAAGTTTTAAAAACATGTTGATGTGTTGTCCCTGTTACGTTTTAAGTAAGCACAGAAACAAAGCCTTACCGTTTGCAAGTTCAGAAAAAACCTGTTTCTATGCCTCTGTCTTAATTCGTGTAAATGGAGGAAGAGTTCTCAGTGAAGACCTAACCGAACTCCTCATTTTGCAAATGAGAAAGCCGAGGTCGAGGGACGAGAGATAATCACCAAGGGTGACAGGGCGTGTTGGACTCCGCTGGATTAGACCTTGCCTGCAGCCTGAGTCCCGGGAAGTCATTGACCTCCCTGCTCTTGTGCGAGTGGGTAGAGAAATAAGAGTAGAGGGACAGGAATGAAGGAGCTAGAAATGCGTGGCATGCTGTGTTGCTTAAGGGGTGTGCAGTGACTAGGGACATGAGTGTGTGATACGAGATGAGGAAGGAAGCTGTGCTGGGAAGTCCGGAGGTGATGGGCTGTACAGACACCAGGGAAGCAGCAATGGACCTGAACACCAGCAGAAGATGAATCTCAGGTTGTCTTAGTAGAACTAGCATCCTTGGAGGCACTACAATAGCAAATTCTTACGAAGTGCGTGAGGTATGCCAGGCATTGCTCTCTGTGCTTTAGATATCACAGCATAAGTTAGTTATCGTTATAGGACAGTTAACTACGGCCAAAATCATGCTGTGTAACAAGCACCACTGAACCTGGTGAGCACAGGACAGCAAGCTCTTCCTCACTCCCTGAGTTTCAGGCAGGCTGTTCCTGGCTGGCTTGCTGGTGTGTCTGAGAACATGCTGCTCTGGCTTGAGCTCAGCTGGGGTCTCCTGCCTCTGCTTCCCTGTCTCTCCTCTTCCTGGTCGAATAGGTCAGCCCTGACACATTATTCCCTGGGTGATGGCAGATGTGCAGGACGGGGAGCCCAGCTGCAGAGGAAGTTTCCAGCCTTTAGTCACTCATCCCGGGTATAACGTCTCGTTGGAAAAAAAAGTCACGGAGCCAAACCCAAACTCAAGGCTTGTGTAAGCACCCTGACTCACAGAGGGAGGTGGGCTGCAGTGACTGTTCTGAGCTGGGAATCTGCATTTCCACAGGCGGGCACTAGTATTACCTCCATAATATAACATCATAATTTGCTCAAGGACACAGGGGTAATGAGCAGAAAAACCAGGTAGATTGTGGGCAGGGGGTTCATGCTCTCAACACTGAGATACACATGGGGACCACTCTTAGGGGGACAGCACAATTTTGGGGGAGCTAAACGGTCCCCAAAGTGCTATGTGCACAGTGAGGGCCTCCACCCTGCAGACTGGCTCCAGAGGCTGCCCGCCCCCATCCCCGCCAAGTCTCCTTCTCAGTGGCCACGTGGCCACGGGCCTCCAGGATCTAAGATACTATAGCCCTTCTCCTGACAATGCAGGAGAAAGCCTTTATGTTCCTGTAAAAAGGCTCCTATAAAGAGAATCTTAGGGCCCACAGCTCTGAGGAGCTCCTGGGCTGGCCTGGCGCTGGGCACTCAGGGGCCATCTGGCTTTCCTGGGGAAGTGCCTTTCTTCACTGACACATTAAGTCCTGGTAAGTGAGACAAACATAGGCTGAAGCCCAACTATTCACTGCGATTCGCTTGAGGAATATTTCCTCCCCTGTGCAAAAGAGGGAGTGGAAATGTGGATGCTGCCTGATTTATATAATTCATGTTTATATTCACAGTTATGTAAGAACTCATTTGTTCTCACAATAGAGTTTTCAGAGATGAATATATTAACATACAAATATGGTTTATAGTCACAAAGGACTTGAACTTTTTGTCACGGGTCATTCTGCAGACGGGCAGTGAAAAATAAATGAATGTTTTCTTTTCTACATTGTGCACGCAAGTGCTCTTTTGGTTTATTGCCTTTTGCTCTCATTTTAAAAGGAGGAAAGAAATTCTCTCACCCCATTTCCTAGTGATCCAAGTCTGACAGTCTACCTCTTGCCCTATTTTTATCACTTCTTACAGTTTTCAAAGTTATGTTGTTCATCTTTGTTGAAGGCATATTTTACTATTCTTTTCTTATACTTTCATCATCCTATTCAGCTTACCTTATAGCTGCTAGGAATTCTTTTATTGTCATGCGAAAAAAATTTCACATTTAACTTGACTGAACTAGTAAATGTAAAGGATTGTGTGAGCCTTTCATGTATCTTGTATCATTGAACCTGTAAAATTCTGTGAGATAGATATTACTTTCAAGATGGGCAAAGCGAATCTCATAAAGGGTAGCCCAATTTCTCAAACTCCGATAACCAGGTAATGTTGGAAGAGACGTTTCGGGTGCCCTGACTGCATCACACAAAGCCGCCCATGAGTGACTTCTTACCTCCCCCTGGCGTACCTCACACCACTTTCCTCTTTCCCCGCTAAGTTCCAGGCATAGGGGCTTCGTTTCTGTTTTTCTG
This sequence comes from Mesoplodon densirostris, assembly GCF_025265405.1. NCBI lineage: Eukaryota > Metazoa > Chordata > Mammalia > Artiodactyla > Ziphiidae > Mesoplodon > Mesoplodon densirostris. The sequence goes on from NC_082677.1 coordinate 1,962,335, forward strand.
ATGCTCCAAGCTCCTTCTCATCTTGAGGACTTTGTGCCAACTCCCCACTCTGTCTTCACAACAAGCTGCATGGGTGGGGCTCCTCCTCTCATCCCACGGTCAATGTCACCACCTCCCAGACTTTTGTCCACTGCAGGGGAGCTGGCCAGCCGCTCTCCCATCTCCCGACTTCACACCTTGGCACAGCCCTGAGAAGCATCTACCACACTTGCTGCCTCGTCTTCTGTGTACCAGTCTCCATTCATGAGAATACAAGCCCCGTAAGAGCACAAACACTGTCCATTTCCTCTGTGTCCCCAGCTCCTAGAGCACCCCCTCTAAGGTCTCCAACAAGGGTTTGATGAATGAATAGATGACTGTCTCTAGCTTCTGGGAGGACAACACGGCCTGGTCTTGGCCCTCAGAACGTGGAACCCAGCACCTGGTGTGTCTTTATGCAGAAAAGGGCACGTGGGACTAGAATTAGATTAAGACGGTGAGGCTCGATTTAGCAGCAACTAAAAATAAGCACTGATATGTAAATTTGGATGTTAGCAAATCCATTCCAGATCTTTAAACTATTTTTATACATAGACATAAACTTATAACATGCTGTCTTAAAAATTACCACATAACAAGGACTTAACTACAAAGTAAGTTTGGAAGACTGCTGTGGCCACACTTTGAAGCCGTCTTGAGCTAGAAAAAGATGATTTAGTGAGATGCCTGGGAGAAGCCTTAAAGGAGTCTGTGATAAGGAGACAGAGAGAGAGAGAGAGAACCAAGGGAGCTGAGGCCAGAGACCTCAGGAAGCGGAACGGACGTCTCCTCGAGAGGAGGGGCCACTACGTGTGTGACGGGTCGCCCACCTGGTTCCCACCTTATCACCCCCATCGATGACAAACACACATGTGCTGAGTGGATGAGAGGCTATAGGATTCCAGTCCAGCGGATATGGCATGATTCCAATTCCAAACAGAGTTTATCTCAGGCATTCAAAGGCCTGGGGCTCCCCAGAGGCAGCTGGAGCTTGTCCTGGAGGAGCCCTAAAGAGTGCCTAACGCTCCGTTAGGTGTTTGCTTTGTTTCCTTAGAGGGAGTCGGTGGTGCTAAAGCTGTGTTTTTGAAATCTTAACAGGAATCTAAAGACTAGTGTGAAATTGGTTGTCAGTCTCACCATATACTTTATTAATCAACATTTCAAGAAAAGATATAAAATAGGGGTAATATTTTTATACAAATATTTGCACTAATCTAATACAAAAGTATTTCGCTTCTATTCTAGTAGTTGTGAGGACTGCAAATTTCTGTGTTTTCTTGCCATTTTTAAAAAACTTAATTTTCCCCACTTATTACAGCCATGAGAAGCAGAAACACTCGCTATATTTTCACCACCCAAGAAGAACAACTGTAAATATTTTGATGTTATTTCTTAACAGGTTTCTTTTGCATAATTAACAGTCATTATGATTATATTGCTTATTGAGTTTTCTGTACTGATGGCAAATAAATTTGTACATAAATTTTCACAGTTTTTAAAATTAATGCAAAATATTATTCCATGTAGGAGGTGATATAATTTACTTAACTACTTGGTCAATATTGAACATAGATTTCCACTTCCCCCTTGTTTACATAAAGCTCTTTTATATTTTAGATTATTTGTGATCTGAATATTATATATGTTATAAATTCAGATTTTGATTTCAGATTATACTCTTATATTCCCCCCAGTTTTAAACAGGTAAGGAAATTTTAAGTTTATTGATATCTATTTTTAAACTGTTTTCAAAAGTTTGCGAAAAACATCGTCTCAGCGACCTGTAAATAAGATTCTTATCTCATCACACACCCATCAGCATTTAACAACATCTTTAAAATACAACTTCTAATTTTACAAGTGAAAAAAGAAGTTTCTTCCCCAACTGGAATATCTTTGTTTACAGAGTGAGATAAAACATTTTCAAAACGCGTTTTGACCCTTTCCTCCTTTGTTCTTGGTTACTCACTTTCTTGAACGTACCATACCCATGTGGTGGTTTCTATAGCCAGCTTCTTTTTCTACAGTTGGGCTGGAACAAGTTATAAGTCCAGCCTCTTTCAGGAGCTGTGACTCACTCACATATCTGGGAGTAACTCGTGGCAAAGGAAGACATGAGCAGTGCGGTCTCACGTTGTTAGGTCAGATGTGCTTAGGCAAAATCTTACAAGTCTTTATTTTTAAAAAAGAGGAGAAATATTCAGAGTTGAAATAATGTGTCCGTCTGATGATTAGTATAATTAGAATTCTAAGACTTTGTGTGTGAGGTGCTCGTCGATGGAGTGTGGATCACCAGGGAGGAGGGGCAGCCTGGGTGGGACCGTGAACTTCCCCACCATCACTGACGTTTTCTGCCAACGCCTTCCAACATGGGCCTTTTCCTCGACTCATCCAGAGCTGTGCACCAGAGAAGAAAATGCAGCCATGGGTGCCGTTACTGTTCACCGTGAGGCCATTGGACCCCCTGGCAAAGACACCTTCCGACGATTGTCCGGAACTAGCATGCTTCTTGGAAGAGCAGCTCGGGTGTAAGACTGTTCCCCTCAACCCCTCCATCCACCCCTGAGAGCAAGATGCATCTCCTGCAGGTCTCTGCTTTCCGAGCTGGCATTTGCTACACATGGCTCAAATGTACACGGTGTTTGAAAACCGATCCTTTGTCTGAACAAACTTTTGAGAGCTCGTGACACAGGCCGTGCACAAAGCTGGAGACGTACTGTGGACCTGGGAGCCAAGGGGTGTTTCCAGATGCCGCCACGGCTTTGCTCCTGCTTTACCGCCCTCTGTCGTTGGACTCTCATCCTGGCCACCCTCCTTTCACTGACAATTGTCCTGCCTGTAGCTTCGTGGTGCTGAGCTGTGGACACCTGAGAAATTCGTGGTGCTGAGCTGTGGACACCTGAGAAATTATATAAATCAGGCAGCATCCACATTTCCACTCCCTCTTTTGCACAGGGGAGGAAATATTCCTCAAGCGAATCGCAGTAAAGCCCATTAGTGTCCCCAGCGTTGTCAGACAGGAGGTTCTCCAAAGCCATTTAGGAATATGCTGATCTCTCCACATTTACATCTTCTCCACGTCCTGATTTTGAAGTGTCCCAAGTGCAAGTTCATGTCTCTCAGAGCTAGTGTGCATCACGCCGAGGGCCCGTCAGCACCAAGACTGTCCAGTGAGTGACCCATAGAGAAGGACACTAGGCAGGAGAAGAGCCCTCCCTGCTCAGCGGTCACTGTCGTGAACACACCCCCCGGCACCAGCTGGGCTCTCGCCTGACGGGGACCGACGTCTTCATTGGATTGTTGTTTAACATCTTATGATGAGTATGGAAGGGAGACTGGGAAATAACGCCGGTGTAGTGAACTGTTCCTTAGAACAGATGCTGTAAATATTCTTCCATCTCTTCCCTCCCTCATTCTGTGTCCTCAGTGCATAGGTGTTCGTGTAGGACGAGAAGCAGGAGCCGTGTTTCCAGGTGAATAGGACTGGTTTGTCCCGACCAACCGACCTGCAAGCACGTTCTTCACAAGCAGGGCCTGAGTGAGATGGGGGAGTGAGCCCGCTTCTGTCCGGACACGGGTGGAGAAGGCAGGCGTCTTTGTTCAACATGTGGATCTTTTGTCCATTATGAATGTTTATGGCAATTTTGAGTTTGAAAAATATCACATTAAAATATGATGTATCTGATTCCTGAGTTTATTGGCACGACTTAAATCTGGGCTGCAGGTCAATGCCCTGCTCGCCTCTCCCTGCGACTCTCCAGAAACACATGCTGGACAGAGAAGATGAAGAAAACCTCTGCTCAGCAAGTAAACTCATTGGTAAGAAGCTACCAGAGACAAGGAGAGATAAACTCCAATTCTACAAAACCCACCTTGGGTCATGGAGAAGGAACAGCAAGATGAAGATTCAGTACTTTTGCAAAATCATCACATTTATGCTCCTCTGTGACTTTTTAACAAGCCCTATGCCCATCCCACTTCTGTGCTTTTCAACGGGAAAATAATACATTCTGAAGTAGCACATCCATCACTCATTCAAATTCCTTTTCCATTTAAGAGATTCTTTTGAAAAGTGGGATTTATGTGTTTTTTTTTTTAATCAAAAAGAGCATACATCGTCCTTTTAACTAGTATTTTCCAATTGCCTGATTACTTTTCGGAATCATATCTTGGCTTCTTTGTTTTAGAAATGTCTGCGATTTATCAAACGTGTTTTTCTTCCTAGCTGTGTGAAGTTGGAGGAATAAATAGGCTTGTTCCTATCCACTCTGCTTAGTTAGTTCTCAGAGGCTTTTCACTGTGTATTTTTAAAACTCTTCACCGTGGATTCAGCTGGTAGTAGGATCACCAGGCTTAGGGGTTTTGAATAATTCTATTTCCCAGCGCTCATCACACCCAACATGGCACCACGCACCTGCCATCACAATTACATCTGAAAGGAGGGATTGCTTGAGGCATAAGTCTCTGTACTCGGAGTTTTCTTACCTCAGAGAATTTCTGTGAGTAATTACTACTCAGGCGTGTCGCTAGTAAAGAAGATACTCAATCAGACCACCCTCCCTCTCAGCCCCTCACCCCGTCTATACTGTGATTGATACTGTGATACTCTCACATCTATGCTGCCCTTTCCGCTGAAGAATTCAGAGCTCTTCCAGTATAATTACTCTTGAGATCCCCAGTGCCACGACTGGGGAAAAGTGGAGGAAACGAAGAGTCTTGCTAGATGAGTTTGTGGGTCTTTTTCCTGCAACCGTGCAAGGTGTCTGCTTTTCTTCAGAGCCCATAACTTTCGGCTAGGTTCCCTGCCGTTCCACATTTAATTTAGAGAAGTCCCATTTGGAAATGTGCAGAAGAGTGCTTCTTTCTGAGCTGCTTTCCCAGCAGAGAGGAGGAGACATCTGCCTTTGATCCAGCTCCTGATCAGGTCTGCAGAGGCAGAGATGAAATAAGGTGAAGAGATGATACACTGACAGCAGAACTGAGGTTTTGGAGGAAGGAAAGAACAGCAACAATTAAGCAAAAATCCACCGTGGGCCTGAGGTCTACACACCCCAGGTCCCCTCTTCTGGCCCGGCCGGGGACGTTCACGAGTCTGTCCCCATTCATCATGCCCTCCCTGGCAGCTGCGGATCACAGCGCATGTCACACCTGCATGGAGGAATATCTGCGTCCTCCCGGGTCTCCCTGGCAGAGGGCACATCCATCACCCCGGGGGTGGGGCACGTCTGTTGGAGCAGCTGTGGCTGAGACACTGCACAGAAGGACAGGGGTCTGCGGGTTCCTCTGTCAGCTTGGTCTGCTCTGTGGTTATAAACCTAAGGAATGTCTGAACCTGGAGTTGTCAAAAAGAAGAAGGCTGTTTTTGCTGGAATGTCTGGGATTTTATTCATTTTCCCCAAGATCCCCACTTCAGAAGCTTTACATTTTATGGGTATTTTTTGAACAATAAAATGTTGAGTTTGTAAATGTGGTTCTAAGACATAGAACCCCTGAGAAGTCTAGATTTGGTTTACCCAGAAAATCCAAGCCAAACGCCTTGAACTTAACCTGAACTCCTCCCCTCTCCCCACAATTGCAACGTTTTCCACTTATAACATCACTACATTATAACTTGGGTCTCTGGCAAGTGTGTCATCCGTGATTAGTAAAACACTGACACAATGACATCATGTCTATAAAATAATCACAAAAAATGCTAACTATTAATGACTAAGTCTCAAGATGGAATGTGAGCAATGCCAGTGATGGCTAGGTTTGCTTTCTGTATACTGATCTAGTGAAAATTAATGGATTTGATTCCCACCTTCTCCTCCTGCCTAGTTTCTGCCCTTTGGCTGGTTCTCCACTGGCCCAGCCCCTTCCCTTTCCCAAGGAGTTTTTAGTAAGAAGGCCTGTTGAGTTTCAAAACTACCCAGTTTGCCTTCTGATCTGTATGGGGAGCTTTCGCTCATTTCCAGCTAGCAGCACAGCTCTTCTGTGAATCGAGGTCCTGCTTGAGCTTCCAGGCACTCCACGGTTCACGAGCGGCGGGAGAGGCATGGAAATTTGAAAGCACATGCATTGTCCAGATGAAGGCACATAAAAATCTGTCTTGCCTACTTGGATGGCGGAAACCAGGAGTATAGCTCACGGAAGTCGTGGAATGTTAGACGCTTGCAAAGCAATGGAATGTTAGGGTTTGAATTCACTCCAACACCTCCACGGACTGTCGTGAATATTTTAAAAACACAGTAGGCTTTTAAGCTTAAGCCAGAGTGAATTGTAAAGGAAATACCATCCATGTGGAGAAACTTCCAAAGTGCCCTGCACCATTGCTAACCCCCTGGCCCTGCTCAGCTCACTGTTGCTAGGTCAGCTGTGAATCTTAAAGTCTATATTTTTGGAAGAAATGCATGTGTATTTATTTATTCAGTAAATATTAAGAACATATTCTCCTGTGTTAGATGTGAGGGTTTTCTTTTCTTTTTTTTCTTTTTTAAGCAGTGGTCCAGCATTTAGAGTGTGACACGGAGCCCAAGTTTTGTACAAATCTATTTATACACTTCAGGTCTGTCGTGGAGATTTCCTAGCTCACTTGAGTTCACAATAGCTCACTTTTCTGTTTGGGTATAAATTCCCAAAGGGCAGGAACTCTTGTGATGCGCCGTCCTCCTTCCCTGGGGGAGGAGATGCTCAGTAAATATTTGTTAGAATCAATCAGTCAATCAGTGCATGTTGTTCTTGATAATATTTTATTTGAAAAAAATAAAGTTTTAACGTTACTGCTCTACACGATGGCTAGAAACACTTAGGCTGATGTGAACTCAACTGACTCACCACTGTGATTTCTGAACGTTGAGTTGTGGTACCGACGCCCAAAGCAGCATCCTGCTTACTCCACTGCTGGTGACACTTTCTGGACTCCTGTGCTGGTTTGCATCCGTGATTCCTGCTGCAGAGTTCTCAAGCATGCAGTGATTTTCATGAGGCCGGTAGATTTTGAGGCCCCAAATTAAGCACCTAGAAAAAACCCAGACTGGGCAGCCCTTATAACAAGCCCTCTCTGTTCAGCATCGGTAACTTTGCATGAACTCTGTAGGTGACCTTTTTCCTTTCTCTGCTTCCACTTAATCAGATCATGTGACCTCTGGGAGCCTGGTGCTGGGATGTTGACGAGTACATGAAAGCATGAAAACACACACTTTTTTGGGTCCACGCCTTTGGAGGCATATTAAAACCCTCTTGAATGCTGTTGTCTTTTTCTCATTGAAAATATCAAGTCTGTTTTCTATATAAACAGGCATTTTCTTTTATCTTGCTGATATTGTTTTACATTCCAACCTTATGGCTTAAATATTTTATTTGTCTCAAAATCATTTTTTTAACATGGCCTGATTATTTGAAACAAGCGCGCTCATGTTGGAAAAGAATTGTTAGTGACCTTTCTTTCAACTGAAGAGGAAAACAAACATACAAATAGTTTTTCCCCTCAATGATTTGCAGTGGTTAGTCATACACATTTCTCTGAGTTAAGCATGACCTGAAATTGAAAGAGAAGCATGAAAATGAGCTTTCTGAGTATCCATCCCATATGGCATTGGCATGGAGATGCTGGCCTAGGCCACCAGCTTGAGGAGAAAAAAATGACTTCAGTATTTGGAGACTAGAACAGTAGTGTATTCATTTTATGTCTTTTTAAAAATTGAAGTATAGGGCCTCCCTGGTGGCGCAGTGGTTGAGAGTCCGCCTGCCGATGCAGGGGATGCGGGTTCGTGCCCCGGTCTGGGAGGATCCCACATGCCGCGGAGCGGCTGGGCCCGTGAGCCATGGCCGCTGGGCCTGCGTGTCCGGAGCCTGTGCTCCGCAACGGGAGAGGCCACAGCAGTGAGAGGCCCGCATACCGCAAAAAAGAAAAAAAAAAAAAATTGAAGTATAGTTAATTTACAGCGTTGTGTGAGTTTCAAGTGTACAGCAAAATGATTCAGTTATACATATGCATGTATGCATATATATATATATACATATATTCTTTTTCAACTTCTTTTCAATCATAGGTCATTACAAGATACTGAGTGTTCATTTTATGTTTTACATGAAGGTGAGTCAGAGATCGGAGCATTAGAAGCCTTATGGATAGATGAGGTGATCTGTATTTGCCAGTTGGGTTCATTGATTCATGGCAAAGTCACAGAGCAGAAGGCCTTTGTCTTTGCTGTCACTGGGGTCCTAACCCTCTGATCTTGCCCGTCCTGCTTCTTGCCCTCCCAGCCCTCCCCCAAGTCCCATTCTGTAAAGATGTCCACTCATATCTCTGCCAGCTATACTGAAAGCAGAGGTTGGCAAACGTTTTCTGTAAAGGCCAAGCTAGAGCACTGCTGTGAAGGCCCTTCCCGACTCCGTGTTTGACCTGAGGGTTTTACTGTAGAGACGACACCTCCCCAAAGGCGGTGCCTTCAGCTGCTTTCTTCAGGCTGAATCGTGGATGGGTATAGAAGGAAAGCACTGACGGGGGGTTCTCTGGGGCCTCACCCCACCCCCAACCATGGCAGGGGGCAGCCCTGGTGTCCCTCTTCTATTTCTGAACCGGGGGGCTGACTGCTTCTGTCCTGGCAACCAGATTCTCCTGGTTTCTGAAAACAGGCTCTTTGCCCCAACCATTTTTTGGTTATTAGGAATTTCTCTTGGACTCTGGAAGAAATTTGATTGTTGTCCCTTATTTTCAGCCAGTGGTGTTAGAAATGTGTACTTACTATGTGTCTTTCCAGCTACACCATGCGAGTCACATTTAAAATATCAGCCTGGGAGCTTCCCTGGTGGCGCAGTGGTTGGGCATCCGCCTGCCGATGCAGGGAACGCGGGTTCATGCCCCGGTCCGGGAGGATCCCATATGCCGCGGAGCGGCTGGGCCCGTGAGCCACGGCCGCTGAGCCTGCGCGTCCGGAGCCTGTGCTCTGCAATGGGAGAGGCCACAACAGTGAGAGGCCCATGTACTGCAAAAATAAATAAATAAATAAATAAATAAAATAAAATAAAATATCAGCCTGGGTCCTCTTTCCTGCTCACATCGTGCTTTTCTGTACTAAAGTGACCCAGACCTGGGAACGGAGTGAAGGCTTTGGACTCATACCCTCACCGCCATCAAGCACTGATGGAACATTACCTGTAGAGTTGCCGCTGTGGTTTTCACGGTAGCGCCGTAGTTCCACAGATACAGATGGAATAATAACAATACATTTTGGAGGAAGAATTCACTCTGAGGTATTTATTAAGATTTTGTCACACAGATGTCATTTACCTCAATATTTGGAGAAGTTACAACCACTGGATGTATTTGAAAAGCAGTTTTATCCTCTAAACAGGATGTGCTTGAATAAGGCTGCCATGACCTGTCTCACCATTAGACCCTGGAAACGCCAAGTCCGGATTGAGCATCCTGGGCAGAGTAAGGCGACTAGATAATGTGGAAGCCTGGGCCTTGCTGAGCCAGATCTCTCCCTGGGAGAACTCAACATGGTGTTTAGTGTAATTTAGAGATTCTTGCCAAATATGGTTATAAAGACCCTAAAGGTGAAGAATAGAGGCCCAAAGAAAGGAGACTTAGCTAAGCTCACAAGTTAGTTTCAGAGATTGGACTACACCCTGGGTGCCCTGGGTTACATCTCCGCTTTTCCTTCCCCATTCCCATGCGTCTATATCTGAGTCCTCCATCCCTGATGTAACCCACTCAGCGGAGGCCCTGTCTGTGCACATCTTTGTGTGTCCCTGCAGAACCCAGTGCAGGGTAACGATCGCTCAAACAGCATTTGCTAAGGTAGATGATCGGCCCTAAATGTCTCCTGACCTCCAGCATCTCACATCCTTTGTTGGCTCGTGTACCTGTGTCTAGGCAAGGCTTCAGGTCTCCTGATTATCTCCTACAATTTTCTCCACAATAGAAACTGTCAAGGTCAGTTATGTGTCATTTAGGTGTTTCAATCTTTGCACAGAAATGTTATTTTTTTCTTGCCATCCTGGAAGAGTTTCAGAAGAATTTCAGAGACTGACTAAATGATTGCAGAATTTCTGCATTTCCACCAAATTGTGTTTAACAATAACAACAGAGATAAATAGCATTAGCCCAAAAGTCGTGCCGAAGTAGGTTCAAGCGAGAACAAAGCAGGACACGTGTGCGTTGGCCGCCTGACGCGGGTCTCACCACCCCGCTCTGCTGCCAGCAGGGATGACCCCGAGAAGGCCCTGGCAAGGCTGCCGCATGCTTATTTGTTTTGGGGCTTTGATACTATGTTGTCTGTGATGTGATCTTTGTTACACGGAGAGATGTAAAATGCAGATTGTTTTCAAAAGCCGTTGCCAATGACTGACTGTATTTATTTCAGTGGCACCAGAGATCTGAGCGTCCCACGTCATTCCACACTTGCTCACTTTTCCATGAACAACTTGCCACGTAAAGAGGATGTGTTTGGACTCAGTTGACCTCATTGTATAACCCCAGCTTCATGAGGGATGTCTCGGCAGGCTGGGGGAGAATTGTGGTGTCTCTAGGACAATTGACTGTGCTTCAGTTCTTGATTTAGCTCTTACTGTAGGTGAAGGCCCAAGCGCTTTCTTTTGTGATGAAATATTCAACAGAGCAGCATTCACAAGTTGTTCTGAGGCCTTTCTGCTTAGTTCATCCAAGTATGATGGTTTCTCTGGTTGTGGGGGGGGATTTATGTATAAGTGTGTTTGTAAATAAGAACTACAAAGACATCTGGTTTTGTAAAAACATGCAGGGATGACCTTATCAAAGCCAGAGAGCAGATTGCTTGTGTACCATCGTCAGAACAATTTCCTCAAGGAATTTTTCCCAAGAGAGTCAGAGAAGTTGCATTTTGGAGGTGTTTTAATGAAAAGCCTCCTGGGAAAATCACAGGCGGTGGGTCACTCCCAATTTCATGGGTTTTCCCTTCATTAGACCACACCTAGGTTTACTGTTGAGTTTACATCATTGCACTGAGGGGTTACGAGTTAAGGAGGGAGCAGGGGAGGGCAGTTGTTCAGGAGCACAGGGTAAAGTCACCCTTCTGGTGGGGGAGGAAGGAGGGGGACCAAGGGGAAGGGTGGAGGTGAGGAGAGGAGTGCAGAGGGGGTGATGTGCACATGTCCTGACCCTAGGTCTCCAGACAACGGGAAGCTCTGTTCCAGGGATTGAAAACTGGCGAAGGATTCTGGAGCACTTTGAGTTTGAGGGATTTTCAATGGAGCACATGCTCTCCAGTCCCACAGACTTTGGTGTTTCCACAGCCTCATGCCTGGGCTGGAGCTCTTGGCTTTCGGAACTCAAATCCACCATGCTTGATCGGTGTGTAGAGCAGCAGCCCTCCAGAAGATTGTTTCTTCTTTGCTTTAATTTCTAGAGCATGCTGATCTATGTTTCTGCAGGGGATCGAGAATTGAGCTTTTATTTTATCAGAAAAGGAAAAGAAATCCACTGGTTTCTTTCATATATTTTCTAATTTGAGCATGAATTGCGTACCAAGCATTGTCTTTATTACAACCAATCTTATTAAGAAAGCCATCTTTGGCATCCTCTATTTCTCTCTGCACCCCACCCTAATCATTCCACAACCTGCTGGAGGCTGGCTTCTTTTCCTTATCACCTCATCCGGACAGTCCTAAACATTAATGGTCTTCATCTTACCTAATTTAGGGGGTTGTTTTCCAATCTTCCTCTTATTTGACCTCCCAGCAATGTGATCCTTGATCAGTCTCCAAATCTTCTGAAGTGTTTGTCCCTTCTGTGACGGTATCACCTGCTGACCTTCCACATCTCCACTCACTCATCATTTTCCTTTACTTTCTCGTCCTCTTCTTCTGGTCATTAAACTTTAGAATTCCTTATGACTCAGTCCTGGGCATTCTCTACTTCTTTATATACACATTTTGGGACCTCATAAACCCAGACTTGTTTCCCAGGTTTTAATATCCAGTCCTGACCAGTCAAGAGCTCCAGTCCCATATCCCCACTGTGTACTCAAGATTTCTTCTTGGACATCTTGAGGACATCATAAACTCAGTACGTCAAAGAGAAGAAAATTCAGCCCCACTCATGCAGCCAATACTGTTCCACTGTTCTCAGTTTACTTGTGTCTTTGGATCTAAAGTGAGTTACTTGTAGACAGCATATAGTTTGATCATTTAAAAAAATTATTCTGACCATCTCTGCTTTTTAATTGGAGAGTTTAATCCATTTATATTTAATGTAATTACTGATAATCCTTTCCAACGTAAGGTCTTTGCATCTCACTAGTTCCTCTACCTGAAATGTCCTCTCTTTCTCCTACCACAAAACAAAACAAAAAGCTCGTTATCTAGTTAATGCCTATTATGTCTTCAGATCTTGGCTCAAATATCTCCTCTTCAGGAAAGCCCTTGTGGATAACCAGTCTAGGTCAGAGCCCTTTGCCGTCTGCCTATTTATCACATCTTTCCTTTTCTTTAGAGTTCTTATGATACTTTTTACTTGTACATTTATTAATGAAATGATTTGATTAAGGATGCATACATGATTCAATAGACTATCAGCTTTTTAAAAGGAAGACTTGCCTTGTATTTGCTGCCTGTTGTTTACTCCCTGTCTAGTGCTGTCAAATTTTTGTTTATTGAAGAAATGAATGAGAAAATGACCTGTCAAGAGGTTTTAACTATTGTCTCATTTAATCATTCATCATTTTAGGCAGGTAATATTTTCTGCAATTTAGAGTTGGGGAAAATGAGGTTTAGAAAGATTAAGTGGCTTGTCTAAATTAAAACAACTACTCATGGTAGTGTCATGATTCAAAACAAAGTTTCTCTTACTATAAATCTACACTTTCAACCAAACTGTTACACTACTTCACCCAATTCCAGATGAATCTGTACCACATTTCAAGGAAAGCTCTTAGTGGAAGGAGCTAAGTCATGTAGCAAAGACAGAAGAGTTTGTGATCCATGATAGAAATGCATGATGAGCTATGAAGGGGGCACACTCAATCCACTCACGGTGACAGCTGGATGTAGAGTGAAGGCTATAAACATTTCCCAAAGTCTTCAGTGAAGGAAAGAAATGGCCCAGAGGTTGGTGAATGACATTCATGAGAAGGGGAAAGGGGATGTTAGAGTCAAGTGGTACGGAACCTCAAACAGAGTGATGAAACATCCTAGAAAGCAAAGACAATGCTCCCCTGACCTCTTCTTCAAATACTAAGTTGTGAGAGAATAAACTGCTGGGAGGGGTTAGGGAAAATGATTTCCTCAGGTGAAGACTGATCTCCGTGAAGCCAAGGAGAAGAAGGAGAGCTCTAGGAAGAGTGTGTCAATTGTTGGGTCTTGAAAGGCAGTTCCCAAAGGTGCGTTAGAAATGTGTGGGAAGTGGGTGAGGACTAGAGGTCTGGGTGAGGTGCCAGGAAGTAAAGACATGATGGGAATTGACTGATGAAGAGAAATTAGAGCCCTAATGGATTTGGTCCTAATGGTCTGTTTGAGGTTGTGGTCTGGATGCAGAGTAGTGTCCAGATGACTTGGCTTATTTGCCTCGTGGATGATGGGCATTCTGGTACCTGCAGTCTGAGTTCACAGGTCCTAGGGACGTGGAATAAGACAGCAGAGCTTGGGTGGTGCTGAGCCTGTGGGTACGGAAGCACCCAAGTGGTGAGAAGGTATGACAACTGGACTGACTGCAGCCCTACACATGTTTTAAGTGTATTTAAATCTCAAGTATTCATATCTAATGCACAGAATTTTTTTAACATTTCTTTTTCCTATTGCTATGGTTCTCATACTCTTGAAAAACATGAGGCTAGTGAGACTAGTGTAAATTCACTTTTGTGAAGACCCGTGTCTTCACAAAGAAGAGAGAATGCAGTCTTCAAGATAAATGGCTGGTGATGAGCAAGGAGAGAAGGCCTGGGAGAGAGGAATTCAGGAAGGCAGGGCTGGGAGAGCTGAGAGAAGATCAGGGGGTGGGGGTTTCAATACAGAGAGAATTTGACTCAGGTTTTGTGGAGAAGGCAGATGATACAGCTAACCAGCGCTCTTTCGTTTGTTTATTCTAATCCTCTTTTGGTGAACGGATATACTTTCCTCACTACATCCGTATTTCAAAATGTGACTTGGGGGTGGTGGTGGTGAGATGACTTGGGAGATTGGGATTGACATATATACACTAATATGTATAAAATAGATAAATAATAAGAACCTGCTGTATAACAAATAAATAAAATAAAGTAAAATAAAATTTAAAAAAAAGAACCTGCTGTATAAAGAATAAATTAAAATCAAAAAAATTGACTTGGAATGTTAATGAACAACTTCTGTAGTCATCTCCATCCATCCCTCACGTGTAACGGGATTGTTTAGATCAATCTGTGACATGAAGATTTCCAATTGTTCCTACTTTCAAGTTAAACAACAACAAAAAATCTTCCACCTCCCCATCCCTGCCCCCAAAATTCCAGCGGAAAATTTTTATTATAGACATTGATCTCATTTCCTGTCAGGCAGAAGAATAAAGGTAATAGGGTGCTGTTTGGGAAACACATCCTGCTTTCCAGGTAAGTTTATGCTATTTAAATTATAAAATCAAAAAGAGAAGTTTATTTAGTCATCGTGTGTGTTGCATGTAGCTGGTAATTTCTGTCTGTACTTTCTCCTTTCAAAGAATAAATATGATAGTCTTAAGGCATCAGAAAAAAAATACAATTCACTTTGATTCCTCCCTTGTGGCCCATAATATATACCACACATGATCATAGAGTGGAAGAAATCTCCATTTCCCTATCCCACAATAATCTGAAGATAAATTCTCCTATTACTAGGTAACCTTGAAGAATGTTTACCCCTTTAGGCTTATGATCAGCAGAATGGGTTCTAGAATAGTTTAAAATTGAGATCATGTCTACAAATCCAAAGAACCAAATACTGCTGTCAGGGGTTTAGTGGTAAAAGCAAAGAGAAAATGTTACCAGATCCCTTTTCTGACCATGGCAGCCAACTATAAATTCTCTGACCTCTTTTTGGCTTGTTCATTTTCCCCAACGTAATGCACTTTAATCATGTAAAAACTTGTTCCATTGAAGCCCCAGTTCTAGGCACAGTACTTCCTCATTCTCAAATCTCGTGATAAGATAAACACCACCCTGTTGAAAAGATCCCCGTAAAGGAGAGTAGTCCTACTCTTTGATTGCACAGGACATGATTATAAGTATATTTAAATAGGACTAGAGTGAAGTTAATTTTTACCTAATTCAGATAGCTTTTGACACACATAGAGCAAGTGTTTTTGAGCTGTGAAAAAAACATTCCTGGAAGAAAGTGCAGGTTTGGCTAATTTTTGCTGATATAATAAAGAGACAAGACTGGAAATTTAACGTTGAGGACTGCATCAAAAATCATGAGTAGGGCCTCCCTGGTGGCGCAGTGGTTGAGAGTCCGCCTGCCGATGCAGGGGATACGGGTTCGTGCCCCGGTCTGGGAGGATCCCATATGCCGCGGAGCGGCTGGGCCCGTGAGCCATGGCCGCTGGGCCTGCGCATCCGGAGCCTGCGCTCCGCAACGGGAGAGGCCACAACAGTGAGAGGCCCGCATACCGCAAAAAAAAAAAAAAAAAAAAAAAAAAAATCATGAGTATTTAAATGTTTCTCAGTCTAAAAAGTTGCAGAGCCAAAGCTTTAATTCTTTCCAATTAAAACAGTAATTAATAACAGCTTAATTTATTATTTATGCATTAGACCCTGTCAAATGGCAAATTGGGGGGGAAATAAACAGTATCCATGCAAACCATTTGAAAAGGCAAAATAATGCATTTTTTTTGTTCCTTTTCCACCAAGATTTTATTATCAATGTCTATTATCTCTAGTTGACTTGTTCGGATTCAGACTCCAAGGCCAGTGATCTAAGTTTATTGACGGTTAGTCCTGCTGCAGTGTTCCAGGACTTCTTGATGCTGCCCTAGAATGTGGACACCAGATGTTAGCAATGAACTGAAAAATTAGCTTAACTGACCCTTAATCATAGTCACGGGTATTTGAGCACATTGATCAATGGACCTCAGCCCTCCCTCTGTATCTGATGAAGAGCTACTGTACCTGACACATAGGTGAGATTAACCTTAACCTGGCCAATTTCTTCATCTGTTCAGCTGCAAGGGACCTACATACTCAGATGCATTCATGACCTCTGGAGTCACCGTGTCCTGCGGCTCGGACCGTGCCCTCTACGATGAGGCTGGGGTGACCTTGTCATGCACGCTCTGATCTTTCTCTAGGGGCTCCCCCTGCCCCCAGTGTTCTACTGCTTTTCGTTCTCACGCTGCCCTTTGATTCCTCCTGTCTCTGTCCCCACTCTTCCTGTTTTCGTCTTCCACCTGTGCCCTCTGAAAGTCCACTTCCATCATGAATTCCTATCCTATGCCACCGTCCTCTACACAGAACTTTCCCTCCATCTCTTAAAGAAACCCTGGCTCTACCCTGCATTTGTTCCTTTTATGCTATCTCTGAAGCGAAAGTTCCCAGGCTACTCAAAGCCTAGGAGAGGGATTGGTATTCCTTGAACTCCTCAATGTTATTTCCACACAATTGTTCTTGTGTCTTCATGAAAAACTGCTTTCTTTCCAAGTTAACATGACATTGCTTTCCCATCTTTAACCCTCCTGTCTGTTGTGATGCGGTCACCTACGTTTTGGTCATCCTGCTACAATTACTGAAGATGCGGGTACCTAGGTCACAATCACCCTTCGTTGCCCACGTTGAGCCATGAGATTGGCCAGTTTCAATGTTCACATGGCCAAAGCAGCCAACTCCTCAGAGCCCAGCTTCTCAGAAACCATCAGGGTTATTGACCTTCACCTTGGCCTGCTTTCAACCCCCTTCATTCTTTGATTCCGTGTCAGAGAATCTAAACTCTTCCATGACTGCTTCCTGTCTCTCTGCCTAACATTCTGCTGTTCACTGGACTCGCTCATCTTCCTTCTGAGGCCTCCAGGTTCTTTATTCTTCAACTATCCTTCTCTATCCATCTGTTGTATGTACCTGAGCTCATTCGTTTCCTTCCTTATCGACTCAGTTCAGCGGACAGCTGAGGGCTTTCTCATGGACGTCTCTTGCATTCTGGCTCTTTCCTTGTGTCCCCCTAAGAACACTCACTGGGGAAACGGAGGCCTTCTAACATGAGCTGTGCTCATCTCCCCCTGCTCCCCCCAAGAGGTGGTGAAAGCTACACCTGCTCTTATCTCATTTAGCCCTTCTCAGCGCAACACCAGGCCCTCCTGTATTCAAGGCCCCATTGGCTTCTGCTTCTTCTAGGGTCTTGTCCGTCAATGAGGCATCTTTTCCCTTGTATGGTCAGTCTTTCCTTTTTACGCTGACTCTTCTTTCTCTGTTTCTATTTTCAATGAATGATGTCACTTTTCAGAGTCACTCAGGTTCGAAATTGGGAGCTATTCTGCGTGTTTTTACCTTTTATGGCCACATCCACCTCAGAATACGAGTAGTGCTACTATTCAGTTATAGAGGGATTGCTGTCTGCTGGCACTAGGTTCTCTGCACGTGAGTTTTCACTTCATCTTCACAGCAGTTCTAAGAGCTTGATATCACGCTTGTCATCATTTTGCAGGTGAAGACACCGAGGCACACAGAAGTGCGGTGGCCACCCCAAGCGCCCCCTGCTGGTCAGTGGTGAAGCAGAGACAGAGCATCAGACGCTGGGTGTAGCTCCTGAACACATCATGGAGTTTCCTACGATAGTCATATTGTCCTATTTCAGGCCCTTGACAGCTCTTGTGTCAGGAGCAAAAGTCCCCAGAACAGCCTTGCTGGCTCTTGTCTTACACCCTTGGTGTCTTTGTAGTGATAGACAAATCGGTCAATCATAGATACGAATGTAACTCCACTGTTTACAACTATGAGTGCTTGAGGTAGAAATGATGACTGTTTTGTTTGGAGCAATCCGGTAACATCTTTTCCTCTTAATTTACATTGATGATTTATAAATGTTTAAATTGGGCTGAAGATAGCTTATAGAGGGAATGTAGTGAAGTAGTTAACCTTAGGTTGATACTTTCAAATCCTGACTTCAGCACTGACTAGCTGTTGGACTTGGGGCAAGTTACTTCACCTCTCTGTGCATTAGCTCCCCACTTTTAACATGGGGATCATAATTGTACCCCACATACAGTTATGTATTTATGTACCCCATATACAATTACATATGTATTCCTAACAACCACCCTATGATATGGGTGGGTGTTAGGACTAAATTAAATTATTTAACGTATGTAAAGTTTTGTTTTTTTTAAGAAGATGTTGGGGGTAGGAGTTTATTAATTAATTTATTTATTTTTGCTGTGTTGGGTCTTCGTTTCTGTGTGAGGGCTTTCTCTAGTTGTGGCAAGCGGGGGCCACTCTTCACCGCGGTGCGCCGGCCTCTCACTATCACGGCCTCTCTTGTTGCGGAGCACAGGCTCCAGACGCGCAGGCTCAGTAGTTGTGGCTCACGGGCTTAGTTGCTCCGCGGCATGTGGGATACTCCCAGACCAGGGCTCAAACCCGTGTCCCCTGCATTAGCAGGCAGATTCTCAACCACTGTGCCACCAGGGAAGCCCTATGTAAAGTGTTTTTAAGGGCACCTGCTAAGGAGTAAATTGCTATATCAGTGTTAGCCATTATTATCCACGTGTGCATGCTATACAAGCGGGTGGAAGATCAGGCTTCGGATTCAGAATCGTCTTGATAAACCATCATACTTTTCATCAGGAGACAATGATAGTTTGCTTGCTGGAATTCCTTATAATAAATATCAGTGATGAGCTGCATGATATTGCTTTGTGATGTAGACCTTCACTTTGGAGACTGAATCGTGTTGAAGCCTGTCTTCTAGGATTTGAAGTTGCCCTCCTTGATTTGGAAGCAGAAATAAAAGCCATTGCCAAAGTAACTCCATATAGACATGGATCCTCTTCCAAACAAGTGTAAAGTTTCTTTGAGAAAAGCGTAAGGGTTCTAATCCACATGACATAATTTTGAAGAGACTATGTTAGAGGCCCAGTAGGCCAGGAAATCAATCTTCCAGGCACCACAACCCTGTAGGAAACATCTGTTGGACCATTTGCCATAAAAAAGAATGAAAGTAGGCATGGGGGCCCGGGGTTAGCAGGGGAGCTCCATCTGGAAGTGCTGACTGAGGCACCCTCTGGCTTGGGAAGGGTAGCTTTCTCCAAGTTTTGAAGGCATAGAAGGGACATAAAAGATGGTTTGGACAATGGTTCATGCTGACTCATCCTCCAGACCATCCAACTACTGGGAATAGTTATCATTCAAAATCTGTCTCTTGACCTAATGCCTACTCCACCTTTTGTGAGCTCTGAAAGACCTAGGCTTACCCACTGGACATGCACTTTTGTACAAAATTTGACTCCAATTGTTATAGTCCAATAATTTATCTTCTAAGTTAAAACTGGACACACTTGGCAGTCAGGCACATTAAGCAATGCTAGATTTGAAGTGTGGGATAAAGAAAGAAGACTAAAGATGGATTCAACCTGACCTTGGAAATAAGCGAGTAGCTTACAAAAAGAGGAGGGGGCCTGGGAACCAACAGAGACAGCTCCGCAGCAGACAGAAAACGATTTAACACTCAGACAGGGAAGAAAATTGAGATCCTCAGTGATGGCCAAAAGATACAACCCACACGAACTGCATCGAAACGAGAGCTGAGGGCAGGCTGTGTTACAGAGACTTTCCCATCACGAGATGTAAGCTAATCTACTTTGCTAAAAACAAACACATTTCACCCCTGAGAGTGTATTAAGTGCTCTGAAAAGGGTCTGGGATTTAATTTGCAAGACACATTTCATCAGATATTTAGAATTTTCACTGTAGAATTCCTGGCCTCCAGTGTTCTTTATTTTCTGATTCCTGAGAGGTAATCAGAACCATATCCACTCAATAGTGGAGCAAGTTGCAGGCGAACATTTTCCTAACCCTTGTATTGCCCAATAAGGAAACTCTCATAGATCAATTTTTTTTCTAAATAAGGGTTTCAAGGCATTTAACAACAAACCACCCACGCAATACTATTCTTTATAAATAAAGCAATGGTCTAAAGAAGCTAGAAATCACTTTATCCATTGCCCTTTCTGAGGTGGAAGTGTTAACAGTTGCACATGTTTTTCTGTGATGATACTTTTGGAATTTTCAACTTTAAAACTTTGAAGATAATCTTAATTGTTCAGTAAATTTTTTTTGAGCACCGACTGTATCTGTCCTATAACATAGCATAGCTGTACCTTGTTTAGTCTTCTTGTAAATCAAAACAGATACAAAGAAAATAAATTGTATGTTCACAATGTGGCTTTAAACCACTTAAGAGAAAATGTATTTTTCTCTGTGCTCCATGATCAGAGAACACACAGTGATTAGAATAAGAGTTGACAATGAACCCACCATCGGATTACTTGACTTATACTGATTCAGATACTAAAAATACTTTGCGGAAGTATATCAAATTATCTGATAGGCCTGTGGTTAAAAGATGATAAATATTGGGGATAGGAGATTAGCAGGAAAATGAACACATGTTAATTCGAGTGGTATGTAAAGAGAAATGACACACATGCCCTTAAAACTGAAAAACATAGGACTTTCCACATCGTGCTTTATTTGAAAGACCTGTCATAGAAGCATCCTTAAAAGATAGCCCAATAGAATGTGGCATTCTGGAAGTTGTCTGTTTCCCTCATTTTTAGTTCATTCCTCTCTATCAGATATTGTTATTTCTAGAAATCCTTTCTCCTGGTGCTTTGCTCTGGGCTCGTCTCTTTCCTCTCCATTCCTCCTCCAACTGTCAAGTATAAGACTTCAAACTTGACAGGTGCAGTGGCTTTCAAACTGCTCTGTGTCCTCCAAGCTGTAAGCAGAGACCTACCTAGAACACTGTATAAACACATCATTTTCTTGCTTAAAATCTCTTGGTGGTTTTCTAGAACACAGTGATTGAATCTAAGCTGGACCAAAACACTGGAGGTAAGACTGAAATATAAGGAAAAGGACAATGGATATGTAAGAAGTTAGGGCTGGGAGGATCGGTACAGAAGCCTTGGATACAAAGCCAGGGTGTCCTACTCCATTTGACAGGCAGTGGCCATCTATCAGGGAAGAAAGGTGGAGAACTTCCCTGCATCAGCTGTGAGGGGCTGGGGGTCCCACACCGTGGGCGACCCTTGATCAGAACAGGGGGCCGTGGTGCTCTCACCGCGAGGACACTGCAGTTGCCCTCCAGCTGTGTGGCGCGGTGCTGAGATTGCTGTCCTGTCCCACACTCCTGACAGCTCGGTAAACATCATAAATACACACACAGTACATTTACCTAGTTTACTGGGTTTAAGGGTTTTCAGCTGGGAGAAGACCTTTGTACAGTTGTTCGTGTGTTATTTCTAGCAGGATGTGAAGCTCTGAGTTCTGGAAATCTTAGAAGTCTGCCTTTCCCTCTGAGCCTGACTGAGATCAAGTCCACCTACGACTTCGTATAAAAAGCTGTTGGGCCACTTTCTTCTACGGCAGGGAGGATCCACTGGTTGGATGAACGACCAGAACTTTCCAGCTGTGCCCGCTCATAGCCAAATGTGCGTTGCTGGGTTCACAACTTAACAACCAGACCCTACGGCACTCGCTGGAAATGAGTGAGTGGGGAGAGGGAGCAGGCTGGCAGGTTTGGATTTTCCATCACCCTCTCCCATTTCAGATCCAAAGAAACATCACACACATGGCTGGAGCAGGTCAGGGACCAGGCCCAGTGGCATGGAGGAGGCCATTCTTTGGAAATCATAAAGGCCAAAATGCTGTTTTTAGAAGGAGCGTACTTCCAGGGCAATACTGTGGCCTTTATTAGCCAATTAAAGAAAGAAATTCTCTCAAAAGAGTCATGCAAATAAAAGGGAGCTGCCCAAGGCTGTTTCCAGGGGAAGAAAAGAGCCTTTTGCGCCACAAGGCCAGAGGTGTGGGTGTAATGTTTTCCAAGGAGTATTGTGAAAACCTTTCAAAAATTCATTAGAGGCTCTCCACGGGCTCCTGCCCTGGGGATCTGTGGGTTCCTGATCATAGATATAGGAGGAGGCCTCTCAGAAAGGTCTTACTGGAGAAACTTGAAAATTTTTATCTATATTCCCATTTTCCAAACTTATTTTCGGTTGGATTAAATAAGCAACACGTTTAATAATATCATCTGGAGTTTTTAAAAACTTTATTATGACAGCAATAAATTTAAAATATTGAAATATAAAATACTTTCAATAAAATTTAAGGATCCTCTTTAAAATTGAAATCTTGGCCTTTTTAGATGCTATTTGTCAAATGGGGGGATTCCAAAACAGTTCTCATCAGTTCTAAACTTTCTCGATTCAGTTGGATTTAGGAATTATCTCCAAGCATATGATGCCCCGAAGTACATCTTTAATTGGGGAACTTTTTCCAATGATTATATATATTCTATCGTAGCCTTTGTTCTCAAAGAAGTCGTATTCAAGTGGGGAAAGACAGTTAAAAAAACTCAAATAAATATATAATATGTCAGTGTTGAGGATAGAGGAAGGAGGATTGAGTGTGTGTAAGGAGGGCATCTCATGATGATTGATACATAATAAAAAGTAATAAATTCATAAAAACCTCAGGTTATCATCTGAATTATTCAGGGTCTTCAACACCTGTGAATGTAAAAATAAAAGGCAATTTATTTTTCATGTTGGTTTTCTTCACAGATTTAACTCATGAGGTGATTCGTTACCCTTTTTATTTTGTTTGGTCTCATGTGATCTCATAAGTTTAGTTTCTTCAGGAAAATGAGTGGTGACAAAATCTTGTTCAGAAAGCATCTCCTAGTGTTTGGAGGAACAGGATACTCACATATACAAGGTATTTAATGTCAGTGGACCAAACTGTTCCTTCCTCACTAAGTTTCATCTATTCTTGTGTCCTTCAATCTTAATAGACTCACTCACCTTGAAGACTTACCCACCATAAATATTTCTGCCTGGACAGATATTTATTCACAGTCAAGGGAAACCAAGCAGTTTGTATTTGAATGATGCTGAAGACTGCAGGCATTTTTCAGATATTTGGAAAAAGTGTAGTTCTGTACGAAAAACTATAGTTCTTTCTCTACCATTGACTATTTCCATGGAGTTGGTTGAAACACATAATATCTTTTCTTTCCACAGAAATAGAAAAATGTCCTTTGGAAACGGTAAATGTTCTCAAATGGCAAATGTATCAGCTTTTCCTCAATACTGAGTCCCTGAGTTTAAATAATTTCCAATAAGTCAAAATGTTTAGTGCCCTTCAGCCCATGTGTTCAACACGGTGGACTTCCTAAGTCTTGCATCTGCTTTAATGATAGTGCTTTGTCAACCTGTGACTATTTCCGTTGAAAGAAGTCGTGTATCTACCACTTGATCTCACACTAGCATGTGGCAGTAAGCACATTTCTAATCCACTTCTGCTCTGATTTTGCAGAAACTCTTTCTATGCATTTTATGTGGTTATTTACAAAACAAATTTCATAAATTTTCCTTATTCTAAAACAAACTCATGCCCGTTTTAAGAAGCTCGGGGACATTAAGCATAAACTTGCTATGCAAAAAAATAGCTCTCTGGGCGTGTACCTACATTTACGCTTCTGCATGAATGCTTACATTTTGGGGGGTGTGTTCATATAGTCTTGTGAATGACTTCCCTCTCTCATTGTGCGTACGTGAAAACATTCTTATTTCGAGAATCAGCATAGTAGTCAGTGAGGGAGACTCTGCAGCCAGTTGTATGGGGAGCTGCTTGGGAGACCTTAGTCAAGGTGTTCTACATCCACAGCACCCCGTTGTCAGCAATTCCTGCAGGGCGCTCTGGGTGTCTTCCTCTCTTTTACTCTTCATCAATCTTGCCACACTGTTTTACCTGGTATAATAAACACATTGGCGTTCAGTAATATATTTTTCCATATATTTCATTGTTTTCTGCCCCACCTTTATTACTTTCTCTTTACTTGATTCTTCTGTTTGTTGCTCTTTTTTTCCATCACGGGGCTACAGAAAGAAAACCAAAATTTTCTGTGTATTAGTTTCCTAGGGCTGCCGTAACAAAGTACCACAGACAGGGAGGCTTAAACAGCATCAGTGTATTTTTTTTTTACAGTTCTGGAGACCAGAAGTCTGAGATCAAGGTGTCACGATGTTGGTTCCTTCTGAGGGTATGAGGGCCAATGTACAGAACAGAGTCAGCAATGACCAATCACACAACAATACAAGGCAACACAAAGATACATTTTTTTTTAAAAGGACAACCAAAATAGAAGGACAAAGACTTCAAACATTCAAACTATTAGACAGGTTGTAGATCCATTATGCTTCTATAAGTAAACAGATGCGAGGCCTTAAGAGTGAAAGTACCTTTAGGAAAACAAAAAGCTGTATTAAGTGACCTAACAGGTTTGAAAATGATCCAAATTAAATTTTTGGAAAAGAACAAAAAGATTAAAGTTGTAACAAGAATGAAATTGGTAAGAGTGCAGGTGAATCTAAATGACCACTGCTTGGTAAGGGAGGGATGTTGGCGCTCTGATGACTCTGAGATAGCTGATGGCACCCAGGACCTCACAGTAGCATATGATCACCTAAATTCCTCCCTTTCTCTCCCGACCTTGCAGTCAAATTTGGAATCACCGAATCCGACCAATGGAGCAATGGGTTAGTTGGGAGTTTGGAGTCAGATTTCATAAATTCAAAATTCACATCAGCTACTTAATTAATGTGACCCTAGGTATTTACTTTCCTCTCCCTAGAAGAATCTCTGTATTGGAGGTAGCATACACCTGACACCTAGGGTGTCAGGAGGATAAAAGGAGATGGCTTTTGTAGAGTGTTCATTGTCCCGATGGAGATGAAATAAATGTTACTTCTTATCACAACCACTACAAAGCAAGTTGAAGTTAGAAAATCATTTTTTAAGAGAAGATTTCTTTTCATGTAAGAAATAGAAAATGGTATGGTCAAATGACACTGTGGGATTTCAAGATACTGGAAGTTTTCAAAGATAAGTCATTTCAGAAATAATATAGTCAGTCACCTCATAGCAAGACCTGGGGGGAAGGGAGGGGAACTAGGGAGGGGGGAGGGGAGACTCCTACACATGTGTGTGTATGTATGTATGTACATGTGTATATGTCTCTATATTAAGGGAATCAACTCAGAGTATATTTATATATTTCTTATATAATAAAAATAAATGTTATAAAAACTAAAGGCATGCTGTAGATAGTCAATCAACTGGATGGAATTTTTTAGGATAAGCATAAAGATATACTTTTTGGTTGACATTTGATAGAAAATTGTATAATCTCACTTATGTTATTAGCTTAACAATTACTCCTTGAAAGTCTTTTGGGGAACAACATATGAGATTTAGCAAACTTAAAATAAGGGAATTGGAGAAGATGAAAAAATCTAGGTATCTAATCTACTCAGGATCAAATATAATTCTGAAGCCCACTTCATATAGATGAAAATCCATGAAAACTCATTTCATGCTTCTGTAAAATTGCTTTCAATTATTTTCAAGGATTAGTAAACATTGGGAAAGGTGAATAGAACAGGCTGGTGCCGCAAAGATTTAACAGTATGGCTAAAATTAGCCTTTACAATGAAAACTGCATTTTTAAATTAAGAAATTGGACAAAGTCCTGCTGAGGCTTATCTGGGTTTGGCGCTGAGCCTGCAAAAGTACTTATTATGGTCAAAGTCTGCTACTGAAACATTTATTACAGCTGGATGGAGACAGACCTGGTCAAGGGGAAGGATGCTTCTCACTGCATTCACATTCAATGCCTATGTTTTTCACCATATTTCAGTTCAAAATAGTCTATTTCGTCAGGACAGATTTCTCTATCCTCTTCCCATTTAAATTTTTTAAGTAAAATTTTTACTGAGGAGGTGTAGAGCTTGCTTAAGCTATAGAAGAGGATTGGTTTTATGTACCAACGCCCAGATCAAGAAATAGATCAGACACTATTCAACATGCCAAAAGTCCTCCTAATTCTTCCTCCTTCTTGCTACCCCCCTGAAAGAAACCACTGTTGTGATTTACCTGCTGTATAACTTTGTAGAAATGGAATTATATAGTATAGACTCTTTTGTTTTGACACTGTGTTTTGACTTCCAAACATGTTTTTGCATGTAGCAAGAGTTTGCTCATGCTTACTGCTGTAAAATATTTCATTCCAAGAATGTACCACAATTTATTTGCCAGACCTACTGTGCGTGAATGAGTAGTAGGACCCCAGATCTGGGCTATTATGCATAGTGCCACTGTGAATTTTTAAATACTTTTTATTGAATATCTGTATGTCTTTCCATTATCCATAGTCTAGAACATATTGCAGAGCTGGAATCCCTGTGTCATAAGGTGTGTACATGTTCAGACTTAGTAGATGCCATCAGTTTTCTTTTTTTTTTTATTTATTTTTATTTTTTTCCATTGTTTTTATTAGTTTCTGCTTTATAACAAAGTGAATCAGTCATACATATACATCTGTTCCCACATCCCCTCCCTCATGCATCTCCCTCCCTCCCACCCTCCCCATCCCTCCCCTCCAGGCAGTCACAAAGCACCAAGCTGATCTCCCTGTGCTCTGCGGCTGCTTCCCACTATCTATCTACCCTACGTTTGGTAGTGTATATATGTCCATGCCTCTCTTTCGCTTTGTCACAGCTTACCCTTCCCCCTCCCCATATCCTCAAGTCCATTCTCAAGTAGGTCTGTGTCTTTATTCCCGTTTTACCCCTAGGTTCTTCATGACATTTTTTTTTCTTATATTCCATATATATGTGTTAGCATACGGTATTTGTCTTTCTCTTTCTGACTTACTTCACTCTGTATGAGCTATTTGTAATGAGGTGGATAGACCTAGAGTCTGTCATACAGAGTCATGCCATCAGTTTTCTAAGGAGATTGTAACAATTTACACCCCTGCCAGCAGAGTTTGGAGTGTGATGAGTCCCTGTTACTTAAATCCTTGCCCACACTTGGTTTCCTCCCTTCCTCTCTTCCTTCCTTCCTTCTTTCCTTCATTTTATTTCCTTCATTTTAACCACATAAGTCCTTCAGCTTTTTTTTCTCAAAACTACCTTGACTGTAGTTGGCCTTTTATAATTAGTTTGCAATTTTCACAAAATCTGCTGAGACATAGATTGGAATTGCATTAAATCTATATATCAATTTAGGGAGAATTAACACCTTTACAATACAGAGCCTTCTAATACATAAACATCATATATCCTTCCAGATATATTTAGGTCTTTTAAAAGTGCTCTGAATAATGTTTTCTCATTTCAGTGCAGAGTTCCTGCACACCTTTTGTTAGATTTATTTCTAAGTACTTATTTTTCTACTATAGTAAACAATATTTTAAATTTTCAGTTTTTATTAGTTTCTGATATATAGCATGGATTTTTGCATATTGACCTATTCTCCAGTAATTTTGCCAAGCTCACTTATTAATTTTAGTATTTTATCTTAAAATTTGGGGGATTTTCTATCTACACAACCACCTTAACTCTGAATAATGTGTACTTAGCATATCTCAATAAATTTTCCCTCAACCCATATATCACTCTTATCAAATTGTCTACATACTGTGTATATGAAACATATTTGGTGAAATTATGTCAAATTTAGAGTACAAATATAATCAATTATGCTGGGCTTTGGTCTGGTATAGTTTATGTGCATATGCTTTATTCAGATTTGCCTACAGGTAGCAAAATATTAAGTCAACCATATGTTACTTCTAGCCTGAATTCCTTCTCTCACCATAGAATCCCTTCATAGTATAACCTTTGACATATAGAATGTATGCAGTATATTTTTTGTAAAATCCCCTACTTTGTCTTTACATGATACTCCAATAGTAAAATCCAAGTATTAATGTGGTTTTGCATTTGTTCATTAGGACAACGTTGCTTTTAATTAAGCACTCATTTATAGTTATTACCAGGATGGCTATTTTTGTAACTATGGACATTTCAGCACAATTGTTTTCTATTCTAATCACTTATTTTAATAATCTTTAAATTATTTTCTTGTCCAGTTAATTTTTATTCATTTTTATAATTTTAAAATGTCATGTCAAGAAAGATTATACAACAATTTAAACTTAAGTAAACATTTCACATTAAAAAACAAGGACAATATTTATAATTTCCACCTTAAGTGAAAACTGCACATGTGAAGTCGAAATAATCCAGGAATTTCCTTCTCTCTAGACGCTCGTGTCATTCTACCTTCTTATAGTTTAAACTTAAGATGTCATCGAATTAAATTTCTGTGCAGTGTGAAGAAGCCAATTTATCAAACGCTAGTCATTGAGAAAATCAACTCACCACCTTCCACATCGTGGTTAATCTAAGCTCCTGCAGATAGTATCTTTATTCTCTCTCGCGGGCCACTCACAGAATGATTTACTAAAGGAGGTGGCGTGTTTTTTTGTCCACCAGAAAAAGAATCCTAAAAAAGATTACCCTGAGGGCACTAGACACAAAGATATTGATTTGTCACGCCTGCAAGCGGTGACAATTTACCACCAGGGAAAACACCCAGGGCTGGGTTCTGACCATCAATATGTCTGAGAAAACAAATATATATATACAGACTTTACAACAGAACAGCTTACTTTCTTAGTATAGATTATCAAATGAAAAGAGTGGGTTAGCAATTATGCAGCTTCTAGCATCTTACATCAGGAATAGAAATAACCCAGATCCAAAATAACTTGCAGGCCCATCAGTCAATCAAATAAGGGCACTACTGGAAAAAAAAAAAAAGATCTAAATACCTCAGTCACAACAAAGACAACTATTTTCAGAGAGGGCACTGCAGACACAGACTGTTTGCAGCTGCAGCCCAGCCTTGAGGAGAATGGTGTGAGCAAAGCAAGCCCTGCAGCCTAACCCTTCAGGGAGAAAGGAGGGTGAGGGGCCTTTTTTAGAACCCACAGTTGTCCGAGGAGCCTTGGGGCACAAAGCCGGCACAACTGCTCCCTCGAATAGACATGTGTTTGGGTTAGTGTCATGAGGGAGTGCACAGTTGGCTGTTCTCCAAGGCCCCGTGTTTTGATGGCTGGAAATAGGGAATGAAGGAATGGTAGCTAGTGGGCCCAGGGAAGAAGGAAAGGCCCGTGCGAGGGTCTCAGAGCACATCTGCAAGGGCCTGCCCTCCCTGCTGGGGGAATCTGCAGGGTCTGCTGATGGAAGGGGAGAGGCCGCATGGCCCGGCGGGGATGGTGATGGAGTCCGGAGGAGACAGGCAGCTCAGGCAGCGCAGCTGCTTCTGCTCGGAGCCTCGTGTAAAGCCCCGTCTCCAGACCCTGGAGAAGAAGGAGCCGTACACTGTCCCTTGGGTGGGATAGAGGCTCTGCCTGAGTCTATCCATTGCTTCACTCAGATACTTTGAACAATTGGGAAAACAACGGATTCATCTCACTTTAAAGTGAAATCATCTTGCAAAACCACTTTGGTTCTTAGAAAAATGTCAGGTGGGTATTGATATTTGCAATTGGAACCGAGGGCTTTGTGTGTGTGTGTGTGGTATGCGGGCCTCTCACTGTTGCAGCCTCTCCCGTTGCGGAGCACAGGCTCCGGACGCGCAGGCTCAGCGGCCATGGCTCACGGGCCCAGCCGCTCCGCAGCATGTGGGATCTTCCTGGACTGGGGCACGAACCTGTGTCCCCTGCATCGGCAGGCGGACTCTCAACCACTACGCCACCAGGGAAGCCCGGAACCAAGGGCGTTTGACAGCAAATGATTAAAGTGACGTGACCGTTCATGCCATCAGTCACCTGCACAGGAGCAGTTTTGAGGGAGATGCAGAGTGCGGGGGATAAAAAGCTCACCTTGTCCCCTTCCTCGGATCTCCCAGAAGCAGGACACTGATCCCACCCAGTTCAGTGTCTATAAGAGGCCTGTCCCTGTTTTTCCTGTGCCCCTGAGTGAACCCTGGGCTGGGAAACCCTATTTGTGCCCCTTCCCCAGCCTCCTAAAACTGTGGTGAATCAGTTTTCTGAGGGTATTTATAAGTTACAGATATACTTCTAAGTACCATTTTCCAGAGTACTCAATTAATGATGTATCATCACTTAGATGTAACAATTCAGTGGTTTATTTACTCCCTCACTCTTATTTATTTTTCTTATGTTACTGATTATTTATAGTGTGCCAGGCACGAGGTCCAGCTTTACACAAAACAGGACACAGGCCTGAGGTATGGCTTCCATGTATGATGAAACAAACATAAAAAGAGATCATTGGAACAAACCTACCATCTGCACCAGGAGCTAAGGAAGTCACCAGTCAACCCAGTTGAAGTTGAGACAAAAGTTCATAAGATACATCGTTCTGGAGGACATGTCAGCTGAACAAAGTCTAATTTTAAATGTTTAAGTGCGTGAAGCCCCTGTACATCACCTTGCAAAGCCAGATGTGGGTTCTGATTAGTAGAAATATTTCAGTTACCGGTTCATTGGCCCATATACTTCCCACTCCATCCATTCCCTTTAGTGTGTAGGAAATTTGATAGCTACTAAGGACATAAAATGGAGAAGGTGATAAAAAGCAGCCCTGAAACTCTATGTACCTAATATATATTTCCTTGCTCTGTCAGTCAAGAGGCCTAGAAGCAGTGACACCCCAGAGGCAATGAGCACCCCAAGTGCCCTGATCCTGGCTCCTAATACCATCTCCAATAAAAGGAACCTGAGCCCTTTGCAGAAATAGCTGACTCTAGGGCTGAAGAGGGAGCTATCAAAGATGAGCCTGGGGCATCTTGCAGTGCCAGTACAAAGTGCTTACAAAAACCAAAAACAAACAAAAAACAAAAACAAAAACAACCCACCTGAGAGTGATGGGGTTATGTCCAAGGGACCAAGAATCAACTGAAAGGGCTCCAATAACCAAGTCTGGGGTGATGTGAGCAGGTAAAAACCCAGTATTAGATCATAATTCAGATATTAGAATAAATATCCGTGTGTCCTTACTGATATAGATTAATGATTGATTGAATAAACAAATAAATGGAAGAGAAGAGGTAAATCTATGCAGAATGATTTCATGTAATTTATGCTAATACTCCACCTTCTGTGCGGTAGGACATACCCCTTACCCCATAAGTGTGGGCTGTGTGTCGTGGCATCCGTAAAAGAAGTGCAGTGAGAAAAGGCTCAGGAAGGTAGGTGTATGGTGGAGAAAACTGACAAGCACAGCCTCAGCCAGGGGTTCACATGGGCATCAACGGTGAGGAATCATAGTGACACCAGGTGTCCTTGAGCTGATGGGAAGACGGGTGCTCCACCTCTGGCCTCTTCCTCCCAAACCCACACTGTCCCATCATGAGAAAACCATCAGAGAAACACAAATTGAGGGGAATTTTGCGAAATACCTGACCAGTACTCCTCAAAACTGTCAAGGTCATCAAAAACCAAGCAACTCTGAGAAACTGTCCCATCCCAGAGGAGCCTATGGGAACGTGATGACTAACTGTCGTGTGGTTTCCTGGGTAGAATTCTGGAACAGAAAAAGGACGTTAGGCAAAAATTAAGAAAGTCTGAATAAGGCATGGCTTTGTTTAATAATAACGTCATCAGTATTGTTCCCTTGGTTTTGACAAATACAGCGTTGTCATGTAAGATGCTAACAGCAAGGGAAACTGGTTTGGGGTATATGGGACCTGTTTTGTATCTTTGCACCTTTTTTGGGTAAATCTACAACTACTCTCAAAATATTATTTTAAGGGCTTCCCTGGTGGCGCAGTGGTTGAGTGTCTGCCTGCCGATGCAGGGGACGCAGGCTCGTGCCCCGGTCTGGGAGGATCCCATATGCCGCGGAGCGGCTGGGCCCGTGAGCCATGGCCGCTGAGCCTGCGTGTCCGGAGCCTGTGCTCCGCAACGGGAGAGGCCACAACAGTGAGAGGCCTGCATACCGCAAAAAAAAATAAACTATATATTATTTTAAAAAGAGATACACGTCACATCCCTTCCAGCTGGCTCTCTGCTCTCCTCCATCACAAGACTGTAGGTGGTGAGAGTGAGGGCGGTGAGAGATTCCCTGCTCCGCTCTCTCCCGGGGCCGATCTGACTTTATCCTGTCCCAAGAGGTGAGAGGGACAGCTGTGGTCAGAGGTGCCTCTGTCTGTCTGATAGGCCTTGAATCCTGGAGAAGGATGGACCTTCGGAAGGGGCACAGAGGGAAAACTGAGGGAAAACTGTCCAGAGCTAGGACGCTGAGCCACTGTAACCATCACACTGAAACTACTTTCCACCTAGAATTAAATACATATACTCTTACCAAAGAAAGGAGATTTTCTTTTTTTTGAGTGAGATTTCTTTTAAAAGCATCCCTTGCTCTTTATGAGTTCCCAGTGATGACGTGTTCATGGTCATAAAAATATAGCAAAAATAGGAGAGACGTTTCATCTTTTGTCCACACTTAGACAAACAGTGAACATTTAGAAAATGTTAGGTTGTTGCTGTCAAAGCACCATTACCACCACCAATATGAGCTGCGGCCGCTGAGGCTGAGCCCTAAAATGGAATCTCTCTGAGTCAGGGTCTGTGCCTACAGGATCAGCCGGAGGCCAGCCCACGTCAGGGAGCAGCTGCGGGGAATGAATCATGCTCCTTCCTCACCAGGACAGGCCCCAGCATCCTCGCTGGGGGAGGGCCAGCACCCCTCGCCGGTTGACCCCTCGGACCTGCTTCCCAGTGTCCAGCGGCCTCTGCCTGCACCCCTCTCCCCTCTCCCAGCTCCTGCCTGAGTTTCCCTTTGATGGAAAGTGTGGTTTGGGTCCTGGCAAATTAACCCATCAGACGTGATTCCTGTATCCTCTGTTACTGACCAGTACGGTGCCTGATACACGTGGTCCCTTCCTTCCGAGCGGACGCAGGCACTTTTCAGATGCTGCACAGATCCTGGGGGCCGAGGAGGTGAGCGTTGTCCTCAGGGACAGTTGTCTGGGAAGCCAGTGATGCTTCCTGAGCTCTGAGAGTTGGAGGCAGGTGGGGTTCCGTGGGGGGAAATTAGAATCGCCCAGAGCGCATTCTCATACTCACTACACACACTCCTGGAAACAATACGCTCGCTCCTGGCCAGAGGTGCCCA
Source organism: Mesoplodon densirostris (assembly GCF_025265405.1). Classification (NCBI taxonomy): domain Eukaryota; kingdom Metazoa; phylum Chordata; class Mammalia; order Artiodactyla; family Ziphiidae; genus Mesoplodon; species Mesoplodon densirostris. The sequence continues at coordinate 1,995,531 of NC_082677.1, forward strand.
CCTCGCACGGGACATCACTGTCACGGTGAGAGCGTCCTGCCCCTCGGAGGCTGAGCTCGGGCGATTACTGGTCCTTCCGTGCGGCGAGGTAATTCATCACGATCCCAAACCTCTGCATGGTGAGATGGTCCCCCGCGTCCCCTGGGCCCTGCGACACCTGGCCCCCATGTGACTCACAACTAAAGGTGCCTGACACAGTGGGGGCAGCTCTGTGTACAGGGCCCGCCTCAGTGCCCCAGCCTTGGCACGTGGGATGCCAGTCGTTAAATGTTTTGAGCATCACTCCCGGCTGTGCTGAGGGTAGAGAGCTGCCATGGGTGGCCTGAGGCTGGGGAAGTCTCTATTTTTTGATGATTCACCAGATTGGGAACTGTTGATCACGTCCTCTTACCACTCCTGTTCTCTGAATATCTGCCAGTAAAGTGGTAAGTGTGTGTGTGTGTGTGTGTGTAATTGTAGTGTGTAAACTGGGCATGCTGAAGTAGTAAGGAGATAAGACAGTTGCAAAGAAAATAATATGCAAACTATTTATCAAGAAATAGGACAGCTTACCTGAAATAAATCTCATACCATCACTGAGCCTGTCACTGCTTTTTTTTTTCCTTTTTGCAGTACACGGGCCTCTCACTGCTGTAGCCTCTCCCGTTGCAGAGCACAGGATCCGGATGCGCAGGCTCAGTGGCCATGGCTCACGGGCCTAGCCACTCCACGGCATGTGGGATCTTCCCGGACCGGGGCACGAACCCGCGTCCCCTGCATCGGCAGGCGGACTCCCAACCACTGCGCCACCAGGGAAGCCCCTGTCACTGCTTTTAAAATGTCTAATCCAACAGGTGCCATAAGCACTTATTCTTTCGTTGGTTCCCCTCCTGAAGTATGTTTTTAAACGCGCCCCTTCTCCACTCCCTGTGTCGTTGATCTTCCAGGCATGAATGGCTTCGATCCATTCCTCATCGTGTCCCTATCTCCAGCCCCGCCCCCGTCTTCACACGAACCTCCCTCACGATCACAGCCACCAGAGGGGTCACTACAGACCCGGAGCCGGCCAGGCCATCCCACTGCCCCGATTCCTTGTTCGTCTCCATCATGCTCGGTGCACCGTGCTGGCCTCTGAGCGTGGCCGGGAGGGGTTTATGATCTGGCATATGTGCGTTCATCTCTCAGCACTACCCCCACCTCCTAGCCCCACCTCTGTAGACGCGGCTCCCCCGCCACGCAGGCTGTTACTCCTTCCCCTCTTGTCTCCACCCTCATCCCAGTAACTTCCAGTTTGCTGGTTGGTTTCTCTGTTCCAGCTGGAATGCTGGGCTGTTTCTCGTGGAAGCCGGTTCTCGACCATCCCTGCAGAGGAAGGAACCGTTGCCTTCATACACCAAAGAGCGTGTGCACGCCTCAGCCACAGCCCTTGTCACCAGACGCTTCATACCTTCATGGTGATCCCAGACCATGACACAAAGGAAAGTCAGGCCTCATCAGCCTGTGGAACTGTGTTTGGCTTAGTTTTCTCACCTCAGCGGGCGCTCCCACTCACTCACTCACTGTATCCTCTATTCTAGCTACATTGACCTTCTCATGGCCTTGACTAACTCTTCCTGCCTTAGAGAGTTTGCATATGCTGTGCTTTCTGCCTACAATGCCTTGCCCTTTTTCTTTACATGCTTCTTCCCCTGACATGTCACCTAAATAGGGTCTACGCATGAGCCTCGGCCATTTTTTCCCTAAGCATTGCCTTCACAGCACATTTCTAAATCTATAATTACATACTTATTAGTTTACCTGTTTATTATCTCTCTGCCTCTCCTGATCTTTGTACTCTGTGGAGGCAAGGCCCATATTTATTTGGTCTGTGCTCTGTATCTACGCCTTGCATAGAGCTTGCATGATAGACTTGTTAATAGATGTTTGTGATAAAACTATGCCAGCCATTGCTGTGTGAGTAGATATATATTGCTCAAGGAAATGAGGGTGGATACATCCCCATTGATGGCAGCAATAAATAATAATGTCCATTATTATTACTATCATTTAAATTACCAAGCAAAGTAAATTGAGAATAAACACATTAATATGTATAAATGTCATCAAAGAGGAGATAAACATCCGTTTTTGCTGCTGCTGCTGCTAATATGATTACCTACTAGAAATCCAAGGAATTGAAACAAAATGCTATAGATACAGTAGATTCAGCAGAGTCCACAATTTTTTTTAAAAAGTGTTTTTTTAGTGTGCAAATCAATTGTGCTATCATAAACTAACAGTAAACATCCAAAAATGTGATGTAAAAGACTCGTGCAAAAGATTAAGATGCTCAGGAATAAACTTAATGAGTTGTAGGGCCTAGGTGGAGAAAATCATGACATATATAAAAAAAAATTGTAACTAGAGAGAGGTACCACATTTTTGGATGGGAAAACAGTATTTTTAATATATTGGTTCTCTACAAATTAACATCCATTTCACCTACTTCCAATGAAATCTTCAGCAAGATAATTTTGAACAATGACAAAGGTTTGTAAAATGTACCTGTAAAACTAAACATTTTTGAATATCAGAAAAATCCTGGCAAAAAGATAAATATATGGGAAACAAGCTTTACAATGGGTTAGTAGTCTGGGGTAAAATGGAAATGATATAGCATTACAAACCTGTATTAATGTAACAGAATAGAGAGTGCAGAAATGGACTGAAGTATTACCTAAAGGAATTTAACATAAGAAATGTTATCATTTTATCTTTTAAATATAATCATGTTTTTGAACAGGTAATAAGTGAATATCATATAAAAGTCATGTAATGAAAAGTAAGTCACCCTCCCTTCTGGTCCTCCAGCTGTTCAATTTCTTTGCCCAGAGGCAACCAGTATTACCTGGCTTATGTTCCTGTGCATATGTAAGAATCCCTGCTGATTACTGCTGGAGTTTGCACCAATGATAGCAAAGTACAGGTGATGCCTCTGCACCGCCCCCTCCCATTTATTGGTTTTACTTACCTTAGTAAAGTGTCTTAGAGGCTTAGCAATACTTAGTAGCTACTTAGCAATAGTATCTTAGAGACTAGTCCATGTCAGTAGTTTGGTATTATCTCATCGTTTCTAATGCTGTGTAGTGTCCCGTCTATGAATGCTACTACATCCTGCACTGGATGTTTTGTTACACACATGCCTTCTCCCGCGTGTGACACAGCTGTAGGGCAAGCTCTCGGCATCGCTGGGTCAAAAGAAACACCTGGGCCTCCCTGGTGGCGCAGTGGTTAAGAGTCCGCCTGCCGATGCAGGGGATACGGGTTCGTGCCCCGGTCTGGGAGGATCCCATATGCCGCGGAGCGGCTGGGCCCATGAGCCATGGCCGCTGGGCCTGCGCATCCGGAGCCTGTGCTCCGCAACGGGAGAGGCCATAACAGTGAGAGGCCCGCATACCGTAAAAAGAAAAAAAAAAAAAAAAAAAAAAGACACACCTATCTACATCTTTGTAGATCTACATAATCTTACTACATGTACCACATTATTCTCTTCTAGCGATTCATATTTCTAACAATGGCTTATGAGAATTTCACTTCCCCACATTCTGCCAAAACTGTATTGTAGCAAATTTTCTGAACATTTTCAATCTGATAGGGAAAAAAAAAGTGTCTTATTATAGTTTTAACATTCATTTCTGTTAATATGGGTGAGGTGAGGTGTATTTTGTGATTTTTAAAAACACCTGTAGTTCTTTTACATGTACACTTTCCTCATGGATTTGCATGAATCTTTATATATTGAGGGACTTAGTCCTTTTTTTTATGAGTTACAAATATTTTCCTCAACTTATCACTGATCTTTGACATAGTGCTTTTTTTTAAATTTTTTATTTATTTATTTATTCGTTTATTTATGGCTGTGTTGGCTCTTCGTTTCTGTGTGAGGGCTTTCTCTAGTTGCGGCAAGTGGGGGCCACTCCTCATCGCGGTGCGCGGACCTCTCACTATCGCGGCCTCTCGTTGCGGAGCACAGGCTCCAGACGCGCAGGCTCAGTATTTGTGGCTCATGGGGCTAGTTGCTCCGCGGCATGTGGGATCTTCCCAGACCAGGGCTCGAACCCGTGTCCCCTGCATTGGCAGGCAGATTCTCAACCACTGTGCCACCAGGGAAGCCCCATAGTGCTTTTAAAAATATGCATATTTTAAAATTATTAAATTTATTTTTGAATTTATCAAACTCTTCTTTTTGGCTCCAGAGTTTTATATCATATTTGAAATTTTTTCCTGATTTAAGATTATAAAAGCATCTTCCATATTTCTTTCATTTGTTTATTTATTTATTTTTTATGTTTAAATGTTTGATTTTTCCAAAATTTATTCTGATTTAAATTTTGAGTTTTTTCTTTTCTTTTCTTTTCTTTTTTTTTTTGCAGTACGCGGGCCTCTCACTGTTGTGGCCTCTCCCGCTGCAGAGAACAGGCTCCGGATGCGCAGGCTCAGTGGCCATGGCTCATGGGCCCAGCCGCTCCGCGGCGTGTGGGATCTTCCTGGACCGGGGCACGAACCCGTGTCCCCTGCATCGGCAGGCAGACTCTCAACCACTGCGCAACCAGGGAAGCCCCTAAATTTTGAGTTTTTTAATCTATTTTTTCCCATGTACCCAGCAAGATTTTTGGGGAAAAACTATTTCATCAGTGTTTTCAAATGTGTAGATGGCATTTTAAATCACTAGATAGATACGTTAGGAACACTTCGGAGACGTTAAAAAAAAAAACTTAAATTCCTACTTATTTTAGACTAAAAAATCCCCCTGAATGTGAAAACAGCAACAAACTCTATTACATTGTAATGTTTTAACTTCGTATGGCAAAAACACCATAAATAAAGTTGACGGACAAATAAGGAATAATTAACATCAACAAATATGGCAGAAGTTAAACATTTACAAAGCATTTATAAATTTATATAGAAGATGAGCACTTCAATAGAAAATTAGGCAAAAGAAAAAATAGACTAGATGACCATGTGTGTTCAAATGTTTGACCCTACCAGTAACAAAAGAACCGCTCACTGAACTCAGAGCAGCTAGCGTTTCCCACTCTGCTATTAGACTTGGAGGGTAAAAATCGTGTAAAATGTATTAAAAATATTTTGTGTTAAATATGTGTCAAAATGGGCAGTTTCATATAATATTGGCTGTAGGATAAATGAACAGCCTTCTTGGAAAACAATCTGGCCAAATGTTTTGAAATTTTATATTTTCTTATCCTTTTACTCAGAAATTAATTTTTTTCTGAATGAATATTTACAGAATATTTTAGAGAATATTTACAGAAATGTACCAAAGGAAACAAGAAGCTGATTGTGCCATAATGCACGTGCAAACACATTATTTCAGCATTATACGTCTGCTGGAAAGAACTCAACATATCCTAATTGTTCAGTAATAGAGGCCAATTAAAACCATTAGTCATGGGCCTCCCTGGTGGCGCAGTGGTTGAGAGTCCGCCTGCCGATGCAGGGGATACGGGTTCGTGCCCCGATCTGGGAGGATCCCATATGCCGCGGAGCGGCTGGGCCCGTGAGCCATGGCCGCTGGGCCTGCGCATCCGGAGCCTGTGCTCCGCAACGGGAGAGGCCACAACAGTGAGAGGCCCGCATACCGCAAAAAAAGAAAAAAAAAAAAAAAAAAAACCATTAGTCATGATCACAGATTATACCAGGATATTATTTATCCATTTAAAATGGTACAAGAATCTGAGGATTGACTGGCAAAATGTTCATGGAATGAGGTTACTGAACAACACGTTATAAAACAGCATGTTTAATTTGATCTTCTGTATGTATCTATCATCTATCTAGTCTCTTCATCTTTCTATCTGTGCATCCATCCATCCATCCACTCACCTACCTACCTATCCATATACCCTAAAGGGTTAAATATCTATATCTATATCTATCTATCTATCTAACCTATATATGGTGTTTTATATGCATACAACCTATACAAGGGATATATATGGTTATGTATCTGTGTGTGCATGTATATATATATATATATATATATATATATATGTGTGTGTGTGTGTGTATGTGTATATATATATATATATATATATACATATATATATATATATATATATATATATATATGACATTGCTGTTGCTTCACCACAACATATTTTACTTCCCTTGGTAAGTTTCATACAGGTATTTATACCTTCTTTCCTCAGGCCTGTGAGTTTGGGAGAAGCTAACTCCACCTCTGGCCCTAGGGGTGGAGTAGTTGATTAAGGCCTGAAGTGATCAGTGTAATCATATCAGCTGGCTACAGGGATTGATTCAGAGGTGGACAGGTAATTCCTCTCAGCAGAGTAAGATGGAAGAATAAGTTTTCTAGAAACTTGTAGTAATGACAGTTCTTTGCTCCCCTGAGAGAAATTCCAGAAAAGGCCCTCAGTTCCTCTCCTTGGATATGGTCATGCACACGTCTGTTCCCATTAGTGCTTGGGACCTTCCTGACATCATAAGAGAAAGGGACTTTCCCTTGGTGAAGCTGATACCATGGAAAATAGAGGAGAAACAGAACACAGGCATGTCCTTGGTGACATCACCAAGTCCCTGCGTCAGTAGCCCTTGAAGCCACACCACCAAGACAAGGGACCCCCTTCATCATTTAAATCAATGTACTTCAATGGGCTTTTCTCCTACCTGCCATCAAATGCACCATAGTTTGGGGGGGGGTGTGCGTGTGCATTGGCAGATAGATACACACACACAGGGAAAACATTTGAAGTGATATTCACCAGAATGTAACAGTGGTGCACTCTGGGTTGGAATTACAGTTGATTTTCACTTCATATTTGTACCTTTTAGATACCTGAACCTGAATTACATGATAAGAGGAAAACAATAACAAAGGCAACAAACAATTTATAAAACAAAGATCAAGCATATGTGTTTGGGGGAAAAAGATTAAGTGCAGCATGAAGTGGAAAGAATCTCTGTGTGTGTGTGTGTGTGTGTGTGTGTGTGTGTAACTCTCATGATTTTCTGTGACCACAAGTACCAAATGAACCAAAAGTATCATGTAGCAGCCAAAAAATACATATGAATATAATGCAAACTTAGGTTTTTTTAAAATACAAGAACAGTGTCAAGATCAAGGGTGTTAAAAATACCACTGTTCTCGGCTCAGGTCAGACCACCCTTGAAGTATTGTTTTTTAATTCCCTGTGCCTACAAGGATTCAGGCACTAACGGACATATTCCAGGGATACTGGGGAAGGATTTATGCATTCAGAAAGAGATGGAATTTTAAGACTTTTGAGATTTTTTTTCCACGTTCAAGATTCTATAGTTCTCCAATATTGCCCTTGGACATTAAAGAACAGTCATACTGGGCTTCCCTGGTGGCACAGTGGTTGAGAGTCCGCCTGCCGATGCAGGGGACACGGGTTCGTGCCCCAGTCTGGGAAGATCCCACATGCCGCGGAGCGGTTGGGCCCGTGAGCCATGGCCGCTGGGCCTGCGCGTCCGGAGCCTGTGCTCCGCAACGGGAGAGGCCACAACAGTGAGAGGCCCGCGTACTGCAAAAAACAAAACAAAACAAAAAGAAAACAGTCATACTATATACAAAGAAACCAAGCCTCAGAGAGCTTAAGTGACATGCCCAAAGCCACACAATTCATTAACAGTGGAATTTTGTCCAGAAGGCACTTCACAACCCACATATTAAAGAGGCTCTAGGCGGACTGAGGTGTTCAGAGTGACTGAACATGAACATGGTGACTAAGGCAGAATCAGTGAGCTCCGCGTGACTCATGTTAAAGAACCAGGAAACTTTGTGAGGGTGAGAGCACAGGGGACTGTCATCCAATCAAGTCTTCTCGGGAAGAGCAAGGCCACTTGTGTGATGAGTTGAAACGAGTCCAAGTACACGGGGGTTGGTGGAGACCTTTCTTTTTTGCCCCTTAAGACTGTTCTGATGTGAAGAGCTGTCTAAAGATCACCCACGGCGACTCAGGAGGAAGGGAAACGGCGAAGACTTGTCCCTGTCTCTGGGGTCACCTCTGCCCTTCCTCATGGCTGGAAGGCTCTGGCCAGGTGCCTGGCTGCCCAGAGGATGTGACCCTCTCCCGCCCTTGGCAGCACGATGGGGCCTGTGACGTCTCCGTTTACAAAATAACTCATTCTTTTTGGAAGAGCTAGAAAACAGGCAGCTGTGTGTCATCTAAAGTGGCGAGGTAGCTGATGGAGGAATTACAGTAGGACTAGGACTGTGTGGGGAGCATAGCTAAATTAAATCTTCATCCGCCATTATAGTGAGAATTAGTCAAGAATGAGGGGTAAAAGTTATCCATCTTTTTAGATGAGCAAAGGGCCCTGCCAGGAGAAACTGCCGACAAAGTTAAGAGGAGTCGCCTCCTTAGGAGCGGAGCTGAGCGGGGTGTGCAGAGGCAGGGTGCTCTTGCTTTCGATTTTAAGCACTCAAGGTTATTTTATTTTTAAATATGAGCACACATTCCTTTAGTAAAAATGCGCGCACACACACACACACACACGCAGGGCTCTGGCTGTTGCTCTGAGTGGTGCTAAATGATTTTCCAACGTGGGTAGAGCCTGCAAAGCAGCCTGCAAATGGGACACCAATGTATAATGGACCTATTTCTACTCAGAGGCTAGAGCGTTCATAACAGAAAGTGATGCTGCCTTTGGTCTGTTCCCTCTCTGCGCGTCACCAAGGAGAAGCACTCCTCCCTCACCCTGCTCTGACTCTGACTTTTAACCCCCGCTTTCCCTGAGCTTACTAATCTCCAGTTTCCTCATAAAACATATTGGAGCTTTCAGAATATTAGAACATGAATTCTCTGTTACATAAAGATTTAGCTGAACATGATTTCTTTTTTTTTTTACCACAAACATTGTTTTAATATGCTATTAACTTTTACAAAATCAATTGTCAATATTACCAACATCCAAACAAATTCCTAGAGTCATGTAAGAAGGACTTGGCGACAGGGCTTCTGAAATGTGAACACAATTTCTTAAAAGGATGTGTACTTTTTATTTGAAAATTCTCCTGCACTATGGCAGTACTTCCCAAAGAAGTAGTATGTGGGACGTTTGAAAAACCATGGGAGATTGAACCGCCAGCAGCTCATGGGAAACCCTCCTACTATGAGTATCTGTTGTGTTTCTCCAGATCTTGTTGACATTGAAAGACACAGAAAAAGACATAGATTTCTCTTTTAACCCACAAGACCTGTTGCTCCCTTTACCAGTACATCCATCTTCAAAACCATTCCCTACAGCATTCTTTGTTTGGTATTGTGCGAGTCACACATCAACTTTTTCTTTTCAACCTCAGAACCACTGTTTTTCTCCCATTATTGCCAAACTGAAGGTACAGTGTAGCAAAAGAACATGTTTTTCACCCCCAGCTCTCTGAAGGGCAGAGGGTCATTGTGCCTCAAGCTCTAGAAGAATACTCTTTGTCCCGTAGACATGGACTTACCAGCAGCGTCCGGGGAAAATGAGGACTCCTCTGGGAGGTTCCAGACCTGAGAGGTTGGCCAGCATCTCCCGTGCATACGTTCATGTCAGAAGACCAGTTCCTGGCGTATGCCTCAGGGAGAGTGAGGTCTTTGTTGTGCTCTGATGGAAACTGGCGGGGTTCTCCAATAGGTGTTAGGGTTTGAAGGGAATGAGATAGTGACATTAATTTTGCAAAATGTTCAAATCCATAGAAACAACCCTATTTTGCTACACAGTAAGTTTAGGACAAGTAATGTAGTACCTTTGCTTTACCCTTACATTAGCGCCCTTGTATTTGTCTTTTTTCTCCCCCTTTTCCCTAGCTGGGTTTCTAGTTTCTGTTTTGGGTTTAATTTTAGGTGGTTGAAAAAGGTTGGACCTTGGGTGAATAATTTTCAGAATGTTCAGCACCTTGGAACTTCTGATAGGGAGAGCTTTTCTTGGTAACCTTCATCAACAATACTCTAATATTTCAAAAGAGGGAGGTTATATTCACCTAGGCTCTGGGAATTGCATTTTCACACATCTAAATAAAGAAACACTAAATATCATTTGAGTGCGCTTTTTTGCGAACAGGAATCCTTCCTTCTGGAGTTATGAAGGAAGACGGAGGCTATATTATTATATTCCGGGGTTTGATCTGTAGACGTCTGAAATGTTACTGTTAGTCATTTCCACAGGTCTTTGAAGGCTCCACCTAGACTTGATTCTGCACCAAGATAATACAACCCTTTTTTTTTCCCTCAGGGAATTTATTATTTCTTTCTGGATCCACATTTCCTACGTTACTCTGACTCTTACATCTGTCTCCAGCTTGGGCTACGCCTAACACATGGCTGCCACATTTCCAAAAAGAATTCACTGTGTCTGAAAACATGGATGTCTCAGCCCTCTGTGCCGTCCGTGGGCATTTCAGTTGTTGGAATGATGCTGTGTCCAGCAGCACTGGTGCTTACAGCCTCTTCAAACAGCAGAGACCTGAGGAGCTCTGCCCCTCCTGAGTTACTCTCCCAGCTATTTTATCTTAACTAAGTTCTAGAAGGAATTCGTGCAGAAGTCGAGGGGTGGGGGAACCTACCTCCAGTGCTCAGATGGTATGATTGTGTGTTGACCGTTTCCTAGGAGCGCACAGTCTTGGGTGCATTCTATAGACGTTGGATAAAAGACCGTGAGGCAGCATGGATATCACTTTTCTCTTGCTCTGGAGCATTTCTGAAGATCAAGTCTTCCTTACGACTTGAGGTCACTGACCCACACCAGCTGTTACCCCGCCTCGGACGCAAGGATACTGTGAAAGATCGTGAAGGTCGTAGGCTATTTCTCCCAAACATAAAGGGAGAGATTCGCTAAGCCTTTGGAAAATTGTCTAGATTTTGTGTTTTCCCTCTTTCCTTCCCATCTATCCTTTTACAGTTTTAGGTCTCCCAATTTGTTGCTGTCAATCTTCGGTGGATATAGAAAGGATCAAAGCTTGCTAGAAATTTTTGTAGAGTGAGGATATAAAGGTTCTGATGAAGGAATTTTCTAATCGTCTCACGGACTCTGTAGTGTCCATTTGGGCTTCTTAGGAATTCCCCCTCCCTTTTATTTTGTGTCTTTCCCCATTCTTGGCTAGATGCTAGATCAAAGGTTTGTAAATTATGTTCCAGGATTCCACAGGGGTGCTGAAGAGCCGCCACAGATGGGAACTAGAGCTCCTGTTTCAGATTATGAATCTGCACACAGTTGGGTTTACAAAACGTTCGTATTGGTCAAACAGTTTAAAAACCATGTTCTAGGGCTTCCCTGGTGGCGCAGTGGTTGAGAGTCCACCTGCCAATGCAAGGGGCGCGGGTTCGTGGCCCGGTCCGGGAAGATCCCACATGCCGCGGAGTGGCTGGGCCCATGAGCCATGGCCGCTGAGCCTGCGCGTCCAGAGCCTGTGCTCTGCAACGGGAGAGGCACAACAGTGAGAGGCCCGTGTACCGCAAAACAAACAAACAAAAAAAAAACACACCACGTTCTAGATGGATGAGGTTATCACACAGTTAAATTACTTATAGGCAAGTAAGTCAATGAAGTCCATGAAGACATCAGCAGCAGATGTATTGAATTCTTCCATTGACAGATGTGTTGTCTACTGGTACAATTATAATCAACCCAATACCACCCAAACCACAAAACTCTTTAGACAAAGAAAAATGGGTGAAGGTGAAGGGTTAGAGTAGTACTAGTTGATCTTCAGAAACTCGGGATCGGCTAGTCTCCGGGGGCTCTGCTGAATGAGTTCCCCCTTAATATTAAACCCTGGTGAATTTCAAGGAAAATTTAATCCATATGTTTCTGATTCAATTACTCTTAACTCATTAAATGTTTTTTAAAAGCTATTTGAAATTTGAGAAGCCTTTTTACGAGCGTTAGTAATCCTTTGTTCTTTGAATTAGGAAGGAGAATTTTGCCAAGTGTTAATGGTACGTGAACCTCAATACGGTTAAGGGGATTCTAAATTTAGCAAAAGGTCCAGTATTCTGTCATAACCAATGACTTGGGGACTTGCAAAATCTCTGCCACTTGCTACTCCTTCCATGCCTGCTGATGTCAGATCATTTCTTTTACATGTGACGATGACCTTTGCCTGCAAGACAGCTAAGGCTGCTGAGGAAGGTGATGTCCGCCAGTGGAACACAAACTCAGGTCATCACCCTGTTTGGGGGAAGCTAATCAGATACAAGGTGAACATCTGAGATGCAGAGGTACCTACTCCTCTTTCCTTTGTTTCTTATTGTTTCAGGTCAGAATGTATCAATAGTTTCTTACCCCTGGGCTGGTATCATACAGCAGTTGAAGGAAGGCAGTGAAATGTTTTGTAATTGAAGGGACCGTAAACATTCAAATATGATACCTGCAGAATTGAACAAGAACTGAAAAGCAACATATGTATGCAGAGAACACGGCTCTGCTGAATGGTGTCCACGGCGTATGTTCTATTAACAGAAGCCGGGTTCATCTGAAGTAGCTACAGGCTTTGGAGGCCTGAGCTGCTAAGAAGAATCATTCTCCCCAGCTGAAGAGTGGGAAGATTTTGTCTGTTTGCTTCTTGTTTGTTTGAATAAGCTGAATCATGAAAAGTATTTCTGGAAAGAAAAAAGTCGTTAAGACCCACGGAAGCCATCATTTAGAACCATAGGGTAAGAGTCTGGAATTTGAAGACGCAGGGTATTAAAGATGCCCTAGTAGCCAGAGATGAAATGGCCCATTTGGATCTAAGATTTCAAAAAGCTCGTGAGAGAGAAGAACAGAAAAGCCAGCAGTGGCAGGTAAACCATAGCGATGGCCATGTAGTATCTCTAAACCCAACAGACAGTTCTGACAGCACACCTGGGCCTCCCTAATCACCTACACCATCTTCCCAGGTAAGAGATTCTATAAGACCAGGTGGGAGCACATTGTCCATTCCACTGGGGAAGGAGCAAGAAACCCATCTGCGGGGATCCAGGGCTGTTTTTCCACCACTGTTCTTTGGGAAGGTTCCTGTGTAGACAGAGCGCTAATCCAGTCACTGCAGCCACTAAGGTTCCTTGGTGAAGCGATACAGGATGACTTCAAAGATGAGGGCTTCTCAAACCATAGAACTAAACTTGAAACATAGTTTCAATCGCTCTTGGTTCCATTTGCTTCCAGATAAACAGTGTCTAGTGCGTTAGCAATGTTTATATTATTTTATTTGTCTGGTAATTATAGAAGAAGGTCAAGGATGGCTTTCAAATGAAGGTCACAGTTGTTTGCACAGCACAAGCGTCTCCTTAGAACCACATGTTTTCAAAGAATATTTCCTTGACAAGTTAACTTTAATTAAGGGTAAGGGTGTGAAAAAGTTTTGCTTAAATTTCACAAGACCTCACTGTCCCCTGAAATAAACTCATAATTTAAAAACCTATTCAATACCTCTACAATCTCATTCTGACTAAAGTGTTGGTGACAAGAGTTTATAGGAGGATGTGATCGTCTATCTGATAAGTTCGACCTCTATGGACCCACTCGATTTCTTATCTCCAAACCCTGCAATAATGGAAAAAAATTAGGCCTACAGATTTTTTAATTAATAAAAAAAATAGACTCACCAATGAGGCATTTACAGAGGCAGAAATTATTTTTAAAGAGGAAAAAAAGAGATACCTGGCACATATTTAAAACCTCTTGTCAGCCCTGTAGTTTATACGTGCTGTGAAATAATTTTCAAAAAGGTCTACCAGCAATTTTGCTCCTTCGAACTCTTCTGCAGTCTCAGCCCTGGACACAGACGCATAGCAGCCGCCCTGCTGAGCTACCTGAGCTTGGATGTGGGCCCACCGTCAACCCAGGAGAGGAACGTGGCAAAGATACCCGTCTGGCCAAAGAAGCAAACACAAAAAGCTTCCAAAAACAAACAAAAGTTGTATTTATTTATTTTCAAAAAAAAAAAAAGAGTATCCAATTTTTCATGTCAATATAGATAATCTGCTTAATAAAATATCGAGTTTTGTTATTTTTCTTTTCTTCTCCTCCCACACAAGAGTTGTACCGAAGTATTTGAAGTATGTGAGGTATTGGAAAAATAAGCCCGCGTGGAGCAGACGCACAGATGTTTTCTGTGTTTAATGATTTTCCTCCTTCTTCTGTTCACTGTGTTTTAAAGATTTTTGTATTAGTGGTGGCCGCCCTTTGCTGGTCGACACCAGCTCAGGGCCCCATGGGGACCAGGGTCCTTCAGAGGTCAGAGCTCCGGGTCCCTGCAGCAAAGGAAGACCCTCTGACGCCAGGGAGATGGCTGTTCTCCTCGTTTCAAAATCTAAAGGCCAGTTGGCTCACCTGAATTCTGTGTCTCTGGCGATGATTTTAATTCACTGCTTATTCAGAGGACTCAGCTTACCTCAAAGAAGTAAAATTAAGTTAGCTTTATGTTTGCTTATCTAGGTGATTTCAAAGAAATTCCTCGAAAAGACCTATGAGGTGAGTAGAACCCCGAAGACAGCATCCAGAACAATTTGATATCACCGTGATTTTATTCCAAGAAGTCACTTTGTTCTTCGTTTTCCCCTTTCTTGTTTGGACGCAGACGGAACTGACTCTCCCGGCAGCTCAGGACAATTCTCAGAACAACCCGCTAATTTAGGGACGACCTTTAGTCCCCCAACCATCGGCCAGCCTTTCCTGCTAACGCTTATCTGGTTTGTCCTGAGAAACTGAGGTTAATGAAGAGGAACGAAAGGGGATAAAAGAAGACGATGCCATTTATGGCCATGTGGCCACATCCTCAGGCGCTTCGTGACATCCGGGCCGGGGCGCTGGCTCCACAAGGAGCACAGGAGGAGGACACGGGGGGTCCCAGTGCTGCGCCCGAGGCCTGCGGTCCACGTGGAGACACACCTGGGGACGCGCTGTGATGTGATGGGGTCGGGGCACCTGTGACCCCAGGAGGGCAGTGAGCCGAGGGCCGCTCAGGGAGGCCCTCTTGGAGGCCTCCCACCTAAACCCACAAAGAGTTCTCTCCTTTCTCTTCGGGCAGGCCCCGAACTCTGCCCCAGGCTCCCCGGCCCTTCACCCGGTGTCTCTCCCTCCACCTTCTTCTATCTGAAGCGGAGACGGCGGGTCACACGCCTTCTACTCCGCGCGATTGGGAGGACACATCTCTCGTCCTTTAATCAAGAAAGGGAGGGCGGAAGCGCACGGGAAGTGAGCAGAGGTAGAATCAGAAAAGGCAGAGGAAGTAATAGGTGGGCGCCGAAGACAGTCCAACGTCCTGGGCACGTCCCGGGCAGTCAGGACGGTGAGAGACGCCTCCACGCCCCTGCATTCCAGAGCGCACGGGTCCTGGCTAAGGTATCAGAATTTGGAAGGAGAAGACACAAGCTTACTTTGATAGTCCTGCTATCACCCCTGGAGGGCACCCAGAGCGGGGCGCATGGAGGGTACCGGCCCTGAGGCTACAGCCCAGCTGTTACCCCAACGTCGCGTGCGGGTGGAAAATGGGGGGCGGACTGGGAAGCTGCGGCTGTGAGGACGGGCAGTGATGCCGAAGGCCGAGGAGAACCTCTGGTGTTCCCCGTGGGGCTGGATTTGGGCTCATCTCGGGCGTCAAGAAAACCAGGAGACACAGGCTCCGTAGCGCTGCTCGCGCCGCTCACAGGCCCAGCCTCCGTTGCCCAGGGGCGCCGGGAATGGGCCGAGGAGGATGGAGCCGAGAGCAGCGTCACCCCCACGCTTCCTGCTCCCCTGGGCCTTCCCTGACGTTCCCGGAGGGGACTTGTGCCAATTGTTCCTCTGAGATCCTGGCCGTCTCTTCTCTCTACTTTAGAGATCTTCTCTCTACTTCTCGCGTCTTCCCAGATGCGAGGGGGCCCTTTAGACACACAGCCTTGTTTCAGTGTCCTGGGGCAGGGGGGTTCTGGAAGTCCCGAGGTCAGGGCACAGCCTTGATTATGTTCCGGAGGTGACTGTCCTTACTGGACAGGCCTCTGCCTCCGTGTGTTCAACTGGTCCCTCTGGGCTGGAAGCTGGGAGGTGGGTCCTCAGCCCCTGCTGGTGCTGAGAGCAGAGAGCAGGCTGCACGAGAAGCTCCCGGGCTGGGGGGGACACACACAGCTGAGGGTACAGGAGGGACCAGTGAGATTGCCGCCACTTTCATTAGCCACGTGTTTACATTCTAGAGCCGCATGGTCCAGAGGGTTAGGCAGGGGCCATTGTGTGTGGCCATTCAAATTAAAATTAAGGGAAACAAAACATTCAGTTTCTCTGTCACACCAGCCACACTTCAAGGGCTCAGCACCCGCGTAGGCTAGTGATTGCGGTGGGTATGGAACCCCTCCATCAACGCAGAAGGTTCGTTGCCTCTAGAGAGACGCTATCCACTGTGACTCTGGATTCTTGCTTTACTCATGGGCTTGTCTTCACATACAACCGAGTCCCATTAAGAAGTCATCCTTTTGTATTAAGAATACTTCTACATTTTATTTTTATTTTTAGGCCAGTTTACTTTTTTTTTCAATTTGATAGTAAGATGAGAAGCCACTTGATTTGTTTGTTTTAATCTCTCCTGTACTTGGATTTCGTGTGTAATGATGTCGTCACAGTGGAGTCTAGAGTGGTTTAGCGTCTTGTGTCTCTGCAGGACGCCTGTTCTGTGAGCAGCACAGTCTGTGCCTCCCATGATGAGTTGTCACTGTCCACGCTTTCTACTGAGAAAAATGATCGAAACAATATGTTTATAGTGTACAATCAACAAAAAGCTAAGAACACTTTATATCCAATCAAAAATTTTCATTTATCTTAGTTTTGATAAAGAGTCTCTAAGGGGGCCTGTAAGTTAACATTAAATACTGAGTGAATAAAAATTTCTGAGCCAATATAAGCACTTCAGCTCAGGGCTGACCATCCATCTGGTCTCCGAATGGCTGGTCTCCATGAGGAGGGAGAGGTAGGGAGTAGGAAACATGTACATCCATTCAGAGCGGCTCCTGCAGGGAGCAGACAGTTGTGAGAACAGGTGTCTATACAGACAAGCAAAGCTGACTATTGAACCACCAGCATTTGAATAAGTTTTAAAGGGATTTCATTTCATCATGAATGAAACCTCTTATACAACTAATGATAAATCTGAATGACACAGTGGTGAAGAGACCTGGCTTTAAAGGGACATAGACACACCTGAGATCAGGTCACAAATGTTCCCAAGAGCAGGTGACCACAGGCGAGTGGCAGTTTGTTTCTGCTTTACAAACTCTGGATAACGCTTGAATGTACCTCATTTTGTTGGAGGATTCGATACAGGTTTATTAGCCTTAGCACCGTGCCTGGCATGTCATAAGTGCTCAAAAGCTGTTATGATAGCGATGACTATTCTTACTCTAAATACTAAAGAGAGAAAAAATTAAATGAAACCACAGGGTGCTATGTTAAGAAGCTGGACTTCAAAGGTGTACGTGTGTGTAACACATGGGACAGCAGGAGCAGGGCACCCCAGCTACACATGATAGGTACTCAATATGTTTAGTGAATAAAACAATGTGGAGAGACTATTTCCTACTTGATCTCTGCAGCCTGGGTTTTTGTGGACTTTTGTCTTTTTAAAAAATTGATAAATTCATCCAAAAGAGGTAGGAAGGAAAATTGGTTTAGCCCCACCCCCCCAAACCCATCCACACCCCCTCTTAGTGATAGAACAATCGCAGTTTGCAGCCTCAGAAAAGCTCCCTGAGAGCAACAGGCGTTTCAGTGTCTTTCTGACCTAGGAATCAGGACTGCTTCTACATTCAGTGTGAAATCTCTCTGAAACGTTCACGTGTCTCATTTGCCTCAACTGTGGCCTTTGTTTCTTCTGTGACTTGTCAACTTTCAGGTTTGAAAATGGTGTCGATAAAATATGGCCAGTAAATGAGTCAACTAAACACATTTGTCTCAACAAAGAAGCTGCAAGGAAGTGTGACTGTATTTTTAGGAACAAATACAGTAGACACCACATAAGTGAGTGAGCTCTTCAAGGAAGTTTATCCTCCCTGTTCAAACTGTGATCAGAACAACTCTGATGGCGTGTTCAATAATCTTCCTTTGTTAGAAGAGAATTACATTCATCATAAAGTGTTATCAGCCCAGATAACAGAAAATCAACAAAAACAAAGAACCACAACTGAAAGCGTTTCATTTTAAAATCATATTTATGTACTACAATATAGTGCTTAGGAATCTGCCGTCAAGTGGTATGAATTTATGAGAACATAGATCAACCGTCCTATCAGAAATCACATAGATGGACAAAATTATGCTTCTTTATTTCTGTATGTGAATAGGAAATTCAGAATTGAAAAATAAACTCAGCATTTTATAGAGAACTTATAAAGGAATCAGATTACAATTTCATCATAGGATGTCCTTTTAATGTTATTTTATATAACTTTCTGTGATACAGATTTCAGTCAAGGTCCCCAAATGATTTTAGACTAACTGGCGAGTTCTAGTAATAGTAGAACATTAATTATGCCAGAGCTAAACTTTCTGCTAAATGAAGCTGTCTTCATGTTAGAAACAGATGGATGCTAAAGGTAAAAGTTCTTTCTTTTTTTTTTTTTTTGGTGAACATGTTATAGCTGATGGAGATTAATGTTTACGTAGAGAAAAATAGTTAGAAAAGTCCTGAGTTAGAGTGATGTTTACTTTGTGTTTCAGGTGAGTTTGAGAAGCTGTCTGCTCACAAGGGTTTGTCTACCTGTGGTCAGGACTCAGTGTGGTCAGATGGGTGAGGATGCCTTAACCTACACAGCCTAAACAGCCATACAGCATGAACCAAGAAGGCACAATTATTTTCCTTTGGATAATATTTTAAGCAATATTAAATCTACATGCTTAAAGAAAACAGTAAAGCAAATATTAAGAAATTTTATGTATATATTTAAATTTGTGATAAATATGAGGAAGAATTAAAGACAAGTGCACATACAGGCACAATGAGATAATTTCAGCATCTTAAGAATTATTAATGACTACTTAGAAGAACTCTAGTTGTTATATTTTTGCTTTGAATAAAATTAAAGCACTTTAAACCTTGTAATCTAACATCAACATCTTCCCAGAGTGAGTGTAGAGGCTCAGAACATTTTGCTCCACAAGTCACACATGCAACATCCCTATAGCAATTGCTCCCCTCTCTAAAACCAAACCAGACCACTTTCCATTTAACCAAGTAGCAAACGCCATACTGATGCACACAACTGTAGTGCCTATTTGTTTCCTTTTCATTGGAAGAACAGGAAAGTGAAAACCAAAATCTGTACTATCTTCCTTGGCCAGTGAGAAAAACTGTGATTGTTTCCAAGTAAGAAATATCTAATGACACCAAAGCATGACCATAAAAGAAAAAAAAATGATAACCTGGACTTGAGCAAGATAAAAAACGTTTGCTCTATGGAAGACCTTGTTAAGAGGATGAGAAGGTGAACTACAGAATAGGAGAAAATATTTGTAAGCCACATAGCCAACCAAGAATTTGCATATAGAATATAGAAAGAGCTCTGGAAACTCAACATTAAAAAAGAATCCAAGGAGAAAACAGGCAAATGATATGAAAAGACATTTCACTGAAGACAATATGTAGATGGCAGATAAGCACATGAAAATCAAACCCACAATTATATATCATTATTACTATGAGTTACCCATCAAAATGGCTAAAATTAAAAATAGCAAAAGCACCAAATGCCGGCAAGGGTGTGGAAAACTTGACCTTTCATACATTGCTGGTGGGGAAATAAAGTGGTACAGGTACACTGGAAACAGTTTAGCACTTTTTATAACACTAAACATATACTTACTGTAAGATCCAAGAATTGCATTCCTGGACATTTGTGTTCACACAAAAAAAGCCATTCCAAAAAGCTGGGAATAGCAACTTTATTCCTAATAGTCAAAATCTAGCAAATACAACAACAAATTGCTTCATCAGGTGACTGTTTAAACACCTATGGTCCATCCACAGCGTGGAACCCTGCTCAGCAATAAAAATGAACAAACTATTGATACATGCAAAAAACGTGGATGGAGCTCAAAGCAATTATGCTGAGTGAAAAATGCCACTTTCAAAAGGTTACGCACTGTATGATTCTATTTCTATAACATTCTTGAAAAGACAAAATGACGGACTTGGAGAATGGATTAGTGGTCCTAAGGGTTTGGGATGGGTTGCAGAGGGGGGCTAGCATTAGGGATTTTCGTGGTGATGGAACAGTTCTTCATGTTGATTGTAGTAGTGTTTACAAATCTACACGTGATAAAGCTGCATAGAACTACATACATGTGCACGCACACACGCACACAACACAAGTGAGTTGTATGTATTAAATAACAACATCTGAAGAAGATCGCTGGATTGTAGCAGTGCCAATTTTGTGATACCACACTATGTTTTCAACTTCTTATCAATTTACAATTATTTCGGAACAAAAAGTTAAAGAAAAACAGATTAACAAAAAATATCTATACATTTCTTTCTTTTTTTACAAGAAAGAGCCACTATCTGCCCATCAGGTACATAAGGATAGAAATTTGTGTGCAGTTATTGTATTAAGACATTAAAAATAACTACACACTCCTGCAACATTTCTGTTCAAGCCTGATTTCTATTACAGCTCTTGTCAATCTTTCTCCCACTTGAAAACACCCAAGTGATGCTACAAACTGCCATTAATAATCGTACTTGCTCTTACAGTGATTCTAAAGCATGGGGAATGCACTTGAAAAAATCCATCATACCCCCCACAGAACTTCCCAGGCGAGAAATCCAAATTACAAATAAAAGATTATTCAAAGTTTTTAAAAACCCAAAGCCAATATTAACAGGACTTTCAAAGACACAAAACACTACAGAGTTTCACATTTAGGGAACTAACATCTTTTCTTCCAGATGGATGAGCATAGTAAGATGATAAGATTGAGTATAGATGGCGTTTTTCATTCAGTGCGATTCATTTATCAAATATTCATTGTGTCTACTTTATCCTAGTTACCATCTTAGGTTTTGGAATATAAAAATATAGTTATTTTTTCTTCTTCAAAGTGCTCCCGGTTTAGTGGCAAAGACTGAAAAATAGATAAAAATACTAACTGAACCTTGTTATAAAGTCCAACACTTCTGTAAATACTTGTGGAGATTTTAATACACTCTCTTTAATTGATGAGAATGCATGATTAAGTGGAGGTGGATGGTCTTTAATTAACAAAATGAATGAATACCCTTGACAATTAAGTAGAGTAATCAAATTAATACGTATAATCATTCTTTGAAAAGTAAACTGGAATATA
This sequence comes from Mesoplodon densirostris, assembly GCF_025265405.1. Lineage (NCBI taxonomy): Eukaryota > Metazoa > Chordata > Mammalia > Artiodactyla > Ziphiidae > Mesoplodon > Mesoplodon densirostris. Next base: position 2,016,831 of record NC_082677.1, read on the forward strand.
ATCTTGAATTTTGAGAAATAAGCTGATACAATGTATAATGGTTAGTGGTAGCTAACAAATTATCTTTTACTCTAGGACTTCTCATGGAGTACTCCAGAAATTATAGATAATGGAGCTTAGAGTAAATAAAACCTAGATGCACTGTCTTAGAGACCACCCCATCACGGTCAGCCTTTCCATACTAGGTCCTACTAACTTCTGTCTGGACTTTTCTTCTTATTTTAAATATTATGTGTTAACTCAGTTCTGGTTACCCCATGCTCTTCCTTTTGTGGTTCTGTCCCTGTTGGCTAAAGAGGACAGCCCAGAGGAACCACCTGGGTGATCAGCGACAAAAGGAAAAGGAGGATTTGTATCCACGAGGGGACTCGCTTGTTCTGCCCCGTGTGCTTAGACCAAAGTGCGTCCTCCCCTGGCTCCTCACTTGAGCTGATGCGAGATCAATGAAAGTGAGGATTTCTTGCTCTGACTCATGATTTAAGGATTACAAATCAAGCCAAGAATACTTTCCATTGGCTTAGCACTTTTATGTTTGTTTCTGTTTTGTTTTTTTTGAATTTTATTTTTTTAATACAGCAGGTTCTTATTAGTTATCTATTTTCTACATATTAGTGTATATATGTAAGTCCCAATCTCCCAATCCATCCTTAGCACTTTTGAGTTTATTTATTTTCACACATGAGATCATCTGATCGTCTCCACAGTCTTTGGCAGTGGGTGTGACTCGTCAGTTCAGAGGAAACTGACACCTGGCGGGTCAAGGAGGAGCCTGTGCAAAGCCACAGACACACAGTGAAGGTGTGGCCGGTCCCACCAGCTCCTCCAAGTCAGGTGCTCTCCACTTAGCCCATTGTGTTCTATGTCATTTTATATTCTGGAATCACTTTGTTACTGTTAGTCTTGAACTTGGCATAACCGTAGGGGCTATGCTCCACCCAGGAGTGGAGAGTAAGAATTTTCTGTCCCCTCCGCTCTTTGGGGAGGCTCTGTCACTCTGGGAAGGTAGGAGTGTTTCCTAAGTCTTTCTCAGCAATAACTCTAATGGGAGGGTTTAAACATACCACCCCCCGCTTCTCGTCTGTAGTTTCTTTCTTCCAAAACATGGCAACAAAATCCACAATTCAACTGCGTCTGCTGATCGCACAACCAGTTGTCAGAGCTCTGAATCATGCCACTCAAGGGGTATTTTTTAAGGAACCCTCTTTCTGAGGCAAATGTGTTTCAAAATTTCCCTGTTACCTCGGATGTCTCTGAGGTAGACCTAGAGCTTTCATCTTAGTCTGGTTTCTGCAAACTTGAGGTTGTGTTGATGGAGCTCTGATTGAATTTCCCTTAGTCCTTGCTGACATGCATAACCCACGCCCTCTCCCATCCAAGCCACTGTCTTTTTCCTTGTGAACACTCTCAATATTTAATAATAATTGCCTGCAGTCCCCACATTATGCCATTTGCCTTGTGGCTCACGCTTGGGAAGCGTTTTCTTCCCTTGCGTTAGATTCCAAGGCCACAGGCGTTGGTTGGCTTTGTCCCATCTCTCTGAGGAAGCATCCCCTGCATGTTGCTGGTCCACCTACAGTGGTGATCATTTTAACATTCTTAAAATCCCAGACATTCAAACCGACAGTATTCTTGTTTCAGGACAGAATCCAAATAAAGAAATTAATACCTTGAGTTTATATCATATGATTGTGCTTTAGAACGGGAGAAAAATTACCTTTGTCGGCACTGTTAACTACAAAAGGGTGGCCATAAGGATCATTTCCAGCCTGTCAGTCTGCACTAGGTGCCCTGTATTGAAGGCCAGTGCCCAATTATCTTCAGCCAGAGTTGGATCAGTGTGACTGGGGAGAAACACAAATGCCTGGAATGCACCAGGCATCTGATGATGGTCAACAGGAATCGATGCCAAGCCTCCACAGATCCACAAAACCTGTCCCAGTTGGCAATTCACCCTACACTTTTCTGCACAGGATAAACCCTGGGCTCTCTGGAAGGTTTGATCTGACCCAGAGATGAGAAATGCAATCAACCATTCCTTATCTCTGTTAGACCTCATGTGCTACATGTGTCCATACTATTCTTCTTGACGTCCAAGGCAATTGCCCTCCGTGGCATGTTCTGATCACCGTGATGGCTTTGGGGCTTGTATGCGTCAATTTGCAAATTCCTATTTGCTGACCTAACTCACGAGCCAACTCTGGCAACTTGTATGACTGATGCATTTTACATGTGGTGTTTTCTTTTCTGTTTTCCCACCTAATGTAGCCTTTAAGACATGAGTCGTTAGTGCATTTGGGCTAAATTGTTGCTTTTAAATAAGAAAGGTTTAGATCATCCTAGAGAGAACTAGTGGACACAACAGTCAGACTGAGAGACACCACAGAAGCCTGGCAAGATGTGGGCTCATCCAGGGCATCCCTGGGCGAGGGGTACAGTTTCCTCCCCTTCCCAGTTCCAATGCTGGGTCTTCATCTGGTACATTTTATCAATGTCATTGAAAAGGTTTGTGTGTGCTACTTTGGAGCCAACTTATCTTCTTATCAATGGAAAGTGCAGACCAGGAGCCAGGAAGTCTCCACCTGCTCATCCATTCATTTTCTGTCTCCCAAATCAACTTTTCTACTATTGCCTACACTGATACGTAATAGGAATTCCTACCAGAATATAATGTAAGAGTCACATTTTTCATAATTTTTTTATATTTGCATGGATTATGTTGATCTTTTTCTGAATGGCATAGCTAAAATATTGAAATATTGCGGGTGAGTCTATCATACTGTCAACAGCAAGACAGCTATTAAGGACACCCAGATTTTAGAAAAAACAAAAAAAAGCAAAATAACATATCTGGATTCTGAATCAGAAACTCCAAGTTTGAAGCCAAAGCAGCTTAGTTTTGGGTAAACTCAGTGGGGCTTCTGCCTCAAAGAGGAGGAGAGACCCGTGCCTCCCGACAGGTGGGTTTAATCTGCCTTCTTGGAAGGACAGAGCAGTGGCTGCAAACCCGGTGTCTAGAAGGGCCTTGGGGTGTGATTTACAGCAAAGAGGCCTGGGGGAGGGACCCGCAGCACAGTCGACAGTCTGCTTCTCAGGTTAGGATCTACAGGGCCTCACCCGTGGTGCTCGGTGGGAAAACCAGCCCAGAGTTGACATGTTATCTTTTATTTCTTAAGAGAAACCAAGGATCCAGGTTTTTTCTGGTGTGTCCTCATGTTTATATTTTTACTACTTACTGTTGTTTTTTTTTAAATTCTTTGAGAACCCCATCTGTCTAATGGGAAACCACTTTCCAATCTTTCTCATAGAGACGCAGAAAATGACATTCTTCCTTCTCCTTGCTTTGTTTTCTTATTTTCAAAGGTCTCATTTGGAACTTGATGCTCTTTTTCCAGATTTTCTTCCTCCACTTACCTCCACGCTGTGCTGGAACTTTTTCGCTCATGAAGAATGGATGACCTGAATTCTGAGCATAAGAGGAAGGCTTTGTGTTCATTCTTTTGGACCTAAGATCCATATCCACTTGGAAATGGGTGGAGCCCAGCCTTGGGAATCTCGCCTCTTATTTCAAAGTTGGACTCTCCTCCTTCCTCTCTTGAGTCCATGTATCCCACTCAAATAGAGTAGAGTGTAAACTATGCTGGGGATAAACTAAGTAAAGGAGGTTTGTTTTTGTTTTGTTTTGTTTTTGCTGTGGAAGGAAGAATATTTGCTCCCTGTTGGTTGAACTCCTGAATTCTTTTTTTTTTAATTGCAGTATAGTTGATTTACAATGTTGTGTTGTTTTCTGCTGTGCAGCAAAGTGACTCAGTTATACATATATATACATTGTTTTTCCTATTCTTTTCCATTATGGTTTTTCTCAGGAGATTGGATACAGTTCCTTGTGCTCTACAGTAGGACCCTGTGGTTTATCCATTCTATGTATAATAGTTTGCATCTACTAACCCCAAACTCCCAGTCCATCCCTCCTCCACCCCTTGGCAACCATAAGTCTTGAACTCCTGAATTCTTGACTAAGCCTAGGAAGGACATGTCATGCCCATCTAAGACAAGTTTCTCTCCATAGCTCATCTTACTGCTCAAAGGCCCTTGACACCAGAATGGACCCAACCGGTTCCTCTTTAGACTAGGAATCCCCCTACTCCCACCCCAGTGAAACTGGCACTACTATATATTCAAGCACATGTCACTCTGAATTATATCCCCATGTAACCTGCAGCACTTGAAGGTGGACACTCTCCCTAGAAAGAGAAATAAAAGAATCTTGTTTAAATAACCTCTATCTCTAGATGATTTAAAATACTTTGACAGATCTATATTTTTTTTGAAAAATGAATCAAAAATAATTCAATCAGAAAAGCGACATCTGTTACTCATCAATAGCCTTGCAAGAGAATTAAAATGGTCTTTTTCTCTCCCCTGAAATCGACTGATAATTTTTTTTATCCCATGCCATTCATTGAGATCAGATGCATTGAGTCTGTATCAACTCTTGGAATTACATAAATAATAAAGTCCTCGAGGCTGATGGCATGGGAACAGTGGAATGTGTAACAATACAATCAGGATTAAAATCTAGATTTAATGTAAAGCATTCTAACACTGTCAAGTAAGATGAATTTTACACTCCTTTGTTCTCTGAGGCCAGGTTGTGCCGTAGTTAATGTTTTGTATTAAATCGTGTGCCATTTTTATCTGAGATGATGTCTTATTTTCTTTGTTTATGGCTTTGGAAATTATTATAACGAGACACATGAAAGAGGCGACAGAAAACTACAAATGGATAAAACAGCATTCGCTACCCAAAGCGAGTGTAAATGGAGCCAATAATTTTTTAACTTGACTGTCTCTTAATCTTTTCTAGTGAGCTCAGTGATGATTTTTCTTGGTTCAAAACCTGTCACAGCATTCATTTCTGACCATTTTTATTGCTGGGATTAGTTGAGGTCTATCAATTCTAAAACTCCACTTCTGCCCAGCGAATGTCAGCTTTAATCACAAAATGCCAAACAATGCAAGAATTCCAGAGCCTACCTTTGTAGTTATGATTACATTTTAAAACAGCACTGCAGTTCATGGACTGACCTAAGCCAGCAAAAATTCAAAATACAGGAGGTCCCTGACGAGGGGCCCTGCCTTTTGTTCTTTCTAAACTCTTTAGCTAAATTATTCGCCAGCCCCCAGAGTCAAAATAGACAGCAGTGGTGTTAAATTTATCGAAGTGGTTAGTATTCATATGTAGACTCGGGCCACCTTCACAGGGCCTGGGCTGTCTGGATGTGGAAATGTTTCCACTAGAACCTTACTAGTGAAACCCAGGTTTATGGCTGACACTGAATTTGCATATGTACCAAGGAATGCGATGGGATTTGTCTGTGTGCCTGCAGCTGGATTTAAAGTTGTCCCCCCGGCATAGGAAGGGAATATCTGCTGGAGACTGAGAGAATCAATGTCAAGTGCCTTTGATCTCTGCATTGGGACAATGTCCAGGAGTGATGGGGTTTGCTGTGCTCCACCCAGGGGGGTCAGCCTGGAACAGAAGAGATTCCTTCAGGCCAAGGGAAGCATATGGGCCTCTGTGCTGTCCTACCACTCATCAGAGGGGCAGGATTGGGAACATGATGCTGTGTGGTAAATCTAGGGTGTTCTGTGGAAATTCCCAGAAATCAGTGTCTCCTGAATGAGCTGGAAACTCTTATAACTGCCTCTGGAAGGTTTAGCAGAAGCAGTTCTCTTGGACCGGCCACTGAAGGCTCGGAAGACTGGCCGTCAGCTGAGGATTGCAGGAGAAAGACTTCAGAGAAACTGAGAGAATCACGGCTCCACGTCAGGAGGGGCATGTAGAGGGCAGACGTGCATGCTGTCCACGTGCTCTGTAGCTGGCACACCTGGACACCCAGGACCAGGTGACTTTGCTAAGCAGCAGGGCCAGAGAGCCACTGTCCCCAGGACACTAGGGACTGGAAGACAGTGACGGTCTCCCAGTTTCTCTACTCTGACTGCTGAGTCACCTCTTCAGCTTTTGAAGAAATGTTTACCCCAGTCATAGTCCTTTTGAGGGTGTCTCATGGGTCTAGGATGGGGACTGGGCATTACTTAGTAGGTTTCAGTGAGCATTCTGATGCAATCCAAGATTCAGAGCTACTACCCCGAGGCATACAGTTTTAGCAGCACATCATGTGTTACAAATTTTAAAAAGTTAAGAAAGAAAACAAGCTTTAGTAAATGGATTGATGGTAATTGTGGACCAAGGTGGAATAAGAGGGGATGGAATGCACGTAGGTTCTTAGGAGATCAAGCTATGATTAAAAATAAAACGATGGTTCTCAGACATGAGGATCCACAAAATCCCCTGGGAAGCTCGTTTGAATACAGAGTCTTTGCCACACTTGTGCAGATTCTGAATCAATACATCTGGCCTAGAGTCAGGAATCGGATTTTTAAGTTGGGCCCCAGATGATTCTCATGCCAATAGCCCAAGGCTAACGCTATATTTTTTTAAAACCTGATGTAAGCACTTTCCTGGTTTTCAAACTATCAGAGAAGGAAAAGGTCTATATTCAGAATATATTCTGCAAGAAATGTTTCTTCCTCATTTGAGTTCATTTTATACTACATTCAAGGAATGCCTTGCAAGCCACTAAAATGTTGCCCACAAATAGACTATTATTGTGACATGGCCTGCAGAAACCGTATTCTACTAGATTGTGTGTTTATATTCTGATTCTCCCATGAATTTTTAAACTAGGTTCCCAGTGGGTAAATTCATATTGCTTAGATAAGAACTTAAAGAGGACTTTGAAGAATATGTATGTCTAAGTTAAAATGGAAATTGCTAGTTCTTCAACTTTTATATCCCAGCAAACTCTTTGGCAGGGTTATAGGCTGTTCAGAACACCTGACCCACCCAATCTGACCACTGAAGAACAACAGAGCAGGCCTTCAGAATGACTGTAAGACATGGCCCTGCCATTATTGCAATAACAATTCGTTAACTTCTGGAATATTTTGTTATTTTCCTGAACTGTGGGTGGAAAGGTTTGGAGGGGGTTAATCAGCATTATAAGACAATATAAGACATGGACTTTTTTCTCAGCGATTTTCTACTCTAAGTGAAATAAGGGTCACCCATGCGAAACAATTGTGAATAATTTACAATAGTAAGTATAGTCAGGTACTAAAATAGGAGTTATTACTAAATTGCTTGGAACAGAGACTACATCATATGTGGAGTCCACAATGCAAGTAAGATGACTAAAACCTGGATCATTCAGGAAAACTTCCTGAAGGAGGTGGGGCTGAATATGCCCTCTATTCTATTTTAGCGATTGAATGCATTCATTGCACGTAAATGTCAATCTCAAATAATTCAACCAACTTGAGTCTGTGAATGGGTTCCTGACCATCCCTGTCCTGGGCGACAAGAATTTTGCTATTGTTATTTATCTCACCTATCGTCGTAGATATTTTTGATATTATCGGTGTTTGGAATACTGAGTCACTTGCTTTTTACTAATGACCAGGACTTCCTGGTGGACTAACCTTTGCGTTCTTTCTCATCATCTTTAGGCTTACCTTCCATCTCTAGATGCTTTGGGGCCCATTCCCTGTCCCTTAAGTCTTCTGGCTCTTAACCAATCTCTTTTCTTTCAAGGTTGAATAATACAAGAAATAGAAACTATTTAACACGTTCTTGTCAAATACTAAGTAATGAGTATGCCACTGTTCCCACCTCTTACCATAAAGGCATTGACCCCGATGGACACAGCTGGCGTTAGGGGTCCGTGGTGGCTGGAGGGGGGGAGCTGAGGGAGCAATGGGGGAGATGGGGAAAGCCGTTCCAGGGCCACTTTGCCAGGGGCTCAATGTCCATCCTCTCAATCAGTGCTCAGTACAACTCTAACAAGTAGAAAACCCAAAGGCTTTGTGGAGAAGAAAGCCAAGAAGAGAAAAATCAAGGTTCAGAGAGATGCAGCCACTGGCCAGGCTCACACAGTACTCCACACGCCGGGACAGAATCCACCTTCCTGATGCCCAGTGACAACCCAAGGAAGAGCTTCCACAATTTCAGCACTCTGTAGTGTGTAAAGCTCACTGAATACAGACACTTTTATGAAATTATGACAAGAGTCCCAAAGGAAAGGAACAACAGCATTTCTATTTATTTTCTGTCCCCATTTTACTGATAAAATCCCATTTGCTGAGAAGATAAAGGCTTGAGATGTGAAGGAACTTGTTCCATGGCACCCTGGTCAAGTTTCCCACTAGGGCGATTGCTACCAATTTAGTTGGGCTTGGAAGTTACTCAAAGGGCCTTCTCAACAGAAGGAAACAAGTCTACTTACCAAGCACTAGAAATTTTATCACTGAAGACTTGTCCTTCTGGTCTCTCCAATCTGTAAGAGTGTTCTCATTGAATTCATGTGTTCCCTGAAGATGTACATGCACTGTTGTTCATCACAACTGTAGTTAAAATAACAGGTTATATATGGCTGCAGAACACATAACCCCAGAAATGGTATCTCAAAACTAAAATGATTATTTATTCAAAATTCTTCAGCACGGGGCTTCCCTGGTGGCGCAGTGGTTGAGGGTCCGCCTGCCGATGCAGGGGACACGGGTTCGTGCCCCGGTCCGGGAAGATCCCGCATGCCGCGGAGCGGCTGGGCCCGTGGGCCATGGCCGCTGAGCCTGTGTGTCTGGAGCCTGTGCTCCGCAACGGGAGAGGCCACAACAGTGAGAGGCCCGTGTACCAAAAAAAAAAAGGAAAATTCTTCAGCCTGAGTTGGACTTAACTGGGCTGGGCAGTCCCCCAGATGGTCTCCCCGGGAGGTTACTTACGTGGCTACATGACAACGTGCTTAGGGCTGTCGGATCCAGGATAGACTCGCTCAGAGGTCCAGCTGTTTGCTAAGGCCATGGGCACTCTGGTTTGTATACCAGTGGTGTCTCCATCAGGACGACACAGATTTTATACGTGGGGACACTACAGTTCCAAGAGGGTAAGCCCCAGTGCTCAAGTGTTTATCTGGTCTTAGTTTGCCTTGCATTGGCTGATGTCCCATTGACCAAAGCAATTCATGGTCCCCAGAATAATGGCCCCCAAAGATGTCTACATCCTAATCCCCCGAAACCTGTGAATTTGTTACCTTCTGTGCAGAAGGGACTTTACCTATGTGATTAAGTTAAGGTTGTTGAAATGACAAGATTATTCCTGGACTCTCTGGGTGGTCCTAATGTAATCACAAGTGTCCTCATAAGAGGGAGGAGAAGGGGTGTCAGAGTCAGAGTAGACATGATGACCAAAGCAGAGGTTGGAGTGATGCAGCCACAGGTCAAGAAACGTGAGAGGGCTCCAGGGGCTGGAAGATGTAGAGAATGGATTCTCCTTAGAACCTCCAGGAGGACCACAGCTCTGCCAAATTTTGATTTTAGCCCTGCAAGACCAATTTTGGACTTCTGACCTTGAGAACTGTAAAATAATATATTTGATTCTTTTAAGTCACTAAATTTGTGGTACTCTGTTACAGCAGCAGGAGGAAAATAATACACAAGTCACTTATCCAAACCCAGGATCAGCCTTGGAGGGGGCACAAGGGCACATGATTCACCGAAGCCCATTAAGGTAACAGTGCATCACACAGATGACCTAACTGCTCAATAATGAGGATTGTTTTACTAGATTGTGATAGTTCCCTATGATGGAATACTATGCATTTTAAAAATCATGCTGTAATAAGAATCACAGTAACAGTAAAATTAGAAGAATGACATCATATATTGTACACAAGATACTAAATTTAAAAAACAAGTAACAAAATATCAGGTACAACATAAACCCAAACTTTTAGAGGGAAACCTAAATAAAACATCTTGGTTTCAGATGATAGACGAATAGATAGATAGATAGATAGATAGATAGCTACCAATAAATAGTCTGTATGTGTGGGTATAACCTTCAAATAAGGATTAGAAGCATATAATACAAACTGTAAATTGTAGTTTATGGGTGATTTTTTTGTTTGTTTTATTTTTTTCCACATGCTTTCAAGTATTCCACAATGATCAGGAATTGTATTTCACCAAAAAGCAACATAATACATTTGTTGAAATGTAGTATAATAAAAGTTTTTGAGGAGAAGAGAAACTGAAAAAAATTTTTTTTTTCGCAGGCCTCTCACTGTTGTGGCCTCTCCCGTTGCAGAGCACAGGCTCCGGACGCGCAGGCTCAGCGACCATGGCTCATGGGCCCAGCCGCTCCGCGGCATGTGGGATCTTCCCAGACCGGAGCACGAACCCATGTCCCCTGCATCGGCAGGCGGACTCTCAATGACTGCGCCACCAGGGAAGCCCTGAAAATATTTTTGAGAGGGCTTAGTACTGGTGTGTACTATTTGTATTTGCAAGAATAAGGGGGAAAAAGAAACCCTGCCCTGAAGAAGATATAATCTACCTGCCCTTGAAGATGATCTATTTTAGGCAAAGAAGCAGAACATACAGTCAGGAGACAATTAAGGAATATGATCATGTGATGATATCTGAATGGTGATCAATCATTTAATTTTTTATTTTCAATCACATATTTGTCTGGATAAAACAAGAGAAGGTGTATCAGCATAAAGATAACTTGTGGTAGAAATTTTGAAAGGAGCAAGAGATGAAAAGATCTTTGAAAACTAAGCCCCAAATTTCAGATTGAAATAGCAAAAAAAATTACCTCGTTTGTGTTTTTGCTTCATTTTGTTTTGTCTTTAACTATTTTGAAAGCAGAAGATAACACCACATTGCTGTTGGTTTACTGTTTTGTTTTTTAGTCGTTTCTTTGGAAATATATATAAATATTCTAAAGTTCTAATGGTTCCAGGTCTTCTACTAGTGTGATGCAAGCCTGATCAGGGATCAACACAGCCATACTACATGCCGTCTGGGGGCCCTGCTCACATTAGGAAGATATCTGCTTATAATAAATCAAACTTGATTTAATAGAAAAAAAAAGAAACATATTTTAGGTCTTCTTAATCATTGCCTGAAAGATAACATTAAGTATTGCTTACTTGCCTGCTCTCACGGTTGATTTTTACAAACTTCCCCTTGTGATGAAGAGGTGCAAAGGCCTGAGCCCACTTCTGTCTTGTGTCGCAAGCAAGGACAGCAGGGAGGGAACAGACCTGGTGCAAAAGCAAGAAAGCACTGAACTAGGCTCCAGGGGGAAGGGGAGAAGCACATCTAAGAATTTCCCTTTTGCAAACCAGACTTTGCTTCTAAGACCCTTGGGATTTAAGGAAAGAAAAAGAAGAAAGGAATATGACACTATCCCCTCCCAAAGTGTTAAATCTCACACCAGGAAGGCCTGGTTCAATTAGGGAGGAAATGAAAGGCGTCTGCTATAGTTCCTCAGACAGACCACCTCTGACTCTGACGTGCCCACGGCCTCCGTCTCTAAGGGAGCATCAGTAGAGCCACAGACGGAACTCTAGCAGTTCAAGCTCCTTCAATCCCTGTGAGGTCATGGCCACCCATCAGTGGTGTCTCGGTCCTGCTGTGGTGAGTAGGGCAGAGGCACGGGCTCTCATACTTGTCCTCACCTGTGCTCAATACCCACAACCACCATCAGTGAAGAAAGAGAACCAGGGCACCCCTTATCTCATCTTTATCCTCTGAAAAGCAAGAGGTGGGCATAGAATGCCCCAATGTGATTGCAAGAGATGTAGAATAAACTCTTCCACATTGGCTATTTCCAGAAGACAATCTAAAGCATCACCAGCCCCATCAGGGTCTGCACAGCCTGGATCTTCAACCTCATCCAGATCTGGTGAGCAACGCAGAATCCCAGGTCTCATGCCAGATCCACTGAATCAAATCTGGACTTGATCCAGATTTGATTGACATTGATCACTTGACATGATCTCCAAGTCATTCTTCTCGAACAATAACGTTTGAGAAACACCAGTCTAAAGGCTGTAAAGGAACTAACATCCTGGTGACCAGTAATTATAATGAAGGGAAAAAGAAGATCAATACAGAAAGTTATGTTACATTTTTCATCCTTACATATTACATGGCCTGAAATTGACATTTTAAAAACAAAAGAAACAACCAGTTCTGAGTTTGTATTTTTTGCATGTTGGAATTTTTGCTCAGATCACTTAAAGCAAAGGCGGATCCACTGAAAAGCACAAGAAGGGAGACAGAAATAAAGATGGGGATTACGTCACGAGTATTTCACTGTTCGGATCCGTATTCCTGTGGGAGGATTTGGAGAGGGGAATTGTTACCTACGAAGAGATAGTCATGCTGGGAACGCCTGCCTTCTATCTCACCTCTGTGACCTAAGAATACGTTCTCCAGCTGCTTTTTTGTTCTAATCGTGATTTCGTTATTGTGCTTAAGCTTGATCGTGATGGTGGAAAGAGATTTATTTTTATAACTTATATTTGAATTTTCAAGCAAATTCTGTGGTAGCACTTTGAATACTTTAGAAACCAAGAGGAGGCCCTATTTCTGAATATAGGCAACACAAGCAAACAAAGAGTCTTTTGAGAATATTCAGAGAAAACTTGATTGACTGTTCAGCATCTTACGCTTTGACATTCGTTCAAAACTCCAAGTTGTGTTAACCCTAGGAGGGCTGATTTCCACAGTCATGTAGCTTTGGGTTTTTAAGTCAATTTAATCTGGGGGGAGAGTTTACAGTCACAGTCTTTTCCCGTTGTTCTGTGGCACAAAAATAGGGTGGCCACCCTGGGGAGACGTGGTACAGCCCGGGAGCTGTGGCTGGGCGGCCAGACCCTTGCACCGCATCTGCCCAGCACAGTCGTCAGCGACACGCTTGTAATGATGCATCTCTCCAGACGCGCACTTTAAAAATACACACAGGAAAACCACATATTCCATTGTCCCATTTTAGCTTTCACTCAAAGGAAAGTAGTATTTTCAAATCATTTCAATGAAAAGCATGCATTTCAAGGCCAGATAAAATATCTTCTTGAAGCTTTAGAATGTTCCATCTTATCTGACAGACCTCTGACTTTGTCCAGGGCACCAGATGACTTTGGATACTTTCTTTGTAGGAAGGGGTTCTTTGTTAATACTCTGCTGTTTAAGAGCCCTGCTAAGAAACCCACTCTGTTGGGGGTTTCTCATTGACACTGGATGGGACATCCAGGTACTGTACCGTCAGGGGAAATGCAACTCAAAGGGCCCAGTCGTTTGCATGTGACTATTTTGCTGTTCACTTTTGCCAGAGGAAATGAACACCAGCACAGATGTCATGTGGTACATGCCTGCAGAAGGATCTAGTTCTCTAACCCTGATCTCACATGGTTCTGAACCAGGGTTTTCACAAAAGAGAAAAATTCACAGTTTCCACAAATTGCGAGGAAAGGGTCCTATCAGAGATGAATCCCAAAGCCTCATCATCTTGAAGATGCTGTAAGAATGTGGATATCCTTGATAGGTCTTTGCTAGCTACTAATTGCAAGCAATTTGATTTATGAAAAGATTTGTAGACAGAATGTGAGAATAGGAGGAGACATTTTAAATACTTTTTTAGATAAATTGAAAGAAATGCATAAAAAGAACTTTTAAATGACCCATCACCCATATCCAAGAGCTAAACACTGTTGACAAGCATGGGTATTTTTTTCGGTATTAAAAATATGTGCATATTTACACATTTTTGGTTACACAGAAATACCATTTCCAAAAAAGTTGTCTTCAAGATAAAGTTTTATCAGAACGATGGTCAAGTACTGAACCTAAATAAACCAACATATTTCTGTCAAAAATGAAGTCACATTTTCAGTATTGTCTCTTTGCCTTCTGCAGTGGGCAGCCCCCAAAGTGGAAGCCAGGGACAAAAGAAACTGACTGGTTTGGTTATGATGGCGTAAGTAGCCTCACAGCTCGGGGAGATGTCACTCGCTTTATTAAGTGCCCCGTCTCAGGCTCAAAGATGTTCCAGTCGAGATGATAAATTATGTGGCCACCCTACGTAACAAAAGGAAGCCTGCTTTTAGTGCGTCCACACACTTTGTGTGGGAAATTAACTGCTCACCTCGGTATTGAATTTGCTTATCCAGGAAAAAATCTTTTTCCCCCTGGACAAGGTTTTGTTGGCGGTCTCTTGGCCAGATAGTAACTTATAATTGCTGATCCCGTGAGTAAAAGACCAATTTAGTCAACTGTGTACAGTTGTGGGTGGTAGGGAAGGGGTGGGGGAGAAAACCCACCCTTCCTTAATCCAGAACAGCCTTCCTGGGGGTGGGGGAGGGAGGGGGGAGGGGAGTTGCAGAGTCTGCACCGAGCCGTGGACAGTCGTGTTACTTGCACTCGGAGGTCATTTATCATTGCTGCTCAGTGGGCTCCGTCTACTGGCCCATCGCTTACTTTTGTCTCCACTTTAAATTTTTTATGGATCCACCCAAAGGTAATGAACCAGAAAATCCTAGGGTTCTTGTGTTTTTGTTATGAATTCCTGTTCCTAGGAGTCTGCAACTCACGTGCAAAAAAAGTTGTTCTGACTTGAAATGACTTGAAAATTGAGTTCGGAGGTCCACACTTCGGGGCGAATATTTCCTTAGAGACTTCTGGTGAAGAGCTAGGACAGGAAGATGACAGAAAGTTTGTGATTTTGAGATCTTCTGAACGCTCATAAAAAAGAAACTGGGAAGGAGGGTAGGGAGACACGCTGACCTATGGCCATCACCTTCCCCATCTTTGTCTAAGTGAAGGTGGACTTGGCCCTGGTTTGATTCACAAATTCATTCTTATAATGATCTTATTATTTCCTTGTTCCCTCAGGCTCTTCCTCCTCTGGAAGGAAAGAGTCATGAAAGCAGGTAAGTCTGCCAAGTGGCTCCTGTGGTGACAGCAGTGCCTGCAAAAAGTCCTTGCATGTCTGGTTGAGCTAAATGCTCAGCCAGCTCCAGCTGAAACTCTCTGGGGAAATTGTGCTTTTGTCTGGAATTAATTGTCTGAAGTTCACCAATTTCTGTCCATTCTCTCCCTCTGTTTCTTTGGATCTCAAGTATTGAATTAACCATAATCGGGGGTTCATGGCATCCTATCACACTAGAATCCTGAGCCCATGCATAGCTCCCTTCCACCTACCTATTTATTTTCATTCATGCACTCATTTAATAATACATTAAACCCCAGTGAACCTCTACCTAATCAAAGACCTTGCACTTCCCCATTAACTTATGTGCTCTTCCCATCCCATTTTATGGCCTAAACAATACATCCTTTAAATTTACGTGCTTCTGGGTATTCCCTGCATGTTCCTCCTGGTATTTGCTTTTTCACTTAATGTGACTGTATGGGCTGAATGTTTGTGTCCCCTCACAATTTGTATTTTGAAGCCCACACCCCTGAAATGGTGTATTAGGAGGCGGGGCCTTTGGGAGGTAATTAACTTGAGATGAAGTCATGAGGGTGGGGTTCCCATGAGGGTATCAGTGCCCTTCTAAGATGAGGGGGAGACTCCAGAGCTTCCGCCCATCCATGAACACACCCAAGGAAAGGCCAGGTGAGCACACATCCAGAAGGCAGCTGTCTGCAAGCCAGGAGGACAGCTTGCAGGAGACACTGAATTGCCCGGCACCTTGATCTTGGACTTCTCAGCCTTCAGAACTGTGAGGAATAAATGTGTGTTGTTTCAGCCCCCAAGACTGTGGTATTTTTTTTGTAGCAGCTGAAGCTGACTCAGACGGTCACTTTACAAAGTTTAATCTACTTTGCTGTGTGAGGTCTCATTCTCTCGTTAATGCTCTGTAATGTTCCATTGGGTGTGTATATTTTAATTTATTTATCGTTGTTTTGAATAGGTATTTGGGTTATTTACAGTTTCTGCTAATTAAGAAAAGGGCTGTTGTGAGCATTCATGGTATGACCCTTGATAGACACATACCCGGGTCCACTCCTGGGCATGGGATTACAGGCTCATGGGGTATGCAGATGTTCAATTTCACAAAATAAGGTGAAAATGTTTTCCGTGTGATTGTGTACTTTACACTCCCACTAGAGATGCATAAAAACTCCCATTGATCCACATCTTTTCCAACATTTCGTATTGTCAGACTCCTTAATCTTCGTAAACTAGAGGGGTGTTTAAGAGGACATTTTATTTTGATCTGCATTTCTTTAGTGACTTCATATGTGTTTTCACGTTTGCTCCCCATAAGTGTTTCTTCAACTGTGAAACACTTTTTTCACACTTGTTTTTCTTGTGCTTTGTTCAGTTTTCTCTCATGTACTTTTTTTTCCTATTCCTTTGAAAAAAGTGTTTTTGTGGTTATTTTTTTTTTGCACATTCTTGATACTAGTCCTTTGTTGGTTTTAAGTGTCACAACTATTTCTCACCAGTTTGCAGCTTGCCTTTTGCCTTATTTAAGATGTTTTTTGATAAACAGATTTGAAAATTTTTTAAAAATATAATCAAATGTATAATTCTTTTTCATTATGTCTGGCATTTTTTAATGTCATGTTTGAAAAGTATTTCTCTACCCTGAGGTAATAAAGCTGTTCCTTTATATTTTATTCTAGAAGTTTTAAAGTTTTACTTTTGACATTTAAGTTCTTAATCCATCTGGAGTTGATTTCTGCGAATGGTAAAAAGTAGGAAATCCATTTTCATTTTTTTCCACGTGAAGAACCAATTTTTCCATCACCATTTGTTGAACTATATTTTTCCTTTTATCAATTTCACAGTAGTGTCACAAAAACAGTCAAGAAAAATTCCCATAAGTTTCTTCTCACAGTGATAAAAAAATAATAATAAGCAAAAGTGATCATTTTGAATCAGCATGTTCTAGGTAACATGTCAGGAAATTTAGAGCCATTTAATCACAGCAAACTTATGGATTAGGGATGATATTTATAGCCATTTTATAGAGAAGTCAAGTAAGCCTAAGGACTGTCAAATGGATTTTATAAATATAATAAAGAGATGTTAAGTATTTCCCAAGGTCCTGCATCTGATTGTGTGTGGAGCAGGGATTCTAGCCCAGGTCTAACAGTCCATTCTTTCACGACTTCAGCAGGGAGGGTATTAAACAGAGCCAGCTTTCTCTGTCTTCGTTCAATTTTAAAGTGAAGAAGAACCGGCCTACCAGGAAATGGGTGGGTTGGTCTTGCCCTCAGGAAATGACCTTTCCTTCTTTTCCATCAGGGTCAATTTCCATCTTTCCTCCTTCATCCCTGGGCACATGCCCACTGAAGCACCCCTCCCTCCTGGGGTTGGAAGGTCATCCTGGAGTGTGGAAACCCCAGCCCTGGGTAGACTGGACTACTGCCCAGAACATGCACCCCCTCTCTGCTCCCAGGGCACTTTGTGGGACCATAAAGCTGGTGCTGAGCATCTGTGCAACAAGCTACTCCCCATCCTCTGTTTCACATCACAACCATCTCTTCCTGAACATGCTCTGTGGCCTATACATGATTTTGAAAGACAGGCATAAGCTTTATTTCAAGAAACTGTTTAAAATGTTTGCAACTTTAGAAAAGACATAGAGAATAATGGAGCATGAGAAAACACAGACTTAGAGCCAAGTATCCACATGAGAATCTACCTCTCCTTTACTGGATGCCTGACTTTAGATGAGTCCTCTAACTCAGGGGTCGCCACATTTTCCTGCCAAGGGCCCACACAGAAATAACTGGGGCTTTGAGGATGCACAGTCTCTGCAGACCTGCTCAGCTCTGCTGCTGTTGTGGGAAAGTGCATGAACAAGTCAGTGTGCTGTGTGCCAATAAAACTTTATTTAGAGACACTGAAATTTGAATTTTAGGTAATGGGTCATAAAATGTTACTGTTCTTTTGATTTTTTTCATCAATTTGAAAATGTTAACTTTTTAAAATTAATTAATTAATTAATTAATTTTTGGCTGCTTTGGGTATTCATTGCTGTGCACGGGCCTTCTCTAGCTGTGGCGCACGGGCTTCTCATTGTGGTGGTTTCTTCTGTTGGGGAGCACAGGCTGGCTCTAGGTGCATGGGCTTCAGTAGTTGTGGTGTGTGGGCTTAGTTGCTCCACGGCATGTGGGATCTTCCTGGACCAGGGCTCGAACCCATGTCCCCTGCATTAGCAGGCAGATTCTTAACTACTGCGCCACCACGGAAGTCCCTGAAAATGTTAACTTTTAGTCCTGGGTCAGAAAATAACAGGAAGCAGTCTGGATCTGGCCTGTTTTCATTTCTTTTGCCTGTTTTCATTTCATTCTGTTTTCATTTCATTTCATTTCTTTTTTAAGGGGGAGAAAGAACAACTTGTTAACATGCTGATTCAATAGAGGGTGAAATGGAGGAGACAGTGGAGAGATTAGCAAATTGCTGGAGCAGTGATTGGAGAATAGGTGAGAAATGGTCTGAGCCTTGTATAAGTGGAGGAGCTCAGGGTAGCTCAGAGCCCAGAGAACTCAGCCACAGAGACAGGAGAGCAGCCAGCACAGGTAGACGCAGATGCTCGAAAGTGGGGGTTCATGGAAGACCTCTTCTGGTTGTTTCTATTTTCTCGGTGAAATAGGGCTTCAGCAGAGTGATAATGAACTTCTAAAGTTGAGGAAGAGAAGATGTGAATAATCATTTGATTATGGTGTTATGATTGTTGGGTAGTATATAGAACAGTTTCTTAGGGGGACGTATGGATTTAATAGTTTATGACTGTATTTTAGAATATCCACAAATCCCCTAAACTTAGAGGGATGATTTTCTCCAAATACACATTTTTTTCTGGAAATTAGTTCCTAGCCCTCTTTAGATTATCAAGTGGGTTCATGGCCCATGCAAGATTAAAAACCAAAACAAGACATAATAAACCTACTGATGAAAAAGGGTAGCCAGGGCATCAAGTCAGGATTTCTGCTCCACTCCTGGCCTGGACAGGAAGGCTGGCTATCCTCTTGTCTGGGATAATAGTTTCCTTATTGGGAGTAAGAAAATGAATTATGGCTGAGGACCAATTGCTGGGGTCCATAGAATCGTATTCAGAGTGAGGTGTCAGAGGGAGACGGTCCCTGCGTGGGCATCTAGATGAGTCAACTGGAGCAGGGGGTCCAGGAGAAGATCCAGAAGGTGAGACGGGCACGAGCATAGCTCTGCTGTTCTCCAGATACACACAAGCCACTCCCCCTCCATCCCTCCCCCTCCAGACATCAGCTTGCCTTAGAGGATGTTCAGCTAGGGTAAAATCACATTCAAACGGAAAACATTCAAAACAATTCGTTTCCTCTAGGTCAAGAAACATGAACTTATTTGAAATAAACAAATATGGAAGAGGAAAACCTAATTTAACCTCAAAACTGAAACACAGTCTCCATTTTGAGAAGATAATGCAGCATTGAATGATCCCATTGGAGTGCTCAAATTAGGAAATTAGTTGAAATTTGAGGTGTTTTTTATATTTTTTAATCTACTTAATTTTGCATTCCTAAAAGATGTGGTACAAACAGGCAAGGTGTTTGATGTGGAATAATAATCATATAGATCAGAATAAAAATACAAATTGTGATGAAGATAAATTATGTCACATAAAAACTACTCATTTGGGGATCTTAATTTTTTATTTTCCCTGAAATTAAAAAAAGGAACTGTTCAATTAGTAGATATTTTAAATTAAAAACTTAAAAAAATAAGTCCAGTTGATCTTTATTTGACATTCATTTATATCTTCCTAATTTTTACTTCAAAACTGAAGGGAAAAATGCAGCTGTCTTGCCTGATTTTTGCCTTTGGTGTTATTAAGAGGAGGGGAAAGCCTGCCCCAGGCTGAGATGCTATTTACCAAGTTAAAGGCTAAAGCCAATTGTCACATCCAAGTTATAAAGTCCTTATGAAAACAGCAACTTATAATGGAAATCTGGACCCACCTAAGCTCTGGTAGGGCAACATGCTTCAATAATAATAACAATAATAATAAATCTGGGTTTTCTATGTTCAAACTCATACCACATTCTTGCTGTGAGGAAAATCAATTTATATTTCCAGGGAGGAATTCCAAAGTAGAATTGGGTATTTATCATGACTGAACTGAACTGACAACCTCTTCTCATTCTATCTGCAGATTCTGTCCATGTTTACATGTGTTATTTTTAAAGTTAATGTCTTAATGAAAAATACCTCATATCAGAATTGACCTTTCCTCTTATTCCTAAAGAAAGTTACCACCATTCTACTTAGATGAAGGTATGACTACAATTCATTTGATTAAATATTCCATTAGAAAAACACTTTCTTTCATAGCAAAGTATGCACTTGCTTTCGTCTTGGCATTTTCCTCTTAGCTGTCGTCATTTGATGGAAGCCTTTACTTTGAAATGCCTGCCAAGTATTTTTGCCCAATACCACAATAACAATGCAGCAATGTAGGAGTGATTTATCCTAGTAAGTTTACAATGGCCGAGCCTGCGTGGAACATTCTGGAGTTCAAACAGAAGGTTTGCTTTTTTCCCTTAAATTGCAAGAAGACTGTCCAACAGCAAGCTGTGCCCGGCTGACCTTCCCCACGCAGTATAAACACCACCAAGTAATTAATTGGTCACTTCGATTAAAAAAAAAAAAGACACTAAAACACAAATACCTGTGCACATGTCCATCCTCGAAGGTACAGATCTGCACAAACACACACACACATACTTATGGGTATTAATCATTTTCCCTTCGATCCTATTAAGAGTTTTATTATGGACACATTTTTTATTAAGTAAGTGAAAGCATCGTTTCTTTGCTTAATGTTTAAAAAACCCATTTTTATTTCTACCATAAATTAATATGAGCATGTCTTGGTTGGGTTGCCTAACTACTGGACCTCACTTGAAATAATCAAAATGAATGTATTTTCAAATTTGCCTCTCGTTTTACTTCTGTGTGTGGCTTTTTAAAAAGATCCACAACAAAGGGAAAAATGCTTGTAGGCTGCAGTGCCAAAGGCTGAATGCTTATTTAGAAAGGTCGCTGTATCCAAAGGACAGATTGCCAGTTCTTTTGAATTTTCCTTCCTTGCCCCTTCTATGGAAACAGAAAGAAACACGAATCGTCGTCTGGGAGGCAAAGGTAGGGACCACCCAGGGCAGAGCTCACGCAGTGTCTAGTGACCTTCTGCTCTAGCGCAGCAAATAAAGAGGGAGAGATCCAGACGCAATTCCCGCGGAGCCCTCAAGTATTGCTACTTCATCTTGCTCTTTAGAGGCTTAAAAGATGCCTAAGCGGCTGATTGTTTCAAGAACAAAGCCAGACCTGGCTGGGACTGGCCCTCCAGAGGGCTCCAGCCTTCATTCTCTGACCTCCGCCTCCTAACCCCACTTGCCCTGTTTCTGGAGAAGGATGATCTGTTTTCTTTTCAGAACAATCTGTCAAGAAAGTGGGCTCCATGAATATTCAATCCCTAAAGGGGAACTCCTAAGAAATAAAGTGAGCCTGCACTCCCTGGCTCTGTGCCCTGTGTAGGGTGGTGAGACAGACCCCCTCTGGACGGAGACATGTGTGGCAAGGGGCTCCTGCCTTAAGTCTGATCCACCGAGACCCACGGGCCAGGTGCTGGGCCTGCACAGCCCGACGGCAGGATGAGTTCAGGGAAGCTTGGTAGTGACATCAGCAGCAGTGGGGCAACTGGGGGATTTCACATTTCACAGTTTTTCAGACTACTCTGCTGGGATTTTAAAAAATCTAATTTTGCTTATAAGCATGTGTGTTTGTGCTGGTGGCAGTGGTTAGCTGATTGATTTTTTTTTTTTCGTTTGCTACGGAGCTTAATCACGGGACCTCATTGTAAAGGACTGGTTTAGGATGGGGTGAAGAACACAATTATTTATAGATACCGGGTGGGGAGAGGGGGTGTGATGGTAGCCAGGAGAGCCACACGGACACAAAGTAAAGCGACAAAGTACATCGAGGTAAGCAAGTTTCCAGTAGACAGCCATTCATTGGGTCTGCAATATTTACTGAGTACTCTGCCCTGGTGAGACACTGAACTAAATGCTGGAAATTGAAAAGATAAATAAGGCAGAACTCCTATCCTTAGATAGACTCTAACGTAGGAGACAGGCCCACAAAGCAGACTGTCATCCTTAACGCAATTGACTTATAACATTTATTACCAGGCCTGGCAAATAGTGGGTAATTGAGAAATATTTGTTGGGGTCTTTAGCAAGCACCTAATAAAGGCAAGTTCCCTAAATAATTAAGTATTTGTTTCAGATTTTTTTTCATATATGTGCTTTAAAAATGTTTTTGTTACTCCCCCCTACCTCCCACACTACATTGGTAAATTCACTGAGGCCAAACCTATGTTTACTATTTCTTGTCTGAGCCTTGACCTGGAGAGTGAGGTCTGGTTGGTGAGGATTACATCCCGAGAGGAAGAAAATTTCTTTTCACTTTCACGATGTTTAAAAGTCATGTACATTTTACAAATATGACTATTTTAATATTAAAATAAATGATAATATTTTAAAATGCTCAATGATTCCTACATTGTAGTCTTAAGTCCTTCGATGTGGGAAACCAGGCTGAATTAAAGTGTAGTCACAGCATATGTAACTGACTCAGCCTCTGGGCAGTTTCTCATGTGCCCTTTGGTGTCACAATAGCTTATGAATCTAAACATGCATGTATCTGCCACCTGAAAGAGGACACATGATCTTAATGGCTTCTTCAACGCCCACACACACTCCCAGGGTCTGTGCCCCCGTGAGGAATGTGGCCCAGACTTGGGACAGTTTATGGTCACAGATGACAGGGATGCTGATTTCAGGATCTGCGCTCAGATCCACTCCACCCCCATCTTTTTCTTTGCTCTGCTCTGAATTCAAGGGTCTTAATTCTGCTCCTTTGCCAATTGGTGACCCTCTAGTTTGTGAAATGGAAGCACTAGTGTGAAACTGAAGGCTGGGACGAAGCGGGAGTCCAGAGCACAAGCACCTGGTCCTGTTCTGTGCTTCTCAGAAGTGGTGTAGTTCCTCCGTAGCCCTACCTGCAGCCAGTTGAAACCAATAGATGCAGAAAAAGCATTGCAAACTTCAACACCCATTCATGATAAAAATTCTCAAGAAACCATAGGAAATTTCCTAAAAGTGCCACCTTTGTGTAGTAAAAACTACACAAAAAAGACTAATGGCAAAAGGAAAACTGCTAAACTTGACTTCATGAAAATTAAAGCCTTCTGTTCTTCAAAAGATGACATTAAGAAAAGGAAAAGGCAAGGTACAGACTGAAAGAAAATATTATTGGTGCAGGTATCTGACAGAGGACTTGTATTCAGCACATATAAGGAATTTTTAAAGTCTTAACGTCAACAATAAAAAGAGAAACAACCAAATAAAAATTGGAAAAAAAGAGTTGAATAAACTCTCACAAAAGAAAATATATTAATGGCACATAAAAAAGATGCGCCACATTACCAGTCCTCAGGGAATAGTAAATTGAGCCACAATGAGGTAAGGAACCCTTAGCATGGCTGAAATAAAAAACGACTGCTTGATAATACCACATATCGTGATAGTGTGGAGCCACTGGGACGCTCTTACATTGTGTGAAGGTATAAAATGAAGTAGTACAACCACTCTTTGACCTGTTTGGCAGTTTCCTATAACTGTAATTTCGCTGCTTATATTTACCCAGGTGAAAAGAAAATTAGTCCACAAAAAGAATTGTGCGTGAATGTTTATAGCAGCTTCCTTCAGAATAAGTTGGAAAGAGTAGAAATGTTCATTGAAAGAGGAATGGATAAACATGAATTGATGAAGTATGCTCTATTCATAGAGGAATATGATCCAGTACAAAACAGTAATAATATACTGCTGATACGTGTAGCAGTACAGGTGGATTCCAAGAACTTTATGCTGAGTGAAAGAGGCAAGGCACAGAAGTCATGTTCTGTCTGATTCCTTTCAATGAGGAGCTTTCTCATCTGCAGGACTAATTCAGGATCCGTGGTTGCCTAAACCAGAGGGGCTGAATACTAGAAACTTGACATGGGAGTTTGGGGACAATGTAGCTCTTTTATGGCCCGTTTGGAATTGTAATTACAAGGTTGCAGAGATTTCCAAAACTTATTTTACCATACCCTCAAAATGGGTGCATTTTATTGAATATAAAGTATTTGAATACAGTGAATTGTGTGTGTGTCAAAGCAGATGAGAGACATATTTTTTATTCATTGTCCACCCACGCCAAAGTGTTAAAATCCCCAAGAAGGCATTTTCAGACACTGCCTCAGCTCTGCTCATAATAGATCATGAGTATGGGATTACAACTATTGTAACTAAAGTACAGATTTTTTTTTCCAGAATTGATTTTTTTTATTTGAAGAAAAAAAATTTTCTTCCTTTAAGCTTTATCTAGCTTATGAGTACTGGACTGTTTGTAAATATTTTATTTCCTAAAAGTTTAAAGAGCCAAAAGAAACCTCATAAAGTGAAAAGGGCTCAGATTTGCAGCCACTCTCTATTGGGGCTCAGCTTATTAAAAATATGTGACAGAAAGATTATTTTTCTTCTTCCTCAACAAGGCAGATGTCCTAATACTTTTTCTTCCATAAGCACAGATCCCTTTACAAAAACAATACCTTCCTCTTGGGAAATATTTGCACATTTAAAATAATTCGGTAGCCTTTTTCAGTTTCTTTGGGTGTTTGATCATGTCCTGCTTTGTTTGTTTTGTTTTTTTGGTTTCTGATCTAAGACCATCTGACATGTGCTTTGGTCTCCCCAGTTGGAGAAAAGCACAAGGCAGGAGAAAAGTAGCTGGCTTGCCCTTGAGATGTGATTCATTTCAAAAAGCGAAATCGAAATCGGAGAGGGCACACAGGAAACTCCACCCTGGACAGAACGTGTCCGCCCAGAGCTGCAAGACCCAGCAGTGCCCAGGGGCCGGTTCTGACTCCCTCTTATGGGGCCCCTCGGGGACGGGGTCAGGGGCCCGCAGCCCAAGTCCTAG
Organism: Mesoplodon densirostris; assembly: GCF_025265405.1. Taxonomy (NCBI): domain Eukaryota; kingdom Metazoa; phylum Chordata; class Mammalia; order Artiodactyla; family Ziphiidae; genus Mesoplodon; species Mesoplodon densirostris. The sequence continues at coordinate 2,041,762 of NC_082677.1, forward strand.
TGCTCCCCGTTATATCCTGCGAGTTAGTGGTACGAAACACAACAAAACTCTGTAGGCCTCTCTCCTGGCCTTCCCTCCCCTGATCTCCCTGACAGGGCAAAGTCCTCTGCCCAGTTCTTAGAATAATTTTTTACGAGCCTCCAGCTCCAATTCTCTGCTTGGCTCTGGAGCTCTTGCATCACTGTGTTTTCTTTTGTATCCATAAAACCCTCTTTAAATCTGGCTTTTCTTAACTTTGATGTCAGTGGGAAGAGATGGCAAACTTGAGGAGAAAGATGTTTCATTAGCCAATGTTCACTTATTGCAACCACAGACACATTTTGAAAAGCCTGGAGGAATCTGGGATTTGTGCAAGAAGCCTTGCATCTCTGCCCCGCAGAGAGGGTGGGCGATGGTATCGGCCTTCTTTGTCTGCACTTTAAAGGGCCAGCATCTCTTGAGCAGGTAGCAGATACATGCTTTCGTCCTGAATTCTAATTTTCAATGTAGTCTCGGGGAGCTGCCCATAGGTGGTGGCAGGTCAGTTACTGGCTTGAGCGTGACTCAAATCAGCATCAGGACAGGGAGGAATTTTCCGACGGTACTTCGTCCACCAGGAGCCCTTGCTGTCGGCCAGGTACTGTGCTTCCACCTTTGAGGAATGACAGGCGCAAGGGAAAACCACCTGACTCAGTTTGTGTGGCCAGTAACTGGTGAAACAGGGAATCCAACCCAGCTCCAGCCTCTGAGTTTGTGACAATACACTAGACCACCTTGCAGCCAAGGCAGGTAAATGCCGTATCACTTTTTTTTTAAGTTTCAACTGAAAAAATACAGTAAGTCATTACTTTACGTCAGACTTAAGAGTAGCTGCAGCCATCTACAGCAAAACTCAGTCACAAGTAGACAAGGTTCTAGAGAGCTGAGACATGTCACACAAAGCCTATATGTGTTGTGAGCTCATTTACAAAAAGCACTTAGAATAGAATGGTGTATGGTGGGCACTTAACAAATATGAGCTAAAATTAATGTTAATGAAGTGGAAATCTGATCATAGAATTGCTTCCTAGGGGAGTCGGGGGGAGGTCAGGAAGCTGATATTCCTGATCACAGATAAGCAAACAGACAATTTAGGCATCAAATCTGGAGAACACGGTGGTCTCAGGTTTAAATCTAGAATGGTCAATATCGGACCCTGTAATCAGGTCACACGATAACAGCAGGGTAATCTTTCCCGGTGGCTGAAATCATAAGAGGCAAAACGTGGAAACTTATATTCTATGCCCTGTTTGTGGCCCTGTGGCCCAGAGAATTGGAGAAAGTCTGCAGAAGAAACAGACAAGCATGGAGTAGACATACAGAAGGAAGCCAGCCAGGACAACGCGTCTGAACTGTGCTGAGATCCAGGGTGCAGCCCAGGGCTCAGGCGTGGTTGCGTCCCTGGGTGCTCTCTGGAGCATCCCAGCGCCTCTCAGCGGATGAGAGTCCTTCTCTGCGCCCCCAAAGCAATTTTAAAATCTGCTTACCTGGCTTTATTTTTCTTCATCAAACGTTATCTACCTTTTCCTGATGCTATACTACGTATACATGTGCTTGCTTATTGTCTCCATCCCCCATAAAAGGTTAGGAATTTGGTTCACGGCACTATCTTTAGCACTGAGCACAGTGCTGGACACACAGTCAGTGTCTGTTGAACACATCAATGGTATGAATGGAAAAAATCTCCTTGCGCTTAAGCTACTCTTAGCTGAACTTACGTTTCTTGCAAATCAGAGTTGCAGCTGACCTACAAGAGTAGGGGCGTGGCTGAAATGTTCAGATAGCAGGAAGTACCAGGATGCTGGGTAACAGGTAGCAGAGGTGGGAGAAAATGGACTAGAGCGATGAGCTAACCATGCCGGCTGCGTGAGCAGGACACGCCGGATCCGAGGTCTGCCCAGCACCACCTGAGGACAACACGTGCACCGAAGAGCGATCTCCATGCCCGTCCACGTGTGATTCGGAAACAAAGCATTCTTCTTACCCCAGCAGCGCAGTGGTTTCTCTGTCTGTCTAGGTGGTAGCAAGATGCGCTTATGGGCAGAAGAGCCCTGGCATTGCTATCCTGCCTCCAGTGGAAGTGGCCTTGAAATGAAGGCATCGTATCAGAGAATTCCGGTTCCACGATCTCAGACAGAGAAACACAGCTGTGTAGCAGACGCTACTACCTAAGTATCTGATGCTCACAAGTGTGATAACGCTGAGAACTGAGTGTTGGTTCACAACCTCCAGAACCTCCCGGGTGAAACCTGAAACCGGCCTCTGTACAGAGACAAGGAGAGACCAAAGAAAGAGGCAGCCACTCCAGATTGGTAGGCGGCAGGTGTGACAAGCAAGGGAACTTATGTAGGAGGCTTGTGCTCCGTCACTGCAAGATGGCTAGGTCTCTGCATCCACCCACCAAACCTTAACAGTCTGGCTAGCTGCCTTACCTAGGTTCAGTCACGTGTTCAGTCCAGGTGGTCTCAACACCACATTACTCTCTCACGGCTGCACCCTTGAAAGGGTTCCTAGAGTGGGAACGGTGCGTGGAACATACATTCCAAGGACAGGGAGGGGTGAGGAGCCTCCTATTGCTTGGGTCCAGCTCATGGGTCAACAGGCAGTCACGACTGAGAAGAAATGAAATCATGTTAGCATCCTCTGCTTAGTGAGTCAGAGACATACATAATATACTCAAGAGTATTTTTTTTCCAGCCAAACTGGTAAAAAGTTTATAAAAGAGTGAATGCATCAATTCAGACCACTAGTTGTTCTCCAATGTGTTTCTGTCCTTCTGTAATAGAACCTCCAATTTTTAGCTGGCTATGTGCCCATCCACCAAGAAGGATTACATTTACCTTCCACCCTAGTAGCTGAGTGTGGCCACAGTACTAAGTTCTGGACAATAACCTGTAAACCTGAATGGTAACTTCTGCAGGGTGTCCTTAAGGGAGGAAGAAGTCTTGTCCTTTATCTTCTTCTTTTTTCCCACTTGCTAGAGGACATAATGGCTGGAACCCTGGCAGCCACCTTGGGCCACAAAGTGACCTTGGGAACAAAAACCCAAGAAGCCAAGGTCCCTGACACTTCAGTTCCACAGTAACATCTCTGGACTGCATTCTCCTGGAATTGTACATGGAAGAAAATAAATTCCTAATTTCCTTAAACCACTATTGGGTTTTCTTTCACTTGGGACCAAACCAAGTAGGGGAATTTATTCCCTATTAATGGCATTGATATGCATATGTTGGACCGTCCTCGCATCCTAGGAATAAATCCCACTTGGTCATGCTGAATGATCCTTTTAATGTACTATCGAATTTTGCTAATATTTTGTTGAGGATTTTTGCAAATCCGGGATACTGGCCTATAAATTTTTCCTTATACTGTCCTTTTCTGGTTTCAGTGTCACGGTAACACTGGCTCCATAAAATAAGTTTGGAAGTGTTTTCTCCTTTTCTCCTTTTTGGAAGAGTTTGAGAAGTATCATTATTAATTCTTTAAATGTTTGGTAGAACTCACTAGTGAAGCCATCTGGTCCTGGACTTTTCTTTTTGGAAGGTTTTAGATTACTGATTTATTGCTCCTTAAGTCTCCAGACTTATTCAGTCTAATCAGATTTTCTATTTCTTCATGATTGAGTCTTGGTAGGTTGTCTGTTTCTACAAATTTTTCCATTATTTCTAGTTTGTCCATTTGTTGGCATATAGTTGTCTATAGTAGTTTATTAACAATCCTTTGTATTTCTGTGGCATCAGTTCTAATGTCTCCTCTTTCATACCTAATGTTATTTGAGAAAAACAAAGTATTTTCAGATAAACAAAATCTGAGTGTATCTGTCACCAGCAGATCTACACCATAAGAGACATTTAAAGAATTTCTCTGGCTTAAGAAAATGATTCCAATTAGACCTCAAATGTACACAAGGGAATGAAGAAAACCAGAAATGTTATATATGAGAGAAAGTATGCAAGACTTTTCCATGTTTTTAATCTTTTCAAAATCTTTTCAAAAAATAATAAGTATTTAAAGGACAGATAGCAATGCTCTCTGTGATTAAGATCAGTTGTGGCAATGAAATATATGACAGAAGTGCAAAGGAAAGGCGTCACCTCCAGATTTTCTCATTCAGTAGACGTGGGATGGGGATTGAGAATTTATATTTTTAAGCAGTTCTCAGGCGAGGCTAATGCTTCTTGCTAGGGACCAGTCTTTGGGAACCACTGAATTATAGATTTAATGCTATCCTAATACAAATCTCAGCAAGCTTTTTAAAAAACTAGTTGATAAACTAATTTTAGAGGGTTTAGAAAATTAAAAGAGTATAGGATAGCCAAAATATTCTTGAAAAAAATTGGAGGACTTACATTACCTGATTTCAAGATGTGCTATATAGCTATAAGAATCATGGCATAATGGTATTTGTGTAAATATGTGAGGACAGGGAATAATGAGAACGCTCTTCACGTACTTCTGGGGGGAATGGAAATGTCACAATGACTTTTAACTGCTTTCTTGAAGTTTCTATAGAGTTAAATGTACACTTCCCACATGAATCAACAATTCCACACTCAGGCATTCACCAAAGAGAAATAATAGCATGTATTCATGAAAAGACTTCTATATATGATCATACAGACTCCATGAATTACAGCCCCAATGTGGAGACAAGACAAATGCCCATCACCTGGAGAACAAGAGAAACAAGTTGTGTCATGTTCGTTCAATGAATTCTACTCAGTAATTAAAGGAATAAACTACTGATATACTCAACACCATGGATGTCAAAAAAATTATGCTGAGCAAACCAGGCCAAACAGAAAAGAGTGTCAGACATCCTACATGATTCCATTTATAGAAAACTCTAGGAAAAGCATTTAATTTTTAGCAATGAAAAGTCATTGCCTGAGGCCAGGGATGGGGGAGACTTTGTGGAAGAGATGAGGGATCTTTTGGCAGTGATGGAAAAATTCTGTATCTTGATTGGGATGGTGGTTACATGTGTATACACATTTGTCAAAACTGATTAAATTGTACATTTCAAGTGTCTGTATTATATTGTACGTAAAGTATACCTAAATATAAGTGATTTTAAAAGATAATGTGCAAAGGAGTTTTCAGGAGGCTCTCTATTATGTAAGACAGAAATACTATAACATTCTTTTGGGGTAAAACTTATCTTATTTAAAGTGTTTTTAGATGATTAATTATAATGCAACATTTTGAGAAATCTGTTAAATTTCTAATGACATACATTTTAATCTCTTTGTAGTCCATCACATAAAGCATTAGCTGTGGATATTTGAGAAATATGTTTGGGTGAGCAATCTATAAGTTAAATAATATGTATATATGTGTAAAATTACACACAATTCAAGTTTCTTACAGTTGTTCATATATTAATATTGTCTTAGTATATAAAATACTTCTTAATCCATATTTTCATAATATTTGAACTGCAGCAAATTATACGACTTTCTGTGACAAAATTTTTATTATTTTGCCTATCTCTGCAGCAAGAATGCAATTATCATCAATAATTATAATCCAAAGACAAAAAGAAAAGCCCAAAGAAAGGACCAAATTGTTCTTTGTCACTATGATGCTCTTCGGCTTAATTTTTGCCTTGGGTAAATGAAAATGGTTGATGGATTTTAATGTCATTTTAGCCCTTTAATTCTACAGTAAATAATTAATCTTTTATGATGAAATGTAGTCATGTTTAATAATTCTGTCATTGTCTTTCATTGCAGCTCTGATTCTTAAAGACCTTTGATCCCTAGATGAGGCTTTAGCAAATTTCCTCTCCATGTGCAGACACATCTTTCATCAGATGTAGGATTAACCTGGATTAGTGATCTTTCAGAGACAGGTAACGTCCGGGATTCCATTTTCTGTAGTGATCGTTTTTCTGTGGATTATAGGGAGATGTAATATATAAAATATGGTAGTTCTTCAATTTTTGATTTCTTTAAAACCTAAGAGAACAGAGAAAATGGGGGTGGGCAGGGAAACTGTGAAAACATATCTTAAGGCCTGCAAAGTAAAACTAAACTCCTCAATTTGGAAGGAAACAGAAATACTGAGTGAGGTGTGAAGAGAGATATAGAGGAGCTCCCCATAAACAGGGTTTTTCATGATGAAATCACGGGATCACCTTGCTTTACCGGCCTTTCCTAGCCCCTAGGATTCTCTGGAACGAATTCTGAATGACAGTGCGTTTAACGCCAAGTAAATTCTCTGGGATTTTCCACAAATTCCCAGGAAAGAAGTGTGTGGGTTCCCTCTGAAGTTTAATCATTTCTTTAAACCGTTAGTAAAGGAATCTTTCACAGCTCTGGCTTTTGTGGGAAACAGACAAACAAATGCCCACATTTTATATCACTTTGGGGGGGGGGAAGAAAGTTATTTTAGGACTTCCCTGGTGGCGCAGTGGTTGAGAGTCCGCCTGCCGATGCTAGGGGACACGGGTTCATGCCCCGGTCTGGGAAGATCCCACATGCCGCGGAGCGGCTGGGCCCGTGAGCCATGGCCGCTGAGCCTGCACGTCCGGAGCCTGTGCTCCGCAACGGGAGAGGCCGCAGCAGTGAGAGGCCCGCGTACCGAAAAAAAGAAAAAAAAAAGAAAGAAAGTCATTTTAGAACTTCCAACATCTTGGCGTTACCTCGTCTCACCTCACGCCGGCATCACTCCCGTTTCGGCAGCTTGGTTCCCGCGTGTGCGGGGTTAGCGCGCGCAGGGGCGCTGCGCACACACGCAGACGCATGCGCACACACACGACTTGGCTCCGCTGAAGGGGGCGGAGCTCCCGGGAGGGCGTCGAGCCGACGGCGTCCGCGCTGGGGCGCTGCTGGCTCCAGGGCACCCGGCTACGACCCAGACGGAGGTGGCCGACGGTCAGTCAGCCTCTGAGGAGAATAGGCTCCTCCCAGGGCCGAAGGGCCACACAGGAGGCTGGCAACGAGGTATCTTAATGTCGTCTCAGTGGAGGCGTTTTTGACGAAAGATGCGCTTAGGCTCCGGGAAAGGGTTTGGTGACAGATTCCCCCCAGAACTGAGTCCAGGTCAGCACAGCGGCCGAGCATCCGCGTCATGTCCGTGGTGGGGTCGTGTCTGCAGGAAGGAAGGGCGCGGGTCAGGAGGGGTTAGACTCGGATTGATGCGCGGCCCCTCCTGACCGCCAGTTCTTGGCTCTCCGCTAGCTCGTTCCCTTTAATGTACAGTTTTTAAAATTCGCCTAAACCTCTTTCCCTTCCAGTTGAAACTTTATGTGGTCTCTCCCTTTTAGAGCAAACTGAGTACGTGCATACATCCACAGATAGGTCCCTCCACATATACATCTGAACACACACATACATGCACACATACACGCACACATGAGTGCACACGCATGCATACATACGCAAACTTACACACACACACACACACATACACATATGTACACACATATATAAAAACATGAATGGGAAGAAAAAATGTTTAACACTTCAAACTCCCGATCTTTACTTTTTCACCTTCCATTTCTTATCTCCCTTTCTCTCTCCTTTATTTGCCAGTAATCAGTAAAAATTTTATTTTAACCAGTTTCAAAGCTAAATAGAGTAATTACCCTGCCGAGGAACCAGTTCCATTCTGAGAGCATGTTTGTAAGTCCAGTTTGTTTATGAGTCCAACAAAGTTAGCCTAGGTACCCAACTAACACAGTCGGCTATATAGTACTGCTGTAATAGGTTTATAATACTTTTCACACAAATAATACATTTTTAAAAACGCACAAAAAATAAAGAAAATATTTTTATTCTTACAGTACCTGGAAAAGTACAGTAGTGCAGTACAACAGCTGGCATACAGGGGCTGGCACCGAGTGAACTGACTGGAAGAGAGGAGATGGGAGATGGGAGAGCTGAAGGGCCGTCAGCAATAGGAGACGGAAGGCAAGCTGAAGTTTCACTCACGCCTGACATGGATGGCACAGGTTCTGGTTCCTTGCTGGATTCAATTCTATCTACCCTCTTGAAAAAACGCGATCCAGTGATGTCTGGTAGTAGCTCTTTCTTTCTCACCATAGGTGACACAGTAGCACTGGCTTGCATTCTGAACGGCTGCTGCAACCTTCGTGTAGCGTTCTACGTTCAGGTCCTGTGCCTCAAAACTTAACAGTGCCTCCTCAGATAAAGAAAATCCCCTGGCCATTTCCTCTTCGTGAATCTCTTCAGTTCTTCAGTTACTTCTTCTTCCTCTTGTCTCTCTTCGTCCTTTCTCTGGGCCTCCAGTTCCATCAGGTCTTCATTAGTAAGCTCCTCTTGTTACACAGCAAGGAGTTCAATGAAGTCGTCCTCTTGCAGATCTCGCTCCAGCTTCTCGCTGAGGGTCACTATAGTTGCCAAGACCTCTTTGGACTCCTTATCCACCTTCTCAGATCCATGAAAATCATGAACAAACTGCAGGCAAAGGTTCTTCCAAACCCCGTCATGGTGACGGCTGTAACCTCACGCCAAGCAAAATCAATGTTTTTTATGGCCTTGTAGATGTTGTAGTCCTTCCATAATTGTTGCAAGGTTTTTCTTGATTCATCACTCGCCTTTACTGCCTGATGAAAAGTGTGAATAGTGAATAGTATTTCTTGAAAGTCACTGTAATTCCCTGGTCCATAGGTTGGATGAGCAATGTAGTATTCGGTGACAGATGCACCACTCTGACGTTGGGATGAAAGTCATCCATGAATGGGGGGTGGCCCAGAGCATTGTCGAGCAGCAAAAGAATGTTTTGCTGAGGGGCTTCCTTGGTGGCGCAGTGGTTGAGAGTCCGCCTGCCGATGCAGGGGACACGGGTTCGTGCCCCGGTCCAGGAAGACCCCATGCCGTAGAGCGGCTGGGCCCATGAGCCATGGCTGCTGAGCCTGCGCATCTGGAGCCTGTGCTCCACAACGGGAGAGGCCACGGCAGTGAGAGGCCCACGTACCGCAAAAAAAAAAAGAACGTTTTGCTGGGACGTCCCTCTCCAAGCAATATTTCTCTACATCTGGGATAAAGTGGTAGCAAAACCAGTCCTGGAACGTGGCCTGTGTAATCCAGGATTTGGGGTTACGCTTCCACACAATGGGAAGAGAGCCCTTGGCTATGTTTTTAAGGGTTCTTGGGTTCTCTGAATGATAAACTAAGAGAGGCTTCAGCTTCATATCACCGGAAGCATTGCCACTAAACAACAGTTAGCCTATCTGTTGCTGCTTTACAGCCCGGCATCAACTTTTCCTTCTTACTGATGTAGCTTCGGTCCAGCATCCTCTTCCAGTACAGTTGTGTCTCATCCACATTAAACACCTGGTTGGGTAAATACACAGCATCATCAGTAATTTCTCAAAGCATTTCAGGAAATTCATGGGCAGCTACCCTATCTGTACTCGCTGTCTTGCCACTTACTTTTACGTTGTGAAGGTTGGCTCCAGCCTTGAACCGATGAAACCAGCCATGGCTGGCATTAAAAGATGTGCCCTCTGATTCTTTGCCGTGTTTCTTCTTCAAGTCTTCATAAAGGCTTTTAGCTTTCTCTTGAATCAGCATTAAGCTGAGCAGGACTCAGCGCTGATGTTGATCCTGCATCCGCACACTGAGAAGTTTCCCCATCTCCTCCATCACTTTTCCATGCTTCTTCGATATTTTGTCAACATCGTCGGCACAGCAGACTTCACATGTTCCATGATCTTGTCCTTGTTCTTTACAACTTAGCAGATGGTTGAACGAGTCATGTTATAAGAACAAGTGACATCTGCCATCTTTTTGCCTCGCTCCACTCTCAATTATTTTCACTTTTGTTTCCATCGTTATTGCTTGGCGCTTCTCAGTAGTACCAGCTACATCACCGCTGCTTTTACGCTTGTTTCCGGACATCCTAGGCTTGAAATAAAGATACTGTACTACTGTATTCTGTACTGTACACTAAAGTACACAAAAGCACAACCAATTGTAGAGGATGCACGCATGTGACAGCGTGTGCCAGACACGTGAACTAACTTACATGATTGGACATGCGAATGCATGTTCACATCTTTGAAAGTTTGCAATTTGAAGGTTCGTATGTAGGGGACTTACTGTATATGTTCTACAAAACCTTACAGATTATATCATTTATATACAACTCCAGCTATTGAGAAAATAAGGTCCAGCCCCTGCACGGCTACCACGCTGAAGAGCAAAGGCACCCGCAGACTCGCATCCATTACCTGTACCTGTCAGTGTGGTGTGGGAGACGGCCCATTTGAAGGATAAACCTCAAAGTCACAAAAAGTAGATATTGTTTGTATCCTGATCCAAACAAGCCAACTTTAAAATGATACTTGCACATGGGGTCCATATTAGGTTATGATGGTGTGGTAAGTCTATTAGACAAAATTTAAATACACTTATCAAGGCATTTATGAGTGAATAAAATGATGCTTAATAATACTTTGGAAAAAACTGTTTAGGGACAAAGATGAAATAAGATTAGAAAGATACCGACTGTTGATGAATCATGGTAATAGATATACGAGAATTAACTATACTAAACTCTACTTTGTTGTATGTTTGAAAATTTCTAATAAAAACTAAGACAAAAATAATAGAAGAAAAATAATGTATGAATTTTTTTCCTCATATATTCAATACAAGTAAAATTTCAGATATGCACTTAATAATGAATCACTGAATTCCTAATCAGTAGTCTGTAGTTAGTTCTCAAAGGAACACAAAATGCCTATTTATACCTGGAATTCGTGTTGGCCATCCATTATTCAATATGGTATATTTACACTAAAAATGGAGACTAGGAAAACTAAATGCCTAACATGATGTAATTTTCCTTGAAGTGAGTTTAGGCATTCTTAAAAAAGAATTTTAACATATTAAATATATTTTAAATGAAATTTAAATTATACATAGCATAACATTTTGTATATATGTCTATGTAGTACTATAAATTTTAAAAAAAGATTATATATAAAATAGAATTCTCATTCAGGAACATCAACTACATAATAATTATTTTCCAAAAGATCTAAGAAAACTAGTGTTTATTAAACCTCTTTAAGACTAAATGATATCCTAGATAGTCATAAATAAACTATTTATTAATACAATAATAAAGCAAAGCAAGTTTACTACCAGATTCTCATATGAGACTCATGTTAATTAGGTAATAGATGTACATTCTCAAAAAAAATGGGGGACTCAATTAAATTTCCAGTACAAATCATAAGTGTAAATTTGTTTTCTTAAATATGCATATCAAATTATTTTTCACGCAAAGGATTAATATTAAGTGAAAACCCTATCCTCTGATGAATTTGTACCTTCTGGAATATAAGGTCAATGTCCAATAAAAATATAACACAAGCTACAAATATAGTTTTTAATTTTCTAGTATCCATGTTAAAAAGAAAATAAAAAGAAATAAATGGAATTAATTTTAATAATATATCTTATTTAATTCAATATATCCAAAATATAATTTTAGTACAAAATCAATATTTTAAAGATATTAATAAAATAATTTACTTTTTGTTTTTCATACTGTTTTCAAAATCTGTGTATTTTATACTTACAAAACATCTTAATTTAAATGCTAAGTTTTCATGGGACATACTGGATCCATGTTTAGATTCCATAACATTTATAGTTGAAAAAGGAGATTCAAATACTCAAGTTGTTCTACAGTGCACTTAAAGTTTCCAATAACTTAATAGAACATCAGGTTTTGGGTTTATTTATTTATTTATTTATTTTATTTCTGGCTGCGTTGGGTCTTTGTTGCTGCACGCAGGCTTTCTCTAGTGGTGAGTGGGGGCTACTCTTCGTTGCGGTGCATGGCCTTCTCACTGTGGTGGCTTCTCTTGTTGCAGAGCACGGGCTCTAGGAGCTGAGGTTTCAGTAGTTGTGGCACGTGGGCTCAGTAGTTGTGGCTCACAGGCTCTAGAGCGTAGGCTCAGTAGTTGTGGCGCATGGGCTTAGTTGCTCTGCGGCATGTGGGATCTTCCTGGGCCAGGGCTCGAACCCGTGTCCCCTGCATCGGCAGGCGGATTCTTAACCACTGTGCCACCAGGGAGGCTGAGAGCATCAGTTTTTCAACTTAAATGAAAACTAATAAATTAAACTTATAGTCCCTCAGTCCCACTAGTTGCAATTCAAGTATTTAGTGGCCACTCATAGCTAGTAGCTGCCACGTTGGACACCAGAGCCCAGGTCCATGGTCTTCCTGAGTCCATGTGGATGGACTATTACCCAAGTAGTTGAAGCAATGAAGGAGAAGGTGGCAAACACCCATTTAAAGCATATATTTTAAAAGGAAAATAACAAGTATTTCAGACTTTTCCTCCCTCCCAGAAAATAGCAAGACACTATTTAATTATTTTCAGTTTTATAGTATTAGCCACAGATAAAAATGAAAGCGCATAATCTGTCTAGTACTCACCATTATTCTTTTTAAAAATATATTATTTTGAGCATAAAATATTTGCCTTTGAATAAACAAACTTTGTAGTTATTTCTTTTAAATATACAAAAATGTCCTAATAATAAATAGCTTGGATCTTTCCAGTTTTATTTCCAAGCCCTGAGCTATTGGCTTATTTCAGGCTGTAAAAACTGACACAGGGCGGTTCTGAACCACAGAAGTCCTTCTAAATACAATTGCTGTGACATTTAGATCCACAGGCTGCCAAGGGAAATTCATTAGTTTCCCTCCATGAGCATCATTACACGAAGTCTCCTCCCTGCGTTATTTTTTGACTTTCCTCATTACCTTTTCATTCACTTTTTCTAATCACAACTTCATGCAGCTCCACTTTGGGCTTTGGATACTTCAAACACTACTGAACTCCAGGGAAATAATATATTCTCTAACCCAAATAATTTATTCCAGTGTGATTACAGAAATCAAACACTTGTATAGCACATATGATATGCCCCCCGCTGATCTAAGAGCGCTACTTGTTCTGGTCTGTGTCATCCTCCCAGCACCCCTGGAAGTATGTATTACTGTCTTTCTCATTTTACAGATGTGGTAACCGTGCACAGAGAGGCTAGTAAGTCACTCAGCGTTACACAGTGAGAAGTGGTGAAGCAGTGCTTGAATCCAGGAGTCTGGTCCCAAAGTCCATGCTCTTCCACTGCTCTGTTGCCTCACCAGGGCGGCCTTTGGCCCAACTACTTGAAGTTACGTCCTGAAGTCGGCATGTTTCTTTGGAATAACATTTTATCTGCAGTTTCTGGTCCTGTTATTCCAGGACACATAAGCAGAGCCGATCCACATGGACCCAGTCTTAAGGCAATATAGGTGCTTGATGCCAAGATTCCATTTAGCGCTGACTACATCACAAGACACTGTGATTGCCGCGAATCACGGGCCCTGCCATTAGTCACCTGAGCAGCTCATCTTGTTATCCGGGAAGCACCCTGTGACACTCAGGGCACTTGAAACTTCTTTCATTAATTGTGGATTTAGGAGTTTTACTCCAATATTAAGATACAGATGAAAACCTCCTGCCTCCTGACCACAACGCCCCTGTGTCTGTAAGTACCTTGAAATTGACTTATACTAAAAGTATCCTTTTTACCAATGGCTTTTTTTTTCTGTCACCAATAAACCTCTGTTTGCCCTTCCTATAACAAATTTCTGTTTTGATTGCATTGCTTTTTAGACATCGGCTGTGAATACATGTGTAGATGGAAGTACACCTCTTCCACCATTATTTGATAACCCTATACCAGTGGTTCATATTTTTCTGAGTTGAGAGAGATGGTGATGAGTTTTTTCCTTAAATTCTGGATATCAGTAAGTAATTGACTTTTTTTTTTAACCCTCATGGTCCTGCCAACCATTAATGGTTGGGTAAATATCTTGAAGAACCTACTACTAATAGATCTGAAATCGTTTTTTAGACAGGTATTTTTCTGTCCTCCATTTTTAACGTACTTTTATTTTTAACATTAAAGTCTTAAAAATATCAACATAAGTCAATATTTCAAAAAATGCTATGAAGGTTAAGTAACATTTTCACTGTCATAGTTTTGTCTTTGAAGCAAATAATCTGTTTTCTTTGTTTTCCCTTTTGCCTACAATGCCTTCTGCATCGTTCGGCTGTGCAGACTCTGTAGTGAATGGCCGAGTGGGTCTGGTGGGTGGAATGAACAGGTGTAAAGGTCTGAGGGGCTGGGGGTTAGGGGAGAGGAGAAGGGGGCCTTGCTGCATTACAGTCGACACTCTGGTGGGAAGCATGGACCAATTAAGTCTTCATACTCACCCACCATCCTCTGAAACTACCAAAGGTCCCCAGAATCTTACCATGGCCAATCCAATAATCAGTATGAATCTTCATTACTTACCTTCTTAGCAATATTTGACAAAGCTGATCACACTTTAAAAACATGATGACTCAGTTTGCGGGATACCATTCTCTTGATTTTTCCTTACTTTTCTGGTGACTCCTTTGCAGTCCTGTTTACTGCTTGTCACCTTGACCTCTAGACACTGAAGTACTCTGAGATCAAGCGCAGACCTATTGTTTTTTCTCACCATATTTGTGCAGGTTCACACAATCCCATGATTTACATATCATCTGTTCACTGATGAATCTCAGATTTAAATGTCTAGCCTTGAACCTGAGATCCACTCTCAAATATCCAACATTCTACATAACATCTTCACTTAGATGTTTCAAATTTAATACATGCAGTACTAATTTCTTATTATCCTGCCCAAACCTGCATTTCCCATTTCAGGCCAAACACCTCAGAATCATTTTTACTTCACTTTTTCAATCATCTTTCATCTCTCCAGTGCACATCTAATTGATTAGAAGATCTTGTCAATTTCAGTTGTCCAAGTCACCTCAGGCTGCCATAACAAAACATCATAGACTTGGTGACTTAAAACAACAGTCCAAGATCAAGGTGCTGGCAAAGTAGATTTCATTCTGAGGCCTCTTCTCTTGGGTTGCAGGGAGCTGCCATCAGACTGTGTGCTCACATGACCTCTTCTTATATGCATATATGAGAGAGAGCAAGTTTTCTGATGTCTCTTGTTGTAAGGGCCTTAATCTCACCGTGAGGGCTGCATCCTCATGACCTTATCTAAACTTAATCCCCTCCCAACGGCCCCATCTCCAAATACCATCACACTAGGGATTAGATCTTCAACCTGTGAATCTTGGGACACAAGTGTCAGTCGGTAACAATAATATACAATAAGTCTCGTCATCACCACTGATTTTCACTGGCTCCTTTGCAATGCCTTAGATTCACCGCCGTTCTGTCTCTTTGGGATACAAGGGCATCCTTACTGGGTTCCCATACTTCCCTCCTGCTCCTCTGCAGACTATTTTCCACAAAGCTGCCAGAGAAATCTTTTACATCTGTCACACATTTTAATAGATACTTCTGGTATAGGGTAGTCTCTGGAACATTTGTACATTTAGTACAAGGTTGAGTAGAAGTGGTGAGAGTAGACGTCAATGTCTTGTTTCTTATCTTAGGAAGAAAACATTGACTTTTGCACCAAAAAGTGTCCTGTTAGCTGTGGCTTTTTCATAGATGCCCTTTAACACATTGTTTATTTTTATGCATATTTTGTTCAGTCCTTTTTTAATCATGAAAAAGATTTTCCTTGATAAAAATACTTGCTGTGTTTATTGAGATGATTGTGTTTTTGTCATTATTCTATTAACATAATGGATTACATTAATTATTTTCAGATGTGAAACACAACTTTCATTCCTGGGATTAATGTCACTTTATTGTGGTGTACAATACTTTTTACATGTTGATAGATTCCATTTGCTTGTCTTTTGTTGAGGATGTTTTGCATCTATATTAATAAGAGATATATGTCTGTGGTTTTTGTGTGTGTGTGATAACTTTTTTTTTATTTCTTCAAATTTTTTATTTTTATTTTTTATTTATTTTTTTAACATCTTCACTGGAGTATAATTGCTTTACAATGGTGTGTTAGCTTCTGCTGTATAACAAAACGAATCAGCTATATGTATACATATATCCCCATATCTCCACCCTCTTACATCTCCTTCCCACCCTCCCTATCCCACCCCTCTAGCTGGACACAAAGTACCGAGCTGATCTCCCTGTGCTATGCAGCTGCTTCCCACTAGCTATCTGTTTTACATTTGGTAGTGTATATATGTCCATGCCACTCTCTCACTTCGTCCCAGCTTACCCTTCCCCCACCCCGTGTCCTCAAGTCCATTCTCTACATCTGCATCTTTATTCCTGTCCTGCCCCTAGGTTCTTCAGAAACTTTTTTTTTTTTAGATTCCATATATATGTGTTAGCATACGGTATTTGTTTTTCTCTTTCTGACTTACTTCACTCTGTATGACAGACTCTAGGTCCATCCACCTCACTACAAATAACTCAATTTTGTTTCTTTTTATGGCTGAGTAATATTCCATTGTATATATGTGCCACATCTTCTTTATCCATTCATCTGTCATTGGACACTTAGGTTGCTTCCGTGTCCTGGCTACTGTAAATAGTGCTGCACTGAACATTATGGTACATGACTCCTTTTGAATTATGGTTTTCTCAGGGTATATGCCCAGTAGTGGGATTGGTGGGTCATATGGTAGTTCTATTTTTAGTTTTTTAAGAAACCTCCATACTGTTCTCCATAGTGGCTGTATCAATTTACATTCCGACCAACAGTGCAAGAGGGTTCCGTTTTCTCCACACCCTCTCCAGCATTTGTTGTTTGTAAATTTTTTGATGATGGCCATTCTGACTGGTGTGAGGTGATATCTCATTGTGGTTTTGATTTGCATTTCTCTAATGATTACTGACGTTGAGCCTCTTTTCATGTGTGTTGGCATTCTGTATATCTTCCTTGGAGAAATGTCTATTTAGGTCTTCTGCCCATTTTTGGAATGAGCTGTTTGTTTTTTAGATATTGAGCTGCTTGTATATTTTGGAGATTAACCCTTTGTCAGTTGCTTTGTTTGTAAATATTTTCTCCCATTCTGAGGGTTGTCTTTTCGTCTTTTTTTATGGTTTCCTTTGCTGTGTAGAAGTTTTTAAGTTTCATTAGGTCCCATTTCTTTGTTTTTGTTTTTATTTCCATTTCTCTAGGAGATGGGTCAAAAAGGATCTTGCTGTGATTTATGTCAAAGAGTGTTCTTCCTATGTTTTCCTCTAAGAGTTTATAGTGTCTGGTCTTACATTTAGGTCTCTAATCTATTTTGAGTTTATTTTTGTGTATGGTGTTAGGGAGTTTTCTAATTTCATTCTTTTACATGTAGCTGTCCAGTTTTCCCAACACCAGTTATTGAAGGGGCTGTCTTTTCTCCATTGTATATTCTTGCCTCCTTTATAAAAAATATGGTGACTGTATGTGCGTGGGTTTATCTCTGGGCTTTCTATCCTGTTCCATTGATCTATAATTCTGTTTTTGTGTGAGTACCATACTGTCTTCATTACTGTAGCTTTGTAGTATAGTGTGAAGTCCGGGAGCCTGATTCCTCCAGCTCCGTTTTTCTTTCTCAAGATTGCTTTGGCTATCTGGGGTCTTTTGTATTTCCATACAAATTTTGAAATTTTTTGTTCTAGTTCTGTGAAAAATGCCATTGGTAGTTTGATAGGGATTGCACTGAATCTGTAGATTGCTTTTGGTAGTAGAGTCATTTTCACAATGTTGATTCTTCCAATCCAAGAACATGGTATACCTCTTGATCTGTTTGTGTAATCTTTACTTACTTTCATCAGTGTCTTATAGTTTTCTGCATACAGGTCTTTTGTCTCCTTAGGTGGGTTTATTTCTACGTATTTTATTCTTTTTGTTGCAATGGTAAATGGGAGTTTTTCCTTAATTTCTCTTTCATATTTTTCATCATTAGTGTATAGGAATGCAAGAGATTTCTGTGCATTACTTTTGTATCCTGCTACTTTACCAAATTCATTGATTAGCTCTAGTAGTTTTCTGGTAGCATCTTTAGGATTCTCTATCTATAGTATCATGTCATCTGCAAACACTGACAGTTTTACTTCTTCTTTTCTGATTTGAATTCCTCTTATTTCTTTTTCTTCTCTGACTGCTGTTGCTAAAACTTCCAAAACTATGTTTAATAATAGTGCTGAAAGTGGACAACCTTGTCTTACTCCCGATCTTATTGGAAATGCTTTCAATTTTTCACCATTGAGAATGATGTTGGCTATGGGTTTGTCATATATGGCCTTTATTATGTTGAGGTAAGTTCCCTATATGCCTACTTTCTGGAGGGTTTTTATCATAAATAGGTGTTGAATTTTTTCGAAAGCTTTTTCTGCATCTATTGAGATGATCATATGGTTTTTCTCCTTCACTTTTTTAATATGGTTTATCACATTGCTTGATTTGCATATTTTTTTAGGAGTTTATTAATTAATTAATTTATTTTTGCTATGTTGGGTCTCCGTTTCTGTGCGAGGGCTTTCTCTAGTTGTGGCAAGCGGGGGCCACTCTTCATCGCGGTGCACGGGCCTCTCACTATTGCAGCCTCTCTTGTTGCGCAGCACAGGCTCCAGACACGCAGGCTCAGTAGTTGTGGCTCACGGGCCTAGTTGCTCCGTGGCATGTGGGATCCTCCCAGACCAGGGCTCGAACCCGTGTTCCCTGCATTAGCAGGCAGACTCTCAACCACTGCATCACCAGGGAAGCCCCCTGATTTGCATATATTGAAGAACCCTTGCATTCCTGGGATAAACCCCACTTGATCATGGTGCATGATCCTTTTAATGTGCTGTTGGATTCTGTTTGCTAGTATTTGGTTGAGGATTTTTGCATCTGTGTTCATCAGTGATACTGGCCTGTAGTTTTCTTTCTTTGTGACATCTTTCTCTGGTTTTGGTATCAGGGTGATGGTGGCCTCGTAGAATGAGTTTGGGAGTGTTCCTCCCTCTGCTATATTTTGGAAGAGTTTGAGAAGGCTAGGTGTTAGCTCTTCTCTAAATGTTTGATAGAATTCGCCTGTGAAGCCATCTGGTCCTGGGCTTTTGTTTGTTAGAAGATTTTTAATCACAGTTTCAATTTCAATGCTTGTGATTGGTCTGTTTATATTTTCTGTTTCTTCCTGGTTCAGTCTCAGAAGGTTGTGCTTTTCTAAAAATTTGTCC
Organism: Mesoplodon densirostris; assembly: GCF_025265405.1. Taxonomy (NCBI): domain Eukaryota; kingdom Metazoa; phylum Chordata; class Mammalia; order Artiodactyla; family Ziphiidae; genus Mesoplodon; species Mesoplodon densirostris. Next base: position 2,060,892 of record NC_082677.1, read on the forward strand.
ATATCTTCCAGTTTGCCCATTTTATTAGCATATAGTTGCTTGTAGTAATCTCTCATGGTACTTTGTATTTCTGCAGTGTCAGTTGTTACTTCTCCTTTTTTATTTCTTATTCTATTGATTTGAGTCTTCTCCCTGTTTTTCTTAATGAGTCTGGCTAATGGTTTATCAATTTTGTTTATCTTCTCAAAGAACCAACTTTTAGTTTTACTGACCTTTGCTATTGTTTCCTTCATTTCTTTTTCATTGATTTCTGATCTGATCTTTATGATTTCTTTCCTTCTGCTAACTTTGGGGGTTTTTTGTTCTTCTAACTGCTTTAGGTGTAAGATCAGGTTCTTTATTTGAGATGTTTCCTGTTTCTTGAGGTAGGATTGTATTGCTATAAACTTGCCTCTTAGAACTGCTTTTGCTGCATCCCATAGGTTTGGGTTGTCATGATTTCATTGTCCTTTGTTTCTATATATTTTTTTATTTCCTCTTTGATTTCATCAGTGATCTCTTGGTCAGTTAGTAGTGTATTGTTTAGCCTCCATGTGTTTGTATTTTTTACAGATTTTTCCCTGTAATTGATATCTAATTTCATAGCATTGTGGTCAGAAAAGATACTTGATGTGATTTCAATTTTCTTAAATTTACCAAGCCTTAATTTGTGACCCAAAATATGATCTATCCTGGAGAATGTTCCATGAGCACTTAAGAAGAAAGTGTATTCTGTTGTTTTTGGATAGAATGTCCTATAAATATCAATTAAGTCCATCTTGCTTAATGTATCATTTAAAGCTTGTGTTTTCCATTTGCATGGAATATCTTTTTCCATCCCCTCACTTTCAGTCTGTATGTGTCCCTAGGTCCGAAGTGGGTCTCTTGTAGACAGCATATGTATGGGTCTTGTTTTTGTATCCATTCAGCCAGTGTATGTCTTTTGGTTGGAGCATTTAATCCATTTACATTTAAGGTAATTATCAATATGTATTTTCCTATTACCATTTTCTTAATTTTTTGGGGTTTTCTATTGTAGGTGTCTTCCTTCTCTTGTATTTCCTGCCTAGAAAAGTTCCTTTAGCATTTGTTGTAAAGCTGGTTTGGTGGTGCTGAATTCTCTTAGCTTTTGCTTTTTTGTAAAGGTTTTAATTTCTCCATCAAATCTGAATGAGATCCTTGCTGGGTAGTGTAATCTTGGTTGTAGGTTTTTTCTTTTCATCACTTTAAATATGTCCTGCCATTCCCTTCTGGTTTACAGAGTTTCTGCTGAAAGATCAGCTGTTAACCTTATGGGGATTCCCTTGTATGTTATTTGTTGCTTTTCCCTTGCTACTTTTAATATTTTTTCTTTGTATTTAATTTTTGATAGTTTGATTAATAAGTGTCCTGGTGTGTTTCTCTTTGGATTTATCCTGTATGGGAGTCTCTGTGCTTCCTGGACTTGATTGTGTATTTCCTTTCCCATATTAGGGAAGTTTTCAACTATAATCTCTTCAAATATTTTCTCAGTCCATTTTTTTTCTCTTCTTCTTCTGGGACCCCTATAATTCAAATGTTGGTGCATTTAATGCTGTCCCAGAGGTCTCTGAGACCGTCCTCAAGTCTTTTCATTCTTTTTTCTTTATTCTGCTCTGTGGTAGTTATTTCCACTATTATATCTTCCAGGTCACTTATCCGTTCTTGTGCCTCAGTCATTCTGCTATTGATTCCTTCTAGAGAATTTTTAATTTCATTTATCATGTTGTTCATCACTGTTTGTTTGCTCTTTATATCTTCTACGTCCTTGTTAAACGTTTCTTGTATTTTCTCCATTCTATTTCCAAGATTTTGGATCATCTTTACTATCATTACTATGAATTCTTTTTCAGGTAGACTGCCTATTTCCTCTTCATTTGTTTGGTCTGGTGGGTTTTTACCTTGCTCCTTCGTCTGCTATGTGTTTCTCTGTCTTCTCATTTTGCTTAATTTATTTTGTTTGGGGTCTCTGTTTCACAGGCTGCAGGTTCGTTGTTCCTGTTGTTTTTGGTGTTTGCTCCCAGTGGGTAAGGTTGGTTTAGTGGGTTGTGTAGCCTTCCTGGTGGAGGGGACTGGTGCCTGTGTTCTGGTGGATGACGCTGGAACTGGTCTTTCTGGTGGGCAGGACTGAGTCCGGTGGTGTGTTTTGGGGTGTCTGTGACCTTATTATGATTTTAGGCAACCCCTCTGCTTGGGTGGGGTTCTGTTCCTGTCTTGCTAGTTGTTTGGCATGGGGTGTCCAGTACTGTAGCTTGCTGGTCGTTGAGTGGAGCTGGGTCTTAGCATTGAGGAGATCTCTGAGAGAGCTTTCGCCGTTTGATATTATGTGGAGCTGGGAGGTCTCTGGTCGACCAATGTCCTGAACTTGGCTCACTCACCTCAGAGGCTCAGGCCTGACACCCAGCCGGAGCACCAAGACCCTATCAGCCACACGACTCCAAACTGGGGAACTCCACACTCCAGAGGCCCTGGTTTCGATGTGCTGCCTCTCCCCTTCTGCACAGGTCTTGTGTGTGTGATATCTTTGCCTGATTTATATATCAGGATAATATTGGGCTCATAAAATGAATTATAAAATGTTCGCATTCTTATATTTTTTTGTTAAGTTTGTAAAGAAGTGGTATTAATTCTTCTTTAAATGTTTGGTAGAATTCATCAGTGAAGCCACCTGATACGGGGCTTTCCTTTGTGGAAAGTATTTTGATTACTAATTCAACCTCTTTACTTGTTATGCTTGTTTAGTTGTTATACTTTACTTGTTATTCAGAGTTTCTATTTCTTCTTGAGCCTGTTTTAATAATATGCTTCTTGTGGGAATCTGTTTCAACTAATTTATCTTATTTTTGGTCTACAGCTGTTTATAGTATTCCTTATAGCCTTTTTTTGTTTGTTTCTGCAAGGTCTACACTGATGTTTTCTATTTCATTCCTGATTTTAGTATGTTGAGTCCTCTCCCTTATTTTCTTGTTCAGTCTAGCTAAAAGTTTGTCAATTTCATTAATCGTTTTGAAGGACCAACATATGGTTATTGATTTTATCTATTAACTTCTGTTTTGTATTTCATTTATTTCTGCTCTGATCTTTATTATTTCCTTCCTTCTGTTTTCTTTTGGCTTGCTGTCCTCTTTTTCCAGTGTCTTAAGGTGAAAATTTAGGTTATTGATTTGACTTCTTTTATATATATATATATATATATATATATATATATATATATATATATATATATATATATAGGCATTTACAGCTCTGAAGTTTTTCAAAGCTCTGTTTTGGCTTCATTCCATAGGTTTGGTATGTTGTGTCTTTGTTGTCATTTATCCCACAGTATTTTCCAACTTCCCTTATGATTTGTCTGAGTAGACCTATTCCAACTTTCATATGATTGCTGTTAGAATGATGTCTCCTTTACCCATTTACTTTCAATCTATTTGTATCTTTGTATCAAAAATGTGTCTTCTGGGGCTTCCCTGGTGGCACAGTGGTTGAGAGTCCACCTGCCGATGCAGGGGACACGGGTTCATGCCCCAGTCCGGGAAGATCCCACATGCCACGGAGCGGCTGGGCCCGTGAGCCATGGCCACTGAGCCTGTGCATCGGGATCCTATGCTCCACAACGAGAGAGGCCACAACAGTGAGAGGACCGTGTACCGCAAAAAAAAAAAAAAAAAAAAAAAGTGTCTTCTGTAGCCAGCATATAGTTGGACCTTCTAACAGGTCTGTAAACACATGAAGTATTGCATTAGGCTTTTTATATTATCTACCAGGTATTTTTATGAATATCTAAATGGTCTTCCAAGTCAGTAAATCTGACTCATCAGACATGTGTGTGTTGGAGAGTAGGAAGGGAAAGGAGCATGAGAGAGAGGGAAGTCATGGATAACTGCAAAGCTGTTGGCATAATCAGTTGAGTGGGTGAATGTGGCATTTACTGGAACTGGAACACTGAAGAAGACAAGGATCATCATACTGGGAGAGGAGAGATCTGTCCAGAAGCTATTCAGATGGTTTTGAAGATTTAATGTGATAATGCATGCCAGGGGGCCTAATAAACGTAGGGCACAGTACAAATATTGACGATAACCATGTTGATGACGTTGGTGATGATAACTACCTAGCAGTCATGAGATCCAATTGTACAAATATTCTGGAGCCACTTCTTTTACTTTCAGCTCCATGTAAATGTTTCTAGCTGTCTAGCCTATGTTTTGGCCCTAAATATAAATGTTAATGTTAATCCTCTTATACTCCCTGGCATCTCAATCTTCAGCTCTCTCTAATTTCACTGGGATAAACATAGCCAAGTATTTTCTTCCACAATACATCTACAGCACATCCAAGGGTTTTCCTACAGACAAATTCCCAGGACATGAAGCGAAAACTAAAAAATGTAGTATAAACAAAGCAACTCTATTTACAAAAGTCCAACTTAAGATTGAACAGAGGAAGTGTGTTGTGAGTCAGCATCGCTCACCACCAACAGATGTTGTTAGAGGTCATTGTGGTTGTTTTTTAATCTCTGTCAGTTTTTTTTTAAACCTTAGTGTGCATAAGGGTCACCTGGTAGGCTTCCTAGGACCCACAGAGAATCTGATTCAATGCCTGGAATAAATCATAGGTAATTGCACTTTTAACATAATCATTAAACGATGATGATGATGATGATTATGAGATGGTGTTGCCCATGGATCACAGTGAGAGAAACTGTTCATCATTTTGGTCATTAGTATCAAGCACGCCTGTTGTGTCTCTGCTTACTTCAGAAAATTACAACTGTCGGTAAGATTAACAAACCGTTATACCTAATGCCGCAGCTGTGTGAGGAAACCCCCCTTCCCTGAATATTTGTAGATCTCAGACTCTTCCTGCTGTTATTGCTTCTACTGAACACTCTGGGCTTCTCTTGATGCTAGTACAGCTGTTTTCCAGAGAAAATAACCGAGGAATGTTTCTAATGAGACAAATCTGATGAACGGTTATTTTGAAAACATTTCAGAAGCTGTTTACCAGGGGAGTTGCACAGATTTAAGTTTGAATTTATGGAATGTGTTCAGCAGAGTGGGTGTCACAGCCAATTATTATATAATTGCTTCAGATTTCCTGCTGTGTCATTCAGCTGTGCCCTCCCTGTAGAAGGCTCTTAGAGGGAAAAATAAAGTGTTGTCACAGCCTCAGTTCCCCCTTGTCTTATGTCTTATTGGTGGATCTATCAGGGTCGTAGATAGTAGAGTTACAAAACCGGAGTTATGTGAGGAGGAACACATTTGTTTTGGGGGATTGCAAGCCTTAGACATGGCCTAACAGAATATGTATTTAACCTGTGATGTGGCATCCCCCCAGTCAGCAGAAATGAAAGTAGATACAACTTTTTAAAATTGGAAAGTAATTTTAAAAACTATCAATTTATGATCAAATGGATACTGCAAACAGTCTTTCATAATTTAACCTGCTTTTTATTTAATTTTTAAATGCTTCTTGAAAATTGATTTTTGCCACAGCTTCCTTGGTGCCATGGTACACAACTAATCCAAGTAGAGTTCTGGAGGGAAATGTTCTTACTGCACCAGAGTAATATGATTTTCACCATCTTATTTTTAATGAAAAAGTAGGAATCCCTACAGCCATGAGAGAGCATCTGCAATCATTTCAAGAATGCCAGGAAAGTAGCTAATAACTCTTTTTTCAGCTTTATTGAAGTATAATTGACAAAGAAAATTGTACAAAATTATAAGATATTTAAAGTCGACAATGTGATGATTTGATATATGTATACATTGTGTGTACACTCAATACTTATACATTCCTTTCAGAGAAAGATTTTTAAGCTCAAAGGGCCTGTCTTGTTTATTACTGTTTAGTACCCTGGTACATAGTGGATACTCAGTAAACAATTGATGAATGAATTAAATTCCCTAATTATTAGATTATTTTGATTACTTTTCTCTACCAAAATATTTCTGTGTTTTTATCATTCATCTTATCCTTTGAATACTTCTGCTATTATTCCCAGTGCTCAGAATATATCAACAAAAGAAGCAGGCACAGATTCTAGTCCTCCTAGGGATCACTTCTAGCCAGGGAGAAGATGAGTTTAGATGGAGATAAAAACAATAAATATAATAAATAGCAAAGTCATGTTATCCTAGAAAATGATAAATGTTATGAATGAAGAAAAAGAAGGAGGCATAGTTGGCTGAAGAGTACCATGCTGTGGAGGAGTGAGGAAGGTTTCATTTTAATAAAGTATTAGCATAGAAAGTTTGTTAAAAGATGAAATTTAAGCAATTTGAAGGAGATGGAGAAATTAGCCATGAATTATGTGAGGGAAGGGCATTCCAGGAAGAGAAATTAGCTTGTCAAAGGCTAAAGTGGAAGGGACCTGGTGTTTCAGGAACAGTCAGGAGGTCAGTGAGGCTGAAGCAGGGAGAGGTAGGGAACAGTAAGACTATGGGGGTGTTATGTAGTGTCTTGTAGACTTGGGTTTTTTTCTCAAACCCCCCAGAGCTCTGTATTTTTGAGTTATCACTGTGACTGCTCTGTTGAGAGTAGATTATAAGAGGGCAAGGGTAAAACAGGGTGACCAACTCCATATTCTGGGTGAGATGTGATGGGGACTCACATCCACGAGGTAGCAGTGGAACTGGTAGGAAGTAGTTGGTGTCTTTGCCTCTGGCTATGATGGAGTCGATTTTATACAGACTAACTAGCCTGCCTAGAACAGTATATAAAGGGGATAAAATTAAAATAACAGCAACAACAACCTTCTGAAGGCACTTCTGTTTTCTAGAACAGCCAAGGTGTCTACAACTTGAGTGGCCAAGATGCTCAGAGAAGGGACATGGCATTGAGGTGAGCCACTTCTCTCATCTGGGTGTCTGCCAATTTCTAAGGCCACGAAACTGAGAAGATTAGCTGAAAGCAGTGGCAGAGAATGACAGGAGTTTCACAGATGTGGGGAGACAGATGTTGAAATTTAGAGGTACCAAGGCAGCCCGGATTTGAGAAGAGGAGAGCCCAGAGGAAAGGTTGTCATGGAGGCATTGGAACTGGCTGATTCTTAAGCTACACGGGGGTGAGGGGAGTGGGGAGCTTGAGAGGCCAAGAATTCAAGCAAAACTGCACTGACAGTTCTAGACAAATGCAAGCAGGTGATTAAGCATTAGGCTGGGAATACAGACACTGAGCTTCAGGACAAGACAAACAGGGGGTACCATGCAAACACTGTGAGCTTTCACATAAGATCCCCAAAGTACTATTTTCTAGGAGAAAGGGAAAAGCAGAAATAGATTATCCTTCATTAAGACAGAAACCCAGTTTGAAACATCACCATCCTGAATGAATCAAGTGTATCTATTCCTATTCTAGCTATCCTCCAGATAAAAATAAATAATCCTAGATGAAGATAATATATTTCCTGTCTCTATAACATTTATACACAATATCCTCCATTCAGCAGTTTATTCTCAAGCTTTTAGGAGATAGAACCAGTTGGTCAAAACGCAAGAGAAAAAAATAGAAACCAGCAGCAGCTCCACAGGTGATTAAGAATTATGGGGTGGGGGAGGGTAGCTGGGACAAAGTGAGAGAGTGGCATGGACATATGTACACTACTAAACGTAAAATAGATAGCTAGTGGGAAGCAGCCGCAGAGCACAGGGAGATTAGCTCAGTGCATTGTGACCACCTAAAGGGGTGGGATAGGGAGGGTGGGAGGGAGGGAGATGCAAGAGGGAAGAGATGTGGGAACATATGTAGATGTATAGCTGGTTCACTTTGTTATAAAGCAGAAACTAACCTACCATTGTAAAGCAATTATACTCCAATAAAGATGTTAAAAAAAAAAAGAATTATCAGACTAATATGTTCAAGGAAAGAAATGACAGGATGGAAGTTTTTACCATATAATGGAAATCTATTGAATAGAATCAAATGGAAAATTTGAAGCCATAATATAAAATAACTGAAATCAGCTGCTCAACAAACAGTTTCAACAGCTGGTCAGACACAGGAGCATGGGTTAATAAGCTGGAGGAGAGATCTGTAGAAAATACCTTATTTTGAAATACTGAAAGAAACTTTTAAAAATGAAAGAAAAGCAGTATAGAAGATAGAAAAAAGGCTTTGTGAAAGATCTAATATGTGTATAATTGTAGTTCCAGATAGAGGCGAGAAAGTATGAAATAGAAGCAGTATTTGAGGACACAATAGCTGAGAATTTTCAAAACTGACAAAAGATTCAAGTCAAAGATTTAAAAAAAAAAACTATGACCACAAGCAAATTAAATTAAAAAGAAAAAAAACATCCATCTGCACATTAGCAGCATAGTAAAGTGGCTAAAAGGCAAAAAGGAAAATGTTCAAAGCATCTAAGGGAAAATAGACACATTTCCTTAAAAGGAGCAACACCAGTACTGAGAGCTGATTCTCCATAGAAATTATCTGAGCGTGAAGAAAGTGGAGTGACAACTTCAATATGCTGGAAAAAAATAACTGCTGACCCAGAACACTTCATTAGCAAAAACAATCCTTTGGAAATAAAGACCTTTAGACACACAGAAGCTGTGAGAAATTATTAGCAGCAAACCTACAATGAAAGAAAGAATCAGGGAGTTCTTCAAGCAATAGAAAAATGATGGAAACATGGAAGTACAGAAAGGTAGGAGGAACAGTGAAAAAAGTGAATATATAGGTAAAGTTAAATGACAATTTCTGTTTCTAACATGAATAGTTATGTCATATGCTTGAAAATACATGTAGAATTAACGTACATGACATTAATCGGGAATTCATCCTTGTATTAATGAAGAAGTAATAAAAAGTACTTATTATTTAGAGTAGTCCTAATCAGTGTAGGATTTATTTTGAAATCTATAGGGATAGATAAGCCTATAGAGAGGAAAAATGGAATAAAAAACAGAATCACAAATATTTGATTAACTTAATAAAGGGATAAAATAATCAGAGAGGACATACAGTAAATAGTTTATACATATAATGCCAACTATATCAGTAAATGCTCCGATTAAAAGGCAAGGCTTCAAGATTTTTAAAAATCCCAAATATATGCTGTTTCCAAGAGATATGATTTAGATATAAGGGCACAGAAATGTTAAAATAAAAGAATGTAAATGATATAATATGTAAAGTATAACCAAAACAAGCTGTAATCCCTTTACTAATAGACAAAGCAGACTTCAAGGCAAGAAGCATTGCTAGAAATAGATATTTCATAATGATAAAACAGCCAGTCTACTACATAGATAAATTCTGAATTTGTTTTCAGCTAATAAAATAAAAATATATGAAGTAAAAACAAAGTACTGAAAAGAAGACTAGGCAAGCCCACAATCACAGTGAGAGTCTTTAACACTCTGCTCTTAATTGCTGGTGGAGCAGACAAAAAAATCATACACAGAATATTTAAATTACATTCATAGCAAATTTGACCTAATTGATAAATCTAGAACACTGCACTCAACTTTTTAAATGCATTTGGGATGTTTAGTGAAATTGGCCATTTTCTGGGCCTTGAGGCAAGTCTCACCAAATTTCAAACAATTGAGATCATTCAGAGTGTGTCTCTGATACAGTGGAATTAAGCCACCCAGAAACAACAAACAAACATTTTTAGAAAATACTAAATGAAACATAAATATAAGCCAGTGCTATATGAAAATGACAATGTGTCATGACAACGTTGAACAATTTTAAGAACGAAGTAGGAAATAATAATCCCAGTAATGAAGACAGAACTGGAAGCGGCACAAAAGACAGAATCTGTCTAGCACGCGTGACATTTTCTCCTCCTTCCTGCCAAGCATTCTGTACACAGGGCTACATATTTGTACAGAGGCACCATGGAGGTGGCTCTGGGAAGCCTCCAGGGAAAACAAATAACACAGGTTACTTTTAAAGCATAAAGGCAACAAACAAGCTGAGGGACACAGAGGAATTCAGTTAATATTGTTCCTATGAGTCCTTGTTAGTGAAGCTGAGGGTGAGCTGCTGGAGGCTTCAGGCCCCCAAGAAAACAATTAAGAAAGTGCCCTGCACAACAGGGCTGAAGGCGAGCAATACATACATGGTCTGTAGAGCTAACAGACAAAGAGAGATTTAGGAAAAGAATATAAATGTTATACTGAGAATGTAGAAAGTGTACAACAAAGATTAGGTGGGGCAGATACTGAGAGGTAGAATGTGCTGATTGCTTCACCTCCAATGGCTGAGAGACAAAGATGCCCTAGCACATAATGCTGAAAATTCAAGTCAGAGAAGTACAAGGAAAGATGCTAAGAGAACGATTACTTTGTCTGAAATTGGGTGCTAGAGAAGAGGAAGCAGAGGGGGAAGATAAGAAATCAGATAATTTTACAAGCTGTCATAGTTCAGAAAATAAAAGAAAACAAAGCCACAAACTAAAGTTATTGCATATAGTTCTAAGAATAATGGTTACCCCCCGCCCCCCAGAACACAAATACAGCCTATCTTGGATTTCAGGACTTCATAAAATCAAACAGAGAAAGGAGATTACATTGTACATAAAAGTTATAAGTCTGAGACCAAAACATACTGGTCACGGCAATAATATAAACTGGCTAAATGAGCTGCATTCACACGTCAAAGAAAAAATAATTTCTAATTGGAACGTTTCATGCCCAAGAAACACACCTAAATCAAAGTGATCAGACTAGGCAGAGGTACACAAGCTGAACGCCCATGAAAAGAAAGCAGAGGCTTTCAGCTTCTGGTCCAACACGCAAGGAGCTTAGGGGTTGTCACTTCCTAACAACAAGGAAAAAGCTGAACAAATTTAAAAATCAATAATTCTGCTTAGATCTGTCAGAGAAGTGAGGTCACAGGGCAAATGACTACTCCAGAAATGGGACAGACCGGTAGATGTTGAGAATCATAACTTACAGGAGTGGAAACTCATGAGCAGAAACCTCCCAGGGAACCAGTGTTGAGGTAGGAAACCCTGAGCTGTATTGAGGATTACTGTAGGTCCAGTGCAGACAAGTCTAAGGCTTGAAATACCCAGAGGGAGTCAGTCTTGGGGTGGCGGCACCTTTGTGAGCTTTGCCTCTAGGAGACCAACCATGTTCTCGCAGTAAATATCAGAGAATATCCCCCCATGATTCCTGCAATGGAAGGGGGCAAGGAACCATTCTTAAATATGCCAGTGTACATGTTCTTTTTTTTTTAATTGAAGTATAGTTGATTTACAATGTTGTCTTAGTTTCAGGTGCACAGCACAGTGATTCAGTTATACATGTATGTATGTATATATATATGTATGTGTGTGTGTGTGTGTGTGTGCTTTTTTGGATTCTTATCCCTTATAGGTTATTAAAAACTATTGAGTAGAGTTCCCTGTGCTATACAGTAGGTCCTTGTTGGCTCTCTATTTTATACATAGTAGTGTGTCAGAGTACTTGTTCCTATCAAGGCCTGCCCTCAAGAGAAACTAGTCACCCAGCATCTAACCTTTCTTTTTAATCGGAGCCTAGCTGACCTGGGGAAAGGGGAATACCCATTTGGGGAAGGTACATATTCCCCTGCAGCCCTCTCTAGCTATCCTGCCCCACATAAGGGGGGGCACTGAGAAGCAGCAGTGAGGGTCACATTCTGGGGTGCAGGCTCCCCAAAAGACAGGGGCCACATCGTAAGACTGTAGAGTGCATCCCCTTCCTGCACACCTCACCACTGCATCACTAAAGGCCAGCGTACTGAAGTTTCTTCCACCCAGAACTTCCGTGTCCAACTTCCAACAAAAAATTAAAAGCATACTAAAAGGGAGAAATATAACTTGAAGAGACTGAACAAGGCTCAGAACCAGTCAGATGTAGCAGGAATTTTTAAAACTATGATTAATTTGCCAACAGCTTTAATGGGAAAAGTAGGCAACATGCAAAAAAAATGAATAGTGTAAGCAGAGAGATGGAAAGTCTAAGAAAAATCAAATAATAGAAGTCAAAAACACTAACAGAAGTGAAGAGTTCTTTTGATGGCTCACTAGTAGACTGGACACTGCTGAAGGAAAAAAAAAATCTCTGAGTTTGAGGATATGACAATAGAAACATCCAAAACTGAAAAGCAAAGAGAAAAAAAAAATGACCGAAAAACCAAAACAAAACAGAACCAAGATTATCCAAGAACAGTGAGACAACTACAAAAGGTGTAACATATGCCTAATGGGAATACTAGAAGGAGAAGAAAGAAAAAACAAGAAGCAATATTTGAAGCAGTAACGACTGAAAATTTCCTCAGTTAATGTCAGACATCAAAGCACAGATGCAGGAAGCTCAGACACCAAGCAGGATAAATTTTCAAAAACCTACCCTAGGCATATCATATTCAAACTTCAGGAAATCAAAGACAGAGGAAAAACTTTAACAGGAGTCAGAGGAAAAATACATATTACCTGTGGAGGAGCAAGGGTAAGAATTAGATCTGACTTTTCCTCAGAAAAGAGGAAGGAAGGGAAGAGTGGAATGAAAATTTCAAAGCGTTGAGAGGAACCAACGCTTTGAAACCAACCAACCTAGAAGTCTGTACCCTGAAAAATTATCCTTCAAAAGTGAAGGAGAAACAAACACTTTCTCAGACAAACTATGAAAGAATTTTTTGCCCAGTAGATCTGACTTGCAAGAAATGTTATAAGAATTTCTTCAGAGAAAAAGGAAAATGACATAGGCCAGAAACGTAGATCTACATAAAGAAACGAAGAGTATTGAAGAAGAATATTGAAGAAGTGAAGATAAAATAAAAACATTTATACATTTATTTATTTATTATTTATTTATCATTTATTCTTAATCTAACAGATAATAGTTTGTTCAAGATAATAAAGCAAATGTATTCCATTATGTATGCTTATTATATGTATACGTATACTTATGTTTCAGTGAAATGACAGCAGTGATACAAGGGGTGGGAAGCAGGAATTAGGAATTTTTTATTACAATGTACTTTCTTGCACTACACGTGAGGTGGTCTAGCGTTATTTGAAAGCGGATGTGGATTAGCTGTAAACGCATACTGCAAGCTCTAGAACAACCACTAAAACAAGAAGTTTATTGATATGCTAAGAGAAGAGAGAAAATAGAATCGTATAATAAAATGCTCAGTTAAAACCACAAATGGGGGCCTCCCTGGTGGCGCAGTGGTTAAGAGTCCGCCTGCCGATGCAGGGGATACAGGTTCGTGCCCCGGTCTGGGAGGATCCCATATGCCGCGGAGCGGCTGGGCCCGTGAGCCATGGCCGCTGGGCCTGCTCATCCGGAGCCTGTGCTCCGCAACGGGAGAGGCCACAACAGTGAGAGGCCCACATACCGCAAAAAGAAAAAAAAAAAAAAAAAAAAACCACAAATGGCAGCAAAAGAGGGGAGTGAACAAAAAGATCAATGAATAGAAAACAGTAATGAATATGGTAGTATCAATCAACCCTCAGCAACACAGTGGAGCAAAAACAGAATAACCTCAGAAAGGGTTCGTTTTGCCTTCTCAAACCTCAGAAAGAACAGTTTCGTTTTGCCTTCTCATCTCATCCCCCAGGCTGGTCTGCTTTGCACCAAAGGGAACTCCCTGGCCCTGGAAAGTTCCCCTCATGGGGAAAAGGAGAGCAGGGTGAGCAACCAGCTTCCCACATTTGGGGGGCTGTACATGAAGAACTGCTTTGTTTTACCCACGCTCCCGCCCCCAGAGGCGGGCATAGCTGAGACATCTGGAGATGCCTAGCAGTAAGGAAGGGCAGGTGCCACCTACCTCAGCCACGTACTGGGAGAGACAGTGGTTCCCAGTGGCTGGCTCTGCGGACGACCCCAGACCCCCACAGTCCTTTCAGATGCTGCAAACTCCCTGCAGCTTTCTTCACTGACGACCCCATTGTGGACTCCAGTGGATGGTCCCACAGAGGACCCCGCTGCTTCCACCACTGAGGACACCCAACAGCCAGAGCAGCAGCTGCAAACCTGCTGCCGTGTTCACTGCTGATGGCCCCAGAGGTTTCTGTGTTCAGACTCTCATTGTCTCTCTCCTCACCTCAACACAGAAGCTCCAGGCCCCAGGATCCAGTGTGGCCACTGCACCCTCGTGCTGCCAGCTCAGGGCCTGCAGCTGCTTGGGCGTACACAGTCGACCCCAGCATGTGTACATGCCCAGAGCTGGCCCCTGTGGCCACATGAATGCACACCAGCAGCCCCTGCACTGCAGGTGCACGCTGCCAGCTCGTGTGCCCACAGTTGGCCCTGGCCCCCGCTGCTTGCCCAGCCCTCATTGTGCGGGCACATGAGGAAGCCCCTTTCTGAACTTTTTAAAAAAATATTTTTGATCCCTGGTTAGTTGAATCCCTGGATGTGGAACCATGGATTCAGAGGGCCAAATATACAAAGATATAGTAATCAAAACAGTATGGTACTGGGCATAAAAACAGACACACAGAGCAATGGAACAGAAATAAGAGCCCGTAAATACACTGATGCATATATAGTCAACAAGTTTTTGAAAAGAGCACCAAGAATGTACAATGAGGAAAAGATGATCTCTTCAATAAGTGGTGTTAGAGAAACTGGATATCCACATACAAAATAATGGAATTGAACTTTTAACTTATACCGTATACAAAAATCAACTCAAAATCGATTAGAGGGCTTCCCTGGTGGTGCAGTGGTTGAGAGTCTGCCTGCCGATGCAGGGGACACGGGTTTGTGCCCCGGTCCGGGAAGATCCCACATGCCGCGGAGCGACTGGGCCCGTGAGCCATAGCCACTGAGCCTGCGCGTCCGGAGCCTGTGCTCCACAATGGGATAGGCCACAGCAGTGAGAGGCCCACGTACCACACACACAAAAAAAATTAAAAATTAAAAAAAAATCGATTAAGAGACTTGCATATAAGAACTGAAACTATAAAACTCCTAGAAGAAAACATAGGAAGAAAAACTTCTTGATATTCTTGGCAATATGTTTTTTTAATTGGACACCAAAAGCACAGGCAATAAAAGCAAAAATAAATAAGTGGGACTACATTAAACTACAAAAAAAAAAAAAAATTTTGCCCAGCAAAGAAAACAGTGAGCTAAATGAAAAGGCAACTTACTGAATGGGAGAAAATATTTGCAAAACATACATCTGATAAGGGGTTAATATCTAAAATATATAAAGAAATCAATAGCCAATAAGTTAATAAACAAACAAACAAACAAACAAACAAATAAATAACCCACCCAACTGAGAAATGGGCAAAGGACCAGAGGAGACATTTTTCCAAAGAAAATATACAAATGGCCAATAGGTATATGAAAAGATGCTCAACATCGCTAATGATCAGGGAAATGCAACTCAAAATAGCAATGAGAAATCACCTCACATCAGTTAGGATAGCTGTTATCTAAAAATCAAAAGATATGTGTTGATGAGGACAAAAGGGTACCCTCGTGCACATTCATCAGTGGATAAACGGATAAAGGAAATGTGGTAGATATACAATGGAATATCGTTCAGCTGTGAGAAAGAAGAAAATCCTGCCATCAGCGACAACGTGGATGGACCTTGAGGACATTAGCTTAGTGAACTAAGTCAGGCAGAGAACGACAAATACTGTATGATCTCACTTATATGTGGAATTTTAAACTACCAAGCTCCTAGAAACGCAGAATAGATTGGTAATTACTATTGGTAATTACTAGCGGAGGGTAGGGGAAATGTGAGAAGGTGGTCTAAAGGTACCAACTTCCAGTTATAAGACAAATAAGTCTTGGGGATGTGATGTACAGCATGAGGACTATAGTTAATAATACTGTATGTATATTTGATAGGTGCTTAGAGAGTAGATCTTCAAAGTTCTCATCACAAGGAAAAAAGTTTTGTAACTATATAAAGTGATAGATGTTAACTAAATTTATTGTAATAATTCCTTTGCAATATATACATATATCAAACTCATTATGTTGTACTCTTAAACTAATACAATGTTATATGTCAATTATGCCACGATAAAACTAGAAAATAATTGGAGACAATTTCTTTTTAAAGATTATTCATTGCATCATTGTCTATAAGTGCAAAATATAGGAACTCACCACAAGTACACCAAGAAGGTTCTGGTTAAATAAATTATGGTAAACAAAGAGAAATCTCTTTTGATTATCCTGTAGAATGATGGTCATAGTGTTGAGTTAAAACAAATCAGGTGCAGAACAGTACGTAAGGTATGCTGCCATTTATGTAAAAGAAGAGGGGCAGAAGACAAAAGAAAATGTAAGCGTTTTTCTTCCATTTGTGTAAAAATTTCAAGAAGGATTAAGGTTGCCAGATAAATACAGGCCACTCAGTTAAATCGGAATGTGAGATAAACAATTTTTTTTTCAGTTTATGTGTATCCCATGCAATGGTTTGGACATACTTATACTAAATAAGTATTCATTTTTTATCTGAAATTTAATTAGGAGTCCTGTGTTTTTATTTGCTAAATCTGGCAACGCCAGGGAGGATACACAAGTGACTTGTAACAGTGTTTAGCTACAGGCTGGGGAGTCTGGAGTACTCACGGGCAAACATGAGACAGTTTGCTTTATACATTTTATACTTTGATTTTTAAGCCATGTAACCGCATTACCTATTAAAATAATATAAATAAATAAAACAAATACAAATAGAGAAAGCTAAATATTCATATAAGTGAACTACTAAAAACCATGTGTCATTAAATGAGATTTCTCTTTTATATTCTGTTTCTAGTGAAACCAGGCCACATCTGTCACCTTATAATTTGAAAATATAAATGTCCACAATTCAGTGAAAGTTGAAACATTCTGTGATTTTTATATTTTCAAAGTTTCCTAACTCTCCCTAGGCTTCTAGTTGGCCCATTTCAGTGGTAGAAAAAAAAAAAGTCAAACATCTGAGGTTTGGGATAGAGGATAAAAGTGTCATAAAGTATTATTCTTGAGAAGGCAAGCTCAGCCAGGTTTTTGAAATCTTCCCAAATCTTCCCAGCCTTTTGACAGCTTCTCAGATAACGCAAATGGCCAGTCAGACATGTCTCTGCAGCAAGCACCAGGTGGGAAAAAATCAAAGGGAGAGAGTGACATGGGACTTTTTGGAGTGGCACATCCACACCTGGTGAGCTCCCACGCTCCCACAGAAGTACGTATGCAGATGATCTGATGCGTAAAAGTAACCCGAGTTACAGTAAACGTAACATAATTACTCAAGTGATAGGGAAAATGAAAAAAATTAATAATTCTGACTAGCTTTGGTCTCTCATTTAAAAAAATAATATTATGAAATTAACATGTGTTTATAACTTTTTGACATCAATATCTTTATTGTGTTTCTTACTTTAAAATTAATTTTCCTCTTTTTTATAGATAGGAAGTATAACAAAATTATAATCCAAGGCTCCTTAACTGGTAAAAATATAGCTTTACTATCTATTTTTTTCTCTCAAGCAGGTTTTCGGGTTTTTTTAGTATAAGTAAATGACTTTTAGGGGTTTAAGTAATATGAATCAGAAGAGATATTTTAAGCTGAAAATTTCTGAAGCTATCATTGCTTGGCAAAATTGTAAGGCAGTCAAGGTAGGCTTTTTTTTTTTAATTGTTTGGCATTTTGAAAGTAGAGTTTATAAAAATGTCATAGCCCTAGTTCTAATCAACTGAGAGATTCCCACCCTCCAGCTTTATGCCAGCCGGCTCATATATCCTCACACTTTTTTGGCAAATGGTCAAATACAACACACATTATAAGCAGCTGGATTAATCTAACAGCTCTTAGTAGAACCCTTTCATCTGTATACAGAGATAGAAGGCTGCTATTTAATTACAGTCTAATTGGAAAACACATACACATTTATTCCTAATCAATGGGATTATGGCACAAAAATGTAACTTTGAAATTCCAAATGAAAGGTGTTATTAAAAGTAAGAGCTCATAAATTTAACAATTGTTTTCAGTATATATTTTTCTCTTCTTTTTAATGTTTTGTTTAATTTTATTTGAAGAAAAAACAGGAAAAAAGGCAACAGTTACCTTTCTGTATTGTTTGTTCTTTAAAAAATTTTAAAAACACAATACAGAATAGAAATTTCTATAAATAAGACGCTGGAATTCTTAGTTTAGCATGCAGGGTTTTTTTTTTTCTGTCTGAGATTATAATCAAAACAATATTGGTCTTTCTTAAAATTTCACCATCTCCATCATGACGATATTTGCAATGTTTTAAATGAGAACCATATGTTCTTCTGTAACCTACTTAACAGTGGTAGCCAGATGTCTGAACAAATTATGAAGGACAGCTCTACCAGCTTCTCTTAACAGTTAAGCATATTGCTGACCAGTTACCAGTTCTCACAATCTGTCCTCACCTCAGCTGGCAGAAAGAAGAAAAAAAAGTCTACCTTTAGTAACATATATACATACGTGACCGGGACTTTTTTTTTTTTTTTTTCAGTACGCGGGCCTCTCACCGCTGTGGCCTCTCCCGCTGCGGAGCACAGGCTCCAGACGCGCAGGCCCAGCGGCCATGGCCCACGGGCCAGCCGCTCCGCGGCACGTGGGATCCCCCCAGACCGGGGCACGAACCCGCGTCCCCTGCATCGGCAGACGGACTCTCAACCACTGCGCCACCAGGGAAGCCCTGGGACTTATTATTTTGGTCACTGGTGAAAGGTGACAAACTTTCTGAGGAGCAAACAAAAATACCTTTTAAAATATTTATAGTGTTCAAATGAATTCCAAAAACTGGTATCTTGGTTGCAGTCCTTTTAAATTTTTTAAAGCTGTTAGATTTCACCTAAAATCAGGGTGAAATTCACAAGTTTTATCATCAACTACTGCTGTAATTTCTCAGTGGACAGTCTTCTGATTCTGCAAGTTTATTTTTAAATTTTATTTATTTACTTATTTTTAACATCTTTATTGGAGTATAATTGCTTTACAATGGTGTGTTAGTTTCTGCTTTATAAAAAGTGAATCAGCTATACATATACATACATCCCTGTATCTCCTCCCTCTTGCATCTCCCTCCCACCCTCCCTATCCCACCCCTCTAGGTGGACACAAAGCACTGAGCTGATCTCCCTGTGCTATGCGGCTGCTTCCCACTAGCTATCTATTTTACATTTGGTAGTGTATATATGTCCATGCCACTCTCTCACTTCGTCCCAGATTACCCTTCCCCCTCCCCGTGTCCTCAAGTCCATTCTCTACATCTGCGTCTTTATTCCTGTCCTGCCCCTACGTTCTTCACAACCTTTTTTTTTTTTTTAGATTCCATATATGTGTGTTAGCATACGGTATTTGTTTTTCTGTTTCTGACTTACTTCACTCTGTATGACAGACTCTAGGTCCATCCACCTCACTACAAATAACTCATTTTTGTTTCTTTTTATGGCTGAGTAATATTCCATTGCATATATGTGCTACATCTTCTTTATCCATCCATCTGTTGATGGCCACTTAGGTTGCTTCCATGTACTGGCTATTGTAAATAGAGCTGCAATGAACATTGTGGTACAGGACTCTTTTTGAATTATGATTTTCTCAGGGTATATGCCCAGCAGTGGGATTGCTGGGTGGTATGGTAGTTTGTGGTTTTTTTTTTTTTTAATGTACAGCAGGTTCTTATTAGTCATCTATTTTATACATATTAGTGTATATGTGTCAGTCCCAAGCTCCCAATTCATCACACCACCCCCACCCCCGCCACTTTCCCCCCTTGGTGTCTATACGTTTGTTCTCTACATCTGCGTCTCTATTTCTGCCTTGCAAACCAGTTCATCTGTACCATTTTTCTACGTTCCACATATATGCGTTAATATACGATAGTTGTTTTTCTCTTTTTGACTTACTTCACTCTGTATGACAGTCCCTAGATCCATCCACGTCTTTACAAATGACCCAGTTTCATTCCTTTTTATGGCTAAGTAATTTTCCATTATATATATGTGCCACATCTTCTTTATCCATTCATCTGTCAATAGACACTTAGGCAAGAAAGAGAAACAAAGGCATACAGTGGAAAAGGAAGATGTAACATTGTCTTTATTCATAGAAATCATGATGGTATAAGTAGACCATCCTAAAGAATTTACAAAAAAACTACTAGAACTAAATAAGTGGATTTAGCAAGGAGGAGGGTAAGAGGAAAATATCTCAAATCAACTGTATGTCAATATACTAGTGTCTTTAAAAAATAAAATGTTGACATAAAGATGGTTAAATTAGCAATAAAATCATAAAATAAGTAAGGATGAATTTAACAAAATATATGTGGGCCCTATCACTGAAAACCATAAAGTGTTTCTCAAAGAAAATGAAGAAACTAATGCTATACAACCCAACATGGATGACCCTTAAAAGCACTATGCTAAGTGAAGGAAGACAGGCACAAATGAGTACATGCTGTATGAATTCATTTATAGGGATTTCCTGTGAAGATCCTCCATATTGACATAGAACATAGCATTCGTTTCCAGGGCAAGGTTGGGTGAGAGTGACTGCAGACAGACATGCAGTAGCTTTGGGGGTGATGGAAGTTTTCTATATGTTGAGTGTGGTAGTACTGACATGGGTATATACATTTGTCAGTTTCATACACCTGTACACCTAAAATGCTATAACAAAGAAATGCCAGAAGAAAGAGACCAAATTGCCATCCTTTGTTGATTTAGAATATACAAGTGGAAAATGAAAAAAATACTTGATCCAGTAAGATACTTTGCAATAACATGCTAAGCAATTCCATTTTCTAGAGGAAGAGTATAAACACTCAAGGGGTGGTATCTGAGGGAGAAGGGAGATTTGGTGTGTAAGCCTGACATGGTCTGCTGCTTTTCCCTGAAGCATTTGCAAATTCATTTGTTTTAGGGTCAAAGAGACTAAGAACCTGAGGCTGAAGTAGATGCTAGAACGAAGAAGAGCTGAGAAGATACTTTAACAGCTGTGGGGGACATGAGAGATAGAAAACATTAGTTCAGGCTTATCAAGACACAGAAGAGAAGGACAGAGAAGAACCTGACAGTCTGAGGCACTTATCTCTTTTCATTAATTGTTAAAAGCCATCAATTCCTAAGCAGTGTAGGCTAAGAGAAGGAGAAGCCAAGTAGAAAGTGATTGCTAACAGAGTCATGGGTAAAACAGAGACTTCCAGTACTAGCAGTGTAGTGAAGTGGCCATGCAGATAATAATAATAATGATGGATAATATACACAAAGATCCCAACTACTTAAAGGAACTGGAGAGTTTCCATAAGCAGTCAGAAACAGGAAGAGAGCTTATTCTCAAAAACCGCAACTGGAAATAGTAAGAATTGTGCATTTGTAGCTTATTTGTGTAAGGATGCTCAGCACCCTCCCCAGTGACTGAGACAGGAAATATTAGTGAAGAATTACAGCCTCCATTGGTCAAGGTGTGAGAGATCAGAGCTTAGGACTGAAAAAGCAGCTGGATATTTGATAAGGGAAATTCTAACAGCAAGTGAGCAGTAGGAATAAGACTCAAAATCTGAGTATAAAATCTGCCTAAATCCCTAACTGTTGAAAAAATCAGTGGTGCACAGGCAAGATATGAGAGGGCTCAGTGCAGAAGTGGACAGAGCTTCATCAGGTAGTGATTGTGAGTTTGGTGCTTTTTAACTGAGTGCATTCCAATACTGTACACAGCCCAGATAGCAGACATCTGAAACTGCACAGGCTTGATGTATCAAAGCACAGAACATAAGGCTTGCAGAACAGCTGGAAATTAGCAAGGAAACCACAGAGAGGGTTCAGCCCCCAAATATGAGTATAATTTTTACTGAAATCCATTGCTGACCATGAACTTAACACGGGCCCAGGAAAGATCCCCAGGGGACTGGTCTATAAAAATCAATGGTTGAGAGCAGTATAAACAGAGCAGAGAGATCAACAGCTGCACCCTGGGAGTGGGAAGAGGGAGACAAAGTTTGAAATTTGAGTCAGACCTGCAGTAACTACCACAATCATCAGAACACAACAGAATACAGAGTTGCTACAATGTATTGTCTCCAGTGTCTAGATTTCAACCCCAAATTATAGAGCATGCCAAAAAAAAAAAAAAAAAGCTAAGCTAAAAAACCAGATGCATTACCTATACTTAGGGAATAAAGACAGTCAATATAGACTGACTCCAAGTGAGCCTAGATAAAGAATGTAAAGCAGCTATCGTACATGTGTTAAGAAAGGTAAAGAGAAATACAAGGGGAATATATATGATAAATGAGTGAAAGGATAGCAAGTCTCCACAAAGAAATAAAATCTATTAAGAAACAAAAATTCGAGAGCTGAAAAAGTAACAACTGGAAGTTAAAATGCACTAAATGAGATCAATGGCAGATTGGGGTAGCAAAAGATAGACTCAGTATTCTTGAAAATAGAAAGCACTCAATATGAAGAATTTTTTAAAAATTTAGAAATATGAACCGAGCCTCAGAGACTGTTAATATAAACTGTATGAAATATGTTCATTGGGGTTTTAGAAGAAGAGGAGAAAGAAATAAAGGCAGAAAAAGTATTAGAAGAAATAATGGCAAAAAATTTTTGCTAAACATTAGGAAAATTAATTTATGGGTATAAAAAGTGCAACAGATGTCAATCATAATACAAACAACAAAAAAAATCACATCTAGGATCTTCATAGTCAAACTGCGGAAAGCCAAAAAATAATGACAAAAATCTTAAAGAGGCAGGAAAAAATGCCATATTGCATACAGAGAAATAATTACTGACTTTTTAACAGTAACTATGGAGGCCCAAAGACATTGAAGTGACATAATTAAAGTGTTAAAAGAAAAACACACACACGCTTACCCAAGAATTCTATATCCAGTGAGAGGATGCTTCATGAATGAAGTTTTAATAAAAATATTTTCAGATAAACAAGAGCCAAGAGACTCTTACCAGCAGATTTGTACTGTAAGAAATGCTGAAGGAAGTTCTTCAGGCTGAAGCGAGATCATATTCGTTGGCAACTCAAATTTACAGGAAGAACTGGAGAGCACTGAAAATTGTAATGTGTGTTCATGTAAAATAAGAAATACAATTAAAAATTGATTTTCTTAGTTTTTTGAAATTCATGAATAAAACAAATGTATAAACATAATATGTATAAGAATATATTTATAAACATTATAAATATTACAACAATATCACTAAAGAGAGGGGTAGTGGGTAATGAAAATACACTCTTGCCAGGTTCCATCTTTTAACTAAAATAATTTTATGTTAATGCTAATTTTGTTAAGAGAAACAAAAGCAGACAGAAATATGGAAAATGATTAAGAAATGGCATCTCTAAGCACAACCATGTCAGATTGGATGGAAAAAATAGCAGGCACCAATTACATGATCACTACAAGGAACACATTTTAAGTTATAAAGACATAAAAAGCCTGGAAATAAAGGGCTGGGAAAAGATATACCATGAAAGTACTAATTAAAATAAAGCAGGATTGAATAGAGTAATATCTAAGTAGACCTCAGAACAAGGAATAACACAAAGGAATATTACTTAAAAATATTACTAGAAGACAGAGAGCCTTCATAATGGTAACAGTTTCAATTTAAAACTAAGATATAGCAATTATAAATGAATGTAAAATGTGAACATATATATTTAAAATATATTAAAAATATATAGTAGTATTATAAATGTGTATATACCTAATATCAGAGTTTCAAAGTTTATGAAGCAAAAACTAGCAAAAGAAAATGAAGAAGAGGAAGTCGAAACAGTGTGGTGAGATTTTAAGACACTTTCCTCAATAATCGTTTAAAAATATAAACAGAAACCTGGATAGAGAAAATCTGAAAGATACTATCAACCTACTTAAATAAACTGGCATTTTTAGTTAACAACTACTGGAACATTCATCAATATAGATTATATGCTGGTCCATATAAACAAATCTCAGTAGATTTCATAAAAACATGATATCCTACAATTATCTCTGACTTGAAAAGAATTAAAATAAACTACATAAACAACATGTAAAATATGCCCAAGTATGTAAGTATAAATTATCTGTTCTAAACGACAACAGATGGAACAAAGGAAATATTACAAAAGTTTTAAATGAATTAAAATAAAGCACAGTTGAAAATTTGAGCTGCAACTAAAGCAGTGCTTCAAGGGAAATGTATAGTTTTAAATATTTATATTATAAAACAAGAAAAGTTTATAATTATCTAAACTGCTGTCTTAGAAAGCTAGAAAAAAGCAACATAAACATAACATAGAAAGAAATAATAAAAATAAGAATTAAATAATTTTTAAATGTCATAAAACCAAGACTGTTTTTTGAAAGAGTCAACAAATTGATAGCTACCAGCTAGAATGACTACAAAAAGAGAGAGGAAACAAATTAACAATAACAGGAATGAAAGAGAGGACATTGCTACAGTTTAAAAGTAAAATAAGGAAACATGAAAAAATTTTATGTGAGTTAATTGGAAAACATACATAATATGCTGCCAGATTCCATTTTGACAAGTAGATGAATGGGTGCCTCCTATTTGGTCAATGTGTACCACCCTATACACCATTATGTAGTAATGAATGAATGAAAACAAAGAGGATTCATCCCCCTAATGCAAGGCTAACTTAGTATTAAAAATGTACCCATGTAATGTATTAATAAGAGTAAAAGAGAAAACATCCATTCATGATATAAATTGTCAACAAACTAGGAATACAAAAAAACTTCCTCAACCTGTTGAAAGCTGACATTATAATTAATGGTTTCCCCCTGAAGTCAGGAACAAACACAAGCATATCTATTTCTACCATCTATATTCAACATTGACCAGATAATCTAACCAACACAATAGGTAAGTAAAAACAACTTTTTTAAATAAAGAAAGGACTTTAGAATAGAAAATAGGAAATAAAATTTTCTTTAATCACAGATTAAATAACTGTTTATGTTTATCTATTTGTCTTTTTTTTTGTATGTTCCATTCCTCTTGCCATCAATGCTCTTGTCTTCCTTCAGCTTTATCCCTTCCATCTCAATCTTCCTGACTCAGAGACTCAGAACACAGTTACAGAAGCTGTTTTAATATTCCCATATGCTGGTTCCCCTTATTTGTCATTTCTGGGCATATTTCTAATGATTAAATTTTCTCCTGGTTATCAGTCACATTTTCCTGCTTTTTTTTTGCATCCTCAGTTTTTGAATTGGATGGCAGATGTTGTGAGTGTTATGTTGTTGCCTGCAGGATTTTGTTATATTCCTTTAAATACTATTGGATATTTTTCTAGCATGTAATTATATTACTTGAAATCAGTTAGATTATGTTAAGACTTGCTTATGTTTGTCAGGACCAGAGAACTTTTATCTACAGCTGATTTGGTCACAATGCTAAAGCATGTCCACCCACAGTCCTGTATATCACAGTGGCGAACTCTCCAGTGGAAACAGAAACTGCTCCCAGCTTTGTGTGAATAGGGGAGTTTTTCTACCTTGTCTTCTCTAGTTGTTCCTTCTCTGACTTTGGACATTTCTTCTCATGCATACGCGGGTCAGCACTCAACCAAAGCCTCAAGGTCACCCCTCTGCAGCTCTCTCTGCACAGCTCCCTCCTTTATGGTTTTCCAAGTCACAGGCACCTTGGCCTCCCTGAACTCAGAGAGAATGGCAGCCTCTGTGTGGGCTCTCCTTCCACTATCTCCAGGCCTTTAGACAATGCAACGATGGGTTATCCTGTTTGTTTCCCTTTTTTTTGACCAATTTTATGGTTGTTAAAGTTGTGAGCATAGGCAGGCATGAGCAGGGGAGAGTGAGGGGCTTGCTAAGTCCAGGCTCTCTTCCTTCATCTTTACTGGAACTTACTTGATTGATTTCTAAAGTAGTAAAACTACAATTCTGAAACCACAAAAATTCTATAATTTGCCTGTTTAATAATTCAGAACAATCCCCAACCCACCCCCAAGTTTATAACTTGTCATCTGTGTTTTTGAAAAGTAACATGATACTTTGTTAATGATAACACCCTACCCCCACATTAATTATCTTGCTTTGGCACCATATTAATCTGGAGCCAAGAATTAGGTTAAAGTTAAAATTATGCATTATTAATTTCCCATAGACCTACATTCACAACTCTGTGCGCATTGTGCCTACAAATGTAATAGAGAGCTATCATTACAAAACGAAAGCCCAAGGAAATAAAGGATGAAAGGGAAAGAGATATAAGAAAAGTGATAGGATTACAAGTAACAGAATCATATGAGGTGAAGTATAAACATGTGCTTTGTGATCACAGTTTTCCACATCCTCTATGTTTTCATTTCTAATTTGGAGGTGAGCAGACCGCCCTCTAGTGGGGTAGAGAAGCATGTCAGTTAGCAAAGTGCAGAGGGAACCAACAAAACATTCAGCAGTATTTTTCTCCCTCTTCTTCCTTTACTTAAGAGATTTTACTTCAAATTTAAGAGATTAGTAGAACTTAGAATTTTCAAAGTTTTACAAAAGAACTTAATATTTTATTCTCACATAGCATCATGAAGCAGATGGCACAGAAATTCATAGCCCTATTTTACAAATATTGAAGCCAAGGTTTGAATATAGCTTGACCTGATTGGTCAGCTATATTAACAACTAAATAATGTGATTAGAACTTACAAGTCTGGTGTTAGGAGTAATGCTCATTTTATCATGGAAAGAGGTACACATTTCTACAGGAGAAGGCTGCTGAGACTGCGCCTAGATTTGTAATGACAATCACGTTGCAGGATGTCTATGTTTCCCATTTGGGAAAAACTTTTCCAGACCTTTTTAGCATGTAATCTTGATCCTGATGACTAAGGTCATTGCAGAGAAATAAAAACATCTTCTTAATTTATTATATGAGTTTTAAAGTTCAAAATAACAAAATCAAATAGCATAGATATATTCCCTGAAGATAAAATTGCTGAGAATTTTTGGAAAGAAAGTTTCCTTTGTATGAAAAAAATGCATCTTCTTAACTGTATCTTTTTCCAGTAAGTACTAGAAAACTTCTGACTTTGGGGGGGTGTCTCAGGGAAATTCCTGAGTGCCTCATCGGTTTTGTGGTGTGAATTTATTTAGAGGCTCCATTAACTTTATTTTGTTAAGAAACCCTTTGACCTTATTTGTTCACTGTGGATTTTTTGTCTTAGTGGCTAAGATGGCGTGAAGGCCAACCCAATAACCTACCTTCTAATTTTATCTCATCATCTCAAAAACGTATTTTTACACCTATTACCTAAAAAGAGTAATTAGAGGGGATGATAGTGTGGTTTAGTGGTTAAAGACTTGGCCTGAGAATTAAAGACCCTCTACTCCCACTCACTGAGCTGACGCTCTGGCATGGCTTAACCCTTTAATTCTGGTAAATGCAGAGCTTTCAAAAGGAAAACTAACACTTCTTCAGAGGTGATGAGGCTAGTATTTTCCAGAATAGAACCACTATGTAATTGTCTTGGATGACCGTAATTTATTTTGAGGTTTTACAATCAGTGGTAGATTTTGAGGGCAGTTATTAAGAGATCATGACCTGGAGTGAGCAAAAAGCACACTCTCTGGTTGGCCCGGGTTTACTATTGCCCGTGAAGGCACAACAGAGTCTGGAAGACTTGCTTGGTTGTAGAAAACCCAGGTATTAAAGACAGTATCAGCTTTATTTTACTTTTGGCCAAATCTGTAATGCTCTCAGTTAGTAGCATACTGTTGAAGCTGCTGTTCAATCCAGAAGCACTATACGGTTCAGAGAGGAAACTCAGAACATGCATTTCCAGACCTGCCCACTACATACCTCCAAATCCACTGGAAAAAAAGAAATGAAACAAGAATATAGAGAAGATATCTTCTCCACACTAAAGTTAGGATAAGAGCCAAGTTCATAGTTCAAACTCAAGAAAATACCGCTTATAAGTACAAATTGAACCAAGCTGAGGGAGAACATTAGGAACCTTTCAAATAACACAATAAGTAAAGTAACTGTAAAAATTTTGACAGATTTTACTTGTATTCCCTGAACAGTTTTTAGATTATACAATTTTCATTCATGAAAATTAAAGAAAACATCAACTCCCTGACATAGAGCATAGGACCACAGAAAGATATAAATGAGAAATTATATATCTAAGGGAAAAAAAATTACAAGGAAAGATAAAATTTCAAAACATTCAACAAAACATGAGTAGAATTGACCTTGGAGAAAATAACATTAAGATATGAAAAAATCAGATTAAAAAGAAGTCTTACAACTCAACAATAAACAGCTTAAAAACCCCATTTTAAAAATGTGCAAAGGATTTGAATAGATATTTCTCCAAAGAGGATGGCCATGAGCACATAAAAAAGATGCTCAAAGTCATCAGTTATCAAGGAAATGCAATCAAAACCACAATAAGATACCAATTTTCACCCACTCGGATGACTAAAATAAAAAAGACACACAAGACAAGAGTTAATGAGGATGTGGAAAAATTGGAAACCTCACACATTACTTGTGAGAATGTAAAATTGTGTAGCCACATTCTGGAAATTTAATAATGGAGTTATCATATGACCCAGCAGTTCCACTTGTATAGCTATCCAAGACAGATGAAAACAGATGTGCACACAAAACTTCTACACAAATGTTCAAGCACTATTATTCACAATAGCCAAGAGGTGGAAGCAACCCAAATGTCCATCAGCAGATGAATGGATAAACAAAGTGTGGTCTATGAATACAATGGAATATTATTCAGCTTTAAAAAGCAGGAAATTTTGACGTATCCTACACCAGGGATGAACCTTGTGACATTGCACTAAATGAAATAAGCCAGTCACAAAGGACAAATATTGTACGATTCCAAATAAGGTCACATTCTGAGCTTCTGGGTGGACATCAATTTTTGAGGGACACAATTCAAAACCTAATTGTTTCTGTGTTAAGCGATATTCTAAGAATATTTTCATATAATATATCATTTATTCCTCACAATAACCATGAGGTAGGTACTAGCAATTTCCAATTTTTTAGGTAAGAAAACTGAGCCATGGGAAGTACACAAAGCTAAGTGATTAAGTCAGTGCTGACCAGGGACCATGGTCATATTTGAAAGCATGTGACTGCTCTACACACTTTGCAGGACTGGCTTGGCTTGACACATTCTTTTTTTTTTTTTTTTTTTTTTTTGTGGTACGCGGGCCTCTCACTGTTGTGGCCTCTCCCGTTGCGGAGCACAGGCTCCAGACATGCAGGCTCAGTGGCCATGGCTCACGGGCCCAGCCACTCCGCGGCATGTGGGATCCTCCCGGACCGGGGCACGAACCCGTGTCCCCTGCATTGGCAGGCGGACTCTCAACCACTGCGCCACCAGGGAAGCCCTCTTTTCACAATTTTAAGTTATTTTGCAATTGAATCATTTGGAGTGGTTGGTTGGAATAATTATTCATCCTGCCTTTGAACTGTTCCTCACTGGGAACTGACTAGCTCCTGAGAGAGCCAGCCCGCTTCCTCTTCAGGTCCTTAGAAATGGGTTTTCCTGGTGGCCTGTGCTAGTTTGCCTGTGTCTGGAACTGATAACAAGGAGGGGGTGATTGGGAAGGAGAGGACAGGGAGTTTGGCTTTTTTTTT
Organism: Mesoplodon densirostris; assembly: GCF_025265405.1. Taxonomy (NCBI): domain Eukaryota; kingdom Metazoa; phylum Chordata; class Mammalia; order Artiodactyla; family Ziphiidae; genus Mesoplodon; species Mesoplodon densirostris. The sequence goes on from NC_082677.1 coordinate 2,090,492, forward strand.
TTTTGGAATGAATGAATTCTGAAAGGATCAGTCCTATGAAACAATTTTTGGTACACCTGGGATTATAAACTGAAGAGCAACATTTGACTCACTCTACAGTGGAGGGGCATAGCTTCTTGAGGACTTGATGACTTTTATCATTCCATTGATAATTCTGAAACCCAAATTTAACCTATAGCTTCTAATCTTTCTTTTACTGACCACTTTTTAATAGCTGTATTGAGGATAAGTAGATTTGGTTTCTCTTTAGCCCCTGATTCCAACACAGGTTGTGAGAAGAATAAATTAACCAAGGAATGGATGAAAATGAGATTGCTGATGATAATGCAGGGAAAGAGAATCAGGACGGCTGGACAGGATCGCAGCTGTAACTAGGGTAATTGGACAGCCCTCACTGAGAAGGCTGCATGTGAATCAAGAATTGCAGAAAGAGCCTTTCAGGCAGGGAAGCTATACATGTGGGCCCCTTGAGGCAGAGGCTTGCTTGACATGCTGGAGAAACGGCAAAGGCCAGCCTGGCTGAAACCCAGTGATCAAGGAAGAGAGGAAGAGACAGAGGCTGCGCAGTGCGAGGCCGCCTCTGTGTGATGGGGTGACTGCAGGAGGGGACCATGAAGGAAACAGAGGCAGAAAGTTGGGTGAGAGCCACGTAAGATTGGCAAGGGTATCTTGGAGGTCACAGAGAGTATGCTGTTCTGTTCTGAGGGTGGTGGAAGTGGGCTCATTGTGTAGTTAGGCAGTGTTTCAGAAAGAAAGGCCAAGCTGCTTTTTCAAGACGGTGCATTCATCTCGGTGCGAATTCCTAGGTAACGCAGAAAATAATGTTAAAGTTTGCAATCCCACTGTAACACATAAGGGAAACCAGAGGCTGTGAGGAATCTCTGTATCTTGCAAAGTAAACAGAATCAGTCTAAAACTGAAATTGTGTGTAAGACAGGGCAGAGAGAGCAGAAGTGGAAGGGAGCCCAGCAGGAACCTGCAGAGGCCTTCCTAGTGATACTGCGTCAGAAGCAGTCAGACCGTTCACGCTCCCTCAACCCCCTTCTCACGGCTCCAGCCAGGCTGCAGTGACAGAGGTCTGCCTCTGCCTGGGACTCGGTGGGTCACAAAGACACACGCAGTGCCCCTCAGGGCTGGTTACGGCTGGAAGGAGCTTGGAGGGCACACAGGAGACCAGCCACTGTGGTACCTGACAGATGGCTCATCAAGAACGTCCATCTTCTTACTGAGAAAAGGCTGGATGAGTCACAGCAGCACACACTGCCTCCCTGCCAGTGGGCTGTAGTAAACAGACACAGCAGGTACATCCTAATTCAACACTTACCACGAAAGTGAGACAGGTTCAACAAACTGAAGAACTTACACCTGAAGAAACAAAGTTTATAGTGCAGTAAAATAGAGCTTTAAAATAATACATTCCTAAAAGCCAAAGGATGGTATCAATAAAAATGTGTCAAAGGAAAATGGACACTGAAGAAAAGAGATTCAGTAAGCTAAAGAATTAAACAAGAGGGCTTCCCTGGTGGTGCAGTGGTTGAGAGCCCACCTGCCGATGCAGGGGACACGGGTTCGTGCCCTGGTCCGGGAAGATCCCACACGCCGCAGAGCAGAAAGAATTAAGCCAGAGGATTTTCTCAGGATGTCATACAAGTGGATAAAGCGAGAGAAATCATACAAGAGAGACATAGAATAAAACCAGAATATCCGACATCTAATTAAAGGCAGTGTCAGTAGGAGAGAATGTGAAAAATATATATTTCAAGAAGCAATAAAAGAATATTTGAAATAATGGAAGAGATGAATTTTCAAACTGAAAAGGCCAGTTAAGTGCTGAGTTGAATTTATAACGCCAGCAAGCCAGCCTCACCTCTCACACAAACACAGGGAATCAGTGGCAAAGTGAAGATCTTAAGATTTCCCAGAAGGAAGGAATAGGTTATTTTAATAGCAAGGAGAAACTGGTGGACATTAAACTTCTCAGCCACACTAAATACTAGGAGACAGTGGGGTAGTATCTTCCATATTCTGCAGGAAAACAACCTTCAACAGAGAATTTAAAACTAAGACACTCAAGCCCTATTTAAAGGGTAGGAGTAAAAATGACAATATTTTTGCATGCATAGAGCAAAAACTCTATCAACTATCTACCTTTTCCAAAATAAGTATTAGAGGATGGACGTCAGAAAGAAGAAAATAAATCCTTGAGGAAGAAGCATACAAATATTAGAGATTTTTACTATTTACTATTGAGCCAAATGTATTATGTATTAGAGGATGAATGTTAGAAAGAAGAAAATAAATCCTGAGGAAGAAGCATACAAATATTAGAGATTTTTACTATTTACTATTGAGCCAAATGTATTAGATATATGTGTGCATCTGTCAGAATTTAAATCTGTAAACATTATAACCTGTACAATTTTATACCCATATATTTAAACATATTTTAATTGCAATGAAATTGACAAAACCTAAAATTAATCATTTTAAAGTGCACAATTCAGTGGCATTTAGGCTGCACCCCATAAGTTTGGGTACATTGAGTTCTTATTTTCGTTTGTCTCTAAGTTTCTTTCTAACTTCTCTTGAGGTTTTGTCTTGAATCCTTTGGTTAAGATTATGTTGTTTAATATCTAAATATTTAAAAATTTTGCCCAGGTTTGTTGTGGGCTGTTCAGTTAACCTTCCAATGTTTTGAGGAATGTCCCATGCTCTTCTACCCTGAGGGAGATCTGGTAGCCCCCAAACAAGATAAAACAGACACACACAGTTATTTGTGCCTCTGATCTGCCGTGTTTCCTCCAGAGCAGGGTGTCAGGGTCCCGCACTGGGAATGTGGGCTGCCGGCTTCTGGATGGCTGTGAGTCAGGAGGGGGTGGGGCAAAGCAGTTAACACACCACAGGTCTTTCCTACCACTTTCCGTGGACTCTTTGTGATTCAGGATTCAACTGGCTGCTGTAAACCTTTGACCACTTTCCAGAGTTCTGACCAAGTTGGTTCTGTTTCTGCTTGATTTTTTGATGGTTCTTTGGAGGCTCGGGCACCCGGAGTTGCCCGCCAGGTCATTTTTGCTGACGTAACTCTTCCACACCCACTTACATTTACACTGTGGGGAGATGGTACACTTTGCTGGGAAAATATAAATTATAATTGGCTTGAGAAAAGGTAGAAAACTAGAAGAGAACCATAAATAAAGAAGAGATTGAAGTAGCAATCTAGCTATGACCCACAGAGTAGAACAAGGCTCTGGAGATTTTCTAGTTGATTTCTATGAAACTCCCAAGAAATAAATAATCCTGAGCACATAAGAAATCATCCCATGGGAATTTGGAGAGCATATGGGAATAGAGCTTAGGTGTTAGACCGAGGAGGATGGAATTGTAAGCTTTGATCTGCTATTTATTGATGTAAATAGTCTCACACAGGATTTGGGACTTAGAGTGCTGATTTCAGGACTGGGAATGGCTGAGTTGGCTGGTCATTGCCTGGACCCGGTGGTGGCTCACGATGAATGGCGGGGTGGGGGTGGGGCAGTGCTGGAAGCTCCCTGACATCCTCCAGAGGAAGGTCTCTGAAGGCTCAGAGAGTCAGCATGTCGGATTGGGTAGATTGTGTGCGAGCATCTCAACTTCCCCAGCATGTGAGATAATCTGAGAGGCCCTTGGTCTTCTTGGAGCTCCCTTGAACATCAAGGTGGTCCGCTTCCCCAGTGACATAACACTAATGGGTCATGAGTGCAGAAGCTCCTCCTGGGACTCCAGGCGCCTGGGCCTTTGCACTGTCTGTTCTCTACAAAGACACTCTTGTCCAGACATTCCACGGCAAAGCTCTCACCTCTGTTAAGTCTTCACCCAAACCTTTCTTTTTCAAAGCGACCTCCCCTGATTACCCTATTTAAAACCCTATCTACTGTTACATGCATTTAAGTAAGAACTCATGTGGGGATAAAGGATGAACAGATGAACAAAATATTAAGGTGAGAAGGGCTTTCTGTGGACTGACGACAATAGTACACCATTCAGTGTGGAAGATCATTTATCTAAATCTTTGCATCTAAAAACCAAAAAAGAAAAACAATCTTAAAAGGACATCATGCATCCTAGTGTAAAATTGTGTATCATCTATTTTATTTATGCATAGACACGTGTATAGTGCTGTGTAAAAATGTGCCTGCCTTTTCCCATATGTGGTGTCTCTGGGGAAGGTGACAGGCAAGAAACGAGGGTAGTTTGCAGTATTCTTACAGCCAACATGGGAAAGTCTCAGTGTCCATCCAGCCTTCATCGTGAGCACTTAGATGCCTCCCATCATTTCTATGTCTTCATCCAAGTGTCATTACCTAACTTTATTAAGGAGGCAGAGAGGAGTTGTGGGGGGGTGGGGACAGAGATGAGCTAGGGCAGCTCAGGGACGGCTCCTTACCCCATCCCAGGACGTGCAACAGACTGCGTCCAGCAGAGAAGACAAGCCACGGAGATGTGCTCCGAGGAAGCGAGCTCACGGTCGTTTTCCTTTATAGGAATCAGTCTGACTATCATAGAAAGGAAAAGAAGAAAAGATGGAAGCAGGGGGTCCTGTGCAAGGCCAGCGTGTGTCTGGAATGCACAGACGTGGTTGGGAGGGACAGACAGGGGCACCTAGAATCAGCATCCTCGCTTTGTTGTTGTGTGGCTGACCATGGCATAATCCGGCATAGGAAATAGAATGGGGATGATTGCCTCCATTCTGCATCCAGGCTCAATCCTTGGCCTAGCACGAAGTGCATTCATTTCTCTGAATTAGGTGCCAATCATCACAGACTGAAACGAGGCACAGTAAGATAATGAGAGTCAGCTCTCTGCCTCTGCTCCCCGTGAAGTACGCCTTATTCCCAAGGTCTGGAGGAAAAACGGCTCTACCTGATGCCTTTTCATTGCTACCTACAGTCTGTAAAATGTAATGGCTGCCATTTTTCCTTCAGAGTGGTGGTAATACAAGCATTGCATTTTCTTAAAACTGTATCAATTGAACTTCTATGAAAATAAATAATTAAATACACAAACTTTTATTTTAAATCAACAACCATCATTACACAGGCCTTGATTTATCCTACATAGAGTAAATTAAAAGTATGGAAAAATCATATTTATTCAGGAATACAAAACAAACATCTAAATGAGTAAATTAAAAAATAAAATAAAGGTAGTATCCCCGTAGTTTAAAAGAATGGTTTTGGTAACATTAAGTGAATAAATGTTAAGAAGAATATCTGGTCCATGTCGAAATTATCAGTCAAATGGAAGAGTCAGACAAATTTACCAAAGTGGGCTATGAAGCAGCGATCTTCATGATATATTCAAAATCTTAAATTCATCTTTCTTGGTTTTTACCCATATAGTTCACAAAAATAGAAAATTTAATACATAGAAAATATGTATGCATGTATGTTTTAAAATTATTCAGAGTAATGATGCATGCAACTATTTGGCTTACAATCCATGCATATTTAAAGGCCAAAGATGTTGGTACAGTGTTTTAATTAACCCGACGTTCCCCAGGGTTAAACAGAAGCTCAGGGGAAGTGACAGAGACAAATGGACCCTCGGCAGCTCCTTGTCACCTGCGCGTCCTCCCTGGGAGCCCGCGTCTGTGCTTCTCTCTCTGGATGCCCCGAGATTCAGTATTCCATCATGTAAGACATGTCCCTGAAACATTCATTCCTGCCGTTCATAACTCCCTTGAGTATTAGGAAGGGGAAAAATCACATTTTTTAAAAAATGGTCTTTTTTCGTGTTTTCTGCATTTGGTAGCAAATTAGAGGCTCTGGGTCCTCAGCATCCTCTACTCTTTGCTCGCACTTGGAGGCGGAGGGAGCACTAAAGGCGGCGCAGAGAGCGAACAGGGCATTGCCATTGGGGGCTGGCCTCCCAGCTGCGCCCCAGCGCTCCCGGGCGGCCAGCGGTCTGTTCACCTTGAAGAGGAGAGGGTCTCAGGGATGAGGCCAGGGGGGTCCCCTGAGCGCCCCTCGGCTATCCCGGGTCAGTGTGCATAGCGGTGAGCTCAACAAAAAACAACACGAAACTTAAAAAATATCTAAAAGCCCAGTTGAGTGTGAAATTGCCACCAAAGAGGACATCAACAGCTAATAAATATTGCAGGTGACCCAGAATTGGCATGCGGTTAAACTGAAAACATCCGTTTTCATTGCGAAATAATCAGCATCACTCTGCATAAGACTTCATTTAATTGTCTTGAACCCAATCTATTTCATGTACTAGAAAGACCACTGTAGTAAAATTCAAAGTAAAGGTTTAACCATGTATGAGCCTTGTAAAAATAAATAAATAAGTAAATAATAAAAATGCTTAATTACTGTGATAAAAAAAAATAAAAAGACTTCATTTAAGGGACCCTTTCCCTTGAGCTTGCTGGAGACCCACGCCCAGGGCTGCAGGCTTCCCACGCCCTGGGGCTGTGCTGTCGGGCCCAGAGCAGCAGTGCGTGCACCCCGCCTTTCCGCAGGAAGCAGGGCCATCAGGAGGAACAGCAATCGAAAGGCAATTACCGGGCACCAGACCGGCACAATCTGTTCAAGGGACTTGTCCGCCGGCATGGGGTCAGCGCGAGCAAGAAGGACCGGGTAACGGATCCTTCCTCAAGCCGCAGAGTTTCCCAGAGACGCCGAGGGATTCGTGCCAGGTCTCATGGCCAGAAGGCGAGCAGGGCTGCACCTTCCCGTTTTTATTATCTGTGCAGAAGATTTCTGATGTCCCAGACATTGAGGACCTCCATTTTGATAGAGCAGCCTACTTTAGGGATGTTGACAATCAGTAATTTCCCTCTTTGCCTTCTCCCTGGTAGATTATATTAGACAAGTAATTATTATATTAGCCAGAGTCAAGGCAAGAGAGAAGAAAAAGAAAAACATGCAAAACAAGACCTGAGTTAAAGAGAAAACAGGTACCTGGGCAGGTAGCAATGCAGACATTTCTTTCTGGAGATCCAGCTATTTCTATTTTTGAAATCCAACTAATATTTTAAAAGAGGGCATACATGATTCTTGGTGTAGTTTTACTTTGTTATTTTGGCTAAAAAAACTAAAAAACTACTTTAACAAATGACTGTAAGAAAGATAAGTTTCATTTATGCTTATCAGAGGCATTTACAAGAAACAACCTAAGTTTTGCTTGCACAAACCAAGTTAGTTTATAAAATAAACTAGCTGAAGTATCTGTTATGTGGCTTAACTGGTTTTGTCTCCATGGGGAATTTGCATACCTGGTCTCCAATTTATTTCATTTAAGCCCACCTGGAAAGACATCAAAGATAGGTTGTTGCATTTAAAAAGTTTTTGCAGAAAAATAGATATGGTATGTTCTTGTTTTATAAAATAGATGGTCTGTTAGCACATGTATTAGAAATGACCTTTAACTGGGTGTTTTTTTGCACACTGGAGAGTAACATGGTGGAGAAAGAGACTTTTATTTTATTTTACTTTTATTTTATCTCATTTATTTATTATAACATTATCAGAAACAAACGTAGATTAAAAAGCAACATATAACAAGCCTAATGGACAAAGTCTCACTAAGAGGCTGTTATTGTAAGTATGGGACAGAGGCTGAATAGGGGAGGGAGATGATGACCCCTTAATGTGAGAGAAAAATTAGACCCTTTCCACCTTTGAAGTCAAACCAAATAGTGCTACAGGCAAATCCTTCCATACTTCCCTCTGTTGCTGGCAATGTTTATCTTCTGGTTTGCTTTTCAAACCTCTATCAAACTTCTGCCTTGAACCTCTGATATTTTTGGACCAAAAAAGAGAACTGAAACTTCTAAATAAGAAGTATCAGGTTTTAGACCCTGCCTGGTGGCCTTCAGCCACAGGGGATGAGTGACTGGTCCAGTTCAGGTCCCGAGCAGACACGAGTAACAATGCATCTGTACATCTCTCAGCCAAGCCAGTTTTATAGTTTTAAAGGCCATGATCCTTTGGAAGTACACCTACGATGACAGCTCTCATCAGAGCATTGAATTAGTCGTGGTTACGTCCTAGGGAAGGAACCGTGTCCCAGCACACAGAGTTGGGATGGTAAGCAATCTCCCATTTCCCCCTTGATATTTTGTGAGATTGTTACTGACATAAGTATATTCCAAGTTACCAAAGCGAAGGGAAGAAAGAAATGTTTACAAGGATTCCAAAATTTGGGGTGGAAATTCTTAGCATAAATGCCTTTGAAGATAACAGGAGAGAGAAGCCAAAATTCTTGACAACTCAGGATCAAAACACCTCGGGAGATACCATGGAAAGAAAGGCTGGATGACCACGGTCACAGCCACAGCTGCAGTGAGTTCAAAGCTGTCTAAAGAGCCATTGTGAACCTTCCAAGAGAAAGAATTCACCTTTTCCTGATCTCTGCACATTGATTTCACATTGTTGGACCTTGACTAATATCCTTCGGTTTTAGTCCACCAATGCACAGATCCAGCCTGCCAACAGGGGTTTAAATATGTAAGAGAAACCTTCTCTGAAGCATGGAGAAAAGCACTCTCCCACTGCCAAGGAACTGGAGCTCTGTGTTTCCCAGAAGATTGTGTGGAATAGTTGAATTAATGGTACAGTGCAGTCGTGCAATCAGTGTGAGAGGGGCTGAAGGAAGAGTGGTCGGTCTCTCCATCCTGGATCAAGGATGTCACGGAGCAGCAGGTAGATCCCAGCTCAGAAGCCCAGTGGATGGGATCCACTGCTTAACCTCACTCTCCTAACAGTGAAACCAAGGGCAGTAGATTGGATCAGCAATGGACATATGTTTATATTTTTCAGCTTAAGAAACCCCTTGTAGAAGAAAACTGTACTTTTTAGAATAAACAAATAAAAGAGATACATTTGTCCAAGCATTTTCTCTGAAGCAGCCTGGGAGGGTCTGGCAGAAGAGTGAGAATAAATGCATCTGAGATCTCCCAGCATCCCCACGGTTCAGCCTCAGGTCCACCTGGGTCCACAGCCTCTTACTCAAGTGCCACTCATATTTACTATAGTTCTTTGCAGATTTTCTTACTTAACACCTGAAAAACGGTCCCCCTTATAATACGCATGACAGTGTATTTCATACTCCAGTGTACTTAGAAAATGTAATAAAATTCAAAATAAAGAGAAATGAAAAATAAAATTAAAAGTTTAATTTTGTTTATAATAAAACTAAAAATTTATTGAGTGTTTTTATATATTAAGGCATTTTTCTAAGTGTTTTTGCAGATATTAACTTATTTAACAATCTCCATAAGAATTCCGTGGATCAGGTACTATTTTTACCCCCTTTTTATACTAAGAAAGTAAGGCACAGGGATTTAAGGGTATTTTTAAGGACTAAATGAGATAACAGCTTATGCTTTTAACACATTTAAGAGGGAAAGGAGTTAAAAAAATACACAGACACTTATAAAGAAATATTTATTCAGCGTCATCCTTAAGAGATTTCCATAAACATAGGAAAATATGTAGTACACATGGAAAACACTAAAATAGTTTCCGACCTAATGATATATGAGAATGTAACAAAACCTGGTCCAGCTCTGATGAGCTTGTTTACAAATCGAGCCTCCTGGTTCTCCTCACTCTTCCGTAAATGCAGCATTCTCTAAAACTGTATTCGCTTGCATCTGTCTGCCAAATCAGAGAATCAACTTACCTCCAAAATGCTGGTAATAAATGTGGATAATGACACGAGAGAAGACGCTTCTAGTGCTCAGTAAGGAATGTCCGCCCTCACCCTGAGGATTCAACCAAGTTGACCTACAAGGATGAGCCATGGCCAGGACCTGTAGAGACTAGAGCAGGGCCCGCACCCAGAGCCCCAAGCAGCTGCTAAGACCTTCTCCCTCCCTCAGGTATCTGTGACAGAGATTAGAACGAAATGTGATGTCACCTCCAGATCCCTACCTCTCTTTATCTGTCCTCTTCCTCGTCCTGTGTGATTTTGCTCTTCAGTGGTCTTCGACATTTCAGCACCAATCCATGGAGGTCTCCCTCTGCCCCGACTGAGCATCCCACTCCGATTAAGTTTGAGGTTGGCCATCCGCTCTAAATCTCCAGGTCGTGCCCTAATCCGCCCACTGCCCTGCACCCTTCTGCTCCACTAAGACTTGTAGATACATTTCCCCAGATAACTCCCCTGCCTTCAATTCAGCAGCAGCATTCTTCTCCTTCTCCTTTATGCTCACAGTTGTATTGGCAGGCATTTATTGGCACTGACTGCATATTTATCTTTTTTTCCCTATTCTATTAGTTTGAAAGTTTTTATTAGACTAGGACAATTTTTAGTAACTAATGCATGAACAACCTACTATGTGCATATCTGCTCTGTGGGATAAATGGCATCTTTAACTGATAAGTGGATAATTATAACGGTGAGAGATCAAAGTATAAAACTCCATCATATTGTGTATGTCTTCTATTCTGAGAAATATTATTGTGTTTGTCAACTCAGTCAGTGCTGTGCTTTGTTGAATAATACATTTCTAAAATTTATCTGGAACCAGATGTGAGAAATTTGAACTATAGGCTTGAAAGTTAAAAACAAGTTTCTATTCCCAGAGAACCAAAAGATATTAGAAAAATCCTTACTTTAGCATCTTACTTTTTAGATATGATATTCAGTGACAGATTTGTACATTTTCTTGTACAGACATTAATTTTTTTCCTTCAATGGAATACTGAGCCACTGCCTTAATTCCAGTAAGTATCCAATGAATGAATATTTTTTCTTTTTGGCACTCCTAAAGATGTCTACACTTGCCTCAGTTATACTGCTGAGGCAATCTGTGTTTCCCACTAGCACTGGCACTCTTAATGTCTGCTTTACTTATTTTTGTTGATAATGATATTAAAGAAAAATGCAACTAAATTTTGACTAATTGAGCAATTTCAATTTGATATACAAATATGGTAACTGTATTTAAACTGAACTGCTGGCTGCTAGACAGCACCATCCAGCTGTGTTTTTTTTGTGGGCAATAGTCTTCAAGATTTACAAAAGTTCTAACTTTGTAAAAGAAAAGTCCTTTAAGAATATCAATATCTAATAACAAAATTTCAAGTTGTTAAAAATTGAATATACATAAAAATTACCTGTTCTCTCAAAAACACATGGCCTACGTTGTCTTGGAAAAATATGTTTTCTAGGAATCAAAGAACAATAGCTATGAGACATTTTAGCAATTATCTTACGAGAAAGAAACAGAGGCCCAGAGAGGTAGAGAGATTGACACAAAATAATGCACTTTATAAGGCCCATAATGGATATGTGTTAAACATAAAAATCTTCTCTACTTCTTTGTACTAACCCACATTGCACTTTTAAACATCTAAATTTGGTTTTTTTAGTTGTAGTAGAATACCCACAACATAAAACTTGCCATCTTAACCATTTTTTCTAAATTTGATTTTAAGCAATAGTATTTTGGACCTCTGCCACAGCGCATCAGACACTGAGCTTTGAAATGGGTACCATTTCTTGCTATGTGGACTACTGCTAGAGGGGCTCAATAAATATTTTGCCAGATAAGTAAAAAAGTATACTGGTGTTTGGGAGCTGGGAAGGAAAGGAAGAATCTGGAAAACAACTCTGAACCTTGATTTCAATTTCTGCCTAAGATAAACTCTTACCGTAGTAAATGTGACTTGACTTTTCAGTAAAACAAGTGCCTTTAAGTTAGGACGTGTGTGTCTTACTGGTCCATCTCAGGGTCCACTTTTAACCCCGACCCCTCCTGATTTAAGTGGGTTAGGAGCACAGACAACCACCATTTCTCCAACTCCTACATCCACGGCTGGACACACAGGGCAGCACAAAGAGCCCTAAGTGATGAACTACACAACCATGTTGTGCTTCAAGCCCGTCTCTGCCCGTATAGCCCAAATATGTGTTTAAGAGTTTAAAGTGTTAAGTTTTTCAAATGTACTAAATGTGTTATTTGTAGGTTTCTATGAATTGCAGAATACCTTTTTCTGAAGCCCTTTAACTAATTTGCCATTTTCTTTCCCCATTGGTTTCTGGTTCCCAGTAAGTAGGATGTCCTTAGACATATAACATCCTTTGAGCATGCAAGGCAAGTCTTGTCACTTAAGTTTTATTGTGGCCAACTGTTCACAAGTCAAATAGTTTTAGGTGGGAGTATTTTTAAGACAGTAAGTGCCTGTGTTTACGAAAAATGTAAGAAAATCTTTGCTTCCCCACTTTAAATAAAGCCCCCCAAAAACGTAATTTTTTTGCGTTGTTCTTAGTATCTTCTAACTTGGAAAAATTACATTCACAAAAAGTTGGTTTAATGATGTCAGATAAAGTACAAAGTTTCAAAACTCATTTTGTGAGCTTAATTTATAGCTACATAAATGCTGATTCCAGGTTTGAACGCTGAGGCAGCCCAAGGAACACCATACCAGCTGTGACAACTTGCAGGTTGGGTCCATTATAATTTAGTTTTACCTATCTATCCACTATTTGCAAGAACTGATTGAGCTGCCTCTAGATTTTAGCTACATTCTGGGCTTTTCGTGCATTGAAATTACAGTTTTGAACTGATAAATATCATAAACAAATTAATCTTTTTAGGAAGAGGCGATATATACTGGCTTGATCGAAACAGCTTGCAATTTTTATTAAATATTTTAAGTGCTTTACAGCCACTGGATTGCATTGGATTAGACTGCATTTCAGAGTCATCTTTTTTCTCTTAAATCAAAAATTGTTACCAATACCTGACATTTTTAATTAGCTTCTGAAGTTTTCTGCTTCCTTTTCGAAGAAAGGTGTTATGTAGTCCTCTTGTTTATTCTACTTAGCCAGACTGAGTAAGGCATTGTTCTTTTTTCTTCTCATTTTTCTTTTCCTTTATTTCTCATTTTTACTTATGCTTTTTTTTTTTTACAAAACCATCCTTCCATTGTCTGTAAATAGACTTTAGGTTTTGAATAGTTTTAGGTGGAGACAAAAATGGAGAACACAGTACACAGTTCCCATACGCCCTGCACACTGCTTCCCTGTCATTACCTCACATTAGTGCGGTACATTTGTTACAACTAAGAAACCAATATTGATACATTATAATTAAGTAGAGTCCTTTATTCAGATTTCCTTAGTTTTTTTTTTTGCGGTATGCGGGCCTCTCACTGTTGTGGCCTCTCCCGTTGTGGAGCACAGGCTCCGGATGCGCAGGCCCAGCGGCCATGGCTCACGGGCCCAGCCGCTCCGCGGCATATGGGATCCTCCCAGACCGGGGCACGAACCCGTATCCCCTGCATCGGCAGGCGGACTCTTAACCACTGCGCCACCAGGGAGGCCCCTCCTTAGTTTTAACTTACTGTCTTTTTCTGTTCCAGGATCTCATCCAGGAACCCGCTGTACAATGAAGCGTCATGTCTCCTTCGGCAGACGTGACACCAGTTAAATTTTGTGAAAGTTGTAGGCATTGTGTTTAGATTAATTTAGATTAATTTTTGTCAAATGGATCCAATACTCCCAGCACCATTTGTTGGAAAGATTGTCCTTTCACTATTGAATTGCTTTGCTCCTTGGTCAGAGATCAGCTGACTATATTTATGTGGGTCTGTTTCTGGGCTTCCTATTCTGTTCCACTGATCTGTTGATCTGTTCTTTCACCAACATTGCACTGTCTTGATTACCATAATTTTATAGCAACTTTTGAAGGTAATAGTGCCAGTCATCTAACTTTGCTCTTCTTCAAGGTGGTGTTGGCTATTCTGGGTATTTCCCCTTTCATTATAAACTTTAGACTCAGTTTGTCGATGTCCGCAAAGTAACTAGCCAGTAGTTTGATTTAGGATGATGTGAATCTGTAGATCAAGTTGAGAAGAACCTTAACAGTATTGAATCTTCATATCTATGAACATGGAATTTCTATTTATTTAGATCTTCTTTGACTTCTTTCAGGAGAATTTTGTAATTTTCTTCATATAGATCTTGTACATATTTTGTTAGATTTATACCTAAGTATTTTGGGGGGAATGCCAATATAAATGCTGTTGTTTTAAATTTCAAGTTCCAATTGTTCAGTGCTGGTATATAGGAAAGCAATTTATCTTTGTATATCAATCTTGTATCCTGCAACTTTGCTATAATTGCATATTAGTTCCAGGAAGGTGTTTTACCAATTCTTGGGGATTTTCTACATTGATCTTTTACATTACAGCTTTCTACTCTAATTTTTATTAGTTCTTTTTTATACTTGCTCTAGGCATAAATTATTCTACTTTCTGTAATTCTCTAAAATGGAAGTTTAGATTATTGATTTTAGAATTTTTGTCTTTTTTAATATATGTATTTAATGCTATAAATTTCCCTCTAAGCAATGCTCTCGCTGTGTCTCACACATTCTGATAAGTTGTATTTTAAATTTCATTTAGTTCAAAAATTTAAAAACTTTCTCTTGAGACTTCTTTTTCCATTGTGTTATTTGGAAATGTGTTGTTCAATATCCACATGTTTTGGGATTTTCCAAATATCTATTATTGATTTCAAATTTAATTCCCACGTGATCAAAGAACATACTTTGTACTATTTCTATTCTTTTAAATTAGTTGTGTTTCTGGCCTAGAAAGGGGTCTATCTTGATGCATGCTCCATGTGAGCTTGAGAAGAGTGTGTGCTGTGATATTGCTGGATGCAGAATTCTATAAATGTCAGTTAGGTCAAGTTGTTATGGTGCATTTCACCTCAGCTGTATCCTTGCTGATTTTCTGTCTGCTTGATATGTCAGTTAATGAAGAGGAATGTTGTCTTCTCCCGCTATAATCATGGACTTGTCTGTTTTTCCTTGAAGGTCTGTCAGATTTTGCCTAAATAGAGGCAAAATCCTCTCTGGCATCTTGATTCTCTCTTGCTAGGTGCATACAAATTAAGGAGTGTTGTCTTCTTAGACAATTGACCTTTATATCATTATGCAATGTCTCTTTTTCCTTGTTCTGAAGTCCACCTTGTCTGAAATTAATTCAACTGGCCAACTTTCTTCTTATCACTGTTAGTATGATACATATTTCCCCACCTCTTTACTTTTCACTTGTGTCTTTAGGTTTAAAAAGGGTTTCTTGTAAACAACCCGTAGTAGGATCTTTTTTAAAAATCCGCTCTAACAACCTGTCTTTATTAGTGTATTGAGACCACTCACATGTAAAGTGGTTACTGACATAGTTGGATTCATATTTACCATGTTTGTAACTGTTTTCTATTCACTGTTCTTTCTCTTCTATTTTCTGCCTTCTCTGGCTTTAATTTAGCACTCTATATGACTGTATATTCTCTCTTCTTGGCTTGTCAGTTATACTTCTTTCAAAAAAAATTAGTGGTTTCCATAAAGTTTGCAATATACGTTTATAACTAATCTAATTTTATTTTCAAATTACACTGTACCACTTCGTGAACACTGCGGGTGCCTTAGAGCAGAGTATTCCCATATAAAATTGCTGTCTTTTTCTCCAGTTTATCATATGTTATAATCAATCACACAATACATTGTTGTTATTATTACTTTGAGCAAACATTTATCTATTAGATGGATTAAGAATAAAATAAATGATTTTACTTTACTTCTTTCCTTCTCCAATTTCTTTTTTTAATGTAGATCTAAGTTCCTGACCTATGGTATCTCCCTTCTCTCTAAAGAACACATTTTAACATTTCTTGCAGGGCAGGTGTGCTGGTAATGAATACTCTCTTTTTGTTTGCTTGAGAAAGTCTTTACTTTTCTTTCATTTTTGAAGAGTAATTTCTCTGGATGTAGAATTCAAGGTGGGTGGGTTTTTTCCTTTGAACACTTCAAATATTTCCTTCCATTCTCTTCTTGCTTGCACAGTCTCTGATGAAAAGCATGCTGTTATACTTATCTTTTTCCTCTATAGATAATTTTGTTCTTTGCTTTATTTCAAGATTTTCTCCTTGTCTTTGGTTTTCTGCAGTTTGAATATGATATGCCTACATGTAGGTTTTTTGGTATTTATCCTACTTGAAATTCTTTGAGATTCCTGGATCTATTCTTTGGAATGTCATTAATTTGGGAAAGTTCTTAGCCATTATTACTTCAAATATTTCTTCTGCTCCTTTCTTTCTTCTCCTTTTAATATTCTAATTATGTGTATGTCACACCTTCTGAAAATACCCCACTGTTCTTGGATATTATGTTCTATGTTTTTCTTTTTTTCTATTTGTATGTCAGTTTGGAAAGTCTATGATGACATTGCTTGAAGTTCACTGATTCTTTCCTCAGCTATGTATAGCTTACTGATGAGCTCATCAAAGGCATTCTTCATTTCTGGTAACAATGTTTTTGATTTCTAGCATTTCCTTTTGATTCTTAGAGTTTTCATCTCTCTGCTTACATTACCCATCTATTCTTGCATGTTGTCCACTTTTCCATTAGAGACATTAGCATATCAATTAGTTACTTAAAAATCCTGATATAAAAATTTCAAAATCTCTTCCATTTGTGAGTGTGGTTCTTATGCTTGCTTTGTCTCTGCTGATTGTGTTTTTGCCTTTGAGCTTGCATTGTAATTTTTTGTTGAAAGCTGAACCTGGTGCATTGAGTAGAAGGAACTGAGGTAACTAGGCCTTTGGGAAGAGGTTTTGTGTTTTTATCTGGGTAGGACTTAGGCTGTGTTTACTGTTGGGTGTAGAGGTGGGTGTCAGAGGCTATAGAGTTTCCTCTGGTGCCCATGTTTTTCTCTCCCATATTGTCTTCGGGTTTCCCTGGAGTCTCCTTCTCAAATAGAGTCTGAACTTTGTAGCTTTTTCAGTTTAAGGCACTCTTATTATTCAGGAGCCCTGTTAATTGCTGGCAGGCAATGGGGGAAGGAAAGCAGTCATTAATTTAATGATTAACTTCAGTCTTTCTGTGTCCCTCAGCTGTGATTTTCGCAACCATTTCTTAGCTTTTTCTCTCTCCCCTCCTTAGATGGAATGGGAAGGTTAGAGTTGATTGGAGTTGGGTAATTGCCCTTCTCCCCAAGTGAGACAAGTCCCTGGGGAGTAAACACTCATCATAGAGAGAACACCAGACACATTTCAAAGTAGTTGGTGTTCTCCTCCTCATGCTGCAGACAGACGTGATTTTTCTCGGCTTCTACCATGAGAATTTGCTGGATTCCTTCACTTAAAGTCCACGAAAGGATGGAAGCCCCCCTGGACTGCAGCCCCAGGAGTTCCTCACCACCAGTCTAGTCCAAACTCAGCCTCCAGCAAGTCATCACATTACGACTCGAGTATGCCTGCTGGTCTATGCCTGCAGTGGCTGCTGCTCTGGGCAAACTGGTCTTGGCTGTGGTCCCCTGAATTCAACTGAATCTCCAGATTTCAGGCTGGCAATTAGCCCTGGAACCTCAATTCTCTGATGGGTTCAAGAAAGCCTTTGCTTTTCAGTTAGCTCAGATTTTCTCCTGTTGTGAGAACGACAGCAATGATTTCCAAGCTCTTTCCATGTTGGCACGGAAATTGGAAGTGCTCGGCACTTTTTTTAAATGTAGTATTTTTCAAAAGCACTGGCACTGTGGTTAACATCTGGTTACTAGATCAAAATTGTGTGGTTAGGAAAATAGTTTTTCAAGTATAAGGCTGAGAGATCAATCCATAAAACTTTGCACACCTGAACAAGTGTTCTGTGGAAAAAGATCCCTTTAGTAATTGGGGGGGGGTCATAAACTCCACTTCACACAGGTAATGTGACTGTTCAGCAGATGAAGATACAGCTAATAAGAAAATGTATCATCTGAAAAAACCATTTCTCTATTAATCACGTTAACTGAGATCTCACTGTAATTTCTTATAAAGACATTTGTCTTTTGAGGAAGAGAACTTGGACTTGCACTTGCCTGGGGCTCAAAACTTAAGAGGATCCAAAAAATTTTGCAATCAAAATAAATGATATTTTAATGCAATATCTTAATAGAAATTAATGAAAAATTTACACTGAACCAAATATCAAAATGTATGTAAATAAAGATAGAAACAGTGCAATGCAGAGTCATATTGGAGCCTAAGCAAAAAGCAGAGGTCTTGACTGCTGACTGTTTACTCCTTAAAGTTTGCGCCCTACACACGTTTCTCACCATTGGCTTGGCCCTGGTGGGGACCATCCAGTCATCAGACACTGGAAACAATACGTTTAAATGCGTGTATTGGAGACAGGAACACTGAGGTATACCGGGGACAGTACAGCTTTCTTCCATACGTAGGTAGTTTAATATGATTATTCTTTGAAATTCAATACAACTAAGTGGAAAACTTTTGTTGATTCCTTTCTCTTTTTTAAAGAAAAACTTATTATTTCACTTAGTAGGTCTTTGCAACCTGAAAATAATGTTGCTATGATATCAAATGTTTATGTATTTGGCTCTGTCTGCACACACATACACACTCACAAACACACATACAAAATCACATCAGTGTTCCGAAGCTGAGAAGCAGGCATCGCCACCCAAAGGTCTTTGCTTGGGCTGACCTCCCTCTGAAGCTTCTGGTTGACCCGTGGTATCACGTCCTCCTTTTCCTTCAGGACCTCTCCCTACCTGTTGTCCCCAACCTTAAAATACCTGTTATTTGTTTAGTCTAGGACACTTCAGCCATTTCTTTGACTACTATCTCGCTTCCTAAGTAAAGAAGCTTGATAATTTGTCTTCAAATGTAGTTTTCTTTATATGAGGAATGCTACCTTTTAGGAATCTTCTTCCTTTATCTATATACCTTTGTGTTGTATACATGGGGTACAATGATTCAAATATACATTAAATTAAATATATGTAATATATAATGATGTCATATAATAATAATATATATAACAACTAGGGCACCTACCAGGTACTGGTGGGGAACCACGGATACCTAAGAGGACGGGAGGAAGCCCCAGTGACTGGGTAGGACATGGGGTGTGGGGGGAGTGAGGGGGGAGGAGAGGTGGAGGTGGGGTGGGACTGGCGCCCCTGAGGGGTGGGTGGGGGAGGGGAAGGGACCCCACGCCCGAAGGGGGAAATTGGGGGAACATCAAGAGGGCAGGGGATCAAAAGGGAGTGTGGCCAGGTTTCCTCTGCCCACTTGGGCCCCCAGGAATCTGCTGAGATCCCAGGCCTGATCCTCTGCCCACCGAGGCCCCCTCCAGCCATGCGGGTCCTGAGGGAGTGGGAGGGAGGGAAATAAAAGGTATAGTGGGAGCGAGAACCGAGCAGCTCTTCTCCTGCAGCCAGAAACACACTGTGCACATCTGACCACATACTGAACTCACCCCACAGCCTCGTGAAGCACAGGTGTTGAGCAATAAGACAACTACAAAGAACAGTCTCTCCTAAGTGTGCCCAGATGGTCATCAGGACAACTTGGACTTAGTATTTTCAGTATTTTTTAGAGCTTTAATTGCCATAACTAGGGACCATAGTATCTGAATTTTATAGGTAGACAGAGTCCATGGAGGACTTCTAAACTCACACATTCAGTCACAGATAATAAAATCAACCTAAAATACATATGAATTTAAATTGTGGGTTTTCACATCAGATGGTTAAGTCAGCATCTGAAACCCGAAAAATGCAGGCCGCTTTCCATAATCAAACCTATTGATTTCACTCACTCTCTCTATCAAGCCTTCTTTTGTCTCTTTCTATCATGTTTTGTTCATGTCCTGTAGAGAGTATGTATGCTGGTTTTCTATTTCCTAGAAATGTGTCTCTCGAGTCTGATTTTGCCATTATGAAAACCAAGAAGGACTTTAGTCCTGCACAAGTGTCATGTTATTTAAACACGCAAACCATAGAATATGTAAATAAAAATCATCACCACCATGTATAAAGGCAGGGGACAGAGACATTACCGTCCAACAGTAAATTCCATCATTGTTTGCCTGTTTGTTTGTCAAAGCCTTTATTAAGCGTGCTACTTTCGGGACTGTGTCCACAAGCTCCACAATGACCTAAAGACGAACGGTGGAGACCAGGAGGGAAGCAGAGAGAGGTGGGGCGTGAGGCCCCAAATACAGAGGGTTAATGCAAGGAGGACTTGAGTCTAGAGCGGAGGCTTTCTCACTTCATAAATTACCATCTTGATGTGCATTCAATACTGGCGAATTCGGTGCACAAGTCATGCAAAGAATGTCCGTGGGTGGGGAAGGCTGACAGAAGGGGGGTCAGGCAGCAGTGTCTGTGGCTCTGGATGCTTTGTTAACGGCCCCAGATTTCAAGCAGATATGAGTACATTCTTCACATACCTGAGAGCGCCGGGTGCTCCAGCACACTGTTTCCCTCTCTAAGTGGATCTCGAAAGCTCTAACTAAAACGCTGGCAAGGAAACAATCCCATCACTAAATGTCGCTGTCATTTTGTCTTTTGTGTGATTGGTTGCAGATGTTGGTTCGAAAAAATGCTTCGGGGTCCTTGTCACCCCACCTGCCATCCGTCCACACTCAGCCACCGACTGGGAGAAATACTGAGCAGCCGCTAGGCTATTGTGATCTGGCTTCTAAACTTACATTTTCTTACCTCCACTTACCGGTGCTTATTTTGTAAAAGAAATGTCCAAAGGTTTTAGATGATAGTATAAAGCAATAATGAATACCTTAGATAACTTTATTAAACATAGATTAAACTTTAACACATTCTTATAGAAATACAAGAAATATCAAATATACACAAATTCAGGACAAAGTTTAATTCAAAATAGAATTGGACTGGGAAAGCAGGAATATTACTTAGTCCTATCTTTAACAGAAATAAAAAATGAAGGCTGTAACAACTAGATGTTTTCTTAGGTGAAGGAAAGCCTAAGACTAATTTTTTAAAACGTTAATAGTAGATAACCTGAAAAGTTACTTTTAAGGCTATTGTATTACTTGTGGAATGTATTTCAAAGCATGGCATTTTAATATTCTTTATAAGATATGACAAACAAGGGTTTTATTTTTGTTATTGTTGTATAATTAGAAGTTGTATAAGCCAGGAGGTGTAACCATATTACACTGCTTAACTGTAAATATTATTCGTCACATTAATGTACACTCTGATTACTGATTTATCAAAAGGGAGATATACGTATTTTGGAAGAATGGGAGGGGGGGTAGTCTATGGATATGGAGGATTATATAAAATAGATTAATTCTCAACCTGAATACAGGCAGACCTCGTTTTTAAATTTATTGTGCTTCACAGGTAATGGGGTTTTCACAAATGGAAGGTTTGTGGCAACCCCACATCGAGCAAGTCTGTCGGCACCATTTTTTCCAACAATATTTGCTCACTTTGTGTCTGTGTGTTCCATTCTGGTGATTTTCATACTATTTCAAACGTTTTCATTACTCTTACACTTGTTATGGTGATCCGTGATCAGAGACTTTACCACCACTCCCTGAAGGCTCAGATGATGGTTAGCAACGTTTAGCTATAACATAGTTTTAATTAAGGTATGTACATTGTATTTTTAGACAACATGCTATATTGCACACTTAATAGACTACAGTATAGTGTAAACATAACTTTATTTGTGCTGGAAACAAAAAAGTTATGGTGACACACTTTATCTCAATACTCACTTTATTGCTGTGGTCCAGAGCCAAACCCGCAATATCTCTGAGGTTTGCCTATATAAGGAGAGTAATAGATATCGTCTAAAAGCTAGAAATCAAGAAATAGCTGTCTGTCCAAGCATTTATTTGGGAATGCTGTGGTAAATTACATTAGAAACAGCTGAAAGATAAGAAAGAGTACAACAAAAATTAGGAGGATGGGCTGAGGACCATCATTTTTCTTAGACAATTGTGTTTTCAATTATCACCGTCAGAGTGCCACTCGAATACATGCACATTATTACTTTGATAATTTTAAACACTTTTAACAAAATTTTTAAAGAAATTAAGTCCTTCTACTAAAAAATTTTTTTTGTTGGTGTAGACTACAGCAGTATTTCTCTTTAGTTAATATAGAAAAGTAGAAATGATAATTAGCCAACCTATTATTTCTTGCCAAAATATTAAAACAGCATTGAGAACAATCAAAACTAAAGAATATAGCCTGCAATTCTGCTTTCATAGTAAATAAAACTATCGTCATTTTCCTCTCTAGACTTGTAAAGAACTTCAGCCTATTGATCAAGACTGAAACTTTGAGACATGCTATCTTCGTACGAATTCTGGTCGTATCTCTTATTTTGTGATTTGAACAAGTAAGTTAACCTACTTAGTGGGCACTTACATCACTACATTATTTCAAGGTTGAATACGATGATAAGTGTAAAACACATACCTTGTGCCCAGCACATATTCAGGTTAGGTAAATGTTGGTTTTTCTCTTGTCCATGGCTGAAATCAAAGCGTGGGTATATTTTTGCATCTCTCCACATAAACTCAATTCATGAGCCACTTTCCAGCTTCCAACACTGCCATGCCCTCATCATGCCCATCCTGTGTTCTGCTAACTCCTACCCATTCTTTAGAAATGCCTTCACTAGTGGCCCCTATGCACAGTGATTGTCCCTCTTCCGTGTTATCCTCTGTAGCATCCTGCTTATTTCCTTAACGACACTACCATGCAAAATAATTATTTCTGTGTGTAACTATTTCTTCGGTATCTATTTGTGTCTGATAATAGACTTTAAACTCTTCAGGGCAGGGAGGATTTCTCTCTTAATCATTATTATAACCTCAGCTCTGAACACAGTGTTTGATACGTAATAGGTGGTCAGGATACGATTGGTTCAAGGAGTAACCGACTAGTAACTGTGGTGTGACTTTCCATAGGTTTCTGAACTGTTTCTTTCTTCACTGTCTCCCTTACTATCAGAATACTTCCAATTTCAGCGTCTTCCACTTACTGGCAGTATGCTGAAAAATGCTCTAGGAATAGGGATTGTTCTTGTTTGGGATTATATATGTTTAATAAACACACCAAAGTGTGAAGATCTCTGTCTCAGTTCTCAGATCTAGTCTTATACTACCATACTCCTGTAATCACTGACTCAAATCGGTGATTCAACGTATGTCTGAATGTTTAAGTGAAAAAAATACACCAAGACCATCCATCAGGCAGTTACGAGGCTTCCTCAAGCTTAATTCCACTTTACAGCGTTGTTTTTCTTAATCCATCTTCCTAGTGGCCAAATACTTTGTACAATTGATGCCTCATCTTTTAAGAGGAGAACAGTACAACATGGAACACATTTGTCCTCTTGGTTTTTCTTTTTTACATTTTTATAATTTTTTCTAAATGCCCATATTCCTCCTCCTTAAATGTGGTTTGATACCTTCTCATTGAAAGCACACTTACTAGAAATATTTCAAAAAATCTCCTTTTGCGAGTCACTTTTTTAGGGAAGCCTTCCCTGGTTATTATCTAAGCCTGACTTATCCCTGGTTATTATCTAAGCCTGACTTAGGTCCCTCCTCACCCAGGCATCATTGTCATCATCACCAATATCATTCTTATTATCACCATCCTGTAAAAACTGCTGAGAGCCTCTGTGTGTGGCGTTACACTAAATGCTATACATGTACTATGTTGGCTAATTATGCGAAAGCAAACAAACCTCTAGTCACAGTGACTGCCTTATTACAAAACCAAGCCCCTAAACTTGGTACATCAGGTCAAATGAGTTATTTGGCTTTGCCCCAGTTTCAGTTTTATTTAAGCTGGTGTAAAGCAGATTGTTTCTTTTCCATTTTGGTGGAAGCATAGAGATTGAGTATTTGTTTTTCAGTACTGGATTAAAAAAAATTTTTTTTATTATTGATTTTTTACTGAACTGTGTATCTAGATGTTGGCTGTCAATTAGCTTTGATAAATGGGAAAATATATACATATATATATACAATAAATCTATATATTTATATAGATGATATAAATATAATTACTATATTATATTATTATATATGCAATACATACATGATATACATACATATTACATATTTTATATAAATATATATAAATATTAGATATGATTATCTACCAAAGCCAATTGATAATAATATATACAAAATACAATTATATAAAACTATGTATGTATTAAGGTATCTATACACATGTACAAACATATATGAACTTATATGTATTAATGGTCTATTCACATATACCTTCTCTCATGATTCAGCAAAGGCCCATGAAACAGAGTATTTAACTCAGAAATGAAACTTGGGTGTGAACTCGTACACGGGGAATCCCCATTACTGACTTGTCACATTACTGAACGTCATCTTTTCTTTCTTGAGTCGTGATAAAGCAGACCTGTCCTCTAATGTCATTTCAGTGTCGCTTTTCTCAGAAGTAACTACCAGCAAGGCCGCATGGATTCAAGGTGAGTCTTCGCTATAGCAGATTATATACTTAAAAAAAAACCCTAGCATTATAGTTTTTCCATTTTTCATCCTTTTGAAAGCCTTAATATTATTGCTATGAATGTGATTGTATGAAGCTATAAATTCCTCACTTAATCATTTTTAAATCTCTCTGACTGTGACCAGGAGTTGGATATACATAAATGTTAAATTTTATGATTTTTTCCATGTTCCCATGCCCTGCTCTTCTATTAAAAACTGTCATCTGTTACCTAGTCAAAGGAAAATGGATAAGAAAAGCTTATTGTAGTCCAAGGAACATTCCTTTTTGCATGAATTTACCAACTTTAATAGGAATGTAGGCTGACTGACAAAACTTGGAGTTTTCAGAAACGGCAGGACTGAGTGGGAAAGGACACGTCCCACCTCCTGCTTTGCTTCTCCCCAGCGTCAGAGTAAAAATATCTGCTTTGCAATCTGTGTTTGGGTGCACTCCGTCACCAGAAATATTCCTCTTTGGACTCAAGTATATTTCCTTCTGATTGTTTTATAATTTCAAAGTCAGACTCAGTTTTCATGGCTTTTTATCCCAGGTGAGGATAGGTAATGCTTGGGTCAAAAATGCACCTTTTTCATAAAAGAAGGACGGATGCCCTGGCTTTAGCAGAACTGTTTTGCTCTAAGTACCTTTCACTGAAGTTTAGCATCGGCTGACCATCAAGCTGACAGCAGGAGTTGCCAATATTTTGTTTTGGTTCTTTCAAGGTGGGAGGAGTCTGGCTTTACAGCTTAAAGGATTTCTTTCCAGCTCCTTCTTTCTCTAGTATAAGATCTTGGGCAACTACTTGCTTTTCTTCTTAGCCTTCTTAGTTTTCTCATTGGCAAAATGGCCATCATCACACTTACTGCAGGGGTTTCTACTGATGTTTTGAGGTCTAAAAGGAATAAGGTTTTTACGTCACGTCGCAAATAGAGGACTATCAGTCCTCGGTACGTAATATCGTCAAGCTGTATGATACCTATGGTTTCCAAACTAAGTTTGAATGATGATTTTCACATTTGTCAGAACTCTGAGGAAGTGGTTGACTCCAGAATGCAGGCAGAGAAAATACAATGTAGACTTGGAGCATTCTGTGTCACTAGACAGTGAAGTGCTCAGGAGAGGACAGGACGTATTACAAGGGCACAGAGGCCAACATGAGAGAGCTCCCGATGGCCAAGCCGGCAATAATTTGAACAACAGAAATAAAGGGAGTACTGGATTACCGCCCACAGAATAAAGTAAATATCCATAAGTCCAACATCCTGGTGTAAGTACATAATTGAATAAATAATGAATAGAGAAGAGGGATATCTCTTCTTTACAGAGTTCCAGTTGATGAATGTAGAAACAATGAGGAAAATACAAAGTCAGCACTAGATCAGCACTAGAACACCACAGTAATAGTTGTTGTTGGCAAGATTCACCAAATGGTATGAGTGAAAATTTAAGGAGAAACAGAATCGTTGCATTACTCTCAAAGTATCTCTCCCAAGATATTTATTAATTGCAAAGGGAAATCAGTATCTTTATGATGGAAAAAGCTACAGACACCATCTTAACTAAGTAATCAAGGTAAATATCCCTGATGATAAAACATCTCGGCATCATATACCCTCAGGATGTCGCACTGAGAAAGGCCCATCACTTCTGTGATCTCCTTTAAAAAATGGACAACTTCAATATAATAATTAAAAAAATAGGACAAACCCCAATGAGGGGACATTCTATAAAATAACTGACCAGTACACCTTGAGCGCCAAGGTTCTGAAAGACAAGGAGAGATTAAGGAAACAAAGGAGACGAAAAACTAAATTCAGTGTGAGCTCCTGCGTTGGATCCTGGAACAGAAATACGGACGTTAGTGGAAAAATACCAGTGTTAACTGCTTAGTTTTGGTAATCGTACTATGATTATGTAAGTTATTAACACTGTGAGGGCCCAGGTAAAGGGTGTAGGCAACTTCTTTGTGAGCCTAAGTTTACTTTTTTAAAATAAAAAGTTGAAATATCTGTTAGGACAAAGTTGTCATTCTTCTTTGGGAATATATCTAGCCATATCACTGAAATTGCATATTTCTAATTATATTACCAATAATTTTACAAAGTTTTGAGGGAAATTCTCCGAATCTATCCCTGAGTACAGGCCCTCTTTCAGAGCTAAATCCTGTTGCCCTTCATCAACAATATTTTAATTTGGGGGCGGGGGGTAGCTTGACCTCTGGGTCACAGAATGATTTGAAGAGAAGCAAACCCATATGAAATCATGAACTAGAATGAACTCAGAGACGGTACCCAGGAATTGTCTGGAAATCTCTGTGAAAGGCCATCAAGAGGGCAAAGAGGTTCAGGATGGAATGAACCCCAGACTTTATTTACCTTTCTGTTCTTCACACTCTCGCCACAGCTTTCCTCATCTGTTCAAGGAATGAAAAAGCATGTGATTTCCCTTCAGAATGAGCCTTGTGTGAGAAGCACCCTTGTACAGGTCAGAGCAAACATCAGGGTCCCCGAGCTGAGCACAGCACTAGTGACCATCAGAAATGCAACAGAGCCAGGCCCAGGCATTGATACACTACAGGCACACTCATTGCAAAACGATGCAAAGAACACATATATCTTTAATCAAAATGAAACACTTAAAAAACATTTTTTTATTTAAACAACTCCACCATCTTGTCCCAACCATCACAGAACTTCTGGGTTTCCATACCAGGAAAACTTTTTAAAAAGAAAATTTGAGACTCTGCTAGGCACATCAAAAATGGTTCTTTTATGGTTCATTGTCATTTAATTAGACTAACAGGGTTTCTTAAATGATACTGTTTTCGCTTTTTATTATATCCAATGCATGGGACTTCCAGTCAAAGTAAGGCAGATGTGCCCCGCCATTTAGGTGCTCATTTCCCTGGTGATGGTTGTTGGCCCACGGTGCTCTGGTTCTGACCCTCTGAAGCAGGGTCTGCATCTCAGAGGAGTTGTCGTAGTGCCTGGCAGGCGACTTCTGCCTCTGCTGTCGACTCGTAACCACAGGAAAATTAATGCTAGGATGGGGGTCCTACAGAGAACGTCTTATAAAGACATTTAAGATAATTTTCTTATTTTTAAAGAATGAGATCTAAGAACAAAATATTTCTTTCTAAAAGGAGAATTGTTTGAAGATCCAGGAAATTATAAATTAAATGTCATGTCGGGCTCCTGTTTCCCAGTGATTAAAGGACTTGGCTGGGGAGGCCCCCTCTCCTCAACGCCCCCCATGTACCGAGAGACAGGTTCTGAGGGTTTCCTCTCAGCTCTTCCAAGTATCTGGCGCGTGCTCTTCCTAAAGCTTAAACGCAGTGAACCTTAAACTTTCTGGATCGTAAGCCCCTCTCAGAATATGATGAAATGTGCTGATTGTGGGAGAAAAAAGTCTATACACAAATCACCCCCCATCTTGCTTACTATTTCGGGTGCCGCCTAGATCTTGTGAAATCCACCCCCTGCCCCCGTGGAGAGCTGTGGAGAGTCCACTTTTACCTATGCAAACAAGAGTTTTACCTTTTACCTATGCAAACAAGAGTTCTCTTTTATTGTGTATTTTCCACGTGCTTAGCATGTTATTTCATCTAATTCTCAAAATAATTCTATGCATAACGGAGGCAGGTGCAAAATGAAAACGCAGGACCCTTGGTTTTAAAAACGTAGGAAAATAGTGCTTATAACGACACTGAAACACAGAGCTGTTTCTTCCTGGGTCTCTCACCTGTTCCTGGGGTTTTGTTTGCGACGTCACGTTGCCCTCCTCCTGCACAGGGGTGCCCAATGGGCAAACAGGGCCCCCGCATGCGCACGAGGCCTAGCTGGGTCCCTTTCCCTCCCTCCGGGTGGGGACCCCTGTGCTCTGGCTTCACGCAGACGGACCTCGTGACCTCGAGCCCGGCATCCCACTTCCTAGGGGCCTGGGGTCAGGGCCGGGCTAGATGGGCAGCCCGTGGACCACGGCGATGCCCGGCCAGCGCGCCCCGGGACTCCTCCATCACCACGCCCATCGCCGGCTGCATGCGCAGCAGCGTCGTCACCCTCACCCCAAGGTTTGGGTTTGGCTGCGGCAGTGGTTCCTGGGTGGCACGGAGCGGGAGGCCAGAGGGGACCTGGGGGGGCCGTGATGGGGGCGCAGGCAGCTGAAAGCCTGTCCTGGGAAGAGGAGAGAAGCAGCAGTGGGGGAACCGCTTGTGAGCTAAGGCCCCGAGCCCCCCCCATGCCCCCCTGTCCCACAGAACTTCACTTAAGAAACAGATTCAGAGGCTTCCCTGGTGGCGCAGTGGTTGAGGGTCCGCCTGCCGATGCAGGGGACACGGGTTCGTGCCGCGGTCCGGGAAGATCCCACATGCCGCGGAGCGGCTGGGCCCGTGAGCCATGGCCGCTGAGCCTGCGCGTCCGGAGCCTGTGCTCCGCAACGGGAGAGGCCACAACAGTGAGAGGCCCGCGTACCGCAAAAAAAAAAAAAAAAAAAAAGGGATTCAGAAATGAAGTTAAATGTCAAGACACTGGAGGTAAAGAAGCTCAGGGTGTTTAGGTAACGGCCCAAGGCACAGAGAGTAATCGTGGAGCAGGGATTCAGAGCCCGGTCTGCGGGTTCCAACGCCAGCTCTTCAGGACTCAGGCACACAGTGAGGTGGTGAGGACAGGTGTGGACCAGCAGGGACCGAATCTAACGCGCTAAAGCACAACCACCTGTACACCCACGGGGAACAGCGTCAGCCAACGGGAGGACCTCAGTTAGTGTAACAGGAAAGAGCTAAATCGGACTCCACGTTCTGTTTCTTTGACTTTAACATTTGCTTTTTGTTGCTTTTGTTATTATAATCATACATAATGGCCTGCCTGGGGGAACACTGCCCCTCTGCCTGAGTGTTAAACGAAAGTGCCTCTGTTCAGCTCACAGGGAGACATCTGACCCCGTCCATTCACCTGGGGATGGCTGCAGGAGAGAAGAAATTAACACATCCCTTCCCCTAGGCTGGCCATCCCATGGGACATCTGCAAAACGTATGGCCTTTTTACTTCACTTCCTCATCTCATCCCCGTCTCTGTGCTGTAAAGGAAACTGGCATCCAGACCCCAATAAGGTGGTTTCTCAGAGACACTCGTCTGCCATCTCCTCGGTCAGCCAGCTTTCCAAATAAAGTCACCTTCCTGGCCTCAGCACCTCGCCTCTGATTCCCTGACCTGTTGTGCGGTGAGCAGAGCGAGCTTGGACTCGGCAACATTAGGACCTAAGGAAACAAAGATGAGGGGCAAGGCATCCTAAGTGTTCGGGGTTCCAAAGAGGCAGGGATGGGATTGGGCAGGGGCTGGGAATGCCTGGCCCCAAGCAAATGGGAGGTGGGCAGGAGGGGAGGACAGACAGGGTCCAAGGGGCCTTCTGCCGCATGTAGAAAACAAGAACAGGGCCTGAGAGGCCACAGGAGGCCCCTGCCAGAGGCTCAGGAAGCACAGTCAGCCAGGCTCGCGGCCCTGAAGCCAGACGTCATGAGAGGCAGGAGCACCCTAGAAGTCTAGCTGTGAAGCAAAAAGACTGTCAGAGCACTGGAGACACCACAGTGAAAGAACCAGCAGGTCTGGGTGAGGGAGTGTGTTTGGAGTCAAGGCAGAGAGCCAGTCAGACCACGGAAGGACGGATGAGGCGTCCTTTGGACGGTCTGAATAAGAATCCTTTTCGAAACACAAAAATCACCAAGCCCCACTGAATTTATTCATTCGGATTTAACTGTACACCAACTTGATGTACTGGCCTCACCTAAGTACTTTTTTCCCTTTGAGTCTTACCGTGATTTCTCCATATTGCTAAATACATTAGGATATTTCTGTAGCAGCAGCATCATGTATCCAACCCAAACTCCCTAGAGAAGCGAGTGGAGATGCAGACTCTGATGCATGATTTGAGACTTCCCACATGATTTCCATGGGCGCTCAGACAGCGGGGTACACCTGGCTTTTTGCTAGAATATGTGTTTCATTGTTCTTGTAACAGAGAGATGCATCAGGCTACACTGGCACCTAGACGAAGCTGCCCGCTCAGAACAGCTGTGGGCACGCAGCCTCCATCTCTCCCCTGGGCCCATCCATCCAAGCTGGGTGGGGTGGCCTTGGAGACAGTATAAAACAGCCTCCTCACTGTAGCTGAAACCAGCATCTTTCTTGCATAGAATTTATTTTATGCTTCTTTCTTTCAGTCAAGTTTGTGCATTTTCTGGTATAGAATGTCTCTAACAAAGCATTCTGGATGACTGCTAGTCCGTTCAAGGAGTTCAACATTGCCAAGTCAAATTTACCCGTTTCAATGACCCCGCCAAAGTTAGCTCACTCTCAAGAAGTCACACCTGCTCTTGGAAGAGTAGTTGCCTTTAACATAGAACTCTGCCTTCCGCCAAGCATGTGGGTTGCCTTCTGCATCAGGACAAGGCCCTTCTTCAGCCGCCCAGCTTGGCCTTGCCCTCCACTTCCTGCCCAAGGGAAGAACATCGCTGTGCTGCTCACCACCACATCTGCACAGGAAAGGGAGCTCAAAACATTAACTTTATGATTTTTTTTTTTTTTTTTTTTTTTGCGGTATGCGGGCCTCTTACCGCCGTGGCCTCTCCCATTGCGGAGCACAGGCTCTGGACGCGCAGGCTCAACAGCCATGGCTCACGGGCCCAGCCGCTCTGCGGCATGTGGGATCTTCCCAGACCGGGGCACAAACCCGTGTCCCCTGCATTGGCAGGTGGACTCTCAACCACTGCGCCACCAGGGAAGCCCAACATTAGCTTTAAATAGCTCTGATAAGATAGACAAATGTAGACACTGCTCTTCGCAAAGTTTAACTCATCATCCAAGCATATGGATGCATATACAGATACAGATTGGCTAGCTGAGGATCAAATAAAGGAAAAAACGTGGTGGTTTCAAACTCTTTTTATGCAGATTTCAAAAGATGAAATAGAGTTTCATAAGAGTACACTAGTTTGCTAGGTCTGTCATAGCAAGGTACCGCAGACGGGGCGGCTTAAACAACAGAAATCAGTTTTTTCACAGTTCTGGAGGCTGGACGCCCAGGATCACAGTGCTGGTGGGGTTGGTTTCCTCCCTTCTTGGGCTGTAGACAGCCCTCTTCTCTCTGCATCTTCATATGGTCTTTCCTCTGTGTGTGTCTGTGTCCTAATTTCTTCTCTTTATAAGGACACCAGTCATATTGGATCAGGGCCCCACCCCAATGACCTCATTTCACCTTAATTATCTCTTTAAAGGCCCTTTTTCCAAATAAAATCACATTTTGAGGTCCTGGGGAGCAAGACTGTGACATACGAATCCTGGAGGGACACGCACATTGTTCAGCCCTTAACAATGGGCAACTGTACTTTGTGAGACACGATCCCTGGTGTGAGCCTACGAGTCCCTGCTGAGCATCATGTGCATAGTTCAAGGGTGAGTTTCAGGAACACGACTGATTCGACTTCGTATGGTATCTCACTCTGGAGAAAAGACTCTCATTTGTTTCTGTTTTCCATCACTCAACTAAATCTTAATTTAACACCCATTATGTATAAAATGCTGTTAACTGCACCACAGATAGAAAAGGATTCAAAGACATCTGAGACAATCCCCATTCTCAACACAATTCCAAATCTTCCTTCAGAACTAATGAGGTTATGTGGTTAATATATGGTAAATGCCAGAATACACACCAGCCCTTAAAACAGTGACTAGTGACAGTTGTAGACATTCCCTATAGGTTTTGACTAAATATTTTATGCATAAATATAATTATTTTTACAGCGTTTTGCCTTTGGTACCTGGAGAGGTTAAAAGGGAAGCTGGTTCTATTGTTCAGAAAATTTCTTTGTGACATTTTTCCAGTGACAACTGAGGCTTTAGAAGAAAAGACAAGGCTTGAAGTGGCTCTAAAGTAAATGACTACTGGTGAATAGTCATGTTAGAGCCTTACCTGGGGGAAAATTTGGGAGAATTTCTGTGAAAATCAATCATGGGGAATTGATAGGGAATCTAAGATTGTATCATGTTAAAAAAAAAAAAAGCCATCCATCCTTTGGCTACCTGTTAACTCTTTATTAGATGAAAGCATTTGCTGGGTCACAGTTTACAGATCTTTTTCCCCTTAAGACAAGAATTCTGCAACTTTAAAAAAAACTTTCTCTGTGGAAGACTGGGTGGAAACAACAATGTATTATATTTTTTCCCCTTCAAATGTTATGAAAGATACTCTTTCTAGATTGATAGCCAACACTTCACTCTTTAATCCTTCTGGACCCTGCTTTGTGCCAAGTTAGAAACCTTTTAACACATTTGTTAGCAGTGGCCTGGGCCGGCTGGCTTTGAACTGCTATCACACACCCGGGGCTGTAATTTCTACAAACCTGCCCCTCACACAGGCTTGCAGAGTGCTGCTGAGAGCCTCGTGTGAGACAAGAAGAGTCATAAATAACAACTGTGTGAAGCCCTCCAGTTTCATCCACCGTTTAGACTTAATACAAAGGCATTTCAGAAGTGAGTCCTATTACCGTCTGAAACAATGCAGGCCTGCGGTAGGTCTATTTGAGACAAGATTTTACAGCTATGTCATAAAACATATCTGAGTAAAAACACATGGTTTCTTGATCGTTAAGATTTTTCCAACTGAATGGGCCAAACTTCACAATATAGCAGAATTTAATTTTTGCTTTGATACCTGTAATGAATGGCCCAGTAATCCCAGAAGGCCATGAATTTTAACAAAAGATTAACCTTTTCCTACAATCTTGTGCATGTTCACTGAAACACACGAATAAACCTCTTTTCTTGATTTAGCCCCACGTAAAACATGCCCATGCGTGTGGGCTCAGATCCATCCAATTCGCTCCCAACAGCTTCTATCTGCTGATGTCAGTGCTGATTTCCAGTCCCAAATCCCTTCTTGATGATCACGAAAATGTTTTCTCCAAAAAGATAGCACTAACTACCTCGAAAAGGGACCAAATAGTAGAGCAAATCAGAGAAACTGCAGGTCTGGGAAATGTTAACCAAAATGATTTCCTGAAATTCCTTATTTCAACTCATTACAGGGACACTGAAAAGGATCTGGCCATAGGGAACACGTACCTATGTTTCAGGTTCAGATTAACAGCCGGAGTTCAATTTTGGGTAAAGAGAACACAAGCACCCAAGCAATTATTCATCCCTCTTCAGAGCGGTTTTCCTACTGATTTATTTTTCAAAGCAGCCACTGCGAGCGACAGGCCAAGATGCGGTTGTTTCTCCCTGACACCCAGAGTGGCTGAGCCATCCGAGCATCGCACCTTTTCACAACCAGCCTCCTCCCACGCCGGACGCTGGCGTTGTGGACACGCAGCAGCCACGATCCACAGTGCACCCGAGCTGCACAGGCTCCCAGCGCCAGGCGATAGAGAAGGGCAGGATGGCCCATCTCTGGCCAGGGTCCCCGCATCACTGCCCTGCCCACCCCTCGCCGAGATCCCAGCTTTGGCTTCATGGTTTCTGATTCAGGGAAGTTCTGGGAATGAACCGAAGGAGGGAATCATTCAGTTAGTCCTTGAGACGAAGTGTTTTTAATGCTCTTTGGCTTATTCCGGGTTCTTAAATTACACTCGCTCCCGGTGTGCTTTTCTGGCCGTGGGTGGCCTGGGTTGGTCACCAGCGGTCCACGCTTGGCAGAGCTGTCCTGCCCTGCTCTCCACTGCCGTCCGCAAGGTGGGGCTCCCCCGACCCAGGACAGGCAGGAGAGCGTGGAATTTCAGGCGTTTACACACTTTCTTAGGTTAGAGCTTGGTTTCTGCAGCAGACTCATGTTTCACCTGAGAAACTGTAACAGGGAACGGCCAATCCTGACTCCGTGTTGGATCTTTTTCTTTCCTTTAATGGCTGCTTCCCGTTGCTTTTGTTCACTGAAAGGATACAGTCTATACATAAGGGCCTTCCCCGGGGAACCCTGCCCCTCTGCCTGAATGTCAAACCAAAGTGCCTTTGTTCAGGGGAACATCCGGACCCTGTCCACCTGGGGATGGCTTCAAGAAGAAGAAATGAACACATCCCTCCCCGAGGCTGGCCGTTCCAGGGGGTATTTGCAAATTGTATGGCCTTTTTGCTTTACTTCCTCATCTCCTCCCCCTCTCTGTGCTATACAAGAAACTGGCATCCAAACTCCAAGAAGATGGTTATTTAGAGACATGAGTCTGCCGTCTCCTCGGTCTGCTGGCTTCCTGAATAAAGTCATAGCTGCTGCCTCAACACCTCGTCTCCCGACGTACTGGCCTGTCCTGCGGCGAGCAGAGCGAGCTTGGATTTGGTAACAAACCAACCCCAACGGTGTGAGAGCGTCGCACCCACAGACACGCGGCCAAGAAGACGGTGAGCAAACCACTCTGTACATTTGAAGCAAATAGGCTACTTGAGGAAGGAACACATTATGCCTTTATGACTGATCATCAGTAAATAGAACTGATTTGGGATCCCACCAGATTACTTAAAATTTTATGTATCAGGGCTGAACACATATGTCATTAATTCCCAAATAACATTTAGCTTTCGTGATTGAAACAAGAATACGCATGAACCTATATTCCTTGGTATTATCCACCAGACACTGTTCTAAGTGCTTTACCTAGACCACACACCAGCCCTACGAGGGGGACAGGACACTGAAGAACCCCCGGAGCTGACCTTGGGTTCGACAGAAGTCAAAAGCTACACCCCAAAGTGAGATCACAGATATAATATCCATTGCAAATTTTCTTGAAAACGGTAACTGCTCAAAGCATGTTTGCTACCAGTAACGGTACTAAAACTGCAGGGAAATGAATTATTCCTGCTACCTTCCAACAACTTTGCTCAATATTTATGTGAAGAAACAGAATATTCAACCTGCTTCAACTAGATAAATGAATGTGGCACATGATTTCGGAAGTTTCTTCTTATCCCCTCTGCCCACACATTTATGAGCGTCCCAATTTTGATATTGCCCTTCTGGAATTTCGAACCTATAAGCCAATAAAAGCTTAAAGTTTTTTAAGCTGTGGAGACTTGGAGGAAGAAGAGCAAAGGGCGTTATTTACTAAAGCTACTTCGGCAGTAAACTACTATTATAAGTAGGTGTACTCAGATTTTTTTCATCTCTTCAAACCAAATTTGGCAACAGAAGTTGTTCAGTGTTAGTGGCAATATTAAATTGTACTGATTATATGTGAATCAGAGAAATATACACCCCCAAATGGCATTTTCAATAATCAGAGAAGTATTTTATATGCAACAGGTAGAGAGACTGTAAAATGCCTGTCAGACACCCAAAGCATTGCCTATTGCAAAAATCACAGGCTTCGGGCCTGGCCCAGCCAGCTTCAGATTTCTCACTGTAGATGTGTCCCTAGAAGGTTTTCTCCACCTTCTTAGCCTTCCATGTTCTCATCTTTGAAAGGGTAACTGGGTGGATTAAGAGGTGATGCCTTTCCAGCACCACACAGTGTCTGGCATTTACCAAACACCCAGTAGGTGGTAGGTTTCCAGAGTCCACATGTTCTTGAGGGGAAGGAACCTTTCCACGAGCATAAAACCAGCAATGATGTCCCCTTCCAGGCTACGTTCATAGATATGTTAGGAGCGGAATTGCTCAGTTTTTTTTGTGGGGGGCAGCTGTGTGAGGAGGGTGTGCCCACCTGGGCGGCAGAGTGGAGGGGGGTGGGGTAACAGAGTGGCCGCACCAGAGGGGCATCACATCACTGTCTTCCTACACCGTCTTCCTGGCCGTCAGCTTTGCATTAAGGCTGAGAATGAGGGGACGGGGTGGAGGAGAGACGCACGCAGGCTGTGCGGGTTGAAGATACGGACGTGACAGAAAACAGAGCAGAAATCTCTAGGGAAGATGATCAAGGAGGCGAACTCAGGCGGAGGCCTGTAACCCAGGTCCCTCTGCTGGGCCTCCTCTGCCCCCCTCTGCTCTCCCCGCTGTCTGTCTGCCTCCCAAAATCTGAGTGAAAAGTCTCTTCCTTACAGTTCCCACTAAGAAAGCTACAGTATGCATCCCACCCTCGCTGAGCAATGAACACCTAACTCTTAAATTGTTCACATTCTTACTTTTAGTTCTTCAGGTAATTTAGCAGATACTTATTGTGTTTCCCACTGCAGAGGAAAACAAGGCTTTTGTTGGAAATACAAAGCTGGATGAGGCATTGCCCGGCTGACCCAGGAGCTGGCAGCCCAGCATGGGAGGCTAGGTCGAGCGCAGAAAGAGAGACCACAGCAGAGACGGGCGGACGGTGCACAGAAGCAGAGGGGCTCCCAGAGCCAGCCCGCGGCGGGCGGACGGACGTCCTGCGAGAG
Organism: Mesoplodon densirostris; assembly: GCF_025265405.1. Classification (NCBI taxonomy): domain Eukaryota; kingdom Metazoa; phylum Chordata; class Mammalia; order Artiodactyla; family Ziphiidae; genus Mesoplodon; species Mesoplodon densirostris. The sequence continues at coordinate 2,127,171 of NC_082677.1, forward strand.
GGGCCCCTCCGCTCTATCTGAAGTAAAGGGAAACTGGGGGCTGCACACTTTAGAGCATTCTCTCTCTTTCTCCCTCTCTCTCTCTTTGATTTAGTGTGCAGGCATTTAGAGCATACGTGATGGCCTCACCAGAATCAGGGAAGTACAGAGCAGACAGAGAGAAGGAGAGAGTGATTTCCAACACAGCTTGTCCAGAATGACACATGGCACGTGCTTCTCAGACACAGAACTCTCCAATCTGTAGTGACCGCAGGGAACTGCCCACAATAAACAGACCCTGAAAAGAATTTCAAACCCTCCCTGGGCACCATTCCTTTGCCCAATTAAGACCTAGCATTTATGTGACAGATGCCCTGGTCAAAGGACCAGACTCCGTGTGCCCTGGTGGAGGTGGCCAAGGGCACGAGGGGCTCCCAGGCCCCCCCGCCCGCTGGCGTCTCAGGCAGGGACCGCTTCAAGGAGCGGGGCGGACGGAGACGGCCCCGCAAGGGAGTCTACGATCAGGCCTGAAACCAGAGTGGTACGTTTTCTCTGCTTCTGTTTAGTTTAATACATGCAAATATCCAGAAGCAAGGCCCACTTCTTATTTTCCTAATAGTTTCAACCACTGTGTCCTCTCACGGGGGCCCCGGAGGAACATTGTGTGCAGGAGAACAGCTGTGTGACAGGAGGGAAGGTGCCGGGCCAGCTCCACTCTGGCAGTATCTGCAGTCTCCCCACACCCCCAACCCTCCCCAGACCTTAACCGTGTATGTGCGCATGGGTGTGTGTGTGTGCAAGCGTGTACACGTGCACACGTATATGTATAATCGTGCCGTTTGGGATTATAGCCCGGTTAAACCTACATGTCACGGTCAGCATCATTTCAGACGCTCTTTCATTGATGACTCAACCGTACTGCTCCTGAGTTTCTTAGAAGAAAGGATGAGTGAATTCCACAAGTGGGGAGACTTAGCCTTAGACTTGGTGTGGACCTCAAACACTGCAAAGTGGACGTGGGGAGAGAATCAATGATTTCGTACTCTGAGCTTCCCCAGCCCCTACCTCTGCTCTGCCAAACTACAGAAAGCCGAGGAAAGAGAGCATCCCGCCGATACACACGTGGGTGCATTTCTAATTCCTCTTGAATCCCAGCAAGGCTGGTTCTGTTCAGTGTCCTGTCACAGTAACGATCACCCAGATTAAGAGTGAGCCCTCTCCAAGACATGATGCTATTTACATGAGAAATCCATCTTGCAATGTGTGACATTTTTTTCCATTACAAACACTGCAGCTCGCGGTATGACTGTGGCCGATGAGAGGGTTTAAGGGTGGTGTGTGAGCTCCGGATAATAGCACCACCCATTCCGGCGCCACTCAGACCTGAGCACATCGCATGGGGCATCTCCTGCATCCAGACGGGGTGATTTAGTTATTTTTAGCCAGCCCTGGTTAGATGGGAGGCGGTGCAATAAGGGATATCACCCAAGGTGACCCCCGCACCGTAAACAACCCCTCTTCCTGGGCCGTGCCGGGCGGGCGGCTCTATCCACTCCCTGGGTCCCTGCTGCCTTAGAGAAGGGCGCACCCTGCCTGCGGGACTGTCCCTGCCGGGTCACGAGAGCCAGGAGTGGACTGTCGCAAAGGGCATCTCGTTCGGTCACGGTCACGGGGTTCTAAACAGGAAAGGGACTTGTACTCTGTGTTCCCTTGCAGTCCTTGGAATGTTTCATCAGTTTTTGAGTCAGCCTGAGTCTGTTCTGGAATTCGGGAGACTTAATCGTGCTGCCATGTCAAGGAATTATTGCAGATGTCGACATGATCCCTTCTAAATGAGCCTTTACATTTTCGAGAAATGCCTTCCTTTGAAAGGAGGGTGCCCACGAGGACCCCAGTGACCTGCATATTTGTGATTCCCTAAGACTTCAAGCCAGCTCTTGGCACTCCACCAGGAATCTTTGGTAGGAAAGTTTTGAGCTAGATACTTTCATATAATAAATTCTATCTGACAATTCGGGCACTCCCTTTCATGACCACATCTCCGCTTGCCAGGCGGGTACACTGCAGAGTCAGTGGGCCCAGTACCTACCCCAGGTCCAGGAGTTACATGTGCTGTTTGTAAACCATTCTTTTAATGAGTTCAAATGAGACTGTTCCTAGTTACATCTCATATAGAAAATGTACCTTTTTTTCAAGTAAATGCCTGCAAATTTATACGAGAAACACGTATCACTAGTAAGAAGATTCATAAACCCAACTTTATACAATTCGAATTTTATCAGTAATTGTGAACCGTTTTTATAAAATACTAGCTAACCTTTTTCTTCTTCTTTTAATGTAAATATAGTTGCTGAAGAGGAGAAACCATGGTGTTTAGCCCAGCAATTTAAAGATTGTCCCCTTTGATGTGTTCTAAGTATGGAAAGCTTTTCTGTATTATACCCTTAATGCAGGGAAAAGGCTGTTAGAGAATCCTTTATCCCAGCGGAGACACAGTTCACGTTGCTGGCTGCAATTGCCTTTCACTCTGCAGTACCCAAAGAGAGATGGAAATTTTATATGGCCTGATGTCAGACAATCAGGGATGTGCCTTATGGAGCATCAAGTTAAAATAGCGAAGTTAAAGACCCTGCGTACTCCTCTTAACTGCTGCTGTGAACTGTCTGCCCAGAACTTCCCTCCGTGTTCAGCCACGTCTCCACGCCCCGCTTCTCTCTTTCTCTGAACTCTTCTTGCCCAGAGCGAGCATGGAGTGGAGCCGGCCTCTGTGCATCACCTCTCCTGTACTCACTCATTCATTCATCCATTCTCGTCATTCGCACATCCTTCTTGACTTGTTGGCCTGACCCAGGCACTATTTCAAATGCCATGTTGATCAGAACCAAGGGTGCGGAAATCCTGGCCTGATCACTTACAAAATACAAGAGATTTGGGCAGTTACCTGACTTAACCTCTCTGGGCCTCCAAACAGAGAAGGGAACACGCTTACCACATGTGGCTGTAGATATTGATGGGGAAGGTAGCTCTACCTTCCAGTAAAGCAAAAATGCAACACCCGTACTTGTACGTTTTCCTTTACGGTGGTGCTTTCAGCCTTCCTACAAGTCTTTCAAGTACAGGATCGTTTTATCCTCATGCCAGCTTTGTGAGTAGAATTTATTATCTCTCTTCTCCCCAAGAACTGAGGAGACTGAGGCAAAAGGAAGACCACAGATGGGTGGACTGTCCCCCCAGTGCTGTCCCAGCACAGGTCCTGCTTCTGGACCATATGCTGCCCCGCGACGTCCGTCTTGCAGAGCATCACATAATGACAAAAATATGTTAACGTCAGGAACCACCCGTTCATAGCCTTGAGATCATTTTTTTTCTGTAGGAGACAATCATCTGTGGGTTCCCTGAAGTGCCTGGAAAAGTACTTTGATACAAACCCACTGATGCCAGAAATCTCAATAGTAACAACTAATTCCTTGAAGGTAAACATTGACCTTTTCCTCTAATATTTATCAGAAATGTACATGGGCCTAAAAGCGGGAGCATATTTAGTCTATAATTCTTCAGAGCATGTGATTCTGTCAGCTTCGCCCTTGAAAGAAAGAAAGCTGGGTAGAGAGAGATCTGGAGCCTGGGGAAAAGATGGCCAGTGAAGAGGAAAAGGAAGAGACCTCGGGACTTCCCTGGTGGTCCAGTGGTTAAGACTCCGCACTCCCAGTGCAGGTTTGATCCCTGGTGGGGGAACTAAGATCCCACGTGCCGCAAGGTGCGGCCAAAAGATGAGTAAATAAAAGATAAATAAAATGCACACACCCAGTCATTAAAAAAAAAAAACCTTAAAAAAAAAAGAAGAGGCCTTGAGGCAGGAGGAAGACAGCAGCGAGGCAGAGAGGACCCACAGAGCACGGCCATTTCCCTACACAGACAGAGTTCTCAGGGCACATCATCTGACCCAACCAGGTCTACTGAATTGAATTTACACTTCGATTCAAAAGAGCAAAGTTTCTGCCCCTAAACCTATACTTGCCTCTTGACTGAGGCTGATCCTTTCAGGATAGCACCAAAGGAGGCATGAATTCCCTGTGTTTTTTATTTTAAGGAGGTGCTAATATGCAGTTTAATTATAAGCACTTAAATTCCGGTGATGTCAGTGGCCTCACCTCCGAGGGACCCCAGGGCAGGGCCGCAGGACCAGTCTGGTGACCAGTCCACAGGCACGTGTGGATTCAGCACACAGGCCTGTGAACGTGGCCGGGAGCCTTTTAGGTAAAGTCTAGGAACAGCTGGCTTCAGTTCAAGATTTTGTGGAAAGAGCAGAGTAGGGGATGGAAAGTTCTGAAAAGGTCAGGAGTCAAGTTCAGTAGACACAGCACAGGTTGTGGCTGAGTGTTCAGGATTCTCTTCTGCTGTTTTAAACTAGGCCCATGGAAAAGTCCAGCTGACAGACCAGTTATTAATGGGTTCACTACGTTCCAAACAACATCTGGAAAACTTTCCTGTAAGAAGCGAACAAAGTATGTATTATTTTATTTTTATGTTACAGAGAGAGGTTTTTAAAAAATTGTTTTACGTATTCCAAAACGGAACATGTTTGATGCAGAAAACTAAGTACACTGAAAAACAAATACCGATAAATTATTAGTTTATAGACACTTATAATTTTTTTTTTTTTTTTTTTTTTTTTTTTTTTTTTGCGGTATGCGGGCCTCTCACTGTTGTGGCCTCTCCCGTTGCGGAGCACAGGCTCCGGACGCGCAGGCCCAGCGGCCATGGCTCACGGGCCCAGCCGCTCCGCGGCATATGGGATCCTCCCAGACCGGGGCACGAACCCGTATCCCCTGCATCGGCAGGCGGACTCTCAACCACTGCGCCACCAGGGAGGCCCCGACACTTATAATTTATATCCATATTTTAATTTAAAAATATAGAAAGCATTTTTTTTTTGCAGGGGTGCTGCATTGGGTCTTCGTTGCTGCGCGTGGGCTTTCTCTAGTTGCAGCAAGTGGGGGCTACTCTTCGTTGCGGTGCACAGGCTTCTCATTGCGATGGCTTCTCTTGTTGCAGAGCATGGTCTCTAGGCGTGCAGGCTTCAGTAGTTGTGGCTCATGGGCTCAGTAGTTGTGGCTCGTGGGCTCTAGAGTGCAGGCTCAGTAGTTGTGGCACACGGGCTTAGTTGCTCCGCGGCCTGTGGGATCTTCCCGGACCAGGGCTCGAACCCGTGTCCCCTGCATTGGCAGGTGGACTCTCAACCACTGCGCCATGAGGGAAGTCCCATATTTTTATTTTATAATAATCTTCTTTACCATTTTAATTGTTTATTAATAAGTCAATTTATGAGTATAACATGATTTATTTTTTAAATTCCTAATATGGGGCCTTTGGGTTAATAACAAATTGTTTCTGTAGATTAAACAAAGCTATAAACAGTATATTTAAGTCATAAAGGTATTACAGAAAATTCCTACACCCAAAAGTGTGCAAGTTTTGAATGCTCTGAAGGAATCAGCTACATGTTGCAAAGCAGCTTTTCCCAAAGTCTGTAGTGAATGATAATTAATGAGAAATGATATAAATAATTGCCCATCTTCCCTTGCACTTTGTTCACCCTTTAAATTATTTCATTTTGGCACCACAAATTAGATAGGAAAAGCTGATATTTTTAAAATATTTTGAAACAATTTAATCTTATTCTCCAAATTGCTTATTCATTTCCTTTGGTCTGCTTTCTACCGGGTATCCAACGTTTTCCAATTTATTGCTAAGTGCTCTTTATAGTCTAAGTAATTAAGCCTTTGTCATGTATATTATTACATCATTATTTGATTTTGAATTTTGTTATGGAAAACTTACATACAGAGAAATTTTAAATACGCGTAAAATAACAGATATAAATATTTTCTTGGGAGTGTTACCTTTGATAACATGCTTACAAAGGTCTTCCCAACTCCAAGGATGTAGAAATAACTTCTTGTACTTTCCCACACATAAAATCCATGAGGAAGTTTATTCAATAAGAGACAGAAGCCTTACCTTTAAAAAGTTTTGAATAGTTAATCAGTTGCCTCAATATCATTTGTTAAATATTGTATATTTTCCACACTGATTTGCTAATTCTTGCAATATACTAAATCTCTATATACAGCTTTTTAGCACATTTATTCTTTCAGATGAACTTTGAAATCAACCAGTAATTTTAAATATCTTTGAAATTTTGAATAGAATTGTGTTAAGTGTATAGATTATTTGTGGGAGGATTTACAATATGTTTCTGTATTCAAGTATTATATCTTTTAGTGGGATGTTTTATGTTTTGTGTTTATGTTTATGATAAGATGAGTTTTTAAATCTAACCAATTAGCTTTTTTGGAAATGTATTGCTTATTGCCAGAGCAAATTTGATCTGGTCCCCATAGTTTATGACTGTTTATCCCCAATAAGGATATTATATATTATGCTACTTAATTTGTAACCAAGACCATTCTGAGTTTTTTTTTTTAAGTTTTGATTGATTTTCATTGTTTTCTTAGTCCAAATAGATAATTGAATCCTCAGAAAATAATTACCAATTTGCCTCCACCTTTTCTTTTTTGTTTGATTAACTATGACAGTAAGAAACTCTTTAAATTCCAAACTCTGTTTCACCATTTAACGTAAGTCTGACATTTTAGGGATTCTTCATCAGATTAAGCAAGTATATCGTCCTCTTCTTTGCTTAAGTGTTTAACTAGATTGCACACTCAATGTTATTACCTCTCTTTAGGGATTCTGATTGATTCTAAAAACTTTACGACAATATCTACTCTCCACTTTAAACTTTTAGAAATACAGTCCCTGAGTTTAGCTGGGCACACAACTACCACACGACGGCCATTTCCCAGCTTTCCTTGAAATTAGCCCATGTGGTTAATTTCAGGGCAGTGGGATGAGAGCAGAAGTGAAGTGACAACATTTGTCTTCCTGCCTTAAGGGCAGCGTCTCTGTGGAGACTTTTTTTCTTTCTCCAGTGTTGGACCGGGTTAGCAATAAGCAGACCAGCACTTGGAACAAGAGGTGGAAGTTACTGGGATTCCATAGTGTCCAACCTCCTTGTTGAAAGCCTGGGTTATACAAGGGTCAGAGCAGTTGACCAGTCGAGACCACTGTCTTCCTCTAGACTGCTAAGGAAAGGACATAGTATGTGTAATGTATACATAAATTTATTAATATTTGCATATGATATGTAAATTTATAAATATATATTCATGTATATATTTAAGTGATTGTGTTTTAGCATCTCTTTCTTATAGAAGCTTCGTCTATACCATAACTAATACACACATCAATTATTGTAGTCATATGTTTTTATCTCTTTTGATCTGGAATACCACTAACTCACGGAGGCTGGTACAATAACCCTTTAGTGTGATGTTAGATTTGGTTGACTACTACTTAGAGTTTTTATATGCACTTCCTTTAAGAGACTGGTCTGTATTTGAGAGAAGCTGGATGGAATAAGAACATGCGCTTGCAGGCCAGACTTCCTGGGTTTTAGTCCTGTTTTCTGTTTCTTGATGGCTCCAAACCTGAAGATATTCACTGTCACTGTGCTTCAGTTACGTCATCTGTGAAACTGGGAAAATCACTGAACGCTTTCAAACAGCTGGTGTGAGGATGAGATAAATCAATACGAGTAAAGTGCTTCAGACAGTGCCTGGCACAGAGCAGATGTTCAATGAATGCAATTATTAGTGTGAATGTGTGCATTTTTGTTGTTGTTTTTGTCCTCAGGTTTCAGTATCTGGATTATCCGACTTACTTTACTGGATTAATTTTAATTTTTTTTTCTTTTCCATTTTTCTCTGCTGTGGAACAGTTTAACTAGCATAGCCATCACCCATTTTGTGAAAACAATCCTTTGAACTCTTTTAATTAATTCTAAGGAAGTTGTTCTACCTACAATGTTTACATCTTTTCCATAAATTACTTTACCTCTGACACTGATCTTATTCTAGGATTGGTTCTTCTTAGACATTACCTCCTCTAAATATTCACCATGGGGCCGAGGCTTCTGGAAAGTCAATATATGCCTAAAACAGAAGTCCCCAGCTATCTGCTACACAGGTCTAAGTCCACACTACAGTGAAACCACGGTGACCATCCAAATTAATCCCTCAAACCTTCCGTGCCTCCCCCGCCTTTGCTTTCCTTCATGAAAGGCGCGTGGCTGGTGAACAAAGTTCCCCATTCTGTCCGTCCCCAAGGACTGTGTGGTTGTCACAGGGCAGGTGTGAGCTCGGTGGGGCTGGGTGAGGAGACACAGGTAACGTCGCTGTGGTTTCCTAGCCTTGTGCTCCCCTGTGCCTTCCTGCCACCCACCTCCGAACTACTGGAAACGACTGTGTGTTATAAACGTTACATGAAATATCCTTAGCTAAGACATGTCACCCTACTGTCAAGGAAACAACAGTTGAAATTATCAGAATACATGAACAAGCATTTACAGTTGCCGTGGTGGACTGAACTGTACCCCCCAAAGATATAAAGTCATAACCCCCAGCACCTGTAAATGTGCCCTTACTTGGAAATACTCTTGTAGGTATAATCAAATTAAGATGAAGCTATACTAGACTAGGGTGTGCCCCAAATCCAACAGCTGGCGTCTTATCAGAAAAGGAGAGGCAGACACCAAGACCCAGAAAGACGGTGGGAAGAAGGCCCTGTGAAGGCAGAGGAACACCGAGGACTGCGGCCACCCCGAGAAGCCAGAAGACTCAAAGATCCTCCCCTAGAACCTTCAGAAGAAAACCCTGCTTCTGAGAATGGCCTGCTGACATCTTGATTTCAGACTTCTGGCCTCCAGAGGTAGCAAGAATAAACTTCTGCAAAGTCATCCACTCTGCAGTAATCCGTTGTGGCAGCCTTGGGAGATTCATACAACTGCTAAGAGGAAACGGAAGAGCGTTAGCCCTTTTTTTCCCGCAATCCATATGGCTTTTATTTTGCTCTTTTTCTTGTCCTATTGCCCTGAGTACGAATTTGATTTTGACTTGGGGGAAAGGTCTTTAATCACCCTCCATTAAGGTTGATATTAAGCTTTGACTTTAGGACGTTACAAAAGAGAAAGAGCATATTAATCCCCAAGTGTGGAGAAGAAAGTAATTAATACAAATAAGACTGGAAATAGACAAAATAGAAAACGTACAAAGCCAACATCAGCTTCTTTCAAAAACTAATCGAAGTAATAACATTAATGAGACTCATCAATGAAAGAAAAAGCACAAATTAACAATATCAGATACTTCAAATGTTAAAAAGATATTAAGGTGATATGAAGAAAAATTCTATGCCAATAGATTTGACTATATAGATTAAATAGAAAAATGTACTGAAAAAAATTGATCAAAGTGACATAAGGAGAAATGAAATGTCTACAAGTCCTTTATCTATTAGCTATATTGACTAGGAAATTAAAAATCTTTCGATAAAAAAGGTTTCAGGTCCAAATGACTATACTAGTGAATTCTGTAAAACTTAAGAAGAAAGTAGCACCAATCTTACACAAACATTTACCGAAAAAAAAGATATTGGAAAAGTTTTCAACTGGTTTTATTCAGCAAGCATAACTGTGATGCCAAAATATGGCAAAGACATTACCAGGAAAGAAAATATAGACAAATACCTCCCAGGAACACAGGACCAAGCATTACTAACAAAATATAAACATACCTGATTCAGCAAAAGATAATACATGATTACAACAGAGTTTATTCCAGGTATACACATTAATTCACCATTTAAAAATCAATCATCATACTTCACCTCACTAACAAGTTGAAGTAAAAATTTTAAAAAGGTGATGTCACTTGATGCAGATAAAATTCAACAGCCAAACATGATTTTTAAAAAAGAAAATCAGCAAACTAGAACAAAATGAAATTTCCTCATTCTAATAATAAGGCATGGCTAAAGTCAACATCACAGTTAATAGTGCCTCCTTTACTGCTTTACCTTATTGTCGGAAGGAGAGTGTTTGCTCTCACCATGTCTGTTCTGGGACTTTCTGTCCCAGTCGGTGCAATAAAGCAGGATGCAAGAGAGCATCCCCATTGGAAGCAAAGAAGGAAAACTGTACATCCTTAAAGATGATGATTGTGTATGTAGGAAAACCTCATGGAAAATACAAAATGAAGAAAACACCAAAGTCCTAGAACCAAAGAGTAAACTTAGCAAGGTCATAGGATTTCTAAAACTTTTTATTTTATTTTGGAATATAGTTGATTTACAATGTTGTGTTAGTTTCAGGTGTACAGCAAAGTGATTCGGTTTTACATATACATACATCTATTCTTTTTCAGATTCTTTTCCCTTATAGGTTATTAGAGAATATTGAGTAGAGTTCTCTGTGCTACACAGCAGGTCCTTGTTAGCTATGTATTTTATATACAGGAGTGTGTATATGTTAATCCCAATCTCCTAATTTATCCCTCCCCCCAACCTTTGCCCTTTGGTAACCATAAGGTCACAGGTTTAAAGGGTCACTATACAAACTTCAAATACATTTCCATATAATAGTAACAAAACATGTGAACATAAAATTGTAAAAGAAAATATCACTTCAAAAGCATTACAGTATCAGGACCTAACAGGTAGGGATGAATCTTAGAAAATGGGCCAAAGAAGACATGCAGGTGCCCAGTGAGCCAATGCAAAAGTGCTGAACGTGTCTGGCCATCGGGGAAAGAGCAATTAAAGCCACAGCAGGTGCCCTTTCACACCCTGTGGAAGAAACGAAGGCAACTGGGCCTCGGCATCTCATTTTTGGCGCCTCCACGGAGTAGTACAGATCGGGAGGAGGAGACTCCCTTCCCAAAGCAACAAATGTAGGACGGGGAGAAAACCGGTCCTCATGTTTGGGGAGCAGGATGTTTGCACAGAAATGCATTCCAACCCTTGTTTCCACCTCATTCCAAGTGCTCGTTTCAGCTTCCAGGGGGAAAGCTTTCCAAACTAAAAATAAAAGTGGCCTGCATTTCTACAGAGGTTTTAGCCTAACGTTCTAATTTACTGCCTTGAGTGCCCTTTAAACGTCACGGTGATGGCAACAGGAAAACTGAAGGGAAAAAAAGGAGCCATAGATTAAAGTGTATTTTGGAAAATTCTCCTCTTGTATAACCGTGTCTCCACCAGAAGCTTTGCCACGGAGGTGGGTCAGCGGTGGGGTTGGCAGTGTATTGCTGGGAGCTCCATGGGGACGAGGCCAAGATTAACAGGACTTTGAGAAACAATACGCCTAATTTCACGGTGACCCTCCCTCACCAGCATCCGCCCCACTCTTCGAAATACGCCTTTTGTGTGTGTGTGTGTGTGTGTGTGTGGTACGCGGGCCTCTCACTGTTGTGGCCTCTCCCGTTGCGGAGCACAGGCTCCAGACGCACAGGCTCAGCGGCCATGGCTCACGGGCCCAGCCGCTCCGCGGCATGTGGGATCTTCCCGGACCGGGGCACAAACCCGTGTTCCCTGCATCGGCAGGCGGACTCTCAACCACTGCGCCACCAGGGAAGCCCGAAATACGCCTTTTGATTTGTCTTTCATTATAAGTAAAAGATGATGACTGCATCAAGGAAATAGGATGGATTTAACCTAGTACATCATAATGACAAAAACTGCCAGATTCTGAGTCTAAGTGGTGTCCGCTGGACGGGCTCTACCAAATAACTGAAGTCTGAATTCAACTCATTTAAAAACATCCTCCACATGGATATTTCAAAAGCTGTCATTATTCCCAGGGGTTTCCTTGAATGTAAGAAGTAAATTACTAAATCATATTTATGTGTATGAGATGACCTTATCCCTACCTGAGGGTGCAGGCAAACAGATATAAATATTCGTCTACAGACAACAGCATGCGTTCTTTGTTTGCATTTAACATGTGCATTCAAAGAACTCAGGGGGCCCACCACTGTTTTCCAGCAGTAGTCCTAAATATCAGTACAAGTAAGCAAACTGTGCATCTTTCTACTGGAATTGGTTTAGCAAACTGAGAAATATTTTTAGTAGAAAAGTATCATAAAAGTGTCACAGCCATTATGTTGCAAATGCAGCTAATTTATTGTCTACGGGACAGATTTCTCCCTTACTCATAGTAATTCCATAGAAATTTATATTTGTGTGTGTGTAGGTGCTTTGAGTTTATAACCTGGATGTTATCTCACAGAAAGGAGGAGCACTAGGTCTTGGAGGTTTGCAGATGGGGGTAATGATATTCATGTTAAAGTTACCAGAGGTTCCTGAAATTTTCCAGAACTTACTACCGAATTTTTGAGGTGATACATTTGATTCAGCCATTCATTCATTTAAATACTGGATGACCTCAGTCCCTTGAAGACCAGGGCAATGCAAGTGTTCCATCTTTTCCACAAGCCAGGAGAGGAAACACAACGAAACCCTGACTGGTGACTTGGCTGCAGTGAAGTGCATGGCGGAAAGAACCTGGAGAAAGCGCGTCATCGTCGCCTGTGTGGCGACGGGCAGAGACGGGGCCGGCAGGTGAAGTAACCGGGCCTGCCCTGGCCTGCCTGTCCCCTCTGGTCTCGGGGCCTCCCGGTGCAGAGGCAGTCATGGGACGCCCGTCTCTGGGCTTTTCTTGAGCTCGTGTGACTCGCCCTGCCTCTTGGAGATGCGGGGACCTGGAACGTGTCTCCTGTGTCCCGCACAACCGACGGCCATTGATTTCGTTGCGACTGATGGTAACCTTCTCTTCCCCTCTGCAGAGGGAAATGCTCTAAGGCAGAACAAAGTGGACGTTCTTGGTGCCCAAGCCTTTCCCTGAGCAGAGGTGGAATGCAGAGAAAGAGGAAGAAGGTATTTGAATACAGAATTCTTCTTTTTAGGGGCAATAACCAGGTTATCTCAGACTCCTGGAATTGCCTTTCCTCTGGCCTTTAGGTCCTTCCTACCTTCCTTCCTCCCTCCCTCCCCCCTTTCCTTCTTTTTCTTTCCTTCCCTTTCTCTCTTTTCTTTCTTTCCTTCCTTCTTTCTTTTTCTCTCTCTTTCAGTCAATTTTTTTTAATTATTTATTTATTTATTTTATATTCATTTTTGGCTGCGTTGGGTCTTTGTTCCTGTGCGAGAGCTTTCTCCAGTTGCGGCGAGCGGGGGCCACTCTTAATCACGGTGCCCGGGCCTCTCACTGTCGCGGCCTCTCCCGTTGCGGAGCACAGGCTCCAGATGCGCAGGCTCAGTAATTGTGGCTCACGGGCCTAGTTGCTCTGTGGCATGTGGGATCCTCCCGGACCAGGGCTCGAACCCGTGTCCCCTGCATTGGCAGGCGGATTCTTAACCACTGCGCCACCAGGGAAGCCCTCAGTCAATCTTTAAGAGAGACTTCAAGTCCATAATTCTCTTTCTAGGAACCCCCTAAACTAACAAGGAATAAACCTTTCAACCAACACTTTTATATACAAGGCAGTGTGGTACCAGGGCAAGGATTTCATTACCTGGAGCTTTGATGACAGATTCACTGATGTCTCTCTGGGAAGAGAAGCAAGATTCATTTTCCCTTGTTCCCAGTCACAGAAATAACACAATATGATTCGCTCTGGTCTTCCTCCAAAGGCCGGCCCCTCACTGCTTCCTGACGGGAAGGAAGACGCTGTGGGGTGACGTTCCCCCTTTCCCTGAATCCCGCTCTCAGTAGCCTCTGGGGGAGACAGAACACACCCTCTCGGGACTCTGCATGAGCTTCCTTTCTGGAGTTTCTGCTCCAAAACAATTGCAATGATAGAAAATCAAGTCCAACTGTACCTGTTTATTGCAGTGAGCCCACCGCATTTGGAAAGGATATTAAATAAGCATTATGTTTTCATAAATTGACTTTGCAGGGGAAGGATTAGATATTTAAACTATTATCACGTCCACGATCTTTCAGATGAAAACTTACACTTAAAAAAGGAAAGCAATCTCATCAAGTGCCAATTTTACATGTTTTTTTAAATAAAAAAATTTTAAAGGTGAAAACGTTAATATGAAGTTATAAAAGCTTGAATAAATATATCTATGCATTGGAGATCCATTGTAGGTACCAACATATGCTTTGTATTTCACAAAATAGATGTTGTTAGAATTTAGATATCCAGGGTTGCCAAAACTGCACGTGTTTCCTTAGAGACCTTTTAAAAGCAGAAATCTAATTATACAAAAAATTTTAGGAAAATAATAATGGCAATTTTAAAGTTCCAGATGTTAGAGTCTTTAAACCAACTAGGCTAGACGAGTGTCAACAGTATGGTTTTCTTTCCTCTTTCAGAATCTTGGTCTCTGTGGGTGAACGGCATTGCACCATCCAAGGCACAGGTCAAACAGCTATTTATGCCCTACTTTATTGACACAATGTAGTACTCATAACAATGAATCAATTACTACCCATTATCACAGGCAATCAAGAAAATTAAACCTTCTTAAAAATCATTTACACAAATACAAAGCATTTCAAACTTAAGTGACGCTGTCATTATTTTTGTTTTTCCAAGGTATGGCTAAGTTTTCTCTCTCTGGCTGATATGTCCAAGATGTCACTGACAGCGGCAGCAAGACCACAAGATTGGTTCTGATTTTCGTGCTCCACCTGTATGTCTTTCAAAATTAAGTATCTGACATCTAATTTGACTGAGATGTGCCTTTTTCTAAGTATCTAATATGCTAGAGAACTAACGTAAAAGTTATCTCTTGTCCATTTCCTGAGAGTTTGCCTAAAAAGTGTAAAAACTGCACCAGGGGCTTCCCTGGTGGTGCAGTGGTTAAGAATCCACCTGCCATTGCAGGGGACATGGGTTTGAGCCCTGGTCCGGGAAGATCCCACATGCCGCTGAGCAACTAAGCCCGTGCGCCACAACTAGTGAGCCTGCATTCTAGAGCCCCCAAGCCACAACTACTGAGCCCACGTGCCACAACTACTGAAGCCTGCGCACCTAGAGCCCGTGCTCTGCAATAAGGGAAGCCACCGCAATGAGAAGCCTGCGCACCGCAATGAAGAGTAGCCCCTGCTCGCCACAACTAGAGAAAGCCCACACGCAGCAACGAAGACCCAGCGCAGCCAAAATAAAATAAATAAATAGTTAAAACAAAACAAAACTGCACCAAAGCAAGGTTGACCAGCCCGAAGTGTTCTTTGAGACAGCGTGGGGTAAGTTCCAGACCTGCCCTTCTCATGGAGGAGTGGAGCCTCAGCAGAGCAGCTTCAAGAATCTTTCCTGGAACACGCATCCCGTGCTCTCTGACCTCTCACCTTCATCATCTTGTGGATGCTCAAGACACTAGAGCCAATTCGCTGAATGAAGTGCCTGACTTCCTTCCCGCCTGGCCTTAGCACTGGCTCAGAGCTAATCCAGGAAAAATGTGGCTTCTCTCTAGACAAGTAGGAATCAGCAGAAAGTAGAGTGAGAAATGAAACACCCCCAGGCGCATGTCTCTTTCTCCTCCAGAGGCCGCCCAAGGTCCTATGTGGCCTTTGTACATCTCCCGTCCCAGGACTCCTGTCCGCACAGAGGCCCCCTCCCACCGTGATCTCAGAATCCGGCCCAGATCTTCTCCGATGGAAATTTCAAAAGGACCTTCCATCCTGAAGAAGTTGCTTGAGGAAGAGAGTGAGTTTTCTCAGGGCCTCTGGCCAGGCTCACAGCAGCACAGTAGTTAAACAAGCTGGCTTAGCGTCAGTTGCTCTGAGGGTAACGCACACCCAGAGAGATGCTAGGATTTCTCAGAGGATTTGCACTTGTGTCGGGTGATTGCAGGAGAGTATAAGGTAGTGAGTCTTTGCTTGAGCTGTCAGGAGGTACAGGTGACCGCATGATGGGACCTCCTAAATCCCACCTAGAAGCTGGGGGGCCTGGACCGTAATGATTAAACAGCAGCCGTCACCCGCCCTGCCTGGGAGGGGAGACGTTTGGTCACTTACGCAGCTGGACAGTGTGTCTGTGCTCAGATATCCTTCGAGTTGTCCTGTTTGTCCTGATGCTTCATCGCCACATAACAGCCTTCCTGACATTGAAATGGGTTTATGGTTAACAGAACACCGAGGCCTTGCGCTGAGCGCCAGTCCAGTTCATAGCAGCACAAAGGACTAGCTGACAGCTCCAGGCCAGCTCCTGGACACCAGGGCTGCCTTTCTCTCCCTCAGCCCCCAGATTTGGCCGATGCAGACAAAGGAGGCCACTGGACACACTCCATGCTCCTCAGATGCTCAGCGTGGGGACAGTTTGCTCTTGCTCGCCGTGGCTGAGATTACCTAGAGGACACGAATCTCATCCATTCCAGGAGATTTGTTGGGTTCTTTGATATGACAGTAGCTGCCCAGTAGCCTGTAAGATTCTGCACAGGACACACCAGCCAACTGGAACAGAGGCAGTTATCAAAAAGGAAGAAAAATTAGTCTTGCAACCAGGGGCCTAGATTAGAAAATCAGACGAGGAGTCCAGTCGGGTGGTCTTGGGAAGCCAGGTGACCTTCTCTCAGCTCCGTCAAGGGCTGACGATCTTGCAGTTGGCACCAACAGAACAGTGTTGGCTAGAGCGTGCGTTTCCCCAGGGCTCAACAAGGGGACACCAAAGACCGACGGTGATTCTCTGCAACAACTCTGGCTAATGCTTGGGCTTTAGACTCTTCTTAGCGTCAAAGGCAAGGTTTGGACAAACGTTGCAGTTGCAGTGTCCCTAACTGAGAACTGTGCTGGACTTGGTGTGCATGAAGGCTTATCTCAGCTGTCCCTTCTGGGAGTTTTATAAATAAACCTCATTTTGGAGATCTTTGTGTAATTTTTTCCATGCAAACATGATCAATTGGAGTGTAGATAACTGTAAGTGTTTGCAAATCTCTAACACATATCCTGAATACACAGGCTGAGTGTATGAGGTATAGGTGCAAACCTGACATCTGTGTAGGAAAGAATGATCTGATGGTGCCCAGACTGTTTGGGGAATGTCCGGCTCATTTATCTCAACAGGAAAAGGCAGATTTTGTGTCCCTTTATGAGGACACATTTTTTGAGTCAATTTAAAACAGACAAAGTGTCCCTGAAGTGAACAAGTTAACCATTGTGGTCAGAATAGCTCCAATATTAGCGTTTTTTGGGGACTGGCTAACTCCTGTTGATAGGGTTGTAATGACCTCAGCGGAAATGTTTTGATAATGTTGAGGTTAAAGTTCACTTTGTAGAAGACTGAAGGTTGATATTAATGTGAGGGAAACTTAAGAACTAAAAGCCACCCGTAAAAAGACAGTCTAGTCTCTAAAGTATGTATAAGAACAGCTATCCGGTGGGGTTGTCAGATGCAGCAGACAGGTACTCAGAGAAGCCCCTGTGGGCTGGGAAAAATGTGCAGGAGCTTTGTGTGTCTTTCAGTAGGAAAAGGAGAGAGACCCCAGGGGATAAAAATAATAGGATGAAGATAAGGAAAATCATATTAGGGTCCTAAAGGGGGCCATAATGTACTAATAGGTAAGATTAGTAGCGGAGCAAAAGCACAGAAGAGTGCGCGGGCCAATCAGAAATAGTCTTATTTCATTGTCCTGGGTGGAAGGCGTCTGCTTCTGTAGTCAGTGGCTTCTGGAGAATTCCAAAGAATCCTTAATTTAGGGTCTTTCAAAGGATGGGACGTCTAGTGTTAAGGAGAAGTGCTGCGTGTTGGTTAAGTGGACCCCAGGATCCACACCTTCACTTTGACTGGTAAGTCGGTTATTCAGAGAGCTTCTTCCCTCAACACTCACGGGCAGTTTCTCTGATGCTTTTACAGACATGCTGAAATGTTTCCACGAGCGGGTGGGCGTGCAGACAGCGCCAGCAAGACCTCCTACAACTAGCTCACCAGCACCAGGCCGAGCTTTGCTCCTGTGGATAATATTGTGAAATGTCTTCATTTCATTCTATTTTATCATCGCTGTCTTTTTAGGTGATCATAAAGCATTTCAAGGTTTTAAATTTGCCATTTATCTTCTAGGAGTGCTTGGATAGGTCAGGAGATCTCTTGGTTTCTAAATCATGTTGAAATGATGGACATACCCCAAATCTTTCAACATAAACGTACATATTTTATCTTTTGTCAGGGCATTAACCATCTGAATTGATTTAATTTCTGTGACGTTTTTATTTTAGGGGTAAATTCAAATTCAAAAGTATCTTGTTTGGCAATTTTTTGTTTTACTTGTTATGTATGATTTGTTAACAAACAATTAAATGGCAGTCATCCAAAGGAATCTCCGGGCAGTTTGTATAGAGTTCCCAAATCTGGATCGTTCCCAAAGAAAAATACACAATCGTGGAGTTTTTTATTTCATGTAAAGGAAGGAGGAGGGATGGGCTTGACAGTGATGTGTGAAGGAGAAAGCAGTGATATTTTATAGGAAAATGAAAAGTGGTGAGCACTTCTTTTTCTTCTTGTCAATAGACAAGATTTGTGTAGCAATCCCACTTCAGTAGGTATGGGTACTCAGTGACTTACTTCCCACGCATATGTGCTTGTCTTTAACTGCAAGATTTAAGAAAAGGATGAGACTCAGGAAGGACATAAGGGATTTCTCGGCATATATAGTAAAGAAAGGTAGACCCGGGATGACCAGGCTGGAATTTTAAGACACAGAATGGCTACATTACCATCTTAGGAACAAAGGCACAGAAGTTAATATAGAGGAAGAAAAAATAGGACTGGCTTTATTATCCTGGTGACAAATATCATGGATATGAGTTTGTGTCAGAGCTGTGGGACATCTAGACATGGTAACTAATCTCTGGTTTGCTTGTTCTATATTTTCTTTTAAAATCTCTGGTGGACTTCATCTTTTCCCGAAGTACAACAGGAGTATATCTTAAGAGACCCATAGACTCACTTCTCTGAAAGACAGGAAGACAGAAAAAAAAGCTGTGGATCTGGAGAGGAGAGAAGCTTTGGTCAGAAGTTGTGAGGTGGGCACGTGTATGGGATCTCAGAAGACAAGGAGACTTCCTTCCCAAGTCCCTGTGCCAGCTTTGGCGCTCACCATTCCTTCAGAGCTCATTCCAATTTTCTCACCACCGTGCAGTCCCAATTTTCAGGTAAGAGATGCAACCACCATTGGTTTAGGCTTTTGTGAGAGCCTGAAATCTTTTACCAGTGTTTTCATGGAGAAATGATTCCAAGTTCCAAATATAAGACTTCTTTGAAGCTTTTGGAAATAAATCCCAGGAACTTCTAGCCTCCTTCAGCTTAGCTTAGAGGCTGAGCAGTGTGGCTCTTCTGCTTGTTTTATCTCGTGGCCAAGAGGAAGTAACCACCATGACAACTACCTTCCAGTATGGAGGAATAATAGTCAGCCTTAGTGACAGTTATCTTACGATTTCTAGAGCTAAAAGAAGAAAGATTTTCAAACCTGAATTTTGGGGAGCATTTTCATTTGTTTTAGATCTATGAGAGGTAGACTGATCAGAGACTGTATGTCTCACAAGCAGGGTTTAAAATGTTGCATTTCAAGAAAAGTCGACAAGAAACATTCACATTTTCCCTGCCTGTTTTTAAAACATCATTATGTGCTATTGTGATTTATGGCCTCACTTGTCATTCTGGCACCTACAATGGATAAGATCATTAAAAACTTTTTTAAAGTTTTTATTTATCAGAGCCATGGAAAAATGACATTCCTATTAGCTTTAGTTGGAAAAGTTAGAAAAGCATGTTGTAACTCATTCCAGGTAATATCTTTCTTTTGTATAGCTATTACCCAGACCTATCTAAAGAAATAGTTGAATGTGAATTATTTCAAAATCAAAATAGTCTCTTTAAAATTTGAAATGCATTATGCACCTCAGGTGCTGACAGCAAAGTCCATGCCAAGCATTTGATCCACGAATACCCATTTTCCAAGTTCTCCAGATCCTTAGATCTGCATCTCTTCCATTTTTTTCTGTGGCCAATTTTCAAATAAGGGATCGGGAAACAGTTTAGAGATCATAAATCACACTGATCGTTGGGAAATAAAAAGGGTTCCTTTGCTTCTTCAGATGTGGTTCCACACATTTTTACAAATCTTTAAGCTAAATCAGAAATCCAGACGCAAAATTATGGTGCTTACATATATCACGTCTGTGACATTCCACGGAGGAACGTAGGGCTGGAAGACCTGACCAGGCTATAAGCTGGCATAAAAAAGCTCAGGTCAACACTGCAGAAAACAATGGAGAAGAGTTTAAAAGTGAAATGTGGTTCCACTGCTGTGTATACATCTCACTAAGTGACTAATTCAACCAAAATATAGCATTCACTGCACGTGATCATATTAAAGAACTATTGTATTTGCAACTTACTCATTAAATGGACCTGGTAATAGTTTCATTTTTACTTTAAAAAATTCCAGTCTTTCTGATAGGACTATTGACTGCTTTCCCTTTATTTTTACTTGTCTTTATATTCTCCCAGTGTTTTTAAATAATAAAAATGCGTTACTTTTCTAATCATAAAAATACATTTAAAAATGCCTACACTGTCTTAGAGACACTCTTCACATCCTCCTGTCTTCTCGGCTGCTCTGCTCACGTCGGCGTCTTCTCCCTTGACCCTCCTCTTAGCACGTTGTTGGGTTTTTTGGTGGTGTGTACTCCTCACTTGCTATAAGTCACTTTTCTTCCCAATGAGGTTGCAAGAGGCTTGACCGTGGGGATAAAGTACGTGCTTGTTGCTTCTCAAAGTGGTAACACAACATTAGCACAAAGATGATAATGAGGCCCGTTAAGATTTCTCTTTTTAGGGCTTCCCTGGTGACGCAGTGGTTAAGAATCCGCCTGCCAATGACGCGGATACAGATTCGAGCCCTGGTCCAGGAAGATTCCACATGCCGTGGAGCAACTAAGCCCATGAGCCACAGCTGCTGAGCCTGAGCTCTAGAGCCCATGAGCCACAACTACTGAGCCCACGTGCCACCACTACTGAAGCCCGCGTGCCTAGAGCCCACGCTCTGCAGCAAGAGAGGTCACTGCAATGAGAAGCCCGTGCACCACAACGAAGAGTAGCCCCCGCTCAACACAACTAGAGAAAAGCCTGAGCACAGGAACGAAGACCTAATGCAGCCAAAAATGAATAAGTAAAATAAATTTATATAAAAAAGAATAAACTAATCCCAAAGTAAACAGGAGGACTATAATAAATATCAGAGCATAAATAAAAAGAAATAGAGAATAGAAAAACAATAGAAAAATCAACAAAACTGAGATTTTTTAAAAGATAAAGTTGATAAACCCTTAGCTAGACTAACTAAGAAAAAAAGAACACAAATAAAATCAGAAATGAAAGAGCAGACATTACAACATATGACAGAAATAAAAAGAATCATAAAGGACTATTATGAACAATTATAAGCCAACAAATTAGATAACCCAGAAGAAATGGATAAATTTCTAGAAACATACAACCTACCAAGACTGAATCAAGAAGAAATAGAGAGCCTAAATAGACCAATAACAAGGAGATTGAATCAATAATCAAAAACCTTCCAACAAAACAGAAACAAAGACAACAAACAAACAAAAACCTTCCAACAAAGGAAAACTCAGGACCAGATGGCTTCACAGGTGAATTCTCCCAAACATCAAATAAGAACCAATAGCTACTGTTCTTAAACTCTTTCAAAAAGTAGGAGAACACTCCCAAACTCATTTTATCAGGCCAGCAAACGTTCACCCAAAAAATCACGTATAATAATGTTTGTAGGAGCTTTATTTATCTTAGCTAAAAATCTGGAAACAACCTCAAATTTCAGCAACAATTTCAGTAATCAAATTGTGGGGTTTTTTTAAAATGTACTTTTAAAACATTGATTTTATTGTTAGAACAGATTTAGATTTATAGAAAATTTGAGAAGACGGTAAAGTGAATTCTTATATACCCAGCACACACTTTCCCCTATTGCATCTTACATTGGTATAGTCCATATGTTACAATGAAGGAACAGATATATCATTCTATATTTTAGAAACTTCATAGTTAGTTAAGATCTTCTTAATTTTTACCTAACATTCTTCTGTTCAGGACCCATCTGGGACACTACAGTACACGTAGTCATTACAGCTCCTTTGGTTTCTCTGAGTTGGGATAGCTTTTCCGTCTTTCCTTGTTTTTGATGACCTTGACCGCTTTACGACGAGGTATTTTGTAGGCTGTCCTTCTGTTGGAATTCATCTGATGCTTTTCTCACAGTGTGGCAGCAGTTACAGGTTTGGGGAGGGAGATTACGTACGTGAAGTGCCATCTCATCGCACCCGAGCAACGCACACACCGTCAACACGATTTATCACTGTTGACACTGACCGTGATCACCTGGCTGAGGCCAGGTTGTCAGGGTTCTCCACTGCAGAGTTACTCTTTTATTCCCCTTTTCCACACTTGACCCTTTAAAAGGCAGTCACTCTGCACAGCGCACACTAAGGAGTGAGGAGTTATGCTTCCTCTCCTTGAGGATAAGATAAATTCCAGTATTTTTATAGAATGGAATATTCAGCAATAAAAAAGGAAAAAAACACACTACTGATAAAAAGAACAATGTGGTTGAATTTCAAAAAGTATTATGATACACGAAACAAGCCAGGCAGAGAAGCGTACCTCCTGTAGGATTCATTTATATGAAACTCAAGAATAGACAAAAATAATCTATGGCTATTGAAATCAGAAGGATGATTGCCTCCAGGGAGGGGGCCTGATCATAAAAGGGGCACCAGGCAGTTCTCGGAGGTGATGAAAAAGTTCCATGTCCTGACTGGGATGCATTCATTTGTAAAAGTACAGTTAACTGGGCTTCCCCGGTGGCGCAGTGGTTGAGAGTCCGCCTGCCGATGCAGGGGACATGGATTCGTGCCCCGGTCCGGGAAGATCCCACATGCCACGGAGCGGCTGGGCCCGTGAGCCATGGCCGCTGAGCCTGTGCGTCCGGAGCCTGTGCTCCACAACGGGAGAGGCCACGGCAGTGAGAGGCCCACGTACCGCAAAAAAAAAAAAAAGTACAGTTAACTGTAAACTTAAGGTGTTGATTTCACTTATGTAAACAATACCTTAACTGAAATATTACACTTAAAAAGAGTCTTTTGCATTTATTATCAAATAAGTAATTAATGGTCTTGGTAAAAGCAGCTTCAGTACAACTGTTGATACAGAAGATTTCCTGGATCTTTTTTAATCAATATTTTTTTAATTGAAGTACAGTCGATTTACAATGTTGTGTTCATTTCTGCTGTATAGCAAAGCGATTCAGTTATATATATATATATATATATATATATATATATATATATATATATATATATATTCATTCTTTTTTTATATTCTTTGCCATAATGGTTTATCATAGGATATTGAAGATAGTTCTCTGTGCCACACAGTAGGACCTTGTTGTTTATTCATTCTATATATAAAAGCTTACATCTGTTCACCCCAGCCTCCCACTCCATCCCTCCCCCAAGATTGCCTGGATTGTAAATTTCCCTAAAAGACCTGCAATAAGGGAGTGAGTGAAAGAACATTACTTATTAAAGAAAGATCACTAAGTAAACTAGAGAAATTAGAAGAGGAAGACAGAGGACTAAAGATTTACAAAGGAAAATAAACTGCATGAGCGTACAGTAAGATTGCTGGTCTCATAAAGGAACTAAAAATAGAGTTTACAGAGTATCCAACTGCGACGGCAATCCAACTGAGGGGAAAATTTAAGGAGATGGCTGATGCTCTTGCAGCAGGCTTACCTCTAGACCCCAGACCAGCAATTTTAGTCTGTCTTACATCTTTTTATAGTGATCTCTGGGAGTTTGCTAAGCCCTTGGAACACTCTAGTAAGAAATAATCCCTTAAATTTTAAGGCTTTTCAAGGACACACACAGGTATTAGAGCTGTAATTTTAAAAGCATGTGTAAAGGAACATGTAAAATAATAGAGTGTATAACATAGAAGAATCAGCACAGTTCTCACATGATTGTCTAGTGAGTTGGTGGCTGCATTTTATTTTGTCTGTGTAATTTGAGAAAAATCTCTAGAATATTAATAAGAGAACAGAGAAGATCATTAAAAGAGTAGAGGGGAAAAAACTTCTCTGAGAATAAATTTGGAAAATTATCCATCATGCCATAACAGAGAAATTGTAAAAGCCACTCTCTGTCGGAATACAAAAAGAAAATATTCTGCATAAGAAATCAGAACTCTCAGAAGAACTATTTAACCTCTCCTGGAGCTCTGGGTAGAAACAGTATCTTAGAGAAGACACAAAAGCACTTACCATAAAAGAAAAAAGAAAAAGAAATAGGACCTTTACTTTGTATATTTGTCCTTGGGTGGGAAAGGAATCAAGATTCTTAAACAAATGTTTTTCCAGAATCTTTATATTAAATCTAGAACTATAAAAATAATAGCTCAAAAATGGGAGTTTAAAGCTCAGAGATTTTAAAATCTTCTTTAAATAAAAAAAAAGAACATTTGCTAGGACTATTATTATTAAAGCAAGAGCCAGACTCTGAAAGACTAAATTAAATGGAAAGGGTTGTTAAAATATGTACATGCAGCAATCACATATTCCAGTGAAAAATAGAGACAATATGGACTTTAATTTTTAATTACATCAAGTTTAATTAAATCCTCCTTCCAGCACATACTTTTTTCAGCACTCATTCATTCTACAAACATTTACTGAGGACAGATACTGTTCTGGGTACTTGGTTTTCAGAGATGAACAAACAAAATCTGCTGTCAAATAACTCACTGTTTGCATTTTTCTGGATTTTTTTTGTTTTCTTTTTTTTATGAAATAGTATTATTTCAAGACTGGGAGATGGATAAGATCTTCTCTTAGAATTCCTTCTAATCACATAATTTTGTTAAACATCTTGTTGCCAACTCAAGAGATCAGCATCACTAACTCATCTACATTGGTAAGAGCTTAAATAAATATATAGTTATTGTTGGGCTTTGAGAAAGAATATTAGATTACATACCTAGGGAGCTAAAGCCAACATAAAGGAACATTTATGTCTCTGTTTTCCTATGGCATGGGGTTTTGATTCCAAAGAACTCCTAAGCTTAAGCTATTTATTTAAGCATTTCTCCACTATCACAATATCAACTGGTTATTGCATTCTATGTGCCTATGATTCTTTCACTATTAGATGCATAAGTATTTTAAGATGTTTCAAGATAAACCTGATGTATTTAGGTAACTAAATGGTTACTCGGGTAACTGAGGGTTGGTTCTCTCTGTATCTCCAACTCCATCTCCATAGATAAGAGGCAGAAAGAGAAATCTCCAATCAAGAAATGGCAGTGGAGCCTTTTTATAGTCCATGAAACCAGGAAATAATTTTTGTTGTAGATACTGATTTTAACCTATTGATTTTAACTATGAATACCAGTTCTAATGTATGAAGTACAAATTCTAAGTGGAGAATAGGGAAATTGGTGAATCAAATCTTTCCATGAGACTCAAGGATTGAATTTTGTCTTGATTCTTTCTGAATCTGCCATTCTTATTTTAGCTAAAGTTGTTTTACCTTGAGTGGAATTGAACTGGGCACACTTAAGACATTTTCTGGCACCATAATTTAGGATTCATTGAAATTCTTTATTTTGTTTTCTTAAATTGTTTCCAAAAATAACTTCAGAGGCCATTAGGTAAAATCAACAAGAATATTCAACAAAGAAATAATTGCCAGCATTAAAACCCGAATTCTTATGGCCAGGTTGCATGGGGCGGGGGCAGATTTTACACACACACACACACACACACACACACACACACACACTCCACATAGCTGAAAATGCTTCAGTGATTGGTCATTGCTATCAAATAACAGAAAACAGCTGCATTTAGTAAAGTAACAACTGGACTGCAATTGTAACCCTAGCTTTTCATTTGATACTTGGTTGGGGGGATGGGAACCTTCCACCACATATGATACAAAAATATGACCAGCGCCATGATTAGAAAATTAGTGAAGCAGTGAAATCAAGCACTTATCGGTTTTTCGTCTTGCAGTCTCTTCCCTCTGCCCCTTTTGGTCCCATATTGTTTTCTCAAGGTAACATCAATAAGTATCTCCACCGGGCAAGTGGCCTATCACTTAGGAGGTACTCATATTTGGTTAAGAAAATGCGTAAGTGATCTTTTAAAATGCTCATTATTAACATCTCTAGGAAGTTTAACAACTTTCAGCTTAAAATGGATGCAGCTAGAGCCAAGGTGTCATTGGCAGGACCACACAAGCTGACGTTCCTTCACTGTATGTAGAGTCTGGGGCTGACTCGGTTGGTTGAGTTCGGGTGCTCAGACGAGGGTCCCAGAGCCTTGCCCACCTCTCCTCCCTGACTGCCCCAGCTGCTATTCTCTGGCCACACTTCAGCCAGCTTCATACCCTCCTTTCACCTTGTGGTGCTTGAAAACACAACACCCATCCCAACAGCTGGAAGAGAATTTCCAGTGAGGGTTCTGATGGCCAGTCCATGTGGCACACCGTTCCCTGGACACGGCACGGCTGCCCCGCAATGGACAGCATCCCCCCCAGATGCTGTCTCCCGGCAACCGTGGTTGCTACCTGAGATTCACTCACTCGCATGGGACCGAAAACTATCTTAAAGCAAGTAACACAAATAAGAGAACTGATTGGATAACAGATCTAAGGATATGCTGAACACTGAAGCCTGAAGAAAGACAGGGGTGCATCTGTGCTGCAAAAGCCCAGGAACCAAGGACTTACATGTTTCCAAGAGCCTTTCCACGTTTTGCCAGGTCTGTTTTCGTAGCAGCTGAATTCTCTGTTATGGCAAACTGTCCTTTTCTTGTAGTGGGAATCACAGAAACATGGGGAAAGCCTCTCCCAGGGATAACCATCATGGTAACTTCTCACACCACCCACGAGGGTAAACACTGTTGAAACTTCTGACACCATAGATTAATTTTACTTATTTTTAAACTTTGTATAAATGGAAATCGTATAGAATGTCCTCTTATGTGTCTGCTTCTCTCAGTTAATATTATGCTTTGGGGATTCTTCCGTGCTATCGCTGTTAGTTGTAATGTATTTGTTCCCGTCGCCATATAGTATTAACTTGTCTGAATATGAAAATATTCTTTCCTTTGTTCCATTGTTTTTTTTTTTTTTTGCAGTATGTGGGCCTCTCACTGTTGTGGCCTCTCCCGTTGCAGAGCACAGGCTCCGGATGCGCAGGCTCAGCGGCCATGGCTCATGGGCCCAGCTGCTCCGCGGCATATGGGATCCTCCCAGACCGGGAAATGAACCCGTATCCCCTGCATCGGCAGGCGGACTCTCAACCACTGCGCCACCAGGGGGGCCCCTCCTTTGTTCCATTGTTGATGGAAATTTGGGATTGTTTCCCATTTGGGGCAAATAACACTTTGATGAACTTTCCTCAGGGGAAGTTCACACACAGGTACACCTTTCTTTGGATATATGCCTAGGTGTGCAATTCCAGGTGAAGAGTGTTTAGCTTTACTGGACAATATGCCACCCAGTTTTCTAAAGTGGTTTTATCAGTTTATGCTCTCCCCAGCTGTGAATGAGAACTTCAGTTCCTTCACTTCCTTGCATACTACTTTTGTTATTTTCAGGTTTTGTTTTGTTTGGTCTGTTTGTTAATTCCAGTAGGTAGGGTTATCTCATTGAAGTCTGGTTTGCATTAGGTCATGGTTAATGAAGAAAACTTTTTATTTGCTTATTATCATCTCACTGTATCACCTACATTTACTGATTTTATTTAGCTATACTAGTTTTTTTAAAAATAATGTTTGTCTACTATGTTTTTTATCCTTTCTCTTATTTTTCTTTTAACATTACATATAGGGTGTGTACCCTTCAACTGAAGGACTTAAGGCTATGTAAGTAACGCGTAGTTGTTTTTTCTGTCCAGACTGGCAGTCTTTATTTTTTAATTGGAGAATTTAGGCCATTTACATTTACTGATATATTTGGGTCTATAGCTCACATTTTACTGTTTGATTCATATTTTTCCCATGTGTTCTTTGTTTCTATTCTTTCTTCTTATCTTCTTTTGGATTAATTGATAATTTTTTCGAATACTGACTTGCATTATTTTTACCATTTGTATTGATTACCACAAAGATTAAAACCTGATTTTTAAATTTATTTTAGAATATAATCAGTAATTTTACTGATGTAGAGTTATAATTTATTTTATTGTAACAAATACTGCATATACATTGGTTATAATATACTAATGTGTAATAGGTACTTTGCTTCCCACACAACTCTTTATTCCTCGGAACTTTTAAAAATTACACATAGCTTCTTCTCACCCTAATGTTATCATACATCTTAGTGTTTTATATACTTTAAATCACCATACTAGATGATAGGTGACATTTTTATTGTTTTATAGTGTTTGTCTTTTCTCATATGTTTCCACTTTTTGTTACTCTTCATTCTTTTTTGCATTTTCATGTTTCCATCTAGAGGGACTTTTTATCTTTCTGAATGGCTCCCATTTAAGCGTAGTTTAAAGAAGCTCTGGATGAAAAGAATTATTTTGATTTTTGTTCACCATAACCCATATCCTTTCAACTTTTTTCTTTCTATTTTACACCCATCTTTTAGTCTTGAAAATGTTTGCTAGCTTATTTTCTAGTTCAGTCAGTCTCTTCTGCTCTGCCCTCACTGTTGGGAAGCCTGTCTTTTTTTTTTTTTTTTTTTTTTTTACATCTTTATTGAAGTATAATTGCTTTACAACGGTGTGTTAGTTTCTGCTTTATAACAAAGTGAATCAGTTATATATATACATATGTTCCCATATCTCTTCCCTCTTGCATCTCCCTCCCTTCCACCCTCCCTATCCCACCCCTCTAGGTGGTCACAAAGCACCGAGCTGATTTCCCTGTGCTATGCGGCTGGGAAGCCTGTCTTTTGACGTCTGAATTCCAAATTTACATTTTTCAATTATAGGATTTTTACTATTATTTTGTGAATTCTACATTGTGTCATCTACATTCTTGAACATGTTAATCATGGTTGTTTAAGATCTGTTTATCATACTTTCATTAATTGGGTTATTTGTAAGCTAACACTATTTTTTACTCTTTTCAGCTTTTTTGGTGTGACTGTTAATTTCTTACTGAGAATTAGATTCTACCTAATCTAAGGAAGATTGTTATCCTCCTCCAGAAAGGTTACAATATACCCTCTGGTGGTGAGATTCAGTCAAGGTGCATCATTTTCATCTAATTTAGGACCAAGACGACTGTGAGCTGGGTTGGGTGTTACTGCAGGCTCCATCTCCATCCTTCACTTATTCCTAGAACCTTTCTCCCCAGCTGGCCCACCTCAAGGCCTGGAGTATCTAACAGAACCTTTCTGCTTCATGGTGCTTGAATACCATTGTTTTTATCTCCAGACATTTTCAGGAAATTCTATTATGTTTTTCAGTGGTTTTACGCTGAGCCTCTTATCTCCTTAAGAATTCAGTAAATGCCTCTAGGCAAAAAACATAAACTATAATACATCTCTAGGTCTCTTCTGTCACTGGGAATTTAGCTTCTCACATCCCAGCTGTTTTGAAGTCCCAAACTCCAGTTTCTTTGTCTCCAGTCCTCTGAAACTGCCAAATGCTCTGTTGGTGCCTTATAGAAGCATTTCTCTGCCTGCAGCTTTGGTTCTCGCCTCTGGACAAATTGAAAAATGCCCAGAAAACAGTGACTCTTGGGAAGGTCTTATGTATCTCAGAGGTCTCCTCTCCAGGACCTTGATCCTTCAATTTCTCATCGCCCTGACAGCTCTAGAGTGTATTCAAATGGTTTCATCCAATTTTCCTGTTTGTCCTCAAGCTGGCGTATTGGTCTGCTGCAAGCTACTTCATAATAAATGGAAGCAGAAGTGTCAAGGCACATTTGATAAATTAAAATGTGTACTTCTTGCATCCATTACTGTTGTTAATAGGTTACTGTCTTTAATTCCAAGGAACTAAAGCTTCTACACCATTTCATTAGACAAGAGTAAGTGCAATCCGGCAATCAGCTACTCTCTAAATCACCCAAAAGTGTTGGTCAGAGTCAACCAGCAGCAAAACATCCTTGTCTTTTACAGACGTCGTTATATTTGAGGTTAGACACAACTTTTAGTAAGACACACGGCTTACCTCAAATGCAATAGCTTCCTGTGATCGCCTCATTATATCACCAGAACTGCTATGAAAAATGAAGTTCAGCCTGTTTGTTTACTTTTCACACGGTAAATTTTGGACCATCTACAAAGTCAGATGTGTAACCCTTGCATGTTTCAAATACATTTCATGCCATTTTTATCAATGTGAAATATGCAGTTTTCAATCAAAATATACTAATCCCATACTGCTCTATTTATCTATATTTAAAACTTTATATTCTTTACAGATATATGGAAGAAACTTCGTGCCCTTTATTTCACATTCCAAAAGATTTCTGAGTGTAAAGATAGTTCTGTTCCATCAGTGATGAACACATAAAATATATAAATAGGAAAATATTTTCCATGTTATATTTTACCTATATTATATAATGTGTGTTCACATAGTATTAAACGTTTCTCTTTGGTATAACTGGTCTTATCACTTTGAGAATTTATGCAAATGTCATTGAATGAATTCAGGTGCTTGAAGCTCTATTTTAAGGCAACCATGAGATATAGCTGGCTTAGTAAAATGTGGTTTTAGTATGAAAAAGTAGAAGTCGAATGCTAGGACGAGAGAAGTGCTGAGCCTGCTTTATTCTGTTGTGGTCAGGACTCACCTTGATTTTGGTGTCCTGTTTAAACCTCACTCAAGGGAAACATCAATGACAAGATAGTATATAGTGTCCCTAGGACAGTGAATGACTCTTAAACCATGTTTGCATGGAATAGTTCACAGGACCAAAAAGAAGCTAGTACATGTCAAGGGACAAATTTTCCAATATTGGGACATCCCTGACATGGAAGCATAAGGCATTCTTGATTTTTATGAAGAAGAGAGGCTCAGGGTCAAAGGGTGAGCAGGATTGACTTGAGATTTATATGAAGAAGAACTTTTTAATAATTGGAGCAATACTGTGGTGGGTAAATTAATGCAGGAAGTAGAAAAGCATAAAGCACTAAAGATGTTCAGTGATTTCTCGGGGATGGCATCCAGGGGATAGTCTAGGTGATTTCTAAACTTTCTTCCAACTCTAAAACTATAAGACCCAGCAAGGTCATATAAAGTCAGATCTCTGCTTTCCTTTCTCATTTAATAACATTTATTTACATGGAACATCAAAATTGGTCTTTCTTTCGTAATTTGGGGGAAGGATTGGAAATTTGAAGAAGAATTAGCTCTCTGCACAAAATTTTATCATGATGTAGTATTTAGCTCAAAGCTTCTGCTGTATGGTCATTTCTATAATCATCAGTAGTAAAGAACACAGGACTCATGGCTAAGATCGTAAATCAAGCGAGGTTTCTGCCACCTGAAAACCAGGACAGCCTTTCCTCCTGTTTCCTTCAGTTTCTCCTTCTGAGATGTCACCAGAGCGTGTTTAACACTCATGTTTGTACCAACATCTGTTCAGGAGGACCCAGGAGTTATCTGAAACACCAGAAGCTTTCTGTCCTGTGCTCCCCACACCTGTCTGAGCCCTCACCAGAACTACTTGTAATGTCCGTATTTCTACCCAGTGGTCTCTTTAGGGCAATCTACGTTTCTCTCTACCTTGCACCTCAAAACCCTTCCAGCCTCTACCCATTACCCAATTCCAAGACCAATTCCACATTTTTAGCTGTTTGTTACAGCAGCATCCTACTTCCTGGTACCAGAATCTATGTTAGTGTCTCGGGGCTGCCGTAAGTAAGTACCACAAATTAGGTGGCTTAAAACCATAGAAATGTATTCTCTCACAGTGCTGGGGGCCAGAGTCTGAAAGCAGGGTGTTGGCAGGGTCCCCTTCCCCAAGGAGGCCCTAGGGAGGATCTGTTCCATGCTCTTGGGTTGCAGATCCTCAGCTTGTAGCCGCATCCCTCCACTGTCATGTGGCCCTCTTCCCCGTGTGTGTCTGTCTCAGTGCATCTCTTCCAGAAGGACACCAGTTACTGAACTGAGGACCACTTAATCCAGTATGACCTCATCTTAACTAATTATATCTGCAAAAATCCTATTTCTCACATAAGGTCACATTTGGTGGAGACACTATTCAACCCACTACATGGGTTCTGTGTTCTTTGTGGGCTGTAGTGTGTCTGATCATCCTTATAGTCCCAGAATTAGCAGTGTCCAGCCCTTGAAGGAAGGAAGGAAGGAAGGAAGGAGGGAGGGGATGTTCTCAGTCACTAACTCTGTCAATTGGGACCAGTTTAAACGTCAAAGTTGAGATGAATACATTAAATAATGCCCAATTCATTGCAGCATGATTTAAGATCGAGCCTTGAATTTTGATCCTCCTGTTTCGCCACATAACTGTTTCCCATTAATCTCATTGTCTCCAAATCAGCTTGAGGACACCGTCCGGTCCACCCACGGAGACGGAAGTTTGCCATTTGTGGTTGAGCTTATTCTATTCCAGTAGGATTCTCATCGCATCCTTTCTTCTAGTTCTTCTCACAAGAGAAGACCCTCCTCGACCACCCATATTTCTATATATTCAGAGTGTAGCTGTGTGGCCTTGGTAAGTCACTTAACCTTTCTGTGCCTCTGTTTCTTTACCTGTAAAATGGTACAAATAAGGGTACCTAAGACATAGGATTGCTATAAGCATTAAATAAGTTGTCATTTATAAAGTGTTTAAAGCTGTGCCTGGTACGGAGTAAATGCTGCATATGTGTTTGCTAAATAAATTGTACTTCACGTCGCTGAATAAAGGTCAATGAAGTTTTTCTGTAAATGAATTATGACGCAGCCATCAAGTGTCCAAAAGGCTCTGGGTGTTTCTCATCGTTTTCTTCGAGACGTAGCAACTGACAGCTGGTTTCATCGATGTAGTTACTAAATGCAGCAACACAAAGGAAAATTTTCTGAGAAGCATTTTCCTGGCTGAGCTTAAAGGTCTGCTTCTCAAACACTTCTGTTTTGGAGATACGACATTTTACAGCATGAATGGAAAAAACTGCCTGGAAGCTAGAGTGTTTTTTTTTCTTTTTTACGTAACACCCACTATTTGTACCTTACATTTCATGGTTTACAGAATGTTTGTTTTAAATAGTAATAGGGTTGCAAAAAGCCTGCCTGACGTGCATCCTGATCTGGGAATCACAGAACCTGAGAAAGTTGGCGGTCTGTTGATGTCCTTTCTTGGCTTCTGCTTTGCACACTTACTTGAAGGGCTGTCAAAGTTGGCACAGCTTAAATGTCATTTTTTAAATAACTGAGGATCTAAAGGCAGGCTGAGGTTGTGTGTGTGTGTGCACGCGTGTGCACGTATGCAAGCACGTGTCAAAAAATGAAAGTTTAGCAAATATCTTCATTTGATTGAATATGAAAACTAACTCAGACTTCACTTAAAATAAGTCGCTTTTCTCAGCCTCCTGTAGGATTGTTTCAATTGAGTTCAGTCAAGGTGACACTTACAAGCTGGGGCCCTGCCAGTTAAGAATGACATCACACGAGGGATGTTCTTGGGCTGTAGCCCCGCCTCTCCTACATCCTTACCACCACCGCCCCCCTTTTGTCCTTTGCTAGAACCTGAAATCTGTTCTTATTCCTCTTGGGAGGTCCGTTTACGTTGAAGGCACAGCTGGCTTAATTAGGCTGACAGCTGCTCCAGGTACATTGGACGGGGTCCAGGCATCACATGCACTGCCATGAACTTGGCAGTTTAACCTTTCATAAGCTCATCTTCAGGCTGCAAGTGAACTCGAGAGATGTGCTTTTATTATTTGTTACTACATGTTCATTTTCTACCTTGCTACCAAAACTGTCATTGGAGAGACCACACTACAAGGCAAAAAGGGCACTTCCCTCGTGCCAACTGGTGAACAACAAGGGCCCAACTACCCAAACCTGTGAAATCTGGGCGGAAAAGCATAATAATAAGTGGTCCAGGGCGGTTCTGGGCAAGAGGCTGAGAAAACAATTCCCCTTTCAAGGCCCATGCCTTGCGTTTGCTTACATAGAACCTTTAGGCAGTAAAAGAGTGACTACAGTTATTGCCGCTTTGGCCCCAGCCAGCAGAGAAGGTGGTCGTCGGATGCCCCACACACAGTGATGTTTCTCATCCGCACTCTTGTTCCTCCAGCAAAAGGGTGGCCAAAAGTTTGGCACATGAGGATGGGACGGGTCGGGCTGCTGCAAAGCCACACAGCCTGTGTTTTAAACTGCCTGCATTAAATGCCGTTGCAGTTGCTTTAATCAGTGTGCACACAGATTTATTCCAGGAGAGCTCCATGCAGAAAAGCTGAGAATAACAACTGCTTTAGCTACCTCCACCCCAGCCCGAGCCCAGATTCATAAAAGCAAAGGCAATTCC
This sequence comes from Mesoplodon densirostris, assembly GCF_025265405.1. Classification (NCBI taxonomy): domain Eukaryota; kingdom Metazoa; phylum Chordata; class Mammalia; order Artiodactyla; family Ziphiidae; genus Mesoplodon; species Mesoplodon densirostris. The sequence continues at coordinate 2,161,578 of NC_082677.1, forward strand.
AGAAGGCCCTTCCAAGGAAAGATGGTTTGCCTTCTCCCCACCATACACACTCAGAGAAAGAGAGCGTTTTATTTAACACGTTGCTGTTTGCCTTCCTGGAGGTTCAGCTAATAGAACAGTTGGTTCTCTGGGGGGTTTCCTTTTCCCAAGGAGCCACACTGTTGGCCTTCCAGGGGACAGAGAGAATCTTTCGAAATGGAAGGTCCTTCAGTTTGCCAGGAGCACCTTCTTCCTTGAGCTGACGTTTTCTATCATTATAGTTAACTTATCTTTTTCTCCCTAACAATTCACCTTTACTCTGGTTGGTCCCCGGAGGTGCACGATGCACCAAGTTTCTCACACCACGCCTCCTCCGGGAATTTCATGTTGAAATGCATTTTGTCTTACAAAATAGGCCCAACCGTACATTTTTCACATGCATGTTTTTGTGAACTTGACTTCATCTTTAGATTTTTTTTTAATGCCTCGTTTTCCTGAGGGCACTTTTTGCGAAACTGATAAAATTCCTAATCCGTAGCATGTAACGGGCGAGTCCCACCTCAAGTGTGGATTCCTAGGATTCTCCCGAAACGTAAGACTTGGTGGAGGGAAAGAAGACCGTCAGGAACAGACCATGTCCCTTAACACTGGGAAGCGAGGCTCAGCACGCGGCGCGGGAATCCGCTTCCGTCTGGGGGGCCTCCGCACGTCTTCCCACGCCGGAGGAGAGAGGCTTCCCGCACCCCCAGGAACTCGCATCAGCGACCTTCTCCGCCGGGGCAGGATCAGCCAGCCCTGGGAGCCCTCCACCCTGACCTTGACCCTGACCGGTCCAGCGGCGCACCTGCCAGGCTGGAGGCAGGGGCCCGTGCCTCTCAGCAGCGGGATGCGCTTTTGAAAATAAGAGCCAGCGGTGCATGTGAAGAGGGGCGCAGGCTCAGTGTGGGCTCCCCCAAGGGTGCCCGGGGCCTGGCAGCGCTTCAGAGGCTGGGGCGGCTGCCCGAGGTCAAGCCGGAATGGGTGCCAGGATAGATTTTCCTTTCCGGATGGAAGCGGGCACCCGAAGGCCACTAGGGGCTCAGCTGTCTCCCTCCTTTGGCCCGAAGTCCACGGCTGCGGCTCCCAGCCCCACGCTCCACCCCCCTCGTGCCGGGGAATGACCAGCCTTGGTCCCCAAAGCCAGCCCGCCACGGGAGAAAGCGCCAGGACGTCGAGGATGCCAGTAAAATCCCAAAGACGAAATATTCAGGTCGCTCATTTAAGTACATAGCCTATATAAATAATATTTCTTAGAGATGCTTAGCTACATTAAAAATATATATATATATTTTACAAAAGTATGTTACTTATCACTATAACGTTGCTCACAGTGTACAGATAGGAGTAAAACAATAAAGGAACAAAATGAGAAAAAGTTTTATCACATTATTTTTCTTGCCCCACCAGCCAATTAAACGAACGGAAACATTTAACATATCAGATTTAAAAAGTGCACCAGCAATTGGCTCTCATGGATGCTTTGATCCATTTCCTAAAACAGACAAAGAATAAAATTCGCAGTTGAGCAAACAAAAAATCAACTTTCAATTTGTTGGCAATAAAATCTGTGCTTCTTGATCAAACGCTATCAGAATAACTGATTTGTTTCTTTACTTTTTCAAATCTGTGTACAAGTCAGGTCAAATGTCTGTTTTAGTTTATATAAATATTAATAACCATACAATAAAATTTTATGATGTAATCAGACACCATGCCATGAATGTTAGTCATAGACCATGCACCATGCATTTCTGTCCACTGTAAATCGCTCGGCACAGCCGCTGGCTTGTTTATAACAACCCTTCTTGACAACTGTAGTGCTGCCTTTTCCCTTCATATTAATTAATACATGTGACAGAGGATAACGCCATCTCTGGGACAACAAAACCTTTCGTTCCCCTGAGCCTCTGGGCATCCACTTGGCTGTCTTTGTAGATGATTTTTCCTCGCTGATTAAATGAGATAAATTCAGGCCACTTTCTGAGTTCCAGTGAACCGGGAGGGGTAATCCAGCACCTGTTGGAGGCTTGTGAAGCTGGTGACCAAGCCGCTCACACCTCCCTGGCTACTCTGTCCTCCCAGCCTGGGAGCCGACCGGGAGCCTCTAAAACCAGCCTCACCTCATGCAAAGCCGCTCCTGCTGGGTTTCAGAACCACATCTTCATTTTTCAGATTTTTCAAAAAGGCTTTGATGGTCAGAGCTAACAAGTAAGTACAAAGCCTGTAATTTAAGTCTGAAAAACATGTTGATAGTAAAAAAAAAAGTTAGCTATTTGACTTACTTTAGCTCAAACATCCAGCTATTTGGAAATATCTGTTTTTGACTGAATTTCTCTTCCCATCCAGGTGTTTGGCATTTTGTAGACAAGGATTAAGTGACCATATTAGCATGTAACGTGTCATATCCCTGGAAATTTGGGCAAACTAAAAGAAATTGGCTTCTTTCTTAGCATAATCAAAATAAACTTTTCTCATTTCGTTTATAAGGTCACATCCCAAAGGGGAGGTGGGTTCCATGAAATAGTGGTTTTCATCCAGTTGCTACTGGTTTCACTCCGGGGTAAGGATTTCCAGCGAATAAGACATGTGAGCTGAGTGGTCCGGGCCCGTGGAGCTACGAGGCCCCTCAGGACGCTGCGCGTGTCACCTCCATGCAGGCATGCGGCCTCCGCTGGCTGCCCCCAGCTGGTCCCTGGGGAAGCACCTCCCAAAATGTATAGACAATGCAGATGGACTCTCAGCCTTGTAAGTTTCCCTCGTGAGGGCTGAGGGTGTGAGAGGATAGAGCCTGGACCCCTGGCCACAGGCAGGGGCAACAGGCGGGGCTGCACCACGCCCCGCATACTCCCGGGGGGCTGGCCGGTGCACGGGTGGGAAGAGGATGCTCAGGGATGGAGGCTCCCATGCGCAGAGCTGAACCCACGTCAGAGCCAAAAAGCAAACCCGCTGTGGACTAAAGCATAGCATTCGCTTGCCCTCTCCCTGCTTCTGTTTTCTAGAAATTTACGGACGTGGGAGACTCTGGGCCAACCCGCTGCAGGTCCAGGCTGGCAGCTGCTTCGGTAAATTTCTCCAGTGAGGTGGATCGGATCCTGGTACGGACCATGACACCAGGGTGGAAGAGAAGTTATGGACAGGTGCGCACAGAGACAGCAGGATGTTTGTAAACAAAGAACAATCCCTGCAGCCAGCAGTTTCTGCCTTGTGTTTTCCCAAAGCCCACGCCCGTGGGGGTGCTGCAGCTGATTCCTGGGGAGGACAGAGGGCACGTGAGCCCTTTCCACGAGATCACAGTATTGGGGGTGAACGCGGGCAAGCCAGCTCTCAGTGCCCTGCGGGTATGAAATAAACCCTGGTCTCCAGGTGCGGGAAGCCATCTTCCTATCAAGGTTTAAATCAGTATTTTTCCTGTCACGCTTTTCTGAGGTCAGGAGTTCGTACAGCCTTTGTCATCACCGTGCCCTGTGTGCGTCACACCCAACAGAAAGAGCTCTGGCTAGACGTTTAACTAACCAGGAGTTTTTGTAAAGATCATATCCAAATTTCACCAGCTATGGGATTGGGGGAAAATCACTCAACCTTCTGAGTATTTCTTTCAGTTTTCTATAGTGAAATCACAATAACACCCACGATTCAGAGTTGCTAGAAGGAGCACAGGAGGACACAGATCTTCGGAGCTTTGCAAACTCTCAAGTATAGGACACGAGGCGGGGGGTATGCACCTCTGCCTTGTGGGCCCCAGGAAAGCACAGGGCCGCAGGCCTGCGGTGTGGGCAGCCTTCGGAGGCCGTGTGCCTCAGGGTGGAGGAACTTGATTTGCGTTTGGCAAAGATGTCCTTCAGATCAGCAGGTAGAGAACTGAATCTAAGGGGCGGGGAGGCCTTTAAGCGGCTCTAAGGTGTTTTACACAAAAGGCAGAGACGCAGTGGACCCAGGGCGGGGCTGACGGTGGGATGGGCGTGGCCAGAAGCAGCCGGTTTAAGACGCTCCAAGAGTCAAGCGCGTTTCCACAGTGTGAACGGTGTGAACCTGGGGAGACAGAGTGAGAAACAAGTGTGGGAGTAAAACACACATGAACACAAACCGAGAGTCAGTCTGGCACATGCTCAGTTTGTTACCTGCGCGCACCTGGAAGGGAATGTGAGCTGGTGGGACCCTGAGTCTGCAGACCACGGGTGACGGCAGGGCTGAGACGCGAGTTCCACGCGTCAACGGAATTGAAAATGACGGTTCCTGGGAGCACTCAAGCTTCGGGGGCAGGGGTAGGTGGCCAGAGGCTGGGCGCCAGGGTCCCCCAGCATCCCGAGGGCAGGAGCCAGCACGACGGGGACGGGGTCAGATGCGGCCATCTCTGGAGGTCTTCCTGACTCCATCAGTTCCTGGCACAGAGTCAGGCTGGGATTCCGTGCAGGGCTGTGCCTTTACTCAGGGGCCACCCGCTCACACTAGGCGGTGGACCCGTGAGGGCAGGGGCCGCGTCCTGGTCATTGCTCTGGATCCTGAATCTGCCCCAGGAAGATGGCAGACTTTGAAACTGATGTTTGTTGAGCAAAGCAAAACTTGAAAATCTGCTTGAATACCCTAAGATTTTATCCCATTTTGTAAGTAACTTGTGTCAGGAGAAGCTTCAATTGCATAATAGGTGGGGTATGTGTAAATGTTACTGTATCCATAATACCTGGCCCTTGCTGTATCTGGGGTGTGACATTTTGCCCTCAAAATGTATATAAAAAATATACAGCACGGAGACAAAAAAAGAGAAAAATCTCTCTCTCTTCCTCTCTCCTCTGTCCTTTCACTTTTTGAGAGCTGTGGCTGAAAAGAAATCCTCTAAGATGAAAACTACTAATTGCAATATTTCACATTTGGGGTCATTTTCCTTCATTTTTAAAAACATGGCTGTAGCCTCCCCTCCACTCCCCACTCCCAGCCATGTTTCTAACCTGCCGCAAGGCCAGCAACACCTAATGCAGAGTGTCCGTGTCCGAGGGTGGCCATGCATATTCATCACCGCCCCTTGGACCATCCTGGTGATTTATCTCTTGCATCTCTCATCTCCTTACTGGGTTTATAAGTTATGTGATCTTTCACTTTCTGTGTCAATTTCCTGTCCTCATTTTGCAAATTCAGTGCCACGCATCCATTTCTATTAATTTGGCACCTGGAACTGAGATGTACTGTGTGGTCCGACATCTCTAGTTCAATCAAGATAAAAGATCAGACCCGCAGCTCTCTCTCCGTTGCCCCAGATTGTGGTGTTGTTCTCTGTACCAAGCTGAGTCATCTCCTTAAAGCATAGGCCTCAGTTTCCTTGATCAGTAAAGTGGGGATCATACCTGCAGTGTTTCCTTCTCATAAAGAAGTGATAAAATTCCTAAAGTAAAAATAATTTTCATTGGCTTTTGTGCTTCAGGAAATTATTTTCCTTATAAAACACGGGGTCACCTGAGTGATAAGGAAACCCTGTTTAACCACAGCCAATGTCTGCAACAAAGGCCTGGTTGCAAGTTCCAGAAGTGGCCAACCAAGCCTCATGGACCGTATCTCCAAGTGTAGGTGACACCTATGGAGACAGTTATGTCTGTTAAATCTGAAGAGGATTAGGTGCCTATGAATTAGAATAACGTCTGCAGTTACACCAGGGAGGATGCAATTACCATCCTTACCCTTCAGGATGGAGGCCAAATAACAGCTGGGTTTGAGAAGAAAGGTCTACTCCCATGATCAAATTTCATCAATGATCAGGGGCAGGATGAGTCATCCACCTGCTGAAGCTCCCGGGCCAGACCTTCGCTGCAATCAAACATCGACTCTAGAGGACCAGGTCCTCCCGGTCACTCTGTGCCTTACAAGGAAATGTCCAGATTCGCAATGTCCAGATCCACGTAAGCCTCAGTATCCACGAGGGGATCCAAGAGAAGCCAGTGCAAATGTAAACCAGGCCACAAGGCTAGGAAAATGCCCAGAGGAACCACCGCCAGGGGGACGCCAAGTCTGCACGAGGCTGTCCTGCTACTGGGTTTTAAAAGTAGTTGGTTTTCTACGTCTGTGACTCTATTTCTGTTTTGTAAATAGGTTCACTTGTACCATTTTTATAGATTCCACATGTAAGCGGTATCATAGGATATTTGTCTTTCTCTGTCTAACTTATTTCACTATGACAATCTCTAGGTCCATCCACTGAGGGGGAAAGCGGGGGGAGGGATAAATTGGGAGATTGGGATTGACATATACACACGACTACATATAAAACAGAAAACTAATAAGAACCTACTGCTTAGCACAGGGAACTGTACTCAATACTCTGTAATGACCTATATGGCAACAGAATTTTTAAAAGAGTGGATATTACGTATATGTGTAACTGATTCACTTTGCTGCACAGCAGAAACGAACCCAACACTGTAAATCAACTACATTCCAATAAAAATTCATTTTAAAAAAAGTAGTTGGACATTTTTTAACACAGTAGCTCTCTCTCCCTTTACACTCTCTTCTCTTCCACTCTTCAATCTGTAGTGGGGAAGAATCTGTATTTGGTAATTTAAGCTTTCATCTTAAGAAAAGTTTGAAGTAGTTGTGAGTAAACGTTGTGAGTGGGAAACCTGAACCCGGAGTCGGTGTAACCGACCAAGTCCCTAACACATGGGGAAAGTCAGCAGCACCAGAAATAAACACAGCCACGCATACATCAGCAGAGAATGTGGATGGAAACTTCACTGTGGGTATCACTGGGAACAGGGAGAAAACAAGCAGATGGTAATACTGGAGGGAAAGGGGAAATATAAAAAGAAAACATAAAAAGAGGAACTATTGAACTGTTTTGCACAGGATAGGAGAAATTTTGAATTGTTTTCTACTTAGCAAGGTAAGAGTTAAGATAACAGTTATGATAAAAATAAATAACACATTCATGAAAAGGATTATATAAAGGCGTAAAAGAACTTTAGGCTTAAAAATGGCGTTCAGGCAATTCTAGAAAGTAAGTACATATATATTTGCCTAAAATTAGTGATAAAACTGGATATATCAAAATCTAACTTGCATTTGAAGAGATATAAAACAGCCTGCAGACATGTTTAGTTGAAACAAATCTAGTAAATCACAAACAAAATGCAAAGCAAAATGATTTTCAAAACATTATTTGAGGTTTTTCACTCATGAATAGCCACCATCACGGTTATTTATCAACATCTCATATTCAATTGTTAGAAATGTTATTGGTAACTGAAAGTATGTGTTATCTAAACAGGTATGTTTTGCCGAAGCACCGAGATGGGCATTGCTTTGGTTCATGTCTGAATCATTTCGGCAGCAGGCGCCGTGTGTGCAGCCAGGTCTGAGCAGATGCTGGGTGTTGAGGGCACAGCCCTAACAGCATGTGGCCCAGCCCCCCGTCAAGGGGTTTGGGCTGGTCAGTCGTTAAACTACTCTGTTCACATAAAGATCTTCAGATTTACGCCAAGACACATCTTTCACATGAAACTCGATAAATGCTTCAGCTTCAAATGTTAAGCAGTCCCACCCATTTGTCCTCAAGCACCATTTCCTCTGAGCCCTCCCTCCCCGACCATCTAAATTGGCGAACACTGGTCTTTCCCGTTTCTAAAGTCCTCCCTGTGCTGCCCCTAGAGACGCACTCAACAGTCTGTTCTGTCTGACCTGCCTGCTCTCAGTCTGCTACTGTCCTGTATGTCACACATCACCGAGCCCCAAAGGGTTCAGGAAGTGCCTCGTGAATGAAGGTTTACGGGACCCGAGCAACAAATAAACAAATGACGTGATAAGTAAACTGAGCTGTCCCAGGGCAATCATGAGACCTGGACAAAATAAAAAAGCCGATTTACCTGTGCCCTATTTTTGTTTTTATTTCCCTGGAAATGAAACACTCTTCATTTGGATTAAAGATTCATTTTCGGTCCAAAATGATATGTCCAAATTTCTCAGCTTCTCTGGATTACTGGATAATCCAGGGGTCTTTCATTCCTCAGACTAATTTATTCTTCCGCCCTCTTTGAATGAAATGAAGTGTGCAACTTGAATCATGGAAACTACTATTTTAAAAATTGTTTACAGGGGATAAGGGGGGAAGGGATAAATTGGGAGATTGGGATTGACATATACACACTACTACTACTATATATAAAATAGGTAACTAATAAGTTCCCTCTGTAGCACAGGGAACTCTACTCAATACTCTGCAATGGCCTATACGGCCATATGGGAAAAGAATCTAAAAAAAAAAAAGAGTGGATATATGTATATGTATAACTGATTCACTTTGCTGTACACCTGAAACTAACTCAACATTGTAAATCAACTATACTCCAATAAAAATTTTAAAAAAGAAAGAAAGAAAGAAAAAATTTATTTGGGATAAAAAAAGTTGTTTACAACCTATATAATTAGACAGGTAAATATGGTCTAAGCACGATACATATATTTTAAATGTGTAATAGTACTACCACAACCATTGATGAAAGATAACTTTGTTCTGGTTTATATGAACAAGTTTATACATCTTGAATACTTCTTGCAGGTTGTATTATGAAAATATTTTCTCTCTTGAAGAAGGGATTAGTTGTCAGAAATCCGATATGTTCAGCAAGAGAAGGAATCTTGGTTTTCTGATGGAGGTGGATTTTCTGTTCAAGATCAGTCATAACTTGTTCCTATAAAAACACACACGGAAGGGATAAGGCACGTTCTTCCCTAACATTGCAGGGAAGCAAGTTCAGAATTTAAAGATGAATTACCTCATTGTTCTACTAATATACGGTAATTAACTGCGCCTCTCGGTTTAAGTTACTAATTGGGGGATTCCCATCAGGGATTGGAGCTACTTCTCCTCTCAAGAATGTTCACTTCTAAACCAGTTGTTAGACGCCGTCTCATTAAGTTACTACTTCGTTCGCTACAGCTGCTGCTTCTTCATCTCTTTCTTCAGAAGAATCCAATCCAGCAGAGGCGGCTTCCATGTTTTATAATTACTCCTCCTCCAAGGAAGGCCAAAGAAGCTGACGGTAGTGCAATCCCATGACTGCACATCTTGGAAGTGATGAGGTACAGTCAATAAAATATAGACGTATGCAGGATTAATGGAGCAGGTTGCATTTCAGAAGTAGAAAACCCTTGCAATTATAAATTATTTCTTAAAGCTAACTGCATTAAAAAGAAAATCTTTCTGATTTCTCTTAAAGTCACTTTAAATGGATCCATTCTTCTGGTTGTTTGTCTTAGTTAACCTTACATTAAGCTTTGTCTCTAGTTTAGGAGTTTGTTTTTCAAAAAGTCACTCTATTTGCAAATAAGAGAAAGCTCTGCAGAGAAATAAAACTAAAACACAAAATCTTCTTTTCCCTCAATCAGAATTTAACAATGAATTCACTGGTCCATGACACTAAAATGTATTTCTCTGTTAGCAGTTGACACAAGAATTCAAGCAGGATATTAAGCTGAACAGCAAGGTCTTGTGAGAAAATCAGGAAAAGTCTTCGGAAATCCATCGCCAGAGGCTCCACACTGGTGAAGGGGGGACTCGTGCTGGAGGGAGGGTGGGTGTCTCCCCTTGGGAGAGGTCACAGGTGCGTTAGATTTTGAGAAGTCTTGGTCTCAGACAGCCATGCTTTTTCCCACAAAGCTGTCAAATATGTCTTACCCTTAAAGAACCATCAAGAAGGCGTTAAAATAACTCTCTATTCATTAAAGTTATGCCTACTTTGTAATTCTTGGAGTTGTTTATTTGTTCCTGACCGATCCTGAATTTCTCCTGCTCACTCTGTTCAGATTATGATCTATTTTTAATCCTCTCAGAGAAAAGTTTAAATATATATATTAACTATGGGTTTTTCTAACAATATGTGACAGTATTCGGTACCTCTAACTTTCTCCCTAAACTACAAAGACTTTAGCATATTTAACCTTTCCTGTTCATATTTCTTATTGTTATATGCAGATTTAGTATCTTTGTGATTGACAATGAATTAACTTTGGTAATATATATGTTTTTAATTCTTTTTCTCTGTTCACTATTGTCTCTGTCATGGCACACACATTCAATTCTTTTTGTCTATGTTTATTTGCTTCCTGCAAATATACCTTTTATAGTACTTTTAGTAAGCATATGTGGTTTGTAAAGTCTTACCTGTCTTTATATTTCTCTATTCTGTGCTCCCTGTTGAATGATAATTCAGCTGGGTATAGAACTGAAGTTGATATTATTTGTCTCTTGGTGATTTGAAAGCTGTTACTCTGAGGCCCTCTGCTCTATATTGTTGATGTTGAGAAGTCTATTCAAATAACTGCCATTCTTGTTTGGGTAATTAGTTTTCCTCATTATTAGTTTAATATTTTCCCCCTCTATCTAGGTGTGGATTTTTAAAAATCTTTCATGGGATTTAAAATGGATAATCGGGCTTCCCTGGTGGCGCAGTGGTTGAGAGTCTGCCTGCCAATGCAGGGGACATGGGTTTGTGCCCCTGTCCGGGAAGATCCCACATGCTGCCGAGCAGCTGGGCCCGTGAGCCATGGCCACTGAGCCTGTGCGTCCAGAGCCTGTGCTCCACAACGGGAGAGGCCACAACAGTGAGAGGCCCGCGCACCGCAAAAAAAAAATAAAAATAAAACAAAATAAATAAATAAAATGGATAATCAATCTAGAGACTCCATACCTTTCTTCACTCTGAAAAATTCTCAGCTTTTAGCCACTGTCTCTATAAACACTGTTTTTGGTCCACTTCCTCTGGTCTTGATGTCCTTCTGTTCTTAACTAGATTTTGATTTATCCTGGACCTTCAAAGTCTGTCTACCACTTTACCTAACTGCTCTTTCGTATCTTCAAAAAATCTCCTTGTCTTTTGGGGACACATTCTGAGTAAATGCCACAGTACTGAGTTTCAATTCTCTAATTGTCTTTGGAACTAGAATGTTTTGGAAGTTGGATTTGTAGGCAGAACTCATCAAGAAGGATCTCCATGCCTCTGTTTCTTTCTCTCTCTCTCTCTCCCTTTCACACACACACACACACACACTCTTTACTGACTTTTCTAGGAACTGCAGTTGTGCACGTCTTCCCCACAAGCCCACTCCTGAATCCCAGCCTCTGCATGTCCAGAGCCCTTCCTCTGAAGTGATGTTGGGAATATAACTTGCATTCATTCATGCAGTTAACCAAAGTGAAGCACAGCTGTTCTGAGGAACATTGTGCCAGAAGGACCCTCCAACCCTGGCCGTACAGCCCTGGCCACCACATTTCTGCTGGCTCTCTACCAAGAACTCAGCATGACTCCTTTTATTATTTGTTTTTCCAAGGAAGACACATTTTACTATAAGAGAAAGGCAATAAATGGACAACTACATAAATAGAAAAGTGGAAACGCAATGTTAGAGTTATACACTGTAGATTAGACATCAAACCCAAGTTGGGGGTAAATTTGAGGAGTGCTTATTGGCTCAAAATATTACCTCAGCACTGAAATTTCACTTATATTCTTTATTAAAGTTGGTTATTCTCCCACACAAGTCCCCCAAACATGGATAGCAAGGAATCATTCTGAATGCTTTCTGTGCCTCGATTCTCAAAATCAATTAGTCAGCAAGACCGGACATTATTTCCTTGTAGTTTTAGAATCTTGCTTCTTTATATCCCATCTAATGACCTCATAATCTTTACTATGGTAACAGTCCCCTCACTATTCATCCTGATCTAATATTTATGTAAGAGTTAAATCCCATTTTTAAAAATGCTGTTGGGCTTCCCTGGTGGCGCAGTGGTTGAGAGTCCGCCTGCCGATGCAGGGGACATGGGTTCGTGCCCCAGTCCGGGAAGATCCCACATGCCGTGGAGCAGCTAGGCCCGTGAGCCATGGCCGCTGAGCCTGCGCGTCCGGAGCCTGTGCTCCGCAACAGCAGAGGCCACAACAGTGAGAGGCCCGCGTACCGCAAAAAAAAAAAAAAAAAAAAAAAAAAAATGCTGTTAAAGCTCAAGCTTATTTCACAATATAATGAGTTAACTTTTTCAAGGAGGCTATCCTTTTATACACTTAGTTTGGGCCAGTCACGTTCTACGTGACTTTACATATTTATTCACCTAATGATCACAATACTCCTGTGATGTAGATCCTATTAATAGGCTTACTTTACAGCTGACCAAACTAAAGCACAAAAATATTATGTAATCTTCCAAAGGTCATGGAGCACGTAAGTGGCACGCTGGTCGCAGAGACTGTGCTTTTGAGCGTTACATGTAACCACAATATCCAGTTTATACCACCTTTGCCTCTAAGGTTAACAAACCAAAATTTTGCATCTTTGTAAGGTTTTAAAGTTCTTTTGGAACAGAATCTAGCTTATTCATCTGCATACCATCCAGGGCTGCTTTCAAACTACTATGGCGGCAGAATTGAGTCATTTTGACAGAGACCTTGTGACACTTAAAACTAAAATATTTATTGTCCTGGCCATTTGCAGAAAAAAGCTGCCAACTCCTGTTGTAGAGCAATAGCTATGCCTCCTGCAAGCAGTCTTCTTAAGTGAGGGTGTCTTCCAAGCTCTGAGGGTCAGGTTTGCACAGGCTTGCGATGCCCGTTTGTGGGCTGACATGATGAGACACACTCACACTCGACTTCAGGCTGATCTCACAGAGCCTGGACCCATGGTGTTGGAACCAAAAAGGACCCTGGAGGCCACCTTCATCTGTGAACAAGACCACCAAGGACCTACAGGTGCGCAGACCTGAGCTGGTGGGGGAGCCAGCCTTAGCCTTCGATTCTCTTTAAGCTGAGGCTCAATAGGGTGTCAGGAATTCTAGAGCAGACCTAAAACTGACATTCAGTACATTATTTTGAGATTAAATAAAATATGCACTCAAAGGATCAAGTGCCGGTTTTCACAGGGGCATGTGAATAAATGCCCATGCAGAATCACTATGCTTTGCAATTTATTTTTTTTAATTGAAGTATAGTTGACTTACAATATTGTATTAGTTTCAGGTGTACAGAAAAGTGATTCAGTTGTACATGTATATGTATATATCTATATTCTTTTTTTGATTCTTTCCCATTATAGGCTATTACAAGATACTGAGTATAGTTCCCTGTGCTATACAGTAAACCCGTGTGGTTTATTTTATACATGGTCGTGTGCCTCTGTTAATCCCATACTCCCAATTTACCCCTCCCCTCCTTCCCCTTCGGTAACCATAAGCTTGTTTTCTATGTGCAATTTGTTTAAAGAGAAAACTGCTCTATGGCAGGAGTGTCCGGTCTGCAGCCTGCTTGGTGCTTGTATGTTGGAAAGATTACAAGGCAACACAGCACGATTTTACCTACAGGTCATCGAGGCTAGTTTACTAGTCCATTGAACTGCCCCAGGGGACCATCAAATTCTACCTTAGGTAAGTTTTGCAACAGTGTGACAATAATTTCAAAAGGTTGAAGTGAAAGAAATAGCCACATTTTTCCCCCTCTCAATTTTTAATTAGTGATATTAAATTACAGAAATGCCAAAAAAAACAAAAACCCACCATGGACCGTGAAGTCCATCTGTCTTTCAGGCTCATGCAGATTGTCTGAAGTGGCACCAAAAGGGTATTCACGTGGGAAGAGGAGTTACCAGCATGAAGCTCCAGTCGCCCCTTCCATCTGCAAAGTGCGGACCTCGAGTCTCCCTGTGGGAGCTGAGTGAACACAGCATCCCTAAGCCCATAGGACCCTGAGCCATACTCAAAATTACATGCAGTAAACCTGCCGGAGATGCTTTGTCCTATTTCATTTTGAACTCGTGTCCCTTCAGAGCCAAGTTCACTACATTTCTGTAGCTAAAATTGAATGTAGGAGCCTATCGTGTTTTATACTGATTATGATACCACTCTGTGCTCTCACATTTATTTGTTGGTCATTGTAAGATCTGTCTTGTCCTCTCCGTTCCTAATTTTGACCAAAGTGGCTCATCCCAGATACATTAATCCTTTATATCTAATAACTGAATGCATCAAGCTCCCTTAAATATCTATAACGAGCAAAAATCTATCATATTTTAGCTAAGGGTTGTATTAACTTTGTTATCTCTTCGTAGAAGCGCAGAGAGAAAGCTGCACATGTACAAAGGGAACGTACCTTAACAGAAGGGGAGTGCTGTGGCTTGCATTTTCCACCGTATCACACGCAAACCCGAGGAGGTCTCCTGGTGGCCCGTGGAGACGGCGGTCCCCAGTGGCATTGTCTTTCCCTGTGTAGACACAGTGGGCAGGTGTCATGATTAGACTTGACAGCTTGAGTTTGGAACTCCGAAGGGAAAGCCAAGGACAAGGAGGTAGTGAGGTGGAAGGAGGCGAGCTGGGGGCCATGGGAAGGAGGGGCTGCGTGGGAAAACTTGGGCTGCTGCCAGGAGCCACTGCCAGGGCTGGGGTCCAGGGAAATCTGGCCACGCTCTCCCCCAAATCTGGCCTCATGAGAGCTGGAAGGGAGACGCCAAGGATAAGGCACACACCACTCTATTGCTATTTGAGGGGTTTGTTCGCTTTTCTGTTTTAATGACAATGATCAGGGTTACCTGCCGTGCAAGTTCTGGGGCACAAGGTTTATAGCAAAGAGAGACTGAAATTCAGAAACTGCGTGTCACTCTTTATCTGGCTCTTACCCGACATGTACACAGTTCCTGATGGAATACAGGTACAGTAGGAAAAAATATCTCACCCACAATATATAGGGCCTGATACTTTCTGAATTTAAGACGTTTCCAGAGTTGGGATACATTAAGCCTCAAAGCTTACAAAAATTAAAACAAAATTACCTAGTAAGGTATGGTACAAACCATGTAATTTAAATTTCCTAAGAAATGAACAGTTTTACAACCATTATTATATGATTATATTTGATCTCAACTTGTAATTTAACATATGCACATGCTAAGAACATCTTTTCTAGTCAGGACATATAGATTAATTCCATTGTTTTTATTGGATGCAGAGTATGTCACAGCTTGGATATATCAAAATTTATTTAACTCTTTCCTTACTGATGGTCATTTAATTTGTTGAATTTGTTACCATGTTTTTTTTTGATACTAAAACTAGTTTTGCAATGAATAAAAAAAGAAATGAACAGTTTTTAATTGCATTGTTAGAAGACCTTTTATTCAATACAAATATATAATAAAATCATGGATATGTATTAAGGATCTCTCTTTTTCAGTCATTTGAAAACATATGGGTTTATCTAATAGGAAAAGATAATGTAATAAATCTGAGTGAATACCCAAATGTATTTTAATTGCCAATTATTACACTGAAAATAAACATCTGCATTAGATACTCATTTCTGTAAAAAAGTAATGCTATAATTTTTTTTTTTTTTTTTTTGCGGTACATGGGCCTCTCACTGTTGTGGCCTCTCCCGTTGTGGAGCACAGGCTCCGGACACGCAGGCTCAGCGGTCATGGCTCACGGGCCCAGCCGCTCTGCAGCATGTGGGATCCTCCCGGACAGGGGCACGAACCCCCATCCCCTGCATCGGCAGGCAGACTCCCAACCACTGCGCCACCAGGGAAGCCCTGCTATAATTTTTAAGTAGTATTTATTCAAAGCAAATACTTTTTGATATACAGGTGGGCTGTGACAAAATCCTATCATCATGATTAAAATCTGCAGAAACCTAAGGAAGAGAAAAACGAGCCCTTTGGAAAAGATTCATCCAAGGCAGCAGTATACTATGTTATGCCTCTATCTTCCTAACTTCTATTTTCACCTGGAGAGCCATCTTCTTTATGGCAAAGATCTGTGTTCCATGAAATTGATTAGATGTTTTTAACAAGAAGTCATTTTTGACCCATTTATTATTACCTTCACAACCCAGAATGTTACATACAGTCACTACCCAGTCATTTGTAACCTGGTAACTCACAGCATCACCACTCATGCATTCATCATTACACCATCTCAGCATCACCAGCCATTACAGTATCATCAGCCATCACAGCAGCAGCATCTCAGCATCACCAACCATCACAGCATCACCAGCCATCACAGCATCATCATCTCAGCATCACCAACCATCACAGCATCACCAGCTATCACAGCATCATCATCTCAGCATCACCAACCATCACAGCATCACCAGCCATCACAGAAGCAGCATCTCAGCATCACCAACCATCACAGCATCACCAGCCAACACAGCAGCATCATCTCAGCATCACCAGCCATCACAGCATCACCATCTCAGCATCACCAACCATCACAGCATCACCAGCCATCACAGCATCACCAGCCAACACAGCATCATCATCTCAGCACCACCAGCCATCACAGCATCACCAGCTAATGCAGCAACTCCAACCAACACATCCCCACTAACCATCACAGCATTGCCGTACCACCAGAACATCATCAGACAATCGGAACATCACCATACCATCAAAAATTGTTTTTTAATCAATCCAATGATAATATTTTAAGAATAGAGTATAAGGAGAAATTTTTATGGAACAATTATGCATGTTTCCTGGGAGTTCAGACTGAGATATATAAATGATCTGCAATTCTCTGAGAGATTGTAACACAGAAAGTCTGGTCTGATACATAGATTTGGTTAATACTTTAACAAGAATTAATAAGAATGGAATATATATGAGGGAAATATCAAGAGAGAATGTCAGAAATAATTAGAAAATATCACTGAAAGAAGGAAATAAGCTCTCAGAGGAGCTGGAATCACACCAACAATAGTTGTTGCCCATTTCCTAGTTTTGCCAGCTTGGATACCCTACCACACCTGTTTTTATAATCCAAACAACTTGCTACTAAATCCAGTCTCCAAGACCTCTTGTGTGCATGTGTTTTAAGTTTATACCTACCACTGCTCAGAGCTACCTTCCTTGAATTACTTCAGTACCTGCCAAGTTTTTTGCCCAGGTTTGATCCAGTTGTTGAAAACTAATAGCCAGAAGAGCAAGTCTGCTGGTGACACTGCATCACTGCACCATTGAATCATGTACGGAGTTCCAACAACCACCTAGACCTTACATGGCAACTTTCAGAGCCAACAGGTAAATCTTTCAGGATCTAGTCATTTTAAAAACTGTTCCACCTCAGAAATTAGATGTCCATCATTTATGGACAGTATTTGTGATCAGAAATCTGAGTAAGGAATCAAGTAATCTATAGTTAAGGCTATGATACTGATTTTAACTCTTATAGAAGTTTATTTAAAGAAAGTAAGAAACTATCATCAAAATAAGAATGCCTTTGAAATGTATATAAATTGTATTTAAATTGCTGTGAAAATCAAAAAATAGTTAAGCCATTATCATATTAAACATACTCTCCGTTCCCTTTTCTTTGTTGATTTCATCAGAGAAAATACTGGATTTGCTTTTTTAAAAAAAGCCAGTTCATTCTAAATTAGATTTTGTATGAACTGGAATGTTTCAGGGAGTAGAAAGGGGTAAGTCTGAGAAAAATATCATCCACACGACTCTCTGGGTTTCCCCCTTTGATGGATTCAGAAATTTTCCCACACACTTCTATTCTATCATCTGATGTAAAATGTAAACCTACAGCATATGTGTAAACATGACTCCAAAGACGACTGAGGTGATCCTCTTTCCAGGATGGAATCTGAGTCTTTTCTGCCCCGTGTGTGTGCTCGGCTGAGCTGTGCCCCGACCCCTCATGCAGACTCTGCCCCCAGATCCCAAATCAGCCAGTGTGGAAAGTTCCCCCCGAGAGCACAATGTTGCCCCATGCCCTCCCCTGTCCACACTGCTTCAGTTTTAACATTACTAGTTAATCTAAGTCTTATTCCCTTCTATTTGCACAGACACAGCTCCCTCTCAGAATATAATATGTCACCCAAAGCACAAACTGAGTCTCTCCTCAGTGGATGCCCAGAGCCAAGTGTGGTACCCAATACACGGTTACTGTTTGTTCAACGGTCAGTGAGTCACGGAAGGGATGAAGGGAGACAGAGAACGGCTCACACCCATCTCCCCGCCCATCGGATGTATTCACTCATCACAAAATTTCCATGACAACCCAGAGCTGCTTTCCCACTTCAAATAGCACACCCTAAAAGCCGTGATTCCACATGCTTAAAATAAGGTAATTGTCAAGAATAAATTTCCGGGCTTCCCTGGTGGCACAGTGGTTGAGAGTCCGCCTGCTGACGCAGGGGACACGGGTTCGTACCCCAGTCCGGGAAGATCCCACATGCCGTGGAGCGGTTGGGCCCGTGAGCCATGGCCGCTGGGCCTGCGCGTCCAGAGCCTGTGCTCCGCAACGGGAGAGGCCGAACAGTGCGAGGCCCGCGTAACGCAAAAAAAAAAAGAAGAAAAAAAAAAGAATAAATTTCCCCTAGAGCAAAATTAAGGGCCTGTCCAAATGTTTTTCAGATTATTATAATTGTTTACGCAGTACTGCTTACCAATCCGAGCTATCTACAGAAATGGACTCTAACTCAGCAAACAGACAAATTTACTTGGCTCCGTTTTAAGATTAAAAGCAAAATTATAAGTAAAAAGGAGAACACGTTTGATTATTGATACTCACTGTACCTCTTTACTAGAAAATTATATGTCCTGAATACTCGACATGCCCATACTCTTTCTTAATTGAAAAGTAAGATTCATACATGAAGGCAGAGTTATTTTTTTATCATTTTGAACAACTAAAATATTACAAACGAATGACACGAGTGTGAAGAGAAAGCAAACGAAGCAAAGCTCTTTAACCAGTGCCATTTCTGTAAGAGCTCCTACTTGGGAAGATAAAATTGCTCAGCATTGCTGGGGAATCACAACCCCTCTGTTAAGTAAAAGGAACGATACTGTTTGGGATGACTCAGAATTGCCTTGGCGCTTAGATACATTCACGGGGGGTGTACACGCTCTCAGTACATGTGTTTATCTAATTCCTAAAACTTCTGTTTAAATAGAAAATGGTCACAAACGGTTTCTTTTGATCTTGTAAGGCAGAAAAATGGCATGTGAGTGCCGGCCAGGAAAACAGTCCCTGCATAAGTGAATAAACACCCTTATCTTCCCCACGGTAATGGACGTGCCAGGTGATCTCCCCTCTGGCACTGGAAATTATTCATCCAGTGTACTCTTTTTTTTTTTTTTTTGCGGTACGCGGGTCTCTCACCGTTGTGGCCTCTCTCGTTGCGGAGCACAGGCTCTGGACGCGCAGGCTCAGCGGCCATGGCTCACGGGCCCAGCCGCTCCACGGCATGTGGGATCTTCCCGGACCGGGGCAAAAACCCGCGTCCCCTGCATCGGCAGGCGGACTCTCAACCACTGCGCCACCAGGGAAGCCCCAGTGTACTCTTAAATCTACCATTGTTTCCTGGTTTTTGAAGATTTTCCCAAAAGGCGTTAGCTAATTTATCCGACTGATTTCATAATGTAGAAGTGAATTAATTACCTCTCCCCATCTTTGTCTCCAATCAACTCTCCCTCTACAAATAAAACTACCTAAATATATGTAGGTGATGAGAACAGAGAGGAAAAGCTAAGATTCTCCATTTAGGAATGATTCTCAAGTCTGAGAAACTGTCCTAGTCCAGAGGACCCTCGGTGGATATGATGACGTTTTGTAACAGGGAATCCAGGATGGGATCCTGGAGCAGGACAGTTGGTAAAAACTAAGGAAATAGGAACAAACTATGGACTTTAGTTAATGACAATGCATCAGTATTGGTTCATTCACTGTGATGCATGTGCCCTAGTGATAGAAGATGTTACTAATGGGAAAGTGAGCCTGGGATGTACGGGAACTCTATACTTACTACCTTCTCAACTTTTCTGCAGATCTGTCTATTCTAAAATAAAAATTATTTTAAAATGCTTTCTCTTACTGACTGAATTATTTTGACCCCGATGAAATACATTTAGACTATTATGCTACAGTCAAAATTAGTCTAAAGATTTTTACAAAAATCTCATCAATTAAGAGATAGAGCTGAACTGTGACAAAATACCCTCTTCCTTTGATTTTATAAAACAGTATATTTTTCTATACTTACCTTCATGTGATTAATAAAGCATGTAGGTGAAATGAGCTGGCAGAATTCACCAAAGTTGTAAAACATTTTGAGTTGCTACATGTAAAATAATTATGAATCAAATTTAGGAATTACACAAAATAGTCTCTTCCAGGGGACCAAGGCACTGTGGAAATGGCTCATTTTTAATAATATTCCGTCATATTCAATAGTTGACAATGGGAGGAAGTCACCATATTAAAACTAAGCACAGGGTGTGGGGTGGTCCATGACAGTGAAAAATACATGGCTTAACCAGGTCATAAATGGGCCAGGAACTGCTTTTTGGGACCCAATGCCCTAGAAACTGAACAATTACAGGAATCAAAAATGACCAGAGCCTTTCTGAGTCTTTTATCAAATGATTCTGCAAGACGATTCATTTGTAAAATCTTTCTCTCACTTACTAATAAATATCTTCCATAGATGTGGATGATGAATGTGTATATACACGCTTGGAAGTTTTATATTTTACTCTCATAAAATTAGTAGAAGTGAAGGGGTCTGCGTTTTTCTTTTATTCCAGAAATAAGCTTTCCATATAATCTAATGGAATTACGTGTGCCTATATCCTTGTGTGCGTGTGTGTGTGTAGAAGCAGGTCACAAGTGATGCAGACTCACATATACACTGAGAAAGCTATCAACCAAGTGAATAAATCAGAGACTGTAAGTGTTCCTGCCCTTACCCTGCAGAGCTAGGTTATCATTTATGGGTTGTTTGGATTTCCTACCCCCTCCTGTAGGGAGTAGAATTGTGTGACTTCTTCCTCATGCTTAGATGTGTGAAAAGTACCCCTAAACGTTCCTTGAGAAAGCAAACATTGTATTTAATGCAACACATTAACACATATTACAAATTCTGAAATGGATTTTTTTCCTTTGTGATAAATCTGTGCTAACAGTGGGTTCTTGTCAGCATCCTCCAGTGTGGCTGGTCCCTTGAAAAGGTTTCTAACGAACAGGGGTCTGTGGAGATCCAGCCAGGAGAAGTGTGAGCCCACATGGCCTGTTGGCAAGTGGAGAAAATCCCGAGATCAGCTCACCCCACACTGTGATTCCCAGAGCACAGACTGGTCGGGGTGCTTGGGGGAAAGTGCATCAGGGTGAAGTTTTCCTTGTTGGGCTTCTTTACAAAAGGGGAAGAGGAACTGAATATCCTGACTCCGGTCCACGTGGGGCTCCCACTGGCGTAAAGGGAGGATTTGAACACGAAAGGAATGTGAGTTGTTCACTCAAACTCCTGCAGGGTGTGTGTGGCCCAGATTCCAGCCCTTCACAAACAGCCTGAATCAGGGCTCTAGACAGGAAAATGAAGCCCATCCAGGAGGCACTGCCCGTTCGAGCACCCTCGATTGTTTAAAGAGGTTTTGAATCATTTTTCTTCTTGTCTTCAAGGTGAATTCCGGCATCCCCCCGGCTATTTATAGCGTTTGCACATCAGTCTAAAGACCGGGATGGGGTCTATCTCTGCAGCGCAGAGGCCGCCCTTGGATGGCGGGTCATGTGTATCAAACCCACGCCAACGGGTGACAAAGTGCTCTTGGAAGGGCCAAGATGTGAAAAGACTACTGGAACGCACACATGTGGTTTTTGAAAGAAAGAAACAGCACACTTCCATCCCCAGCAGACAGAGAGTCCGGCAGAAAATGCTTCATTTTCAATAAAACTTCTCAGGCTCCACTGAAACCTGGATCAGGTTTATTCCTACTGATGCCCCTGGTGGCCCTGCGGTGGGAGGGATTACAGGGGTGACTCGCCCCCCACCACCGATATCGTGGGGATCATAAAAGGCCCCTGGGGAAAGTAAACCACAGTTCATGTCCCTGTAAAGGGAGCAGGAGAGGCAGGGGCCCTGTGCTCTCCCCAGACCCCGGCCTGTGTCTTCATGTCCTAATGGGATGTAACAAATGGACTGAACCCCGAGGCCATGGGGCTCATGCTTACACTCGTAATGATTTTAAAACGTGTGGCTGCATCTTGAGAAAGAACAGACCTTGACATAATATCCGTTATCAAACGCCGGTAATTGACACAGAGACAGGCTGCGCTTTACACTGGGCTGTAATGAATCTGCTTGGCTGACCCCAGAGCCTGCACTTCTGAGCGCCCACGGCTCACGACCTGATGCTCTGTCAACTGCTCCAGGAGAGATGAATTACGGGTGAGGTACTAATCACGCATTTCATCACCTGTTTACCTTCAGTGATCAGTGGCCCTCCTTTAATTTACCAGAAAGACGTTTTTTGAAGCTACTGTCAGTTAGAATGGCCTCTTGTTTGAAGTGGTTATAAAGTAACACATACCTGAGGAAACTTGGCTTCTGGTTCTGGTACTAAAGTTCTACAGGAAGAGAGAGAGAAAAAAATCAGGGTTTTCTAAACAAGAGAGGAAAGGTTAACACTTGTGATTTCTTCCCTTAGTAGGTTTTACTTCTCAAATAAGGGCCGCCAATAAAATTAACCCATCAGAATATGTTCTCATAATTTAGGATCAATACTGAAGCAAAAGTCCCATAGGCTCTGTGCTGCATTTCATGTCAGCATCCATTCCTAATACGTGGAGGGTCACAGAGGCACCATCGCAGAAAAGAAAGATCAAAAGAAGTGGGGTGAGATCTCAACTCTGTGTGGCTTCGGTAGCCACTTATCCTACTGCATTTTAAATTTCCTCAAACGCCTTTCCCACTGGATCGTTGTGCAAATAATAAGACAAAATTAGAAAATGGTTTTATACTGTCTGGTACCAAGCAAGAAGCCGTGCCATTTTCCTTTCTCTTGCATTTTAACAGCTATTAACATTCAATCCTATTGATTTCAAATCAACAGATATTTGTGCTGCAGGGGATAGAAATCATCATTAAGGAACCATAATAACCAAATAACTATAATAAAAGGTAGAATAAAGCAGGCAATTTCTCTAAGAACTTTATTTCCTGTTTATTTCAGCTTTAGGTTTGTTTTCTTTTTCCATTCTTCATTCATTTTTATATAAAAATATTACATTAAATCTCATGAAATCTAGTTTAATATGTCCTAGTTTCGAATCCTAATGTAATTCACCCCTGAAAAAAATCACGAAGTTGCACTAGGCTTACAATTACCTCCTACCTAGAATCTAAACTCTCCCTGGTGGGTGAAGCTGTGTGCGTTTACTAACCATATGAGCAGACACTAAAGTTACATGTGACAGAACTCACCTCCAAGCAGCTTGATCTGGTGGGGGACATATTGGCCCCCTTGCCTAAGAAAGGGGCAAATGGCCTTGGGCATAGAGGGACTCAGGAATGCAAACATTTCCCCAGGAAGCCTTCTCTTCTTCACCTCCAGGCTCTGTTTTCCATTTTCTTGGCCTCCTTTTCAGGCAGGCGGTCTCTCTCTATAGGCTGGCAAGATGGCCCAGTGGCAGTTCTAGGCTTACAACGTCCCTACAGCCAGCAAATCTAGTGAGAAGAAATCATCTTTTTCAGGAAATTCTAGCAAAAGCCCTAGAAAGGTGGTGCCTGGCCCAGCTGGCTTATGGCCCCTTCCCTGAACCAATCACTGTGGCCAGGTTGGTACAGACTCTGATTAGCCACCTCTGTGACTGAAAGGGAAGGAGGCCAAGCACATCACACACATTCAATGGGTTTTCTACAAAAAGCTGTGTTCAGTTACAAGGAAAACTATAGAAGAGAGTAATGACTAGTCGGTGATAGCCCTGCTCTTGACCGCTCCTGAGGCTGACCTGGCTCCGACCTTCATTCTCCCTTGGATACAGCTTCTTGGGGAGAGGGCAGTGCGGTCTCCGGCGACCTTCACTCAGGACACCGGCCCTGCGTCCCCGTGTTCTCCTGCGACTTCCGTTCTCCTTCCCGGTCCCTAAATCCTCAGGCCTCTCCGCACCTCTCTGATCGGTGACTTGTTTGGCCTCGTGAGCTGATTCCTGACCAAGCCTGTCCTTATCAGGCTACCTGATCCCTGTCACCCTGGTCACCTCCATGAATCCTGTCCAGCCTGGTTTCTAAGGAACCCACACACACGTCCCCAAAACTGTTTGCCAGCTTCTCTCTTACTGCTGTCCAAGCTCCAGAGACAAATGTGCCAAAGACAAGCAGACTATTCTCTAAAATAGTCCTCTTTTGCCTAACTCCTTGTGAGTTTATTTTCTGTCACTTTATTTATTAGCCTAAACTAATGTACTCCTCAATTTCTCATTCCGTTAAATCTATTCATGTTTTTCTAACCACCTCCCCCTCTTATTTCCTGACTATTGGACTCTGGTATTACTTTAAAGGCCACAGAACCATTGGAAAATGGAAAATGGTATGGATTTAGGTTTGGAAGGCACGGGCTCAAGGACCAATTCTACCACTTCTAATTGGGGACTTGCTGCAAGTCACTCCCCACGGGGACAGCTCAGCATCGGTGAACTGGGACACTGTCCTTAGAGCTCGCTGTGAGGCTCAGATGACACAGGGCATGTCTGCCAATTGCACACATTGTTCAATTGTATGTTTCAATTTTTATACTATTTATTATTTATTTCACATACTTGCTTTCATGATAGTTTGGTTTTGCTACTTCCACCAAATTAGACATATTTGAAGGAGACCAGGAATTATGAACTATATTCTGCTAGCATAGCTTTAGGAACACAGTAGATGCCCAGTAAGTATTTTATTTCATGCTTGGCTCTGAAATATAATGTAAGGAGAAATACTTGGCAGTTTTGAGCCTTTAAAATTGGAGTGTCAACCCTACTGTCACTAGAACTTTAACACCAAAGTCAAATCTTATCATTTAGGCAACATGGAATAGATGAACAGAATTCCATTTATGTAGAACTGTCCAGAGGGAGCCATTAATTCATTTTCTCTTGAGGAATGAGAAGGAAAGGCAATTGCAGTGTAAAAATAATGACTCATATGTCATTATAAAGCTGGGAATACCTGCTGAACTTGTACTTAATTTTGGAGTCAAGGAATAGATTATATTCGCCCAATCTTTTATCCTTCTGCATGGAAAGCAGAGAAAACCAATGTGGAGAATGAGTGACAGACAGACACAGGGAGACACACGAATAAGATGTGAAAACCTCATCCTTGTTCAAGTGTCCCTCAACTTAGACTGCTTTCCAGTCTCGTGTTTTATGAGGCACCTCAGCATCCTTGTAATAAGTTCCCATATTTACTTAAGATCATTTGAGTTGCATAAAAATCAGCCCTGATAAACAGTTTAATAATGTCATTTCCAATACACGAGACAAGTAAAAATTCTACCATTACTCACTTCATGAAGGAAGACAAAATACTAGGTTCATGATATTAGGATAAATATTAGGATGGGAAAGGTGAGGGAGATTTTATTTCTGTGTAGGGTGGGCACTTACCAGAGGACAGAATAGCTCTTTCCAGGCACAAGGAAGCTAGTTTCCTTACTAACAAATTGTACTGGCTGAGTCTAGAGTCCCACACTGGACATTCAGATTTGAACCAAACCCCAGCACTGTGATTTAGTAGCTGCATCACCATTCACAAATCACAGAACCTTTCTGTGCCTCCTTTTCCTCTTAGTAAGAGGCAAATAGCAACGAAATCTATCGTGTAGCGTTGTTTGGATGATGAGATGTTGAAATGTACCAAGCACGCTTAGCATGTGCCTGGAATGCAGAAATATTCAGTAGCTCTAACTGTATTTATGACTGTGGAATTAGATGGTTTTGCAGAGCTGAGGTTAGTGGTCTGCTCTTAAAAGCAAAATATCTTAGAATCAACGGGTAGCTCCAGTCTGCTGAAGCTGCTCCCACATCAGCTCAGAGCAGCATTTCTCCTCTCAGTGCCCAGCCCTGGCAACGTCTCCACCTCCACAGCTGGGCTTGCACTTGAACCCATTCCATCAGGAGCATCCCCTCAGTTTTCTCAATACTTTACATCCTTAGCCCTGTACCATGACCACTGACATTCCAATCCACGCCACTACAGCATCAAGAACCTCTAAGAAAATACAAATATTATTTACTAAACCTGATTCACTATGGGATTAACATGCACTGGTGTATATAACAGGGAGATTTTCTTCAAAGCAAAATAAAGCAAAATTTAAAAAACCACTATCTTAATTACTCATTTCTGACCTCAAGTTTCAATTAGTGGAAGGCCTCATTCTATAAACAGTCCAATGAGTGACCAAGTGTCTATTTATCGGTCCATCTTCACTGCCATTTATCAACCTATCAGTTAAACTTGTTTATCATTCCTCGTGATTCTTAGTGTCCATATATTGGATCTAATTCTATCTTTAAAGCATGATCTACCGTGTACACTAGTGAAGTCCTAAATTATTGTTACCCAAATGTGGACTATTTCCACTGTTTAGCAAACCTAACCAGAGTTTGGGGAGGATTCTAAAGGAGATTTAATTAAATGCTTCCATTTTATTAGACCTCAGCATTTCTGGTAAGAGTTGAGTGTGGTAGAACACTGCAGTTGGGGCTGAAATAAAATCTAGAGCCTGTCTTCAGATTTCATTTAATTCTATTACTGCTTCCATGATGAACATGGAAATTAGGTGTTGACTGGAGAATCTGAATCCCAAAGAATGACCTCTAAATAAAAGAGCTTTTAAAAACCTTAATTTGATGTCTTGGTTGAAAGATGCTAAAAATAAAATTAAAACTAGGCTCTTTCAGGGGAAATACTAAAATATTCTCATCTAGCCAGCAAAAAGACTCTAAAATCACATGCCAATTATACAGCTTTTAAATTTATTTTTTTAATATTTGTTTCTTCTAGAAGTAAACAGTTAACGCAATCTTTTAAAAATAATTCTCAGTATTAAATGGCCTTTGGCTCCTTCTCTATATACTTACAAATGCTGGTGTACAGAGACCTCACTTTAGTGATCATTTTCAGTTTAGACTCATCAGGGAAATAAGTACAGGTCATGGTCTGAAAATGAAACAGTGGTATTTTAACTTAACTTTAAAAAAAAATTTATTTAGGGCTTCCCTGGTGGCGCAGTGGTTGAGAATCTGTCTGCTAATGCAGGGGACACGGGTTCGAGCCCTGTTCTGGGAGGATCCCACATGCCGCGGAGCCACTAGGCCCGTGAGCCACAACTACTGAGCCTGCCCGTCTGGAGCCTGTGCTCCACAACGAGAGGCCGTGATAGTGAGAGGCCCGCGCACCGCGATGAAGAGTGGCTCCCGCTTGACGCAACTAGACAAAGCCCTTGCACAGAAATGGAGACCCAACATAGTCAAAAATAAATAAATAAATAAATAAAAAGCCAAGCATTTGAAGCCCTTTAAAAAAAAAAAAATCTACCCTCAACACCAGCCCTGTACCTGACCAAACACCACTGTCTCAATACATCAGTGATATTTTCCCCACTAACCGTTTCCATAAGATTTTTTAAATTAACTTTCCTACAGAATAAAGAAAAATTATGAATGCAAACGTTATAATTCATCATGTCGATAAACAATTTAACATGAATTATACCTTATTTTATTATTTGTTTAGTCTTTTAAAATGTATTAAACAAATTATAAAAGTCATGCATTTATGACAATTTCAACAACACAGGAAAGTATAAAGTGAAAGATAAAGCACCCCATCATCTCACTCCTCACAAATCATCATCAAAAATGTTAAAAAAAACAACAATAGCATAAAAAAATCATCTTCAATAATTTCTTACATATCCTTCCAGAAATTTTCTCTTCATGTATAAGCATAGAAAATCTTTATACAACCCAAGTAGATCCATACTGTACACAGATCTTTGCAAACTACTTTCACATTTTAAAAATGTATTTTTTTAAATTTATTTTTTTAACATCTTTATTGGAGTACAATTGCTTTACATTGTGTTAGTTTCTGCCGTATAACAAAGTGAATCAGCTATACATATACATACATCCCCATATCTCCTCCCTCTTGCATCTCCCTCCCACCCTCCCTATCCCAGCCCTCTAGGTGCACACAAAGCACCGAGCTGATCTCCCTGTGCAATGCGGCTGCTTCCCACTAGGTGTCGAATGAATTATACTTTAAACTCAGGGATGAAAGCTTACTCTTGATGACTTTCTTTCAGCACAACTCTTACCCCATTCTCAGACAATTTTAGCATCTCAAAGGATTTGTCATCTTACTTTTTTTTTTTAACTTGGTTATTGGTTCATTCCTAAAAGGCTATAGAAAGATAAACTGTAAAAGCAACTAATTTATAGTTATGGGATGTGAGTCCTGCCTCTGTGCCCTAAAATATTAACTTCTTTGGATTTCAGATTTTTTATGCCCCATCTAAATAAGGCTGGGCTACATGTATGGTCGACCACTTCTTCAGTACCACAATGCTTTACATTCTCTTTTCTTCCTCCCTAACAGCTATACTTTTAAGTATGTTTTTGTGCTTACTGGCTTGTAGTTATTAATAATAATACAATATTAATAAAACCTATCTACCTTTTATTAATCAATAATAGATATATGTCTGTCTACCTAACTAACTAATCAGGGTTTCCTATGAGGATGAAATAATCCTTGTTACCATCCTTAACGGGTATAACTTTAGTCAAAAGCAGAGAGTCTTGATGCTTTTAGTCTGAACTGCATTACACTAGTGCATTTAGAAGCCGTCTTACAACTCTGTTCTGGGAACTGCTTCATCAGGTGACCTCTCAGACTCTTTCCAACACCAGGGTTCAATCAGTCACAAGCAACTTGATAAAAATCATTATGTCTTCAAAGCACCATCCTGCCATGTGGACTCGAACAAGGAAACAGATTTAGGCTATGCCATCAGTGGTAGCAAGGACCCTGTACAGATTTTCAAGCATTTCCTCCTTTCCATGGGTTCACTGTGGTGAATGTCAAAGGGAGGGGCCTGCAATCCATCTGTCCTCCTGGGCATGAAATATGGTTGTACCAGGAGTCGACCACGCGTGTGAACGTCTTTAGGAGCATCCACACTCGTAGGCACTGCGGGATCTGTCCTCTTGCAACTATCTGGGTCAACAAGGCATATCCACATTAAAAAAAATCTAATAATACAAGGGAAACACGCTGTCAGGACCAATGAATTAAAACAGTGGTGGCTATGGGTTAGGAAGTGAGGGCTAGCTGAGAGGCTGGGTGATCAGGAAACTCTCCGTGGACGAGGCAGAATCAAATCACCAAGGATTCTGACGGCTCAGGCTGCGACCAGGCACCTGTGTTAC
Organism: Mesoplodon densirostris; assembly: GCF_025265405.1. NCBI lineage: Eukaryota > Metazoa > Chordata > Mammalia > Artiodactyla > Ziphiidae > Mesoplodon > Mesoplodon densirostris. The sequence goes on from NC_082677.1 coordinate 2,190,835, forward strand.
AATAAGGTCAGGACAGAAAACACATTTTCTCGACTGTGCTTGCGTACTCAGGAGGATTTAGGAAGTGACAGCCTTTGCAACTCCAAGTATATGCAGAAGTCCACTGAACAGAGGAAACTGTCTGCACAGATGATCAGTTTGAAAAACAAAAAAAAGACAATTCTTTCCCTTTGACATTGATTAGGAAGGTAGCAGAAAGAAGGAGCTGATAAGCACATAAAGGAAAAGAGTTTGTGAGTCTGACGATTTTTATCAGGGGGACCAGCAGTAAGCAGTTTCCTGAGCACAGCCTAGAAGAAGCATGGAAGGAAATTTATATGAAAATACTGGTCTTTTTCCCAGATGTTTCCCATGTCTAGACAGTTAGTGAACAGAGATGAATATCTGTAGTCTTACTTCATGTACCAAAAATCTCCTCCTTTTAAAATGTCTGCCTGGACGCCCAGAGCGGGTGTGCCCTATGAGTGATTTTCAAAGTATGACTCAAACAATAGGAAGCTAAAGTGAATTCATCTATTTTTTGTGCTTTGTTTTTATAAGGACAGCTGATAGTTCCCTTGGTATCAAGACTTCTTGAAAAGGGGGAAAAATAAGAAAATGAAAAGAAAATAGTTGATTTGATTCTATTGCCTCCTGTCAAGTGCTGTTTTGAAAATTCAACTTTGAATTTTCTTGTGGCATGAGGACAGCGTTATTTCCATTCCCAAGCTCTCATGTGTAGCTTAACTGAGTTGCAGGGTGGAAAGAGACTTCGAGAATTCAGCCAGTCCAACCTTCAACTGCAGAAGCAGAGATGGAGGCCCTGGAGTGTTTTTCACTGGCAAACAGCCTCCTCCCAAGGCCAAGGAACTCTCTGGAGTTATTTTTATTTTTTATTTTTTTTGCGATACGCAGGCCTCTCACCGCTGTGGCCCCTCCCGTTGCGGAGCACAGGCTCCGGACGCGCAGGCTCAGCAACCATGGCTCACAGGCCCAGCCGCTCCGCAGCACGTGGGATCCTCCCGGACCGGGGCACGAACCCACGCCCCCCGCATCGGCAGGCGGACTCTCAACCACTGCACCACCAGGGAAGCCCTCTCTGGAGTTATTTTGAAAATGTAGGACTGTCACACCCTGATCACGACAGAGGTGTAGACCCCCGTTCACCAGGGGACATCAGCCAACTTTTTAGAGTGGGATGGGATGTCCACTGTCACCTAGGAATACAACCCTTTGATGTATTGTACCTTAAAAAAATTTTTAAAGGAAAAAATTATTTCTGAGGAAGGGCAGGATTGAATTAGTTTGCAGGAAATTAAAGCCCAAGGATAGAACAGTATCACTGTTGCATCCTTGGCAACCTAGCAGAGAATTCTGGTTACTCTTGCACTTAAATTTTCATTCACGCGCTTTAACAAGCTATTTTCTTATGGATTTTGCTTGGAGAGGTGTCTCACATCCAGTGCCATGCGCTCTGAGGTGTTCTCACCTTGAGAATATTTCCTTCATGTAAAAAGCTTACGACTCTATACTTAAAAATACCCACGTTTCACGTAGGCATGTTAATTAACTTTAGCACTTGATGAAGTGCTTTCCAGCGTCTAAGATGCAGAAGAGGGCATGACTCTGAGCTTCAAACATCAAGTGGAAATGCTTGGGTAAATCTGGGTCAGGTGATTATTAATTTAAGGCCAATCAATGATTGACCATTTATGTAGTATGAGCTGCATTTTTAAAAATCTTAAATTTCGTGTTTTCATAGAAGTGGTCAACGGGAACAAATGACACAGGAAAACAAAACATTAATAATTCTAACCTCAAAAAATACTGCCTTACGGGATTGCAGCATTATAGGAATCTGTATGGTAGATTAGGACATTTATGCTCCAAGTCCCTCCCTAATTGAAGAGCCCATGAATCCGTGACCTCTGGACAAAACAGGGTTTCTCAAGTTTGGCATCATGAATATTTTGCTGGATAATTTTTTGTTTAGCAGCATCTCTGGCATTTGCCTACTAGATAGTGGTAATACTCACGGCAATCTACTCAGTGGGAAGACAACCAAAACTGTCTCCAGAAATTGCTAAATGTCCCCTGGAGGGCAAGATCACCCACCAGTGGAGACTAGAGAAAGAATTTTTTAATGTACTTTAACAAATTTTTATTTATTTATTATTTCTTCTTTTGTCTGCATCGGGTCTTCATTGCAGTGCGCGGGCTTCTCATTGAAGTGGCCTCTCCTGCTGCAGAGCTTGGGCTCTAGGCGCGCTGGCTTCAGTAGTTGTGGCTTGCGGGCTCTAGTGCGCAGGCTCAGCACCTGTGGCGCATGGGCTCAGCTGCTGTGCGGCATGTGGGATCTTCCAGGACCAGGGCTCGAACCCGTGTCCCCTGCATCGGCAGGCGGACTCTCAACCACTGCACCACCAGGGAAGCCCTAATGTACTTTTTAAATGTTAACTTTTACCCCTTCCATAAACCCCCTCCCCAGTTACAATTCAGTGAATGTCCTAAGAGCATCACCCCAATTTGGGACCAAAACGTGCTGGGCTTACATGACCTCCAATAAAACTTCAATAGTATTAAGAACAATTAATCTTTCTTTCTCATTTATTCATTTTCCCTCTGAATATTTAATAATAGTGTAATGCTTTCTAATGTTTCTTTTGATATTTGCTGTTTCTATTAACGTTTTCTATACACGGCTCTTTAAAGAACGAAAACCATATAAACCCTCAGGTTTTAGCAGTTGTGTTCTGGATAGCTCTTAAGTTTTCACTTTGAAAGACTGATTTGGAGCCTATGACTTACATTTTGTTTTATGAACAAGTATACATGCATCTGTTTAGCTGTTTTAAGATTAGCAGTGAAGCCATCAAAATGACGTAGCAGCTGTCACCTCTGTGTCCAGCAACAACGTATGATCACGTATGATCACCGAAAAAAAAAAAAAAAAGAACGCTGTCTAGATTCATTTAGGACAGACTTGAGGTAGGGATTTTAAACCGTTTATCCAGAGAGAACGAGGAAGAGCAGAGCTTACTGTTCGTGGTATGGGAGGCTGCTGGGACTCTGACATGACTGCCCACATTCCCCTGACCTCCAGCATCACGGGTCAGCCCTCTAGGGCTCGGACCGCAGACTCATGACACCCCTCCCGCCATTACTTAACTGAAAATCTCCCCCCAAATACTTCCTCTCATAGGCTTATTTGAAAAATACAGGTGAACACAAGGAAGCTCCTGGGTAGTATTTTTTTTTTTTTTTTCTTTTTGCGGTATGCGGGCCTCTCACTGTTGTGGCCTCTCCCGTTGCGGAGCACAGGCTCCGGATGCGCAGGCCCAGCGGCCATGGCTCACGGGCCCAGCCGCTCCGCGGCATGTGGGATCCTCCCAGACCGGGGCACGAACCCGTATCCCCTGCATCGGCAGGCGGACTCTTAACCACTGCGCCACCAGGGAGGCCCTCCTGGGTAGTATTTACTGAAACTACACATTAAGAAGCATATGGCCTTATCCCCAGATTTCTACTTAGCGATATGACTTCACTTTCAGTCAATTAATAAAGAATTAAAAAATTCTTCGGGCTTCCCTGGTGGTGCAGTGGTTGAGAGTCCGCCTGCCGATGCAGGGGACACAGGTTCGTGCCCCGGTCCGGGAAGATCCCACATGCCGTGGAGCGGCTGGGCCCGTGAGCCATGGCCGCTGAGCCTGCGCGTCCGGAGCCTGTGCTCCGCAACGGGAGAGGCCACAACAGTGAGAGGCCCACGTACAGCAAAAAAAAAAAAAAAAGAAATTCTTCAATACAAATGTAATACAGAAAACAACCACAGTCCTTTATCTTAATTTCTATAATGTTACAATTTTGTGAGAGCACAGAAGGAAATGTATATGAAACCCGGGTAGTGACATCATTCCAGAAATTCTTTAAACAATTAAACACGTGTATTATAATGTGTTAATATTTTCTCCCCAGCAAGTGCCTGGTGTTAGGCCCTTAGGAACTGCTGAAGGGCAAGTTCACAAGCTTGTTGTTATTGACGTTTCTTTTCCAGAAGCCCAGGCGTTCTAGTTCTGCCACAGTCAGTCTTGGACTTGTTTTTACCTTTGCCAAAAGAATTCCCTTGACTTCTGCTCTGATTTGGATTCTGTTCCCTTGGTCCTGTGACTTTCTCTCTCTAGGATTACTTTTCAGTCTAGGGGAAGACATTTTCCAGAGTTCCCTGAGAAATGGTACTTGGCAGGTCATTTTTTCGAGAACTTGCATGTCTGAAAATGTCTTTATTATACTCATTCTTGATTGATAGTTGGCTAGGTATGAAATTCTAAATTCCCTCAGCATTTTAAGGTTTTGTTCCATTGTCTTCTAGCTTGAGGCGCTGCTGTTTGAGAAATCCAAGGCCAATCTGGTAGTTCATTCTTTTTACGTGATCTGTTTTTCACCCTTGGAAACTCTTAGACATTTTAGACCGTCTAACTCTGAGCTCATTCCTGAGAGTGCCTCCACCTTTTCACTAATCATGTGTCATATGCAAACAAAGAACTTCTGATTCCCATTTGTAAAATGTGTAATACAATATAATGAAAATTGCATGTAAATAGTACCTCGTGAAATTTTGCTCCATGATGAAATTATCCTTTTTTTTTCAGTTGAGGAAAAGTGTTACCAGAATTTGTGACCTTATCTCCATCAGCTAAGGGAACTTCTAGGGAGCTTCAAATCCCAAACCCAAGTTTTCTCTTAGCGCTCGCCCCTTGGACTTTCTCCAGCTGGGATTCAACACTCCAGCCTCTGAATTCTCTCCGTTTCATTTCCTGTGGTTTCTGACTTCTCCTCTCCTCCTGCCAGTTTCGCTGGACCTTCTCTCCTTGACCCTGGTTCCTAAACATGGATATGCCTTTGGATTCTTTGCTGATGCTCTCCTACATTGTGTGATATTTGAATTTTAAGAGGCCTCATTTAATTTTAGGATATTAAATGTCACCATTACGATTGTCACTTTCAAAATACATATCTGATCATAACCTATTTTACATGTTGCCCTGCATTTCCACCAATATCATCCTCGGAGTGGTGTACTGAAGAAAAAAGCTGAACTGAGATCTTAGCGTAGGTGTTGGCAAACTTCTTCTGTAAAGGGCCAAAGAGTAAATATTTTAGGCTTTGCTGGCTACACAGCCTCTGTTGTAAATACTCACTTCTGCTACTGCAGCGTAGACGCAGCCATTGACAATACCTAACAAATGAGGGTGGCAGCATTCCAGTCAAACTTTATTTACGAAACAGGCAGAAAGTCTTATTCCACCCTGGGCTGCGGTTTGCCAATGCCAGAGCTATGTCTTGAATTTTGCAATAAGTAGTTGTTTGACCTTAAGAAAATCATTTAATGACCTCAATATCACAAAACTACTGCATTAGAAATTATTTCTTTTGACTAGAATTTTCCTCCTCTCACCCACTACTTTATGGGCCTACTAAACTCCTATTCATTTTTGAGACCCAGCTCAAATGTCGCCTCTTGGATGAAGCCTTACTCACTCATGCTTACAAGACTGTGTATTAATAATCTTGGTACTGGACTTCCCTGGTGGTCCAGTGGTTAAGACTCCACATTTCCGGGACTTCCCTGGTGGTGCAGTGGTTAAGAATCCACCTGCCAATGTAGGGGACACGGGTTCGAGCCCTGGTCCAGGAAGATCCCACATGTCACAGAGCAGCTAAGCCCGTGCGTCACAACTACTGATCCCGTGCGCCACAACTACTGAAGCCCACGTGCCTAGAGTCCGTGCTCCTCAACAAGAGAAGCCACTGCAATGAGAAGCCTGCGCACCACAATGAAGAGTAGCCCCCGCTCGCCGCAACTAGAGAAAGCCCACGCGGCAACAAAGACCCAACGCAGCCAAAAATGTAAATAAATAAATAAATTTATTTTAAAAAATAAAATGACTCTGCACTTCCACTGCAGGGGGCACGGGTTCAATCCCTGGTCAGGGAGGTTCTGCATGCCGCGCAGTGTGGCCAAAAAAAATCTTGGTACTTATACTATACTTGTACCTAGTCAGAATTAGCTACACCTCCTTTTATTCCCATACAGAATACATTTAGAGTCCATTAAAACACTCTCAGTGCCCTTCTGTAGTTGTTTTACATGTCTCTCTTCACCCCTTGATTTTAAGCTTACGTTTTGAAGCTTCAATATCTATTGAAGTCCCTGCTATGTAATTTACGCTGAATCATTGCTTGTTAAACATTTGTGCATTTGTGCGAAGTAATGGCCTGCATGTTCCTTACGTTGTCTTCCTGCTAAAAATATAATTATACATGTTTTAAACCAAACTCATCCTATTTCTTCCCAATTCTGTTTCTCCTCTTGTTAATGACATCCTCAGTCTTAGTTACCCAGGGCTCAAAATTAAATTTATCTGCATTGTGGTTAAAAGAATAGAATTTGTGTCAGACAGATGTGAAGCTGAAGCTCAGTTAGGATGCTGGGTACATTATGACTGTCTCAAGGCAAAGTTTCCTTATTTCTAAAAGGATTAGGTGCAGCCCAGGGTTACCGTGGGCAGTCAATAAACCTTGGGTTTTGAATGTGTAGCTGACACTCTACAAATGGTTCCTGTTATTTCTTATTGGGCTCGTTCTAACAGTTCTGGTAGTATGATCTTCAACAAATTTTGGAGGAAAACTCATTTTCCCTGTAACTTTTCTTGGTTTGCGATTACATTACCTGATGCCCTTGATCCTGGAACATTTGGTAAGAGCTAATTCCTTCTGGAGACACTTAGTCTCTCTGTAATACTCAAGTAATATATGTTACGTTACATTTTATAGCCAAGAATTAGTTTATAATTAACGGATAGTATTTAATTGGATGTGACTCTTTTTAAAAACCACGTGTTCTGTCCATAGAGGGAAAATATTTATCTTTATATTTTTAGATGTTTTGGGGAAACCCCCATATACTCAGGCCTACTGTATCTTAAACGCATCTAAACATTTTGTGTAGCCACTGGCTTTCAGTAACTCAATGAATGATATTATTCAATCAAGCGTTTTTTAAGAAGTAAGAATTTTTTTCTTTTCATTTATAATCAGAAGTATACAGATGGCTGTTAATTTTGTGTCTGCACCCCCTTATTCTTTCTGCACAACACAAATTCCTATTCATACTCCAAGCTGTGTTCCTAAAATTCATTTGGTTCCCAAATATCTATTTTCTTGTGACAGGTCTTTAATTCTGTTCCGGAATAATATTTTAATATTCAGCTTAATTTAACTTTTTTATAAACTTGTGTTATTTTTAAAAATAGATTATAAGCTCTATGTATGAAATAAAATTATTTTATTAATGTTTATATTCTCACACAACCTGGTATAATTCTGCCTGTTACACAGGCATTTATTCTTTTCTCATCGTTGTATTAATGTAATAAAAATTATAACGAACAAAGCTGAGCAGGTCTCCACGAGCCCTGTTCCACAGACTAACTGAACAAACGTTTCATGATTTCAAATTATTAACATGCTAGTTTTAGAATAATATTGATCATTTTCTTTGAGGAAAAGTCAGTGAATGAAATATACATGTAACGAATCTTCTCTGAGTATCTAAATCCTAAGTATATACATTCACTTAAAGGATGTGCTATTATGTTACGCCTTACAAAACCCCATCCTACTTTCCAAATACCTGTATAGTAATTGAGCCTGCAGGATAAAACACCATGTCCCACAACGTGCCTTCTTTGAAGAGATATCGTCTCTGATTGAAAAATCATTATGGCTACTATTTATTTTTGCAACTCTGCAAAAACTAAGCCACTAAGACGATGCATAAGAATTTCGAAGAGAAATACAAAAGTAAACAGTAGGTTTCATAGGAAATTTATCAGACTTAACATGGTAATAAATGTGGTAAAAAATAAAACCTCAAACATAGCAACCAGCAAAACAGTGAAAACAATGTCTTAAACTTTGTCCACCAGCTCCACCACATGGCATCACGGGAATTTACAGTTTATATTCAAGGGGGAAATAATCTTCCCAAATATTTAAAAATACCTATTCATGGTGAATTTAATGTCTCATGACCAAAAAAAAAAAAGTATTGAAAGTAGTAAGAAACAACTTTTATGAACAACTAATGTACATCCTTTTATCTTGTTCTAAGTTTAAGAGGTTATAAGAATATAGTATTTTCACCCCACAGGAAAACAGATGCTAAGGTAAACTAACTTTGAATTTTAAACATAAACTTTTGCAGAATGTTTTGTAATATTATTTTACAGTTTACAACGCTGGGTTGAAAGTTCATGGTTTGTTTTATTCTATCCAATATCTATTTTACACAATAGTCTTATATCTGTGCAAATCACATCATTTCAAAAAATATAGGAAGATATAAAACCATAAGGTCATCCCTTTATACATTTACAAAGCCTTTAAAATTAAACAAATTATTTCTTTGATTTAACATTCTGATCTCCTACCACGCTTTGGTCTGTATCCTTACGTTGCAGCCTACAAGTATAATTTAAAAAAAAATAAATTCTGCAATACTATTGCTGTGAGAATCCAAAGCTGACCAGCCTAAGGAAAAGAAGGACAGGATTTGGGAGGGATTTCAAGCGCCCATCATGGGGAGAAGGAGTCGGATAACAGAGGTAGGGAGGAGAGGAGGGGTGGGCACCGCAGGGCACTCACCTCTGAGTTCTAGTGTCTTCTGGGGGTCTTAGGTCTAATCTACAAACACTGCAATTGGACTTGCCTGACTCAGGTGCCTGCCCTGAGCTCATCAACTATCCCAGGGAAGACTCAGTCACCTTTGCTCATAGTCACCGAAGAAGGCCATTCCTGGGCAACCACCAAGTGTCGGCAACACCTGGGTGCCGTCCCTATAACCAACACCAGCACCAAGGTGGTTCTAAAGGCTGTGGGACTATTTAAAGGAGGAGGTCGCTTCCAATTCCACTTTACCCAGATGAATTACTAAACCAGCCAAATCTAGGCAATTAAATATTTCCAGCCAAAGAGGTTGAGGTCCAAATTATATTTATGGATTTTAGACCACAAATTGTACATAATGGGAGAATTACAAACTTCTCTCTCTCTCGATGTAAATTTGGTCTTTCTTTGGGCAGATTGTAGGAGTACCAGCTAAATGAAGCTTTTTTGACCAATAAAGCATTTGGTCCTGTCCCATTAGGTGTTAAAGGAGGTTACCGGAATTACGATAACCCTCTGGACTGAATGAACTTTCACAGCTGCACCCCTGAAAGACACTACCTGTTGCCAACCATGAGTTGGCAGGTGATGGTGGCTCTACGACCATGACACTAAGGTCATGTCTGCAGGCAGGGACCCACCTGTTTATGTGGGATATACAGCTAACGCATTAGCACATGTGCGCTTCTTAAATATCTTTTATGTCCTGAGGGCCAACTTTTCAGTAACAAAATAATTCCCCCTGCCATTTATGAGGCACTTACTCCATGTCAGGCCCACATCTGCTTTACATGTACTAACATATTTTAGTGCATGTACAACAACCTTGTGATGTAAGTAGTATTAGCATCCTCTTATACATCGAGAAACAAAGAAATGCAGTCCCAAGATGACACTTCTAAGAATGATTTAAATCAGGTCAATCTGCTTTGAAGCCCATCCGAAGATAGATTTCCCTATAAAAGCATGTGTAAGGTCTATACCGAGAGATAAATTATCCTTTTCTCAAACTTATTAGAACGTATAGTGTACAGATTCAACTGCAATATAATTCATATTGAAGGAGCAGATTCTTGCCTTGTTCTGTGTCAAACTCTGGACCCAGGAAGGATCTCAGACTCCCCACGAGCTGACTGCAGTGGCTACAGATCTCCCCCGAAGGACTGCACAGCCACCACTCCCAGTTATTGTTTGTACCGTTCACTCGATAGGTACAGCAATCCTACACTGGACACCTACCGTAAGTCAGTTGGTTTTCCCACACTGTCTTATTTAATCTTCCCAATACTGTCAGGTTGGTATTATCATTCCCCCTTTACAGACGAAGTCAGGGCGGGTCGCAAGTCCCAGGTCCTAAATTAGGTCCAGGTGAAGCTGGCTTTCACATCCATCTGGGAGGGGGAGAGCTTGTTTCATTTTGTTTCCATTTGGAGGCTTATACTTTTTCCGTTACAACACGTGACACCTCTAGAACATTCATTTACGTCCCTGTGTTTAATCTCACCTCCCCAGATATACAGTGAGCCAAAGGTCACTTCAAATTCCAACGAAATGCATCGTCTTGGGGAGGGCTGTTATCAGCGGGTATCAGGTGTCGTGGCCACATGGCTGACCCATCTAAACTGTATTTGGTGGGCACCCTTTACGTCGCTCAGACCACAACGCAGAGATGCCACGTGCTCTGCAAAGGAGTGGCTTTCCAGCTGAAGAATTTTATAAGCAATCAACAGTCTCTGCAGAATCACGTAACCATTTCCTCTGACTTTTCCATCAGAGATGTCTCTCCATCAATATTCTGTGCTACCAATCCACGAACAGAGATAATATTCCCAGAATTCATTTCAAGTATGAACAGCATAACCAGGGGGTTGGTTGAGAACTCTTGAGAGATTGTGTGTGTGTGTGTGTGTGTGTGTGTGTGTGCGCGTGCACGCACACAGGCATGTTATAGGTTTACAAGCTTTCCAGTAGTTTGTTTTTTAGAAATTTTGGAGTACGCTTCTTTGAAAAGACTTCTGGATCCTCCGCACCAAGGCACTGGTATTTCTAGCTAGAACCAAAGTTAACTATTGACCCGCACACTGTCTTGCGGGAGATCCAGGCACTTAATTACCACCCCGTTATCTGCTTTCGGTATCTTTCCTCCTGCCCGAATCAGCTCAACAATTTCCAGACATCATGACATGCATACGATTTTTCATCTTCTCTGGTGTCATCATTTGATCACCCACTTTTTGATCTTTACAGTTCATCTAAGTTTTTTACTTTCGGAGAGGCACTACACATTGTAGAAGGACTTTAATTTTTTCCAGCCTAAAATTTAACTCTTGCTTTACCTTACATTTTCATTTAAGAAGCTATTTGATTTCTTTTTAAAACATATTAAAACATCAGTCCTTGAAGTGACTTTGAAAGTGTCTGCTCTCTCCAACCCTAGTTTGCGTATTCCAGAAATTGGAACTCTGGGCTAGTTTTTATTCCTCTTTTTGGACAATAATAACTATCCCATAGCAGCCGGGGTTGTATAGACACAGCGTACTGTGGAGTAGGCTGCGTACTCCTTTCAGACATTAGCACTTCCCTTGCCTGGAAAGATTCATTTGACACTAGTTTTGAAGTCCTCCAGTGACATAAATGTGCATTCCTTTCAAGGTCCCCAACCTGTTATACGAATGTTCAACTCAATGATCCTCCAGACAGGTCCTCAACTCTCCACAGCCTTCATTCTACGAGGGATGTTATCTTATCTTAGAATTACACTTAGATTAGGCTGAGATGATCTTTCTTAAACAAACTTTGTTAGCTAATACTTAATACATTATGGCATTCAGGCACTAACTCACCATCTCCCTAGGAGGTGTTTTGAAGTATTTTCTCGTGAGTTTTTTTTTTCTATTTAAGGAGGATTAGAACATCTTTCACTTATGAATCCTACAGATAATTATATTATCTATAGGATTTTGAGACAATGTGTTCCAATAAAGGGACATAAAAATGTTAAGAACAGAAAACAATGAAGGATACGTATGTGTACACACACACACACACATACACACGGGGAATAGGGAAAGAAGAACAGAGGAGAATAAAATTCATTAAAACCTATAGATTTCAAGTAGGAGACTACAATAATATACTAAAAATTGTAGATACCATAAAAAGTAAGGTTTGTTGGAAATTTTCTCCCTATGTTTGTAAATAATTACTATAATGTTACTTAAGGAAAACTTTTGTTGAGTTGCAGAAAGCAGGTTACACTGCATTTCAAATTTTAATATTTAGTTGCTAAAATATTAGCGCCTTAGAGATAATAGACAGCAGGGGGAATTGGTGCCATTTTCATGACAATAATACAATTTTTAGTGGAATTCACCTAAGCCTGTGGAGATGGAGAGGGAGACCTCCAGTCTAATGCTCTTTTTTTTAATCACCCCCATGCCGTCCCCTCCCCAGGCTCCAGGCCATGGATGCTCTCAGGACAGCAAGGCAGAGGATCAGAAAGCTGTTTTCCAAGAACTGACTTAGGCACAAAATTCCGGGAACAAATCACCCACCAGCATTATTTTATTGTTCTGCTTTCAAGAAATACAGGTCTCTCTTAGAACTTCAGTGCATAGCCTATATCACAATTCACAGGCGTTCAGGTAAAATTCGCAAAATGTTTGTTAGTCTGCAGAGAAAGTCTCTGTTCAGACTCTTCTGGGTGCTCCTAATGGGCCTCGTCAAAGCCAGGCTGGGACATTCCCATCCTGCAAAGCAGCTGAATCTGCAGCATCTCTTTATCTGCCTCTCCCTGCCCCCTTTTAAAAATCAAACCTATCCTTTCACCCACTTTTATTTTCCTTACCAGGCACATCGATACACACTCCGGACCCATAATAACCCATTCAACACACCTACAAGCTCTGTTTAATCCACTAAGGCCTTATGAAGTGATTCAGAAAAATCGCATAAACAGTGTCACAACCAGAAATGAAGAGTTGGTATTACCTGGACATATTACCTTTCTGAGAGCACACAGATTTATTTCCCCCTCCACTTTCTTTGTTCTGTATGTAACGTTACAGTGAAACCAAATCTACACTCTAGATGAAGTCTGATTTTCACATTTTATGAATTTCATCAACGCTAAGTATGTCTAATACCCTCCCTTAATTTTTATAGATTTGAATTAATTTGGAAAAAAATGGAAATGAATAAAACGATTAAAGAGTTAAATAAAATCAATACATTACTATCCAGAGACAACAAAGATTAAATTTGGGAATAATAATTTCATGATTTTTCTCTATATATTTACTTATACCCAAGTAAAGCATATGGGTACTTAATGATGTATTTGTTAATTAATGTTAATAATTTTTACAACTAATGAAATGGATAATTGTTCATGATAAAAAAATTAAAAACAAAATGACAGAAAACACTATTCTTTATATATATATATATATATATATATATATATATATATATTTTTTTTTTTTTTTTTTTTTTGGCTGTGTTGGGTCTTCGTTGCTGCGCACAGGCTTTCTCTAGTTGCAGCGAGCGGGGGCTGCTCTTTATTGAGGTGCACAGGCTTCTCATTGCAGTGGCTTCTCTTGTTGCAGAGCACGGGCTCTAGGCACGCGGGTTTCAGTAGTTGTGGCACGTGGGCTCAGTAGTCGTGGCTCGTGGGCTCTAGAGCGCAGGCTCAGTAGTTGTGGCCCACAGGCTTAGTTGCTCCACGGCATGTGGGATCTTCTCAGACCAGGGCTCGAACCTGTGTTCCCTGCACTGGCAGGTGGTTTCTTAACAACTGCGCCACTGGGGAAGTCCCGAAAATGCTATTCTTAACGGTTGCATAATATCTTTTGGATGTGCTATGAATTCTTGTCCATTCTTTTGAAAACACTTCTATGATTCCAAACTGTAGTACTATTATTATATTTCCATTTTTGTACTTGGATCCAGACCAGATCTCTGATCATGACCTTGGATTCTGAGATATGAAATTGTGGGCTCAAAATTTAAAACATTTAAAAGCTTTTGGAACACAAAAGCCAATGTGTTTCTAGAAAGGTTCTAACAAATTTATCAATCACTGTAACTCCATACCTCCTGACCATAAATTAGTCATATTTTAATTGTTTCCTATTTTATAGTTAATAGTTAATGAATGTAACTTGTGTTCCATTTATTACAAATCTATTGCACATTGTATTTGATTTTATATTGACTTGCCATTTGTATGAAATTTGTTAATTGACCTTAGTTGATTTTTATTAGTGCTTTAATTTAGGTGTTTTTTGTTTGTTTGTTTACAAAAGCTTATTATATATTATAGTAATTAATATTTTATCTGGCATTTATATAGCATATTGTTTTCTTAGCTCTAATAATTTTAATCTTCTGACTTCAGTGTGTTAAATGTAATTAATTGATGTTTTCCTCTGAGACTTCAATTCTTTTCAATATATTGATAATTTAGTGTTCAATTTATGTTTTGGTAAATGATATGAGATGAGAACAAAAATTGAGTTTTTCCAAGTAATTAGATATTCTTCCCAGTACCACTAATCAAACTACCCATTCTTCTTTGGTGTGGTGTGTTTTCTTGATCACACACATGCACACACCACACACACACACAGAAAGGGATGGAGGGGCTTTCCTTCCACCTGTTGAAGCTAGCAACAGAACCAGGATGCTTAAATATAAGTAAGTATCATTTTACATCTGATAGGGCTTAATTTTCCACATTCTTATTCTTTTTTATTCTCCCCATCCTAACTTTTTCTAACTTTTATTAAGCCCTCCCCCTCAGCATCCTCACGAAACCTATTTCCTTTATCCCATGGCTAATAACTGTACTAACACTTTAAGAATTTAAGTTAATTTGGGAAAAGTTAATATCTTTAACATAGTTCATTTACTTATTCAAGATCATGGCACATTTCTCTACTCCTTAAAATTCACTTTTAAGTTTCTTAGTAAGTTTTCTGGGTTTTTTTCCTGTATGTTTAACATAATTCTCTTTAGGGAGATTCTTAGTAGAATTTTTGGATTTTATTTTTCTGATTGTTCTAGTTTTATTTGCTATCATAATCCTCTCTCATCTCTAGACCATCAAACTTATAGAAGCTATACAAGAGCACTTTTAGTTGTATGCTAGCATTCACTCGCTTTACTGAATACTCATGTTTAATTTTAGGTTCTTATCCAATTGATTCTTTTGTATTCGTTAAGCATGGAATTATGTGATTTCAAGTAGTGGTGAAGTTGTCAACTTTGCAATAGTTACATCTCCTTTCATGCATTTTTATTGCATTGACCAAAATGTCCAGAACAATCTTGATTAGTTGTGATATGTTTATAAATATATACATCAATAGAAATTCTGACTATATCTCTTTGTTATGTTTGTTTTGCTGCTTTAGACCACAGGAATACAAAGGATCATGAGAGACTACAATGAACAATAAAACCAAAAAACTGGATAACCTAGAAGAAATTGTTAAATTCCTAGAAACCTACAACCCAACAAGAATGAATCATGAATAAATAGAAAGTCTGAATAGATCAATAATGAGTAAGAAGACTGAAGCAGTAATCAAACACCTCCCAACAAAGAAAAGCCCAGGACCAGATGGTTTCACTGGTAAGTTCTACTGAACATTAAAGACAAATTAATGTAAACCCTTCTCAAACTCTTCCAAAAAACTGAAGAGGCAGAAACTCATTTTATGAGGATGGTATTACCCTGACACCAAAGCCAGATAAGGACACCACAAGAAAAGAAAATCATAAATCTATACCCCTGATGAATGCAGATGCAGAAATATTCAAAAAAATATTAGGAAACTGAATTCAACAGCACATTAAAAGGATCATATACCAAGATCAAGTGGGATTTATCTCTGGAATACAAAGATGATCCATATATACAAATCAATCAGCGTGATACACTATATGAATTAAATAAGATAAAAATCATAAGATTATCTCAATAGATGGCACAAAGAAACATCCTCTCATGAAAAAAAAAAAACACTCAACCAATCTGGTATAGAAAAAACATACCTCAACACAATAAAGGTCATACCTGACAAACCCACAGCCAACATCATACTCAATGATATGATGGTCATACCCAATCTTTTCCTCTAAGATCAGGAACAAGACAAGTGGCCCACTGTCACCACTTCTATTCAACATAGTCCTGGAAGTCCTAGCCAGGACAATCAGGCAAGAAAAAGAAATAAAAAGCACCCAGACAGGCAAGGAAGAAGTAAAATTGTCTTTGTTTGCAAATGATATGATCTTATATATAGAAAATCCTAAAGACTCCACCAAAAAAAAACTCATAAATAATAAATGAATTTAGTGAAATAACAGAATATACAATCAACATACAGAAATTAGTTATATTTCTATACATTAACAACCAATTATCTGAAAAAGAAATAAAGAATACAATCCCATTCACAATAGTATCAGAAACAATAAAATACTTTGGAATAAATTTAACCAAGGAGGTAAACACTTTTACACTGAAAACCAAGACTTTGGTGCAAGAAATTAAAGAAGATATAAACAAGTGGAAGGATATCTCATGTTCATGGATTAGATGAATTAACATTGTTAACATGTCCATACTACCCAAAGTCATGTATAGATTCAATGCAATCCCTATCAAAATTCCAAGGGTGTTTTTAACAAAAATAGGAAAACCAATCCTAAAATTAATATGGAGGAATGAAGACCCTGAATAGCTAAAGCAATCCTGAGAAAGAAGAACACAGCTGTTGGCATCACACTTCCTGATTTCAAACTATACTAGAAAGCTGTAGTAACCAAAACAGTATTTTATTGATTTTAATCATTTATTTATCATTTATTGATTGATTTTATATTTTGTTATGAAACTTCAAGCACATTTTAACTTGACTTATGCTTTTTTTTTTTAATGATTTTTTAATTCCTAATTTTATTTATTTATTTATTTATTTTTGCTGTGTTGGGCCTTCGTTTCTGTGCGAGGGCTTTCTCTAGTTGTGGCAAGCAGGGGCCACTCTTCATCGCAGTGCACGGGCCTTCTCACTATCGCGGCCTCTCTTGTTGCAGAGCACAGGCTCCAGACGTGCAGGCTCAGTAGTTGTGGCTCATGGGCCTAGTTGCCCCGCGCCATGTGGGATCCTCCCAGACCAGGGCTCGAACCCGTGTCCCCTGCATTAGCAGGCAGATTCTCAACCACTGCGCCACCAGGGAAGCCCTGACTTATGCTTTTAATCAACATAAAAGGATTCTCATTTTGCCACTCTGAACTGTTTGAATTATTAAATTTATTTTTTTAATATCCATTTTATTTGTTATTTTATACTATAAGAAATACCATATGAAATATCTTCTTGACTTTCATTTTACCACTTACTTTGATGGTTTTCATCTTCTTTTTAATTTTATTTTTTAAAATGTATTTGAGGGGGCCTCCCTGGTGGCGCAGTGGTTAAGAGTCCGCCTGCCGATGCAGGGGATACGGGTTCGTGCCCCGGTCTGGGAGGATCCCATATGCCGCGGAGCGGCTGGGCCCGTGAGCCATGGCTGCTGGGCCTGCGCATCCGGAGCCTGTGCTCCGCAACAGGAGAGGCCACAACAGTGAGAGGCCCACATACCGCAAAAAGAAAAAAAATAAAATAATAAAATAAATAAAATAAAATGTATTTGAGGGGACTTCCCTGGTGGTCCAGTGGCTAAGACTCCACACTCCCAGTGCAGGGGGCACTGGTTCAATCCCTGGTCAGGGAACTATATCCCACATGCCACAACTAATAGTTCTCATGCCGCGACTAAAGATCCCACGTGCCGCAACTAAAAGATCCCCATGCCACAACTAAAAAAAAAGATCCTGCATGCTGCAACAAAGATCCGTGTGCCACAACTAAGACCCAGCGCAGCCAAATAAATAAATATTCCAAAAAAATAATTAAAAAATAAAATGTATTTGAAATAAATTTTCTTTGTTGATTAAATTCAAAATTAAAATCTGCTTTAATCCCCCCATGCAAGACAAAAAAACATGTGACACATTTAAATTTTTTATCTTCTTTTTTAAATTCATAACCTTAATACATAAAAACTGTTATTTTTATATTCAGGTTATGTTTCCTGAATTACCCCTTTCTATATATGTATATCACCTTTATTCAGACTGGTTAATAAATTTATATTCTATTTTTTCCGTATTTATTTTTTAATCTTTTTTCTTTTCAGCCATATCTCACTATGTAACTTTAGAAGATAAAGTTCTTTTTTTTTTTTTTTTTTTTTTTTTTGCGGTACACGGGCCTCTCACTGTTGTGGCCTCTCCCGTTGCGAACACACAAGCTCAACGGCCATGGCTCACAGGCCCAGCGGCTCCATGGCATGTGGGATCTTCCCGGACCGGGGCACGAACCCGTGTCCCCTGCATCAGCAGGCGGACTTTCAACCACTGCGCCACCAGGGAAGCCCGAAGATAAAGTTCTTAATCATAACTATGTAAGGACATGCAAATGCAAAAAAAAAAGCAAACAAAAAACCCCCACTTGGATATTATGTAATAAAAATATCCAGAGTTCAGATTTCAAATTATCTCATAAATCTCATGGTTAGTATGAAATTTATTAGAGTTTTTTGGTTGGAATACAGTTGAACAGGAAACAAGACTCATTGTGTATTTTTTTTTGGTATTGAAATACTGAAAGATCTCTTTCAATTTAAACTCTAACATAGCTAAATAAAGTGTGAATTTAAAGAAGGTACAAAAATGACAAATAATTCATTTTAAAGTTACACCTAGTTTTAGATGTTTTGCAATATTTAAAGAGAAATAAAGAAAAGAAAACATGATTCCAGCAGCCTAGGTCAAAACCAAAGTTCAGACTTGATTTGTTTAGTTGAATTCTATTTTTTTCCTCACACTCCAGTGGCCTAGCGTTCTAGTCTAGGGGTCCTTTCCTTTCCTTTTTTTCTTTTAACTGTTTGACTCCCTTCACCCACTTCTCCCACCCCACCTCTGGCAGCCACCAATCTATTCTTTGTATCTATGAGGTTGATTTTGGGTTGTGTTTTTTTTTTTTTTTTTTTTAGATTCCACATATAAGAGAGATTATAAGGTATTTGTCTTTCTCTGTCTGACTTATTTCACTTAACATAATGCCTCCATGTTGTCAAAAATGGCAAGATTTCCTTCTTTTTATGGCTGAGTAATATTCGTGTGTGTGTGTGTGTGTGTGTGTGTGTGTGTGTGAGAGAGAGAGAGAGAGAGAGAGAGAGAGAGAGAGAGAGAGAGAGAGAGACATGGTCTTGGGATCACCAGATGAGCTATCAGCAAAGCCATGGAGTATTGAAAGCTAATGGACAGAGCACAATGACCTTGACATGGTGGAGAAAATTTAACCCTAACTGCCTACAGAGGAGAAGGAAACAGCAGGGATGAAGCAACAAAACACAAAGGACTTTTAGGGCAGTGAAAGTATTCTGTGTGACACTATAATGGTGGGTACATGTCATTGTACATTGGTCCAAACCCATAGAATGTACAATACCAGGAATGACCCTAACGTTACCTATGGACTCTGGGTGATAATGATGTGTCCATGTAGGGTCATAGATCATCACCAATGTACCACCTGGAGGGGGATGTTGATAATGGGGGAGATTATGCATGTGTGTGGCCCGGCGTTATATGTGAAATCTCTGTACCTTCCATTCAACTTTCCTGTGAACCTAAAAATTCTCTAAAAATACAGCTAATTTGAAAACAAAATGAAACAAACCTATGAAGCATAATGGTTTGTACAGAGACCGGCAGCAGAAAGGAATAGAGGCATTGGGCACCCCTCAAGGTGGAGGGCAAGGTGGGCTTGAAGGTGGGAGAACAGGTGCCCTCAGTGGGGGCAGCAGCCTGCCCACGTGTCCTCACCAGGGGCAGCAGGTCTCCTCTCTGTGGAAGTGGAGCCAGGACCTGCAGAAGGGACTACCAGGCACAGCGGAAGGGACGTGCCAGGCAAGGCAGGGACAGTGGGCAAAGGGGCGGCCTTGGCACTGAACGGTCCCACGCACTTCCCTTCAGCCCTTTCCCCGGGTGGTTCTCACACTGTGGTGACAGTGCTTACAGGATCTGTATGGGAGATGGAAGGGGTCCAGACTGAAGACAGAGGAGCGAAGGGGAACCAGGATGACGATGAGGGAAGGCGTAGGACGCACGCTTTGCTGAGCGCTTGCAGCGAGACCAGGACCGGCCCAGCAGGAGGACACGGGCTCCGGGAGGGACATCCATCATGGACCAGTAGGTCACCTGAAGTCCACGCTAAATCGACAGGAATACCACAGTCCTTTCAAAGGGGAAAACTAATTTGTAGGGACTTAGAAAGGCAATCAAATTTTTTTAAAGCAATTAATCATTCTAAGAAAATAAAAAACAAACCGGGCCTCCCTGGTGGCGCAAGTGGTTGAGAGTCCGCCTGCCGATGCAGGGGATACGGGTTCGTGCCCCGGTCTGGGAGGATCCCATATGCCGCGGAGCGGCTGGGCCCGTGAGCCATGGCCGCTGAGCCTGCGCGTCCGGAGCCTGCGCGTCCGGAGCCTGTGCTCCGCAACGGGGGAGGCCACAACAGTGAGAGGCCCGCATACCGCAAAAAAAAAAAAAAACAAACCAAGGTGACATATATTCAAAATATACTATGTGTCATCTATGAACAAAAGAAAGCTTACCTAATCATACATTATAACCACTAATTTAGCCAAAATCATCATGAATTAAGTAGGGAGATTGGAGGTGTGTATGAGTGTTTGTACGTGAACGTGTATGTGAATTACTTGTGTGTTTGGGGGCGGGGTAGCTGAGAGGGTGTTGAGTATAGAGGAACTTAAAAACCATAAATGAGTAATTCAGAAGTATTCATTTAAGCCTATTATTTCAAACATGAAAATAAAGCAGCTAAAAATCTGAAACTGACTGCACCCAAAGAGTGAGGCTTGGGCACAAGGGTGGGTGGATCCTGTGTTACTCTTTTAAGTTTAATTTTCATACATACAGGTATTACTTTGATTTAAAGAAAACTTTTAAAGCAATTAAATTAAACAGGAAAATGCATCAACAATGCATCATAATGAGACTTTGCCACCTGCATTTGACTTCACCTACATCGCCTTCTGGTGTCTTCCCAAAGGATCAGAACAGTGCTGCTCTCAGGTTCGTATCTGTGGAGTATCATTGCTGCCTAGCATCTCAAAGGCGTTCAATAAATACTCTGAATTAAATATGTAAATCCAATCAATATAAAATGAGCCTTCTTTTTACAAAAAGTGAAAGGGTGTGACTCAAATAACGCTAAAGCAATATTAAAAAGACAGTGAATGGGTATCCAGGCAAGAAAGTTTACCCTGAAGCCAGATCTTGTTTAAAATCCATCCTACGCTTTTTGGGAAGATTCCTAAACTTCTAACATTTGAATTTTCTCATGCTTAAATGGTGATTGTAACAGTTCACTCATAGGGTTGCTATGAAGATGAACAGAAATTACATGGTTTGGGGCTCCTCTTTGTACACATTTAGTAAATATCAGTTTCCCTTTTCAGACCAGTGATAAATGGTATAGTGGCTTCAGTGAAAAATGTGCATGGGTTTATATATCTTGATGAATTAATTTATGGAAAGGAACTAGAGGATAAACCAAGTGATGTAACACAGCAGACACACTGCAAAATCCATGCTAAAACTTTAAAGGGAATCTGTGCCCATACACAGAAACAGACACATGAATACTTCCCCTAATTCTGCAAAAACTCTGGTTCTAGATGCAACAGAATCTCAGACTTTAACTGGAGAGTTTAATACCTAGAAATCTCTCTCTATGCTTGTAGCAAAGCCAGGGCTTCCCTCGGATGCCCTTGGACTGTCAGAATCAGCCCTAATCAAAGACAGAATAAAAGAAGAAATAAAAGAACCAGAATTGGAACTCAGATTTTTTTAAAAAACCGAGACTTGTTCTTAACTTTTTGAGTTGCCCTGCTTCACAGGTCTGACTCTGTGCATTGCACCTCCAAGTTAGCTTCTCCAGTGCCAGAGCTATTTCGGATTCAAAGAGAGTCCTATGCATGAAGGAAACACATACTTCTACGGGAATAAAAAAAAGTCAACATTCCTTAAAGATGTCTCTTATCAATTACAACTCAAGTGTTGATTACAAAGGGAAACAATTTCCCATTCAAGACTGCCTAACTCGGGTCTAGTTTAATGTATTCATCGAAGCTAAGTTAATTTTCCAAAGGTCTTTAGCACAACAAGCCGGCATCCCCTCCTCCAAACCCCACCCGCAAACTCTGAAAGGAATGTGTATGATCTGGACAATACACAAAGGAACAAGTGGGGATACAGAAACAAATGGCTATTGTGATGGGAGCTTGGGGGTTCCTGATCCCGGCTGAGGGGCTAGAAAGAAGGCAGTCAACAGTGGACACCAACAAGAGAGCATTGTGCCCGCAGAAGACTGTACTTTGTGTACGAGAGGAAAATCAAAAGCATTGTAGACATTGCTCTGATTTCCCATAACACAAATGTTATAAGACCAAGAACAGCTGAATGAAATGGCAGTTGATACAGGAGACAAGTCCAAATGATGAAGCCTAGTCATGGTCAACAGTTAATTAAATTCAACACACTGTTTTTATCATCCTTGGGCTTTGACTCTCTGACACTGACATTCCCCACACACTTTTTAGGGAGTTTTGACTTGGCTGGAATCTCTGGATAATAATCACCTTCCATTTAGCTGAAAGCAGCCGGGAGAGGGGCCGTTTGATCATTTTTAGTGAAGACGGTGAAGGAAAGCATCAGAAAAACCTCTCGCTTTCCCAGTGTGGTTGTAATTAGCATCCCTCTGAGTCAGTTCTTAGCCGTGACAAAGACCTGTGCTTGATGGCTGGAAGACGGGGTGTCTTCACAGGTGAATGGGTGAGGAAGGGGCCAGAGGAGGGGTGGGGTGGGTGAGGGTACAGAAAAGGGGGCGTGGGAAGAGGCCGCGTTTTCCTATTGCTTTCTTGACCTACATAGATTTCCCTTTGGGGACTGAATGAGGACACATAACTACCTGCCCTGAAAGTTGCACAAAAGAGCATCTGTTCTATTCTAAAGGTGAGAAGAATCTTTGTACAGGGATAAATATAGAAGCACACACACAGCAGTATGAGTGTCTATATTTATTCATATCCAAGTTAAAAGAAAAGGACCTTTTTAAAGCCTACGAGAATATTTTCTACGTATGACCTTCATATGCCTAAAAATAATTTCACTATCATACACACAATTCATTTCTTCTTTGAAGCAGAGAGGAGAATTAGCTTTTCCAAACTCTGTATCATGACTAATTTGGATATAATATGAGCCCCGAAAAATCTCCAAAAGAAAAGTAAATCTCCTGGAAATGCAAAGGAAATACTTTCCACTAGCTCTGTAATTGTTTACATTATATCCCAAAGATGTTATGACTTGATTTAAGAATTTAATGATATGGCAGTAGCTTTGTCCATGGTTGGCCAAAAATAAATTTTTAAACAGGTTCAGGTCGGTCACCTGGACATGGAAATTGCACTCCCCACCCTGGGCGGCTGTAGCAGGAGACCTTGTCAGCATCTCCATCATGGGCGGTAGGGGATTCGAGTCTTCCAGCAGCTCCCACCCCTGCTCCCACTTCCCTGAGTGAGTGCGTGGCCACCCAGCCATGTAAAAACTGCAGGGACCCCAAAGCTCTCTCCCCTCTCCACAAATAAAAACCAAACAAAGCAAACCAGCAGAGCAGAGCACCCTGAAGCCCTGCAGATCATTTCATGTGTGAATGTGTATGTTTTCAAAGTCATATAATTTCCTATCACTTCCCCAGAGCTGGTACTTCTAATTCATTCAACAAGTATCGATTGAGCACGGGGGGAGCGCGGTGTCCTTCTAGGTGCCTGGGAGACCGCGCGTGGGAACTGTACGTGGAAAAATCCCTGCCTACGAGCTTCTAGTGGAGGGAGAGGCAGTTGATACTGAGTCAACACAGACCTAGAAGGATGTCAGGTAGATGCAATGGACAATGATTCAGAGTAGGGGAGGGCGTGTGGGGTAGGAAAGTCTGTGCAGGACTGTCTGTGTAGGAAGGTCAAAGAGGCCTCTCGGAAAAGAGGGCGTGGAGTGAGGGTCTGAAGGAAGTGAGGGTGGGGTCACATGACGCCTGCAGCTTCCTCCCACTTGCCGTGGCCTGGCCGAGCCTGCGGTGGGGCGGGTGAACAGGAGGGTAGACGTGGTGACTCTTGGCGGGGGTGAGGGGAGCCAGCCCCAGGCCACAGAAGCCTGGGCCCCTTCCCTGAGGGACACGCAGAGCTGTGGGAGGGTGTGCAGCAGAGCGGTGGCATAATGTTCCCCATCTCAGTAGGACCGCTCTGGCCATCGGGAGGCCCTGGCGTGCACCCAGGTAAGGGCTGGGGACCCATGTGGAAGTCGCAGAGGTGATGAGACATGGTCAGGGTTTTGGTGGGGTTGGTATATTTTGAAACAAGAGCCCAAGGGATTTGCTGGAGGGTTGGAGTGGGCGTGAGAGGAAAAGAGGCGTCTAGAGGTCACAGTTGCCACTTAGGAGTAAGAGGAGAGACCATGAGAGGGACAGATATGCAGAAGAGATGCCGAGAAGGCATCAGACACAAGACGCGTTCCAGGGAGGACTCTGAACCGAAGGCACACGCTCGGGAATCACTGGCTTCTAGGAGAGAGTGCCGGCCTCACGATGAAACGCAGTAACCCAGGGAGTGAGTGTAGACCATGCAGAGGAGACAGAGGCTTGGGCCCAGGACGCACTGCAGCGCTGGGGCCTGAGACACTGGGGAGCCTGCAAAGAGCCCCCAGAGAGGAAGAGGAGACAGGAGAGGGGTCCCAGAGGACAGCTGGGCGAAGCACCAAAGGGACAGCAAGGAATTCTCTACCAGCAGCTACTGATGGAGTGAAACGTGTGAAATAAAGACAGAAGGGGCCACTGGATTGGGTAACATAAACCATTACATTAAAGTAAAAGTCTATGAGTATTTCTATTCCCTGTATATGTGAAAAAGGACACATGTCAATGGATCATGAGAAGAAGCAAGTAGACAGAACGTAGTTTGGCTGACCCAGTGCCAGGACACCGTCTCCCGCGGGGCTCCAAGGTGCTGGCAGCAATGAAATCCCATGTCTGCAGGCCACTCTCGGGTGTCAGGAGTGACCCTGGAAACCGTGAAGTGACAACGTGCTTTGCTGTTAAGATACAGTCTAGGGGCACTTCACCAAGGCCATTTGCTTTTCTCCAGGAGCCTCTCAGCCCCCTTCAAGCAGGAAAGGCTTCCAGAGAACAAGGCTGTGTTACCCACACCTGCTTCCATCCTCATCACAGACTCTGAGTGAGACGCTGGGCCCTGGGAAAACAGCGTCCGTGTGATGTCCCCCCAGGAAAGGAAGCAATGGTGGGCCCCCATCCGTGTGAAGCACTCCAGGGGGCCCAAATACACAAACAGAGCAAAGACACACGGCTTAGCTGTGCATATCAAATTATTGAGAATCCCGTCGTTAGTTTTCCTCGTTTTGACTACATTCACTGTGTGCGTTCAGATCTGCAACATAAAACAGAGGACATGGGCTTCCCTGGTGGCGCAGTGGTTGAGAGTCTGCCTGCCGATGCAGGGGACACGGGTTCGTGCCCCGGGCCGGGAAGATCCCACATGCCTTGCAGCGGCTGGGCCCGTGAACCATGGCCGCTGAGCCTGCGCGTCCGGAGCCTGTGCTCCGAGACAGGAGAGGCCACAGCAGTGAGAGGCCCGCATACCGCAAGAAACAAACAAACAAAAACCAGAGGACAGAAGGACAGCAAAGCAAGCCCCGGCAAAGCTGCTGCGCGAGCCCTGGCGCGTGGAGGTGCTTTCTGCTTCCCCCGCTCCGGGTCACAAGCCCTAACAGGGGCCCCACGGGGGCTGCTGCACCACCCCAGAGGAAAACTGAAGAAAGGCTTTAAAATACATACAAACTCACAGACATTCCTTTAAATGTACAGAAACTACCGTTACGTAGTTTCATTTTAATCCGAAAGAAGCGCTGGCAGGGGTTTCTGCTGACTCTGCTGAATTGAAAGCCCTGCCATCTTCTGCGCAACCTCACTTGCTATCCCACCCAGGAGCAGAACCAATAAAACACGCACGGCGGGGCAGACAGAAACCCACGTCTCCCCCATGCACGGAATCGAGATCAACGGTCACGGGAGCTCAGATGGGACAGACACCGATACAGGTGCCGATGCTGTCCTTGTGCCTGAAGAATCTGGTTCTGCAACGTTTTCCTGAAGGAGCCCAGGCCGGTCACCTGACCACAGGTTTTCCCGTTCCCGTCAGTGTTAGACAAACAACGGACGGTTGGAAACAGAAGGACCACGGCTAATTTAAGGCTCTTTTAATGTCAGGCATCCTTAGCACAGGAACCGACCAACATGGTGGAGGCATTTCATGTGGGAAAGAACGGCTCACGGCCTTTGCGTTCATCTTAACATCACCCACTTCTCTGCCCCCCAGCTGCTTCTTTCTTGAGCTCAACCATATAAGCCACTGAGTCAAAACTAAGTCTAAGGGGCTCAGGCCCCTCCTTCAGAGGCCAGTGTGGGATGATGAGAACATACTCTTGGAGTGTGACACTGGAAGGCCAGGAAAGCTTGTGTGCATCCCTTAAAGAAATCTCTCCAGATGAGCCTAGATGCAGAGAGCCCTGTTTAGAATCATCTGAAATTGAACCTAAATGACTGAAAACCATCTAATCTGGTAATGTTTATTGCCACTTTCAGGATGACTGCTTTAAGTGAAGAAATAAGAGCTTAATTTTGACTAAATATCTCAGGATCTCTAGCCTGGAGGGTGTGTGTGTGTGTCAATGTGCTCAGAGTTGAATTGGAAAGAGGAGGGTTAGGGTACCTTTTATTTTACTTTAAACCAATAAAACCCTAGCTTTATAGTGAGAAAAGATTCTTCAGTCATCAGGGCATGATATCAAGGAGTTCTGACAGTATGGATTCCTTTGATGAGCAAGTCCATGAATGTAGGCTACACATACATATTAGGGTATTTGCTGCAGAGCTAAAGGTCACAATTCTTGTCCAGAAATTGCATTATGTCAATGGTGTCTCTAGAATCGTGGCCACATCCCTCCAATCTTTGCCTCCATCTACATGGCCATCTCCCTGGGCATCTCTGCTTCTTCTTACAAGGGATCTTGCCACTGGATTGAGAGCCCACCTAAATAAGCCAGGATGATCCCATCCTGAGACCCTTAATTGCATCTGCAAAGACTCTTTTTCCAAGTAAGGTCACATTCACAGCTTCAGAGGGTTAAGATGTGGACCATTCCACCAACTGCAGGTGGATAGGCTTTTGGCAGATGGAGAGAAACAAGGACAGTTTAGCACAGCTGCAAACTGGTGCACAGCACTACTCCAACATGCAAAGAAATCCTGACTTTTCCATTTTCTATAACTAAACTTTTTAAAACATATATATTTTTATTGGAGTATAGTTGATTTACAATGTTGTGTTAATTACTGCTGTACGGCAAAGCGATATATATACATTCTTTTTTAATATTCTTTATGGTTAATCATAGGATATTGAATATAGTTCTCTGTGCTATACTGTAGGACCTTATTGTTTATCCATTCTATAAAAGCTTATATCTGCTAGCCTTAAACTTAACTTTTTCTTGAGTCTCTACAAGTGCCAGTGGAGATGGAAGGAGACTTCAACGTAGGAATCCAAGGAGAAGAGTCAGGGAGAAGGGAATCTTCAATCCTTGCCTTCCCTCCACCTGGCTTCTCCCCCTCACACTCAATGACAGAGGAAGGGCTAAATCTCCCACTCCCACTTTATTCAGGAAGGAATTTTCTCTCTGTCATACCGTCCCCTTTGCCAGGTGATAACTACCTTAACCTAAGAATAACGTACTTGGGAACACACTTAACAAAAGTGCAAAAATTGTACACCAAAAATTATAAAATATTGTTGAAAGAAAATTAAATGAGACAAATAAATGGAATATTCATAGGATATTTAATATTATGAAAATAGAGATATTGCCCCAAATTTATCTACTAATTCAACACATTTCATTTCAAAATCCCCGGTACCAAATTTTTCTAAAAATGTTGACCAGCTATTACTAAATTTCATATGGAAATGGTATAAAACCAGGATAGCCAAAACAGTCTTGAAAAAGAAGAATAAAGTTGGAGGACACACCATTCCTGGTTCCAAAACTTGTTATGAAACTATAGTATTTAAGACAGTGTGGTATTGGCATAATGACAAATAGTGCAATGAATATAATTCGAAGTCCAACAATAATCCTTTCCCCTTATGATTAACTGATCTTCAACAGGATGCCAAGACAATTAAAGAGAGAAACATTTGTCTTCCCAATAAGTGGTTCTGGGACAACTAGATCTCTACATGCAAAATAATGAAGTTAGACTTATTCATAACGTAAAAATGAATTGACTCAAAATGAATCACAGACCTAAATGAAAAAGGTCAATTATAAAACTCTTAGAAGAAAACATAAGAAGTCTTTGTGATCTTGGATTAGGAAATGGTTTCATGGTTATAACAGTAAAGGCCCATGTAACTGAAAGAAAAATAGGTAAATTACTCTTCATCAAATTAAAAATACTTTTGTACTATAAAAACTGGGAGGGCCTCCCTGGTGGCGCAAGTGGTTGAGAGTCCGCCTGCCGATGCAGGGGATACGGGTTCGTGCCCCGGTCTGGGAGGATCCCACATGCCGCGGAGCGGCTGGGCCCGTGAGCCATGGCCGCTGAGCCTGCGCGTCCGGAGCCTGTGCTCCGCAACGGGAGAGGCCACAACAGTGAGAGGCCCGCGTACCGCAAAAAAAAAAAAAAAAAAAAAAAAAACTGGGAAAACTTTACGTGTAAAACACAGTCCACAGAATGAGAGAAAATATCTGAAAGTTATATATCTGATAAGGGACTTGTTTCCAGAATATATATTTTTAGAAGTTTTATAACTCATTAATAAAAAGATAAATAAACCAATTCTTTAAACAAGCAAAGGTAGAAATAAAACCTTCTTTGTTCACAGATGACATTATTTTCTATGTCTATGTAGAAAATCTCAAAGAAACAGTCCAAAAAACCTCCTAGAACTAATAAGCAATTATAGTGAAGTGGCAAGATATACAAAAGCCAATTTCTTTCATATATACCAGCAATGAACAAGTGGAATTTGAAATTAATAACCCAATACCATTTACATTAGCACCAATGCATTAAATACTTAAGTATAAATCTCACAAAATATGTAAGATTAATATAAGGAAAAGTACAAAACTGATGAAAAGAATCAAAGATCTAAATAAATGGAGAGAGACTTCTTGTTCATGGATAAGAAGACTCAATATTGTCAAGATATCAGTTCTTACCAACTTGATCTATAGATTCAACACAGTGGCCATCAAAGTCATAGCAAGCTATTTTGTGAATACTGACAAATGGATTAAAGTTTATATGGACAGATAAATGACTGAAAATACCCAACACAGCAATGAAAGACTTACTTCTAGACTTATTATGAAGCCACAGTAATCAACACAGTGTAGTACTGATGAAAAAACTAGGCAAAGAAAGCCCAGAAAGAGACCCACATAAATATAATCACCTAATCTTTGTCAAAGGAGCAAAGGCAACTCAGTGGAGAAAAAAAAGAATCTTTTCAACAAATGGTGCTGGAACTGGACCAAAAAATTGAATCTAGACACAAACCTTATACCTTTCACAAAAATTAACTCAAAATGGATCATAAGCCTAAATGTAAAATACAACATTATAAAACTCCTAAATGATAACATAGGAGAAAATCTAGGTGACCTTGGTTTTGATGATGAGTTTTTAATTTTTAAAAAAAAATTTAAATTTTTTGTTTTTTAAAATATTTTAGATATTTATTTATTTATTTTTTGCCACACATTGTGGGATCTTATTTCTCCGACCAGGGACTGAACCCAGGCCCTCATTAGTGACAGCACAGAGTCCCGCCAAGGAATTCCCTTTTTAATATATATTTTTTTCTGGCCTGGTGATTAATTTTTAGATACAACACCAAAAGCACAATACTTGCAGGGAAAAATAATAAATTAATGTCAGTCAAATTAAAAACCTGTTTTCTGCATAAGACACTGTTAAGTGAATGAAAAGACAAGCAAAACATGCTTGCAAAACATATCAGAAAAAGGACTGGTATCCAAAATATACAAAGAACTCTTAAAACTCAACAATAAGAAAATAACCTGGTTTAAAAAAATGGGCAAAAGATCTGAACATACACCTCACCAAAAGAGATACACGGATGGCAAATAAGCATATGAAAACACATTCAACACCATATGGCCTTAGGAAATTGTAAATTTAAACAACATTGATACACCCACTACTCACCTATGAGAATGGCTAAAATCCAGAACGCTGACATCACCAAATGCTGGGGAGGACATGGAGCAATAGGAACTCTTATTCACTGCTAATGTAACAAAATGCTACAGACACTTTAGAAGACAGCTTACCAGTTTTTCACAAAACTAAACATATTCCTACCACACAACACAGCACTTATGCCCCTTGGTATTAACACAAATGAGCTGAAAACATATGCCCACAAGAAAACCTGCACATGAATGTTTATAGCAGCTTTATTCATAATTGCCAAAACTGGGGAGCAACCAAGATGTACTTCAGTAGGTGAATCAACAGATAAACTGTGGTCCATCCACCTAATGAAATATTACTTAGTGTTTAAAAGAAAGGAGCTATCAAGCCATGAAAAGATATGGATGGGTTAATGGGTACAAGGATACAGAGCTTCTTTTCAAGGTGATGAAATATTCTAAACGTAGACTATGGTGATAGTTGCACCACTCTGAATATACTAAAACCCAATGAATTATAGACTAAAAAAAGAAATTATTTGCATCCATACCATGCATTATATATTAGACTTTGAACTCTTATTTATGTTTTCCCATTTGAGCCTCCCAATAAGTTTTAGGATTAATTATCTCATTTTTTAAAGACAAGGACATGTGGTTCCAATTAGTTATGCTAGTTAGTGAGGGAGCTAGACAACAGACACCACCTCCTACAAACCCTTCCTCCTACTGTGTGTTCTCACCACCCCCCTTGCTATCTCTCCCCAGAACAAGAGCCGATGGTGGCAGAGGAGGGTCTTAGGCAGTCTGTCCAATTTGTCCACTTACTTTATTCACAGTTCCTTGAACGAACCATGTGACCGTTCGGTCAGGTTGAAATTCTTTGTGATCCAGTATATACAATGTGGCTTACTGGATTTGGAGGGGACATGGTCATTCAACTTTTATTTGCAAGTGTTTAAGAAACCAATCATGCAGGTCAGTGACCCCGATCCTTCAAGAAACCCTGGGGAACCTCAGAAGCACATTCCAAAATTTTGGAAAGATTGTCCTTTCCAGAAGGCATCATTTTAATTTTCATTTTAGTATCTTGACCAAGTGTGTGGACCTGCCAGGGAGACCTTGGTTGGCATGATAACTCATTACTCACTGGACAATCTTAGGTACGAATTAAAGTCTCTGAAGTGCAATTTTCTTTTGAATAAAATGTGAATAATAAAGGGCCTTCCTTGTTAGGTTATTGTGAACATCACATGAGCTGAAACACACAAAAGGTTATCAGAGCACCCTGCCTGTCACATAATATTTCATTAATACAATTCAGTCCTACTATTATTACCAAAAGAAAGAAAAAGAAAAACAAGGAAATATTTTGAAGGTCCATTGGAGGACGTGATTATATTTTGGAGAGATGGACAAAGGAAGGGGAGGAGTTAGAGGTGACCCCAAGGTTTCTGCACCAGAATAAGCAAGACAGTGATGCTGCCGTTAAATTTAAACTAAGCTCAGTGAGTTTTTTCACGTTGGATTTAGTCGCGTGAGAGCAGAAAACTGAAATAAACTTGGGAAGAATCTATTGTACAATCAAACGCTCTTTGCTTCAAAATAGACATAGATTCAATGACTACTTGTTGAATGAATGAATAAATCCAGGGTTATCACTAAATACCCCTTGTTGGCTCCTTTGTAGATTTTGTCCTAATTCCCACATGCAAGCTTAGTCCAAAAGAATCTGAAGAAGGACATCTCTTAACCCAAAAGATTTAACTCCTCCAAACCTGGATGAGCAAGAAAGGCAGGCACTTTGTGCTTTCAGACACTTCTAGAAAATCTGAATGTGGACTGGACATGAGATAATACAAAGGTGTAATTGTTAATTTTTTTAATGTAAGAAAATGCCTATAATTTTTGGTGGTGCAAACCAAAGTATTGTATTTGCTTTTTGAAATCATTCAGCAAAAGAGAAAAAGAACATATGAAAATTGTGTTAATGGTAGAATCTGAGTGACGAGATTATGTTGGCTCTTTCTTTACTTTTCTTTATTTTTTGTTATAAAAAGAAAAGGAGTGAGAAGTATAAAGACCAAAAATCAAGATACTCTGAGCGATGGAACAAAACAGCTGAAAAACCTTGAGACTGTCGACTTCCAGAACACATGCTAAATAAATAACAAAACACTGTGGTTTGAGCCAATTAGTCCTGGTTCTTTACTGTTTTCAGTTGAACATTTTTATGCCATTGTGAACAGAATATTGATTTCATATTTACCACATTGCTATCATAAAATACTTTTTTCATAGTTTTAAGAGCTGACTATTCTATGAATCCTTAAGATTAATAGAGCACATTTCCTTCTAAAACCATAGTGTTCCTTACATGGTTAATTGATTTCTCTCTACATCTAGCTCATTCAAAAGAGTAATTAAGCATTTTACATATATACAATAATGCAAGATTTGGAAGAAGAAGCAGAGAGACATGAAATCTGCATGGAGAAAAACGATCAGTTTAGGGAAGTAAAACAAATATATATGTATGTAAACAGTTTATTTGGTGTGGGTTTCAGCTTAGAGACAGTCCCTCACATATGATAAACCGTAATCTATTTTCATAGGTAGTGGGAAAATCAAAACAAAAGAAACGTCATCGTTAATTCAAGTAAAATCGTGTCCTGTTTCTCATTAGCTATTTACAATTTAAAGCTACATAGAAGAAAACCGCTAAATATGCTTCTCCACTAAAATTATATTCTAGCATAGCTAAGATCATGTTTTATTTCATGTTATTTTTAAGTAAACATATATAGTGCCCGTGAATAAACTTGTTTTCCTCAATATAAATGAAAAGTGCAAGTTTGGTCATAATTTTCCACAAATAACAATCAGTAAATATGTGATTATATTTAGTGGTGAAAACCAGCCACCTATATCAGCAGGTTAAGCTTCTGTCCAAGAGATTTTTTTTGAATTTTAACTTAAACATTGTACAGTGCAGTGGATGGCATGTAGCCTGTTTTTTATTTTCCTAAACTTCATCAATTCATAAAGTTTTAGGTATCTTCACTTAGAATTCTGTCTTAGGCATTTTCACACACCAGTACTTTTTTAAGGAAGCTCTATGGTTGCTCTGGGATTTTGTTTTTATAACAGACTACAGTTAATCAGAAAGAAATGTATTTCACTTTGAGTTTATTTTTAAATTTAAATGAATGAATCAACTCAAGCAAATTTAGATCTGATAAAATAGGACTCCAAAACAACCCGCCTCTTGGCTTTTCTGGATGAAGAATATTAAAGTAAAATGTAAACAGGAGCTGTGGTTCCAGTGAGGAGATAATCTCTGTTTGCCCCAGGTACTCTGATCTTACCATTTTGTGAGTAGAAAAATAATCTAATTAATTTGATTGCCTTGAAGTACTTGCTTTATTGCAAATCATAAAACCAGATGAGGAATAAGATGAAACAACACTGGCATGACCCTGAATACTTGAGATTTTTCAGTAAGGCGGGGAACAAAGGATTTATTTCTCTAACTAAAGGATGATGAGATTAGTTTCCCCGTTTTCCCATTAGCGGCTGTATATCTTTCTCATCCTCTCTCGGTCCTTACTCAACTATTTGAGCTCCTCTATCACTAAACTTGTAATGTATTCCCTGCCCAGCCTTCAAAGCCATATTCACATTCACAGATAAAAGGCTTGGTGCACCGTCCGGGGTAGGACGGCCACAAGCCACCCTGTGGTGATGACATGAGCACATGATAAACGTCCTGACACAAAAAAGCTATTTTTTAGAGGCGGCCACCACTCCATAAGCAGACCTTTGTTGTTCTATCTGTGAGTTAAAGGATCGGTCCTCCCACTGAAAGGCCCTGGAGTCGACAGACCGACTGCTCCAAGTTGCTGACACCACAAGACAGAACAAAGAATCTGTCCAAGTCTTGATCCCCTGGGTCGGCAGAGGCCAAGTTCAGCCAAGCCATCTATCAAGGCCCTGGAATGTGCAGCAAGAAAATACCCGCATTCTGCCAAAGGAAAAGCAAAGCTGAGTCACTGACTCTTCACGGGACGAAGGAAATTCTTCCACGTCCAGAAGGCACCAGCAGCCTTCATCCAGATCTGCACCGTATAATGGGTAGATTTTCAGCAAGTGCTCAGAAGACAAATGATGCTTTTATCTGGCTTCTCCCCCTTGCAGGAAGAGTTTACGTTAAACCCACTTAGCTGTCTGGAGTGCAGCCTGCGGATTACCTGTTTGTATGAATCGACTACATTACCTGGTCACGTGACGGGGGGAGATGGGGGAGGAGGAGATTTTTGTCAAATTGGTTTTGCTTTGAAGGGATCTTCAACAATTTCTGAAGCCTCACAAAGACGACTATACATTCTGGGCCCCACTAGGAGAGAGGATTAAAAGGGAACAATATACCGAGTAGAGACGTTCGTCTTGTATTTCTAGTAATTTTATTAGTTCAGCCTCACTCAATTGCAAGCTTTAACATCAGCCACTCATTATGGCAAAAAAGTTGGGAAGCGAATAAAAAGCATATCTCTGAGACAGTCTTCCCAAGCTTGGGAGCTAAGCGTCCAATGGAATTTTGAGATAAGGCTTCAGCAGGTAAAGTGAAACAATCCTCTTTTGAAAGAAAACTGAAAGGCCCTAAAAGTCAGGTATGAAGACAGCATTTGGAGGACAGGCATCTTAAATGTTAACAAAGTTGAACTCAAATACCTAAAATGATTAATTGACCAAACTCGTGTTGAGGTTAAAGCTTTTTTTGTTCCTAAAATACATTTTGATTCCAAGAGGGAATTCTTTTCGCAGCCACCCTGAGTGAAGTCTTAGTTTTAGCCTCAGAGGTTTGCCTTCTTTATATTTGTAAATTTCAGTCTCAACTGAGGGCAGGTGGGGTGATAAGATGAAAATGGCAGGATATCAGAGAATTTAATTTCCAGCCTCAGTTCCAACGCCCGAAACCAAATTACACACTAAGTCTTGTTGGTAAAGCCTTCTAATGTCAAAAGTTGACAGTCAATATCTTGTGGACCTCCCACACACAGCTTTTTTCTTTTTTTTTTTTCGGGACCAAATAAGATAAATGCATGTGGAATTGGTTTGGGGGAAAAAATCTGAAATATTGTGATGAACTCATCCTTGGGTTGAATTTAGGGTGGATCTCACAGATAGGGAATGTAAATTTAATCTACAATTTTGTTCTCCATTCCATTTCCAATTTTCCTCTCTTTAACAGACAAAGAAACCACTGGACTACTGACTGCAGAACAGAAGAGAAAAGTGGATTCTTCAGGACTTTCTGCCCTGCCTTCCGGTCATTTGCTGTGTTAGCTCTCAACCTGAAGCAATTTCTAACTGAGACCAAAAGCCCATATTTGGCCAAGACAAGAGGCAATTAAATAATTTAAGTTTAAAATTCAGGTTTAAAATTCAATATAAAGGTTTTTTTCTAGAGCTTGATAAAGACAAAAGAAATCTAATTTACAAAAACTGAATATTTCTAGACACATACTTCTTTAAAAAGCAAATTCACAGATATTTATTCACATTACAAAAGATTGACTGACTTTAGCATAGCTTTGATCATCCAAAGTATAGTTGTTTTTTAGCAGCTTTATTAGATGTAAATTGTACCTACCATGAAGTTCACTCATTTTACTGTACAAGTTAATGGGGTTTAGTATACTTAAAAATCTGTGCAACCATCACCACAATCTAACCTTAAAATATTTTCATTATCTCAAAAAATAATGGTGTAGCCATTAGCATCCACTCTGTCCTCTCTCACCCCAGCCCTAGGGTTAACAATTAACCTACTTTCTGCCTGTTCTGGGCATTTCATGTAAATGAGTTCATACAATACGTGGCCTTTTTTGACTGGCTCCTCTCTCACTGAGCACAGTATCTTTGAGTTTCATTCACGTCTCAGCCTGTGTCACCACTTCATTCCTTTCGTTACCAAATAATATTGCATTGTGTGGATATACCATGTTTTGTTTATCCGTTCATCTACTGATGGAAATGTTAGTCATTAGGGAAATTTAGATCAAAACCACAAGGAGGTAACACATCATATTCACCAGATAGCTATATTAAAAAAACAGACAATAGGAAGTGTTGGGAAGACACAGAAAAATTGGAAGCCTTATACTTTGCTGGTAGGAAAACAGTTCAACAGTTCCTCAAAATGTTAACTATTGAGCCATCGTATGGACCCCTAATTCCACTCCTAGGTGAATTCACAAGAGAAATGAAAACATATGCACATGAACGTTTATAGCATCATTGGGCACAACAGACAGAATTCATTTTATACACTATTTTCACAAACATATTTCAAATATAAAAGTTGACATTCCTAAATTCTATATAACTTCTCTAACCTCTCATGTGAGAGAATCTGTTTAGGGGAAGCCCTTGGGGGGACACTGTGGTGCCACTGGCCGGGTTAGGGTGTCAGCCTCCTGAGAGCAAGGTGTTCCTCCTGTTTGTTTGTTTTGTCTTGATTTTAGGTATCATCTAGGAAGTAGAATTTCTAGCAAGCTCCTGAAGGAGTCCCCATCAGCCTCAATTAAGTAGGATGACTTATTAAAGATGAACAATGTAAATGAGAAATTATCATTATTATTATAATTATTATCATCACTATTACTTTGCTGTTAGAGTACTTTGTCTTTGATACATTAACTAGAATCAAAATTCTCATCTTCAGAGAGTCGGCCCCTTACTCTTCGTGCCCTTGTAGGTCACCAGGTGAGCAGCCTTTAGAGGCATCTGAGTTTTCTACATGGTATTTCATCTCTTTGCCTGTTTTCACCCTCAGCTGTGACTCCCCATCTTCACATGTATGTTACGTGAGCCAGGTCACACGGTTTTCAAAGACGGTCATTTTAGTGACTATGCTTTCTTCTTTTACCTTGGGGTCAGGTTGTTCCATGCTCAGAAAGACGAGGGAGGATTAACTGTGTAGAGAGATAAACAGATCTGTGTTGCTGGAGAAATAAGTACAATGGGGGGGTGTATAGAGATAAACAGATCTGTGTTGCTGGAGAAATAAGTACAATGGGGGGGTGTAGGAAAACAGTTTTATTTGTCCTTTTCACCCAAAGGCTAAGCCATTCCTATCAGATCAGCCAGTCCCACTGCTTTCAATTTTAGTGAGGCATATTTTTTTATAAGACTATCTTAGGAGTTTGGGATGTAAGATGTAATAAGCATTCTCAACTGGAAAAACCACATACAACTTGAGAATGTGTCACTCACGCCTCCCCTGCAACCTATTTGTGCCTGGACAGGTGCTGGGCACACAGCAGTTTCTCAGTGAATGGTTTAAAAATTAAGGACACAAAAATGAAGAGAACAGCTGAGGCTGGAGACACGGACAGATTCTACAAGTCTTCAGACTGAAAGGAGAGTCAAGTGGTTGGATCGAGTGTCAGAAACATTTCTCTGATCTCAGGGTTGAGGACAGACTGGAGAAGGACAAGATAAAAGGAGAAGTACCAGTCTATCCACATAGAGAAAACGAGGGCCTGAACCACACACGGGAATTAAAACAGACAGGTAGTATTTACGAGAGGGCAGGGAGGGTCATCTGTGAGGCTGACTGACCCCCTGGAAGCGGAAGGTAAGAGGAAGGGAAACACCAAACATGTGTCCAGGTGGCAGGGTCAGGCCATGGCCTCACGGAGGCGCCTCTCACCTGGGCAGGAATTTGCTTGGCTGGGGATGGAGAAGAAGTGAAGTTTGCTTACGGAGGATTCCGCGCCTGGATTATCATCCAGTGATACATGGGCAGGCAGCGGATCACAGAGGCCTGGATTTCGGGACAGGGGTATGGCTGGGCCACGCACGCTGCAAAGTCTCCAATATAAAGGTAGCAGTTTAAGCCTTGGGAGTGGATGAGCTTTCCAGGAAGAGGGCAGAGGATGAGGAAAGGATTATAAATGGAGCCCCGGGGAACAACCAAATTAAGGTGTGGACAAAGGCCCTCACCATCACTAGAAAGGTGGTGTGACTCAGAAAATCTGTCATTATTGATAAAGAGTCAACCGCCTCCTGTTATGAGTTGAATTGTGTCCCCCGCAAAATACATACGTTGCAGTCCTAACGCCGGTTCTTCAGAATGTGCCTTTATTTGGATGTAATGGGTTAAGATGAGGTCCTCCTGGAGTAGTGGGCCCCTAATCCAGTTTGACTGGTGTCCTTGTAAAAAGAATGTCACGTGAAGAAACAGACTCGCACACAGGGAGGATGCCACGCGAAGACTGCAGTTAGGCTGACACAAGCCAAGAAATGGCCAGAAGCCAGGAGAGAGGCCAGGACAGATCCTTACCTGCTGCCTTCAGAGGGAGCTCGGCCCTGCAGACGCCTTGATCTTGAACTTCCAGCCTGCAGAACCGTGGGACTATACATTTGTTTCTAAGCCACTCAGTTTGGGGCACTGTGTTATGGCGGCCTCAGTGACTGGACACCGCTGCCACACAAAGACAGTAAAGCTTTTCTGTTCTAACCCCCTCTGCACTCCTGGCAGCCTTCTTCGATCTTTCTCTTGATTCTCAGAGGTTTCTGGGTGGGTAGATCATCCCCCCTCACTCACCAGAGCCTGAGAATCAAAT
Source organism: Mesoplodon densirostris (assembly GCF_025265405.1). NCBI lineage: Eukaryota > Metazoa > Chordata > Mammalia > Artiodactyla > Ziphiidae > Mesoplodon > Mesoplodon densirostris. The sequence goes on from NC_082677.1 coordinate 2,229,664, forward strand.
TATCCTGCACGTCTTGACCACTTCTGTTAACCTAGTCTTTCCCCCAGCTTGAGATAAGCCAGGAAATATCATTGTACCTCAATTTCCTCATTTTAAAATAAGGTGGTACGGGGCTTCCCTGGTGGCACAGCGGTTGAGAGTCCGCCTGCCGATGCAGGGGACACGGGTTCGTGTCCTGGTCCGGGAAGATCCCACATGCCGTGGAGCGGCTGGGCCCATGAGCCATGGCTGCTGAGCCCACGCATCTGGAGCCTGTGCTCCACAACGGGAGAGGCCACAACAGTGAGAAGCCCGCGTACCGGAAAAAAAAAAAAAAGGTGGTATGATTGCAAGACTATTTCCAGCTCCAAGTTTCTAAAAATAATTGGATGGAAAATAATTTGCAGAAAAGTGAGGATCAGAGTGTCAATCCCCTCCCGCCCCCATCTCTTCTCACCACTAAACATCCCGAGCTTTTATCTGAGCAAAGGTAGAGACCTTCCTTGGGACCTTAACAGATAAATCCTCACAATTCGCTTGCCATATTTTTAAGCCTTTCTTATAGGCTTCTTAAATATGAAAGTCTCATAACTGCATTAACAGTATTTTTTCCTTTATCTTAAACCTGTCCCCTTAAAGCTTCAAACTTTACTACGATTTGATGTTAAACTTGATGACTTACAAAATCGCAGGTATAAGACCACAATTCAAATCATTCTCAGATTCATCCCTCTAGACCGTGGTCCTAAATTGTTTTTGTCATTTCACCACCTGAAATGCCTGTCTGATTTTTGCTTCACCTTCTCATCTGCTTTCTCTGCCATCAAGGTTAGACTGCCCATCATTTCTATCTGTTTCCTCCCCTTCTCTAACTATATTGCTCTAACTTACCATTTCAAATTCAATTTCTTCCGTAAAACTAAAGAACCACCTAACGAAACAAAGGAAACTCTTTAGTGCCATCCTGGCTTTAGAATCTGCGCTCTTCCTGGTAAATCATAGCCTTCACCAAACCAATGGTATCACTGCATATCTTAAATACTGTTATATCTTAAAGACTGTTATCTAAATGTTGTTGAAACTTTATCACATGCCAACCTGAGAAAAAATGTTATGTATATTTTTGAGATAAGACAGCCATCACAAAGTTGGCCCACAGACTGTATCTGGGAGTAACATTTCTCACTGTTTTTTTGTTTGTTTTGCCCTTTACTGTCATAACTGTGAAATGCATACTTCATAAAAATAGTTTTGTTTCATGAAGTCAAACCATATTGTCGTTTTAGACCTACTAGTAGTAGAAGAGAAAAAAAAGGTATGTTCTTTCCAGCCTGAGCTTTGTAAGAATTTTACATATTTTATTTTAAAACCAAAATAAATAAAATCCTTGTTCTTTCATCCACCAAGCACAATGCAGGTTCTTCAAGAAAATAAAATATTGTTAATTGATTCTCCAAAAGCCCAGTAGAGTGTAGAACCCTGTTTTTCACTAAGCATTTTTATATCTAAGTATGTATTTTACAGGAGTTTCACAGTAAATAGGAAGTGGCCCTTTAACAAGTGGTTGGCAAATAGCCTCGTATTGAGGGGGACAGGATTCTCAAAGGAAATGGCAGAATAGGGGGGTGCCAGGCTCATCAACTGAGAGTCTTTTATCAGTGGAAATGTAATGAGACATTTATCTCAAAACAACTCTCTGTGAATCAGGTTGTTTTACCCATTTTCTAGAAAAAGGAACCAAGTGTCATTTCCTGCAGCTTGTGAGGGGCAGAGTTGGGACCATCTGTATCCAGGTTAACACATCCTCCTACTCCTCCTGATCACAGAAGAAGCCGTAAGCGAGCTGCCTATATTAATGCAAAGAACAGCTTCCTTTCCAAATAATCTGAATTCAAATTTAGTACATTCCCGATGAATACGGTTTTACTTTACTATTTCTGAGATTCTACCCTATTGCAGGCTGGATTCCTTTTCAATTCTAAGTTGCAGGGAAATCCATCCTAAGAAAAGTCTGTCTCTGTCTCTCTTTGTCATGTACACACATTGTTACCCACGTTTAGGAAGCTGTAGACTTTTTGTCGACTTTGTGTAAATCAATGGGCTATAATGCATACCTTTTTTCTTTTCCTGGCTGCCAAGGCATGGTAGGTATATAAGTGGATTTATGGTGCCACCATGTGGTAATATACAGAGACTCGTTAAAAAAATTTTTTTTCATTAATTCATTTTATTTTACTTATTTTATCTTTGGCTGCGTTGGGTCTTTGTTGCTGTGCAAGGATTTTTCTCTACTTGCAGCGAGCAGGGGCTACTTTTTGTTGTGGTGCACAGGCTTCTCGTTGCAGTGGCTTCTCTTATTGCGGAGCACGGGCTCTAGGCACGGGGGCTTCAGTAGTTGCGGCACGCGGGGCTTCAGCAGCTGTGGCTCGCAGGCTCTAGAGCGCAGACTCAGTAGTTGTGGCGCAGGGGCTTAGTTGCTCCACAGCATGTGGGACCTTCCCAGACCGGGGACTGAGACCATGTCCCCTGCATTGGCAGGTGGATTCTTAACCACTGTGCAATCAGGGAAGCCCCTCATTTTATTTTTTATGCCAGTTTTATTTTATTTTTTACATCAGGCTCCCTGGATTTCAATCTGTGACTTCAGCATCACCTGTTGTACCATTATTCCCTGACTCTCTGTAAAAACACTGCCATCCAAAAGGAGAAGTTTGTGTGACTTTGGTCTTTTGGGTGGGATATTAAGTAAAAGATGAGATGTTGGATGCTGCTTTCTACTGGACCAGGCATGGAGTTACTTGTGGGTGTACTTTTTAAATGAGGCTTCACTTGCAAGGGTGCCTTTGATTGCTAAGAGGTATGAGTAAAGTGGAGTCCAAGTATTTGTGAGCTATCTACAGGCAAAACATAACCAGCTGGAATACAGTTAGTGACTGGTTTTCTCAAGGTACATTTTCTAATTTATTCAATAAGAATCTGTCAAGTCCATGACTAGCATAAAGTATTCTCCTAGAAATTGTGGGAGCTCGCAGACAGACAGATGGATGAAGACAGATAGACTGATGGATAGGTATACAGATAGATGATAGATAGACAGACAGATAGATACAAACAGAAGGAGATAGTGACAGATTTCCATCTTTGATCAGTCTATAACAAACTGGAAAAACAATGCCTAGAAAGGTCATACAACACAGCAGCGGCTACAAATGATTCCTGTCACAAGGGATCTGCCTCTAATGGCAAAGTCTTTGTCGTTTACCTTAAATGATACAGGGATATATTTATTTGTCTATATAATATTATATTTTACAAGACAGGATAGCGTCATGATCAACACTGCAAACTCTGAAGCTAGACTTCCTGGTTTCAAAACTTGGCCCTGTGATTTGTCATCGAGGCGTATTCCAGGAAGTCACTTACTCTCTCAGTGCGTCAGACCCATCAGTAAACTGGAGATTATATCCAACTCTAAAGGTTGTCTAAGGACTGGATGGTTAATAGGAGTAAAGCTCTTGCCATAAGTAAAGCAACGAATGCACTGCCTGGCACATAAGTGCTCAGTAGATGCCAGCCATTCCCACAATATTATATTTACTATCTTAAATTATTTTTACAGATGTTTTAAATTTTACCATATAAACAAACAGGGCTGCCCACCTTAAGCTAGAAGTCTTCAGCACAGATTACTACAGTGATTAATACTTAAATTTGACAAGATTAGTCTCCAAGCTCCATAAATAGAAGCACTATACTAAGTGGACATAGGCTAGAGCACCTTCAGGTCTATGGTCTGCCCAGCCCTAATCGCTCTGTCATTTAAGGCGGTTTCCATTAACTTACAGAGGTGCTAGCAATCTCAGATCCTTTTCTGCCAGATTCATACAACCAGTGATCTAGGGAGCCAGGATGTGAAGCCAAGCCCCAACCAAAAAAGAGAGTGAGATGACCTCGTGATACTTCACCAGTAGGAGATGCTATTTAATAGCCTTTTTTTCAGGTTCTGACTAAATACTGTATTTTGTTGAATCTAGGATGCCACAGGTTGTGAAATACACATTATTTTATGTTCCATTAAGAAAGAAAATACGTGCAGCCAATTAAACTGGTATGAGTTCAACTATAAGATGCATTCTGATTTCTGGGATGTTCGAATTTGAAAAAAAATACAATATTAGAAATGATAAATTATGGTCATAATTGTTTAAGGAGTTCAGTAATTTTAACTGCTAGTGCTTAGAATTTACTCAGAGGAAAGCACTCATGATCCTGCAAACCCAGGGGTTCCTGGCCACAAAGAGGTCATGGTCCACGAGTGACCAGGCCCCTTGTCAATCCACTCAGCACGAGCGGGACTTCCCACGTCCGTGTACAAAGATCTCTGCTTGCACAGAGCTCATCTTCTATTGGAGGAAAACACACAATCAACAAATAAAAGTATAATTTCAGGTAAGTGCTGTGAAGACAACGAATGACTGGTTAACAGTGACTGGGGAAGGAGGACAAGATGTGTAGAATGACTGGGAAAGGAGTCTCTGAGGGTATGACTTGAGGCCTGCGTGATGCAACGCCAGGCAGGAGGCTGTCGGGAGAGTGGCCGAGGCCCTGGTAAAGGGCACCAGACCCAAGACGGAATGAGATGGAGGGAAGAGAGTAAGTCTGGAGGATGGAAGACACGAGGAAATGCGAACAGACTCAGAGGAGATCAAAGAAGTGGGTGGGAGTCACGGAGAGGGAGGAACCGCCTTTCCTCTGCTCCCGTGTCCAAGCTCAGCCGCCACGGGCACAGACCCACCGACGGGTGGTCCATCCGTTTCCTGCTGGCAGCCAAGTCCATGGAGACCAGCTGGCCTCCTCCCTCTCTCAACTGTTAGGGTGAACCCTGCCAAACTGGCGGAGACACAGGTCACAGGGGAGGAGCTAACCCCTTTGGTGGATAAGTTGGAAAATGGCACGTGGGTCACATCCCGGGACTCAGTTCCATGAGCAGAGCGTGACCCGCATGCAAGCCCAGCTCTTGGTCTATGCGAACGCAAACGGCATCCTGTGTGAGCCACGGACCTGCTGAGAATAAGGGAGACCTTATATTCAGTCTACTAATTATGGGTCTCATGAGGGCAATTTTGTTTTTTGTTTTTTTTTTTTTTTTTTTTTTTTTTTTTTTTCTTTTTTGCGGTATGCGGGCCTCTCACTGTTGTGGCCTCTCCCGTTGCGGAGCACAGGCTCCGGATGCGCAGGCCCAGCGGCCATGGCTCACGGGCCCAGCCGCTCCGCGGCATATGGGATCCTCCCAGACCGGGGCACGAACCCGTATCCCCTGCATCGGCAGGCGGACTCTTAACCACTGCGCCACCAGGGAGGCCCCAATTTTGTTTTTAAAAAAATTAAAAAGCCAGTCAAGTAAGGGGAATGCAAGCCAGGGATTTCCTGGAACTTAAACATTTTACATTTTTAAAAGAAATGACAAAATATCAGCTCGGTTATTTCAAAAAGTTGTTATAAGGAAAAGAGTCTTTGGATCTGACGGGGTTGAGGTCAAACTCCCTTCATCAGTGTAGATTCCTTTCCTTCAGAAATCCACCTCCGCCTCCCGTGTGCCTGGCTCACAGTCTGTCATGTATTTCAGTGGATTTGCCTTGGAAACCCAGGCCCCTCTGTCAACGTGTGACACCACACTTCACTCTGCCTGCTCATCTTCTGTATCTCACACCCTAAGCAGGGCATTCAGCCATCACTTACGTTTCATACAAGAAGCTTAAGAACATGTATGACTGGGCAGGACCCTACGGGGATGGGGGGGGGGCTTTGCCATCACCTGGTCCAGTTTCCTCACACACGTCACAGATGTGCCCCAACTTGGCAACCACACAGATGGCATCTGCCCTCCAAATGGTGCCTGAGCTCGGGAACGGCCGTAAACTCAGCTCCCTCATTTCAGTCTCCACTGGTTACCCCTCCCTGGATCTCTACCCACGGGTCCCCTCACCCTCAGTGTTCACACATCAAAGGTGCAGAAGCACAGACAGAATTCTAGCTCTGGCCACAAAACAGAACTGAATTTCCCATAATTCTCAGGTTATACAGGTATGCTGAGCTCTTAAAAGAAATTTAGGCTCAAAAAATACAGCCTAATTACATGAAAATCGTGTTGAATGGAAGTTATTTTTAAAAAATCATTATTTACTTCTGGAAGTTAGTTGATTTTATTTTTTTCAAGCAGATACAAGGATATTACCACCAGAGAGCACCATGGTGCTTCCTTAATCTGTATATACATACCGGTTATACTGATCCTTAATTTCAGGGGTTTCTTAAACAATAACCATCATAATTTAAGCTGAATTTGGAAAATTCTTTTGCTTTATTTTTGATCTTTGTCTATTAAAATATCCAAAGGTATTTCAATTTTGTTTTTTAATGTGAGATATGAAAACACGTTTAGAGTGTGTTTTCAAACACCATGATATACTTTTAAAGTTTTAAAACAGTTTTGCTTAAACCTGACCCTACCTCATCCAGTGTTATTTACACTTGACCTCTTACGCTTGTGCATACGCCATCCATTTCCTGATTCGCATGAAATGTTTGTGTTAATGATCCTCAGGTCTTATTTGTGGAAGAATACAACTTTATTTATGAATCTTGAGAACGGCTGATGGGCTTGAATACCATTTTAGAATCATCCCACTCTTTTACTGAATAAACATTTATGCTTATCCTTCTCACTGCCATCATCTCCAAACTCAATGGATAATATCTAAGGCCACTCTCTGCTCTGATGTTTTATGAGTGTATGAGACCATATTCACAATGCACCAGCCAGAGAATATTGCCTCAGAGACAAGTACATGAACAACCCCTGCTTTAAGTCAAATCTGACCATATGACTGTGTGCTCTTTCTTAATTCTGAGGGTGTTTTTAGAATAAAGTATGTGTGGTCAGGTTCCCATAAAGAGGAACTTCCTTTTTCTCTGGTTGGGTTCAGGAATGGACATTTGGGAATGCTGCAGTTTTGGTTTCTTGGGTGATGATTTCAATGGCCTCTGCCTGGAACTCACCTTGCTTTTCGGACATCACCAGATACCACGTTGGCCACACAGATATAAGCAAGTCCCCACTCTGATTGTGAGCTGTGCCTGGGTGAGAGTTGCTTAGAAGAACTAGAAGAACTGACCCCAAAGTTCCAAGAGTCCGGGTCCAGGGAACCTCTGTAATGAGATGCCCCTGTCAGGACATAAAACCAGGGTGGGCGGGTCAGCGGACAGGGTGACTCTATGGACAGACTGTCCTGTGTTCAGTATCCAGAGCTGGCCTTTCCTACTGCTAGAAGGAGAACTTGGAGAAAAACAGATTCCTTCAATGTTAAACATGAGAGTTCAAAGTCATGTTAATTTGATCTTTGAAAGGGATGATGAATACAAGACATCCTTGAGATATAAAAAATAATCCAGCACTAGTTTTGAAAATTATGACTTGAAATAAAAATGCTTTGAAAACATCCCTTATTACATGTCTTCTAGAGCAGGCCCTGAAAAGATCATCCAAATAATCGATCGGTTATTTCTCCTTATAGAAATTCCTTTAATAATACACAACTTTTCTGCTGGGGAAGCAAAACTGACTTTGATTTTTCTAGGGAGGCAAAGTTGTAAAGGGATACAAAAAACGCAGGTATTTTATATGACAGAATTGCACGTGGCTTAATTTAAAATAAAAGAAGACATGATATAACAGTGAAGTAGCCCTAAATTATATGTCTATGATTTTCAATTGCATGGGATATTTATGCTTTAGGAAGCTTTAATTTGGGTTAAAATCATATTGACACATATAAGCCTCTGTTTCCTTAGTGATTAAATTAAAATGGGAGAACACAGCTCTCTCCTAATACATTCAAGCTATTGTCTCACTAACTGTTCTCCAGAGGACTATTCCAGGTAAATGATAGGAGGTTTTCTATAGAAAAAAGGTTCTAGGGCTTCCCTGGTGGTGCGGTGGTTAAGAATCCACCTGCCAATGCAGGGGACAAGGGTTCGAGCCCTGGTCCAGAAAGATCTCACATGCTGTGGAGCAACTAAGCCCATGAGCCACAACTACTAAGACTGCACTCTAGAGCCTGCGAGCCACAACTACTGAAGCCCGCGTGCCTAGAGCCTGTGCTCTGCAACAAGAGAAGCCACCGCAATGAGAAGCCCGCGCACCGCAACGAAGAGTAGATCCCGCTCGCCCCAACTAGAGAAAACCCACACACAGCAACGAAGACCCAATGCAGCCAAAAATAAAATTAATTAATTAAAAAAAAAGAAAGGTTCTATGATGAAATAAGTTTGCAAAAGCCTACATAACTTATCTCCTTCCTGGAGATTCACAATGAATATTATTATTTAAGGACGCTGAGAAATTCTGGAGTAAAGAACCTGCTAGAACTTTTTGATATAGCTTCTCAAACCTACATAACCACACCCTGAGCATATTAAGGAAGAAGTATTCCACAGCACACAGGTGAGAAATGCTACTGTAAACAAGAGCATAACTGAATAATTTTCACCCCGACACTGCCAATAAATATCTTAGTGGAGGGCTTCCCTGGTGGCGCAGTGGTTGAGCGTCCGCCTGCCGATGCAGGCGACACAGGTTCGTGCCCTGGTTTGGGAAGATCCCACATGCCGCGGAGCGGCTGGGCCCGTGAGCCATGGCTGCTAAGCCTGCACGTCCGGAGCCTGTGCTCCACAACGGGAGAGGCCGCAACAGTGAGAGGCCCGTGTACTGCAAAAAAAAAAAAAAACTGACAAAGCATTAAATAAAATTTGAATAAACATGTAAGGACAAATAATCTCAAAAGGACAGGAGCTATAGTCTGGTAGTCATATAAAAAAGGCTGTCAGATTTAGATAAGATCATATAATTATTTTCCACCTGAATGCCTCCTGCAGTTAGGTATCTCATTTTCCTGTCTCACTAAATGAAGGAGGAGAGGAAAGCAACAATAGCAGTTGATCATAAAGATGCATGATCTTTTCAAAGACATAAACGCCCTAAAAACAGAAAAAGAGGCTGCAGAGGCTAACCTTGCAGGTAATCGTCCAAGTGGAGACATTCCTAGACTCAGAAGTACTCCTGACTATCATTAGTTTCAGATTTACTACAAGGAGGTCCTTCCAGGGTCTATTGTCTTTCTTTCTTTCTCTTCTTCTCTCTTTTCTTTCTTTTTTTTTTCTTTTAGTTTATAATACTAGTGCTAGAAGTTCTCTCTGAGAACAGCCAGTTTAACCCCTTAGAAAGGCTATGTGCCTTGTCAAAATCTCTGACATTTAATTATACAAGCATCATTAGAGCTTTTGAATCCAGGTTCCCTGCATCTCAGTCCAATAATTTTCCCATCACGAGCCTCCTAGGCTTCTATGTTTTGTTTTGCTTTCTACCCAGAATAAACAACACACAATTTGCCACTGAATTGTCTGGAACTCCTTGACACAGCTTCAATGGTCCCTGATTACTTCATTCCATAGATTATGGAACTAAACCACAGACAGACAGACAGACAGACAGACAGACACACACACACACACACACACACACACACCCCACGGAGACGTCCCCCCCAAGTCAGAGATCTGATGAGTGCTACACCAGAGAGAGGCACTGAGGGTATTTCCCTTTCTGATCACTCCACTCACAGGGTGCTCATCATCAACAGACTTTGAGTAAAACCCATGTAACTGAGGATGGCAAGAAGCGCCCTAGAATCTAAAAATATGAATTTAAGGACAGAAAAGACATCACTGTCCTTATTATTTGTAAGGTTCAACTATTTTATGAAATGCATAAGGCTCATTCATAGGACTCCTCTAGAAAATCTTTCATCATTTTGTGTAAAACACCACCGATATGTAACCCAGTGAAGCACAAGAAGAAGAAAACCACCTTCCCATCTGCAGTTTCACTCATCTCATTTCACTCTGCCTTCACCACTTTAATGGATAACCTGCCCATCAACAAGGCAGTTTCTGTAGTTTGAAATAGGACCTGCTGGTGTGAGTGCCCCAAAATGTATTCTAAATGAAAGTGGATCGTGAATGTATTTATAATGTGGACTCTAAAGCAAGCGCCACAGAGTGTTTGAAGAGTTCTTTGTGCCAATTCTGTGACTATTTTTTAAATTCTGAAGAGGTTCTAAATTAACAAGTCATGATTACAGATGAAATGAAATAATCTGAACCCTATTGACTTTTTCCTGATATAACTGTGCTTTGATCCTTGTTTTAATGAAGCTCTAAATGAAGGATACATATCAACTCAAATCTTATTTCCCAAATGTGAGCCTGACCTGTGTTGCTTTGTCCTTTGAGATGTCAAAGTTGGTTAAAAGAATAAAATCTGACGTTGATCGTTCCTGTACGCCAACCAGAAACGTTTCTATTGTAGAAGATCTGCATAAGCAACAATGACGTTCTCTTCTCACTGTCAGGAAGGCAGTGGAGCAGCTGCAGCCACTCTGATAAAACACAGATGTTCTCTGCAGCCCCATCCATCTTACTCCCGAGAGCTGCCATTAATCAGCTCCATTTTCCCACCACCTTCTTTCCGAAAGACCATCCACACAAGGGCTCTGGCTTCCTTTCTCTGACACATAGTCATTGATGTGACATCTTGGGCGCACACACCCACGATATGAGAGAATTCCAACAGGACTATGCAGTGCTTAAATCTCCTACTAAAATTTTGGGTTTTGAGTTACATTTATTTTAGATGTTAGAACAACTTAAGAAATACAAAATAGTATTATGGCATGAAATTATTCATTTATGATCCCACCAGGGAAAGATGAATACTATTCATATTTTTACAGATTTCCTTTCAATCACCTCTTTGTCCACATATATGGTATATATTTTAAAAACTTAGAATTCTCCCTTTTTGCTCAATTCATGAATAACTTACCATGTCCTTACAAATCTTTTTTAAATGTTATATTTAATTGCTAATAATATTCCATTATATTGATCTAACTGGAGTTAGCCAATCCTATTCTTTTTCATTTTTAACCTCTAAATTTATGCAAAAATATTTCTCTAAATTTATTATTGAGTTCTTAGAATAGATTCCTGGAATTAGAATTAATGAGTCAAATGACTAGATGTTCTTAAGACTATTAACAAAAATAACGTAAGGGCCTGCGTTTCACAAATCCTCACCAGTAACAGCTCATTTGATAAAGTAAATTTATTTGACATTCCGTTCAATAATAAGGGATTGGCTTTTTAATATTTATCATCCATTTATGTTCCCTTTCTTGTGAATATCTTTTGTTTTAATATTTTCACATTTATTTATGCTACTATGGTATACATTATGCGACTTACGACACGTAATATACAATATGTTCTATTGTATATATTACATAGAAAGGCTTGCCATTTTAAACTTAGCAAGAATGTCTTTATCTAAACAAATAACAGGTTTTCACTTATCCATGTGCTCATATTTTTTCCTACAGAAACTTTACAAATATTCTGCAAGACCAGAAAGCCTTCAATCGGAGTATGACAAGAGACTGTTACCCATATAAGTGCTATACACATTCATAATCTTTTCCATAATCCAAAATACTCTGAAACTAAAATAAGAGGATTTTATAAAATTATTTGGAAGCAAAATCTGATATAAGATTATATGCTCATAAAAATCCATGGGCTAGGGACTTCCCAATGAGAAATATGAAAGTCAGGTATACAGCAAAAAAATTCTACCATGTGATCAAATTCAATAATTCTCTGTATTCTGGGACTTCCCTGGTGGCGCAGTGGTTAAGAATCCGCCTGCCAATGCAGGAGACATGGGTTCGAGCCCTGGTCCGGCAAGATCCCACATGCCGCGGAGCAACTAAGCCCGTGCGCCACAACTACTGAGCCCGCAAGCCACAACTACTGAAGCCTGCGTGCCTAGAGCCCGTGCTCCACAACAAGAGAAGCCACCACAATGAGAAGCCTGTGCACCGCAACCAAGAGTAGTCTCCACTCGCTGCAACTAGAGAAAGCCCGCGTGCAGCAACAAAGACCCAACGCAGCCAAAAATAAATAAATTAAATAAATAAAATTTAAAAAATAATAATAATTCTCTGTATTCTGGGACTTCCCTGGTGGCACAGTGGTTAAGAATCCGCCTGCCAATGCAGGGGACACGGGTTCGAGCCCTGGTCTGGGAAGATCCCACATGCCGTGGAGCAACTAAGCCTGTGAGCCACAACTACTGAGCCCATGAGCCACAACTACTTAAGCCCGCGCACCTAGAGCCCATGCTCCGCAACAAGAGAAGCCACCGCAATGAGAAGCCTGCACACCGCAACAAAGAGTAGTCCCCACTCGCCGCAACTAGAGAAAGCCCGCGTGCAGCAACAAAGACCCAAAGCAGCCAAAAATAAATAAATTAAATAAATTTTAAAAAATAGTAATAATTCTCTGTATTCTGAATGTGTTTGTGTGCTGTGTGTGTTTTGTGTGCATGTGCCCTGTTCATCATAATGCCTAAATGTATCGCAGATCAATTCAGTTCTGTACTCACTTCCTGGGTCCTCTTTTCTCCTTCCTGTCTGTATGTTTTTTAAAATAGTCTTCATTTTCTGCTTTATAACAAAGTGAATCAGTTATACATATACATATGTTCCCATATCTCTTCCCTCTTGCATCTCCGTCCCTCCCACCCTCCCTATCCCACCCTTCTAGGTGGTCACAAACCACCTAGCTGATCTCCCTGTGCTATAACGGATTCACTCTGTTATAAAGCAGAAACTAACACACCATTGTAAAGCAATTATACTCCAATAAAGATGTTAAAAAATAATAATAATTAAAAAATAATAAAAAATAAAGTAGTCTTCATATACCCTACTCAGTGAGGATAATCATATATTTTGCATCATACATTCAAACTCTCTGCAGATATATTGATGCATTTGATTCAAAAAAACATAATATTTCCATCAGTTAAAAAAAAAACTTGTATTCTCAAGGATTCTGGATAAGGGACTGTGGATGTTAATATCAATTATAAAAGAATTCTGTTTCATAGACTAAGCACTCACACATATTCACCTTCTGGCATGAAGCCAAACTAAACAATCATTTAGGTATATTTGCAAGTGATTGTAGCAGAATGCCACTGCATCCATGATTTTTAAAAAAATACAAATTCATACTAAAATCAGGCTACGACTGAAAGAAAAAGAAAATTTGGATAAAAGGTGTTTTCCAGTGAAATTGTCTAGATCTTCTTCAGTCTCTTTACAAGAGTCCTTCATAGAAATAATAATTCTACTTAGCTGTGTGTAAAACTGGTAGGCTAGGGATTCCCCAGTGAGAAACAGAAAAGTACAGCATGCACCAGAATAGCCCCCCACGTGATCTAAGCTCATAAATTCTACTGTATTCTGAGTGTATACACGTCATGCATTGTGTGTGTATATGTCATGTTCATTATGATGCCAAAATAGATCTCGAATCTCTTCAATTCTGCATTCTTACTTCCAAGTCCTCTTCTCTCCATCCTGTCTACATTATCCCTAAGAGATCTCATCTGTCTCATGGCTTCAAATTCCCTGTGCTGGACCCAATAAAGACCCCCAAAGATGTTCACAACCATGTAAGGCTACACATTACTTTACGTGGCAAAAGGGACTTTGCAGATATGGTTAAGGATCTCAAGATGGGGCGATTATCTGAAATTATCTGGGTCAGAATCAGAGAACGTGACGTAATGATGAAAGCATGGGTGTTGATCAGAGAGAGAGAGTTGCAGCTCCTACCTGGACGGTGTGAAGATGGAGGGGTCGCTGAGCTGAGGAGGGCAGGCAGCCTCTAGAGGCTGGAACAGACTCGGAAATGGATACTTCTGGAGGCTCTAGAAGGAACACAGGCCTGCTGACACGTCGATGTCAGCTCGGGGAAACATTTCAGACTGCTGACTTCCAGAACTGTAAGATGATAAATATGCACTGTTTTAAGCCAAATACATTTGTGGTAATTTATAACAGCAGCAATAGGAAAATAACACATTCCCCTACCAGCAGACAATTCCCATCTGAGAATGAGTGAGACTAGGCTTCTGAGTTCCAGACCTATATCCTGATTTCCATTTGGCATCTCCACTTGCATGTTTCAGAGGGACTTAAAACTTAGCATGGTCCAAAGGACATATGCTCTGTGAAAGTCATGGACATTACAATAAACTACAGTTGTGGAAAAGAAACTTAAATGCAAGACAAAATTTGTGTAACCTAGGTGCACAGTTTACTGGTTCAGGACAGGCTTAGTTCCAACCTTGCAATGAATGACCTTAAATAATAAGAAAAATTGCCCCAAAAGAATTATCATAATGCAAATAAGTCATTTGCTTAAAAAACTTTTAGACATCAATTACAATATCTCTTAAAAGACTTCAGAATTTTAATTATCTAAAGGTTATTTAAAAAAAAGTTGAGTTAAGAGAAACTTTTCTATCATGCTATTCTTTTAATTTCCTGGAAGAGAGAAGCCAAAAAGTAATTAAAATACTGAAATTGTAAGGGATTATCATCACCAGAGTATCTTCAAAAACAAAATAAAACAAAACAACACAAAAAAAATAATTAAAAACTTGCTAGAGTCTTTTGGGTCATTGGCTTCCAGTGAAAAATCATACTAAACACGGACTAATTAAACCAGGGCTTTCACTGTAGACAACGCTAACGCTATGAAACGGCAAGAGAAAAATAAATTATATATTGATCAAGGGTAAGTCATGAAAAAGACAATAGGGCTTGTAAAATATTAGGAAACAGGTAGGGAGATAATTAAATGTCTGAAATACTACTCTCTCAGAAATTATTTGATTGGGTTTTACCACCATGAAAACCTTCATATTCTCAAAATATCACTAAGTCCTCAAAATTACCCATGCATATGAATATTTGTACATGAATATATAGACAGATATATAGATATACATATATAACTTAACCCATTAAAGTTAATATCTTTTAACATGGGATTCTGTATAAACTGGTGGCTTTTGCAAAGTAAGCTCCTCATCAATAATTTCTTCCTGTCTATGGTCAACTCTTAAACTTCACTTCATGTCTGTACATCCAAAGCTCAAATCTTTCACCAAAGTACAAAATGAATTTCAAAGAAATGGACCAAAGGATGGCTGGTATATGCATATATACATACCAATAAAGTGCATTTTCTATGACTGTGTTAGCAATAATAGCTGCATGTACTACTGAATATTTCAAACTTCAGACCCTATTTATAGCACTGCGTCAACACGTATTACAAGGCTGTTGTCCTGTAGCTCTTTCACAAGGTCCAGCTGAGAATTACACCATGTCATCTGCCTACTGTTGATGCTGAATGGGAACTGTGGCAAACAGCCCAGGCACTGGAATATTTTAATTAAATTAATATTTTGATTACTATTGCAAAAAATTATAATGCCATGACTACTGATAAATAAGATTTGAGCTCTGTGCTAAGTGCTTTATCTGCTTATCTCATTTAAACCTCACCGCAACCCTTCAAAACAGATATTACTCATGTAAAGCACTTTTTACAAGTGAATATACTGAGTAAAGAGAGGTTAAGTAACTTGCAGAGGTTGCACAGGTAGAGAGGGGTAGAGTAGAAATTCAAACCCGATTATGTAACACTAGAATGTATTTTCGAATAAAACATTAATTGATGTGTTAGAAGTAAGTAACATATATCATTTTTAGTCATTTTAAAAAGCAGTGAATACATAGTAACAGACTACCTGATGACCACACGAAATTGTTACAAAATAAATTTGTAGGGTCTGTTTCAGCATAAAGACTAAATGAGAAAATATATATGTGCAAAAAACACATTTTGTAAATCCCATTATGTTGTCAGAAATGACTGCCGGGCCTCCCTGGTGGAGCAAGTGGTTGAGAGTCCGCCTGCCGATGCAGGGGATACGGGTTCGTGCCCCGGTCTGGGAGGATCCCATATGCCGCGGAGCGGCTGGGCCTGTGAGCCATGGCCGCTGAGCCTGCGCGTCCGGAGCCTGCGCGTCCGGAGCCTGTGCTCCGCAACGGGGGAGGCCGCAACAGTGAGAGGCCCGCATACCGCAAAAAAAAAAAAAAAAAAGAAATGACTGCCTATCTGGGGAAAAATGATGATCACTTATTACGTATCATATTCAAAATTAAATTCTAGATGATATTTAAAATATAAAAAAGTTTTTAAAAGTCTAGAAATACTAAGAAAGTGTTTGGAAACTAAAGATTTAACTAGAATATTTTTTTAAATAATGGAACAGAGCGTGCTGAAGCAGGATGCAATCATATTTTTTATTGAGGTATAATTGACACATAACAACATATTAGTTTCAGGTGAACAACATAATGATTTGAGATTTGTATGTGCTGTGAGCAAGTCTAGTTAACATCTCTCATCATGCAGTTATTTTTTTTCTTGTGATTAAAAGCTTTTAAGATCTGCTCTCTTAGCAATTTTCAAACATGCAACACAGTACTATTAACTATGGCCACCATGTTGTACTTTACATCTCCATGACTATTTAATAACTGGAAGTTTGCACCATTTGACCCCTTCACCCACTTCATCCACCCCAGCCCCTTCTCTGGCCACCACAAACCAGTCTGCTCTCTTTTGTTCTCTGTATCTATGAGCTGTCTTTTTTTTTTCCTATTCCAAATATGTGAAATCATACGGTATTTATCTTTCTCTATGTGACATATTTCATTTAGCATAATGCCCTCAATGTCCATCCGTGTGGTCAAAAATGACAAGACTTTTTGTGATTTCTTTTTTTATGGCTCAGTAATATTCCATGGTATAAATATACCATCTTCTCTTTATCCATTTATCTATCAATGGACTTGGAGGTTGTTACCATAACTTGGCTATTGTAAATAATACTGAATTTGAATTTGAGGGTGCATATACCTTTCTGAGTTAATATTTTCTTTTTCTTCAGAAAAATACCCAGAAGTGTGATTGCTGATAGTTCTATTTTTAAATTTCTGAGGAACCTCCACACTACTTTCGCAGTGGCTGCACCAATTTGCATTCCCACCAGCAGTGCACAAAGGCTCCCTTTTCTCCACACCCTCAGCAACACTTGTTATCTCTTGTCTTTTTGATAACAGCCATTCTAACAGATGTGGGCTGATATCTCATAGTGGTTTTGATTTGCATTTCCTTATGATTAGTGATGCTGAACACCTTTTCATGTACCCGTTGGCCATCTGTATGTCCTCTTTGGAAAAATGTCTATTCAGATACTCCGCCCATTTTTGACTGGATTGTTTGGGTTTTTTGCTATTGAGTTATATGAGTTTTTTACTATACATTTATATTCGTGCTGGGCACAGCTGGCCAAGGTAAGAACTTACATTTTACCTGGAGTGAGATAGGAACCACCTAGGAACCATATTTTGAGCAAAGAAGTGACAGGGTCAGGCTTAAGTTTTAAAAGAATCACTCTGGCTGTTACGTGAAGAATAGATTATCAGGGGCCAAGGGGAGAAGCAAAGACACCCGGATCTTTATATTTACTCTCTGGTGGCCTTCTACCTTAGGCCTCTACAAATGCATTGGTCTACTTTCATGTACCTCATGCATCCGGTTTACTGAATGCTTGTGTGCCAGGCACTATGCCACACACCAGGACACAAAGGTGACACGGCACAGGTCCTGCTCTCTAGGACCTACAATTTAGTGGAAGGCACCGAAGCAAAAACCCCATAACACACAGAGTGTAGGTGCTATAACAGAGCGTTGTACCAAGTATTATTAGAGGAACAATAATGAATTCTATGATTGTTCATTTCTATTCTAATAATTTCTGATGACTCCTGGGAGGTAAAGGAGGAGGAAACCAGGGCTGTGCACCATGATCTGTCGACAAGGAGCAGAGGGAGGAGAAGATGCCCGCAAGTCCCCAAGCGCACATGGAACGCAGCCATGAAGACTTTAGCGGAATAGATCTGTGCATGCTTGAAAGTGAAGACCTAGTAAAACATAGCTTGGAAATGATGGAAAAAATACGGAGACATAAGTGAAAGAAAACACAACTTAGAAGGCCTTGAGGTGCGGCCAAACTATGGACTTACTTTCCTGCAGGAGCCAGGGAAAGGTTTTAGAAAATGATTTATGTTCTAAAATATCCTGGAAGACCTCTGTGAAATAAGAGCAAGTCCCACTGAAAGTACAGGCTGAGATGAACACACAACAGATAACAGACAGGTTTTCCTAAATTATAACCTACCAGCTTGAAAGAGGAAATGCACCTTCCCAAGACTTCACTGATCTCTAGTCACTGTGGATCCATAAAAGACTCCACCATAACCAGAGAAGACAAAGCCCAAGTAAGATGGGGACCATGACAGAGCCAATGCAGATGTGTTTAAGACATGGAAATTTGAAAATAAAGAGATGGGAAAAGACCTGCCAGGTACTGCTATAAAAATGAAAACTGACTTTGAGAAATGTATATTTGACAAAACTGAAGACAGGGTCAAAGTATTGAGCGTGATGCGGGCAAATGCTTTATATTGATAAAGGTACCTTCATCGAAAGGTCAAAAAACTTAAGGACTGAACAGCATCGCTTTGAAATATATAAAGAAAATATTTTCAAAAAATACAAAGAGAAACTGGCCAAACCAAAACTACTGGCAAGTCACGCTGAAAAAAATAATGGTATAAAGAATTTGAATATCACAAACATCCAGCTTGGTATGATATCTATCTATCTATCTATCTATCTATATCTATATCTATATATATATATAGATATAGATATAGATAAATATAAAATTGTGTACCAAACAAATTGAAACTACGCATTCTTTTCAAACACCATGGAACAGTTGCAGTAATTAGCCAGATGTTAGGTTACCAGAAAATTCTTTTAGAAAGTCCCAAAGCAGAAATTACACAGCCCAAGTTCTGATTACAATGTCACAAAACCAGACAGCAAACAACCAAAGGCTAGCCCCAAAGAACTTTCCACTCAGAAAAGTTAAATCACTCTTCTAAATGACTCAAGATAAAGAAAAACTAAAAATTAAAATGAAAGACTATTCAGAAATGAGTGAGAATAAAACACCATATATCGGGCTTCCCTGGTGGCGCAGTGGTTGAGAGTCCGCCTGCCGATGCAGGGGACACGGGTTTGTGCCCCGGTCTGGGTGGATCACACATGCCGCGGAGCGGCTGAGCCCATGAGCCATGGCCGCTGGGCCTGCGCATCCGGAGCCTGTGCTCCGCAACGGGAGAGGCCACAGCAGTGAGAGGCCCACATAGCGCAAATAATAATAATAATAATAATAATAATAATAATTCAAAGAAGACATACAAATGGTCCAAAACTATATGAGATGCTCAACATCACTGATAATCAGGGACATGCAAATCAAAACAATAATCACCTCACACCTTTTAAGACGGTTATTATCAAAAAGACAAGAGATAAGTGTTGGTGAGGAAGTAGAGAAACTGGAACACTTATACAGTTAGTGGAAATATAAAATGGTGCAGCCACTGTAAAAAACAACTGTATGATGTGAAAGCTGATACCAATTCTCCTCTTCATTATTAGCAAGATAGCATCTCCCTTCTTTTAGTTTGATTTATGGCTTCTCAGCACAAATTCCTTCCCCTTCTCCATCATGTGCTGATGCATCACTCCGGGCCATCCTGCATAAACACATCAAGAGTCAATGTGGCCCGTGTGGGAACTTGTTAGGCTGATAGGAACAGAAACACCTGCTGCCGTCCTCTCTAATGGGCCCTAAATTAAGATTTTTGGCATCCTGCTCAGGTGAAATCAGGAGCAATGTTCCAGCTGAGTCCATCTGGGAAGAATGTCAACAGGTAACAGGTGAACACTGCATCATCCATCTGGAAGAGTTGCACATCTTATTGAAGAACCACAGGCACCTCCACAACGTGCTGCGCATGCATCATTAAAAACATGGCTAACATCCTACAGCTTCATGGGTCTACGTATGTAGTGAATAACTTAAACGTTTCCATCAAGAAAGAATTCAATTTTATTTGAGATTTAGAGCATTTTAAAATTCTCAAGCAAAAAAAGAAATCAGTATTTCACATAAGCACATTTATTCTATTCTCCTATTCTCATGATTTTAAAAATAATATCCAAATTGCCGCTTTAGTAAAGGAGATAACCAGATGGCAATTTTATTTCAAGAATTTTATTTCGAGAAGGTCAACAAATCAATCTTGGTTAAGCTTTTTGTTTATATAGCTTAAGTGCTTCTTAAGCTTCTTGGATCTGCAGATTTATAGTAGTTATAAGATTTGGAATACATCTTGGCCATTATTTCCTCAAACTTTTCTCTGCCCCTGCTTTTTTGGGTCTCCAATTACAGACATGTTACATTGCTTTACATTGTCCCACAGGTTACTGAGTCTCTAGGTTTGGGTGGGTTTTTTTTTTTTCTGTCTCTTTTCTTTGTCTCTGTTTGGATAATTTCTATTTCTGTGTCTTCTACTTTATGAGTTTTTCATCTAATCTGGTATTTATCACATCCAGTTAAAATTTCATTTCAGTTGCTGTTTTTTTCAGCTCTTGAATTCCCATTTGGCTCTTTCTATATCTTTTAGTTCTCTTGGTATTATGTTTTAATGTCCAGTTTTCCCAACACCATTTATGGAAGAAGCTCTCATTTACCCATTATACATTCTTGACTGCTTTGTTGTAAGTTAATTGACATATATGCATGGGTTTATTTCAGGGCTGTCATGTTCCACTGACATGTGTGTTTTTATGCCAATACTATACTGTTCTGATTACTATATCTTTGTAATATAGTTAGCAATCAGGGGGCATGATGCCACCAGATTTGTTCTTCTTTCTCAAGATTGCTCTGGCTATTCGAGGTCTTTTATGGTTCCATACAAATTTTAGGATTGTTTGTTCTATATCTGTGAAACATGTCACTGGAATTTTGATAGCAATTGTACTGAATGTGTAGCTGGCTTTGGGTAGTATGGACATCTTAACAATATTAAATCTCTAAATCCATGAACATGAAATACCCCATAAGTTTTTATGTGCAGTATTCTCATTTAATCATCTAAATTACCAATGATTGTAGTAATTTCCTTGCTACCACACAGTTATTTTGGAGAATGTTATTTTAATTTTCAAGTGATTGTATTTTTGTTTAAATAGTCAACAGTGTACAGAAAGGAGATTTGTAGGATTCTTTTGTGGTTCCTTGATTAACAGGTGAGTTTTTCTTTCTTACGTGCAATTAATTCTTCCATACCGATTCCATTAAGTGTTTTTCTTTATTTTCATATTTTCCTCATCATCTCAGTGGGAAATCAGTGTTCTGTGACTATGACAATGTCAGGGTCATTTTAAACTCCTTTTGAAGGAAAAGTAAGTTGCTGTCTACTTAGAATGTAAGTTGAAAAGCAACAGCCAGCCTCCATTGTGCCAAGCCATGACTTTTTCTGCACAGCATGATTATGGCACCCTCCAGCAACAGCAATTCAGGAGTAACTTGAAGATGTGGCTGTGTAATTGCTCTACACCTAGAGTCACAGAGACAGTAACAGCTCAGCAAGGGACCAGACAGATCATCCAATTAGTAAGTACAGTCCCTTGTTTTGTAGACTTTTCCACACCTTTCGTGGAAAATTTGCATTCATATTTGCATGAAGAGCAATGCCTTCCATAACAGAAGACTAACAACTTATTGTAATTTATGAAAACATAAAATTTTTAAAAGCGTTACCCATAACCTCAGCTCCTTTAGAAACTAGGTAGAAATGGTTTTTCATCAGCCTTTAAAACTAACTATATTTTTCTATTCTAAATGTCAGTTGGTAAGTAACTCACCAGGGTAGATCATGAATAGCACTCAAGAGACACTGGAGGGCTTCCCTGGTGGCGCAGTGGTTGAGAGTCCGCCTGCCGATGCAGGGGACACGGGTTCGTGCCCCTATCCCGGAAGATCCCACATGCCGCGGAGCGGCTGGGCCCGCGAGCCATGGCCGCGGAGCCTGTGTGTCCGGAGCCTGTGCTCCGCAACGGGAGAGGCCACAGCAGTGAGAGGCCCGCGTACAGCAAAAAAAAAAAAAAAAAAAAAAAAAAAAAGAGACACTGGAAAGTTTATATTTGAGATTCTGTATTTCAAAGTAATTGGAATTTCTTGATCATGAAGACAGGTGATGTCTATGGAACATCTATTTGTACCTTAAAAGCAGGTATATCCTGAGTTACCTCTAAGTGTACTCTTTACATAAACAGCTGTCACCTGCTCTGGCCTTACCCATTTTTACAGTCATTAATAGGATCTCCTTTCCTCACCTCCCTTCTAATAACGAGACATGGGGTTTCACTGTCAGACTTAAAGCCAGCCCAGTAATAATTTTAATACTATTACTGATGCTACTTTCATCTTACCTCTAATTCTGATTTTAATTCTAATACTAATACCAGCTAAAGTTCACTGAGTGCTTATTAGACACCAAGCTCTCTTCTAAATGCTTTACATGGATTATCTTTTTTAACACAAATAAGAATCTACTACTATAATCTCCATTTTACAGGTTAGGAAACTGAGGCACAGACTGTTGAGTAACGCAGGCCAGTGGTAGAAGTGGGCCATCTACCCAGGCATCTACCCAGAGCCTGGAATCTGGTTTTAAACGCTGTGCTACTGCCCGGCCCTGGAGCTCACCTGGGTATTCAGGTCATATCCAGGTAAAAAGGGGAATTCTGAGAGCCTTCTCCAACTACAAGGGCCCATGGAACCTGTCTTTCTTGTAAAAACTACAGGCAACTTGCCCAAACTTGATCCTGCCTGCCTCAGAAGCCTGATGAGAGTCACACGCATGACTTTTCACGAGCAGGAGAGAGAAATGGGCTTCATAAATCATAACCTCCAGTTGTTCATTTCTGAGAAGGAGAAAAAGACCCCAAAAGGATAGCAGACTTTATTCAGATGTTTGACAAACATTTGACTAGTGATCATAACGCAGTGATGAAGGGCAGGAGATTACCACACTCGCACATTTTCTTTTCAGGGGCTGTTTCTCAGAGGAAAACAATGGATCTTATTTGGAAATACTTCCTCCTTGATCTCATGTTTTTTGTTAATTTTAAGGTGGTAATGTTGAATGGTTATTCCCATTGGCGTCAGATAAAGACTGAAATTGTCCATTGAATTTAACAACTAGGCAGTGTGGCTACAGCAGAGGGAATGAGGGAAACAAGGTAGGGGTGAGGTTCTAGAGGTGAGATGGCCCAGGTTCACGGAGTCCTGTTGAAATGCTGGCTTTCATTCTGAACATGGTGGAGCCACGGGCATGATTTGCGCACAAGAATGGCATGATCTGACTCAAGATTTTAAATGA
Source organism: Mesoplodon densirostris (assembly GCF_025265405.1). Lineage (NCBI taxonomy): Eukaryota > Metazoa > Chordata > Mammalia > Artiodactyla > Ziphiidae > Mesoplodon > Mesoplodon densirostris. Next base: position 2,253,066 of record NC_082677.1, read on the forward strand.
TCACATAGGCTGCCATGTTGTGGACAGACCCAAAGGATACAAGGACAGAAGAGACCAGTGAGGAAGGGATTTTAATAATCCCAGCAAAGGAGGACAAGGAACTTTGGTAGCAGGAGAGACGGAAGGGTGGAATGCCAGGATGGAGGTGGAACCAGCTAGATTTGCTGAGAGATGGGATGTGGGTAAGAGAAGCAGTGAGGTCCAAGGAGGACTCCGGGGCTTTGCTGACGGCACTGGTCCTGGCTTTTTGTTTGTTTGCTTGTTTGTTTTGTTTGCACGGCTACAAGGATGGAGTTACTGCTAATTGAAATGAGGAAGTATTCAGAAGGAAAAACAGATGGCCCAATGCATTGGTGCCATGTTATTCCATTTCATTAATTCAATCAATAAAATGTATTGCGTGTCGATGTCATGGGCTGCTCTATGTTAGATGTCAGAGATGGAGAGAGAAATACATGCTGTCCGTACCCTCGAAGAAGTCACAATCTAGGAGGAGACAGACATATAAGACCATGTTTCAAATAATTTACTTCCCTCTTAAGAGGAGGAAATGTGTTACCACGAAGAGAAGTGAATTTATCACCCCACAGAACATGACTAAACCAAATCATTCCCCAGTCCATCTACTAAGGTTCTATAATGTTAAGAGAAAAGTTTGAAATATCCTCATCCTGAGCAGGTCCAAACAGCTAAACCCTAAGGGCAGGTCAGTGTTTAACATCATCCCCCTGACCCCAAGCAGGTGCACGTATGACTTTATATGAAGAGACCTGAGTTGACAAAATAACTCTATTTATCTATTTTCAACATTTCCCTTTATCTTGAAGCACCAACTGTGAGAAGCCAGGAGGATAGAAGATCTAAGAGTAAATCCATTTAGGATAAATTGGCGTCCTTCTGAACACAGCAATTTGGCAAATGGGAGGAAAAGTGTCAACCGTAAAACTCAAAGTGCATATTATCACCGTAGATGCCTTGTTGGTTCTGAAATCCTTCCCTAGGGTGTTAAGATTTTAGACTCAAGAAGAACATGAGAAACACAATCATGTCTTTTGTTTTGAATCACTTATTCACAGTATAACCTTTTTAAAGTTGTCATACACTGTAGACATTTTAAGTTTTGCCCTAGTTTTCAGAAATATAGAACTTTTCCTTCCAGTGTGTATACACTTACTACTGTGATTATATAATATTACACATATTATAAAATTATCATTTTACTTTGAAAAATAGCCTCAGTAGTTTATAGCACCGCTATATTGAGCCAGCTTCCCCAAAAGCTTCCCTGGGTTGAGCTGATCGTATTTCATTTCTAGGATTAATTAGATACAAATTCTAGGACTAAACCGTAGTAAGAGCAAATTAATAAGCTAACAAACCATTTCCAGAGCTCTTACTTTTTATGCTTAACATTTCTATTGTGGTCTTGAAAATGAATGTGGCTATGCATCTATGAAATGATTTTAAATAAGCTAATAAAGACGGAGTGAACATTGAAGAAGCTAAGAAACAGTATAGAGCTCTTCCTTCAAATTTACATTTGGATCTAACCATGCCGGCAATAGGAAGCACATCTCTCACACTGGGGCAAACTTCTGAGCAAAGACCTGTTACCTTCTCCTAAATCTATTCTGAACGTAGAAGCTATTCCCAGTCCTAAAGTGCTAAGTTCAGGAAGATAAGAACCACTGTTATTTGTTTTTGTATCCTAGTGTCTGATACACAGTAAGTCTTCAACAAATGTTTGCAAATGAATAAAGGAATTAACTAGATCACTATTTTTAATTTGATAATTGAAAGTATTTTCACACAAGTTAAAGAATGTATCAGTGAGGCAGAAGTGACCTAAGGCATAATAGTCTTGGTTGCAGGAAATTTCTCTGGTTGATAATTACTCTACATACTACAGTATATACACATATCAGAGAATAATTTGGTGAAACCTAGACTTAGTTGGTAGTGGAGTAAAATATTTTGAGATGCTATTTAAAAGATATATGCAAATGAACTTATAATTATAAAATTGTATTAGAAAAATCATAGTACTTCACGTAATATGGCACTTTGAGAATTAAATGGTATAACACACGTAAAGCCTTTGAATAGCGACAGAGACCTAGTAGGTGCTTTGTGTACTTTGCAAGATGAGGAGAGAGGATGGACTGTTAGCAGTTAAATTTGTAAAATCTTGAGAAAAACCCATATGAAATTGTAATGAATTAAAGAAACGTTTATCAATCACCTACTACATGCCAACTCTGTATAAGTTGCTCGATAGGGATTGAGGCATGACTGAGATGCAGTTTCTGCCTCCGACGTGTGAAGATGAGGTAATTATAAATAATTAAAATGCAACATCCAGGTGCTATGATGGAGGTATGTCCAAAGCTCTGGGGGACACAGCAAGATGAGCAGCTAGGCTGTGGAGAAAAGGACCCTGGAGTTGGGTCACAGAGGATTCCCAAAGGGCAAAGGAAGAATGGTTTTCCAAGCACAGAAAACAGATGCTCAGGAACCTGGAAGCAAGACCATGCTGTGGATTCACTTTAATCAGGGACAGACAATGTGGGGCAATGCTTCGGCAAGACTGGGACGATGGGTGACCTCAGACTGAAGGGCCCTGTGGGTTTAGCATTCTTCCTCTAGGCAATGTTGAGCCACCAAAATTTTGATTATACCATCGCCTAAAACGTAAGATATTTTAAAATGGCATTTCATCAAACATTTTGGAAATCTTCTGAGAGCTGAGCCACTGAAAAAATATAGAACTTAGAGTTCTGTAATGTCTCAGAAGATAGACCCTAGCCCTGCCTGGGTCATTCCTGGGAGAAGCCTGGAGGAGCTGCAGTGTTATCAGTTGCACTTCAGTGAATTTAAAGAGGAACTTAATTTAGTAGTATCAGGCATTCATTAAGGTATTGGAAGGAATCTGTCTCACTGTCCCTGACCAAGGTCATTAAACAATGCAATGTTTGCATATATTATATACAAAGCTAAGATTAATCCTGATTTTCTTATATACCAATGTTTCATCTCATAATCGCACATACAGAGGCAAGAGAAAAACTGAGCAAACTCCAAGGCAATTAACCAGAAATAGGAAGGATCCTCCTGATTTGTCTCTTTAAATCTCTATGGAAACTATATTGACAAAGTACGTGATAATCTTCATATACAAACCCTTCTCTTTAGAAATGAAAGTACCTATTAAAAAGTTTAAAGTACCGGGCGCTTCCCTGGTGGCCCAGTGGTTAAGAATCCACCTGCCAATGCAGGGGACAAGGGTTTGAGCCCTGGTCTGGGAAGGTCCCACATGCTGCGGAGCAACTAGCCCCGTGAGCCACAATTACTGAGCCTGTGCGTCTGGAGCCTGTGCTCCACAACAAGAGAGGCCGCGACGGTGAGAGGCCCGCGCACCGCAATGAAGAGTGGCCCCCGCTTGCTGCAAGTGGAGAAAGCCCTCGCGCAGAAACGAAGACCCAACGCAGCCATAAATAAATAAATAAAGCAAACTGTCAACAAGTAAAAATAAAATAAACACTATTATAATAATGTAAGTTATTGATCTGCAACTTGTTTTTTCATTTGCACAAACACGTCACATATGCTTCCCCTGATGATAATCATTTAGTTAATTTCCAATCTTTTACTTTAATAAACAATGCCAAGCCAAACATCCTCATACATATTTCCACAGGTTTATGTGAAAATCAGTCCAGGATATATACAGAGAACAGAATTCGGGAAGTGTTCATCTCCAATTTGTCTAGATCTCGCAAAATTGTTCTCTAATGTGTTTGTACCAACTTTTACTGCACCCCAAGCAGTGAGTGACACTCTCCCCATCATTTGATTGTCAGGCTTGATGAATGTGACCATCTGATGTGTGTGAGATGATATCATCAGATATTCCGTTTTCATTTCCCTGATGGTTAGTGAGGCTGGATATCTTTTCATCGTATTAGCCTTTCAGATTTCTTTTTCTGCCAATTGCTTATTCACCACCGTATCTGCTACATTTTATTGGTCAAGGTAATTCATAAAACCAACCTTGACTTGAGGGGAGGAAAAATAGAGTCCACCTCTAAACAGACAGAGCATCAGGCACACAGAGAGGGGAGGAAGGAACTGGCCACGGCCATCTTCAAAGGCTGTCCATTTATCAGTCATGTTGCTTGCCTTTTTGTAATTGTTTTAGTTAATTTTATAGGAATTATATATCGCTCCCAAAAAATAACTCTTTAACCATTTAGGTTATTACAGAATATTGAGCAGAGCTCCCTGTGCTATACAGTAGGTCCCAAATGAAAACAGAATTTGAAAAGAATAGATAACATACATATGTATAACTGAATCACTTTGCTATACACCCAAACTAACACAACATTGTTAATCAACGGTACTCCAATGTAAAATAAAAATAATAATAATAATAATTCTTTGTAATTTATGCGTCACAAATGCCACTTCCCAGTGTGTGGCTGGTCTTTTCACACTTTACAGAGTCTTTCAAATCATAGAAGTTTTTGGTTTTAATATAGTTAAATTTATTGCCTTTGTCTCATGAACTGTGATTTTTGTTTCTCTTTTAAGAAAATCTGTGCTCTCCAAAAGTCATATTCTGCTGTTCCTCCAAATGCTTTAAATTTTAGTATCTACATTTGGGTCATAAACCATTTGGTACTTATTTTAGTACATAGTTTGGGGTAAGAATAAAATCTATTTTAACTTTTTTTCATATCACAAGCCAATTCCCCCAGCACAGTTTGTTAAAGAGTCTAGATTTCTTTATTTATTTGTAATGTCCTTCTGCCATATAATAAGTTTCCTTATATTTATGGGTCTATTTATGGCCTCTCCAGCTATAATACAACACTATTTTAACAACTTAATAAATAAGTTAAGCCTGAATATTTGGTTTGATATACCTTCATTTTTCTTCTTCAACTTTTCTTGACTATTAATGGTTCTTTGTTTTCTCATTCAAATTGCAGTCAGTTTGTCAAGTTCCACTTATTAGTATTTTGATTGCTATTACATCAATTTTTAAAACTTAATTACATGACATGCAATCCCAATAAAAATCTCACCAGGCATTTTTCATTTTTTTCTTAGAAATTGACAAGCTGATTCTAAAATTAATATGAAACCATCTAGTGTGTAGAAATCTGGCATATCCAAAGCAGTCTTTGAAAAGAATTAAGTTGAAGGACTTATACTATTTGATTTCAAGACTTATTATAAAGCTGTAGTAATGAGGATTCGGTGATGCTGGCATGAAGATTGACAAATAAATCAATGGAACAGAAAAGATCCCAGAAATAAACCCACATCTGTACTGACATTTGATTACCAGCAAAGTCAGCAAAGCAACGAGAGAGGAGAACCTTCTCAATAGGGATGGCAGGAACAACTGAACACCGTCCGGAAAAACAGACTGTAACGCCCACCTCAAAACAAACACAAACACAACTCATCATGGATTAAAGACCTACATTTAAATGCCAGAACTACGAAGCTTCTAGAAGAAAACATAACAGAATATCTTCATGACTTAAGAGGCAGGGAAAGGTTTATTTAATAGGACATAGAAATGTAAAGCCATAAAAGAAAAAGTTAATCTATCAAAATGAAAAACTCTACTCACAAATTCATAAATAGATACTATTAAAAATGAATAAGGGGCTTCCCTGGTGGCGCAGTGGTTGGGCGTCCACCTGCCGATGAAGGGAACACGAGTTCGTGCCCCGGTCTGGGAAGATCCCACATGCTGCGGAGCGACCGGCCCGTGAGCCATGGCCGCTGAGCCTGCGCATCCGGAGCCTGTGCTCCGCAATGGGAGAGGCCACAACAGTGAGAGGCCCGCATACCGAAAAAAACAAAAAACAAAAAACAAACAAACAAACAAAAAATGAATAAGAAAGTACATACTGAAAGGAAATATCTGTTTATCTGACAAAGACTCGCTATATAGAACACCTTCAACTCGATAATAAAAGCCTGTCTAACAAAACACGTGCAAAAGATTTGAATAGGTACTTCCCAAAGTACCATATATGAATGGCCAACAAGCACATGAAAAATTTCTGAGCACGATTAGTCATCAGAGAAATGCTTATAAAACTATAATAAGATACAGCTACACACCCATTAGAATTAAAAAGATTGACAGCACTAAACGTTGGTGAGGATGAGGGGAATCTAAACTCTCATGCATTATGCATAGGAACGTAAAATGATAAACCTCTCTGGAAAAATGTAAGATGGTGTCTTAAAAAACTAAACACACACCTACCCCACGACGAGCAATTCTACTTCTGGGTATTCACCCAAGAGAAATAAAGTATGTGTCCACAGAATGATTTGTATAGAAACGTTCATAACTGCTTTATTCGTAAGAGACAAAATTTGGAAAGAAGCCAGTGTCCATCAATAGGGGAATAGAAAAACAAATTGTTTCAATAAAAAATGTTATTCAAAAATAAAAAGGGGCTTCCTTGGTGGCACAGTGGTTGAGAGTCCACCTGCCGATGCAAGGGACACGGGTTCATGCCCCGGTCCAGGAAGATCCCACATGCTGCGGAGCGGCTGGGCCCATGAGCCATGGCCGCTGAGCCTGCGCGTCCAGAGCCTGTGCTCCGCAACGGGAGAGGCCACAGCAGTGAGAGGTCCACGTACCGCAAAAAAAAAAAAAAAAAAAAAAAAAAAATGGGCTAAAGATTTTAATAGACATTTCTTCAAAGAAGATATACAAATGGCCAACAAGCATATGAAAAGATGCTCAGCATCACTAATCATTAGAGGAATAGACATTAAAACTACAACGAGATGTCACCTCTTACCTATTAGGATGGCCACTGTCAAAAACAAAACAAAACAAAAAACAGTGTTGGCAAGGATGTGGAGAAATTGGAACCCCTGTGCACCTACCCCAACCTCATGATCCAATTAAATTGAGAATTCCATACCAGGCAGTTTAAAATGTAAAGAAAACCCAATTTATTAAGTGTAAAGGGCAAATTTGGAAAAGAAGAGACTGGATTCTTTATGCCCCCAAGGGCCCGGTAGACTGGCCTGAGTTTGAGGGACCTGCATCAGGATGAAGGCTGCCAACACTGGATGTGACAGTGACCATTCCCTCAGAGATTATGAGTTCACTGCTGCTAGTACCCTGTCTTTAATTATTAAGGAGACAGTTATGGGATCCAAGTGAGGTCTCTGAATATCTGTATCGTTCCTTTAACTTATCTAACAAGACAGAGCTGAGTAATAACAAATTGTTTCACAGCCATGTTCCCATGAACAGCACAAAATTTTCTCTAAAACACTGTACACTCCAAAACCAACATATTCAACAACTAAATCTAATCATACTCCGTATGCTTCTTACTTTACTTTTTCTCAGTGCATAAAATCTTAACAAGATTCTTTTTAGAAACTCCTATGGGAAATCTGATACCACCTCATTTCCTTACACTCCAAAGTGAGTTGTTTAATTCACGCTTAAGAAATTTCCCATGTGTTTCTCTTTGTTTTTCCTCTCCTGGCTGGCACAATTTTTGATATGTAGTAGGTACTACTTTATTTGTTTAATTTTATCTAACTGAAGATATAAAATCAAAGTTTAAATGTTCATAAAAGTTTAAGAAGGAAAAAATTTTTTAAATCACTAAAGTTGAAGCCAATGAAATGACAGGGAAACTATAAAATACCTATTTTCTTCCATCCAAAAAGTCCTTATTATTCTATTACAGGTTATTCCAAAGCATTTTAAATGATTTTTTTTTCAAAACCAACAAAGACCAAAAGGGTAAAATTTTAAAACACAATACAGGAGTTTGAGCAAATTCAGAGTTTTCTCATCATTAAACTTAATGAACCTTTGAGACTATAGTTTTAATATGAAATGATGATGTTATTCTTGAAATCTGTTCATGACTATTCATGGTGAAGCAGTTTTAGGTTCACCGAATTTACATGTTGCATATTACAGAGCGTGACAGCTTGAAATCCCATGGCCAAGAAACCCTGACTTCCAATTCAAGTTAATTTATGTCTTAAGTTTATAGATATGTAAACCCATAACAGATATTTTCATCGACAAAGACTGCAGTTGCAGTGAGGAGCATGACAACTATTTCTTCTCTACCATGTCTAGTGCCAGTTTCTGAGTGAGCACATGTAATCATGTTCTTATACCTCCTTAAAATATTTTAGGGCCTCTCATGTTTGTTCCAGTGTGCTAAGCCATATGACTTTCTAAATTTCTAGCACAGTCCAGAGACTGCAAAACTTTAATACATTTTTTGAAACTGTTTATTAGAACACAAAGGTATCTGAAGGAGAATCTGACACAGTGACCATGAAGTTTTCTTATTCAAGGAATCTTTTTGAGACTCATAAAGGTTACAGACACTGTCAAAACAAATGCACACTTACACAAAATTCTTCTTACAATTTTAAGAATTTCAAAGAATACTGAAGTCCAATTCTTAGGTCCCAGGTTAAGAATCCTTACCTAGTTCAGTCCCCTTACTGGGAACCAAAGCCCAGAATGGGCCAGGACTCAACACTTTAGTGGCCAAGCCAGCCTGACACCCAAGCCTGTGCTGTCTTGAGTTCAATGCTTTTTTCCTGCACTGCACTCAAACTCAGAAGAGGTGACAAGAAAGAAAACGCAGAATTACAATTCAAAGTTCTCATTAGCTATGGAATAAAGGCTAAACCAGACAGAAATGATAGGTGTAATAACTCTAGCATAATACATTTAGTGGTAGAAAACAACCAAAACAAACCATCAAAAGTGATAGCCTAGGCATATGAGTGGCCAAAGTAAATGTATAAAGTGAGCATGATCATCAATATCAAGTGATTGCTGGAAGGGAGGAGGGGGAGGGGCAGAGACGAGAGGGAGGTAAGGGGGGGAGGGGGAGAAATGGGTTTCCTGGCACAGAAATAAATATTGGTCTAAAAAGTCACACTGCTGCTAAGGTTAACACACCTTAATCTAACCAATTAAGTGAAAATGTGAAGATGATATAAAAGTCTGCCATAGGACTTCCCTGACGGTCCAGTGGTTAAGACTGCACGTTTCCAATGTAGGGGGTGCAGGTTCGATCCCTGGTCGGGGAACTAAGATCCCACATGCCACACGGCAACTAAGCCCACGTGCTGCAACTACTGAGCCCATGCACCGCAACTAAGAGCCTGCGCACTGCACTGAAAGATCCCAAGTGCCACAACTAAACCAAATAAATAAATATTTGGTATTTATTTACCAAACACAGCCATATAGGAAAATAAATAAATATTAAAAAAAAAAAAAAGGAGAAGAGAAAGGACTTCCCTGACAGTCGGGTGGTTAAGACTCCAAGCTTCCACTGCAGGGGCCTCAGCTTCGATCCCTGGTCAGGGAACTAAGGTCCCGCATGCCGTGAGGTGCGGCTAATAAATAAATATAAAAAATAAAAGTCTGCCACAAGGTAACTATAAAAGGAACAAATATTATCTCGGTTTTTTAACCGAGATCTTCTTGGAGTAAGATGGACCGTGCTCAGATGATGCTTCGTTCAGAGAAGGAGAGGTGTCGCAGTAGAAGGGCCAAGGTTTCAGAAGCAAGTGGACGCCAATCTGCACAAGGCGGGACAAGTATTTGGAGTCAAGGGAGGACTGGGCAAGGGCAGGACAGAGGTGGGAGAAGAGGAGGAGGGCGGGGTGCGGGGTGGCAGGAGGACCCCACTCTGCACAGGTACTGCAACAGGGAAGAACGAATCTGACTCCGTGTGAGATCCGTTCCTTTCACTTTAACCCTTGGGCTCTGCTGCCTGCGCTCAGTCGGGCTGGCTCTGCATCTTTTGTGAAAGAACGTTGCCTAGAACCTGAAATACAAAGGACAGCCCATTCTCAAAGCTCCGACCTTTAAGAGTCTATTCATGTAGAGGTAGAGCTGCAGACTGTCTGGTTGGAGGTTTACAGCAGGAACATCATGGCCTGACCTACCTGACAGCTGCAAGAACAAAGGATCCTACACCAAGAAGTCTGCAACAACTAACCGCCTCCCTCCCTCACCTGGCCTCTAAAAATGCTTTGCTGAAACCCTTCCGAGAGTTAGAGGCTTTGGGGGCATGAGCCACCCATCTCCTTGCTCGGCCCTGCAATAAACCTTTCTCTGCTCCAAACTCTGACGTTTCAGTTTGTTTGGCCTCACTGTGCATTGGGCACACGAACTTGCGTTCGGTAACAGTATCTCTTCCTCAGAACCCCCAAATCTTGAGATTGGTCTAAAACTCACAGAACGTTTAATGTGAGTGGTCACGTTATGGAAGACACTGAATTACCCAAACACTTCCTCTAAGGTGATGTAGGAGCCAAAACAAACCTGTTAATTCTTAGAAAACTCTTTCTGACAATAGGACGTATTTCCAAAGAAGACTGCAGAATCTTCTCTGGAAATGTTAAGGCAAAATTAGTTATACAAGAGATTAAAATGATGCACGTATAAAACCAATTGAAGTTATCAAAATCTGCTAAATATCTTCTTTAGTATCATTTAACTTGTTTCTTGTGATTCTATGATTTGCTTTCTTCAAAAGCCCACATATTTTAAAATATTAGACACCATAAGAAACAAGGATTTCAGGTACTGAATTTAAATACATCTGTAAAATTCACTCATGCACATGGATTTCATTAAGTTCAGTCAAGCAAATAAAACCTGTTGTTATGAAAAGGACCTCTGACAGCTCATAATTACATAAAAATAAATGTACCGGTTGAAGAGTAGAATAAAATTAAGATGTCAGCATTGATGAATCTCTTAACTAAAATTTTTAAGAAGCACTTTAAGACTCAGTAGCTTTTCCCTGTTTTGTGTGGTCATATTAAAATGGTAACAGTTAATTTTGCAGCAACTTGACAGTAATTATTTAATTCTTAACACATTGTGGAAGGTAATTTTTAGAAATGATAGACTAAAAATATTATATTAAAATCTGCTTAGTTAATTAAACCATGAAAGACTAAGATGGCAATTGCAATAAGAATTCAATTTAATTCTAAACCTGGACTAAATTTATAGATGAGAAGTAAATGATTGGTTCTAACACATGTAAGTAAGGATTACAATACGAAAATGAATACTAGCTCCAGGTCAAGAAGCTAGTAAAAGGCATTCTTGGCAATGGTAGCAGCAAGATTCTTTTTGGTAAATATTGGTAGCTGACAACAGTTAGGACAGATGTGTGTTGCAGGCTTCACTTAAAAGCTAGTCTCAGATCAAAATCCATCACACATGGTAGGTATTGCATTGAATCTGTAGACCGCCTTGGGCAGTATGGTCATTTTAACAGCAGTAATTCTTCCAATCCATGGGCACAGTGTATCTTCCCATCTGTTTGTGTCATCTTCCAGTTCTTTCATCAGCATCTCATAGTTTTCTGAGTGCAGGTCTTTTACGTCCTTAGTTAGATTTATTCCTTGTTATTTTATTAATTTTTATATGATTGTAAGTGGGACAGTTTTCTTCATTTCTCTTTCTGGTAGTTCTTTGTTAGTGTATAGAAATGCAACCACTGAGTATAATATTAGCTTTGGGCTTATCATATATGCCTTTAATATGTTGATGGATTTCCCTCTAGAGCCACTTTGTTGAGTTTTTATCATACATGATGTTGAATCTTGTCAAAAGCTTTTTGTGCATCTGTTGAAATGATCACATAGTTTTTATTCAGTTTGTTAATGTGGTGTATCACATTGACTGATGTGTGGCTACTGAACCATCCTTGCATCCCTGGGATTAAATCCCACTTGATCATGGTGTATGAGCCTTTGAAAGTATTGTTGAATTCGGTTTGCTAATATTATGCTGAGGATTTTTGCATCTATGTTCATTAGTGATAGTGGCCTGTAATTTTCTCTTTTTATGATATCTTTGTCTGGTATCAAGGTGATCCTGGCCTCATAGAATGTGTTCCAAAATGTTCTGTCCTCAGCAATTTTTTGGAATAATTTGAGAACGACAGGTCTTAACTCTTCTCTAAATGTTTGATGGAATTGACCTGTGAAGCCATCTGGTCTTGGACTTTTGTTTGTTGGGTGTTTTAAAATTATTGATTCAATTTCAGTAATGGTCACCAGAGCTATATGCTGTAGGGCTTCCTCCTATGTGGGCTGCCCAGGCTGTTCTCTTGTAGCAGGCTGACTACTGTGGGCATGCTAGTAGGCTTGTCTGACCTTTGTTCCAGTTGGTTGCCAGGCCCTGCCTTGTGCGGAGGCTGCCAGCCGGCCGTGGGTTGGCAGGTCCAAGTCCTGGCATGGTTGGATACAGGGCCAGGGGAGTCTTGGTCCCGGTGCCAACCTGCTGGCGGGTGGGGCTGTCATGAGGGGGTGACCTTCTGGTGGGCTGGGCCAGTCCGGTCATGGTTGGCTGCAGGGTCCATGGCGTCCTGGAGCTGGTGATGGGGCCATGTCCTGGGGTCTCTAGCTGCAGGACCCTGGGGGTCCTGGAGTCGGTGTTAGCTCTCAGGTGTGTGGGACAAGGGCCCAGGGCATTCCAGGGGTGATGCTCACCCCTTGGTGGGTAGGGCTGGGTTCTGGGCCCTCTGGTGGGCAGGGCCAGTCCAAGGGCAGCTGGCCTGCTGTCGTGTGGGGCTGTGTCCCTGCCCACCTAGCTGCTTGGCCTGAGGCAGCCCAAGACTGGTACTGACCGGCTGGTAGGTGGGGCTGGGTTCTGGCTCTAGAGGAAAGATTTCAAAACGGCGCTTACCAACACCAGCATCCTTGTGGTGGGATGAGCTCTGCACAGTGGCTGCTGCAGAGTCCTCATCCCAGGCTGAGCGCCTGCTACTTCCTGCCTCTCTGCGAGGCTCTCCAAGATTAGCAAGTGGGTCTGACCCAGGCTCCCTCCAAGTTACTGCTCTGCCCTGGGTCCTGGAGCGTGTGAGACGTTATGCACTCTTTACGCATGGAGTCTCTATTTACCACAGCATTCTTCTCTCTTTATCCTTGGTTTTCTCTGTTAAATTTCTAGCTAGTCTACCACCGAGCTCTTTGCTATCATGGAGCTACCAGCCTCTTCTCAATTGCGTATTACCAAGCTCTCCACCATATCTGAGAGTGCCCTTCCCCACCATCTCCTCCAAATAAAATCCATCTCCTCAGGGAGGGCTGTAGAACTCTCTGCTTAGCCTGCCTCTGCCCCGGGCAGAACCTCGCCCCACTGCTCCAGAGCTAGAGGCGGGCACTGCGGCCTCCTCTCTCACCATGACCTCCCACCCTACGACTAGGGGACTGATTAGGGACTGCGGCCCCTAGTCTCCTCTCTTCTCCGAGTGTGGAACTGCCTCCTACGAGGGAGCCAAGATGGGGACAGTAGTGGCCCCATATCCTTGGCCTGCCACACCTGGGGGAGAGGTTCCACCCTAGAGTGGTGGCTAGGTAAGTGGGAAGTCCCAGACCTGTCGGCCACACTTGCCTGGAATAAAGCTTGTGCCTGCAGCTTGCGGGGGGCGGGGGTGGGGGGCGCTGAGGATGCTGGAGGCCTGCCCCTTCTAAGGAGAAGCCAGCAACGCAGACTGGGAACTGGAGGAGAGGAAGGCCGTCTTCTCGGCTGCACCCACACAGCGCATCACACGGAGCTGGGGTGGCGCAGATTCAGTCCTAGACCGAATACCCAGATTCTTGCTGTTCTTACCAAGATTTAGTAGATTCTCACGAATGAATGTTTCTCCATTTACTGTATGCCCTTAGGACAATTTCCAGAGACCTTAAATAAATGTTTTTAAAATAATTTTCACCACGCACTTTTGATTGTTTCACTGGAGAGGGTCTGCAAAGAGCCTCACATCACCATTCCAATACGTTTTCTACTTATATGCACTTTTATCATTCATTTTAAATTTTCTCTTTGTGTTTTACAATCTAAGTAATATATTTTTCTGCATGTAATATATTCATAAATATGTATAAGATGCAAATAACTGTACATGTCCTGTGTTGATCAAAATCTCTCAGATAAGGTGCTCAATCAAAACCATTTGGAGAGTTCAGACCTGGCACACACCCCTGGCTTTTTCCACATTCCACTTTGGATATATTTACCTTTTCCATCAGGGGAATCACGGCACGTGCTCTGGGTCCTTGATGCTGTACACCATCCCCAGCAGGAAACTCTTGCCAGCTCTTTTTTCCTAAGCCAACGAGAGAGATGATGCTGGTCTGGGATCGTGTCAGTTTTGGCAAGTAGAATACATTAATAACTTTTACACTATTTGACACAAATATAAAAACAGCAACCTTTACTGGATAGTATGGACATTTTTAGAGCAACAGTTCCCAATTCTTTTCATTATGCTGCCTGTGAAATATGTGGAGAATTATTAACCCATCTTTTATAGTACATCTGAATCTACAGCAATCTTACTTATCCCTGTGAGAGTAAATTTTTTTAAAAAAATGGTTGTCACTATCACCTATGAGGTGGAGAATAATTAATGAAAAATTTCATTGGACTTTTCTGGGGAAATGGCTTTTGATTTCCACCTGTGAAAAGTCTGCTTTAAAATAAAATGTAATGTAAGAGTTGTAAACATTTCTGCTTTGCCATTATCCACTTGGTTACGTGAAAAACATTTTTAAATACCCCAGCGTCTTTGTGTTTCTATTTGCTTCCAGATAAAATAGCGTTATCTCCATTTAAAAATTCACAGAATACACCAGTAGGACCCTTTCGGGAATGTGTTTGATAATTTACCTCCTCAGTACGTTCACCAAACATCTGCAGACACCCCGGCCATTCCCCAGACACAAAACTGCTGGAACCAAGTCACTCTCCCGTGCGGAGGTGTCAACAAGTAAACAAATGACAGACACAGAAGCACTACCAGGAAAACCCTGTGCCTTATCATCATTTGAGCGAACCGCTCCAGGCTTTAAAAAAGAAAACAAATCGTAGTACAGCTGCTCTTCAAAGCAGCGGGCGCGCAGTCCCCTTGGTGCCGCGACCAGAGTTTCTGCAAACCCCGCGGGGGCCGCCCAGCGGCCAGGCCCCGGCCCTGCTCGGTGTCCGGAGCCGCAGAGGCTCGCGGGGGACAGGCCGAGGGACACACCGGAGTCCGCGAAAGGCCGGGTCCCCAGCAGGGCCGCCCTGGCGCGCGCGGAAGGGGCGACGCCGGTTCTGGTACCTCGTGGGCCGAGGGCCGAGGCGGGAACACCGTAGCTCCGACCCGCACTGCGTGACGCGACGCCGCTGCACCAGGAACGGCTGGAAGGCGCCCCCGCGGCGGCTGAGGAGACGGGCCGGGGGCCAACGACCCGCGAGGACGTGACTCGGGTTTGGCACGTCGACGCACGCACGCACGCGCGCGGGGGCGGGCGGGACGCCTCGGGGGCCCTTCGCGCCCCGCCGAGGTCTGCTGCCGCCGACCGCCAGGCCCCGGGTCCCGGGCGCCCCGAGCCCGCGCGGGGATGTGGGCCCCCCCGCCGGGATGTGGGCCCCCCAGCCGGGGAGCGCAGTCGCCGCGGCGCCCGCCGAGGACGCAGGACGGAGCCGCGGCCCGCGCTGTCCGGGGAGAAGACGGAGGCCCTTCCGCCTGGGACGACGGGACCTGAGGCGCCGGCCCGCGCCCCCGGACCGCGGGAAGCAGCGCAGGTAAGCAGCGCAGCCGTGGGCCACCGCTTCGCCGTCACCTGCCCGGTTTCCAGCCCCTGAGCTGGCCCGCGCGTGGTCAGGCACCCCCCAGCCCGGCCCAGCCCCGCACCTGCTCCTTCCGCCGCTGCGGCCCGCGGGTCCGGGGGAAGCCACGCAGTGTAGTTGGGACCGTCCGCCTGCCTTTGCCCCAAAGAGTTTTGCCGGCCGAGCCGCTCTCGGACTGGACTTAACTTCGGGGGAGTGACTCGTGTTCCGTGCACTGGTTTTGCTCATCGCGTCGTCCTGGGTTACTGACCTGTCCGTCCCCGTCCCCGGAGTTAGGCGCGAGCACACTGGGGGCTGACCTGGGCTTCCTGGGGCGGGGCGGGCGGGGGGTGGAGACAGAGAGCCCTGAAGTCACGGGTCTCACACCCGCTTCCCTGGGGTGGTCCCTCCAGCCTCAGCCACTACCCACCGAGTACCCATGGTTGGTAGGTACATATCTGCTTGTTATCACTTGGTTAAATCGGGATTAATTAGAAAGTTGATAGGAGCCATTGCTGGATAGTTGGCTGGGACAGTCACGTACGGTTTTTCTGGGAAACAGCTGCTCGTCCAGTGATTCCTGCTGTCGTAGGAGTAGATGTTACAGAGATGGCACTCTGTGTAGATGCGTGGTATTGTTTTACTAGTGCTGCTGGGTGTCCCTTAAAGCGGGTAAATCTGTGTAAAGCAAGGGAATTGTATTTTTTAAAGTAAGCCTTTTTCTATGGCTCTTCTTGTGCTTTTCTTCCTTGAATATGAGCAGGTTATTTAAAAACTATGAAAAATAGATTTTACAGTATTTTTCAAATATTTACTTAAGCTGATCTCTTGGTTCTTGGTGATGGACTATTTTACTGGAAGGTTCAGTGTGTCTGGTATTAAAACTTCCTCTGGAAAAATGTGCTTCCAAACAAAATGATTGCAAAGTGGCCTCCAGTCCACGTGTGTAAAACATCCTGCAGTGAACTTTTGAGGTTGTAGAAAAATCATGTTTTCAATTATTTTACTTTCTCTGAATCCTATGGTTTTTCCATTTTCAGTGTTTGTTAGAGCTGAATCAGACATTCAACACAATATTTAGTAGATATTGCACATAAATCATTAACACGGATAGTACACTTACACTTCAGGCTTAGAAGGTGCCCTGCATAACAATTGTAATCTATGAATAATGTTTCTTTAATCTCAGAAAAAAATGATGAATAATTTTTTTATTATTATTTATTAAAAAATGATGAATTATTCAAAGTGATGAATAATCCATTGAACAAATTAAATTCGTTAGAACTACATAGCAGACTATAAAAGGAACAAACTCACATTTAACCAATAATTTGTTTGCTTTTTTAAACTATGAAAACACCTCTCCCAGAGATAATGAGGATAATACTCATTTCATTTTTTTTTTTTTTTCCAGTACGCGGGTCTCTCACTGTTGTGGCCTCTCCCGTTGCGGAGCACAGGCTCCGGACGCGCAGGCTCAGCGGCCATGGCTTACGGGTCCCGCCGCTCCACGGCATGTGGGATCTTCCCGGACCGGGGCACGAACCCGTGTCCCCTGCATCGGCAGGCGGACTCTCAACCACTGCGCCACCAGGGAAGCCCTCATTTCATTTTTAAAGAGGCATTTTATTCCTGTGGCTAGATCATATTTTAAATATATTATATTAAAATATATATATGTACTATTACATTTTAATCGGCACCATTTCATTTTCTTGGTTCTGATTTTTTTTAAATAAACCTGTAGATTACTTAGAGTTTTGTTTTGTTTTTAATTTTATTTATTTATTTTTGGCTGCGTTGGGTCTTCGTTGCGGTGGCTTCTCTTGTTGCAGAACATGGGCTTTAGGCACGTGGGCTTCAGTAGTTGCAACATTCAGACTCTGTAGTTGTGGCTCGAGGGCTCTAGAGCTCAGGCTCAGTAGTTGTGGTGCACGGGCTTAGTTGCTCCACGGCATGCGGGATCTTCCTGGACCAGGGATCGAACCCGTGTCCCCTGCATTGACAGGCAGATTCTTAACCACTGTGCCACCAGGGAAGTCCTGATGATGATGATGATTTTTTTTTTTTAATTTATCAGACCCTCATTTAGTCTTTACTACTTAAGATTGTGCCCTGCAAGAGCTCCTGTCTTACTGTGGATAACATCTGCAAGTATCTACAGACATAGTTACAGTTAAGCAAAAAAAAGGTAATTGTATTTCTTTCTCCAGAATTGTATTGTTAGAAAGTGATTTATGTGGGAATGATCATTGTAGTATAACAACCCAAACATTTAATTTTCTAGACTTAGGAAATGGTGCTTTGTGATTTTTTTTAAAAAATGCCCATTTCATTGTCTTCTTAGTTAAATTTATACGAAGTAAACACAACTGGTTATGTGCTCTCAGTGATACAAATACAGTGTTCTCTGTATAGACAGCCCTCCTTCGAAGTATATTTGCATATAAATTTCTGAACATGACACCTTCCAAATTAGGAAACAAAATAACTACATATAACACCTTGTCTTTTTAGCATATCATTTTGTTAGATGTGAGGGAGATATTTGTACTGGAATAGGAGGCCGCAGGACAAGGAGATAGTAAAGAGACGCTTCCTAAGTATTTTAAGGCCGTGGACCCACGGTGATAGTTATAGGTGTGCTATTCAGAAAAATGCCTGGACATGGACACCAACTTTGGATTCAATTTCAAGAGGTTAACAGCTCTCTAAGCCCAGTCTTGGACTCCGACCAAGATCACTTAAATTAGATTTTTAGCATGTCAGTAGGCTTCGTTGCTGCACATACAAAACCCTAAGTCATTCCATCATATCAGAACATAACTGCATTAATAATTACCTTAATAATAAAACAATGAAAACTTAATTGGAAAAGTAACATGAACCAGGTATTAATTTATAAAAATGTGCTTATTATTTTTGTCTAATGTTTGTTGCTAAACACTTTTTTTCAAAAATAAGGTCTCTGAATGAGAAAAGGAAGAATTTTTAAATTTGAAAAACTCAACTAAAATCATATTGCATTGAAGACAAAGACCTAAGGAGCAAACAGATATGAAAAAGCTAGGGCTGTATACAAGTTATATTCTTACAAAGAATGCCTATATGAATCGTGGAGCTATTTAGGTGCAATTCTGTGGGTTGTGTTGTAACTCAGGTTCCTGACCAGTGGCTCCTCTTGGTAGACACGGTTTCCTCCTCTGTATCCTTCTCCTTTAAGATTCATGACTCAGTCTATTTGTTTAAAATCTCTTAATTCAGAATGAATTGAGGGAAATATCCAATAAATTATTCTCCAGAGACTCTCCTTCTCAGATGTACCCCTAATAGCTTGCTCCTTTACCTCTGTCTTCTGGCATTTGCCTTAACAACAAAAGGGCTGTGTCCATGCCATCAATTGAGCTCCTGCTTTAACCCAGGCACTTTGGGAATTCCATTTCATCCCATCTTCACAAGCACCCTGTGATTAGGGCCCCCCTTTACACAGACGGAAACTGGGCCACAGAGGCTGTCGTTGGCCCAGGTAGCTGCTGGGCAGAGCCGGGTAACAACAGAGATCTGCCTCCAAACCCGTGGTTCCCACTGCAGCACAGTGCCCAGGAAAACCTTCCCACGAGCCCTGCATTTCACTCTTCTTATGGATGCAAAACAGCTCAAACAGCCAGTCCATATGACTAGGGCTAGTAATTCCTTGAATCAAGGGAAAAGAAGACGAACGTTTAAGGTTAAAGTGACGTCGTATAAAAAATAAGCACCACTAACCTTCACGCCCTTAAAACCTCACAGAATTTGTCTTTGGAAACTCTGTAGACACCTCCTTTAGGTCTTCCTCCTCTCATTAAGTGTATTTCTTTGACTTTTTAGTGAGTCAGGTCAATACAGGAGATCGATGGAATAATATCTTATTAACACAGTGTTCTATTAGCAAGTATCGAGGTGAGTTGAGTATAGTAGAGGGTGGTCTAGCCCACTGTACTTCCTTTTTACGAAAGATTTTAATTTTATTAACATTTATCCTAGTCTGCCTGGGACAGTTCTGTCATCCTTCACACAGGATCAGGTTTTACTCCCCCATTTTTGCTTGTCTTCCTTTTTTCCTTTCCTGTCCTTTCTTGATGGGTCCTAGACCAGTTTTTCTGTACATTTCATGGGGGGATTTAGAGCACATATTTGTTGTAAATTTGGTCAGACTCACACCCACACACGGTGCAGGCTCGTGGTTGGTACGGGCTCTGACTTTGCTGTCTTTTCGTCCACAGCCTTGAGGAGGGAGGGGCCTCTCCTTGTATTTCCTTCCATGGCAGGAGCTCTGGCCTTGCTCTGCCCAGAGGCCAGCTATCCCTGTTGGGCACAAAGATTCAGGCTGGGCCTCTGGGCCCAAGAGTGGGGCTCATCACCTACTGCCTCCGCGCCTGTGACGCTTCACCTCCCACTGTCTCTGGCTGGGACTTCCGTCCAAATTTCTAGCCCTTGAGAATTTTCCACTCTTTCCTATAAGTTTGACTGTATATACTTTTTGATTAATTAATTAAATCATTTTTTAATTGAAGTATAGTTAATTTACAATGTTGTGTTAGTTTCAGGTATACAGCAAAATGATTCATTTATACATTTTATATATATATATATATATATATATATATATATATGTATTCTTTTTCAGCGTCTTTTTCATTATCTTTTATTATAAGACATTGAGTAGAGTTACCTGTGCTGTACCGTAGGTCCCTGTTGGTTACCTATTTTATGTATAGTCGTGTGTATCTGTTAATCCCAAACTCCTAATTTATCCCTCCCCCCAACCTTTCCCCTTTGGTAACCATAAGTTTGTTTTCTATATCTGTGGGTCTATTTCTGTTTTGTAAATAAGTTTATTTGTATCATATTTTTAGGTTCCACATATAAGTGATATCATACGATATTTGTCGTTCTCTTTCTGACTTGCTTCACTTAGTATGATTGTCTCTAGGTCCATCCCTTTTGCTGCAGATGGCATTATTTCATTCTTTTTTATGGCTGAGTACAGTTGATTTTAGTTTTTTGAAGGTGGAGGGGATGTAAGAATGTAATATAATTATCAGATTCACTTCTTGAATTGACAATGCTAATTAGACACAGTAAATTTATTTTTAAAATAGTAAAACCAAAGTAAAACATGACCCACAATACAGTTTATTTCCAGTGGGTTGTATCAGGAGGTAGAAAACTTTTTCTGTAAGGAGGCATGTAATAAATACTTTAGGCTTTGTGGGCATAAGGCCCCTGTCACAACTAACTACTCAGCTCTGCAGCATTGGCCGCCATGGGGATCCCTAAAAGAATAAGCATGGTTGTGACCTGGTCTCGCTCTACCTACAAGGACAGGTGGCAGGCCTTATTTGACACACAGGCCATTGTTTACCAAACCCTGACCCATACTAATGAAAACAGTCAATTATTAAGAAATATGTTTAGTTGTGAAATATTTTTCAACATAGACTGGAATATATGTAGACATTCTTTTTTGAGAAATCACCTCATACAAAATACTACTTAGTCATCCTCGAAAGATTTGGCAAAGAAGGAATTAGTCCCTTTTACCTTGACTTTGCTTTCTCTTCTCGCCTCTTGCTTCAGAGAATGAGATAATACACAACCCCTGTGCCCCCCTGCAAAAAAAAAAAAAATGTTGCTTTCCTCTCTGGAGCTAAAAATTCAAACTGAGTAAATTAATGTTTGTAAACTATGCCCAGGTTGTAAAAAATTAGTACAAATAAGCGTTTCTCTTTTTTTGAAAAATAATACTGTAGTAGCTGCATCACTGGGAATATACTATACATGTTGCATTACATTAAGAATCATCCCTGAGTTCCATCACTCTGCAAAACTGTTGCAACAATGCACAGCATAGAAAACTATATGAGTGACCCACACTTTAAAGGGGAGATTGCATTGTACCTATCAGTAAACCATGATCATGTGCATAGTTTTGATTTTATATTTTTATTACTTCATACAATAATCAAATGAGGTGAGCCAGACGAGTAATTGTTCTTTAAGAAAATAAGCAGGAAATAAGAATTGGAAATAAGAAAAAAAAGAAAACCCTAAAAAATATTTTATAAAGTTTGCCTTTTTGGCATGTGTAAGATTTTATAATTTCATTAGACTAAATGTTCTTAGTTTCATACTGGAAAGGATTCCAGATTTTTCTATGTTGCTTAATTTAAAAATATTAGCTACATATTGAAAAGTGATGTTATCCCTTATTTGCTACACCTTAAACAGTTGGGAGATATTTTCCAACTTACAGATTTTGGTTATTTGTAGATTTTTTTTCCAAATAAAATAGATGCCCAGGGTGATGAAAGGGAAGGTATCTGTATATACTTTCATTAAGAATATTTTCCTGCAAGTAAACTAAATAAACGACTTTTATTAGATTTAGAAAGTAAATGCAAGGCCTGCAGGTGTGCTTCACTAGGATTAGGACAGGAGAAGACAGCAGAACCCAGAGAATCCCACAGGTAGCCTATTTGTTCCAAAGGCAGATGACTTCAGTGTGGTGGTGCTCACATGCCTCTGGTTTCACACATGAGGGTTATTTCTGTGTGTAAGTTAGAGTAGCAAGAGTGTCCCGTAAAACCTGAGCAGTGTGCTGGCGGGGATGTGATGCAAGAGGAACTCCCATTCACTGCTGGTGGGAGTGCAGAATGGTGCGGCCACTTTGGACGACACTCTGGCAGTTTCTACAAAATTAAACACACTCTTAGCATATGATCCAGCAATTGTGTTCCTTGGTATTTGCTCAAAGGAGTTGAAAACCTGTGTCGACACAAAAGTCTGCACCCAGGTGTTTATAGCAGCCTTATTCATAATTGTCAGAATTTGTTGACAACCAAGATGTCTTTCTGTAAACGAATGGATAAACAAACTGGTACATCCAGACGATGGAATGTTATTCAGTGCTAAAAAGAAGTGAGCTATCAAGCCACAAACAGACATGGAAGAACTTAAATGCATATTACTAAGTGAAAGAAGAAATCTGAAAGAGCTACATACTGTATGATTAAAATAAATAGACTTTCTGGAAGAGTCAAAACTATGGAGACAATGAAAAAAGAGCAGAGGTTGCCAGATGCAGGGAAGCGGTGTGAAAGAGATGAACAGACAGCACAGAGGATTATAGGGCAGGTAAAAAAATATTCTCTATGAATCAATACAGGAGGAAAGCTGGAAAATTCACAAATATGTAGAAGTTAAACAAAACACTCCTGAACAACCAATGGGTCAAAGAAGAAATCAAAAGGGAAATGAAAAAATACCTTGAGGCAAATGAAAATGACAACACAACATAAAACCTTTGGGGTGCTGCAAAAGCCATGCTAAGAGGAAAGTGGAGAGCAAAAGTGCCTACACTAAGAAAAAAGAAAGATCTCAAATAAATAACTTCATTTTATACCTCAAGGAACTAGAAAAGGAGATCGAAGTTAGCAGAAGGAAGGAAATAACAAATGTCAGAGCAGAAATAAATGAAATAGAAACTAAAAAGACCACAGAAAAGATCAATGAAACTAGGAGCTGGTTTTTTGAAAAGTAATTAAAATGTACAAACCTTTAGCTAGACTAAGAGAAAAAGAGAGGACTCACATAAACAAAATCAGAAGTTAAAAGGAAGTCATTACAAACAATAGAACAGAAATACAAAAGATCATAAGAGACTACTATGAACAATTACATTCCAACAAATTGGATAACCTGGAAGAAGTGGATATATTCCCAGGAAAAATACAGCCTACCAGGACCAAATTAGTAAGAAATAGAAAATCTGAAGAGCCCAGTAACAAGTAGGGAGATTGAATCAAAATAAACATCTCCCAACAAAGAAAAGCCAGACCAGATCTGGCTTCACAGGTAAATTCTACCAAACGTTTAAAGAATTAATGCAATTTCTTTTCAAACTCTTCCAGAAGAGTAAAAAATGTGAACACTGTTTTTTTGCATTTTTACATTTTGAATCCATCTGGTCAAATTGTAGGAGATACAGGTGATGATCATTTTGGAATGGAATGTGAATGTGATCCGTTTGATCATGTAAAAGTAGGCAGGGGAAATGCTGACGTCCTCGGTTGGAGAGCAGAAGGGTGGAGAGATGCTCTGTCATTATGGACCAAGAAACAAATGCTTATTTACATAGACTGGAATTTCAGACGTGAGCACGGGTAAAACAACAATGAGAAAAGGAGAAGAAGGCTACTGGGTGATAACGTATATGAACTCAACCCACAGGGTGAGTCTGGAGTTAGTAAATCGAGCTATAGCAATAGAAAGTTATTTGAAGGTCAGGGGTAAGTATGGGGAGGAAGATGTAAGTAGTGACCTCAGACCAGTGGATGTGGAGATGGCGGGGAGAAGCGGGAGACGTCGGGGTTTATCACAAGCCCTTCTGATGGATTTCCTCTCCAGCGTGTGCCGGTTCTGCCTTGGTAATTACTCAGTGGGTTTCCTGTCATTCTGATGGGCACACGCCACACTTCCATTCTCTGCCCCAAAACTCTGTACTTACGGAAGCTGCAGGATCTGTTCCCTATAATTATGCAAAGTTATATGTTCATGGAATAATACTTTTTTAATGATTATGACTCACTTCAGGCATTACCATCAGTAACTTTTGAAATTTCAGGTCATGCTCCATTTTCTCTTCTGAAATCTAAAAGTTTTCTATTCCTTTTAGTCTTTCCTTTTCTTATCTCTTACTTCTCCAGCATCCCGATGGTTTTATCTCCTCTGTCTTCCCTGAAAACACTGAATTAGCCCTTTATACTAAATATTGACTTCTAAATTCCCCCAGAGTACCATGAAAAACATAAAATACCTACATTCAGTAGTCTAGTAATCAGTTTCATTTTTTATTGATATGGCTACTCTGAAGGGAATATGAATTATCTTTGTTAAAATGCATACACTAGGATCATCCCTATTTAAAAATAATCAGAGAAGCTGGGTGAGAATCATCCCTATTTAAAAATAATCAGAGAGGCTGGGTGAGAATCATCCAGGTAATTACATTAATTACTTTCCAGATGAAAACTGAGTTTTCAGTTGTGTATGGAATCATTTGATCACTTCATTTTGCTTACTTGAAAAGTCTGTGGCCACCTATTTTGAAGACATATAGCTTCAATTGAAAGTGCAAATAATTCACATGGTATTTTTTAAAGGTTTAAAGTTTATTACTTACAAAGAATTTAATTTGATTTCACATTTCATTTGCCCCGAAAGCCATCCCTTATTGCTGTTATACTGACCTCTTCTGGATAATTCTTGTAATGTCATCCTGATTGTATATGTTAGCTCTATTTTTTTTTTAATGTTACTGTGCACTACAGAATTGATATCATAAAAAACAGAGTCTGGTGTAACTACAAAGTTCAACTAATTGAGGGTTGACTCTAGGCAGGTGCTTAGCGGGCAGTTCGTGGTCCGGTAGAGAGAACAGGTCTATAAACCAATGATGGCAATGTAAATACAAACAATTATAATACATTTAAAAATCCATATACAAGGCTGGCTCTGGAAAGGTAAAAGATGAGAGGTGACTCTAATCCGAGGTACAGCCGGGCAGCCGACAGCACTGTGACTCCTGTGGTTTCTTATGGAGCCCAAAGGAAGGGGACAGGTGAGATGGGCAGGGCTCCACCGTAAAGGGGCGTGTGCCTGTCCAGAACCTGGTACCATATCCTGACGGCTTGCTGAAGGGCTTGAAGCAGGGTGGTGACAAGGACAGAATCACCTGTCCTCAGCGTCTCTCTGGCAGCTGCAGGGGATAAGGTGAGCACAGCGGTGCCTAGAAGCAGGGAAGCAGGTCGGCTACACACAGACCAGGTGCCGCAGTCAGAGGGCCACTGATGGGTGGAGAGGGAGGCAAGGCAGCAGGCACTGGGGAACTTAGGGACTGGCAGGCTGGTTAGCGAGGGAGGTTCCCAGATCTGTCGCCCCTGGTTTTTGTGGAGGGTGGACGGAAGAGCGGGTCTGGGCGGATGAGAAAAGTGTGGCCTGGTCTGGGGAGATGCTGCCATATAGGTGTGCACAGCTGCAGTTAGCGTATAAAGCCACAGGCACTGTTTAAAATGGGGCTACTGTGTATTCATCAACTTCAGCTGAGCCCGGAACGTGGCCTAATAGGTCTCACTAGTAACTTTCCTGCCAACTCTTCAAGGCAACTACACCAGACTTCTCGGTTCTTTCCAAACCCTGAATTATTTCATCTGAAAGTCACTTCTCTCCACGCCTTTAGCAGCTCTGACCTTGAACAAACTATTTTACATCTAGTGGAGGGTTAGACTAGTTTTCTTTAAGGCCCCTTATAGCTTTAAGATGTTATGATTTTGTTGAAAACAGATGAGACGTGTATGTGAGTTACAAACCCGAACTAGACCTACAGTGGAAACTTTGAAGATCTCGTTTCAATAATCTCAGCTATGCTAAAAAATCAAAAGATTTTTTTTTCCTCGAAGTCATCCTCCAGCAGGACCAAAAGTGGAAGTCAGTAGTGTTAAATGAATCTGTGAATGTGAATGGAGATCCAACATACAACTTGACTAATGGCCTTACAAAGCAGCCCCCAGTGCTGAAAAGTTCATTGCTATAAACCAGTTAACTGATGGTTGAAAGGTCCCTCAGTAAGTAACCTTTCAGTGTGACATTTCAACCAGCATATTGAGTTAGGAGTTTCAAATTTTGACTTTTCAGACACAGTAATACAAAAGTACATCTCATAACATCACTGTTAAATATAGTAGATATTTTTGTTGAGAATTGGTAGTTGTGCCATGGTTTTATGTCTAAACGAATTGCCATGATAAGAAGAATAGTAATGTGCGAAGAATTCATGGAAGATTTTTAAATGTCTTATAAATAAATGTACGATTAGTTGAAGCTGTATCAGCTTTTCATTTAAGACCTGCAGCTGTTGGTGTTAAGAAGCATCAAATTTCAAAAGAAGTTACAGCGTAAATGAATAGAATAAGAGAAAAGGTCTCCTGAGAAGAAAATAAAAATTAACTATATGGATTATCATTACATTGCTTCTCACAATTAAGGTTTAGTGCTAAAATGTGAATTTAAATATATAATTTAGTCAGTTTTAATTCAGACTCTAAAAATAATGCAAAATAAAAGATTAAGGTTATTTGAAATTTTGATATTTGCTCTGTGTTCTTTACACCTTATAAAAATTGAATGATCTTCTTATTGTTCTTTTTAAATAAAGGTAAGACAACATCACCTTGTTACATTCACATAATTTGTTAAACAAAATATAAATTTAGTTTACTTAGAAAATAACTGATAATTTTAACATGTAGAGTTTACCTTCTGTTTATTATGATGATCATTATTTAAGGTTTTCTCAAATGTTAAAGTTTTTTCACTTAAAAAGAAGCCTAAGGAAAGTGATTTTTAAAGAGTGACTATTACATGAGACTATGCAGTTTACTTGGAGGAGAACAGTATACATTTAATACCAATAAAGTTACAAGTTCTCAATGTTGCCTGTGAATTTGAAGTGATTTTTTATGAGATTTTTGTCAACATTGATTCTACTGGAAACTTGTCCCAGAAGTTTTTGCTGTTCATTTAAGGTAAAGTTCATTTTAGAAAGTTACAATTACGTAAGACTGTCCTGATTCAGGGTTTAACTGGTGGTTTCGTAGGAATTTTTTTCCTCTTGGCACACTTAGTGCTGTGTTCTGGAATTGGTGCCCAAACAATTTTAAGTGTGGTATATGAGCTGTTTGTGTCACTAAGTAAAATTAGATGCGCCTGTTGCTAACAACCGGGGATGAAACTTGAGACAAGGCCAGGCTGGGGAACCTTTGCTTCCAGGCTGGTTGGTGAACTTGAACTGTCCCCTCTCACTCAGCGAGTCGTGGGACAGCCTGAAACACTCCGTCTCAGAAGGATCTGGAGCGGTGCAGTTAATTCACAGTGTGCTTTTTACAACATCTAAGGTAAGTAATCGGTTTTTACTTGGATCTTATATAATCATAATGTTCAATTTAAAAACCAAATAGGTATGAGGCTTCTTGATTATTTTTTACTTTCATAGGTATCATAATAGAAAATGAATTTTAAACGTTGAATAAATTTAGCTCAAAATGATTATGTATTAAGTATCAACAAACTAGTCAACGTCTCATTTCAAGTTTCTTTCAAGTTACTACGACTACTAATATGCTACCTGTTTTTAGCATGATTATGTCCTTCTAATAGTTTTAATTTGTATCAATAGAATACCATGATAGCATTTCTGTATTATCAGGCATTCAATCGTTATACTGTAATTAATCTAGACAAAGGATAATCTTTAAGATCACCTACTGCTAATTCTACTCTTAAGCTTTAGTGGCAGAATTACGTTTGATTTACATTTTGTCCATAGTTTTGTTACAGACATTTAAAAACAGGGTAAAATTCATGAGAACAGAAGTCCAGGTAGTTTGATACATTGAGAATAAGCAAAACAAGAGCAAAATACCAAGTTTGGCTGCCCAGCCCTTCTTGGATGAAAAAGGGAAGAATGTATGTCTCCCTAAATCTGGAATAAATAACGTGCTGCTCAAAATATGTATGAAAAAGTAAAAAGAAGTAGAATCAAGGTAAACTGCGCTATGCTTCGGCTTGTTTAAAGTGTCTGTTGTTTCTGGTGGATCCTAAGTTAATTAGGGCCCTTAGAAGACAAGTTTGTAAAGAAAGTCGTCAAGAAAGATAATGGGGAAAAAATAGCTCAACTGGCTGGAAGATTTGTCAGCAGGATGGAGTAACTCACTAGGTACAAAATGAACTACAGAACGTACTGTGTTTATTTTTTGCTTATTTTCTTGGAAACATTTTGGATCCAAAGAGCCACTTACCACCTCATGGTTCCAGTTGGTGTTAGTCTTAGAGGTTCTAGAATTTATCTGAGGTTTCTCTCAAAGCCAACAGAAAAGTAGTATTTCAATATATTTAAATATCAAATTCCAAAGACTAACAAATCCAATTTTCCCAAACATGCTGGCTAAGCTTGCAGCTAAAATGCTGCAAATAAAATTGTTCCATAATGTCCTTTAAAAAAATATACACTCTAGTCACTAAACTAGATTGCTATTATATTGAAGATGAAACTCAAAGAATAATTGTAAATTATGAATGGGTGCCCATTTGGTTTAATTTTGCACATATTGTTGGACCTGGGTAGGGTCTTCCCCGTGGCTTCCTCTCAAGCGAGCCCAGCCCTGCTCACCCACCATGAATGTGGTTTCCCGGTGGGGAACCCTCAGGACCTGCCTCCCACTTCTTTCTGTCCTACCCGCCTCCTTCTCCTCCCAGCCTCAAAAGCATCCAGTGTTGTTCTTCTCTGGACCCACTTCAGGACCAGATCTTTCTCTGGGGTTCTCATGAGCTTTGTAGAATTCCTCACCCACTTTCCTTGCCATTCCAGACTCCAAGCTCATCTCCTATTTCACATGTTATTGTGCCTTGGGTAATTTTATGGGAAAATAGATGCAGGAGTTTTTAGCGATCTGTGGATCTGCAAGGGTCCGTCTTGAGACTTCTCCCCAACCCCCTCACAGTGCCCGAGTCCACTTGACTTTGATCCGGCTGGTGTGCTGTGCACGCTGGTGAAGGAGATGGGCTTCCCAAGGGCTGCGTGTGCCCAAGGCATCTGTGCTTTGTCCTGAAGCCACTGGGGTAGAATTAGTCTTGGGGAAGGTCACTCTGGTTGCCATGGAGACTGGGTAAGGGGCGTGGAGGGAGGAGAGAAGAGCTGTAAAACATTGACAGATGGCCTCAGCTGAGGTCTGGAAAACAGACCCCAAGGGAGAACCAGCAGGAAGAAGTCATTGCCATGGAGACCGTACCTAAAACCCAGCCTCACCTTTGTGACTATTTTAACTGTATTTTAAACATTCTCAGTGAGTTTTACATGTGAAGTATCTCTGAAAAGGCACACTGTCAAGAAGCCTGATAGGCCACTTGAGTTGATCAGTTGACCAACTGATTGTTGATCGGTGGACAGAATTGATCATCGTATCACAGAGCTAAGAAGGCATGACTTTGGAACTCAGTCTGGTTTATATGATCGCGAAAGGGAAATACCTAAGATAGTATGGTTGAAAAGCAAAGGTAGAAACAGTGCTTTTCTGATGCTAATCTTCCTCCCAAATCCAACTCATCTATCAAGGTAGAACTTTATGTGATCTTGAACCTTAAAATACACTGTTGAAATACAGAGTGCTTATGGATTAACATTCCTAGTAGAAAATGAAGTAGTATGATGGTCACTGAGATGTGAAATGCAGGAACTGTCAGCCTATAAACTATGACATATGCATCAATCACATCATTATGACAATAAAAGGGCCAGGAAAATAACAATATATAAATCTATTATTTTCCCCTTTTGTTCCATGGGTTCCGGTTATTTTCCTAGCAGTTTATGGAGTTTCTGTTAAAGTTGGTATGAGACATATATGAAGTGTGGTAAAGATGGAATGATTTCGGTTTTCATTCATAACATTGGACCTAGACATGGGGACCTCTTCCACAAATACATCGTAAATGAGAATATACTTCATTCTGCCTGCCTGTCTTTAACAAATACGTATAATTGAGCCCCTACTCAGTTCCAGGCACTACTGTAGGTGCTGCTTATATTGTGGTGAACAAAACAGTGAACAAAACATCCTTATTTTGGCCTTATTTCCACCAACTTCAACTTCTGGACCTTGATATTACCCTTTAGTCAAATACTATATAAGGACATGGTAAAAGCTTCAGATTTCTGACTTTCTTTAATAAAACCAAGAATAAAACACTAAGAAAATATATTTGAATTGCCCGTTTTTATAAACTTAACACTGCTTTAAAATAAGCCTCTATCTGAACTAAGCAAACATGCCTTTTAAAACCACAGTTTTATGAGCTAACATTTGTGTGACAGTGGGTATGAGTGGTTTTTTTTCCTTTTGTTACTTTTTCATTTAAATAAAGGTTTCTTCCCTGTTCAGGACTGTTAGCTACTTAAAGGGCATTTCTTCTGTTGATTTGGTGTATTTTGTAAGGAACTTTTTAAAGTGGCAGTTTGCCATTTTATTTTAAAAGTCAGTTCTATTGTAAAGAAGAGAGAATGGTTTGATGACCTTTTAATTGTGTGTGTGTGTGTGCACGCATGTGTGTATTTATAGCAGGGGCATTCATGATTGTGAGAATTGTACTGATTGTAACTTTGGATGAAATGGATAACTACAATTTGTGTACTTTGCTATATTTAGTGACCATGCTGAGCAATTTGACCAAAAGATGAAGCAGAATTATTTTTGAAATTATTTGGTCATCCTAAATGTCGTCATAAAGTTGGGACAAGTATGGTGAATTTACTATTAACTTTACTATTATCAGAGGAATATATATATCCAAAGGTATATATATATATATATATATATATATATATTTTTTTTTTTTTAATCTGAAAAAATACAGAAAAACATTTGGGAAATGAAATTTTAAGTGAAAAAGGTGGAATATGGGGGAAATTTTTGTTAACCATTTTTAAATTTCTTTATCATCTATTTTCTATGGGTATATATTTTTTTCATAAGTTTTTCAATAGTCTTTTTCATTCAACACTATCATTAGCGTTTCTCTAAGGTATTATATGCTTTTCAAGCAGTTAATTCTGAACTAATTACTCTAATAAATGATCATTTATTTACTTTCCAGTCATTCACCATCACACATGATGTAAAATAAATGTCCTTAAACATGGATCTTCATTTTCATTCCTAATTGTTTCTTTGGAATAAGTTTCTAGAATTGAAATTACTGTTTGTTTGAGGTTCTTGGTACATCATCCTTCTAGAGGGATGATGTTAAGTTTCACTTTAAACAGCAGAGGACTTCCATACCCGTTTTTCAAACACTTTGCCGATAATGGCTACTACCAGTTTTTAATTTTCCCTTAATTTTTGAAAACTGCTTATGGAACTTGTGTTTATTTGCATTTCATGGTGAAGCTGAACCTTTTGCTGTGTGTATTAATCATCTGTGTTTCTTTAATGTATGTGCATTGTTCAGGTTTTATTGGATTATTTATATTTTTAAGGGTGATAACCTTGTCTTATCTTTAAGGCAAATATTTTCCCCATTTGTTATCTGCTGTTGAATGTTCCTTGTTGATGTACTTTTGTCACATCTACCAGGGTGAGCTCCTCCCCACTGCTCTTTGTTTTCCTAAACGTTGGCACCAGTTGGGAATGCTGTGAGTTGTGATGCAAACAGTGAGGCAGGAAGTACCTTGACAATTAGCTATTTAATGTGGGGATTAGCTATTTCTTGGAAGTCTAAAGGAAAATGGAGGTAAACTCGTCCAATGATTCTCAGTGCCAGCCTGACCTAGTCAGCTTTAACTTAATAAGCATGTATAAGAGACATGGAAGCAACCTAAATGTTCATCAACAGATGAATGAATAAAGATGAGGTCTACATATGCAGTGAAATATTACTCAGCCATAAAAAAGAATGAAATAATGCCATTTTCGGCAACATGGATGAACCTAGAGTTTATCACACTAAGTGAGGTAAGTCAGAAAGAGAAAGACAAATACCATACGATATCACTTATATGTGGAATCTAAAATATGATACAGATGAACTTATTTATAGAACAGACAGAGAA
Source organism: Mesoplodon densirostris (assembly GCF_025265405.1). Lineage (NCBI taxonomy): Eukaryota > Metazoa > Chordata > Mammalia > Artiodactyla > Ziphiidae > Mesoplodon > Mesoplodon densirostris. Next base: position 2,285,441 of record NC_082677.1, read on the forward strand.
AATAACTTATGGTTACCAAAGGGAAAAGGTGGGCGGTGGGAGATAAATTAGGAGTTTGGGATTAAAATATACACTGTACTATATATCAAATAGATAAGCAACAAAGACCTACTGTGTAGCACAAACTATATATTCAATATCTTGTAATAAACTACAATGGAAAAGAATCTGAAAAGAATATATATAGTAAATATATATAAATTCAACTATACTTGTAAATCAACTACACTTCAGTTTAAAAAAAAAAGTATATGAAGAGCGACCCATAAATACTGGATGTCTCTCATTTCTCCCTTCCGTTTACTTATCACTTCTGTGTATGGGCTTGTTCTCGACTCTGTGTTCTTTTCTTTGTCTATTTGTCTTTCCTTTTGTCACTGTCTCATTGTTTCATTACCATAGCATAAAACGGTGCTTTACATCCAGCAAGGTTAAGCCCCACTCTTCACACACTCATTTGTTCAGTGCCTATGGGCCTGTTATGTGCATGTAACTCCTGCAGGTCATGGTATGTCGTCACATGGTTATGATTGACTTTGCATGTGAGTGGCCTTGTCATTCTGATGGATGATGTAACATGATGGTACTGGTTATGTCATAGAAATGATGCTACTTGAATATAGAGCCAGGTGACTATGAAAGGCAGTTTTTGAAACTGAAAAATAATTTTCCTGAAGTTTTCAAAGGGACATGATGGATGCTATAAGAGGTTTGGTAATGCCCCAGTCAGCATGCCCTGTGGCCTGGCAGGACCTCACTCAGTGCTATAGAATTCCATCCCTAACACTCAGAAGTCTCTCCCTTGAAGAAGGGGGGGTGACCAGAGAAGCAGCACCCACGGGACCCCCTCCATCCCTGCCTGTAGTTCTCTTTGCTAAAATTAGCCAGTGAGCTTATGGCAGGAAAACAGCCTCTGTCAGACATATGTGTGGAAGTGAGCATAACCCCAGTCCTCCTAACACTTCAGAGATTGATTTTTGTTTTATCCATTGCATTTCTAATTTTACTGAATTATGGCGAGAGCAAAGAATTTGTATGAAATTTATCCTTTGGCATTTCTTCATTCTTCCTTGTAAATGTTTATCAAATTTTGCAAAGGTTACACCCATGGTTGAAAAAAGTAAGCATTTCCCAATTTCAGGGATGGAGCTCTACACACATCCATTGAAACACATTTTAATTGTGTTGTCCAGGGTTTCTATAGAAATATGTTAAAGTCTTCCACTATGGTAATACCTTTCTCGGTTTTTTCTTAATGTTCTTCTTCCATTTTTCTCACGTATATACAGATGAAGAGGTATAGAAACAGGCATAGGTGTATCAGGACATTTGAGAGAGGCATACACGTCTAGCATTTTATAGCCTCCTGATGAATTTGCTTATTTTTATATCCATAGTATTACAGCAGTGCCCCATCGTCACGTGCCCTGTAATTATGGGAGTTCAGATACAGCATAAATGTCAGGTGGCTCCTGTCCTTTGCTCCTGCCCCAGGAAACAATGCCTGGTTCTCGTCCTGTTTGGGGAAAGGGTGGGAGGTGGGGGTGTGGATGTGGCTGAGTACCAGTGTCAGGGTCGTGCAGAGCAGGCTCTGCCACCAGCAATCACCAGAGCGGGTGATTCCTCACGGGGGGTTCTTGGAGTCACTCCTCCGTCCTCTTCACCTCCTTCCTGGAATCACTGTGCAAGCCCAGGGGCTCAGGGCCGCTTGCTTCGGTGGCCGAGCAGGAGGTGCTGGCCGGGAGGCTGGATGGGACAGTCAGCCCACAGCCTGATCACGTCTCCCCTGGGGCAATTTCACCAGCTGCATGGCACGACTCTCCATTTACAAAGTTGAAATCTGGGGCCCATACCTGTCGTGAAGCTTCTTTGCTTTGGTGTTGTCCAGACTCAAAGTGATTTTATTTAATAGACTTGAATTAATTTATCCTGCTCAGGAGTCAGTATCTGTTTCCAATCTCACATATCTTCAATTATAGAAAATTCTTGTCAATTACCTCTAATCATTGTCTTTCCTATGTCTTCTTTGGTTACTCCTGCTGGAGCTTCAATAAGACATGTTTAGACCGTCTCGTTCCTCAGACATGTCCTTTAAACTTACCCTCACGTTTCCCATACCTTTTATCACTCTGTCGTGTTTTCTAAGATCTGTCTTCCTATATGTACTGATTCTCTTCTCAGCTCTATGTAATCTGTTAAATATAGGGAAATTGTCTTTATATGTCATAACTTTAAGCTATACAACACATTCTTTGGAATTTAAAATATAACTGAACTTCTCATTTCGGAGGAGTCTGTTTAGTTCTTTTTCAAACCCACCTTTTTAAAAAATCCTTTTATATTAGTTCCTTTTGAGCATCATCCATGTATTTATCATTTCCATGTCTCAAACTCCTGGCAACAGCCTATCCGACCAGGCATTCAGTAAATGTTAGTTAAAATTAACAATGTCTTTTAAAAACATTTATGTAGTGGACGCTGTATTCAGTTACTATACTATGTACTATGACAAGAATCAAAGAATGTAGAAGGCAGAATTTCTATCTTTAAGATGGTTTTATTTTAAATAATAAATAGGTAACCGTGAATTCAAGAGCATATGAAAACTTCTATTTTTGCAAAACATACTGTAATGTTTCGTGTCTGGAGCCTTATGCATTAAAATATTGATAACTATATTTAGAGAGAGGCATTTAAAGCTAATCAAAATTAAGTATACCATCAACATACTTTAAAGACGGTTAACAGGGAAAGGGGTGGGATATTTTTTAGTTAATTAATTTATTTATTTTTGGCTGTGTTGGGTCTTTGTTGCTGCACGCGGGCTTTCTCTAGTTGCGGTGAGCGGGGGCTACTCTTTGTTGTGGTGCGCGGGCTTCTCATGGCGGTGGCTTCTCTTGTTGCGGAGCACGGGCTCTAGGCGTGCGGGCTCAGTAGTTGTGGCTCGCGGGCTCTAGAGTGTAGGCTCAGTAGTTGTGGCGCATAGGCTTAGTTGCTCCGCGGCGTGTGGGATCTTCCCGGACCAGGGCTCGAACCCGTGTGCCCTGCATTGGCAGGTGTATTCTTAACCACTGAGCCATCAGGGAAGTCCCCATAAATTGTTTTTTAAATAAAGGAGCCTATGAGAATAATTTTTGCTCAAGATGTAGTAAAACTCAAAATTATTTACCTTGGAATATAGATTTTTAAGTTCTAACATAAAATATTATCTTATTAATTTTTTGTAAAGGGTCTATAAGTAGATCATAAAGCATAATGCGTTGTTCCAGAGCAGTTTCTTGCCAGCATGAATACTAATACTTTACAGTTATCTGACCTCGAAGTGATAGAGAACTGGTGTCCTTTTCAATGCTAATTTTAACACATATCTGAAGGAAGCTAGCTGAACCTGATAGCCTCTGAAAGTCTCTTCCAGAAAAAATTGAATATACAGTGTCAAATAAAAATGGAAGCCACCATGAGTCACCATTAGAATATAAGCTAATAATTTATTAAAATAACAACATCAACTTTTTAGGGAAAAAAACTGGAGTTGCGTGTTCTGCCTCCTCATTTTAAATCACGCCTCTGTCTAGAGTAAGATCCTTGTTCAGTGCAACACATCTAACACTGGTAAATGGCAGCTTAACCAACAGAGTTAAGGGGGGCAATCGTAAAACGTGGCTTCGTTACCGAAACTCAGGCCCAGGTGCCTGCCGCTCAAGCAGCCCTGTTCACACTTTGATTTTTAGCCCCAGAAGACCCATTTTCATACTTCTGACCTCCAAAACTGTAAAATAATAAAATTATGATGGGTTAAGCTAGGTTTGTGATAGCTTTACACCAGCAGTAGGAAGCTCTAGATAGGAATAGAAATATGTAGCAAGTGGAAACCATACGTGTGCGTGCGCACATGTGCGTGTGTATACACACACACTTAGAAAACTGCTGTTTTTATCGATCTGTAGCAATACTGTAAAATAATGCACTTGCTTTAAATTCAGATTCTCTGGCCACCCTTCCCAATCCAATCGCAGACTCTTAGCCTATCTTTTACAGAAAGTGTGGTTTTCCCACCATTATTTAGATGACAAGTGCTTTGGAATAAATATAACAGAGTGCTGTGTTGGGAGTGAGTGGGTGTCCGGGGAAGACTTCTTTGAGGAGGTGTCATGTGAACGGGTCTGAAGCTGAGGAGGGAGCTGGCAGAGCGTTTCAGGTGGAAGGGATGCCCAGGAGTGAGTCCTGACCTGAGGGCTCACCTGGGCTGTTAAAGAGTGGATGGGGCGCTGTGAGCAAAAGACCAACAACTGCAGGTGAAGAGGTGAGCAGAGGCTCTCATGGAGGGTCTGGGGGGTGATGGAGGAGGTTGGATGTTCTCAGTGGGGAAAAGTCACGGGAAGGTGTGAAACTGTAGAGTGACAGGCGCTGATTTACATTTCACATGTCTGCTTGTGGGTAGAGAGGGGTTTCCGGAGGGGAAGGAGGGGAAGCAGGCTTGCAGTGGTGCAGATGACAGTTCGCGGTGGCTGGCACCAGGGCGGTAGCCGTGGCAATGGAGAGAAGTAGACAGATTGGGGATGCAGGTTGAAGGCAGAGCTGATGTGGGGCTGTGTGGGTGGTGATGGACTTTCTAATCCAAAAAAAGACTGGAGGGGTCAAAGGTGAGTGAGTGAAGAATGCCCTCGTGAAATTGTTAACCACTTAGGTTTTGAATAATGCAGATTGTCAGTCCTGAGTGTTTGAAAATACTGAGTGATGAACAGCACCATTTTATACAATCAGCCAGAACACGGGAAATGCCTGTTGTTTGGTTGGAACGAAATGTATAGAATTATTTTGACCATAACATTTTAAATAAGGACACCTCCAAATCATTCCTAAAAATAAATGCATAAAAAAATCTCAGAAGAGAATATTTTATATGATTCATCATTTTGCTACATTTACAATCAGAAAAGTCATCATAATTTCTAATCTTAATTTAAACAGTTAAAACCATGTTCTTTTTTTCTTTGTGTAAAGGGGAAAATTGAGCAACTTTTAAAAATCTCTTCATAGAGTTGAAATTGTTACTAAAACTCTTAACCTGATTTACATAAAACAGTGAATGTTTGTAAACATTTGTACACGTACACATTTTGATCTTTCTTGAAGTAGGTCAGTACTTGGGAGCTTTATTATAGGCCAAAGTTGGTGTGGTAGGTATCTTGAAAAGAACCTTTTTAATTCTGAATAATTTAGTAGCTGAAGGAAGATGTAATTTAATCATTTGGCATAAAATTGAGTAATTGGATTTTTTTTTCAGAAGGCTCTTAGGTACCAGCTTGATTTTCCTCCCACTGAATCTTTTAAGAATATGATAACTTGATTGTTGTAGGTTGATGCTTCAATTCCAAGCTTAATCTTGCAGAATTTTGAAAGCTGTATATATATTGATTTTATTGATTAAAATCTGAAAATATAATCACTGGATTTCAAATGAATTTGTCATATCTAAATATGTTGCATGACAGATTATCACTGTGGTTGAAATACAGTGACATGTTTCAAAGTAATAGCCAATGCTCATTTTAAACATCACTAATTTTGGAAATTTGTTATTGGGGTAAAAAGTATTTTGTTGGACTAATGGTCAATCAGTATTGACAAACAAATTCTCTTTCTGGCCATGTGTCTCTCCCTCTCTCCCTCTACCCCCCTCCTACCCCCTACCCCCTCTCTTTACCCCTCCCTCCTTTGCCCCCCACCCGGTGGCAGATGGTGCGTGAACAATACACCACGACCACAGAAGGCACCCACATAGAGCGTCCAGAGAACCAGTCTGTCTACAAAATCGGCATTTATGGCTGGAGAAAGCGTTGCCTTTACTTACTTGTTCTTCTTTTGCTCATCATCCTCCTTGTGAATTTTGCTCTTACAATTTGGATTCTTAAAGTGATGTGGTTTTCCCCAGTAAGTATTTTTTTTCCTGATAAACATGTTCTTGTTTTGTTTGTGCCGTCACTCCATCCACATTGTATCAACAGAAGCTTCCTTTCATGCAGTTAATGTTGGTTTCCTGTCTGGATCAGGATTTTCAGTAGCAAAAAATCATATAACATTTACTTTTCTTTTTTAGCTTTTTAAAATAATTTCACTGCAAACTATAGGGTGTTGGTTTTCATTGCAGTTCTGTATTCTGATTGTGCTGGTGGCTACCCGAATCTATATATGTTAAAACCCATAGAACTATAAGCCTCAAGAGTCCATTTTATTGCATCTTAATTTTTAAAAAATTTTAAGTAGTAATGGTGAGATTTTTTTTTGTGACGTGATGGGCTCTTGCATGTTTGTTATAAAGTGATTATTTAAATCTTGTATGCATTTCCTAAATACTCCTTTGTATTTACACAAGACATAATAAAATACTGAATATTGAATAAAAACAACTCAAGTTTTAAATAAAGTATTTAAGAGAAATACAGTAAAGTGCCGATAGGAAATCTATGAAAATGCATACATAATTTAAGTTGATACTAAAAGAAGTGAAGAAGAAAGCAGTAACAAATCTCTTTTTAACAGAGAGGGATGGGTCACCTGTATGTTATAGAAGATGGACTTTTCCTGGAGGGGGAATCGGAGTTTTTATTCCCGCTGTATGCCAAAGAAATACACTCCAGAGTGGTAAGAAAATGAGGACACATTTAAATAATTTGTGTTTCATGAAAAATAAATAATGGTGAAACACAGAAAGTTTGCTTTTCTGATGAAAGGGGTGCATGCGTCGACACTGCATGTTTCCCTGGCCATGTGCCTTGGGTGAGCCCTAGCAAGTGACCGCCATGGTCACACCCAAACCTTGCCTGGGAACCCCCAGCACTGCCCCAGCAGATTTCTGCTTATATCTCATTGACCAGAATTGTATCACTTGGGTCTCCCTCCCTGCAGGACAGGCTGAGAAAGCAATTAACCTTGGCAGCCCCTGAGGTGGAAGCCAGAAAAAGAATACTGTTGGAGAGCATCCATTGGATCAGACAACCAGAGTGGCTCCTGGGACAGCTTACTTTGTCTAGGCCCGGGAGTGGGCTTCACAGCTCTGACCTGGGCCATGTCCTCCCTTTCAGGGAAAATGATAAAAAAAGAAAAAGAGCCTGGAAGTTGGCGCCCGAAGACCGGGCTCCGTCATGGAACTGTCACCTGCTAGCTGTTACTTTGGGAGAGCCGTCATTTAATCTCTTTGAGCTCAATTTCCTCATCTGTATGTGAGGAGTAATGCCACCTCCTTCAAAATGTGGAGGTAAAAGGAGAGGCTGATGGTAAAACTCGTTGGTGAATTATTAGCTCTTACTATCATGCTGGTTATTTCAAAACACAGCGAACACAAGTAGTAAGGTCACACCATTGGATAAAAGGTGAGAGTGGTACATCCACCTGCTTCCACAAAGCAAGTTGGAGACTTTCTGACCTGCTAGAGCTCCACAGCGCTCCTAAAACTTCGTTCCTTCTGCAAAAGCATAGTACACCCCACAACTGGGGAAGATACTTGGTTCCCTCTGAGTGACAGAAACCCACCCGAATCCAGCAGCCAAATCACTGCATTCCTTTTGAAGAAAACTGTTACAGAAGAACCAGCAATCTTCTGTGAGACAAAGCCTCCGCTCAGACTGTGACCCCACTTACGTGCTCATAAAGCCACTGTATCTTCCAACAAGAAGCTCTAAAAACGTAGGCGTCCAACAGATTTTAAAAGCTCTTGAAATTGTGAGAAGCCTTTTGCATTTTGAAAATAAGTAATATGGTCTTTATTTATAGAAGAGCTAACCGCTCTCTGATTTACCTTTTAAAAATATATCATGTCCTGGGCATAAATTATGAGAAATGAAATTTTAATTCCTTGGAAAAGACAAAACACGGATTAAATCTTGATTGTTTCAGATCTTCACCTTGAGAACGGACTTGGTCCATTGTAACCAGTGCACACAGGCTCTGTAAACCCAGGAGGTTATTATATTTTGTGGGGAAAAAAAATAATGCATTTACCCCCTTCACACAATATAATCCAAGTTTAAAAAATAGTTTTAGCCACAAATTTATAGGTTCACAGGATCTATGACATTGGAGAAATTATTTTGTGTAAATCTTCAATTTATATACAAATACAAAGGTATAGTCATTTTAAATAGTGTGTATTTGGCTCACATTGTAAATCTGTTTTTAGGACTCATCTCTACTTCTGCAGTCCACACAGAATGTGACTGTAAATGCACGCAACCCAGAGGGAGAAGTTACAGGCAGATTAAAAGTGGGTGAGTCCATCTTCATAACAGTGCTTTGCATGTGTGTGGTCCATGAACAGTTGTGCTGAATGGATCCATTTGTTTTTTTCCTTCTAGAGAATTCAAAGTTATTTATGAGCAATCAAAGTATGAGTTTTCTAAATATCATGCTGTGTGGACCATGGAGACTAGTTCAGGTGGTGGGAGGACAGTCTGAAGTATTCTAAGTGAAGTTATTTTGGTTCCAAGAAATAAGAGGACCATTTAAGGTAGTACAAGAAACAATGATTGTTGCAGGATACAAAATAATCCCACAGAGACTGAGGAAAGGAAACAAAGTAGCTGCCCTCAAGAAAAGAAAGACCAGGGCCAGAGAATCAAAGTATTCATCCTCTCTCTCCCTCTCTCCCCTTCCCTCTCTCCTTCTCTCTGCCATGTTCCCCTCCATTCCATGAATCTCTGTCCATGATTTTCACTTGGTATCATGGTTGCACCAGTTCTAACTCTACAGGACTCTCTGGTTCTTCATCCGATTGGCTGTAGTTCTCAACACCAGCCAACTTGGTCTTCAGTGTCATGCATTCTCAATTCACAGCTAAGTACTCTAATTGGCCCAATTACTCTGTTCAACCAACTGCCCTTGGCTGAGCCATGTACACCCATCCGATCAGCTAAGACCAAAGAATATGGTCACATGGGAGAAGGGTCCTTTGGAATCGTGCACAGAGAGCAAAAGGATTAGAAAGAAAGAATATCGATGGAAGAAATAACAAAAGAGCAAACAGCTGGTGAAAGGAATATACCTTCTGTACACCATCAACACTTTATAGCTTTGCTAAATCTAAGAAATTGGTTGGCTCTTCAGATTATGGGGAAATAGATGACAAGTGTACTACCAACACAGGCAGGTAACTTTCCGTGTCCCCCTTTTTTAATGGCTGTTGTTACAGAACAATAATGTTACATTGGAAGGTACAGCCATATCTTAACTTTATGATTCCTCTTTATTACAGTAATACATGAGTTTCATAGTCTGTGTGCTGATTTAATCTTTATAACTTTTTCTGAATGATAAATTGTATTTCTCTTTTGCTTAGAAGCTTGTTTTATGACCAAGTCCAGTGAAATTCTCAATAAATCTAGAGATGAACCTGAGCTTACACAGCATACATGTTCGTGAAACTTGTCTAAACCAAATCATATTTCTTTATAAATTATATTGTATTATGAATTGTGTCTACCATTTCTTAAATTTCTTAAAAATGTTTAACTGACTATAGTTTTTAAATGTTTGAGGGATTTTTACCCATCTTTTGTCATTCATTCAACAAACATTTACTGAATGACTATGTGCTACTTTCTATATGCTGTCAAGTAATTAATAACATTTAGAGTGTGTAATTATTTTTTGGGAGTTCCAAAAGTAAAAGATTCATTTTATATTCTTCTGAAAATGATTTAACACAAATACTCATTTTCACATTTAATTTTTTGCTAAGTGTGGAGTTTCATATATAGAGGAGTTAAAGATAACATAAATCTGTCTCCAATTTCGTAGATGAAATAATGGAAGCACTGAAAAGCTAATTTTCTCAAAAACACACAGCTCATTAGTAGAGAAGCCAAACCAGGAGTCACCTTAGGACTTGCTTCTCCATCAGGGGTGTTTCCACCACCCTCCCTCTCTACTCAGATTTCATTAAATCATTGCACACCAGGAATGGTCCTTGTTTCTGCAAATAATGGTGGTGTTTTTGTCACCAAGGAATTCACTTTAAAAAAAAGTTTCCCATCAGAATTACTTTAAACTGTTAACCTCAAATTCTGAGTTTTAACCTTAGTGTTTCATACCTGAAGTAGAGTTAAAATAAGTGATTTCTATTAAACCTTTGGTTGGAAAGCCTCTGCTATATTGAGAATCCTGAACTAGGAAATATTCAACTCACCAGATCCAAGATGATTTTCAGTAAATGACTTCCCACAATCACACTCATTCCAGCCTCACATTTCCTGGAAGAAGTTAAATTTAGCCAATCTGGATATTAAAATGTGATTTATGTGAACTAGACAAAGTAATCCCATTTAGTTAAATGAATAATTGTTTATTACTAAGCCCACTGAAAAAATTGGCAACCAATACAATCAAAGCCAAAAGTCTTAAATTCCAAAAAAAATCAAACATAGGAGAGCAAGCATCAACAGCTAGCATCTCAAATCTTGGAACTAAAAGACAACAAATTGTGAACAACAGGGGAATCTTACTAGTTATAAATGCAGCTCTGGTTACTACAGTCAATGTTCTTTTGACTTCGAATAATAGAAACCAATTCTGGTTAGCTTCAAAATAAGACTTTTTAGCTGAATGGGGTCAATTTTGGCAATTCCTATTTCCCTGAAATTTTCTGTTTCATCTAGGTTTTCAAATTTATTTGTATAGAAGTCTACATAGTACTCTCTTTTTGTTTTTTTAATTTCTTCCATTTCAATGGCATTATTTTAATGGCTACATAATATTCCAAGGAATATATATATATATATATAATTGTAAATATAATTATAAAATTATATTGTAAATATATTTATTGTAAATACAGTATAATTATTGTATATATACAATAATATTATTGTACATTTAATATATATATATATATATATACACACACACACACACACAATAATTTGATTATGTAATACTCAAAAATTGGAGTTAGGTTATTCCATTCAGTCAATGACACAGTTCTTAATTCAGGCCACTCATATATTTAGGAGGTATTCAATAAATACTTGTTGAATGAATGAATGGAGGAATGAATAAAAGACTGTGTAGGAAGGGATGGGCTGGAAAGCCAGCTTAAGTGTGGGAGAGAGTTCTAGGAGATGGGGTGGGGGAAGATGGCCTGTCCAGGGTGCTCCAGAGTGGACAAGGGTTCAAGTATAAGTCTGAGCCACAGCTGTGAGGGATTTGGGGTCATGAGTGGAAACAAACTCAAAATTTCTTAGGTAAACAGAAGAGAGAAATTCAATAAAGAAAGTCAGGAGTACAAAACAAGGGGTTAGCATCACTGTTCACAATAGTCAAAACATAGAAACAACCTGTGTCTATAGACAGATGAATGAATAAGATGTGGTATACACACACACACAAAATATAGATATATACATTGTGTATATATATACAGTGGAATACTACTCAGTCATGAAAAAGAAGGAAATAATGCCATTTGCAGCAACATGGATGGAGCTAGGGATTATCATACTAAGTGAAGTAAGTCAGACAGAGAAAGACAAATATATGATATCACTTATATGTGGAATCTAAAATATGACACAAATGAACTTATCTATGAAACAGAAGCAGACTCACAGACATAGAGAACAGACTGCGGTTGCCGAGGGGGTGGGGGAAGAATATGAAAAAGAATATATTTATAACTGAATCACTTTGCTGTACAGCAGAAATTAATACAACATTGTAAATCAATTATACTTCAATAAAATAAAATTTTAAAAAACAGTGTTTTTAAAACTTGGTGTTTTAAAACTACCTAGAATCTCGCATTCTCCCTTCATCAGGGAAACATGAACTCTTCCAGGTCAGCCCAGACATCCTCTTCCCTGAGGTATCATCCCTGACCCCCCAGGAGGGACAGGAATTCCTTGTCAGGGTTCTCACTGGACACTGTCCATGCTTGTATCACAGCACTTATCAAATTGCCCTGGGACTAGACTTATATGCTTTTTTCTTCAGTGGACTATGAAATCCTATAAGTTGTGAACTGCATCTCTTTTATATAGCCTCAATTCTTAGCACAAAACCTTGAACATAAAAGCATACAATAAATTTGTGTTGAATGGAAGAGGCTCACTTTCCTGAATATTCTTTGATTTGAGGATTTATGTAGCTTTGTTACTCATGAAAATTATGCAGCTAAACTCATTTGTTGAATATTTCATCAATGTATATGAAACAATGGTTACAGAAAAAATGTCATTTAGTTTAACCACTTTCACTTGATAAATTCTCCTCGAATTGTCATATGAATCTCCAATGAGCTAAACAGTGAACTCTTATTGGATAAATTAGTCCAGTTTTTTTCTCTTGATTCTAAACTCAAATAACTTCAAATTCATCACTTAATGCAAATCAGTGTTTGTATGATAAATATGTAAGATATATCAGTGACCCAGAAGAGGTAAATAGTGACACTGAATCACAGGATAACTGAGTTTGGGTGAAAGCCCAGGAGAGCAAAAATACAGGCAACTATCAAAAAATAAAGCCAGGCTTCCTTAAGAGAAAGGAGATAAAACATAGAGAAAAAAATGTGTTCCACTTTGTAACATGTGCACACACACACACACACACACACACACATTTAAATGAAGAATCATTGGAAGATTCTGAGGCACAAATTAGTGAAAAAACATAAGAATATGTTGCTGACAATATCCAAAATGGATTAATGTATTAGTTGAAAAGCTTCTATTTAATTTCTAGCAGGTACCAATCAACTTGAATGAGTACTGTGAGGGACACAGGGACACATACACAAAATCTGCAAGTATCCATTTCACAATAAACTTACTTTTCTAGATAAGAAAATAGAACTAACAAAAGAATGAAGGAACACTTGTAGTTCCTTAAGCAAATGCTGAGCGCTATGTTCTAGAGAGATGAATCCATTATGCTGCTAAGGTTAGAAGGACAGGAAGCATGGAGAAATCAGAAAACATAAAATGATGGATACCCAAGTGTACCAATGAGAGACATTGAACAAGATCTCACACGCTGAAGGTACAGCGTCCCCAGTGCCTGGCACACAGAAGCACACATTAAACATCTGCTGAGTACAGTCGTAATTTAAAAGCCAGTGGGTCAGAGATTGGGATTGGCGTATATACACTAATAGGTCTAAAGTAGATAACTGATAAGAACCTGCTGTATGGCAAAAACGAACAAACAAACAGAAAAAGGTCATGTGAAAGGAGTAAGCTTGGAGGAGAAAGTGATGCCCTGTTCCTGAAGTAGAAAGAAGGGCTGGAGAAGACAGAAGTGCCTGAGATGAAGGTGAAGGGCAGGAACTTGAGCGTGTGTTTCCATGGTGATGTCTCTTTGCTCCATGGAGTAGGAGGTGAGGATCAGGGCAGAGACAAGAATCCGAGTTTGACTCATTCATTGTCTGCATTAACTTTGGCCATTGAAGGAAGCCATTCATAAGATGGTCTTTCACAAATCTCACATTTCAGAATATAAACTCCTCCGTTGGTTAATACTCAAAAGAATACCAGTTTCAGTAATCTGCATAGAAGAATCATATTATTTGGGGCAAGTTTTAAAAACCTGAAAAAATTAATTTTTATATAATTCATTCATACATTTTTTTGGGGGTTTTTTTGTTTTTTTTTTTTTGCAGTATGCGGGCCTCTCACTGTTGTGGCCTCTCCCATTGTGGAGCACAGGCTCCGGACGCACAGGCTCAGCGGCCATGGCTCACGGGCCCTGCCGCTCCGCAGCATGTGGGATCTTCCCGAACCAGGGCACGAACCCGTGTCTCCTGCATCGGCAGGTGGACTCTCACCCACTGAGCCACCAGGGAAGCCCCATACATATGTTTGATATAGATCAACATACATGTGACCTACATTAATTTTAATAATATAATGGATTTAGGCTTAGGACTTAAAATTTAATCACAGAATCAAAAAAAATTACTGGTAACAAATCTTAAATGTTTAGTGATTTGGTACCACTGGGTCCCATGGCATGTGTAAAAGTAGAGCTTTTAACACTGCATAGACTACACACTTTATAATAAAATGTTTTAATTCATTCTTTAGGTCCCAAAATGGTAGAGGTCCAGAGTCAACAGTTTCAGATCAACTCCAAGGACAGCAAGCCACTGTTTACTGTTGATGAAAAGGCAGTTGTGGTTGGTACGGATAAACTTCGAGTAACTGGTATGTAGTAGCTCTTTATTTTTAATTAAGGCATAATTGACAAACAACATGAGTTTCAGGTGTACAACATAAGGATTCAATATTTGTATATATTGTGAAATGATCCACACAATAAGTCTAATTAACGTCCATCAGCACACATACTTAAAATTTTTTTCTTGTGACAAGAACTTTTTTTTTTTTTTTTATGGCTGTGTTGGGTCTTCGTTTCTGCGCGAGGGCTTTCTCTAGCTGTGGCGAGCGGGGGCCGCTCTTCATCGTGGTGCGCGGGCCTCTCTCGTTGTGGAGCACAGGCTCTAGAGCGCAGGCTCAGTAGTTGTGGTGCACAGGCCCAGTTGCTCCGCGGCATGTGGGATCTTCCCAGACCAGGGCTCAAACCCATGTCCCCTGCATTGGCAGGCAGATTCCAACCACTGCGCCACCAGGGAAGCCTGAGAACTTTTACGATCTACTTTCTTAGCAACTTGCAAATACACAATATGTGGTAACTGTAGTCACCATACTATATATCACATCCCCGTGACTGATTTGTCTTATAACTGGAAGTTTGTACCTTTGACCACCTCCACCCATTTTGTCCACCTCCCAACACTCACTTCTTGCAACCATCAATCTGTTCCCTACGTCTGTGAGTTCAGTTTTTGTTTTGTGGTTGTTTGTTTTTTAGATTCCACGTATCAGTGAGATCATATAGTACTTATCTTTCTCTGACTTTTTTCACTGAGCATAATTCCCTCGAGGTTCATCCATGTTGTTGCAAATGGCAGGATTTCCTTCTTTTCCTGGTTGAATAATATTCCGTTGTGTATATACCACATCTTCTGTATCCATTCATCTGTAGTAACTCTTAAGAAAAACAGTATCCCATGGAGGGCACTTCTGCAAAAGCAAACTGTAGTTTTGGCAAGTTTACTGTGGAATATTTCAGGCTGATAAGAAAAAGGACCGTAGTTTGAATTTGTTGACTTTTCTTCATGGCATTTCTTTTGAAATTCTTTGATACTCTCTTAGAAGAATGAAATCTTCCCCACAAGTCTTTACCCACTCTTTTTTCACCACCATATTGTTTCCTTTTATCTCTTTCCAATTGGTATAACCCAAAGGCTTTACACAGAAATAGAAAACTACTACAGCCATCATATAATTCCAACTGTGTTGGGAAAATTGCACCAAAAAACAAAACTTGATTTATTCTTTATGTCATACAATTCCATAGTTGCTACAATGATGGTTAAGTTTTGTTAAATATATAAAATACGAGAAGAATACCTTTATAAACGTTAATTTTTGCAAGTAAATTCCCATTCAAGCTTTTCTCCACTACGTACTATAAAAGTTTGATCTCTGTTTTAAATGGATTGATTTCAAGTAGCCTTTGGAGTTTCTTGGATCAGCAAAAGCAGCAGCAGTTGACAGCCAAGGAAAGAGGAGTGAGAAGTGACAGAGAACCAGGTCACTCTGGGGGCAGAGAAAGAGAATTCAATGCTTGGCTGTACACTCGTCCCTCTGGCCACTTGCCCTGAGCATGGGGCGTAAGGGAAGGGACTCAGTGGTCTTTCTTTAAGGCGGCCCCTCCGGATTCCTGACTTGCAGTACATCCTGATCTGAACACACATCAAGAAGTGCTTTCTTGCTGTTGCCTTTGTCTCAAGAACGCAAAGAGTAACGTGAAATCCCTCGTCCATTCTTAAACAGCTGCCATATATACTCTAGTCAACGGGGAAACTGAAAAATCATTTTAAAATCAAATTCATGGAGGAGATTAAACAATTTCACCACCCCAGTTTGAAACTGATCTCGGCCTTCAGCAGTCTCATTTTTCCCCCTAAAAATAGAATTGTCACCAAGTGACCAAAATCAGCAGGTCTCTTTTACTAACCCCAGTTGCAGAGCATGTTGTTGGAGCAGCATCAAAATGTCATCTTCAAAAAAAAATATTTTATCCCGTTGCCAGAACTGGCTTCTGGAAGATGATGCATGGTTGGGTACTTCAGTTCCTTGGCAGTGATTCGCTAGGCGGGGTCCATTCCCCAACATTTAGGAAGGAAAACAGGGCCCTGTAAGAGTATCCAGTCTCATCACTAAGGGGAAAGACACAATCTAGCAATAAGGCAGTTCAATCCCTTCATCCTTCTCTCATTAGCTAAATGGGATTACATATGTCACAAGTGACGACGCAGAAATTCTGGAGTCACCCACAAAGCCACCCACAAAAGAGGACCTGGAAAGTAAGGTTTCAGCCACTGAAGAAGAAGTGAAGGTAAACACAGGTGGTGAGCCCATGTCCCTTAAAGATGTGAAGATGGATCTCTAGCAGCTGCTTAGAGAGCACCACACCCTTCAAGCACATGCTCGACACATCTGGCTCCGGACCCAGTCATGCAGCTCTGTGGACAGTTGATGACTTGCTCCATCAGTTAACAGCCCTTCAGCTGAAAGGAACAAAAGGCCCAGTTAAAACTGGCGTCAACTCTAAGGACATACATGATCCCACAGGAGGTCTCCAGGCTGATTCATTCGGTGTTTTCCTCCAGCTCTGCTTCTTTCCTGACTTTCACCTTTCAGTGGTGGTGAATGGTCCCATCAATTCCAAGGGTCACTTCCTTGTGCAGTGACTTCTCCAGACTTCCATAAGAGGACCTTGATGGCCTCTGGGGGTCTGCGCTCCTTAAGTTGTCCTTCCAGCCTAAATTCTCCTCGTATTGCTTGCATTTCTCTCTCTCTTTTTTTTTTTTTTTTTTTTTTTTTTTTGCGGTACACGGGCCTCTCACTGTTGTGGCCTCTCCCATTGCGGAGCACAGGCTCCGGACGCTCAGGCTCAGCGGCCATGGCTCACGGGCCCAGCCGCTCTGCGGCATGTGGGATCTTCCCAGACTGGGGCACGAACCCGTGTCCCCTGCATTGGCAGGCAGACTCTCAGCCATTGTGCCACCAGGGAAGCCCTGGTTTGTAATTTTGAAATTTCATTTTGTACTGACTGGTGGAGCCCAAGACAAGGGTGTGGTCTAGGCCAGGCAGAAGGACCTAGGTAAATCATGATGAGCACTTATCTGTGAATAACCCTGCTGTGCATAGGTTAAAAGTGTGGGCTTTGAAGTCAAATCACAGGCCGGCCACTTAGCTGTGTAACTCTAGGCAAGTTAATTAACCTTTCTGTTCCTCAGTTTCCTCTTCAGTAAAATGGGAAAATAATCATACCTGCCTTGTAGGGTTCTGAGTACTAAGCAAGTTAGGATATATCACCTTCGAATCTCTGCACCCTAACCCAATACCCACACCGTGTCTTGCACATAATTAGGTTCTCAGACTAACCAGACAACTGGGAACATACTGATTTGTACAAATTAGAAAGTCAATTTTAAATATTCAAAATTTGGATTTTTCTATAAATTTCCTGATGTGCCTTAAGAACAGATGACACAAGATACAATTTTTACACATAAAATCTAGAGAGTGAATCAAATTACTATTACCGAAAATATATGGACTTAATGCAGTTTTCAACTGAAATTTCTTTCAATTTGAGGGCTAATATTGCTTTCTGGTTTTAAAATAAGCCTGGGTATTTGTAACTGCTTTAAAAATCGTATTTTGTTATAGACATCTAATGAAATCATGGTATCCTTGGAAAAGCAGGAAAGCAGTTATACCTATTTTTTTCCTGCAACTCAAACACCTGTACGAATTCAGCAACGATCAGAACCTACGTGTCCTGTAATATGCAGTATAAATGCTCGATTTGTTGGCTGTTGTTTACTTTACTTTTGTAAAAGCTTCATCTTTGGTTTGTGTTTAGGGCCTGAAGGGGCTCTTTTTGAACATTCAGTGGAGACGCCCCTCATAAAACCGGACCCAACCCAGGACCTTAGGTAAGAATTTTGTTCAAGTATAAACTCTCTTATAGAAGATAACCTGGTTATGTGCTAGAATAACACGTTAGCAGATATTACCAGGTTGTTTCTTATTCCATTAGTTGTCTTTATTCTGATGAACTTCCGCCCATAACAAGGCATTTCTTACAAAAATCCAAAGGAGGTTAGAAGTCCTACTGTATGTCCCGTCCTTTTGTCTCTGAGCTCTTTACTAGCCCTGCCCCTGCCCCAGTGCAGCCTGTACTGTTCCAATAGCTGTTCCTGCCTCCAGAAAATCTGAGGGACTTGGCTAAATGCAGCTATTTTATTTATTTTTTCTGATTTTTAAAATTGTGGTAAAATACACATATAAAATTTATCATCTTAACCATTTTTAAGTGTACAGTTCAGAACATATTTATACTTTACATACTTTAAAAGAATTTTTTTCTTTTCCATATGGTTTATCACAAGATATTGAATATAGTTCCCTGTGCTATACAGTAGGACCTTATTGTCTATTCATTCTATATATAATAGTTGGCATCTGCTAATCCCAACCTCCTAATCCATCCCTCCCAAACCCTACCTGCCCCTTGGCAACCACAAGTCTGTTCTCTATGTCTGTGAGTCTGTTTCAGTTTCGTAGATAAGTTCATTTGTGTATACTTTAGATTCAAAATATAAGTGATATTATATGGTATTTGTCTTTCTCTTCCTGACTTACTTCACTTAGTATGATAATCTCTGTGTCCATCCAAGTAGCAGCAAATGGCATTATTTCATTCTTTTTTATGGCTGAGTAATATTCCATTGTCTATAGGTACTGCATCTTCTTTATCCGTTCCTCTGTCAATGGACATTTAGGTTGCTTCCATGTCTTGGCTATTGTGCATAATGCTGCTATGGACATGGGGGTGTAAATGCAGCTATTTTAAATGTTTCATTGATTCCACATCAGCCAGAGTAAAGTCCAGAATGCTACTGGGGCACTTGACTTGTGACCTAGACTCCTTGGGGCTCTCTAGGTTGGCACCCTGGGGGCCTCCTGCCTCACCTGTCCTGAAACTGAGCCACCGCCAGGCCCCGACTCCACACTTGCACACACGTTGTCCCACCTGACTGGGGTGCCCTCCTTCCCTTGGAGATGCCACGAATATCTGCTTGTCCTCACACTTCAGGTCACATGCCATAGGGTTATGATTCATGTGGTCCACAAACCCTTCGTTTTTCCCTGAAGAGCATCAGCTGAGGCAAAACATTTGCACGTTTTAGTGAAAGAGGATGGTGTCTTATATGGGCTTGAAATTTGCAAAAGGCATTCTTTTTTTTTTTTTTTTTTCTTTTTGCGTTATGTGGGCCTCTCACTGTTGTGGCCTCTCCCGTTGCGGAGCACAGGCTCCGGATGCGCAGGCCCAGCGGCCATGGCTCACGGGCCCAGCCGCTCCGCGGCATATGGGATCCTCCCAGACCGGGGCACGAACCCGTATCCCCTGCATCGGCAGGCGGACTCTCAACCACTGCGCCACCAGGGAGGCCCCTCAAAAGGCATTCTTAAACATTTCAATTTACATTACATTTTTTAAATAGGTGCACTGTTAGTAGAGACAAGAAAGTTATAAAACCGAGAGCTTGACGGATTCATATAGGCAAAAAAAGTTGATATATCTTTTTTTCAACTGTGGCAAAATGCACATAATATAAAATTTACCATCTTAACCACTTTCAAGTGTACCATTCAAAAGTCTAAGGTACGCTTATTGTTGTGCAGCCATCCCCTGCCTCCATCCCCAGCATTCTTTACATTTTGCAAAACTGAAACTCTGTTTTTAATTAACATTAAAAACTGCACCAAGTCTATAAACCAATAGTGATAAAAAAAGAGAGAGAGAGAAACTACACTGAAGATATTAATGGCATAAAAACACTGATGGAAAAAAAATCTTGCTGAAGATGAGCTTACTAAAAGAAGAAGAAAAAGGCAAATGAATAAGGAATTGAACTACCATGAGGAAGAATTAGCAGCCACTTCAAGTTACCCCTGAAACTCCAAGTAGTAGAGCAAAGCAAAGAGATTTTAAAACAGGTATGAATAAAAGGCTCAAAGAGAAAAAAAAAAAAAAACTTGAATACAAAGGTAAGGCAAAGACAAGATGAAAACGGAATATTTGGAAAATAACAAAAAGAAGTTCTAGGAATGAGAGATTGAGTAATTAAAATCAGTGGCAGGGCTTCCCTGGTGGCGCAGTGGTTGAGAGTCCGCCTGCGAATGCAGGGGATGTGGGTTCGTGCCCCGGTCTGGGAGGATCCCATGTGCCGCGGAGCGGCTGGGCCTGTGAGCCATGGCCGCTGAGCCTGAGCGTCCGGAGCCTGTGCTTCACAACGGGAGAGGCCGCAGCAGTGGGAGGCCTGCGTACCACAAAAAAAAAAAAAAAAAAAAAAAAAAAATATCAGTGGCAGCCAGAACTTGGTTTCTCACACCATTCTCCAACAAAAGGAATCAGCATTCTTTGGAGAAATCCTTGGCTCATTCTAGGACTGGGAAGGTAGGTGAATTTAGAGCATCTTATAGCCAATAAGTAAGAAGTACTCAAAAATCCAAACAATGAGGGTATGTCAGAAGGAACACAGGAGTCAACTGAAGGTTGGCAGGTATCAAATCTCCATGATTTTTAGATTCATTTTAAAAAATAACAATGTTTATATGGAAGAAATTACATCTTTTGCAGATACTTAAATGTATGATAAAACATTTAGATGTTAAAATATGTAATGGGTGCCTCGTTTTTCAAAATTCTTTTAAGACAGCCATGAAGAGCACTGCTTGGTTTTCTGTTCTACCAAGTTTTAGAATGTGTGGGTTTCGGGGATGAACATACTCAGTTTTACCAAACTTGGCCAACGTACACCTCAGAGTGCTTGCAGTGATGTCTAATTCATGAGCAGTGAGAGTTTGTCTCTCCTCACATTTTTACCAATATTTGGCACTGTCAGAGTTTATGATAGTTTTCATCCTGATGTGTGTTATATTGTGTTACTTTACTTTTTGTTTCCCTGATGACTAGTGTGGTTAAGCATCTTTCATATTTTTATTTTGTTATTAAGGTTGCTTCTTCTGTGAATTGACTCTTCATCTCTTTGCTTCTTTAATTACTTTTTAAAATGGATTTGTAGGGATTAAAATATATACATATTCAGAATATTAGCCTTTTTCCTATTATATTTCTATTAATTTTTAATGTTTATATACTGAAATTTATTAATCATTTCTTTTATGACTTCTGGATTTTAAGCCATAATTAAAAGACTTTCCCTACATGAAGAGAAACTCGTCAGCCACGTTTCTTGTATGGCTTTCTCTCTTACATTTGGATCGCTGATGCATTTGGAGTTTATTCTTGTATGAGGTACAGATACAAAAATCTGGGTCTAATTTTCTCTCTTCCAACTGGCCAACCAGGTGCCAGCAATTGCATTATTATGTAACTGCCACTACAATTTGAAATGTAACCTTTATCATATGTAAGATCTCCCTGTGCATCTGGGTCTGTTTCTGCAGTTTCTACTCTATCCTGCTCAGCTGTCTATTCAGGTCCAAGTACCAACTTTGTTACTTAAATAAACTTTAAAAGATATTTCAGTGTCTGGTAGGGCTAGCCACACACAGACACACATACACACACACACGTACACATACATACATATATACACAAACACATGTACACATACACATACGTACACATACGTACACACGTACAATATACATATACATATATATACACACATGCACACACGTACACATACAAACACATATACACACATACATATGCATACACACACACATATACACACACCCAAAACACACACATATACATACATACACACATGAATACATACACAATACACACAAACACAGAACACACACATACACACACTTGCAGCTTTTCCCTTTCACCGTTTCTGTCTGCTGTTGCTTATTTTTCCACATGAACGTGAGTTCTTTGATATCCGACCACTGTTGAATGCGTTCACAGAGCGGTGCACCTCAGAGCATTCTAATCTCAGCCGTTTGGGTAACGTGTCTACACCTGTGCTGCACTGAAACGTTTCACCTTCAGGGATAGAAATGACACAAAGGGGACGAAGGTTGCTCTCCCAGGAGCATCGCAGTCTAATGCCGTTAACAGCTAGTCACTGGGCCTGTTGAGGTCGTTTGCGGTTTGAGAACTGGTCTTTGAAGCAGACTCACCCTCACCAGGGTCCCTGAAACAGGCCCGACCTGTGCAGTTGCTCACCCATCCACCTCCCTCCCCTGCCTCCCCTCCCCTTTCTTTCATCAGTCCTGGCAGGAGAAATGCAGGCAGTTAGCAAAGTCAGAAGGGGCCTGCGATCAGCAGACCAGGCTCATGAAGATACAGCGTGTTTCCCCAACACCTAAACCCAACAGAATTTGACCGATAAATTCTAGGAATGTCTCTGTTTCCTCGCACTCAAAGTAATATTTTAAAATGTGTAACAGATCAGATCTTACATACTGAGATGTACATAAGGAAGCTTTGTTTTCCATAACAAATAGTGGTAGACAAGAAACTTGCTGATCAAAGGGAACAATCCACCTGATTTAAAAGTCAATCAATACTACTCAGCCATAAAAAAGAATGAAATGATGCCATTTGCAGCAACATGGATGCAACTAGAGATTATCATACTAAGTGAAGTAAATCAGACAAAGAAAGACAAAAACCATATATCACTTATATGTGGAATCTAAAATATGACACAAATGAACTTATCTACAAAACAGAAACAGCCTCACAGACATAGAGAAGAGACTGGCGGTTGCCAAGGGGGAGGGGGGTGGAGGAGGGATGGATTGGGAGTTTGAGATTAGCAGGTGCAAACTTATATATAGAATGGATAAAAACAAGGCCCTACTGTATAGCACAGGGAACTATATTCAATATCCTATGATAAACCATAATGGAAAGGAATATTAAAAATAATATATGTATGTATAACTGAGTCACTTGGCTGTACAGCAGAAATTAACACAGCATTGTAAATCAACTAGACTTCAATTTTAAAAAATTGTAAAAGTCGATCAAACACTCAGTCAACTCAGCAGCAAATTCATTACCAGGCGCTTCTCTCCTCTTAAACATTACCCTTTCTGTCTCTTACCCACCTCCACCTTGCTGTTACCCTGCAGTGGGAGGGTTTCCATCCTGTTCTCCTTCTTGTGGATCTTTGCACATTTCAAGGAAGTCCCCCTTTCAACTTTTGGTTGAGTCAGATTGGAGCAGCTGAAAAACCTGTCCAGTGATCACGTTGTGCCATCTGGTGGAAACTCAGTCTTTTCCAGGCGGAGGCAAATAAGAGAATTTTTCTGCTCCTGTGTTCCTGGTTCTGTATCTGTGTTTGACTACATCACAAGGAGATGCTAATACATTTTACAAAAACAACGCCAGCGGAGGCCAGTCTCCACCCTGTCAACTCCATTAATTCAGTATTTTTCCAAAAGAAGTCTTTGCATCTGCCCTGTAATCTTCCTAAATGAAAAAAAGAAAAAGAAAAGAAAAGCAAACAACACCTAGAGTCCAAATTTACATCCTATTTTCTGAACGTGTTAGCAAATGTACGCGTTACCCTTAAATTTCTCTTTTTCCCGAAGAAGTTTGTATTTTGGCTAAAAAATAGTTTTCCAGAGATGTTCACCAATAGCATTTTCTTCTGCTGTGGTGTGCCAGAGTGCCAACCATGCCGTCGAAGCTACTGCACAGGGCTAGGACTGTCTAATATTTGCATCTATTTTCAGAGGATGCTAATTTCATAGACTCCATTGATGGGAAATTAAAATTCTTTACTGCACTTTATTTCTGGATTTATCAATGAGTAACGTACTATATGTTAGCATTCAAGAATGAGTGAAAATACCATATACCTTACTGATTATATTTTCTATGCTAAGCCCTTTGTTGGGGGATTCCGGGGGTGGCTGTTTTTTATGCTATTTTTCCTGGTTTCTCTCCCTCATTTCAGACTAGAATCCCCGACACGGAGTCTCAGCATGGACGCCCCGAAAGGCGTTCATATTCAAGCTGCTGCAGGGAAAATGGAGGCCCTTTCCCAGATGGACATCGTTCTTCACAGCAGTGATGGGACAGTGAGTCCAATAGATGGGGGCGGGGTGGGCCTCCCGTTGTACAAGTCCCCTGAGCACTGATGACATGCTTGTCCATTAAGGCATCAGCAGAGTAAATTTATGGTCGTTTGTAAAGAAACATCATGAAAGGCATAGCACAGAAAATGTGAAAGGAAGGAAAAGACAATTTAGCACTGAAAGAAGGACCAAGAAAGGTTAAAATAATTCTCTGTTGGATCCAGACTGCTTTGTTTGGTATTTGTGCTATCAAGTCTCTTGTTATTTTCAGCTTTGAAAAAATACTAGACTTTCAGAGCTTACAGAGAACATCAGTATGCCACTTCCTAGTGATCCAACTTCCCTCAGTAGGGCTGTCACTAGGAGTTACCTGTGACAACCGCCATCTGTTACTGCCAGGGGTGCTCACTCGCACCAAGTTCTGGGTAAGTGAAAATTAAATATGAAAAGTAAGAGCTACAGGAAGAAAAAACCCGGAACCTCAGGTCCAGAAATAAAACATCGCTGATACGAACTGTGGCTATAACGGGCAGCAGGGTACAGGCTCCCCGCTCTTGACCTTTCTAGCGCGAGATCAGTTTGCCAATTACTGTGTGAATTCAGGGATGTTAACAGGCCTCTCTGGGCCTACCCCCTCAGTTGTCAAGTACGGGAGCTAGTGTTTACTTCACAGTGTCACAGGGTTATGAGACCCCAGTGCGGTAAGATAGCTTTGAAATGACACTAATTTAATAGTAAGAGGGAGGTGTTGTTAAGGCAGCTCCTGAGTACACAGGACCCTCGAGGGCAGCCCGCTGGTGGGAAACCAAGGTCATCAGGCGAAGCCCCTGCAGGTTGTAACTTACAAAGTTTTGATGCATGGAGCAGGTAAATGCAAAAGTGGAAGCCAGGAATTTTGGAATCTTATTACTAAATCATAATGTCACTATGTACCGAAAGCATATTGCCTTGAAAAAAATCTATACTGATCTTAGTTTTGAAATAATATTACTTATTTTCATGAATTCGGTGTCATTTTAAAAATAGCACTCAGCCTGACCCGTACTTGAAGTTGATACCCCTTATCACTGGGAGCTAGTTCAAAGTGAAGAGATGTCTGGCCTCCCAGAAAATATTCTCCCAAAAAGGCAAAAGAAGATGAACAAGAAAGCAGTATATGGACCATCAGTGACCAGAGTTTGCCGGAAGGACAGGAAAAAAAATAACTAGAAAAAAATTAACCAATTAACCAGGAAAAAGGAGAGAGGAGAAGCCAACAAGTTAGGGAAAAGCAAAGAACTGGGCAGAACCCAAAGCATTAGACGATAACCTAAATAGGTTCTGCGCTAAAAAAAAAAAACCCACTTGACTTCCTCCTCTGACAGTGACCCAGAGCCCAGGGCAAAGCCTGCCTATCACGCATGTGTACTGTCACCCACCGCTTCCATGAAGAGGTCAGCATCCTGAGAGGGGACACAGACGCAGACGCCAGTTTATTAAAAGCTTGGAGTATACAGGATGAGAGCCACGTAAAACAAAGGAGGGGTCCAACCTTGTTGGCGAGGAAGAACATGGAACCTTCCCAAACATGGTTTAATTCCTTCTGATAAGTGAGTGCCCTGGTCAGGCTTGGCAGCTCTGTGTGACCACACTTATTTTCTTAAGCTGTCAGATTACCAGATCTCAATAAATGGCCATTTGTTTGTATTTCAGTTCAACTAAACCTCGATAGGAACAAAAAAATCCAGTGGCTTTCATCTTATTTTAGTTGTCTGTGTGTCTGCTGCTTTCCTGCATTTAATAGAAGGCAGTAGAGTTTCAAATAATATTTTAAAAGCTGGGGAAGGCTTCCCTGGTGGCACAGTGGTTGAGAGTCCACCTGCCGATGCAGGGGACACGGGTTCGTGCCCTGGTCTGGGAAGATCCCACATGCCACGGAGCGGCTGGGCCCATGAGCCATGGCCGCTGAGCCTGCGCGTCTGGAGCCTGTGCTCTGCAACGGGAGAGGCCACAGCAGTGAGAGGCCCGTGTACCGCAAAAAAAAAAAAAAAAAAAGGCTGGGGAAATGGTTGACAGCTATTAGGATGAATTTAATTGCCTCTCACAGGAAAATAAAATCAGGAGAAATTCCAACAATCACATGTTAAAATGACTAAGATGAATCTACTTCTGTGGCTTGTATCAATACTTTATCCTAATAGGGAGGAGAAGCTGAAGGTCAAAGTGGAACACAAGGTAAATGTGAATCAGGCAAAGAATTGTATGATTTTGGTCAAATAATTCTGAAAGGTCTTCATAAAAGTGTCGCATCGTACAGTTTTCTAGCTCACCTAGCAGAATGAGTAAAAGAAAAAAATGACTTCCCTCCAGTTCCTAAGGACTATTTATCCCCTGCCTGGATGTAAACTAGAAATAGGCTTTTAAAGAATCAGATTAATTGTAATATGATTTCAGTCAAGCCAGGTGCCTACTTCATTTTCTCTGCAGAGGAACAGCGAATTTGTTTGGAACATTTTGAGCATTCAATTTCATGCTTGTTGCGTTCATTCCTCCTTGACCACTTCATCTCTCGTTCTCTCCCAAGCAGCTTGTGCTCGATGCTGAAACCATATGTTTACCCAAGTTGGCTCAGGGGACTCAGGGTCCCGCAAGCAGCTTGCAGGGACTCTACGAAATCTGTGCGTGTCCAGATGGGAAGCTTTACCTGTCTGTGGCCGGCGTGGGTACCACATGCCACGAGAACAGTCACATCTGCCTCTAAACCAGGGGCATCTTCCACAGAGCTACCTGCCTCGTTTCGGTGAGCTTTGGAGTGCTGACCTCAAGCCTTCACACCTGGAGCAACTCGACAAAGTAAAGCTGAGTTGGCACATGGGAAGGAAGTAGGACCTGCTTTTGAAAGGAGTTCAGAAAGAAAAATATACCAGTGCAAGTGTTCCCATGAAACTACGTGATCTCAAAGTGGCGGGTGGACCTTAGACACAAAAGTCAAAGGAATATCAGGAGAATGTGTTGATTCCACTAGACTGATTCATTTCCATCAGAAGCATTGTGACTTTCCCTTTCTTGTACGTGTCGATCTACAGTGGAATATTGAACTGCTGTGTGGAATATCAGCTGTGGGTATCTGACTCCCCATGAGAGTAGCCGTGGTCCTGCTGAGGTGCCGTGAGGTTTTCCTCTGTGTCGCTCAAACCTGTAAGTGCTCTCTTCATTTTAATGCAACGTGTGCCAGGTTTCACAAGAAAATCTTCAAGTTTTGAAGGGATGTTAAGGTTGATTTGATTTTCAATATGTAGTCAGAAGAATAAATTATACAAAACCATGCTTTCTTTATATAGTCAATGAGCAATAAAAATCAACCTACATTTTTCATAGACTTCACAGTTTGTCTTACTTTCTTTAATCCGCATAACTCTTTGAGGTAGGTACTACTTTTCCCCCAGTTACTGGTGATAAAAAAGGTTCAGATGAGACAAGTCACAAGGTCACACAGTATCTGTTAAAATTAAACTAAACTGTGACCCTGCATTTCCACATCGGTTTTAACTTCAGACAACTTTGAACTGTGTCTCATTCCATCCGCGGCACCAATCTACCTGATACCTGCGTAGACGGGCTGGTGCTCACTTGACAAGTGGAGAAACTAAAGTCCAAAGGGGTTTGTCATCCACCAGAATCACACCGCGAGTAGGCAGGAGCTCCCAGCTGCCCCGCAGGCATGCTCACCTGATGGGACAGGTGAGGCACCAGGTGGAACCTCATGGAGTCAGCCTCTTACACTCACCGTCGGCTGTGTGATTTGTATTTGCATCTGGTGGGCACACTGAACCCCTGAGCACGTTGGTTTTGTAGAGGCCACTCACTCACTCTGTAAAATACCCTTTGGCACCCAGAGCCGTGGGTGTCGGTTTTGGTTTGTGGTTTACCAGTTGTTAGCATTAGAATCCCCACATGGCACAAGACATGGTGGGACCAACAGCACTGCAGCTTTGGGTTTTTTTAAAATTAATTTATTATTTATTTTTGGCTGCGTTGGGTCTTTGTTGCAGCGCGCGGGCTTTCTCTAGTTGCGGCGAGCGGGGGCTACTCTTTGTTGCGGTGCGCAGGCTTCTTATTGCAGTGGCTTCTCTTGTTGTGGAGCAGGGCTCTAGGCGTGTGGGCCTCAGTAGTTGCAGCACGCAGGCTCAGTAGTTGTGACTCGCGGGCCCCAGAGCGCAGGCTCAGTAGTTGTGGTGTACAGGCTTAGTTGCTCCGCGGCATGTGGGATCTTCCCAGACCAGGGCTCGAACCCGTGTCCCCTGCATCGGCAGGGGGATTCTTAACCACTGCGCCACCAGGGAAGCCCAGCACTGCAACTTTCTAATTAAAGGATTTATAACTATACACACAACTTCAGTTTCACTTTCCACAGTCTCAGAACTGAGAGAAAAGTGAGTCTTTATTTCCAGTGCTGTTTTGACAAGGTGTTAACAGTGCAGCCCACTTCTGACAACTCTGCGACTTCTAAATTACTAGTGTCATAAACACTTGAGATTACAAAACAAAAGTACAGTGTTTCCTAAGCAGTTAAGGGCAAACTCAACTCTGAATATAATGCTCCTAGCTTCTGGGGGCGGGGGAGGGCTTTAGATTATAAGTTGGTATTTGCCTTTTCCATTTAGTTGAGTCCTGATTTTTAAAATGAATGTCTGCTTTCTTGCTCTGACGTTCCTATTGTCACAGTAAATAATGTTGCCGTTCTTGTGTCCTATGTACTTTCCTGTACCATGTCTGTGCAAAAGGAAAAAGTCTTCCAGCCCAGTTGATGTAGATGGAACACAGGATCACCATGGAACATTTCTAAACTAGTTTGGTTCTCATAGAACGCGTGTACCTGTCAAAAAAAATGACGCCGATGATAAAGTGAGGTCGAGAAAAACGAAGTATGGGGAATAGAACCTTTTAAACAAAAGGTGTAAATCAGATCTTTTTGCTCCTCTGCTATAATGGAGAATCATCACTAAAGTTGTTTCATTCTACAGAGTGATCTGGAATTTCTCCTTGCTTAGAATAAGAACTTTTAGATGGGCTGTATTCTAAGATGTATTACATAAACCTGTCTTCTTAAGTACATTATACAGTGTAACTTAAATTTCCATTAAAGGTGTAAGGCCATGCTTATGAATGTACCCAATGAGGCATACACACAGATAACCCTACACACTAAGTGCTTATCGACCGTCAAGTGCTGATATTTTAGTGACCTCGCAAAATAGTCCTTGTTTCTTTTCCAATTTCCGAACCGACTGAGAAGCAGACACAAGTGAAAAAGATGAAGGTCAGAATATCAGCTTTAATAGTAAAGTTGGATTTGCAGCAAAATGGACTTGCTAAGACCTTTCAGCAGAACAACCCGAACCTCTCCCACCCCTGCAGGCTCCGACTCTGCAGCCCCTACACGAGTTCAGGTCCCCCCGCCCGGGCACCCCCAGGTCAGTCTCCACTCGTGCGCGGACAGGGAAGCAGGGTGGGAGCTCCCGCGAGGCTGGGTCAATTTGTATTGGTTTTCGTCCCCTTCCTTCCCTGATCCAACACGCCTCTTTCCCCTTGGCTTTAGCTGGCTTCTCCGTATTGTAAATGCCACTGCAAATAGGCTGTGGTTTAATAACCAAACAAACTTTGGGTCACGTATAAACAAGCAGGTGGAACAAGCGGGTCTAAGGGCACCGAGGAAAAAAGGTGGATTCTGAGCTGAACAGTCAGTGCAGCTTCACCTTTTGTCCTGGGCTTTGTATCCAGAATAAATGAGGGCACTTCCCGGGCCACTTAGCAGCTACAGGAGAAACAAGCCCAAATTTTAAACACATAGTTCTTATTTTTCAGTAAAATGTACCTCGCGTTGGCTTTGGTATCCAAGTCTTCCCCAGTCTCTCCCACACCTGACGGCACGGGGTGCCCGGGACCGGCTTCCAACCCAATGAAGAAGTGACGATACTTTAGGCTAAACTTGTCAAAACAAGATAAATGGAGAAGAAGCATCAGAAGCCAGAGTTTTAAGAAATTCCACCTGCCGACTGCAGCTCCTGCCCGTGGGGTGCGCGCCCTGCAGGTCGTGGACCTGCCGGCCCCCGCGATGGTGAGTCAGCTCCTGGAAGGAGAGCTCTTCCCAGGTCTGTGTCCGTGTGTCTCCTGCTGGTTCTCAGTCTCTGGTAGAAGCCGGAGTCATACATGACTCATTAAAATCTCATCTAACTGCTGTTTTCTACTAGCTTTTATCCTTGAGGTCTGCAAAATATTGGAAGGACAGAAGATATCAGCTGGCGCTAATGAAAGACAACCCCACCGGTCCCCAAAGCAGACCTGTTCTCTTTATTTGACTGAACGTTATTTGAACATTTTCCCACCATCATTCTCAGGCTCGTCTCTGGTCTCCCCCTGGAGGCTGTGGAGCATTCAGCCCTTCCGCTCACGGGGAAGCACAGAACCCGCTCCCGAGTGCAGAAGGCCTGTTCCAACCCCTTTCTCAGGAGCAGCTACGCCCACACCAGCTGGCAGTTTCCACCTTCTTTTTAATAAAAAAAAGCAAAATAGGATAAAGGGGTGGGGGAGCCTAATACAAAAAATAGTTCAGGTCCAAAATTCCTTACCCTGAATTTCAAAATCTAAAAAGTTCCAAAAAATGGAAACTTTCCAAATACATCTACTGCAAACTATGGGTGGCAAAACCTGACCTAAATTTAGATGAGGCTACTTCTCATGTCTGTGTAGTTTACTGTGGGTGGGTATTCATGGTCTCACTGCAGAAATACTAATGTGTTTGATTAAAGGGAGCTGCCCAACTCTGATGGAAAAGCCTCATTAAACCCAGTTTATATGCACTGGTATTAATGTTCTAAAATCCAAATTCTGAAAAACATTTGGATGCAAGGGTTTCATATAAGGGACTGTGGACCTGTATTTTTTCTTTTAAAGGAAGTCTAGAAAAAACACAAAACTCCACCTAAATCGACTACCACAAAAGCCAGACAGGGTGTTCTGTGTACATTTTAATATCCAAAAGCAATGAAATATATTCCAAGTGTCGAATCTGAGTTTTAAAGTAGCAAGAACTTAAGAAAGTCCCAGACAGCTGGAGACCCAGCATTTGGGTCGCCCCGGAACAGAAAATTCCAAGCCTGGTCTGCAGGATTTAGAAGACTTGTCCCTGAGGTGTAAAGATGAACATGTCTACCTGTTAGGGCTCAAATGTGAATTGGCCCCAAGCACACAGCCCTCCCCTGAGGCAAGGTCGGTATCAATCCAGCCTCTACCTAGAGAAGAACCATATTTAACGTATTTCCAAATACGTATGTATACCACATGTCAATTAATTTTATTCCCTAAAAAGGCAAAATAAAATCAACTCAACAAAATCAGTGAGTACCTAATAAACCTAGTATATGTCAAGTACTTTATATTCAGTCATAAGAAAAGGAACCTATTAAAATTCCAGTATAAATATATAGGTAAGTTCTATCCTAATATTTCCAATAAACGCACATATACACACGGGTCAGAACTTCATATAGGAAGATATTAAGTTTGATTTTCAAGGAACTGTTTCTCAGGAAATACCAGCTACAATGATTTCATATGTACATTTGCTTTATTAAAATTGTGGCACTTAATAGCAGAAATTATCACATGGCTTCACATCCAGAAGCAATACAATAGTGGAGGTGCAAACATTCCTTATTACCAATAAAAGTAAAAAAGTTTTAATATGTTCCATAAGCCCTTAATTGCATAAAATATTATATTTAGCATCATTTACAGCCAGCACACTTATAGAAACTAATTATCATCACCTTTCTTTTACATTCTGCAAAAGAAGTATGTTTGTAGGACATTCAAACATGATAAAAATTAAATGTCAGTTCTGAATTGTTCGTGGGGAAAACAAGCTGATAATTCCTCTTTTATAACTTATTAGATATTGTCACATGATTTTACAATTTTTTAATGCCTTCGAAGTGAAATCCAAAAAACTCCACTAAGTGCCACATTGAAGGACAAAAAATGTTGACTGCAGCACCTTTAGACAACAAAAGATCGCATCCTGTTCAACCACACTATATAAATTATGACGTTTGTGGAAAATATGTACAAACAAACATAAAGCAAATGTTCTAACAGGTGACAGATGTCGCTTTGGCAGGCAGTTCTTGGAAGCAGTATTCACATCCAGCGGCCAGAACGGCCACCACTGGGATCTCCCACGTGCTACCTTCACGAACCAGGAAGCCTGTAAACCCAGGGCGGGAGGACATCCAGAACAAGGATGTAAAGTGCACTCAGTGCATCCCAGCAGTACCGTCTGCAGAGTCTCAAGTAATATTCAGGAGTAAAGTACTGTACCATGTTATACATGTACTGAGGGTCTAATATGTAAAATTGCAACAAATTCATAATCGGATCCAGCTGATAAGAAAATAACACACCCAAGAGGATCCACTTAAAGAGAGAATAAGCTCCAAAGACTTAATTCCCCTTATTTGTTTAAACCAATGATATGTCCAGTGTTTCATTAGCTCCTTCAAAAAATACTACATGGAAGACATAAAACTAACTTCACCCTAACCAGAGTCAGAGAGACTCTTATCTATTCCACAGTTCACCACCAGCCTCAAAATAGTTCTTAGATCCAGTTAACGTCTTCTGTTGAAATTCATGTTAATAACAACTCCAAAATTCTCCCCAAACAGTCTGCAGTGTGCTTCGCAATTCCTAAATAACTGGCAAGGAAGCTTAAGGACAGCAATTCATACTTGTGCTACAACACATTCAAGACCTAGCTCTGCTTTTTCTTTAAATGCGTTCACACTTTTTGTTGTATAAAATTTTCAAGTTTTATGATGATACAGGCAGTACATTCCATCACTCTCATGGCAACCTCAGAAGTGAACCTGTCATTCGGGATCTGTGGGAAAGGCAGCAGGTCAGGGTACCTTGTTTTTAAACTGTCTACACCATAAGCTTCCAAGGTATGGACGTCATTCGTCAGGCCTTCCAGATGCTCACTGTATTCCTCTATTTTCTGTGCGAGTGCAGTCGGCTTCACATCTTTGTCGGACTTGCCCCGCACAGCATAGTCGGCGGCAATCAGAGCCAGCTTGGTAGAGAGGAAACATTTGAAGCACACCCATTCGTTGGCGTTTTTGTGGAGGTCATTCCTGGCGGCTGAGAAATTGGCCCTGGCTTGTCGTAGCCATCTGCGTGCTTCGACTGGGTTACCAACTGACTTGAAGGTGGGGGGAACAAAGAACCTCGGAGAATAAGTCTGTCCAGCTGAAGGTGGGCATTTTTCCTTATTTTGTTGTTGCCTTTCAGATTTATGGCTCGTTGCTTCTTGATTCCATGAAGTGTAAAATCTCTGAAATGAGTACTTCTCTGACTGAAATCGGGATGCTGAGGTTGAAAACGTTCGCCTCGAGGCTCTGTCTGAATTTTGATCTAGAAAAGCCTGTTTCTCTAATCTGTTAATTTCATTCTGCAGATGTTTAAAAACTTCATTAGCAATGTCATGATTCTCTGGGTTTTTGTCAGGGTGCCATTTCAAATACAACCGCCTAATAATCTTTTTTCTTTCAGATTCTGGAAGCTTCCAAGCTTGCTCCACCACTGATGTCACTTCTTTTAAAATTTCTGGTAAAGAATTCACCTTAAGCTTCTTGGGGGAATGATGCTTCGAAGAGGAGGTCTTGTGGCTCTCCCTACCAAAGAAAAGAGGAGGGATGCTTCGTAGACCAGGGGCCAGGAACTCTGTAGGGCTGGTGGGTGTGGAAGGGGCACTGTCTCTGCTCTGAGAGCTTTCCTCTGGCCTTGAAAACTTATACAGATCAAGAGAGCTAACTATTTTATATTCACTATAACCAATATCAATCTGATATATCTTTCCTAGAAAACTAGAGTTGTCAGCATCTTCTCTTTCAACTTCTTGTACGATAATGGCGTATGTATATGTCGGCTGGTACGACCCATAGATCTCCCCACCTTCAGCGTCAACAAGGTACCCAACGTATTCCCCCGGGTAAAAGACATTCATTGGGTCCATAAGCAGAGTGTAATGAATCTCAGCAGGTATCGGAGTGCCGGGCATTGGAAGTTCAAGTTTCGATGGTTCTGAAGAGTCGTATTTCACTCCTAAACTGTCGAGTTTCTCACTGATCCTGTAAATATCATTGCATCCTAGCATAGCAATTAGATACGAAGTGTCGGAAATCAAATTGTCGGTCGCTGATTTAAGCGTCATTGCCAAGGCTAACAGGAAGTTAATGTCTTTACTGTCTGAATGCTGTATGTAGAGCAGGATGACTGCATTCCCAAACCTCTTCAGGAAAGCAAAAGTTTCACTTCTGCTCTGAGGGATAGGATTGAAACCTTTAACTCTTAATGTTGTCTGAAGCTTCTCAAAACAGGACACTTTCAAGCCTTCTCTTAGAGCTTTGCAGAGTCGTACGGCTTTCTCCTCGTTGGCCAGAAAAGCGTTATCATTTTCATGCTTCATGATTCTAATCAGGCCTGTGATGAACTGTTCAGAGGACAAGAGTAACTGCAGCCTGCCCTGAAGAGAGCACAGCGCTCCAAACTGGCAGACTCTGGGAGTCTCCTCATCTAACTGCTCCTCGAGGATGCTGCTCAGCAGACGAGGTCTGAGTTTCTGAGGAAAGAGCATAGTCAGCTTAGTATGGAACCCGTGGTCTTTCCCTAAGTAGCACTGGCTGAGATCCACCAACATCTGCACACCAATGTTGCCCTGGATCCTGCTCTTGTAATGCGGGGCGTCATCAAACACCAGGATGTTGGACTTCACCAGCCTCCCATCCTGGCTTGGCAGGTAGAGTGAAAGGTCCCGGATGTTCTCGAGATCGCCCCGCACCTTGACCGAGTCATTCTGTAGACTCTTGAACAAGCCAGAAACGACTCTCTTAACGGTGCGCATTTCATTAGGATCTAACTGTTTTCCTTCAGAATTTTTGAATATGCGGCTCAGCACTTCAACATACTGCTTGGTTGAAATGATATCTTCAGTGCCTAAGTGTTTGAACAGCTGGTGAAAGGTGCCCAGTTCTAAAGGCAGCTTGTACAGATACGGTTTAAAATCAGACTCGTACTCAAGATTGATCACCACCTCCTCTGGCTTCAGAAGCTTCCAGCCATCTTCCACCATCACAAAAGCAACGCCCCGCAGTTGAAAACGGAACTCCCTTTTCTCTGCGCTGAGAAACTCGTATATGCTCCTTAAGACCTTTCCTCTAGTCTTGACCATGTCTTCATCCAGAGTTGTGATGTTGCATATGTTCCTGCAGTTATTGATAACCTTATCCAGAGGGGGGTCCAGGTTCACATTCAGCATACTTAAAACCTGCTCCAGCTGTTCTTGTGGACCAAGGTCACTCCCTTCTTGTTCTTTGATGCTCAAGGGGGTGGCTTTCTCTGGAAGAATAGGGCATGACGTCCATAACAGCTGGAGCACATCGCACTGCTTGAATTTTGGATTCACCTGTGCTCCGTTGAACTTTATAAGAGGAAGCGTTCCGTTTACCTCTTGATACTGAGGATGAAATCGAATGAATTCGGCAGGGGCCCGCTCGGGACATAAGAATGGTATTAAAGACAGTTCTTTCAAAAAATTTCCAGATAACAAATCCATTCGTTCTTGGAATATATGGTGGAGAAGGATATCGACTGTATTTTGCAATGTTTCTTTAGACCAGTTTTCTGTATTAGCCCTCACACTGATCTCCTTAGCAAACTGTAACAACTGCTGCTGAGAAAGGATGTGTTTTAGTCCGATATTTCTTAAGAATTCTACCCAGGATGTCATAAATGCAACTTGATTTTTGGGTTTTATACGTTGTTCCAATTTTTTAAAGAAGTCCTTAGGAATAAACAATTTTTCAGGAAGCATAACTTCAAAAACTCTCACAGTTCTATCATAGAAATGTTTGGCTTGCTTTAGTCGACTGTTAGCATCATGGATTATCAATAAACTTTCCAGTTTTTCAAAAAGTTGTTCCTTGATCTCTGACAATTCCTCAATACTTGAGAGTCTATTCTTAAGATAGATCAAATGCTCTAATTTTGCATCATAAGAGAGATTTTCAATTTTGGGTAAGAGGTGTTTCAAATAGACCTCAAGATCATCTACAGGTACACAACCAAGCACCTCATATAGTTCTTTTAAGTGTATTTTTTCTTCAAGAAATGCAGAGGACGATGATTGTGTCCATTTTTCCACTTCAGCAGAAGGAATACTTTTTGTAAGCACATAGCATGTTCCAAATTTCACAATGCTCATATAGCGACCACTGATGGATTTGTAGCATGGAAGTGACTTTAAAATTTTTATGTCATCTTGGGACATCAAGTGATTCAAGTTGCAGTTGAAATACATCAAAAGTGCTTCAAAGTCACTTTCTACTAATTTTTCAGTTCTAAAAGTTGAGGTTTGGACCATATAATGCACAGCCTTCAAAATGCTTGTGGGGCTCTCTATGTTTGCTGTGTGACATGACAACAGAGGAACAAATGCACTGTCTTTGGAGCAGATTTTGTTCAAAGCAAGCTGAATACAGCCAGCTTTCATGAGAGCATGAAAAACCTTATCACTCTGGGCATTTGGAAAGACTGCAATGTGCATGAGACTTAGAGGAAGCAGAACATCACCTTCGGGAACTACAAGCTGATTGGCTGACACAGTAAACTTTGTTCCAGGGAGCAATGCCCAGTCTTTTAGGGTGTCAACAACAGTGTCAAAGGTTGCTTTTGTCTCTTCTTGATCCTCTTTCACATTTACGGATTCGCTGATAAAATGCCATGCACTCTTAAGCCAAGACTCACTTGTAAAACTGTCTTTCCACTTTGTGCAACTTTTGGTCTTATATTCACGGGGCAACACAGAAGATAACAAGTCAGCAAAGCTGGAAATGTCAAACACTTTTGCAACTTTACAGTTTAGTAAAATATTATTGTACTTCAGGTACAATGTATTCATGAACAAGTCTTTGCGGGATGGAATCAATTCATGGTATGTTGTTAGAAACTTGGGTCGTTTTGCATCAAAAGTTTGCAAAACACTGTCTAGTGTAATGAGAAGGGGCAGTCCCTCCACTTCAATCCCGTTTTCTTCTGCATCCTTAAAACAGTAATCAACTAAGAGTTTTAAACTGTGAAAAAGTTTCAGGTTAGTCTGCTGGAGACGACAAGGCAGCTTCCCAATATGGCAATTAGTATCGGGAGAGGAAAACGTCATTAAAAAAGATCGCACATCAGCAGGGGTGACATAGCTAACGGGAATATCGGCATCTATCAGACAGTGGTACAGATTAGCAGTTTCATCACAGTTATAAACCAAGTTGAAGCCAATTTCCAAAAGCAGGTGTTTCAGCCTATAGACATTCTCTGCCACTGTTTTGCGTGTGGTGATGTTATAGTCTGCATTTTTAAGGTGGTGTAATTCATCCTGCAGCAAATTGTCAAAAAATGGTCTAGTTTTATTTGAAGTCGACATATTAATCCAAGTGATTATAACTGCAGAGTGCAGGTCGGAGCCATCAATGTTTGGAGCCCGCACAACGGGTAGAAGGCGCTTCATGTCCTCGTGGATGCAGCTGTAAAGTGCTTTCACCAGACAGTATAAATCTGGCTGTAGATCAAGCCTGTTGACTGGGAAGAATGACAAAAACTTCTTTAAGGTGTCCTTTACAACATGAATAGGCGTGTTCTGTAAGACCGATAACGTCGGGTCAGAACCAGGGAAATAGCGCTTTTTTAACTGGATTAATAACTCGACGTACGCAGGAGCGATCAGGGCCGTCATTAAGCTGTTGTTCCAGTCACTCCGAACGCCCACCCCGTTGTCATCCCGCCACAGGTTCCTCCTGGCTGAATCAAGAGCAAAGTGGCCGTTCACGTGAAACGGTAACCCCGTCTCTAAAGAGAGGGGCAGAAAGCAGAAGGCCCTGTGGGGCTTTTTGTAGTTGTGGGTGATGCAGGCAGCTACTCCACCACGTGGGAAGAGAGTGATATCTTGGTTCTTGTGAGCTGATATAACGCTCTTAGATACTTTCTCCATACTTGAAAAACCTGATCTATTACAAATTAGCCAGGTGGTAAGGTTTCCCTCAGAGTCCTCCGTATCCATAGTGTAGGTGATCTGCTGAACCGGTATGTCCTTGAGCGGCCTCTTTTTAGTGACACTGTCAATTACAGATGCATGAAACTGCTTCCTTTTCAGCCTGTCTCCATCGGTGATGTTGCCCTTCACAGAGTACAGCACGTTTAGGGCTCCCGTAGCTTTATCTATTTCACAAATAGAAATTTTTTCCATGTGATTAAGAAACATTAAAAGTTCAGCCCCATCTGACCGCAGTTTGTCCAAAAGATTCTGGACCATTCTGTCTGATGATGGAACTGAAGAAATTTCTGAAACTTTTGCCATTTCCGCATTACGAAGAGGAAACCGAAACATTGTGCAATTATCCAGTTTAAAGTGGGTTCCCAGATAAAGATCCAGAACATCTGAGAACTGTGTCCGAAAATCTTCATCCAAATCTCTAAACATGCGTCCAGGACTAACAGATGTGGCTCCTGGTGCGTATCTGGCATGAGGATCAAAAATACACAGGATGTCATTGCCGGAAATAAAAGAAGGGCAGTCTGTAATGTGATACACAGAATTGAATCCTATTCCGTATTGTCCAGTTTTACACGGATTTCCTTCCTTGGTGCCTTTCCCGAGGTTCTGAATCCCTCTGACGTCATCTTCTGTGAAAGGCTGGTTGTTGTACACACACAGTGCTGGCCCCTGCAAGGGGGCCCACTTGTCGTCAAATATCCTATCAACTGGATGCTGTCGAGGGTCAAACACAAAACAGATTTCTGTAGCCTTTGCATCATCAGCATTCTGCAGAAGTTCTTTCAGCATTTCCTTTTCTGAAGGATAGGCATTAAGGATACTCTTAATTCTGCTGGTCAGTTTTTCCTTCTGTCCAAATTCAGTGCCCAGCGTTGTAAAGCAGATGTTGGACGCATACCTTTCTAAGGCTTTATGTCGCTTTGGTACTGCTCCTAGTTTCACAGCCACTTCCCTGGGTATATCTGCATGACAGTATTTTACAGTGCTATCCTTTACTTTTATCCAGGGACAATCATTGTAGCATAAAGATTTTGCAGGGAGAAGCCTAAGATTAGTATCTGGCAATAATATTTGGCCATAATTTTTCTCACAAAATTCTTGTTTCTTTTCTCTAATGAGACTCCATATTCCTTCACTGATTATTCGCCGGCAAAGCTGAAAATTCTCTTCTGTTATTTGTTTTGTTTCTTTTTCTTGAGCAATAGATTCCAAAACAAGGGCAAAATCTTCAACAGTAAAAGACTGCCTCACACCCACACTTTCAAAAAGTTCACGGAAATTATTTTTATATTTATTAGGCAACTGGTAAAGGTATGGGGCTGCTTCAAAATTCAAATGAAAAGCTATTTTTTCTGAGTCAACGTATGCATTCTCAACTAGAATGAAGCTAAAGGTTTTTAACTTTTCAATAATTGATATCTTAGTGATGTCACTTTGCATCATTGCTTCATGAAGGTATTTGTAGCAAGCGTTGGTGATGTTCTCCTGGTACAATGTGATTCCATCATCAACTGATTTTGCAACTTCTTTCAACTGGTTTACGACCAGGTCAACTGTGGGCTTCCGCAGTAACCCCAAAAACTCTTTAACAGCCAGTGGCACTGAACCGCAGCCTCTGAAGGAATGTGAATTTTCGTTTAGAACTGGCTGCAAAAGACAAACTATATCTTGATGCTCAGCTGTATAAAGGTCGGTTGCTGCAAACATGGTTTCAGGCTTAAAACTGTTACCTTTCCAGTCCAAAGAAAAACCTGCTGGTTTTGTGAGAAATGGGAGGAAGGGGATTGTTTGATATTTTGCAGCAAAATCCTTTGCTCTAGGATCCCTTATTTTTAGTTTTTCATCAATAAGACTTAACAGGATGCTACTTCTTAGACAAGCAGCACCGTGATCACTTTTATTAATTTCAGCTACTGACTCGGCACGTTCTAGCATGTCATCCCATAAAATATCATCTTTTGCCATACC
The DNA here is from genome assembly GCF_025265405.1 of Mesoplodon densirostris. NCBI lineage: Eukaryota > Metazoa > Chordata > Mammalia > Artiodactyla > Ziphiidae > Mesoplodon > Mesoplodon densirostris. The sequence continues at coordinate 2,325,755 of NC_082677.1, forward strand.
TAACTGGACGAGTTTAATCAGAATAATAGGATTTAGGTAGTCCTGAGTAGAGCCGTAAGGAAATCGTCCATCTTTAGTATCAAATAACTTTGCAACCCGTCCTTCAGGGTGGATTAATCTTGATGGTAAAACCAGAGGATGCCCCTCCAGAGAGCAAGGGATACATGGAGTAACACGAAGAATTCCTGAGAACTCATCAACTTTCTCGTTCAGAACAAAATTCATTAAAGGATCTCTGAGTTCTGCTTCAATTTCTTGAATATTTGGAAAAAACACTTCTGAAAAAAACTGTTTCTCTGAAAATGTATTTTCAAGCAGTATCTGTCTGCAGCCAGCTTCTTCAAATCCTAATTTTACTGAAGAAGGAAGTTCAACAGCACAGAGGTTTTTCGACCCAGTCTTCTTGAGGTATTTCAAAAATATCTTGAAGGCTGCTGGACCAACATCTCTTCGCTTAAGTATACAGTCATCTAGAAATCTCACATTCTTCATGGAAACCCATGTGGATCCATCAGAGAAGACTCTTGTCAATTCCTTCCCTTTCCCATGAGCTATATCTTCATAAAATCCTTGACAAATTACAGAGAAGTCATCATGAACCAGATCAGGGTCAGGCCACACTGCATGGTAAGTATAGTCCATCAGCTCCCCACTTGTGGCCAAGTCACGCAGGATGCTGAGTGCCTCTAGGTAAGCTTTCACAACCACGTGTCTCATGAAGGTGGTGTTCCAGCGTCCTTTGGTATCTGTCTTCCAGATCTCTTTCCTGTTTGAAGTAACAGCAAAGCACCCGTTGATGTGAACCGGCAATCCTGTTTTGATTCGTAGGGGTAAATAGCAGAACACCTCTCCAGCCTGTGGTCTCACAGCCCACTTCTGGTCCTGGACCTCAGCCAGAAAAACTCCCACGGCCCCACAAGGAACCACTCCCAGCCTTCTCCCGCTCTCACTCAGGGAAAACTTGAGAGCCTCTCCTGTATCCATGCAGGTACATATAAGCCACATGGTACACTCCATTGTTTTTTGTGGTAACTCATCCGATGGCTTTTTGGATTGGCCGGACTTAGCCATTTCAAAGAGAGCAGCTGGGTCATCATCTGGACCTCTAAAAAGTGGTGACTGTAAATCAGCAATCCTTCTGAACACGTGGTGAAATTCCTCCACTGTGATCTGAAGGATGCAAGCTGACTTGGGTGCATCAGCGGGGAGCTTCTTGTTACTGCTGTTGCAAGTCTTCATGAGCTTAGCAGCTTCTTTTAAAACACTGATGACAGGTGCAATCAATGCTTTGGAAGAGCACAATTTTTTTTTAATTATGATTGTATCTTGAGCTAAGCTTGGATTGGTTTCCTCAATTTTCAAGTACTTCAGATACATTGAGGTTACACTCTGAGTGAAAATGATAAGCCTGTGTCCACAGAGACTGAATTCATCCACAAGAGAGTAAATATCTGCTGTGTTGTAGCAGGTACTGCTAACTTCACTCACTTTGGCTTCCTGCTGAGTTCTAAAGGACAGTCGGAACAGAGTCCCACTATAGCTGTAAGGTGCTTCCACAGTCAGAGGTAACTGACAGCCAAATACGTCTATGAATGGTTTGAACTGATTAGGAAATTTCCTAAGTCTTTTCTGCTGTTTACTCCAATTAATTTTGATCCCGGGATTAGATCTGTCTTTAATGTGTTTACTGATGTGGTTTATGTTGGGATCAAACATTATCATGAATTCTCGACTCATGATGATGGGAATGTCAGTGATGTGGTACACGGAATTAAACCCAAGACCAAATTTCCCAACTTTGTCAACTTCTGCCCTCTTTAAAGATTCCCCTAGCCTTGTTATGTTCACGAAGTCCGAATCTGAGAATTGAGAGTTGTTGAATGACCACAGAGCCGGCCCATGACATGCTGCCATCCCCGGGTCTAGGAGATTCTCTCGAATGTCCATGTTTCTTCTCATGTCAATCATGAAGCTGCATTCTGTTGCATTCGCGTCGTCAGCATTTTGAAGAAGTTCTTTAAAGATATCTGACACTGAAGGGTATTCTTCCAGAATATTTTTAATTCTTACAGTCAGTGGTTCTCTTTGTCCTGACTGCTCAAAGCCCATGTTTTCGGGGTTGATCAGTCTTGTACTGAGGCACGGGACTTTCAGCCACTCTGCAGTTTTCATGGGTATGTCCTCATGCACCAAAATGATTGGTTCCACAGAATCTTCCAGTAAGTCATTCAGGTCATCAACTTTGATGTCACAGTAACAGCATTCATGAATTGGCTTCATGATAAGCTTGGAAGGATCTCTGCTATGATGTATAGGAACTGGTGTGTTGAGGCTTGCTGGAATCTGATTGCTATAAAGCCATCGGATAATATTCAACATAAGATGAAGATTCTGTTTGCTTTCTTGGTCACTGAGGTCTTGGCCGCTTTTGAGGTACACCTTCTGAATGACCATGGAAATGTGATCTGGCGTCAGCTCCTCTACTGAACCACAGGCCTTGAACAGCTGGTGGAACTTTGCCATGGTTTTAGGCACACTGTGCAAATAAGGCTGAAGGTCAAGATCATAAAACGGTTTTATCACAGCTTGGGCGAGAGGACAGAACTTTTTGCCAGTCCAAACCCACGGAAATTTTAAGGCTCTAAAAGCATCCTTCCCTTCATTTAAATGATCATGCATGAATCCATAAATTTCGAGCAAAATGTGCTGGAATTGATAGTAGTCTTCATCACTAAAGGTGTTCGAAGTATACCAATCGACAACAATTTTAAAGTGCTTTAAGACAGCATTGATATCAGGTTTTGTGAAGATACCTAAAGCTTCTTCCAAGTTCACATGGACACTCTCAACAAGAGGAAGTGATGAGCCAACCAGAATGGCGTGGGCCGCGTCGCACATGTCCGCGGGTGCACAGAGATCCCAGAGATCCCCTTTCCAGACTAAGGAGCCTGGGTAGTTCGGAGGCCTTTGCTTGCAAGCTGGAGCCCATTTTATTTTCTTCAGGGACATCTTGCCTTCAGATGACTGCAGCAGGGCATGGTTCTTATTTAAGACCAGTAAGAGCGTTCTGGCTTTCTTCAGGAGAATGTCCTGATTTGTACAAGAGCTGGCCTGTAAAGCTTCAATTTTTTTAGCCACTTGCACAACGTCTTTCTCTTTGAGACTGGCTTCGTTTTTTAAACCAATCTGTCTTAAAGAGTGAAGAATATCTGGTGAGGTAAAAGCTGAGGGTGGGAAACAAGTTTCTTCTTCATCATAGAAGAGGTCCTTTAATACTTCCACATCAGGGTCAAAGAGCTCACTGGCCGATACCAGCCGCTCCTGTGAGATCTGAATGAATTTTAATGGCATTAGCCAATCAAGCACATTTGGATTCTCATTTTTAAGAGAGGATAGATTCTCGAGGACCCACAACATAAGGTGTGTCATCTCTTCGTGTGAATAAAATGCATTTTCGATGTCTTTTAAGATAAGCTTTAAGCAGCTGGTGGTCTTTACCTTCTCCACCTTGAGCAGGTTTGCCAGGCGGATGGTGGCCTCATCGCTGCTGTCCACGACTGAGATGGAGAGCCGCAGGCCAGCCGGGAGCTTGGATGTGTGGTGCAGGACCCTGCAGCCCTTCAGCCTGGTGTAGGAGGAGATCCCCTGACTGGATGAATGGTTAATGCGCTTGAATATTGTCAGTTCCTGAATTACTCTTTTCTCCTTTTCACTGCTATCAGTTAAGTTAGCTAAGAACTTCCTTAGGGCATCTTTGTGCGTTGGAAGGAGTGACGCAACCTGGTTGCACAGCTTCTGCAGAGGCATCTTCTCCATCATCTGCAGAACAGCACTTGGGGATGGCGAATGAATGTATTTTTTAATAAGTGGATGTTGTATGGAGGCATCTAATTGCTTAAGGACAATCCCTCCAAGTTTTTGTACGACGTCAGCTAAAAATTCTGGGAGCTGTGCTTCAGATTCATCATCTAAAATGACTAATGAGGGGATCCTGAGTCTGATGAGTTCCACACATGTCTGACCTTCTTCTAGTGAGGTCCTAGGGATGAGTGGCATCTCATCAAATAAAGTCAAATCCTCTGAAAAATGTATATAGAGATTCTTCCACACCATTTTAAGCCATGAAATAGATGGGTGCTTTTTGTCTTCATCACATGGGTACCACTGAACAATCAATTCCCTGCCAGGCCAGAATGTGTTCACTACTTCTTTGATAAGACGTGCAAAACGTTCTGGGTTTAGAAGCTGTAGCTGGGTACACGGTCTTCCTGTAAATCACATAAAGAAATTTTATGAATACATACAATTCTACTGTAACTTATTTAACTTTCTATTCTCATAGATTAGACAGATTAAATAGTACTAGAAAGTCATTTTGAGAGTTTTAAGTACACTGTGAAAATGCAAAAATTGGGCATAACTGGGCTGATCACACATAAATCCATATTTATAATAGCCTGTGGGAGTGATAATTCTCTCTGGAAAGTGCTTATTTTAAATAAATATCTAAAATGCATTTAGATGTGTTTTAAAAATTATCCTATAATGCCCTACAAATAGAATCAACATGGAAAATAATTTTTAGTGGTGATTTGTTCACAAATAAAAGCACCAAAGAAAATGTGGATAAAGTTTAAATAAGTACCCTTTTATTTAAGGGTTAGTAATTTATAAGGAGGCCCAGTTTCCAGGAGCTGGGTGGCCACAGGATAAAGCAAGGCCCAAGTGAGCACACGGGTGCTAGCACCCTGTCCCAGCTGACCAAGGCTGCCAGGAGCTGAGGCCGCCAGGACACTGGAGTTTCCTCTCCACCAGTAACTAGACGTGTGAGGAGTTAGGGGTCACACAGCCTCTCTGGGACTGGAAGTCTCTCATCTGGAGAAAGGATGAGGCTGAGGTTCTAGCTCTAAGACTGCTCTGTGCACGTGTCTGGGTACGGAGCACAGTCACAGCCCTCTGAGGCAGCGCTTACTTGGTACTTAGCACAAAGTAAAGTGTGTTCTTCTGGGATCTGGGCTTTGCAGAAGTGCTTCAGGGACAAGCAACAGGGGAAGCGGGCCCTGCTGTGAAGGCAGGGTCACCCCCAACAAGGCAGCTCCACTCCCAGATGTTTTATAAACTAAGAGACTAATCAGGTTTTCTCTGGGGAAAAAGAGATTTTTGCTGACTTTTAATCAGTGGTCTAGGAAATAACATTTTATTTCTAAGTGCATGTTGTGTTTCAGAGTATTTTATCTGCAATACCAGGAGTAACAAAATTTTAAAGTAACACTAGGTACCTACAGGTATGTTATTTGCCCATATAGAGAAATAAAAAGCATCTCAAATTCAATCTTATGGAAAACTAATATTCCATTTTCTTCCTAGGTACACGTAATTTCTATACTCTTAAAAGACTAATTTTAGAAAAAGTTATAAAAGGGGGCACACCTCAAGCCCCTTGAAATTTTTCTGTATCAGCATTTGTTAACCAAGGAAGGACACCCTTGTTCCAGACTCACACATCAGGAAGATGACCTTACTTTCTACCAAGAAAATTATCTTTCATGTTACAATAAGACATTTAAAATTACTGCCATAGAAGTTTAAGCAAGGGCATACTTTTGCAACTTTTGAAGACATCAATACCCACATTCTGGTTATTATCAGTTTCTACATTGTGTGACTTAGGGTAAGTCAAGTAGTAATATTTAAGAAGTCATAAATCTTGTCAATAGTCTGACTAGCATAGCCTTCTTGGTCTATGAGTCCCATTAAGATACAATTTTTTTAAATTAATTTGTTTAATGTTCTAAAAAATGCTTACTGAATTGAATTAACTATAATAAAATTTCCAAATCACAAGTAAGGCAAGGATACAATACCAAAGATACAAAAAAGGGTTAGAAATTAAAAATCAGAACACTCAACCAAAAAATCAAATACGCACCACACTGTGTCCTACGTTAATAATTGGCACATGACATGCATTTTGTAGATAATCCTATCCAATATGCTTGCATGAACTTTGGAACTTATAAAACATACCTTCAGGAAAGTTATCTAATATCAATGTGTAAATAAAATGCCAATAAAACCCGCACACCACACGTAACATGCGATTAACACCAGTCATGCTCAAATGAAAAACCAGCAGGGAAAATAAAGGAGAGAGAAAATGTAGTAGGACACAATTCTAAGTACATAAGTCAATTCAATCTGAAGTCCCGATTTCTGTTTATTTCGTATTTAAGCCTTTAGCTTTTACCCTAATATATAAATGTTAACACAGAAAGAAGTCTCCCTGCCCTGGATTAGAAAGTCATTGAAATTGTAAAGCATCTCCAACAGTATCAGTAAAATAATTTCACAGCGTTTTAATAAATGACTCGTGTTTCTGTGGCCTAGTCTTTAAAATCATCAGCACTGTCAAAAGAGGTTACGTAGTACTGATAGGTATCCCTGGAGACAGAAAGTGCTTATCTAAACTCTCATCAGATGTGTCTGTTTAGAAATAGCTCTTCTCAGGGTAGTTTGTGCTTTCCTATAGATCGGTTCAAGATAATCACATCGATATGCTGAATCACTATTCAAGGATTGCACTACGTTTTTTGTTTATTTATGTGTTTATGTTCAGTCCTAACTTTGAGAAAGATTTTCAACATGAATGGAAATAGGATATTACAGTCTAATTCAAAATAAGGTGAGGGGCCAATTAAATGGTATGCCATCAGTCAGTCAAACCTTCAAAGAAAAAGGAAAAAAGGGAAAGAGAATGAGCACACAGGGAAGGGGAGGACAGCCCGCCAGCGGGCTCAGCACTCCCTCGGGCACTCTGCAAGCCTGGGGGCAGCACCTAACACCCCAAGGGGGCCAGCGGAAACCTCATTCTACCTCGGAAGGCACCAGCGTCATTCAGAACAGCACTCGTGACCAAACTTCTCTCAAGAAGTCATCACTGACACTGCTTCGGCTTCCTAGTTTCCATCCCTAACAGGAGACGGACAACAAGTGGGGAGATGGCCGACACAACCCAGAGTCCCCAGGGCAGGCGCTAACTGTGCAGCCTGCTGACATCAAGATCCTGTCTTCCTCTTTGCTCACACCTTAAAAATATAAGAATATATAGTCATAGCAGCTGTGGATGATCAGCCACTTTTAATACAGGCTAGAAACCAAAGTTAATATTTATATGAATTATCAGCATAACAATGATTTGGTTTCTAAATTTATTTCAGCTTCAAGGAAGAGACTGACTCAAAAAATAATGTTTACTATAAAAACAATTTCTGTAAAGCACATTTTACATACTCTGATCTTCCAAGTGAAACATGAACTAGGGGGAAATAATACATGTTGAGTCAAAACTTGTTGTTATTAAAAAAAAAAAAGACAGTCAATAACTGACACTCAGCATTGTGCAACAGTCCAGCCGTCCCTAATGGGAGCTGGCGGCCACTCTACCTTTGCTCGTTCCCCGGGTGCACTAGGCACACTGGACCACGCTCCTCGGTGGCCAGTCCATGCAGGGCCTCTCACTTCATCGTCACAGATCCCAGAACGGATCCCCCTCTGACCTTTTTAATCTCAATATTTACGTGCATCATATAATAGGTGTGTGCACTCTCACACTTTCCCGTTAAATACCACAGCTTAAAATACCAATTTCAGCGTAATTCTTTCATTTGAGACTAAATGTTCTATGAAATGAATTTTTCCAAGTCATTTAAATATGGTTCTGTTGTGGTATGTGTAACAACCACCTAAATACTCTACTAGTATAGTTTCCTCTCTCCTTTAATAATTACCACCAGAAAAAAAATACTGATATAACTTCTAGCTACTTAGGTAAATGAAAAAACAGGATTCAAAGAATCAAATGAACAAAAACATCAGGCTACAAATGAACACAACATTTAGTCATCATACCTGAATATCCCCAGAGAAGTTGTTGTGCTAGAATATAATTAAATCCGTTCTTAGAAAAAGCCAGAATTGTCACAATTTTCACATGATGGCTACAGGAATTATTCTGTATCTTAAGATAACACAGTTTGCAGAATCTTACACATTATGTAAAAGAAAAGCCATAAACAAAACTCCAAACATAGCACAATGTACATTTAAGATTTAAAAATCTATTTCAATACGAACTAAAACCAAACTGTTACGCATTCCTACCATTTGTCTGACTCAACTTTTTTTCCATTTATTTCCTCCAAAACCCATTGACCGGCTCCTCTAACTTCTGACTGTCACCCATTTGCTCAGGTAACCTAACACAGAAATAATCTAGACCTGTAATAGGAAAAACAAAACAAAACAGAATCATCATTCCAACTCTGCAGCTCTAGCAAGTCACTTAAATCCTTCAAATTCTTTCAGCTTCAACGTCTCCACCCCTCAAAGGAGGATGACGATTATTTCACAATTGTGGAGAACAAATAAGATACTGAAGATACAAGAGATCCTGACTCACAGGCACAGTGCGGGGATCTGCCTTTTTGTCCTTGTCCCTGCAACACCATCCCACCTGGCCCAGCCGTGGAGGCTTAGCATTAGCTTGTCACCCAGGCACTGGGAGTACAAAAGAAATAACAGATGGCCCCTGCTCTCAAGGATTCGTAGTCTGGCACAGTGAAAACGTGCCTGTAATCAGGCAAAGGGGAGCACATGGACTGCGACAGGGTTCGGGAGTGAACAAGAGATGGCCCCTCAGGTCTGCGGGGCCGGGCAGGGCCGGAGACGGGAGAGTGGGAAAGGGAGCCGCTTGGGGGAGGTGCGTGGGCTGAGGGTTAGAAGATGAAGGAAAGTCACAGGGCGAAGTGGAGGAGGAGCCAGTAGTCTAAGCAAAAGGAACACCGTGTGCAAAACACAGGTAGGAGAAAACCTTCATTAGGGTAAAAAAAATTTACCAAGCACCCACCTTGAAGTGGGCGCTGTGCTGCACGGCGGTGACAAATCTCACAGGGCTCTGGTCTCACAGGGTGCAGGGAACTCAAGTTTGTCCATCTGCACGCGCCTGTGGTGACGAGAACAGAAGAGGGACACCGAACGAGTCGGGGCCAATCACGGGACGCCCCGCAGGCCACACAAACAAGACCGCGCCTGTCCCTAGTTAGGATCTGCTAGAAACCCATGAGCGGGGCGGGCGGTGATGAGATGAGGCGTGTGGGCACAGTGACGTGTCCCAGAGACAGAGTGCCTGCAGCACAGCCAGAGAAGGTGCAATCCCCAGACCCCGGAGACCGGAGAGCAAGGATGGCGAATGGGGGGGTTCATTCCTGGGCATGGTAACGGGCGCCTTTCCCAGGAGGAAGGATCGGGCAAAAGGAGAGACAGACGCGGAGAGAGGATGAGGACCCCAGCTGGGAGAATGCCGACGATGAGACACCTAAGGAACTCCAGGGCAGAATGATAACAGCTGTCGTTTCATCACCATTTCTTATAAGCAGGTAGCGTGTTAAACTGTACACGTTGTGTACACATCATCCGATCTTCAGAGAAACGCCTACCATGACTAAAATATTACAATTGAGGTTATCAATAAGCTGCCCCACTGCGATAATGCAAACTGGATAAAATTCAGTTGGTAAGTTGTGACTGCCTGCCATCCTCCACTCAACCCTTATTCTCATTTCATTCCACTTGTAAGAAAGCAATATTGCATTTCATGTAATTGAATCTTGAGGGCCCCAGATATACTCTTAATGGAAGGATGTTCCTGGACTACCATGATACTGATGAGGAAAGAGAGGCTCAGACAGGTTGGGTAATTTGTTCAGTCACACGATGGAGGAGTCGAGTCTGAGCCCAGATTTGTGCAGCCACAGAGCCCAGGCTGTAACCACTACACTGCACTACACTGCCCCTCCTGAGACTGGGGTGACAACTGAAGGTATGGAGACCACTACATATGCGTGACAGTGGATGCCTGGGGATGAACGAGTATACTCGAAGAAAGTAAGGAACAAAATGAGAGCTGAGCAAGGAGCTCCTGAACTAATCCCATTTAGGGGGTAAGCTGAGGAACGGGAATTCACAAATAATTCTCAGAAGCAGGCAAAGAAGTATAAGGACACCGAGAGAGTGGTATTATCAAAGCCAGGGGGTTCAAAGAGGGAGTGACCAATACTACCAAAGCTGCAGGGAGATCAGGTAAAAAGAACAGAACATTCCACTAGATTTAATAATTTTTAAAAAGTCATTAACTGGTGACCTCAGTCAGGCAATTTTATTGGAATGATGTAGAAGCAAAAGTCCATGTGCTGTGATAACAGATGATGAGAAAGTACAGACAACAAACACACGCCACTCCTTCCAGAAGCTGGACTATGACGGGATGCAAGAAAGCGAATCAAAGTCAAGGTCTGTTTTGTTTTCCCCCAAACGGAAAAGACAGAAGCGTGTAATTGCAAATGGGAAAGAGGCAACAGAGGTAAACGGTGAAAGTACAAGTAGTAACTTAATACTTAGCTCAGAATTTTAAATGTGAAACAAGTGAAAGGTAAAACTACCACACAATGAGACAGATTTTGCTTGGGCTACAGAATTAGAGAAATACCCATTGCAGAGAAAAAAACTTCACACTTCAATTGTATGCAGCAGTACTTTCAAAACTGGCCAATCAGATTTTACTGATAATTGGTAAACAGAAGTCCACAGTGCTTTGTGTCAGCAAAACAATCACACAGTCATTATTTAGATCAAAAAACATCCAGTGCTGGTAGACATCTGGGACGTTCCCTACCATAGGAAGGGAGCTACACAGACGTAATACTCTCGGCCTCTCGCCTCCCCACTCGTAATTCCCCACCTGCTCACACACCAGAAAGAGGAATGACTTATCAACCAGTCAGGGTGAAGAGGCTCTGCCCCCGCCCAGGGAGACTCGTGGGGCAGGGCGTACCCGGGAAGGAAACCCGAGGTCTCCCAGTGCCCCGGCGACTGGCCTGGCGAGCTCACCCGCCTCTGGAGGGGTCACAGCACAAGTCCACCACGCGCCGCAAGCCAGGAGCCCCGCTACCAGGATTATCAGTAACACAGGGGAGACGGGCGACGTCTACCTGCTGGATCCTTCTCTGTGCATCTCTTCACTGACGTGGCTCTCAGGAAAGCAAAGGTGTCATTTATTGGGTCCACATCAGCCCCTACACATGTTTCATGTTTAATGTTCCCAAAACATGGCAATAAAGTAGTATCAAAAACAAATTTTTGTCTGGAAACAATGGTATAAAAGCAATAGGGAAGATACCCAGGAAGCAGTTACCCATCACCCATATGGCCAGATAAAAATACTGGAAAGGCTAGAGATCAGGATTATTAAATAATCACAAGGGTGGCAGGCCAATACTTAAATCAGGATAGGAAAAGTGACCACGAAGCCAACTTCTGGGGTAACTGAGCCACAGGTTACGGGCAACAAACACAGTGAAGATGTCTCTTCTAGTGTAACAGTCAAAAAAAAAAAAATAACCAGGAACCAGAGATAAAACATGGTGTTGGTATGATCCCAAAATAACACAGAATCAGAATCCACAGTAGGTGAGAAAATGAAAAGACACACAAAGTGGGAAGACTCAGCGTTATAGCAATGTCAAATTACCAAAGTTAAGAGTATATAAATTTAATTTGTCCCTAAAAATATTACAGTAGGTACCACATCCATCTAAGGCCAGAGAAGCAAGTTGTGGCCATGTTCTGTGCTACAGGGTACTTGAACATTTTGAGTAAAAGCAGTATGATTCTGCTGGTTTTCTACCCCTTTTACCTGATTTGATTCTGAATAACTTTTGACTGATTTCCAAACCCCTATCTACCTCAGAAACTACTGGCCATTAACAAAAACTCTGTCTTCAAAAGAAAGTAAAACCACACAATGAAATAGCACAGCCATGAGAAAGGATGATCTACAACTGCGTGCACCAACCTGGACGGATCTCACAAACTCTGAGTAAGTGAAAGCAGCAGACAGAGTGCACACTGTGATTCCCCCACAGGGAGTACAATAACTCACTGAATCAATCGGTGCTATTAAGAGTCAGGGTCACGGTTACCCTTGAGTGGACAGGACTGTCACAGAAAAGGCAGCCAGCAGTCTCTGGGTGTTGGCAGTCTTCTGGTTTTGATCTGGGCGTGTTCAGTTTATAAGACTTCATTAGGCCTACATTTAAGATACGTATACTTTTCTGTACGTACATTATATTTCAATGTAAAGTTTTTATGTAAGAATGTAATAGAGGGGCCTCCCTGGTGGCGCAAGTGGTTGAGAGTCCGCCTGCCAATGCAGGGGATACGGGTTCGTGCCCCGGTCTGGGAGGATCCCATATGCCTCGGAGCGGCTGGCCCCGTGAGCCATGGCCGCTGGGCCTGTGCGTCCGGAGCCTGCGCGTCCGGAGCCTGTGCTCCGCAACGGGGGAGGCCACAACAGTGAGAGGCCCGCATACCGCAAAAAAAAAAAAAAAAAAAAAAAGAATGTAATAGAGAATTTGAAAAGTAAGGATTTCTAAAACTTTGGAGCAAAGAATGGCAGAGTAATAGGAATCCACGTGTAGACTCCCAGAAAGGCTACTCTGAAGATGACAATTCCCAGTGAAGGAAGGGATCTCGATCTCGGGAACAGCAGTGTCCCAGGGACCCCCTCCCGGTTCACAGCCGCACTCCCTGCAGCGTCACTCTGCTCCACCCTGAACTCGCCTCCCCCATTCCAGCTCCTTTCCCTTCTGTTTACATGAATGAAGCACAATCATTACCTTTGAAAAGAAAACAGCATATAGTATAAGAGACACATGACAAAGAATATGCTTTACAACCTCAACTAGTAGGACAAATCTAGAATTTTTCAGGCCAATATCTAACTTAGAAAAAGTTCAGGCAACAGTCTTACAAGAGAAAGGATGCTCACCAAAGTTGAAAGATAATACTAAACAGAGCCATGGTGATTATTTTCCCCCAATTATTCTGTCTTTTCCTAAAAAGGATTCCCAATAAAGGACACCCAGCCTTTGCTACGACCCCAGGAGTGCCCTTTCCTGGCCCTGCTGCAGAGGTCGTTTTGTCAGCCTGCATTTCCTCGATGCTGCCCCAGGACAGCCACACAGAACTGAGGAGGCGGGTGGTGTGAGGACCGAGCAAGGCGGACGACCTTCTCTCCGCGTACGCGCCCTCTAACCCACAAGAACGCCCTCACCACCGCACAGGCTACAAGGGATGAGGCTGGGGGCACAAATGGAAAAGAAATGGGGAGCACTGAAACCTGTAAAGCACTGCGCACGTGCCAGGGATCACGTCCATAAAGGCACACTGCCAGACCGTGACAAGAGACTTTTAAATACAGTATCACATTCGGATTCTTTTAGATGTCAGAATCCAGCATTGACACATCTTAAACTACAACAAGTATGTGAAGTTGAACCACATGGAACTGCTGAGTGATAACGTCTACAATGGATAACTAATAATTTCATATTGGTTCAACTTAATAGGAAACTTACATAAACTGTCATTTTCATAAGTACATATATTAAAAAAAAAAAAAAACTAAACAGCTATAATACCTCGGGTTTGGGCAGCTTCCTTTAAAGCAGACAGAAGGTGAGGCTTCAAGTTATCCAAAATAAATTTTCCTTCGAGACCTGGGAAAAGGGACCTAAAAAGTTAAAGAAACACGGCAATTTTAACCTTCTAACAATTCTAAGATACAGAAATTCAATCTCATAATTTCAAGCCAGTTAAATGTACTTACTATTTTACATCAATTATAAGGCACACATCTAATCATACTGTAATACTTTTTGATCAAGTATTATCCAGGCTTTGCTTTAAGACATGAGGACATCATGCACCATATCCAAAGCCAGAAATTGTCTAAACTTCTTAGAATAAAATTCATTTTATTTTCTGAAATGTCAATACACACCCTGAGTTATAAAGAATTACTTAGTATAGTATTTTAATTAATTTAAATTAACTTCATCAAAATAATTCATTTTTGACTAAGTATAGTTACTATTAGCTCTTTATAACCATTCTTCTCTGTGTTCTGTTATTGGAATTTCCAAGAAAAACAACTGCTTGGACCCGCTCTCTAACTGGTCAACATCTGGATGCCTTTCACCTTAGAATGTAAAAATGTATCCTTTCCTATTTTAACAAAGCAGCTCTGCAAAAGTCACCCTAAGGTAACATCCACACTGACAGCTGAGGAATTTCACAGCAGCCGACTGGAAGTGCGGGCAGGGGCAGGAGGTGGGGTCCGCGCATACCTGGGATAGTTTTCTGCGCTTATATAAACCACATCTTGATCGGACACAGACGAGGAGAAAGGAACGAAACTTCCGTTTTGTAGGGGCAGCAGCTCCAGCCCCAGCAGCTCGCCGTAGGCCTGGTCGGAGAGCACGAACTCTAGCAGGTGCAGCTTCTCGGCGGCGCTGGTACTGCCCAGCTGGGCTGCCTTCCGCAGCACCTGCCGGGTCCACGCAGGCGTCACCTTCCTCACAGGCCTCACGCTGGACACCGCGAGCTGAACGGCGGCGGCCACGTGGGCCGGGACCCTGACGACCTGCTTCCCTGAGCTCTGGAGATAGCTGAGCACAGACCTGGTGCATTCCAGACTCTCGTCCAGTTCCGAGAAGCACGCCTGCTCCAAGGGGACCCAGTGGCCGCTGAGGGAATACAGGACTGCGTGCTGGAACAGCTCGTGAAACAGAGGCTCCAACACGGGCTGCCAGTGCGCCGTGGCCCGCTTGACATCGGGCCACAGCTTGTAGACGACGTCCACCGACAGGGGCAGGTCGGGGCTCCTTCCCGCCTGCAGACGCTCTATGGAGTCTAAGATCAGAGTGGCGTAGGCTCTAGGCACGACGTTCAGGACGAGAAGCTCGTTCCACAGGGCGGCCGGGTCCCTCCACTGGTCCAGCTCTCTCCATTTGATGCTCCTGCGATTGTCCGTCAGGCCAAAGAAGCCACTGATGTGAACTGGGAGGCCTGTTTTGCTTTCCTCGCCAGGCGGCAAAGGAAGGAAGCAGAAGGCTTTCCCGGAGAACTCGGCCGCTGCTCCTCCCTCCTCCTCACCTCTGCTTGACAGCAGCATGGCTATTCCAATGACGGGGATGAACTTCAACTCATCAGCCAACGCATCCAGCCTGCTACTAATCCCGCGCCCACCCACACCGTTACACACCAGCCAAGACGTTCTCTGTGCACCCCTGGCACTCTCATCTTCTAAAACTATATTTATAGGGTACGTGACACAGGTTATGCTGTTGCTGGGAATCTTCTCACAATAGTTACTGATGGCAGCCCCCAGGATCTTTATAGAATCCGGCCGCTCCTGTGTCGGGGCTGCAGTTTCACTAGCAGTCACTCTGAAGACCAGCTTCTCTGTTCCATCGGCCTCACGGACGTGTAAGGAGATGTCCTGCACACTTTTCAGAAAGAGCAGCACCGTGTCTGCATCTGCCCTGAAAGACTCAAACAACTCGAGAACCTTCTGCTTATTGTAGAGGTTACTACTAAGCTGGGAGGGCTGTAGCCGAAGGGGGAAACGGAAAAATGTTCCTGGAAAACTGCCATTTATAAACGTCTCCTTGGTGCTTCCAAAGATGCCAATAAATGGTGCAAACTGGTCTGAAAGTTCGCTAATTTCTCTGCTGTCATCTTTGAGATTCCAACATTGGCCTGATTCATGTGGACCAAAAAGTGTCTGATGAGGATCTAACATCCCAATCTGATCACCACTAAAGATACAAGGAACATCTGTAAAGGGAAATTCAAGTCATGATCAACTCTGAAATTTAAAGGACAGTTGTAAGCACAACTACAATACATAGTTACTATCAGATATTACACATGAAAAAGCATGAGCCACAAGATGACTCTCAACAGATTTATCTAAAAACAATCTAAAGCTAGCTTTGGCAGTATAATTCTTTGAGCACAAAAAATGATTTCTCTTTTGATTCAAGAAGTACCAGGCATTGAGAGACTTTACGTGATTGTTGTGAAAGCCTAAGATATATCTTCAAACACTTATTAAACAATTAAAATACGTAAAGAGAATTTGGATATTTACACTCTCCCCATAGCCAAGTGAACCCAATTAAACAGAAGAGAGTTGCAGCCTGTGCTCAAAATAAAACTTCAACCACAGATTCTCTGAGAAAAGGGGGCAGGGGAAGAAGAAGACAGATGATCAGCGAGCACCGCGCCCTGGAGCGAGTGTGACACGGGCAGTGACTTGAGGGCCTAAGCTTCGCACGAGACCCAACTCCGTGAGGCCCGCTTCTCACACGCACGGTCACTGACCGCAGCGTCAGGTGTCACAGCCGCCGACTCCGAAGCTCTCGGGTATTTTGAGTAAGAAATGTTACATCCACTGGCCCAGCCGCCACGTCCACCAGCAACGCCGGTCCACAGCCCCCTCATCCACACTCCCAGTTCCACTCCCACCGTTGAAACTATGTCAGGGAGGCTCCTGATGGTTGTAAAGCAGGACTCAAGAACCTCGCAAATCCTCAGATTAGAGAACAGCACCCCGGGTAACACTGTCCCGCATAAATGTGCTCGTTCTCCGACAGCGGACAAATCCACAGTGAGAGCACAGGCTGGCCATCAGGGGAACCTCTAAACAATTCACTCCTGTACAACTGGCTCCATGCTTATGCAACTCACGTGTGCACCCCCATAAAATTTAAAAACTACTGCAGGACACAGATGTGAGGAGTAACTCACAAATAGTTGAACACATGAATATTAATATTCGTATAATTGTTATATAATGAGTTCATCAGTGTTATTATGTAACACATAACTAATATTACTTAACACAATATCATACAATGTATCGTAATAATGTAAATGCAAGTTAAAAAATAGGCTTACTAAAAGTGGGCCATAGTGATGGTGACCCTATATCCCACTTGCCCAGGGCAGTCCCAATTCAGGCCAGCGTCTGAGAATAATACCACCTCTTTCACTCTCAGCAGTGTCCCAGTTTGGGCAATAAATGATGTGCCACTCTAACTACAGCTACAGCTCTGCCAGCTCAACCCTCCTTCTCCTGCAAGTTCAAAATGCACAAACGGTTTCAAACTAAACGATAACAAGTGCTAATTTCATAAAAAAGTTTTATCACAAAACTATAGTAAATACTAAGAGCTCTGATTCTGGAAGAACAGCCATATACCCTTAGAGGTGTCTACCCTAAGAGTTTCAAGTATTTCCTACTATAGCTATGAATCAGAAACCTCATATTCTTTCTAGATTCCAAGCATGATTTCAAAGTAATGGTTAAAATACTCGTAAGTTTAAAGAGAGTAAAAATTTTATGAGGAAAGTGAGAAACCAGAGTCATTTCAAAGGTCCTCCCCTTGTCAGTTACTCAATACCACTGGATAGTATACTTTCTTCTTCCTGTTATTTAAACCTATGTACAAGAAAACCTGTGAAAATCTGTTTGCCTGACTCTTAAAGATTTGCAGTGTAAAAGTTTTTAGAGTAACAGTTTTGTGTAGGCTTTCAACAGCTCACGTAAAATCTCAAACCTCACGTAAAATGACTTAATATACTACACTGATTCCACTGGAAACGATGGCATTAACTTTTGCATCACATGATGAAGAGCTGGTATAGTTACCATGGTAACTTGAGAAAACACAAGACGCACTGATATTTCATTGATATACTTCTTGCCACCGACAGAGAATTTGGGAAAAATGCCTTTTAAAATAGGATCATCTCTGAAGTTAACCCAATAAAGTACAAAATACAGGCTACAATAATTTTCAGTCTCAAGACTGAAAGGCCAAACACCATACCTGTTATATGATAGACAGAATTAAACCCAATTCCAAATCTTCCAACCTTCAAAGGGTCGTCCTTTTTCCTGCTCCGTGCTATTTCCTGAATGCCGTGCCAGTCCTCCGGGGTGAAAACCGCATTGTTGAACACGTAGAGAGCTGGCCCTGGGCATCAAGAGGCAGGTGTTGAGAAAGAAGGGAGCCCGGGTGTTCACTTCTCTTACAATAACTTCCTCTACATAACATTGCTTATTTGATGGGAAGATGGAAAGAGCTGAACGGAGTGACTGAGCATTACAGTTTGGTTGTTTTCACATTAAAAACAGAAATTACAAATTAATGGTAAAAATTACCAGCAGAAGAAATATAGTATTGCTGACCAAAAATCCAAGAAGGAAAAATCATGGTACTTAGATACTCAAAACACAGGGCAAAGAAGAAAATTAATCACAGTGTACTACTTTTAAATTTGTTCCTAAATAGAATATTTATTTATTTTTGTGAATGGAATTACCTGTAAATGTATAAGAAGACTAAAGAAACCTTGTTAATATATTATTTCATAGGGTGAAAAATAACCCTTCTCACATGCCTATGAATGCAAGCACAGATATGGGGATGCTGGCCACAGTTTGCTTTACAAAAATGGCATGACTGCTATTTGGAAAATACTCAAAGTGGGGATATGGAAAGGCCAAGACTGCGAGGCTTTTGTAGGAACGACAAGCATGTGGAGGCTGCCTCTGCTAAACCCAGGCCACAGGGTGTCCTCGGACACAGCAGGGAAGGGCCTGGGGGAGCCCCAGGTTTCGCCACACGCCTTCACTTGCACCTCTTAATTAACCACATCCTTGAAACCCTTAGTAAAGTGAGAAACTGGGGAAGATCTCTGAGTTTTCTGCATCGGATCTGACATTCTGAGTCTTTTGTCATCTCATTAGATAAAAAAGAAACAAAGGGCTTCCCTGGTGGTGCAGTGGTGGAGAGTCCGCCTGCCGATGCAGGGGACACGGGTTCGTGCCCCGGTCCAGGAAGATCCCACATGCCGCGGAGCGGCTGGGCCCGTGAGCCATGGCCGCTGAGTCTGCACGTCCGGAGCCTGTGCTCCGCAGCGGGAGAGGCCACAACAGTGAGAGGCCGGCGTACCGCAAAAAAAAAAAAAAAAAAAAGTTGAACTCAAGAGTTCTCATGTACAACACTAAATGTCAGTAAAGGGAAAAAACTGTGACCCAAGAAGATGACACCAGCCAAGATACCGCTCATGTCTGAATGCGAGAGAAAGACCCTCAAACACCACAAGCACGGAGGGCCCTCAACAAACATTTGTTAATTAAAGAGATCAAAGATCATGTCCACTTCCTTCTGTATGTGCAAGTTTTTAAAAATTGTCTAATCTGACGTCACTTTAAAGAGCCTCTCTGTAAGTATGCTTACGCATAAACTCAGGTAAATAATCTTGTTTCATAATTTTTTCTTTTAATGAGGTGAAGTCAGGGCTGGAGGGAAAAACTCCTAGACATGAGAGAATTGTGAAGCAGAATACTTCCAGGATCTCTTCCCGTCTACGGTTCTACAGGACGCTCCCCAAATGAGGATGACACCAGACAGAAAGCATTATGGCACACACGATCTCCTTCAACCCTCAGAGTGACTGGGGGCGGACTACGTTCTTGCCACTCCACAGGGGAGCAGGCTGACAGGCAGCCAGCCTCAGGGCCCCACTCAGGCACAGGGAGGGAAACATGAGGGGCAGGCCTGACTGACACTCGACACGCCAGCACCCCACGGACGGGGACCACGGGGAGCCCCGTGCAGGATCAGGGTTCAGAAAAAAGTCCCTCATATCTACATGGGGTATCTTTCAACAATGACTACATTAAATCACAGACTCTCAGAGCCAGGAAACCAGACTGGTTCCACCCTCTCACCGAACAAATGAACAATGGGGGTGAGCTGACTTGCCCAAGATCATGAAGGGGGCAGGAGTCAGGGCTAGAATGAAAACCTCCTGACATACTACATCTCATCCCATCTCCTTATAGAATTTTAAAAATGCGCAGGACTTCAGGAGTCCTTACGTTGGTTATCGTTTCTTACTGTCTTTACTTTCATTTTCCTTACTCCCTTCTCTCCTTCAATTTTTCTTCTCACCCTACTTCAAAATAATTCAAGGGCACTCTCAAAGCACAAATACACAAAGCCACAGCCTCTAACTTCTTTCCAAATGCAGAGAAGTGTTCTATTTGTCTCACTAATGATATAAATGCTCACAAGTTGACTGAACAGAATAAGAGGTTTATGTATTTACATTGCTTATTACTCTGAGTTTCAAGATTTTTATTCTTTGCTCTGTAAAAAACACCAACTAGCAGAGACATCTGCCCACAAAAAGCAGAGAAAAATATCTCTTGGAGTTAAATATGCCAAAAAGTGAAGGACAGGTGGTAACTTGACTGTTCATTAAACACTGAATTGTAAATCACTAAAACTCACCTGTTAGTACATAAAATAAAACTTGTCCCTAACTAATTATTAATTCTTACCCTGATATTGTGCCATATCTTTTGACCAAAGAGTCTCTGTTCCATACTGAGTTTCATCATATAAAAATTTAACTTCTGTGGCCCCAGCATCTTCTGCATTCTGAATTAATTCCTAGTCAAGAAATACACCAAAAAATAATAATATTTAATAAAACAGTAATCTACTGCCCATCTTTGTATTTACCTATAATATTTAAAAAGTCATTACACATAAGTAAAGGAAACCCACTATTTGCGTCGTATGCGAGGTCTTTGTACATCCTTAGGGTTAGCAAGTGCTGATGTGTGGTCCTTCCACATTGCTTATTGTGTAGATCTGCGTGCCAGCCAACTCAGTATAATTTTTCTCCCTTGGATATCTTAGTAGAATTCGACCTAGTTTAGTCTAACGTAAAGAACAGGTGACAATTTCCTGGATGAGCTCTGAATTAGACCAAACCAAATCAAGGGGTTATATTTTAAATGGATGGGTCTTTAGACACAGAATAATCCACCCTGAATTAGCACACTCGTGAACCTCTAACTTTGGGGGGCACTATTTTTTACTTTCCCAGCACCCTGGAATCACTAACGGGGGTGGGGGGTGGCAGGGATGGGCAGGAACTGCAGAGGGCGTACACTGATACTACAGCCATGCCTACAGCAAAGCCTTCATCAGAGCGGGTGACACAGCACACCGCCTGCATGCAACAAGATAAGCATCAGACTGAGTGCGGGAACAGTGTGCAAATGAGAGCTGGTTGTGACATCAGGTGGGTGGTTAGTCCACCCCGTGCACACCAGAAGGCTGGGGACAGTTATCCCACATGCCTTTCAACCCCAAACACGAACACGTGACCACGCGTTTATCTACCTCCTCATCAGCTACAAAGTCTTCCTGTTTACACAACTTCCCATTTCTCATGGGATTTTTAAGACCCACTCCCACCCAATTTAGTCTAGTAGAATCCCTAAAAATTAGCAATCTTATTTACATTAGGGTATAATATAAAATAATATTAAAGGTAGAAATAAAAATTAAATAGGTAGCAAAATGCAAGTTTCACTTACAGGATGATAGCACTTTAGAGGCTGGATCTTGCTTTCATCTGGATAGCTACTTGAGACTTATGTGTATTTTAGGCAACAGAGATGAAGAAAACAAGATAACATCCCAAGTCCCAGGTTCCAACTATCAGAGTCTCAAGTTGAACAAAAAATATGATGGGGCCCTTCTTCTCAGGGGATCTCTTTCAAACTGATTCTGAGAAGAGGCAATAAATGTGCCAATTTGTATAAGATCTTGAGCTAGTCACTAAAATTTCTCTGGATCTATTTCAGCAAAACATCATACAAGGTGGTGGCCTAAGTCTAGGTAATTCTAAGATTCCTATTACATCTAAAACGGTAGAATTCTACTAAAATATCCAAGGGACAAAAATCATACTGAGTTGGCTGGCACACAAATCCACACAATAAGCAAAGTGGAAGAACGACACATCAGCGCTTGCTAACCCTAAGAATGTACAAAGACCTCGCTCACGACCACTGCCTTGTTTGCCAACAGGATCTCTATCACTCATTTTTGAATTGATGAGGCCCTACTAAATCCTATCTTAAATTCATTCTGTTCACCTCTCTCTACCCCCATAACCCAATAATGACACTCTTCCCACCTTCACTTTCCCAATATCTCAATATAAAAATGGCTTTCAAATTAGCCTTCTGTGAGCCACTGATGCCTGTTCTCAAAGATGGACGTAAACTGCCCCAGTGCCCCATCATATTAAACTCCCTAGGGTACAGCACTTCTCAATCGGCGCCTGCCTGAGTATGACTAATACTTAAGGTAAGCTAAACTGACCTAGTGCTTATTCTCTAAAATTTTACCATCTAAACTATAAAATATAATAAGAGCTAACATACTGAACATAATAAACACTAAATAATTACAGGAAAATGCATAATAATTGATCTACTTTTACACTTAATTAAGGAAGTTTCTTATTAAGCTTAAACACAAAATCTAACTTTTGCAGTATCTTCCATTTGCATTCTTTTATGCTTGTTCGGTTTGTTTTTTTAATGAGTGTATTCAAACTAAAAGAATATATCGTAAATAGAAATACTTAACTAAAACAATGATCCTTTTAAATAAACTCTCCCAAAAATCAAACTTCTAAATCTAGGGGAGTCAAACAGGCATGGGTTCATGGCCCCTGAATGTGGGTTTTGTCTTATTTTATTTGGTCGGCTGGTGGTTTGTAATGCCCCTGCACAATGTTTTACATAAAATTCATAAAATTACATTACATAATTACATAAAATTACCAAATAAATGTTCCTAGAGCAACAGTGCATGACTACAGCACACTGCAGCTTAGGGGGTTCCTTTGCCTCTGAAACCTCACGTATTTACATGGACTGCGTCTCAAGCCATCCCATCCAGCGTATGCACTGCGGGTGCAGAGGGAAACAGACACAGCCATTCAAACCTAGACAAAATTCTAAAATGTAAACACTAACAGGCCTGGTAAGTAATACTGCTCCGTCTCGTTTTTATCAGTGTAAATGCGCACACGCACACACCCATGCCTCACCTTAAGAATCTGTCCTCCTTCCGGATATCTTCTTAAAATGTCCTTGAGGAAATCAACCAGTGGGGGAGTTGTTTGACCAAATCGACCTGAGAACACGTGTAAAACTATTTAGAAGAAAGTCCAGTCCTCTGGCCTATTATCAACGTGTTATTTGGTTCTGAGACACAATGAAGTTGTGCAAGTTCTGACTTCACACACTTCACTGCAGCCCTCTGGTACGAGGGCTACCTTACTAAACAGATTCAGTACAAAGTAAAGCAGATTCAATTTTATCAAATCTCAAGATTTTTAATTAAACTACAAATTAGGTTTTTAAAAAATGTTCAAACATATACCAAATGTCACATAAGATTATTAATTCAAAAATAAAGAGCATGGCGGGGTGTTGCTATTTTCCAAAGCAAATGAAATAAATGGTGCTATTTTGTGGGTGCTTTGCCACTAAGTAATAAGCCAGAGATTGTGGTGCCTGTTATGACATCCTTAATAGTCGCAAACTCAACCAAGGTTCTGAGTGTTTTGAAATACGGCACAATGTCTCAATGGCTGCCCAGTTCAAATACCCTAAGTCTCTCCTAAACTGGAGATTCTCAGAACTGACCAACCAGGTCACCTTCAGACAGGTGATGGCAAAGCGTAGGGAGTATGGGGTAAGGGAAATAATTTCTCAGATGCACAGAATAAAAATACATCTGTTTATAAGTAAAAAAGAAATCTGTGCTTAAGGCAAAATCATCACTATGAATTTATCTGCATCATTTTAGTACAACTACCCACCACGACCAAGCATCCGCAGGACCCTGCCCGCAGACCACTCCACCCAATGCATCCTTACAGCTCACTGGCTCCGCCCACACCTGTGTTCCTCTGGCCCTGACATCCCCTCATCACATCCAAATGTTATGTACAGTCATTTTATTTTTAAAACATAATCTTTATGCGACTAAAAATGGAATTTACTCCTGGTAAAGTCAATGTTATACCTCCCCCTTTTAAGCCTTTTGATTGAAGGTTTACAAAAAGATGACAATTTTGGGAAGTCAGATCTCCAATCCTGATCCAGTCAGATAACTGAAAAAAGAAAATAAAATTATGAAAAGCAATATAGTTCCTAATTCTGTAAGCTCAAAACTTTACCTCATTTTTTTTCACCTAAGAAATGTTTGTTTTACAAAACAGAAATAGAGTCACAGATGTAGAAAACAAACCTACGATTACCAGGGGGGAAACAGGGGAGGGATAAATTGGGAGATTAGGATTGACATGTATACACTACTATATATATGAAATAGATAATTAATAAAGACCTACTGCATAGCACAGGGAACTCTACTCAATACTCTGTAATGACCTATATGGGAAAAGAATCTAAAACAGAGTGGATTTATGTATATGCATAACAAAAAAAAAGAAATATTGTTTGTTAAGTGTTCATAGAAGGAAATAAATTGTTCTGGAGAAGTGAATATTCCAGAGAACAAAAATTTAGTCAAAAATTTTATTTAAAAATGTAAATGCTTTTTCCTTAAATAATTACAAATAGATAAAGATATATAGATTCTTCTTTAAAATAATTTTTAAAATTTTATGGTGAATCAGGATTATCAACATAAACAAAATCATTCTTTTGATCAGCATTTCCAGAGAGTATTACTCAGAACAGAGCTCCATGGGATTCGACAGATATTAGAGGACCAAAAAAAAAAAGCTTTAATTTGTTGGAAAAATTTGGTTTTTAGGGCATTCAACATATTAATATTATGGTAACCTCCTTTAAAAGGATTATACTAGTGGTATTTCACAAATTTTAGCAGTAATTTTTTTTCATTTATTTTGAAGAGCATCTTATAAGATACTGTTCCTAGAACTACACTTTGGTAAACTGCTTATAGACGTTGTTATAAAAAAGCTATGATGTGAAAGGAAGAGACAAGTGAGGACTCCAACCTCTGAAGCTGCTTTGGTCTATGATTTCCCCAACCGGCTTTCCTGAAAAATGCCTCAATATTCGTTTTCCTTTCGGTGACTGCTCTGTTTCCCACAAAGACAGGGTACAGTGTGTGACCGTGACCCCCAGGAGCAGGTAATGGACTGCTTTTCTGAAAAAAATGCCAGATCCACTTCTCCCCAGCAGCGCACACATGCTACTGAGGAGTGGCCTTCAGGCAACAGTCTGCAAACGCTACCCCAGCTCTCGCCTCTGCAACTGACCCTTCCTTGACAGGGAGGACAGGGTGCTGAAGGACAGTGCTCCATATCACGACTCCACCATCTCCATCGTCCACCCCCCACCTCACACGGCTGCCCTCCAGGCTCCCAGAGCTCGGCCTGCCAAAAGGCGGCTTCAGCGGCCCTCCTCCACCAACAGTGGCACCAGCGTGTCCACTCCCAGTTCCTCTCACATCTAATTTGGTCTTCTCCACTTCCAATTGTTCAGACTCTCAATTTCTGTTGGATTTTCCCCAGTCTCCTTACTTTCTGTACATCATCTTCATTCTAGTCCCCATTTCTTAAATACAAATCTGAACACGGGGGCTTCCCTGGTGGTGCAGTGGTTGAGAGTCCGCCTGCCGATGCAGGGGACGCGGGTTCGTGCCCCGGTCCGGGAAGATCCCACATGCCGCAGAGTGGCTGGGCCCGTGAGCCATGGCCACTGAGCCTGCGCGTCCGGAGCCTGTGCTCCACAACAGAAGGGGCCACAACAGTGAGAGGCCCACGTATTGCAAAAAATAAAAAAATAAAAATACAAATCTGAACACGGTTGTTAACTGTTGTTACAGCTCCCAGTTTATAAAGCACTTTCATATACGTGTTCCCACTGAATCTTAAGGCAAGCCTGTAAAAAAACCTCTGTGCACAGGAAATACGGAGAAAGATAATCACAACAGTACTGTTGTTAACAACAAAAATTCAGAAACAAGCCAAATCCTATGACATATTCAGTGAAATATTATACAGCAATGAAAATGACTTAACTAAACTGTACATAAATTGGGGTGAATATTCATAACATAATATTGAGTGAAAAAAGCTAAATCCAAGTTGCTACATATAGCATAATAAGCTTCTTGTAAAGTTCATAAACAACTAAAAGTAAACAGTGTATTGTTTAGCTTATACACACGCATCCATACACACATACAAACACAGGTATCCACACACACACACACTTATGATAAAACTATTGAAACAACTATAAAAAGGCAACAGAATAAAACACACGAAGAGGTAAGGCAAAAGAGACAGGCATACAGGCTGGGGAAGAAAAGAACAGAGGGAAAGGAAACCGTCAACAGCATTGTAGTTCTCCAGTTGGATGATGTCATCAAGGTTGTTCATTCTATTATTAAGTAACTAATTAATTGATTACTAAAAGAGAGCTATGAATAAGCCAAGGATTAGCAGTCCAATTCAGTTAGCTAAGGTACTTTTAAAGAAGAACAGAAAGAAGGGAGGAAGGAAGGAAATCTGTAATACAGGAAGATGTCTCCAGGTCTTCAAGAGGACTTGAAAATGAAGAATACACAGAGTGGAACCCTGTTAGTGAAAACACACCTAACTGCTGTGTGAGTCTGACACTGAATGCTTTTGGTAGATTGTAATCAGTGGCCCATATCAAGGCGGTGATTCTCCCAAAGAGAAATCAAGCAGCAGAGATAACCTCAACAGCGCTACCTGCTTTCTCCCCCTGAGTCTGCCAAGCCTTGGGAGTTCTGCTTGGGCCTCTCTCCTTGGACCTTAAATCATTCAACCAAGCAAAGTGACATTGGTCGTGTTCATCTCCAGAGGCAACGAAACCTTAAAAGTTGCCCATTTCAGTCTTCATATTTTGTTTCAAACAGAATGAGGACAAAATACTTTGAACACCGGGTCTCTGTTCATGCCAGCCTAAGCCTCCCTTAAAGACCTCAGAGACATTCACTTTCATTTACTAGGAAACAATAACTCTCTCCAAATTGTGAAGCAAACAGTATAATAATATTAACTGCAGTCTGGATCTCCCAACACTTTTTCCTCTGTTCAGCTGTCAAGAACACAAGGAGTTCTCAAGATTCAAGGGATGGCAGGCAGGACGTGGCTGATCAACTAAAAGACAGGAAAGGTAAGCGATACTTCAGACCTCCAGGTCTAAGGCTCAGACACATTTGGCTCGAGGAGAAAGGGTCAGGAAGATACGCGGCTCTAACGGACAGCTTCACTCTCTTCACAGGACAGGAAGAAGAACTTACAGATTCCTCTTCCAGACCAGGAAAAGCAAGAGAGACAAGGAGAAGGGTGGTAGGTGACCTGGAAAGACTGAGGACCAAGTAAGTGCCCAATGCTAAGTTCAAAACCAACCAGAACCAGTGAGTGACACCGAGGTGTCAGCAGCTCTAGTTTCTGCTTACCCTGAAATATGCAGAAGTCTCACCAATGATTCAAATCTAAGAGGTTCTGAGCAGCAGTGAATAAAAAGGGAAAGAAACCACCTCCATGAAAGGTTCGCTTATAAAAAGGAGACCCTTCTTGATGACATGCGTTAGCATCGCTAAGGTCACCAGTTCAGTAGAAGTCACAGCCCGTCCTCTGCATCAGGAGAGAACTGTGCCCTCTGATCGTTTTCTAGGAGCGCTCCATCCTTGAGTTCAAAGTTCACTTTTAATGGTTTAAGCTCTTCTTTGTTTTAAAGAACTTTACATTTAACTTTTATTTATTCCCAATTGACAGCCTGACAGGTTCTCTCTGATGTGGAATAGTCAGAAGTCCATAGACTTCGGAATCAGACAGACGTGGGTTCAAATCCTGACTTGATACTTTATCTCTCTGAATCTTAGCTTTGCTCTTCTACAAAATGGACTAGTCGGGCTTCCCTGGTGGCGCAGTGGTTGAGAGTCCGCCGCCGATGCAGGGGATGCAGGTTCGCGCCCCGGTCCGGGAGGATCCCACATGCCGTGGAGTGGCTGGGCCCGTGAGCCATGGCCGCTAAGCCTGCATGTCCAGAGCCTGTGCTCCGCAATGGGAGAAGCCACAACAGTGAGAGGCCCGCGTACCAAAAAAAAAAAAAAAAAAAAAAAGGACTAGTCACAACCATCTCATGAGGCTGGCTGCTCTGAGTAGTAAATGAGATGATACATGCAAAGTCCCCAGCAGCACAGTGTGTGGAACATAGTTAAGTGCTCAGCAAATGTTAATCATATTCCCAGTGAGTTCACCAAGGTGCAGAAGGAGAAACGCACTGAGCAAGCTGCTTCCCAAAATCATGTCCCCAGCCCTGACCGCTATCCCTTGAGCTTCAGTGCCAGATCCATAGCTGCCTGTTGACCATCATGCCCTAGACTCTTACACAGCAGAGACCTCAGAACTGGTTAGAATTCATTTTATCCCATTCCTACCAGAAATAGGAAAACAGATCCTAACATGTTACTTAACTCGGCCTCTGTTACCCGCTGGTAATACAGGAACAGGATCTAGGTCATCTACCTCCCCATGCATTTCCCTAGGTGCTTATATCCTGCCACCAGCTCAAACATATGCAAAAGCGAACTGAAACTTGGATCCCCCCGAACTTGTTCATCTCTGCTAACTGAGCATCCTTTTCCTGGTCTGACTCAAGGCCTGTGAACATCCTTGGCCGGGCCTTCTCCCTTATTCTACATCCAACACCGCCACCACCCCTCCCTCAGTCTGCACAAATACACACCCCCGTCCGGTACCAAACCACCATAATTTTGGCTTTTACAAAGCCCGCTGTGCATCCTTTCCTCTCAGTTTCAGCTCCACGATCGAAGTCTGGAAGCACACCCCTCGCACTAGCACTAGCTTCCTAACTAGACTCCCCGCCGCGCACCCACTCAATCTGAAACACGCTGCACACCACGCCCGCGTCCACCATCCCACAGCAGTGCTTTGCAGAGACACCTCCAGAAACCTTTCCAATAGCAAGACAGAGCCCCAGCTGACTCTTTGGCTCTGACCACATCCAGGGGATAAGATGACAAAGGAGAACCAGACGAACAACCAAAGAAGTAGGTATAGGACCCGGGTGGGTACACAGGAAGGTCAAGAGACTGGGGCAGACACAGATAAAGAGGTAAGAATGACAAGCTTTCCTTTCAGTCCTGCCCAAAGCCCTCAATCAAGCCACTGTCTGACACCAAAGACCCTGGGGAACCAAGCAGTAAGGAGGACTGATCCCTGGAGGAACACAAGAACAGGTTAAACTGAAATCTGTCTAAGAGGGCAAGAGACCAGAGGGTGCACCCAGGCACACAGAAGGCTAAGATTACACTGAGAGGTTAAAAATCACGGGTACCAAGCATGTCCCCAATATTTGTACTGGGTAGTAAGGAAATCCAATACTTGAAATGCCATCCTGGGTGGCTCAAGCAGTCCTTGTGTATCTGGTTCAACTCTTTTTTACCTCTTTATCACTTAAAAAGTGAAGATATTTACTAGGATAAAATAATAAGTTAATTTCTAGTAAAACGTCTCCATTTAACACCTCCTTTAAGAAAACTGTAGTATTTCCACCAGTCTTAAAGGTTATATATAACATGAAATACTCCTATTTTCCAAAGTTTTGATCTGTTAAATCATTCATTTGCACCTTACAAGTTTTACTATAAATTTACTCCTCAAAATAACAGCTTCCATGTTAAAGTATGCCTGAAGATCCTCTCAGTCCTAAATTTCTGTGATTCAGAGATGGGTAGAAACTTCTAAGCCATAAAAGGTGATAACGTACTGACCAGGATTCCAGTTAAATGCATAACAAAATCAGAAAAATATGAGTAATGATGAAGTCACTTCAGTGGTTATGGCTCCGAAGAAGCAAACCAAAAAAAAAAAAAAAACAAAAACAAAAAAACCCAAAAAACCCTCTTGCTAAAACGCCCATCAAAACAGTATATTAATTTCAGGAAGTGAAGATTCAGACAAAAGGGGGGAGGGGAAAACAATGCTGAAACGGGAAATCGACAGAAATCACAGCAGTGACAGGCACACAGCCCCGTCCTTCGATCGGTATCCACCAGGCATGATCATTCCCAGGCGAGCGGGAGCCCAGTCCCCCGTCCCAGCCGCCCCATCCCCGGCCTCTCCCCCGAGACCCCGTCCCAGGTACCCCCCGTCCTCCGCCCCCATCCCCGGGGCCCCGTCCCCAGCCCGCCACCCCGTCCCTGGTCCCGCCGTCCCCAGGCCCCGTCCCCAAGCCCCCCGCCCCAGCCGCCCCATCCCCAGGCCCCACCCCCGTCCCCGGGACCCCGTCCCCGCCCTACCTGCCGGCCTCCGAACCACAGCCGCTGTTCCGACAAGGGGAAGCCCGTCTCGGCCGCGAGGCGCCGCTTCACGTCGCGCACCGTCCAGGACGCGGGCACCGCCAACGTCCTGCAGCCCACGCAGCCGGGAAGCACGGTCACCCGGAGCCACCTGTGTGAAGGCAAAGGCCTCAGCGGGCGCCACGTGGGGCCGTGCCCTGGGCCGACCCACGCTCACCTGTCGCCCATGACGTGTCCTCACCGCCGGCGATGCCGCGCCCGCACCATGCTCCCGCCGCAGCCCGCGCCTCCCGGCCCGGCCGGCCGACAGGGAGCCGCTGGAGGAAGCCTCGGCCGAGGAGGGGCCGGCAGAGGCGGCAGCGCGCTCCCGGCCGCAAGGGCCCCGGAGGCGCCGCCCGCGGGCACGCGCCCGCCCGGACCGTTAGCTGAGGAGACGCCTGGCCTGCGCGTAAGGCCCACCCGCAGGCCCTGCCCCAGGCCCCGCCCCTCCGAAGGCCCCGCCCCCCATGGACCGTTCCGGAGGAGATGCCCCTCCCGTCAAGCCCCGCGTCTCCCTCACCTTTCCTTGAGGAGACCCTAGACCCACCAGGCCGCGCCCCTCCCTCAGGCCCCGCCCCGCCCATCAGGACTCGCCCCGCCTACAGGCTCCACCCCACCCGGATCTGTAGTTGAGAAGCTGCCTGGCCCCGCCCCTCCCTCACGCCCCGCCCCCGCCCGCCCTCCCTCCGTCTGCGACAATGCCAGGCAGGGACCGCCTGCGACACTTCGCTGGAAACGCGGGACGCAGGTTTACAGAAGACTTGTGTTTTCCTTGACCGAGTTCAAAAGTGCCAGGACATGCAGAACTAGACCTGCAGGACCTACGTCTCCTTCAACCGTAGTGATTTGAGTCTCTGGAAGCATCTCCAAATGAGGTTGACGGTGGCCTCTCGGGCACCAGCGGGGAACGAGGCGGCCGCAGAACAGTGTCTCCGCGGATTCGTTTCCTCTTTGTTTTTAAGGTACAAAAGGAGGATCGATGATTCGGTTTCCTGATGGAGTAAGGACTGCCAGCAGGAAAGTGATAGATGAGAATGCACGCGAGCGTATCCTATGACGCGTTAAAACATATGCAACTTATTTTGGCAATATTGTCTTCTGTTGTTGTGGCCCGTTTCCCATCACACCTGCAAGCTCCTTGAAATCAGAAGCACGAGTCTCAGAGTTGATGGAATCGCCCCAGAGTGACTAACGTTGCCTTATAAGTTGAAAGTGTATGTGGCTTGTTGACGCTTCAGAACGTCAGTCCTTTCTTCCGGCTAACGTCTCTCGTAGGTGTGGAAGAGACACATTGCAAAAAAAAAAAAAAAAAAAAAAAAAGGCAACGTCTACTCAGGCAACTCAAAGGCTCTGTCGTGAACAGGTAAACTTGTGTGCTTCTTGTTTAAATACCCTTAATAGAATTAAATTTTAGTGTTGACCCCAAAAATGGTATTAAATACTGTTTTTCAATTTTACCCCCTCCTCCAGAGAAAATATTACTCAGAACTCACTATCAGTAATGAAGATACAAAACACCCTTACAGCTGTTCCATCCCTTCCTTCCAACCGTATTGAAAAGTGAAGTTGCTATAAGTCATGCAGGTTTTTCCCTACTTCCTGAAGGGAGAGGATTTCACAAGAAGTGAAGCCGATTTGGCTGGGGAAGGAGGCTGGTCACAAAAAGCTTTGAACACCTGGAGTTCAAAGTACACTCAGGATATCCTTTAAAGGGTTGGTCAGCATGGGGAATGCAAATCTGGAACTCAGGCGAGGTGTGAAAGCTAAGGATATAGATTAGGGAATCATTCTTTTAATCACCCTGCTGATATTTGTTAAACCTCTCCTGTGCTCTAGAGGCACACACTTCTAAACTGCAGGAATACAGCAGTGAACAAAACAGAGTCCCTATCTCATGCTTACATTTTGAGGAAGAAGACAATAATAAACAAGTGGACAAATGATACATAAATTCATGCTATGAGGTCAGCCAGTTCTGTTTAAGTGAGGGGAGGGCGTTGGGGCAGTGCAAGATGGGACAGGAAAGGCACTCGCATGGTCGCAGAACTTCTTCCTACGAAGTGACAGCAGAGGCCTGGGTGAAACACAGGAAGATGGGCTTATCCAAAGAGAGCTTACAACGGGGGCAGAGAACTGGTGCAGCTCACACTCCCCTCCTCTTTCACCTGCACTCGGTGTCGCTGCCTAATTCTTCCCCCTCTTCCAGTTCTCTCTCTGACCCATGCCCAACCCGACACAAACTCAGATTTGGAATTAGTGTCTCCTGTTACTGGTGGCTTCCCGGGGCCTGGAAAAGGTTCTAACACAGAATAGGTGCTCAGTAAATATATACAAAGAAAGGAAGGACGGACTGAGGGAGGGAGGCAGGAAAAGAGGGAGAGAGGGAAAAGAAGGAATGAATAAATATCTGGAAAATACAGAAAAGTGGAAACTCAAACATTATTCATAATTTTAACACCAACAACAATTTTTTTTTTCCTTTTTTTTTTTCTTTTTGCGGTATGCGGGCCTCTCACTGTTGTGGCCTCTCCCGTTGCGGAGCACAGGCTCCGGATGCGCAGGCCCAGCGGCCATGGCTCACGGGCCCAGCCGCTCCGCGGCATATGGGATCCTCCCAGACCGGGGCACGAACCCGTATCCCCTGCATCGGCAGGCGGACTCTCAACCACTGCGCCACCAGGGAGGCCCCACAAACAACAATTTTATACATGGCCATAAATTTAAGGGGTTTTAATATGATGGTAATTATACCATGAACACATAGTAGTTTTCAATGTTTTTATCACTGTGTAAATCTCATTTCTATTAACTGCCTAACTTTCCATTGAGAAGAAATATCTTAGGCTACTTCACCCGATGAATAAGTATGGTAGTTTAATTTTTAATAAGTATGGGTATTTTAATTTTTCAAAAGTGCACAGACTTCGTAACTGTTGAATATCTGTTCATGAAACGTCACCATTATGTATAAGAAGGAAATTTGTAAAACGTATTCTAAGAAATGTTAAGCTGAGCCTTATATTCATTCTGTAGGAACCTATTATCAAATGCAGAATAGCAAGAAGCTGAAGCTTTAGTCCTTTATTTTAGAATGAGTCCAAATCAGTAAGATAGGAGGGGGTCATGGGACCACCCTCTGAGCCTGTTTCAGTTATAGAGACGGGCAAATGCAGCTGTTTTATTGGACAAGCTGGATTCAGCAGGACGCAGAGAACAATGTTATTCCTTCTCATGACCCCTGTTTTAACTTGCCCTGGTGCTTTCTTTCTCTTTCCCTGGATGACGTAACTGGCATTGCATGGGCCCCAGCTTCCCCGTCACTCTTAGATGATGAAAATCTTCCAGTCCCTAACGTGGACACATTTTAGTAACTGAAAATCCTATCCAGGGTAATCATCAAAATGCCAGTCCAATCCAGTGTAAAAACTCTTAAATTTTTATTCTGGTCCATTTGCAGTCTCACACTGCAGTTTAGAAGCATAGCTCCAGGCTCAGGTTAACTTCCCCTGAAACAATGCTTTGTGATTTTACAAACTGGAATGCGCCTGATAGCATATCTTTGATCAGAGGGAAACAATTAATTAGCCCCTTCTGGAAAACAATTAATTAGCCCCTTACACAAAGACAAAAGTATAACAAATCATTATTCCTTTGTTTCATGAGTCAGCACAAGGCTGTTTAGCTTGGAAATAAAAAGATGAGGATATTGTGGGCATGCCATTCAGTGAAGTCCTAAAGAATAAGTAAAACCATAAACGAAACAGGGAGAGGAAAAAGATCTCTAAGGGAGAGAAAACAGCACCTGCAAATCATGGAGTCAAAAATAGCAATAAAGCTGAGGAACTTCTAATAGTTCCCTATGAAAAGGTCAGAGGGCAAAATTCGTGCTGGAGCGTAAAAAATATGACCACGCGGTCATGAAGTCTCTATGCCACGTACGGAGTGACTGGAGGGGATGGGGAACCCCTTTCAGATTTTAATCAGGTTAGGCGATCATAGCTACATCTTACAAAGATTCCTCAGGCAGCAGAACGGAGGGTGACTTAAGGAGACAAGACTTAAACTAGGAACAAAGGGCCTCCCTGGTGGCGCAAGTGGTTGAGAGTCCGCTTGCCGATGCAGGGGATACGGGTTCGTGCCCCGGTCTGGGAGGATCCCATATGCCACGGAGCGGCTGGGCCCGTGAGCCATGGCCGCTGAGCCTGCGCGTCCGGAGCCTGCGCGTCCGGAGCCTGTGCTCCGCAACGGGGGAGGCCACAACAGTGAGAGGCCCGCATACTGCAAAAAAAAAAAAAAAAAAAAAAAACTAGGAACAAAACCAATGGAAAAATCGTATCCGTGAGATTAAGTAAAAAGCTTCAAGAAGGGCGTCAGCAATGCCAAGTAGCTGAAGTGCCCGTAGGATCTGACAACAGGGAGGCCGTTGTTGACTAGTTCTTTGCTCCAAAACCTACAAGAATTTGTAGGATCTAGGGTCAAGTTATTCAGCGTGGCAGACAAGGCTCATCACAGTTTAGCACCAATCAACCTTCTCAGTCTTCTCAGGCCACCCTGCCAACCATAATATAGCCTGTGTCCAAGACCAGCTGATACTAATATGTAACATTCATGGAATACTCACTATGTGCCAGGCACCTGCTAAAAACCTTCTGTGATTCAGCTCATTTGATCTTTCCAACTATGCCGTGAAGTACATAAAAACCTCAACTGTCAGGTAAGGAAAATGAAACTAAGTATCTGACTTACAGATCTACAGCTATAAATGGGAGAGCCAGAATTCGAACCCAGATCGTGCAACTCCAAAGCCCCAGCACTGTTCAGTGTTAAACTACAATATTTATAAAATGCAGTTACTTCACTCTGCCTGGCCTTCCTCGTGGAAAGGAAAGCACCTGCACTGTCCCACCTGCCTGCATCCTCTACCCACACCTCTCCATCTGATAAGGCCCTAAGTCGTAGTCCTAGAATCACCGCTTCTCAAAGCTTTCCTCAACCCTTCCAGGCTGCTTCCTTCTGTATAATCTGAACGCTGTGCATTCACATTGGTGCTATAGCACTGACCACATTTTTATTAATCATATTTCATTTCTATTCATTGCAATGCATTTTTCCTTGTATCTTCAGGGCCAGCGCACAGAATTATTCAACAAATGTTACTCAGACGTTTAGGGTTAAATGAATGACTGCATATAGGTGGATATTAACTCCACTCCTAAGATCAGTCAATAAGGTTTTGTTTTGGTTTTTACTTCCGTTCAAAATGCTTTTGGCTGCAAGTAACTGACTACCTGACTAGCGGTAGCTAAACTGATAAGGGTTTGTTTTTCTCTCACGTGCAGAGGAAGACTGCTCACCTGCAGTGACAGGACCAGCACCCCAGTGACGTGGGGACCTTCTCTCCTTCTCATAAAGTGGCTAATACAGCTCCAATATATCCATATTCAGTGTAGGAAGAAGGAAAAGGGAAAACACCCATCCTGTCTGTTTTATGGGAAAAGAAGAATTTTCCCAGCAGACTTCCATTTCTCATTAGCCAGAACTTTATCACATGGCCACGTCATATGCCAGGGAGGCAAGGAAAGTGAACACAGTTGTCTCTTGGTCTGAGGAGCAGGAGGGAGGGGGGATTGGTTCCAGGACCCCCGTGGTTTCCAAAATCCTTGGATGCTCAAGTCCCTTATATAAAAGGCCATCATATCTGCATATAACCTACACACATCTGTGTACTTTAAATCACCTACAGGTTACGTATAATACCTACTACAATGTAAATGCTCTGTCAATAGTTGCCGGCTCATGGCAAATGCAAGTTTTGCTTTTTGGAACTTTCTGGATATGGAGTTTCCACAGGTTTATTTAGCTTTTCAAGCCTCCACAGTAGGTTCCAACAAGATAGTAGGAATTTGTGAGTGATCACTGGATCAGCCTACAGCATTGCTCTAATCTACATGGCAAAATTATGTTTAAATCATCTGCAGAAATATTAGAAAACAGTGCAACTGATAAGATTTTAAAAGTTGCTGTGTAGTAACATATCAAGGTACATTTTTCTGAAGGATGGGGGAGAGGTGATACTGCGTGCAAGTAATCTTTCTTGGCCTTGGGATGGGAATTTGGGCAGATCCTATGATTTTTTTCTCACCCTAATATAATGGCAGTCCTGAGGTCACTTTAAGTTATTTCAATTCTATGATTGGAATTAAGTTCAGCCAAAATCATTACATAAAAATTCAACCTACAATCCTCATTCGAAGGTCAGTTTTCTCCTCACTGAAGCCATCACCACCCCACACTAAGGCGGGTGGTCAGAGCCTTCCTAGAGGGAAGGGGTGGGGGTGGGTTCTCCTCTCTCCTTGTTCCCCCAAATAGTCAGCTGCGATTGAGCCCACACAGGCCAAAGCCCTGAGACAGGAAAGGAAAGAGGGTGGTGGTCTGTTCCTACTTGGCTGGGTGGACCTGAGCCCTGTGGGCCTGGCAGGTGATTGAGGTCACCCTTCCTCTTCCTTACCCCTGTGTTACTGAGCCCCTGTGTTTGATAAACCTCGCCCCGTTTCTGCTTTCTATCAGATCGCTTGAAGGAGCATGGGAAGTCCACCGTCCTGAGTCAGGCTTGCTGGTTTCCACTCGTTTTGTCTCCATGCTTTCCTGGGGCGTCCAGCACCTGCCCTCTGCCCGCCACAGCCTCCACTGCCAGTGAGTACCCTAAAAACACTGAGTTGGACCCTTTAAAAGGTGAATTTTATGGTATGCGAATTATATCTAAAAATAATAACATTGTAGTTGATGCGAAGGCAAAGGCATTCCCTGTACCACAGTGTGTAGAGTCCCTCTGGGCACAAACATTTGTGAATGTGGCTACTTTGACTTTTCTGGTGAGTCCAGTGGTTTGTCTATTTAAC
The DNA here is from genome assembly GCF_025265405.1 of Mesoplodon densirostris. Classification (NCBI taxonomy): domain Eukaryota; kingdom Metazoa; phylum Chordata; class Mammalia; order Artiodactyla; family Ziphiidae; genus Mesoplodon; species Mesoplodon densirostris. The sequence continues at coordinate 2,362,848 of NC_082677.1, forward strand.
CGTCTTCTTAAGATGCTCTGAGTCTTTTTCCAGAATGGTTGGAACTGACATCTTTGCCCTCAAATACATACAGGAACAGAATGAAATACAAACTCCTTAGAAGGACATTCAAGTTCTACTTGTCACGCTCATCTCTCACTCCCCGCCCTCGCCCCAATTTACTCTCCCCGCCCCCCCGCTCCCACCTACCCTTCCGGGCTCTGCTACAGCCTCATGAAATTAACTCCCCAGCTCTCTCACGTGGTCTCTGCCTGTATTCCCCTTCCTTCCCCGATGTCCACTCCTCCTTCAGATGCACCCCAAGTATCCTTCGCTGGGAAGCCTGATGCCTCACAGGGCACCGTGGCTGCGGGCCTGGTGCTCACCTTCTAGATGACTTCCCCCGTGGACCCCACAACTCCACCATCAAGGCCTTACGCAGAGTGAGCCTTTGCACGGAGGACCTGGGCTTCAACCAGTAAGGCAGAGCTTATCCGGCAAGCCACGTTCAATACAACAAGCCAGACAAGTGACAGAACTTCCCTTCTCTTTGTGCCAATGGAGACACGGTTCCTTAACTTTTTTTTTTTTAATAACTTTGATTTTATTTGTAATTGTATATATTTGCTTATAACTTTGACAAAGAACATCAAAGAATTTGGCACTGAAATCTCATATTGCTGTGATTAAAAGGAACCTGAGAGCTTGGATAAGGGCAGGGTAAATAATAATAATTTGACTATGATATCTTATCCCTGAATGCTTTTGACATATTTTATAGTGTTCTTTAAAAGCTCAGTAAATATAGTACGGTATCCTGGATTGGTCCTGGAATGGAAAATGATACTAGTGGATAACTAGTGAATACAAATAAAGTCTGGAATTTAATTAATGATAATGTCCTAATGTTGTATCAGCTAGAACTCTTGTGATTGAAAGTAACTGAGGCTCAGCTCAGTGTACAAGGAAAATGGAACAATCATGAGTTTATCTCAAATTAGACTTGGTATGGTACAAACTTCTTTCTCTCTATTATGCTTCTCTCTCTGTCTCCCTCTCCTCTGGATCCCTCTATGTTGCTCTAAAAGAAAACCTGTGTACTTCACTAAGATGCCACTGTTAGCCCCAACTAGTTATCTACTTAACATTCCAAGTGGAGGAAATATATGCTTCCCTCTCCAATATCTATGTATGAAAAGTGCCAAAGAGCTAAAATCTATTTTAGTTATTTATTCACCCTTGAAATGATTACTAAGCCTGTTCATTTTGGCCATCCGAACTCACGTGATCAAATAAGAATCAATCAACTACAGGGAAAAACACTGTCTTCGGAAAACTGAATCTATGCAGTCATGTCACCAACATGTATGATCTCAAACAGGATAGGGCTTCTTTGCTACATGATCCCATAGCATCCTGTATATTCCTCAGTGAAATTATTCTAAATCATCGCAAGTCTGTCTTCCTCATAAGACCATCTTTGGTGACTTGAGTTATGAAATATTGCCTTACTCATCTTTCTATCTCCATGTTTATCTGATGTTATTAACTACAAAATATGGAGACAGAAAATAAGTCAATCTGATGCAGGTAAGAAAAATAACTGGAGTTAGCACAGAATATGTTAATATTCATTTTTGTTTTTTGGCATTTAAGCAAAATTAATTTTGTTTAATGGAGGCATTAGATTTTAGTCCATGCCTCTGTTTGTTTCTCTGAGGTATAAGTGACAATGTAATATTAGTTTCAGGTATACAACATAATGATCGGCTATTTGTATATATTGCAAAATGATCACTGCAATAAGTCTAATTAACATCTATCACTACACATAGTTACAATTTTTTTCTTGTGATGAGAACTTTTAAGATCTACTCTCAGCAACTTTCAAATATACAATACAGTATATATATATATATATATATATATATTTTTTTTTTTTTTTTTTTTTCCGGTACGCGGACCTCTCACTGTTGTGGCCTCTCCCGTTGCGGAGCACAGGCTCTGGACGCACAGGCTCAGTGGCCATGGCTTACGGGCCCAGCCGCTCCGCGGCATGTGGGATCTTCCCGGACCGGGGCATGAACCCGTGTCCCCTGCATCGGCAGGCGGACTCTCAACCACTGTGCCACCAGGGAAGCCCCTACAATATAGTATTATTAACTGTAGTCACCATGCTGTAGCTTAAATCTCCATGGCTTATTTATTTTATAAATATGCCCATTTTTAACACAGCTCCTAGATGCTAGCTTTTCCCATCTTCTTTTTTTTTTTTAATGTATTATCCATTTAACTTGAAGGTGAGGTTCTAGACTCAGCATTTTCACATAATGAATGAGAATCCACTGGAGCATATGGTTTCTAGCCAACAGGTGAAAGAACTCCAGCAAGGCTCTTTAAACCCCATTCAGGATGGGAGTAAGGGTGGCCCAGGAAGCCTGAATGATCATCTCAGATTCTCACTTATTCTTCCCTTCTACACAAGGAAGGAAAATGGAGATAGAGGAGACGGTGCCTTAACTTTTATTTTTAGTTCCATTAAACATGCTTTGGGAAATGATGTCATGTTTCTGAATGAACATTCCTCCCTTTCCTCCTTCCAAAGAGGGACTACGAATTCCCTAAATTGCTGTAAAAGTTTTGAGAAAATAGGATTATATAGATTTTACATGATGCTTTTGAATCTATTGTTAATGTGAATGCGAGGTAGTTGTTTGGTTGCCAAAAATCCTAGATTATTCAAAGATAGCTTTGCCAAAGCGAAATTAACCAGCAAGGGCCTTAAGTGTAGTCATGGTTATATATAGCAATGGGGTAATCTGAAAGAACTTTGCATTAGAAAGGAAAAAAGTGACTCAGGCCCTCAGATTTTGTAAAGGTGACACATCTTGAGCCATATTAGCCATTTCAGGGAATCATAAAACCACCACATGTGGTTTCTGAATTCCTCTTCCATTTATGACGACCTTGATTAAACATCCTCTCTTGGAATGCTTTATAGAAAACATGGAGATCGAGTGAGTTAACTATAGCAGTGTGTACATTGAACTAAATGTGCTGCACGCTAAGAATTAGAGTGTTTTAATGGAGTCTCGGCCCTAGACACAATGGTAGGAAACTTATGACATAAACCTATAAAGCACTCCATCATAAAATTGATTAAATGGAACATAAAAAACGGAAATGGTATGAGCAACGAATACCATAATACACTCTAATACGCTTCTTCCTTTTTTCTGTTTCTTCCAGCTATTGATACTGTGCTTTTCTTTTAGGAAGTTAATAATTTTCCTTCTGTTTTGTCCTTTATTTACACAAGTTGCTTTTCTTCACTTTCCACCTGTCTCCATCCTCCACCCCTTGTGTGGAGGTGAACCGATGGTCAGACCCGACCCCCCACCCTGCAGCCCCGCTCCCACGCCTTTCCATGGGAGGGATGTCACCGCTCCGAGCTCACTTCCTCACCTGTACGACCCTTCCTCAGGGTTACGGGGAGGTGAAAAGGGCTGTCGCTGACCTGGGAGGGTCGCATTTATTCAGACAATAAAAATGCGTGACAACCACGATGCGCTGGGTGCTGGCATCCTGATAAAGGAGCACAGTTCCCGCCTCTGTCTGGGGGTGCGTCAGCTCGTGGAAACGGCCCCCAGGCAGGCATCACGAGAGGGCGGCCTCCACACTCTTCTTCTCACCCTCGTCCTCCCCATCGCCCTCCTCGGTGGCTCTGGCGCCTGTACAGTCAAGGCCAATGCCAGAAGAACCGTGAAGCAGGCCAGTGGCGTCTTGGGTCCTCTTCAACATCTTGATCTGAACGTCTCCTCCTCTCCTGATGCACTCTGCACTTTTATCTACGGCTTCCCCAGCTCTGCTGAGTTCAGTAAGCGTGACCTGTGCCCATCCTATGTTCAGGCACTCTGCCGGGTGCCCAGAAGTCAAAGACCAGTAATGCTGTTAATATGGACCCCAGTGCCCATAAGGAGCTCAAAGACAGAAATGATACACAGACGTCATTTCAATATGAAAGGGAAAGTGCTAACATAAAGGAAAGCTCCTGAGCCTCACGGTGTTGTCTTCCATTAAAGGTTTTCTTGGATGAGCACTGCAGCCTCCAGTCCCCGTCAGGAAAGAGACTGCCCTCCTGGTGGATTCTGTGTCTGGACTGAGATCTGGTTCTTCCTTTTCCTCCTTCATTGTCTTTACTCCCAAGTGCACCCAAGGTCAGCTCCCATCAGCTCCATCCTTCAGGCCGTCCTGGATCTGCTTCCCTGCCAGGCACATCCCTCCTGCTCACGAGGAGTCCCACTCCAAAGTGGCCCTGGGATCCCCTTCAGGTGCATTTCCCTGTGTCTGTGTGTGTTTAGAAATAGAATTTATTTTTCTTTCCGTCTCTTTAAACCTTCGTTGGAGAAGACCACGCACACGGGCTAACTCTCAACAACACGTATCCCTCTCGATGCCATGGCACTGTCTCCTCTGATCCCCACGTGCTTCTTCCAGCAGGAAGGCAATGCAGCCTATTCCTCTCTCTCAAGGATATTTCTGTTGCTGTGTGGGCACTAGGTTCAGAGTTTGGGAAGGTGAGTCACCTAACTGCCTCTGAAATCGTATCACAGAGACCATTGTTCACTTAAAGCAGACATTGGGATGGTGAGAAATTCAAAACCACACATAATAATAATACCTGCCATAATGAAACACTTACTGAGCACCAAACACTTCTAATTTAATCTTCACTAAAATCTTATGAGGCATTTTTATTTCTATTTTACAGATTTTTTTTAAAAAGAGATTCAGAAAGGCTATAACTTCCCCAGACCACACACAGGGCCAAGATCTAACCCCACTCCGTGCAAACCCATACCCTGTCCATACCCCCATTTGGGCTTGTTATTGGTGCTAATAGAGATGTTTATCCTGGGGAAAACATGACTCTAGGGTACATGTTATACTGTTCAAATAAGAGAATGGTTTTCATGTATAAAAATTTCTGTGGCTCCAGAGGCAGATTTGGGGTTCACGCTAAGGAAAAATATTCCACCAATTAGAACAATACTCATTTGTATTCATTTATCACCAACCACATGCTGAATCTTTCACACCCACTGTCATATTTAATTCCCAGGTAAATCTACAAAGAAGACATTATCAACCACATTTACAAATCAAGATTCAGGACCCAGAGATGGTAAGTAATTTGTCTAAGATTTCCTTGCCAATGCCAAGTGTCAAGACTGGAACCCAGGTTTCCATTCAATTTCCTTATTCTATGCTGCTCCCCAGAATTGAAGTAAAGGGGAAACACTTTGCTTGAGATTCTAAAAATCTCACACAGTCAGCATGCTTTAGGGATAAAAGTGCCCTAAAATCTCTCCTAAGAGCTAATTACAATCTTGTATTTTCAAGCACATGGCAATTTTATAGTCTGGCTGGACGTAGGCAGTACAAAAGCCCTCACACACGTGCTGGAAAACACTTTTGAATGAATATGGTAAGTCAGACAGACAAATATCATACGATACCACTTATATGTGGAATCTAAAAAAATGGTACAAATGAACTTATTTACAAAACAGACATAGAGTCACAGATGTGGAAAACAAACCTATGGTGCCCTTTTCCACATCAGGTACTACACAAGTGTCTTACATTCACAGTCTCTGATCTAACGTTATTATACGCATTATTTTCCCCATATTATGAAAAGAAGTAACTTACTCAAGGCTCCATGACTAGTAAATGGGATTCAAACCAAGTTATGTCTGGCTCAAAAGTTTATACTCTTCCCATTACACAATTTGTTTTCTCTTAAAGGAGCTGGGAGGGTGTTTGTTGAGTTGGTTTTGTTGTGTTTGGATGCAGAGGTAGGTGTCTAAGGGAAAGAGAAGACACAGAAGGGACAGGATGGGAACCATCCTCCCCTCTCTGGCCATGAAGGACCGGTTTGGAGCCTGTGAGGACAGAAGGTGAAGGACCAGTGCCATGAAATACTGGACGGGAATAAGTCCATGCAGCACTGCCTCTTTCCTAGGAAACAAAATCAGTACGGGCTTGAGGAGAAGCCATTCCTCTTCCCGACCTACCATCCACAGGTGGCCGTCACTTTGGTCCCAAGGGGTCCGTTGGGATAAAGTCTTACTGAGGTACCAGCTGCAGGGGTCATGACAAGTGCCCTTGACCAAGAGGCTCAAGTGGAAGGAATGTGAGCAAATTCGTTCCTGGCCCCACAGGAGATGTCACCGCCCTGAGGACACCCAGAAGTAGCTGGGGAAGAATTTAAGCCAACAAGAAGAGCATGGAGGTTAAGGTCTTACCAACAGGTGAAGATCTGGAGCCATGGAGACATGGGTGTAAATATTAATTGACCTTATGTATACTCACAAGCTATTGAAACCTAGGAGGTGTGGAAATAATTGCTAATCCACTGTTCTTTCTTTGGACTCTACCTCCCTGGCTCTATTCTGGGGTTACTGCCACCAAATCCATGACTCCATCAGAAGTCAGGGCTGGCAGGTTTGCTTCGCCCTCTACTGCGCACCTGCTCTTCCCTGTCTGGGCTGTTTTCATACAATTGGACTCAGCTTATCTGCCTGCTCTCCTGAAGACTGGACTCTGCTCTCTCATCTGAATCTCTGTTACTTCGATTATGGGATAGTAGGAAATAAATATTTGGTCTTTGCCTCTGGGTCCTGGCACAGAGCCCCTAAAACTCTCGGAATTTCCTGAGTGATAAGAGTGTTTTCTGTATGCTGAGGGCAGGGCCCCCAGATAGCCTCAGATGGGGTTGAGGAGGGGAGTTTTTCACCCCAGGAACCAACGATTAGAGGGTAGGAACTTTCTGACCCGTTCTGATCTCCTGGGAGGGGAGACAGACTAGAGATTGACTCCAACCACCAACGGCCAATGATTTAATCAATCGCACCAACATGATGAGCCTTAGCTGGGAACTCTGGAACGACCACCAAGCTGCAGAGTTTCCAGGCTGGTAAGCACATGGAGGTGCTGGGATGGGACGTGCACCTGGAGAAGGCCCGGGAGCTCTGCACACCTGCTGCCCCCAAATCTTGACCTATGCATCTCTGCCATGAGCTGTTCCCGAGTTGTATTCTTTATAATAAACTGTAGCCATAAGTGAAGAGCTTTCTGGGTTCTGAGTCAGTCTAGTGAATTACTGAACCTGAGGGCAGGGGTCCTGGGAATCCCTGAATTTGTAGTGGGGGTAGCCCAGGGATCCCGCCCCTGCTGGCACCTCAAGTGAAGGCGATCCCGCAGGACTGAGCCTGTAACCGTGGGGTCTGTGCTAACTCTGGGTCGTTAGTGTTGGAATCAACTTGAATTGCTGGACACCCAGGAGGTACTGGAGAATTAGGGGACCGATGGTTGTTGGAAAGATCCTCATCAGGTTGTCGACATTCATCTTAAATGACATTCCGACACTGCCAGGTGGTCAGGACATTCTCCCAGCCTGCCTGGACAGACTGACACATGAACCAGCATAGAGCTGTCAGGTAAGGGCCTCCTACACACAGCCCTCCTGGCCAGAACTGCTGTCATCTCTCACCTGGGTTGTGACAGCAAACCATAATGGGTTTCCCCGCCTCTATCCCTGCCCTCCACACAGCAGCTAGAGGGACCCTTTTACAAAGTAAGTCAGACCGTGTCACCCCCTGCAATGGGTTCCCATCTCCTTCACGGCTTCCTCTTCAACCATGACTTTGACTCCCTGGCCCTCAGTCCCTCCCCGCCAGCACACCAGTCTCCTCCCTGTTCTTGGAACATGCCAAGCAGCTCCCAGCTACGGGATCTGCATGTGCTCCCCTGTCTGGAACATTCTTCCCCTAAATAGCTTATGACTAATTCACTCACCTCCTTCAAGTGTTTGCTCAAGTTTCATCTCCAAGAGGTCTTTCCTGAGCATCCTATTTAAAACTGTGACACATGTTCCTATGATACCCCATTGGACTCCCACCTCCTTTTCCTGCCCACTGTTCCTTTTGTTCCATTGTATGAAGTACCATATAATTTAATTATGTATTATGTTTACTGTGTACTGTCTTCCTCTGTTAGAAAGGAAAAGTCACAAAAGTCGGTATCTACATCCATTTCATTCCCTTACATATTCTAAAGACCAGGCATAATAGCAGAGCACAGGGAGATCAGCTCGGTGCTTTGTGACCGCCTGGAGGGGTGGGATGGGGAGGGTGGGAGGGAGGGAGATGCATGAGGGAAGGGATGTGGGAACAGATGTATATGTATGACTGATTCACTTTGTTATAAAGCAGAAACTAATTAAAAATAAATAAATAAATAAATAAATAAATAAAAATTAAAAAAAAAAAAAAAGGCCAGGCATAATAAATGCCCAACACGTGTTAGTTGAATGAATGACTTTAAGGACAGAGCTTTTGTAGTGAGCAGAACTCTGTGGGGTCTTCCCGGAACAGACCACCCCCACCAAGTCCTCTGCCTGCCTCTTGTCTGTAGAAAAACTATAGCCTCCTAGGCCTTCCCAGAGTTCCAAAGAGTAAACTTAATCAGAGAAGTGAGAAAATGCAGAAAGAAAGGAAAACAGTCAAGCAAGACAAAATAATAATAGTTTAGCCATTAAAAGTCAAGGACTTTTAGTTCCTCCTCCAGGGCTACAGATGATATTCTGAGCCATGTCCTTTGAGCTGTTTTGCAGATACTGAAATCCCCACCAGTTAACTGCATGCTGCCCACAAGCATGGAGACCCCAGACCAGTTGGAACCAGAAGGTTGATGATGTTGACTCCCAATCACTTCACCACCAACCAATCAGAAGAATGTCCACGAGCTGATCACGCCCTCCACAAGCCCTCTCCCTCCCCCTGTCTTTATAAACCTTTACCTGAAAGCCTTTGGGGAGTTCAGGCCTTTTAAGCACCAGCTGCCTGGACTCCTTGCTTGGCACCTGCAATAAACGCTGCACTTTCCTTCACCACAACTGCAGGGTCAGTACACTGGCTTTACAACGTGTGGGTGAGCGGACCCAAGTTTGAATCGGTAACAGTTTGTCTGGAGGATCCTAACTGAAAGGGCTGCACTGCCATCCCCTGGTTAGATGGACACTCAACACCTTGGATGGACCCTGCAGGAAGATAAGCACTGGTCCAGTTGTGGCCGGGCTCGAAACTGACAAGGGCTCTCCACTTGGCCAAACTTTAGAAGGCTGCTCTGAGCCCTCTTTTCGACTAGGCCTTGTCCTCAGGCTCTGTCTTTGAACAGCCTAGCCCAGTTTTGGCAAGAATCCTGCTGTCAGTTTAGCAAGAATCTCCTCAACCTTGAGAGCTTATTAACCCCCCACAGCTAACCAAAGTCCTCCTCCGGACCCTTGATACCTTGTCACCCTGGCCTGCCTTCAGCAAGTATCCTGTCAAGCCAGTTTAGCTGGAATTCCCCACCCTGGATGCCTCCTCTTATTAATTTGCCATCCACTGGCCCCCTCTCTTGGCTCACTGGCTATAACTACCTAGATGTCTTTGCTGTATTATGAGTTAAGCCAGATCTCCTCCACATTGCAATCGGTGTCAAGTCCTAAATAAAATCTTCCTTACCATTTTAACAAGTATCAGGATAATTTTTTCTTTAACCAACCTTATGAGTTTGAACAAGTCACATAACTTTAGTTTTCTCATCCATCAAATGAGACACTAAGACAGGATCTCTTAGACATTGTCACCAGCCTGAATCAACCCCAAATGAACCAAGCTCTTTAGCACCCTGTACCTAGAACTGTTTCCTTAGCATCCTAGGGGGCAGTTTCCCCAAGTCTCGTCCACCCCTCCGTATCTTGGAATCTGCTCTTTGCACTGTCACATACTGACACTCCAGAGTCCCCCTGAAGGCAATGGAAGGGAACCAATCCCAAAGCAGCCTTCAACAAGTGAGACTAACTCAATTTTTAGTTTAATGTTCAGATGGTATAGTCAATAATATATCTGTTTTTATCTTAGCGTAAACATTTTATATTGTTTATCACATAGATAATCTAACATCTTTTCCCCAAATACTTGCCTAAAGCCAGTTCCCTGGGAAGGCTCTGTGTGTTAATGCAGTGGCTCAGAGCAAGGCCCACGGCCCACACATGCCCCTGAGAACTCGGGATACAGTGCTCCAGAGATCAAGCCCACACTGGATCCTTTTTAGCTTTAAAACTTATTATCTTGCCCCAGGGACAAAAAGACCAGACAATCAAGTTTTACAAAGTTATGGTCTTAATAAGACAGGTTTTAAGTGTCTTAATAAAAGTGTGTTTATAGGTTGATGCTTTGATTATCAACCCATATACTCTGCTCTATGTATTCATAAATGTTGCTGTAACGAGTCACTGACATTTTCACTTTAAGTAAATTATAAGCTCTGTGGAAATTCTAAAGTACCCAAAGCCTATAGGATGTAAGTCTCTGCAAAGATATTCTCAAAGTTAATTTACACTTTGTTCTAGCTGTAAATAGACTTTATCACCTAGTGACTGCAAAGACCATCTAATCTGTTGGTTTTTTTCACTATATGTTAGACGCTTCAAATCAATCCTGATTGTTGAAAATGTATACTTAGTGTCAGCATCAATGAGTCTATGTTACCACTGCTATTTAAAATAAATTTATAAATGAAATTATTTCTAACAAATCAGCCAACTGATGAGTTGAATGAAAATGAGGTCATCTTTAACTTGAAAAAAACATCTAATTTCAAAACTACATGCAGAAAAGCACTACATGGAAGCAGTTTAGAAGGTAAAAAAAGAAAAAAACCAAAGAAATATGGGATATAATACATATGATGCTACATGAGGGTTCTTCTTTCAAGCTTAAACAATTTAGCATCAGAAATAGTGAGAAAATTCATCTCAGGTGACTTCTTATAATATTAGAAATAATCAAATATTCCAATTTGTCAATAAAAGTCAGACCCATTAAGTAGTCTCTATAGCTGTGTGAACCACACATTTGAATGACAATCAGTCACAAAATGAATCCTGATTTGTTAAGAGGTTAAGTTCTTTTGAAAAAGTTACACTTATTTCCTCTGTCTAATGAATAAAAATTTTCAAAAGGTAAAGAAAAAAACCAAATGTTGGGTTTTTTCAATATTTCAAATTTGGAAAGCCAAATTTTAAAAATCTTTTTATTCGTTGACATCATTGGGTTACAAGATGTGAAGCCCTACCTGGTCTCTGTGGCCCTAAATTTTGAATTACTGAACACACTATTTGAATACAGCCGTCAAAAATCAATGAAAGAGGGCTTCCATGGTGGCGCAGTGGTTGAGAGTCCGCCTGCCGATGCAGGGGACACGGGTTCGTGCCCCGATCCCGGAAGATCCCACATGCCGCGGAGCGGCTGGGCCCGCGAGCCATGGCCGCGGAGCCTGTGTGTCCGGAGCCTGTGCTCCGCAACGGGAGAGGCCACAGCAGTGAGAGGCCCGCGTACAGAAAAAAAAAAAAAAAAAAGAAAAAAAAAAAAATCAATGAAAGAGTATTCTGTTATATGCTTAAGAAAAAAGAAGAGCACAGAGAAATTTAAGGGGTAATTATAAATATACACCGATACTATATTTTTGCATAAACCCTGAAGCTTATAAAATATGTTCTCGGGCCTCCCTGGTGGCGCAGTGGTTGAGAGTCCGCCTGCCGATGCAGGGGATACGGGTTCGTGCCCCGGTCTGGGAGGATCCCATATGCCGCGGAGCGGCTGGGCCGGTGAGCCATGGCCGCTGAGCCTGCGCGTCCGGAGCCTGTGCTCCGCAACGGGAGAGGCCACAGCAGTGAGAGGCCCGCGTACCGCAAAAAAAAAAAAAAAAATATGTTCTCATAAAAGAGCAACTAAATTTGAGGAAAGGAGCAAATGTTATCTTTTATCATCATAGTTTATAAAGGAAGAGCAGAGAGCTCTCTCTCTTCTCTCAGCTTATTTGATACAACTCCAAGTACTTCACAGTTGTTATTTAATATTTTCTAAATAATCATATGGGCAGTGAAAGGCACCAATGTGTACATTTTACGAAGGAGACAATAGGATACATCTAGTCAACTGTCCATTGTAAGAGCCACACCAGGAAACAAAATCCAAAACCGTATAGAGAAACGTAAGGAGTGACTGTCACGGCTTGAAGTGTTATCTGCACAATTCCCATTAGAACCAGCGTATCTATGGTTGACTCACTTTTACCTCTAAAGAGCTTTCCTTTGTTTTTGCCAACATATGTTTCATATGGGAAAACCCAATAAGCTTAAAATCACAGTGCAAAGTGTTGTAACTTAAAACATTAACTCATTTACCTATTATCCTTGGTCTCCATTATCACTTGGCCTGGAATATCTGTCTGGGAGAACCATGAAAATATTTTTCTTTCTTCCAAGTCTTTCCTTTGTGTTTCCTGTAAGCGTGTACTCCAGTTCAGCTCTGCCTGGCCAGTGAAAAGGCTGTTTTCCCCTCAGCATCCACTCATCATCTGATGTCCGAAAGCGTTGCTGTGTTTTGTGTTTGTGTTCCTTAAAGTATGACTCTCCAGTCTCAAAGTGTTGCCTCCTTGTTTTACGCCTTCTGATCCAACAACCCACAGATGTTCTTAAAATGGTATTGATTAGCTAATGGGTTTTGGCTTTTCCCCAAAGCAAAGATAAGCTATTTTCATCTGAGAATCTTCCGTATTTCTTTTTGAAGGAGTTGGGGAAGATATGTAGACGTTCTCAGCCTCCGTGTTCCTCACCCTTATCTCAGCAGACGTGCAGTACTCCTTGGCGAGCACCTTTCTTCTTGCTCCTGTGATACCTGCATCTTGGCATCACTTTTGGGCTCCTGAAAGAAAAATCAAGGAAGGGTAAAGGAAGGGGTAAGGGAAAGTACTCAAAGTAAAGGCACTGACAATGCAGTTCCTCGTGGAAGACTGCCATGGTTCTGAGCTCCAGGGACTTTCTAATTATAAACTGCTGGTTGCACCACAGCCCTGCCAAGTAGCATGGCACTTACCCTTCCCCTCACCACCGGCAGATACACATTGTAACCACACAAAGCTGTCTCTATAAATAAAGACATGTCCACTTAATTTAGTTTCATGTTCTCACTACCTGTGCATTTCTCCTCATCCCTCTAGTCCCCCGGCTTCTTCCAAGTGGACTATGTGCTTCCCACAATGTGCCTTTTGTCAGGAACAATACCCCTAGATCCAAGCCTATGACTTTACACATTATAGCTCCTGTTTGAAAATGAAACATCTACGTTTTAAAAAAGAAATTTTACTAGTAATATGCTTAATAACCATTGTTGCCTGCAACAGTCTAACATTTTAAGAAATAAACTAGAAGAAAAGGATGACAAACTGAAACAATGGTAAGCCAGAGGGATGAATGAAACTGAATTTTCTACCCACTCCTACAAGTATCATGCTTACAAAGTCTTTATAATTTTCAAGGCGCCCTCTTAGACATTATCGCAGTTCTTTGATAGAGACAGAAGTGCGCGTCTGGAAGGTGAGTCGCTGTGCTTCAGCATCCTCGACTAGAAAGTGAGGGACTGAAAATGGGAAAACCAGTTCCTGACTTCTTATTCTGTTTTTGCTACCCAGCAATGTTTCCTTTTGGACAAAAGTAATGTAGAGATCATAATCTAAGCTATATTTAGAACACTATAGATTCTTGGATTCATTAAAACCCAGGGAAGAAACTCAAAACTCACTGCAAATTCTTCCCCAAACACTTCCCTAGTGACTTGCTATAATAAAAATATTCCTAAGCACCATGAGTGAGATTAACGGAAACAAACCAATCCAAAATCTTATTATTCTTTTATAGGAAATCATATATCAAAAAATTTGACTGCCTCCTGTCAAGAATTAGAATAATTCTAGATTTTAAATTAAAATTTAAGAATTAAAATTAAACTAAGGGATTGTAGTAGCAAGAGAATGGAAGCCTTTGGTATGATAATGGATTTTAAAAATTGGACTCTTCAGGGCTTCCCTGGTGGCGCAGTGGTTGAGAGTCCGCCTGCCGATGCAGGGGACACGGGTTCATGCCCCAGTCCGTGAAGATCCCACATGCCGCAGAGCGGCTGGGCCCGTGAGCCATGGCTGCTGAGCCCGCGTGTCCGGAGCCTGTGCTCCGCAACGGGAGAGGCCACAACAGTTAGAGGCCCGCGTACTGCAAAAAAAAACAAAAAAAGGAAGTTTTAAAGACAACCATTTATAATAGGAAGAAAAAATAAGTTACCTTGGAATAATTATAACAAAAGAACTTGCATAAAAATTTTAGATAGAAAATCTATAAACTTGAACAAAAGACACCCTTTTAAAAATGGAGAGATGTATATGATGGGCGGGAAGGCTCAATATCACTGAAATGTCCACTCTCCTCAGACTGATCTTTTAATTCAAAGGAATTCCAATCAAAATCACAACAACCATTTTTTTTTAAGATTCCATATACATGTATTAGCATATGGTATTTGTTTTTCTCTTTCTGACTTACTTCACTCTGTATGACAGACTCTAGGTCCATCCACACAGACGTAGAGAATGGACTTGAGGACATGGGGAGGGGGAAAGGTAAGCTGGGACGAAGTGAGAGAGTGGCATGGACATATATACACACTACCAAATGTAAAACAGATAGCTAGTGGGAAGCAGCTGCATAGCACAGGGAGATCAGCTCGGTGCTTTGTGACCACCTAGAGGAGTGGGATAGGGAGGGTGGGAGGAAGGCTCAAGAGGGAGGGGAAATGGGGATATATGTATACATATAGCTGATTCATTTTGTTGTACAGCAGCAACTAACACAACAATGTAAAGCAATTACACTCCAATAAAGATGTTTAAAAAAAAAATCCCAACAACCTTTTAAAATGAAACTTGAAACTCTAAAAGTTTTATGGAAGAACAAGGGGATAAGAATAAAGAAAGACACTCCTTCAGAAGCATGAGGGGAAAGACTTGCTTTACTAAATAGCAAACTGTAATATAAAACAAGAATAACTAAGTTGGTATGGCATTCACACAGGAACAATCAAACAGCAGGAAGCTTAGAAACAGATCCATGCATTAATGGAAACTTGATACATGACAGAGGTGTTTGTCAGTTCAGTGGAGAAAGCTGGACCCTTCAAAAAATGTTACCCGGACAAGCGCTTATCCACCTGGAAACATAAATGTATCCGTACCTCACACTGCATACAAGTATCAATTTCAGATGATTAAGGGCATAAGTGAGAAAATCAAACCTTAAAGTTTCTGGAAAGAAATATAACCCAATATCTTTATGACCTCAGGGTACAGAAGAACTCCTTAAACAACAAATAGAAAGCCCTAACCACAGAAGAAAAGATGGCTACATTCAAACCACATTAAAAATTTAGAACTTCTGTTCACCTAAAGCAAGCTACATAAATCAGGAGAACATATTTGCCACACAGACAATCCAAAAAAAAAAAATCTTGAAAGTAAAAAAAGATACAACCTCAAAGAAAAGTGGGCCAAAGACTCCAATTTATATATACTCTTTCCTAGGCATAGCATTTCCATTTTAAAATGATAAAATTTAAATTTGTACTATACTGTGTCTTCTACATGGGATAATGTTGAAAGTGTTTATAACATGATGAAGAGTATATAATGACAGCTCTGTCTGAAGTAGTATCTTTAATATCTTTCCTTTATTATCATAATAGCTGTTCATTAAAAATTAGGCACAGATGGAATACCAGAGTCTGCGTAATAAGATTTTAAAAGAAGAGGAAAGGGAGGGAGGGGAGGCAAGGAGAGAAAAGGGATTTGCAGACAGGGTCGCCCCTCACAGCACGGCTTCACTTTTTGGTGCCTACTTGAGCAGCACCCACTCCTTCCCTAAATACCTCTCTGTCATCAGGGCATGCGTCCAGCCCCTTGTGAAACCTCCCTGAGAACTTATTCCCCAAGCATTCAAAGTATTCTTTGGGGTTCCCAAGATCCACTTGGTGTCAATAAATCCTTCTTCATTAGTATGAAATTCTGCACGTGCTATTTAAATAATAGAACTGTAGGGGAGCAAAATTTGCCATTTATCATACTAAATGAAGTAAGTCAGAAAGAGAAAGACAAATACCACATGATATCACTTATATGTGGAATCTAAAATATGACACAAATGAACTTATTTATGTAACAGACTCACAGACATAGAGAACAGACTTGTGGTTGAGAAGGGGGAGGGGTGGTGCCAGAGGGATGGATCTGGAGTTTGAGATTAGCAGATGCAAACTAGTATATATAGGATGGATAAACAAGGTCCTACTGTAGAGCACAGGGAACTACATCCAATATCCTGTGATAAACCATCATGGAAAAGAATATATATGTATATGTATAACTGAATCACTTTGCTGTGTAGCAGAAATTAACACATTGTAAATCGACTATACTTCAATAAAATAAATTTTTTTAAAACTTAGGCTGATTATGTTTAAGGCCCCAAAGCCTCAGGGAGAACCTCTGACCTTCCCACGAACTGCCTAAAAGAACATAGAGCACGTGGTCCAGGAAGGGAGCATCACCATACATAACTGTATTATGCGCTAAGTCTGTCTGTTACCATTCCTCTCTGTGTCCCATTGTCTCTGCCTGGCCCAGCAAACGGTTGTTCACCAAACTTTTGCTTTTCCATCTTCATGTCAATTGCCTTCCTCCACTTTCAAGTCCCAAACCCCTATTCCCAACCTCCTCTCATGTCTTTAGCTGAGGATGGTATCTAAGGTGAGGGCTTCAGCCACTTTGGCGAGTTACTCAGGTCCTGGGTCTCTCCATGTATACACGTTAATAAAATTTTGTCTGATTTTCTCATCTTAATCTGTCTCGTGTCAATTTCATCCTTAGACCAGCCAGCAGAACTTGGAAGGGAAGAGGAAAATTCTTCTTCCCCAGCAGTACCTTACCTATGTGTAGTCCTTTACAATTACATGCATTGTTTCATGTGGTCCTCAAGACAACTTTATAAAAGAGGTAGACCAGATAGCTTCCCCATTTTACAGGTTAAGAGTCCGAAGCTATAAGAGGTTAGAGGATGTGCCCACACCCTACAGGCATAGAGAAGGGGACAAGATGACAGAAGTCCTCAGGACCTGTCGGTGCTAGTTTACAGAGATGTTAGCTCGTCCGGCGGAGCGTGAGGGAGCGAGGCTGTGCACACCATCACAGAGCCTCCTAGGGCAGGAGGACGTGACAGAGCCCCAGCAGACCTCTTGACCCCCAGGTAGGGGATTTCAACAATAAACCAGGCTGCTTTCATATAATAGTATTGAAATGTGTGGAGCGCATCAACACTCACAAATAATTATAGACTGTTTATTATATATATAATAACCTTTATTATATATTGTTTTACTTATTCTCATGATTATATATTGTTATATATATTGTTTTATTTATTATATGTTGTTTATTATATTGATAATGAACAAGCCTTTATCATATATTGTTTTACTTATTCTCATGATTACTTTTTTTTTTTTTTTTTTTTTTTTTTTTTTTGCGTTACGCGGGCCTCTCACTGCTGTGGCCTCTCCCGTTGCGGAGCACAGGCTCCGGACGCGCAGGCTCAGCAGCCATGGCTCACGGGCCCAGCCGCTCCACGGCATGTGGGATCCTCCCGGACCGGGGCACGAACCCATGTCCCCTGCATCGGCAGGCGGACTCTCAACCACTGTGCCACCAGGGAAGCCCTCTCATGATTACTTTGTACTAATTTAAGATCAAAATATGTAGACAAAGAAATATTAAAATGTTTTTCTTGATTCTCAGTACATGCTTTCACACACATGTTTATTCAGTTCAACAAACATCCATTTCTTGGTGTGCTGTGGCCATTCTACATATGCAGATATATGAACACATCTCTGCCTATAATTAAGCATATATTTACTTGGATTTCATTTTTATTGTATTAAACTACAGAAATGTTTTGTTCCTTACTGATTATATGACTACCACTATATAGATTTTTATACTTATGTGTTTAATGCTTCTCTTGTGTATAAATCTTCATCTGATAATGCATCCATTTTTGAGTGCTTCAGTGTATCACACATTTACTTTTATAAATCCTTAACAATAACAATGCATGGAAGATAAAAGCTAGTAGCCTTTTTATGGCCTCAAATATGACTGAACAGCAGTCTGATGCAATTTTAAAAAAATAAGAAATGTGAACATTCAAACTATCCATACTGATAAATTGACAATTCCTCAACAAGACAATCGAATTAATCAAGATATGATAAAACTGGGTCTTTTCTTTTACTGCTTTCATGATAATTTTGTGTTTACATATTTCATTAACACAGCCAAGAAAATTAGTATATCCTAAATTTTGTACCCACTTGCATTGCTATTGATAGTAAAACTGTAATGCAGTATGGTAAGGTTATCTTGTAGAGGTATGGCATCTTTAATTTGTTAAGGTGATTTCATAGATATTATCTTATTTCAGTCTCATAACAGCCTCGTGGTTTGGTAGGAAATTATTAATTCCATTTGACAGATAAGGAAACTGGTGTCCAGAAGAGTCAAGCACCATCTCATGCTGGGACTTAAACTAACGTCTTTACTCCATCTCTTACCTTAATCACGCTATTGAGTACCTAGCACAATACAGACACTCAAATATTATTTCCTTCTCTGCCCATAGGGTCCCCAAAGGGGAAGGAACTGCTCCCGTCATATCACTTTGGGGTAGAGTCATTCAATCGAGGCCACGACCCGGGAGTCACATAACCTATCCATGCCCAGCCTTCCTCACTGTGACACAGGACAGCTTGCCCCATCCACACACAGAGTCATCATAAACACCAGCCTGAACGGGATCTAAAAGTACTTAATGAACGGCAGGCTGGTCCTGCAAATACGGGATGCCAGTCTTCTTGCTCATGGACTATCCTCCAACCCACAAAGGGACAGGAAATGTTCATGCTCTTCTCGCCCCCTGATTCCTGTCCTTCTCTCACGCATCAGGGGCTAAACAGTCAGTGCCCTATAATGGCTATTAGGGAACAGGCCTGGCCGTCCACCCTGACCAGCTGTGAAATCCCCGCATTCTGCTCTGACTCCTGAAGCCACTGCTTACGGCTAATACAAGCACAGTGTGTCTCTCCAGTGATTTCTTCACCTTCCCAGCAAAAACACCCTAGTGTGGCAACCTGGGCTTCCCTCAGAGCAGTCAGATTTGACACCATATATGATCTCATTTAAGGAGCAGGAAAGAAACACGCTTGTTCCACTTACTCACCGGGGTGAATATTTCTTTGAATTGCTCTACTTGAAATGGAAATTGGCCGGACACCCAGGGCTTAACTCATGGCCACTGTGCCCAAGGGCCCTGTCTTAAGGAAGCAGGGACGTCCAGGGTGCCCCTCCCCCTTCACAGCTCACATTGACCCCTGAGCTCTACCTGTCACAAAAGCTTCAGTTTCCCTAGAAGCAGTCTTTTCACCTATGTATAGCAAAGACTAGAGCCAGAGTTGCCTTCAGCGATCTCCTGCCAACAGGATACACATTCCTCTAAAGCTGGGAATTAAAAATCAACATTACTGGGCTTCCCTGGTGGCGCAGTGGGTGAGAGTCCGCCTGCCGATGCAGGGGACACAGGTTCGTGCCCCGGTCCGGGAAGATCCCACATGCCACGGAGCAGCTGGGCCCGTGAGCCATGGCCGTTGAGCCTGCGCGTCCGGAGCCTGTGCTCCGCAACGGGAGAGGCCACAGCAGTGAGAGGCCCATGTACCGCAAAAAAAAAAATCAACATTAGTCTTCATCATGTTTGATCAGACATAATCACAGGCAGCTAAATCCTCTGTGACGTGCTGAAAACTCACCCTTGAAAGTCCCTAACGTTACAGAAACAAGGAACCAATACAGACAGACTCCGGGCCCACAGAAAGCCTCCACTGGAATTACCCTCAGAATAATGGTCTTGCTCTGCTTGCTGTCAGAACAAAACATGAGTCAGCACAGACTTGAAAATGGCATCTTTGCAAAACAGAGAAGTCAGATTAATTCACCCTATAAATCAATAGACCAAAATGTAAGGCAAAGCAAGAATTGCGGCTGTCATTAATAGCAGAACTGTATGGGCACAATCTACTGTAGAAAAGGTCATGGTCACTATAGCCTTATTTGACCTCAAGTAAACATCCCTGAAATGGAAGATTTACAGAAATGCACTTTACGGAGCCGAGAAGTGAAGTCAAAGGTAAGGGATACTTATCAGTGGGGTGTGTGTGTGTGTGTGTGTGTGTGTGTGTGTAATTGAAGGTTTCCAGTAGAATGTACAGCAGAAAAAATACTGTCTCAAATTTAATAAGAAAATGCATAAATTATTCCCTTACTGTCCCAAATTCCTTCTATGATGTACAAATCTTCCTCGTCCACTTTGCAAAAAGTTCCTCAAGAATGTCTTACATCTTTGCCCCCCTACTCGGTCAGATGCAGGGCCATGGATACAGAAGGTATTCAATAAAGAATGAATAGTTTAGTCACTTCGGCCCATTTCCAGGTAATAAAAGACACATATACTGTCATAGCATATCTTGAATCGAGTTGATCTAGCCTCAGCTTTTGGTCCGTCTACGGGCAGAGCTAATTGTTGGAGGCATGGGTTTGGAAGGGCTACCACTGGAATAAACTCCTTGGAGTCTTAGGTTTACCTTTAAAAGCTCAGTTATCTTCAAAGATAAATTTTACATAAAAGTAATATGCCATATGGGTGAACTGTATAGTATGTGAATGATAACTCAATAAAGCTTTTAAAAATAATATATTAAAAATAGATTATATGATTGAAATACATCTCTTTTGATATTATCTGACTAATATTATTATTATCTAGCTTTTTGAAGGGAAAAATAACATTCACTCATTCACTTGAAAACCAATGTTTCCCTGGGAGCCTGCCAGGGACTTTGCTCACCAGCCATCTGATCCCAGAGGTGGGGAGGGGAGAGGGTCACTGAGCTATTCTCAGGCCCAGTTAAGGAGAAAGTGAGGCTCCAAGAGATGAAGCATCAGAGCTAGTCTGATGTAGAGCCCGTTTTCAAAACCGCATTTACCTGACTCCTAATAAATGTATTTAAAGCCTCGGGTATTTTTTTTCAGTCATTAGCCGGGCCTCTGGGGAAAATGAAAGTACATAATACGTTCTTCAGGATCAGAATTTTCTTAGGGTAATCACTGAACTTGAACATTTAATAAACAAAAGTATCAATAAATAAACCCAGGGAAATGTTTGGCATGTTATGGAAAATTGATAAAGATTAGATATAACTTATATTTTAAGTTTAAAAACCTAACAAATTAATATCTTTATGCTCAAAGTAATTATTATTTGATTTATCAGTTAAGATTCTGTTTATATAAGGTTGCCAGACTTAGCAAATAAAAATATGCCCAGTTAAGTTTGAATTTCAAACAAATAACAAATAATTTTTTTAGGTTATGTTTATCTTATGCAATAGTTTCTGTAATTTATCCGGTAACCCTATTAGGACTTTTTTTAATGGTTAAATGTATCATTGCATTAAAAACAAGGAGGGGGTGGGATGAATTGGGAGATTGGGATTGACTTATATACACTACTATATATAAAACAGATAACTAATGAGGACCTACTGCAGAGCACAGGGAACTCTACTCAATGCTCTGTGGTGACCTAAATGGGAAGGAAAACTGAAAAAGAGGGGATATATGTATATGATTCACTTTGCTGTACAGCAGAAACTAACACATACATACATCCCCACATCTCCTAAATGTTTTCTTTATTTAAAAAAAAAAAAAACACGGAGAAAGACTAAACCTCTATTAATATGGTGAAATCGTGCACAAATTCCAGATGCCCCAAAATTTCAAATACAAACTCCTCTCTAGCACTTAGTACTTTAATGAAATAAGGAGATCTATGAAGTTTAAATGACCACCCATAAAAATATTCAGGCGACTTTGACTTATTTTAAAATGTTGTCGTTTCAGAACATGTGAAAAGGATATATGAACTGCAGAGCCCATATTTTCTTGACTAGAGGATAGACTCGTGGTCTCATCCAGAGCAGAATACTGAAAACGAATGCTTGTGTGGATGGCATGTTGCTGTAAGTGGACCATAGATTTCCCCTTACAAAACCGAGAAGCTCCATGGCATCCTGGGCTTCACACCGCCACGACCCCTTAGTGCCCTGAGAGGGCACACAGGGTGCAGGGGTCAGCGCTCAGGGTTGGCAATCTGAGCGCTCACTGATGTCCAGCAAGAAAAGCGAATTTAGATACCGCCCAGTCAACCCCCTCTTTCTGCAAATAAGAAATGGTCGGGGCTCCACTCTCTTTTAATTTTACATTCTATAATCTGCAAAATGGGTTGCCTGTTTCACAAGGCTGTTGTGAAAATGAAGAGAGACAACATACGTGAAAGCATGCTATTTGATCAATAATTGTGATAAACTGGAGTATACCAGGCCTTGAAGGAAATTTAAAGACTGTCTACACCATACCTCTTATCTCAGAGCTGAGGTTAACAGACTTTCCCATTAGCACAAAGAGAAGCCACAGCCAAGGCAGAGCCACGCCTCTGATTCCCAGGCCAGTGTTTCTTCCAACTTCCTTATGTCTCCTGGCACAATGGCGCCATCCTCGACTTAAATCTGACACTATGTGCTAAACGCAGAGTTTAAGGAAAGCAAAGGTGGCCAGGAGAAAGGCACGCAAAATAGAAACTAAAACAGTAACGGGATTGGCAATATGAAAAGCCAGTTGCCACCCAGGTTGTCCAAGATCAGAACTACCACGGGAATTTTTCCAATTTCAAATCGGCGCCTTTTGCACCGCTGACTTGGACTCATGGCCAGACGGTCAATATCATCCTCAATTCTGCCATCATACAGGATTTGATGGGAGCCAGAAAAAGGAAATTGGCCTTTCCTCTTCCAGTAGAACATGCCTGTGGCAACATGGAAATATCAGCATCACTTTTATAAGAGATCCTTAGCAAGTACTGAATATATTTTTTGTACTTAGAGCTGATGAAGAAGCACTTGGTCAAAAGATCATTTCAAAATTCATACCTTTAGGGAAATGGTATGAGAAACCTCTATTTTTTTTTATTTTTTAAAATAAAAATTTATTAAAGAATTAATGACAAAACATAATAATAAGCATAAATAGCAAAACAATGAACATAGAATTACTGAGAACCCAATCCCTGTATAACACTATGTACATTCTTACTGTTAAACATGGTCTTATCCAGTGTGAACAGCAATTTATGCTTTACTTATTTTTGCTTGTCAAAAAATGAAGGATTTTCTTCTTTGCTTAATGAATAAATCTTTTGTTACTTTACCTAGGCTCTCCATTTGGGAAAGAAAATCTTGAAAGTATGCTCATCGTAATTGAAATTTTATTATAATTGAAAGTCAGTTATGTTGTCATCAGATTGCATTGTTCTGTTGGAAATAATTGTGAAAACCTGAGCTCCATCTTAGGATGATTATTTAGTCAACAAGGACTCTATTGCCATTTTTATCAAGGTGGTTTATTAATGTCTAGTCTTAGAAAAAGATAATTTAAAATTTTGACAACACTTTTTTTGGCTCCTATGTACCTATTCATTAAGGAATCATTCACCTAATGACATAAGCAAAGTGTCTTTTCTTTCTCCTATCGAAATGCTTTCTATTTCTTCCATCCACCTGGCCCTGGGATGTCAGCAGTCACAGTGAATCAGTAGAAGGAAAGACCGGGGCCCTCAAAAGAGGAAAAATAATCCACATTTCATTTTGCCCAAAGACAATCCAAATCACTAGATTTACAAGAATGTTTGAGAAACCTCTTTAGCCTGCTTTCTCACAGGTGGATTGAATGAGAAAATGACAGAACACCCACGAAGTAGCTACATTTGTGCCAAGTACCGTGCTTGGTGCCCTCAGATGCACTGGCTCACTTCAACCCTAGAAAATTATGTGAACAACAACTGCCATCATCTCTGACACAGGAAGGAACTGAGGCTCGCAGAAGTTGAGCGGATTTTCAGGGGCTGCAGAGCTGAGATCTGAACCCAAGGCTTCTGAGAGCAACTCCAGTGTAAAGCACAATACACAAGATGCTGCTGATGTAAGCCAAGAGTCTTAAAATAAGGCTGTCAATCAGGTTTTCCTTCCTATTATGTGAAGAATAGAAAACACCACATTAATCATGGAAAAGATCTTACAAACCAAGCCAGGAACAAGGAAAATATGGGAATATGGTTTGTTTGAAAGGGAGACCGAAGGAGGAGCCTTGACCTCCACAGAAAAGGAGGCCATTGGCCAGCTGAAAAGCCAGGAAGGTAAAGAAAGGATGAAGGGACGGCCACGGGGAAGGAGGCAAAGGAACTGGGTATCATTTGTCCATGATGTGAAGAAGACGGCAGCGAGATTAGGGAAAGACAGCTGGTTGGTCATAAGTAAAACCACTGGGTATGACAACCATGCATTAACCTAATATGTGTCTGGTTATCAAGGGATAACTTCCGAAAACAATGTGAGAGATTTGCTTTTCAAGTGACAAGTAAAATGGGATTAAGTGTCAATGTCTTATCTGCAGTGGAGGAAAGGTAAGAGCTCCCCTCAGTATAACTTCAGGGCAGCTCTCCTCAGCTGCGGGGGCGTATGGGCTTGACCTGCATTCTGCCTTTTACTCAAATGAACAGGCTTTCCTCACACAGAGAGAACAAAACTTACACAAAAATTAAAGCCCAGGCTATCGACATGTTAGAAGCAAACCCAACACTCTTCACCGAGGTATCAACCTTGTTTTGAGAAAAAGAGTGAGAGATTTTCGTTGCTACTGTTAAAACTGGGATACTCTAAGAATTTAATGATCTCTTAGTAAGATAAAATTTAATAACTAAGTAAAATGTTTTCAACTAAAAGCAGGATTTTCAGATATTACTACTTAAGAGAAGTGCAATAAGGGGCATCATTTACGAGCATACTGTTTAAAGGAGGACAATTACTATAAATTAGACCAGAAGGCACTTGGGGAATCCCGCTTTATTATTCAATAGCACTCTGCGCTCCACACTCTGCATTACAGCAGCAGACCTTTTGTAAGCAAACCCACAGGACGCGGTGGGAATTAAAATGACAAAGCCGGGAGCTCTGAGCATCTCGGCCGCGGGCATCTCTCTAGCAAGGCTGCAGCCGGAGCCTCCCCCGCAAACCGCAGGCTGCGGCCCAAAGTGGGAATCGCCAAAAGAACCCCTAACTTACAGCAGCACGGAGCTTTAAAGAAGCGTCTCTGTCCTCTCACAAGGGCGTTTCCCAAGGCGACCGCAGGGCCCGGGCGCCCCGGTCCCAGCCCCGCTCTCAGAGGACCTGGTGACCCATCCCCCGCGGAGCCCGCATTCCCGTGGGCCCCGGCCCGCTCCCGTGACATCCGGCCGGCCCCTCGCATACTCACCGGTGGCTGCCAGCATCGCGTCCCCGGCCTTTGTGGTCCTTGTGTCCCATCAGCAGGTTCCAGTGTGACTGCCACCGCAGCCGCACTGGTCCAGGCCACCGGACGCCGTGCCGCAGTCAGCAGCTACCCGCCCACACCCCGCGCGCCTTTTTTTTTCTTTTTAAAGAGACAGGACCATCACCAACCTTCGGTTTCAATAATGCTGCAAAATGCGGCTTGGTCGCTCCCACGGGTGGTACAGAGGACAGTAAGTGCATTATCTCTTCTGTTCAAATTACAAAGTTGCACTTAGGAGGAAGGCATGGCTACCAGGAGATCATCTCTCTTGGACACTGGTATACCTAAGGCTGTGTGACCTTAGACAAGTCGGTTGTGGGTTGCATTTTCCCCATGGAAAACAGAGACTGTGACCGGCCATATCCAGTCTGGAAATCCTATAATCTACTAGAATTAAAGAGCAGCCACACACTTGCTGCTAAAACACGATAATACGCTATGTTTGCCTTGCAGGTTCTAGCTCACAAGGAATTTTTTGTGTTTTATTTGGATTTGGGTAGGAGTTTCCAAAGGTTAAAAAGAACATTCTCTCAAAAGGCTTTGTAAACTGTGAAATGCTATACAGCTGTCAAACGCTCTAAGTTTTCATTGTTACTGTCTATTTAATAATAAAACGATAGGAACAATAGATCAGATAGTATCTATCTCCTTGCTTCCTACAAGAGGAGGATGTGAAATGCCAGGAGGGTCTGTTTTCATAGACAGCCCTACCTCCCCTCCCCCTTCGGTGCACTGTCTTCCTCATCCAGGTTCCCGGTGGACGAGCCTGCTTCACCAGTGTGGATCTGGACTGCAGGCTTATCTGGGAACGGCTGGAGCTTTGAAGCTCTGGCTTGCTTTACCTCTGAGGAGAATCCCTAACTCAGCTCAGCAAACTCCAGAACTCTCCACTGGGGAGACCAACCAGGCCCCCAGTGTCAGAATCACTCCAGATTCAAAGCCACCCGCCTCTGCAGAATGGCCCTGTGCAGGCTTGCACTCAGGACACTAAACTGCCTGGTGTTTCCCTGGCATCTTAGCCTCACAGAGTTAGATGTATAAATATAATGTCCTAGGAGATGGTAAGGAAGTGTTTTGTTCTAGCAAAATCACTATGCAACGACAGGTTTCTATCAGGGAGAAATCGTGCTGGGGAGCCCTTTTCCCTGATTCTCACATGGTGCCGCGTGGGCCCTTGGTGGCAGGTGGAGGCCAACCTGTCCCCTCAGTTCTAACAGCACCATTTCGATGGTCCCCAGGTGAATGAAGCCCATGTCGACCGAGACACAGGCTCCATAGACCCTGGGAAAATCTTCAATTTCTTGTTCACCTAGCACAGTTATCTGCTCGTAACTCTGAACTATTAGATAAGTTCTAAGTTTATAACTCCCCACTCCCCAACCTGCCAAGGAAAGTGGGTCCCTAAGAATATCCCGGGTAAGGGGTGTGGGGATGCAAGTAGCAAAAGCCCAGAGAAGAGCCTGGTCGTGCTGACCTAGCTAGAAAGTCCTCCAGGTGCCAGGAATCCAAGGAGAGGGAAAGCTGCGGGGTTGAGAGGACCTGAGAGAGAGCTGGAGGAGGGGCGGGGGAGGGGAGGGGAGATGAAATGTTTCTATGATGAGTGAAATTTGGGGGAGAGACGTAGAGAGTGAATTTCCAGGAAGCTGTGCTGCAGCTTGTGCGGCGTCATTCTGTCCTGTGTCCCCTCATCAGGAGCAAACTTTAGTAAGATTGTTCCCATTTCTCCCTGACGCTCTGCTGCCCGGTCTGGGATCCCTCTGACCCTGCCACAGTGCTGAGTCACGTCAGTCCGGGAGCAAGAAGACATTTGGGGAGGGATGCGGAGTCTGCCTCCGGGGTGGAGACCCCCGGGTGAGGACTGCCATGTGGCGTGGCCCCTGCCCCTAAGCGAGTGCCTCTGTGCCCTCTGACTTCCGTCCCTCCTTCTGGGTCAGTGATGCTATCACCCAGGTCTACCACCCCAGGCCTACGTGCTCCAATTGCTTCTTTGGCAGCTCTCGGATAAATTCATCAAAATTGGCTCTTCAGGGACTTCCCTGGTGACGCAGCGGTTAAGAATCCACCTGCCAATACAGGGGACACAGGTTCGAGCCCTGTTCCGGGAGGATCCCACATGCTGCGGAGCAACTAAGCCCGTGCGCCACAACTACTGAGCCCGTGTGCCACAACTGCTGAAGTCCCCGTGCCTAGAGCCCGTGCTACGCAACAAGAGAAGCCACCGCAACGAGAAGCCAGCGTATCGCAACAAAGAGTAGCCCCTGCTCGCCACATATATATATATATAAATATATATATATTATGTATAATATATATTATAATATATATATAATATTATATATTTTTTTTAAAAAGTGGTCTTCAGGGCCGTATAGACAGGAAGAAAGGTCGTGGGCTAGCCTGCCACCTGTGTCCACACAAATGCAGCCAGTTACACCAAATCCCATGGTCTTATGCTGTCACTCATTCGGTGATATTTTTGCAATTAAATGATAAAACCTAGATTTTTTTTTACTTAAATGACAGTTATTGCCTTACACTAATTAGAAAGACAATGTGGGTTTCTTTTAGAAAATATGACAAATATAGCCCATAATCCTACCATCTGATGTAACTGCTCTTCATCTTTTGATACATATCCTATTTATAGATTTATGTATGTATCAATTTTGTTTCTGGTTTTCCCACTTAAATTATACTGAGAATATTTTCCTCTTTTATTCTTTGAGAACATACTTTTTAATGCCTGCATAATAACCCTTCTTACAGCTATGCCATAATTTATTCAACCAATTCCCTGTTGTTGGACTTTAGGTTGACATACATGGTTTTCAGAAAGGTTAATCCATTTTCCCCACTTACGCTGCAAGGAAGCACCCAGTGAAATACTGGTTATGCAGAAGTCACCCAGTGAAGTTTCAGCGCCTTCACAAGCTTGCACAAGACAGTCCTTTCCACTGTCATGACACTCGCACGTGATTCCCCATGGCTTTACACTCGTTCTGCAGGTTCCTGTACCCCCATGACCCCCGCCTGCACTGTCCAGATGCACCAGCACCTGCAGGAAACTGTACATGTTCAGTTAAATTCCTGGTACCATTCATGGTATTTGAATGTTGTTGTCAAAAGATTTAGACTTTGTCCTAACAATGTTAGGGAGTCAAAGGCTTCTGGATAATTAGTGAATCACGGATCTTCTGTGTTCCGGTCCATGATTGGCTGTTGATGCACAAGGGTTAGAGGTCAACATATCTCCACCTCACCTCAAGCTGACCCTAGGAAATAGCATAATAAACTATCATCTAGAGCCACCCTTGCCCAGAACCACAAAGGCTTAGTCAGAGGAGAAGCCTTTGCCACTTGCCTGGGGCTTTTAAGGAGCTGGCACCACCAGGCCTCTGGCTTCTTCTCCTGGAAGACTCCCGGCCATGGCTTTCACCACGGCCCACTCTTCCTTTCCAGCCATGTCTTGGGGCCTAAGCCCCCTGCCCGTGCGACCTGCATCATCCAACTCGTACAAAGTTGTATGAGTGTCAGATTTTTATCAACTCAGAGATGGCCATTCAACCTGAGAGACGTCAGCTCCATCTCAGCACCTACTCATAATTCTGGAGTCTTAGCTTTCATGCCTTTTTCCCAGTCTCTGTTAGCTCAACTGTGTACAGGGCTCTCTTCATCCCAATAGCTGCTTTCAGCAGCTTAGCAAGCAAACATGGCTTCAACCCCTGTAAACCAGTCAGGGTCTAGGCAAGTCACCTATGACTTTCAGTTTTTTCATCTGTGAAATGGGAATATTACCTTCCAATGTGGGAGTACACGGTGCTCGGCATATAATCAGTAATTTCTAGGTGTTCAAATCGTAGAGGTTATTAGTTTTGTATATTTCCTGCTTTAAGACACTTTCCCAAGTTGAGAAGTATAACTTTAGACCTGGGGGCAAGACACTTGCCCTTAAAAACTACCTATGTTACTTCAGGTCAATTTTCAGAAAATCCCATTACATTTCTAACAACAGCAGAAAAATGATCCCATGACAAGACCTAAGAAGGACATGGAGCCCCTGAATTGTGAGAACATGAGGGCCATCGGAAAAAACTAACAGACCTACATTCCCATAAGCACGTGGCCCTCAGTACAACTAGGCCGGCAGGGAAGAGGCACCAGCCATGTTGTGGGTTTCCTGTAAGTCCCCACAGCTTCTGGCCCCGGTGGACATCTAGACGTGTGGCCAGTGTTAGCTGAACAGAGGGGTTTGGGGCAGAGCCGCTATGTGGGGGACCAGACTATGGCACCCTGAAATATGCCACTTTGGCCTAAGGATTATTTCGAACTGACGACAATTGAGAAGCAGCAGACACAGAAAAGCTTTACGTCCTCCTCTTAATCATCAGAGAGGACTCTGGGCTCCTAGCAGCCCACCTTGGGAAAGCCCACCTCCCTTCAGCTTCCCCCGGTGTTTACCTTCCCACAGTTTGTCATTTTCCTTTGGCTCGTCATACCCCTACACACCCATTGTCATTTGTAAAGAGCCTGTGTAAGCCCCAAGTTCTAACCACCCCTTGGCGACTCATCCTTGAGTTTCTCCAGTGTGTATGGGCGCGGCGCATGGCTTATCAAAATTTCTGGGCTTTACTCTTGTGAATCTGGCCTTTGTCAGTTTAATGTCAGAGTCCCAGAAGAACCTAAGAGGGCAGAGGAAGGTTTTCTGCTCTCCGGTGCGTACAGACTTGTAACTGGTTCCCTGAACTATTTTCTCAGCAGTCAGTCCCTGGAGCTCAGCTCTGAGTTAACATGCCTGCAGCTTTCTAGTCCTGTGATGTCCCAGAATAACCAGGCCTTCTGAGGCACATTCACATAGACAAAGAGACAAAGGCCATCGCCACACAGCTTCCTTGTAAGTAGCTTTCTGTACAAAGCTAAAATTGGGCTCGTTTTGTCCCTGCTTCAAAATATAAAGGTGTCACAGTGAAGAAATACAAACTTTGCACATCTTAATTACAAGGGGCCCAATTCTGCCAATTGATGCTGTGTAGGCAAAATTACAATCGATGTTTACAGTGATGCATGAAACCAACCTAGTCACCTAAAAAACAGAAAAAAAAAAAAGCACACCAATGTACAACATCATCAGCTCCTTAGAAAAGGAACATTGTTGTCAATAACCCAAACCTCTGTGAGGCCACAAAACGAAACACACTCTATACAACTAGGAGTTGTCTCAGGTCAGCCTCCCATCCCCTTTGGGTTTTTTTTTTCTTTTTAACTTGAAAAATATATCATTTTGAATATGTAAAAACCAACCATAATCCTACCACTCAGAAAAGCACTGCTGGCATTTTTTAGTGGGTGGAAATCATTCCAGGTTATTTCCTAGGCGTATGTGTGCAATCAGCAACTATTTATTTATTGATCACCCTGTATGTGTAAGGCCCTGTTCCATGCGCTGCAGCAAACAAACAGCAGTAAACAAACGGGCAGGGGGCCCTGCCAGGTGGAGCTTACGTTCTAGCGGGGAGAGACCAAATATACACAAATAAACATATATGTAAGCATAAAATTAAGCAGTATAAGGAGATAATGATGACATTGAGGAGGTGCTATTATAGACAGAGAAGGAGTTGGACCAAAAACTATTTACTGGACACTCACCATATGCCAGCTGTACGAAATATAGACTTTTCAGGCTTAGAATCAGAGTTACAATTCTTAACCTAGTAAGGTTAAAGACAACAATAATCAAAGAAAGAAATCAAATAGTCGACATTTTCATATATTTCTTTCGTTTTTCTTAAACACTCAAAGTGTTAATTTTTAATTACACAAGTAACATCATTGCATTCTTAACTTTTTTTTTTTTTTTTTTGCGGTACGCAGGCCTCTCACTGCTGTGGCCTCTCCCATTGCGGAGCACAGGCTCTGGACACGCAGGCTCAGCAGCCATGGCTCACGGGCCCAGCCGCTCCGCGGCATGTGGGATCTTCCCGGACCAGGGCACGAACCCGTGTCCCCTGCATCGGCAGGCGGACTCTCAACCACTGCGCCACCAGGGAAGCCCCCACTGCATTCTTCTTGAAAATGACTCAAGCGTTACAGCTAAAAGAAACCTTCCTTTTTAACCCGAACATCCCGCCAGATTCTCATCTCAGAATAAATTACCGTAATCATGCTGAGTGACTCCTTCTAGAGTAAACCTAGATCCTTTCAATAACGTGTATCACTACAAACATGACAACACGTTGTATCGAGTCTTCTGAAGAGCACAAATTAGACTCCCCGTCCTGCAAATTGCTTTTTCCACCTAATAATCTGTCAGTAAATAGTCTTAAATTTCATGCCAGTACCCCAATCTTTCTAACTGTTGCATAGTACCCCATAGTTAGGACAAATCAGCGTATTTAACACTTCCTTTCTCGATAGATGTTAAGATGATGTCCAATTTGTAGTATTTAAAAATAAGTACTTGCCTCTTCATGTCCATGTGACTATTTTCCTAGGGCAGGTAATAAGGAGTGGAATGGTTGAAACACAGGATTTAAATCTTAATATATGCTGTACAGTGGCTCAGTCCATTTAAAGTGCTTGTATTGGTTTAAAATTTCACTGGAAGTACATCCTTCCCAAAATTAGAACCACAATATATTCATTGTTTAAGACTGCATTTTCTCCCATATAACAAAATTCTATGAACATTTTTCTGTGTCTTTAAGTGTGCTTTTAAAAGATGATTTTTAGTGGAGGCTTATTTTCCATTTCATTTTATGTATTATAATGGCTTTTATCAATTTCTCTACTGTTGGATATTTCAGATATATCCAATTGCAGCTATAAATCTTTGTATGCACTTAGAATGATTTCCTTATGCTATTATTCTTTGAAGTTAATAGTGGACCAAAGAGGATGGACATAAGATGTTTAAAGCATCTTATCCCAGTTGCCAAATTGGTCTCCAGAAAGACTTCGCCAGCTGACAGTCCCACCGGCAGGAGGTGGGGATAAGCACGTTCATTTTTAGATGAGCCGGATTCAGCTGTCCTGCAGGACGCACTATGTATGAGGAAGTCATGAAGGACTTTGTGAAGACATACCCCCACCACGGAAGGACCTCACACAGAGACGTGAGGCAATGCAACAGAGTGGGTAAGAACACGCCAGCTGCGTTCAGGCCCCGGCTCCCCACCTACCACTGTGGGTCCTGGTCACACGACTTGTCTTCAGGCATCAGCGTCCTCAAATGTAAAATAGGATGATGACAGAGCCTGTGTGCATAAAGCTTTCTGCACAGCACCTGGCCCAGCTCTCCCATAAGTATTAGCCAGATATCATTACATCATTGCCAACTATTCGCCTAGAGCAGCTACTGCTCCACAGAGGCCCTTGAGGGGAGAGGGGAGGTGGTGACATGTGTCAGGCCAGGAGCAGCTGCCTCGGGTCATGGGTGACGTGACTCACTGAATCCTCTGCCACAACGCCGGGTAAATGTTGGTATAACCTCATGGTGGACACGTGTGTGGAAGGTGGAGGGGGTGGCCTGGGGACACTCGGTCCCACTCGGTGACACACAAACAGCTGCAGCATCCGAGGAGCCCAAGAGAAGCCTGGTGCAAGGCAGTCCCCCTCCACACCCGGGCCAGGGCATCCTCCCCGCCTCAGCCTCCTCCACGCCGTTCATCCTTTTAGCAAACCTTGTTTCCGTCCCCACTGTGGACTGAATGTCCGTGTCCCCCCTGAGTTCAGACACTGGAGTCCTGTCCCCAGTGTGATGGGGCCAGGAGGTGGGGCCTCTGGGAGGGGACTAGGGCACCAGCGGGGAGCCTCACGGCGGGGTTAGTGCCCTTGTTGGAAGAGGCAGGAGAGATGATCTCTGCATCAAATGAGGACACAGCATGCAGGCGGCTGTCCACAAACCTGGAGGAGGGCCCTCACCAGGAGCCCACCATGCTGGCGCCTTGATCTCAGACTCCAGCCTCCAGAACCACGAGGAATCAGTGTCTTGATTAAGCTGCTCAGTCTGTGGTCCCTGGTATAGCAGCAGAGCTGGCTAAGACATACCCTTCTAGTGCCAAGACTTGCACTGGGCCCCGGGGATGGAGGGATGGGGACGGCCCCTCCCCAGGGGAGTGCAGGTCCCCCAGTAGAGGGAGGCACACAGACGGCAGTGATGGGTGTTTGTAACTGGCTGTGTCCACCCAGGGCTGGGGAAGAGGACAGAGAGGGCGAAAATGACTGCCTGGGGGGCTCCGTGTCAATTAAAGACTGTTGTTCTCAAGAGAAGCTTGTGCACAAAATAGCACTCAAATGTGATTTTCATATTAAAAATTAATATTTATTTTATTAAAGTTATACATTTAAAGTTTTCCTTTAGCTCTTAATCCAATTCACAAATCTTATTATCTTATAAAAACATAGCATGAGTCTAGTGAATTTTAGCAATCTCTACTAAGGAAACTTTGACAACTTAATTAGAATGCCATAAATCATTCAAACTTATTAATAAATGTAAAATCTTCAACTTACTTTTATTTATTTATTTATTTATTTATTTAACATCTTTATTGGAGTATAATTGCTTTACAATGGTGTGTTAGTTTCTGCTTTATAACAAAGTGAATCAGCTATACATATACATACATCCCCATATCTCCTCCCTCTTGCATCTCCCTCCCACCCTCCTTATCCCACCCCTCTAGGTGGTCACAAAGCACCGAGCTGATCTCCCTGTGCTATGCGGCTGCTTCCCACTAGCTATCTATTTTACATTTAGTAGTGTATATATGTCCATGCCACTCTCTCACTTCATCCCAGCTTACCCTTCCCCCTCCCTGTATCCTCAAGTCCATTCTCTACGTCTGTGTCTTTATTCATGTCCTGCCCCTAGGTTCTTCAGAGCCATGGTTTTTTTTTTAGATTCCATTTATATGTGCTACCGTACAGTATTTTTCTCTTTCTTACTTACTTCACTCTGTATGACAGACTCTAGGTTCATCCACCTCACTACAAATAACTCAATTTCATTTCTTTTTATGGCTGAGTAATATTCCATTGTATATATGTGCCACGTCTTCTTTATCCATTCATCTGTCAGTGGACACTTAGGTTGCTTCCATGTCCTGGCTATTGTAAATAGAGCTGCAGTGAACATTTTGGTACATGACTCTTTTTTTTTTTTTTTTTTTTGCGGTATGCGGGCCTCTCACTGTTGTGGCCTCCCCCGTTGCGGAGCACAGGCTCCGGACGCGCAGGCTCCGGACGCGCAGGCTCAGCAGCCATGGCTCACGGGCCCAGCCGCTCCGCGGCATATGGGATCCTCCCAGACCGGGGCACGAACCCGTATCCCCTGCATCGGCAGGCGGACTCTCAACCACTTGCGCCACCAGGGAGGCCCCATGACTCTTTTTGAATTATGGTTTTCTCAGGGTATATGCCCAGTAGTGGGATTGCTGGGTCATATGGTAGTTCTATTTTTAGTTCAACTTACTTTTAAATGCTACAATTTAATAAACAAAATCTTCTTGAGTATCTACATAACTCCTACAACTCAGAAACGTATAAATGTAATGATTCTTAAGTTATCATAAATGTATACATTTTAGTAAGACTTCAATATACAACAGCAAATCAAAATGAGCTACTCAGTAACATTTTTAATAGAATCATACAGCTAATCATTGCTCCTACACACCAATTTCTTTTAAACATTACACACACTTAAAATTTCAAACAGGCACACTTTAATCCTCAGCACTAAACTATAAATATCACAAAGTTGATGGATTTCATTCCCTTAAAGATTTCTATATTTAATTCACAAGCTTCTCAGGATTAAAAGATGCTTACCTTGTTATAAAGCAGAAACTAACATACCATTGTAAAGCAATTATACTCCAATAAAGATGTTAAAAAAATAGATAATAAGAACCTGCTGTATAAAAAATAAATAAAATTAAATTTAAAAAAAGAAAAATTTAAAAAATTAAAAAATAAAAGATGCTTACCTGCTAAGAAGGCAATTATGTAACCCCAACAATTTTGGAGGTGACTTTTCGGCCTTCTGAGGGTGCATAACAACAAGAGATAAGAGCTGGGACCTAAGCTCGGACGCTTCCCAGATCCAGGCTTATTTTTCTGTGACCTCGAAGCCAGGCTGAGCCATACAACTGTGGTCCTACACCTCTTAGGGCGGATGCTCGGGGAGCCCACTTTCTCACCTCACCTAATTCTTCTCATCACTCATGAAGTCTACAAAGGTCAATCAGAATGCTCCCTCACCTGTTAGATGTTGTGTCTGACATGCTCACTGGCTAAGTTTACACCTTCCCTTGTCTGATAGAACGAGCATGAGGCCCAAGGAGAAGGAAGCTTATCTATTTCCTGGTGTCTCACGCCCTCTTGCTTTCTGCCTGCTGTCCAGGGCCCCCCTTGGGTGGCCCCCTGGTATGCTGGGGGCAGATGTGCAATTCTTCCCAACCCTGCCTTCAGTGACATCACACTGGGAGCTTGAAATCAGTCATGGTGGGAGTGTTTACATCATGCAAATAGGTGATGGTACAAACAAGGGCTTTCAGGAAACTGGTGGTTAAATACTCACTGTTGGTGGTGCCCCTGGCAGGCTTGTCACACGCTGTATTCTAGGTCAATCCGTTGATTATTCTCTCTTCCCAAAGAAATTTGGTTCATGCCAAGTTGCAGTGTTATAGAACTCTGTACTACTCTCTCTAGTGGAAAAGACTAATATTAGATAAATCAAGTCACATTAAGAATTACTGACAGTTGTTTACAGGCAAGCTGAGAGAGGAGGCCTCTTCCATAGGGTGGTGGGAACACTATGATTTTTTTAACATGTGTCACCCTCTGAGAACCTTCTCTCATTGTCCTCATAACTGTCTTTCGACAGAGCTTTTTCTCTAGTGTCTTTTTGGTTTTATTGTTGTTGATCCTAATCTTGAAAACAATCTGTTGCCTTAAAAAAGGCCACTTTC
Organism: Mesoplodon densirostris; assembly: GCF_025265405.1. Lineage (NCBI taxonomy): Eukaryota > Metazoa > Chordata > Mammalia > Artiodactyla > Ziphiidae > Mesoplodon > Mesoplodon densirostris. Next base: position 2,399,321 of record NC_082677.1, read on the forward strand.
AAAATGAAGAAATGGAAATCTTTGTAATATCACTGCTCAGAGACAACCGCTATTAATATTTTGGTGTATTTCCCTAATTCTGTTTTATATCTCTACTTATTTCTACATAGTGTTTAAAAAATAGACACACATGATGTGTCTCACCTGGGACTCCCCCAGCTTAGCGAACATATCTTACACCAAAGTGACCTGACTTTTCTCTGGCCATCAGAATCAAGGGTGGCCCTTTTTTTTTTAAAAAAAAAACATCTTTATTGGAGTATAATTGCTTTAAAATGGTGTGTTAGTTTCTGCTGTATAACAAAGTGAATCAGCTATATGTATACATACATCCCCATATCCCCTCCCTCTTGAGTCTCCCTCCCACCCTCCCTATCCCACCCCTTTAGGTGGTCACAAAGCACCGAGCTGATCTCCCTGTGCTATGCAGCTGTTTCCCACTAGCTATCTGTTTTACATTTGGTAGTGTGTATATATGTCCATGCCACTCTCTCACTTCGTCCCAGCTTACCCTTCCCCCTCCCCGTGTCCTCAAATCCATTCTCTACATTTGCGCCTTTATTCCTGTCTTGCCCCTAGGTTCATCAGAACCTTTTTTTTTTTTTTTTTTTTTGGATTCCATATCTATGTGTTAGCATACGGTATTTGTTTTTCTCTTTCTGACTTACTTCACTCTGTAT